>NC_083891.1:44138333-46902500 GCF_032452875.1 Bos javanicus | reverse complement strand
TCTGATGGGTTTGCACACACACACACACACACACACACACACACAAGGGTTTATAATTCTATTCGATTGATTCTCTAATATCTAGCCATTTCCCAGACATTTCTGGATAGTCAATTGCTTTTCTTTGTTTGATATGTGTAGAAATTAATAGCCACTGGAAACAACACATTCATGAATATAAAAAAACAATTTTGGAAACATTCCTCAACCTCAGATCAAATGATATTTAGCAGCTCTGTATAGCTAAAAATAAATTTAAAAGTAGCCCAATTTCTCCCATGCCTGGAAACCACCGATGGGAGTCTATATGTATCCTAGTGAATACAAATTAATCGAGCTGTTTCAACAGCTGACGTGGATGGAGACCTTTGCTAGGTCGGTGTTGTACAACCAGTGAGAATTCCCATTCCTCTCTAACCAAAATAGACACAGCTCGGAAAGAGTTTAAAAGCAGTGTCACATTCTAGTGGCATTGTCAAGTTAATTTCGGGGGAATTTTTATCCATTTTTATTTTATTTTATATACAACCCTGTCTTTGAGCATCCCCATGATGCTCGAAGTCTAATAAAATAAGAAAACTTGCATATAGCAATGACTTACACTTTCAAAATAATGTATAACCCACTCAGAGACAGGATAGGGATCCCACTTTTCATTTACTTAAGACAAGTTTTAATTTCGTGTGGCTTGTTAAAATTAGTACTTTGTAATGTATATGCTTAATTTTAAGTTTGGAGGTTTTAATTTTGGAGTTGGCTATTGGTGATTTTAAAGTTCAAATTATACTATATATGTATTTAATATAAAATAACACATTTAGGGAATAATTCACATCAGACTTCATTTTGCTAAAGTATGACTCACTAGAAGTCTCTTTGGGTCTAAGCTCTAACTCTGGGTGCAAATTTTAAAGAAAATAAAAATAAAATTTTATAAATGTTCTATAAAAGATCTAAAATGTACATAGTTTTTAAAGAGGTGTCAATAATTTGTACAAAATTGTGGTATAATTTGATGTTTAAATTGTTAAAATAGTTTTCATAGATTTAATGAGAAGATCCAAGTTTCACAATCTGAAACCATCTTTTTGGAACTTTAATTTCTTACCTTGTACTTAATAGCTAGTATTCATAATTCTTATAAAAATTTTAAATCAACATTTCAACAAATGTGTATACCCATTAAAAATCTAAATGTGTTAGAACATATTGATTTCTTTACTGAATTACCTCTTCTTGATTCTATATACGTGAATAGTCTCTGTAGATTTGTTAAAAACTGAATTTCTCTTCTTTGTCTTCCTCCAATTTTCATGACTGGACTGGTTCTATTTGAATATGAGTTCCTCCTGGCCTTGGAAGGGGTTTGGTTCCCCCATACTTAGTAAGTTCAGTAAACCCTAAGACAGGCATTAGAACCAAGGATGATAGCAAGAGTGGATCAAAACCACAGACTAGACTGTTGTTTGACGTTCAGATGGAAATACGAATGCCAAAAGGAAGGAAGTAAAAGTATAGTCAGGATCTGTGTTCACATAAAATTCCTCAGTGCCTGGAACTCAGGGCACACAGTCAATAGTTATGTTGGTAATAACACCTAGTCATACTATTGATCTATCACGAGTCCCTCCCTCACAATAATTAATTTGATACAGATTCCCAGAGAAACTTGTTCCACATCGATTTTCCATATTACAATTTCATTCTCACATTATTCAGGGAAGCATGTAGGTAGTAGGTTATATCGTATTATTATTATCCTATATTGAATGGGAGACAGGTGGGACATGAAAGGGATGAAAATATATTATTGAAATGAACAAATGTTTGGGGGAAGAATATATTTTTTAAAATTTATCCTGGAGTCATGAGAATTTCATCCTCATGGTTCCTTTGCCGAAAGTGTTAGGGAGTTTGGGCTTTTGTAGGACTTGCAGTACTTTTGGCTGTCCGTCCTTGTAGGGCAGATCAACTCATGGTCTTCACAATGGAATGCACATTGGAGAAAATCCCAAAATGGTCACTCAGTTGACCTGTGTGTACATGCTCATTTGCTCAGTCATGTCCAACTCTGCAACCATACGGACTGCAGCTCACCACGCTCCTCTGTCCATAAAATTGTTCAGGCAAGATATACTGGAGTGGGTTGCCATTTCCTCCTCCAAGGGATCTTTCTCTTGCATCTCCTGCACTGGCAGGCGGATTCTTTACCACTGAGCCACTTGGGAGGCCCCAGTTGGCCTGTTTTGGTATTAAGGTACTTACTTAAGATCAAACTCCAAGAATCCATTAATTTAGCAAAGTGTCAAAAATCCAGATGAACCAAAAAAATTATGAAGTCTTGTGATGAATTGCTTTGGAGTGGTAGCAATAGACTGCTTTATCCAGAACGCCTTGCTGGTGAATGGAGTTATTTTTCCCCATGTAACGACTGTTAACTTCCACATGTATATGATAGCATTCACTTGTTTATTTACTCAATTACTCCCCAAATATTTCAGAACACCTGCTGTTCAGTTCAGTCGCTCAGTCATGTCCGACTCTCTGTGACCCCATGGACTGCAGCACGCCAGGCTTCCCTGCCCATCACCAACTCCCAGAGCTTACTCACACTCGGGTGCATTGAGTCAGTGATGCCATCCAACCATCTCATCCTCTGTAATCCCCTTCTCTTCCCAACTTCAATCTTTCCCAGCATCAAAGTCTTTTCAGATGAGTCAGTTCTTCTCATTAGGTGGCCAAAGTATTGGCGTTTCAGCTGTAACATCAGTCCTTCCAATGAATATTCAGGACTGATTTCCTTTAGGATGGACTGGTTGGCTCTCCTTGCAGTCCAAGGGACTCTCGGGAGTCTTCTCCAACACCACAGCTCAAAAGCATCAATTCTTCGTCACTCAGCTTTATAGTCCAACTCTCACATCCATACGTGACTGCTAGAAGTACCATAGCTTTGACTAGACGGACCTTTGTTGGCAAAGTAATGTCTCTGCTTTTTAATAAGCTGTCTGGGTTGGTCATAACTTTTCTTCCAAGGAGCAAGTGTCTTTTAACACCTACTGTATGCTAGCTATTTCTCCAGGCTCTAGAGATTCAGAGGTAGAATCAATACCAGTCCCTGCTCTCAAGTTACTTTCAATAAAAAAGAGGAAATGTATGAGCTGTAAGACAGTATGAATACTGTAGTAATCTAAAACAATGTAACATCCCATAAGATTTATATAGCCATATGTCTCTTTAGCCAGTGTGTAATTCAATCATCATTATTGGATAATATCAGTATTTTATTTCTGTGCATATACAGTATAACATAGAATAATGAAATGTCTTTTTAAACTACCTAACAAGTCAGTATGCAATTTTTTATTTTTACATGAATTTTTCACTCCCATGACATCGTAATTATAGTTCATCAGGAAATTTCTGACCTTTTTCTAAACATAAAGATAAAGACTTGCTTCAATATGTCCCTAATACAGATTCAGTTTAGCAACAATATTTAGTTCTAGTTTGTTTTTTTAGTTCACCATTTTAATTAAGTTTGGCCTTTGTTCCACCTTTCAGCCCTCTTGGTAACTGTTGAGTGCAAGTGAGTGTTAGTTGCTCAATCGTGTCTGACTCTTTGCAACCCCATGGACTGTAGCCCACCAGGCTTCTCTGTCCATGGAATTCTCCAGGCAAGAATACTGGAGTAGGTAGCCATTCTCTTCTCCAGGGGATCTTTCCAACCAAGGGATCAAACCTGGGTCTCCTGCATTGCAGTTGGATTCTTTACCAGCTGAGCCACCACGGAAGCCCCTGGTAACTGTTACTTTTCAGCAATTTCAAAGAAATTACATTTTTTAAAGATTTTTTAAAATCCTTCCTGTTAGTGGTCATTAACCTTACTCATAGCAGATATTATACTTCTTTGTAATTAGAGGGACCAAACAAAGTTTTAAGCAGCCAAAATCACCCAGAATCCAAAACCTTTATCTATAGGGCTCTTTAAAATAAGACCCATGGCTTTAAAGCCAAGTAATATAAGATTAGGGGGATGCCAGTTTGGTCAAAATATTACCTACTCAAAAGTATAAATGACAGCATTTTGCTTGCAATCCCAGAGTCAAGTTTTGCATATCCTTTTTGAATAACTTCAGTGAAGTTAAGTGATTTGAAATTGAATGCAGTGGGGTAAGCCGATGAGGCAGCGGAAAGCTATTGCAGGTCAAGGAAATCACGTGAAGTGGAGTCATCCTCGATTTCAATCCCTTTCATTGTGTAGAAACGCCAGCACCATTGGACTCTCAGCATGGCTGCATCTTGTTATATGTATAGAAGTTTTAAAATCAATTTGATTTTCACTGGTATGATTCTCTAGTGTACTTAATATGCTATGGACAGATTCCTGAGAATAGTAAGAAGCAGTTACACTTCTCATGAATATATAGCGGATGAGGCACTCTGATTTATTATTCCATTCTATTTTAAAACACGCTTATGATTTTTTTTTTTTAATGAAAGAAGAAGAAAATTTCTAAAAAGCATAGATTGGTAGATCTGAGTTTTAATTCTCTTACCTACTAGATGACTTTGGGGAAGCCTTTGACTACTTTGGGTCTCAGTTTATACACCTCTAAATTACTACAATATTTTTATGAACAATGACTTGAGGTATTTAAATATATGTATTTGAAATGAACTAATCCTCATATTTCAGATGTAAATTTCTTTTTACTTATGGAAACATTTTCTTTTTGTGGCTTTTAATAAGATATATGAAACTCAAGGAGACAGAGAAGGACAATTTAAAACTCTTCAGAAAAAAAATTTAAAATAGCATTAATTGACAAGTTCTAGAACTCAAGAGAATTCTAAATGAACTCACAATTCATTAATCAAAAAAATTTGATATGTTGATTCAAGAAGCAATGTGTATGCAACTCACGATAAATTTTGATCACAAACTATAAACCCACCGATATTAATCTTGCTCTTGTTCATTCTTTTTGGTTAATGGAATTAATATTCAGTTAGCTCATTTTGTAGCATACCCTCTCCAGTGGTATTGATTTTCTTTTCTCTTCTGTTCTGTGACCTCACTACAGTGCCAAAAGTCACAGGGGAGGAGTTTAATGTAGACTTTAACACCAAGAAATTAACACAAGTCCACGTCCCACTGATAGAGGAGAAAATTACTTAATCTTGCTTTCTGTGTAATTGATTTTTTAATACCTTAATGCAAAATGTTCTTAAAAACCTCTCTAAACCATACATTGTGCTAAATCTTGATTATTGTTCAAAGTACCAGTTATATAAATTGTAGATTAACTTTGACCCCATCCAAATTGTACCTCTAAGATAGATTGTTAGGGAAACAAAAAATTAACTTCCAGAAGTCTTAACGTCAGATTATAAAACTAAGATTAATTATGAAAATTCAGTGTTTCTTCGCAAGTAAAACATACATAAGAAGAGTCTCTCAATCAACAGATGCCAGGCCTGTGCTGGGGCTGCCGGGAGGCAGAGGGCGGGACCTCAGCCCAGCCCAGAGAGCATGACAGTGCCCTGGGAACTGTGTGCAGACAAGAAGCTTTGCATACACATCTTGCCTTCTCTTCCAGGGTCTGCTCCCCTGCACCAGAACACATGTAGTAGCACATGAGTCCCCATGAATGACAAACACATGTGGATGAAATTTTTTATTCCTCATCCAAATGTTAGAATGCATGTGTATCTCATGTATAGACACAGCCCCAAACCGAAATAGTTTCATTGACTAAATTTACCCTTCAGTGTGCATTTTCTGAAATGTATTTTCTCCAAATGTTTTTCATCAGTTGTCAACAGCCATCCTGGGGGAACAGAGAGGACCTTTCAAAGACAAGCAACTTGCTAACCCCTGGGGCTGCTGGCTGGTGTAATGCCACTGAGTGCTGTTTGCAGGCTCAAAGGAGACTTTAAAAGGGAGACAGCCAAGATAAGGAGTAGGAAAGAGGGGTTGAAAGGAGAAGGAAGGAGGATGTATTTCCATAGGAGGGATTTGCAAACGCCAAGAGTTTTATTCTTCATCCAAATGTCAGGCATTTTACATTGTACCCTATGTACTTAGATGCCCTGTACACATGCAGGATACAAGACTTAAATGATCTTATTTATTGAATTTAAGTTTAGCTTGAGAACATAATATCTTTTTAATCAACTTTTCCTCCCATCTCACAGCCACCAACAAACAGAACAGGTTATCTGACCTACTCATTTGGCTCTTCAAATTAAATGAGCTCTAAAAAAATGTAAGATTATTATTTTTTTTTTTTTTTGCAGTTGGAGACCACAGCAGACATGGATGTGCATTAGCATTTTCATGTCTTGGTTAATATTCAGTGCTATAGTTTTGTTTGTCCCTGGAAGAAATTTTCCAAATGTCAGATAGAAACAGAAATTGAAATAATCACAAACTTCTCCAGTTAACTGAAAATAGAGAATAAAGCTTAGACTGTACAATGGATCAAAATATGCTTTTTTGGTCTGTAGGAATGAGTTAGTGCTTGAAAAACATTATGATAATTGGAGTTTTACAGTAACATTAATTTGTATTTATTTCAGAAACCAGATTGGATTAAATGAATTACAGCCTTTTGTGGAATGTACCTGTACCCTTCCCTAGAGCAGAGGCATTGGGGGTTACCTGTAGGGCAGGATTCCTCTGCCTTCAGAAAGCAGATTTTCTAGCTGTGGAAGACCAAACTAGCGTAGGAAAGAGTCACTGCCATTTGGGGGACTTCTGATATTGGATGGACTAGTGGGGGTGCAGCTTAGGGAAGAGAAACCACCTAAAACAGAGCCAGCAGATGTAGGAAACAAAAGGCTGCCTTGGGGAAAGGGTTTGTGTTTAGTGACAGAGAAATTCAGGTTCATGGAGCTGGATGGGACAGGGTCACTGGAGAACCTGGAGTGGATCGTGCAGTGTAGACCGCGTGCAGGGTCTGTAAGCAGAGGTGTGCCATGGTGTTTAACAGAAAGTCATTACCTTTATGCCTTGAAATGTAGCCCTGGTCAATCTATTGGCTTTTTTAAGGTTTTTTCCCCTCTTTGGATACTCCAGTTCCCCCTTCATCTGCTATTTACTGCTCATGCCTGCTTTGGCATGGCGAATTCTCACATCCATCTCTCTTGTATTTCCAATTTCTGATGGCTGTGTGAGTGAGGGCAGAACCAAGGGTCGGGTGGAAATGTGGGACTGCCTGGTCCCAGAGGACCCTGGAGAGACCAGGGAAGCAGGAACCATGTGGCTCCAGGCTCTCTGGGCTCCGCTGCAGTCAGCAGAAGTGGAGTTTCTCTGCTGTGCGATTGCACTGTCTCTACCCTCCTGGGGCGAACAGGCTTCACAGGCAATGCCACGAATGTGCGTTTGTGTAGACTCATCTAGAGCCGCGGCTCTTCATCGCGTCCATCCACAGGATGGATTTTATGCCTGAATTATCCATCATTCTCCAACTTTAAGCTATTTTCAACCATTTTCTTTATAATTAAGATCTCATGCCCCCCTCCACCCTGGCCTTTGTGTAACTTTTTTAAACTTTTTTAAGGGGGAATATAATGGGACGATAGTAAGCATTTTAGTTTTGGGATGTCTCCAAACCCATTCATTAATTTTGGAAAAGTAAAATGCATTCAACCTGATGGAATAGGTATAAAAATGGAAAGCTCATCGTCAACTAAATCTCATTTATTTAATCTAGTATTAGACTGCTTGCTTTTCTTTTAACCAGATGGAAAACATTAGCAGTAGTAGTGAACAAACATATCCAGGCTCCCAGAGGTCATTTTTAACCACCATTAAGAATCTGGTTTTCACAGATCAGTAATATACAAAAGGCAACGGTCCAGTAAAGGACGCACAAAAGGCAGCTGACGCTTCTGTGCCTCTTATTTACCTGACACTGACCCACTTTTAAAACTCTTTGTAAGTGAGACATTTGAACCTTCTGAACTCAAAATTGGCAGATTTTCCTGAGAAGCTGTAGCAAAATATCTGTTTAAAATAGACACTGATGTAAAATGTTATTAAAACCTCCACAAAATGGATGAAAGTTTATTATAAATGTCACCAGTAGATTTGCCTGTTACTTATTTAGTTTTCATTTACTACCAATTTGTTTAATGCTTCATAGATATGTAAACTTACTGTGAAGTGGAAAAGATATACATTTTTACATATCATATATTAATTTTTGAAATTAATTATCTAGTTGAAATGTAACATAAGGTAAATAGTCCACAAAATACATTAATAGATCAAAAAGAAACTGATAAGCAAATGGATTCTAGAGTTGCTTATTCAGAAACTGTCTCATTTAAAGCATGTGTTGAGTGGTTGGGGAAGTTGTAGAATGATGAGATCTCACTGTGTTCTGTAGATAGGTACAGAAATGTGTGCAGGCTCACTTCATTTCTTGTTCAACCTCAGTATGTAAATGTGAAACATCTATGAGTTTAACTGGTTAGCTCAACCTCAGTATGTAAATGTGAAACATCTATGAGTTTAACTGGTTAGCTGACTCTAAAGTAAACATAGGCAAAGCGGCACATCATATGAATTTATCTTCATTTTTAAACCATTTTTCTTGGTTTATGGGGCTTCCCAGGTGGCACTAGTGGCCAGTACAGGAAATGTAAGAGCCGTGGGTTCAGTCCCACAGTGGGGAAGTTCCCCTGGAGGAGAACATTGCAGCTCACTCCAGTTTTCTTGCCTGGAGATTTCCATGGACAGAGGAGCCTGGTGAGCAACAGTCCATAGGGTTACAAAGAGTCAGACATGACTGAACCAACTTAGCACGCACGCACACATTCTTGATTTATGTCTGTATGATTTGTGGTCAACTTTCATGTTACTCTTCTTTTAGTGTTAGTTGCTCAGTCATGTCCAACTCTTTGTGACCTGGTGGACTGTAGCCCACCAGGCTTCCTCTATCCATGGGATTCTCCAGGCAAGAATACTGGAATGGATTGCCATTTCCTTCTCCAGGGGATCTTCCTGACTCAGGGATCAAACTTGGGTCTCCTGCACTGCAGACAGATTCTTTACCAGTTGAGCCACCAGGGAAGACTTTCTTTTAGATAATAGTGATTTATAGGAATTATGTTGAGATGTGTATGTAAAATGCTTCGCAGATATTTTTCTCATCATTTTACCATATGGAGAAGAAAGCCAAAGTATTAATATTCAAAAGTCTGTAAGAGAGGTAATGTCCAAGATAAGAGTGAGAATGAGTTTGTGCAAATATGATCTAGATGGTACAGAAAATGGCTTCCATTAAGGAATTCAGGTATGCCCTGGATATTATTAACAATGGGGAGCCAGGGGACGTGCCTTCCCGTAACTGTGCACATGCTTGTGAACATTTGTGTATTTGTATTTACATATGCACACATGCTCATCTGCACACACATACTCCTGACAGTCATCAGGTAAGCTATAGCATCGCTGGTTATAATATCATGTTGAAGATTTCTCTGTCTGTCCTTGATACTATAGGCTGCTGCTTTGGGAAGAAATTCTGCTCTTCTCTTTGCAGAAATTTTTACCTTCACAGTGAAGTTCTCCAGTATTCCTGCAGGTGCCCAGGACCACTTCCATTCTATTTCTTGCTGAGCAGGGAAAATTAAAAAACAATGAGAAGAGAACTGAAATGGTCCATCTGGTCTGTGCTATAATTTAGAATTCATGACTGCCCAGGGTCCCTTTCAGTGACAGCTGGAAAGATTTTATTGAGTACCTAGCATGTGACCGGCACTGCGCTAGGCACTGGCCATACAGAAAGACAGAGTACCTGCTTCCAAATAGTACGCTGCCTACTAGGTGCAGAAGGCTGCAAGGAAACAGCACCAAGGACACAGGAGAGCGAACCCAAGGGAGAGACAAGGGGATTCAAGAAACCTCCTCAGAGCATGTTTGCTGGACTGCCACCTCTCTTTAGAGGAAAATGGAAAGCTTAATTAAATTATTTGGATAATTGCCTATAGCAAGTTGAGATTTTTTAAAAATTCTGATAGTTGAATGATTACATTTCTTTGCTTATGTTTTCTGAATTATATAGACTCAATTTATGACTTAGCAATACACTTTCTTGTCTCGCTATCATTCTAGTTAGCCCCTGCAAAATAGTTAAGAACAACAATCTAAGCTCTATCCATAATATAGTTTGTATGGTTGAAGACAAGTAGCTAAGAAATTATCATGGTTAAGAAATTATCATCAGTAAGCATGTGATTGTTAGAAAGTAACATGACTTATTTCACACCTCTCACTTAGGTTGATTTCCTCTTAAACAACCTATCAATTATTAGGAAACCGCTTCCCTGGTGGCTCAGAGGGTAAAGAATCTGCCTGCGATTTGGTTCAGTCCCTAGGTTGGGAAGATCCCCTGGAGAAGGGAAAGGCTACCCACTCCAGTATTCTTGTCTAGAGAATTCCATGGACAGAGGAGCCTGGTGGGCTACACAGTCCATGCAGTTTCAAGGAGTGGGGGCTTCCGAGGTGGCACCAGTGGTAAAGAACCTGCCTGCCAGTGCAGGACATGTAAGAGACACGGGTTTGATCCCTGGGTTGGGAAGATCCCCTGGAGGAAGTCGTGGCAACCCACTCCAGCATTCTTGCCTAGAGAATCCCCATGGACAGAGTAGCCTAGTGGGCTACAGTCCATAGAGTCACAGAGAGTTGGACACGACTGAAGCCACTTAGCACGCGCGCACACACACACACCAGGCTCATATATTCTCTCCCAGGGACAGCTAAAGACACCTCCCACTTCTTATTCATTGCCCATTTTGGTGACCCAAGAAGACTGAAGGCGCTTCTTCTGGTCTTGGGGGCCTTCAAATTAACAGCAAGCTTCTTCACTTCTAGAAACAGAGGAACTCTGATCAGATTTCTACCAGAAATGTCGACTATTCAACCTCCTCTTTTGCTGTTCTAACAGTTAGCATCGTTGTAAAGACTGGGTGGTGATGGGGGACGGGAGAGGGTGACATGGAGAGTCTGCTTTCATGGAGCCACTATTGTGGTGTAGGTGGGCTCTGACCTCATATCTGTCACTCCCCCCACAAACCCCGCCCTGCCGTAGTTTAGGGGAAGGATACACGAGCAAATGAGGACAACATTTGGCTCTGAGGATTTCCACTTTGAAGTTATATTAAATACACTCTTTTGTAGATAGATAGAACGTGAAAGTACAAACTTGCAGAAAATAGTCTACACAAAACTAATATTTTTTCCTCCGTTTTTACAAGGTGAACACACACAGGAGACGAATTCACCTCATTCACTCAAAAAGGATGTAGAAAATATGGGGAAAGGTAAAGAAAAGTTTTAATTCTGTAGAACTTCTCTTAGCTTTATAAAACTAAAGAGATACTAGGAGGATATATTTGCTCTACACCATATTTTAAGCTTGACAAGCAACATATGAATAATATATGGACCATTGGGTGGATATAATTGAGATTAATGCATACATATCAATCAATACATGACACTGTAATATAATACTTTAAAATAATATATTACATTGATTTATATTCATGGATTTCTGCACAAAATCTATCCTATGTCTATGCAACACTTTTTAAACTAGTAAAATATTTTGTCTTATAATAATAAATTGCCATATGTAACAGTTCTCTGGAGAGTTATTTGTAAAGATTAGTAAAAATGACTCTTCTTTTTTTCTTTATTAGAAGAACTTCAGAAGGTTTTATTTGAACAAATAGATTTACGGAGACGACTCGAACAAGAATTCCAAGTGTTAAAAGGAAATACATCTTTCCCAGTATTCAGTAAGAAATCACTTTTATTTCATTGCATTATGATACTTGATAACATTTTTATTAGTCTGTGTAAGTACATGTGATGTCTTTAGTATTTGGAGATTTTATCCTGTTATTTATTTTATCAGCTTACAGATAAAATTTCTTATAAGAACTTTTTTTTAATTAATTGTATTGGTAGGTATGTGTTTGTGCATATATATAGTACACATTTAAAACATGTATGCAAATATACCCTTATATGTATAGGTATATTTAAATAGATATATTAATATTTTTAAAACAAAAGAACTACTCAAGTATTTTTTTCTCTAAGGTAGGAAAAAGAACAGTTAATTCCTTTTCTCAGAGAGTGCTAGAGAGCTGCCTGGTACTTGAAATACGAAGATTTAAAATTTAACAATCCACTATACTTATATTTTATTAATTAAAATTAGTATAATTTTAGTAGTTTGGGATTCTCCATCCATATTTAGCATTAAAATTTCATTCCAGATTTATTGGCAAAAGAAATTATGGCATAAAACCTTGATTCTGCTCCCAGAGTCCTAGAATTTCAGAAAGACCTAAGATGGGTGTCTGGATTTCTAAAATTCTCCAGTCATGTTCTGAATCACTCTTAGATAAGTACTGGGTTGGCCACAAAGTTCATCCATGACCCAGTACATCACAGTAGTGTTTTTCAAACTTTTTGAAGTTTCATTTAGTCATATTCCTTTCTCCAGAGAAAGGAAAGTGGGAAATAAAATAATATGTAAACACATTTTAAATTAAATACATTTAATTTTTTTCTGAGACACTTTGAGCATGTCAGTACCCTTTGTTTATTAAACCAGAAATCAGAAAACTCATGTTGATAATTCCTGGGTAAGAGTCACAGGCAAATATCTGGAAAAAGACTTTTCAGTAATGGTGGCAATTTTAATAGTAGGAACACAAAGGCCTACCAGAGCTCCTCAAATGTGATTGTCAGCACAACTGAAAGACTTGCCCTCTTGGGTAGCAGTTTTGAACAGTACTGGGTTCCTGGTAACATGTCAGACTAAGTTGCACCAGAATGTTTAGCAGGGATAAAAATGAAGAGGGCTCATGGTGGAAGAGAGTACCGGCCACAAGGAACAGCAGAGTTGGCCAAGTTTGGGCTCTGTCAGTATCCACAAGGGAGGTTTGGAGCTCATGATGATATGTATTTCGGATTTGAAGAATGCTTCCTATGGCTTAGAATAAGATCAAAGGGAGGAGAATGACCAATAGCTCTTGATAGTGTATTAGGATCATCATGACATTTGTAGTGCTAAGAAAAAGAGGAACATAGTAAAAATTTCTTTGAGACCTTAAAAAACAGGTGCTTCCAAATAAACCAGGATTCCCTAATTTCTAAAACTGTACCTTAAGATAAACTGTACAGATCCTTGCAGCAGTGAGCAGACACTGAATGATTTGTGTCCCGTCTAAGCTAATGTTTGAGTTTGCGGATCCAGCAGACTGGATCCAGACCCCAGTGAGTCCCTGGAGTGTCTACCTAACTCCCTATGAAGCCAGGATAGCCATAATTTTTACCACTAATAAAAGTTGATCAACTGTTTTAAGGAATTGGGACTTCCTTGGCAGTACAGTGGTTAAGACTCTGTACTTCCACTGCACGGGACATGAGTTCAATCCCTGGTCAGAGAACTAAGATCCTACATGCCATGGCGCAGCCAGGGAAAAACAAAATCATTTTAAGAAATTAAGTAATTTGTACATTTCTTACTAGTTATCATAAACATGCAGATGTTTCTGTTTTTTTAAAAGTTGGGATCCCAGTTTCCATTCAGACCCCTCATTCATCCTTTTGTTGTAAATTAAGATGACTCCTCTATGTTGCCATGTGTATGAAACACTTAGATTAAAAAACAACAGAAAAGTTTTACTCTTTTTTATCTGCAGTGTACTCCACTGACCAAGGAAGTGGTGTGGGTACCCAAGTTTGAATAATGCGTGGTTTAGACCCACCACAAAGAGGCAGTTAATTTCACACCAGTGAAAATAGCAAATGCCCATTATGTGCTTGTTAACTAAACATGAGAGGCCATGAGGCTGGCAGACAGATTTAGCTTCGCTCAGGTGGAAAGGGGAGGACGGAACTACTAAAGCCACACCAGAAGGAAGCAGAGAGGAAACCCAACCGGAGCGTTTTACTAGGAGGTGGATTCAGTCAGGACACTTCAAATCTAATTCCCTTAGAACGCTTAGGGGGACTTAGGCTAAGTTGTCACCTGTAACTTACAATTCCAGGCTCAAAAATCCCCTGAGCTACTTTGTGGCTCTGCCACTTCCTGGTTGAGGACCTTGGAAACTGTAACCTGGGCCAGATAATCCTCGTCTCATACAAAGATGAGGACTACATGAGAGGATCCACGTTAAAGTCGGAGAACATCCCTAGCGCAGGATAAGTGCTTGATAGCATCATCAGTGACAGTGATGGTGATGAGGAAGCAGGAGGAAGAAGAGGAGATTATTCATTAGCATTGAGTTCTTGAAAAGTGTTTCTAGAATACAGAGCATGGTGGTTGGTAGCCGGGTCTCCAGGTTTGGACGCTGACTTCCCGCAGAATAACCTTAGACAGATTTTTACCTGACCGCCTTTTCAGCTGTAGAACCAATCTACTACCCACTTTGTGGCATTGCAGAGAGGATTAAAATGTATAAAGTGTTCAGCATAGTGACTGATCCGTAGTAATGTGAGTCGTTGTTACTATTACCATTTTAAGTATAATACTTATGTTCCTACAGGGGCTTTATTGTAAAGCAGCTGATACTAGAAAGCAGAACTTCTAGAGCTTTATCGGGCGGTAGTTATAGAGGATGGGACAGGCAGCGAAACTGGTTTTGACACAAGACAATTCTATTTAGTTGTCCAGCTGAGCAGATAAGCAAAGAGAAGTCAGGAGGGGATCCTAAGGGAAGGTGGGAGAAATGTAGTCTAGAATCGGGTAGAAATGGGTAGAAATAAGAGTTGGAGGAAATGGATGAAGGGGAGCTTCACCTCTGTCAAGGTCGTTGAGCTGACAGTGGAACAGCTGGTCCCACATCCTGCAGTGACATCCTGTGTGTAATTAGACAGGCCCTGCCCCCAGCATCGGAGACGGCAATGGCACCCCACTCCAGTACTCTTGCCTAGAAAATCCCATGGACGGAGGAGCCTGGAAGGTTGCAGTCCATGGGGTCTCTGAGGGTCAGACACGACTGAGCGACTTCACTTTCACTTTTCACTTTCATGCATTGGAGAAGGAAATGGCAACCCACTCCAGTGTTCTTGCCTGGAGAATCCCAGGGACGGGGAAGCCTGGTGGGCTGCCGTCTATGGGGTCGCACAGAGTGGGACACGACTGAAGTGACTTAGCAGCAGCAGCAGCAGCCCCCAGCATGCCATGGGACTTTCCCACTAAGGACCAATCTGATCACTGTTGCAGCTGCAGATCTGGTAGTCACTTTGTCCTGACACTGTATCTGCCTTCCCTAGTGAATCTCTCCTTCCTCCCTTCTCCTCCAGCACCCGGGACCTTCCTCTATTACAGCATTTGCTGTCGTTTTTCAGTCATTTTACTCTCTTGCCACTAGCCATCAGTGTAACCTCAGAGCCTAACCCTGATCTGGGACCTGCAAAAGGCTGCTGGATGAAGTCACCAGTGGAGAAGGCCCTTACTCTCTCTCTCTCATGTCTCTGCTGCAGGGTGTAACCCTGGGTCCTTACCTCCCTTCCCCACTCCAGCTCTTTCTGCTTGCTGCCACTAGCCCAGCCTTCCTAAAAATCTACCTTTGGTGCCACATATTCCATGCACTATAGTGATTCTCTGTTGCTGATCATATTGCAACTAATCTGACTCCTGACTGGCTTCTAAAACCCTCCGTAATCGCCCCACTCACCCTGCTTATTTCTCCTTCTCCCCCTGTTCAGCTCGTTACCCCACGGACAGCGCTCACCCCTCATTTTCCACCTCTGCACCCCTTGTTTCTCTAGTTCCTCGTCTAGGTGCTCCTCATCATTTGGAACATAGCTCAAGTCCCGCCACCTCGAGGAAGCCTTCTCGCTCTTGCAGTACGCACGCTTTGCTGAAGTCCTAGTTCCACTGGCGTTTTGTGTTAACTCCTCACTGATGCTTTCACCCTCCACCTGACAGTGTTGTAAATATGTTCAGGATAGAGTCTTTGTTGCTGCCCACCCAGCAAATTGTGGGCATAGAGTGTACTCTCAGTCAATGGTTGATGTAGGTTTTGGTGTCATATTCAAAGAGATTAAAGCTCATAATGAAGATGAAATTGGATCACTGATAAAGGAGATTAGTGAGGACTCATGAATTGAGTCCTTGGATTTGCAGATATGACGACAAATTCATGGCACTGAGAGAACCAAGTAGAAAGGCCAGTGGTTTACAACAAGGGAGGCCTAATGACTGAGGCTTTGTGAAAAACTTAACTGGTAGGTGTTAATCATGTCATCGTTTTAGATTTTTTTTATTTAAAAATCTGTTTTCCAAGTTCCTTTTAAGATTACTTCTTAAAAGACCCAACTATATTTCATCTGTCTGAATATGGTCATCCCATCTTTCACCTGTGACTGTTACTAGATTCATTCTATGATCAGTAGAATCATAGAATTCTTCTTTGCTTGCTCTTTGTATAGTGTCCTCTGGAAAAGGAGGGAAGGGAGTTTCTAAAACATGGTATGGATCAAAAGTCTCTATTATCGTTTAAAAGCAGTGACAACAAAATGAATACTGTGTAAATGAAAAAGCCCCCAGAGCTTATTGCTTGATAAGTAGGCTCTACTGGGGGAATTAGATCTACTGTATGAGTCCTCGTCTTATTTCTAGTGCCAGGAATGTAGGCTGGATACTTCTTGTTGCCATTTGAAAGACGCTTTGGCTTTTCAGACTGTCCATGTTTGCGGAACACAGGTGTTGCTGCTGTGTTTGGCTGGCAGACTGCCGGTGCTTTTTCTGCCACCTCTTTTTATGCTGTCATCTTCCAAAATAGTTGGGCTCTAAGTAATTCTCGTTAGAGAGATAAGCTTACTGATTTTTTCATCTCCAGTTAAATTGTGCCTTCACCGCCTTGGAACATAGCAAACTTTTTAGTTTTTTTCTTTTGCCAGTTAGCGATCTTTATATCTCCCAATTTATGCTTGTTGTAGAAAAGTTTGGAGGAGGCAATGGCACCCCACTCCAGTACTCTTGCCTGGAAAATCCCATGGACGGAGGAGCCCGGTGGGCTGCAGTCCATGGGGTCGTTAGGAGTCGGACACGACTGAGCGACTTCACTTTGACTTTTCACTTTCATGCATTGGAGGAGGAAATGGCAACCCACTCCAGTGTTCTTGCCTGGAGAATCCCATGGACAGAGGAGCCTGGTGGGCTGCTGTCTATGGGGTCGCACAGAGTCAGACACAACTGAAGCGACTTAGCAGCAGCAGTAGAAAAGTTTAAGTATGCAGAAATAGAAAGAAAATAAAAATCACCCATAATGTTGTCACCTAGAGAAAACCAATGTCAACATTTTGGAGTTTCAGCCTTTCTAATGCATATTAAATCATTTTTTAAACAAAATAAAATATTACACACACTATTTTTTTAACCTTCCTTTTTCCCACTTAACATGAACTTCTTTTCTTGACCACCCAGCAGTCTATAAATGTGGTCTTATATTGGACATTAAAGTTTATCCAAGTTTTAGACATCATTGTTACTAAATCTTTTCACAAATCCATGATCATTTTCTTAGGATAAACTCCTAAAAGAATTGCTGTGTCAAAAATATGATCTTTTCAAAGCTCTTGATGCAAAATTTTATGTTGCTTTCCCAAAAGGTTGAATTCATATTCCCGTCCTTGAAACACCATGTATCATCTTTTCTTTAGATCTTTGGTAACTTAAATGGAAAAAGTGGTTCCTCATATTATTTCCTTTTCTTTCATTGCTGGGGATATTGAACACTTCGCCTGTATCTGCCATCCCTTTGTATGTGTTGTGAATGCCATAGTCTTTCCTCATATTTCTTTTGATGTGTTCATTTTCTTATGGTTTGTGTGAACTCTTTACATACTAAAGTATTAATTCTGTATCATCTTGCAAATTTTTTTTTGCTTCAATTCATTTTAAAATGTTGACTTTGGTGTTTTGTGTTCACGTTTGTTGTCACATCAAAGCTTTAAATTTTTATCTAATCAAATCTATCAGTCTTTCTGGCTTGCTTTTTGTCTTTGACACCTTTCCTCACTCCACTTCTATAAAAATATTCACCATTTTTCTATCACTTTAATGGCTTTTTTTTTTTCATTTTAATTTAAAGAATTGTATTGTATGCCATCAGAGAGCCATGAGCATGAATTAAGTAAGGGCTAGTTACCATCATTCCACTCTAAATTGCCCTCCTCCAAAATCAGACTCTCCTGGGATTCCAGGGAAGTGGCACAGCCAGCTTCAGGCAGGCTTTGTTCCCACCCCTCTCAGTTCCCACCCTGATCAGAGGCACTGCGGAGCTCGAGAGGGACAGAGGAAGCTGCGAAGGCTCAGAGGGTAGGTCTCGTCTTCACAGATGGATGCCTGCTTGGGATGTACTCTGGCCTCTGGAAAGAACACTGATCTTCTGAAGGTGTCTGGCCCAGGCACGGGGCTAAGGATGCTAGTGGAATGTTGGTTCCGATTGCCTTGTGCCCAGTCTATGGGCTTTGACCCACCTCCAGTGCATCCTAGGTGGCAGGTGGATGCCAGCCCCTCATACTCCTAATTGTTATCAGTGCATGTCAAAATTACCCACTCCTCATCTACCAGCACAGGAAAGAGAACTGGTGTCTGAAGCCCAACCAAGTCGATTTACCTTGTCATCAAATCTTAAAGCAGTAGAGCAGGAAAGGGCCTTACAGAGCACATTACTCCATCCCCTTGTTTGTTCGGATAAGGGTCTGAGCCTCCAGAGTCGGGTAACTGTCATTCAAGGCAGATCCAGACCTTCTGGTGGATATTTCAGTGCTCTTTTCATTCCTCATCCATTAACCAGCCCCTGCCGTGTGTCAAGCACTGTGGTGGGCTTTGGAAATTTTAGAAGTGTCTAAAATATATCTTCCTGCCCTCACTGTCGCACTCAAAGACACATGTATAACAGCTAATCATAGTATGAACTGTGGATGCATTAACAGAGGTATGCGTACAGTACTGGAGGAGTAGAAGAGAAGGGTGACTGATCCTGGAAGGAGAGGGCAGGAGAATCAGAGAACATTCTGGGAGACATAACATTCAAGCTTGAAGAAATTGGAGAGGTTTGCTCTAAGGGCAAGGCCACACATCACACGGTGGCTGGGAGTACAGTGCGTGTGTGAAGACTGGAGCGTGGTTTGGCGGGTGATGGGACGCAGGGAGCTTCCTCCACCCGCTGTGCTGTAGTCAGCTGGGTACTTGCTGTTCCCCACTCAGCCTCCGCGTCTTACTGCAGAGTGCTGATCACATCTCCTCCCCCCTTTCCTTGCGTTCACCCTCCAAGGGAATCGGGGCTCCTCCTTTAACCCTCGCACAGTACTACAGACTTACCTCTATTACAGCGACTTTCCCATCAAGTTCTGAGAAGAGAATAGGAAATGGATCTTTTAAAAAATATATGTTATAAAAGGCAAGACTGTGGAGACAATAAAAAGATCAAGTCTGCTAGAGATGGGGTGGACGGGAGCAGTGAATAAGCAGAGCACGGAGGATTTCAGGGCAGTGAGAATATTCTGCCCAATATGTGACAACAGAGACACGTTGCTATAGACTCGTCCAAATGCACAGACTGTACAAAACACCAAGAGTGAATCCTAAGGTAAACTGTGGACTTCGGGTGATAACGGCATGTCAGTGTAGGTTCGTTCTTGGTGGTCAGTTCTGGTGAGTGATGTTGGTAGTGGGGGCGTATGTATAGGAAATCTCTGTAGCTTCTTCTTAATTTTGTTGAGAACCTAAAACTACTCTATTTTTTTTAAAGTCCCTTAAAATTAAAATAATTAAATTAAAATCTCTTAAAAATTATTAAAAATACGTGCTTGAGGTTGGGGAAGGAATTCAAATATTATAGAAAGATTTGTTGTTCAGTCGCTCAGTCCAGTGTGACTCTTTGCAACCCCGTGGCCTGCAGCATGCTAGGCTTTCCTGTCCTTCACTATCTCCCAGAGTTTGCTCAAACTCATATGCATTGAATCAATGATGCCAACCGTCTCATCCTCTGTCACACACTTCTCTTCCTGCCTTCAGTCTTTGCCAGCATCAGGGTCTTTTCCAGTGAGTCAGCTCTTCAGGTGGCCAAAGTATTGGAGTTTCAGCTTTAGCATCAGTACTTCCAATGAATATTCAGGACTGATTTCCTTTAGGATTGACTGGTTTGATCTCTTGGCTGTCCAAGGGACTCTCAAGCGTCTTCTCCAGTACCATAGTTCAAAAGCATCAATTCTTTGGTGCTGAGCTTCCTTTATGGTCCAACTCTCACGTCCATATACATGACTACTGGAAAAACCATAGCTTTGACTAGATAGACCTTTGTCAGCAAATGTGATATCTCTGCTTTTTAATATGCTCTCTAGGTTTGTCATAGCTTTTCTTTCTTCCAAGGAGCAAGTGTCCTTGATAGAAGTCAAAAAATAAAAAGAACAGTGTTTTTAGTTTCTAAGTATCCAGAATCTCATGAATGGTAAAGGGTTTATCACCTTGAAAGTGGTGGGAAACCATCACGAACTTTTAAGCAGGAGAGTGAAAGGGATTTGAAGAGGAAGGAGGTGGAGGCCATATGGTTGGTTGGGAAATTCTTCAGGCAAGAGGTGTCTGCATTTGGGAGGTAACGATGGCAAAGAGAGGAGAGGATGGAGGTGGAATATACAGGACTCACACCAGCTGGCTGCCGAGATGAAAGGAAGAGAAGAAAAGATGATGACAAAGTTTCTGGTTTCTTCAAGGTCCTGCCCTGGCCATCCACCACAGATTCATATGAGATCAGGTCAATTTCTCAATTAAAGCTGAAAAAGCTGAAGTTAGCCAAGTCCCCATTTTAAAAAGAGCACATGGAAAAGATGAAACAGCAAGATACACATTAAGAAGTCATTCCTTTCTGGAAATACAATAAAAATGATCAATATGTAGAATGGCAAAGATATTTTGCACAATATCTCTTAAAGATCCTTCCTTCCTTCTCTGATTGAGGCATATGTGTGTGCATGGTAAGTTGCTTCAGTCATGTCCAACTCTTTGCAGCTCTATGGACTGTAGCCCAGCAGTCCCACCAGAATCCCATGGACAGAAGAGCCTGGCAGGCTACATGGGGTCGCAAAGAGTTGGACATGACTGAGTGACTAATACACTCTCAGAATTTACTATTTATTCTGATTAAACCACAGTCTTGGAGAAAATATGTCTTCAAATAACCATAGCACAGAGAGCTCACCCAGGTGCTCTCTGATGACCTAGACGGGTGGGCTGGTGGGGAGTAGGGTTTGGAGGGAAGTTCAAGAGGAAAGGGATATATATATTTTTTTATGGCTGATTCACGTTGTTGTACAGCAGAAATCAACACATTGTAAAGCAATTATCCTCCAGTTAAAAAAAATTTTTTTTAAAGGGGGAGTGTTTCTGTGGGACCATCAGTAGTCTACTATACCGTCAATATGCTAAATATACCAAAAGTAGATTTTGCACTTTAATTAATTTCTTTCTCTGTTTCTCGCCCCTTTCAGATAATTTCCAGGATCAAATGAAAAGGGAACTAGCCTACAGAGAAGAAATGGTGCAACAGTTACAAATTGTAAGATGCATTTCTACTTAAAAATGAATTCAAGGTGATGGGTTTGTTTTCAAAACCACCTGATACGTATGAAGCTGTTCCTGTTTTATGCCTTGAAATCCTTTGGTCCACTTACCCCTCTGCTGGTTTAGATGCTAATTGCCAAGAGATTTACTTAGATGCAGGGTAAACAGATGTGTCAGTATGTTTCCTCTAAATGTAACTACCTACCATGTGTTAATGGACAGATGTGTGCATCGTCTCTGAGAGTGAACCAGAGGTACCCGCATTGTCTTCCATGGTGCAAACCTCCGAGCACAGCGCCGGGCTGTGCCAGAGGCCCAGGGAAGGGCCACTGTCTTTGTCTTACCCCTCCTTCCACCACCCAGACCTGAGCGGGGCCCACTGCTGTCAATAGAACTTAGTGTAAACACAATTCATCAGTTAAATTCCCTTGAAGGATGATGAAAAGAAATGAATTATTTCCAAATGAAGGATGTTACTCACTCTATCCTAATCGTGTCTGAACGTGGACATGGACTAAGCTCTATTGACACAGAAACAGGGAAACAGGAGAACATCTACTAATTAGTGGTGTGAGTTTTTTGTTTTTGTTTTTCTTTTTTGAGTTGTTTTTTCTTTTTCTGTTTTCCTCGCCCTTTATCCCCATGCAGACACAGCTGGTATTATTTATTAGTGCTTTGAAAGTCATCTCCCAAGCTTCCTCATTTTCATGAGTACAATGGGGAAATAATTTCTGCTCAGTTTTTGTAAGATATTTTTAATCATTTGGGTAAAGACATGACACTGATTCTTAATGTTATTCACAGCATGGTTGTTATAATTTGGGTTGTTTGGCGTTTCTGAGCTGGTCCCTGCTATCCTTCTGCCATGAAATGTTTGTCTACGCAGACTCGCCTGTCTTGTCTAGAGAGCCAGGCATCTAGCCCTCTGTCAAGATTATTTAAGAAAGATGGTTATTGATGTTTCCTTCCTGCATGGGAGAAAATCATGCTTGCTTTAATGGAGATTGCCGAGAGTCATTTTGAAAGCATCCTTGTATTTCACGACGTTTTCCCCCATTCTGAGGGCTCTATTAAAAGTGCTGCTAACTCTAACCCTCCATCTGAGGTTTTCCTGGATCTCAAGTGCTGGTTAACGACTCTCAGTTCTGAAAACCACCTCAACTTAAGATCCTCTTAAATAGGATCTTTCTTCTTGTTTTGGTTTTGTTCGTGTTAGTTTTATTTGCACCTAAATTCATTGGGGAAGAGAAACATTTTCTTAATCAGTTGGCCACTAATCCCCCACAGGAGTTAAAAAAAGAAAAGTATCTACTGTTCTTAGCTTTTGATACCTAGATAATAAGAGCTGCTTATTACTTGCTGTGAATTTATGTATTGCTTAATTTGCCCAAAGAAAGAATATAAAGATAGAATCAGAGGTATGAGGATATAAAATTTTAAGACTACTTATTTTACATAGGATACGATTTTCAGACTCTTAAAACAAAAATTGCCATACATGCAACCAAAAATGTGTGACTCCTGGGTAGTGATGAACATAGCAAAATGGGCATTAGGAAAGGAAACTAAATAATTATTTTAGTGCTAGTTATTAAGGCCAGTTATATAACTTTAGTGTCTTAATTTTCTTTGACATTTGGTTTCTTTAGTAAAAGAGGACGTGGCATTGCATCCATGTGATAAGCAGACAGTATTAATAAAGAGAAAAATATCTCATGTCTTTTGAGATATTTGGTATGTGGGATGGTACAAACTAGTATTACAAAATATAATTATTATATTGTATTGCAAAATATTCTATCATCATGTAGTCATTTATCTAGATAAGTGTTATTAATTCATATTTCTCTAGATAGTAAATTTTCCTGATTTCAAATTAAATTCTTTGGGAGGAGTTGGAACGTTTCCCCCCGACCCTTGTGCTGCTGCTAAGTCGCTTCAGTCGTGTCCAACTCTGTGCAGCCCCATAGATGGCAGCCCACCAGGCTCCTCTGTCCCTGGGATTCTCCAGGCAAGAACACTGGAGTGGGTTGCCATTTCCTTCTCCAATGCATGAAAGTGAAAAGTGCGAGGGAAGTCGCTTAGTCGTGTCCGACTCTTCGCAACCCCATGGGCTGCAGCCCATCAGGTTCCTCCATCCATGGGATTTTCTAGGCAAGAGTACTGGAGTGGGGTCCCATTGCCTTCTCCCCCGACACTTGTAGGTACCATGTAATTCCTGAAATCCACAAAAGCACATCCACACTGCCAACATGAAAACTGGTGAAATAGGCATGATTTATTCCTACTGTTTCTTCCCCTCCTTTTGTGTCCCCTATCCTGAAATTTCTGGGTCTTCATGTTGCCTTCAACACCAAGCATGGTGTCTAATATCAAATAGCTATCAGTAGACATTGCTGAATTAATCACCATCCATGGATGCCCCTGACTCTGATAATCTTATGTAGCCATCCTCTTAATTCTTTTCCAGATTTTCCTGGCTTGGTCCTGATTTCCCCAAATATTTTTTTGTGCTGGGTAACTACTACCAAAACTACTAAAGGAAGCCTTACTAGTGAATTGTGCATGCGTGCTCAGTTGTGTTCGACTCTGGATGGTAGCCCGCCAGGCTGCTCTGTTCATGGAATTTTCCAGCAGAATACTGGAGCGGGTGGCCATTTCCTGCTCAAAGAGATCTTCCCCACCCAGGGTTCAAACCTGCGTCTCTTGCATCTCCTGCATTGGTAGCGAATTCTTTACCACTGCACCACCTGGGAAGGCCCTCTAGTGAATTACCAGGAGCTTATGTATTTACTGCACTATCTTTGTGACTAACAGATACAAGCTTTAAGGTCCGCAAACTTGAGTTCAAGATTCATCCTATTCTTTCATTCATTCATTCATTGTATCAGTTTCTAAACCAAAGGGACCCATTGAAAGGCCAACCTAGTATCTTAATAGGTACATGATAAGGCACAAGTGCTTAATAAGCATGAAATGCAGATGTAAATCATAAAATGCTACGCCAGTATGAAAAATCAATTTAATGGCGTGCTCTTTCCCAAAGTAGTACCTCTGTTAGTGGGACTATTGGCTAAAGGCACATTTGTGCAAGAGGACTTGTGTTCACACTATACCGTCTGCTTTAGAATTGAGGCAGTGGACTCAAGATTTCTTGAAAGGAAACATCCTGTCCCTTATTCAGCTTGTATTTGCTAGAGTACCTGGAGAAAAATGTCTTTAGAATTATATCTAAATCAAGTTGCTAGGTATCACAATTATTGACTTTCTCAGTATTTTTGGTTTAGTGCTCTAATTCATCACTAAATATGGATACATACTTTGTTCCTTGAGAACAGAACAATTCACCAAAATTTTTAATTCAATATGCTTAAATTATTCTATATTTAAAGTGTATAGAGCATATGTTACAGAATAGTCATTTACCTGCAGAATAGGCTTCTTTTCCTTTAAATGAGATGAAAACCTACTGTATCCTGTAGTCATAGAAAATTCAAATATATTAAAACCATCATATTTTATAACAATTCCCATAGACCCACAATGCATTTATCCTATGCTGTTACACAGTGTTCTTATTCAAGATTATATTGAAAGCATCTTGGGTATCATTGCCATAGAAAGAAAACTTATGAATTTCTTTGGTGCCTACATTTTAGATTCTCTGCTGACTGTAACTTCTATACTGTTGCTTCCTTTTCCAGTTTGTTAAATGCAAAGTTGTGGTGACTATAGATTCAAATGATTGATTCTCTTTGTACATTTATAAATGAATGTGCATTTATTTCAATGTGAGGTTTAAAGCATATGCAGTTTATTTAACATAACTGGGCCACAAGCTAATTTTTTTTTTTTTTTACAAATAGCTTAAAATTAGAGTTTTACAGTTCTTAACACAGTTTATATTATAGTCCTCCACCTCTGCCTTGGGTTTTCAAATGCTTAAAATGTTTTTGTTACCAAACTAGATTTATTCATACAAACAAATATGTTCCTCTCGGTATGAATCAAAAACGTTTTTAGAATTAGCAAGTTCATGAAGATGTTTATTGCATTAAATATAATCAAGAGCAAAAGATTTCTCATTCACAAGTGAATTACGATTCTAGGGGGAAAGTATTCAATTTGTAAACCAAAACCATCATCCTTTAGGATTAAGAAGAAAGTGAAAAAACTATTACAATGTTATATGTAGTTTTTAAAAAAATTTAAAGAAGGAAATGAAGGTATTTTACTAAGTGTATGACATTGTTTTAAAGATTTTTACTAGTGTATGGTTGATTTACAATATTGTGTTAGTTTCGGCTATACGGCAAAGTGAATCAGTTACACATATACATATATCCACTCTTTCTTAGATTCTTTTCCCATATAGGCCATTACAGAGTACTAAGTAGAGCTCCCTGTGCTGTACAATAGGCAAAAAGCATTTTTAGTTATCCTTATTAGGATCCTTATCCTTATTATCCTTATCCTTATTATCCTTATCCATTTTATATATAGTAGTGTGTATATATCAATCCCAATCTCCCAATTTATCCCTCCCCATTTTTAGCCCCTGGTAAGCATAAGTTTCTTTCTACATCTATAAGAGTATGTAACCTTTTGATTAAAGTTTTTCCAAGGATTAGGATATAATATAATTTACAACATGAGCTGAGATTACTATAATGTCTTGATAACTTTTTTTTTCCATTGCTAATTTGGCAACACTTTTTTTAAGCAAGTACATATGTGTAGAGGCTACTACCATTAGGTTTATTCAAGGCATATCATATTTGAAGCCGTAGTTATTGAAGACATTAGTCATAGTTCTTGAAGAACATTGTGAAGCTGCAACAGAAAACACACAATAAATGACTGGACTCAGATTCACATCCTTTGAACTTGCTGGAGCGCTACCAAGGGGCGCATAGATTAAGAAAAAAAAAAATGCTTTTAAAATGTGCTGGTCTTTAGGTGCCCTCTACTGTTTTTCCAGAACGCTGCAGTCACACACAGGCAAGGGGAACCGGTCTTAAAGTTCTTCATTCAAAGCCTCAATTAACATCATGTTAGTCCACTAGATTTAGTACTAATGTTTCGTTCACTGTGGACTTGTAAAAAAGCAGTTTACAACTCTCTGATGGTCTGAGCGCTGTGCTTCCTTGCAGGGAAAGGAGCAGTGACAGGTTTTTACCATTGCTGTAGGAGTGTTCCCTCTTCAGCAAGGACACAGCTCTTAGAGATATACGGTCTTTTCTTGGAGGTGCTCTGGGATTAACTAGGATGGGAACTTGCCCAGATTTGTACTCTCTGAACCTGGAAAGTTTTTTAAAATATGTTTTACATATTTTTAAAAGGTTGATCAAACACTTTATTTTTAGAAAATATCCCTGGGTCCCTAGAGGATTTTGATTTTGTGACTAAATGTGTAACACATCAGAGGAGTTTATCTAAGTCTGAACATCTGTGGAAGCTGCCTTAAGATTCTCCAAGAGATAGGCTTTGACTAAAGTGGGTCCTCTTCCAAGTATTGATCCATTGCCTTGCATTTTGACAATGCAGTCACTTGTTTCTAAGTTATATATCCTTTTTCACATCTTTCTCTTTTTGAGATGTAGATCCACTTTAATGTCTGAGCTCAGGCTAACTCTCTCTTGGCACAAACTAGGAAATTATCCTTTTTGGCAAAATCTCAATACTTTTGATACTCTAGAGCCAACTAGGTAATTTACAAGTTACATAATAACTTTCAGAGGTTTTTGTCCATGCCAATCTTGGTGATTTCCAAGCTGATCAAGATGAAAAGAAAGCTTTTATGAATTCTAATATATGGGGTTTACATGGCGTAGTTATCTTAAATGGAGTCTCTAAGGTCATGAGCTTCCCAAGTTAGGGAAGACAGAACCTGATACACCACCAATCATAAAAGTGCCCATTACTTGATGTATTGTAAGAAAAGGAAGCGCCTAACTATTATTCTAAGATGCCATCAATCATAGTACAGCCAATTTCAGAAATGTTAAAATGTGAGGGGGAAGAGAGTATCTTAGAATCAATGAAATAGGATAGTTTCCATGAGCAACTGGGCCGTGTGCTAATATATTCTTTATTTATCATTCATGATTTAGGACTTGGAATTAATAATTCTCAGCTCACAGTGTGAGATGAACAATTCTTCACACAGATCTAAATTTCAATCTGGAGATTTGAGGATCAAATGTGCTTATTTGGAAATGTCCTTTTTTTCCCTGAGTCCTCTTAAAGAATTTCCTTATCCGCTTCCCATCTTAATGAGATGCTGCATTGCTGTTTCTGAAAAAAAAAGAGAAAGAGAAAGGCATTCTGACTTAGATGTTAAGGCAGTGCCCTTCAGGCAGTTTTGTTTAGGTTAGGGTGAGTAGTGTACTGGCTTTGATGAGATGGCTCATGGTGATATTAACTTATCTCGTGTAGTGCCTGGTACAGAAGATACTTACTAAATCTTTGTGGCATCTAATCTTGATGTTGAGAATGCTTTCTAAATGCAAGAGTGACCCAAATGCATGTTATTAGGTAATTCTCTATACCCCAAGGTTTACATCTTTTCCACTTGTTATCCTAAATAATAGAATTCCATTCAAGGCTCTGTGATAGCATTCATGTAAAGAGAGAGGTGATCCGTGGATTTGGGGCATATTGTTTCATACAACATAGTGGAAAATCAAGGTTCAAGTATGTCTCTGTTTATAGCAGGTATAGCATAACACAGAGTGAAAAGACGAGGTACCTAGAGTAGGTCCCTGTGTAACTGTTCTTGTCACAGTTATCTAGCTGACCTTAGCTCTTGTCCTAAAATGTGAGGTTAGGACGCTGAACGTTTTATGGTCCTGTATGAAGCAACGTCGGTGCTGCTATTCTGCCCTTTATCGGATATGACTCTATCGTATACATCCATGTTGTAGTTGTGTATCTAGACACTGAGACAGTTATTTTCGTTTTCTCTTTCTTTTTCATCAAAAAGACTGTTTGATTTGACAAACTGGTTATTATGGCCAACTGATGCAGTTAATTTAGTCACTAGCATCACTGTAGATTTGTAGCTCCTTCCCGTTAATAAAGGTTCATATTTATGCACCGGTAGCTCAGGAGAACAAAACATAAATATACTGGGAATGTGAGGAATGTCTCAAACAAGACACAAAATATTGCTTAATTGAGTGGGTATAATTTTATTTCCTTCGCTGCTTTTACCTCATATCAGCCATAGTTCATATTACATTCTAGAGGGCTGAGTGTTTCTTTAAATGTAAAATAGACTTATATCACTAGAATTCTGAATTTAATCTTGTAATAATGAAGGTAAGTAACATAACTGGATTTAATGGAGAGGCAAATCTAAATAATATTATACATGTAGTCCAGTTTCAGTTGTTTGAATTTTCTAGCATATCAAGTGAGATGGACTTTCATTCAAAGCCCCGGTATTGAAAAGTATTTTTCAAGTTTCAGGTAGAATTCTCAAGGGTCATATTTCCATTCAGTGCAATTATTTCTGATGCTTCTTAGTAGTTACTGGGAAATTACCCAGAGTAATAGTTTTCATTTAGTTAGTTAATCTTATTTGTGATTTATAATGAGATATTTGATCGCTGTAGTTAAATGAAAAGTTACATTGAACTAGCTTGTAATCACGTTCTTGTTTGTGACCTTGGACGTAAGAAAACCATATTATTAAATGCAAGTTTTTTTTTTAACTTCTTAAGTCAAATGTCACATAGGAACCTCAGAGACTAGCTGTAGCAACAGTCTAGTGTGATCATCTGTTCTGTCCTCAAATGCTTTCTAATGGGCCTTAGGAATGCTGTATCCCAGAAGCGCCACACTGCTGGGGAGGATGGAGACCTTTTCTCCTCAGGGCAGATCCACTGACATTCAAATCGCTAGGCACAATGAAGGGTAAGGGTCTCCATTACACATCTGTCTCCAAGTTTAGCTCACCTGGAGAGTTTTGCTTGTTTTTATCTTACAGATTCCCTATGCAGCGAGCTTGATCAGGAAAGAAAAGCTTGGTGCCCATCTCAGCAAAAGCTAAAAGGTGAGCTCACCAGAGAAAACTCTCTGAGTTGCTTGCTTGTGTTCCTCACTGATGTACTTGATGGTAGCCCCCTGGCACCGGGGGCTGGGTGGTGCTGCATCCTGTGTTTAAGCTGATACACTGCTGAACTTCATTCTGGGCCTGGGACTTCCTTAATAAAAAGCTAAGTGCATCTTACAAATTCTGCAGAAATTTTCTAAAGCTAAGGAAATTCTCAAGTCAGTCTTGCACATGTGATCTTCATTCTGTTTTGAGGTTTTCTGCTCCTTCTGGTTCCTCCTAACACCCCGATTCCCGGTATGCTGAAGGAAATCAGAATGTCTAAAGCCGTGCTTATTATGTTTCTTCTTCTTTGCTCTCTTCTTTGCTCAAATTCTTGCTGAAATCCAGCTTTCAGTGAGTTACTGGCAGATGGTGCTGTGAATAACCGCAGGCGACATAGACCTTCGAGAACTTCTTCTGCACGTTTAGCCATTCATTCTTTTATAAAACAGTCCTTGTTTCTCTACAGATGAAGCCGGATCCAATGTCACATATCTGGCAACAATTTAAAAGACAAAAATTCTGGACACCTAGGGGAAAGAAGACAGTAAAAGTTCAATGACCGTATTCAGTTCAGTTCAGTTCAGTTCAATCGCTCAGTCGTGTCCGACTCTTTGTGACCCCATGAACTGCAGCACGCCAGGCCTCCCTGTCCATCACCAACTCCCGGAGTTTACCCAAACTCATGTCCATTGAGTCGGTGAAGCCATCCAACCATCTCATCCTCTGTCGTCCCCTTCTCCCCATGCCCTCAATCTTTCCCAGCATCAGGGTCTTTTCCAATGAGTCAGATCTTCGCATCAGGTGGCCAAAATATTGGAGTTTCAGCTTCAACATCAGTCCTTGCTATGAACACCCAGGACTAATCTCCTTTAGGATGGACTTGTTGAATCTCCTTGCAGTCCAAGGGACTCTCAAGAGTCTTCTCCAACACCACAGTTCAAAATACTCAGAATATACCTAAACATTTCAAAAACAACTTTTTATGATATAGAAGAAGATATATATAATTATTAGAACTGAAAGAATGCAAAGCTAGGACACTGTTGTTTTTGTAGAAATGCGTTAAAATGACCTAGCAGCTAGAACAGCTAAATCAGTGAAAAACTCAGATGTCAGAAGTGGTGTTTGTGCGTGCTCGTGGCCAACTAGGATTGTGGTCATTTATCAATTTTATTCATTCCCATCTGAATGATTCTACCCACTCCTTCCCTCTGGAACCTATTTTCAATTCAATAGAATTTATTGGCAAAAAAGAAAAATAATTCTATGCAATGCAGGTTCGTGGTTCCTTTTCTTTCCTTCATGTTTCTCTTCTGCCTATCACAAGCTTCCTCTACTATGCACGCATGACAGTTCTACTTCTTGCCATCATCTTTATTAGTGATGTATGCATGCATGCTAAGAGGCTTCAGTCAGGTCCAACTGTTTGTGACCTTGTGGACTGTAGCACACCAGGCTGTTCTGTCCAGGGGATTCTCCAGGCAGAAATACTGGAGTGGGTTGCCATGCCCTCCTCCAGGGGATCTTCCCGACCCAGGGATCGAACCCACGTCTCTTACATCTCCTGCATTGGCAGGTGGGTTCTTTACCACTAGCACTGTCTGGGAAGCCCCTTATTAGTGATAATCTTCAGTATTTGTCTTAAACAATTGTACGTATGTCACATTTCATTAGGAGCTCAAAATTCTTTCCAAGACAATCTCTCATTCATATGCTTTCCCTTAATTTTATGCACAGGGACTCGAGATACGGTGAAGAGAGATATGATGTTTTATGTCTCTGTTGCAAAACCAGGAAGAGATTCTAGGCTTCCTGACTTTAAGTGCAGTATCCCATGGATGGAGGAGCCTGGTAGGCTGCAGTCCATGGGGTCGCTAAAAGTTGGACATGACTGAGCGACTTCACTTTCACTTTTCACTTTCCTGCATTGGAGAAGGAAATGGCAACCCACTCCAGTGTTCTTGCCTGGAGAATCCCAGGGACGGGGGAGCCTGGTGGGCTGCCATCTATGGGGTCGCACAGAGTTGGACACTACTGAAGTGACTTAGCAGCAGCAGCAACTTAGTCCTTATACAGTGACTTCTGTGAGCAGATGTTTAGCAACAGAGTTGCTTGGATAATAAGTCATTCTGTTTTGAGACACTCAGATATTGTCATTCTGTTTCCGTCTCCATGAAGTCATACACTTACACAAATGCACCTGTGAGTTTGGCTTCATTCTGTACATTCAGGTATTTGTCTTAAGTCTGAAGTTGATTTGAGTGCTTTCTTTCTCACTTTTATAGACCAGGTTTGTCCCAGCAGTGTGAAATAAATAATTTTAGGACATTAAGTCTAATAAATCTTAATGCAGGGTATCAAGGTAATCAGAGCAAGAATCATCCAAAGGAATACTGATAAGCCCATATATATAAAAGCTTGAAAATATCAAACTACTTTTCTTTCAAATCAAAGAGTAAATACTGGAATGTGCTTTTAAAGTAACCTTTTCACTGAAGTATAGCACAGTCACCAAAGGCTACAAATCACCGAGTTCTACAAGTCGTGAAGTCAAGAACTCAAAGCTCAGTGAACTCGCTTGGGTTCTAACACCTTGTGCCTCTTTCCAGTCACTCCCCTGACCCCAGAAGACTGGGTTTGCTTGTTTTTGAACTTTAGCAAAGGACATTATAGGGAACATTCTCTTGTATCTGGCTTTTTTCACTCCACCTTTGTGATACATCCATTAGACTGTAGTTTGATTTATACTTAGGGACTTCAATAAACTCTTTTTACCCGTCCACTTCCCCAATTCATCTTCTCCACTTGTCGCACATGAGCTGCTCTCCACCTACAAAATGAAGACCTACCACCCAGAAACCACGCCTTTGATGGTGGCATAGTGTACAGCGAGGTGGGAAAAAAAAAGATTGATTTGTGTTTAGTAAGTAATGCTTCCTCCATGCTGGTTTTGTTTCCATCCTTGCAGACAACAGGGATTTCTCTAAGTAGACCCTGGTGCTTTCAGAAGATTAGTGGTTACTTAAATGCTGAGCTAAATCAGCCAAGCAGAGAATCACAACCATATTGTTAGAGGCAGTATTTGATTCTCAACATGCCAAGCCTGCAAGGAATTACCCCAGGAGAGATGACAAAATAAAAATCATTACACCAAGGGAGAGAGACAAATTCTGTCTTGCTGAGTGACCACAGGTTTCCAAATTAGGGACTGATGCATTAATGTCTTACGCAAGAGTGACCTTAAGGTAGTGTGCTGTGTTCTTGCCACCCAGTGGATTCCAGTGTGACTATTAGGAGGAGGAAGCTTTTCAAAACCACAGGCAGTCCACTTAATAAGCTGAGCAAGTACTGCCACATATCACTGCCCTACAAATCTTGTTTGTCCTGCATTAGGACACCAGAGATTCCATGTCAAATTAAAATAAAAGTCCACCCATACCAAGGGACTAACTATGCAGTTCCATTAGAAGAGCCAAATTGTGTTTTTAACAAGACCAACCTCAAAATTTAGGTGTATACACTGAATAACTCTTAATTTTCCCTTGATAACTCCTTACAGATCCATTATCCATGGATTCATCGAAACCTTTCTTCAACCTAGGCATAGCTCCCTTTGGGGCAATGAATTCTATTTGTTTAGCTGCCAGCTGTGTAAACTGTAGGTTATTTATTTTCAACTACCTCCTAAAACAAGCCCTTGTTGGTTAGACATTGTACTGTTCTGTGCATTCGCTTTATCATGAGCTCACAAGTACAATGAAAGTGATTTGAAAAATATTGCAACATGTTGTGCAAATTATCCTTTCATCTGGAACTGTTTTTAACACCGGAATTATTCCTGATGGTCTTTCTTACCTTCAGTCATTAATGCGCCCCAGTTCCTACACAGATGTTACAGTGTAATGTGTGTGAAATCTACACCACAAATAAAAATGTCACGATGTTAACACCAATTCAATATTACTTTACATTCTTTTTTCCCAAACTCCGTTTAACATTATACAAATGTCATCCCTGTGACTCAGTGAAACACTTGTGTCTTTCACAGAGAACAGGATCATTTTTTACAAGAAAAAAGTGAATCATAGGTATGGCTCATTCATAGTCATACAGAAACTTGCTGAACAAGCTGGAAATAATAATAACTGGCATTAACTGAGCACTAACCATGCCAGATACTTGGTCAAATTCTCTGCCACATTCTCTCTTTTGATCTTTACAACTCTTTATGGTTGATCCTATTACTGTCTCCATTTCATACATGAGATCACAGAGGTTCAGTGAGGTCACTTAGCTAGAAAGTGACAAAGCCAGGATTCAATACAGGTCTGTTTAACACTAAGCCCCTTCTCTGTCTTTCCAGGATCATTGGGCTGGTTTTGAAAGAGTCTGGCTTCTAAATCTGACACTACTACCCTATGTCATCTTAAGGAATTTCATTTACTATCTTTGAGGCTCCTTCTTATCTATGAAATGTGGATGGCCAAACCTGATCAAAACCTCCATCAGTTGTAAATGTTGACTGTCACTCTTGAATGCCAGTCTTCTGCCAAATTCTCTCTTTCCCACAAACGAGCTGTTTTTATTAAAGTCTGTTCAAAACCCTAGATAATACCCAAGGGTATAACCCACCTACTTTTGGCCTTCTTTCTGCATTTTTCTTCATCACTGATTGCCTCTTTACATCCTTCTAGAGAGTTTGAAAATATGATTTTTTTCCCTATGCTAACAACATCTAGCTCTTTAGTAAACTCCTATCATTTTTACTGCACTTCTGGGATAACTGCTATTAAAAAATGGCAAGAAAAAGGCCTTAAAAGGGTTTGGAGAAATTGTAATTGAACACTTTGTGTTTTCCTTTTGTAACAATCAAAAATAAAGGGTTAGGGCTGGGTAGCATGTCTATTTCTCTCCTTTGATGTCAAACAAGAGTCTCCATTGAGAATGAGAGTGTGCTACCATATTTCTGTGTGTGTATGTGTGTGTGTGTGTGTGTGCGCACGTGCGTGCTCAGTAGCTCAGTTGTGACTAAGTGCTTTATGTCAACTATTTTATCTTCACACCAACCTATTGAGAGAAGTACTGCTACTCTCTTCATTCTACAGCTGAGCATACTGAAATGCAGAGATGAGTCGGTTGTGTAGCCTCACTGCTAACAAGCGGCAGGATCTGACCCAGGTTGCCCACACTTCATCCACTCTCCTCTGACTTGTAACCTGAAATCATGACTTAATTCACATCTTACATTATCAGTTATAAATACACAGTTAATAAACCGATCCAGTGGTCCCATTGATGTTGAATGGCAAAACCTCCAGCCACACCTCTAGAGCTGCCCTAACACCCAGAACAAGAAAAACAGATACTACTTGGACCATCCAGCCAAAGCCAGCAGGGCACCAGTGCCTGTAACTCTGTCTGCCCCTTTACCACAGGCTGTCTGTCTTAATGTTTGCTCACAACAAATCGGAGTCTCTGGAACCTAACAAAATGACCTTACTGTGAAGTAAGGGTAGCAAACCGACAGGCTCTGATGTAATAGTTCTAGTTCGGCTCAGTGTCAGCAGAGATGTATAATCTAAGGTAGCAGGCAAACACGTGAGGAAAGGATGATGCTTTCATGGTCACTTGTTTAAACATTTTTATCTAAACTGTACTAAAGATGTCTGCTTTTAAGGATATACTGGATATTACTTTAAATGTTTTAAAATTATCTGATTGTATCATACTGAGGTTGTCATTCTGTGCTTTTTGTCTTATCCCAGGCGCACAGAACCACTTCCTCTTGTGCTCTTGTAAGATACAGCCTGCCCCTGAGCACTTGGGACCCGCACAGAGACTGCAAATGGAAAGGGCTTGGGAATGAGATAGAAAGTCAGGTTCGGGAGAACCCAAGGACAAGTGACCTCAAAGCAGCGTGGACAACCATGTAAATTAGACTGTAGCGGCCATTCACTCGTGGGGGGAGGGGGGAGCCAACCAGAGCAGTCAATGCTTGTCGCATCTTTTGGTGGAACCAAAGTTCGAGTCTGTGATTTTAAAGGCCAACGGAACCCAGAGCGTGGGAGTGCTGTTAGCCAACTGGGGTGGGAAACCCATGGACAGTCCCGGGGGGTCTCAGGGCTGCACAATTGGAGAGAGCAGCTCTACAAGACTGCCTTTTGCATCTGAAGAAGTGATTCTTGGAGAAAAGACAACACGAGACCTGTCCTAGGAGCGGGGATCATGTTTCAGCAGCTAGGATGGTATCGGCCGTACGAACCTGCTTTTCCTAGCAAACTGGACAGACTTGTGTGTGGCCCCTTCCTCTCTGGTACTTTGCCTGCTGTATGAATGAAGATTGTATTCCTCTGGAAATATTTTACAGTCTAATATTGAGTGTAATTAAGAATATAATCATGTTATCAAAAATGGTATTTAACTCTGTTGTAGTTTCTTTAACATTCATGTGGATAAAAAGTCTATAATAAAAAAACTATGAAGTAAAAGTTGTGTTCATGTAATTATAAACATCTGCTTAGGGGCAACACTAATACTTTTTAGAGTTATTTTGGCTTAAAATGTTTGAGTACATTATTTTTGGAAATGGAATTCCTTCAGAAATGGTTATTAAAGTCTAAGTTTGCCTTTGGCCATTGTCAGCAGCTGGAGTCCTCCCCATCATGATGGTATCTTTGTATGGATAAGGAAAGGTTATAAATTTTGACTATGTCTTCTAACAGTATTGGTGAGGGAGTCGGTAGTGTGCCTTTCTCCTTACTGTGATGTTGAATCAAAGTCCGTGAGATAATTTTATGCCAAAAATTCTGCCTCTCAGATGAAAGAGATAGGCCAAAATGGTGACCCCCTGGAGCCAGGATTTCTAAATTCTGAGTTGAATGGAAGTCTAGTGGATGTGAGAGTGGATGCTCTCCTGCCCTGGAATTGCTAAAGACCATCCTAACTGAAGAGGCATCTCACCAATGGCATCCCTTGACAGACTTCAGATGAAGTTTAAAACGCGTTGCCATGATATTTAATACTTATCCCCCACCGTCTTCATTATCATAAACTATCAACACAAGCTTCACAATTAGCGCACCTTTGAGATAAATTTTCTTATCCTTATCTGCTGCATTAAGAAACCAAAGGAGGGAAACTCATTAGTGATTTTCTTCCCAGCCCATGAAGGACGGGAAGCTGGATCAGAGAAGGGATATAAACAAAGTCCTGGGGTCTGAGGACAGGTCCCCAGTGACACTAGCAAAAAACAACATGAAGATGCTGCATCTGACCGCCAAGAGGAGGTTGTTCTTCCAGGAGCCCGGGCGTGGGGCTCGCACAGCCTTTCAGGCATGACACACATTTCTGAAACTGGCACCCATGCTTGGCACGAGGAGAGAAGCTGGTCAGTCAAGCTGATGGAGAATTGTCTCCTACAGAGGCTCTAGATTACACTTAGGGATGGAAGCCTAGCATCCTTAGCTTTGTACTCTAAGCCAATAACACCGGAGGTGACAGAAAATTACCAGGAAAGGCACAGACCTGTCTTCATGACCAGCCACCAGGGGACAGCAGAGGTCATCTGCAGAAACTAAGGGACCAGATAACTTTTCAGAGTAAGAGCAGAAGCTCCAGAGGAGCAATAACTAAAGACTTGCAGATGAATTTAAAGTCTTTTTCTTAAGCAGCCGTGTAAACAAGGCGGGCCACAGTATATAGGGTCTCAAAGAGTCGGATACAACTGAAGTGACTTAGCACGCATGCAAGCAAGACTGAAATGTCATTTTTTTCTTTCCAGTTGCAGCTTTATTTGTCTCAGAGTTATTAGTGCTAAAATACCAGCAAATGATCTTGCAGCAAAAGAAAAATTAGAACCAGATAACTTAAAATATGTCTGAGAGCCTAGACAAGTTATTCATGGCATAGCCCTGAATTGAGTTAATGGTCAAGCTCAGAGTGGGAGACCATTGACCTCTGCTGCTAGAATGCTGAAACTACATTAGTGCCTTGTGGATCTCCAGCTAAATTCCAGGTTCCATGGAAGCCCAGCTCTGCCGCTTTCCTTGAGTGCTGGAGACTCCTGTTCCTTTTTCTCGTGGCCTCAGAGTCCCCCCATCTTTCAAGGTTTTTTGTTTTCTTTTTAATCAGACTGAGTCTTTTCCTCACAAACACTGGTGCTTATCAGTCCTCCATGCAACTCTGAAGTTACGCACGAAAATCTTCAGAAGGAAATCCAGCATATAATATGGAAACATCAATAACCCATTTATTTTCTCGTTGAGCAGAGTAAATGCCTCCTCTCTGTTCTAGCGCCGTATCCTAGCAATGCTTGATGCTTCTAAGTTGGAACAAAAAGAATTTGTCCCTAAAACTTGATGTGATTGTGTTATCTGAGCTGCCTTGTGGAAACAGACAGAACATCCATCTAGAATACCACATGGAGCTAAAAATAAAGCTACCCTCCAGAAGGACAAATAAAATCCTTGGCTCCATGAAATGACAGCCAAAAGACACTGTATTCTTTATTTCAACTATTTTATCATTCCAAGGTTAGCCCACATATTAGCAAATGTAGAATATGAGCATTGCAAATGAAAGTTCTGTTTTAATTCCAAATGAAATTATAAGATCAGAAAAGGCAATAGCAAATCAAAGCAGAAGTCCCAGCCCATTCTATTGGGATAGACCTGACAGTTCAGACTGATGCTTTTGATCCTCAGAATGCCTGAGAATTGCTCATCTATTTGCCACAGGCAAGGAGAATGGGACATCATATCCCAATTTCCTTAAATTGTGCAAGAAGTATAGCCTCAGCTCTTTGGAAAATAGACAAGAATTCTCTCCTAGCTACAGGGGATATAAATGAGAAGAGAGGAACACTTTCATTTATGGGTAAGAGTTTAAAGCAGCCTTGGTCAGCAGTGAGGAAGGTCAGAGAAGAGGAAAACCATAGCCATTCTAAGGACAGGTAACCATGTCATTCATTGGGGTAAAAGTGAAAGTGTTAGTTGCTCAGTCATGTCCAACTTTTTGCGATCCCATGGATTGCAGCCTGCCAGCCTCCTCTGTTCATGGAATTCCCCAGACAAGAATACTGGAGTAGGTAGCCATGCTCTTCTCCAGGGGATCTTCCCCACCCAGGAATCAAACCTGGGTCTCCCGCACTGCAGGTACTTCCAGCCAATTTCAGGCCGGATGAAGAGAGCTCCTTTGTCTCGCTCTACAAGTTGAGTGCACAAAGCTCAAGTGTGACCATCTTACAAGATTCCCCGTACACAACTATGTCACAGTTTGCAATTATATACTCTTTCTGGGGAGGTACACACCGTAAACTATATAAGGGCAGGGAAGGTTTGTTTCAGCTCGCTACCATCTCCCTAGTGCTGAGAATAGTCTATGGCGTGCAGTAGCTATACCAAACATTCTTTGCTGAACAAGTTGAGTGAATCTCATTTGTTTTCTTTGGGCCACTCATAAGAGCCGCTCATTTCACTGTTACTACTTTAAACTCAAAGAATTTTGACATTTCATTTGGTTTCAGATGCCTCTATGTGGCAAATTGCTGGTTGCTCTCCAACAGACTACTCTCAGACAGCAATACACCTTGATAAAATACTGCCTTTCCCAGCTTACATGCTGTCAGATGTGGCCAAGATGGTGGAGGTAGAAATATGTGGAACTTTCAAGAGGGTCCCCTCAAAAGAGTTTGATTAGTTAGGCAGTGTCTCTCTTTCCTGATGTATGTAATGTGGAGGAAGCCTCGGAAGTCTTCTTGGACCATGAAAGTGATTTTTGAGACAGAAGGTATATGCTAGTGTGGCACAGAAGGATAATAGAAGCCTGGGTCCCTGACAGCTACTGAGCCCCCATTCCAACTCTGGAGTGTCCACTTCCAAGCTTCTTTTGTATTGGAGAGAAATGAGGTTTTATCTTGTTTAACCACTGCTATTTTAGATGTTCTGTTAACTCTAACTGATTACAAAACCCTTTTCTCTATTTGGGAGCTCTGATCAGCCAATAGTAACACAACTTCCTGTTTGTGTGACAACTTTCCAATATGTATTTATTCTGGTTACATCATTTTACCTTCTCATTAGCCCATTGATTTAGCTAAAGGAAGTCACAGGGTTTTGAAGTCTATTTAGTTGCTGAGTAAAGTCTCAAATCCAGTTCTTATGACCATGGACAGCTTTTCCTACTCAATCTCTTGGCTCCATCATCACAGCTGAGCAGGATTACAACCTGTCTGGTATCCCTGACTGCAATATAGACTGGTAAAGATGAGGGGGCCCTGATGCTGGGAAAGACTGAAGACAAAAGGAGAAGGGGCAGCAGAGGGTGAGATGGTTGGATAGCATCACTGACTCAATGGACATGAATATGAGCAAACTCAAATTGATAGTGAAGGACAGAGGAGCCTGGTGTGTTGCAGTCCATGGGATCAAGAGTCAGACATGACTTAGCGACTGAACAATAACAAAGATGGGGGCAGGGGCTGGACCTGAACTTGATCTGCTCCCCACAGTAGCACAGAAACTGGGTTGGGAAGGTACATTGTTGGAAAGGCAAGTAAAGCCATGACCAGATACCTAGCCAGGACCCCACAAGGGAATAGAGCTCCATAGCACAGGCGTCTCTGAAGCAGGAGGCTGTTGATCATCATTACCCATGATAACAGGCCCCTGCTGCTGACCTGGCCTTCATGGGCAGATTTCAGCCTCAGGGAAAAACACCACTGAGAACAAATAGTGTGGTGAGGAGCAAGCTCACTCCTTGAGGCTGGGATGGGCCAGGCGGAGAGAGATTTGGCTCAGGAACCCATATGGACACTGGTTCTCCTATTCAGAGGGCAGCAAGGTAAGCTTGGGATCAGATGGTAGCCCTGAGACTCCAGACTTGGGCCACCACACAAGACTAGAAGAGAGCTAAAGCTTTGCAAGTGCTTCTTGACTCCAGGCTCTGAAGCAGTATTATGGCTTTGGGAGGGGGAATAGAAAGAGGGCTGGTTTAGAGCTGAGAAGGGATGGGAAGAACAATAAGAGCTGAAAATATTTTCTGCAAATTTCCAGACCAGGCCCAGTATACATGTAATTTAGAGGTAATAAAATCAAGTTACCTAAAGTAAATAATCATTCTGAAAATTCACAACTCGGTCCTAAATTAAGAACTTCCCTGAAAGCGTTGGTAATGTCTGGAGTTTTCAAATAATAAAATTCATTCTTCTCATCCAACTTTTATATCATCTCACTATTAAGGACAGTGGCTTCCTGCATGATTGTTAATGATGGCTTTCTTTATTATATTTTAGACCATTTAGCAAAGTTTATTGATTTATACTTCCTTGTAATTAGTTGTAGTGATTAAAATAGCTTTTATGGCCCTCTAGAGATTGACTTTATAAAGAATCAACATTTCCCCCAAATCATGTGCTTTAAAAACATGGTTAAATACTCTTTGAATTCAATACTAAACCATCATTGGTGAAACTGTGATTTTATATGTAGTTGCTTTCTCATCCCTCTACTTATATGGCACTATCACCCAATTACTTGGCAGCCAGTAATAATAAAAGCAGCCAACTTTCAAGGAGTGATGACAGTAAGCAGAACATTGTACTAAGTGTCTTAAAGCATTATTTCATTTAATCCTCTCAATAACCCTCTGAGGCAGAGACTACAGTTCTTAACTATTTAATTGAAACTGGAAGGAGTTAAGTCACTCAGCTGGTAAGTGGAAAATTAGAAATTTGAACCTTTCACCATTGTGACATTAACCTCTGCTTTTAACCACTAAACTCCGCTGCTTGCTACTGAGTGAGCCAAGCAAGACGCCCTGTGCATGGGTGAATTGGGAGCCCCCTGACTGACATAATCTGAAGGGTGCTGGAGACCGCTTGTAAACAAAAATATCTCCCCTCACCAACTTCACTTGAAGCTGAAATCCCACCAGTTAGCATGATTTTTTTGACTTAGGTATTATATGTTTCTAGAAAGATAAACTCTCTAAGACACTGCTACTTGAAGTATAGTCTGTCACAGAGCTAGAACAATAAAAATGAAAATACAGAAATAAATCCTAGTGACCTTGGGTTAGGCAATGGTTCCTTAATTATAATACTTAAAGCAGAAGAGACAAAAGAAAAATAGGTAAATTGGACTTCATGAAAATTACAAACTTTGATGCTATAGATGATACCATCAAAAAAGCTAAAAGAGCTTAGAGAAAATGTCTGCAAATCTTGTACCTGACAAGGGATTATCCAGAATATGTAAAGAACTCTTGGGAACTCCCTGGTGGTCCAATGGTTAGGCGCTTTCATTGCTGAGGCCCAGGTTCAATCCCTGGTCAGGGAAATGAGGCCCCACAAGCCTCACGGAGCAGGAAAAAAAAAAAAACCAACTCTTACAACTAGATAATAAAAAGATAAATAACCCAAATAAGAAATGAGAAAAAGATTGGAATAGACATTTCTCCAGAAAAGATATACAGACACCCACCAAACACACGAAGAGACACACAGCATCATGAGTCACCAGGGACAGGCAAGTCAAACCCGCAGTGAACTCACTTCAACTCATTTCACCTCAAAATTCATCTCACATACAGCCACTGTGAAAACAGTTGGGCAGTTCCTCAAAAAATTAAACATATAATTACCATATCACTCAGCAGTTCCACTTCTAGGTGTAAACCCAAAGGTATTGAAAACAACGAAATATTTGTATACAAGTGTGGTAAATAGCAGCACTATTTACAATAGTCAAACTGTAGAAACAACCCAAATGCCCACCAACATGTGCATGGATAAACAAAATGGGGTGTGTACATACAATGAAATATTATTCAGCTGTAAGAAGAAATGAAATACTGACACGTGCTACAACATGGATGAGCCTTGAAAACATGCAAAATGAAAGAGGCCAGGCATTAAAGGTCACAGAAAGCAGGATTCCATTTATATGAAATACCTGAAATAGGCAAACCATAGCAGCAAAAAATGGATTGGTAGTTTCCAGGGCCATGGGGAAGGGAGAATTGGTAGAGACTGCTTAATAGATGCAGGGTTTTCTTTTGAGTAATGAAAGTGGGAACCAAATAGAAAGTATTTGTTCACAAAATTGTGAGTGTACTAAATATCACCAAAACATCACTTTAAAACAGTCAATTTCATATTAAGTGAATTTCACTTCATATTAAAAAAACTTAAGAATAACTATATCAAAAGATATGCAAAGCCTTTACACTGAAAACCTCAAAACATTGCTGAGAAAAATTTTTTTAACTTTAAATGCTTTGAAAATATACTATGTATGTGGTTTGGAAGATTCATTATTATTAAAATGTCAATTTTATCCCCCAAAGTGTTTATAAACTCAATATGATTTCAATCAAATTCCCAGAAGGATTTTTGGGAGAAACTGGCAAGATGACTGTATAAATAAATACAAATGCAAAAGACCTAGGATGCCTAAGCAATTTTGAAAAAGAAAATCAAGATTTCAGGAATTTATATTATCTAATTTCAAAACTTACTATACTATAGCAGTCATAACAATGTATGGCAGAACTGGCAAAAACACCAGTGTAACTGAATAGAGATCACAAAAACAGGCCAACCTTTCATGGTCTTTGGATTTTTGACAAAGGTGTCAACACAACAGGGAAAAAAGTCTTTTCAACAAAATAGTGCTAGAACAATTATGTATCTGGAAATTTAAAAAAAAGTGAACTTTGACCTCTACTTTATACCATACACAAAATGTAATACGAGACAGGTGAATGACCTGAAATCATAAGCATTTCAGAGCAAAACAGGAGTATATCTTTATTAATAGGAGCCAGGCAAATATTTCTTAGACATAGGAAGCAGTAACCACCAAAAGACCAAATAACCACAACAACAACAAATAAAAAAACAACCCTGATAAATTGCACTTCATCAAAATTTAAAACTTCTGCCCATCATAACACCAATAAGAAGATGAACATGCAAGTCACAGAGAAAATATTTGAAAACATATATCTAAAAAATAACTTAGATTTAGGATATATAAATAATTCCTTCCACTTAATAAAAATAAAAAGCAACCAAATTCAGTTAAGCAAAGGAACTGAACAGACATTTCACAAAAGAAATATACTAATCATGAATAAACATATGAAGAAGTGATCAACACCATTAACCATCAAGATATGCAAATTAAAATGACAAGATACCACTACACATTTAGCAGAATGACTAAAATTTTTAAAGACTGACAACATCAAACGTTAACAAAGTTGTGGAGCAGCTAGAACACTCATATATTGTTGATGTGAATATGAAATGATGTAAACTCTTTAGGAAAACGTCTGGCAGTTTTTCTTTTATTTGTTCATTTACTTGTTTATCTTTGCCTGTGCTGGGTCTTCGTTGCTGGGCTTTTTCTAGTTGCAGTGAGGGGGCTATTCTTTGTTACCGTGTGAAGGTTTCTCATCGCGGGGACTTCTTTTGTTTCAGAGCACAGGCTCCAGGCTGACAGGCTTCGGTAGCTGCTGTGCTGGGGCTTAGTCGCCCTACAGTGTGTAGGATCTTCAGGACCAGGGATCAAACCCACATGTCTCTCATTGGCCAGTGGATTCTTAACTGCTGATCACCAGGGAAGCTTTCTGGCAGTTTCTTATAAAACTACCCTATGACACAGCACTTCCACTCATTCATCCAAAAGAAATGAAAATATACATACACAAAGACTGGTACAAGAGTGTTCATAGCAACTTTATTCATAATAACCAAGAACTGAAAACAGCCCAAGTATCCATCAACAGAAAAATGAATTTTAAAATTGTGGTATATTTGTATGATGAAATATTAGAGTTATAAATAAGTGAATCAATGGTATATGCAATAACATGGGTAAATCTCAAAAGCATTTTTCTGAGTGAAAGAAGTCCTACATAATAGTATGCTGCTGCTGCTGCTGCTAAGTCACTTCAGTCTTGTCCGACTCTGTGCGACCCCACAGACAGCAGCCCACCAGGCCCCGCCGTCCCTGGGATTCTCCAGGCAAGAACACTGGAGTGGGTTATATGCTATAATTATTTGACAGTTTAGAATGGTTTCAACCAATCCATACAGTGTGAAAATCACAACAGTGATCATCTCTGGGAGAGTGAAGGTAAGGATTAATTGGGAAAAGATAAGACAGAACTTCTGGGATGATGGCAATGATCCATATCTTATTGGGTTACATTTATTTGTAGTCATCAAGATGTTTATTTTTAGCTGTATGCCCAGGTCAGTGGTTCCCAATGTTCACCATACATTGGAATCACCTGGGAAGTTTTCACCACCAGAGACTAACTTGATTAGCCTGGAGTGCAGCCGGGGTATCAGAATTGCTATAAGCTCCCTAGGTGTTTCCGGAGAAGGCACTGGCACCCTACTCCAGTACTCTTGCCTGCAAAATCCCATGGACGGAGGAGCCTGGTGGGCTGCAGTCCATGGGGTCGCTGAGGGTTGGACACGGCTGAGCACACACACAGGGACATAAAACGCGGTAGAGGTGCTGTGGTGGACACACAGGATATCTTGAGACCATAAGGCACATCTGACCTAGACTATCTGAGACTGAGAAGGCACTTCTAATGTCTCACTTGCATCCTTATTGGTACACTTTGGCAGGAGATGACACTGAACTGAGCCTTAAAAAATAAGAAGTTGGGCAAATGAAGAGTGACTGCAAGGGACTGGAATGCAAGGATGGAGGAAGAATGTTCTAGGCAGAGGAAGTAACACCCTACTATGGCAGCCCTAGAGAGTATCAGCTAACCACTGATAGAATAAATCACTCTAAAACTTAGTGGCTTAAAACAATGGTTTGTCGTGTTTTGTGAGTCTGTAGGCTGATTGACCAGTTCAGCTACTGCTCTCCCCTGGGCTCACTCCTGTGGCTGCAGACAGGTACAACAGGTAAGGATGGGCTGAGACAGCTGAGCTGTCAGGGCCTTTCATTCCATGCATGGTCTCTCATCCTGGGCTTTTTCATTCTACTGCAGTCCTAAGGCAAGTGTTCCAAGAAGGAAAAGGCAGAAGTCATAAGGCCTATTGTGACCTAGGTTCCAGAACTTGCACTTATCACTTCCACGTTCTACTGATCAAAGTTAAGTCCAAAGGCCAGCTCAGATTCAGAGTAGAAAGAGGAGCAGCAAAGAAGTTGTGACCAAAGTCAACTGATGGCACGTGCCACACTATTGGCATCGCCTCTGAAATCTGGTTCTCATCATTCAAATGTCCTACTTTGTAACCTCAACTACCTTCTTTCTTTCTATATTTGTATCAGCTTCTTCAAGGCTTCTAGTCCCTGACTTCCCAACTTCTCAGCCTCTTCCTAACCCTTTCTTCTCTCTCAGCCCAAGTGGTTCATCTCCTGAGCTCTCCTCTCACCTGCCCCCAACATTTCTACTCAGAGAGTGGAGGGGTTGGGCAAGGCAGAAATCATGCAATCAAGAAGAAATCACACAATCCAGAGGCATGGCAGATTTGACCTGCCTACTCTTAGAATCTCAGCTCTCAGCTCCACTTCTCAATGTTTTCACTTGTATCTGGCCAGTTCCTCTCCCATCGCCCTCTAAAGCTAGTCCAGCTCTCCACTGATTTATAAGCTGTTGATGCAAACCCTCTTCCTCTCAGCAGACGGTGATCATACTCCAGTAAGCAGACATAAGTTATCAGATATGACCTCTCTCAACTTCCTGTTCTTACCTACAGAAGTATCTACCTCATCCTTTCCCTTCAGTCTCAGAGGATGATGTTTCCCTTCATCCAATTCAAATCTCAACTTCTCAGACTTCCCTGGTGGTCCAGTGGTTAAGAATCCACCTGCCAATGCAGGGGACACTGGTTCAAGCCCTGGTCCAGGAAGATTCCACCTGCCGTGTCCCACAACTACTGAGCCTGCATGCCTAGAGCCCATGCTCTGCAACAGAAGAAGCCACCACAATGAGAAGCCCACACACCCCCAGGAAGAGTAGCTTCCATTTGCCACAACTAGAGAAAGACCATGTGTAGCAACGAAGACCCAGAGCAGCCATAAATAAATCAGATCTCAACTTCTGCCTGTGCCCATGACCTTGGACTTGCATTTGGCTTCACAGAATCCAGATTGAAGGCACACAGAGTGAGTGGCTCATAGCAAGGGACAGAAGCCAAAATACTTACAGAGAGAAAAACAATAAGGAGAAGTCATGGAGCAGTAAGAGTAATTAATAAGCATCAGCCAAAAGGAAGCAGAGACTTTGAGTAATCAGAAGCAATAAGGCAAAGAAAAAACAGAGTTGAGAGAAGGTGGCTGTGAGAGGCAGGAGCAGCAGAGGCAGCAAAAACCAAAGTCAATTCTTTTTTTTTTTTTTAATAATTTTATTTATTTATCTCTGGCTGTGCTGGGTCTTCGTTGCCAGGTGGGCTTTTCTCTAGTTGCGGTGATTGGGGGCTACTCTCTAGTTGCAGTACAGAGGCTTCTCATTGTAGTGACTTCTCTTATTGAGGAGCACGGGCTCTAGTGTGCAGGGGTTCAGTAGTTGTGACTCCCTGGCTCTAGAGCACAGGCTTAATAGTTGTGGCACATGGGCTTAGTTGCTCCGAAGCATGTGAGATCTTCCTGGATCAGGGATTGAACCTGTGTCTCCTGCATTGGCAAACAGATTCTCTACCACTGAGCCACCACGGAAGCTCCTAAAGTCAACCTTATAGTAATTAAATGAGGCGGCAAGTAGACAGGTGTGGCTCTGACAGCTTAATAGCCTATGTAAGCAAAGCAAACCTAAGCCAGAGTCAATGCACCTGGGTCCAAGAGAGTGAAACTTAAGAACAGCCAATCACAAATGGCCAACTAGGCTTCCTCCAAATAAGGCTTAAACTATAGCCAATCAAATAATTGCTTTGTTCTGCTTCAGCATCTTCTCTGTAAAAAAAACTTGGGCCTTGTCTGGAGTGCTCCTAACCAGCTAGCTTTGACACTGCTGCTGATGTTGCTGCTAAGTCACTTCAGTCGTGTCCAACTCTGTGCAACCCCATGGACTGTAGCCCATCAGCCTCCTCTGTCCACAGGATTGTCTAGGCAAGAATACTGGAGTGGGTTGCCATTTCTTTCTCCGAGCTTTGACACTGCCCTATTCAAATCAATGTCTGATCAAATAAACTCTTGAAACAACAAATTTTAATGTGCCTCAGTTTACCTTTTAACAACATAACAGCCTGTCATGAAAAGAGGGAACTACAGACCCACTCTCGGGCTTGAAAGTCAGTATCTAGATCACTTTCCAAGTTCCATCCATGTCTGTGTGAACTCAGGTGTGTGGCACTCCTGGGTCCTTGTGAGGCCTGGATGCACAGTCAAGAGTCCTGTTTTCAGAAACATATTGGGTTGGCCAAAAAGTTTGTTTGAGTTTTCCATAACAGTGTATGAAAAACCTGAACAAACTTTTTGGCCAACCCAATAGATATTTTCAGAAAAAGTCCAATTGCATGAAGTTAGTTGACTAGACCTCTGCAAGTAAAACCTACAAACAAGTGCTTAACCCAGTACCTGTGTTGCTTCTTCATAGTCCTCATTTTATCTACATTTATGTCTAAAGATGTAAGAGGAAAGACATGTTCTGTGTTCCCCACTCAAGGAAAGTGTGTTAGGAGAAAACCATGTGGTTTTCCTATTACTTAGAAAAAGGAAAAATATTCCATTTGGTGTAACAGGTTCAAATTGTTTCTAACGTCTGCAGGCATCCTTCTTGATATACTTTGGTTTCCCTTCCCCCAACCCTATCTTTCCTGACTATATGAGGTTGATTTAACAAAGGTTAATAAGGTAATGTTTGGAAAAAGAGCTCTTTTCTTTAATAAGCTATGTAAATAACCACAGACATAGGAAAAATCCCTTGGGAGATATTAATTAGTTCTCAGAACTCCTAAGAGGTTTCCTTCCTTTAACATTAAGTAACAAAGAAGGAAAAATTTTGGCCACAACAGACGGGTGTTCCATCTTCTGCAACAGAAATTTTTATTCTTAATTCTCAAAAGCCTAGGCTAATGGATCCTTGTAGCTACTCCAGAACCAAAATGATTTGATATCATAGTCTCAGATATCTGAAGACTTAAAAACTAATCATTTTGAGGTGCCACAAACATGCTGTATAAGAAGGCAAATTAAATAGATGAATGTTGCAAGTCTTCTGACTGCTCCTCTGACTAGTCATTTCCCCAACTCTCTCCCTCTCCTTGGGCCTTTCTATTCCCTGAGACACAGCAACATTGAAATGAAGCCAATTAATAAGCCTATAATGGCCTCTAAAGTAAAAGGAAGCGTTGCACATCTCTCATTTTAAAATCAAAAGCCAGCGATGAAGTTTATTGAGGAAGGCATGCGAAAGTGGAGACAGGCTGGAAGTTAGGCTTCTTGTGCCAGGCAGTTAGCCACACTGTAAATACAAAGGAAAAGTTCTGGAAGGAAATTCAAATTGCCACTCCAGTGAACACATGAATTATAAGAAACCAAAACAGACTTATTGCTGATATGGAGAAAGTTTTAGCGGTCTGAATAGAGGATCAAGCCAGCCACAACATTCCCTTAAGCCAAAACCTGACCTACAGCAAGTTCCTAACTCTCTTCAGTTCTATGAAGCCTGAAAGAGGAGAAGCTTCAGAAGAAAAGTTTGAAGATAGCAAAGGTTGGTTTGAAGTTTAAGGAAAGAAATTATAACATCAAAGTGCAATGTGAAACAGCAAGTGCTGATGTAGAAGCTGAAGCAAATTATCTAAAAGATCTACCTATGATAACTAATGCAAAAGGCTACACTGAACAACAGATATTCAGTGTAAATGAAACAGTCTTCTATTGGAATAAGATGCCATCTAGGACTTTCAAAGTTAGAGAGGTCAATCCCTGGCTTCAGAGCTTCAAAGGACAGGCTGAATCTCTGGTAAGGGGCTATTGAAGCTGGTGACTTGAAGTTGAAGTCAAGGCATGTGTGCGTACTAAGTAGCTTCAGTCTTGTCTAGCTCTTTGCAATCCTGTGGACTGTTGCCCACCAGGTTCCTCTGTCCATGGGATTCTCCAGGCAAGAATACTGAAGTGGACTGTCACGCCCTCCTCCAGTGGATCTTCCTGACCCAGGGATTGAAACCACGTCTCTTAAATCTCCTGCATTGGCAGGCAGGTTCTTTACTACTAGAGCCACCTGGGAAGCCCTGTTGAAAGTGAAAGTGAAGTCGCTCAGTTGTGTCCAACTCTTTGCAACCCTGTGGACTGTAGCCCACCAGGCTCCTCGGTCCGTGGGATTCTCCAGGCAAGAATACTGGAGTGGGTTGCCATTTCCTTCTCCAGGGGATCTTCCTGACCTACGGATTGAACCCAGGTCTCCCGCATTGCAGGCAGATGCTTTAACCTCTGAGCCACCTGGGAAGCCCTGTTGAAGCCAATGCTTATTTAGTGTTCTGAAAATCCTAGGGCTCTTAAGAATTATGTTAAATCTACTCTACCTGTGCTCTATAAATGGAACAATAAAGCCTGGATGACAGCATATAGCTTCACAACATGGTTTACTGACTATTTGAACGGTATCACTATTGAGACCTACTGCTCAGAAAAAAAAATTCAAAATATTACTGGTCATTGTCAATGACCTGATCATCCAAGAGCTCTGATGGAGATGTACAAGATTAACGTTGTTTTCATGCCTGCTAATACAACATCCATTTTGGAGCCTACAGATCAAGAAGTCATTTCCACTTTCAAATCTTATTATTATATTTCATAAGACTATAGGTGCATCAGTCATGGTTCCTCCAATGGATCTGGGCGAAGTAAATTGAAAATCTCTGGAAAGGACTCATCATTCTAAATGTCATTAAGAACATTTGTATTTTCAGGAAAGAAGTCAAAATACCAACATTCACAGGAATTTAGAATAAATTGACTCCAACCTTTATGAATGACTTTGAGGGGTTCAAGATTTTAATGGAGGAAGTAACTGCAGGTGTGGTAGAAATAGCAAGAGAACTAGAGTTAGAAGTAGAGCCTGAAGACATCACTGAATGGCTGGCATCTCATGATAAGGCTTTCACGGATGAAAAGCTGCTTCTATGGATGAGGAAAGAAAGTGGTTCCTTGAGATGAAAACTACTTCTGATGAAGATGCTGTATAAGATTGTTGAAATGACAAGAAAGGATTTAGAATGTGACATAAGCCTGGTTGATAAACCAGCAGTAGGATCTGGAGGATTGACTCCAATTTTGAAAAAAGTTATACTATGGGTAAAATGCATACTACAGAGAAATCATTCAGGAAAGGAAGAGAATCAGTATGGCAATCTTCATTGCTGTCTTATTTTGAGAAATTGCTGTAGCCTTCCCAACCTTCAGCAGCCACCACCCTGAACAGTCAGGAGTCATCAACACTAATGCAAAACCTTCTACCAGAAAAAAGATTCTGTTTTGCTGAAGACTCAAATGATGGTTGGCATTTTTAAGCAATAGAGCATTTTTTAATTAAGGCATATTCCACGGACAGAGAAGCCTGGCAGTGTATAGTCCATAATGTCACAAAAGAGTTTGACAGGACTTAGTGACTAAACAAAAATAAATACACATTTTTTAGACATAATCCTATTACATACTTAATAGACCACAGTATGGTATAAGCATAACTTTTATATGCACTAGGAAACCAAAAAATTTTGTGTTTATTGCCATGATCTGGAATCAAACCCACAATATCTCTGAGGTATGACTGTCATTTGGACTCAACCTACATTTGCCATCTTGTAGCTGGACTCTTTTCCTACACTGGTCCCCAATTTCAACCTTCTTGCCTTTGCTGACACCATTTCTCCACTTGAAAAACCCTTCTTCCTTCCTTTCTTCTTGCCTAAACTCTGTCTAATCCATAAGATTCAGCTGCTAAAGCCCACCCCAGCTCGGGTTCTAAATCTTCAGATTTTCTCCTTCCTCTAAAAGCTTGAAGGGTAGTTAGTTTTCTGCACCAGTCACTTGGCCTTTCTTATGTACTGCTTTGGGTTTCTTATTACTCTCTCTATCTTATGTGTGCCCAATGAGACTATAAACTCCTGCCCTAAAGGGGTAGGAACAAATTGTCCTGGTCCTACAATGCATTCCTCTTGGCTGGATAAACACAGCTGCTCCATAAGTGTTTCCTAAAAGAATTGGATGTCTTAAATTATCTAATCTTGTATACAGGTTTGTAGAGAACTATCAAAACTTGTGGAAGACTCAGCATACAGAAAAGTGGCCAACCTAGATATCTTCTCTCTGAGCCATACTCCATTCTTTATTACCACTTCTTTCTCCCTCCCCACTTTTTCTTTTCACAGTCTCTATCTGTCCTTTGCTTATATTATACAGACAAATGCTTCTTGACTTGCAAACTTCCATCTGTTATGTAGTTTCGTCCAGATCTAAAGTAGGTTTACTCCACCAATGCCAACAAATGACTTTGAAGGTAGTTTGTTCAGGGCCGTGGACTTAAGAACAAATGAACCTACCACAGTTCTTGAGGGCTTCTCTGGTGGCTCAGTGGGTAAGAATCTGCCTTCAATGCCTGAGACACAGGAGTTGCAGTTTCGATCCCTAGGTCAGGAAGCTCCCCAGGAGGATGGAATGGCAACCCACTCCAGTATTCTTGCCTGGAGAATCCCATAGACAGAGGAACCTGGTGGGCTACAGTCCACAGGGTTGCAAAGAGTCAGACACAACTCAAGCGACTGAGCACGCACCACAGTTCTTGAACTCTGCCTTTTCCTCAAGCCTCTGCCTGCCTTCTCCTTCCTGTCACTGCCAACTCCTTTTTAATTCATTGTAGATTTATTTGCTCCTGGGAACTCAGCTACTGTCCCTACAGATGGCCACATTCAACTTGACATTATGAATTTGTTGGTCTGCATTTTATTTTGCTGGGTCCTGATTGTATTTCTGGTGTGCTGCAGTCCATGGGGTCACAAAGAGTTGGACACAACTGAGCGACTCAACTGACTGACTGACTGACTATATTTCTCATTGAAACAAAAGGGTGCCTTTTCTTTCTTTCTTTCCTTCTTTCTTCCTTTTTCTCCCTCCTCCTCTTCCTCCTCTTCCTCCTCTTCTTCCTTTTCCTCCTCTTCTCTTCACTATATTTTTAGTTAGGCTAGATTAAGAAATGCTGCACTAACAAATAAAACTGAAATCTCACTCAATTGGTGGGTTAATACTATAAAACTTCATTTCTTGATCATATCACAGTCCACAGTGGGTCAAGAGAAAGTTGCTGTAACTCTAACAACCCTGAGATCTTCGGAGCTCTCCACTGGTTTCATTCCATCCATCCAGTGACCAAAGGGGACTAAATATTAAACAGAAAATCCACTATTTATTAACTGCCTTGACCTGAAAATGAAATTCAGTTCCATTGGCTAGAACTCAATTACACAGTCTTACCTAACCGTAGGGAACATTGAGACATGTAGACATGTTGTATACCTGTATTCAGTTGCTAATTTGTGTCCGACTCTTTGCAACCTCATGGACTGCAGCCCACCAGGCTCAGACTCTGTCCATGGGATTCCCTAGTCAAGAATACTGGAGTGTGTTGCCATCAGTTCAGTCCCTCAGTCGTGTCCGACTCTTTGCGACCCCATGAATCCCACCACGCCAGGCCTCCCTGTCCATCACCAACTCCCGGAGTTCACCCAGACTCACATCCATCGAGTCAGTGATGCCATCCAGCCATCTCATCCTCTGTCGTCCCCTTCTCCTCCTGCCCCCAATCCCTCCCAGCATCAGAGTCTTTTCCAAGGAGTCAACTCTTCTCATGAGGTGGCCAAAGGACTGGAGTTTCAGCTTTAGCATCATTCCTTCCAAAGAAATCCCAGGGCTGATCTCCTTTAGAATGGACTGGTTGGATCTTCTTGCAGTCCAAGGGACTCTCAAGAGTCTTCTCCAACACCACAGTTCAAAAACATCAATTCTTCGGTGCTCAGCCTTCTTCACAGTCCAAGTCTCACATCCATACACGACCACTGGAAAAACCATAGCCTTGACTAGACGGACCTTTGCTGGCAAAGTAATGTCTCTGCTTTTCAATGTGCTATCTAGGTTTGTCATAACTTTTCTTCCAAGGAGTAAGCGTCTTTTAATTTCATGACTGCAGTCACCATCTGCAGTGATTTTGGAGCCCCAAAAATAAAGTCTGACACTGTTTCCCCATCTATTTCCCATGAAGTGATGGGACCAGATGCCATGATCTTCGTTTTCTGAATGTTGAGCTTCAAGCCAACTTTTTCACTCTCCACTTTCACTTTCATCAAGAGGCTTTTTAGTTCCTCTTCACTTTCTACTCTAAGGGCGGTGTCATCTGCATATCTGAAGTTATTGATATTTCTCCCGGCAGTCTTGATTCCAGCTTGTGCTTCTTCCAGCCCAGCGTTTCTCATGATGTACTCTGCATTGAAGTTAAATAAACAGGGTGACAATATACAGCCTTGACGTACTCCTTTTCCTATTTGGAACCAGTCTGTTGTTCCATGCCCAGTTCTAACTGTTGCTTCCTGACCGGCATATAGTTTTCTCAAGAGGCAGGTCAGGTGGTCTGATATTCCCATTTCTTCCAGAATTTTTCACAGTTTATTGTGATCCACACAGTCAAAGGCTTTGGCATAGTCAATAAAGCAGATATAAATGTTTTTCTGGAACTCTCTTGCTTTTTCGATGATCCAGCGGATGCTGGCAATTTGATCTCTGGTTCTTCTGCCTTTTCTAAAACCAGCTTGAACATCTGGAAGTTCATGGTTCACATATTGTTGAAGCATCGCTTGAAGAATTTTGAGCATTACTTTACTAGCATGTGAGATGAGTACAATTGTGTGGTAGTTTGAGCATTCTTTGGCATTGTCTTTCTTTGAGACTGGAATGAAAACTGACCTTTTCCAGTCCTGTGGTCACTGCTGAGTTTTCCAAATTTGCTGGCATATTGAGTGCAGCACTTTCACAGCATCATCTTTCAGGATTTGAAATAGCTCAACTGGAATAGGAAGGATCAAACTGGGTGTTGCTGAACGCTGATGATCTATACCATACCAATCAACTCTATTTTCCAGTTGATTCTCATTTTATCTATTGTATGGAATTTATCTTTAGAATGTATCAATGCTTTTTAGGACTAGGGCATACTGGAGAAGAAAATGGCAACAACCCACTCCAGTATTCTTACCTGGAAAACTCCATGCACAGAAGAGCCTGGCGGGCTACAGTACGTGGAGTTGCAGAGTTGGACTTGACTGAGAGCACCTGCACGCACACACATACACGTGTGTCTCTCATCTTAGGTTTTTTTCTGTTGACTGCTTGGTTTAATTTGGTCAATTCTTATAGCCTTTTGCTTTTCACCAATCTATTGCCAGAGTACATCCTCAAATAACTTTTTCCAAGAGAATTCTAGAAACTTGTCTATATATCAGTTTCTTAAGGAAAAGGTTTCAAAAGGTCATGTTCATCATTGTGTGTCTATTGCCTAAAATAATGCCAAAATAGATACTCAATAAATTGTTGTCAAATGACTAGGCAAAAGCTTTGAGTTTTTTGTACATTTAAAAGTTTCTTGTTTAAATATTTTTGTTTAGAAAATGTTAGTTTTGCCTTTGCGTTTAAAATCTTTATTTTTCCCTCATCATTAATAGATAATTTGATTGTCTATAGAATATTAGGCTCTAAATTATGTTCTTTCAATACCTTGAAAGAAGCACATGATTGTCTTCTACATTTACTGCTAATCAGTTTCTTGTTTATTTATAGATAACATTCTCCCTCTCTTGAATGTTTTAGAACCTTCTTTTAATAGGATTTAAATTTTATGATTTAATAAGCTTTGAAATTTCATGATGGTTGGTCCAGGTTTGTCTTAAGCATTCAAACTACGAAGTATCCCATAAGTCTTCTCCCTTTGAACACTCATGTACTTTTCATCTTTGAAAATTTTAATTTTTCTTATTACTTCCTGTTGGGGGCCAGAGTGAGGTACTCCGCCCATGGCAAAGGTCATGAGGAAGGAGGCTCGACATACGCAAAGGCGGGATCGAGCCTCAGGAGTCCCCCTGGAAATCCTCGAGCGTCTACCCCCATAACCAGAGCCTGCCTACTTTACTACTTTGTGCTCTTTTCTACATCTCTGACTTTACAGGGGGCTGTCCCCCACCACCTCTTTCGGAGAAGGAGTTAACCTAGAGCTCCAGTCAATAAAACTCTTGGGTGTGACAAGAGTGTTTTAACCTACAAACTCCTCTGAAGGTTCTCTAGCCTGCCTGACAGGCTCCTCCGGCCACATGTGATTGCTCACAGCCTCCCAACTGTGAGAGGCACGAGATGCTTTAAACCCTCTAAAAACAGGTTCTTTAGAGAAGTTAGAAAACTATAAGTATAGTGGGCTAATTAGAAATTGTGTTGGTGAAGGGTTTTTCATTTGTTGAGCCAACGTTTGTTGCTAAGTCTCCATATCCCCTGCCCTTACACACATTAATGAATATATAGAATTAACCTTTGATATTAATCACGTTAGACCTTAGGCTAAGTAAATTCTTTCCTTAACTAAAACCCACTACACCCTCACCCTGTAGGAATGTAACTTTACTTGGGTGGCGTCTGTTTTGAGAATAATCAGCCCTGGAGAAATAAGTGTCCTGATTGACTGACCGCTGTCACAAGGAGAGGGTAAATTGTCAGCAGGCCCCCCCTGGCCAGAAGATGATGTAACACCCCTAAGACCTCTGTATACATTTGTATGAAGCACCTGACTTTAATAAAAGTCAGGACTGCTGTCCCCACGTGACTTTTGTATAACATCTTAGTGTATAAAAACAGACTCTGGAAAATAAAGAATTGGGATCAGATTCTCGAAATACTGGTCTCCCCATGTCGCTCTCTCTCTCACTCTGGTTGAGTCTCCATCTGGAGCGCGGAACCCACCATTCTTACTAATTATGCCTGGGCTTCTAAGATCCGACCGGGGAGGCCTCAGTGTCTCCTCTCCTTCGGGAGAACGGAAGGACGCCTGCGGCCTACGTAAGTGGTGCAAACTTCTTGTCTTGAAGTTTTATTGGTCTCCCGCGTAAACCAAGCTACTCAGCCTCTTTTCTCCACTGAATTTTCCTACTGAGCTATCCTTATTCTATTACTCTTTATATCTTTAATTAATATCTAATTGAAGCTATTGTATCCTGATCCTCGCCTATGCCGTCTCTCCTTCGAATACCCTGGATCAGCCGGGGCTGGTCCCCGGCAACTTCCTGTCCTGCATTTCTGTCCTTATGAAACTCACTTTTCCTGTGTTTTCTTTCTTTCTCTCATATTTTCTGTCTCTATGTTTTTTTCTATATTCTTGAATGTTCTTCCAACTTTATCTTCCCCTTTTGGAGAACTATTATGTTTTAACATTAAGAATTCTTTCTTTTTCTTTGATAGTTCCTCTTGTATAAAAATTTCTGTGTACGAGGAGGGGGAGGCAGGGAACTCTCTTTAAATGCATTTTAAATCACTTTCATTATCACTAAGTGGCCTTTATCCCCCTGAATTAGCTCTCTTTTCTCCTTCTTTTCTCCTGAAGTCAGTTTTCATCTTTATCTTTCCTCTCCATGTTGCTGATTTTCATCATGTGTCCTGCTTGCTTGTTTATATTTAATAATAATGAACTTGAATGACTATTTGTATAATGATGTGGGGAGAAATATCTAACTGAAAGCTCTATGTATGTTGAAACTTATGTAATCAGCAGCTTAGACCCAGCTAGTAGGAAATAAGTTGTCAAGCTAACAGCCTCCCCAATTTCAAAACAAGAATGGCCCTGTCTTAGTGCAGCAGTGTGCACATTAGAAGACTTGGCTCTCCTCAGACAGTTTAATTTCCTAAGAGGAAAGTACTTTCAGTCTTGCCCAGGGGCAAATGCAGACTGTTCACTATATTGTCCACGTAGTTTGGGAGTCAGGGCTGGGAAAGTTAACTATTTCATAAATATATCATCAGTCAACTCACATGTTTTCAGCTCCAATTTTCCTTCTGGATCTCTGGTATACCTCTGAATCAGGAGCTCTCATGAAATTCTTCAAGACAATGACTTCTACATCCATGCAACCCTTTCATGGTTAATTCTTGGCTACAGCTTCATCTACTGAATGTCATTCATTGATATGCTTTCTTCTATTGTTTCATCTTCCAGAGATTGTTTGAATTTCTTATGTTCTTCTACAGCTTTAGTGTTAAAAATGTATCTCACCCTTTCATTCCTTTATAATTTAATGGCGTTTAGGAAATAGGCAGAAGAAATACGTGTACATGATATGCCATCTTGAGCTAGTATTTAAGCACATATATTTAAAAGCTCCCAGGTGATTCTATGATCTGCTAAGTTTGGAAAACATTGTTCAAATCTATCTTTTATTCTCACTTTCTTTATTTTAGGCAGTAAGCATTTAATGCTTTCTAATTCCATGCATTCTATGGCTCATTTTTATTACTAGTTGATAATTTTCATCAGAGCAAGATGTCTGATGAGTATTTATGATTAGCCTAACTGCATCTTACCCAACCCCTTGTACAATGTAAAGCACCTTTTAGAAATTCAACAAATCCTCCTTGAGAAAAAGAATGAACAAATGAATAAGTAAGGGAAGGAAAGATATGCATTTGAGTAACTAGTTTCTCTAGTGTTTTTATTCTGCTGTTATTTACTTCAAGTTTTTTAACTGTACATAGCAATTCAGGATTAATTTCCTTTAAAAATAGATACAGTGACTTGTCTTCATTTTTTAAAGAAACTTTCTATTTCCAAGAGCCCTATTTCCAGAAATCCTTCATAATGTACAAGCTTTCACCTTGCAAATGGTTTAATTTGAGTCTCATACCAGGAATAGCTTGTTTGAATCCATAAACATGAATGAGGCTCATCTTGTGGGATTTTCCTATTTTAGTCCAATGCTTACCTCAAATAGAATCCATTTGGGTGAATTCTGCTGCCATAAACCCATTTAAATTCAAGGTAGCCATTATAAATAGCAGGATTAAAAGCAAACATACCTCAATCATCATTGATTCATATCTCAGACATAAACAATAAAATAGATATGTCTATTAAAATATATTAGGATAAAAATGTTACAAACCAATAATCCACTTTTATTCTTTATGGTGACTCTAAATATTTAATAAATAACATATCTAACCCTTATCTTAATGAGCTCTTTTTTAATGAATGCAGAAATAGATATGCTGAAATTTAAAAATAGGCATAGAAAAAGGGTAGCTAACACATTTATTGAATTTTTCTAAGATCTGACTCATGAAATTTTCTTCATCACACACCTAATATTTTTTATTGAGTTAATAAAAGGTTTTAGTCAGTTTAAATGTTAACTATTTTCTTCAATCAGTAAGTGTTTTTATTTTTTACTGGTGATTCAGGTACTGTTCATAGCATTTAAGTCATCCAGGACAATCAGCAAAATCCAGAATGTGGAAAGTTTCACAGGACAGATGACCCCATTTTCTCAACAGAGAAATTGCTTTTCTTGATTGGTTTTAGAAGAAGTACTTGGGCAACTCTGGGAAGAATAAACTGTAGAGAAGCAAAGGTAAAAACACAGATACCAGTTAAGAGCTATGGCACTACTCCATCCAAGAAATGATGGTGAGTTGGATCAGAGTTTTGGTGGTAGAGAAGGTCTAAGTAGTCAGATTTGAATATACTGTATGTTGACGTTCAAGTCAAAAGAATGTGCCAATGGACTGCTACAGAGTATGAGAGAAAAAGCTAGAAGAATGGAGTTGCCATTAACTGAAATGTGGTGCAAGATAAATAGGTTTCAGAGGGAAATCAGAAGTTCACTTTGGGGTAAGTTTGAGATATGTATAAGACATCTAAGTGGTAGTCAGCTGGAAATAATGACTGAGAATTCATGGGTGAGTTCTTCGTAGGAGATACAAATTTGAGAATCTGCCGAGTATATAAATGTTTTCAAGCTATTAGAATAAGTTAGATCACCAAGGGAGTAGATAGAGATCTCTTCCTTCAAAAATACTGTGGAATGAACAACCCCAGCATTTAGTAACTTAAAAATGATAATCATTTATTCTCATGGATCTCTAGTTGGATGAGGATTTGCTGATCTAGGCTGGCCTTGACTAGAATGATTCGGTTCTGCTCCAAGTGGCTCTTCTCGCAGAACTAGTGGACTAACTCAGGAATTATTTTTTCATGGCAGTGTCAGAAGCGCAAGAAGGAAAGGAGAAATATATAAGGCCTTGTGAGGTCTAGGGGCAGAGCTGGATCAGCATTACCTCCATCTCATTCTATTGGCCAAAGCAAGACACAGCTGAACTCAAAGTCAAGGACCAGCAGAATGGGAAGGCAAAGGCACTGATGCACGGAAGGGTAAAAATTCGAGTTCATGAATGCAGTCTCTCACGAGTCCAAGGACTGGGTCCATCCTGGGTCATTTTAACTTTAAAAGATAAGTTAAGATATCTTGTTACTCTAAAAGATAAGTTTGAATTCTGCATCTATGCTGTTTCCCGCATCTAATTAGGGGCTAAACATATTACCCTAGACATAATCTTAACCATTGCTGTCTCTTGCCTAAAGAATCTTTATTGAAGGCAACCATTCTTTGACTCTTGTCAAAGGAATAAAAATATTAACTCCCTATTACCAGTTACAAGGAAAGTCTGTAGAAAGATGATCCAAGATGCCAAAGCTTGCCATCTAACAGTCTGAAGAGAAAAAAAGCAAAGCAAAACTTGAAGAAACAAATGATAAGGAGACATCCGTGTCTAAGCCTGGAAAAATAGTTTCATCCTCAACAGTATTATCCAATAAGGTATCTAACGTGAATGCATGAAAACGTCATATAGACATAAACCGAGCACCAAACAGGAAGCTCTAATTTTATTTTATTTTTTTTGAAGCTCTAATTTTAGATAAGCAATAACCAGACATTATTTTTCCAGCTGCTTATAGAATACTTTATGCATTTTACCCAGTTTTTTATTTGGAGATAGATTTTTCTTTTACTGAGACAACTTTAATTTTTGGCTACAAAATCTTTATTGTTTCCATTTGGTCCAAGGCTTGGGCACGGGCTCCAGGTTGGTTAAAATATAAGAAAGCCTTCTTAAATGAACAATGCAAAGAAACAGAGGAGAATGATAGAATGGAAAACACTAAAGATCTTTTCAAGAAAATTGGAGATATCATATCATGAGAGCATTTCATGCAAAGATGGGTACAATAAAAAACAGAAATAGTAAGGACCTAACAGAAGCAGAAGAGATTAAGAAGAGGTGCCAAGAATACACAGAAAAACTACACAAAAAATGGTCTTCATGACCCAGATAACCATGATGGTGTGGTCACTCACCTAGAGCCAAACATCCTGGAGTGTGAAGCCAAGTGGGACTTAGGAAGTATTACTGGAAACAAAGGTAGTGGAGATGATGGAATTTCATAACTCCAGCTGAGCTATTTCAAATCCTAAAATACGATACTGTTAAAGTGCTGCATTCAGTATTTCAGCAAATTTGGAAAACTTAGCAGTGGCCATAGGACTGGAAAAGGTCAGTTTTCATTCCAATCCCAAAGAAGGGCAATGCCAAAGAATGTTCAAGCTACCACATAATTTTGCTCATTTCACATGCTAGCAAGGTAATCTTCAAAATCTTTCAGCTAGGCTTCAATAGTATGTGAACCAAGAACTTCCAGATGTACAAATTGAGTTTAGAAAAGGCAGAGGAACCAGAGATCAAATTGCCAACATCCGTTGGATCATAGAAAAAGCAAGGCAATTCCAGAAAAGCATCTACTTCTGCTTCATTGACTATGTCAAAGCCTTTGACTATGTGGATCACAACAAACTGTGGAAAATTCTTAAAGAGATGGGAATACCAGAGCACCTTACTGTCTCCTGAGAAAACTGTATGCAGGTCAAGAAGCACCAGTTTAAAAAAAAAAAAAGAAGAAGAAGAAGAAGCAACAGTTAGAACTGGACATGGAACAACAGATGAGTTCAAAATTGGGAAAGGAGTATGTCAAGGCTGCATATTGTCACTCTGCTTATTTAACTTCTTTGAAGAGTGTGCGTGCTCGGATGCTTCAGTCTTGTCTGACTCTTTGCAACCCTACGGACTGTAGCCTGCCAAGCTCCTCTGTCACAAGATTCTCCAAGCAAAACTACTGGAGTGGATTTCCATGCCCTCCTCCAGAAGATCTTCCTGATGCTGGAATTGAACCCATGTCCCCTGCATCTACTGCATTGCAGGCAGATTATTTACTCACTGAGTCACCTGGGAAGCCCTCTATGCAGAGTTGCTGCTGCTGCTAAGTCGCCTCAGTCGTGTCCGACTCTGTGCGACCCCATAGACGGCAGCCCACCAGGCCTCCCCGTCCCTGGGATTCTCCAGGCAAGAACACTGGAGTGGGTTGCCATTTCCTTCTCCAATGCATGAAAGTGAAAAGTGAAAGTGAAGTCGCTCAGTTGTGTCTGACTCTAGCGACCCCATGGACTGCAGCCTCCCAGACTCCTCCGTCCATGGGATTTTCTAGGCAAAAGTACTGCAGTGGGGTGCCATTGAGTACATCATGCAAAATGCTGGGCTGGATGAGTCACAAGCTGGAATCAAGACTGCCAGAAGAAATATCAACCTCAGATATGCAGATGATACCACTCTTAATAGCAGAAAGTGAAGAGAAACCAAACAGCCTCTTGATAAGGGTTAAAGAGGAGTGAAAAAGCTGGCTTGAAACTCAATATTAAAAAAACTAAGATCATGGCATCTGGTCCCATTACTTCATGGCAAATAGAAGTGGAAAAAGTAGAAACAGTGACAGATTTTATTTTCTTGGACTCCAAAATCACTGCAGACAGTGATTGCAGCCATGAAATTAGAAAACGCTTGCTCCTTGGAAGAAAAGCTATGACAAACCTAGACAGCATACAAAAACACAGAGACATCACTTTGCCAACAAAAGTCAATATAGTCAAAGCTACGGTTTTTCCAGTAGTCATTTACAAATGTGAGAGTTGGACCATAAAGAAGGCTGAATGTCAAAGAATTAATGCTTTCAAATTGTGGTGCTGGGGAAGACTCTTGAGAGTCCCTTGGACAACAAGGAGACCAAACTAGTCAATCCTAAAGGGAATCAGTCCTGAATATTCATTGGAAGGACTGATGCTGAACTTGAAGCTCCAATACTTTAGCCACCTGATGCAAAGAGCTGACTTACTGGAAAAAGTAAGTTGGGGAAGATTTGAGGGCATGAGAAGAAGGGGGTGACAGAGGATGAGATGGCTGGATGGCATCACCAACTCAATGGACATGAACTTGAGCAAACTCCAGGAGAGAATGAAGGACAGGGAAGCCTGGCAGGCTGCATTTCATGGAGTCGCAAAGAGTTAGACATGATTTAGCAATTGAACAACAACAACAAAAGGCACAGAGAAGGGGTGAAGCCCTGACATTAGGGGGGTTCCTCAAAGGCCGCTGGGCTCCAGAGGCTCCTAGTCATGCTTGAGGGTGAGCTTTTTGAAGAGATATTCGCCCAACCCAGCCTGGGGACCAGCCATCCTGCAGAGATTGGTCAGGTGTTCTCCCATCTTCTGGGAAGTGTCTCTCCAGGAAGTCACAGAGGTAGGGGTCTGTGAGGGCAGAACCCAGGCCATGCAGATCCAGAAGGGCTGGGTCAGGTTCTTCTCCTTGAGAAGGGTGGCTTCCATAGCATCCCGGGTTTTCCTGACTCATCTTGAGACGGCTTCTGCATGTCCTGGAAAAGGGTGCAGCTGCAATGTTGATTTTGCATTTTCAAGAGATGCTGGACCCTCTCTTGCTTCTTCTCCTCAGCCAGTTCACAGAAGTGGCCCATGTCCTCCAGAGCCACATCACTGTGGTCAGTATAGAAGCCCAGCGAGAGGTAGGTGTAGGAGGCCAGCAGACATGTGTTGACCAGGCAGATGACGGTGGCCTCCACCTCGGTGGAATAATTCTGACGATTCTGGGAGCTTATGGTTGATCACTAATGAGAAGCTACGCTCGAAAAATGATGTTCACTGGTCTTGGTGATCGGGGAGAGTTGAGTGGCTGATTCTGAGGGTTGTGACTAAAAAAAGGTTGGAGGGTGGTGGGAGGCTGGTGTAAGGGTGAGGGGGTGGGGGTTCCTGGGTCTATTCCATCCAAACATTATTAAAGCAAGAGATGCATCTACGGGACCGCTGAGGGCAGTGCCGAGACAACTATTTTATAAACACATTTTAAAAATCCAAGAATTTGAATGTTTTTGGAAGTAAGGAGATCAGAGGAACAATTCTTTTTAAGGATATAATCTGCTGTTATCAGCTTAGTCTACCAGCCTGGATATTTGAAAAGTGATGAATCAGATAACCTGGTACAAATACTGTACACTGTATTTTAAGCTGCTTTTGCTAGATCTAGAGATTTTGGGGACTGAAGGAGCCCTAGAGATCATAATCGCCTAATTTTATAGGTGATATAACAGAGGCCCAGAGAGGTTAACCTGATTCTTTTGACAATAAAAGAATTAGATCATGTGAGTTGTAACCCAGTGGTGGAGACAGAGGGGGGTGACTGTGAGATGCTTTTCTCTCACCTCCACTTCATCCATCCCTAACTTCCAGTCATCTCTCTTTCCCTTCTCTTCAGTAACCAATAATCTAGTAAAAAAACAAAACAAAAAACAAAACTGTGAGTCACCACTTAACCAAAGCTTCCAGACAAGGCCCGCATGTTCCCCTCCTGCTACCCAGCCCAGGATAGAAAACTTGGAGTGGTCACTCTCCCCTTACAAAAACCACCTTCTGTCTCTATCATTAGTGTCTACAGCTTTGTGGACCTTGAAAAACTGGAGGATTTGTTGGCATCCTGTTGTTTCTTTTATTCCCTTTACTTTATCTTCCTGTGTTTGTCCCTACCTGATTTGCACTTAAGGCCGATTTTGGAGATAGTGCTTATGTGTATCTGTGAGAAACGATGTATCTCTTCTTCCCTGTAGGCACTAACTGGTTGGCCCATTTAAGCTTAATTTCTTCTTGGGAGTTTGACTAATTATTCGTGGTTTTGGCTAGAATCTCTTCCAGCAGCTGCAACACACAGGCTTCCAAAATCCTTTCTGGGCCTAATGTGCTGCTTTTCCCTTTTTAAAGGGGAAACCGAGAAGTTCAGGAAATGATTACTTTGCATGTGTGCGCTGTGTGCTGAGTCACTTCCGTTGTGTCCGACTCTGGCAGTCAGTGTGAATGCTTATTAGGCCAGCTGTGTCTATTAGCTAAAATGATCAAAATTAGAATTCTTCCTTCATACAGAGACCAGGAGATAGACGGCCTATCGTTCCTAGTGATTGCATTTTATTTTATTTTTCATTTAATTTTATTTTTTAAAGGTCATTTTCTTATTTTTTTTACCTTTATTTAGGTAGTTAGTTTTGGCTGCACTGGGTCCTCATTGCTGTGCACAGGCTCTCTTTAGTTGCAGTGAGCAGGGGCTACTCATTGCTTCGGTGTGCCGCCTTCTCACTGGGATGGCTTCGCTTGCTGCGGATCGAGGATTCTAGGCACAGGAGCTCAGTAGTTGTGAAGTACAGACTTAGCTGTTGCATGGCCCGTGGAATCTTCCCTGACCAGGGATTGACTGGTGTGCCCTACACTGGCAGGTGGATTCTTAACCACTGGACTACTTGGGAAATCCTGGTGATTACATTTTAAAGGAATGGCTTTTAGGTCCTTGAGTAAGACACCCTTCAACAGTAGGAGATACATATATATCTCAAAGGGGCAGAGGAAGGACTCACAATCATAAATCCACTTTCATAAGCACTCTAAGAAGGTGTGGTCAGGTGCCTATTTTCAGGTGTGGGCTAGAACAAACAGCAAATTTTGGGGGGAGCCTTGAACTTTCTCAGGCAGGCACTTTAAGGGGGGGCTAGGGACTTCCGTTGTGGCCACGCTTATCAATGCAGGAGACGCAGGTTTGATCCCTGATTTGGGAAGATCCCCTGAAGAAGGAAATGGCAACCACTCTAGTATTCTTGCCTGGGAAATCCCATGGACAGAGGAGCCTGGTAGGCTACAGTCCATGGGGTCACAAAAGAGTTGGACACAACTTAGCAACTAAACAATAATAAGGGTTAATTCTTATGGATTGAGCTGTTAGAAACTAAGTCTTTTAATATGTGGCTAGGGGATTGGATGAAATCATTTGTGTTGAGAATCTGTAGTTTTTACAGGCCAAGGTTGAGTTTGATCAAGGAGAGAATGTTTCTCATCCAGTAATTTTAAGACCTGTTGTAAGGTCAGACCCCCCCAAGATGGCTGTTCTCTTTCTCTCTGTAACCACCTGCTCCACCAGGACCTGCTTCACCTACACCCTACACTCAGGACTGACCCACCCACACACTTGCCCCAATCCCAGCCAGTGATTGTTCTTGTTGAAGGAGCAGTGAAGGGCATGCCCCTCTGCTGGTTTCCCTGGTAATCCTGGTAACCAATCAGCCAAGGTGACAGCCAATTACTCTGTAATTGGTAATCCCCCCATCCCTACCCGCCAACCCCACCATTCCCCAGGAATGAAGATTGCTGCCATATCTTGCCCACCTTGGGGTGTCACTCCAGGGCCTTGCTTTTGACAGTAAGTATTCCTGTTCCTGCCCCCTCATCCATTACATCATTATTTCTGTTTCTGGCGCCTGGGTTTTCCTTTGGTCTTGAACTCGGGCAAGCACAGTCCTTGGAGGCCTGTGGGGTGCAACTCAACCCATATTATTTCAGTTAAATTCTTATAAAAACTTTTATTTGCCTTTTTCATCTGTAAAATAGGAATTACCTATTAACATCTCACAGAGAAGGCAATGGCACCCCACTCCAGTACCCTTGCCTGGAAAATCCCATGAACAGAGAGGCCTGGTGGGCTGCAGTCCATGGGGTCGCTAGGAGTAGGACACGACTGAGCGACTTCACTTTATTTTTTCACTTTCATGCATTGGAGAAAGAAATGGTAACCCACTCCAGTGTTCTTGCCTGCAGAATCCCAGGGACGGTGGAGCCTGATGGGCTGCCGTCTATGGGGTTGCACAGAGTCGGACACGACTGAAGCGACTTAGCAGCAGCTTTAACATCTCATACAACCCTTGGGAGCATCTAGTACAGCGCTGTCCAATGGAAGTATTGGACAAGCCTCCATGTCATTATCAATAACCTCATTGCCACATTTTTAAAAATAGAAATAAACAATAAAAATTAATGTTTGCATTTTATTTACCTAATATAATCAAAACATTTCAACATGTAATCAATACTTTTAAATTATCGGGAGATTTTACGTTCTGTTTTCGTTCTGTGTATTTTACATTTACAACATTTCCGTTAGGGCCAGACACTATTCAAATGTTCAGTAGTCACTTTCAAGCTGCCGCATTGGACAGCGCGGGTCTACACAGCTCAGCAGACACGCCCTGCAGAGGTGAGCGTAGGGCGGGTCTTAGCCAGACGGGGCGGAGCCTCTCAGGGCGCGTTTTGGGCCTCGCTAGCTGCCGTAGGAAGCGCCGGACGTGGCGGCGCCACGTCCCCTGCCGCCGAGGGAGAGGAGTCAGTTGGGCCTTGGGGTGGGTGGCCATGGCTTTTACGTTGTACTCGCTGCTGCAGGCGGCCCTTCTCTGCGTCAATGCCATCGCCGTGCTTCACGAGGAGCGTTTCCTCAAGAACAGTGAGTGGGGCCGGTGGGCCGCACTGAGGGGGCGGCGGCGGAGCTCGGGGATCGCGGACCCGAGTAGGGCCGCGTGAGGGGACCACCTGGGCAGGGACGGACGGACGGGCGGCCAAGGGCTCGCCTCTTTGGGGCCCTTCCTTGGGTGGGGAAGCCGAGCCACTCTCGTCTCACAGGAGAGTGAAGATTGTTCCACAGACGCCCGCTGGGTGCCAGCCCTGGGGGGTCGGGAAGCGGAGATGAGTAGAGCCGGGGACGCCCTTGCCTGCGACTAGTTTAGGCTAGGAATTTAGTACACGTTTCCATGGCTGCTTTTAATTGTCAAAAATCTGAGGTGTGGGTTTTCAGTGAAAGAGGGAGGGGCGTGGCTCATTTTGGAGCGTGGGTAGTTTGAAGAAGGAACTGATGGAGAGTCATAGGGGTTCCTGGGCTTTGGAGATAAGAGGAAAGGAAGCCTGTTGGGATTATCACAACATCCAGCCACGCGCATTCCAAGAAAAGTTTATTCAGCACAGTTTATCGGGTGCCTGTGATGCACCAGCCTAGAATCTGAGCGTACAGGGAAGACAAATTATGCCTACCGGGATCTCGCAATCCAGCGAGCTCCATGCCACTTGGGCAGGCTGCTTTTTTTCTGTCTAAGGCACAATTACGGCAGGATACTGCATGATGGTACATCATTTGTCACAGCGTGCGGAACGTGTCAGTGTAGATCACTGAAACTCAAACCCATGAGCAAGGTTGATTCGTTTCATTTATTCCTTCAGGAGAGATTTATTGAGCACAAATATGTGCCGGGCCCATGTAATAGGAGCTGAGGTTACAACAGTTATCCTACCCTTCTAATGGAAGTTACTCTAAGTAAAAACTGAAGAAGTGCCAATAACAAGTATGCAGAATGTTACAAAAGAGATGTGTTGGGACATACTAACTTGTGAGTCTTTGAAATCTTAGAGGAAGTATGTCTAACCGGAAACGTGTAATGTATCAGTAAACATTAGGTGAAGGGTCAGGAAGTGAGGGGTAAAAAGCTGGTGTGAAAATTGGAAAGGTTCTAAGCAGGGCAGTGATGCGACCAGATTTGTGTTATTTGCAAGATCTTTCTGGTTACTTTATGGAGAACAGTTCAGAAGTGTAGAAGAGTGGATGTGGAAAGCACCATTTCAAATAGGGCAAGTAGATATTGTGAGTATAATACAAGTTGAATGGATATAATAACAATAATGATACCTAATGCTGAACACTAACCGTGTGCTAGAATCTGTATCCAGTGCTTTACACATACTAACTTGTGTAACCCTTACAAGAACCCTGTGAGACAGGTACTGTTCTCATCCCTGCTTTACACTAAGTTGGAGGAAATGAAGAAATGGTAGCTGGAAGGGGATACGGGGATATGTTTTGTGGTGGTTTCGTTTTTAGGTGTCAGCAGCAACAGTGAGGGAGAAGGCAATGGCACCCCACTCCAGTACTCTCGCCTGGAAAATCCCATGGATGGAGGAGCCTGGTGGGCTGCAGTCCATGGGGTCACTGAGAGTAGGACACGACTGAGCAACTTCACTTTCACTTTTCACTTTCACGCATTGGAGAAGGAAATGGCAGCCCACTCCAGTGTTCTTGCCTGGGGAATCCCAGGGACAGGGGAGCCTGGTGGGCTGCCGTCTATGGGGTCACACAGAGTTGGACACGACTGAAGCAACTTAGCAGCAGCAGCAACAGTGAGAACTAGTCAGGTTCTTTTGTAAGTCAGTGCCATGAAAAACGTGGGGAGAAAGTGAACACTGAAGCAAATATACAAATATAAAAAAGAAGAGATTAAGAAGGTATTCATATGCAGCATGTGGACCTTGGTTGACTTCTACTTCACACATCGACTGTAAAAAACATTTTGAAGATTCTAGTATGGACTAGATACTAGATGATATTAAGGAATCACTGGACATCTTGTTAGTGTGATAAAGATGCATACTGAAATATTCAGGAGTGAAATATTATAGTACCAGCAATTTATTTTTAAAGAAATCAAGCAGAGAAAAAAATGAAGCACATAAGGAAAAAAAAAAAAAAGTCAATAATTTAAAAAATTAGTTATTTATTTAATTTGGGCTATGCTAGGTCTTGGTTGCTGCGAGGGCTTTCTCTAGTTGGGGTGTGTAGGCTTCTCAGTGTGGTGGGTTCTGTTGTTGCAAAGCACGGGCTCTAGAGGTGTGGGCTTCAGTAGTTATGGCTCCCAGGCTCAAGAGCACAGGCGCAATAGTTGCGGCAACTGGGCTTAGTTGCTCCATGGCACATGGGTGCTTTCCAGATCAGGGATTGAACCTGTGTCTCCTGCATTGGCAGACAGATTCTTAACCACTGAGCCATGAGAGAAGTCCCCCAAGTCAACAATTATTACACATTGTAAATCAACTATACTCCAATATAAAATAAAATGTTTAAAAAATCAGCAGTTATTAAATCTGAGTGATAAATATGTTTTAAAACTTTCATAATTAAAGGTTAGAAAAAAGAATGGCTAACAGGAAAGAAATAGTAATGAGAGAAAAATAAAAGATACAGGAGAGAAATGAGGTGATTGATAGCTGAAGGATTCTGAGAAGGTGGGTGGAGATGGGACCTAAGGTACACATGGAGGAGATGGCATAAATGGGAGGTGGGATACTTTCTTTATTGAAAAAGGAGGAAAAGTTAGCTGGAGAAGCAGGAGGTTCCTAGAGTTGGTGGCAGAAAGTTTTTCTCCATTCCTTACAACAAATAGGCCAATCACTGTGAGCAACGTGGAAAGATGTAGCAGCGAGCATGACCCAGTGTCTTTGTTCTCAGAGCAGTAGAACAGATAAATAATTATACAGATAGTTGAGTCTAGGATAAATGCTTTGAAGGAAGAGAACTAGGTAAGAACCATGGGAATGTAACCTCCTGGTTGGATTAAGACAGTGTTGGTTCCTAAGGAAACAGCATTTAAAGCTAAGTCCTAGAATAGGAATAGGAAGTAGTGTATTTTTGGTTACCTTTCAGACTTCTAAGTGGAGAGAGATGTCATGTAGGCATTTGTGTATACAGGTCTGGCGCCCAGAAGGGAGGTTTGGGCAGGATTTACACATGGGGATTTTTAGTGTTGGCTGGTAATTTCAAACTGTTGAATGAAGGCTCTTTCTCAGAGAGGTTCAAGGATTGAGTCCTGAAATTATTTATTCATGTCAGGGTTCTTGGTTGCAAGCAGCAGAAGCTGATTCTGGCTAATTAAGGAGAAGGAAATTTAATAAAAGTTTTTTGGAGAATAGAACAATGGAGCAGAGTGGAGAATCCAAATATAGACACATATTTATATGGACACTTAATTTAATAAAGGTAACAGCAGAGTGTGATAGGAAGGTCCTTCGATAAATGATTCTGGGTTAACTGGATATTCAAAAAGAAGTAAATGAATCTTGACCCTCTGCTTCATGCTAAACACAAAAGTCAATTGCAAGAATGTTGTAGATCTAAGTGGGAAAGGTAAAAATAAAGCTGGAAGAAAACATTTTTTTTTCTGAAAGGGCCATATTAAAAATACATAGCAAGCTTTTGCAGGCCAGGAAACAGATGAAGCTATTAAGTGGGAATTAGCCATTTATAAATGTTAATACATCATTCTTTTTTCCCCCAGCTTTGAGATTTAATTGACATATAACATTGTGTAAGTGTAAGACATATTTGTGATGATTTGGTACACATATATATTGCAGAATGCTTACCACAGTAAGGTTGGTTAACATATCCTTCACCTTACATAATTATCATTTTATTGTAGATATTGTTTCAGTGAGAACATTTAAGATTTACTTTCAGAGCAGCTTTCAAGTAAACAATGCAGTGTTGTTAACTGTGGTCACCATGCTGTACAGTAGATCCCCAAAATTTGCTCATCTAATAACTGAGAGTACCTTTTGACCAATATCTCCTGATTTCCTCCACCACTCAGCTCCTGGCAACCGCCATACTACTGTCTCTTTCTATGAGTTCAATGGTTTTAGATCCCACATATAGATGAGATAGTACGGTAGTAGTCTTCCTCTTGAGTTATTTCAGTTAGCATAGTGTCCTCAGGCTCCATCTTTGTTGTCACATATGTCAAGTTTTCCTTATTTGTGGCTGAATAATATTTCATTGTATAGGTACATTGCTGCGGCTGCTGCTGCTGCTAAGTCGCTTCAGTCGTGTCCAGCTCTGTGCGACCCCATAGATGGCAGCCCACCGGGCTCCCCTGTCCCTGGGATTCTCCAGGCAAGAACACTGGAGTGGGTTACCATTTCCTTCTCCAGTGCGTGAAAGTGAAAAGTGAAAGTGAAGTCGCTCAGTCGTGTCCGACCCTCAGTGACCCCATGGACTGCAGCCTCCCAGGCTCCTCCATCCATGGGATTTTCCAGGCAAGAGTACTGGAGTGAGTGCCATTGCGTTCTCCGATACGTACATTACATTTTCTTTATTCATTCATTCGTCAGTGAACACTTAGATTGTTTTCTTGTCTCGGCAATTGTGAATAGTGCTGGAATGAACATAGGAATGCAAATATCTCTTCAAGATAATGATTTCATCTCTTTTGGATAAATACCCAGAAATGGGGTTACTAAATGTATTTCTTTTTGAAATTTTTTGAGGAACCGTCATCCTACTTTCCATAGCAGCTGTACAAATTTACATTCCTGTGGACAGTGCACAAAGGTTCCCTTTTTCCACATCCTTGCCAGCATTTATTGTCTCTTGTTTTTTTTGGTAATAGCTGTTCTAACAAGTGTGAGGTGATATTTCATTGTGGCTCTGACTTGCATTTCTCTGATGAATAGTGATGTTGAATACATTTTCATGTACTTTTTGGCCGTTTTTATGTCTTTGGACTCTTCAGTTCCTCTGCCCACTTTTAAACAGATTATTTGGAAATACAATTATTAATGGAGAGCACTTCCAAAATGTTGATGTGAGAACCTTCACTGGACCCTCTTTTCAATGAAACCACTATAACTAGTGACTATTATTTAAAAAACAAACATTCAGAGTCACCGGAAATTGTCATAAGAATATACAACAAACAGAGAAACTTTTTTTTTCTGCCAAGAAAATCTATTAAAGCTCAGTAAGAGCAGTGAGACTCTCTTGTGTTTGAGCCACATCCAGTTCTCCCCCCTCCCCTACTGGGGAAAAAACAAAGGAAATAATAAAGATTACAGTGAAAATTAATAAAATCCAGAGCAGAAAAACAATAAAGAGAATTAACAAAACAAAAAGCTAGTTCTCTCAGAAGATCAACAAAATTGGCAAACAGTAAAAAAGAAGACTCAGATTCCTAAAGTCAGTGATCAAAGGAGACATCACTACCTTAGAGAATGAAAAGGATGTTAAGGGAATGGTGTGAACAACTGTATCCCAACAAATTAGATGATTTAGATGAAATGGACAAATTTCTAGAAAGACCACAAACTACTGAACCGACTGATTAGACCTATAACATGTAAAGAGATTAAGTTAGTAGTTTTAAAACTTTGAACAAAGGAAAACCCAGGCTTCATTGCTGGATTCTACCAAACATTTAAAGAAAACTTAATACCAAAATAGAGAGGAGAGAGGACATCCCAACTCATGCCTTGAGGCCAGTATTAACCTGGTATGAAAACCAGACACAGCACAAGAAAAGAAACCCCAGACCAGTATCTCTGATGAATATAAACACAAAAATTCTCTGCAGAACACTGGCAAACTAAACCAGGTGGGATTTACCGCAAGAGTGCAGGGTTGATTTAACCTTTTAAAATGAGTTTAATTCATCATATTAGTAAAATAAAAATCACATGATTATAATAGATGCAGAAAAAAATTTGACAAAACCCCATACCCTTTCATGATAAAACATTCAAGAAACTAGGAATAGGAAAGAACTTTCTCAATCTGATAAATAACATCTATGAAAACCCCCCCAGTGAGGGTTGTGTGAGCCTAAATAATAGAGAAATTCCTAAAGGAGGTAGATTTTAAACAGTAAGTCAGGAGACTCCCCTGGTGGTCCAGTGGCTAAGATGCCATGCTCCCAATGCAGGGGGCCTGGGTTCAGTCCCTGGTCTAAAGATCCCATGTGCCGCAATCAAGACCCAATGTGGCTAAATAAGTAAATATTAAAAAACAAAAACAAAAAACCAATAAGTCAGATTTGCATCAATGTACAGAGAAATGAGGGCTTCTCTGGTGGCTTAGTGGTAAAAAATTTGCCTGTAGTACAGGAGACACAGATTCAATCCCTGGATCAGAAAATCCCTCTGGAGAAGGAACTGGCAACCCATTCCAGTATTCTTGCCTGGGAAATCCCATGGACAGAGAAGTCAGTGAGGCTACAATGCATGGGGTCTCAAGAGTCAGACATGGCTCAGCAACTAAGCCACCACCACAGAGAAATGAACAAGGTATTCCATAGGCCTTACATATGATAGACATAGATGAGCATGCAGTTTATAAAACATTGAAGAAACTCTATAGATACATGTTTCTATTTAAATATATATTACTGAAAAGCATTTAATTTCGTCAAAGGTTAAGTGGAAATAATTGTGTTGAATTGGGAATTATATTGAACCAAGAGAGATTAGTCTGAGTATACTAGATCATTCACTTCAGCAGTGTTCTTTTTGATCAAGGTAATTTTTTCAAACTTATATTAGTAGAGTTCTTTGTGTGGTTTATTAGGTACTTTTACATTTATGATAGCCCTGCAAACTTGGTGACACAAAATAAAGCACATTCATTTTCTTTCATAGAAATGGAAACTGATCTCAAAGAAGCTGAGGTTTGCCAATGTTGTCAAAACTGCATTAATACTTTTTCTTCAAAATGTATCTAGCTGAGGATTGTTGACTGAACCTGGATGGATTACCCTTTTGTGTGTGACTTTTTGAAGTCTGGGCAGGGGAAGAACATTATGTGGTGTTTACAATTAGTAACTTTTTCTATTTAAGTTCATTCCTGAGATTGGCAGCAACAGCTGCTGGCTGGTCTTATCATTTGTTTTCTGCTGGGCCCTCCAGCTATGGACAAGAAAGCTGCAGAGTTCAGTCTTTATCCTTAAAAAAAAAAAAAAAGCAAAGCTCTTTAAAACTTTGGCCAGGTTCCTTAGAAAAACAACTGACACTCTTTAGTAGCAGTTGGAGAGAAAACTATTTGTTACAGTAAAAGGTAATCCTTGGCAGATGATCTTTCACTGGTCAATTTTGTATTTGTCTGTGGAATATCGAGAGGAATGTTTTCCTCACTCTCCCCAAAATTCTGTTTTCTTTTTCATTCTAGTGGCATAAGAATAGAGAAGCTAACATTAGCCGATAATTTACTATTTTTTAAAAATTACTTAAGTGCTGATGCTTAAATCATGGTATTATCTATATTGTAGAGTTTTATCCTGTTTTGTTGAGGAGCAAGCAGTTGGAAGATATATTTTTTTTCTGGGATCACTCCTCATTATGTGCACGATCCACAAAGTACTTAAAGAAGTTCTTTTTTACCATCTAAGAGACTGTGGCCCTGAATGGAAAGGAGTGATAGTTTTAGCAAGGATAAATTTCCTAAAAGCAGGTAAAGGAAATGAAACCAGCAACTGTCTAAAGGCAGTTATAGAGCAATTCAGAGTGACTTGTGGTTGAAGCCCCTCTCTGGAACCTGTCCTTGCCCGCAGGATGTTCATGCTCTGAATTCCATAGGGGTTTCTCCAATAGAGGAGTAGCTTTACAGGTTTTCTTTTTAAATGTCATTTTTATTTTTATCAAAGCAATGTATGTGTGTGGTTTTAAGGTCAAAAAAGCCCTTCAACCTATAAAGAAAAATAGAAGCCTCCTGCTCCATCTCTCCTCAACCTCCTCTATTCTTCTAAAGCAATTATTTTTAACTCTTTCAAGTTTTAAATCATTGACCTACTATTGTGAAAGGTTTTAGCACAGTTGTACCATCAGTGGCACACTCATTCTTGTATAAGCACAAATACACACACACTTCCCTTCTCCGCCTCTCACATCTCCAGCCAATTATTGGTAATATCAGTATTCCATATTTAATATGACTATGCATATTACAGCTGAACAGTTAAAAAAAAATCATAATTTTATTCTTCTAGTTGATTTGTGGTTCAGGTGTAGAATTCTAGATTGGAACCACTTTTTCTAGAGTTTTGAGGACATTATTCCATTTAATTTTCTCATTTCCTTTATTGATGTTAAGTCTAATGCCATTGTGATTCCTGACTCTTTGTAGGTAGAGACCCTTTAGGGTATTCTCTTTATCTTTGCATGCACAGTCACTTCAGTCATGTCTGATTCTTTGCAACCCTATGTTCTGTAGCCCACCAGGCTCCTCTGTCCATGGGATTCTCCAGGCAAGAATACTGGAGTGGGTTGCTGTGCCCTCCTCCAGGGGATCTTCCCAACCCAGGAGGTGAACCCCCATCTCTTACATGTCCTGCATTGGCAGGAGGGTTCTTTACCACTAGCACTACCTGGGAAGCCCTTTTATCTTTAGAAGACTGAAATTTTACAATAATGTGGCAGTCTATGGGTCTCCTTTTCATTGGGCCGTACCCTGATTGGGCCCATTTGGCCTAAAGGCTCATATCCCTCAGTTTTGGGATATCATCTCTTAATATGTGTTTGATAATTCTTTTAAAAACTTTTATTGGAGTATAGTTGATTTACAGCATTTGTGGTAGTTTCAGGTGTACAGCAAAGTGAATCCGTTATATCCTTTTTTTTTTTTTTAAGATTCTTTTCCCATTAGGCCATTATAGAGTGTTGAGTAGAGTTTCCTGTGCTATACAGCAGGTTCTTATTATCTTTTTTTTATATATATAGTAGTGTATATATATTAATCCTCATATTTCCCAGATTATCGCTCCCCCATCCCTTGGTAATGGTAATTACCATTGGTAATTACCCAATGGTAATTGGTAAATTACCAATGGTAATTACCATTGGTAAAATCCCAATGGTAATCCCTTGTTTTTTACATCCATGACTGTACTTTTGTAAATAAGTTCATTTGTTCAGTTCAGTTCAGTCGCTCAGTCGTGTCCGACTCTTTGCGACCCCATGAATTGCAGCATGCCAGGCCTCCCTGTCCATCACCAACTCCCGGAGTTCACTCAGACTCACGTCCATCGAGTCAGTGATGCCATCCAGCCATCTCATCCTCTGACGTCCCCTTCTCCTCCTGCCCCCAATCCCTCCCAGCATCAGAGTCTTTTCCAAGGAGTCAACTCTTTGCATGAGGTGGCCAAAGTACTGGAGTTTCAGCTTTAGCATCATTCCTTCCAAAGAAATCCCAGGGCTGATCTCCTTCAGAATGGACTGGTTGGATCTCCTTGCAGTCCAAGGGACTCTCAAGAGTCTTTTCCAACGCCACAGTTCAAAAGCATCAATTCTTCAGCGCTCAGCCTTCTTCACAGTCCAACTCTCACATCTATACATGACCACTGGAAAAACCATAGCCTTGACTAGACGGACCTTTGCTGGCAAAGTAATGTCTCTGCTTTTGAATATGCTATCTAGGTTGGTCATAACTTTCCTTCCAAGGAGTAAGCGTCTTTTAATTTAATGGCTGCAGTCACCATCTGCAGTGATTTTGTACCCCCTCTTTTTTTTTTGACTCCACATATAAATGATATCATAATGATATGTCTTTCTGACTTCACTCAGTATGACAAACAGTCTCTAGGTCCGTCCTTGTTGCTGCAAATGGCATTATTTTGTTCTTATGGCTGAATAGTATTCCATTGTATATATGCACTGCGTCATCTTTGTTCATTCCTCTGTTGATGGACATTTATGTTGCTTCCGTGTCCTGGCTGTTGAACATTGGGGTGCATGTATCTTTTTGAATAATGTTTTTCTCTGGGTATATGCCTAGGAGTGGGATTGCTGGATCATATGGTAGTTCTATTTTTAGTTTTAAGGAACCTCCACACTGTTCTCCATAGTGGTGTAGTGACTGTATCAGTTTACATTCCCACCAACAGTGTAAGAGGCTTCCCTTTTCTTCACACCCTCTCCAGCATTTATTGTTGTAGATTTTTTGATGATAGCCTTTCTGACCGGTGTCAGTTAATACCTCGTTGTAGTTTTGACTTCATTTTCTCTGATAATTAGTGATGTTGAACATCTTTCCGTGTGCTTTTTGGCCACCTCATTAGGTAATTTTTTCCTGTTTTTTCCTTGCTCTTTCTGAAACTCCAGTTATTTTGACATATTGATATTCCTTTTTTAATGTTTTTCTTGTCTTGTAGGTGTCTTCAACTTGGTGTGTCAGCCTCTTGAACTTTTTATGCTGATAGAGAACAGTGCTCCTTTTTTACGTTCCCTTTTTCAGGGCATCTCGTTCTCTGAGTTTTGTAGCTACAATTGTTTTTCTCTAAGGATGTTCGTTTTTTTTAAAAAATGAACTTCTTGCATTCTCTCTTCCTCAGAGCCTTCTTTTCTGGCTTGACTCTATCCTACCACGTTCAGAATTGTTCCCTCTTGACTGTCAGTTCATTCTAAAGAGTAAACCCTGAGAGGCTCTTTGGAAGCTCTGTGTATATGGTTGGGAGTTACTCACCAGTGGGCGTCTGAGTTAAATTCGCCGTTTCATTAAATCCCCCTGTATGTCACTAACTGAAGTCACTAATTGACCAACTTCCTGAGTAATTGTGCAACTTCCTGTCTGCAGAATGTAAGTATTCTTATGTTCCAGACTTATGTGATACACAAGCAGGGAAAGCGAGCAGGAATCTGACACTTAGGTTTGTAGACCTTAATTAATTAATTCAGTCCACCTTCCCGAGACCCCAGGTCTGGAGGTTCCCTGCTTCAGTCTCCACTGAGAGTAAACCCGTCTCCTGAGGGGGTAAGAGAGAGAGAAACTCTTCCCATCAGTTCAGTCTAAGGAAAGGGAGGTGGGGATGAGCGGCGCTAACTTCTCCTGTGGGGACTTTCAGTTAGTCCTCCTGTGTTTCCAAAACCGCATCACCCTCACTGGCTTTTTGAAGTTTCTCTCAAGTTTTCAGGATTCTCAGCAAGATTCGCCTCAGTTTTTTATTGTGTGCTCCCTGGAGGTTTAGATTTCAGTTTTCTCTGCTAAGTCAGTTATTGTTCCGTTTATCTTTTTCTGTTGTTGTTCGGATTAACTTCTCTTGCCTGAGGACTTCTTTCTTATTACTCTTGTAAGCTCAGTGGTAAGAGAATCCACCTGCCAGTGCAGGAGGCACAGGAGATGTGGGTTGGATTCCTGGGTCGGGAAAGTCCCCTGGAAATGGCAACCCACTCCAGCATTCTTGTCTAGAAAATTCCATGGACAGAAAAGCTACAGTCCATGGGGTCGCAAAGAGTTGGACATATTATTATTAGTAGATTTCAGGAGAAGTCTTAACTTAAAAGTGTGTGTCCACTGATGGGGTTCAGGACATGCTACCCCCAAGTAAGTCACTGTGGAGTGTTGAACATCTTAAGCTGAAGGAGTTTAGAGAAAACACCAGAAGCAGAGCGATCACCCCACCCTCCCCCCTCACTGCCCCTTCTTTCCTGAAAGCAGGAAATAAGTTTCTCATGTGAAAGGTATCCTCCCCATACCAGAAGGAAGGGAGACATTCTTAGCACCAGAGACAGGGAACTGAGGGCCAGACAGACTGTATTACTTTATGACATTATCCATAGCCCAAATGCCTTTTCTTGTTAATTCTTCACAGATTTATTCCCTTGTCTAAAAGGTAGAAGTTTCCTGTTCTGCTCACTTTTTCAGGTCTTTATTTTCTCCTGAAGACTCCCAGGTACACGTAAAACCTTAATAAACTTTGTATGCTTTTCTCCTGTTAATGTCTTTGTCAGTTTAATTTTCAGACATAACCAAGGACCCTAAGAGGGTCAAGGAGACATTCTTCCTTACAGTAACCATTATGTTTAACTGAAACCAGGCTGCTTTCTTACTGTGCAGAGTTGTTAAGTAGGTTTATATGAGTAAGACTAAACTGGTTTGGAAAATAATACAACTGGTGGTGGTAGCCATTTTGTGTTTTATGTCTTTTCAAGACATTATTATGAAATAATTTTCACCACATTGTAAGTAGTTAAAGGCTGGTACTACACCTTTGAACTTAGATGACAGAGAATTGCCGTATAGTGGAGAATTCTGATTTGAGCTACCTAGAAAAGAGAAAGAAAAATACCTAGAAAATATGTGGGACAAAGAAATTATAGTAGAACTTGTTATATAGTAAAAGTAAATGTTGGAGAAACAGCATAAATATATTTTCTTGCCAGAGATCCAGAAGTAAGAAGTAAGCAAAATGCAGGTTTGAGATTGTTTTTAACTTGGAGAAATCTATGCATTTAATATTGGAGGATTTCTTCCTCCCTCCCTCAAAGCTACAATGAATGAATGGTTTGTGTTATGCTTTGTGTGTCTTAAAAATAAAGAAACATGGTTCTTTGAAAGTTTTATCTACGATCCTAGGGTTTACCATACCTTTGTTTATCCAAAGTTAACTCGGTTTGCTATAAATTCAGTTTAATTCCACAAATGTATATTAAGTACTTGCTCTGGGGTTGGGGAGAAGGGAAAGGTAAAGAAAGACTAAATTTAGTTCCAGGAATTTATAATATGACTTACAATCAGTAGTTACTGTTTGGGTAAAACAAGGTTTATTATGACATAGAGGGGAATTAGGAAAGGCCTTGACTTTAAAGTCAGACAGACCTGGATTACTTTCCCAACAAAGGTCCATCTAGTCAAGGCTATGGTTTTTCCAGTGGTCATGTATGGATGTGAGAGTTGGACTATAAAGAAGGCTGAGTGCTGAAGAATTGATGCTTTTGAACTGTGGTGTTGGAGAAGACTTGAGAGTCCCTTGGACTGCAAGGAGATCCAACCAGTCCATCCTAAAGGAGATCAGTCCTGAATATTCATTGGAAGGACTGATGCTGAAGCTGAAATTCCAACACTTTGGACACCTGATGCAAAGAACTGACTCATTTGAAAAGACCCTGATGCTGGGAAAGATTGAAGGAGGGAGGAGAAGGGGACGACAGAGGATGAGATGGTTGGATGGCATCACCAGCTTGATGGACATGGGTTTGGGTGAACTCCGGGAGTTGGTGATGGACAGGGAGGCCTGGCGTGCTGCGGTTCATGGGGTCACAAAGAGTCAGACATGACTGAGTGACTGAACTGAACTGAGACCTGGATTCAGAAGCTGCCTTTAACATGTATAGCAGTTAATCGGAATTGAGTGTGAACAGCAATACTTGGAGGGTTGTGGTATGATACAGGGCTAGCATTTTAATTTAAGGAGCTTCTGACTTCACTCAGTAGATGATGGAAATCATCACACATTGTGAGCTAGAAAGATCTAGCCCTTTAAGGGAGAAAGAGGTTGAGGTGAAATTGCAGAGGCATCTATTGAGAGTCTGGCCAAAGATGGTAGAGGCTGTGATATTAACCATTGTGATGGAGGTTGAGCTCTGGGAGCTTGAAACGAGTAACACCTCCGTGGACTAGGAAGGCTATGAACACAGGTGAGCTAGGTCTTGAAGGGTGAGTGGGAGTCAAAACATACCTATTCTGTTGTGAACTTGAATTTTATATTAGTTTTACACCGTAGCATATGTCAGTATTGATGTAACCAAAAAAGCAACCATTATTTAACCTTTATTTCAACCAAGTAAAAGTTGATTAAGCAATATGAAATCTTGTTAGCTGATACTTGGTTCTTTCATATATAAAATAAAAACTTTTTCTCCATCTTCAGGTTAAATGGTTAGTGTGTCAGGAATTAATTAAGCCCTGTAGTCATAGGAGATTAAAAAAATACCTAGTCATAAGAGATATGAAAAGTGGACCTGAAATAAGGACAAGAGAAGGACATTGCAGAAATGAGGATGTGTGAGCCTCTAGAAGAATGTGTAAGGCAATAAAAAAAAAAGATGAACAAATAAAGGTAAAGAAGTAATGATTTATATTATCAGGAAAATGACAGAAGAAGGTAAAAGACCCATTTACTAAAAATAAGTGGGATTAGATAGTAGGCTAAATTCCTCACCTCAAAATTGAGAAATGAAGAGGAATGGTCAAGTTAAAAAGATATACCTCTGTTGCCATGCTATGAAGACCTATCCAAGCTGTGAACAGGTTTGTATTAATATTTCCCCAGGTGAACACATAGTGAAACTTAGATGCAACACCTTTATACTAATAATTACATTGGTTTTTATGAATTCTGAGTTGAACTAATTTATTATTCAACTTGACAATATGCTTTGGTTTTCAGTTCCGACCTGAAAAATGTTTTGTTTAAAAAAGGAGAAAGATAACAGTTAGGTTGTCACAACAGTCATCTTTACTGAATTCAGTGCCATGGAATAATTTACTAGGCTGTAGTTTATTTTATAAAATTAAAAGGGAAATTAAATGTGCTGCTTATCAAAAGTAAAAAATACACGCTAAAATTTTTAAATCATATGACTATATTTTATGTCTTTAACAGAGACTCAAAGTTACGTTTTAGAAGGTGACTAATGAGGGAGCAAGGCAAGTGCTTAATAAATTTTAACACAGCTTATCATCTTTATGTTATGCAGTTGGCTGGGGAACAGACCAGGGAATTGGAGGATTCGGAGAAGAGCCAGGAATTAAATCTCAGCTAATGAACCTTATTCGATCTGTAAGAACCGTGATGAGAGGTAAGAAGCAAAACTAGTAGAACACTCTTTCATTTTAATTTTGTGGTTTAAGTAGCAAAACTTCCGAGTGTGAATGTCATTTTTGGTGGAGATTTTCTCCCCAGGACTTGGAAGCAACGAACCTGAAAGAAGGATACTTGGACAGTCTCTTGCAAGGACTGACAAGTTTATTTCTGCAGTCAAGCCTTTTTATAGAAGTATTAACAAAGAGCTTAGAATATACAGTCAGCAGAGTGGGTATGGGGTTAACACCTAATCAGTAAAAATATTTCAAGGACAGCGTGCTCTAAGTGACCCATGAGCTTATCCCATAACCCGTTTTCTCAAGCAACATCCTTAATATTTATTATTAAATCTTGGTGCCAGGCATAACCAAAGGCAGGAGATGTTTTTCTGCCCGGGTACATCAAGCTGGGGTATTTCTGGCCCTTCACCATTTTCCCAAGGACTTCCTCCAACCGGCTATTTTGTACTGGGCTTCCCAACAATTTTTGTAGTGGAAACTTTTTTCTGTTTGACTTGGCTTTAGTGCTTAAAAAGTTACTAGTTTTTTTCCTCTCTTGCCTTCTCTATTTAAGCCAACTGATGCAGATGGAATGCTCAATGATGTGATGTTTCTTTGCTACCTGTATGTCACCACTTGGGATTGAAAGACATTAGTGTTCTTGCCTTTTAGAAATTCTTTTTGCTTCTAAGTAGAAAAGTTATCTAGAGTCCTGTAAGACTTTCAAGAGAAAAATACAGGCCCCATGTCTGTTATTTTATTAGAAAATATTTTAGAACAACTCGGGAGTTCAAAACCTTTTATTTGAAACTATTAAAATTAGAGTCTCTTACTACCTCTACCTCTGTCTGTCTATTAGCTGCTTTCATCACAGCTTTGGGTAGAATGATAAATAAGTTCATTCTTCATTTAGTGATGAAGCTACAGAATCTTCTTTGCACTGTTTTTCTAATGTCAGATATCGCTGGCAACCATGTGGGTCTACTTCTGCCTGGGTCCAGTTTGCTTGTGTTCCCAGAGCTGCTTCAGCACTATCCCCAGATTACTTTGTATTGATCTAGTTGTGACAGTTGTGACCCTTACCCAGTCACACAAGCCCTCTTTCAAATAAGGTTTGGATTTTATGATCCAATGCATGTTTGAATGTTGCTATGTGATAAGGATTTGCAATGTGATTCTGATGACATACTGTATTTCTACCTTCCTGACTTAGTTCTTTTCTGATTTGTTTAATAATTAAATTTGTTTTTTCTTTGCAGTGCCATTGATAATAGTAAACTCAATTGCAATTGTATTACTTTTACTGTTTGGGTGAAGATCAGTGGGGGAAACGGAGACTCCGAAGAAGAGCTGCCAGCAGAAGTTATTACTTCAGTCTTTATTGAAGTATACATATCTTAGCTGGCTCTCCTTGGACTTGACAAAAATGTAAACCTGACAATAAAACCAGAGTCCCTATTTATCTGATTTTTAAAAAATGTTGTACTTACAGTTTTATTGTAAAAAGATCGTATCATCAGAGGCCATAACTGTCGAGGATTGGAATACATTGGATTGCTGACTGCTGATAAAAGTTCATGCTATGGAAAAGATTGTTAAAAGGGTGCAGGACTGTCACTTCTGTGTTTTTAGAGATTTCTCTCTTTGACTTCTCAGGGATGAATTTTTTTTCAAAGTTCTTGTAACTTAGTTATGATGTGAGAACAATTATCCTCCTAGATAAAATTTAAAGGATTTTTAAAATATTAAATGTTAGATAATTTGGATTGTTTTATTTTGAACTCGTTGGTTAAGTATTCTGTCTGTATACTGTCTCAGCTATGAAAAATTCAAATCTATAGTAACTATTGAGGACCAATACTCTGATTTTGGGGAGAGTTCTAATTTTCTTAGGTTGGATAGTCACATGTTGATTGTGTTTTTAAGTTTCATTTTAAGTTTTATTCATGCATTTGTTATTTTATTAATTGGCCTGAATGATGAGACCAGATCAGTATCTACATATTTCCAAAGGTTAAAGAAAAATCTGTATAGAAAAGTCTATGCCCTTTTTAACAATGATGACTTATTTTTTAAAATCAGCATAAATAGTAGCCTGCAAGAGCAATCCTAAACAATCACCATTAAACCACACTATGTAAGAAGACTTTATTGTTAAACATTTACCTCCCTAAATTATCAGGTTTCTTGGAGTAGCACATTAAGGGGTGTGATTGGTGATTCTTCATTCTGTCAGACACTAGAGCATTCATGGTGGATAAATTGTCTTTTGTTTTGTTTTTAAGTCTTAGACCATCCCATATTTGTTTATCCCATAATACCATTTTATGCAGAAAGATTAAGATAATGTAAATGGTTTTTCTGGAAATTAGTTAATAATGCTTTAAAAGGGGTGGAACGGCATCTGTGTTTAAAAGAGAACATTTGTAAATAAAATTCAATTTCCAAGTCAAACACTTGTTTTTGTACCTTAGTATATACCTGTCAGTGTTAATCTTATTTTGTGTATAATACTTACTCTATATGTTCTTTGCTCTAAAATCATTGAACACAGATTTAATGAGTTTCTTTTTTCTTCAATGAATTAACAGCATTGCTGACATATATCAGGACAACTCATGAACAACTCTGATTCTATGACTTAAGGGCAGGTATTAGATGCCTGTTGGCCATGCCTGAGCTGGAGATGGAAGATCTCTGAGCAGGGGGGTCTTACAGCTGAACCAAAGAAGTTTATGAGGGATCCTTAGTTGATTTGTTGGCTAATGGGAGTAACTAACATATTTTGCCCTTAAAGGCAATTTAAGAATCTGACACATGAATTTGAATTTAAGCTTTTGAACAGGTTCAAAAGAAGCAGTTAACTGAGGGCACTCCTGCTTCTCCACAGGCAATAGAATTTTAAAGAGAAAGAAGAGCTACCTAAAGAAACTAAAGGCCTATATATAGAAAACTATAAAACACTGGTGAAAGAAATCAAAGAGGACACTAATAGATGGAGAAATATACCATGTTCATGGATTGGAAGAATCAATATAGTGAAAATGAGTATACTACCCAAAGCAATTTATAGATTCAGTGCAATCCCTATCAAGCTACCAATGGTATTCTTCACAGAGCTAGAACAAATAATTTCACAATTTGTATGGAAATACAAAAAATCTCGAATAGCCAAAGCAATCTTGAGAAAGAAGAATGGAACTGGAGGAATCAACCTGCCTGACTTCAAGCTCTACTACAAAGCCACAGTCATCCAGACAGTATGGTACTGGCACAAAGACAGAAATATAGATCAATGGAACAAAATAGAAAGCCCAGAGATAAATCCACGCACCTATGGACACCTTACCTTTGACAAAGGAGGCAAGAATAACAATGGATTAAAGACAATCTCTTTAACAAGTGGTGCTGGGAAAACTGGTCAACCACGTGTAAAAGAATGAAACTAGAACACTTTCTAATACCATACACAAAAATAAACTCAAAATGGATTAAAGATCTAAACGTAAGACCAGAAACTATAAAATTTCTAGAGGAGAACATAGGCAAAACACTCTCCGACATACATCACAGCAGGATCCTCTATGACCCACCTCCCAGAATATTGGAAATAAAAGCAAAAATGAACAAATGGGACCTAATTAAACTTAAAAGCTTCTGTACAACAAAGGAAACTACAAGCAAGGTGAAAAGACAGCCTTCAGAATGGGAGAAAATAATAGCAAATGAAGTAACTGACAAACAACTAATCTCAAAAATATACAAGCAACTCCTACAGCTCAATTCCAGAAAAATGACCCAATCAAAAAATGGGCCAAAGAACTAAATAGACATTTCTCCAAAGAAGACATACAGATGGCTAACAAACACATGAAAAGATGCTCAACATCACTCATTATCAGAGAAATGCAAATCAAAACCACTATGAGGTACCATTTCACGCCAGTCAGAATGGCTGTGATCCAAAAATCTACAAGCAATAAATGCTGGAGAGGGTGTGGAGAAAAGGGAACCCTCTTACACTATTGGTGGGAATGCAAACTAGTACAGCCACTATGGAGAAAAGTGTGGAGATTCCTTAAAAAACTGGAAATAGAACTGCCTTGCTGCTAAGTCGCTTCAGTCGTGTCCGACTCTGTGCGACCCCAGAAACGGCAGCCCACCAGGCTCCCCCATCCCTGAGATTCTCCAGGCAAGAACACTGGAGTGGGTTGCCATTCCCTTCGCCAATGCATGAAAGTGAAAAGTGAAAGTGAAGTCGCTCAGTCGTGTCTGACACCTAGCGACCCCATGGACTGCAGCCTACCAGGCTCCTCCGTCCATGAGATTTGCCAGGCAAGAGTACTGGAGTGGGTTGCCATTGCCTTCTCCCCAGCAATCCCATTGCTGGGCATACACACTGAGGAAACCAGACTTGAAAGAGACATGTGTACCCCAATGTTCATTGCAGCACTGTTTATAATAGCCAGGACATGGAAGCAACCTAGATGTCCATCAGCAGATGAATGGATAAGAAAGCTGTGGTACATATACACAATGGAGTATTACTCAGCCATTAAAAAGAATACATTTGAATCAGTTCTAATGAGGTGGATGAAACTGGAGCCTATTATACAGAGTGAAGTTAGCCAGAAAGAAAAACACCAATACGGTATATTAATGCATATATATGGAATTTAGAAAGATGGTAACAATAACGCTGTATACAAGACAGCAAAAGAGACACTGATGTATAGAACAGTCTTGTGGACTCTGTGGGAGAGGGAGAGGGTGGGAAGATTTGGGAGAATGGCATTGAAACATGAATAATATCATATATGAAACGAGTCACCAGTCCAGGTTCAATGAAAGATACTGGATGCTTGGGACTGGTGCACTGGGACGACTCAGAGGGATGGTACAGGGAGGGAAGAGGGAGGAGGGTTCAGAATGGGGAACACGTGTATACCTGTGGCGGATTCATATTGATACATGGCAAAACCAATACAATACTGTAAAGTTAAAAAATAAAAAAGTAAAACTTTAAAAGCAAAAAATAAATAGAAGAGACCTTGGCCTAATAGCATTTTAGTGAAGATGTTACAACACACTTTTATACTCATTTAATGTTGAGATACTGTCCAAGTTCACCTTTCAATGGAGAGCAGTCACAGCAGGGCAGGATTAGAGTATTCTGTAGTGAAGTGGTTCTGTGCAACATGGGCATCAAAGTATTTCCTCTCTAGGAGCTTCCCTGGTGGTCCAGTGCTTAAGAATCTGCCTTCCAATGCAAGGGACACAGGTTTGATCCCAGGTATGGTTGGATCCTACGTGCCACGGAGTAACTAAGTCTATGTGCCACAGGGACTAAGCCTGTGCTGTAGACTCCGCATGCTGAAATTACTGAAGCCTGCTGGCCTAGAACCTGTTCTCTGCAACAAGAGAAGCTACTGCAAAAAGAAACCAGCACACCACAACTAGGGAGTCATTCCCACTGTGCACCTAGAGAAAGCCTGCTCACAGCAACAAAGACCACCGCCGCCAAATAATAAGTCTTAAAAAGATGGAAAGAAAAAAGTTTTCTCCCTAAAGTCCTCTTACACAGTTCTAGCTCTGCTGTGCCTGAAAAGAGGTCTGTAAACTTTCACAGGCTAACCCTGGTTTCCCCAGGGAAGTTGCAATTCAGTAACGATAGAGTCTTGTTTTAGTAGACAGTAACTTAAGCGCCTGCCTGCCTACCAACATCTTCCCACTTAACCATTCTTAGGGTTAACAATCTGTGATTATTTTGGACTCCAAATACCTGTAGTGTCAATGGTCTTGTGTATTCTGACCCTGTGTCTATATGCCTATGACCTGGGATGAAGGATCTTTACTGTAGTCTGTACATACTCAAATTCATAGCCTATTCCTTAAGCAAATGGTTTTCAAACTTTGATTGTTAACAGCAGAACTGGATTTCCAAAAGAATAATTTAGAAGTGTAATCCTCTAGTATCTTAAACAGATGGCAGACTTCCCTGGTGGTCCAGTAGTTAAGAATCTGCCTTGCAATGTAGGGGACACAGGTTTGATCCTCAGCCGGGGAACTAAGATCCCACAGGCTTCAGGGCACCTAAGCCCATGTGCCACAATGAAGAGCCCACAGGCTGTTACGAACACCCAGCACAGCCAGAAATAGATGGGAGCAGGTCCATTTCTGTATATCAGTTGAAGCAGGAATGAGACCCATAGGCCCACTGTTCAGCGTCTACTCTTAACAAGCTTCCTAAGGTTCTTCCACCAAACCCTAAACTTTCAAAAATATGAAGTATTGAAAAAAAACAAACCCTGCTTTTTGTAGAGTAGGCATGGTGATTTGTGCCCTGTAGATGTTTGTAATCACTTGTGTGTATATATGTATGTACTCATGAAGTGACCTGAGACAAGGCAGTATATTTGAGTAAAATAGGAGGCAGGATATTGCTAGTATGCCAGCTAGAACTATTTATCATATGGCTTAAATAAACTTCCTAAGACCTCAGTTGTTTTGGTTGCTTCATCTGTAAAATTGGTCAATAATTGTTTCAGACCAGATGTCTGTTACAGATTTTATAAATATATATATATATATAGAGAGAGAGAGAGAGAGCGAGCGAGAGTCATCTTTACCAGGTCACTAACCTTTGATCCTAGATAAAAAAGATGTTCTGAAATGTTTTTTGTGTGTGAAATAAGTTACTTTCTTACTGACTTGTAACCAAAGTCATTACCAATAATAAAATTTTAATACCAAGCATAATGGAAATCTTTTTTGCTAAAATTTTCCTTGGCCTCTGATTGGTCATTAGATGTCAGATATTGTGAAAACATTTTGTGCAAGGACCTGGGACACATACTGGACAATGTCCACAGACACTCATGATCAAGGTAAGTTAGATACTCATGATGAATTTAAGTTTAGGAATTCTACTCCTTTTGTTCTAGTTCTGGTACGGTCTTATTTCCATCTCCACTCCTCTGGGGTTTTGTCCCATTTTTTTCTTTTGAGGTCCCATCCCATTTTTACTGGTCTTGCCCTTTGGCAGGCAAGGTCATTTGAATCTTTTGTGAAGAGGAAGCCATTAGTCATGGTCTATTATTCCACATCTCAGTGAAAGACACCATACCACCCATTTGCCCAAACCCAGGAACCTAGTACTCTTGCCTGGAGAATCCCATGGACCGAGGAGCCTGGTGGGCTGCAGTCCATGGGGTGGCGAAGAGTCGGACACGACTGAGCAACTTCCCTTTCACTTTTCACTTTCATGCATTGGAGAAGGAAATGGCAACCCACTCCAATGTTCTTGCCTGGAGAATCCCAGGGATGGGGGAGCCTGGTGGGCTGCCGTTTCTGGGGTCGCACAGAGTCGGACACGACTGAAGTGACTTAGCAGCAGCAGCAGCAGCAGGAACCTAGTAATTATCTTGATGCCTTCCTCTCCCTTACCCTTAATCTAATCTTCCACCAATTTCTGACTCTTACCTCCTAAAGATCTTGAATTGGTTTGCTTTGTTTCCACACAGTTTAAGCATCTCTCTTGTAGCCCTGCAATAGATTCTTATCCAGTCTCACATACATTTCGTCACCTCTCCCATCTGTTCCATATTGCAGCCAGAGTTAAGTGTTTTGAAAAATACATGCCTTAATATTACCTACTTAAAATCCTTTGGTGGTGTTTTAATTTGATCAAACACACACAGTTCCTAGTTCTGAAGGGGAAACTAGGAATAGTTTACATTTCCTTCTACTGGCCCTCCAGCAGAAAACTTTGACTTAACAAATATAAGATGAAAGCAACCTGCAGTCCCAGTGAGGAAGAAAAGCAAAGGGTCCCTAGTCCAAGGATCAGAAAGGGTTATGGCTTACAACACAGCTGACTGCAGCAGTGGACAGAGGGGATGTGGGTGTTCTAGCAGTAAATGAGTCCCCAGTCAAGTGTAGAGCAGCAGTTTTGTCAAGGGGTTTCATATGTGTAAATTGATGTCAGACTGCTCTTAAAAGGCTTTTCATTTAGTCGTTTTCATATAGAATGCCTAGGATGCCCATCTCTGCACTCAAGGGGTTTAGTTAGATCAAAGGGAGATGAGTGGAGACTCCCAATGTGTATGGAAAGGAAGCAGTGAGTGAAGTGGTTCTACATATCCCAAGATATTGCTCCCCTAGGGATAACAGGCAAGACCTGTCCCATCTGTTCCTTAGAGAGGCAGGGCAGGAAACTTGCCAGCATAAAGTTTTGGAGTAAGTTTATGCTGGAAAAGAGGGACACTTCTGTCAGTGATAGTGGTTAATAAAAGACAGCAATGAGTGCCAGATGCTATTCAAGTAGTAAAGCAGGAAACTGCTTCAGAGACTGGGTGTTTCAAGGGCAGTATCAAGGAGATGACTTCCGAGATAAGTCCTTCAGAATGGGTGAGAAGTGTAAGGGGAAAAAAGCTAACTCCATGTTGGATCTGTTCCTTTAATCTTTAACCTTTGTGCTCTGTTGTCTGTGCTTAGTCATGTTGACTCTGAACCTTTGTAAAGGATTGTTGCCCACAGCCTGAAATATATAGCCCATTTTCAAAGCTTCCGCCTCCCAGGCTTGCCATTTCAAGGTATATAGAGATAAAAAGTTGCATAACAGAGAATAACATTTGTCTCAAGTTGGAGGTTTACAGGAACATGACGACCTGATGTGAGAGTTGGACTGTGAAGAAAGCTGAGCGCCGAAGAATTGATGCTTTTGAACTGTGGTGTTGGAGAAGACTCTTGAGAGTCCCTTGGACTGCAAGGAGATCCAACCAGTCCATCCTAAAGGAAATCAGTCCTGGGCGTTCATTGGAAGGACTGATGCTAAAGATGAAAACTTCAGTACTTTGGCCACCTCATGCGAAGATCTGACTCAATGGAAAAGACCCTGATGCTGGGAGGGATTGGGGGCAGGAGGAGAAGGAGACGACAGAGGATGAGATGGCTGGATGGCATCACCAACTCGATGGACATGGGTTTGGGTAGATTCTGGGAGTTGGTGATGGACAGGGAGGCTGGCGTGCTGCGGTTCATGGGGTCGCAAAGAGTCGGACACGACTGAGCGGCTGAACTGAACTGAACTGATGACCTGACTGAAACAACAAAGGATTATCGCATCCCCTTTTGGGGTCTCCCGAGGCACCAATAAGTTCACAACAGCCCACCCCCTCTCTCCTTTCAGAGTAAAATGGTAAAACAGTTCTTTGGGACCCCAGTTAGCCACCTTCTCAGTTTGCTGGCATTCCAAGTAAAGTCACGAGCCCTTCCCCCAACAGCTCTTTTTGGCCTGTTGTGAAGGCTGTCTCACTGACGTGGCAGAGTAAGCGACCATGGCGCAAAGAAAGGTAATAACTTGGTTTGACAACACTGCTGTGGAACGAGAAATTGCCTACTGGACAAAAGCGTAAGTTTTTGTTTTTCCAGCTTTATTCAAGCCCAGCAGGGCCCCCACTTAAAGGGATTAGGTCTCGATAACCACTTATTCTGTTACAAGGTAACGAGGTAGCACTAGACCGGTTAGCTCGCACAGGAGCTAAACGGTTACCTGCGAAAGTAACCCAGGGCGGACGGGGCGGAGACGTTTGCGGAGAGGCGGGACTTCCGGCGCAGCCCAGGTCCTGTTTCCGGCGTCGTCAGGCCACTTCCCGGCGCTCTGGGCTCCCCCGGCAAGGACGCTGTGGAGGGACGCGGCCGTGCTGGTTTCTCCGCTAGCCGGGCCTTCGCCTTTGCTGAGAACGGCTCTGCGAGCCCGGTGAGGAGCCGCTGTGGAACGGGCAAGTGCCCGCCCGTCTGGGGGCTTCCTTTCTTTGTGAGGAAGCTGAGGACATAAGCGGTGGCATCTCTAGGCCCCCACCCTCCTGGCTTCTACACCAACCCGCGCGCTCGCTGGGTGAGGCTCGCCCAGCCTTCTCGGCGGGGACGGCCTTCGGCGCGGCACTGCCGCGCGTGCGCCGAGCGGGCCAGCAGCGCTTCCGCCCTGCTAGCGCTGGGTGAGCGGCGGCTCTGGGGTGTTGGTCGTTCCTTGGAACTTACCCCTGAACTGTATTTCGAAGCCCGCGTCCCTTCCCGTCTGTCTGGCGTTTGCCAGGCGCTGAACCTCGCTCTGGCGGACGGTGCGTGACCTGTCCTCCTCAGGAGAAGGAGGAGGGGATCGTGGTTAAGTTAAGGCAGAAAGAGCCCTGTTCATGGACTCGTTCCAGTTATAAGAGCTAGAAATAGGAAGATGATTCCAAGCAAAGAGGACATAAAGTTGTTGGTATATTCTAGATGAGAGGTGATGATTTCAAAAGCCAAGATAATTTGGATAACAATGAAAGGAAGTGAGTGGATTTAAGACTGTACAGGAGGTAGCAATGATATGATTTGGCCCTTGACTGATTGGGAAGAAGGCCAGGGACAGTCTGGTGGTTACATCTACGTTGATGGTGCTGCCATTCACGCATAAGGGTCGCAGGATGAAGAGTAGCTTCTGGAGGATAACAAGGACTTGGATTGAGAAGCCCCAGGGATATTCAGGGTGAGATATTCTCTGAAGTATCTTCAAGAGTTCTTTTGGGGATGAGAGAGAATTTTTTTCTTTTCATTGAATATGTACCAGTATCAATTGATTATGATTCTTGTAAAGTATCTCTCACATAACTTGTTCAAGCCATGAGAGATGGTGGGACATGGACTTTATATGAAGAAACAAGGACCACCTTTGAAGCCTTTGCAGTTTTCTGGAGTGATACTAATATCTTGCAGTTTATCAAGTATTTACCTGTAGTTCGGATTTGTTGTTCAGTCGCTAAGTCGTGTAGAACTCTGACCCCATGGACTGTATAGCATGCCAGGCTCCTCTGTCCTCCCAGTGTTTTCTCAAATTCATGTCCATTGAGTTGGTGATGCTATCTAACCATCTCATCCTCTGCCACCCGCTTCTCCTTTTGTCTTCAATCTTTCCCAGCCTAAGGGTCTTTTCCAGTGATTCAGCTCTTTGCTCCAGGTGGCCAAAGTATTGGAGCTTCAGCGATAGTCCTTCCAATGAATATTCAGGGTTGATTTACTATAGCCTTACCTTTAGTGACGCAGTGTATTTTAAAGAATCCTTTAACTGTCACACGTCTAAATAGAGTCACTTGGAACAATCTAGTCTTTTGCCTAACAAGCTGCTTCCCCTCTCAGGCAGGTTTATAGTTGGTGCTATTATTGATGTAATGCTCCGTTTCAAGGTCACAATAAAGATCAGAAATAGAATAACATAAGAGTTGGACAGGACTGAACAACGGAACTAAACTGATGAGGACTGTTAGAAAGGATTTTGCAGTGGAATCTTGATTAACCAGAGCTCATAATATCTTTTATTGCCTCTGCACTCTTCCCCCTTAACCACCCCTCCCCTTGCAGATTCATTATGAAAGACAGATAGAACCAGAGGTTTATTTTAAAATCAAAATACTTGATGAGGGCTGTTACACTGATGTACATTAATTGGGAAAATTTAGTTTTTTATGATTATGAAATGTATGAGAAATGACTAAAACATAGCAAGACTAGTTTTTGTTGTGAAATATGTCATCTACACAAGAGTACGCAGAACATGTCAGTTTTAAATAATTAAAAACACTGTGTACTCACTGTCTAGGTCAAGAAGACCTTGGAGGCACCCTTGTGCTCCTCCTGGTGTGCTCTCCTGCCCAGCCCCTGCAGGAATCACTGCCTGTCAGCCACCCTTGCCTTAATCATTCCCTCCTCCTTGTGGTTTTGTCACCTGTGTATGCTGTAATACGGCATGTATTCTTTTGTGACTTGCTCCTTACCCAGGATGATGTAATTGTAGTCATTCATTTCCACCTCCTTTTGCATTCTGTGTTTGAATACACCACAATTTATTTGTCCATTCTGCTGTTGATAGACATTTGTATTGTTTCCAGTACCTGGTTATTACACACAGTGCTGCTTTGGACATTTTTGTTTGTATCTAAAGGTAGAGTATGAAAAAATCTCTAGGATTTAATATGTGGGAGTGGAACTGCTGGGTCATAGAGTATGGTGATGCCAAATTGGTTCCTAAATGAGTGTTTAGGAACCAATTCTCTCACTTAGCAGTATAAGGGAGTTGCTTTGGAAAACCTTTGATGTTTTCTGACTTAAATTTTGCCTATTTTTTTTGTTGTTGCAGTAATCTCATTCTGCTTTAAATTTGCATATCCTTGGTTACCAATGAGTTTTTTTGAAAATCTTCATGTGTTTATGTGCTCTTTTGTAAAGGATACGTTGATGATTATTCAGTTCAGTTCAGTTCATTTGCTCAGTCGTGGCAGACTCTTTGTGGCCCCATGGACTGCAGCACGCCAGGTTTCCCTGTCCATCACCAACTCCCGGAGTTTACTCAAACTCATGTCCATTAAGTCAGTGATACCATCCAATCATCTCATCCTCTGTCATCCCCTTCTCCTCCTGCCTTCAATCTTTCCCATCATCAGGGTCTTTTCAAATGAGTCAGTTCTTTGCATGAGGTGGCCAAAGTATTGAAGTTTCAGCTTCAGCGTCAGTCCTTCCAATGAATATTCAGGACTGATTTCTGTTAGGATGGACTGGTTGGATCTCCTTGCAGTCGAAGGGACTCTCAAAAGTCTTCTCCAACACCACAGTTCAAAAGCATCAGTTCTTTGGTGCTCAGCTTTCTTTATAGTCCAACTCTCACATCCATGCATGACTACTGGAAAAACCAAAGCTTTGACTAGATGGACCTTTGTTGGCAAAGTTATGTCTCTGCTTTTTAGTATACTGTCTAGGTTGGTCATAACTTTGCATCCAAGGAGCAAGCGTCTTTTAATTTCATGGCTGCAGTCACCATCTGCAGTGATCTTGGAGCCGAAGAAAATAAAGTCTTCCACTGTTTCCCCATCTGTTTGCCACAAAGTGATGGGACCAGATGCCATGATCTTCGTTTTCTGAATGTTGAGTTTTAAGCCAACTTTTTCACTCTTTCACTTTTATCAAGAAGCTCTTTAGTTCTTTGCTTTCTGCCACAAGGGTGGTGTCATCTGCATATCTGAGGTTATTGATATTTCTCCCGGCAATCTTGATTCCAGCTTGTGCTTCTTCCAGCCCAGCGTTTCTCATGATGTACTCTGCATAGAAGTTAAATAAACAGGGTGACAATATACAGCCTTGACGTACTTCTTTCCCAATTTGGAACCAGTCTGTTCCATGTCCAGTTCTAACTGTTGCTTCCTGACCTGCATACACATTTCTCAGGAGGCAGATCGGGTGGTCTGGTATTCCCATCTCTTAAAGAGTTTTCCAGAGTTTCTTGTGGTCCACACAGTCAAAGGCTTTGGTGTAGTCAATAAAGAAGAAATAGATGTTTTTCTGGAACTCTTGCTTTTTTGATGATCCAACGGATGTTGTCAGTTTGATCTGTGGTTCCTCTGCCTTTTCTAAATCCAGCTTGAACATCTGGAAGTTCACGGTTCATGTACTGTTGAAGCCTGGCTTGGAGAATTTTGAGCATTACTTTGCTAGCATGTGAGATGAGTGCAATTGTGCGGTAGTTTGAGCATTCTTTGACATTGTCTTTCTTTGGGATTGGAATGAAAACTGACCTTTTCCAGTCCTGTGGCCACTGTTGAGTTTTCCAAATTTGCTGGCATATTGAGTGCAGCACTTTCACAGCATCATCTTTTAGGATTTAAAATAGCTCTGGAATTCCATCACCTCCACTAGCTTTGTTCGTAGTGATGCTTCCTAAGGCCCACTTGACTTCACATTCCAGGATGTCTGGCTCTAGGCTGGTGATCACACCATTGTGCTTATCTGGGTCATGAAGAACTTTTTTGTACAGTTCTGTGTATTCTTGCCACCTCTTCTTAATATCTTCTGCTTCTGTTAGGTCCATACCATTTCTGTCCTTTATTGTGCTCATCTTTCCGTGAAATGTTCCCTTGGTATCTCTGATTTTCTTGAAGAGATCTCTAGACTGCCATTCTATTGTTTTCCTCTATTTCTTTGTATTGATCGCTGAGAAAGGCTTTCTTATCTCTCCTTGCTATTCTTTGGAACTCTGCATTCAAATGGGTATATCTTTCCTTTTCTCCTTTGCCTTTCGCTTCTCTTCTATTCATAGCTATTTGTAAGGCCTCATCAGACAACCATTTTGCCTTTTTGCATTTCTTTTTCTTGGGGATGGTCTTGATCCTTGCCTCCTGCCATGAACCTCCGTCCATAGTTATTCAGGCACTCTGCCTATCAGATCTAATCCCTTGAATCTATTTGTCACTTCCATTGTATAACTCGTTTCAGATTTGCTGTTTTGTAAAGGGTATATTGAGATCTTATGCCATTTTTCTATTAAGTGTTTATCTTTTTCTTAATATTTATAGCTTATATTTCCTGGACTCTGATCCTTTCTGACATGTGTTGCAAATCTATTTTTCACTCTATATATTTCTATTCTCTTTCTTTTTTCACAGTACTGTTGAAATATCTGTCTTTTCCTTTATTCCTTTATGCTTTTTATATCTTAAAGCCATTCCTACCCTCAGATCATGAAGACACTCTCCTATCTAAAAGTTTTACAGTTTCCCCTTAAACATGTGGTTGTTTAATCTTTAAACACAGAAAAATGTGTCTGTAGTATGATGCATGCATGCCCAGTTGCTAAGTTGTGTCGTACTCTTTGTGATCTCATGGACTGTAGCCCTTCAGTCTTCTCTGTCAATGGGATTTTCCAGGCAAGAATACCGAATTGGGTTGCCATTTCCTTCTTCACGGGATCTTCCCAACCCAGTGCTCAAACCCGAGTCTCTAGCCACATCTCCTGCATTGGCAGGTGTATTCTTTACTACTGAGCCACTTGGGAGGCACATGTAGTATGATATGGAAGTCTAATTTCATTTTTTTCTGCTATAGATAGTCATTTTTCTTTCTTCACTGATCTGAAACACTATCTCTGTCATATATCAAGATTCCACACTGGTTGGGGTTAGGACTCAAAAAGGGTCTTTTTTTTGGTTCTCTATTCCATTGATCAGTTTTTCTCTTCATTTGTTAATACCACAACATCTTAATTAGTTACAAGACCTAATGAATTGTCTGGATGTTAGGAAAAGCAAGGCTCCCACCTTCTTTCTCTTCAATCTGGGCTGAAGTATCTTGGCTATTTGTACTGGTGTGTGTTTTAGAATCAGCTTATCGAGTTCCACAGAACCCTTTGTGGGATTTTGATTGGAATTGCTTTAAATCTCCTGGTCATTAAAAAGGGGAGCTTACATAATATCGGGTCCTTTAAAAGATCTGTCTATATATTTAAGTCTTCTTTGTGTCTTTCATTGAGGTTTTATAGTTTTGCCATGGAAGTGACTCTTGTTAGACTTTCTGGTAACTGTATTTTCTGACATACTGTAAGTGATACCTTTTTTTAAATTAGTTTTCTAATTGTGACATAGTGATTTTCCAATATTAGTTGCTAGACTTTTTTACTTTGTTTTAGACTCCTGAATTTTTGTATATACAATCAACTCATCATGAATAACGTTAGTTTTGTTTCTTCTTTCCAATCCTTATACCTTTTTCTTGTACTGCATTAGCTGAGGTATCATTCGCAATGTTAAATAGAAGTGGTGGTAGTAACATTCTTGTGTCTTTCCCTGTCGCATTGTTTTCAGTTTATTACTGATATCTGATTTTATAGTATGAAGTATAAGTTATAAACTTACAAATATATTACTGATAAGTCTAATGTTGGCTATCTATACTGCTACTGCTAAGTCACTTCACTCGTGTCTGACTCTGTGTAACCCCATAGACGGCAGCCCACCAGGCTCTGCAGTCCCTGGGATTCTCCAGGCAAGAACACTGGAGTGGGTTGCCATATCCTTCTCCAGTGCTTTTGTAAATACTCTTTTATCATCTTAAAGAAGTTCCATGGCTCAATATAGTAGGGATTTTGGTTCTCTCAATACTGCTCTATAGATCCAGTGCAGTTCTAGTCAGAATCCCAATGGGGAGATTTGGTGTTTGTTTTAATGGAAAATGACAGGCATCAATGTGGATCAATTTCAGAAATACAATGTTGAGCAAAATGTGAAAGCCACAAAATTATGATCTCACTTTTATAGAGTTAAAAGACATTAAATTAAAGCTGTGTGACAAGTAAAAATATTAAGAAAAGCAAGAAAATGATTATCACAAAATTCATTATGTTAATTGCTTCTGGGAGGTAGGAAGGGAATGTAACTAAAGGGGCTCATATAGGAGGTGCGGCAGTATTAGCGGTGTTCTTTCTAATCTTAAACTAGGGGCTGGCTAAACATACAAGTTTCATTTTTATATTACGATTATTATTAGATATGAAAACATCTTTCTTGTGCCTTCAGCCCATTTTTAAAAGAGATCTTTTTAAAATTTGTTTTCCTCCAGAAGTTGAAAATTTGTAAAAAATGGTACAATGAAAGCCATATACCTTTCACCACAATTTACTAATTGTTAATATTTTGGTCTATTTGTTTTATGTCTCTCTCATGCATTGCACTTATTTGTCATGTCTCTCCACATATCTTTAATTTGAAACAGTTCCCCAGCCTCTTCTTTGTCTTTTATGATATTGATTTTTTTTTTTTTTGAAAAGTTCAAGCCAGTTTTATAGAATTTGGAATTGCCATGATTGATTTGTGTTACACATTTTTGGCAGAAATTCTGCAAAGGCAGGACTACTACAAAAGTCTTCCCAGGAAGCATGTAATGTCAGTTTTCCCCATTATTAAGGGTGTTAATTTAATCATTTGGTTAAGGGATTATTTGGCCATTTTTCCCACTGTAAAAGTATCTGGAAAGTATCTCATTCGTAGTTAATGGAGAACCTTAATTTGTGGGTGATTATTTGAGCCTGGGTGATTAAACATCCTTGAACAGTGTGGGTTTGAACTGCGTGGGTCCATATAATTGGATATTTTTCAGTAGTAGATGTTATGGTGCTAGACAGTTGTTGGTTGGTTGAATCCAAGGATGTGGAGGAACCCTGGATGTGGAGGGTGAATTGTAAGTTATGCGTAAATTAGCCCCTGCATTGTTCAAGGGTTAACTACTATTCCCTAACAACTTTTCACCCAGTGGCTGTATTATTGTTCCTCATTTCTGTTACCTTTTTCTTTTTGGTGCTCACATTGCCCCAGGTTTGGTCAGTTGAATCCCCTGCTTCCCCTGTCCTTTTTGTCCCCTGTGATCTGTTAAAACATTATCTTCCAGACTTACCCATATTTCGGCCGCCCCAGCCCTGCTTTGTTTAGTGCACATTAGCTGTGGTCATAACTGTGGGAGTCTTGTTGCTTCTTGTTCCTTTTAGTGGAGAGTGCTAAGAAATACATAAATGTTTTTAAATCACGAATTCATAATGACACCTCTAATTCGAAACCACACAACAGGGTTCTTCCTGTCCTCCCATTCCATATTTATAGCTCTTTTCTTCCATTTGAGAACCCTGATTTTTTTCTAAACATCAACAGTATGTGCTGATTTACTCAGTCCTACAACACACATGGAATTATTTTGGAACTCATACCACTACCATTACCAACAACAAGCCTGCTGAATTCAGTTCAAGATTTTCTTGCAGTTCTGTTGTCCTTGGAGTATATCCTATGGTAGGGCTAGAGTCAGCACTCTACAGAAGTTGTCTGTAGTTTGTTTGAATTCCATTTTAGGGCCGGCTTAATTTACATTTGAATACATTAACTATTAACATGATTCAAAGTCAAAACTAAGCTTGAGCAAGTTAGTAACTTCTCAGAGTCTCAATTTCTTCCTCTGGGATTGCTGAGAACTTTCAGTGACGTAGTAAAGACTACAGAGTGTTTAGCAGAGTGCAGATCACCTATGCTGCTGCTGCTGCTAAGTCGCTTCAGTCGTGTCCCACTCTGTGCGACCCCATAGACGGCAGCCCACCAGGCCCCGCCGTCCCTGGGATTCTCCAGGCAAGAACACTGGAGTGGGTTGCCATTTCCTCCTCCAATGCATGAAAGTGAAAAGTGAAAGTGAAGTCGCTCAGTCGTGTCCAACTCCCAGCGACCCCATGGACTGCAGCCTACCAGGCTCCCCCGTCCATGGGATTTTCCAGGCAAGAGTACTGGAGTGGGGTGCCATGCCTTCTCCCATATCTATGCAGATCACCTATAGCATTGGGTAAATGGGAGCTGTTCTTTCTTTCTCTTTGAATTATTCCCAGTCACTTCTCGCTTCTTACCTTTCCTGGTCTGAGACCCCAGGCCATGCATGGGGTGGGGTAGGGGGGCAGGTAGAGGGAAGTACCTGTTAGACAGATGAGTGGGAAAGAACAGGACACATAGATTATGTTCCTACTCTATGCTCGTCACTGCCAGGCATTTTCCTTAACTCAGTGAACCCTCTCAGCCCTGCAGGGTCTTCACAAGTGTGTTTCCCCTTATATAGATGAGGAAGTAGAGGCTTGGGATGATGAATACTCTTGCCCAAGGGTAGGCAGCTACTCCCAAACCGTGGACCTACCTCACCGTTACCGCTGGTGCTGCTTTCCCTGCCTTCTGCATCTCCCTCACTTGGGACCCAGGTTCCAGCTCCCTGAGGAAAGCCCTGATCAGGTTTGGGAAGGAACAGGGAGGGCCTGGAGCCGTCCTGGCTGACGGGTCCCTGGGCCCAGCCTGCACACTGTCTCTGCGCCTTCCTGCCTCTGCGTCCGTCTTGGGTCCGGACATGCTGACAGCTGACCAAGTGGGAAATGCACTTTTCTCCAGTTTGCCCAGTGGCAGTCCTCAGTGCTCCTTGATCAGCGGCTGCCACTGGCCAGCAATGGACTGCAGTTCTGGGCTCACTCGGGGTTTCTTTTTTATGTTTATTCCTGTGTGCAGAGATGGCTGACATGGAGTAGGAGGGGTCTGGGAAATAAGAGGAGCTAAGGAGCTAATACCTAGAAGCTGGAGGGAATTGAGGAGTCATCTTTGCCATCCCTCCGCCTGCTGACAGCACTCCCCCTACGGGGGACCAACGCTTACAGGGTAATGCTGGACAGCCTGGCGTACTCCTGGCAGCTTGGGAGACAGACCCAGCAGGGGTTAGCAGGCTAAAGAAGATGAAATTGGGGTAGAGGGCTGTGCGCGTGTTACACTGATACCTTCATCCCACATTGCCCGGCTGGAGGCAGTAAAGACTGAGGCTTCCTCTTGCCTCCCTGCCCCACATATTGAGGAGAAACTCAGGACCAGAGAAGGCACGTGGCCAAAGTCACACAGTCAATTTGAGGCAGACCCAGGACCAACACCCAGGCCTGGTGACCCAAGCTCTCACAGTGCATCTCGGAGGGAGCCAGCTAGGAGAGAGAGGTCTGCCCCCATCCACCTGTGTCCCAGGGATGCAGTCAACCACGTGAGAGCTCTTCCTTCACTACCTGTATCATCCCTGGGTTCTTTCCCTCTTTCCCATCTGCTTCTCACTTTAAAGAAAATGGCTCTTCCAGCTCTGCTGTCTCTTCAGGGCCAGACACAGTAAGTGTTCAGTACACATGAGCCGTTTGAAGACACAAGGAATGGGGCAGCTTGGCAACATCCCGGGAGGGTGAAATGAGCACACACCCTCAGACCCAGCAAGACCTCAGAAATGTCCACGACGTGGCCACCAGGAGACATGCACAAGGATGTTCACAGAGGCACCCTTCACTATAATACGTGCAGAGCTGCCTCAACCTTCATGGTCAGGAGAAGAGAAAGATAAATTGTGCTTTCACACAATAGAATAATACCATACAGCAGTGAAAATGACCTATATCTACCTGTGTTAACATGGCGACATCTCACAAGCAATGTGGAATGGTAAAGCAAGTCATGAAGTGTACATAGAAGAACAGTAATACTAAGCTGTCAGCACTTCAAAATAAGGAAAGTAATAACCTTGGGGCAGGAAAGATGTGGACTCAGATTAGAGGGGTACACAGAGGGCTCCACTCTGCCGATGATGTTCTGTTTCTGAACTTGAATGATGGATAAAAGGGATTGTATTATTCTTGATACCTTTTGTATGTCTGAAATATTTTATTATAAAAACAAAAGGAAAAAAAGTTTAAAAAACTAAAAATGCAGGCAGTCCTATCCTTTTGTGTTTAGATTCCATACAATTCCTACCACTCCCTTATTATCTTTGAACCGTTATCTTTATACTTAAACTTTGTATTCCCGTTATATTTCACTGTCTATATGATATAACTCATAATAAACATACTTTAAAGGAGATATATGCAAAAGGGAAATTGGACATTATAGCATAAGGAAAATATTTCCTGACTAAAATTACTGTATTACTTGAAATATCCTCCTCAGTTCAGTTCAGTTCAGTTGCTCAGTCGTGTCCAACTCTTTGCGACCCCATGAATCGCAGCACGCCAGGCCTCCCTGTCCATCACCAACTCCTGGAGTTCACTCAGACTCACGTCCATTGAGTCAGTGATGGCATCCAGCAATGTCATCGTCTGTCTTCCCCTTCTCCTGTCCCCAATCCCTCCCAGCATCAGAGTCTTTTCCAAGGAGTCAACTCTTCACATGAGGTGGCCAAAGTACTGGAGTTTCAGCTTTAGCATCATTCCTTCCAAAGAAATCCCAGGGCTGATCTCCTTCAGAGTGGACTGGTTGGATCTCCTTGCAGTCCAAGGGACTCTCAAGAATCTTCTCCAACACCACAGTTCAAAAGCATCAATTCTTCGGCGCTCAGCCTTCTTCACAGTCCAACTGTCACATCCATACATGACCACAGGAAAAATCATAGCCTTGACTAGACGGACCTTTGTTGGCAAAGTAATGTCTCTCCTTTTGAATATGCTATCTAGGTTGGCCATAACTTTCCTTCCAAGGAGTAAGTGTCTTTTAATTTCATGGCTGCAGTCACCATCTGCAGTGATTTTGGAGCCCAGAAAAATAAAGTCTGACACTGTTTTCCACTGTTTCCCCATCTATTTTCCATGAAGTGATGGGACCAGGTGCTGTGATCTTTGTTTTCTGAATGTTGAGCTTTAAGCCAACTTTTTCACTCTCCTCTTTCACTTTCATCAAATTTTTTAATTCCTCTTCACTTCCTGCCATAAGGGTGGTGTCATCTGCATATCTGAGGTTATTGATATTTCTCCTGGCAATCTTGATTCCAGCTTGTGCTTCTTCAGTCCAGCGTTTCTCATGATGTACTCTGCATAGAAGTTAAATAAGCAGGGTGACAATGTACAGCCTTGACGTACTCCTTTCCCTATTTGGAACCAGTCTGTTGTTCCATGTCCAGTTCTAACTGTTGCTTCCTGACCTACGTACAGATTTCTCAAGAGGCAGGTCAGGTGGTCTGGTATTCCCATCTCTTTCAGAATTTTCCACAGTTTATTGTGATCCATACAGTCAAAGGCTTTGGCATAGTCAATAAAGCAGAAATAGATGTTTTTCTGGAACTCTCTTGCTTTTTCCATGATCCAGTGGATTTTGGTAATTTGATCTGTGGTTCCTCTGCGTTTTCTAAAACCAGCTTGAACATCAGGAAGTTCACGGTTCACGTATTGCTGAAGCCTGGCTTGGAGAATTTTGAGCATTACTTTATTAGCATGTGAGATGAGTGCAGTTGTGCGGTAGTTTGAGCATTCTTTGGCATTGCCTTTCTTTGGGATTGGAATGAAAACTGACCTTTTCCAGTCCTGTGGCCACTGTTGAGTTTTCCAAATTTGCTGGCATATTGAGTGCAGCACTTTCACAGCAGCATCTTTCAGGATTTGAAATAGCTCAACTGGAATTCCATCACTTCCATTAGCTTTGTTCGTAGTGATGCTTTCTAAGGCCCACTTGACCTCACATTCCAGGATGTCTGGCTCTAGGACAGTGATTACATCATCCTGAGTATCTGGGTCGTGAAGATCTTTTTTTGTACAGTTCTGTGTATTCTTGCCACCTCTTAATATCTTCTGCTTCTGTTAGGTCCATAACATTTCTGTTCTTTATTGAGCCTATCTTTGCAGAAAATGTTTCCTTGGTATCTCTAATTTTTTTGAAGAGATCTCTATGCTTTCCCATTCTCTTGTTTTCCTCTATTTCTTTGCATTGATCGCTGAGGAAGGCTTTCTTATCTCTTCTTGCTATTCTTTGGAACTCTGCATTCAGATGCTTATATCTTCCCTTTTCTCTTGCTTTTTGCTTCTCTTGTTTTCACAGCTATTTGTAAGGCCTCCCCAGACAGCCATTTTGCCTTTTTGCATTTCTTTTCCATGAGGATGGTCTTGATCCCTGTCTCCTGTACAAGTTCATCAGGCACTCTATCTATCAGATCTAGGCCCTTAAATCTATTTCTCACTTCCACTGTATAATCATAAGGGAGTTGATTTAGGTCATACCTGAATGGTCTAGTGGTTTTCCCTACTTTCTTCAATTTAAGTCTGAATTTGGTAATAAGGAGTTCATGATCTGAGCCACAGTCAGCTCCCGGTCTTGTTTTTATTGACTGTGTAGAGCTTTTCCATCTTTGGCTGCAAAGAACATAATCAATCTGATTTCGGTGTTGACCATCTGGTGATATCCATGTGTAGAGTCTTCTCTTGTGTTGTTGGAAGAGGGTGTTTGCTATAACCAGTGCATTTTCTTGGCAAAACTCTTATTAGTCTTTGCCCTGCTTCATTCTGTATTCCAAGGCCAAATTTGCCTGTTACTCCAGGTGTTTCTTGACTTCCTACTTTTGCATTCCAGTCCCCTATAATGAAAAGGACATCTTTTGGGGGTGTTAGTTCTAAAAGGTCTTGTAGGTCTTCATAGAACCATTCAACTTCAGCTTTAGCATTACTGGTTGGGGCATAGTCTTGGATTACTGTGATATTGAATGGTTTTCCTTGGAAATGAACAGAGATCATTCTGTCGTCTTTGAGATTGCATCCAAGTACTGCATTATGGACTCTTTTGTTGACCATGATGGCTACTCCATTTCTTCTGAGGGATTCCTGTCCGCAGTAGTAGATATAATGGTCATCTGAGTTAAATTCACCCATTCCAGTCCATTTGAGTTCGCTGATTCCTAGAATGTCGACATTCACTCTTGCCATCTCTTGTTTGACCACTTCCAATTTGCCTTGATTCATGGACCTGACATTCCACGTTCCTATGCAATATTGCTCTTTACAGCATTGGACCTTGCTTCTATCACCAGTCACATCCACAGCTGGGTATTGTTTTTGCTTTGGCTCCATCCCTTCATTCTTTCTGGAGTTATTTCTCCACTGATCTCCAGTAGCATATTGGGCACCTACTGACCTGGGGAGTTTCTCTTTCAGTATCCTATCATTTTGCCTTTTCATACTGTTCATGGGGTTCTCAAGGCAAGAATACTGAAGTGGTTTGCCATTCCCTTCTCCAGTGGACCACATTCTATCAGATCTCTCCACCATGACCCGCCTGTCTTGGTTTGCCCCATGGGCATGGCTTAGTTTCATTGAGTTAGACAAGGCTGTGGTCCTAGTGTGATTAGATTGACTACCTGTGAGTATGGCCTCAGTGTGTCTACCCTCTGATGTCCTCTTGCAACACCTACCAGCTTACTTGGGTTTCTCTTACCTTGGGCGTGGGGTATCTCTTCACAGCTGCTCCAGCAAAGCGCAGCCACTGCTCCTTACCTTGGATGAGGGGTATCTCCTCACCGCCGCCCTTCCTGACCTTCAATGTGGGATAGATCCTCTAGGCCCTCCTGCGCCCACGCAGCCACCGCTCCTTGGACGTGGGGTTGGTCCTCCCAGCTGCCTCCCCTGGCCTCGGGCGTGGGGGTGTGGGGGCGTGGGGTTGGTCCTCCTGGCCACTGCCCCTGACCTCAGACGTGCGGTAACTCCTCTTGGCTGCCACCCTTCGGGCATGGGGTCCTCCCGGCTTTTGCTCCTGACCTCGGACGTGGTGTAGCTCCTCTCGGCTGTGCTTAGTGCGCTGGTCGCAGCCTCTTCACTGATCTACAAATACTAGTAGCTCTTTGGCCGTATATGCCACTTCAGGATATAAGGGTGAAGACTGGCGATTAGAACATTTTCATGGTACATAGCCAGAGCGGAAAAAGATTTTGCAAGTGATTTAGGGCTTCCTTCCATCCACCCATTCTTCAGAGTACATTTTCTCACACATAAAAATAGATGAATGAACTGGTCTATGAAGAATTATTTCAAAAAATCTGAAGTAAATGTAACCCCTCTTTTAACATTTCCCCTAAGACTTAAAAAAAGACAAATTTATGGGTGAAATTTGGATTTTTTATTTTTAAAAAACATTTCTTTGCTACAAGAGAAGCAACTTAACATTAAGCAGTATCTTTCTAGATACGAGTGATATTTTGAAGTCTTACCAGGTTTTAATTGTCCATTGTTTCCTAAACTGTATTTTTAATTTCATTTGCTCTCTCCTAGGGAATGAAGGATGGCAACACGCCGTGCATTAAAAGCTGTTTTGGTCGATCTCAGTGGCACACTTCACATTGAAGATGCAGCTGTGCCAGGCGCACAGGAAGCTCTTAAAAGGCAAGCTATCCTCCACGTTCAGCTGACAAATATGTTTGTAAGTGCCATTTTGCCAAGGCAGATCATTAGCTGAATGGATGGCCTTAAGATGGCATTTCACCGATTTACCGCAGATACAGAAACTGCCTTGGGCTTAGCTGGAAAATGTATGCATTGTTGTGTCTTCCACACATTGTTCTCCAAGCCTTTTGTTAGGTTTGGCCTTTTGGTCTGTGTTTTTGCTCTTCATGTGTGTCTTTTTTCTAAGTAATGTAAATTTGGGAATGAAAGCTCGAGATTCGAAAATGTGGAATAAGTAGCACTGGAAAAATTGCAGATGAATCCTGGAATCACAAAATGAAACACACACATACACAAAGGCCTAGTTCTGCCCACTCCTCTTTCAGTTAAGACCTAGTGCTGAGTGTGCAGCTACTCAAATAAAATTTAATTAAGGGACTTGAAATTTTAGAATTATCTCCATTAACTAAATTTAATGCTTTTGAAGGTTGAAGATTGTCTTATATTTCTGATGCATCGATTACCTAAAGTCTAGATTTAAAAAATGCATATTATAGAAAAGCTTGTTAAAGTGAATGTGAATATTTGTTTCTGAGTATCCTGGAAAAAATACTCCTCAGGACAGTAGAACTGGGACTTCCTCGGTGGCTCAGTGATAAAGAATCCACCTGCTGGCACAGGAGACACAGGAGATGCGGGTTTGATCCCTGAGTCGATCCCCTGCAGAAGGAAATGGCAACGCACTCCAGTATTCTTGCCTGGAACCTTCCGTGGACCGAGGAGCCTGGTGGGCTGCAGTCCGTGGGGTCGGACAGAGCTGGACACGACTGAGCACGCATGCATGACACAACTAGTAATGTTATTTAGCATCTTACCTTAAAATAATTTGAAGGAGGTTTTAAAGTCAGCAATACTTAGCATGTAGTGCTTTATCATTTTACACCTTACAGCATTCTTGGTCTGCTCTTATTCAGGGAATCTCATGACTAGTACCAGTGCCAGATGTTGTGGCAAGAGAGCAACACTGACTTGGTATTCTCTCCATGTGGGGCTTCAGCAAGTGTGAAAAGATGTTAGATGTGGTAGGCATCAGTTGGAAGCTATTGATGTAGCTGGGAGTCATGGTGTTCTTTTACAGGCGGACAGCAACATGTTGTTTAAGGCCCAAATTAAATGAGTTGGAGAGTGGGACTTTCTCTTGACTCCTTGCCGTGGTCTTTCTCAGGATTTCTAGGGAAAAGGATACCTGTTTATCAGTTTGCTGTCCTGTTGGACAAGTGCTTGTACAGCTTCACAAATGAGCTTTCTGCTCTGGATGGATAGAAAAATCTAATTTCTGGTAAATAATGAATGACGTCTCTAAGTACATCTGTAACCTGTGAGCCTGCCATTTGGGAGGGGCCAGAGCCTACAAATTGTCCTCTCACTGGCACAGGTGGGTCTCCACCCCAGAGAGATCATATACTGTCACTGCCAGTTTTGGTTTCTATGGAAACAAATAGCTTTAGGGAAGTTAAGCGACCAGCAAAAAGAAAGGTTTTTTTTTCAATTGTTGTTAGAAATAATATGATCATTTCAGTACTTACACTTATTCATTTTTCAGATGATAGTTATATTAAAGTATTCAATTTCTTTTGAGAGATTTTAAGCACCTAAAACAAATTTAGTGTGTTTTTAGGCAAAGCTACCACACAGGTATTATAGAGATAATCATGATTATAATGAAATATTTAATCATATAAAGGTATTGAATGCTCTTTGAGTAAAAGCTTAAAAATCTCTTTTGTTATATTTTCTAGCTTATTTTAAATTATGGACAGTGCTTTTATGCCTTGTATCTGTTCGGGGCAGGCATAAAATATAAGGTGTACATGGCATGTGTGAGTGCTCAGTCATGTCCAGCTCTTTGCATCCTCATAGACTGTAGCCCGCCAGGCTCCTCTGTCCATGGAATTTCCCAGGCAAGAATACAAGACTGGCTTGCCATTTCCTACTCCAGGGGATCTTCCCAACCCAAGGATGGGACCCACGTCTCTTGCATCTTAAAGGCAAGAGACATTGGCAGATGGGTTCTTTACCACTGTGCCACCTGGGAAGCCCAACAGGGTATTAATATAAAATTTTTAATTGTAGGTAAATTAAAATTAGTTTTAGATTAAAACACTGTTGTTGTTCATTCGGTAAGTCGTCTCTGACTCTTTGCAAATCCCATGGACTGCAGCATACCTGTCCTTTACTATCTCCCGGAGTGTGCTCAAATTCATGTCCATTGAGTCTGTGATGCCATTCAACCATCTTATCCTCTGTTGCCCGCTTCTCCCCCTGCCCTCAGTCTTTCTCAGCATCAGGGTCTTTTCTGGTGAGTCAGCTCTTCACATCAGGTGGCCAAAGTATTGGAACTTCAGCTTTAGTATTAGTCCTTCAATGAATATTCAGGATTGATTTCTTATAGGATTGACTGGTTTGATCTCCTTGCTATCCAAGGGACTTTCAGGAGTCTTCTCCAGCACCAAAATTCTAAAACATCAACTCTTTGACATTCAGCTTTCTTTAGGGTCCAACTCTCACATCCATACATGACTACTGGAAAATATCATAGCTTTCACTATATGGACCTTTGTCGGCAAAGCGATGTCTCTGCTTTTTAGTATGCTGTCTAGGTTTGTCATTGCTTTTCTCCCAAGAAGCAAGCATCTTTTAATTTCATGGCTACAGTCACCATCTGCAGTGATTTTGGAGCCCAAGAAAAGAAAATCTGCCACTGTTTCCGCTTTTCCCCCATCTATTTGCCATGAAGTGATGGGACCAGATTCCATGATCTTATTTTTTCAAATATTGAGTTTCAAGCTATCTTTTTGACTTTTCCTCTTTCACCCTCATCAAGCAGCATTTTAGTTCCTCTTCACTTTCTGCCATTAGAGTAGTATCATCTGCATATGTGAGATTGTTGATATTTCTCCTGGCACTCTTGAGTCCAGCTTGTGATTTATCCAGCCCAGCATTTCGCATGATGTACAAATTAAATAAGCAGGGTGACAATATATAGCCTTGTCATACTCCTTTCCCAATTTTGAACCAGTCCGTTGTTCCATGTCTGGTTCTAAATGTTGCTTCTTTTTTAAAAAAACTGGTGCTTCCTGACCTGCATACAGATTTCTCAAGAAGCAGGTCACGTGGTCTGGTATTCCCATCTCTTTAAGAATGTTCCACAGTTTGTTGTGATCCACATATTCAAAGGCTTTAGTGTAGTTAGTGAAGCAGAGGTAGATGTTTTTGCTTTCTCTGTGATCCAGCAAATGTTGGCAATTTGACCCCTGGTTCCTCTGCTTTTTCTGAATACAGTTTATACATCTGTATAAAGTTCTCAGTTCACGTACTGTTGAAGCCTAGCTTGAAGGATTTTGAGCATTACCTTGCTAGCATGTGAAATGAGCACAATTGTGTGGTAGTTGAACATTCTTTGGCCATTGCCCTTCTTTGGGATTGGAATGAAAACTGACCTTTTCCAGTCCTGTGGCCACTGCTGAGTTTTCCAAATTTGCTGAAATACTGAAAGCAGCACTTTAACAGTATCATATTTTAGGATTTGAAATAGCTCAGCTGGAATTCCATCACCTCCACTAGCTTTGTTTGTAGTATTGCTTCCTGAGGCCCACTTGACTTCACACTCCAGGATGTCTGGCTCGAGGTGAGGGACCACATCATTGTGTAGGACCAGGAAAATATTGTGTTTTTTTTTTTTTTATTAAATCTGGACTATTATGAATTCTTTCTCTGATACCTGATTGCCAGTTTAGGTTCCAAGAAGTAGAGTATGAAATCAAAAGCAGATTATGAAATTTTGTATGAAATTTTACATACAAAATCCCATATGTACATAGTTAAAGGAGAAAGCACATTCTAGTATATCTATAAAAATGACATGTTTCTTTCTCCAAGTAGTTTCTCTTTGTAAACTTAGTAGCACATTAGGGCTTAGCCAGTGTCTAATTGGCTCAGAAGAAAGAACTCTTGAGGTGTCCTCTGTCTCTTAGCATAGGGGGTCAGACCCTGTCCAGAATGCAGGCCAGAGTATTTGTCTCAGCCCTATAGCTGCCCAGCTGTGTACAGCTGAGCCCAGTCATTAATCCTGTAGGCCTGAGTTTTCTCTCCTTCAGAAGGTTACACTAGGTAGATAATCTCAAGATAACTTTCACCTCATTCTGTGAGTACAGTGGTTACTCAGCTTTGGGTCTTTGTTTTCACTTCTTTGCTTAAAACCTGGTAGTGAAATTCAGTTAAAAGTATAGAAGGCCCTTAAAAAGGTAGCCTTTATAGCCTTTGTAGATAAAGCGGCCCACAGGGTATGGATAAGCTGTAAGCAGTTTTGTATAGGTTATAAAACCTATTGGCCATAAAAACACTCAGTGACTTACCTTTCATTTTTTGACCTTTGGCAAGTGCTACCAAATTAGGTTTTATGGTGCTAGAATGTAAAAGCTGCCTGTTGACACCTGAATTATGCTTTTCCAGGTTACGTGCTACTTCTGTAATGGTTAGGTTTGTGACCAATACGACCAAAGAGAGCAAGCAAGACCTCTTGGAAAGATTGAAAAAACTGGAGTTTGATATTTCTGAAGATGAAATATTCACGTCTCTGACTGCAGCCAGAAACTTGGTAGAGCAGAAGCAAGTCCGACCCATGCTGCTGGTTGATGATCGGGCTCTACCTGATTTTAAAGGTAGGAGGCATTTGGAAAGATTTAAAAATTAGTTCTTGATATCTGCTTATAAGTCACTCTTAAAACTGGATGTTTGGAAGCATTTATTCAGATTTCCTCTTACTGAAATAGTCAACAGATATGGTGTTTCTCAAACCCTTTTTGACTGCCATCCACAGTAAGTGAAACCCATTGCATAGAAATTCAGGACATATGTATGTGTACTTGTACATGTTAAATAATACTTACTCTTACTGTGTGACATGTACTCTGTTTTCTATTTGGTTTGAAAAGTGAAAGTGTTAGTCACTCAGGACTCTTTGCAACCACATGGACTAGCCTGCCAGCCTCCTTTGTCCATGAAATTCTCCAGACAAGAATACTGGAATTGGTATCCACTCCCTTCTCTAGGGGATCTTCGCAACCCAGGGATCGAACCCAGGTCTCTTGCATTTCAGGCAAATTCTTTACCATCTGAGCCACCAGGGAAGCCCATTTTCTGTTTGGTTTACTTGTGTAATTTTCATGCTGCTAAGAGCCATCCAGATTAGTTTCACAATCTACTGACGGATCATGGCCCACAGTTTGAAAAAGCACAAGTCAAGATTTCTCTGAGCATTGCTGTCCACATTCCTGGAGCCACTGTATTAATTTGACTAGATAAATAACATGTTTAAAGATAGATGTCATTCTGTATAGTGTGAAGCTTTTGCAATGACCATGAAATATTTTCAATCAAGGAAAAATAAAACTTTTCTCTTGGAAAAAGCCTAAAAACTCTGGAAAAATATCCTAGTGTTATGAAGCTTTGCCACATTGCTTCTTTTTATAAATAGAGTGAAGTACACAATATTGACAAAATAAGTATAAATTATAAATTCATAATTATAAAGCCATGTTATAGCTTTGTAAATAATAATCTGGAAACCTATGCATGGATAAATGCAGAACCTCAAAACGTATACTATCAGGAAATATAACTGTGTTATCAGTCAGAATTATTATTTGCAAGAAACGGGAATCAGCTTTGGCTGAATTAAATGAAAATAAATTTATTAAAAGATCTGATGGAATATAAAATGGCACAACTCCTGTGGAGAGGAAGTTGGCAGTAGCTCTCAAAATTGCATGTGAAGCAGTACGGCCTTTTGTAGGACTGCATCTGCAAGATGTGGTGGCAAATATGTGTAAGGGCTTATGAATAAGGTTGTTCATTATGACCTTATTTGGACCTCATTATGACCTTACAAGACTGGGAACAACCCACATGTTCACTGGAAGAGACTGATTAAAACTAGGATATGTCCACAAAACGGGAGGAACGCTTTGTGGCTGAAAGGCAAGTGATGACGAATTCTATCTCAGTAAGGTATAGAAAACCTTACACATTTTCTGTGTAAGAAAATGAGAGGGAAATGGCTATGGCTATAAAAGTATTTGTCTTATATTTGTGAAAGGAAGCTGAAGGAAGATAAGTGAAAAACTAGTAAAAATGGTTAAAGGGGGAGGGCAGGAGGAGGAGATGTGATCTCTTTAAATAAAAGTATGTTATTATCTAGTTTTGATATTGGAACCAGGTGAATATTTTACATATTTAAAAGACAAAAAGTTAAAAACAAGCCAATCCCTAAAAACCAAAAACAGATCAAAACAAATGAACTGTATATAAAGTTGATGACATAACCACTCAAAGAATTACTTTACATGACTTTAAAATACAGTATTCTGATAGTTCATTCATAGGGCATAAATTGAAGGATAAAAGAACTGCAAAGAAACCTAAAACTGCGTTAGTAGTCTTAGTGTTTATTAGTAGTGTTGATGTTATTTTATAATTATAGATGCATTACAGGATAAAGTGGTAGTTATGCTAGTATTATTAGTACTCCAGACTTTAAGTGAAAAAAAATACAAATATAAAAATCAAATAAGGTGTGTGTTAATTTTGAATTAAAAATATTATGATCAACTCCCTTGTTCTTTTTAAAAATACGTACTATCTAGATCTAAAAAGGCGTAGAAGCAATGAAACCCTGTGGTCAAACTGTAGTGCTACTCTGATTTCCTACTTTAGTTCTGAAGAAATGAGAGATTCTGGATCCGCGGGGATTGTATGAGGCTGGGATAACTTAATTTTTAGCAAGGAAATTATTGAAAACTAATAAAGTCATGGCTAAAGGACACTGAAGCCAATTTGAAGGGATAATTTGAGAATCAAAAAGAATAATGATTGTAATAGATTGCAACACATCTTATATACAAAATGATTAAAATGATACTCAACCCCACAAAACTCATTGGTCACTATTGGAGGTTGTTAGGGCAGTAACTCCGGAGAACGCAATGGCACCCCACTCCAGTACTCCTGCCTGGAAAATCCCATGGACGGAGGAGCCTGGTAGGCTGCAGTCCATAGGATCGCTGAGGGTCGGACACGACTGAGCGACTTCACTTTCACTTTTCACTTTCATGTACTGAAGAAGGAAATGGCAACTCACTCCAGTGTTCTTGCCTGGAGAATCCCAGGGACGGGGAGCCTGGTCGGCTGCCGTCTATGGGGTCACACAGAGTTGGACACGACTGAAGTGACTTAGCAGCAGCAGCAGCAGGGCAGTAACTCATTCTGAAAATTGGCAAATGAAACAAGGATTTATCCTGCCTTTCCTATTTTAACTGTATTTTAGAGTAACTAAACATTTGATGAGAGTAAGTTCTTTATAGAAGAGTTCTAGCTAGTAAATGCAGAAAGAGTGGCAGAATTAGAAAATCACATTTGCCAAACCCCAGTGAAATAGGCAACAGTGTCAACAGATTTTAAACACAGTAGGTGAAGAATTGATGAGGTTCAGAATGGAGGGATCATGCTGACACCACTTGAACCAGCTGATCAGTCTTAGCATCACTAGATGAACAGCCAGATCCCTTGTGCTTCGTGATGTGATATAATAGAGCATCGCCTATGAGATAACCTTGCTTAGTAATTGAATGTGAACTTACAAAATCTCTAGATCCAGTTACTGGTTTGTATGAAATAATAAGAGTAAAGGAACAAATTAAATGATAATCATAAGCAACCAGTCGAATCCAGAAAGTAGGACTTTTTCCAAGATCTAGGTGCTTTAGTAGATAAGACTGACAGAAGACTGTTGCTGTAGAATGAGAAGTAAAGGATAATAATGAAATAGTATATGTGGACCTTTTTGGGTGTCAATTACATATCAGATATAAAAAGACGTTTTTGAGACATTTGGAGAGATTCAAATGTGGACTAGGTATTGAGTGATTAATAAGAATTATAACTGGGCTTCCCTAGTGGCTCAGTGGTAAAGACTCTGCCCGCCAATTCAGGATACACAGGTTCAATCCCTGATCCAGGTAGATCCACATGCCATGGAGCAACTAAGCCCATGGGCCACAGCTGTTGAGCCTGTGCTCTCGATCCCGGGATAGCAACTAGTGAAGCCCATGCGCCCCAGAGCCCGTGCTTCTCAAGAGAAGCCACCTCAATAAGAACATAGCACAACTGGAGAGAAGCCCTGCTCTCTACAACTACAGAAGGGCCTACACACAGCAATGAAGACCCAGTGCAGCCAAAAATAAATGAATAAAAATACTGTCGTTAACTTTGATGGTATAATATTAAAGTGTTTTTTTTTTTTTAAGGTCTTTATCAGTTAAAGATATATACTGAAATATGAAGGGGTGAGATGATGGATATCTGGGGTTTACTTTTCAAAGACTTTAGAAAATGGAGAGAATCATAGATATAATTGGCAAAATGTTCAGTTCAGTTCAGTCGCTCAGTTGTGTCCAACTCTTTGCAACCCCATGAATCATAGCACGCCAGGCCTCCCTGTCCATCACCATCTCCTGGAGTTCACTCAAACTCACATCCATCGAGTCGGTGATGCCATCCAGCCATCTCATCCTCTGTCGTCCCCTTCTCCTCCTGCCCACAACCCCTCCCAGCATCAGAGTCTTTTCCAATGAGTCAGCTCTTCGCGTGAGGTAGCCAAAGTACTGTTGCAAGAGGGCATCAGAGAGCTGCTGCTGCTGCTAAGTCTCTTCAGTTGTGTCCAACTCTGTGCAACCCCACAGATGGCAGTCCACCAGGCTCCCCTGTCCCTGGGATTCTCCAGGCAAGAACACTGGAGTGGGTTGCCATTTCCTTCTCCAGTGCATGAAAGTGAAAAGTGAAAGTGAAGTCGCTCAGTCGTGTCTGACTCTTTGCGACCCCATGGACTGCAGCCCACCAGGCTCCTCCATCCCTGGGATTTTCCAGGCAAGAGTACTGGAGTGGGGTGCCATTGCCTTCTCCACATCAGAGGGCAGACACACTGAAACCATAATCACAGAAAACTAGTCAATCTAATCACACTAGGACCACAGCCTTGTCTAACTCAGTGAAACTAAGCCATGCCCTGTGGGGCCACCCAAGACGGGCGGGTCATGGTGGAGAGGTCTGACAGAATGTGGTCCACTGGAGAAGGGAATGGCAAACCACTTCAGTATTCTTGCCTTGAGAACCCCATGAACAGTATGAAAAGGCAAAATGTTGGTGACTGCTAAAGCTGGGTGATAGATACATCAGGACTCATTATGAGCTAGTCTTTCCATTTTTTAACATCATTTATGTGTCTGCAACAACAAAAAAGACTGTTTGGGTGGCCTGTAGAACTAACCACCCAGTGGGGGCTGGGGTAGGCCTCCGGGGTTGTGCCCCAGGAGCAGTATGCAGCCCTTCGAGTGCAGAGCTGATTGGGTGTCCCCAGTGTGCCTCTGCACACTGCCCTCTGCAGCTGGCTTGTTGACCCCAGCGGCACTGGAGACTGGAAGTTCCAGTTTGCCCTCCTGCCTCAGAATTTCCAGTGGCATTCTCCCAGTTGCTTTACGTTCCTAGCTTCCATTGAAGAGCCTGGGGTGGGCGCTTTTGATTGGCAGAACCTCCGTCTCAAGCCAGTACCCATAGCTGCAGAGAGGCTGGAAATACAAGTAGGCAGTGTTTTCAAGAGAGGGTGAGATCTGCTCTTCACCAAGCCTTATGAGCTAGTGGATTCCCCGGCTATGAAAATGATATTCAGAAACTGGGCTGCCAAAAATAATGACACATACACTCTGTAATTAGTATATTTATATTTCTGGGCCAGCTGAAGTACTGCAAAACAGTCTTATCCAGACCTTTTACTTTATTTGAAGAATGATTCTGGTTGTGCAGCAGTGAGCTAGAGTTAGCACATCTAAGCAGAATCCCTGGTCTGGAAGAAATCTTTGTTATTTAGTGTAAGACTGAACTTGCAACATGGAAATACCCAGAGTCGATGGGTTTTTGAAGGGAATGGAAATATCTTGGCTAATATTGAATATCTTAGCTAGTGGTAGATGGAGAAAATAAAAAGTATACAAAAACTTCAGCTTTTCACTATAGCCATTGATTTTATTTTCACCCTTCAACAAGCTGTAACCAATTACTCAGTACTCGTGGCTGCCGGTTAGGAGGGAATTGAAAATCTTGACTATCTGCTCTTTCTACTACTTCTCCTCACATTTTGGTAGAATTGATAATGAGAATGCTTAAAGGCAGGCAATAAGAGAGGCAAATAGGAATCGGCATATGAATAATGCACAGACCCTTCAATCAGAGTTTTAATAACTGTGATGGTGAATACCCTCGTTTGGTTCTTGTATCTAAGGTCTTGTCATCAGGTACCAAGGCCTTAAAAGATGTTTTCATTATAGAATGATATTCGTGGAACTAAATGTGGATTAGGTGTCGTGTAGAAAGCTGTAGGATCTACAGTGCATTCTGTGTTTATCACGACTGTGTGTGCCTCAGCTATGTGGCTCAGAAAGTCTAATTTTCTTTGCCTCTTAGCTTTCCAGTCCCTCATCAGTTGCTATTGATCTGATAGCTCATAGAGAACTGTGGCTGTTCTTGATGATTTTAATGAGTAAAGCTTTTTGAAGTTACAAATTGTTACTTGTTTGAGAACATCAGGTTACAAGTTTTAGTTCAGATCTTCTAGTTACTCAATAGCTGTAAGACTGCAAAAGTAATATACAAAACTACTAGGAGATCTTTTTTTTTCTTTTAAGTATAGCTCATACTTCCAAAGTATACTGGGCAGGATAATCTCTTAAACTTCAGATTATTGCTACAACAAAAATTCGGACTTGGTTGCCTAAAACTGCTTTATTATAAACTGTGACATTACTGTTAATTGCATTTTTCAGTAATTTTTTCTTCACATTTTCAGGAATACAGACAAGCGATCCTAATGCTGTGGTCATAGGACTGGCACCAGAACATTTTCATTATCAAATTCTGAATCAAGCCTTCCGGTGAGTCTTTAGCTATTTATTTTTCATGTGATCATATACTCACTTCTTCTCTTCTTTTTCTTTTCTTTAAATAATTTTATTCATGTATTTATTTATTTTTGGCTGTGCTGGGTCTTCATTGCTATGTGAGCTTTCTCTAGTTGTGGTGAGCAGGGGCTACCCTCTGGTTCTGGTGAGAGGGCTTCTCATTGAGGTGCTTCTCTCGTGGAGCACAGGCTCTGTGGCATGTGGACTTCAGTAGCTGGGGCTCCTGGGCTCTGGTGCACGGGCTTAGTTGCTCTGAGGCATGTGGGATCTTCCCCGTCACAGATCGAACCTGTGTCTCCTGCATTGGAAGACAAATTCTTTACAACTGAGCCACCAGGGAAGACCCCCTTCTTCTCAAGTCTTTGTCATGTAAGGTTATACATGTTTTACTTTCGGCCACCTAGATTGTACATGAGAACAAATATCTTAAAGATCACTTCAAGATCAATGTTAAATAATATTTATTACTTAGTTTTTTTTTTAATTATCAATATGTTAAACGCAGTGATCACTGCGGTTTTTCTGGTTTATAGGATCAATATTCTGGGGCAGAAATTCACAGTCAAATTGCAGCTCTTAAGCTCAGAGTTTTATCTCTTATTGTCACTCCTGTGACTCTTCACTAACTGTGATCTCTGAAGGAAAATAATATCCAGGCTGACTCACCCATAATAGTAAATGTGATTCTCCCTCCAGTGAGAATCCAGGCTACCAAAAAAAGTTGTCAGGTTTGACCATACTTTCAAAGAAAGTATTTGATGAGTGATAATGGTTGGATGATCTGGGATTTGGGGCAGTAGGGAAGAAGAAAATTAGGTTCTGGTAGTGTCAACACGACTTGATGGACAGTTGGGTCAGGGGTGAAGTAGAACAGTGAGTCAGGGAGGACATCGAGATGTCTAAGTGTGTGTAATGGAGAATGTGCTCTGTGTGGGCTCAGGAGGTGATGCGTTTAGGGTGAGGTCCTTTGAACTGTGGGCCTCTAAGTGGAGGTGTTCCAGTGGCTGTTGGTAGAAATTGGAGAACCAGGTAAAATGTTATAAATCTTCTCTTGCGTGTGTGTGTTTTACCTGTAGGACCTTCTCACTGCTGTTTCCAAAAGGCAAGCTGCATACTGGTTCTACTTCCTAAAATAAATTGAATCAAAATTTATTTGCAAATCTGCTCTAGAGTGAGACTGATTTAATTTTTCCCCTTGGATTTTTCATTTTTATAAACTTTTCATTTTTTATCTTGCCTTTTACTTGTTGGATATTAAGCAGTGTGATTTGCCTTTAAATTTATGACAAGTTAAGTAGTCCTACACATTGCATAGATGTACTTTAACTTAAAAAAGATTTCTTTAACAGCTTAGTAAATTTTTGGAATTTAACATCATTTTCTTACCAGTGCAAAGGTGTTCAGGAATCACTCTAACTTATACTTGATGTAGAATTCACTTCTTGATGTAAATATATGTCCTAGAATCAGAATGTTAAAACTTGTTACAAGGTTCACACATCTGGGCACATTATTTGATCTTGAAGATGGCTGTCCTCATGTACAGTCTGTGTGGCCGGAAATAACACTACTGAATGCACTTTTGTCTGTGACTCTCAGTGTCTGTGATAGTCAAGCCTTCATTTAAATAAAAACAAATTCACTTTTATAATTGCTCAGACATTATTTCCCAGAGATCCACTACTATGCCAGATAACTTGAGTATTAAAATTTCTTTCCTTCACCTACTTCAGTTTTCTATTCTAGCTTCTTTGGGGATAGAGGTACAAGGGGATTATCTCACCTGCTCCTTAAGTAAGGTTTGTAACTATACCAAAAGCAGTTTTCATTTGAAATGGAGAATCTGCTATTATTTCTTCCTTCCGAGTTTACCCCCTACTACATTTTATTCAGTTCTTGAACCACAGAATTCAAGGAGAAGGTATTGATTGATTTTAGCTGGTAATTTGGGAAGGACATATTTAATAGGAAGTTGGGAGGTCTCTGTCTTAGATAAATACTAGACTCAGGGTAATAAAAATGTATGTTGACATAATACTGACTTTGTAATTGCTCGGATGCTGTCTTAATTAGTACACTTCCCTAACCATATTGATTTTTTTAAACACTACATTTTAAAGCATTATAGTGCACTTATAAGTCAACTCTAATTTCACAAATGCACTTAACAGCTGGTTGGAAAGTTAACAGAAGGATTTTAGGTCTTGCCCTTCTTTGCATATTGATGTCTCCACAGAGACTGTGCCTTCCAACCAATGACTACAGCTGTTTGGATTGTGAGTGGCAAATATAGACATCTCAGATGAACCACCAATTAGTTAAATTACTATTCAGGTTTATAATGAGAATATACATTGGATTTTAAATCCTGTTGCATTGAATACTAGCTTTAGAGGCATATTACCCATAGGCAAATACATCAGCCTTCCATGTTACACAAATATGTCTAAAATGTCTGAATAAAATTGAGAGCACTGAATTTTAAAGGATTGATTTTAGGGAAGGATAGGAACCACCAGTAGGGAATAGAGGTGATTTGGGTTTGGAGTCTATGAGACATTCAAATCCTAAAAGCCACTGATGTCTTTTTTCCTTTTGCCTAGTACTAAAAGGTATACAGCCATGAAATTAAAAGACGCTTACTCCTTGGAAGGAAAGTTATAACCAACCTAGATAGCATATTAAAAAGCAGAGATATTACTTTGCCAACAAAGGTCCGTCTAGTCAAGGCTATGGTTTTTCCTGTGGTCATGTATGGATGTGAGAGTTGGACTGTGAAGAAAACTGAGCACCAAAGAATTGATGCTTTTGAATGTGGCATTGGAAAAGACTCTTGAGAGTCCCTTGGACTGCAAGGATATCCAACCAGTCCATTCTAAAGGAGACCAGTCCTGGGTGTTCATTGGAAGGACTAATGCTGAGGCTGAAACTCCAATACTTTGGCCACCTCATGCAAAGAGTTGACTCATTGGAAAATACCCTGATGCTGGGAGGGATTGGGGGCAGGAGGAGAAGGGGACGACAGAGGATAAGATGGCTGGATGGCATTATTGACTAGATGGACGTGAATCTGGGTGAACTCCAAGAGTTGGTGATGGACAGGGAGGCCTGGAGTGCTGCGATTCATGGGGTCGCAAAGAGTCAGACATGACTGAGTGACTGAACTGAACTGAAAAGGTATAAAGTATAATATAATAAATACCCATATGTCTATCAACCAATTTAAGAAATATAAGTTATCAACATGTTTGCTATCCCGTATGTATCCCTCCTCAATTTTGTTAGCCAAAGCCCAAAAGTAATCCGGATTGTGAATTTTGTGTTTATTATTGCATTTCTTTATACTTGTAACACATACATAAGTATTTCTGGACAATATATAATATTATCTTGCATGTTTTATACTTTATATATTCATCAGTTTGCTTTCTTCTCTAGAAACAATGTATGATTCATCAATATGAATACCTGTAGGTCTAGTTCATTCATTTTCTCAGTTGTCTTATACCACCTTGTAGGAAGGTCTTTTTTTATCTTCTGATGTATTAGGGGAAAAAAGCTTGAGCATTTTAGTAATGGACCAATTTTAATTAAATTTGATGTTATCTATTAGGAGAAATGCTACCTGGGTAAGCAGATCACTTAATCTAAACGAACTTAGCATTAACAAGCCCAAAAATAAGTAATACATCATTGTGGAAATTTTGAAATGCTCAAAAAAGAAATGTGAATAAACAGAATTACTCATGATTCTCCACCTAAGACATCGACAATTAATATTTTAACATACGACTAGTTTGATCGACAATTAATATTTTAACATACGACTAGTTTGTTTCCAGGAACATATATATAGCCAAAACTGAGAATGTATATATGCTGTGTGGTTACTTGCCTTTTAAGTTTTTCTATATGCTTAAATATTCTTCTAAAACATACTTGATTCCCAGAGCATTTTCCACTTTAAAAAGTGTCGTGCATTTCTGATTGTTGGTTATTTCCAGGTTTTATGAGTTAAATTTTAAAAAAAACTTCTGAACATGTTTGTTAAGCAATGGTTATGTTTCCATAACATGTTTTCTCAGAAGTATAGTTGTGAGATCCCAGGAATTTGGGGAAAAAACTACATGGAATTGCTTAACCTAAGAAAAGTTCACAGAAAAAAATATTTTCTAAATTAAGAGCAGCTGTTCTGCGGCTTCTCTAGGAGCTTATTAAAATGTTGTTACAACTAAAGTGACATCATAGCTTTCATATTTAAATGCAGAGATGAAGGCTGCTTAAAAAAAAAAGTTTTATGTTTTGAACACTGTGTTAATGACTTCTTTCCTATAATTGTTACAAGGTATGAGAATCCTTCTGAAGTCTTAGAGGTATGCAGAAACCAGTTTCTCCTGTGTTTTGGGAAGAAATTCTTATCCCCATAAATGGTTTCTGTTGAATGTTGGATTGCTTTCCTTTCCCCTTCTCATTAAGAAAAATAAAAAGTTTTATATTTAATATATTCAGTTCCTTAGAAAGGGAAGAGGAGAAGGGGAGGGGAAAAAACTCAACAGAAATCAGTTTCTGCTGCCTTTGTACAACAACTCCTGAATCTTTTCTGAGAGCCCTGGCATAAGGAATTCTAGAATAGTGTGGCAGCAGGGCTTAAATTAGAAATATTTCTTTGGGCTTTTTCCATTTTGAAAGAGCTGACTGCTATGCAGTCTTTTTAATTAAAGTCCAGACTATAAAAATAAAACACTCCGGAGATAAGAAATTGTTGAAGACTTAAGAACTTGAGTTATTTAAAGCGTTCCATTAGTACATGCAGAAGAACAACTTTATATGCCAATTTGAAGATCACGGAATACCGAATTGAGTTTAATGTCAGTTACTACTCATTTTTTAATTAACTGGGAGATTCTTTTATGATCAAGGCAACTCTTGCCACTCGTAAGCGAAAGGTTTAGGTGAGTAAACTACATAAATACAGTATTACTGATCTTTTAAAATTTGATGTATAATCTATACAGTAAATTATACAGATTGTCAGTGTACAACTCAGTAAAAATTGACACATAGATACAGCAGCATAACCCCCACTCTGATGAAGATACAAAACATTTCCAGCACCCTAAAAGGTTCTCTATGCTAGTCAGTACCACACCGTCCTCAGGGAAACCGTTACTCTGACTTCTGTCAATATTGCAAGTTTTCAATCTTCATATGATTGAAATCATACAGTTGTAGCATTTTTTATTTTGGTCTGCTTTTCAGATTTATCCAGGCTGTTGCATGTAGCAGTACTGTGTTTTTGTTTTGTTTGTTCTTTATTTTTCTTGTGGTATTGTAGTCTGTTGTATGGCAATTCCACAATTTATTCGATCAATAACGGACATTTGGATTTTTCCATTTTTGGCTCTTAAGAAAGCTTCTATGAACGTTCGTCTACATGTTTTTTGGGGACATACCCATTTATTTCTTTGGGGTCTTTATCTGGGAAAGTACTGGATAATAGATAAGTGCCTGCTTAGCTTTAGTCAATATTGCTAAGTAATTTTACACAGTGATTTTATGGAGTCATACGTTCCCACTAGCTATGAACCAGAGTTCCACCAGTCTCTCCTTAGTCTGTGTCACTATGGCTATTCTTTCTGGTGTGTATAGTGGTATCTTACTGGGTTTTAATTTGTATTTCCCTAGTGAGTAATGTTGCTGAAGCCTTTTCACATACTTACTGGCCATTGGGTAACTTGTTTTGTGATCTCCCCATTCAAATGTTTTCTCCTTTCTGAAGCTTATAGTTTTCTTAGAGGTTTGTTGGAGTCCTGTGTGTGTTGTGTATACAAGTCTTTGGTTGGATATATGTCCTACAGATATCTTATTTCTGTCGGTGGTTTGCATTCTCTTAATAGTATGAGAACAGGACATTTTTAATTTTGATGGAGTCTAATTTGTCGGTATTTTCTTCTGTTGTGCTTAACCCACCTCAGGGTCATGAAGATACTCTCCATATGTTTTCTTCTGCAAGCTTTATTCTACCGTTAGCAGTTAGGTCTAGGGCTTGTTTTGAATGGATTTTTATGAATTGTGTGAAGTAAATTTCACTTTTTTCTTTACAGATATCCTGTTGTTTCTGTAACATTTACTGCGTCAGATCCATTCTTTCAAGAGCCTCACAGAATTGCAGTGACATTTTAGTGCTTTGACATAAATCAAGTGACTATGTAAGTGTGGCTCTGTTTCACATTTGTGCAGTTCCACACTGTCTTGGATACTACAGCTTTATAATAAATCTTAATGTTTGGTAGTATACATTCTTTAACTCAGTCCTTTTTAAGATTCTACATCCTTTCCATGTGAATTTTGGAATCAACTTGTCTGTTTCTACCAAAAAGGCTCACTAGGAGTTTGATTGGTCCTTCATTATTAAATCTACAGATTTGGGTAGAACTTACTGAATAATAGTGTGCTGCCAGTGTATGAAAATGGAATATATCTCCATTTATTTAGATTTTATTTTTACATTTTTCAGCAGTATGGGTTTTTTTTTTTTTTCTAGAGTACATTTTCTAGAGTATGGGTTAATTATTTTGTTAAGTTAATCTTTCTATTTCCTGTTTGATGTGATTGTAAGTAGTATTTTGTTAATTTTGTTTTTAATTGTTCATTGCTAATATGGAGAAATATGATTGAGATTTTGTATGTTAACCTTGTGTTTATTCATTGACCTTCTTACATTCACTTGCTAATTCTAATAATTTATTTGTAGAATCTTTTGAATTGAATTTTCTACATAGATAATTGTGTCAACCACAAATAATGACAATTTTACTTCTCCCCTACCAGTCTTTGTATTTTCATTTGTTTTTCTTTATTATACTCTCTGGGACCCCAACTACAATACCAAACAGAAGTGGTGATAGTGGGTAGCCTACTATAAGTGAGAAAATTGCTGTGTTAATATGACACTGGAGATATTCTGGGGGTTTCAATTAAGTGTTGATGGGATTCTCTCTTGATATATTTAATGATTTGCTGTTGTTTTGATTTGAACTTTTAGTAGTTTGTGTTGTCAGATTGATTGGTGTTCGTTTTAATTGTATTGAATGTCAAGGTTTTTTGTTGTTGTTCTGGTTTTTTTGAGAGGTGTGTGCGGGGTCTTTGATGCTGCATGCTGGCTTCTCTGGTTGTGGCAAGTGGGGGTGCTTTCAGGCTGTGGTGTGCAGGCTTCTCATTGCCGTGGTTTCTCTCGTTGCAGAGCATGGGCTCCAGGGAACGGGCTCTGTAGTTGTCAGGCACAGGCTTAGCTGCCTCACCGCAGGCGGAGTCTTCCCAGACCAGGGATCAAACCCATGTCCCCTGCGTTGGCAGGCAGACTTGTAACCACTGGACTACCAGGGAAGTCCATGAAGGTGAAGATTTGGGCATCATCTAGTTGTTGTTCTCAACTCTGGACATTTTTGCTCCCAGGGGGACATTTGCCATTGTTTGGAGACATTGTTGGTTGTCACAACTGGGGGAAAAGAGTACATCTAGTGGGTAGCGGCCATAGATGCTGCCACACATCCAACAGGGATAAGACAGCCTCCTCTCACAATAAAGCATTTTTCAGTAAAAAATGTCAGTGTTGAGGTTGCAAGACCTAATCTGATTCAGTTCCTTCATTTGATAAGAAACTGAGACCCACAAATGTGAAGTGATTTGCTGTTACCTATTTTAAGTAGCACAGACACTACCCTTCCCATATTTATGAATAAAAATCATTATCATTACTGTCAAATATTATGAAAAAGTTTGCATATATCATCTTTATTCCCCAAAAAGGTAGGCATTATTCTACATGTTATAGATCAGGATCAGGATACTGAGGCATATAGTGCTTCATCCATTAATGAATTTATTCAGTAAGTGTCTAGTGAAAGGTCCCAGAGTTTGGGCTTTTTTTAATATAATTTTATTTATTTATTTAATTTTTTGGCTGTGCTAGGTCTTCTTTGCTTTGCGTGGGCGCTTTTCTAGTTGGGGCCAGTGGGAGCTACTTTCCAGCTGTGCGGGCTTTTCATCATGGTGGCTTCTCTTGTTGTAGTGCACAGGCTCAAGAGCGCGTGGGCTTCAGTAGCTGTGGTGTGTGCGCTCGGTAGTTGCGGTTGCTGGACTCCAGAGCCCAGACTCAGTAGTTGTGTCCTTTGGGCTTAGTTGCTTTGTGACATGTGGGATCCTCCCAGCCCAGGGATCGAACTCACATCTCCTGCATTGGCAGGTGGATTCCTTACCACTGAGCCCCCAAGGAAGTACCCCATGGCTTGTTTTTTATTTCGCTTTGGATTTTTTTTTTTTTTTGAAGTAAGAAATACAGTGATGAGCAAGACTGATGGGCATAGTGGAGACTATATGGTAGCGAGGAAGACAAACCACACACAGCTGAGTAAGAATTATAAACTATGGAAAGTTGATCGGATCAGATCAGATCAGATCAGATCAGATCAGTCACTCAGTCGTGTCCGACTCTTTGCGACCCCATGAATCGCAGCACACCAGGCCTCCCTGTCCATCACCAACTCCCAGAGTTCACTGAGACTCATGTCCATCGAGTCGGTGATGCCATCCAGCCATCTCATCCTCTGTCGTCCCCTTCTCCTCCTGCCCCCAATCCCTCCCAGCATCAGAGTCTTTTCCAATGAGTCAACTCTTCGCATGAGGTGGCCAAAGTACTGGAGTTTCAGCTTTAGCATCATTCCTTCCAAAGAAATCCCAGGGCTGATCTCCTTCAGAATGGACTGGTTGGATCTCCTTGCAGTCCAAGGGACTCTTGGAAAATTGATAGAAAGGAAAAAAGATGAGATGGAGCTGAACTGTGAGGAGGAAGTCCACTTTGTAGGGAGATTGGCGGTGGTGGCTTCTGTGTGCTGACTTCAAGCTGAGATCTGACAGGTGAGCAGAAGAAAGCTGTGTGCAAAGTATGGGGCAGTGCTTCAGGAGGAGGGAACACTGTGTGTAGGGCTGAAGCAGGAAGGAGTCTGACCTTCTTGGTGTGTAGTCAGCAATAGGGAAGGTGTCTTGAGATGGAGATGTAAACGGTGGCCAGATGAGGCCAGGCCTCACCGGCTGCAGAGAGGACTTTGGCTTTTATACCCTTTGCAGTAAGAGGTTATTGAAAGGTTTTTAAGCTGAGCAAGGACATACATGATCTCGCCTGTACTTTTAAAACTCCTGCTATTGCCTGTATGATGGGTTGGTATAATAGGGCAACAGCAGAAAGCAGGAAGACGAGTTGACTATTGCAGAGGTTCAGCAGAGGAAGTAAGACTGGAGACGTTTGTATTTTTCTTTTGGACTTGGAAGTTATTGGATGTGCTTATAAAGGGATATGGAAGGGTGAGGGAAAGTAAGAAATCAGGGATGACTGCTAGGTTTCTGGCTTGAGCAATGGGGTGAATTTGCTAAGTTGAGAAAGACTGGGGGAGAGTCGTTTGGGGAGTGGGAAGGAAAGGACTCAGTAGTTTGATGTTGGGCAAATGGGAAGCTTCTGGCAGTTGCTTAAGCTGCCATGTAATTTCATTTCCACATGTTCCATTTTCAGCAGAAATGGTAAAAAGTTGATCTTGTGTTTTTGTTTTTTTTTTTTTCCTAGAAAAGTGGTTTTCTGGAGTTCTGGGTTCCTGCTCTCCTTGGTCTCAGCTGGCATTGCCGGATGATCTTGTAAAACGGAATGTGCTGGACTTGGTGTTCTTTACCATCCCTTTCAATAATGTGCTCCCTGGCTAGGTCTTTTTTATAGTTTTTTCCCCTTTGCCTACATGGAATTTATAGCCAAGGATTTCTGCTTGAGGCCTTCTTGATGCCTTTTTTTCTTGTTTCTTGTACCTCGATGGACTTATAGTCAAATAGAGATAGAAATCTTCAGATTTCTTGCTGATACATTACTTCTGATAACAAAGAAATCAATTGCCCCGCCTAGGAAATGTACCGGAGAAGGCAATGGCACCCCACTCCAGTACTCTTGCCTGGAAAATCCCATGGACGGAGGAGCCTGGTAGGCTGCAGTCCATGGAGTCGCTAAGAGTCGGACACGACTGAGCGACTTCACTTTCACTTCTCACTCTCATGCATTGGAGAAGGCAATGGCAACCCACTCCAGTGTTCTTGCCTGGAGAATCCCAGGGACGGGGAGCCTGTTGGGCTGCCGTCTATGGGGTCGCACAGAGTCAGACACAACTGAAGTGACTTAGCAGCAGCAGCAGCAGCAGGAAATGTACAAACACCTCTAAGTTGTATGGTGTCTATTTTCTCATATTTTTGGAAGTGTTAATTATTAAAAAAAAAACTTTTAATCTGTGTCCTAGAAAATAATTTACCTTTCAGTCTGTCCTGAACATGCCTTGGCTCTAAATCTTCTGCTATACAGAGAACAATGACAGAAGCAGGAGCCACTTCGCTGAGAGATGCCTATTCTCCAGGCCCATGTGGAACCAGTTCCCATTTAGAGAAATGCAGAGGAACCCACAGTTTCAGCCCTTCCAGGGAAGGCACTAAAGCACTGCCTGGGAATTAAGTACACACATCAATCAAGCTGATAAGTCTTATACCCAGTTAATATATAATAAAATATTAACAAAGCTAAATCAAATGAGTTTTTAGTTTAGCTGTGTAAGTGAAAAGCAATTTTGAGGTCTGTTGCATAAAGAATTCCAGTTCCGTGGTAGAGTAGCAAATAAATGGGATTGGGGGCAGGATGACAAGAGGGGAGATAGATAAATCACTCATTATTCTCTCCTTTCGATCAGCTGTGGTTCTTTAGGGCCAGCATAGTGGCCTTATCAGGTTTCCTAACTGTTGGATTTTAAGATCTGCTTAAGAAATAAATTTGTATTAATATTAGAGAATAAATTTGAAGGATCCATTCTGTGCTGTGAGCAGTTCGTAGTAACTAACAATAAGGCCCTGTAATAGGCCAGTATTGGTTTTTACTTAATAAAATATTTAATCATAAATGTCTGAATCCTGCATCTCCCACAGGAAGGCATTTCCATGCCCACTGACAAGAATCATTTAGCAGTTTCATAGTTGAGCGCTTAATTACTCATAATTGTGAAGGGTAAGATGTGATGAATTCTGCCTCAATGGACATACTAAATATTTTAACTAAGTAGATGACTTAAAGTAAATTAAGCTAGTGAGATCATTTATTCCATTGGTTAAAAGCAGCTTGAGAAGACTATCATGTTCCGTATATGATGAGATGATAATAGCTGTGTGACTCTTTGCTGTGTGCCTATATGTAGGCTGCAGTGTTGAGATGGATGGCAGATTATTTTTGGATGGGGTTGATGGGGTTTGAGGGATTTCTTTTATTATGTTATGCCTGAGTCACTAATGAGGATCCTTACCTATATGCAGTTTGGTTCTCTAACAAGAAAACTCTTCGTGCCCTTTCCGTTGGTCCTACATCAGGAAAAAGGAAGGGGCTTGACATTTCCCCTTAAGCCTTACTGCTTTGTCCTTCAGTGAAAACAGCCTGATTTTCAAAGTAACAGCAGAAGCAGTCAAAGGGTAAATGAAGAGGGGATGATACAAGCAGAAAATATTTGTAAAATGCTCTATGAAATTTCTGAATTAGAATCTCACATTTTGGAGTAGAGAAAAGAGGCAGCCAGGTGTTTTAGGAGTTGGCTAAACGTGTCACTGCACAGCAGTTGAGCCACTGTAAAAGGCTCAGGAGCCTCCTACTTACCATTAGGGAGGTTGAAACAACTTGTCTCATTAAGTTAAGCTTCTTCCCTCGAGTGCCTTATTTAGCTTTACTTCTCTTAATTCTCTTTCCCTGATGATTTGGGTAAAGCGTCTGAAACCACTAAAGGTAAAAGGTTGAAGCAATCCCAAATTTAATAATCCATCACCTTTCTTCAGTGTATCTGAGTGCAATTCCCAGCAGTTCCTAGCAAATTCATTAGAAGACAGCAAGTCATTAAAAGTTAATACGAAACTATTTGTCTCTGTGAGTGAATAAAACTACTTTGTAAGTCTGACAGTCTTTTCCACTCATAAAAAAGCATTGCTTTTAGCCAATTTCCATTGTCTCTGACTCTCTAGGTTACTCCTGGATGGAGCGCCTCTGATAGCAATCCACAAAGCTAGGTATTACAAGAGGAAGGATGGCTTAGCCCTGGGGCCTGGACCATTTGTGACTGCTTTAGAGTATGCCACCGATACCAAAGCCACGGTCGTGGGGAAACCAGAGAAAACGTTCTTTTTGGAGGCATTGCGGGGCACTGGCTGTGAACCTGAGGAGACCGTTATGATTGGAGATGTAAGTAGAAGAGCCCAGGAAACGCCCTGGGCTCACCTGTCCTGCTGGGAGGAGCCAGCTTCAAAGCAGTGCTTTGAAACACGAGCGGACCCGTTATTGGTGATTGTCAGGTGGTAATAAGAGGCCACCCATAAAGCAGGCTTTCCAGTAGTTGTTCACTGGTATTCTAAAGAACTGAACTGTTGATTATTTCTGACAGTCTTCACAGTGTGATGAGATATATACAATTCAAAAGACCATCAGATACAAGACAATTAAATGCTTTATATGTCCTTTTGAAAATAACTTAGATTTGTTTTTTACTATTCCTTAATGCAGAGACCACCTGTACCTAAAGAATTCTCTCACTATTGATTTTTTTTTTTTGGCTAGTACATACTTTATGGAAAAACTTCCCAATTTGCCAGAGATAGCTAAAGATATCGATTGCCTCAGGCCTTTGAGTGGCAGGGCTGGCTCTGGTGACCAGATGCCCTAGCCAGTGACCTTTGGCTGTGAGCACGTTGTCAGTCTACCCTGGTAAGAAAGGCAATACCAAAGAATGTTCAAACTGCTGCACAACTGCACTCATCTCACACACTAGCAAAGTAATGCTCAAAATTCTCCAAGCCAGGCTTCAGCAGTACGTGAACCGTGAATGTCCAGATGTTCAAGCTGGATTTAGAAAAGGCAGAGGACCCAGAGATCAAATTGCCAACATCCATTGGATCATCCAAAAAGCAAGAGAGTTCCAGAAAAACATCTACTTCTGCTTTATTGACTACACCAAAGGCTTTGACTGTGTGAATCACAACAAACTGTGGAAAATTCTGAAAGAGATGGGAATACCAGAGCACCTGACCTGTGTCCTGAGAAATCTGTACGCAGGTCAAGAAGCAACAGTTAGAACCGGACATGGAACAACACACTGGTCCCAAATGGGAAAAGGAGTACATCAAGGCTGTATATTGTCACCCTGCTTATTTAACTTCCATGCAGAATACATCATGCAAAATGCCAGGCTGGATGAAGCAGAAGCTAGAATCAAGATTGCTGCGAGAAATATCAATAACCTCAGATATGCAGATGACACCACCCTTGTGGCAGAAAGTGAAGAACTAAAGAGCCTCTTGATGAAAGTAAAAAAGGAGAGAAAAAGTTGGTTTAAAGCTCAACATTCAGAAAACTAAGATCATGGCATCCGGTCCCATCACTTTGTGGCAAATAGATGGGGAAACAGTGGAAACAGTGTCAGACTTTATTTTCTTGTGCTCCAAAATCACTGCAGATGGTGACTGCAGCCATGAAATTAAAAGACGCTTGCTCCTTGGAAGAAAAGCTATGACAAACTTAGACAGCATATTAAAAAGCAGAGACATTACTTTGCCAACAAAGATCCATCTAGTCAAAGCTATGATTTTTCCAGGAGTCACGTATGGATGTCAAAGTTGGACTATAAAGAAAGCTGAACACCGAACAATTGATGCTTTTGAACTGTGGTGTCGGAGAAGCCTCTTGAGAGTCCTTTGGACTGCAAGGAGATCCAACCAGTCCATCCTAAAGGAGATCAGTCCCGAATATTCATTGGAAGGACTGATGCTGAAGCTCCAATACTCTGGCCACCTGATGCAAAGAACTGATTCATTTGAAAAGACCCTGATGCTGGGAAAGATTGAAGGCGGGAGGAGAAGGGGACGACAGAGGATGCGATGGTTGGATGACATCACCAACTCGATGGACATGCGTTTGAGTAAGCTCTGGGAGTTGGTGATGGACAGGGAAGCCTGGCGTGCTGCAATCCGTAGGGTCACAAAGAGTCGGAGACGACTGAGCGACTGAACTTACTGGGAAAACATTATTTTCTGTCTGTGCTGTGAGGGGAAAAGTACTGGAAAGCACACTATCTTGTGGTCAGTAGTAGGTGGCAAGGATTATATTTCAATTTTAAATAATAATGCCTTAGGCTGGAAGGGACCATCAGGATTGTCTGGTCTGAACCTCCTCACTTTATCAGCTGAGAAACCTTAGCCCAGAGAGGTAGTCCCAGAGCTGATGAGTGGCATGGCTGGAAGTAGAACTCGAGGCCGGACTCCCTCCAGAAGAAACTGTAGATCCCCTGCTGTCTTGAACTGTGCGAGTGCTCATGGATCGCAATCTTCCTGACTGCCGTCTCCTACTTCTAGGTTCCTGAACCAAACCCAGTAGGCTGTCACTGGACTCAGGACTGCTTTGAAAAACTGTCTTTTCAGTAACAACTTTTCCCTCTGGCAGGCCTTTAGCTGACTTTTCTAGGCAAATGTGTGTTCAAGAAAGTGGTCACCCTAGCCTGGAGATTCCAGAATTCTTTGTCCCTGGAGACACTGCTATTGGGACAGCATGGAAGGTGGGAAGGGCACGTGATAGCAGAGTTCAGCTGCCTGGAGGGGTGTTGTCTGAGAGAGGGTGGCTTTTCCCTCTCTTTCCATGTCTACTTTTCCCCTCTCCTTCAGCCTTTCCCTCTCCCCCATCTTGCCTGCTTCAACAAGGCAGGTTTAGATGCAACAGAAAAGGTTTTAAGTTCGACCTTGAGTGAAGATTTTGAGAGAAATTCTGAGACTCATTTCCAAGGGTGGTTGTTAAATTACATGAATGATTTTAACGGAAAAGTTTTTCTTTGGGCATGATCTGAATAAATTCTTATAGACATGAGATGGCAGGATTGATTTTATTGATGTTTCTTCCATTTCTTGGATTTTTATTGCCTTGCATTTATCACAGTTAGCTGAGTATATTCACCCCTATCTTGAGTAAAAATTGAAAAACAAGAGCTTCCCTTTTAAACTGGTCTGTTATTCCTAAGTGTGAAGACAGTCTCAAAATCTGTTTAAGTATACGGTCTGACTTGATTCCTCCTGTTACTGACAGTTGGATGAAAAGTAAGGATAATGTGTTACGTAGGCAGCATGAGAGCTGTCTTCTGAACCTAGTTCACTCACTGCCGTGCAGTTGGATCATTTGCCTTAGGAGCTGCCAAATGATAAAATACCTTTTTTCCATGATCTATTTTAAAAGGAGATAGATGGGACCTTCCCTGGTGGTCCAGTGGTTGAGACTCTGTGCTCCCAATGCAAGAGACCGAGATTTGATCCCTTGTCGGTGAACTAAATCCCACATGCTGCAACTAAGACCTGATGCAAATGAATAAATAAAAATAAAAAATATTTTAAAAAAAGAAATAGATGTACATGTGCAAAACATGCAGCGCTGTAACTGCACTTTCTATGTTTGGTTACTGGGGTTGCTACTCTTGTTTTTAACCTCTACCTCCGTGATGCTTCCCTTTCCAGTTAGTATGCTCCCTTAGACTATCACACCTGGGTTTATCCTTTTTTATACCTCCCTCACTCTCGTTTTAAGAAAAAGCATGGGATTGCAGTTGGCCATTCCAGCCTAATAAATCACTGGTAGGTTGGTTTGTTGGCGAGTTCACTGAAGACACTGGACTAAACGCTTCGTCACACTTTTCTAGGACTGCAGAGATGATGTTGGTGGGGCTCAGAATGCCGGCATGCGGGGCATCTTAGTCAAGACAGGTACGTATCTTCTGTACAAGCTTTCTCTGAAACAGAATGGTAAAATACACCATTCTTAAAGAACAGTCTTTGATAAAATGGCAAAGCCCACTGGGTACTTTAATTCTCTTTCCACCACAAAGCAAAAATAAAGTGGGCTTAGGATTGCAGGGAAGAGAAACGACGTGAGAGGGCCCGTACTGTGCAAAGCTAGGAAGTTCAGATCAGAGTTCAGAGGTGTTTTCACACTTCCTCAGAGATAGTCATACACAAGACAGTTAGCATTTATATCATTTTCTGGATATACAAACCACTGGCTGACCAAAAAACCATTGATCGTGGGGCTCTGTAAAAATATCCTTTCCTTTTGAACCAGGTATAAAATGATGACTTTGACCTCTTTGGGGACTGACTAGCTAAGTGATACTTTGTGTTAATGTTGTTTTAAAAACACACATAAAAAAACTTTTTTCTTACCTTTCCTGTACTGTTTTAGTAACAATTTCCTATACCAAAATTAAGTAAACTGGGTGTGGTCCCTCAAATAAATTTAAGGAAAGAGAAAGAACTTAATGGGGAAGCCACAGCTAATACGGTATCATGAGGACAGCAGACCAGTTAGGTGTCTTGGGTCTCAGTCTCAGCTCTACACTGACTCTGAGATTCTGTCAGAGCCCTTCACCTCTTTGGACTGTTTATAGATGATGGGGCTGGACTGGTCCCTTTTAGCTCTGTGCCATTTTCCAGTGTGGAGTGTGATGAATAAAGTCCTCTCAAGGTAAGGAGAGACAAGGCATGAGAGCTGTGTGTGGGCATGTGCTGTTGCGCTGAGAACTTGATCAGCCTTTCCAGGTAAAATGAAAAGGTCTCCCCCACACCTGCCGCCAGAGGATACCTGCTGAGCTTGGAACTAATAGCACATGTTTGAGGATGACAGCCAGGGTCCGGTCCAAGAATTGGCATCAGACTCTTATCAGTTAAATAGCAGATAAGGGGTTCTGTGGGCTTCCCTGGTGGCCCAGCAGTTAAGAATCTGCCTGCCTATGCAGGAGATGCTGAAATCCCTGGAGAAGGAAATGGCAACCCACTCTAGTATTCTTGCCTAGAAAATCCCATGGACAGAGGAGCCTGGCGGGGTATAGTCCGTGGGCAGAGTCAGACACGATGTAGTGACTGAACAGTAACAGCAGAAGGCTCTGTAAATGGCTCTGTGAGTTCATATGCCTGGCTTTGTACAGGTTGTCCAGAAAAGGGAGAATTTAAACAGTCATAGAAGACCTGCCACCAGGAAATTTTTAGAAAAATGTATATTTACTCATGACTATGGTGTTTGTTCAAGAAAATGTGGTTGCATGAAAGCTATTTTGAATTTAAAAACAGAAACAAGAAAACAGGAGATGCTGCTATAATTGAATAAGAAGTACTTGTCAGGCCCTGGCTTCCCAGGTGGCACTAGTGGTAAAGAATCTGCTTGCTAATGCAGGAGACGCAAGAGACTCGGGTTTGATCCTTGGTTCAGGAAGATCCCTGGATTAGGAAGTGGCAACCCACTCCAGTATTCTTGCCTGGAGAATCCCATGGACAGAGGAGCCTGGTGGGCTACAGTCCATGCGGTCGCAAAGAGTCAGACCCAACTGTGCAACTGAACACGCATGGTGTGGACCAAGAGGGACAGCCTGCTCGTGCAGGAGGTCCCGGGGGAGCCTTGCACATGGTGACTCGTCGCCTTAGAACTAACAGTGTTTTTGCACATTTCTCATTCAAAATGATCACCATTTTCCCTGGAACATCACTCTGCTTTGATGGACGCGAAAAAGAGGACAACGGGACCTATCAGGGAGTCAAGAAAAATAGGCACACTCATCATCTTGCCTTGTGTCTGAATTTTCAGATTCCTGACATTCACCATTTTATGATCCGATCATTGAGGAAATCCACAGATAACTATTTCTAGCGTTCCCATAAACATTTCCTTTCTTAGCTCACGTAATTAAGGATTTACACCAAGTATGAAAACTGCTCCTGTGCCAGTGTCTTGTGGGCCCAGCTCCCCCTAGCGGGTCTCCATGGTTCTGCCTTCTTTTCTGACTGGCCATTGGCTGTGGTCAGCCCATCACACAGGCAGCCAGTCAATCTTAGAGAAGCCAGCAGCTCTACACAGTCACATCTAAAATGTCTAACTTAGTTATGTAGCTAAGTTCAGCTCATGAAAACAGACCCATTTGTACTGTTCATCTTTGGTCAGAAAAAAAAAATCCCAAGACCACTGTTCTGAAAGTGTACAGAGCTGCCGATTCCACTGATGGTTTTGAACTGAATGCAGTGGACAGGTGCTTGGTTTCTCAGTGTTGAAAATCACCATGGAAATTTTAACTTACGCAGTGATTGTCTTGAGCAATTTGTTTCTCAGTAACACATGTTAAACGCTCAATATACATTTGTAAAGACTTTTGACTAGCCCCCCTGATGCTGCTGCTGCTGCTAAGTCACTTCATGTCTATACTTCTATGCAACCCCATAGAGGGCAGCCCACCAGGCTCCGCCGTCCCTGGGATTCTCCAGGCAAGAACGCTGGAGTGGGTTGCCATTTCCTTCTCCAATGCATGAAAGAGAAAAGTGAAAGTGAAGTCGCTCAGTCGTGTCCGAATCTTAGCGACCCCATGGACTGCAGCCCACCAGGCTCCTCTGTCCATGGGATTTTCCAGGCAAGAGTACTGGAGTGGGGTGCCATTGCCTTCTCCGTGACTAGCCCTGACCAGAATCTAATTCTGTTTAGCATGTAAAACAATGACCTAGGAAAGATGGGATCACCCTCTGTCCAATGTTGTCAACATGGCTTCCTGCATTCTGCCTCCATTTACATTTGTTCATCCAGGAGAGTATAGACTGCCGTGCTGCGTCAGGCCTGAGTGGCGGTGGCCTGCTCCCTTCACTCCGCCAGCGTTGTTGAGCGCCTGCCACGTGCCACACACAGTGCAGGGTGCTAGAACTTGCACGCATACGCAAGCCACTGTGTTAGTTTGTAGAAACCCCAGGGCCAGACTAAGCAGAAGCATGCTGCAAGCCCTTCTCTCCATGGCTAAGAACCCTGACTTTCACACATCGGTCCTTAAACAACTAGATCCAAGAAGTGGGTGGTATAGTAAAAAGTAGTCATTAACTTACCTGTGAGACCAAGCAGAAACCTTGCAAAGGTTTATACTCAATGGGATTTAAGCTTAAGAAGAAATAAGCAATAGAGTTTGCTGTGTGGACCGTACCGTGGACAGGTGCCTTGAGGATGCTGAGGAGTTACCTTTGTGCATTTGATGCTGGCTCCTTTCCTGAAGGAATTCACAAGTCAGCAAGACAGGACAGGAGCAATGTCACCACCACAGCACCAGGTTGTGGGCTGGGGATTTTCAGGCTTCATGTTTGCTGGACAAAACCTTGTAGGTAGTTGTAGAAAACAAAAGGGATTGTATTGTAGAAAATGGTGAGCCTATTGTTTGGAAACCCAGATTTAGGCAGAGAATACAGGAAATTGCACAAGAATAAAGAGAGCTCACAGAAAGGGGGATGAGAGAGCTTGCAGAAAGGGCACGTGCAGAGGCTGCACTGAGGCTACAGGGCAGTCGGCCTCATCCCCAAGGCCTTGACTGAAGCAGTGTTCCTCCCCGCTTCCCTCTGTCCCTTCTTTCCTTCCTTCTTTCTTTCATTTAACCAGTGCTACAGAATGCCCACCATGTGAGGAGTGCTGAGCTGGGTGACTGAGGGCCTGGTAGGCAACAACAGACATTTGGGGTTCTTTCTGAAGAGCACTGGGACACATTAAGGGTGTCTAAATGGGGGTCATGCATGGCCTGATGACCATTTGTCAGATCAGCTCTGTGTCCCCGTGTGACCAGTTCCTCTGCTGTGCTGGGCTGTTCATCTGTGGGTCTTGAACTCCTCAGTGCCCTGCTGGGCAGCCTGGCCGGCCAGCCTGCACGTGAGCACCGTGACCATCCGTCTCTCCCTGCCCCCGGCGCTCATTTGCCTGCTCACAGGGTTCCTGTTGGGCAGCAGCTCATGCAGTTTCCAGTCACCCGTGAGCTGACAAGGCCTCTATCCTGTGCGGTCTGGGCTCTCATGTAAAAGCACTGGTTTAATCCCCGTCCGTATCTTTAGGGCTCGTGGGGGAGGAAATTTCACCAGGTGAGGAGATTTGAGGGCACCCTTAACTGCCAGGTGACCCAGTGCCTGGGATCTGGCATCCGTTGCTGAGAGACCAGAGGGCCTGGGAAATGCTGAACACATCTGGCTTTGGGTTGCCTCGTGGCATCCTGAAGCCTGGATGAAAGGTGCTTTGGGGGTTGTGGAGCCCCCGGTTCTCTCGGCACTGTCAGGGTGGCCTGTGTGCTCACAGGCTGCGATTACTCTGGCGTCCTGACAGTAGCCTTTGTTCACAGGCTTTACTTTCATTTCAGGGAAATATCGAGCAGCAGACGAAGACAAAATTAACCCAGCTCCTTACTTAACCTGTGAGAGCTTCCCGCATGCCGTGGACCACATTCTGCAGCATCTGCTGTGAACCGTTACGTGAATCTGAAGGAACTTGAAACGCAGCTTTTCATCCACTGGAATGAATCCCTCAACACACTCAGTGCCGGCCTAGACAGACGCGGACCACTCAGCCCTGCTCACCGTTCAACCCTCTTTTATTGTGCAGTAATTAGAAAGAAAGGTATTGAATTGCAGCCAGCCACTCAGCCGGGCTAATAATCCCTTTTATTTTGTAAAAGAAGATGAGATCCAAAAAAAGGGAAAACTGAGATTGCGTGTTCCTTTTAAAATATTCATCAGGTTAGCGGGGCTGGAGGGGAGTCTGCTGCAGGGAGCCTCGTTCTCTGTCCTCTCAATGGTAAATTGGTGGGCTTCAGGCTGACTAAAGTTGAATGGTATCTTTTTAAGTTATAAAGTACTGTACTGCAGGCTGCATTAGGCTGTAGTTTTAATGCTGAGTTCAGCTGTGAAATCTGTCAGAAGTGCCGAGTGGAGTACAGAACAGAAGCAACAAAATAAATTGTCCTTTAGCCCAAGTGATGGAGTGGATTTGCTTTCACGGATGTTGAAAACTAGATTAGCTACTGTATTACTCCCAGCCTGGATGACTTCTTTTTCTCTTCATTAACCAGAGATAACTAATTTAAATTTAGAACCTGATTTTAATTTAAAATAATATTTCCATTAATAACCTATTCATTGCAGATACCTATTATACTGTGTAACAGTTGTTTTGGAAATTTTATGTAAAATTAAAACTATCAGTATTTCACAGATGTTTTAATTAGACATTGTTATTAACAGGAACAGTGCAGAAACTAAAATCAAGCCTTTAATGTCTTACAGACCATGCATTTTTGAGGTTAGTGTCCACCCGGGTCCCATTAACTGTACATTTGCAAGATTTCATTATTTTTGCCTCTGACACTGTGGGAAAAATCCTTCAGAAACTACTGGGACAGATTCAGGCTTTTATGTACTTGGTTACCGCGGCTGTAAAATGAAATCTCGCCTTGTAGCGTGGATGCTTCTTGTCATGTTAAACCCACCACAATGAAGGGGACTGAGGAGGTGATGATTGTCCTGTGCATTTGCATACGCGGAGGATCCTGGGCCTCGGCAGCTGTTTTACTGGGCTCTTGGGCCTTGGGTTATCAGCACGTAATTGCCCATCATCTTGGTGCTCCCCGCACTGAAGCACACAGCGGTGTGGGTGAGCTTCGGGTTTTGATGCTTGTTTAGAGAGCAGCTTGGTCTTAGGTGGGAGGGGGCAGAGCTAAATGGCCACTCCCCTCCTCCTGGCCGTTGGCCGCTCGCTGTTCTTACTGTGCAGATGCTGGACTTAGTCCTCGCATGTGGCAGAGTGCCGAAGACAGCAGTGCTGGGACACCACCCGGACGGGAAGGAGGGGCAGTGGCAGGGGCGCAGAGCCTGGCCAGCACTGCCAGCTCGCCCCTCCAGGACCCTAGCCCCTCCCCTAGCCCCTCCTGCCTCTGCTCCCTTCTCCATAGAGATAACCACGGTGCCCACCACGCAGGCGTGTTGTGAGAGTTAAATGTGCAGCCCACGTGTTAAGGACTTTGAGTGGAATCAGGCAGATGCTAAGTCTCCCACGTCTGCGATGACGACATGCAGATACAGGAGTGTCCACATTTAACCATCTGGGAAAGTTTGGTAGAATTCATCTCTATAGCCAGTTCAGTGGGGAAGGTCTTCCTGAGAATTTAAAAAAAGAGACATTCTACGATATTTGAACTCCTTCAGACCAGAGCTGCAAAGAGGGGAAGCCCCGCGTGCAAGCAGAGAGGCTGCTGGTATGTTCACCTGTGGCCTGTTCCCCAGCACCTGGGGCAGCGATTCCTTGGCCCAGGCGTTCTCAAGTGTTTGCTCGCTGCTGTGTGTGAAGTGCCTGCTAGGAAGCAAGCGTATAAGAGAAGGATCTGGCCCGGAGGGGCCCAGGAGGATGCCCAAGGCAGTGTGAAGATCCTGTGTCCCTGTCCTGTGATGTCCTGCCCGCAGAATGGAGGAAGTGTCCCCACCTCTGTGCTGCACTTGTTAGATTACACTTGGACCTTCACGCGTCTCCTCTCCCCACCAGACAAGACTGTGTCTGCTACAGCACAGAACAGGTACTCAGGCAGTCACCGGACCAATCAAACTTAGCTGTAAATATCAGAAGAATTTAATGCTAGAACGTTTAGCTGTGGGTAGGGAGGAGAAAATAAATTTCATTTTAGACTTGCTGTCCATAGAAGAGGCCCATTAGACATTTAAGTAATGGCTCTGATGCTCTGGGGACAGGTTAGAGCTAAAGCCACGCAGTAGACATGACTGACAGGTGCGTGGCAGGAGAGGGTAAGGCACCGTGTGCACCCAGCCCTGCCAGGAGAAGTGGCTGTTCCACTTTCCTCCACTCTCACGTGGCCCTAGAAGCCATTAAAACCTTAGTTTACCGTTTTATTTAACAAATGTTAAATAGGGCTTTCTAACCGACCTGTCCACAGTGTTGAAATTACTGGAAACATTCCCAGCTCAGCAGGTTGGTCTGCGTTGGGCCTCATGGAGGAGATTTAATAACCGAAGTATGTAAAGGACTTTATTTTCCAGCCATTACATTTCAAGGACTGTCCTGTGGTACTGACCCCCAAGGAAAGTGTTTGTATCAGCTTTACTGTAATCCTGTCCTGGCCCCAGAAAGGGACCAAGTGACATCTTAGGGCTGGAAAGGGCATTAGAGAACATCCACTGTCAGAAGGTGGTCATTGCGTGTCTGCTGTGAGCCAGGTGTGTGCTCGGTGTAATGGGCGAAGGGCAAGTCCTGGGGGAGATACAGTTGTGCCCACTTCACACTCACCATCCAGAATCAGCGAGTTCTGCAGTGACTCTGCCTACCCACCATTCCACCCCTCTCAGGGCAGATAGTGATGCCCCGAAAGAAGGGGGCTTGCCCACCTCCTTCAGCAACGGCTCCATCAAACACCTATGGCTGTGGATGTCACAGACTCCCCTGGAGTGACAGGTGTCATCACCTAACCCTAATTCCACATTGAAAAATTACAGGAGTGAATTGTACAGGAAAGTCAAAATACACCTGTGTTGATGATGTTCAGTTGATTTTGGATCACTGGTGGTTCATGTAGGATGAAACTCAAGTCCTTGGGTACTTATAATAAAGAATTTTTAAAACTGCACTAATGTGTTTCATTAAAACACTTGCCTCGGTGGCAGAGTCCCTTGTCCTGTTAGCAGTTATCTGCATGGAGCAAGTTTGTATCACAGAGTTTTCTTTGACATAAATCACAAAATTTTGCCCAAAATAAATGCACAAGGCCTTTGCTAACTTTGTGTTACACCAACCACCTACTACTCAAAGAATGCTGCTCTCCTTGAGAGGCGAGGTGCCTGAGCACCAGAAATCGTTTATCGTAATTCAAACGGCATCTATTAAAATGAAACAGATTTCAGTATCTTTTTCCAGTATTTAATGTCATACACATCTCAGTGCCTGCTTGTTTCAATGGCTGCTGTGCCTGAGGAAATCAAAGTTATTTCTTAAATGCCCACCGGGAGTAAAGCATCAAGGAAGACCAAGCAGACTGTAGCTCCAACTCCTAGATACAAATCCTCTAGATGGGAAATAAAGCATGTAAACAGCGCACCTAGAAGTCCCAGGGGCTCTGGCAAGTTCAAGGTGGTCGTGTAAGTCCTCCCAGAGAAGAGCTGATGTGCAGTGAGCGAAAGGCTTGGGAACAGTAATCACAACGTCCAGCCTCTGAAGCACATAGAGTGCTCAGACAGTCTGTGGTCTGTCATTTCATCCATTCAATAGCAGTGGCAGAAAGTACCACAACCATGGTGCTAACATTCAGGTAGGGTAAACAGACAATCAGCCGTACACACAACTGTGTCATGCAGTGGAGCTACTGACAAGAACTGATGGAGAACAGAGCCAGGAAGCATGAGGCTGCTGTTCCTTTAGATAACTAGTTCCTTTAGATAACTAGGGAAGGCACCCGATGGCCAGAATGAGTGCCGTGGGTGAAGGGCGAAGAACCTGAACTGCCAGCGTCTGAATTACCAGGAGGTGGCAAATGCAAATCCATGACTGGTTTTCCTGGGAAGGTCAGAGGGTCTGCATTTCCGTGTTCAGTTGGAGCCAGGTCGATGCTGTGTCCTTCGGACAGTTCTGGCCTCTGCAGTTCACCACAGTCCCCACCTCTCCTTACTTTACCCATGTGTTACTATGCTCAAAGTTCTATAGGCATTTCAGTTATGACCTCTGCTTTAAAAGAAAATGCCCCAGGTGGAATTAAGTTAAATTTCCCATCGACTAACAGGCCAGTCTCCTATAGCCCTATAAACTTAGACATACTTTGCTGTTGCTGCTAAGTTGCTTCAGTCGTGTCCGACTCTGTGCGACCCCATAGACGGTAGCCCAGCAGGCTCCCCCGTCCCTGGGATTCTCCAGGCAAGAACACTAGAATGGGTTGCCATTTCCTTCTCCAATGCATGAAAGTGAAAAAATAAAGTGCAGTTGCTCAGTCGTGTCCAACTCCTAGCGACCCCACGGACTGCAGCTCACCAGGCCCCTCCGTCCATGGGATTTTCCAGGCAAGAGTACTGGAGTGGGGTGCCATTGTCTTCTAGACATACTTTAGTCTACTTTTAAAAAAATAACCAGAGACTCTAAACAGCAGATTAATCGTGTATTAGTTGATATCTCTCAAAGCCCCACTCAAGAGAGGAATAAAGTTGGAATAAACCCACAAAAATGGTAGAGGAGACATCGGTAGATGACAGAGTTCAGTTATCTAGGATCTGTGAAGAGGTTGGAGCATTTGTGCTAAAATCAGCACAAAGCAAAAAACCAGAATTCATCCTGTAAGACAACCTCAAAGACTCAAGGCTTGGAGACACTGAGCAGAGAGGTATGAGGTGTGGGGCAAGTTTGAGAAGCAAGGAATTGGTTCAAAGCTGGGATAGTGGCTGGAAGCCCAGAAACCCTCCCCACCCTAAGTAGCCAGATGAGCACCCTCAGCGAGGCAGGAGAGGAGGTTTACTCTGGGAGAGTGGACCTGTGAACATAAAGGCCTTGGAGACTATGGGGTCGGGGGTGGGCTAGCGTGAGATGCAGGGCTGAAAACGGGATTAGGTAAATCTCTGCTTAGGCTGCACTGGTCTTCTGGTCCCCTTCCCCTTACCTCCCGGACCAGAGTGCATGGGAATGGGCTTAAAGTTGTTTACCTGATGTGTTTGGCCATTTAGAAGAGAACGCTGATGAAAGTGAAAGTTGCTCATTTGTGTCTGACTCTTTGTGAGCCCATGGACTATACAGTTCATGGAATTCTCCAGGCCAGAATACTGGAGTGGGTAGCCTTTCCCTTCTCTAGGGGATCTTCCCAAACCAGGGATCGAACCCAGGTCTCCCTCTTTGCGGGTAGATTCTTCACCAGCTGAGCCACAAAGAAAGCCCAAGAACGCTGGAGTAGGTAGCCTATCCCTTCTCCAGCAGACCTTCCCAACCCAGGAATCGAACCGGGGTCTCCTGTGTTGCAGGCTGATTCTTTACCAACTGAGCTATCAGGGAAGCCCTCAACACTGATAGGCATCTGACAAATCTCAGAATGTTGCCAAGAAAATTAAGCAAATGAAAAAAAGGAGACAGTTATTAATTCCAAGACAGACAAAACCCATCAAGAAAGGAAATATAACCTGATCCAATTCTTGCCTCTGCAGTGAACAATGTACAATGAACAATGTCATAAAAAATATGATTATTGAGTTAACCTAAAACTGTAATAAAACTATTTGAGGATGATAGGGAAAGACTTATGTGTGTGGTATGGATGGGGCAGAGGAATGAAAAAGCTACATTTCATTTCATCCAAAGCAGGAAGTCATTAGATAATGTATAAAAGTGATGACTGCTACTGCTAAGTCGCTTCAGTCGTGTCCGACTCTGTGCAACCCCACAGACGGCAGCCCACCAGGCTCCCCTGTCCCTGGGATTCTCCAGGCAAGAACACTGGAGTGGATTGCCATTTCCTTTTCCAATGCATGAAAGTGAAAAGTGAAATTGAAGTCGCTCAGTCATGTCCAACTCCTAGCAACTCCAGGGACTGCAGCCTACCAGGCTCCTCCATCCATGGGATTTTCCAGGCAAGAGTACTGGAGTGGGGTGCCATTGCCTTCTCCATAAAAGTGATGAAGAAGCCACTAAAATAAAGGCATGATCTAAGAACAGTCATGCATGGTCATTTGTAGACAAATTTTCCAAGGAATGGGGAAAGGAGAATGTGATTGAATGTAGGTAGAAGTGCTCCAAAGATGAATTTGGAGATACTCAAAAGGAATGGAGGAAGGAAATGTAGGTGGGCTTTGGAAATGGAAGATTACATGGATTTGTGGGAAGGATGGCCAAACCACACTTACCTGAACAGAGTCAGAAACTCTCGGGCAGTAAGCTGAGGGGTCCAGCCCTGTTGTCACAAAACATGCTGTCCACAGGAGCCCTCCTCCACTCCTTTGCCGGTTCACTCTTAAGTACACGTCTAGGACATGTTAAGTACACATGTAGTACATGTCAAGTACCCTGTATCTTAAATACACCTTAAGTACATATACAGTGCACCTGCTTTTCAGGTGGAGGTTCCACCCACTTGAGATTTTATGAAATCAGAAAGGATGGCAAAAGCCACAAGCGAATGCCCTAACAGCTGTAAGAAATGTCAGCTGACAGCCGGGCAAAGAAAACAACCCAGAAGCACAGAAGGCAGCTCTTGGAAATTGAGCAGTACAGCAGTGAGGCTGTTGAACTTGGAGACCTCTGTATCCCAGCTGTCAGCAGTGCCGCTCAGGGCCTACCTAGTGACCATGAAGAAGTTTCAGCTGCGCTTCTGCTAAGATGAAATGTCTTCTTGGTTCTTTTAAAGTCGTTTTATAAGCGTATATTTTCAATTTGATTACATTTTCCATGAAATGATGTCTTAAGAGGCATTTGAGAATATTCTATTCAAAATGATCAATACCCCAACGTGTTTTTTTTTTTTTTTTAAGGGTGAGATCCTTTGGACTATTTAGCCAAAATGTCCTTTTTTTCCTGGAAGTGTTTTCTGAATGAGTCTGACTTGTAGGGGTGAAGAAAAGAAGGCAAGGGAGACGACAGAAGGTGGCCACCATGGGAAAATTCCAGGTGGGGGTAGGGACAGCATTACTTAGTGAAAGCCTTCAAAATGTACCAGGATCTGCAAGCTGATATCTCAGATTGTGGGTTTCTAAATGAGATGTTTCCAGCTGTTTCCAACCCCATAAGAAGATTAAGGAGGAGCCTAAGAGCAGGGAGGACTGTTCCAGAAGCTCAGATATCCCACCCTAAGCTTTGGATCCAACAAGGAGCCGTGGCAATGGAAAGAGAAGGGCTGAACACACAGGGTGTGAGATGTGAAGACGTTAACAGGGGCCAGAACTCAAAACGCTGCAACTGGTGGGTGGGGAAAGTGGTTGCTTATCCCCACTGCTATCAGCTCGTCTCCAGAGATGGCCTTCCCTGGTCGCTCAGGTGGTAAAAATCTGCCTGCAATGCGGGGGACCTGGGTTTGATCCCTGGGTTGGGAAGATCCCCTGGAGAAGGGAACGGCAACTCACTCCAGTATTCAGGCCTGGAGAATTCCATGGACTGACTACATGGGGTTGCAAAGAGTGACTTTCACTCTGAGATGGGCCAGTGACATTCCTGAGTGGGGCTAGTCTATTAGGAGTTGGCTCTGCTGATAGAATGGCTGGAGTCAGAATCAGGGAGAGCTGATGAGATTCAGAATATTGTCAGAAGAAGGAAGCAAACTCTGCTCCCTTCCATGCTCTCACCTTTATCCACCCTTGAACTGTCCGCTGGTCAGATGGTCTGTCAAGCTCCACTTCTGATTGGCTCCCCAACTCAGAACCACCCTGTGCATCCCAACACAACTTTCCTAACCACACATTCTTCAAAAGAAAAATGCCAGTTCACAGAGGAGGAACACTACAAGAAATTACTCATTGAAATTTTATGGGGTCTCACTGTGAGAAAAGTCTCCACTGCATGACACATACCTGTAATTAGAATCTTCAGTATTTTGCTGACATTGACCATGAAAATATCTACTTCCAAAGTAGTACAGTTGTCCAAATTAATCCAATCTTCAAGGTAAATTTTCTGTTTTCTATTCCAATTTTCTGTTCTTCCTGTAAACTTACACTAATCAATGAGGAGGCCTCTGTGGTTTTCTTTGAGGCCAAGTCAGGGTAAATGTGACCTCACACTGACTCGAACTCACTTTGCCAGGCTGCGTATCTCTGAGTCAGACTTTTTGCTGAAGGCTTGGTATGGGCGAGCACATCCAAAAAGTCGGCAGTGGTCACTGTATCCAGCTGGATCCCAGGTAAATTGCTGCTCCCTAGATGGAAACACAAGAATAAGGGCTCAACAATCGACCTAATGGTGATCAATGCTCTTGAAACGCTAATAGACCTTCTTTCAAGACAATGCATAATGCAGCATTCTTAATGGTTAATGCAGCAACAGGCAAGGCTAAAGAAGGTTGGGGGAAAACATCTTTAATGTGCAATTCAGCCCCTGAAGCCCATACACAAAATCTGACTTAAATGTATCGTTAAAAAGTATTATTTAATATTTATATGTGCCGCAAATAGATCCAGCCCCACATAGTGTACCAGAGAAATAAAAGCCCGAGCCCTAAGGAGTTTATCACCTGGGGGCAAAGTTGATCCAAAACAGAACAGAAGAGGAGAAAGGAGTTGGGTGCAGAAGGAAGATTTCCACCAAAGAACGAGTGGCAGCGTAGGGAGCCACGAGGAACAGAGGCGAGGCGCCACCTGCTGGCGAAAGCTAAATTTTTAAACAATTTTCTCTCCCAGAGCCCCTTGGCTGTCATCCTCACCGTACCTGACTGGTGATTTTCAAGGGCGTTGAAGATCTTCCTCACAGGCCGCATAGCTGCTTCCCTGCAGACTAGCTTAATGTCCGAGCCAGAGTAGCCTTCGGTCTCCTGAAACACCCGCAGACGGAGCCATTAGGCAGCAGGCAGAACGCGGCGGTGGTTACATCCTCACAGGCAGGACCAGGTGTCAGAGCCCCTGTTTGGATTCCGTGTCTGTCACCCATGGACACTATATAAAAGGTTCCCGGATAAACAGTGTCTGGGGGGAGGGAGGCTGGATAACCTAAGGAGCTGGGCAACGAACGGCTTCCTAATACCATCCAAGCAAAGGTGGGGAGATGCTGGTGAAGGACTGGCCCGCCCAAGTCAGCCTAATGGGGCCTTTGTGCCCAGATCCCAGGATGATCAAATTCGGTGGACACTTTTATTCTTGTAAATAAGATTATAACCTGTCTCTAAGGAACCTCAGAGAACACCACATTCAAGAGTCCTTTCAAGCAATGACACCCGTGGCTGTGGGATAACAGACAGGTGACCTAAAGCTTTACTGTTTGTGAAAGATGTGCATTTAATCATCACAGTAACCCTCTGTGGCCTGTTACCCATTTTACAGATGAAGAAGCTGGGGCTCAGAGAGGACGTGATGTCCCCGAGGGCACACAGCTAATATAAGCGACAGGGCCAGGATCTGACCAGAGGCCCTGAGTCTAAGCAGAGGCCCTGAGTCTAAGCCCTATGCTATTTCCACTTCATCGCATCTCTTTCTGCTGGAATGCTTGCAAGGGACAAAGAGCTCACTCCTTCATGGAGGAGAGGCCTGTCGGGTTGTTGGGGGTAGCCTGGATCTTTTCTAGGTGACTCCAGCCTCCGAACAGCTCACGAGATGACCCTGCTGAGAAGAGGGTCTCGGGGCGGCCTCCCCAGCGGCTCACCCGGCTCAGCAGGCTGTACTCCAGGTCCGCGCGCAGCTCCAGGGCGCTGCTCCTGCTCACGGCGGGCAGCCAGTGGTGGATCATGGCCTCCCGGGCCTCCTGGCTCGGCAGGTCCACCAGAATCCTCTTCTCCAGGCGGCGCAACATGGCACAGTCCAGCTCCCTGAATCACGGCCGAAACAGAGGAACTGGTTTGAGGCGGTCAACGGGCTTCATGAGCCACAACTGTGTCTGAAGAACAAATTAGACAATCCTGCATCTTCCCTGTGATGCTACATCTGTGCTTGAGGGGAGAGCACCACCACTTCGTGTTGTTTGGGAGAAAGAAATAGTTAAAAAAGAAGAAAAAAGAGAGAGAGAAAGGGAGGGAGAGAGGAAAGGAGGAAGGAGGGAGAATAAAAGAAAGAGAAAAGGAGAAAGAAAAAAAAATCTCCCAAAGAACTCATGTGAATTTTTAAGTGACTTAATTTGAGGGGAAATAAATCCAGCTAACAACAACCAAACGTGAGCATTCCCAATGCAGTTGTAACATCAGTTTTCCAATCTGATCCTGCCAGTGAGTACATTATTCCTGATAATAACGTGGGCACTCTGGGAAGGACACTAATTCTTCCGGAACTCACATACATTCTGAAGCAAATGACAATCTCACTCCATTGTGAGTGAAGGTGAATGCTCCTTCCTGGGTGCCCAGTGCAAATGTGGCCCTTTGAAACACTGACCCTTGCTCCTCTGAAAACGCTATCAGGCCAGGTTTGTGCAATTTTGCATCTGTGGGCCATTTCCTTACATTTCTTAATATATTGGTAAAAATTTCAAGCAAGTAGAAAAATAGACTAAAACAACAAATATCCACATACCTACCATCTTGACTTAACAGTTAACATTTTGCCGTATCTGCTTCATATCTATGTATCTATTCTTATTAGACTATTTCAATGTAAATTCCATCATGAAATTCCACCCTCAAATGCTTCAGTGTGTATTTCCCCCTAAAAGGACTTTTTATATAACTACAATATCATTATGACACTAACAGAATCATTACATAACATGTCCAATGGTTATTCCATATTAAAATCTCTCCAATCATCCTCCAAATATCTTTTACAGTTTTTTTCAACCAAAATTCAATCAAAGATTATGTACCACGTATGATTCTATCTCTTAGTTCTCTTGTAATCTAAAGCAGTCTCCTTGCTTTGGCTTCTTTTTGAAAAGATAGGGCTAGTTGTACAATGCCCTACATTCTGGATTCACCTGTTTTCCTCGTGGTATCAGGTAACTGGTTCCTCTGTCCCCCGTCCTCCAAGATGGAAGTGAGATCTCAAAACTTAATCAGACTCAGGATAAACAGTTCTGTCAAGTATATTTCATAGATGATACATTTTCGTATTAATTACATTGGAATCCACATGTTGGTGTATCTCACTTTAATGATGTGATGTTTAGTTACTGAGATTATCTGCTGACCACGGCTCTCTGCATTGGATAAGATCCCTTGCAAGGAGTAAGTGTTCTGTGTAGACTACTTTGGCACCGTGTGAAGACCCCTTTCCCCAGGCCATTTCAACTAGTGATTTTAGCATCTGTTGATTATCTTTGAATAAATTGTTTCATGAGAGCGACGCAAAATGGCGATTTAAAAAATTTTCCATTCCAAATGTATTATTTGGAATTATTATGTAAAGTGGAACTTTCCCTCAATGACTGCGGCTCTGGTTACCTTGAGTACTTATTAAAAACATATCATTCTGAGTGTAAGTTTGTGAACTCTTTGTATGTTAAAATTTCAATCTTCTAGATGGGAAGGAAATCTCTGTTTGATTTTCCAGTGTTAAGAAATTAGGAAATGCCTGTGTGTTGGTTTGGCTGAGCCACTAATAAAGACTAACATGGTCACCAAATTTTCTGTCCTAAAGATACCAAGACTTTGCAAAGCATCTTCCCATTTTTCTTACTCTCATTCTGAATCTATGTCATGACATTTCCTTTTAAGTTGAAAAGGAAATATATCTGAATCTAAATTGGAAGGACCAGATTTCTTAAGAGATTATGTTTTTTGTTTACCTATTACTCCTCCGAGCTAAGAATCCAGTCCAGGGCGCTTTCCTGGCAATAACAATTACCTATCTTTTTCGCATTTGCTTTATCAGCTTCACCCTGTGGAAACTCATCTCATCAGAGACTCAGCCACTTGCACAACTGCGCCCCCTCCCTCTCACGGCCAACGTTTATATTCCAGACACAGGGTCAAAGGAACTTTGCAGGCCTCTGAGGGAGAGAGTGAAAGTTGCTCAGATGTGTCTGACTCTTTGCAACCCCATGGTCTATACAATCCATAGAATTCTCCAGAATACTGGAGTGGGTAGCCTTTCCCTTCTCCAGGGGATTTTCCCAACCCAGGGATCAAACCCAGGTCTCCCGCATTGTAGGTGGATTCTTTACCAGAGAAGCCCTCTAGGAGATTATTTTTTACATTTGAAATAATAATAAAAACTAATGCTTAAATAGCACTCACCAAGTGGCAGGTACTGTTTCAAGCACTTTTCAGATATTAATTTAATTTTCAGATCCACCCTATGAAGTAGGCACGACCATCTCCATGAAAGATGAGGAAACAGGTGCAGAGAAGAGTAGCTGCCTGAAGCCAAAGCGAGTGAATGAAAGGCCTGGACTTGAACCCAAACAGTGAGGCTCCACGGCCTGTGCCTCAGTCACTGGCCTGACACCAGCGCAGGAGCGGCAGAGAGACCCCAAGTCGCGTTAAGGTGAGCTCTCAGAACCCTGGGAACCAAGAGAGGACCATAAACGTTCCAGAGAGGAAAAATGGGTTGCATCCAATGGATGGAGAATAAGATTTCTCATCAGCAAAGTGAGATAATTAAAAAAAAAAAATAGGGTGGGCCTTCAAAATTCCGTTTTTTTTTTTTTTTTATTTTAATTTTTATATTTTATTTTTTAACTTTACAATATTGTATTGGTTTTGTAATATATCAACATGAATCTGCCACAGGTATACACGTGTTCCCCATCCTGAACCCTCCTCCCTCCTCCCTCCCCATACCATCCCTCTGGGTTGTCCCAGTGCACCAGCCCCAAGCATCCAATATCGTGCATTGAACCTGGACTGGAGGGAAATAATTTCCAATGTAGTATCTTGATCAAACCAACATGCAGAGCCTAAAAAAATATCACCTCCCACGTACCCTTTATTGGGAAAGTACTGGAGGACCAAAGGAGGAGCCGAACCAAAGGGCCACACGGGCTCCGAGAAACAGAAGGTCTGACAGAGAGAGGGATGACATGGGGGCCCGGGGTGCAGAGGACAGCCACTCAGTTTGGAGCTGGTAAGAAGGTTCTGGAAAGTATGCCTCCAAGAAGACGAAATGGAGTGAACACCTGGTAAGTCTGAGTGAATCCAGAGTTGTTTTGGACAGTTAGCAGAGAGCTGGGCCTGGACTGGCGGCAGGAGGAGGGTGGGTGAGGGGCGACGAAAGGAGGGCGTCAGGGAGATCTTCTAACAGAGAAGAGAAGCCATTAGACTCTCGTTCAGGAATTCAGTCCAGCAACGTTCCCCTCCTGGCAAGTGTATTGTCAACTGCTGAGTCTCCAGTACACAGAAATGAATGTGATAAACTCCCTGCTGCTGCTGAGTCACTTCAGTCGTGTCCAACTCTGTGTGACCCCATAGATGGCAGCCCACCAGGTTCCCCCGTCCCTGGGATTCTCCAGGCAAGAACACTGGAGTGGGTTGCCATTGCCTTCTCCAATGCATGAAAGAGAAAAGTGAAAGTGAAGTTGCTCAGTCGTGCCCGACTTAGCGACCCCATGGACTGCAGCCTACCAGGTTCCTCCGTCCATGGGATTCTCCAGGCAAGAGTACTGGAGTGGGGTGCCATTGCTCCCTTGTGGCTCAGCTGGTAAAGAATCCTCCTGCAATGCGGGAGACCTGGGTTTGATCCCTGGGTTGGGAAGATCCCCTGGAGAAGGGAAAAGCTACCCACTCCATATTCTGGCCTGGAGAATTCCAGTCCATGGGGTTGCAAACAGCTGGACACAACTGAGCGACTTTCACTTTCACTTTCTATGTAAATAATAGGCTATAATAACAGGGAGGCCTGGGCCTTGGACTGAAGGAATGTTGGGCCCTGTAAACTTCAAAGATAAAACAAGACCTGAGCCCCTGAAAACCAAGAAGGAAGAGAGAATAAGCTGGAGAAACGACAGCACTGGGGTGGTGGGCAGTCGCCATATTTCCCCCAAGGCCTCCCCTTGGACCAGCTGTCCCTCCGGAAAGTGCAGGGGCTGCGGAAGGACGGCTGTTTGGTGGGGGCACCTCTGGTCTCTCCATCCCAGCGGGAGGGACTCCTTAGTGAGAGGAAGACCAGATCCCCGAAAGCCCCAGGAAAATGGAGGCAGCAGAGGGAGGTGGGAAAAACTATCCCTCACGACAGATGGTCTCATTGATCAGCTAATGCCCTAAAGCAAGAGATCTACCTCAAAACTGCTTGTGGGCACAGAATAAGTGCAAGTCGCTGACAGCCGGGCCTGATGAATGCACTTTTAATGACATCAATAATAATATAATCATACAAGGGAGGAAACAAAGGACAAATGGAATGTACCCAGAAATCATTCTTTCTGCCAATATATTCATGTGAAAAAATTTAACCTGCGGCAACCAGAAAACACTCCCTTTAGCTGCTACACTTTGATTTTTTTAAACCTGAATTATTCTGTTTTCACATCTCCTTTATCTTGGTCATTTCATAGTTCCATCACCTCGAAGGTCAAAAGCAACCAGCGAGACTGTGACTCAGTGAAGGCTCACAGACCTCACAGCCTGACCACTGGACCGGTGCCCACTGCGAGAGACAAGGTGGCAATGCCCACTGGCCACCTAGACAGTTTACATGGGCCAGGACCTCGCACCTGAGCACCTGGGCTCCTGTGCCAATCTGTCAGGGCCCTTCCTCAGCCCTTGGTCTGTGTCTCCCGTTAAACTGTGTTGTTCCTGGGAAAATGATCATCCCAAAGTTAACAGAACTTGGAAATTAAACACAATTCCAGCTTGCTCATTCCATCATGAAAACGTTAACTTCAAGCCATCTCAGGTGGCAAGAGGAAAGCAACCTTCAGATTGTTAGGCGGAGTCTTTGCAGAATGTCCGTAACCAACGTGAAGTAAGAGATCGTGACAATCCTTGAAGAGCAGATTCCAGAACTGTCGTGGGCTTTGGCAGATGACCACCACCGAGCAAAGCTTCAAAGGCTACTTCATCCACTGCACTGAGCTCTGCAGGAGCTGACTCCTCCTACCTACATTTCCCAGTTGGACCAAAGTCCTTTGTCTGCTTTTGTCTGAATTTACCTTTTGCCGTTCTAGGGGAGAGTCTATTCAGGCCATTTTCTTTACTGGGAACTTTCACTTTTGTCTACCGAGAGCCAGGTACATTTTATAGGCCCAGTTCAAGTGCCCGCTACCCCATTTTCTTTTAAGTATCTTTCATCAGAAATGGCCTCTTCCTTACATACTTTTATCCTGTGTATTGTCTGTACCAGCCACATGGCTGGCTATAGCCTTACTTCCTAGTTATTTGTGTTTATGTTTTATCCACTGTTCCATCAGATAGCCAGCCTCTGGACCATGTATCTTGGGTTCCTCCTTCCATCACACAGAATACTCACAATAGGTACTCAATAGATACTGCTTGCGGTAAGTAAAGAAGCTTTCAGTTCAAGGTTACTGGCTTCAAGTAAAATGATCGGCTTCCTTAGAGCCCAGTCTTTATTTATGAAGGTAAATCTGCTTTGTTGAAAACTAGCACTTTATAATCATCATTAGCTAGAATTAACAGAGAAAACCAACACAGGAATACATTTTGTTTTCATCTTTAGTAAAAAAAATAATGGAAATGATGATTGTAGGGAATGATTCATTCAACTCACTTGGCTGGGCAATGCTTTTGAAGATAAGGTGAAAGACGGAATCTCCATATAGGGTCTCTCATCTCCAGAGACTGTACTTCTCATTCTGAGGATAAGCTTACAAGCATTAGACAAGGGGATCCAGGAGGAGAGCCGTCAGTTCGATCCATGTCCTACTGATGTTGGGGTTAAGAGCATCACTCATTTATAATAAAGGATCGCAACTACTTCAAATTACTACAATACCGACAAAGGAAATATATTCCCCTTACTCTTGCCAGAAAATATATGATCAATAATTGAGAAAAGAAATGGGAAGCTTCTTTTTCCAACAAGACGATGAGCTAGACATTCAAACATCTCTTGATATAAAGTCCCTTAAAAAGCTTGCTAGGACATATTTTTTTGGAATACACAACAAAAGAGTCCACAAGGAAGTGACACCAAAATTCTCAAGCCCTAAAAATGAAGAGGAAGCTAAAACTCAAGGCTGGGCAAGTGAGACTGAAGCTGTGGTTGATTCAGGAGTGTTTGCCTCTTAGTTACCAAAAAAGTTTGGATTTTAAAGTCCACATGTGGGATAGCATAGAAGGCCTTGGGCCCATTCTAGATGGTAGGTGGAAACAAAGTCCATCACATTAAACAAACACACAAACAAAAACTAGATGGCACATCCTTTATCACAGGTGGGTCAGAAAAATCCCCTCACTGGAAGTGGAAGGAACGAAGGGAATTTGTCTGTCTTGTGCTTTGTGGGGAGGGGGAATCTTTACTGCAAATCTCCACTACTCACCCCCATACGCATGGCTGAAGAAACCCTATGCTGAGAAGTCAGCTTACAGTGGCCCACAGCCTGACCTAGTCAGACATAAATTTTCTGTGGAGGCATGCGTACAAGATCCCCCTCACTAAATGGAAGCTCACCATTCAAAATTATGAAACATGCGGAACCACCATGAAGGAGAGTCTGCAGAAGAAACTGAGAACTGAACTGGACTCCACTGACACAGACTATAACATAACCGCATTTCAGATGGATAGAGAGATAAAAGAGGGAATCAAAAATATGAGTGGGAGACTGCTTCCGGTCAAGATAGAGAAGACCGCCCCTCTCTAGTCCACGCTCTGCAACCAAAACCCCTGCAGCATCGAAACCTAGGAAGACACTGGGAAGAGGTGAGGGGGCTGAGGGCCAGGTGAACGACAGGGCAGTGTTCCAGGGGTGCCCTTGCCTCCCACAGACCTCCCACATGGGGCGCCGGAGAAACCTGCGGGCAAACGGCTGACAGGCACAGACAAAAGCCCCAAGAAAATCCCTCAAACAAAGGACTGGCAAAGGGAGGTCCATCAGGACACAAAGCTGTTTTGATAATACCTCCACTGCTTCAGACAAACACCAAAGGGAAAACTGTCCCCCACCTCGAGTGTCCGTGCTGGGAGCCATGGTGGAACAAGCTTGGTCCGATGGGTTGGTGCCGTATTAAAACCCTCAAGAAGAAGAAAAGTGTAAGATAAATTGCTGGTGGGTAGCTGCTATATAGCACAGGGAGCTCAGCTCGGTGCTCTATGACGACCTAAAGGGGTGGGATGGGGGTGGGAGGGAGGCCCAAGAGGGAAAGGATGTATGCATACTTATCGCTGATTCACACTATTATACAACAGAGGCTAACACAACATCATAAAGCAATTATTCTCCAATTAAAAAATTCAAAAATTAACTTAGAAAACAAATTACAGCTCACTCACACAGTGGGATTCTATACTGAAATAGAATTTTCAGAGTTGTCCACAATATATTAAGTGAAAGAAGAAAAAAAAAGCCATAAAACAAAATAATATGTAACGTGTCTGTGGTGTCTGTATGTACAATTATAGGGGACTGTTCACTTTCAACCAATACCAAAGCATATAAAATATGATTTTTATGATGAATATGTACTCTTTTTGTAAACAGCTAAAATTATAAAAATGACTTCCCTCTCAGGGAAAAAAATTACCACAGAAGGATATACCGGCAACAAATGATAACAAATAACCAAAACACTTCCACCATTAGGATGTATACAAAGATGATAATACTTAAATCACAGTGCTGAAATTATGAGTGATTTTATCCTAGCTCTCAAATTTTCTGTAAAATGGTTACGTTAATTTTATATTTTAAAAAGTATGGTCTTAGAATTATAGTTCCCATGTCAACCTGCACCCTAAGAAGCAAAAGCAAATGCCATAGGAGGCCAGGCTGAAATCAATTTACGTCTGAGGAAACCAAACACCCTGGTCAAGACCAAGGGTGCTCGCAGTAACCTCCTGCCGGGTCAGTCCTGGGTCTGCCCGGCTGCACCCACCAAATCCTGCTCCTCGCGCTTCCTTCCTGGTTGTGTCAGAATCACCCAACAGCCACATGTGGAGAATCAAAAACTCGACAGGATTGCATGGGTTAGTGAAACTTTGTATGGAGAGAAGCAACTTCAAGCAAAACAATCTGATCACTAGTAGACATGGACATACTATTGTTAAAAAACAAAATTCAAATGAGTAAATTTAAAGATCCGACTCTTCTTGTTCAGTGACTCAGGGATCCATGAGCATCTCACCTAGCAAGTAGAAAGGAACGCTGAAAAGCTGTACAAAATGGAAGACTTTCATAAGCAGGAGGAGATACAACAGGAAAGCGAAGAGCAGAGAGTGGGCTGTTTTAGGGAAGGTCACCTTCCTTTGGGGAACAGCAGAGTCTACCTGGTAGATTAACTCACCAGTACTGACCAGGTAATTCCAGACTGACTGGTTAAGATTACATTCCTGGAAGAGGTTGAAATTACAATTAGGTTATGTATGAATAAACTGTGGAAAATTCTTCAAGAGATGGGAATACCAGACCACCCTACCTGCCTCCTGAGAAATCTGTATGCAGGTTAAGAAGCAACAGGTAGAACTGGACATGGAACAATGGACTGTTTCCAAATTGGGAAAGGAGTACGTCTAGACTGTATATTGTCACCCTGCTTATTTAACTTCTATGCAGAGTACATCGTGAGAAATGCTGGGCTGGATGAAGCACAAGCTGGAATCAAGATTGCTGGGAGAAATATTAATAACCTCAGATATGCAGAAGACACCACCCTTATGGCAGAAAGTGAAGATGAACTAAAGATCCTCTTGGTGAAAGTGAAAGAAGAGAGTGAAAAGGTTGGCTTAAAACTCAACATTCAGAAAATGAAGATCATGGCATGCGGTCCCATCACTTCATGGCAAACAAATGGGGAAACAATGGAAACAGTGACAGACTTGATTCTCTTGGGCTCCAAAATCACTGCAGATGGTGACTGCAGCCATGAAATTCAAAGACACTTGCTCCTTAGAAGAAAAGCTATGACCAACCTAGACACCATATTAAAAAGCAGAGATATTACTTTGCCAACAAAGGTCCATCTAGTCAAAGCTACGGTTTTTTCCAGTAGTCATGTATGGATGTGAGAGTTGGACCATAAAGAAGGCTGAGCGCCAAAGAATTGATGCTTTTGAACTGTGGTGTTGGAGAAGACTCTTGAGAGTCCCTTGGACTGCAAGGAGATCAAACCAGTCAATCCTAAGGGAAATCAACCCTGAATACTCATTGGAAGGACTGATGCTGAAGCTAAAGCTCCAATAGAGTATTGGCCACCTGATGCGAAGAACTGACATTGGAAAAGACCCTGATGCTGGGAAAGATTGAAGGCAGGAAGAGAAGGGGATGACAGAGGAAGAGATGGTTGGATGGCATCACTGACTCGATGGACATGAGTTTGAGCAAACTCCGGGAGTTGGTGATGGACAGGGAAGCCTGGCATACTGCAATCCATGGGGTCACAAATCAGATACGACTCAGCAACTGAACTGAACTGACTGAGTCTTGGTTTAATGACATGGGCTTAGAATGAGTGACTTCATTTTGGGCCTGTTGTCACTTTTTTAAAAACAAAAGATTTTAAATGCCTACAAGTAGGATTGAATGCCATCGCAATGAAAGATGCAATTATCAGATCAGCATGAGTTAATGCAAACCACTATTTGCAAAAAGTTTTCAAATAGAACATTGATCTTATAAGATGCTCTTTAAGGTAAAGGATTCTGGGATCAAATAAATATGGAATGCACTGCTTTCTCATAGCTTTTCTTAGAGTCAGAACACACAAAAGCATCTTGAAGGCACTTAAAAGTCCTGCCATGGGGAAATCAGTTGAACTGTGTTTAACTCAGTATCTCTGAGTTAAATTAGATCCCATGAAATCCCATTTTGGGGGATCTGACCCTGTGGGAAACCATTCTTGGAGAAATGCTGGTCTAGAGGGTGATGACAGTCAAGACATGAGGCTGAAAGGTAGGACCTCAGAGAGCATAGTTTCTTCCTGGAACCCAGCAGATGCATGGAGTTATTGGGGGAAAGCCCAGGGTTATGTCTGCTGACCTCTTTGATCACATGTGTACACTTCTGTAGAGATCTCACGCCAGACAGGAGAGAGCCAACATGGGAAGAAGTCAGTTTACATTGGTACATTTTCGCACATTCCCAGTGTACAAACCCTTCCAAACCTTTCAGATCTTATGCTTTCTTCTACATTTTAGGACTTTTAAAAATCTAGAATTTGGTCATACCACGTGGATGATTTTTAAGAGGGATAGTGAAATGTCTAGCCCTTTTGCAAATATTGGGTTGGCCAAAAAGTTCACTAGGGTTTAACAAAGAAAAAATGAGTTCCAACATGCTTCACACAAACATGTACCTTCTTTGTACCAACTACCATCAAGTTAAATAGACATCTAAAGATCGCATTTACTTTAATAGCCCTCTTCAGTATTTTGTTTCCCTCTGGACTCCCAGGCCTGAGTTTTTGAATACTCAATAGTCGAAGCGGGTCAAATTAGCCCTAATTGTGTTTGTTAAACACTTCTTCCATGGCTATTACTTTAAGTGATAATATTAAAGATGCAACATTTGTTATTCCTCTCATTGCTAATTTACCCATCAAATAACACAGATGAACTGTTATTTCTTGCTTCTTTCTTTTCCTCTCTGTGATGCTATAGCTCAAGGAAGGGGCTCCTTGGAGGAGAAGCACTGAATAAACAAAGATGCTGCACGTCATCTCCCTGTGAGAAGGGAGAAAATGATGGCCCTTTGAGACAGAACGGATTTGTCTAAGGAAAGTGATAAGTTAACAAGCAGTAGACGATGGCCTCGCACTCTGGAAGATGTTGTGGATAAGAAACACCACTAACCAACCAGAAAGGATTTCTTTGGGGATTTTACAACTGGGTTTTTACATACTTTGGTGTGATTCAGTTACTTCCCCAAGAAGGGCAGACTGCTTTTATCAGATAAGTTTATTCCCTCATCTAAAGCCAAAATAAAGGTATGTCCCAATATTCTTGATAAAAATTTTTGTTGCTGTTCAGTCACTAAGTCATGTCCAACTCTTGGCGATCTGGTGGACTGCAGCACGCCAGGCTTCCCTGTTCTTCACTGTCTCCTGGAGTTTGCTCAGATTCATATCCTTAAGTCGGTAATGCTATCTAACCATTTTGTCCTCTGCTGCCCCCTTCTCCTTTTGCCTTCAATCTTTCCAAGCTTTTCAGGGTCTTTTACACTGAGTCAGCTCTTTGCATCAGGTGCCAAAGTACTGGAGCTTCAGCTTCAGCATCAGTCCTTCCAATGAGTATTCAAGGTTGATTTCCTTTAGGATAGACTGGTTTGATTTCCTTGTAGTCCAAGGGACTCTCAAGAGTCTTCTTCAACACTACAGTTCGGAAGCATCAATTCTTTGGCACTCAGCCATCTTTATGGTCCAATTCTCACATTCATATGTGACTACTGGAAAAAACATAACTTTGACTAGGTGGACCTTCATTGGCAAAGTGATGTCTCTGCTTTTTAATACACTGTCTAGCTTTGTCATAGCTTTCCTTCTAAGGAGCAAGCGTCTTTTAATTTCGTGGTGACAGTCACCATCCACAGTGATTGTGGAGCCCAAGAAAAGAAAATCTGTCACTGTTTCCACTTTTTCCCCATTTATTTTCCATGAAGTGATGGGATTGGATGCCATGATTTTAGTTTTTCAAATGCTGAGTTTCAAGCCAGCTTCTTCACTCTTCTCTTTCACCTTCATCAAGAGTCTGTTTAGTTCCTCTTCACTTTCTGCCATTAGAGTGGTATCATCTGCATATATGAAGTTATTGATATTTCTCCCAGCAATCTTGATTCTAGTTTGTGCTTCATCCAGCCCAGAATTTCACATGATGTACTCTGCATATAAGTTAAATAAGCGGGGTGACGATATACAGCCTTGACTGTATATCCCAGTTTTGAACCAGTTTGCTGTTCCATATCCTGTTCTAACTGTTGTCTCTTGACCCACACACAGGTTTCTCAGGAGACAGGTAAGGTGGTTTGATAAAAATCCTATTTCCTAATTTAAGAACTTGGGCAATATGTAACAAAGGACTTTTTAAAAATCTATACCCTTTGATACAGCAATCCTACTGCAAGAAATTTCTCCTCAAGAAATAACTAGATTTTGGTCAAAGATTTTTATTCAAGGAAGTTCATTTCAGTGTTATTTATAATAGAGAAAGTTGGGAGCATCATTTATGTTCAACAGGAAAGGAATGATTAACTAAATTATAGTATATTCACATGTGGGAATTTTGGGCAGTCATTACAAAATCCAATTTCCAAGGATTATTTAATGACATTGGAAATGTTCTTACTATAATGTTAAGTAATGAAAGCAGGACACTGGTGGGAATACAAAATGCACAACTTCTATGGAGGGAAGTTTGGCAATCTCGATTATAATTTCATGCACATTAACCCTCTGACCTGGCAATTTTACTTCCAGGAGCCTTCCGCAAAGATACACTGAAAAACACACCAAGTGATATATATGCGTACCATTCCTCACTGCAACGTTATTTATAATAGCAAAGAGTAGGAATAGCCAAGTGCCCATCAGTAAGTGAGTGGGATAAACTATCATATGAACAAGATGGAACACGTGCAGCTACAATGGGAAGGAGAACTTTCTGGACTTATTTGGAAGGATCTCCAACATTTTGTTATGGAAAAAATCAAAATACAGGACAATTTCTATAATATGCCACCTTTCATGTAAGTAAATCAAGTTCAGTTATTTTACGGTTTTCTTAAAAAAAACACAAAAACTCAAGAGTTTATTTGTGGAGGATGTGACAGTTTGTCTCTATGCAATTAATGTCTGTCATTCCTCCCATTAACCCAGTGAGTCTCAACTAGAGATGATTTTGCTCCCCGGAAACACCTGACAAAGTCTGTGGACATACTTTGCTTGTCACAACTGGGGGTGACGCCACTAGCCTCTGGTGGGGAGAGACCAAGGACACTGCTCCGCATGGCAAAGTGCACAGGAGGCCCCACAGCAGGGTTATCTGGCCCCAAATGTCAGGGCGCTCTTCATCTTAGTTATGTCAGGTCCGTATCATTTTCTTTATAAAAATACTACTTTTATGATAGTACTGGTAATACTACTGAAAATTCTGTTATAGACACAAATATAAAATATATCTACATATTCAGTTCAGTTCAGTTCAGTTCAGTCACTCAGTCGTATCCGACTCTTTGTGACCCCATGAATCGCAGCACGCCAGGCCTCCCTGTCCATCACCAACTCCCGGAGTTCACTCAGACTCACGTCCATTGAGTCAGTGATGCCATCCAGCCATCTCATCCTCTGTCATCCCCTTCTCCTCCTGCCCACAACCCCTCCCAGCATCAGAGTCTTTTCCAGTGAGTCAACTCTTCGCATGAGGTGGCCAAAGTACTGGAGTTTCAGCTTTAGCATCATTCCTTCCAAAGAAATCCCAGGGCTGATCTCCTTCAGAATGGACTGGTTGGATCTCCTTGCAGTCCAAGGGACTCTCAAGAGTCTTCTCCAACGCCACAGTTCAAAAGCATCAATTCTTCAGCGCTCAGCCTTCTTCACAGTCCAACTCTCACATCCATACATGACCACTGGAAAAACCATAGCCTTGACTAGACGGATCTTTGTTGGCAAAGTATGTCTCTGCTTTTCAATATTAGGATAAAGTGAATAGTAATTATACCAGTGTTAAGAACTAAAATTTTCACAAAGAAAAGACACAAATATAAAATCAACTAATTTAACTAAAAACCTTGTAATCTTAAATTTGAATGGAAAATACTAGTACGAACTCATTATTTGCCCCCTTTCGACACTAGGTATCTATTTCTTAGCTCTACTCAATCAAAAGGCTACGAATCAATGATAATCCAGTAGCAAGGAACACCCATAACTGTGGGACTATGATCTTTAAACAGTACTTTTCAGTGAAGGGAACCAGGGCTCTGTGAATCAATGGTTGATTCCAAGTCTGTAGCAGAATATTAAAATTAAGCCTGGGTCATCTTGTGAAAATGACAAAGAAACTTGGCTTTGCCACACCTAACAGCAAGGAAGACTAAGAAACAGAATTCAGAAATTGGGGTTCTATTATTACATTAGAAGGATGAAGTAAATATTGGGAGGCAGTTCTCAGTCTCTACCACAGAGGTATGGGACTGACAAATTACCCTTGGATTTGCACTGCCCAATATAGTAGCTACCAACCACATGTGGCTATTGGGCACTTGAAATGTGGCTAGTCCAAACTGGAACAGGCCATAAGTGTAAAGTATACACTGGATTTCAAAGATTTCATATGAAAAAAATGTAAAATATCACAATAATTTTATACTGATTATATATGGAAATAATATTTTAGATATACTGGGTTAAATAAAACATGTTAACAAAATTGTACTTTATATGTTTCTTTTGCTATTTTTTAATATGGCTACTAGACTTTTTTTAAGTCTGTATTTCTAATAGACAGAACTAGTGCCAAAAAAATGGTCACAGTGTCTTCTGAAAGACTTGGGGCTTAGGAAATAGGATAGCCATGGGAAGTTTAGCAAGGGCATGAAGAGATAGAGAGGAACAAAAAAATTCAGAGATGGAAGGAGGGAGGGAAGACAGACTAGTGGCCAAAGAATGGAGAAAATATCTACAAATCATATATCTGATACATGACAAAACCAATCTTATAACTCAATAACTTAAAAATGGACAAAGGATTTGAAAAGACATCTCACCAAAGACGATATGCTATCATCAGTCACCATGAAAAGCAAAGCAAAGAGAGGAGACGGCACTTCTCATCCTAGGATGACTACAATCAAAATGACAATAACAAGTGTTGATGAGGATGTGGTGAAACTGGAAGCTTAGTGCATGGCTAGTAGGAGTGTACTCTTGCCTGGGTAGGAGGCAGCCTGGTGCACTGAAGTCCATGGGGTCGTTAGGAGCTGGACATGACTGAGCGACTTCACTTTCACTTTTCACTTTCATGTATTGGAGAAGGAAATGGCAACCCACTCCAGTGTTCTTGCCTGGAGAATCCCAGGGGTGGGGGAGCCTGGTGGGCTGCTATCTATGGGGTCGCACAGAGTTGGACACGACTGACGCAACTTAGCAGCAGCAGTAGGAGTATAAAATGGTGCAGCCACTTTTGAAAACAGATTGGACATTCTTCAAGTAAATATGCATGTGTGTACTTAGTCACTCAGTCGTGTCAGCCTCTTTGCAACCCCATGGCCTGTAGCCCACCAGGCTCCTCTGTTCATGGGATTCTCCAGACAAGAATACTGGAGTGGGTTGCCATGCCCTCCTCCAGGGGATCTTCTCAACCCAGGGATCGAACCTAGGTCTCTCTCACATTGCATGAGGATTCTTTACCAGGTAAGCTACCCGGGAAGCCCAATCAAACACAGAGTTACCATAATAATTCCACTCATATTAACAGGTAAAAAAGTAGGCAAATCTATAGAAACAGAAAATAGGTAGGTGGTTGCTTAGTGCTGGGAGTGGGAGATGGGGATGATTGCTAATGGGTATAGGGTTTCTTTTGGGGTTATACACATTAAATGGGTAAAGTGTATGGTATGTGAGTTATATATCAATAAAACTTTAAAAAAAACAAATGATGTTATACCAAACAAGGCATGAGATCGGAGAGAGAGAGAAAGAGACAGGGAGACAGGACTCATCAGTTACCTGGAGGTTGCCAGGGCACAACACATGACTCTAAATGTTAAAGAGAAAGAATTCTGCTTTTTTAGGGTGAACTACATTTCAGGGTTATCAAATAACCCTATTGGATGGGGGAAAGTTCTATCGTAGAGAATAATTCCAGCTATCAATCAGAAGGCATGACAGAATCACACTTCTAGTGAAATAAGCGATTCAGGCAAAGATATCAACGGATGCTTCAACCACTGATGGGAACTACACAGCGGAGGAACCTGGCTGACACACCTCAGCCCACGGGTCAACCTTGGTATAACCAAAGGTGGGACGACAGGGTGTTATATACGGCTGCATACGATGCAATGCCATATACTCAGCATCACCTACGAAGTATGTCCACCCTAGAATTCCACTGGTCCTGAATCAAATCTAATCAATCCAACCTTTAGTCTAGAGTAATTTTAAGGGTAAGGAAAACTAGCTAAACAGTACCATGAGGATACAATGAGCCACATCCAGAAAGTTTAGGCTCTGTAGGACAACCTCTCTAGCAATCAAGTCAATAGCAAGTGGGGAAGGGGTGGGGGAAGAAAGAGTGTGTTCTAGATTAAAAGATACATAAGAGAACAGCCAATTACAAAATGCAAATTTTGTTTGGTTACCAGTTCAGTAAACCAACTGTACAAAGATATTTTTGGAATAGTACGGGAAATCTGAATATAAACTGGGTATTAGATGATATTGAGCAATTATTGTTAATTTTGTTGGGGTTGATAATGACATTGTGATAATGTAAGAAAATGTCTTTATTTTTTAAGATGTAAGCTGAAGTATACATATGTGAGCAATAACATGAGAATCTGGGATATAGTTTAAGATATTGCAGCAAAACAAGAGAGAAGGTAGAAATAGATTAAAATCAATTGGGCCAGATGCTAGTTTCTGAAACTGGAAAATGTTGAGTTCTTTGTACTCTCATCTTTAGTGTTTGTCAAGAATTTTTCATCATAAAAAGTTTTTTAAACCCAGCAACGTTCAAGAGTGGGTAGGACAGTTCCCAGGTATGCGGTAGGGTTGCAATCTGTGATGTCAAGGAATTCAAGCTTAAAAACATACGCATTTGCCATTTGACATGATGGACCTTCACTTTTTTCATGATGAGAGGTAATTCTTTCAGAAAAGCCCTTCTGAGCTTCTTTATTTGTGATTGCTTGCCAGCTTTTTATTTTTCCTCTCTGAACCATTTTATTTGAGTTTACCAAAGACTGGTCGCCCAAGGGAAACCGTGGAAGCACCATAACCTCCCAGTGAAGCCCTAGGTTTCGCTGGGAGTGAAGGCTCTCCACGCCTCCCTGGCAGGCACAGCCCTTTCCACAGCCATGCACGAAGCTGTCCAGTTTTCACCCACCCTCCTCAGCCAGCTCTCACAGGCCCCCCGGGACATAAGAAAAGAGATGATGATCAACCCTGTTTCAAACAGGTGAAGGAATGGAGATTCTCTCTCTAAAGGATTCTCCATGCCTATATGATAGCTCTCTGATTTCAACTTCAACATTGTGTATAAAAACCTTTCTCCTCACAATGTAAAATGCTGATCACCTTAGCACATCAGAAAAGTCATAAATTTGAGAAGTGGCGAAGTTGGGTTGAAATTATAAATATAGTTAAAATAACAGACTCCACACGAACACCCTTCTCTCTCTCCAGTGACTTCTTCTTCAGGAGGCTAGATGATCAGCGTGTACAAACAAAAGCATTGCATCTTTGAATACAGAAACAGAAATGGATGAGGTATGGGAAGGGAGAGGGTGTGGCTAGTTCAAGCTCTGTTGCAAATCGACTGTTGACTTTGGGTGGATTGACCTCCCTTGACCTTGGCCTCCTCTGCAAATAGCAAGAGCAGCCTTTCCTTATTGTCTCCTGTCTCACCTGTAGCTCAAAACAATGTGAACATATTCTTGAGAACTATAAAGGGATTATAATTATTTTTTTAAATATTCTCTCCAAGTCGAAATTATTTTTCTCTAGTCAACATCTCTTATTTCCCAATTCTACTTCTAGAATTGTTCTTATATCACTCTGGGATAGTTTGAATAACAGACTCTCTGAGTAGATTATAGTTTCAATTAGAAATTATTTAGCTTCATATTTACTGCACAATATTAAAGATTTTCCTCATAACTCAAAAAAAGTTTAAATTTAACACAGTTAAAATCCAAACATATTATTTCTGGAATATTCTTGAGTCCTGGAGACTTTAGTATTTTATGGTTCTCTGCCAAAGCCCTGCTTAAACACAGTAAATAATTTGGCTCAGAATGTCCATTTTAAATAGTCAGTGGTAGCCCTGACCTATGTTCCTTCAGTTCAGGCAAATTCTTTCACAATCCAAGTAGCAAGGATTGAGGACTTGGTCCAGGAGAGCCTTCAGCTTAACCTTCCAGGGCTGGAACCAAACAAGGAGACTTTGCCTGAAGCGATCAATATGATATCCACACCGGCTCAGTGGCTCCTGAAAATGCATTCAGAATGTGCTCTCTGGATCTCTTACCACGGCAGGTTGGAGGCTGCTAAGACAAACACGAGATCCTCGGAACGAGCCAGCCCGTCCATCTGCACCAGAAGCTCCGTCTTCATCCTCAGGCTGCCTTCATGCTCTCCCCTAGAGAAAGACAAGGAGGTGAGGCGCTCCCAGGAGGCAGAGTCTTTGCTTCCGCTCACAGTAAGGACGCGGAGACTGCAGACTGAGTTCCCCTCGGACAATAACCCCTGCCCTGCCACGTCCTCAGGAGCTGCTCACCCCAAGGCTGGGGGAAATGAGCAGTTGGAACTCTTTTCAAACAGTACCAGAAAGGAAGTAAATGAATATAATGAAGATACCGAAAAGAAAACCAAAGGTTGGCAATGAACCGGAAAGTAACAGAGGGAGACCATGGAACTAGTAGATTTAAAAAAGGCAGCCCGGCTGTACCGACCTGCAGTATCATCTACCCTTTAAAAAAAAAAAAAAAGCTTCATTGAGAATAATCATTTTCATTTATACAACAGGCATGAGAGTATATTACACACATTATTGTTTAGTGTAATCTATGGATATAAACTGTCCAAGAAGAGAGATGAGCTACAACACAATCTGTTTCCTTCTCTTCTAATAAGAGACGAGAGAACAACAGGGAAACTAGGCTTTCCGTGCACAGCATGGAAAACGGGTTAGAGGCTGTTTTCTGTGCAAATTCACCCTCCAGTGTCCCCACCACCCCCACTGCCTGAGGCCATCCTCAGGACACCAGAGGACCTGCACAATCGAAATGGCTCTAAGCCTGGCCGACTCCAGCAAGTTCTCATGTAGATCAAGTTAAAGGACAATAAAAGGCCTTTCTAGCACAACACAACCCTCAGGGTCTCATCTCATCTCTGCACGTACATGCTGGCAGTCCAAATTAGGCTTCTTGGGTTTTTTTAGGAACTGTGCCCCTTTCTACCTCAGAGAAAAGCCAGTCTCACGGTAGAGTTATATATTTATCTAGTATTAACACATAATTTGGAGAAGGCAATGGCACCCCACTCCAGTACTCTTGCCTGGAAAATCCCATGGATGGAGGTGCCTGGTAGGCGGCAGTCCATGGGGTTGCACAGAGTCAGACACAACTGCGCGACTTCACGTTCACTTTTCGCTTTCATGCATTGGAGAAGGAAACGGCAACCCACTCCAGTGTTCTTGCCTGGAGAACCCCAAGGACAGGGAAGCCTGGTGGGCTGCTGTCTATGGGGTTTCACAGAGTCGGACACGACTGAAGTGACTTAGCAGCAACACACAATTACTACTCTTTTAACATAATATGACCCCCAAAGTCTTCAGAGCACCTGCCCTTGTTCCCTGATCCTTTGAAGCCTCCAGTTTTAGTATTTAACTTCCAGAGGAGGAAACTGACATGCTCAATATAGAGGAAGAGTTTCCAAATCAGCTCAGTCACAGCTATGGGGAACCCTGGGGACGGAGGCAGACAGACTGCATATAAGGGTGAGAGTCACTGCGGAAGGCAGGCTGCGTGCGTGGGGCCGTGCAGACGAGTGCCATTAGGGCACTCCAGTGGGGTCCTCGCTAGGCCCCGCCGCAGCTGCCTCTCCCGTCGGGCCCCTTTGGAGGGACAGAGCACCCAGTCCAGGGCTGACTAGCACCCTGTAAGCCATAGAAATAGTCGCAGCCTGAGCATCCTGGGTACATCTTGATGGCTGTTTCTCTCTACTGGGGAAATGGTTCTTCATAAGTAAAATTTCATAAATTAAATTCTAGTTATACTTCCAACAAGATAATTATTTGCTTTTTATTACTATCAATTTTGTCTTGATGACAGACCATTGGAGGCTATCAATAAATGCAGCTGTGTTGAGATTTCCCTGAGACCTGTTTTTTCAAGCCAGGGATACCAAGATTAGTAAAATGTTTCAAAAGAAAATAACTCTTAAAACACCACTCACACACACACACAGAGGGAGAGCCTCATTACAGTCTGAGATGTGGGCTTTCTGGCTGGGGACCCTAGTGGACACTTAATCTTTAGAGATAACGTGTGTGACATGTTCACAATCGGTCAGGCTGAGCCGCAGTCTGGTGTCACAGAGAAGCGGTGACTTCCCCAGCCTCACACACCTTATCAAGGGCCTCCTCTCCAGACTCGGCCCTGGGCAGCCCCGCTCCCCACAGGCAGCCCCTCTGGCTCCAGCGGAGGCTCTTACAGGCAGCTATTTTGAGCTAGCAGAACGGTTATGGCGGCCTGGGATCAGGGGCTAGATGATCTTTGGGCCTGAAAACCACTCTGTGGGGAAGGGGGGAAGGGAGGAGGACATTTCCTCCGGTTATAAAAACTACTTAAATCAGCTATTCAGTTAACAGGATCTAATTTAAAGACCTTTCCGTGTGTCTGCAGAAAATTTGTGGGCTTATTAATAGGCTCATTCTGCTGGTAAATGTCGATGGGCTTCCGACCATCAAACACACTTACAGGAGGGGAAAAGTGAGGACCAAAAAAAACCCCGGTCTGTTACCCAGGAGCCGTGCCTCTCTGGCTCATCACTGACTCCAGCTCGTCCAGAAAGATGGTGGAGGGGGCGTGATAGCGGGCAAGTTCAAATAACACCTGGGTGGGAGAAAACCAACATGTTCAAATCCATATACTTAAAGTTCTCAGATGGCCCCAGAGATTAAAAGATTAGGATGGCTGTAATATTAAGCATCTATGCTGCACTTTAGCTCACAACAACCTTATAATCATTAGTTATTTCTCCCTAGCACTACCCCATGGGGTTGGATGGTCCAATTATTTGCATCTATCAGCTGATAAAATGAGAGTCAGAGAGAGTAAGTGGTGAGCTCAAGGTTACTAATTATAAGTGGGAGAGCTTAAGGTAAAACTCAGTTCCTGAACTTCCAGTCAGTCAGTTAACCCTTGAGACCCCCTGCCAATGACGTGTTCTATATGGACACAAAGCCGTAGAAGATATAAAATCATGTAACAATTTTTTTTGCTTAACATTTAGGGACAATAAGAAGGTTATTCTCGGAAGAAAGAACTGCAGAAAAAAAATAGAGTTCCAGTTGTGAGTAACAGGGCTGAAGAATTCTGCCCTTTTCTGCTCCCCAAATTACTCCCCAGGACCCCCCACACTGCTCTTTGGTAGGCTCAGGTACTTCGAGGCAATTCCCGATTGAATAAAATGTTCCACTCCAGAGTAAAATATTATAGACTGAACAGGAACGGTAAAACAACCAGCAAAAGAACAGACGTACAAAAACAAACTCAAGAGCTCTAGAGGGAGATGTGGTGGTGAGGAAAGGAGTATAAGAAACTATACCTTTTTTCAAAAAACCCTGAAACTGATCGCTTGAGCACCATATACAGTTTTTCCCTGGTTGATCAGAGAAAGCATTAGAGATTTAGAAAAGAATAGATGTTCTTAAATAGGCATAGGGGATTTATTCTCCATGTCAATTAGTACTAGCAAACCATCACAGAGTAAAGAAGAGGGGAAGGGCTCAGAAGAGGCCAGACTGTGGTTTTCGTAGTAGTAGCCAGTCGTCTTTTCAGGCCTCGCTGTCACTGAATGGGCACAGCCTCACCTTCACCACTGCTGTGTGTGTGGTCCCTGCCTGTTTATGTGTGTGCGTGCTAAGTCGCTTCAGTTGTGTCCAACTCTTTGCAACGCTATGGACCATAGCCTGCCAGGCTCCTCTGTCCATGGGATTCTCCAGGCAAGAATACTGGAGTGGGTCGCCATTCCCTTCTCCAGGGGATCTTCCCAACCCAGGGATTGAACCCACGTCTCTTATGTCTCCTTCACGGACAGATGGGTTCTTTACCGCTAGCGCCCCTTCCATGCTCATATGCACTAGTGTTTTCCTTTCACAGAATCCTATTTTATGTGGCCAGGACAACTGGCTCAGCCCAAGGAGCTTCCAAGAACAGTGTCAATGCTGGGACACTCATCACAAATGCTCTTTAGACAGACAAGAGAGACCACCTCATTAGAGGCAGGTAATCTCTCTTCCTGTCACAAATAGAAAAGTTCAAATAGACCTGATACTAAGGATAATTACAGCAGTAGCAACCTACCCAATAAAAAATGGACTCTTTTGGAACCATACACATTTTAAGGACTCCCCAAATTGCAGAGAGGCCATCAGGTTCAATAAGACCAAACATCCCATTGGAAGGAGAACCACATTTGAAGCCCACGTCTCCACGTGGACCACTACTCTCCCATGGCCAGAGAACATGAGGAATCCTGGGTAAGCACTCGGGAAGCATTAGTCTAAAATTTTTCATAAGTACTTGGAGGAAGTTAAATCATGCAATGGGGTGGGGCATGGCGGTGAAACATTGAAAGATGTAAGCACCAACAGGTGTGTGCATTTGCTAACGAGACCACTCAACTACTCAATAGCATCAACTCCTCAGAGGCCTAAACATTAGGAGGGAAGGGAGCAACAAAAGGGTTCCCTATAAATAACTCCTTAATTGGAGTAGAAAGAGAAGCAAATGGTAGGAAAGCATCTCTGCTTTAGGTGAAGGTCTTGAGGGGCTTTCTTTATCTGAAAGCTTCACAATGAGAATCTTGAGAGCATGACCAAGATTTGCCAGGTGTGGCTCTTACCAGGAGCTCAGAAAATAGAGGAATTTCAGAAAGCACAGACGATAGGTTCCTTCCAGGTTGTCTGATTGTGTGCACACCTAGTTGTTGGGTCATGTCCGACTCTTCGTGACCCTATGGACCATAGCCCGCCAGGCTCCTCTGTCCAAGGAATTTTCCAGGCAAGAATACTGGGATGTGTAGCCCTTTCCTTCTCCAGGATCTTCTCCACCCAGGGATCGAACCAGGGTCTCTTGCATCTCCTGCACTACAAGCTGACTCTGTTTTCCTTTTGAATTATTTTTAATATCCAAAATAAAAATGTATTTCACAGAAAGAAATATGAATATCTTCTAAACCTATAAAAAGATGTTCAAATTCATTCAGAATGCAAGAAATGCAAATCTGAGCACTGAAATATTACTTTCACTATCAGACTGGCAAAGACTTTTACATCTGGGTGCTACGTGGTGCTGGCTGTGGAAACCAACACACACGCACTGACGAGAGTGTAAGGGATGCAGCCCTGTCGGCAGGGAATTTGTCAATCAGTGGTTTTCCTTCCTTCTGATCCAGTGACTCTACTTCAAAAAAACTGTCCTACACTACACCACGTGCAGACAGGAGCAGAGAGAGCTTTCTTCATAATAGCAAGAGACTGGGAGCAACGTAAATGTCCACTGAGAAAAGGCTGGTTAAACACATTTTGCTTTCAACCATGCAATGAAATGTCATGCAGACATATAAAAACCATGTTAGGTCTGTCTATAAAACTGTAGAGCAATATCCAAGTTACACTGTTAAGTGAGAAGAAAAATCACAAGGTACAGAAGAGCATATGTACTATGTTCCTACTTGTATTTTAAAAGGAAGGGAAAATAGAGATATGGTTGTTGAGGTTAATGTAAATATAAATAAATGCTCTGGAAAGCTGTACCAGCAACTGTTATGGTTTCCTCTGGAAAGATAGCTCAGGCGTCTTTTTACTATCAATATTGTTTTAAAGACAACTTTTAAAATGTTTGGTAAAGGAAAGGGGAGAAATTGAGGGTGGAATTCTTTCCTCATTCTCAGAAGTCTTCCTGAAGCAGAGGAAAATTGGAGTTAAATAAAACGCTCCCAGAGAATGGAGCATTCTAGTTAAATGACTTTTCTGGCTGTTCAACACTGAACAAGAAAATCCATATTCATAAACACCTGAATTTTTTCTTCTGCTTAGGTGAGTCCTGTCCAAGGAATCTGATGGAATCTTTTCTCTGAACACCTTACAGTGTTTTTTGCTCACTGATTTGAAGCTGATTCTGAGGGCACCTTGTAAGTTTTGCTGTTCCTCAGCCCATAGAAATGTAATGTTAAAAAGAAGTCTTCAGGCTGATAACAATTCTAGTTAGTTGGATTTAAGCTAATTGAAATCTAGCTAACTAGAATCAAACAAAACCCATAAATTTAGGAGCATTAAATTTAAATCCCATCTGGCACTGAGTTAGACTCCAGATGAAGAACAATGAAACAGAAGATGTCAACATAGATTTCCAAAAATTACAATCTGATACGGGTGATAAACTTTTGAAGTAACTTGAGGACAATCAAAAAGTAATAAATAGGTTATTTTAGGTATTTTAAGTAAATCAATCTTTTAAAAATATTTTATGATCACTTTCAAATAAGCCATAATATTTTGAAGATGAGCCTCTCTATGGAAATGTAACTTAAGTGTATATTTTAAAGGAATCTTTTTTCAGAAAATATATTTACATTCACTTTGTATTGATTACTTATCAGTCACCCAACAGAGTGCAATAGTTTAACAGGATTTCTGAGCAGGACCCACCTTACATTGAGGCGTAAATCAAAACAAGTATTTTCTTAAGGTGACTGGAAGGTATAATAAACTTTTATAATATAAAATATACCATATACTATGGTAAATGGGATTGATTCCTTAATTTCTTTCTGATTTGTCATTGTTAGTATACAGGAATGCAAGTGATTTCTGTATACTGATTCTGTATCCTGCAACTTTACTAAATTCACTGATTAGTTCTAGTAATTTTCTGATAGTATTTTTAGGGTTTTTATATACAGTATCATGTAATCAGCAAATAGTGAGAGTTTTACTTCTTCCTTTAGACTCTGGATTTCTTTTCTTTCTTTCTCTTCTCTGATAGCTGTAACTGGGCTTCCAAAGCTATGTTGAATAATAGTGGTGAGAATGGACATCCTGACCTCAGAGGGAACGTCTTCAGTTACTCACCACTGAGAATGTTTGCTCTGCGTTTGTGGTATATGGCCTTTATTATGTTAAGGTAGGTTCCTTCTAAGCCTATTTTTTGAAGAGTTTTTACCATAAATGGGTGCTGAATTTTGTCAAAAGCTTTTTATGCATCTATTGAGATTATCATGGGGTTTTTATTTTTTAATTTGTTAATACAGTGTATCACATTAATTGATTTGTGTATATTGAAGTATCCTTCCATCCCTGGGATAAACCCAACTTGATCATGGTATATGATCTTTTTAATGGGTTGTTAAATTCTGCATGCTAGAATTTTGTTGAAGATTTTTGCATCTGTATTCATCATTGATATTGGCCTATAACTTTCTTTTTTCATGATATCTTTGTCTGGTTTTGGTATCAGGGTAATTGTGGCCTTGTAGAATGAGTTTGTGAGTGTCCCTTCCTCTGCAATTTTTGGGAAGACTTTCAGTAGGGCAGGGATTAGCTCTTCTCTAAATGTTTGATAGAATTCCCCTGTGAAGCCATCTGGTCCTAAGTTTTTGTTTTTTGGGAGATTTTGATCACGGTTTTGACTTCAGACTTTGTAATCAGCTTGTTCAGACTTTCTATTTCTTTCTGTTTCAGTCTTGGGAGCTTGAACTTTCCTAAGAATCTGTCCATTTCCTCTAAATTGTCCATTTTATTAGCATATAGTTGTTCATAATAGTCTCTTACAATCCTTTGCATTTCTATATTGTCTGTTGTAACCTCTCCTTTTTTGTTGATTTTTCTCCACCTTTTTCTTGATGAGTCTGGCTAATGGTTTGTCAATGCTGTTTATCTTCTCAAAGAACCAGTTTTTAGTTTTATTAATCTTTACTATTGTTTTTTCTCTTTTTTTTTTCATTTATTTCTGCTCTGATCTTTATGATTTCTTTCCTTCTTCTGACTTTGGGACTTTTTGGTTCTTCTTTTTCCAGCTGCTTTAGATGTAGAGTTAGATTATCCATTTAATGTTTTTCTTGTTTTTTTGAGGTAGGGTTGTACTGCTATAAACTTCCCTTTTAGAACTGCTCTTTCTGCATCCCATAGGTTTTGGGTCATCATGTTTTTGTTGTCATAAAAGAGGAATATACAACGGGAAAAAAATAGCCTCTTTAATAAGCTGTGCTGGAAGAACTGGATAACTATGTGCAAAAGAATTAAATTACAATACTTCCTAACACCATCAGTTCAGTTCAGTCACTCAGTTGTGTCTGACTCTTTGCAACCCCATGAACCTCAGCATGCCAGGCCTCCCTGTCCATCACCAACTCCCAGAGTTTACCCAAACTCATGTCCATTGACTCGGTGAGGCCATCCAACCATCTTATTTTCTGCCAACCCCTTCTCCTCCTGCCCCCAATCCCTCCCAGCATCAGAGTCTTTTCCAATGAGTCAGCTCTTCACATCAGGTGGCCAAAGTATTGGAGTTTCAGCTTCAACATCAGTCCTTCCAATGAACATCTAGGACTGATCTCCTTTAGGATGGACTGGTTGGATCTCCTTTGCAGTCCAAGGGACTCTCAAGAGTTCTCCAACACCACAGTCCAAAAGCATCAATTCTTTGGCGCTCAGCTTTCTTTAGAGTCCAACTCACACATCCATACATGACCACTGGAAAAACCATAGCCTTGACTATTTTGTTGACAAAGTAATGTCTCTGCTTTTTAATATGCTGTCTAGATTGGTTATAACTTTCCTTCCAAGGAGTAAGCGTCTTTTAATTTCATGGCTGCAATCACCATCTGCAGTGATTTTGGAGCCCAAAAAAATAAAGTCAACCACTGTTGCCATTGTTTCCCCATCTACTTCCCATGAAGTGATGGGACCAGATGCCATGATCTTAATTTTCTGAATGTTGAGCTTTAAGCCAACTTTTTCACTCTCCTCTTTCACTTTCATCAAGAGGCTCTTTAGTTCTTCTTCACTTTGTGTCCTAAGGGTGGTGTCATCTGCATATCTGAAGTTATTGATATTTCTCCTGGCAATCTTGATTCCAGCTTGTGCTTCTTCCAACCCAGAGTTTCTCATGATGTACTCTGCATGTAAGTTAAATAAACAGGGTGACAATATACAGCCTTGACGTACTCCTTTTCCTATTTGGAACCAGTCTATTGTTCCATGTCCAATTCTAACTGTTGCTTCCTGACCTGCATACAGGTTTCTCAAGAGGCAGGTCAGGTGGTCTGGTATTCCCATCTCTTTCAGAATTTTCCACAGTTTATTGTGATCCACACAGTCAAAGGCTTTGGCATAGTCAATAAAGCAGAAATAGATATTTTTCTGGAACTCTCCTGCTTTTTTGATGATCCAGCAGATGTTGGCAACTTGATCTCTGGTTCCTCTGCCCTTTCTAAAACCAGCTTGAACATCTGGAAGTTCACAGTTCATGTACTGTTGAAGCATAGCTTGAAGAATTTTGAGCATTACTTTACTAGCATATGAGATGAGTGCAATTGTGTGGTAGTTTGAGCTTGCTTTGGCATTACCTTTCTTTGGGATCGGAATGAAAACTGACCTTTTCCAGTCCTGTGGCCACTGCTGAGTTCTCCAAATTTGCTGACATATTGAATGCAACACTTTCACAGCACCATCTTTTAGGATCTGAAATAGCTCAAGTGGAATTCCATCACCTCCACTAGCTTTGTTCCGTAGTGATGCTTCCTAAGGCCCACTTGACTTCACATTCCAGGATGTCTGGCTCTAGGTGAGTGATTGCACCATTGTGATTATCTGTGTTGTGAAGATCTTTTTTGTACAGTTCTTCTGTGTATTCTTGCCACTTCTTCTTAATATCTTCTGTTTCTGTTAGGTCCATACCATATCTGTCTTTTATTGAGCCCATCTTTGCATGAAATGTTCCCTTGGTATCTCTAATTTTCTTGAAGAGATCTCTAGTCTTTCCCATTGTATTGTTTTCCTCTATTTCTTTGCATTGATCACTGAGAACGGCTTTCTTATCTCTCCTTGCTATTCTTTGGAACTCTGCATTCAAATGGGTATATCTTTCCTTTTCTCCTTTGCTTGTCATTTCTTTTCTTTTCACAGCTATTTGTCAGGCCTCCTCAGACAGCCATTTTGCTTTTTTGCATTTCTTTATCTTGGGGATGGTCTTGATCCCTGTCTCCTGTACAATGTCACGAACCTCCATCCATAGTTCATCAGCCACTTTGTCTATCAGATCTAGTCCCTAACACCATACACAAAGATAAACTTGAAATATATTAAAGACCAAAATGTAAGACCAAAAACTATAAAACTCATAGACGAAAACATAAGCAGAACACTGTATAACATAAATAATAGCAAGATCATTTATGACCCACCTCCTAGAATGGAAATAAAAACAAAAATAAATAAATAAATGGGACATAATTAAACTTGAAAGCATTTACACAGCAAAAGAAACTATAAACAAGGTGAAAAGACAACCCTCAGAATGGGAGAAAATAATAGCAAATTAAACAAGTGACAGATAATTAATTTCCAAAATATATAAGCAACTCATAAACTCAATACCAGAAAAACAAACAACCCAATCAAAAAGTGGGCAAAAGACCTAAACAGATATTTCTCCAAAGAAGACATACAGGTGGTAATAAACATATAAAAAGATGCTCAACATCACTCATTATTAGAGAAATGCAAATCAGAACTACAATGAGATATCACTTCACCCCAGACAGAATGGCCAGAATCAAAAAATCCGCAAACAAGTGCTGGAGAGGGTGTGGAGAAAAGGGAACCCTCCTACACTGCTGGTGAGAATGTAAATTGATACAGCCACTATGGAAGACAGTATGGAGATTCCTTTAAAAACTAGGAATAAAGACACCATGTGACCCAGCAATACCACTTCTAGGCATTACCTTGAGGAAATCAAAACTGAAAAAGACACATATACCCCAATGTTAATTGCAGCACTACTTACAATAGCCAAGACTTAGAAGCAACCTAGATGTCCATTGACGGATGAATGGATAAAGAAGCTGTGGTACATACATACAATGGAATATTACTCAGCCGTAAAAAGGAACACATGTCAGTCAGTTCTAATGAGGTGGATGAACCTAAAGCCTATTATACAGTGAAGTAGGTCAGAAAGAGGAAAAAAAAATCCTATATTAACACATATATATGTCATCTAGAAGGATGGTACTGATGAATCTGTTCATAGAACAGCAATGCAGATGCAGACATAGAGAAAAGACTCATGGACAAGGGTGGGGAAGAAGAGGGAGAGGGCGAGACAAATGGGGGAGAAGGTGAGACAAATGGGGGAGAGTAGGATGGATGCATATACACTAACATATGTAAATAGACAGCCAATGTGAATTTGCTGTATGACTCAGGGAACTCAAATTGGGGCTCTGTAATAACCTAGAGGGGTGGGAATGGGCGGGAGGTGGGATGGAGATTCAAGAGGGAGGAGACATATGTACACCTATGGCTTCCCTGATAGCTCAGTTGGTAAAGAATTTGCCTGCAATGCAGGAGACCCCAGTTTGATTCCTGGGTTGTAAGATCCACTGGAGAAGGGATAGGCTACCCACGCTAGTATTCTTGGGCTTCCCTTGTGGCTCAGCTGTAAAGAATCTGCCTGCAATGCGGGAGAGCTGGGTATGATTCCTGGGTTGGGAAGATCCCCTGGGGAAGGGAAAGGCTACCCAGTCCAGTATTCTGGCTGGAGAATTCCATGGACAGAGGAGCCTGGTGGGCTACAGTCCATGTGGTCGCAGAGAGTTGGACACGACTGAGCAACTTTCATTTTCATGGTTAATTCATGTGGATGTATGACAGAAATCAAACCAATATTATAAGCCAATCATCAATCAATTAAAAATAAATAAATATTTTTAAAAACATATACCATATACTCTTAGAAATGATATAAAGATAAAAACAATCTCCTAAGGGAATAAAAAAAAAAAAATCCCTACAGCCTATGGCACTGTGGAGGAAAGCTGGTTGGAGCATCTGAAAGAGTAAGTTTTAAGTTTCTTGATTCTTCCTTAGAGTATCTAGTATAAGGACAAGCATACCACGGTAGCCTCTCAGTAAATCTTAACTGAATATACTGAACATGCTTAATAATAAATGTTTCTTGAATAAAAGAAAAATAGGCCACTACAGAGACAATTTTTTTCATGGTTCTATTTGTATGTCACGTGAATCAAAAAGGGGCTGTTGGCCAAATTCCCAAAAGAAGGGAGATCATGTTTGCTGATAGGGGCACCGCTAGCAGCTTCATAGTAGTCAGTCCACCTCCCGGGCTTTTGGTCATTAAGGTCCAGGATATATTTGAACACTTAAATCGCTTAAGAACAAATAAGACCACTGTCATCATTTTGTACCACTGTCTTCTGCCAGAATTCTAAAGAAACAAAATCAAGAAACCCTACCCGAACAAGCTTTTCTGAGTCCCCTCTCCATTTGCTGACAATGGTAGATGCAGAAATATTAAAGAAGGTGGTTTTGCATTCCGTAGCCACAGCTTTGGCCAGTAAAGTCTTTCCTGTACCTGGAGACACATGTGGGTAAAACATGAGCGACCCTCGAACTCCATCCCTCTGCTGACAGACACAAGACAGTCACACAAGCAGCACAGGAGGGGGTACACAGCGCACGCTGCCCCAGTCCTGAAGGGAAGACAGATGGGCCACTCATCCTCTGCACACTCGCTTCACACCAAGATCACAGAAGAAAGATTCCTTTACCTGGAGGTCCATAGAGTAGCAGTCCTTTCCAGGGGGAAAGAATTCCTGTAAACAGCTGTGGGTACTGTGGGAGCAAGGAACAATAATGAGGTTTGGTACCTGCAGGGCAGCCTGCACACCCACAGCTCAGGCAAGCTAGGGGAGCTAGGGTGAAACACACGCAACTCTGGGCCAGCCCCTCCTTTTTTAAGACTGGCTCTCTCCCTCTCTGTATACACACACACACGAGTATCTAGTTTATCTCGATTTGACTTTCACTCTTGATAGGATACACAGCCGAAATGTTTTGCTTTTTAAAAGAGCAGTTATTTTAAGGAGAAGAAAGGCATGTATAGGTACTATCCCCTCCATTGCTGTAGTCACTGCTCACATGCAAGTAACGGTTTCCCCCCGAGTTCGAGCAGTCTTTTGAATGTTGTGAAGCAGGTGCGCTCTATAAGACGCCAACTTTTTAAAACCAATATAGAAAGGTGTATGTGAGTAAAGTTCAACGTTATGGTGAAGCCTGATTTGGAAGCTGAGAACGTGCAATGCACAAGACATAATGAGACACCGACTCCAAACAGGACACGCATGGACTTCAGTGAATCTCTCCTGTTAGTTCAAATTCAAACCATCTGGAGTTGGTAAAGGACAAGAGAGAAGGAAAAGAAACAGTAAAATCATAACTAGCTATTAGCTTCTTGCTGACACTAATTCAAAATCTTGACATTGTATGGAACTTCAAATACCATGGCGACAACACATCCAGAGAGTCTCAATGAATGCTCTAGCCTTTTGCACAAGAAGACTTGAACAATGGAGCTACTCAGAGGAAGCAGGGAATACCTTTCTACTTCCTCTGACCACCACTGTAGTTCCTCCCCCATGTGTCTGAACACAGGAAGGAAGAAAGGAAAGACAGTCCAAATGGACTGATTTTGTCTCATTTGAATAGAAGCATACAAAAATCAGGGGCTGCAAGGTCTCAGGGGTAAGAATAAATAGGTTATTCAAGAAAGCAAATTCGTAATCCTGACTGCAGGAGATCACCAAAACTGGCCACTAATTATTTGCAGCTGCTACATCAAGTTCAGTTCAGTTCAGTTCAGTCGCTCAGTCGTGTCCGACTCTTTGCGACCCCATGAATTGCAGCACACCAGGCCTCCCTGTCCATCAAGAGGCAGAGGATATTTCTCCACCACTTGAATCTGGACTTGGCCTCATGAATTTGGCCAGTGGGGCATTAGCAGGTAGAAGAAGAGACTTGAAAATATAAGGTATATGAAAAGAGACATGGGAAAGGCTCAGCAATTGGGCCCTTTCTTGCTTCCGTCTGGGAACTCGATGACACCACGTGAACAAGACTGGGCTCTCCTGCTGGAGGATGAGAGGCAGAGAGAGGTCTCAGGTGCCCTGGTGACCCCAGCTTTGCCAGGCTCTCCATCTTCTCCAGACAGACTGGCTGATACCCCAAACATGTGAGTGAGCCCAACCAAGGTCACGCGGAAAAGCGTAAGCTGGCCCTGCCGAGCCCAGCCCCAAATGCCCACCCACAGAACTGCTGCAAACAAGGAAATGATTGTGGCTCTAAGGCACTAACTGTTGGGGTGGTCTGTTACACAGCAAAAGCCATGTGGCACACTGACCTCATCGCCACTGCTGTAAACCTAACATGTAGTCTTGCTTTCTGTATTTCTTCCTGTTTAGTATCAAACCAGTCAATCCTAAAGGAAATCAACCCTGAATATCCATTAGAAGGACTGATGCAGAAGCTGAAACTTCAATATTTTGGCTACGTGATGCGAAGCACCAACTCATCGGAAAAGACCCTGATGCTGGGAAAGATTGAGGGCAGGAGGAGAATGAGGAGGCAGAAGATGGGATGGCTGGATGGCATCATCGACTCAATGGACATGAGTCTGAGCAAACTCCAGGAGATGGTGAAGGACAGGGAAGCCTGGCGTGCTACAGTCCATGGGGTCGCAAAGTCAGACATGACTTAGTGACCGAACAACAACAACAACACTGACCTCACCGCCACTGGTGTAAACCAAACGTGGAGTCTCGTTTTTCTGTTTTTCTTCCTGTTTAGTGAGTCACTCTGCACAAAGGTTTGTCAGCAGTAAGCAATGAGCACAACTCAATGGCTCTACCAGCTGGTTCCCTGGAAGGGGCTGTCTAGTCTTTACAACCAGCTGAAAGCAAAGCCCCCAATGATGGGAGTACTGGGGGCGAGGCGGGGGGAAATCCACGCAAACGCAGTCAGATGCTCTCTCCTATGGCAGGTATTTTTACTATAATAAGTATATTTAGGGAGATAGTCTGATAGTAACTGACTAATCATATAGACTACGGAGTCTTAGATCTTAAATTACCTCTTAGAGGAGACACCTGCCTTCAACCAATATGTAACATGATTTCAAATGGCCTAGAATGGACAGAGCCTTGGTGCTTCCGTGTTGACAAAATATTGTGACATAGGCAAAAAGTGAATGTATGACCAGTAGACACATGAAAAGATGCTCAACATCACTAATTATTAGAGACATGCAAATCAAAAGTATAATGAGGCATCACCTTACACCAGGCAGAACGGCCATCATCAAAAAATCTACAAACAATAAATGCTGGAGAAGATGTGGAGAAAAGGGAACCCTCCACGGTTGGTGGGAATGTAAAATGAGAACGGATATAGCCATTATGGAGAACAGTATGGGGATTCCTTAAAACACCAGGAATAAATCTACCATATGACCCAGCAACCCCACCACTGGGTATGTACGATGCAAAAACCATAATCAAAAAAGACACATGTACTCCAGTGTTCACAGCAGCACTACTGACAATAGCCAGGACATGGAAGCAGCCCAGATGTCCATCGACAGATGAATGGGTAAAGAAGATGTGGTGTATACCTACAAGGGAATATTACTTAGTCGTAAAGAAGAATGAATCTGAGTCAGTTCTAGTGAGGTAGATGAACTTAGAGCTTGTTATACAGAGTGAAGTAAGTCAGAAAGAGAAACACAAAATATAGGATATTAATGCACGTATATGGAATCTAAAAAATGGTGCTGAAGAATCTGTTTGCAGGGAAGGAATGGAGATGAGGACGTAGAGAATGGACTTGTCGACACAGTGGTGGAGGGAGAGTGGAACAAATGGAGAAACAAGCATCAACGTACGCACGCAGCTGTATCAGCTGCAAGAAGGACAGCTGGTGAGAAGTGCCGTTTAGCACAGGGAGCCGTCTGGTGCTCTGTGATGACCTGGAGGGATGGCATGGGGGGAAGAAGGGGAAACTCGGGAGGGAGGGGATGTATGTATAATTATGGCTGATTCACACTGTTGTACTGCAGAAATCAATATAATATTGTAAAAAAAATTCTAATATATTTAAATTAAAAAAAAACAGAGTCAATTTGTGAACAGAAAATCACCCTTTCTCTTCCTGATAGGTGAGCTTGCCCCATGGATAATGGACAGAAGTTGGGCCTCCCAAGTGGCCTCCCATCCTTACCCGTATAGGATACACAACAGCTTCTTTGACTAACTGCTTGGCTGCATCGAGTCCAATAATGTCATTCCACTTTATGTTTGGATTATGGAGATAAATGTCCTGCAATGCACATTTGATCATTCTGTTAAAACTATAATGTTCTCCTTCACAGCTGTAATAAACACAGGGGCAGCAGAATACTTGACTTGCGATAGGACATAAAGTGCTTACGATAAAAAAAACTTTTCGTATTAGGTATATATGTATATACATATTGTAATTTGAAGTTAGTTCACCAAAGGGATGCCATGAAAATATTTAGTGATTTTCTCTGAAGAAGATATTCATAATATAATACTGTACTTTTAGGGTTAAAAAAAAAATCTCCTAGGGACTTCTCTGGTGGTCTAGTGGTTAAGATTCTGGGCTCCCAAAGCAGGGGGAGCCCTGCTCAATCCCTGGTCAGGGAACTAGAACCCACATACCACAACGAAGACCTGGTGTAGCCAAATTAAACATATAGGTATGTATGTATATGTGTGTGCGCTGTGTTGCTTTATTTGTATCTGACTCTTTGCGGCCCTGTGGATTGTAGCCCACCAGGCTCCTCTGTCCGTGGGATTTCCCAGGCAAGAATACTGGAGTGGGCTGCCATTTACTTGTATATATATGCTATATGTATATATATGTATGTATATATATATATATATATATGTATACATTTTAAGAAGGCTTTGTATACATACATATACATACATGGGCTTCCCAAGTGGCTCTAGTGGTAAGGTTCCTGCCTGCCACCGAAGGAGACATAAGAGATGCAGGTTCAATCCCTGGGTCGGGAAGATCCCCTGGAGGAGGGCATGGCAACCCACTCCAGTATTCTTGCCTGGAGAATCTCATGGGCAGAGGAGTCTGACAGAATATAGTCCACAGGGTCACGAAGAGTTGACTTAGCGTGCATGCACATATACATGTATATGTATACAAAATATGTATATATACAAATATTAGCTAAATATACAAAATATATATGTATGTGTGTGTGTATATATATATATATATATATGAAAGGGAAAGTGTTAGTCAGTTGTGTCCAACTCTTTGCAACCCCATGGACTGTAGCCCGCCAGGCTCCTCTGTCCATGGAATTCTCTAGGCAAGAACACTGGAGTGGGTTGCCATTTCCTTCTCCAACTACATATACACACACAAAATAAAGGGCTTCCCAGGTGGCTCAGCGAAGAATCTAACTGCCAGTGCAGGAGATGTGTGTTCAATCCCTGAGTTCGATCCCTGAGGTCAGGAAGATCCCCTGGAGAAAGAAACAGCAACCCACTCCGGTATTCTTGCCTGGAAAATCCCATGGACAGAAGAGCCTGGCAGGCTACCGTCCATGGAGTTGCAAAAGAGTAGAACATGACTTAGCGACTAAACAACAACAATAATACAACATAAAATTTACCAAAAAGAAAAAATCTCCGAACAGTGTGGACTATACCCGTCTTCAGTCAATACCAAACCATGCTGATTTACGACTGTAATCAAAGAAGCTACAGAACATGCCTACAAATTACATTAGCTTTTAATCCGAAACATAGTTCCTAGGTGGTGCCTGGACTCTCTCCTGCTCCTTGATCTCAACAACACTTTCTAATTTGCTACATAAAAGAGATAATGCTCCTCTGAAACCAATTTCTCTTTTTCCCTAGTGATTGCTCCCTACTTCCATCAGGAGCAATTGCTTCTGCAAAATCCAAGGAAGCCAACAACCAAGTGGAAATACAGTTTTCCCCTCACAGAGTAGAGCCCCATGCAACCACGGAGGATTATCAATTAAGGTAGCTTTTACTGATAACTAATTTGCAGTCTCCAAACTTCAATTTCACGAGATGCTCGGAACAGTCACTCAGGGGCTTTTCTCAGTGGAACTGTATTGGGCAAACTTGTCTAGAGTGTTATAGCAAAAAGAAAAAAAAAACAAAAAACAAAAAAACCCACCTCCCTTCCACAGTCATTCTGAGTGACTACAGAACAATCTGGAAACTAATTTTATATTTATTTTATTTTTAAAAAAGTGATATATGCACATGATTCAAAAACATAAAACCAGGACTTCCTTGGTGGTCTAGTGGTTAAGAATCACCCTCTCAATGCAGGGGACGTGGGCTTGATCCCTGGTCTGGGACTGAGATTCCACGTGCCAAGAGACCACTAACCCCAAGTGCCAACTAAGCCCAAGTGTTACAACTACTGAGCCCTCACACTGCAACAAAAGATCCCCCATGATGCAATGAAGATCCTGTGTGCTGCAACTGAGACCTGGTGCAACCGAATAAATAAATCTATATAATACGTAAAAACATATTTTTTAAATGCTGGTGAGATGCTATGCCCCCACTCAGTCCCCCATCCTCCCAGGTCCCTCCACAAGGGGTGACAGCGTTTCTTAGAGAAACTCTTTACGCAGGTGATTTTGATACTGCGTGATATGTAGGATCCATTCCTGGGTGAGATGACAAAGATCTCAGTCTTCCCAAATCTCGGGAGAACCACCCCGTCTTGAAAGAACCAGCCACTCAGTATTATTACCACACTTTCTTAGGAAAAGCTTTGCACACAATGGGCATTCACTGGAGTTCAAGGCATCCATCAGTCACAGCAGTATCTCTTGTCATCATCAAGCACTGACACTGAATTCCACATGGTAGTGTTTATAATTTCCCAGTAGGCAGCTCCTCCTAATCTCAGTCAAAAGTTATCAGAACTCAATAGAACTGCCTCAGTGGGAGATGAGCTCCCCGTCCCTGTCGGCTTTCAAGCAGAGTCCATATGACTGCCTCTCACAGTTCTGTAGAAAGGATTCCAGGTGGAATCATTCCAGGCCACTTCTACTCCACAACTATATCACCACTAGTCACGGTATCCATTTGCAAAGACAGTAACAAGACTTGATTTGGGGGTATAACAATGTTTTTCTCTGCTCTCTTATGCATCCTAATTACCATAGCCTGGCTTGACCCCTCATCCTCTCACTGACAATAACTCCTGAGCTGGTCTTCCTATCTCCATTTCTCTGATGGCCTTCCACACTGTCATTAGAACAAGCTGTCTAAAAGCACATTTGATTATCCCGTTCTCCTGATGGACGCCTTTCAGAGATTCTCCATCTGATATAGACTGAGCCCAGCCTCAGGTACTGTTCACAGCGCCCTAACACGCAGGAACCCCAGCCTCGCTCTCCAGTCCCTTCTCCCGCAGTTTCTAATGGTGTTTCAGTTGGATCCCCGGAAACACTGCACAGGCGCTACAACTCACTTGTCTGTACCTCTGCCCAGAACGCCTCCCCTCCGCCCTCTTCTACCCTTTCTCATGGGCTATTTCCTGCGTCTCTTCTTCCCTAAGAAGATACAGATCCTTTCCAGCTACCGTTCACCTTTGTGCTTCCAGCCGCCAGCACGTGCCTGACACATCAGAGGCATGCAGGGGACACCCGCTAGGCTAAATGGAGACCTGGGGACCTTAACGACCTCGGAGCAGCTGTGCAAATTTTGCATCATTTTAAACATCCAGAAAGGAGCCTGCCTAGGTTTCAGTCTTTCATTAAATATGAGATCACTGGAGATTAGAAAAATCTCCTGTAACTCAGGAATCTATTCTGTTACCAAGGAACTTGCCCCAAGCCACAGAGTGAAAAGAGGAGGATCTAGAAATCAAATCCAGGTCAATCTATTCCCGAGCTTGTGTGTCATCAACCACTAGATTTCACTGCCTTTAGGTCCTGGGGGACCAAGCTTGAAAAAAAAATCAGTCGTGTAGATGGTAAGATCTTTCCTACTAATCTGTTTCTTCATGAAAATTTCCAGTTATGAAACCAGACTCCCGACATCTCTATTTCTAGGCTTAGACTGTTTAAACAAAACACAGACGTCCTCTCTCCTTCTCTAAGAGGCTTTCTTTCCTTAAATCTTGGCTTAGCTCTAAAACCTTTCACCTGTCCCTTCCTTTCTAAGTCCTTTTCTCTTTGGGTTTTCTTGGCCTCTATAGTGAGATGGTGGGCTTTTTGTATTGTAATTTTATGATTCTATAATTTATTCATCATGCATTATTGTGCCTCTAAACAATATGAGTGCCTTCGCAAGTGGGGGCACTTTATAAATAAATGATCATATTTATTGTTATTAATAAAAGCAGCAGCCCACAATGCTCCTGGAGCCCCAGTCTGCCTCCGTAAATTTGTGAATTGAATATCAGATCTTACCCGGCTCACCACGGCTGCCAATTCTCGCATCTCACTGTTCATGCCAATAAATGCGCTCAGAGGTTTCAAGAGTCGTTCCTAATGATGAGGGTAGAAAGCCTCACGTTACAATATGGCTTCACCACTTAGGAAGGAAAACAGGGCACAGAGCTCCATGACACAAACGGTGGCAGGTCACTGTGACCTTTAACTGGATCTCAAGGCTCCTCTGGACTCAAAACTGTGCTCCAGAATCTCATCTGGATTTGGGCAGTTTGCAAGATGGATGTCCCGTCCTAGCCACTTACTGAGGGGTCTGGGTTACAGTCGAAGCTGTTCAAGCCAAGTTCACTGGTTGCTCCTTTGATGGCATCTGTGAGCAGCCCTCGGAAGTCAATGATTGGGCCCTGAAAGGGAGTAATAGTTATTGCAGCGGCCATTAAAACAGGAGGGGAGACTGTCCTTAATAGCTCGGCTTCATTAAATCAAGACACATTTATGTACCATGGTCTGCAGTGCAAACTTAAAGTAAAGCTTTAAGAGGAAGCTATGCTAATAATGAACAAGATGATTTCCTCAGGTTGGGGCACTCCAGGAAAAAAAGAAAAAACACATTATAAATAAATTTTCCACAATGAAGTTGGCTTGAATAAAATTCCCGAGCATTTTTCAGCTCCTGATGCACCACCAGTTTTCTACGTGTCCAATTCCCCTGTATCATCTTTCTTTTAAAATACTCCACACATGGGAAGAATCATTGGCACAAGAATACTGATAGTTCCTATCTGCTGACTATACTGTACCTTCATCACTCAGGAGAGTGCCGGGCACAAATCAGGTGTGTGAGGTACCTGCTGTGGATTACTGCCAATTCTTATAACACTTCTGCTAGTCGGGAGTGGCATCCTCGCTTCACAGATGTGGAGGTAAGCCTAGAGAAGTGAAATGCTCTACCCAGGGTCCCACAGCTAACAAGGAACTTAAGACCAGGATTCAAACCCAGATGTCTATCTCCCATACCCAGCCGCCTTCTGATGCCACTGTCCCTCTATAGAAAGAAGGAAAAAGCAAGGATACATGTCAAAATCAAATGACAGTAACAGTAGCCAACACTCACCGAGTGTTTACCGTGTGCTCTCTGTTCCTTATGACATTGGAGGTGCACACTCTGATTATTTCCATTTCACAGATGAGAGAAATGAGGCTTGGAGAGATCTAAAAACTGGCCCAAGAATCAGTCAGGAAGGTGAGACGTGGGATTTGAACCTAGGCAGGCTGACTTCAAAGCTGGTGCCTTGAGAACAATACACCTAGTAAGTCTGCAAAGGGACTTGGGTATCGTGAGCTTTGGAGGCTCTGAGATCGGGCACCTCTGAGATGACAATGAAGCGCCAGTTTTTGGAGATGGGCCCCTGACTATAACCCCTTCTTAAGCTCATGAAACATTAGGCAGAAACTGTCCAAAGCTTAACCTGAGGGCATTTCTGCTGCAAACAGAATTTATAGCCAGATTCTTTCAAAGGTTAAGTGCTGGATTAAACAGCCCCTTCCTTGACCTGATTAGAAATACCCGTTCATATCAACGTGAGATGTTCCTAAGAGCAACTAATGCTGCAACACTGCTGGGCACAAAGGTGACTGGAAAACGTGATAAGGTAGGAACGGTGAGCAGGGAAGTGCTTCTTTGTGGGCGGCACTGATCGGAATGTGTCACCTCCAGCATTCACCCATATAATTGAGGCCCTAAAAGGAGCCAATTCCCCTTGATTTCCAGGGAGATGCTCCCCATTTCCCTCCAGACACACACATCCAGAGTTTAGTTTGCCTGAGAAGCACTGGCTAGAGGTGAGTCAGCAGTCCCATAGGATCGAAGAAAGAAAGGTAACTCTGAATGGAACTCAGTCCTCAAAGTTACAGTCAAGAGAAACACACTGGTGTCGATGCTGCTTTTTATGTCCAAGTGACACATTTTTACCTGCCTGTAGCCTACAGCTACCCAAACTGGGTCTTTTCTGTTTGAAAGACTCTTACACACAAATCAGGACATGAAGTTCATTAGGAAAGCAGTAGAAATGGCTATCGAGGACAAGATCAACCTTATATCAACTGAGGTTCACATGAAATTATATTCAAATCTGGAGCCATATCTCCAAGGAGAAAGGGACACTGCTAGTCAACTCCCACTGACAGGGCAGAAAGGAATGAATGTGAGGCCACAACTCCTTAAATAATGCAGACAGTTGATCACTGTAATCACAGGATTTTTAAGCTGAAAGGAACCAAGCCATCTCTTCCAAACCCCACAATTTATAAATGGGAAACTGAGCCCTTTGGAGATGGAGCCACTAATTCAAATCTACCCATCCAGAAGGGAGACCTGGTCCAGGACCTCAGGATTTCATCCCAGTTCACCCCATAGCCAACCTTTGATCATCACATACCACCTTATCTGTTTGAGAAATGTTAACACTCAAAATTTTTCATTTTCAAAAAGAAAAGGGAAATTCCCCATTCAGTGTTTGCTTCATGAGTCCCGCTTACTTTTTGTGGACGGACATTTTCTTCTCCACTGCCTTTGTTGATTCCAGATATACTTAAGCCGAAGTCAGCATTCTCCTTGTGAGTGTGATTGACAACGTCCTGGAGAAAGAGGAAGAGAAGTGAGAACTCAGCGACAGAAAGCAATTTTGAGATGCTGGCTGCAGCTGCCTGTCCTGTCGTCCCAAATCCTTCTGCAAATGGGGACCTCTATGTGTGATTCCACCACTTTTGTGCAGACCCAACAAGACGAATAAACTCTGCTTGTGCTGGGTGGGAGGAGCTGTCCCAGGAAGCCACAGGCTCTGAGACCCACAAACAGTGGAAGAAATGGCTGGGCCTCCACCCACCTCCATTCACAGGCCTGTCTTTTCTCCTGGGACCAGAGGTGTTTGTGGCCAGGGGTGGCTGAGTTTGGAAACACAGCAGTCAACAGGCAGCCAGCCTCCTGTGGGATTCATCCGGCCCCCTCCCGCTTTACCTTGCTTCCACCTGAGCCAGTCTACAGTGGCCAGGACCACACAACCCCCTTGAAGATGAGAGATTCCCTCTGACCCTTACTGAGTGGTGAGATAATGACTTTCTATCCCCCTGGACAGCTCTGACATGCATTCTTCCCTTTCCTCTTCACCATTTCCATTGGTTCTCTTTCCTTCAAACCTGGTTGGTATGTTTTGTCCTGTACCGAAGCTTCTCAGCATGGGTTTCACTCGCCTGCTGGGCTCTCTCTCTCCTCTTGCTTGCCCATCTCTCCCCACAGAAAGCCAAGTGTGGAGGTGTGGGTTAGCGACCCACCATGTGTGCCTTGGAGAAACCCAACAGGAGACTTGAAGCCCAGCCACACCAAGACCACCCCAACCTACACTTAGGACCCCAGGGATACACTGTGGGATGGGAAGAGCTGGCACCTCCAACTTCCTCAAGAGGAAGACTGAGCCTTGTGGGAACCAGGCCCTCCTGCTCTGACTGGGCCTAGGATTCACCCCTCAAGGCCTGTCGCCCAGCACTCAGACCAGCCGAAAGTTTGTGGGGAAGAAGGAGCCCTCCTTCCAAGTGCTGGAAGAAATTCTGTAACTGAACAAAATCAAACTGTCCTCGATGAACAAGTAAACGTGACTATTTCCTTGGGGCTGTTTCTCAGCCACCTGTAATGGTACCGGAGCCAAGCAAAGCCATCCCAACCTGTTTGGGCTGCTCCACGTGGAGGGGCCTGGCGTCCCCGGGCTTTCCCACCGTGGTTTTGGACCGCGGCCTCTGCTGGTGGATCTTGGGAAGATTCTGACAACTGTCGGTCATCACCCTAGGGCAGGGAACAAAGACCTTGGAGGAAATCCTGTTAACTGAATCTGAGATCGCAAACACCTCACACAGTGCATTTAAGGAGAGTTCTGGAAAGATCTGCAGGCACAAATCCATCTGGACTGTCCTCCCACCCAGTCCGGCCCAGCCCTGCCCATCTTCAGTCTACCTCCCAGGTCTAAGGCGGGGCTAGAGGGTCCACCGCCTCCTCTCATGACACAACCTCTCATTTCAATAACTGTTTAGAGTATAGATTATATACAAATGCCATGCATCATTTTTCTAGCTATCTTTCTTACAGCCAACAATTTTCCACCCAACGTCAATGGTTGCCATGTATAAACAGCTACCCAGAGAGGAGCTGAAGAAACCCCCTGCTGCCCCATGCCACCCTGCTCCAGGGCTAAAGGAGCAAGGCGCTCCCAGACAGTCGCTCCCAGAGCGTCCCGCCAGATACGAAGTGCTGAGGAGGTCCCAGGGATGAACCTGCGGCTGAAAAGCAATCAGGTTTCCATACGCATTCCGAAGCTGCCTCTTAAAATGCACCTCACTGTTTCTGCTCACAAGTAGTTATCATTTATTACCGGAGTCTGACTAGCTTTATGGAAACTATAAAGGAAAGAAGAACACTTTGGTGAAAACAAAGAGACTGTTCGGAAAAAACTGCATGAGAGCAAAGGTAGCCTCAGGCTGAGGGACCCCGTGACCGTCATGGTGAAGTAGGCTCGGGCTCCATAGCTCTTCTTTAAATGACGCCAAAGGTCTTCACTTATAAAAGATGAGGCGGCTAAGTCCCTTCCTTCTCAGGCTGCAGACAAGGGACTTGGAGTCACAGAGCAGGGAGTCCATGGGACTCCCAGAAGCTCTCGAGGGCCCAGTGAGTTACCTACGATCACAATCTAAGTTTTCTTCTTTTAATTGTGTCCTAAGATTTTTTTTTTAAACTTTGCTCACGGCCTGAGTGATTGTGTGGTCTCCACTAGAAGCCCACTGCCACTTTCCCCTGAGGTCTGGGCTTTCCTGTAATAGCAAAGAGCACAGGCCTTGATGCCCCACAGCTGTGCGGTCCTGGGCACTTTGTGAACAGGCTCTGCTGACAGGCGTGTGGCCCGGAGTGGGAGGAGGGGAACGCGGGGGACACTGAGGCAAGTGTCAACCCAGAAGAGTCAGGAGACAGAGGGGCTCCAGTCAGATACCACGACTCCCAGATGAGACTGGGATTTGAGAAGCTGGAGAAAGAAATACAAGGTGAGTGTGAGAAAAGGAGAGGAATGGAAAGACCTGACTCCCTCCAGACTGTCAGGACGTGATCTAGGGTACACAGAGAAATGACCTTTACGATTCAAAAAGGAAAAATATTTCTGGGGAGGTGCTTACTATGTTCTGGGAACTCACTATGTGTCAGACTCTTGCTCCAAGCTTGTAAGTGGCAGAGCCAGGAACTGAACCTGGATCTTTTGGTCTCTGAGGTCCATACTTTTCATACCACCTAGTCTAGAAAGACAAAGCATCGGTGGATGCAATTCTTGGTGGTAAAAGCAGAGAGCCGACAGTGGTCCACGCCCTGGCTGTCTGTAACATAAGGGGAGCCCATGGCTGGCCCCCCAGGGTCACAGGACCATGGTCTGATATTGCTGCTTGGCAGATATGGAGCCGTACCGGAGAATCTTCTGGAAACGGATCCCACAAACTCTTAAGGGTTGAGTTGGTCAAGATGAATTACCATTTACTTTACCTTCTGGTTTTCCCTCCACTTCTTTGAGGTAAACTGTTTTCTGCTGTGGCAAAACAAATATCAAGAGGAGAAGGAAATATAAATTTTTAAGAGAAAGTGATTTTTCAGGTATGTTTGTCCTTTTACATTGTTCTTAAAATTAGTGCTACATGCAGAAACTGTAAGCTATTCTCATCTAGAGAGGAATGGAATTACCAGCAAAGAGAAAGAAGCCCAAGCTTCCCAAGCATTTCCACACAAATACCTCAAAGGCCTCAGAAGATATTAAACGTATTGGGAGACCACAGACTCGGTGGCAGCTCCAGTGTGGGCTGCTTTATAGTTACCATTTCATTAAGTTTTCATGAACTTGACACGATTTTGCTGTGGTCCCTGGGACATGGCTCAGATGGTAAAGAATCTGCCTGCAGTGCAGGAGACCTGGGTTCGATCCTCGGGTCAGGAAGACCCCTGAAGGAGGGAATGGCCACCCACTCCAGTATTCTTGCCTGGAGAATTCCATGGACAGAGGAACCTAATGGGCTATAGTCCATGGGGTCGTAAAGAACTGGACACAACTGAGCAACTAACACTTTTGCTTTCACTTTCTGGGACACCAGAATGGAACACTTCAGTCAAACCCTGCCCGTTTACCTTAAACTAAAGACACCGTGCCCAATATCCCAGGAGAGTGTGGTTCCAAGCTAGAACTAGCATTAAAATCAAGTCATGTCAGTAACAGTCCTGTGGCCCAGTGATTAGGAGTCTCTGCTTTTTTCTGTCAAAACCCAGATCCATCAACCAGCCACGGATGTAGAGCTATGAACACTGAACTGGAAGAGAGTGCAGATGAAACCTCTCTTGCTCTCTCGGACCCCTTCCAGCTCTGTGATTCAGCCCTGGCTATTTTTAATTGACGTTCCTTTTGGTTTCCTGGTCCCTACATGAAATGTTAAAGTCTGTGGCTTAACAAGTGCCTTGTAAACAGGACAATGATCTCCCTTGGTTTATAATTACTTCCCCCACTTACAGACTTCTAAGTCAATGTCACTACAAAACACAGGGCCCTAACTTTAGATCTTCCCTCCAGCCAGCCTCCTTGACTGCTAACCTATACTGGGTCTTTGCATTATATTGATCATTATCTGGATTGATGGCTTTCAGAAGCATTTCATTATCTATACATGAGCTATTAGCCTCACCAATACTCATTTTCATGTTATTTTCAAGATAGATAATAGGTCTTCCCAACAAGAAAAAAGTCTTCTGTCATTTACTGTCTTCCAACAGCTCTTTCCATCTCTAAAGAAATGAAAGTAATGTTGATCTTCTAAAAAGTACCTGCGACACGCTGGGGTTTTGTTTTCATTGCCCTAAACCATACAGTCCTCAAGCAAATGCCGACATGACAAAAAGGGACATCAGTGTCCAGACGACCATGTTTAAATCATCTGCACTGGATCTAAAAGAGGCTACAGAATCCTTCTGGTCTATTCTTTCAGTGTAGGGTGGAGGACATCCTCTATCTGGGAATAAAATGAGGAAGACACACAGAACTTAAAGATGAGACAGCACCTTACTTCTAGAAAATAGCCACGTACCTGTGTCTGATGCCTTTTTGACAATTTTGGGGTATTTCTGAAACTTTACAAAATAATAGCTCTCATATTCCATCAAAATAGTTTCAAGATCAACGTTGTCACACACTTGAAAGCGTCGTAACCCCATTTTAGTTTCTTGCTCCAAAGCATTGGCTGCATCAATATATCTGGCCATTTCACAAAAGAAAGAAAAAAATTAACTCTAGGTAAAGAGAATAAAGGCAAAGTCCAAAGAAACTCAATACAAATAGTAAGCGTATATTAAAGAGTACATTAAACAAAAACTAGAACATACAAGGTTTGCCTGTATAGTAAAGAGCTCCACCACATAGGTTAAGTATATCCAAACACTGTCTTTCAAAACATTTTGGGGACTTCCGCAGTGGTCCAGCAGCTAAGACTCTGCACTCCCAATGCAGGGAGCGTGGGTTCGATCCCTGCTCGGGGAACTAGGTCCAACACGCTGCAACTAAGAGTGCACATGCCACAGCGAAAGACCCCACATGCCTCAACGCAGATGGAAGACTCCAGGGGCCACAACTAAGACAGAGCACGGCCAAGTAAACACGTAAATAAAAATTAAAAAGACATTTTGGAAGAACTTCAGTTCAGTTCCGTCGCTCAGTCGTGTCCGACTCTTTGCAACCCCATGAATTGCAGCACGCCAGGCCTCCCTGTCTATCACCAACTCCCAGAGTTGACTGAGACTCACGTCCATCGAGTCAGTAATGCCATCCAGCCGTCTCATCCTCTGTCGTCCCCTTCTCCTCCTGCCCCCAATCCCTCCCAGCATCAGAGTCTTTTCCAGTGAGTCAACTCTTCGCATGAGGTGGCCAAAGTACTGAAGTTTCAGCTTTAGCATCATTCCTTCCAGTGAACACCCAGGATGATCTCCTTCAGAATGGACTGGTTGGATTTCCTTGCAGTCCAGGGGACTCTCAAGAGTCTTCTCCAACACCACAGTTCAAAAGCATCAATTCTTCAGTGCTCAGCTTTCTTCATAGTCCAACTCTCACACCCATACATGACCACTGGAAAAACCATAGCCTTGACTAGACGGACCTTTGCTGGCAAAGTAATATCTCTGCTTTTCAATATGTTATCTAGGTTGGTCATAACTTTCCTTCCAAGGAGCAAGCGTCTTTTAATTTCATGGCTGCAATCACCATCTGCAGTGATTTTGGAGCCCAGAAAAATAAAGTCTGACACTGCTTCCACTGTTTCCCCATCTATTTCCCATGAAGTGATGGGACCAGATGCCATGATCTTAGTTTTCTGAATGTTAAGCTTTAAGCCAACTTTTTCACTCTGACAAAATGTGGTCCACTGGAGAAGGGAATAGCAAACCACTTCAGTATTCTTGTCTTGAGAACCCCATGAACAGTATGAAAAGGCAAAATGACAGGATACTGATAGAGGAACTCCCCAGGTCGGTAGGTGCCCAATATGCTACTGGAAGTACTTAAAAGTCAAATAAGTAAATCAACTAAGAAAATATCTTGTAATTTACTTTTATTCATGTTTAGCCAAAGATGGTTATTTGCCCAACTTGCTTACTTCTTTATTTACTAGTATTCATTTCAGGTAACATTTGACAAGTGATAAAACCCCAGTTTAACCACGATAGGCAAGGCTTGCCATCACTGAAGTAGCTGAAAAGAATATGTCACGTGCTCTGAAGGGGATTCCAAAAATCTGTTGATCGACATCACTAAGGAAATTTAGTATAAGAAAGTGTCATCTACTTGGATGTATTGTTTCTGATAATTTCTTCATTGGTCACAGATTATACCACCAGCTTCCTCTGTATGCATGTAGTGTCAGCACCAGGGGTCCCTCGCTCACTTTAACCTGGTCAGTCAGAGGCTGTCTGACTTAAGTGGTCTTAGCAATAAAAGCAAGCTCCTTGTCTCACAATCCTCTGAAAGTGGAAAAACTCTGGTTTTAATCTGAGTCCTCAACCTCTTTGAAAACCAAAAACTCTCTCCTGAAAAACATGCAAATACGTACAAATTAGCATTTAATTTCAGGAACTCATCCAAAGACCTCAGATTGAGGACTCCAGTTAGAGTTCTTTCTCTTTGATTTCAACCCTGGGAACATATAGAGGAGAAAACTTTCCTTTTTTTTATCATGCTTCTTTCTGTGTTCCAGATTCAGATCAGTTAGAGGACTAAACTTTCTTAAAAGAGGTTGCCATGACTATTTCAAGTACCTTGCTTAATTTAAAGAATTTGCAAACGTGAATTGATTAGGTCATTCAGCTTCTATACATCTTAATGGCTCATCAGGCTTCTATCCTATGTCTTAATCCCCATTTTACATAGGAAAAAACTAAATCCATTTTTATTAATAATTTTTTGTTTAGTATGATGTAATACATGCTCATTTAAGAAAAAATTAGAAAATATAGATAAATCAAAAGAAAACTGCACTACTCAGAGACAATGTTAATGTTTTCTCTCTTTCCAAACATTTTTAAAATGACTTAAATACACATATACTTACATACATATACTTGTTTAAAAAGAAAAAAAAAAGATGGGAACATACATTAGAGACTGCCTGAATATAAAGACTGCTTTCCTGACATCACATTCTGAACACTTTCCAGGATCAGAGAGTTTGGGCTTAAAAATGATAACAATAGATGATGGCAGGCCCCATATTTCCTAAACTAATTGATCAGGAAAACAGGATTTTTTTTTTTTTTTTTGCCATTCCATGGGGAATGTGGAATCATACTTCCCCTACCAGGGATTGAACTCGTACCCCCTGCACGGGGAGCACAAGGTCTTAACCACTGGACCATCAGGGAAGTGCACAGAGCTATGTCTATGTGCTCCTATTCCATTGTTTGGGCTTGAACGGGGTCTGAATTTAACAGAGTTGGTAGGAGGAGCTACTGGAAATTCTTAACCAACAAAGTGACAGGACTTTAAAAAGAGGTGTGAGCAGTAAGGAGAAAGCCACAGTAGAAGAGATGCCGGAGAGGCTGGTAACAGGCACTGGGGCCAGAGGAGGTGCACGTGCGGAGCTAGAGGAACGGCAGCCATGACCCCTCACGTCGGCTCTCACTAACTCTCCCCCATGCATTTGATCTCTGCTCTTTGTTCACCTAGTGGTTCACTTATGCCCTGCCCCTGCTTGCTCTGTGCCCCTGTCTAAAACGTCCTTGTCCATCACAACTGTCTATCCACATTTTATACACCTTTCAAGACCAGCTCACATGGCCTTCCCTACAACGCTTTCTCTATTTATTTTAATACACAAAAATCAATCCTCTCAGCTTTTCATTTAAGGCAAGTCTACTTTCGTGACACTAATATGTCCTTAAACATTTTTCAACTTGATAATTCATTCATCTCTCCCTTTCCCAGCAGGTCTCTGGAAATGATCAACTTTAGCATAACTTCTATCAATTACAGATGCAAGAGGCCATCTCGTGGCAGAAAGGGGAAATGCATGCTTTGTAAACAGACGATTCTTGAGGCAGTAATAGCACCTGCAGGAGAAAGGATAGCTATGTGACTTTTGTCTTTTTGTTTTTACAGTTCTCCTGATACAGTTTCTAGAATACAAAAAAAAAAAAAAAAAGCAGTAATTACCTGTGTGAATTGCTGTGTCTTTCTTTCCAATTATTTCACCCATCTACCTGCTAGTAAGTTCCTTAATGGCTGCTCAAATAACACTTATCAAGCATCTATTAATACAAAGCTCATGATGTTGGGGCCTTATAAGGTGAGTTCAGGTCTATAAGGGTCAGTGAATCTGTGAAGGCAGCATTTCTCAGGGTGTTCCATGAAAAACTAGTCCCTAAAGATGGCCTGAGGAAAAATCAATTCCTTGGCCAAATTGGTTTGCAAAGCCCAAAATACTGTGACTTTAGCACAGATATATTCCCATTGTATGTAAATTAGAAGATCTGAGAAGTCAGGAAATAAAGGAGCCTGTTTAACCTAGATTAAGCCAAAGCCTTTGACTGTGTGGATCACAATAAACTGTGGAAAATTCTGAAAGAGATGGCAATACCAGACCACCTGACCTGCCTCTTGAGAAACCTGTATGCAGGTCAGGAAGCAACAGTTGGAACTGGACATGGAACAACAGACTGGTTCCAAATAGGAAAAGGAGTATGTCAACACTGTATATTGTCACCCTGTTTATTTAACTTCTATGCAGAGTACATCATGAGAAATGCTGGGCTGGAAGAAGCACAAGCTGGAATCAAGATTGCCAGCAGAAATATCAATAACCTCAGATATGAAGATGACACCACCCTTATGGCAGAAAGTGAAGAAGAACTAAAGATCCTCTTGATGAAAGAGGAGAGTGAAAAAGTTGGCTTAAAGCTCAACATTCAGAAAACTAAGATCATGGCATGCGGTCCCATCACTTCATGACAAACAGACAGTGAAACAATGGAAATAGTAGCTGACTTTATTTTTCTGGGCTCTAAAATCACTGGACTGATTTCTCCCTGGACTGACCACATTAGATCTTCAATGACAAAATGTGGCCTTTCTTATAATACCTTACATCAAAATTTTGGAAATGGCCTTTTTTCTCATGGTAAACATGATGAACATGGTAAACATCACTGCAGATGGTAACTGCAGCCATGAAATTAAAAGACACTTACTCCTTGGAAGGAAAGTTATGACCAACCTAAACAGTATATTAAAAAGCAGAGACATTACTTTGTCAACAAAGGTCCGTCTAGTCAAGGCTATGGCTTTTCCAGTGGTCATGTATGTATGTGAGAGTTGGACTATAAAGAAAGCTGAGCGCCAAAGAATTGATGCTTTTGAACTGTGGTGTTGGAAAAGACTCTTGAGAGTCCCTTGGATTGCAAATTGCAAGGAGATCCAACCAGTCCATCCTAAAGGAGATCAATCCTGGGTGTTCATTGCTAGGTCTGATGTTGAAGCGGAAACTCCAATACTTTGGCCACCTCATGCGAAGAGCTGACTCATTGGAAAAGACCCTGATGCTGGGAAAGATTGAGGGCAGGAGGAGAAGTGGACAACAGAGGATAAGATGGTTGGATGGCATCACCGACTCAATGGATATGGGTTTGGGTGGATTCTGGGAGTTGGTGATGGACAGGGAGGCTGCGGTTCATGGGATCACAAAGAGTTGGACATGACTGAGCGACTGAACTGAACTGAACTGAACCCAATGTTTGCCAAGCTTACTTGACCATAAAGCTCATTTGAAGTCATATCAATTAACATTCTGCAGAATGACTGTTATAGAGTTCCAGGTGCTTAGAAAACACTGTCTCAAGGTAATTCAGCTCAGAGTTTTTTGAATGGAGCTGAGATTTTTATCAAAAGATAATGAAAAGTGGGCCAAACCCACATTTTTAACTGCTTTAAGTTCTTTGCTGAACCAGGTTGTGTATTAGAAGGATAAAATCCATCTCGTACCTCCTCCACAGTAAAAGTAAGCAAGCACTCATATATGCTCACGTGGTATCAGGCACTACTCTAAGCAAGTCGTATGTTGAATCCTCATAATAAAACATGTGCCTGACACTCATTATCTTCCATTACTCCATTTTACAAGCAAGGGAACTGAGGGACAAAGAAAGTAAGTAGATTGCCCAAGGTCACTGGTTAGCAAAGAGTAGAGTGGGCATTTGAACCAAGGCAGATTGGCTCCTCCATCAAGGCAGAACCTCTTGATGAAGGTAAAAGAGGAGAGTGAAAAAGCTGGCTTAAAAGTCAACATTCAAAAAACCAAGATGATGTCATCTGCTCCCATGACTTCATGGCAAATAAATGGGGGAAAAGTGGAAACAGTGGCATATTTTATTTTCTTGGGCTCCAAAATCACTGCGGACAGTGACTAAAGCCATGAAATTAAAAAAAGCTTGCTCCTGGAAGAAAAGCTATGACAAACCTAGACAGAGTATTAAAAAGCAGACATCGATGAAGCAACTGACAAACAACTAATCTCAAAAATATACAAGCAACTCCTACAGCTCAACTCCAGAAAAACAAATGACCCAATCAAAAAATGGGCCAAAGAACTAAACAGACATTTCTCCAAAGAAGACATACAGGGCTAACAAACACATGAAAAGATGCTCAACATCACTCATTATCAGAGAAATGCAAATCAAAACCACTATGAGGTACCATTTCACACCAGTCAGAATGGCTGCGATCCAAAAGTCTACAAATAATAAATGTTGGAGAGGGTGTGGAGAAAAGGGAACCCTCTTACACTGTTGGTGGGAATGCAAACTAGTACAGCCACTATGGAGAACAGTGTGGAGATTCCTTAAAAAACTGGAAATAGAACTGCCTTATGATCCAGCAATCCCACTGCTGGGCATACACACTGAGGAAACCAGAATTGAAAGAGACACGTGTACCCCAATGTTCATTGCAGCACTGTTTATAATAGCCAGGACATGGAAACAACCTAGATGTCCATCAGCAGATGAATGGGTAAGACAGCTGTGGTACATATACACAATGGAGTATTACTCAGCCATTAAAAAGAATACATTTGAATCAGTTCTAATGAGGTGGATGAAACTGGAGCCTATTATACAGAGTGAAGTAAGCCAGAAGGAAAAACACCAATATAGTATACTAACACATATATATGGAATTTAGAAAGATGGTAACAATAACCCGGTGTACGAGACAGCAAAAGAGACACTGATGTATAGATCAGTCTTTTGGACTCTGTGGGAGAGGGAGAGGGTGGGAAGATTTGGGAGAATGGCATTGAAACATGTAAAATATCATGTAAGAAACGAGTTGTCTGTCCAGGTTCGATGCACGATACTGGATGCTTGGGGCTAGTGCACTGGGACGACCCAGAGGGATGGTATGGGGAGGGTGGAGGGGGGAGGGTTCAGGATGGGGAACACATGTATACCTGTGGCGGATTCATTTTGATATTTGGCAAAACTAATACAATTATGTAAAGTTTAAAAATAAAATAAAATTTAAAAAAGCAGACATCGCTTTGCCGACAAAGGTCCTATAGTCAGAGCCATGGTTTTTTCAGTCGTGATGTGAGAGTTGGATAATAAAGAAGGCTGAGCACTGAAGAACTGATGCTTTCAAATTGTGGTGCTCGAGAAGGTTCTTGAGAGTCTGTTGGACACAAGTTGATCAAACCAGTCAATCCAGTCATTCCTAAAGGAAATAAACCCTGAATATTCATTGGAAGGATTGATGCTGAAGCTGAAGCTCCAATATTCTGTCCACCTGATGCGAACAGCTGACTCACTGGAAAAGACCCTGATGCTGGGAAAGATTGAGGGTATCAGGAGAAGGGAGTGACAGAGGATGAGATGGTTGGATAGAATCACTGACTCAGTGGACATGAATTTGAGCAAACTCCAGAGATAGTGAAGGACAGGGAAGTCTGGTGTGCTGCAGCCCATAGGTGACAAAGAGTCGGACATGACTTAGCGACTGAACAACAACAATACTGGCTCCTGAGTCTGTGTTGCTATCTTGCAAGCCCTTCCTACCACACCAACCTGCCAGCCCTGGTTTTAGAGCAGACACTTGGCACTATGCTGCCCTTGGAAGCGCTTTCCATCAATGAACGGTGAAAAGTGCAGAGCAACCCACTGCCCACATGCAGACTGCCTGGTTCGTCAATTGCTCTTCTTCCCTGGACTGACATTAGATCTTCAATGACATGAAGATCTAATGTTAAACATGACGCAGTTCATCATGTTTCAGTTCAGTTCAGTTGCTCAGTCGTGTCCGACCCTTTGCGACCCCATGAACTGCAGCATGCCAGGCCTCCCTGTCCATCACCAACTCCTGGGGTTTACCCAAACTCATGTCCGTCACCTAGTTGGTGATGCCATCCAACCATCTCTTCCTCTGTCATCCCTTTCTCCTCCTGCCTTCAATCTTTCCCAGCACCAGGGTCTTTTCAAATGAGTCAGCTCTTCCCATCAGGTGGCCAAAGTACTGGAGTTTCAGCTTCAACATCAGTCCTTCCAATGAACACCCAGAACTGATCTCTAGGATGGACTGATCTCCTTGCAGTCCAAGGGACTCTCAAGAGTCTTCTCCAACACCACAGTTCAAAAGCATCAATTCTTCGGTGCTCAGCTTTCTTCACAGTCCAACTCTCACATCCATACATGACCACAGGAAAAACCATAGCCTTGACTAGATGGACCTTTGTTGGCAAAGTAATGTCTATGCTTTTTAATATGGTGTCTAGGTTGGTCATAACTTTCCTTCCAAGGAGTAAGCGTCTTTTAATTTCATGGCTGCAGTTACCATCTGCAGTGATGTTTACCATGTTCATCATGTTTACCATGAGAAAAAAGGCCATTTCCAAAATTTTGATGTAAGGTATTATAAGAAAGGCCACATTTTGTCACTGAAGATCTAATGTGGTCAGTCCAGGGAGAAATCATATTACTCAGTAACAAAGTTTGTTCAAAAGTGCTGTTAAAATAAAAAAAAATTGCTGGGACTTCCCTGGTGGCACAGTGGGATAAGAATCTGCCTGCCAATGCAGGGGACTCAGGTTTGAACCCTGCTTCCGGAAGATTCTACGTGCCATGGAGCAACAAAGCCTGTGCGCGACAAATACTGGGCCCGTGTACTGCAACGACTGAAGCCTCCTCTGCAACAAGAGAAGCCACTTTCGTGAAAAGCCCACGGATCGTAACAAAGAGGAGCCCCTGCTTGCCACAACTAGAGAAAGCCCTCCCAAAGCAACAAAGACCCAATGCAGCCAAAAATGAATAAGTAAACAAAAAGAATTTTTAAATGCTGTTGTCGACTTAGTGAACAAACTTATGGCTGCTAGCGGGTAGGGGGAGAGGGATAATTTGGGAGTTTGGGATGAACATGTACACACTGCTATATTTAAAATGGATAACCAACAAGGAACTACTGTATGGCACATGGAACTCTGCTCAGTGTTATGTGGTGCCCTGGAGGGGAGAGGAGTTTGGGGAGACTGGAGATATGTATAACATAGGGCTGAGTCCCCTTCGATGCTCACCTAAAACTATCACAACTTTGTTAATCGGCTATACTCCAATATAAGATAAAAATTTTTTCAAAAATGCTGTGTTATAATCCATCACCAAAAAGGATGCCTTTGAAATTTTGGCCAAAAAAAAAAAAAAACCTCCACGATAAAAATTCAAATCTTTCAATAACAAAAGAATGCTTCACTACAGTTGCAGAGATTTCATTTTCTGACTTTTAAAAGCCATCTTTTTTTTTTTTTAACTCAAAAAATATGCCACACATACATTTTGATTTTCCTGAGGTAATCCTCAAACAAAAACAAGTCTTCCACACCAGAGCAGAGGAATCAGATCCTCAAAGACTTTGGGGGTGAGACAGGCCTGCAAAGTGCCCCCACTTAGAGCCAGGAGACTTCCAGCAAGTTGCTAGATGCCCCTAAGCCTCAATTTCTTCAAATGTAAAAGGGGGACCCTAATACTACTTCCCTTAGAGCTTAAAAGAAAAAGTCCTCAAGGTCTCTAGAATGGTCATTCCCCTTGGGAGGGCGCTAGATTTATTTAAAACAGCTGCTGCTGGCACAGATCAGAGAAACAAGCATCAGCTCTCACTTCCGTCCCAGCCACCTCCTACCCTCCAGCTTGCCTTCCTACCTCAACACGAGGGTTACTAGACTCTCAGCTACAGTGGATCTCCTATTTCACGGACAGCTACAACATTTATCGGAGGAAGAGATGCTCATTCAGTCTTTTGGGAGAATACCAGCAGCCGGCTGGTTCTTTGTGCTCTAAGGAAAGGTTTCTCCATCAGGGTGTGATTGACATTTGGGGTTGTCCTGTACACCTGAAGGGCGTTCAGCAGCATCCCGGCCTCTTCCCACTAGATACCGGTACACCACTCAGAAGGACTCCAGACGTTGTCAAATATCTTTTCAGTGGTTCTCTGGGTTGAGAACCACTGCTTTAACTCAAAAGTTTTTAGCCCTATTAATCCTGAAACCTGAATATTTTCTTCCAGGCTGAAAATTTTAAAAGGAAAGGAAACTCTAAACAGTAGTCTTCAGGAACTTCCCTGGTGGACCAGTGGTTAAGACTCTGAGTTTCCAATGCAGGGGGCAAGGGTTTGATCCCTTGTTGGGGAACTAAGATCCCACATGCCGTGCAGTGCAACAGCCAAAATAAAATAAAAAATAAATTAAAAAGAGGAGCCTTCAGATACTTTGTAGTCTCTCTTCCTCTCCCGGACCCAGCATACCAGCAGTCTTCATCGTAAGTGCTCACACATTTTTTTTCTAGTCGCACAGGCATGTGACCCCATGAACTGTAGCCCGCCAGGCTCCTCTGTCCATGGAATTCTCCAGGCAGGAGTACTGGAGTGGGTTGCCATTTCCTTCTCCAATGCTCGCACATTTTTAAATGAGGTAGGTGGCCAAACTCAAATGCTTCCCAATTTCCTCAGGAAAGAGAGTTGAGTACAAGTCATCCAGGTAAATGCAAAACCTTTATTTTGAGGAAGGAAAACTGAGGAGTAAGAAAGCTGTCTTTGTGTGCCAGCAATGGGACTTCAGAAATCTCATTAAAAGGCCTACACCATCTTCAAACCTGATTGGGAAAGGGCAAGTATCCCATGAACTGGGTAGCTTTGTTAATACAATTTTTTTTAACGCACAATGTGAAAAATATCTAGACAAATGAGAGAATAAAAATAGGTGTCTGGGTTGCTGGAGGTGGGGTAGGGGCATTGATAGGTAGGGCACAAGAGATTTTTAGAGCAGAGAAGCTGTTCTGCATGATACTACAAGGGTGGATATGTGACATCATGCCTTTGTCAAAACTCGTAGAACTATACGACACAAAGTGAACTCTGATGTAAACTACAGACTTCAATAATAATATATCAGTATCAACTCACCAAGTGCAATAAACGTACCCATCGATGTAAGCTGTAACAGGGTCACTAGGCAGGGGGGGGAACTGCTGATATATGGGAGTTCTCACCCATATACCAGAAATCTCTGCTCAGTTTTTCAGTAAATCGAAAACTGCTCTAAAAAATACAGTTATTAATTGCTTTTAAAAGTGTGTATCTGGAAAGGCAGAGGTCAGAGAAAGAGAGGAATCATCTCTGTAAATATCTGTAGTGCAACATACCCTTCTTGTGTTAAGTAATGCAAAATCAAAATCAGAAGATTTTTTCGTCGTGCTTCTGTCCTCATCTCGCACTGTGAACAAAAAAGAAAATGCAGATGGGATAACAATGAAATACAACACTCCTTCTATAGCAGTAAACTCTTGAAGGTAATTGTAACCTGTCAAAAGCAAGAAGCATAACTTAAAGGCTGCAAGACAGGTTGGGGTCTCTAAGGATATATAAAGTTGTTTTTCCATTGTTATTTTCTTCTCAGAGCTGCCTCCTCAATTGTAAACTGAAGGTACAATGATCTCAATTGGGATTGCACTTGACTAGTTCACTTCTTACTGCCAAACTAATTGGCATTTTATTGCTTATCACTGCAAAGGAACAAATACACACACATTTATTTGAACCAGGTGAAGGAAAGTGATGTTAAAAGATAAACTCTTTTGCAACCCTATGGACTGTAGTTGGCCAGGCTCCTCCATCCATGAGATTTCCCAGGCAAAAATACTGGAGTGGGTTGCTACTTCCTTCTCCAGGGGATATTTGAGACTCAGGGGTCAAACCTGCATCTCCTGCATTGGCAGGCAGATTCTTTACCACTGAGCCACCAGGGAAACCCTTAAATTCACCCAGAATCCCACCCAGACCCTTCACAAACATGCAGATGATGTTTGGTAGAAACCAACACACTACTGTAAATCAATTATCCTTCAATTAAAAATAAATTTTTAAAATATTGTGGAGATAAGTTCCAACAAACCACTCAGGAGAACCCCACCCAGGCATTTAGAATATCCTCTTGAGTAGCAGGGACCATAAAGGGGACATTCCCAAATAACAATGTCCTTATTTAAACTGAATGAAGCTGTACTTTAATTCATAGTATTAATGTGCATTATCCGTATTAATTACATTATCTGGTATCTCACATTCTCTTAAAATGTATTCATAAAATATTTACCTTCACTAATACTTCCCTTATTTGAAAATGCTTACCTTTATCTAAAGAGAACACAGGTAAGAACTGGATAAAAGCAAGAAAGGCCCGAGTGGCCCAAATTATATCATAAAATATAGGCACAAACACGATGATGACACATAGAAACTTTTGAGGCATTCATCCAAACTTTCTAAAAATTAATGTAATAAAATTGAAATATCCATTGTTGTTGTTCAGTCACCCAATCATGTCTGACTCTTTGTGACCCCGTGGACTGCAGCATGCCAGGCCTCTCCATCTCCCAGAGTTTGCCCAAGTTCATGTTCATTGCATCAGTGATGCCGTCCAGCCATCTCATCCACTGACACTCTCTTCTCCTTCTGCCCTCAATCTTTCTAGCATCAGGTACGTTCCCAATGAGTCGTTTGTTCACATCAGATCACCAAAATACTGGAGCTTCAGCTTCAGTATCAGTCCTCCCAGTGAATATTTAGGGTTGATCTCCGTTAAGATTGACTGGTTTGATCCCCTTGCTGTCCAAGGGACTTTCAGGAGTCTTCTCCAGCACCACAGTTTGAAGGCATCAATTCTTTGGCATTCTGCCTTCTTTATGGTCCAGTTCTTACAACCATACGTGACCACTGGGAAGACCATGGCCTTGACTATCTGGATCTTTGCTGGTAGAGTAATGTCTCTGCTTTTCAACACACTATCTAGGTTTGTCATGGCTTTCTTGCCAAGAAGCAATCGTCCTGATTTCATGGCTACAGTCATCATCCCCAGTGATTTTGGAACCCAAGAAGAGGAAATGTCTCACTACTTCCACCTTTTCCCCTTCTACCTGCCATGCAGTAATGTGGCCAGATGCCATGACCTTAGTTTTTTTTAATATTTAGTCTTAAGCCAACTCTTTTGAAAAAGGAACAGAAAATAAGAACAAGCTCTTGGAAGTTAAAAATATTATTGTCTAAATAAATTCTCTAGAATGGTTTAAAGACAAGGCCAAGAAAACTGTTCAGAAAATAGAAAAAAAAAAAGAGAGAGAGAGAGACCCAAAAATGGGACACTATAGGGGAAAAAATCTTAAAAAATCAATCCAGGTTATACCCCATTAATAGAGGTTCTTAAAAATAAACTGGAGAAAGCACAGGGGGGTAATTTACAATGAAATAATAAAAGACATTTTATTTTAGAATGGAAGCATGAGAATGTCTGGTTTGACAACGGCAAGCCCAGCGAATGGAAAAAGGCAGGTATGAACGAAATTGTGTAATTTCAGAACACCAGAGTTAAAAAGATTCTAAAAGTTTCCTGAGAAGAAAAGATCCTTTACCTTCAAAGGACCAGGAATAAGAAAGTTATGCCCTTTCAAATTATCACAGTTTTAAATAGAACAAAGACACTTTCAGCCATGCAAATTCTCAACCACATCTCCATGTACCTTTGCTTTTCTGGTGGTCTAGTGGTTAAGAATCCGCCTGCCAATGCAGGGGACACAGGTTCGACTCCTGGTCTGAGAGGATCCCAAATGCTGAGGATCTAAGCCTTTGCACCACAACTATTGAGCCTATGCTCTAGAGCCCATGACCTGCAACTACGGAAACCTGTGGTCTGCACAGGGCAGGCCACTGCAGCAAGAAGCCTACACACCTCAACACAGAGGAGCCCCGACGTTCTGCAACTGAAGAAAGCCCACAGGCAGCAGTGAAGACCCAGTCCTGCCAAAAATGAACAAATAAGTAAACCTTTAAAAAAATAGTTTAAAATGGTTAAATTTATGTAATGCGTATTATGTCACAATGAAAAAGAAACTTAAAAAGGGATAAAATATAGTACTATTTGATTTTTAAATACCCGTATGCATGTTTTAAAAGATTTTTTTTCCCTATATGTGTCCCATTTTTTGGTCTCTTTTTTTCTATTTTCTGGGCAACTTCCTTGGCCTTGTCTTTAAATAATTCTACATAATTTATTCAGACAAAAATACTTTTAACTTCCAAGAGCTTGTTCTTATGCTCTGATCGTTTCTTTTTCAAAACATATTGTTCTTGTTTTTTGAATACACTGTTCTCTTAAGATTCAGTTAAGTTCAATATTTTGAACATAATGTTTATGCAGGCAAGTAAAACACTATTTTATAAAGATATCCACCCAAAATGATTCACATAAAGTTTTGTTGCTTAAGGTGATAAGTTTTTATTCAGATTGCCAGAAAATACAGAAAACGAAGCAACTTGTATTTCTAAGACCTTGTGAAGGAATCATAGTAAACCTTCATTCCAATCCCAAAGAAAGGCAATGCCAAAGAATGTTCAAACTACCGCACAATCACATTCATCTTACATGCTAGTAAAGTAATGCTCAAAATTCTCCAAGCCAGGCTTTAGCAATATGTGAACCGTGAACTCCCTGATGTTCAAGCTGGTTTTAGAAAAGGCAGAGGAACCAGAGATCAAATTGCCAACATCCGTTGGATCATGGAAAAAGCAAGAGAGTTCCAGAAAAACATCTATTTCTGCTTTATTGACTATGCCAAAGCCTTTGACTGTGTGGATCACAATAAACTGTGGAAAATTCTGAAAGAGATGGGAATACCAGACCACCTGACCAGCCTCTTGAGAAACCTATATGCAGGTCAGGAAGCAACAGTTAGAACTGGACATGGAACAACAGACTGGTTCCAAATAGGAAAAGGAGTACATCAAGGCTGTATATTGTCACCCTGCTTATTTAACTTCAATGCAGAGTACATCATGAGAAATGCTGGGCTGGAAGAAGCACAAGCTGGAATCAAGATTGCCAGCAGAAATATCAATAACCTCAGATATGCAGATGACACCACCCTTATGGCAGAAAGTGAAGAGGAACTCAAAAGCCTCTTGATGAAAGTGAAAGAGGAGAGTGAAAAAGTTGGCTTAAAGCTCAACGTTCAGAAAACTAAGATCATGGCATCTGGTCCCATCAGTTCATGGGAAATAAATGGGGAAACAGTGGAAACAGTGGCAGACTTTATTTTTTGGGGTTCCAAAATCACTGCAGATGCTGACTGCAGCCATGAAATTAAAAGACGCTTACTCCTTGGAAGGAAAGTGATGACCAACCTAGATAGCATATTGAAAAGCAGAGACATTACTTTGCCAACAAAGGTCCATCTAGTCAAGGCTATGGTTTTTCCTGTGGTCATGTATGGATGTGAGAGTTGGACTGTGAAGAAAGCTGAGTGCCGAAGAATTGATGCTTTAGAACTGTGGTGTTGGAGAAGACTCTTGAGAGTCCCTTGGACTGCAAGGAGATCCAACCAGTCCATTCTAAAGGAGATCAGTCCTGGGTGTTCTTTGGAAGGAATGATGTAAAAGCTGAAACTCCAGTACTTTGGCCACCTCATGCGAAGAGTTGACTCATTGGAAAAGATTCTGATGCTGGGAGGGATTGGGGGCAGGAGGAGAAGGGGACGACAGAGGATGAGATGGCTGAATGGCATCACTGACTCGATGGACGTGTGCTTGAGTGAACTCTGGGAGTTGTTGATGGACAGGGAGGCCTGGCGTGCTGCAATTCATGCGGTCACAAAGAGTCGGACGCAACTGAGTGACTGAACTGAACTGAACTGAACTACCTTTTCAACCAAAATTTGTTTTCTGCCATTCAGAGATAATTATTGCTTTTTAAAAAAATTAATTTGCATTTTATCACCCAGTTTATACACATTTTGTTGCTATTTATTTAAACTTTTTCTTTGAATTCAGGATAAAATAAATAAAGCAAAAGTCCCCAGAAGTCTAAGAGAAAAGGAGATTAAAGGAAAATTATAATCCTTGAAGTAATAAAATATTTAACACAAAAAGTAGTGACTTAAACTGGGGAAAATATTTACAAATGACACATCGGATAAAGAACTATATAAAAAATATACAAAGAGCTCCTAAAACTCAACAATAAGAAAACAAAAAATACAATTGAAAATGGGCAAAAGAAATGAACAAATACCTCACAAAAGAAGATATATGGATAGTCTAAACAAATATATGTAAAGATGCTCAACAACATACGTCATCAAGGGGTAGCACATTAAAACAAGATAGCACTGCACACCTATCAGAATGGTGAAAATCCAAAACACTACCAGCACCACATACTGATGAAGATGCGAAGCCATGGGAACTCTCACTCACTGATGGTGGGAAGGCAGAATGGTACGGCCGCTTCGGAAGACAGTTTGTTGGTTTCTTACAAAACTAAACATACTCTTACCATATGATCCAGCTGTCATGCTCCTTGGTATTTACTCCAAAGAGTTAAAAACACATCTACGCACAAACTTTCACTCTGAAGCTGCCCATGCAGCTTTATTCATAATTGCCAGAAACAATCAAAATACCCTATTTCAGTACGTGAATCAATAAAGTGCACCACATCTACACAACAGAATATCAGACAGTATTTTTAAAAAATATATTAAGGCATGAAGGAAACATGCATATTACTAAGTGAAAGAAGCCGATCTGAAAAGGTAACAATGGAAGAAACTTTCAAATACTGAGTTATGGAGAAGTCATTCTGCCTAACACGTGATCTGGCTTAGTCTACAATAGCCAGTCTGCAGCCTATCAAATATAAAGTGTACATCTGCTTTAACCATTAAAGAAAAGAATGCTTTTAAAAACCAAAATGGAGTAACTGTAGTTCAAGCATCCAACATGGAGCCTGGTGGCCACTGTGAATGTGGTTTCAGACAGGTTCTACATTACTAAGCACTTGAATTTCTGAACAGTATCAGACTCAACACCACCACTAGCTATCCTCAAACCGCTAGCAGCTGCAACCATGTGGACCCCAACCAATCCTTACTCCACAAGCACACTTACTTCTTGCCAGCTCCAGTTATAATTCTTGATAAACAGCTCATATAACTAGTTGTAACCTTCCAGTTTTTGCCTTTAAAAGCCTGCCCCATTTTGATCCTGCAGAACATAATTCAAATGCTTCTTGAATCTGTGTCTCCCAAGCTATAGTCCTTGGTTTGGCTCAAATAAAACTTCTCTACTTTTATTATGGGATGGGCCAGGTGGCTCACACAGTAAAGAATCTGCCTACAATGCAGACCCAGATTCGATCCCTGAGTTAGGAGGATCCCCTGGAGAAGGAAATGGCAATCCACTCCAGCATTCTTGCCTGGAAAAACCCATGGACAGAGGAGCCTGGAGGGCTACAGTCCATGGGGTCGCAAAGAGTCGGACATGACTGAGCAACTGACACTTTCACTTCATTCCTATTTTAGGTTGTTTATTGATTATTTATATCAACAGTTTCATACTGTGTGATTTCACCCATGTGACATTCTAGAAAAAAAAAGCAAAACTATGAAGACAATAAGATCAGTGGTGGGGAGAGAGAGGGAGACAGAACACAGAGGCTTTCAGAGGGGTGAACTATTCTACATGACACTATCAAGGTAGCCACATTGTCAAAATCGATAGGGTGTGCACAAAGTGACTTTTAATGCAATGCAAACTATGTACTCTGAGTAATAAAGACGTGTCAATGTAGATTCATCTGATGCAAGATATTGATGATGCTGGAGTTGTGGACATGTGAGGTGGGAGATATATGGGAATTCTCTGAACTTTCCACTCAATTTTGCTGTGAACCTAAAACTGCTCTTTAAAAAAAATTCTTTTTTTTTCAATATGAATTGATTTTTAAACAAAAATATCAGATCTAATACTGGGTTGGCCAAAAAGTTCATTCTTTTTTTTCCCTGTAAAATGGATCTAAATAGCACTCGGTTGTCTTTAACTTCATTGGAAACAATTTTCAGACTGTATTTTAACAGCAGTCATATCAGTGTGCAACTTTTTAAAAAAGCATCAAAATTGGTGAATTTTTGTGTAGCCATTTTAATATTGAAGATGGAAGTAAAAAGCAACATTTTTGGCATTTTATGCTTTATTATTTTGAGAAAGGTAAATACTCAACTGAAACACACAAAAAAAGATTTTTTAAGTGTTTGGAGAAGGTGAAAAAACATGTCAAAAGTGCTTTGTGGAGTTTTTTGCTAGACGATGCTCCACAGTCAAGTAGACCAGTTGAAGTTGATAGAGATCAAATCAAGACATTAACTGGGAACTATCAATGTTATATCACACAGGAGACAGCTGATATACTCAAAATATCCAAATCAAGCATTGGAAATGATTTGCACCAGCTTGGTTACGTTAATCACTTTGATGATTGGGTTCCACATAAGTCAAGTGGAAAAAAAACCTTCTTGACCATATTTCTGCATGTGATTCTCTACTTAAATGTAATGAAAACTGTCCATTTTAAAAAACAGATTGTGACGGGCAATGAAAAGTGGATACTGTACAATAATGTAGAATGGAAGAGATCGTGGGGCAAGTGAAATGAACCACCCTCTACCATACCAAAGGCCAGTCTTCAACCAAAGAAGGTGCTATTGTGTATACGGTGGGGTCGGAAGGGAGTCCTTTATTAAGAGCTCCTTGCCAAAAACCTAACAATTAATTCCAACAAGTACTGCTCCCAATTAGACCAACTGAAAGCAGCACTCAACAAAAAGTGTCCGGCATCAGTCAACAGAAAACACATAATCTTCCATCAAGATAACAAAAGAGCACATATTTCTCTCATGACCAGGCAAAAACTATTAAGAGCTTGGCTGGGAAGTTCTGATTCATCCAATGTATTCACCAGACATTGTACCTTTGGATTTCCATTTATTTTGGTCTTTACAAAATTCGCTTAATGGAAAAAAATTCAATTCCCTAGAACTGTAATAAGCGCCCAGAAGAGTTCTTTGCTCAAAAAGAGAAAAAGTTTTGGGAATATGGAATTATGAAGTTGTCTGGAAAATGGCAGAAGGTAGTGGAAGAAAACGGTGAGTACATTGTTCAGTAAAGTTTCTGGTGAAAATGAAAAATACGTCTTTTATTTTTATTTTACAATTGAAGGAAATTTTTGGCCAACTCAATATATTTAAACGGAGTCACTCTTCAAAGTAGTCACCTTAATAGGTCATGCTTTTATTCTATTGCTCAAAACATTTCTGAAACTCTTCTTTTAAAATCACCTTCAATGTAGATTCATCCCTGTTACCTCAGGTGGTAAAGCATCTGCCTGCAATGCAGGAGACCTGAGTTTGATCCCTGGGTCGTCGGGAAGATCCCCTGGAGAAGGCAATGGCAACCCACTCCAGTACTCTTGCCTGGAAAATCCCATGGACGGTGGAGCCTGGTGGGCTACAGTCCATGGGGTCACAAGGAGTCAGACACGACTGAGCGACTTCACTTCACTTCATCCTCTCCTAGCCCACATTTACAAAAATAATACGCGGCCCTGTAGAAAACTGGACCAATGCATAAATGCACAAGAAAAAAAAATTAAGATATTTTGGTTACATTTTTTCCATCTTCTTACAAAATAGGCTTCTCATGTGTTTTGATAAGCTGTGTTTTTTTTTTCCATAAAAATACTTTGTAAATATTTTCCCCAGCTATTAAAAGTTTTAATGACTGCACAGAAAGCATCATAACTTAATCACCCCTCAGCTGTTGGAGAGTCCTCTTGTTTGAAGTTGGGCCTCACCAAATTTAAGAACACACTTTATTAGCAGCTTTGACTGTTTCTAAAATCCAAATTTGCCCTCAGGGACAGATCTGATAACATTAAGAGAGTTTTAAAAGCAGATGACAGGCCATCCTTAAAAAATGACCCTGGGTACATCTCCCCCTCTGTCCTTAAAGAAATCTGTAGCATCAGGGGGAGTTAAAAAACTGGAAAGGCAAGATAAAAATCAAGAAGGGTGCTCGCTTCGGCAGCACATATACTAAAATTGAAACGATACAGAGATTAGCATGGCCCCTGCGCAAGGATGACACGCAAATTCGTGAAGCGTTCCATATTTTTATCATATATGAAACGAGTCGCCAGTCCAGGTTCGATGCACGATACTGGATGCTTGGGGCTGGTGCACTGGGACGACCCAGAGGGATCGTATGGGGAGGGAGGAGGGAGGAGGGTTCAGGATGGGGAACACATGTATACCTGTGGCGGATTCATTTTGATATATGGCAAAACCAATACAATATTGTAAAGTTTAAAAATAAAATAAAATTCAAAATTAAAAAAAAAAGAATCAAGAAGGGAATTACAGTAATCTTTGCTACGTTTTTATCTGTTATTATGAAATATGTAATTCATATAGAAGAGTATAAAACATCCATTCCTTTTTAATAATAATAACAACAGGCTACACCCTGGTTAGAGCCCAGAGCACGTTCTGTGTCTAAGAAACCCCCTCACTGTTCCTTTCAGACGTTTCCCCTCCTCCCACCAGAGGTAACTTCCATCCCAATTTTTATGCTCAGCATTGCCTTTCTCTTTATGGTTTTACCAACTACGTGAAAGTGAACGTCGCTCAGTCGTGTCCAACTCTTTGCAACTCCATGGACTATACAGTCCATGGAATTCTCCAGGCCAGAATACTGGAGTGGGTAGCCTTTCCCTTCTCCAGGGGATCTTCCTGACTCAGGAATCGAACCAGGGTCTCCTGCATTGCAGGAGGATTCTTTACCAACTGAGCTATCAGGGAAGCCTACCATACATCCTTAAAAATACACTGTAGATAGTTTTCACATTTTTTAATAGCCATAAATATTTACTCACGATCACATTTTAAAGAACTGGAGAGTCTATTACTAAGAGAATGAATAAACATTGTGTGATACGTTCTTCTTTTAACTTTTGTGTGTGTGTTAGTCCCTCAGTCATGTCCGACTCTTTGCGACCCCACAAACTAACCCGCCAGGCTTCTCTGTCCATGGAATTCTCCAGGCAAGAACACTGGAGTGGATTGCCATTCCCTTCTCCAGAGGATCTTCGCAACTCAGGGATTGAACCCTGGTCTCCTGCATCACAGGCAAATTCTTTACTGTTTGAGCTACAGGGAAGTCCTTTAAATTATGTATACAGCCTCCCTGTTGGGGAATCAAACTCCCATCTCCCACATGACAGGTGCAGATACTCACCACTATACTAACGAGGAAGGGCTTTTTTATTGGAAGAGAATTGCTTTTATTGGAGGATAATTAACTTTTTTATTGGAGGATAATTGCTTTACAATGTTGTGGTGGTTGCTGCCGTACATCAATATGAATTAGTCATAATTTTATACATATCCCCTCTCTAAAGCCTCTCTCTCTCCCCATTCCACCCCTCGAGGTCGTCACAGAGCAACAGGCCAGGCTCTCTGTGTTATAGAGCAGTTTCCTCTTAGTTGTCTATCTCACACATGATGATGAACAGATGTCAGTGTTACTTTCTCGATTTCTCCTAGCCCCTCCATCCCCAGCTGGGTCCACAAGTCCATTCTCTAGTCTGTGTCTCCATTTCTTCCCTGTAGATGGGTTCATCAGTACTATTCTTCTAGAGTATATCGTTTAGATACCATGTACATATACATATTGTATATATATGCCTGGAGAATTCCATGGACAGAGAAGCCTGGCAGGTTAGTTTGTGGGGTTGCAAAGAGTCGGACACGACAGAGGGACTAACACACACAAAAAAGTTAAATTAAAAAAAGAATGTATCATATAATGTTTATTTATTCTCTTAGTAATAGACTCTTCAGTTCGTTAAAATGTGATCATGAGTAAATATTTTTGGCTTCCCTGTGGCTCAGTCGGTAAAGAGTCTGCCTGCAATGCAGGAGACCTGGGTTCTATCCCTGGGTTGGGAAGATCCCCTGGAGAAGGGAATGGCAACCCACTCCGGTATTCTTGCCCGGAGAATTCCATGGACAGAGGAGCCTGGTGGGCTACAGTCCATGGGATCACAAAGAGTCGGACATGACTGAGTAGCTAACTTAATCAATATATCTGATATTTGTTTTTCTCTTAACTCTGTATAACAGACTCTAGGTTTAGGTTCTCACATTTTTTAACATTATGTGAATGGAATTTATGTTTATTTCTTGTGATTACTTTTATTTCACAGTATGTAATTTCTCCCCTCCCCCCAAAAAGTTCATATCAAAGTAAGAGCTTAGGTATAATGCAGCTATTTCATAATATCTTCATTCAATTATCTGCTCCCACTGCTTTCTAGTCTGTGGGCATAATTTCAGTGTCTTAGAGGGTTGCTATCTTAATGCGTCTCAAGGAAACTCTTCTGTTTCCCAGAAAATAGAAGTATCCTGTAGTGCTAAGCTTTTCTAATTTACCAAAATTAGTCTTGGTTATCCAAGGCTCTTTTTTGGTAAATTGATTTGCCTCACCTATAGTGCCATCTAGTGTATGAGGAGGGGAAGCACCTCATGAATTTTGCTCTTTAGTGGCTAAATCCTATTTGACTCTCAGAGAGCCCAGACTGGAGTACACCAGGCTTCCTTGTCCTTCACTATCTCCCGCTGTTCGCTCAGACTTAAGTCCATTAAGTCGGTGATGCCATCCAACCATTTCATCCTCTGTCCCCTCCTTCTCTTCTTGCCCTTGATCTTTCCCAGCATTGGGGTCCTTTATGAAATTTGGGTAGTTTCGAAGGACTGTTTACATAATAAAGATGATCAGCATAAAATTCAGTTCAAATCAAGCTTGCAAAATAAAAACTAAAACTGCATATTAAACAAGCAAGATTGATGGAATATGTTTCTAAATGTCCACATTCTCAAACTCACACTTGAGGGTTTGACTCAAAACCTAGGTCTCTGGCTCCCAGGCCAATGACCTTTCCTCCATCAGTTGCCCCCCTGCATTAACCCCTACTCATCAATGTCCATTCCCACCCCTGCACATTCACGAGACCAAAGAGAAATCGCTATTTTGTCAAAAATGGTGTGCCAAATTTGCCAAAATCAAACAACTATGGTTACCAGTAATTCTTGGCTGACCTCACATTAGTAACAAATGGTGTCCCTTACAGGTCCTCAAACTGAATCTCACAATTTTAGTGACCATTTCAGAGCAACTTCTGGCCAGGCCTCAGTTAATTAGTCACTCTGCTGCACCAAGAGAAGTGTATCTCATAGGGAATTATGCCTTTAACTCCAGAAAAGTCACAGTCCTGCTGTACCTGAAGCTCATCTGTTTCATTTGTAAGCAAAGGTTTTTGAGAACAAAAGGATCTGAATTAAAGAGCCATGAAAGCCACAAACATCCCCAGAGGGACTGCACTGGACACGGACTGTGACCATTTCTACCTGGGCAGTGTTTTGCGAAACTGTGGGTGTTCTGCCAGCATCAGGGTCAGTGTTTGGTGGGTACTCAACAGCTATTCGGAGAAGGCAATGGCACCCCACTCCAGTACTCTTGCCTGGAAAATCCCATGGATGGAGGAGCCTGGTAGGCTGCAGTCCATGGGGTCCCGAAGAGTCAGATATGACTGAGCAACTTCACTTTCACTTTTCACTTTCACGCATTGGAGAAGGAAATGGCAACCCACTCCACTGTTCTTGCCTGGAGAATCCCAGGGACGGGGGAGCCTAGTGGGCTGCCGTCTATGGGGTCACACAGAGTCGGACACGACTGAAGCGACTTAGCAGCAGCAGCAGCTATTAGTTACTTTGTTCATAGAGTTCAGAGTCCCTCCATGCTACACTCTGGGAGTACGAGCTCCTTCCTAAACACGCGCTCGTGTTCTCTTATGACTAAGATGCTGAGAAAAGACAGTCGGGGTGTTTTGCCTGTGCTCCTCAGTATGACACTCACTGCTCTGGCTTTGGCTGGTAGCCCTGAATTTCCTAAAGGTGCTCACCTGGGTAGAGCCCATGTTTATTTACAGATTTATACCACAATCACTATAATAATCTTAAAATATCTTCATTACTCCCCGAAGAAACTCTGCACCCCTTAGCTGTCACCCTCTGTCCTTAAAAGCCATAGAACTGTACATTTAAAATGGGTGAGTTGCATGGTATGTGAATTATATCTCAACAAAGCTGTCTTAAAATACATAAAAACAGGGAGAGGTAGGGAGAAAAAGGCTAAAATGAATGTAAATAATCTGAATAATTTTTTTAGTAATTAATATAAAATAAATGATATGGCTGGAAATACAAATGATTTCATGTAATATTCTGAAGTTATTCAAAATGGAAATAGGGGGCTGCTTATCACCCACACGATTATGAGGGTCTCCTTACTGCCCTGATGGCAGAGTCGGGCCATATCTTAGAATGTGGCAACGATGCTCCTTTACTTGTTCTGATGAATTGGCTGTAACAAACTTGCTGAGTCAACGTGACTACAAGATAGAGTCCCCAGAAAGAAAAGAACACACAAAATCATCTAAGCAGATATTCCCTTCATATGTTTTCTTTTTGGTTGTATCAAAAAGCTTGCCGTGCACAGAAAATTGAAGAAACCACCTTAAGTATTATTAGTATTTCTTCAGTGCATCTGGACAAAAATATTAGCTTCTTTCAAAAAGAATCTCAAAAAATTTTAATGCCGAAATTTTTAAGATTTTACCCAGCTAATATTCAGAGCAGGCAAGGTATGAAAGAATATGTACTCAGATACAATTGGTAGGAATATAAACTAGTACAACATTTTTACAGAGCAAAATGAAACACATGCCCACCAACTCACAATTCAACACCTCACCATTCATGCAAGATTACACTATATTATAGGAATGGTTCACATGTGCAAAATAATTAATGTTCAAGGATAGTTAATAAAGCATTATGCACATTCTCCTCTGAAATTAGAAATATCTAAAACGCTAGTGGTAAAGAATCCACCTGCCAATGCAGGAGATACAAAAGATTTAGGTTCGATCCCTGGGTCAGGAAGAGCCCCTGGAGTAGGAAATGACAACCTGCTGCAGTATTCTTGCCTAGAAAATTCCACGGGCAGAGGAGCCTGGCAAGTTACAGTCCATGGGGTCACATAGAGTAGGACACGATGGAGCACACACACACACACACAGAAAATGTCCATTAGAGGTTACATAAATCATGATACAGGCTTACCAAGGATCACCACAATACAAAGACAAAGTAGATCTGATTTTGAAGACAGCTTTTTCTCCCCACCCACGTACTGTCTGTCCACTCCCGAGTAGAAAGAAAGTTTGAATTAAAGGTAGTGTTTGGACTTCCCTGGTGGTACAGTGGTTAAGAATCTGCCTGCCAACGCAGGGCACACAGGTTTGATCCCTGGTCCAGGAAGATCCCACATACTGTGGGACACCACAACTACTGAAGCCCGTGCCCTAGAGCCTGTGCTGTGCAACAAGAGAAACTGAAATGAGAAGCCCTCTCACCGCAATGAAGAGTAGTCCCCACTCGCCTCAACTGGAGAAAGGCTTCATGCAGCAACGAGGACTCAACGCAGCCAAAAATAAATAAATAACTTTTTAAAACATAAAGGTAATGTTTAAATCGGACAAAGAAAAACTTCAATTAATACAAAAAGTTTAAAAAGAAACATTTAGCTTTCCACCCAATCACTATTACTAATTTCTCATATAATTGTTCTGAATATATCAATATATATATCAATACATCAATGAGTCCATTTTTGCAAATACTCTTTTAAATTTGCAAAAATGGAATCATTTTGTGTATACTGTTTGGCCTTTTTCCCCCATTCAATAATATGTCTTGAACACCTCTGTATATAAGCAAATGCAGATGTACCTAATTCTAAGACATATGCAGTGAAAGTGAAAGTAAAGTCACTCAGTTGTGTCTGACTTTTTGCGACCTCATGGACTGTAGCCTATTTTCCAGGCAAGAGTACTGGAGTGGGTTGTCATTTCCTTCTTCAGGGTCTCTTCTTGACCCAGGGATCAAACCGGGGTCTCCCGCATTGCAGGCAGATGCTTTACCGTCTGAGCTACCAGGGAAGCCCAAGACATATCTAATTTTTTTTCCCTTTCTTTTTCTATGAGTGAAAGAGTGTGGATGTGTATTTCTGTGCTTTGGTGAAAAACTTAGATACTTCTGGGTAAAGGAATGGGATGCTGCTGCTAAGTCACTTCAGTAGTGTTCGACTCTGTGTGACCCCATAGATGGTAGCCCACCAGGCTCCCCCATCTCTGGGATTCTCCAGGCAAGAACACTAGAGTGGCTTGCCATTTCCTTCTCCAATGCATGAAAGTGAAAAGTGAAAGGGAAGTCGCTCAGTCGTGTCTGACTCTTCGCAACCCCATGGACTGCAGCCTACCAGGTTCCCCCGTCCATGGGATTTTCCAGGCAAAAGTACTGGAGTGGGGTGCCATCGCCTTCTGCAAGGAATGGGATGAGGGTACAGCAACTCAATTTTTTTCTTTTTATCCGGAGGTTTCTGAATTGTTTAATACTTTGGCAAGTACAAAGCAAGGAAACCCAATAGGCTGGATTCTACTGTTCACAGATCAAAAAATTTCTATGCTAAGAAATTCCATCATCACCTTGGCAGATGAGCCACTCTGATATCAGGGTCCCTCCCCTCTTCTGCATCAGTAGGTACAGGAGTGGGAAATGTCCTGACACTGATGCTGGCCTTGGGTGTTCCATTCACTAGGAGGGAAAGATCCAGACAAAGGCACCCACAGGCGTCTCCTCCTCCACACTACACTTCCTAGTCCCTGGTCCCCTGACCTTGCATGCCTATACACTGAATATACAGATGCCTTTCATGTACATATACACTAAGGCAGAGAAATCTAGGGATCCAATTATCCACACACATATGGAGAGCCTTGGGTTTCACAGCTGCCCTCACCAAATGAGCTGAAGGATTTGTTAGAATAATTTCCCTCAAATTCCTTTTAGAATCCCTGCAGAGTCAATCAGTGAATCACTGACTTAGTGAAATCCTGGTATACCAAGATGAATAGGAAGGCAAAGCTCTAACTCTTGGAATGGAGGGACTTCCGGATCCTGAGCTGATCTGAGCAATGTTGACCATATTCTTGAAAGACTATAAACGACCTGTCTGAGGTGGCTCCGCAAAGTTTTACTACATTCCTGGAAAACGGTAGCTGTCTCAACTCCAGTCAAGAGTACTTCTAGGGTTTTAGGCTGGAATCACAAAGTCTGGCAAGTAGACTTGCTCTCTACAGCAGATAATGGGGACTTAAGGACATGCTGTGGCTCAGTAACTTAGAATTCTTTGATCATGGGTTGCTTCAAAAATGGCTTTCTTTCTATGCAGATTGTGAAACAGCTTATACTTGAGGTGCCCAGGCCTTAAAATAAAATCACTACTTTTTTTTTGAGATAAGTTTGATGGAAATTCAGAATTTGTTAAGAGCAGAAAAGAGAGCTAAGAAAACTCTATGCAAATACCTAGTATTAACTATTTAAGATATGTAATTACTTGAAACACAGAATGTCATCTTATAAATTTGTTAAATAAAAGTATAAAGTCTGTCAGATCTGTAACATCTTCTACTCACGTCATTCAAATGAACATAGAAAACTGTCTTCTGGATTAAAAGACTAAGCATAGGGCCACCATCAATGGTCAATTTAAACTGTAAAAGGTAATGTGCCCCTGAAATGGACACAATTAGATGCTCAATTAATTTCTGTCTACCAAAGAAAGGAAGCCCAAAACTGAGCCTCTAACCGAGGCGTCTCATTTGTCTCTGCTTCAATAATCTGCCTGTTTTCTACTTCCTTCATTTCCTTTGTGGGCTATTGTGCGACAAAAGTGCCTCCATTATCAGATTCAAAATTGAATCCTATGATACTGTAGCCTGAGGAAAAGGAAGCATTGAATATCATTCCTAGCTTTAGACCCAGAAGATATTTAGGAAATGTTACTGTATATACACTAGAAGCAGCATTAGTGCTTTTAATTTCTTTTTTACGGGTGCAATGGAGATTAATTTGCATGAGCTCGTTTCAATTTCTGTAATAAGATCCAAATTTTGCATTAAGCTTTCCATCTCAAAAACAAACAGTTAAAAAGGACACATTTCTTCTTTCAAATGTTTTTATTATAGTTCTCTTTTACAGTCTTTGCATCTAAAATTCACTTAAAAGCTTGAATATATATACCCATAAGTTCTAATTTGTTTTTTGTTTGTTTCCTGATTACCTCCTGTTTCTACCAGGAAACTTCCCAACTTTCAAATGCTGCTCAACTTGATGAAGCACTAGAACTACCAAAAGTGGTGTCTACAGATCCAAGAAAGGCATTTATTATACTTAATAAAAAATCAGAACCGGTCAATTATGCTCAGGAACAGTGTTCCATGAAGGGAAGCATGTAGAGTCAATCCTGAGTATGAATTGGTTATAAAATTGGGGATTTCAGGGAAGTATAAAGCCTATTGAAATACAGAGGACTTTCTGTGCCATGCCATTGTCATAAACACAGAAGCAGATTATGGAATCACGAGGTTTATGTTCTTTTCAAAAGCTCATGCTCAGACAGAGTACTTTCTAGTTGCAACATAGCTGCGTGATGGAAAGATCAGACTGCCATCCTGGTAAGGCGACATCACAGTGTGACCAGGCATAAAACAGCAGGTGAAACCTCGAGGAAACAATCAGACAACTATAGAAAGGGAGATGTTCTGCAGGATAATTGACACGGCTTCTTGAACAAGTCAGTGTCATTAAAAATAAAGAATGGCCAAAATGGTGGAGTAGGAAGACCCCGCACCCACCTCCTCCCATAAGCACACCAAAATTACAACTGCTTACAGAGCAGCTATTGATAAGACCAGAAGAAGAGAAGGAAATGTTTTCTATAACTAAAGATAGAAAAGAAAGAACCACAATGAGACAGGGTGGAGGAGTGGAGATGCTATATGGTCAAGACCCATATCCATGGGTGGGCAGCCCGCAAATGGGGGGATAATTACAACTGCTGTGGTTTTCCACAAGGAGTAAGGGGTTCAAGCTCCACATCATGATCTTTAGCCTGGGAGTCCTGCACCAAGAAGATGAGCCCTTAGAATGTTTGGTTTGAAGGCCAATGGGGCTTACTTTCAAGAGAGCCAGAAGACTGTGGAAAATAGAGACCTCACCTCTATTTTTTTCTTCTTTGTGCACACAAAATCCCATATGTGCTGGGATCCAGGGCAGAAGCAATAATTTGAAAGAAGCCTGGGTCAGACCTCCCTGGTGATCTCTGAGAGCCTCCTGGAGAGGCAGGAAGATACGGGAGTTCCCCTTGTGGACATGGACGCTGGTAGCAGCCATTATTGGAAGCTCATTCTATCACAAGGACACTGTTGCTGACTAGTGCCATTGCAGAGTCCTCCCTGCAGCTTGTTAGCACTGAGACTGGCCTCACCCACAAGCCTGTAAGCACGGGTACAGGGACACCACAGGCCAAGTAGCTAGACAGGTTGCCCCAGGACCTGTCCCCAGAACCCTCACACCAGTGAACCTGCGCTAGCCCCAGGACTCCAAGGGCCTCAGTCCCACCCATGGCAGGCTAGCACTAGCCCTGGGAAACCCCTGTCCCTGGGCCCACTCACCAGCAAGCCAATACCTGTTTTCGGACACCCTGGACTCCACAGATAGCTGTGTCAGGAACAGGCCCCACACCAGCAGGCCATCTAGTGGATTCGAGACACCTAGCCCTGCAACCACCCATCCTAGGACCTGGCTCCACCCATCAATGGACTAGCACTAGCCCCAGAACCACTCAAGGCTTTGTATCCAGCTGCTTTGGGACCCAGCCTCATCCACCAGTGGCTAGCAGCTTCAGCACAGGCAACAAAACAATATGGTTTATAGCTATTTATATTGCTATACATATAGGGTTGCCATTTCCTTCTCCAGGGCATCTTCCTGACCCAGGGTTCAAACCTGGGTCTCCTGCATTCTAGGCAGACTCTCTACCATTTGAGCCACCAGGGAAGCTCTATATATAAAGCACCCAGGCCTACCAGACAACCCACAGTAGTCAGCCTGTCACAACATAATGACCCACACGGCCCACACAGGGGATAATCCTAAAGCATATAGCTCTTGCAACCAGAGGGAAGTGCACTTCTGGGAAACACAGGACATCTACAAAAGTCCACTTCTCCAAGGTCAGGAAATATAGCCAACCTACCAAATACACAGAAATAAAAACAGGAAATTCGGCAAAATGAAGTGACACAGGAATATGTTCCAAATGAAGGAACATGATAAAACACCAGATGAAATGAGTGAGGTGGAGATAATCAACCCAATAAAGACCTCAACATTATAATTGTAAAGCTGCTCAAAGAACTCAGGAGAAGATTAGGTAAGCAGAGTAAGAAGTTGAAAGTTATTAATAAAGGGTTAGAAAACATAAAGAAGAACCAAAGAAAGATAAAAACTACAATAAGTGAAATTTTAAAATATACTAGAAGTAATCAATAGTAGATTAAATGATACAGAGGAATGAATCTGTGAGCTGGAAAACAGAGTAGTAGAAATCACCCAAGTTGAACAGAAAAAAAAGAAAAAAAATTTAATGAAGAGAGTTTAAGAGAACTCTTAAACATTAAGGTACTAACATTTGCATTATAGGGTCTCAGAAATAGGAGAGAGAGAGTGTGGCAGAAATAACAGTGTGAAGTGTGAAGTAATAACAGTGTGAAGAAATAACAGCAGAAAACTTTCCTGTGTAAAGAAATGGACATCAGGTCCAGGAATCACAGAGATTCCCAAACAGGATCAACCCAAAGAGGACCACACCAACACAAACTGTAATAAAAGTAGCAAAAACTAAAGATAAAAAGAGAGATTAAAAATAGCAAGAGAAAAACAAAAAGTTAAGTACAAGGAAACTCCCATAAGGTTATCAACTGACTTTTCAGCAAAAATATTGCAGGCCAGAAGGGAGTGGCACAATATATTTACAGAGATGAAAGGGGAAAACCTACAACCAAGAATACTCTCTCATGGAGAAGGAAATGGCAACCTACTCCAATATTCTTGCTTGGAGAATCCCATGGACAGAGGAGCCTGGCAGGCTATAGTCCATGGGGTTGCAAGAGTTGGACATGACTTAGCGACTAAACCACCACGAAAGTAAGAGAACTCCTAAATAAAGAGAAGTTTTCCATAGAAGCTTTACTTATTCACTAGTAACTTAATATAAAGTAGCTCCGTAAATGTTAATGAATTACACAGTATGCAGATTCTTAACTGATAACTGAGGTTACCTCTTCTGAGTATATAATTATAAATTGTTAATACGACATGTGTGTATTTTTCCATTTGGGAAAGTGAAAACTTTATTTCAGTGTTTTTGCCTCAAGCAGTCTTGGTTAGCTTGTTCAGGTGTTTTGTACAGCCATCATCAAGAGTGGTTAACATGGGGATTCTGAACATATTTTTGCTGGGGAGGTGAAAATGATGGAGTATGATGAACAGGTGTATTCCCTACCCATTGCCCATATGCTTCCTTCCTGAATCTGTAATCCTAGACTTACTGGCTATAACTGTTATTTTTGGTGTTAATTTTAAGACTGATAGCCTAAGGAATTAGTGAAGCTCCTGAATGCACCAAAGTTTCAAAACTGTGTTTCTTAAGACTTGCTCTGTGGAGCATTTATTTCTAAGAGATGCTCAAGGGTATGAAAGGTTCCATGAGCAAGTTGGGAACTTTGCAAACCTGCCTATTGGCATATTAAAGGCTCTAAGAATCCCTTCTATTTGAGTTTGAATATATCCTTGTCTAAAGATGGAACCTGTTTTTTTAATTAAATACTTACTGACGTCAAAAAAAAAAAAAAAAAGAATACTCTCTCAGGCAATGTGTTCACTCAAATTTGATAGAATGATCAAAAAGGTTATAGACAAGCAAAAGATAAAGGAGCTCAGCCCTCCCAAAACAGCTTTACAAGAAATATTAAAGAGACTACTTTAAGTGAAAAAGAAAAGACTGCTACTAGAACTAGGAAAACTATGAAAGGAAAAACCTCATTGGTAAAGGCATATAGACAATAAAGGCAGTGAACCAACCATGTGTAAAACTAGTAGGAAGGTTAAAAGACAAGGGTTGAGTTTTCCTGGGGGTCTAGTGGTTAAGAATCTGCCTGCCCATGAAGGGGAAATAGGTTTAACCCCTGGTTCAGGAAGATTCCACATGCTGTGAGGGGCAACTAAGCCCGTGCACCACAACTCCTGAGTCCATGCACCGCAAGTACAGAAGCCTGTGTGCCCTAGAGCCGATGATCCACAAGAGAAGCCACCACACAAGAAGCCCGTGCACGACGACAAGCAGCCCCCACTTGCTGCAACTAGAGAAAGCCCGTATGCAGCAACAAAGACCCAACACAGCCAAAAGTTAATAAACACACAAATCTTAACAAAAAGACAGGTGTGGTAAACTCATCTTTATCCATATTACGTAGTGAAGGGATAAAAATGCTGTCAATCAATGCATGAGACAGGGCACTCAGGGTCAGTGCACTGTGATGACACTGAGGGATGGGATGGGGGGGGTTGCAGGAGGGGAGTTCAGGATGGGGGACACATGTAAACCCATGGCTGATTCATGTGAATGTATGGCAAAAACCACCACAATATTGTAAAGTAATTAATTAAAATAAATTAATTAATTTACAAAAAATAAAAAACAAACCAAAAAAATGTCAAAAGCAATAAACATTGGAAACTAAAAATGCAGGATTGTTAAAATGCATTTGAACTTAAAAGACCAGCATCTTAAAATACGTATTTCTATATATATAAACTTCATGATGACCATAAACCAAAATCTATAATAAATACACACACATGCAAAAAGAGAAAGGAATTCAAATATAACACTAAAGATGGTCATCAAATCACAAGGGAAGAGAGCAAAAGAAGAACAAAAGAAAAAATACAATAACAATCACAAAAAAATTTACAAAATTTCAATAAGTGTATATATAATTACTCCAAATGTAATTGGACTAATGAACTAAATGTTGTAATCAAAATACACAGAGTGGCTGAATGCACATAAAAACAAGACCCATATACACACTGCCCGCAAGAAACTCACTTTAGATCTAAAGACACACATGGACTGAAAGTGAAGGGATTGAAAAGAGTATTCCACGCAGACTAAAATGAAATAAAAAAAGCCAGGGTAGCAATACTTATATCAGATGAAAGACTTTAAAACAAAGACTGTAACAAAGAAGGAACATTACCTAATGATCAAGGGATCAATCCAAGAAGACAATTATAAATATATATGCCCCCCAGATAAGAGCACATAAATACATAAAGCAAACATTAACAGATAGAAATGGAAAAACTGACAGCATTACAATGATAGTAAGGGACTTTTTAACAACCCTCACTTACATCAATGGCAGATCATCCAGAGAGAAAATTAATAAGGAAACACTGACCTTAAAAGACACATTAGGCCAAATGGATCACATTCATTTATACGAAACATTCCATCCAAAAGCAGTAGAATACACATTCTCTTCAGGTGCACATGGAACGTTATCGAGGATAGATCACATGCTAGGTCACAAAACAAGTCTCAGTAAATTTAAGAAAACTGAAATCATATCAAGCATCCTTTCCAATCACAATACTATGAGACTAGAAATCAAATACAAGAAAAAACATGCAAAACACAAACATGTAGAGGCTAAATAATGTTACTAAACAACCAAGAAGTTGTTGAAAAAAATCAAAGGCAAAATTTTAAAAACATGGAGAAAATGAAAACAAAAACGCACGACTGAAAATCTATGAGATAAAGAAAAAGTAATTCTAACAGGGAAGTTTATAGCAATACAAGCTTACTTCAGGAGACAAGAAAACTCTCAAACAACCTAACCTCACACCTAAAGTAACTAGAGAAAGAAAAAAACCACAAAGTTAGTAAAAGGAATGAAATTATAAAGATCAGGGCAGAAATCAATGAAATAAAGACTAAAATATGAAACAGAAAAGATCAATGAATCTAAGAGCTGGTTATTTGAAAAGATAAACAAAACTGATAAACCTTTAGCCAGACTCAAAAAAAAAAAAAAAATAGGGCCCAAATCAATTTAAGTCAGAAATGAAATAGGAGAATTTATAACCAATGCCACTGAAATACATAGGATCATAAGAGATTACTACAATTATATGCCAATAAAATAGACAACCTAGAAGAAATGGATAAATTCACAAAAATGTACAATCTCTCAAGACTGAATGAGGAAGAAATAGAAAATATGAACAGAACAATTGCCAGTAATGAAATCAAATCAGTAACAAATAAAAACAAAAAACTTTCCAACAAACAAAAGTCCATGACTAGATGGCTATACAGGTGAATTACACCAAACATTTAGAAGATAGGTAAACTGATACTTCACCAACTATTTCAAAAACCTGCAAAGGGACAAACACTTCCAAACATATTTTTCCAAACATATTTTTCAAACATGAGGCCAGGATTACCCTGATGCCAAATCAGACAAAGACATTACACAAAAAATTACAGGCCAGTATCACTGATGGGCATAGATGTAAAAATCCTCAACAAAATATTAGCAAACTGAATTCAATAGTACATTAAAAGGATCATACACAATAATCAATTGGGATTTATCTCCAGGGAAGCAAGGATGGTTCAATATCTGCAACTCAATCAATGTGATATGCCATATTAAAAAATTGAAGACTAAAAGCCATATAATTATCTCAACAGATGCAGAAAAAGTTTTTGACAAAATTCAACATCCATTTATGATAACAACAAAAAAAACCTCTCAACAAAGTAGGCACAAAAGGAACATAATAAAGGCATCAGATCAGATCAGTCGCTCAGTCATGTCCAACTCTTCTCGACCCCATGAATCGCAGCACGCCAGGCTTCCCTGTCCATCACCAACTCCCGGAGTTCACTCAGACTCACGTCCATTGAGTCAGTGATGCCATCCAGCCACCTCATCCTCTGTCGTCCCCTTCTCCTCCTGCCCCCAATCCCTCCCAGCATCAGAGTCTTTTCCAACGAGTCAACTCTTCACATGAGGTGGCCAAAGTACTGGAGTTTCAGCTTTAGCATCATTCCTTCCAAAGAAATCCCAGGGCTGATCTTCAGAATGGACTGGTTGGATCTCCTTGCAGTCCAAGGGACTCTCAAGAGTCTTCTCCAACACCACAGTTCAAAAGCATCAATTCTTCAGCACTCAGCCTTCTTCACAGTCCAACCCTCACATCCATACATGACCACAGGAAAAACCATAGCCTTGACCAGACGAACCTTTGTTGGCAAAGTAATGTCTCTGCTTTTTAATATGCTATCTAGGTTGGTCATAACTTTCCTTCCAAGGAGTAAGTGTCTTTTAATTTCATGGCTGCAGTTACCATCTGCAGTGATTTAATAAAGGCCATATATGACAAGCCTACAACTTACATCATACTCAATGGTGAAAAGCTACAAGCATTTCATCAGAGATCAGGAACAATACAACGATGCCCACCCTCACCACTTCTATTCAACATAGCACTGGAAATTCTAGGCACTACTATCAGAGAAAAAAGAATAAAAGGAATCCAACTGGAAAGAAAAAAGTAAAACTATCACTGTTTGCAGATGACACAATACTATACATAAAAATTCTAAGGATGCCACCAAAATCTACTAGAACTCATCAGTTAATTTGGTAAAGTTGCAGGATACAAAATTAATATATACAAATCTGTTGCATTTCTGTATACTAACAATGAATTATCAGAAAGAGAAATTAAGAAAAAATTCCATATATCATCACATTAAAAATTAAAAATACTGAGGAACAAATCTAACTAAGGAGATAAAAAGTCTGTACTTGGAAAACTATGACACCGATTAAAGAAATTGAAGACAACACAAACAGATAGAACAATACACCATGTTCATAGATGGGAAGGAGGAAAATTATTAAAATGACCATTCAAATGAAAATGACCAAAGCAATCTACAAATTCAATGTAATCCCTGTTGAGATACCAATGGCATTTTTCACAAAACTAGAATAAAAAATTCTAAAATCTAAAAAAAAAAAAAATTCTAAGATCTGTATGAAACCACAAAACAAGCAGTCAAAACACTCTTGAGAAAGAACAAAGCTGAAGGTATCATACTCCCAGATTTCAAACTATACTACAAAGCTACAGTCATCAAAATAGTATAGTACTGGCACAAAAACAGACACAGATCAATGGAACAGAATAGAGAACCCAGAGATGAAGCCACACTTATATATGGTAGTTAATCTACAACCAGGGAGGCTAGAATATACAATGTAGAAAAGACAGCCTCTTTAATAAATGGTGTTGGGAAAACTGTATGTGAAGTGAGGTCGCTCAGTCGTGTCTGACTCTTTGCAACTCCATGGACTGTAGCCTACCAGGCTCCTCCGTCCACAGGATTTTCCTGGCAAGAATGCTGGAGTGGGTTGCCATTTCCTTCTCCATGGGATCTTCCCAACCCAGGGATCGAACCCGGGTCTCCTGCATTGTAGGCAGACGCTTTACTGTCTGAACCACCAAGGAAAACTGTACAGCACATGCAAAAGTATCAAACTGGAATACTCTCACACCATGATCAAAAATAAATTAAAAATGGGTTAAAGACTTAAATGTAAGACCTGAATCTATAAAACTTCTAGAAGAAAACATAAGCAATATGCTCTTTAACATTTGTCTTTGTAATATTTTTTGAATATGCTTCTCAGCTAAGGGAAACAAAAGCAAAAATCAACAAACAGGATTATATCAAAGTAAAAGACTTGCACAGTAAAGGAAATCAACAAAATGAAAAGGCCACATACTAAATGGGAGACTATATATTTGCAAACAGTATATCCAACAAAGGATTAATATCCAAAATATACAAAGAACTCTCAGAACTCAACATGAAAAAACCAGATTAAAAAAGAGAAAAAAATAAAAAAGAGGGAGAGAATCTGAATAGATGTTTTTCAAGAGACATACAGATGGCCAAGAAGCAGATAGAAAGATATTCAACATCACTAATCATTAGGGTTGCTGCTAAGTCGCTTCAGTCGTGTCCAACTCTGTGCGACCCCATAGACGGCAGCCCACCAGGCTCCCCCATCCCTGGGATTCTCCAGGCAAGAACACTGGAGTGAGTTGTCATTTCCTTCTCCAATGCATGAAGGTGAAAAGTGAAAAGTGAAAGTGAAGTCGCTCAGTCATGTCCGACTCTTCACTACCCCATAGACTGCAGCCTACCAGGCTCCTCTGTCCATGGGATTTTCCAGGCAAGAGTACTGGAGTGGGGTGCCATTGCCTTCTCCGAATCATTAGGGTAATGCAAGTCAAAACCATAATGAGATATCACCTCATACCTATCACAATGTGTGTTATGTTGTGTGTTTAGTCACTCAGTTGTGTTAGACTCTCTGTGACCCTTTGGACTACAGCTTATCAGGCTCCTCTGTCCATGGGATTTTTCAGGCAAGGCCTGTCACAATGGCTATTACCAAAAAAAGTAACAAATATCAAGTGTTGCTGAGGATGTGCAGAAAAGAGAATCCTCTAACACCATTGATAGGAATATAAATTGGTATAGACACTATGAAAAACAGTATGGAGATTCCTCAAAAATTAACAATAGAACTACCATCAGTTCAGTTCAGTCACTCAGTCATGTCCGACTCTTTGCGACCCAATGAATCGCAGCACACCAGGCCTCCCTGTCCATCACCGATTCCCGGAGTTCACTCAAACTCATGTCCATTGAGTCGGTGATGTCATCCAGCCATCTCATCCTCTGTCGTCCCCTTCTCCTCCTGCCCCCAATCCCTCCCAGCATCAAGAGTCTTTTCCAATGAGTCAACTCTTCGCATGAGGTGGCCAAAGTACTGGAGTTTCAGCTTTAGCATCATTCCTTCCAAAGAAATCCCAGGGCTGATCTCCTTCAGAATGGACTGGTTGGATCTCCTTGCAGTCCAAGGGACTCTCAAGAGTCTTCTCCAACATCGCAGTTCAAAAGCATCAATTCTTCGGTGCTCAACTTTCTTCACAGTTCAACTCTCACATCCATGCATGGCCACTGGAAAAACCATAGCCTTGACTAGACAGACCTTTGTTGGCAAAGTAATGTCTCTGCTTTTCAATATGCTATCTAGGTTGGTCTACGGTATGATCCAGTAATTCTACTCCTGGGTATTTATCCAGAGAATATGAAAACACTAATTAGAAAAGATCTATGCACCTCTATGTTCACTGAAGTATTATTTACAATAGTCAAGATATGGAAGCAACCTAATTGCCCAACAATAAATGAATGGATAAAGAAGATGTGGCATATATATACAACTGAATATTACACAGCCATAGAAAGAATAAAATATTGCCATTTACAATGACATGGATGGACCTAGAAGGTATTATGCTAAGGGAAATAAATCCAACTGAGAAGGATAAATGCCATATGGTTTCATATATGTGTGGAATCTAAAAAACAAAACAAATTAACAAAACAGAAACAGAATGAAAAATACAGAGACCAAACAGGTGATTTACCAGAAGGGAGTTAGAGGTAGGAAAGAAACAGGTGAGGGAGATTAAGGGGTACAAACTTCTGGTTGCAAAATAAATGTACAATATGGAGAAAATAGTCAATAACTATATAATATCCTTATATGATGACAAATCAAAACTAACTTATTGTGTTGATCATTTTGAAATTATATAAATCAAATGTATACCAAATCACTATGTAATAAAACAGGAACTAACATAGTGTGGTAAGTGAATTATACTTCAAAAACAAACAAACTCATAAAAAAAAGACAGATCAGATTTGGGGCTACCAGAGGCGGTAGGTGGAAGGAAGAGGAATTAGATGAAGGTGGTCAAAAAGTACAAACTCCCAGTTATAAGGTAAATAAGTACTAGGAATATAATGTACAACATGATAAATATAATCAATACTGCTGTATCTTATAAATGAATATAGTTAAGAAAGCAAATTCCAAGAGTTCTTATTACAAGGAAAAATTTTTTTCTATTTCTTTAATTTTGTATCTACACAGGATACTAGATGTTCACTAAACTTAAAATAATCATTTCACAACGTATTAAGTTAGATCATTAGGTTATATACCTTAAATTTATATAGTACTATATGTCAATTATATCTCAATAAAACTAGAAGATTAAATAAATGAAATAGAAATAGAGAAAGTAGGGACAAGGGGAGATGTGAAAATTCAGAGATATTTAGGGGATACAATGAGGTACAATGAATGACCCTGTTTTAGACCTAGATTACAGAACTAGTTGGTTAAAGAGTAACATGTATTGTACAATTTCGTTTTGATAGAATATATGTTTTTGTGCATGTATGTGTATACACACATATGCCAAAGGATCTGGAAAGATATATGGATATATACCAAGGTTCATCATTGTGTAATACACTAGTATATGTGGGTTGTGGGAATACTTTGGTTTTACTTATTTATTCTGTTTGTTACCTATTATTTCTTTAAGTTTGACTTATTATGTAAGTAACCATTAGAACTGCCAATTTATACTACTGAGAACCTTGAAAACAAACGAAACTGTCAGGAATTCTTAGATTAACAAATTCTAAAGTATGAAAAGGCAAAATGATAGGATATTGAAAGAGGAACACTCCAGGTCAGTAGGTGCCCAATATGCTACTGGAGATCAGTGGAGAAATAACTCCAGAAAGAACGATGGGATGGAGCCAAAGCAAAAACAATACCCAGCTGTGGATGTGACTGGTGATAGAAGCAAGGTCCGATGCTGTAAAGAGCAATATTGCATAGGAACCTGGAATGTCAGGTCCATGAATCAAGGCAAATTGGAAGTGGTCGAACAAGAGATGGCAAGAGTGAATGTCAACATTCTAGGAATCAGCAAACTCAAATGGACTAGAATGGGTGAATTTAGCTCAGATGATCATTATATCTACTACTACAGGCAGGAATCCCTCAGAAGAAATGGAGTAGCCATCATGGTCAACAAAAGAGTCTGAAATGCAGTACTTGGATGCAATCTCAAAAACGACAGAATGATCTCTGTTCGTTTCCAAGGCAAACCATTCAATATCACAGTAATCCAAGTCTATGCCCCAACCAGTAACGCTGAAGAAGCTGAAGTTGAACGGTTCTATGAAGACCTACAAGACCTTCTAGAACTAACACCCAAAAAAGATGTCCTTTTCATTATAGGGGACTGGAATGCAAAAGTAGGAAGTCAAGAAACACCTGGAGTAACAGGCAAATTTGGCCTTGGAATATGGAATGAAGCAGGGCAAAGACTAATAGCGTTTTGCCAAGAAAATGCACTGGTCATAGCAAACACCCTCTTCCAACAACACAAGAGAAGACTCTACACATGGACATCATCAGATGGTCAACACCGAAATCAGGTTGATTATACTCTTTGCAGCCAAAGATGGAGAAGCTCTATACAGTCAACAAAAACAAGACCAGGATCTGACTGTGGCTCAGATCATGAACTCCTTATTACCAAATTTAGACTTAAGTTGAAGAAAGTAGGGAAAACCACTAGACCATTCAGGTATGACCTAAATCAAATCACTTATGATTATACACTGGAAGTGAGAAATAGATTAAAGGGCCTAGATCTGATAGATAGAGCACCTGATGAACTATGGACTGAGGTTCATGACATTGTACAGGAGACAGGGATCAAGACCATCCCCATGGAAAAGAAATGCAAAAAAGCAAAATGGCTGCCTGGGGAGGCCTTACAAATAGCTGTGACAAGAAGAGAAGTGAAAAGCAAAGGAGAAAAGGAAAGATATAAGCATCTGAATGTAGAGTTCCAAAGAATAGCAAGAAGAGATAAGAAAGCCTTCCTCAGGGATAATGCAAAGAAATAGAGGAAAACAACAGAATGGGAAAGACTAGCGATCTCTTCAAGAAAATTAGAGATACCAAGGGAACATGTCATGCAAAGATGGGCTCAATATGTGCAGAAATGGTAGGGACTTGACAGATGCAGAAGATATTAAGAAGAGGTGGGAAGAATACACAGAAGAACTATACAAAAAAGATCTTCATGATCCAGATAATCACGATGGTGTGATCACTGACCTAGAGCCAGACATCCTGGAATGTGAACTCAAGTGGGCCTTAGAAAGCATCACTACGAACAAAGCTAGTGGAGGTGATGGAATTCCAGTTGAGCTCTTTCAAATCCTGAAAGATGATGCCGTGAAAGTGCTGCACTCAATATGCCAGCACATTTGGAAAACTCAGCAGTGGCCACAGGACTGGAAAAGGTCAGTTTTCATTCCAGTCCCAAAGAAAGGCAATGCCAAAGAATGCTCAAACTACCGCACAATTGCACTCATCTCACATGCTAGTAAAGTAATGCTCAAAATTCTCCAAGCCAGGCTTCAGCAATATGTGAACCGTGAACTTCGTGATGTTCAAGCTGGTTTTAGAAAAGGCAGAGGAACCAGAGATCAAATTGCCAACATCCGTTGGATCATGGAAAAAGCAAGAGAGTTCCAGAAAAACATCTATTTCTGCTTTATTGACTATGCCAAAGCCTTTGACTGTGTGGCTCACAATAAACTGTGGAACATTCTGAAAGAGATGGGAATACCAGACCACCTGACCAGCCTCTTGAGAAACCTATATGCAGGTCAGGAAGCAACAGTTAGAACTGGACATGGAACAACAGACTGGTTCCAAATAGGAAAAGGAGTTCGTCAAGGCTGTATATTGTCACCCTGCTTATTTAACTTCAATGCAGAGTACATCATGAGAAATGCTGGACTGGAAGAAACACAAGCTGGAATCAAGACTGCCAGGAGAAATATCAATAACCTCAGATATGCAGATGACACCACCCTTATGGCAGAAAGTGAAGAGGAACTCAAAAGCCTCTTGATGAAAGTGAAAGTGGAGAGTGAAAAAGTTGTCTTAAAGCTCCACATTTAGAAAACGAAGATCATGGCATTCAGTCCCATCACTTCATGAGAAACAGATGAGGAAACAGTGGAAACAGTGGCAGACTTTATTTTTTTGGGTTCCGAAATCACTGCAGATGGTGACTGCAGCCATGAAATTAAAAGACGCTTACTCCTTGGAAGGAAAGTGATGACCAACCTAGATAGCATATTCAAAAGCAGAGACATTACTTTGCCAACAAAGGTTCATCTAGTCAAGGCTATGGTTTTTCCTGTGGTCATGTATGGATGTGAGAGTTGGACTGTGAAGAAAGTTGAGCACCAAAGAATTGATGCTTTTGAACTGTGGTGTTGGAGAAGACTCTTGAGAGTCCCTTGGACTGCAAGGAGATCCAACCAGTCCATTCTGAAGGAGATCAGCCCTGGCATTTCTTTGGAAGGAATGATGCTAAAGCTGAAACTCCAGTACTTTGGCCACCTCATGCGAAGAGTTGACTCGTTGGAAAAGACTCTGATGCTGGGAGGGATTGGGGGCAGGAGGAGAAGGGGATGACAGAGGATGAGATGGCTGGATGGCATCACTGACTCGATGGATGTGAGTTGAGTGAACTCCGGGAGTTGGTGATGGACAGGGAGGCCTGGTGTGCTGCGATTCATTGGGTCACAAAGAGTTGGACATGACTGAGTGACTGAAATGAACTGAGGTAGGCCTGGCGTGGGGCAGTCCATGGGGTCGCAAAGAGTTGGGCACAACTGAATGACTGAACTGAACTGAAGACCTGGGAAATCTTTAAAACTTAGAATGATGGGAGAAATATAGATTACTCATTGTTATCTATAACAATGAAGGAAAAAATTTAAAGCTGAACCATAGTGCACAATGAATTTTTATAGAATTGTTCAAAAGATTAAAAAAAATTTAATGTAAAAAACAAAGACAGCAATCACTGGTCTTTTCTGATTTGGGCAAGAGGTCAGGCCAGGTGCATTCTTAAGAGTTCTTGTTGTTCAGTCACTAACATGTCCCACTTTTTGCGACCCCATAGGCTGCAGCATGCAAAGAGAAAGTTACTATAAGGAGGAAATTAGGCACAGAATCTTGGTCCTTTTCTGACCCTAGTATCCCAACCACGTGGGCTCATCGAAGACACAAAAATCTTTCTGTTGTCAATGACAGGATCCTGCTTTCAGATCCAAAGTCTGGTTGGCGAGAAGGTCACTTCTCTGCTTACAAAGGGAAGAAGATAACATCAGTGACTTGGAATTTCTTTAAGTCCAAGAGCGATGAGGAGACCAAAGGTAATCAGATAGTCTTGGGCTATCTAAGAGAGGAACCAAGCTCTTCGAAGAGCCTGGCATCTACACCAAAGTTGTTGTTGTTCAGTTGCTAAGTCATGTCCCACTCTTTGTCACCCCATAGGCTGCAGCATGCCAGGCTTCCCTGTCCTTCACTATCTCCAGGAGTTGGCTCAGATTCATGTCCCCTAGTCAATGACACTATCCAATCATCTTACCCTCTGCTGCCCTCTTCTCCTTTTGCCTTCAATCTTTCCCAGCATCAGGGTCTTTTCCAATGAGTGGGTTCTTATTAGAGTTCTAGCCAGAATCTAATAATCTAATAAAATATGATCTAATCAAATAAGATGTAATCAATGATGACATTTTAAGTTGTCTATTTAGTTGTTCCTTTTAGTAGTAATAATAGTAACAATAAATCTCGGCCTTCCAAGATAAGAGTTTGTTCCCTAGAGCACACTTGGGTCTAAGGCACCACCATGAACTGATCCAACTCAGGCCCTACTGCTGACGTTTGGTGATCAGAGCAAACAGCATTCATTCCTCTCAGAATTATTGATACCTTTGTTAGATATTGCTTGAGGGCAAATCAGACACTGCTGCTGCTAAGTCGCTTCAGTTGTGTCCAACTCTGTGCAACCCCAGAGACGGCAGCCCACCAGGCTCCCCCATCCCTGGGATTCTCCAGGCAAGAACACTGGAGTGGGTTGCCATTTCCTTCTCCAATGCATGAAAGTGAAAAGTGAAAGTGAAGTCACTCAGTCGTCTCCGACTCTTAGTGACCCCATGGACTGCAGCCTACCAGGCTCCTCCGTCCATGGGATTTTCCAGGCAAGAGTACTGGAGTGGGTTGCCATTTCCTTCTCCAAAATCAGACACAGGGACTATTATTATAGTTATCTGTCATGGGGTTAATCTGCCGAATTTTAGGCAAATCCCTTTCTCTCGGTAGGACTCAGGTCCTCGACGTATTCAGAGCTGTGACTCTGGACCTCAACTACTTGCCGTCAAAGTGCGGCTGCACCTCTTCCTGTTTCGTGATCACAGGCAAGTTTTTTATTCTCTCTAAGCCTCACCCATAAAATGGAGATAATATAACTCTTCTTTGGTTCTTACAGGCTGGAATTACTCGATGGCAGGCGTCCAGCGCTAGGTTGGTTGTCGCTATTGCTACTCTGGGGACGGGAGCTGGGCGAGGTGGCCCAGGGGTTCCTGGCAGGTGGTGATGTAATGTGGGCACCGCTCGCAGCCCCCGCAGGAAGGGGGCGCTGGGGTTTCCTCACGTCCCAGACGCAGCGCAGGTAGCGATTCCCGCGGGCACGCTGCGTCCTGAGCGCGGGAGGCGGGGTCGCGCGCCGTGTGCACCAGGAGGAGCTCGAGGTAGAGCCGGGCGGCGGCGGCGGCGGCCGGGCACCAGGTTGCTGAGGAGCCCCGGGGCCTAGCCGCCCCCATCCTCACACCAAGGAGGTCGTGAAGAGACGAGAAGTGCCCTCGGTCTCGCCCGGCCCCGTGGCGGTTCTAGCGGAGAGCCGGGTCTGCCCGACGGCAGTGGCGGGCGCAAACTCCATCGCGTCGGAAGCTTGGCCGGGACCTAGAGGCGCAGTGGAGGAGGCTGGCTTCGGGGGACTGAAACCCTGAGAGGAACCTGCCCAGGGACGCTCCTCAGGAGGAGGAGGCGATGGAGGGAGACGGCCGCGCACACCTCACAGTCCGCAGCGGTCGCTCGCATGATCGCGAGCACAGACGGCAGCAACGCAGACACACCTCAGAGCCCACGAGGCTCTATTATGAGTCCCGCGGCCGGGAGAGGGACGAGGACAGAAGGCAGTGTCGCCGAGATTCCCCAGCATATTCCTCAGAGCGGGCATATTGTGGTTACAGCCGGTCTCCCCCACCGTCTACACGTCCTCGTCTGATGTCCAGGGACCGTCACAGACGCCCCTCGGAGACCTACGTTGTACAGCGGGGACCTGGAGAAGGACCCTATTATGCTCCCCGGGCCAGACTGAGGTTCAGTCAAGACCACCGCCTTTGTGCCCCCCACGGGAGGGAGGCTGGGAGTCTAAGCTGGGGGCACCAGGCTCCCCACAAGGACAAACACCCTTTGAGTACCAAAGAATACGAGAAGTCTTCTACTTTGACCAGCCAAAAATCAGTCCTGGCCTCCTCCCGAGAGGAAAGCCCACCGTTTGTCCACAGGGACAAAGCAAAGGAGAATCCGCCTTCTACTGGTGTCAAAGAGGAGGAAAGAAGGCGCCGCAGGATCCAGTTTTCACCTTCCTTCGGGCACCCTTCAGACTTTAAAAAGCAAAAGCAGGAAGACTTAGAGAAAACCAAACCGGACAAAAACAAGCAAAGTCTCAACCGCTTGGACATAGCAGAGGGGACAAGAGGCCTGTTACCCAGGGTGAAAGAGAAGGCTACCAATAACCGAAAGATTCAAGAAAGGAAAGTAAGACCTCCCCATTTGGATGGAAAGCCAGATGGCTCCCTCCCTGAAGTTGTGACAGATATGGATAATGAATCCAAGCCGCCCACCATGCCTTTTCATTCATTCCTCAACCAGGACCAGCCTAGGGAGAACACGAAAAAGATTATGAAAACTTCAGCCACTGCTCTTGAAGAGAAAGGACCTAAAAAAAATGACTCAAGTCAAAACTTGGACTTGGTTCAGGAACTGCCTGAGGTGAATGAAAACAGATCAGAGAAGCTGCAACCATCTGGAAACATCTGGGCCAAGCTGGAAAAGGTCCCCACTGATGCACCAGTGTGGCCAGATCTTCCATTACCCAGGATCTCCGCCAAGTACCATCCACTTCCTGCCTCTAGATTGATGTCCTCCTTCCGACCAAAGCAAAAAGCACTGTCTTCACCCCAGAAAGAGGAAGAAGTTGGATTTACTGGATGCAGAATGAATTCTAAGATGCAAGTGTTTTCTGGCTCTAAGTGTGCTTATCTTGCCAAAATGATGACCCTGCGCCAACAGTGCATCTGGGTACTTAAAAACAACATCAATTCAATCTTTAAAGTGGGAGGAGTCCCATATTCAGTTCTTGAACCCATCTTGAAGAGCTGTGCACCTGATCAGCTGTATCGCATAGAGAAATACAATCATACACTAGTTCAAGAAACAGATCAACTATGGAAAATTCACTGTCACCAAAATTTTAGGAAAGAAAGGCCACAAGAGCATGAGTCATGGCGAGAGATGTACATGCGGCTTCAGGATGCCCAAGAGCAGCGGCTTCGAGCACTGACAGTGAATATCCAGTCTGCACACGCCAATAAACCCAAAGGCCGACAAGCAAAAATGATCCTACTCAACTCTCTGGCCCGGCCACCTTCTGACGTCCAAAGGAGGCAGCAGTTTGAAACACGAGAAGCAGCTGTCCCTGAAAAAGTCAAGATCAAGCCAGCCCTGTACCCTAGAGAAACCAGCCATACTCCCTCCAGCAGCAACAGCCTTAACCTTACCCATGAGAAGCTGGCCCACACATGCTCAAGCACTACCAGTACCCACTTGCCACAGGTGGTAAGCGGCAGGAAACCTGTGAAGAAAATTGCTCCTATGATGGCCAAGACAATTAAAGATTTCAAGAACAGATTCTCCCGACGATAAATTGAGGCCTTGCCTTGGAGGTGGAATTCAGGGGGAGAAATACAAGGGCAGTGGGGGTTATGGAATGGGACTTTCTAAGGAGACCAGCAACTTCTGCTTTGTAGAAACTTTTGGACTCGGACTCCTATAGTTTTCAAGTGTTGTTTCTGTAAGACTGCACACCAAGCCCCTGCCTCCCTGCCTAGAAAACACTTCAGAATTCTGAAGATGAGAAGCCTCATTCTCACTGACAATTTTAAGATACATTATACCTTTGTTCTTAACTAACCTTTGTAAACATTAAGACACAGTCTTAATTAACAAATGTTATCTTCAGGTTGTATTTATATAAATAAAAATACGCAAACATGGGATTTTTTTTTTTAATCTCAGAGTAGATGAGGCCTTTTTGAACACAAACCCAGAAGCCATTAATTAAAAAGGCTGATAGGTTTGACCACATAAAAAATTCTAAATATATAAAAAAGGTCAAGAAACAATAACTGGGAAAGATATTTACAACTCAGTTAACATTCAAAAGACCAGTTTCCTTTATATATAATAAGTGCCCACAAAGCAAAGAAAAAACATCAATAATTTACTATAAAAATGGACAAGCATAGGAAAAGATGGTTCACACAAAAAGAAACACAAACGACTCTATATGACGAGATGCTCAATCTTACAAAAATGCAAATTCGAAACATAATACAAATTTCCACATATCAGTTGAGTAAAATTCAAAAAATTAATAGCCTGCTATGTTGGAGCAGATGATCATACATTACTAGTAAGATGATAAATTGATACAACTTCTACTGAAGTTAAAAGGCAAATTTATATACATCCTTTGGCACTACGGTATCACTTTTAAGATGAGAAACTGAATATATAAATGGATAATGGCCAGACCCACATAAGCTCAGGAAGCCAAACCACAACCTCTGTAAGCAACCATCTCAGAAAACCAAATCCCAGACCCTATAGCAATCTGTCCAAGAAACTAAATCACAACCTCCATAGCAACTGGCCCAGAATGGTCGAGATTTGCTCAACAACTGCCAGCCTCCCTATTTTTGCTCTTAGCCTCCAAGTCAGGACCAACCAAGAAAGCCAAATATGACCTCCAAATCAATCACATAAGATGCCCCACTGCCAGGTAGCCCAACTCCAGATTTCCCAGGTCAACAGCCTCCAATCAGAAAATGTTAAAATCTTCCCACTTTTTTTCACTATAAAGCTTTCCCACTCCCCTGCCTGCCAAATGCAAGTGATGACATTTGACTTTCTTACTACAGCAAGCACTCAGTAAATAGCCTGTTTCCTCAATATGGGTGGTTTTTACTTATTTCCACAGAATTGCATTCTTCAGATGCACACATGTCAAATATACACATATACAAACTGATATAGCAATTTCACTGATAGGATTTTATTCCACAGACACAACTCTGTGTGTGTGTGTATTTAATACAAAGACATGACCGTGGCATGTGAATCCACTTTTCTCTAGAACATCTGCCTGCCTCTAAAAGGCTAAGAAGCTGAGTAGTATATTTGACAACCTCAAAGTGCTAAGGTGCAAAAGTTCTAAACCAAGACCCATGAAGATAGGGGACCCTGGCAAAATCAATGAATATTCAGTCCTTATTCCATTCTAGGAATGATGACAAAAGATAAGGTAAGATGCCCATGTTCTGTATGGCCCAGAAAAATCTCAGTCCCTAAATTTGGATTGAGTCCCTAAATGTCAGTCCCTAAAATTCTCCAGGCCAGAATACTAGAGCAGGTAGCTGTTCCCTTCTCCAGGGAATCTTCACAATCCAGGGATTGAACCCAGGTCTCCCACATGGTAGGCAGATTCTATACCAGCTGAGCCACTGGGGAAGCCCAAGAATACTGGAGTGGGTAGCCTATCCCTTCTCCAGCGGATCAGGAATAAAATGGGAGTCTCCTACATTGCAGGTGGATTCTTTAGTAGCTGAGCTACTAGGGAAACCCCAGAAAAATCTCAGTCCCTAAATTTGGATTGAGACATTCCTGAATTGCTAGCTCCTCCCACCAGGCACAAGACAGAAACAAGCCTAAATTACCTTTACAGGAAGATATCATCATCCTTCATCACAAATTATTTCTAAAAACAAATCAACTACACTACCATGCAGTCTAAGAGAAGAACAGCATAAATGAAAAATATTAGGAATAACAGAAAATTGAAACAGATCCACATGGAACTCAAGATATTAGAAGTATCAGACACAGACTTGAGGAAAACTATTTCAATCAATATAATTTACAATAGTCTATAAAAATCAAGTAGGAACAAATTTAACAAAAGATGTTGCAGATTTCTTTTGTGGGATGAATGGTATCCCCTTCTCCCCAAATTCATATACTGAAGCCCTAACCGTGAATAATTCAGAATGTGACTGTATTTAAAGACAGAGCCTTTAGGAGATTAATAAATTAAAATGAGGCCATTAGGGTGGGCCCTAATCCAATCTGACTGGTGTCCTTGGAAGAAGAGGAAATTTGGACATGTGAAGTGATGCCAGAGATGGTTCTCTAATATAGGAAATACCATGTTGAAGACACAGCAAAAAGGTGGCCACTTGCAAGCCAAGGAGAAAGGCCTCAGGATAAATCAAACCTGCCAACACCTTTTTCTTGGACATCTAGCCTCCAGAACTGTGAGAAAATAAATTTTTGCTGTTTAAGACACCCAGTCTGTGATATTTTGTTATGGCAGCCCTAGCAAAATAATGCAACCTCTATGCTGAAAATGACAAAATAGGGCTAAAAGATATTTAAAAAGTTATAACGTTTAAGAATTGAGAAAATGAATTTTTAAAGATGTTCTCCTTAAACTGATGTATAGATTGAATGCAATCTTATCAAAAGCTCAGTGAACTTGTTTATATAAATTGAAAATCTGATTCTGACATTTATGTGGAAATTTAGAACCAAGATGGCATTGAAAAATAGCTATGTCAGAGAATTTATACTACCAGTTTTTAAGGCTTAGTATTAAGCCACAATAATTAAGATAGTTTGATACTGACCTGGAGATAGATAAATCTATCAATCAAAAGGAACAGAGAGTTCAAAAATAAACCCACAAATATATGGTCATGTGATTTTTTACGAAGTTGCCACAGTAATTCAAAAATTTTTTAAAAGATGCTGGAGCAATTGGATAACCAAATAGGAAAAAAAAATAAACTTAACCCCTATGTCACATCAAACACACAAATTAACTGAAGATAATAATTCTATATGTTTAGGTACCTAAACATATAACATTTTGGGAGAAGGGGATACCATTCATCCCACAAAATAACATAACATCAGATAAAGCAAAAATTGACAAAATCAAAAGGAGAAATAGGCAAAAAATACAATTACAGTGAGAGATACTTATATGCCTTCGAACAAAAAGAAAAAATCTATAACATATAAAAGATTTGAACAACACAATTAAGAAATTTAACCATACGTTGAGCCATAAAACAATTCTCAACAAATGTCAGAGGACTGAAATCCTGTAGAATGTTGCTAGTAAATACAGCACAATTAAACTAGAAAACAATGTCCAAAAGGTATCAGCAGACCTCCCATATGTAAATAATACACTTCTAAATACTTATGAGTCAGGGAAAAATCATAATAGATATAAGGAAATATTTGGAACTGAATGAAAAAAGCAAAAGTCGTTCAGTTGAGTCCAACTCTTTGCGCCCCCATGGACTATACAGTCCATGGAATTCTCCAGGCCAGAATACTGGAGTGGGTAGCCTTTCTCTCCTCCAGGGTATCTTCCCAACACAGGGATGGAACCCAGGTCTCCTGCATTGCAGGTGGATTCTTTTCCAGCTGAGCCACAAGGGAATAAAAAAGAAAAATTAAAATGCTACATATTAAAACATATGGAAGCAGGCAAAGCGGTGATTAAAGGAAAATTTAAATCTTTAAATGCATCTGTTAAAAGAAAAAAGATAAATATTAAAAATTAAGCAAATATATTAATAAATTATAAAAAATAATAAAGCCAAGGAAAGTATAGAAAATAACCATTTTTTACACTTTTTTTATTCTTTTGAATTTTTTATTTTGTACTAGGGTATACCTGATTAACAATGTTATGATAGTTTCAGGTAAATAGCGAAGGGACTCAGTCATACATATACATGTATCCACTTCCCACCTCAATCCCCCTCCCATCCAGATTGCCACATAACACTGACTGGACTTCCATGTGCTATACGGTAGGTTGTTGGTTATCTGTTTTAAATACAGCAGTGTGTACATGTCCATCCCAAACTCCCTAACTATCCCTCCCATCCCCAGCAACCTAAGTTTGTTTTCTAAACCTGTGAATGTCTTTCTGTTTTGTAAGTTCATTTGTATCATTTCTTTTTAGATTTCACATATAAGGGATGTCATATGATATTTCTCCTTCTCTGTGTGACTTGACTTCCCTGGTGGCTCAGACAGTTAAGCGTCTGTCTACAATGTGGGAGACCCGGCTTCGATCCCTGGGTCGGGAAGATCCCCTGGGGAAGGAAATGGCAATCCACTCCAGTACTGTTGCCTGGAAAATCCCGTGGACAGAGGAGCCTGGTAGGCTACAGTCCATGGGGTCACAAAGAGTCGGACACGACTGAGCGACTTCACTTCACTTCTTCTCTGTCTGACTTACTTAATTCAGTATGACACTCTTTAGGTCCATCCATGTTACTGCAAATGGCATTATTTCATCCTTTTTAATGGCTGAGTAATAGTCCATTGTATATATGTAACACATCTTCTTTATCCATTCCTCTGTCAATGGACATTTAGACTGCTTACCTATCTTGGTTATTATAAACAGTGCTACAATGAACACTGGGGTGTATGTATCCTTTCAGATTATGTTTTTCTCTGGATAGATATATGCCCAGGAGTGGGATTGTAGGGTCATATGGTAGCTCTGTTTTTAGTTTTTTAAGAACCTCCATAGGAGAAGGCAATGGCACCCCACTCCAGTACTCTTGCCTGGAAAATCCCATGGATGGAGGAGCCTGGAGGCTGCAGTCCATGGGGTCGCTAAGAGTCGGACACGACTGATCGACTTCACTTTCACCTTTCACTTTCATGCGCTGGAGAAGGAAATGGCAACCCACTCCAGTGTTCTTGCCTGGAGAATCCCAGGGACGGGGGAGCCTGGTAGGCTGCCATCTCTGGGGTCGCACAGAGTCGGACACAACTGAAGCGACTTAGCAGCAGCAGCATACTGTTCTTCATAGTGACTGTACCAATTTATATTCCCACCAACAGACTAGAAGGGTTCCCTTCTCTCCGTACCTTCTCCAGCGTTTGTTGTTTGTAGATCTTTTGATGCTAGCCTTCTGGCTGGTATGAGGTGATAGCTCATTGTTGTTTTGATTTGCAAAGAAATAATAATTTTAAGACCGCAAAAGTAGAGAAACAGAAATCAAACAGACCATAGACAGGATCAACAAAACTTGGTTCTTTGAAAAGACTGACAAAATTGATAAACCTTTGGTAAGACTAATGAAGAAAAATAAGAGAAGGCACAAAAAAACCAATGTAAGAATAAAAAGGGAAGATGGTTACAGATTCCATATATATTTAATTTTTTAAGAAAGGATATTATGAAAAAAAAAAAGAAAGGATATTATGAACAATTATGCCAATAAATTTGAAAATTTAGATGAGATAAATAAATTCTAAAAAAACATAACATACCAAATCAACAGCAAAAAGAAATTTTAAAGTACCAACAGTTTTGATGAAAATAACCTGAATTTGTTAAAAACCACGCAATAAACAAACAAAAAACAAAGCAAAACACTTTCTACGGGAAATCCATTCTCAGATTTCTTTCAAGGCAAATTCTACCATTCAATGAAAAACACAATGGCAATCTTCATAATTTTTACTACTGAATGAAGAAGAGGGAATATTTCTTAATTTTTATGAGGACAACATATCTTTCATACTAAAACCTGACAAAGACACTCAAAAGAGGAAAACAATAGGCCAGTCTCACTCATTAATATAGATGGAAAAAGTCTAAGCAAAATATTAGCAAACTGAATCACCATTATGTAACATCAAACTTCAGCATATCCCAGGAATGAGATAAGACTGTTTAATATTAGAGAATCAAACAACATAGTTAATGCACCACATTATAAAATAAAGGGAAATATTATAATCACTTTAACAAATGTAGAAAAGTATTTGGTAAAAATCAACACACTTCTTTGATTTAAAAAAAGAACTCTAAGCACACTATTTTATATTGCTAAAATAAGATCAACATACAAAATCAATTGCATTTCTACATATTAGTAATAAATATAAAATTAAATTTTAAAAACCAAGAAACCATTTACAATGATATGAAAACCGTTTAGAGTGGTATCAAGAACTACAAGTATTTCTAACAAAAATGGGCAAGTTTTCTATGCAGAAAACTCTAAACTGCTACTGAAAAAAATTAAGGAAGCCAGAATAAAAAGAGAAACCATACTCTTCAATTGGAGAATTCTTTGTAATTCTCATTATTTTTAAATCATCAATTCTTCTCAAATTTATTCTTCCAACTCAATGCCATCTCAATCAAAATTTAGCAACCTTTGTGGAATTTGACAAGTTGATTCTAAAATATGTAAACACATGTCAATAATAGTGTGACCATTTGACAAAAAAGAACAAGTGAGAAGTCTTTGCTCTAGAGGATATCAAGAATGGATTGGCGTTTAGTCACTAAACAAGTGTCTGACTCTTTTGCGGCCCCACGGACTGTAGGCTGCCAGGCTCCTCTGGCGATTTCCTAGGCAAGAACATTGGAGTGGGTTGCCATCTCCTTCTCCAGGGGATTTTTCCAACCCAGGGATCAATCCTGCGTTTCCTGCATTGGCAGGAGGATTCTTTACCACTGAGCCACCTGGGGAAGCCCATAAAGAATGGATATAACTTAAAAAATGAAAAAAATAAAAATAAAAGAATGGATACAACTATATTTCTAAGACAGTGTGGCACTGGCATAGGAAATAGACAAAAAGACCAATGGAACAGACTTGAGGACCCAGAAACAATTTTGCCTATTTTCTTATATCTTGTTTTTCTCCTTTTTATAATCATGTTTTCCATAAATGTTTAAACATATTTATAACAACTGTTTTTAAAGACCCCCCCATCCGCCAATTCTGTCTTTTGTTGTATTGCTGAGTCTTCTGTTGACGGATTTTTGTCGTTTTGGCACATTTTCCTGTTTTTTATGACCGCTAGCAGTTTTTTCCTTGGATGCCAGTCCTCCAAATCTCTAGATTATATTACCTTCTTTTAAGTATGTTGAGGGTTTGGGAGAAGCAGATCGTTCAGTTATTTGCAGGTAATTCTGATCCTATTAAGCTTTGTTAGAAAAGAGGTTATGTAAAGTCATGTTTATTCTAAGACTAGTTTTGTGCCAAGTCTCTTCAGTTGTGTCTGACTCTGCGACCCCATGGACTGTAGCCCACCAGGCTCCTCTGTCTATGGGAATCTCCAGGCAAGAATACTGAAGTGGGTTGCCATGCCCTCCTCCAGGGGAATCTTCCCTCACGCACTGCCTTCCTAGAATCTCCAGTAAATGCTCTGCTGTTCCACAAGAGGTCTCCACTCAGGTTGGTTGGACTTCAAACATCGCAGTGTTACACGAGCACGGGTAGCTGTTCCTCTTACAGTTCCCTGATAATTGGCTTTACCCCAGCTTCAAACATTTCCACTCTGTGTATGCACAGCTTAGTATTCAGCCCAAAACTCAGAAGCATGGAGCAATTTGTTTGCCAAGCTGCCTCCTCTCTGGTCCTCTTCCATCCCCATTCTAACCACCGAAGTCTTCCCAAATTCAGCTCCCTGTCTCATCTCTGCAAAACTGCTGGTACTATTTGCTGTATCACATTTGAAAGCAGGAAGCTGTATAAATTTTTTTAAATGTACACAAGACTGATCTGAATGGAGAGATATATACTTTTTATACTTAAAAATAAAATCTATTAAAATTAATATAGTTGTTTTTTTTTTACAAAAGAAAGAAAGGATGTTAACACAAAACACCAAATGTACAAATTCACATCTGTATATTCTCAGTTATGTGGTTAAAAGTAGGGGAATAAAGAAAAAAAAAAACACATCTCCAAAAGTATCAATGTGACATTAGCAAAATGTTCCAGGTTGTCTGATCAGTCTCCCTTTCTTGGTCCAGGTACAGAAAAAATGTGGTTCAACATCAGCCACAGCATTTTTAAAGATCCCCACAAGGCTACACCGGTGGTCAGCAGTGAAGTAGTTAATCTTCCTTAAGTAAGGAAGAGCAGAGCAGAGCACTTAAAACATGAGTTACTTAAAATTCAGCTTAGCTTATGGTGATTTAGAGCTCATTTAATTAGTATTTAGAACTGCATATTGTTTATAGCTATTGGTATTTCAATAGACGCTTAAATGTTTGAACATTTAAAGTTTAATAAGCCTTAGTTCTCTGAAGAAAAACATTGATGTAATTAAATTTTCAATTACCCTAGTTTTTTTGTTTTTTTTTTTTAGGGGACCATGTGATTAATAAAAGCTAAGGCATTTAACAACACTCATTTAAAAACCTAATCTGCCACCTCATTAATTAGTTAACACTTATAGTAGGTATTTTTTTAATATAAAAGTTTCACACAAGCAAAGTCACAACTTTTGAAAAGTACCTGTAATGACGAGTGAGAATAAATAAAAGTAATTTTGTATCAGATTATTTTGCACATGAATGTGTGGCTCAATTATGGCTTTCTAAAAACTGTTCTTCTGCATTGATACCAATTACTGTTTGTTTGGTTTAAATTCTGTGGTCAAATTAAAAACAATGAAGCAATTGCTCCTCAGAGTTCCTTTCCCTCAGGATCTTACCTTCAAGTGGGGAAAAAAAAAAAACAGTGGCAGAGGTTTACAAATTGGACACAGCTTTATTTTAATTAAACACTAAATTTAAAATGGAATAGGAGAAAATTCTCCACTCACAGATCTTTGCTACCCACAGATCATTACGGTACCACACAGGAGGTCATGATGCACACCCAGAACTACTGGATCACAACCTGAATGTTCAAAACATCCCAGGTGTTCAGTGTGCACACTAAAGACTCAGAAGCCCTTCTGAAACATTATCAGTTTACCAGTCAGAAAAGAAACTTACCAGAGTTCTTGCCCTCAAGGAGCTTATAGTCTACTGGGGTCAGGGGAAGGGAAAGGACGGGAAAGGAAAAGGTCATGACAAGGAAAAATCCAATTATAATTTACTGGGATAAAGGTGGCATGGTGATGTCTACTCTTTGCATCAAGGAGGGGCACTTTGTCAACTTTGGAAAAGGCTGACCAAAAGGGGCAAGTTTAGATCCTAAAGAACAAAACTGTAAGGGACAGAGAAAGATAAGAGCATTAAAGAGGCCAAGAAGGAAAACAGAACTCTAGGAGACTGTAGTATCATGAAAACCAAGAGGCGTTTCCTAAGGCTAATCGGCAGTTTCAACGCCCAAAACATCACGGGTATCTCAAAACACCATGTTTTTACACATAGTAGTCACTAAGTAAGTGTTCATTGTAGGAGCTGATGAATAAATGTATATTTACACCTCAGTGTTAAGTAAAAACCAGTATACGAATTGAAAAGTATCTAACTCCCATTCTTAAGCTCAGCCACCAACCCCTATCATATGCAAATAAATAACCGTATTTAAAAGTAAATTTTAACATACAAACAAGTATGACAAATGCCTGATTTGAAACCCACAATAACAAAACAAACCTATCATTTAGATACGAATCATATATTAGTTGATTTTTTTTAAATTCACCTCTTGCAAAAGCAACTAGTGCGAGTCTTTGTACCCAGTAGACAATACATATCTGTAAAACAAAAACTGTTCTAGAGATTGTTTCTCTCTGCTGTCTCCCCAAATCACATTAAAATGATGGTAAAGGAATTTTTTTAAAAAAGGAAAGAGTAAGTACAAATTTTGCTCTGAACAGTGAAGCGAAACCCCCCACCCCCAAACAACTGCCTTTCCCTGTTTAACTCCAACAGGGATAGGAAGCATGCTTGTTTTGCCCTCATTCCCTGTAGGAAAGCGAAGAGCATTTCTTGGAGAAACTGAAAACCTCAGAGCAAATATCTACAGAAACTGGCTTCTGTGGATGTCCCAATAAAAAAGCTCCTGCCTACCTGATCATCCAACAGAAAAACCCATCCCTATTTGAGGAGCCTCTTCTAAAGCTCACAGATTCTAATTCGCTTTTAGGTGTCTTACCTCAGGCAAGGTTCACTAGATTTCTGAGGAAAACCTACATGAAAGACAGAGCACCAGGGAAAAAAAGCAAAGAAAAACTAGAGAGGAAATGTTAGGGGAAGCACACTGAAACCGCCCACCCTGGCCAGACACCATGGTAACCATTTGCATGAGTTGTTTTATGACAGGAGATCCTGATAAGGAATAAGGAACTAATAAGCCACCACCAACCGGAAGAATTCAGGAAAGGTCTAAAGGAGACACCTCGTGTCCGTCCGCTTCCCAGAATCCCTCTCGCTAGCATCCATCTTGGCTGAACCATGCGTGCGCCACCAGGAAAGACTCTGAATTAGAATGATTGGCCAAAGACCACCCGGAAACTAATCCCATCACCATAAAACTGTGAGACTGCAAGCCACGCAGCAGAGCACTTCTCCTGGGTTCCCTTACCCTACTGCTCTCCCCCCGGGTGCCCTTTCCCAATAAAATCTCTTGCTTTGTCAGCACACGTGTCTCCTCGGACAATTCATTTCCTAGTGTTAGACAAGAGCCCAGTTTTGGGCCCTGGAAGGGGTCCGTCTTCCTGCAACAGAAACAGACACAATACTAGGAGCAAAAGACAAAAAGGGAAGGGGGTGGGGCAGGGAGGGAGAGGAAACCTTCACAGTTAAAAGGAGTCATGAAAACGGAACACTGAGACAATAAGAAAGTATCTGGAAATAAAAATACGAAAGCAGAAATTTAAAACTCAACCAAATCAGATAAAAAGTTGACGAGGTCTCTTGATAAGAAAAAACAAGAGTAAGCATTGTAAAATAAAACAGAAACCAGCATGTTACAGATTCCATATGGAAGTCAAACATTCAATGAATAGGACTTCCAGGAAAGGAAAACAGGAAAACGAAAGGAAGGGAGGGAGGGAAGAAGGACAAGAGAGAAAGAAAGGAAGAGCAAGAGGGAAAAAGAGAGAGAGAGAGAGAAATTATCTAAAGAAAGAAATAATACAAGAATATTTTCCAGAATTGAGGGCATGAATTCCCTGATCTAAATGGCCCATAACTTCATACCAGCACTGGGAATGAAAAAGAATTCTCAACAAGTGATATCTTCATGAAAATTCAGAAACTAGAGATGGTAAGGAGAAGATTCTAAAAGGATTCAGGGAATGAATAACATCACGCTTGTTGCTACCCCACTGGAAGCTAAAAAATAATGGAGAAATGCCTCCTCAAATGACATGAAATCAATTCCAACCTAGAGTATCAGTCTCAGCCACACCATCAACAAGGTGAGAGAAGGACAGAGTTGCACGCATAGTGTGCATGCATGCCAAGTCGCTTCAGTCATCTCCTGCACTGGCAGGCAGGTTCTTCACCTGGAAAGCCACTTCATACACTGCTGCTTTGTCTGGATGTATGTGCATACGTACTTCAAAAACTTTGCCTCCCGTGTGCCCTTTCTCTGGCAGCCACTGGTTGGTGTATTTTGCTAAAACAGGGATATAAGGCAAGAAGGAGGAAAAAGGAACTTCCCTGGTGGCCCAGCGGTTGAGAATCTGCCTGCCAATGCAGAGGACATGGGTCTCATCTCTGGTCGGGGGACGATCCCACACGCCTCAGGGCAACAACGCCATTGGGCCGCACCTAGTGACCAGGGAGCAGCAACTACTGAAGCCCTAGTGCCCCGAGCCTGAGCTCTACATCAAGAGGAGCCATCACAATGAGGAGACTGCATATTGCAGCTAGAGAGTAGCCCCCGTTCTCTGCAACTTAGAGAAAACCCACACAGCAACCAAGACCCAGCACAACCAAAAATGAATAAATAAATTGTTTAAGTCACTCTTCTAAACAAAAGGAAAGAAGGAAAAGAAAAAAACCTGAAAATTTTCTTGGTGAGCTTCACCACATGGAGAGGAGGTTTACAGTTTCTTCAGAAAATTTAGGAAGAAAGTAGTATCAAATATACAGAAAAGTAAACCTAAGAATAAGGCAGAGTTTAGTCAGACTTTATTTTTCTGGGCTCCAAAATCACTGCAGATGGTGACTGCAGCCATGAAATTAAAACACGCTTACTCCTTGGAAGGAAAGTGATGACCAACCTAGATAGCATATTCAAAAGCAGAGACATTACTTTGCCAACAAAGGTCCGTCTAGTCAAGGCTATGGCTTTTCCTGTGGTCATGTATGGATGTGAGAGTTGGGCTGTGAAGAAGGCTGAGTGCTGAAGAATTGATGATTTTGAACTGTGGTGTTGGAAGACTCTTGAGAGTCCCTTGGACTGCAAGGAGATCCAACCAGTCCATTCTGAAGGGGATCAGCCCTGGGATTTCTTTGGAAGGAATGATGCTAAAGCTGAAACTCCAGACTTTGGCCGCCTCATGCGAAGAGTTGACTCGTTGGAAAAGACTCTGATGCTGGGAGGGATTGGGGACAGGAAGAGAAGGGGACGACAGAGGATGAGATGGCTGGATGGCATCACTGATTCGATGGACGTGAGTCTGGGTGAACTCCGGGAGCTGGTGATGGACAGGGAAGCCTGGCGTGCTGGGATTCATGGGGTTGCAAAGAGTCGGACACGACTGAGAGACTGAACTGAAGCTACGACTGAGTCCTATCCCACAGTTAAATAAAAAATAAAATACAACCACAGTTTACCATATGGCTCAGCTGTGAATAATGGTTTCATGGTCGGATTAATATACACAATTATACTGAATTTGTATTTAATCAAAAATTGTGATAAAACGATCTTGGGAGAATGGAGGAAGGGAAGTATGGGCCAGAGAGAAAGAGAGAGGATGGGGAAGGAAAGAGGTAGGATAAAAAAAAGCCAAATGCTCGCTTTCCATCAAAGTAAGTAGAATTTGCATCTGACAATGGAAAATCAAAATTCAGAAATTTTAACTTGTTATTTTGAAGAAGGGCAAAAGTAGTTGCTTCTGGGGAGCAATACTTGAGGGTGTGAAAGGGAGCAGGAAACTTTCTTAAGTTCTGTAGAACTATTAAATCTTTTAAAACTGAGTGCTGACATTACATTATTTAAAACAAAAATGCAATTGAAATATATATATATGAGAACATATATATTTAAATTTGAAACAATAAAAATCACCCAAATAAAGAGGAAGTATTCTTGAAATCCAATACAGTAGATAACATAGATGATCAAGTTCCTATGGACATACATCAGATTCACTGATTATCTTCCCCACCTCAATCTATCCCCTCCACAGGCCCCTAATTAGTAAAATTCCTTGCATTTAGACCCCAGGAGTTTAAGACATCAATAAGCATACCTAAATATGGCTCTCCCTAGTGCCATCTTGCAATGGCAACCCACTCCAGTACTCTTGCCTGGAAAATCCCATGGACGGAGGAGCCTAGTAGGCTGCAGTCCATGGGGTCGCTAAGAGTCGGACATGACTGAGCGACTTCACTTTCACTTTTCACTTTAATGCACTGGAGAAGGAAATGGCAACCCACTCCAGTGTTCTTGCCTGGAGAATCCCAGGACAGCGGAGCCTCGTGGGTTGCCGTCTATGGAGCCACACAGAGTCGGACACGACTGAAGCGACTTAGCAGCAGCAGCAGCAGTGCCATCTTGGGAACAGAACAAAAAAACAAGATTGGGCCTCTGTCTTCAAGTCACGTGAATTCTGTCTGAGAGGCAATATCACATGCAGGAAACAGGTAATACCATAAATTAATCACAATTAAATAATAACCTACATGGCACAAACTATATAGAGTTCAGAAACATGTCAGATTTGAGAGAATGTTCCTAGAGCAGTGGGAGGCAAAGAGGAAGTTGGGCCACAACATTACCATGCTCTGTAGATCATGTCAAGGTGGTACTTTTATCCTGAGTATAATGGAAAGCCATTAAAAGGATCCTAGCCAAGGAGTGACACAATTTTAAGATCACTCTGATCGTTGGAGGAAAAATTGACTGAAAGGAGGTAAAACCAACAGGGGGAATGGTTAAGAGGCTATTGAAATGGTTCAAGTGATAGATTATGGTGGCTTGTACCCAGATAAAGGCTGTAGAAATATTTATTATTAAAGACTCATTATATAAATAGAACCTGTAAGATTTGCTGATGCCTTCCTTAAGCAGGAATTAGCAGGAAGAAGGAGCTAAGGATGACTCTCAGAATTCTGATTTGAGCCACTGGGTGGATGGTGGTTTCACATTCCCAGATAGAGGAAGACTGGAAAAGCTACAAGTTTTAGAGGGGAAGGTTAAGAGTTAGCAGTTGAACAAGTTAACATTCAGATACTTGATTCTCCACTGGATTTGTCAAGTAGTCAATTGATTTATCATCCTTTCTGTGTTCCATATTCTAGGATATCACATGGCTCAGCAAAGAAGTCCAGTCTAAAGTCAGTTTAAGGGAGCTGCTGGCATACAGATGGCACTGGAAGTCATGAAGATGTATGAGACTATCTAGGGCAGTGGTTTTCCAACCTGGAGTCTGAATTTAAGATGCACGTTTCAATATCCTCATCCCAGAGAGCTCCTGATTCTGTAATTCTCAGGGAGGTGCAGAAATCTGCTTTATTAAGAGCCATCCCCAAATGTTTTGATGCCGGTGGTTCAGGCTCAGGTTGGAAGGGCTTAAGCACAACCCAGAGGCGACAAAGTGGCAATAGCTAGTGTAGCCAATCCTTTCCATGAGTTGGAAAGAAACTGCAGAAGTTGGAGAGACACTGCTAGGTAGAGGGAGTGTAAGGCCAAAGGGTTACCTTTCATTGTGTATTATTAGCTTCTTTTTAAAGGTGGGAAACAGTAGAGTGGTGGTTCATAATCTTGGCTACACATTGCAATCGAGATTGAGATCACAACTGAGGTTTTAAAAACTATCAATGAACAGGATACACCAAAACCAGTAAATCAGAATCTCTGCAGGTGGAGCTTAAATATCAGTAGTTTTCAACTAAAAAAAAAAAAAAAAAAAATGTTTGTAATCATTTTCCCCTTGAAGTATTGTTATATCCTCGATGCCTGGCATATAATACAGCTTCAATTTACGGTTTTTGTTGTGGAAAATATTGTTGAGCCAGTTAGCTAAGGACACAGATAATAGGTAACACTATGTATTGTAAAATTCATGTAATCTTTGTGTGAAAGGATTATAGTCCAATTACCTTACTTTCTACTGCGGGAACGGAAGCCTGAAAGAGGAATTAAATTCCTAAAGTCTCAACCTTGGTAGTAGTGAATCAGGACCAGAACCCCGTATTCCAACTCCCAAGTCAGTGTTATCCTGCGTTTCAACAATTTCATTTTGACCATACTCTAAATCCGCTCACTCATCAAGACTCAGCCTGCCTGATAATAATGCCTTCCCCTCAACACCTCATCTCCTCAGTCACAAACTCTGCCGTCTCTTTCATCAAACAGTAGTCGAGCCCAAATTCGACTTTCTTTCCGCAACCCCGCTTCAACCCTAGTCCCCAGACTTTGCGCTTGCGCCACAAGAGCAGCGGACTCTGTCGCCATAGCAACTGGACACAGGAATCGGCCCGCAGCAAGAGGAGAGGAGTTTCTGATAGTATATGCTTTCCTTACCGCTTCCCGAGCCTGATGGGTGAACCTGAGGGTCTGGTAAGATAGCTCCATCAGGACGCTGCGTTAGGAACCGAGAGTAGGAAGAAAAGGAGCCAGTTATTAGGCCGACCAGTACAGCCACCAAGGCAGGTCAGGGAAATCTGACGCTTAACCAGCCCGCCCCCTTCAGGATTGGCCAGAGTTTAGACATGCCGGCCAATCACTGGACAAAGATGGATTCTTTCCGCATGCCAATCAACGTTAAAATATTCCTGTTAATCCGGAGCTTTTGCACCACACTGGCCAATCGAGAGACACAAAGGGGATGATTGGCAGTTCAGTTCATTTCAGATGCTCGGTAGTGTCCGACTCTTTGCGACCCGGTGGACTGAAGCTCGCCAGGCTTCCCCGTCTTCACCAACTCCCGGAATTTATTCAAACTCATATCCGTTGAGTCGGTGATGCCATCCAGCCATCTCATCCTCTCTCGTCCCCTTCTTCTGCCTTCAATCTCTGCCAGCTTCAGGGTCTTTTCAAATGAGTCGTTTCTTCTCATCTGGTGGCCAAAGTATTGGAGCTTCAGCTTCAGCATCAGTCCTTGTAATGAATATTCAGGACTGATTTCCTTTAAGATGGACTGGTTGGATCTCCTTGCAGTCCAAGGGACTCTCAAGAGTCTTCTCCAACACCACAGTTCAAAAGCATCAATTCTTTGGCGCTCAGCTTTCTTTATGGTCCAACTCACACATCCATACATGACTACTGGAAAAATAGCTTTGACTAGACGGACCTTTGTTGGTAAAATGATGTCTCTGCTTTTTAATATGGTGTCTAGGTTGGTCATAGATTTTCTCCCAAGGAGCAAGTGTCTTTTAATTTCATGGCTGCAATGATTTTGGAGTGATCCGCAGTGATTTTGGAGCCCCAAAAAATAAAGTCTGGCACTGTTTCCACTGTTTCTCCATATATTTGCCATGAACTGATGGGACCAGATGCCATAATCTTAGTTTTTGGAATGTTGAGTTTTAAGCCAACTTAAAGCTTCTGTTTCATCCAGCCAGGCATTTCACATGATGTACTCTACATATAAGTTAAATAAGCACGGTAACAATATACAGCCTTGACGTCCTCCTTTCCTGATTTGGAACCAGTGTGTTGTTCCATGTCCAGTTCTAACTGTTACTTCTTGACCTACATACAGATTTCTCAGGAGGCAGGTCAAGTGGTCTGGTATGCCCACCTCTTTAAGAATTTTCCAGTTTCTTATGCTCCACAAAGTCAAAGGCTTTGGCGTGGTCAATAAAGCAGAGGTAGATGTTTTTCTGGAACTCTCTTGCTTTTTCCCATACAGGTATGACCTAAATCAAATCCCTTATGATTATACAGTGGAAGTGACAAATAGATTTAAGGGCCTAGATCTGATAGATAGAGTGCCTGATGAACTATGGAATGAGGTTCGTGACATTGTACAGGAGACAGGAATCAAGACCATCCCCATGGAAAAGAAATGCGAATGGAATGATGCTAAAGCTGAAACTCCAGACTTTGGCCACCTCATGCGAAGAGTTGACTCATTGGAAAAGACTCTGATGCTGGGAGGGATTGGAGGTAGGAGGAGAAGGGGACGACAGAGGATGAGATGGCTTGATGGACGTGAGTCTGGGTGAACTCCGGGAGTTGGTGGACAGGGAAGCCTGGCGTGCTGCGATTCATGGGGTCGCAAAGAGTCAGACATGACTGAGCGACTGAACTGAACGGATGTTGGGAATTTGATCTCTGGTTCCTCTGCCTTTTCCAGCTTGAACATCAGGAAGTTCACGGTTCACATACCTGAAGCCTGGCTTGGAGAATTTTGAGCATTACTTTGCTAGCATGTGAGACGAGTGCAATTAGTGTGCAGTTGTTTGAGCATTCTTTGGCATTGCTTTTCTTTGGGATTGGAATGAAAACTGACCTGTTTCAGTCCTGTGGCCACTGCTGAGTTTTCCAAATGTGCTGGCATATTGAGTGCAGCACTTTCACAGCATCATCTTCCAGGATTTGAAAGAGCTCAAGTGGAATTCCATCACCTCCACTAGCTTTGTTTGTAGTGATGCTTCCTAAGGCCCACTTGACTTTGCATTCCAGGATGTCTGGCCTTAGGTGAGTGATCAAACCATTGAGAGAATGAATTCCTAGGCAGGTTGAAAAGAAGTCAGGGAGTCTCTGAGGAGACAGGAATCTGGGGTTCTCGAGGAGGATATAGGGGTCTGGAATTCTCAAGGAGGAGGAAAGGACAAACTTTTTTTTTTTCCTACATTCCTTAGTCTTAGTCACATAAAACGTTTTTTTCTTTAAGCCCTGATGATTACAGGAACTGATGATTACACAACAAACAACTTAACTTAAACTCTGTACTAAGGATTACACAACACAATATATCCTGCTTGAGGACAGTTTCTCCTACCTGAAAACCTTCTGACTAATCCTGATATCTTAGAATGTAAATTATGGAAGTTGGTCTAATAAGATCTTTCTATTCTTAAGTTCTGATCCTGTTATCCTAAAATGTAAATTGTGGGAGTGGATCTGGTAAAATTTTCACAAACTTGAGATTCTTTTGATTTATTGTAATAACTAATTTAAAAATATATAATTCTCTTGCTGAAGATTAGTGTAGGGCACTCTCCACCCCCTTCTGATGTCAGAAGTTTTCTCTGTCCCTTTTCACTGTAATAAAAATTCTGCCACACAGGAGCCCTGAGTGGTCAAGCCAGTCTCTGGTCCCAAAACTAAATCTTCTTCGGAGATCACGAATCCGAGACATTTCACTGTAAACTATCACCATCGTAGTTATCTGGGTCATGAAGATCTTTTTTGTATAGTTCTTGTGTATATTCTTGCCACCTCTTCTTAATATCTTCTGTTTCTGTTAGGTCCATACCATTTCTGTCCTTTATTGTGCTCATCTTTGCATGAAATGTTCCCTTGGTATCTCTAATTTTCTTGAAGAGATCTCTAGTCTTTCTCATTCTATTGTTTTCCTCTATTTCTTTGCATTGATCGCTGAGGAAGGCTTTCTTATCTCTCTTTGCTATTCTTTGGAACTCCACATTCAAATGGGTATATGGTTCCTTTTCTCCTTTGCCTTTCATTTCTCTCCTTTTCTCAACTATTTGTAAGGCCTCATCAAACAAGCATTTTGCCTTTTTGCATTTCTTTTTCTTGGGGATAGTCTTGGTCACTGCCTCCTGTACAATGTCACAAACCTCCATCCATAGTTCTTCAGGCACCCTGTCTATCAGATCTAGTCCCTTGAATCTATTTCTCGCTTCTACTGTATAATTGTAAGGGATTTGATTTAGGTCACATCTGAATGGTGTAGTGGTTTTCCCTATTTTCTTCAATTTCAGTCTGAATTTGGCAATAAGGAGTTCATGATCTGAGCCACAGTCAGCTCCTGGTCTTGTTTTTGCTGACTGTATAGAATTTCTCCATCTTTGGCTGCAAAGAATATAATCAATGTGATTTTGATATTGACCATCTGATGATGTCCATGTGAATGGTCGTCTCGTGTGTTGTTGGAAGAGGATGTTTGATATGACCAGTGCGTTCTCTTGGCAAAACTCTTATTAGCCTTTGAGCTACTTCATTCTGTACTCAAGGCCAAATTTTTCTGTTACTCCAGGTATCTTTTGACTTCCTACTTTTGCATCCCAGTCCCCTATAATGAAGACGACATCTTTTTTGAGTGTTAGTTCTAGAAGGTCTTGTAGGTCTTCATAGAACCATTCAACTTCAGCTTCTTCAGCATTACTGGTCGGGGCTTAGACTTGGATTACTGTGATATTGAATGGTTTTCCTTGGAAACGAACAGAGATCATTCTGTCATTTTTGAGACTTCATCTAAGTACTGCATTTTGGACTCTTTTGTTTATTATGATGGCTACTCCATTTCTTCTAAGGGATTCTTGTCCACAGTAGTAGATATAATGGTCATCTGAGTTAAATTCACCCATTCCAGTCCATTTTAGTTCACTGATTCCTAAAATGTCTGTTACACGAGTGTATGTTCCTCGGTTCTTTGTCTCGTCACAACAAAGATTTGGAGCAACAGACATTAAAGCCCTCGCACGTCACAGCTCTCGGGTCTTGGACAAACCGTGCTACAGCTCTTAGGCAAATCAGTGTTACAGCTCTATTTTATTTAGAAGATAGCAGGAGAGAGAGAGAGAGTGAGAGACATAGAGAAAGAAAAGAGCGCACGCACGCGGGAGAGAGTCCGTGAGAAAGCGCTTTGGCTCCTCCTTTTATATGTTTTTTCCTCCACCTGGGCCTACCCTATGCAAATTGGGCTTAGCCAGGAGTGCCCGGAGCCGGCATATTGCATACTGAGTGCATATTGCATATTGAGTGCAGCACTTTCCACAGCATCATCTTTCAGGATCTGGAATAGCTCAACTGGAATTCTATCACTGCCGGGAGCCAGCGTGAGGAGCTCCACCCATGACAAAGGTCATGAGGAAGGAGGCTCGGCATACGCAAAGGCGGGATCGAGCCTCAGGAGTCCCCCTGGAAATTCTCGAACATCTACCCCCAAAACCAGAGTTGCCTACTTTCTGCTTTGTGCTTTCACCTATACCTCTGACTTTACAGGGGGCTGTCCCCCACTACCTCTCTCTGAAAAAGAGTTAGCTTACAGCTCCAGTTAATAATTCCTGAGTGTGACACTGTTTCAACCTCCAAACTCCTTTGGAAATCCTCTAGCCTGCCTGAATAGGTTTTTCCGGCCACATGTGATTGTTCAGAGCCTCCCAACTGTGAGAGGCATGAGATGTTCTAAACTGTCTAAATATAGATTCCTTTGAGCAGTTAAAAGATTGATTAGAAATTGTATTGGTGAAGGGATTTTCACTTGTTGGGCCAATGTTTGCTGCTAAGTCTCCATATCCCTTACCTGCTGTGTCCCTGGCAGTGTATTGATTAATATAATTGGTGTAAATAGTGGCTTTAATGTTTGTAACCTGGGACCCTTGAGTTAATTCTTTTTCTTGTTATAGCCCACCACACCTTTGCTCTGTAGGAATGCAACTTTATCTAATGCTTTTGGAGGGTGGCACTTGACTTATCACCTTTAGAGAAAAATAAGTTTTCTGAAGAAAGGGTCTTAAAAGGTTAACAGGCCTCCGGGCCAGAAGATGATGCAAATCACCTAAGCTTTTGCATATGATAAGTTTGCAGGAAGAAATCCTGGCTTGCTGCATGACTTTACCCCTTCCCCCATTATCCTCTATGCATAACTTAAGGTATAAAAACTACTTTGGAAAATAAAGTGCGGTCCTTGTTCACTGAAACTTGGTCTCCCCATGTCGCTCTCTCTCTCAAATTCTGGCTGAGTCTCCATCTGGAGCGCAGAACCCGCCATGCTTGCTAATTATGCCTGGGCTTCTAAGATCCGACCGGGGAGGCCTCAGTGTCTCCTCTCCTTCGGGAGAACGGAAGGATGCCTGCGGCCTACGTAAGTGGTGCAAACTTCTTGTCTTGAAGTTTTATTGGTCTCCCGCGTAAACCAAGCTACTCAGCCTCTTTTCTCCACTGAATTTCCTCACTGAGCTATCCTCATCCTATTACTCATTATATCTTTGATAAAATATTTAAATAAATAGGTCACCGACGCCGTCCCCGCTTCGAATACCCTGGATCAGCCGGGGCTGGTCCCCGGCACAGGAGTGCTGTTTGTTCTGCCTGAAGTCTTCATTCTGGTCCTCAGACCTTCCTTGTCTTTTAGCCACCACCATTTTGGACTCCTTTTCCCTATGCTACCTACCTAACAATGTCGATGTTCACTCTTGCCATCTCCTGTTTGACCACTTCCAATTTGCCTTGATTCATGGACCTAACATTCCAGGTTCCTATGCAATATTGCTCTGTAAGCATCAGACTACTTCCATCACCCGTCACATCCACAACTGGGTGTTGTTTTTGTTTTGGCTCTGTCTGTTCATTCTTTTTGGAGTTATTTCCCCACTCTTTACCAGTAGCATATTTGGGCACCTACTGACCTGGAGAGTTCATCTTTCAGTGTCATACCTTTTTCCCTTTTCATACTGTTCATGGGGTTCTCAGGGCAAGAATACTGAAGTGGTTTGCCATTCCCTTCTCCAGTGGGTCAGCAGTGTCAGAACTGTCCGCCATGACCCATCTGTCTTGGGTGGCCCTATACAGCATGGCTCATAGTTGCATTGAGCTAGAGAAGACTGTGGTCCATGTGATCAGTTTGATTAGTTGTCGGTGATTGTGGTTTTCATTCTGTCTGCACTCTGATGGATAAGGATAAGAGGCTTATGAAAGCTTCCTGGTGGGAGAGGCTGACTGAGGGGGAAACTGCGTCTTGTTCTGATGACTTCAGTTAAGTCACTCAGTCGTGTCCAGCTCTTTGTGACCCTATGGACTGCAGCACACCAGGCCTCCCTGTCCATTGAGTCAGTGATGTCATTCAATCATCTCATCCTCTGTCGTCCCTTTCTGCTCCTGCCTTCAGTCTTTCCCAGCATCAGGGTCTTTTCAAATGAGTCAGTTCTTCATCAGGTGACCAAAGTTCTGATGGGCAGGGCTATGTTCAGTAAATCTTTAACCCAATTTTCTGTTGATGGGCAGGGCTGTGTTCCCTTAGTGTTGCTTCACCTGAGGCCAAACTATGGTGCAGGTAATGAAGATAAGGGTCCTTCAAAAGGTCCCATGCATGCACTGCTGCACTCAGTGCCCCTGACCCTGCAGCAGGCCACCACCAACCCATGCCTTCACCAGAGACTCCTGGACACTCACAGGCTAGTCTGGGTCAGTCTCTTGTGGGGTCACTGCTCCTTACTCCTGGGTTTTGGTGTGTACAAGGTTCTGTTTGTGCTCTCCAAGAGTCTGTTTCCCCAGTCTTGTGTAAGTTCTGGAGATTTTATGGTGGGGTTAATGGCGACCTCCTCCAAGAGGGCTTATGCCATACCCAGGTCTGCTGCACCCAGAGCCCCTGCCCCTGTGGCAGGCCACTGCTGACCCATACCTCCACAAGAGACACTCAGACACAGTTCTAGCTCAGTCTCTGTGGGTTGGGTGTGCATTTTGTGCCCTTCCCAGGTCTGATCAGCTCAGGTGACCAGTGCTTGGTGAGTGCACTGCCCCAGGTGGACCATGCATCTAAATCACCTCCCCTTCCTGGCCACTTGGTGTCCTGGGTGTGTCACAAGAGCACTGTCTTAGGTGTGCCGTGTGTCTCCTCTGTAGAGCTAATCTCAGGCTGCAACCCTCCTAGCAGCTGTCAACCATCCAGGATCTCAGAAAGATGTGGTTAGCAGCTGGGAGCCTGCTCACAGTTTGGTAGAAGAGTCCATCTCTGAGGCTGATATTGCAGGAGCCCCTTGCCTTTCGGCTCTGGCTGTCACAAGCCTCTCTCCCTCTGGACAGGGAGGGGCTGGTCCACAGCCGGCTAGCTCTCCTTTGGTATTTGTCCAATCCTTTGTTCTGTGAGTTTGCCTAGGTTGCACATTAGCTTGTTAGGGTAGAACCTTTGGAGGGAAAGTTCTCTTTTCTGCAGTTGAGGTTAGACATGTATTCTGTGGGTTTTTTTTTTTTTTTTTTTTTCCGGTTATGTTGCCTTCTGAGATTCTAAAACTCCCCACAGACCCACCTGTGAGAGGGTTTCCTATTGTGTGGAAACTTCTTCTCCTTCACGACTCCCTTCTCAGGACAGGTCTCCATCCCTACTTCTTTTGTCTCCCTTTTTGTCTTTTGTATGATGTCCTATATCCTTTCTAAGAGAATGGGCTACCTTTCTGGGTGCCTGGTGTCCTCCGCCAGCATTCAGAAGTTGTTTTGTGGAAGTTGCTCAGCATTCAAATGATCTTTTGATGAATTTGGGGGGGAGCAACTCTCTGTTTCTCTTAATTCTGTCTCTAAGGTTTATGCATCATAGTATTTTTCCTTTATTTCAGCAGATGTTCAGGCATTTGTGAGCTGATGCTTATGTTCCCAAGACTGTACTTTGGCATCCTGCCTACTCTAGGCTCCCCCTCCCTCCCAATTAAAGGAAAAGTTTGGAAATTCCAATTTTCACTTTACTTTGAAATTGTCTGTACTTGGTCCATTTAGACTGATAGACTCTACTGTGGACTTTGGTTGTCAGAGACTATTGGGTTCAAGTGAAAGTGGAAAGTGGAAGTCGCTCAGTCTTGTCCCACTCTTTGTGACCCCATGGACTACAGTCCAAGGAATTCTCCAGGTAGGAATACTGGAGTGGGTAGCCACCCCCTTCTCCAGGGGATCTTCCCAACTGTAGGCGGGTTCTTACTGCATTAAATTTTCCATTCTCCTCCACTGTCCACTGCACGAGACCTACTTCTTATAAGTGGACAAACATGGACTTTACATTGTCCTCTGCTTAATTTCTTCATGTACTCAACTACTCTTGTGTCTTCAATGTCTTTCCCTTCTGTCTCTCTTGCTATGAATCTTATTCTAAATCATCTCCTCTTCATTCCTTGGCTTTCTTCATCCATTTTCTCCCCTCAGGATACAAAAATATTCAAGCCACCTCAATCTAAAAAAGTTCTCATCTTATAATTGTTAAACTGAATCACCTCTCTGACCCTCTCTCCAAGCTTTCTGAAAGGACTAATTATCTTCTTAACTTCCTCACCTCCCATTCATTTCTCAACACTTTCTGTCCCTGCTCTGTTGAAACTGTTCCTGTCAGAGTTCCTGCCTGTAACTTCCTAATGGTTGTTGCTGTTTAGTTGCTAAGTCATGTTTGACTCTTTTGCGACACTATGGACTCTAGCCTGCCAGGCTCCGCTGTCCATGGGATTTCCCAGGCAAGAAGACTGGAGTAGGTTGCCGTTTCCTTCTTCAAGAGAACTTCCCAACCCAGGGATCAAACCGTGTCTCCTGTATTGGCAGGCGGATTCTCTACCATTGAACCACCAGGGAAGCCCAACTTCCTCATTAGAAAATTTAATTACAGATTATTTTACACTTTACTATATTTAAACTTGGCACCATTTGAAATTGTTCACCACATCAGTAATAATAGCTGTAATTTATTGAACATTTAAAGCAGGGCACCAGGCAATGTACTGTGTGACTTATGTGGTTATCTAATTTACCCCTAATACCCTGAGGAAAGTTATTAACACTCCCAATGTACAGTTGTGGAAACGGGCTCAAAGAGCTGAGTTAACTCATTTTATGTTATCCAAGAGGATAGAGTTAGGATGCAAACCCAGGTCTCCTGCACTGCAGGATTCTTTACCAGCTGAGCTACCAGGGAAGCCTTGATTTCACTATACACCCTTTTACACTACAACTTATCACATTGTTTTATTGACATGATTTTCAAAAAGTTAAAAATATGATTCTCTTTGATATGAATGGACATATGTCAAAGATTTTTGTCTAACTAACTGAGGAAGCCAATAAGATGGTGAAGCTGGTTTAAAGAGCATTTTGATGAACTGGGTATTTATAGGCATTTTGAGAAAAAAGTTAAAATAAGATTTCGAGGTTAGATACAAAACTAGTTAATAGTCTACAGGGCAATAAAATCTTGACATTTTCTTTTCTAAAGGATATAGAAACATTCCTCTAGTGTTGGCTATTTACATTTGTATTTTAACTAAAATTAAATTTAGACATTTAGTTTCTCAGTCAGGCTAGTGACATTTCAAGTATTCAATGGTCATACGTAACTAATGACAAATATATTGGACTGGATAGATATAGAACATTTCCATTGTCAGAAAAAGTCCTTTTGAAAAACAGTTGGGATTCTTAAATATTGCTCTGGTATGATATTGACAGGACATGTCATATTCTCTTTTGCCTTATTTCCAAAGGTAATATAATTTTTTTCTAAAGAATTTTCTCCACATGACCACTGGTTTTCAAATACTTCTGAGGCCCACATTAAGAAATGCATCTTTGGTCAACTAATTTTTGACAAGGAAGCCAAGAATATTCAATGAGTAAAGGATAGTCTCTTCAATAAATGATGTTGGGAAAACGATATTCTTATGCAAAAAAATGAAATTGGATTTCTATCTTGCGTTATTTGCATTCCGTTTTTGCATCACAAAAACTAACTTGAACTAAGGACTTAGGTGTAAGACCCGAAACCATAAAACTCTAAGAAGAAAACATAAGGGGAACATTGGTCTTGACATTGGTCTTAACATTGGTCTTGACAATGAATTTTTTTTCTATATGACACCCAAAGCACAAATGACCAAAGTAAAAATCAACATGTGGGATTCATTTCAGTTCAGTTGCTCAGTTGTGTCCAACTCCTTGCAACCCCGTGAACCGCAGCACACCAGCCCTCCTTGTCCATCACCAACTCCCGGAGTCCACCCAAACCCATATCCACTGAGTCAGTGATGCCATCCAACCACCTCATCCTCTGTCGCCCCTTCTCCTCCTGCCCTCAATCTTTTCTAGCATCAAGGTCCTTTTGAATGAGTCAGCTCTTGGTATCAGGTGGCCAAACTATTGGAGTTTCAGCTTCAACATCAGTCCTTCCAATGAACACCCAGGACTGATCTCGTTTAGGACGGACTGGTTGGATCTCCTTGCAGTCCAAGGGACTCTCAAGAGTCTTCTCCAACACCACAATTCAAAAGCATCAATTCTTCAGCACTCAGCTTTCTTTGTAGTCCAACTCTCACATTCACACATGACTACTGGAAATACCATAGTCTAGACTAGACGGACCTTTGTTGGCAAAGTAATGTCTCTGCTTTTTAATATGCTGTCTAGGTTGATCAGGGAGAAGGCAATGGCACCCCACTCCAGTACTCTTGCCTGGAAAATCCCATGGACAGAGGAGCCTGGTAGGCTGCAGTCCATGGGGTCTCGAAGAGTCGGAGACGACTGACTGACTTCACTTTCACTTTTCACTTTCATGCATTGGAGAAGGAAATGGCAACCCACTCCAGTGTTCTTGCCTGGAGAATCCCAGGGACAGGGGAGCCTGCTGGGCTGCCATCTGTGGGGTCACACAGAGTCGGACACGACTGAAGCGACTTAGCAGCAGCAGCAGCAGCAGCAGGTTGGTCACAACTTTCCTTCCAAGGAGTAAGCGTCTTTTAATTTCATGGCTGCAGTCACCATCTGCAGTGATTTTGGAGCCCCTAAAAACAAAGTCTGACACTGTTTCCACTGTTTCCCCATCTATTTGCCAGAAAGTGATGGGACCAGATGCCATGATCTTCGTTTTCTGAATGTTGAGCTTTAAGCTAACTTTTTCATTCTCCTCTTTCACTTTCATCAAGAGGCTTTTGAGTTCCTCTTCGCTTTCTGCCATAAGGGTGGTGTCATCTGCATATCTGAGGTTATTGATATTTCTCCCGGCAATGTTACATCAAACTAAAAAGCTTTTGCACAACAAAGGAAATTATCAAACCTACAGAATGAAAGAAAATATTTGCCATAATTCTGATAAGGGGTTAATATACAAAAACATATAAGGAACTCATAAAATACAATAACAAAAAATACCCCAAACAATCTGCCAGTGGACTTGAAATAGATATTTTTCTAAAGAAGATATGCAAATGGCCAATAAGTACATAGAAAGGTTTTCAACCTCATTAATCATAAGGGAAATGCAAATCAAAACCACAGTATCATATCTCACACCTATTAGAATGACTATTATTAAAAATACAAGAGATGGGGCTGTGGAGAAAAGGCAACAGCACTCTCAGTGAGAAAGTAAACTAGTATAACTACTATGGAAAACAGTATGGGGGATTTTCAGAAAAATTAAAAATAGAACTCTCATATGATATGACAATTCCATTTCTGGATACATACCCAAAGGAAATGAAATGACTTAGGTGAAGAGACATCTGCACATCCATGTTCATTGCATCATTATTTACAATGGCAAAGACATAGAAACAACCTAGGAGTCCAGATGATTATAGAAACACATCTCTAAAATGCTGAAAGGAAACAAAATGCTGTCAACTTAATTCTATATCCAGTGAAAATATTCTCCAGAAATTAAAGTGACTTTGAAAAAGTGACCCTTAACCTCGTATAGGACTTGAACCCAAACAATAATAGACATCTTCGAGGAAGAGAGAGACACTCCAACCTCCCTTTCTTTTGCAACTCCAGGGATTGCAAAGGCATCAGGTGACCCGCCCACACTGCCAGAACCATTTTAAAAACTATATCCATTAATTGCTTCCTAAACTGTTCATACCTACAGAGAAAATAAAAACTGCCCTCTTTCTAAGGAAATTTTATTTTCCTCTCCTTTTATAAAACATTCAATAAATTTCTTATCCTTGAGTTTTGAAACATTGCTTCAGTAATCATCCAAATATGAAAATTGCATCAGGTGTGCACATTAGTTCATGGGGCTCTCACAAAGGTTGGTAGGTGCCCAATATGCTACTGGAGATCAGTGGAGAAATAAAGAGAAAGAATGAAAAGATGGAGACAAAGCAAAAACAACACCCAGTTGTGGATGAGATGTGATGGAAGAAGGGTCCGATGCTGTAAAGAGCAATATTGCATAGGAATCTGGAATGTTAGGTCCATGAATCGAGGCAAATTCGAAGTGGTCAAACAGGAGATGGCAAGAGTGAACATCAACATTTTAGGAATCAGTGAATTAAAATGGACTGGAATGGGTGAATTTAACTCAGATGATCATTATATCTACTATCTGGGGCAAGAATCCCTTAGAAGAAATGGAGTAGCCCTCATAATCAACTAAAGAGTCCGAAATGCAGTACTTGGATGCAGTCTCAAAAACAACGGAATGATCTCTGTTCGTTTCCAAGGCAAATCATTCAATATCACAGTAATCCAAGTCTAAGCCCCGACCAGTAACGCTGAAGAAGCTGAAGTTGAACAGTTCTATGAAGACCTACAAGACCTTCTAGAACTAACACCCAAAAAAGATATCGTCTTTATTATAGTGGACTGGGATGCAAAAGTGGGAAGTCAAGAAACACCTGGAGTAACAGGCAAATTTGACCTTGGAGTACAGAATGAAGCATGTCCAAGGCTAATAGAGTTTTACCAAGAGAACGCACTGGTCATAGCAAACACTGTCTTCCAACAACACAAGAGAAGACTACACACGGACATCACCAGATGGTCAACACCGAAATCAGATTGATTATATTCTTTGCAGTCAAAGACAGAGAAGCTCTATACAGTCAGCAAAAACAAGATCAGGAGCTGACTGTGGCTCAGATCATGAACTCCTTATTGCCAAATTCAGATTTAAATTGAAGAAAGTAGGGAAAACCACTAGACCATTCAGATATGACCTAAATCAAATCCCTAACGATTATACAGTGGAAGTGACAAATAGATTTAAGGGACCAGATCTATAGACAGAGTGCCTGATGAACTATGGATGGAGGTTTGTGACATTGTACAGGAGACAGGGATCAAGACCATCCCCAAGATAAAGAAATGCAAAAAAGCAAAATGACTGTCTGAGGTGGCCTTACAAATAGTGTGAAGAGAAGCAAAGGAGAAAAAGGAAGATATACCCATTTGAATGCAGAGTTCCAAAGAATAGCAAGGAGAGATAAGCAAGTATTCTTCAGTGATCAGTGCAAAGAATCAGAAGAAGACAATAGAATGGGAAAAACTAGAAATCTCTTCAAGAAAATTAGAGATAACAAGGGAACATTTCATGCAAAGATGGGCTCAATAAAGGACCGAAATGGTATGGACCTAACAGAAACAGAAGATATTAAGAAGAGGTAGCAAGGATACACAGAAGAACTGTACAAAGAAAATCTTCACGACCCAGATTATCACGAAATGTGATCACTTGCCTAGAGCCAGACATCCTGGAATGTGAAATCAAGTGGGCCTTAGGAAGCATCACTGCAAACAGATCTAGTGGAGGTGATGGAATTCCAGTGGAGCTATTTCAAATCCTGAAAGATGATGCTGTGAAAGTGCTGCACTCAATATGTCAGCAAATTTGGAAAACTCAGCAGTGGCCATGGGTCAAGAAAAGGTCAGTTTTCATTGCAATCCCAAAGAAAGGCAATGCCAAAGAATGCTCAAACTACCGCACAACTGCACTCATCTCACATGCTAGCAAAATAATGCTCAAAATTCTCCACGCTAGGCTTCAGCAATATGTGAACTGTGAACTTCCAGATGTTCAAGCTGGTTTTAGAAAAGGCAGAGGAACCAGAGATCAAATTGCCAACATCCGCTGGATCATGGAAAAAGCAGGAGTTCCAGGAAAACATCTATTTCTGCTTTATTGACTATGTCAAAGCCTTTGACTATGTGGATCACAATAAACTGTGGAAACTTCTGAAAGAGGTGGGAATACCAGACCACCTGACCTGCCTCTTGAGAAACCTGTATGCAGGTCAGGAAGCAACAGTTAAATTGGACATGGAACAACAGACTGGTTCCAAATTGGGAAAGGAGTACGTCAAGGCTGTATTGTCACTGTGCTTATTTAACTTATATGCAGAGTACATCATGAGAAACGCTGGGCCGGATGAAGCACAAGCTGGAATCAAGATTGCCAGGAGAAATATCAATAACCTCAGATATGTGGATGACACCATCCTTATAGCAGAAAGTGAAGAAGAACTAAAGAGGCTCTTGATGAAAGTGAAAGAAGAGAGTGAAAAAGTTGGCTTAAAGCTCAACATTCAGAAAACGAAGATCATAGCATCCAGTCCCATCACTTCATGGCAAATAGATGGGGAAACAGTGGGAAGAGAGGCAGACTTTAGTTTTTGGGCTCCAAAATAACTGCAGATGTTGATTGCAGCCATGAAATTAAAAGACGCTTGCTCCTTGGAAAAAAAGTTATAACCAATCTAGACAACATATTAAAAAGCAGAGACTTTACTTTGCCAACAAAGGTCCATCTAATCAAGGCTATTATTTTTCCAATAGTCTGTATGGACGTGGGAATTGAACTATAAAGAAAGCTGAGCGCCGAAGGATTGATGTTTTTGAACTGTGGTGTTGGAGAACGGTCTTGAGAGTCCCTTGGACTGCAAGGAGATCCAACCAGTCCATCCTAAAGGAGATCAGTCCTGGGTGTTCATTGGTAGGTCTGATGTTGAAGCTGAAACTCCAATACTTTGGCCACCTGATACCAAGAGCTGACTCATTTGAAAAGACCCTGATGCTGGGAAAGATTGAAGATGGGAGGAGAAGGGGATGACAGAGGATGAGATAGTTGGATGGCATCACCGACTCAATGCACATGAGTTTGAGTAAACTCTGGGAGCTGGTGATGGACAGGGAGGCCTGGCATGCTGCAGTCCATGGGGTTGCAAAGAGTTGGACATGACTGAATCACTGAACCGAACTGAAGTGTGCACATTAGTGACGTTTCCAAGTTTTGTCCTCTCATGTATACGAAACAGAATCAAGGCTTACCGCTTATTTCTCAAGGGACATTAATTCTTTTCTTTTCTTTAAAGTCATATTATTTCTAAAATATTGAAAAACACGGTCCAACTTCAGTCGGAGAAAAGTTATTCCACTTCTTCTTTCTCTTACAGCTTATGTTCTATAGGGCGAATTGTGAGTGTATTTATTCATGAACCTTTTTTTTTTAATTGACTATATTCTTCAAAGTGTGTGTGAATCCATCAAGGCCTCTCCCCTTCTCTCCACTAGTCCCTCCCCACACAAACACCTTGAAACCTGTGTTCACAACCTCACTTACATCAAACTACCTTCCACAGAGCTTCTAACTCGGCATGCAAGGATGCAGGAGAGTTTTCAAGAATGACAAGAAAGATCCTTGCCTAACAGATAACTCATCTCTAAACATATATTGTCAAAACTCCATTTTTTCTTTCAGCAAGGGTTTACTGGGGCCTGTGCTGCAGCAGGGGGAGCAAGAACAAGCAACAGCTTCCCTTACTTGACGTCTCTCTGAAGCAGGTCAAACTTGTTCTTATATGGGGTGAAGATAGCTGTGTGTCCAGGGTTCTGGCTGGGCGGGTGGGTTAGGTGGTTTGCCCACCCCTCTGGTGGTGTTGAGTTCAGGGGGGCATGCTCAGTACCCTGCTTTTGTTCCCAACACTCTATTTCTGTTCCAGGCTCTTCAAAAGTGGCAGTTGGGTTTTTTGGTCTCTCTGTATCTTTTGTCTAGAATTTGCTCCAACCCTCTGTGCATGCATTTATTTTTAGTCCCATATAGTTTCTTTGTATTTTGTTTTCCTTTGCAGTTATTTTTAGTCCTGTATAGTTTCTTTGTATTTTGTTGCTCACTTGCAGTTATTTTTAGTCCCATATAGTTTCTTTGTATTTTGTTGCAAGGAGAGGTGTGTCCAGGTGCAAGCACTGTAGCAGTGCAGCAAAGATCCCAGGCCCTCACCTGTCCAGTTCCCCTCTTAGAGACTCCACGCCCTTATTTTTAAGGGGCAAGTGGCCAAAGGCTCTTCTGAAACTTTTTCCTGCTGGACAGGAGCCACAGACCCTAGCATACTCTCGAGGTGTAAAAGTCCTTCGCTGACTGTTTCAAGGAATTGTAGGGACCTGGGCCACTCTCTGTTGGAATGGGCTGAATTCCTTGAGCCATCATGAGTCTTACTTCAAAATATTGGAGTCTAAAAAGCACAAACTTAACCAAAAGGTTAAGCTAACAGGGGCTAAAAAGGAGGTAAACTACAATAACCATTAAAGGGTCTAGAAAGAGAAGGAACCAGGTTAACTTTGGGAGGCCTTCTTTAACTGTTGACCAGACAGGGAGCGATATTGCCCCTGCCAAGAAGCCATTCTGCTTGGGTGTATATTTTTGTTAATCTCCAGGTTAAAGTTTACCATGTTTCTCTAATTTTAGAATAGAAGGTCTCAACCTGTTGGTGCCAGGTCTCCTTCTTGGACCAAAAGGTCTTAGACACAGGTTTACAACAGTAAAGAAGACAATGGAGCCCTGGATTAAATACAGCATCAATCAGTATGACTGGAAAGAAAAGGGTTAGAAGAAAATGAAAACCTCCTGTTAGAAAATTTTTTATACCTTGTAGCATCCAAGAGAACAAACTAGAGTCAATTTTCAATTTCCCCACCCATACTGAATAGCAAGGATTGGTTGTTCACTGTTTGCTAAAGTCAAGTGGGCTGTTATCGAATTTTCTCAATATTGGGTTCTGCCTGGTATGGGCATCAGGGCTTTTCTTTGCCTCCCGATCTGCCCTGTTGTTCCTGTGGGTAATTTTAGAATTACCTTTTGGTGCCCATGGCAGTGAATGACTGCTACTAGTTTCGGTTTTTGAGTCACTTCTATGAGATGTAAAATCTCAGCCCCGTATTTTCTTTAACTTATTTTGAATTGGAGGATAGTTGCTTTACAATATTGTGTTGGTTTCTGCCATACAACAGCATGAATCAGCCATAAGTATACATATGTCTCCTCATTTTTTAACCTCCCCCGACTTCCTCCCACTTCATCCCACCCCTCTAGGTTGCCCCAGAGCATCAGGTTGAACTCCCTGTATTATACAAGAACTTCTCATTAGCTCTCTATTTTTATATATGGTAATGTGTATGTTTCAGTGCTACTCTCTCAATTCATCCCACCCTCTCCTTCCCCTGCTGTTTCCAAAGTCTGTTCTCTTCGTCTGAGTCTCTATTCCTGCCCTGCAAATAGGTTCATCAGTACCATTTCTCTAGACTTCATATATATACATGTTAATATACAAAATTTGTTTTTCTCTTCCTAACTTCACTCTGTACAATAGGCTCTAGGTTCATCCACCTTACTAGAACCGACTCAAACATATCTTTTTTATGGTTGAGTAATATTCCATTGTATATACATACCACAACTTATTTATCCATTCGTCTATCGATGGACACTTTGGTTGGTTCCATGTCCAAACTATTGTGACTAGTTCAGCCCCATGTTTAACAGGGGAATTTTTTACATTTAAATTTTTTGCATTTAAGGATTGGGATGTATAGGGACCCCTGCCTCATTTACTGCTCTGTGTCTTGTATCATTCGACATTCCCCATTTGGCCTAATAATTGGCAGAATAGGGGTACTGCCTGGAAACTGACAGGGCACCAAGAGGCCATGTTTTAAATCTGTGAGGGATTGCAAACCCATTTTTGCTTCCAGCTTTATGGGGTACTGTCTCTTGTCAGGATGAGCAACTTCTGCTTAAGGCTACTTTTTACAGGTTGGACGTTTGTAGCCTTCTCGGGGATGCCTTTGTCCCAAACTGCAGGGTTTGCTGTGTGTAGACTCTGGCAGGGAATAGGCCCTTGTTCCTCCAGCTGATTTGTTTTCATCAGAGTCGAGAGAAGAAGCTGCTCAGGGTCTCCTAGTCATAATATGTCTCCGAGGGAGCTCAGAGGGTCTCTTCCCAGTACGCGGTAGAACACTCAGGCACACCCGAAAAGGCATGTGAGACCAAACGCTATTCAAGTTGGCAAATGAGGCCCAGCAAAGCAACAGGTGTGCGTGGGAGACTCCATCAACACCAGTCACAGCACGGCTTTTGGAGGAGATAGGCCGAGGGTGAGAGATCAGGATAGAGTTAAGTAGCTCCTGTATCAGTTTAAAAGTTGATTTTTTTTACCTGCCATGTCAAGGATCACCCAGGGCTCCTCAATAGGGATAAAAATCTCATTGTAGGGAGAGCTGCCAGAATCTCCAGGCCACCCCAGTCATCCAGTGTGGCCATCTCCACAGTGGGAGCTGTCCCCTCCCCTTCAGGACTGAGGGCAGTCCCACTTCCAATGACCTGTTTGTCTGCAGACTGGACATGGACCAGGGGGTTCTTTTTGACATTCTCAGGCTCAGTGACTGGTTGACTTACATTTGAAGCATTCCCCCTTGCTGGTTTTACCTCCAGGCAGATGGCTAAACTTCCTCGGGACCCCTTGGGTTGTCCTGAGGTTGCAAGGCACGGCTGACAGCTGTGGCCTCAGTTTAGCTTGAGCTGTGGCCTGCCCATTTTCACGTCAGTTTCTCTCTTCCTCCTCACCTTGATCTCAGTTATTAAGTATCCAAAAGGCCACCTCTAGGAGCTGGGGGATCAGGCTTTGTGGGCCTAATTGTGCCTCTAATTTTGGGGCGGACTGTTGTCCCAGTAGGGATTGGCCCTCAGGAGTGGAAGAATCAATATTAGCAAATGTTCTAAAAGCCCTCTCAAGCGGCCCCCTGAAAGAGGGGTGGATTTTCTTTATCTTCTTGGGTCACTCCTTTAAAGTTTTCATTAAGCCAGTTAACCGGCTTTTTGATATACTTCCTCATCCCTTCTAATACACATTGGATTGTGTGCTACCTGGCTTCTGTTCCCCCCTGGGAATTATAACTCCAGCAGGGCTACTGATCTGGAAGAGGCAGTCATCTCCACCCATAACAAAATGTTCAGGTTGGTCCCTGGCAAGGTGGTCAGTGCACCCCTCTCAGTTCAGTTCAGTTCAGTCATTCAGTCGTGTCCAACTCTTTGCGATCCCAGGGACTGCAGCACGCCAGGCCTCCCTGTCCATCGCCAACTCCCTGAGTTTACTCAAATTCATGTCTATTGAGTCAGTGATGCCATCCAACCATCTCTTCCTCTATTGTCCCCTTCTCCTCCTGCCTTCAATCTTTCCCAGCATCAGGGTCTTTCCAAATGAGTCAGTTCTTCGCATCAGGTGGCCAAAGTATTGGAGTTTTAGCTTCAGCACCAGTCCTTCCAATGAACACTCAGGACTGATCTCCTTTAGGATGGACTGGTTGGATCTCCTTGCAGTCCAAGGGACTCTCAAGAGTCTCCTCCAACACCACAGTTGGAAAGCATCAATTGTTCAGCACTCAGCTTTCTTTATAGTCCAACTTGCACATCTATACATGACTACTGGAAAAACCATAGCCTTGACGGACCTTTGTTGGCAAAGTAATGTCTCTGCTTTTTCATATGCTGTCTAGGTTGGTCATAACTTTCCTTTCAAGGAGCAAGCGTCTTTTTATTTCATGGCTGCAGTCACCATCTGCAGTGATTTTGGAGTCCCCCTAAATCAGAGCACCCCTCTGCTGCTGCCCAAATTCTCTGCTTTTCCTCAGAGGTACAGCAAGTAGATAGGACTATTTGGATATCCCTCCAAGTTAAATGAGAGGCCAGAGTCAAGGTCTGAAACCCTTCAACCAACTTACTAGGGTCTTAAGAAAACCATCTCAGTCTCTGATTGAAGTCGTGTTTGACTCTTGCAATCCAATGGACTGTAACCTGCCGAACTCCTCTGTCCATGGGATTCTCCAGGCAAGAATACTGGAGTGGGTTGTCATTTCCTTCTCCAGAGGATCTTCCCGACACAAGAATCGAACCCTGGTCTACTACACTGCAGGCAGATTCTTTACCAACTGAGCTATGAGGGACGCCCTCTGTTTGCACTGGTCTAAACTGGTTAAAGAGAAGGGCACATATTCTCTGATTGTCCCTTCACCATTTGCCTGGGGCATATGGGGGATGTACTTTTCCTGATTTGGGGTAATAGGAATTTCCACTACGGGTTACCCTGGAGGGATTAGTCTCTCCTTCCTAGGATAATGGGATATAAATGAACATAGGGAGGTGGAGTGTGGGATTGGTCAGAGGTATCTGGAGAAGTAGGTGCCTCTGAAGAAATAGGTGGCTCCGGAGAAGAAGGGGAAACTTGGTTTCACCCTGAAAATTGAGGCAGGTTAACAGGGAATCATCTAAAATGTCGGGAGTGTTTTCTGATTCCCCAGGCCATAGGGAGCAGGGTTTTGGTAAAGGACCATGAAGACTTGGCCGTATGGAACTTCAGTCCATTTTCCCATCTTGTGACAGTAAAGATCCAATTGCAAGACAGTACTGTAATTCAGAGACCCATTTACAGGCCATTTTTCTCCATCCCACCAACTTAACAGGCAGTGTTATGACAAAGTTTAAGTTTTCTCCTTTTTAGCACATTTATTTTTTTTTAATTTCCAATTTTTAAAAATACATTCCAGAGGTGTTTCTTCTGGCTTAGAAGAGGAGGTTACTGAATAACCTGCAACCGAGAGCACTCCTGGAAATGACGCTCAGAGACATTTACTAGGACCTTTCTGTCTAAAGGGGATCAGAGTGTCCTCTGAATGCCCCTCTTACTTAATGGGATTCTGAGTGTCCTCTACTCTCCCACTGATGCCTATCCAGATGTCTCTGGTTGTCCCTTGTGCCAAGTGTGCTCAATAGGGGATGTTTGAACCAGTGCCAGCGTGTTGCCAGGGCTGTCCTTGAGGGAGATCTGTTGTCTATAAAGCTTATGTCCGATAACAATTTTCCCTATGTTGGGCTATATTCCTTGAGGCTGAGCATCTATAAAGCGTAGGACATGGACTGCTTAGAAGTGGCCAGCCCAATAGGTAGTCTGTAACAAAGTATGAGGCTGCCAAGGCCTGAAGTGAAGGGGATCTTAGAGCTGCAAAATGGAACTCCTGGAGGAGCTGGAGTTCGATGCAATGGAAAATGCCTTCTGGGTCAGGACCTGAGGCCCTAGAGGTGGGAGTATTCCCATGGGGGATTTTTTTGGACATAGAGTAAGGTGAGAGACTAGAGAGCAGAAAATCCCCAAATCCTCTCCCCTATCTGCTTGGTGACTGTGATAAAACTGGGGAGAGCCTGATGATTCTTTCTGACATAGGCAACAGTTTTGACAATGTTTCCCATGTCATTTAACATACCAACCCACTGAGATTAGAATCTCTTTTTGGGATGCTCCAGTAGCACTTTGAAGGACCCCCTCAAAGTAGCTGGAGATTAAAAGAACTTTAAGTAGAATTTGATATTTGGGAAGTCTGTCAAAACTTTTGAAAAGCTTTAAAACACCCAGTCTGATAGACTCAAAGGCCACTGTGGAACAATTATCCCTTGAGTTAGGTGAAAAAAGAGAAGATTTCAAAAACAATTACAGGACTTCCCTGGTCCAGGGATCAAGAATCTGCCTGCCAATGCAGGGGACATGGGTTTGATCCCTAGTTTAGGAAGATCCCACATGCCGTGGAGTAACTGAGCCCATGTGCCGCAACTACTGAGCCCATGTGCCCAGAGCCCATGCTACACAAGAGAAGCCATCGCAATAAGAAACTCGTTCACTGCAACAAAAAGTAGCTCCCACTCACTGCACCTAGAAAAAACCCAGGCGGGAGTGAAGATTCGGGGCAGCCAAAAATAAATAAATAAAATTGAAAAAACAAAACAAAACAGATCACTTAAAGGCACAGAAACTCACATAATCCGATATCAAAGGCTGCATTCCAGGAAAAGTTTGTTCTCTTATGAAAGAGAGAAACTAAATCCAGTCTTGCATCAGCTTGCTCTTAACAAAATCCATTTACCTAATTAAATTTAATCCAACCTTAGAAAATCCTGAACACATACAAAATTCTTTTCTCAGTGTTCCTCTTCTGCAGACCTCATGCAACTTTCTATAGTCATACTTTGTCCCTTATTCTTCCCATTTAGAAATAACCAGCTTTAGGACAAAAATCACCTTTTTTCCTTTAACAAAATATATTTCCATTCCTCATACTTTCTTTTCTGAAAACACACCTCCTACTTTACTTAAGCAACCATGAACTGTCTTTACATTAGTATTCTATAGATTGCTAGAGAACATCTCAAAGTGGCACCAAAGAGCTTTAGTTTCTCTCTCACAAGAAGACAAAAGTAGGTAAATTTTAGACCTGTTTAGAAACTTAAACTTCCCAATAGTTTATATAATTTGAAATGGCCTGGATGCTCAATGAATTCTTATCATTTAACTTAATTTTAACTTACCAAGATTTAGAGAGACTGTTTCAGATGGATGTTTCTAAAACATAATTATTTCTGTAGAGTTTGCCCCAAATTTCTTATCCCAATTATATTTACTTGAAAATTTAATCATATCAGGTTATTTTTCCTGTTGACAAATTTCATAATAAAAACAAACGTTCTTATTGACTTCCAGGAACCCTAGGGAAAATTAATGTGTTATACTTAATTCTAATGACTCTAAAGACAGGTTTGTATTAATTAAATTCATAAGCTTAAGCTAGCTCCAAGATCAGATATTAATTCAATATTGAGTATTTCCCAGATCACATGAACACAAGTTGTATTCTGGTGAGTCTCCTCTATATTTCCAAGAATGTATGTGAGAACTCAATTTCCTTTAAGCCAATTAAATACAGCTCATTTACAAGTTAATTTTTACATAAAGACGGACAGAACCAGAGAGTTCATAGTTTTCCCACTTGAATTTAAAATGGTCCCTTTTTTCCCCCTCAGTCTGGGGCACCTCAGAAGAGTCAGGTAATTCCTGAAAGCCCAAGCAGAATAGTTACACTCCAAGGCCCAGAACAGAGATGCAAGCCCTGTTGAGCAGAAAGAATAGTTACATTGCAATGGCAGAGAGGAGAGAAATGCAAGCTCCTCCAGCCCAGGTAGAACACTTACATTGCAAAAGCAGAAGAGGGAAAAATACAAACTCCTTTCTTTTGTTTTTGTTCTTTAAAATCCCACAGAGTAACTCAAGGCTGGAGTTTCAGGCAATGAGAACTGCAGTTGTATTTCAAGATTTAAATGCTCCACTATGCCCACAATTTTGGCAGAGAATTGCAGGAGCACTTGGCCAGACAAAACTACATAAAACAAACAAACCAATGAGAAAAACTTAAAGACACAAGAAGTTTTCAGGATAAAGGGGACAGGAGTGCAAATATAAGGATCAAGAGAGAGGTAAAGAAAGGAGGGACAGAGAAGACTGAAAAAAGGAAAAGAGACAACAGCAAAATAAAGATGAGATTACTAGAAAGGTAGGACTACACAATATGAGATTTAAGCCTCTATCACTCCTGTCAGGGAGAGCCTGATGAACCATCTGTATAAGACACACCTCTCCCACTTTTGCTTGTCACCCATCAAGGTGAGCCATTGCCAGCTAGAGGGGCCAGGTCTCACAAGCTGAAAAGTGATGCTGTAGCTGCCCGAAGTCTACTCTCTCAAAAGGATGGAACAGAGAGAGGAGAGGCAGAGAGAACAAGTAAAGAGGCTTCAGAAGAAGGAAAAAGACAAGTTGGAGGGAAAAGCATTGTCTGAATGTGGGTACTGAGGCCCCCAGAAGCCAGGAAGCCAGACTTCCCAACCTCGGTGACGCTGAAACAAGATGGTCAGGTGGCCACTTGTCACCCATGGGGAAGTCGCATCCAGTGGTCCAGGAGGTGCCAAGAACCTCTCCCCAGAAGGGCACAACTGTCCTACATTGTGAGCCCTAAAGCTGGTAATGGCCAGTGTTCCTGGCCTTCCTCGATCAATAGAAAGTGACTAGAGTTCAGACAAGAAATTCAGGCAAAGTGTTATTGGGGCCCTTGCTGCAGCAGGTGGGAAAGAGATAAAACAACAATTTCCCTTGCCCACTTGCTCCCCTAAAACTATTTTTTATGTTGCTTAAAAAGAACGTATCCTTAAAAAAAAAAGTGCATCTTGTCATTCTTTTAAAACTATCAACTCTGTCGGTGGAAAGAGAAAAAGTTTTAATCATAGGCATTCTGTGTTGGTATAAATGTCTCTCTGCCAACAGTTGTTGAAATATAAGAATAGAGAGGTTTTACAAAATAAATTTACAAAATATTTTTGGATCTTATCCAAAAATAGAATGAAATCTGGTTTTTACTCTGTCTCCATTATCAATGTCATGTTCTAATTTACCCTAAATGGTATCAAAATGTTTGCCCCGTCTTCCTAACTTGACCTGTGAACAGTTTTCCTGCTTCCATTCCTGCAGCCACATAGACCAGGATCGGAATCTTGCCCCATCGTTTACTGCTGTATGATTTTAGGAAAGGTATTGGACATGCACATGTTCAAGCCTTGTCTCCTCGTCTGTAAAATGGGAACAGTAATACCTTCTCAGAATGAAAGTGGACCATGTGTGGAAAAGATTGCCTTAGTCAGGTTTCCTTGATTAAGAGATTGTTAGTTTTGTTTGTTTCTAAGAGAATGAATAATTAACAAAACAAAGTAACTTACCTATATTAGTTTTAAAAATGAAGGCAGTGGATTTTTCTGGAAGAATAGTGGGGTAATTTATGTCATTAAGCCAAAGAAACACTGAACAGCAAGGTTCAGAAAGGGCAGATACCGGTACAGCTTCAGGGACCTTAGCAGCTGTTCCTTTCGCTCAAAAATGTCCTGCCATTAACATGACTCATCTTTAAACTTTTTTAGCCCTACACGTCACTCAGCATAGATTTTCAAGAAAAAGAAACTGATCACTTCCCTCTGGCTAACAGATGGGTCTTTCTCAGTCCCCTCTCCTCCAGATCCAATCAGCTGTGGCTAGGGAGGAGGTTCCCATATCTCAAATAGGTTCGCAGGGCCTAGGAGGAAAGCAAGGTTCATATGTACCCCACAATGTATGTGGTTCCAGTGCATGGAAGTGCACATAATGAGTGGTTAATGAATATTTGCAATTTTTGTTATTGTTGAGAGTGTAACCTGTCATTTTCAGACTCCATGTGTTTGATTATATCATTTTTAACCACTGAAGTATTATGCTTCCTCTATTTGAATGAAAATGAAATAATCATTCATTTATTCTTTAATCCAGAAAATATTTATTTCATGCTTTCATATGAATCAAATGGTGTTCTTGGCAATGGGGATGGAGTGAAAAACAAAGTCCCTGCCTTCAAGGAACTTATATTCTAAAGGGGGTGGGGACTCTGGGAAGAACTGTACCTGTAAACCATGAATTAATATAATGTGAGGTAGTAAGAAGTTCCACAGTTTGAGGGAGTAAATAATGACAGAGGAGGAAGAATGAGGTCTAAATGTGAGAGATAAATAGGGTCTGTGGGCTGAGGTAAGGAATTTAATTTTTATTTCTAGAGTGCTGTAAACCTGCTAAAAGATTGTGAATAGGGAGATGGTGAGATCAGAATTATATTTATAAAAAGTCATCCTGGCTATTACATGGAGAATGATTGGAGTGGAACAAGATAAAAAGCAAGATAGAAAGACAGTTGGCAACTGCGGTCACCCAGGACAACGGTGGCAGTAGCCGCAAAGTAGTTAAGAACGATCAGAGTTAGGACGTTTATGTGTTTTGTTGCATTATGAAATATTTCAAGCACACAAGTATAGAGGATAATAGATTGATATACCTACTTTCCAATTCTATCATATCTTAACATTTTGCCATATTTGCTTCAGATCTTTTTTTTTTGAGAGAAAACTTTACAAATATAGTAAACCCCCCAAGAATAGCCTCCAGATCCTAGTCCCTTCTTCTCAGAGGGATCCACTTTCCTGGTTTTGATACTCATCATTCGCGTGTATGTTTTCGAACTTCTAGCATGTATTTACATATCCATAACTATACAGCATTATTTTCCCCTTTTGCAAAACTTATATAAAAGGTATGTAACTTTTACAGCTTGATTTTTTCACTTAGCATTTTTTAGGGGGTTGTCCATATTCATATATGCAATTCTGGCTTATTCATTTCTTTCATACTCTAAACATAGCATTCTTTTGCAGGAACACACTACAATACATATAGTCATTCTGTCCTTGACAGACAGGTTATTTTTAATTTTTTGCTGTTACAGTGAAGTAATAAATATTCTTGTACATATCTCCTGGTGCACATGTGCATGTATAAAAGTTTCTCTAAGTTAGTGCTTCCTAACCTTTTTCAGATCATGCACACACACAAAAAAATAATATTTCTGAGGCATGTTCATAAACTGGAGGGGGTCTAGGAATGTCTACACATGGAGCTTGGTGAAAAAGATCATTACTTTTTTCTTATTATAAGAAAAATGGAATACTAAAGTATTAAGGAAAATGTAAATCTTAAATTTGTTTAAAACTTCCAAACAGAAAACTTCAGGAGTTTTAATGAAAAGCTTGAGAGGACTTCTGTGGTCAGATTTAATGTTTGAATTGTCTGTATTTCCTGGTCAAGACATGTTAATGACAATATCTTCAAATTCTTGCAGACACAATTTAAGATATTTTGTATTTTTCAATCATTCAAAAGTTGAAATTATATTTTAAAAATCCAGTAGCCAGTCTCTTTCTATCATTGACAAATTTAATTTTGAAATCTTTTTTTTTTTGAAATCTTTTTATGACAAATAAAATAGGTTTTAGATTCCAGTTCTGTAGATAGAACACAGTTCCCTCCTGTATACTCCAGTTTCCTTTATTATTAGCATCTTTTAAAAATGTCAACGTTTATCTTCTATTGGAGTGTAGTTGATTTACAATGTTGTGTTAGTTCAGGTGTACAGCAAAGTGATTCAGTTACACATATGCAAATATCCATTCTTTTTCAGATTCTTTGCCCATGTAGTTTATTACAGAGCACTGAGTGGAGTTTCCTGTACTATGCAGTGGTTACCGTCTTGTGTTAATGTATGTCACAACTGGGCTTCCCGGGTGGTGCTAGTGGTAAAGAACCCACCTGCTAATGCAGGAGACTTAAGAGACAGGCTTTCAATCCCTGGGTTGGGAATCCCTTGGAGGAGGGCATGGCAACCCACTCCAGTATTCTTGCCTGGAGAATCCCATGCACAGAGGAGCCTGGTGGGCTACAGTCCATGGGGTTGCAAAGAGCTGGACATGACTGAAGCAACTTGGCACACACACATGCATGTCACAACTAATGAACAGATACTGAGTCGTTAGTACTAAAGTTCACACTTGATTCAGATTTCCTTAGTTCTTATACATTATCCTTTTCTATACCAGGATCCAGCCAGAATATCATATTACAAGGGTCCCCAACCCCTGGGACATGGACCAGTATGGGCCCATGGTCTGTTAGAAACCAGGCTGCACAGCAGGTGAGTAGTGGGCAAAGCTGGTTCTTTTGCGTTTACAGAACTTCCCATTGCTCACATTACTGCCTGAGCTCTGCTTCATGTCAGATCATCATAAAAGCAATGTACTTAAATCATCCCCAAACTATCTCCCCCATCCTATTCATGGGAAAATTATTTTCCATGAAACCAGTCCCTGGTGCCAAAAGGGATATGGACTGCTTCCACATCATGCTTAGTTGTTGTGTCTCCTCAGACTCTTCTTTGCTGTGACAGTTTCTCTCACTTCCTTATTTTCAATGACCTTGACGCTTTTAAAGAATACTGGTCAAATGGTTTGTAGAATGCTCCTTCACTGAGATTTGCCTGATAACTTTCCCCATGATTAAACTGGGGATGTGTGTGTTGTGTGTGTGTGGGGGCTTCCCAGGTGGTGCTAGTGGTCAAGAATCCAGCTGCCAACACAGGAGACCTAATAGATGTGGGTTCGATCCCTGAGTTGGGAAGATCCCCTGGAGGAGGGCATGGCAACCCACTCCAGTATTCTTGCCTGGAACATCCCCTGGACAGAACAACCTGGCGGGCTACAGTCAATAGGATTGCAAAGAGTCGGACACGACTGAAGTGACTTAACTTGAAGTGAGCTTGACTTAGCTCACACATGTGCGTGTTTTGAGAGGAAGATCACAGAGGTAAACTGCCATTCTCATTACATAATATCAAGGGTACGTACAGTCATTATGGCTTCTTTTTTTTAATTATTTATTTATTTGGCTGCGTCCAGCCTTAACTGGGGCACTCAGGATCTTCCTTGCATCATGTGGATCTTTTGCTGCAGTCCACAGACTCTCTAGTTAAGACTTGCAGGCTCAGTTGTTGTGGCATATGGGCTCTCCAGTTGTGCTCAGGCTCCAAAACGCTGGGGCTTAGTTGCTCCTAGATATGTGGGCTCTTAGTTCCCTGAACAGGGATCACACCTGAGTCCCCTGCATTGCAAGGAGGATTCTTAACCCATTAAACCACCGGGGAAGACCCCATCATGGCTTATTATATCTCATCAGAACCTGAGAGATGATAAAACACTGTTTCAAGACAATCTCTGTCATAGAGAAGTAAAAGAGACTTGTAGCAGCTTCCGGTCCTTTAAAATTTTGTTGAAACTCAGAAACAAAAAAACCAAATAACCTGATTTAAAAATGAGTACAGGAACGAATGGTTTCCCAGGTGGCACTAGTGGTAAAGAACCTGCCTGCCAATGCAGGAGACATAAGAGACTGGGTTCGATCCCTGGGTCTGGAAGATCCGCCGGAGGAGGGCATGGCAACCCACTCCAGTATTCTTTCGTGGAGAATCCCATGGACAGAGCAGCCTGGCAGGCTACAGTCCATATGTCACAAAGAGTCGTACACGACTAAAGCGACTTCGCATGCATGCACAAAGGACTGAATAGACATTTCTCCAAAGAAGTTATACTTAAGGCCAATAAGTGCATGAAAAGATGCTCAATATCACTAACCATTCAGTTCAGTTCAATTCAGTTCAGTCGCTCAGTGGTGTCCAACTCTTTGCGACCCCTGAATCTCACCACGCCAGGCCTCCCTGTCTGTCACCAACTCCCGGAGTTCACTCAGACTCAAGTCCATCGAGTCGGTGATGCCATCCAGCCATCTCATCCTCTGTCGTCCCCTTCTCCTCCTGCCCCCAATCCCTCCCAGCATCAGAGTCTTTTCTAATGAGTCAACTCTTCTCATGAGGTGGCCAAAGTACTGGAGTTTTAGCTTCAGCATCATTCCTTCCAAAGAAAACCCAGGGCTGATCTCCTCTAGAATGGACTGGTTGGATCTCCTTGCAGTCCAAGGGACTCTCAAGAGTCTTCTCCAACACCACAGTTCAAAATCATCAATTCTCTGACGCAGCCTTCTTCACAGTCCAACTCTCGCATCCATACGTGACTACTGGAAAAACCATAGCCTTAACTAGATGGACCTTTGTTGGCAAAGCAATGTCTCTGCTTTTCAGTATGCTATCTAGGTTGGTCATAACTTTTCTTCCAAGGAGTAAGCATCTTTTAATTTCATGGCTGCAGTCACCATCTGCACTGATTTTGGAGCCCCCCAAAATAAAATCTGACACTGTTTCCACTGTTTCCCCATCTATTTCCCATGAAGTGATGGGACCAGATGCCATGATCTTCATTTTCTGAATGTTGAGCTTTAAGCCAACTTTTTCACTCTCCACTTTCACTTTCATCATGAGGCTTTTTAGTTCCTCTTCACTTTCTGCATAAGGGTGGTGTCATCTGCATATCTGAGGTTATTGATATTTCTCCCGGCAATCTTGATTCCAGCTTGTTTCTTCCAGTCCAGCGTTTCTCATGATGTACTCTGCATGTAAGTTAAATAAACAGGGTGACAATATGCAGCCTTGATGAACTCCTATTCCTATTTGGAACCAGTCTGTTGTTCTAACTGTTCTAACAGTCCAGTTCTAACTGTTGCTTCCTGACCTGCATACAGATTTCTCAAGAGGCAGATCAGGTGGTCTGGTATTCCCATCTCTTTCAGAATTTTCCACAGTTTATTGTGAGCCACACAGTCAAAGGCTTTGGCATAGTCAATAAAGCAGAAATAGATGTTTTTCTGGAACTTTCTTGCTTTTTCTATGATCCAGCAGATGTTGGCAATTTGATCTCTGGTTCCTCTGCCTTTTCTAAAACCAGCTTGAACATCAGGAAGTTCACGGTTCACATATTGCTGAAGCCTGACTTGGAGAATTTTGAGCATTACTTTTACTAGCGTGTGAGATGAGTGCAATTGTGCGGTAGTTTGAGCATTCTTTGGCATTGCCTTTCTTTGGGATTGGAATGAAAACTGACCTTTTCCAGTCCTGTGGCCACTGCTGAGTTTTCCAAATGTGCTGGCATATTGACTGCAGCACTTTCACAGCATCATCTTTCAGGATTTGGAATAGCTCCACTGGAATTCCATCACCTCCACTAGCTTTGTTTGTAGTGATGCTTTCTAAGGCCCACTTGACTTCACATTCCAGGATGTCTGGCTCTAGGTCAGTGATCACACCATCGTGATTATCTGGGTCGTGAAGATCTTTTTTGTATAGTTCTTCTGTGTATTCTTGCCATCTCTTCTTAATATCTTCTGCTTCTGTTAGGTCCATACCATTTCTGTCCTTTATCGAGCTCATCTTTGCATGAAATGTTCTAGGGAATTGCAAATCAAACAACAAGGAGATATCATCTGATACCTATTATGATGGATAGTATTAAACACCAGAATATAACAAGGGTGGATGAGCATGTGGAGAAGTTGGAACCATTGCACACTGCTGGCAAGAATGTAAAATGGCACAGCTGCTTTGGAAAACATGACAACTCCTCAAAAAATAAAATTACCATATGATCCACTAATTTCACTCCTGGGTATATACACCCCAATATTGAAAGCAGGATTTAGGAGAGAGATTTGTTCGCATTAGTCACAATAAAAAGTGGAACCAACCTACTATTGACTCAATGTCTGTGTCCCTCAAAAACCCATTTGTTGATGCTTCAATCCCCATAGTGATGCTATTTGGAGGTGGGGCCTCTGGGCAGTAATTAGGTTTGGTTGAGGTCATGAAGATGGAAGCCCTAGGATTGGATTAATGCCCTTATAAGATCAAGAAACCAGAGATCTCTCTCCCCATCACTTATGGAAATAGTAAGAAGATGGTCAAATGCAAACCAGGAAGGGGAGCCTCATCAGACACCAAATGCTAGCACCTTGATTTTGTATGTCCCAGCCTCCAGAACTATGAGAAATAAATGTTAACTGTTTGAGCCACACAGTCTGTGGTATGTCATTTCATTAACCCAATCTGATTAAGATACAACCTAATTGTTCATGGACAGATAAACGGATAAACAAAATATGGTATACACATACAATGGAATATTATTCAGCCTTAAAAGAGAAGAAAATTTTGCCATATGCTACATTATGAATGAGCCAGTCACAAAAAGACACATACCATGTAATTCCATTTATATGAGGTACCTAGAATCAAGTCAAGGTGGATACGTTTTGCTCTTTCGCTCAGGCCCGTGGCGCCGGCAGGATGGGCAAGTGTCTCGGTCTTCGTACTGCCAGGAAGCTCCGAAGCCACCAACAAGACCAGAAGTGGCATGATAAGCAGTACAAGAAAGCCCATCTGGGCACAGCCCTGAAGGCCAACCCTTTTGGCGGCGCTTCTCACGCCAAGGGAATTGTGCTGGAAAAAGTAGGAGTTGAAGCCAAACAGCCAAATTCTGCCATCAGGAAGTGTGTCAGGGTTCAGCTAATCAAGAATGGCAAAAAAATCACTGCTTTGGTACCCAATGATGGTTGCTTGAATTTTATTGAGGAAAATGATGAAGTTCTGGTTGCTGGATTTGGTCGCAAAGGTCATGCTGTTGGTGACATTCCTGGAGTCCACTTTAAGGTTGTCAAAGTAGCCAATGTCTCTCTTTTGGCTTTATACAAAGGTAAGAAGGAAAGACCAAGATCATAAATTTTGATGATGAAAGCACGATAGTAATAAATTTTCCTATACCAAAAAAAAAAAAGGTGGATATGTTTTATGTGTTATTCTACTTAAGTAGGACATTCCACAGAGAAGGCAATGGCACCCCACTCCAGTACTCTTGGCTGAAAAATCCCACGGACGGAGGAGCCTTGCAGGCTGCAGTCCATGGGGTCGCTACGAGTCGGCCACGACTGAGCAACTTCACTTTCACTTTTCACTTTCATGCATTGGAGAAGGAAATGGCAACCCACTCTAGTGTTCTTGCCTGGAGAATCCCAGGGACGAGGGAGCCTGGTGGGCTGCCGTCTCTGGGGTCGCACAGAGTCAGACACGACTGAAGCGACTCAGCAGCAGAGTAAAGTTAAGGAGAAAGCAGAATGGTGTTTGTCAGGGGTTGGGGGGAAGAAGAGAATAGGGAGTTACTGCTTAGTGAGTATAGTGCTTCAGTTTAGCAAGGTGAAAGGAGTTCAGGAGATGAACAGTGGTGATGGTTGTACAAAATGTGACTATACTTAATGGCACTGTATCGTACACTTGAAAGGGTTTAAGATGGTAAATTTTAGGTTGTGTATATTTTATCACAATTTTTTAAATTGTAGAAGGCTTCCCCTATCATGCTCAACGTTGGTAAATGTTCCATATGTATTTAAAATAATGCATTTTCTGCAAGTCCCATTCTGGGTCTTCTCACAGGCCCACCTCAGACAGATATGGTTGAGTCTGATCAGAACTGGGACCTGGGGACAAATCAGCGCACCCCACCTGGCAGGGAGCTACTGCAGTGTTTGGACAAGGATTTCTCCTGGTGACTTTAGGAAAAAACAGTCATCCGTCTTTTATTAATCATATGAAATTCTTCTGATAAAGCTGCACACAAGGCATGTGGCTTACTTGAAAGCGAGAAAGGCACATTCTTCTCTCAATCCATTTTCTCAGAGGAGGGAAAGAAGGGTCTGAGTGTACGTGCTTTGTGGGAGATTTACCAGGTGATTTAATAGGTAAAGAATCCGCCTGTTAACGCGGGAGATGCTGATTCGATCACTGGGTTGGGAAGATCACCTGTAGGAGGGCATGGTAACCCACTCCAGTAGTCTTGCCTGGAGAACCCCATGGACAGAGGAGCCGGGGTGTGGGGGTGGGGGTGGGGCTACAGTCCATGGGGTGGCAGAGTCGGACACGACTGAAGCAGCTGAGCATGCACGCACATTATTTGTAGTGACCGAGTCAGATTTGCTAATTACGCAGTTCCAAAAATCTGTATCTTTAATGATTTTGTTTGCTTTTTGTATCAATTACTGAGATAGTATGGTAAAATGCTTCACTATACTTGTGGGGTTTTGTTTTACTTCTCATTGTAGTTCTGTATGATATATTAAGGACATGTCATTTAAGTGCATACACCTTTAAAATTGCTGTGTTTTGCTGGTGAACTGAACTCATTAAGTCCTTAATATGGTAGCTGCATCAGGTCTATAAATGTAGACCAATTATAGTTCTTCCTAGTCCAGAGGCAATTTACTAATCAGAGGTCATTTTTCTCATAAACCTCTATTATGTTTCCAGGTGAAAAGAGCTAGAAAATTAACTGAAGGTCAAGTTTTCATGCGGAAAGGAAAAGGGTTTTGTTAACACTTTACCCACAGTGGGTTTTTTTTTAATCAGTCTGAAAATCTCCAATTTTATCTTGTCATATATTGCTTCTGCCTCATTTTGGTTTTTTGCTCTTTGAGGACTCCAATGAAAACATTTGGTAGACTTTTTCAACATTATCTTTTCTGTCACAAATTTATGTCTAACATTTTCTTACACATTTTCCATCTTTTTGTTTCCCTTAGCTTCATTCTAGTCTTCTAACATGTTCCAGTTATTCTTTTAAATTGTGTGTAATATACTATTAAACCTATCCATTGAGGTCTTTAACTTCTTAATTCTATAGTATCTATAATTTTTTTCAAGGTTTGCTTGTTAATTTACTTACTTGTGTAAGCATGTTTTTATTGCAGTCTTTTTCTGATTTTTGATTACGTGTTGGTCATTTAACTTGGAAAATTATCTGTAGGTTAATTTGAGGTTTGGGGTGATATGATCTTTACCTGGAGAGAATTTTTGTTTCTGCCCAGTGTATGTAGAGTACCATCCTGGACCTATTTTTCAATATTCAAGGAGTGAGATTTACTGATTAGTAGAAAAACGGAATGCAATTTGTGGACGTGCTGACATTTCCGGTTTATTTTTACTCTGTGGGGTCTTGTATTAAATATCGGGGTTGTTTATTGGACTTTGCAAGTTATATTTCAGTTTGTTGTTTAGTTGCTAAGTCGTGTCTGACTCTGCAATCCCATGGACTGCATTTCGCCAGGCTCCTCTGTCCATGGGATTTTCCAGGCAAGAATGCCGGAGTGGGAGTTGCCATTTCCTTCTCCGAGGGATCTTCCTGACACAGGGATTTAACCCGCTATTCCTGTTTCCCGTATTGGCAGGTGGATTCACCACTGAACCACCAGGGAAGTCCCAGTTTATAGATTTTACTTTTGGATTGTCAAATTCCTCAGGATAAATGTTCAGTTTAAATGTCTGGAATATTGCCTTCTAGGATTTTGTCTGGATAACTCTTTACTTTTGGCACTTGCTAATGATTTTCTAAATCCAGAATTTTGTTCTCAGTTGTAGAGTTGTACCAAGTTACCAAGTCTCTAACATATAAGCTAGGGTAAAACCATCCTTGCATTACTGGGGTAAAATCTGCTTATATGTTAGATAGGATAATTAATTTTTGTCTGGTTTTGGCACTGAGGTTATGACAGTATTTTAAAATAAATAAAGTAGTCTCATTTTAAAATTCTCTCTACAGTATTAGAAATCAGATCATTGGTTATTTCTGGTGCAGGAGGGAATTTTCTGGGGTGATGAAAGTGCTGTGTCTTGATAAACATTTTTCAAAACTAAATGAATAGTTCACTTAAGATATGAGGGTTTATCTATGTTATCTATACCTTAATAAAAATTGTTCAAATATTAATAATTGCTGAACCTTGTTGGAAAGTATATTTATCGTGTTATGCTTTCAAATTTTGTGTTAAAAATGGGAATATAAAATATAAATTCATTGTTCATTTTCTTTTCATACTGTTCAGTAAAGGCTAAGGCAGAATGCAAAAGGTGTGAAGAAATCTGATTAAAATAGATGTGCGCTTGGCAAAGAAAGGTGGCTTGAAACTATGTAGGAGCCTTGAATACAGATACAGGGAAAAATGAAGAAGTCAATGGAAACCAAATGAGAGATACTGAGATCAAGAGACTGATGGATGTACAGACAGGCAGGGAAAGGATTAAGACAGGTGCTTGGAAAGTAAATTCAGTATCTCATGCATCATCCAACTAGAAAAGAATCTTCTTTTCTAAAGTACTAGAATATATCATATAGATATTAAGTGCTTAATACTTTTGGTGTGTGCTTATCAGCTGTTTAAATACAAAAACAATCACCTATCAAAGGTAAGTTTATAAAGTATAGTAAAATTCCTGATCTCACTTAATTCTTCAACATCCTGAGGTCTGGAATAGATGAGAAAAACGGAATTGAGACTTTGCCATAGTTAAGACAGCTAATATGTGGAAAAGCTACTTGTGAGACTTTTGAGTCTGTGTAGTATAAACTTAGGAAACTTTAATACTTATGTTTTTAATGGGAGCTAGATAAAGGGGGTGGTCCAGCCAGGTAACTGCCTAGAACCTCAATCCATAAAGAGTGTTAACATATTTAATCACTTAAAAATGTAATGAGGAGAAAATTGTATTAAATGGAATTCCTCTAGGGGAACAGTTCTACATATGGCAGGTGTGGTAGATAGGTATGTGGTCTACAGTGAGACTTTGGTACTTACCTCCTTCCTCAAGTCTCATCCATGGATGTATTATGTCACACTACAAAGAAGTTATATCCAACCAAGTGCAGAGATTTCTTTTGATGAGTAGGATTTACAAACTTGGATCAGAGCTAAATTGTTTATGACAGTAAAAAGAGATTTGCTTTTTACCCATTACCATTCAGCCTTTCCTTTAAACAAATATTGAATTAATATTAGGGAGCATAGTTTAGGAAAGACGCCCAACTAGTAATCTGGCCTGGTGAGACCAAGTAGTGGTTTAGGCCAGTCTAAGACAGCATCTAGACTCTTTTGCAGGCAAAGCTACCCAACCCTACAATGAACACTTCAGTAATTGTAGCGTGGCTTTTCTTGGTTTTGCGTGTCAGTGCCTCTTGTGGGTTTTAAGTGCCTTGGTGGAAGGGCTGTATTGTATTCTATTCATATATTCCTCTAAACCTCCTAGACCACATAGGCCTTCACTTAAATGTCTGTTGAACAATGTTTAACTCTGAGGTGGAAATCAAGGCCTAAGATGAATAAGCCAAAATAAAAACTAAGTCAAATTGAGACCACAAAAATCAATGGTAGAAAGCCAGAATTCCACCATTGATTTTTGTGGTCTCAGTTTGACTTAGTTTTGACTGGGGAGCCTGGTGGGCTGCGGTCTATGGGGTCGCACAGAGTTGGACATGACTGAAGCGACTTAGCAGCAGCTAGTCTGATACTGTTCATTCTTTTACTCACTAAACAAATAGGAGGACAACAATTTTTCAGGCATCTGTCAGTTATTAGTCTGCTGCTGCTGCTAAGTCGCTTCAGTAGTGTCCGACTCTGTGTGACCCCATTAGACGGCCGCCCACCAGGTTCCCCCGTGGGTTTAAAAACATTTTAAAGGAAAAAAGGTAAACAATAATTATTTATATAATAATTACACAGGGACCTACACAATTATCATGTAAAAACATCAGGAGGGAAAGGTTCCGGTCCTATGAGCCGTCAGAGAGGGATCTGAAAGAAAATGGCGCCGGCAGCTCAGGTGGTAAAGAACCCGCCCACAATGCACGAGACCAGGGCTCGATCCCTGGGTTGGGAAGATCCCTTGGCGGAGCCATGACAACCCACTCCAGTACTCTGGCCTGGAGAAGCCCTATGGATAGAGGAGCCTGCGGGGCTACCGTCCATAGGGGTCGCAGAGTCGGACACGACTGAACGACTAAGAACAGCACAAGCGCCATGTGGGTTTAAGAGGTCTTTCTGAAAGAGTGATACTTAAACTGAGATCTGAAAGATGAGCAGCAATTAGGTGAAAAGTCAGACTGGAAAACTATTTTTGGTCCAGGGGTCAACATTAGGTGTCTGAAATGGGCTTCATTCACCTCTTCAAGGAAATCTGAATCCCAGATTTGGTCCAGCGAATTTCTGACCAGCTTGACTCAGCACCTTGTCTCATCCTTGGTCAGCACTTCAAGGGTGAGGTGAAACTTCCATCATCTCTGCCTCTGGCATTTCATCTTTCCCACCTATCTGATTTCCCTGACCCCTCTCTATCTGCCTCTGGCATTTCATCTTTCCCACCTATCTGATTTCCCTGACCCCTCTCTATCAGGGCCCTTCTGGGCGCGCTCCTATTTCACTTCTCCAACTACCCTCCCCCAACCCGCTCAACTCTGCAATCCTTGACATTCAGTCGCCCTTCAAAGTCAGAAAGAACTAGCCATGTTAGCACTTTGAGGCTACTGGCAACCCAAAGAGGTCTTACCAACCCTGCACCATGAGATGGGAACAATAGCTTATCCAACATCCACGTTTAGGTTGTTCCGCCGCAACTAACCCAGGGGATGCCTTTATTTTGGGTGGACCTCTCTGTCCACAGCCACCGTGTAGAAGGGCCCCGTAAGAATTTTCCCGAAATGTTCCAGTCACGAGTCTCAGGCCACCTCCTCTTCTCCGTCACTCCCTCCGCCCAGGCCCTCCGGTAACGCTGCAGTCTCCACAGCGCTTCAGGAACTGGTGCCTGGCATCCACGCCGGGGACGGGGGGCAGAGGGCTGCACGGCGACCGCCCGGCTTGGCCGGAAGGCGTGCGGGAAGGCGGGCAGGCCGCGGGAGAGGGCGGGGACCAGCGGGCGAGGACAGCGCGGCGCGGGGAGGGCCGGCGCGCGGGCGGAAGACGCGGGCGGAAGGCTGTGGGTTGGATGGGCGGGGCCGCGCTCGCCGGTGGGCGGGGCTCCAGCGCTCATCACGTGACGGGCCCGGCGGCGGCGGCAGCGGCGGCGGCGGCCGCGGCGTCTTTAGCGGCCCCCAGTGCAGGATGGTGCTGGAGGCGGCGGCGGTGGCCGTGGTGGCGGCGGCGTTGTTGGCGGTAGCGGGCGGGGGTGCTGTGACGGCAGCGGCGGCGGCGCCCGCGGGTGGTATAAAATGGCGGATTTCGAGGAGTTGAGGGTAAGCGGGGGCGCGGGAGTGGAGAGCGGAGGCCGCGGGGGGGGGGGGGGGGGGGGGGGGAGGGGGGGAAACCGCAACGTCGCCGGCTGCCACCTTCTTGTTTCGCGGGGAGCGGTTGGCGGAGCCCGGAGCCCCGAGCCTGGCCGGCGTCCGAGCAGGCGCCCGCGCGGCCGTGGGGGGAGCGCTCGGCGGCGGAGGACGCGCGGGCCGCGCAGGGGTGGCGGGCCCTGGGGCCCAGGGTGAGCCGACCCGTGGGGTCCGTCGGGGGTACGCACACCTGGCGCGAGGGGCCGCGGCCGCTCCCGCCAGGGGCTCGTGGGGACCCAACTTCCCCCATTTATTTTAAGGGATGAAGTCGGGAGTAGGGTTTGCTTTTCCACCTTCGCGAGGGGTGTACGTGTCTGGCGATTCCTCAGTCTCCGGGCCACTCACTTGAGTGGGAGGCTGTTTTCGGAAACGTGAAGTTGCTTTTAGAATTCTCCCTCTCCTTGGGGTGATGCTGCTGTTCAGGACGATCTGTCACGAGAAAGGCCCCTTCCTCCCACCAGTGCTCCTTGCACGTCTTGGAGAGGAGCGTCGTCTTTTGGGAATCCTGCCTTTCGTCATCGGCCTTAAACGTTGGTGTTTTTCTTAGTACTATGGGTAAGAACTCCGCAAAGTCTGTGTTGTCATGAGAACAAGGTCATAACTTTATTGTTGATACGCTTGTATTGTAGAGTAGAGGTTTGAAATGGGCTGTGTTGCGGTTAGAATGGAAAAGATATATATATATATATATATTTTTTTTTTTTTTCCCCCGAAGCTGATAACCTTCAAAGCCCTAACTGAAACAGAATTGTGATAAACGAGCCAAATTTTTTTTTTTTATGGACTGTTGAGTTACTGACGGCATAAATAAGATCCTTAAGGACGGAAATCTGATTAAAAAATAAATAGTCTTGAAAGAACGGATGAATAGAAACTTTTAACTGCGATCAGTTTGCACAACATAGACGTGTGTTGTTAGCGTTACTTTTTCAGAATAAGAAAGTGGAATCTGGCAAAAGATTCAGTGTGTATGTTTATTACGGAATTTGGGAGTGGGGTGTATTGGGGGAAGGGATGTTGGCGGGTTACCTGGCTGGTTTGGTGAACATCGGCAAAACAACGTATTCATGGCTCTGATCTAAAGGTAAATTGTTTTGGTTTGAATAGTGCCTGTCATTTTCTCTCCAGCTGTTTCAAAAATTACTTAATTCCCAGTGAAAAGTATGTTAATACGTTTTATGCACTATGCTAGTTTATACAGAGAACCTGATATTAGGTAAAGGGTGTTCATATGGTTGAGTGTAAGGGTGAGTCTCAGCTGTAGAGCTAATAACACCTGTGGAGCTTTTGAAACAACAGGGCCTGAGCCTCATCTGTAAATTAATGCATTAGATGTAGAGTGGATTGAGGATACTGAAATTTGTGGTTATTTGTATCTGCAATATTGTCTTAGTTTTTGTGTACTAATGGGTATATGTAACTTGTCCTCTTCTAAGCTTTTTTTGTTGTTGTTGATGAAAACTTTGCCAAGACTTGTGTTAGATTTTTACAAATGTTGGTCACAGCTTAATAAAAAGTGGAGAATTTATTGGTGAAAGGCAAAAAGGGCTTCCTTGGTGGCTCAGTGGTAAAGAACCCATTTGCAGTGCAGAAGATGGCGGGTTCGATCCCTGGGTCAGGAAGATCCCTTGGAGAAGGAAATGGCAGCCCACTCCAGTATTCTTGCCTGGGAAATCCCATGAACACAGGAGCCTGGCAGACTCCAGTCCACGGGATTGCAAAAGAGTAGGACATGACTTATCAACTGAACAACAATGGAGGGCAGAAAAGGCAGTCAGTGCTTATAGGTTGCAGTGGAACCAGGAACTGGAAAGTGGTTGAAAACCAAGATTTTTCTCTTTCTGTCTTTATCTCCCCTTACCTCCCTCCACTCTCGTCTCCAGCCCTCAGCACTCTCTTCTCTCCCATTTTATTTTGTGGATCATCATCATCATTTTTTTTTCTGTAAATTAGCTGTCTTTGCTTCCTACACTTGCTAGAAGATGGCCCCTTCCCGACAGGTTGCCTTAGGAAACAGGAAATTTTTCAGAAGTGAGGAGGGTATGAGCTATGCAAACACTGAGTTATCAGCCCAGATTTTGCCATACTGCTTAATAGCATCGTTTGCACTTAAAGATGTGCTGTAGCTCTCCCTCATTGTAGACTCCTCATTGCAAACCTTGATGATGATGGTGGCAGATATCCATTATAATAAAGTGCTTATGTGCCTGGCTCTGGTTTCAGAACTTTACATACATACTTATTTAAATAGTTCTCACAAAAAGTGAGGCCCAGAGTGGTTGAATAACCAGACGGAAGTTGCACAGCTTGATACTGGGAAGACCTGGGATTTTTAATTTAGGTCTAACTTCAGAGTCAGCGCTCCTCAGAGTCTAAGCTGTACTGCTCTGTCCAGTTTCCTTGAGGTCCATGGGGTGTCCCCTACCTGTCCTCCAGCACTCTGTGAACTAAATTGAATGATAAACAATGATACCCTGCTTATATGACATAATATTGAGGGGAAAACCAGACAACTGGCTAAAAATCGAATTAGAAAGGAGGAAAAGAGGAAGACACATTAAGTGTTTTCTAAGTGGTTTCTGAATCAGAGTATATTTTGACGATCAGAGGGATAGTGAAGTAAATTCACGGACGGGGAAAAATCACAGGCATTGGTTTGTTGCCTAAATTCTTGGCTGTAGAGGAAATGGCCAGCAGACCTGAATGTTGCATGTTTGGCTCATAATGCCACTCAGAAGATTTCCTTTATCTTTGTCCATTATGACTCAGGGCCACTTCCTAGAAGCCCATGTCACAAGAGCAGGTCACTGCTGGCTAATGCTGGTGTCTCCTGTACAGAAGGTCCAGAATTTGGGGAAGGAATTTCGGGAATTTAGACCTCACTGTGCTTCAGTGATTCCTGTGCCTTTGCTTTTCTTGGGGGAGGGGCGTCATTTGATGGGGCCACTCCTGTAGACCCTTAAGAGGCTGCCTGACAATTTCCGTTTTTGAGACTGTCTTGTGGGCCAGTACTAGAACTCTTGTCCAGTCATGGCAGAGTGTGACATCCCTACATTTTGCCTCTTGCAGTTCAGGTGACCAGCAGGATACCAGCACACTCCCTTCAGTTCTTAGGGGAGAGAGGATCTGATTGGCTGAGCACTTAAGCCAGGAGATGAGGGTCATATTGGGCTTCCCAGATGACTCAGTGGTAAAGAAGCCTGCCAATGCATGAGATGCCAGGTCAGTCCCTGGGTTGGGAAGATCCCCTGGAGCAGGAAATGGCTACCCATTCCAGTATTCTTGCCTGGCGAATCCCATGGACAGAGGTGCTTGGAGGGCTATGGTCTCTGTTCACAAGGAGTGAGACAGGACTGAGCAACTAAACAACATCAACAAACAAAGATGATTACAATAATGCATCATGTGTTAGAAGCTTTCAAGGTGCTGTTGTTCAGTCGCTCAGTCGTGTCCGACTCTTTCAACCCCATGGACTGCAGCACGCCAGGCTTCCCTGTCCTTCACCATCTCCCAGAGTTTGCTCAAATTCATGTCGGTGATGAATCGGTGATGCCATCTAGCCAGCCACTCCTCTGTCGTCCCCATCTCCTGCCTTCAGTCTTTCCCAGCAGCAAGGTCTTTTCCAGTGAGTTGGCTCTTTGCGTCACGTGACCAAAATATTGGAGCTTCAGCTTCAGTATCAATCCTTCTAATGAATATTTAGGATTGATTTTCTTCAGAATTGACTAGTTTGATCTCCTTGCACTCCAAGGGACTCTCGAATCTTTTTCAACATCACAGTTCGAAAGCATCGGCACTCAGCCTTCTTTCTGGTCCAACTCTCACATCCACACGTGACTCTTGGAACAACTAGCTTTGACTGTATGGGTCTTGGTCAGCAAGGTAGTGCCTCTGCATTTTAATACGCTATCTGGGTTTTAATTTCATGGCTGCAGTCACCTTCTGCAGTGATTTTGGAGCCCAGGAAAATAAAGTCTGTCACTGTTTACATTATTTTCCCATCTATTTGCCATGATGTGATGGGACCGGATGCCATGATCTTCATTTTTTGAATGTTGAGTTTTAAGCCAGCTTTTTCACTCCTCTTTCACCTTCATGAAGAGGCACTTTGGTTCCTCTTTGTTTTCTGCCATAAGGGTGGTGTCATCTGCCTAGCTGAGGTTATTGATATTTCTTAATTCCAGCTTGTGCTTCATCCAGCCAGCATTTCACATGATATACTCTGTATGTAAGTTAAATAAGCAGGGTGACAGTATACAGCCTTGATGTACTCCTTTCCCAATTTGGAAACAGTCTGTTCCATGTCTGGTTCTCACTGTTGCTTCTTGACCTGCATACAGGTTTCGCAGGAGGCAGTAGGTGGTCTGGTATTACTGTCTTTTAAGAATTTTCCACAATTTGCTGTGATCCACACAGTTGAAGACTTTATTGTAGTCAATGAAGCAGACATAGACGTTCTTCTGGAATTCCCTTGCATTTCCCATGATCGATGGACGTTGTCAATTTGATCTCTGGTTCCTCTGCTTTTTCTTAATCCAGCGTGAACATCTGGAAGTTCTCGGTTCACGTACTGTTGAAGCCTAGCTTGGAGAATTTTGAGCATTACTTTGCTAGCATGTGAAATGAGTGAAATTGTGTGGTAGTTGGAACATTCTTTGGTATCGCCCTTCTTTGGGATTGGAATGAACACTGACCTTTTCCAGTCCTGTGGCCACTGCTGAGTTTTCCAAATTTGCTGGCATAATGAGTGCAGCGCTTTCACAACATCATCTTTTAGAATTTGAAATAGCTCAACTGGAATTCTGTCACCTCCACTAGCTTTGTTTGTAGTGATGCTTTGTAAGGCCCACTTGACTTCACACTCCAGGATGTCTGGCTGTAGATGAGTGATCATACCATTGTGGTTATCTGGGTCATTAAGGTCAGTTCTGTGTATTCTTGCCATCTCTTCTTAATCTCTTCTGCTTGTTAGGTCCATACCATTTCTGTCCTTTATTGTACCCATCTTTGCATGAAATGTTCCCTTGGTATCTCTAATTTTCTTGAAGAGAGCTCTAGTCTTTCCCATTTTATTTTTTCCTCTATTTCTGTGCATTGATCGCTGAGGAAGGCTTACTTATCTTTCCTTGTTATTCTGTGGAACTCTGCATTCAGATGGGCACATTTTTCCTTTTTCTCTTTGCTTTTCGCTTTTCTTTTCTCAGCTATTTGTAAGGCCTCCTCAGACAAGCATTTTGCCTTTTTGCATTTCTTTTTCTTGGGGATGGTTTTGATCACTGCCTTCTCTACAATATCACCAACTTCCGTCCATAGTTCTTCAGGCACTCTATCAGATCTGATCCCTTGAATCTATTTGTCACTTCCACTGTATAATCGTAAGGGATTTTATTTAGGTCATACCTGAATGGACTAGTGATTTTCCCTACTTTCTTCAATTGAAGTCTGAATATGGCAATAAGGAGTTCATGATCTGAGCCACAGTCAGCTCCTGATCTTGTTTTTGCTGACTGTATAGAGCTTCTGTATTTTTGGCTCCAAAGAATATAATCAGTCTGATTTCGGTGTTGACCACCTGGTGATGTCCATGTGTAGAGTCTTCTCTTGTGTTGTTGGAAGACGGTGTTTGCTATGACCAATGTGTTCTCTTGGCAAAACTCTGTTAACCTTTGCCCTTCATTTTGTACTCCAAGGCCAAACTTGCCTGTTAGATCAGGTATCTCCTGACTTCCTACTTTTGCATTCCATTCCCCTGTGATGAAAAGGATATCTTTTTTGGGTGTTAGTTCTAGGTCTTATAGGTCTGCATAGAACCATTCAAATTCAGCTTCTTTGGCACTAGTGGTTGGGGCATAGACTTGGATTACTGTGATGTTGAATGGTTAGGTCTTCATGCCATGCTATGCTAAGTCACTTCAGTCGTGTCCGACTCTGTGGGACCCCATAGACGGCAGCCCACCAGGCTCCCCCGTCCCTGGGATTCTCCAGGCAAGAACACTGGAGTGGGTTGCCATTTCCTTTTCCAATGCATGAAAGTGACAAGTGAAAGTGAAGTCGCTCAGTCGTGTCCGACTCTCAGCGGCCCCATGGACCGCAGCCTAGCAGGCTCCTCCGTCCATGGGATTTTCCAGGCAAGAGTACTGGAGTGGGGTGCCATCGTCTTCTCCTTTAGGTCTTCATAGAACCTTTCAACTTCAACTTCTTCGGCATTATTGGATTACTGTGATGTTGAATGGTTTGCCTTGGAAACAAACAGAGATCATTCTGTTGTTTTTGAGGTAGCACGCAAGTACTGCATCGTACTCTTTTGTTGACTAGGAGGGCTACTTCATTTCTTCTAAGGGATTCTTGACCACAGTAGTAGATAGTCATCTGAATTAAAATTGCTGATTACAGTCCATTTTAGTTCACTGCTTACTATAATATTATGTTCACTCTTGCCATCTCCTGTTTGACCACTTCCAATTTGCCTTGCCAACAAAGGTCCATCTAGTCAAAGCTATGGGTTTTCCCGTAGTCATGTACGGATGTGAGAGTTGGACTGTAAAGAAAGCTGAGCGCTGAAGAATTGATGCTTTTGAACTGTGGTGTTGGAGAAGGCTCTTGAGAGTCTCTTGGACAGCAGGGAGATCCAATCAGTCCATCCTAAAGGAGATCATTCTTGAATATTCACTGGAAGGACTGATGGTGCAGCTGAAACTCCAATACTTTGGCCACCTGATGCGAAGAACTGACTCATTGGAAAAGACCCTGATGCTGGGAACAATTGAAGGCGGGAGGAGAAGGGGACGACCGAGGATGAGGTGGTTGGGTGGTATCACCGACTCGATGGACATGAGTTTGAGTAAGCTCCGGGAGTTGGTGATGGACCGGGAAGCCTGGCTTGCTGCAGTCCATGATGTTGCAAAGAGTCGTATGCAACTGAGCAACTGAACTGAGTTTACCTTGATCATCGACCTAACATTCCAGGTTCCTATGCAATGTTGTTCTTTACAGCGCTGGGCTTTCTTTTCACCACCAGACACAGCCACAACTGGGCGTTGTTTCCACTTTGGCTCAGCCTCTTCATTCCTTCTAGAGCTGTTTCTTTGCTCTTCTCCAGTTTACTGGGCACTTACTGATTTGGGGAGTTCATCTTTCAGTGTCCTACTATCTTTACGCCTTTTCATACTGTTCATGGGCTTCTCAAGGCAAGAATGCTGAAGTAGTTTACCGTTCCCTTCTCCAGTGGACCGTGTATTGTCAGAACTCTCCATCGTGACCTGTCCACCTTGGGTGGCATGGCATGGCTATGAGCCATGAAACTATGAGCCATGAAACTATGAGCATGGCATGGCTCATAGTTTTCATTGAGTTAGACAAGGCTGTGGTCCATGTGATCAGTTTGGTTAGTTTTCTGTGATTGTGGTTTTCATTCTGCCCTCTGATGGATGAGAATAAAAGGCTTGTGCAGGCTTCTGATGAAAGGGACTGGCTGTGGGGGGAAATTGGGTCTTGCTCTGGTGGGTAAGGCCATGCTCAGTAAACCTTTAATCCAGTTTTCTGTTAATGGGTGGGGCTGTGTTCCTTCCCTGTAGTTTGGCCGGAGGCCAAACTATGGTAGGGATAATGGTGATAATGACCACCTCCTTCAAAAAGACCTATGTCAGCACACTGCGGCTCCCAGGACTGTTGTAGTCAGTGCCTCTGACCCCACGGCAGGCCACTGTCGACCCACGACTCCTCCAGAGACTCTCGCGCACCCGTGGGGAAGTCTGGCTCAGTCTTTTTGTGGGGTCACTTCTCCTTTCTTCTGGGTCCTGGTGGGCATGAGGTTTTATTGTATCCTCCAGGAGTCTGTTTCCCCAGTCCTGTGGAAATTCTGTAATCAAATCCCACTGGCCTTCAAATTCAAATTCCCTGGGGGTTCTCAGTCCTTTTGCCCGATCCCCAGGCTAGGAAATTTGTTGTGGGCCCTAGAACTTTGGCAACAGCGCGAGAAACTTCTTTGTTACGATTGTTCTCCAGTTTGTGGGTTGTCTGCTCGGCTTACCTGGGCCGGTCTCACGGTGACCTCCTCCAGGAGGACTTCGGCCACTTGCCGCGCCTCCCAGGTCTGCACTCAGAGCCCCCGTCCCTGCGGCAGGTGGCTGCTGACCCGGGCCTCCACAGGAGACCCTCACACACTCAAAGGCAGGTCTGGCTCAGTCTCCTGTGGGGGGTCACTGCTCCTTTCCCTCCATTCTCGAGTGCACAGGGTTTTGTTTGCACCCTCCCAGCGTCTCTGGCGGGTCTGAGATTTGATTGTAAATGTGTCAGAGAAGAATTTATTCAGTTCAACTGTTGCTTGTTGAAAGTGTTTATGTTGTTAGGAGGTTGTGATTTATTAGGTTGGTGCAAAAGTAATTGTGGTTTTTCTTTGTTGAACTTTGACGTTTGATACTGGAATACGTTCTTGAATGTTGTGATATACATCATTTTAATATGTATTTCTTGCTGTATTTTTTTTGCTAATGACTATTACTTGCTGTTTATATTTATTTAGACTATAGAAATAATGTTAGACAAAAAGCAAATTCGAACAGTTTTTGTTATTTGAATTCAAAATTGGTCATAAAGCATCAGAGGCAACTTGCAACATCAGCAGCACATTGGGTCAGGCAACTCCCAACGAGTGCACAGTGCAGTGCTTGTTCGGAAGTTTGGCAAAGCAGACGAGAGCCTTGAAAACGAGGAGGGCAGTGGCCGGTCGGCAGAAGTAAATGACGACCAACTGAGAGCAATCCTTGAAGCTGATCCTCCTACAAGTATGCAAGAAGTTGCTGAAGAACTCAGCATTGACCGCTCTATGGTCGTTGAGCATTTGAAGCAAATTGGAGAGGTAATGAAGCTCCGTTAGTGGGTGCTGCACGAGCTGACTGCAAATCAAAAAAAATCATCGTTTTGAAAAATGTTGTCATCTGTTATTCTACGAAGAGTAATGAAAGGTTTCTCAATTGGATTGTGATGTGCAATGACGAGTGAATTTTATACAACAACTGGCAGCCAACTTAGTGGATGAACCGAGAAGCTCCAAAGCACTTCCTAAAGCCAAACTTACATCAAAAGAAAGTCAGGGTCACTGTCTGGAGGTCTGCTGCCTGTCTGATCCACTGCAGCTTTCTCAGTCCCTGCGAAACCCTTACATCTGAGAAGTATGCTCAGCAAATCGATGAGACGCACTGAAAACTGCAGCGCCTGCAGCTGGCGCTGGTCAACAGAACCGGCCCAGTTTCCACTACAGCGCCCAACTGCGTATCGTACAACCAGCATTTCAAAAGTTGAACAGATTGGGCTATGAAGTTTTGCCTTATCTGCCATAGTCACCTGACCATCTCTTGCCAACCGACTACCCTTTTCTACACTTGTCGTCTTCAAGCATCTCGACAACTTTTTGCCAGGAAAATGCTTTTGCAACCAGCAGGAGGCAGAAAATGCTTTCCAAGAGTTCGTCGAATCCTGGAGCATGGATATTTATGCTGCAGAAATAACAAACATTTCTCATTGGCAAACATTGATTGTTGATTGTGACGATTCCTATTTTGATTAATAAAGATGTATTTGAGCCTAACGACTTAAAATTCATGGTCCAAAACCAGAGCTACTTTTGTGCCACCCTAATAGTTTGTGAATTAACTAACTAGTTGTGATTAATCTGGAGCACGCTCAGACAGTCTGGTGGCCTGGACCTTTGTCACCGCTGCTGTCCTGCTTTCTTCCTCCAGAATAGCCTCTAGGAGGCAAGCGCAGTGGTGGAGGAGAGGCAGAATAGTTGTCGTCTGAAGTCCTTCATCTCTTCAGCCAGAGCACCCTTTCTACCCTTGTCTTCTCCAGTTGCGTAATTTCAGTACGCTACTGGTGCGCTCCTTAAAAAGGTCCCTGTTACGATTTAACCTGGTCAACCTACTCTTTGCACTTCTCCCAAGGTTGCGGGTGGAGTGGGATCTATTGTAGTGACTTTTTTTTAAGGTTGTCTCATGTATTCCTCATCCCCTTCCTTTTGTGCACTGAGAGTTATCTTTTGTGTGTCAGAGAATGAGAATGAATGTGTTTGTAAGAATCTAGTGAAAGAGCCAGTGATTATCACTTAATAGATACTAGTACACCAGACACAGAAAATCTACTCAGAGGCTTAAGGCTTAAGTAATTCTATAACAGAAGATTTTCTGCCTAAAAGACTTGAGTGTTTGGTTCCCTACTTGCCATCCTGGTACCTTTGGGTGCTCTTGGGATACAGAGGGAGAATGGGAAGTTAGTGGGGAAGGAGGGTGTTGAGGTTAGAGGTCCTCATCCCTCCAAGTTCCCGTCTATTGGGCCAAGAAGTAGACTAATACAATAGACTTAACAGAATCCACCATGTAACTCAAAGCGGTTATTAGTGGACACAACTCAATTTCCAGGAGGGCTTCCATTTGAGATCATGTTGATGAAAGCAGATTCAAAACCAGATATTTAATTTAAAGTGAAATAGATAATTTTTCATAGTAAACCAAGGTATTCTTAGCTGTAGTAGACCTTTTTGTGTGTTTGCTCCTTAGGTCAGCACCATCTCTCTGGTATACATGAATATTTATTCTGATAAAGGTGACATTTTTCTAACCATTAGATCCTCCAGATGTTTGTCTTTTGTCAACATTTGTGCCTTTGTTTTCCTGAATTGGATCTTAGCTATTAAAACATTTTTTTTTCTTGCAATATAATTGTCATACCATAAAATTCAGCCTTTTAGTGGTTGTGGTCAATTTGCAAAGTTGTGCAGCCATCACCACTATTGAGTTTCAGGACATTTTCATCACCCCAAAGAAACCCATGTCACTGTCAGTCCCTTCCTGTGTTCTCCTTCTCCCAGCCCTCAGCATCTACTGGTCCACTTTGGCTCTATGGATTGGCCTATTCTGGACATTTCCTAGTAACACAGTGTCACATGTGGCCTTTCTTGGAAAGAATCATGTGATTTCTTTGACTTAACATATAATCTTTCCAGGTTTGTTATTGTAGCATGTATCAGTACTTCTTTCTTTTTTATGGTTGACTAATATTCTGTTGTACGAAATATACCACATTTTGTTTGTTCTTTCATGAGTTTATGTACATTTGGGTGATTTCCACATTTTGATTAGTGTGAGCATTCATCTCTAAGTGTATAAGTCCTGTGTGGACATAATGTTTTTGATTTTCTTGGATAGACACCTAAGAACGTAGTTGCTGGGTCATGTAACTCTTAAGTTCTTAAGAAACTGTCCAACTCTTTTTCCAACTGCTACACCATTTTTCATTCCTACCAGAAATGTATATGTTATGATTTCTCCACATACTTGACCTCATGGATGTGAAGTGGTATCTTGTGGTTTTGGTTCACATTTTCCTGGTGACTCGATGTTGAGCATGTTTTCATGTGCTTATTGGCTATCTGTACATCTTCTTTGGAAAAATGTCTATCCAAGCCTTTTGCTCATTTTTTAAATTGGGTTATTTGATTTTTTTATTATTGTTTATGTTCTTTATATATTTGAGGTATAAGTTCTTTGTCAGATATATGGTTTTCAAGTATCTTTTTCCTTTTTGTGGACTGTACTTCATTTTCTTTGTTACATACTTTGAAGCACAAATGTTTTGAATTTTATCTGTTTGTTCTTTGTTGCTTGTGCTTTTGATGTCAAATCTAAGAAACCATTGCCTTATGGAGTGTCAAAGATTTATTCCTGTTTTCATCTAGAGTTTATAGTTTTAATTTTTACATATAGATTGTTTATCCGTTTTGAGGTAATTTTTGTTTATGGTGTGAGGTGGAGATAAAATTTCCTTTGCATGTGGATATCCAGTTTTCCCAGGACGATTTGTTAAAAATTCTTTCCCTATTGAGTTGTCTTGATAGCTAGACTTTTTATTCAGGAATCTGAATTTAAGAAATTCACAACTGAAGTAAATGTGATGTGAAATCAATTGGTGTCATAGTCTAAACTGTCCTATATGAATGTTCATTTTGAATCCACTAGTGGCATGCCAATTTCCCTAGATTTTTTTGAAACAAAGGTTTTTTTTTTTAATGTATGACTTCAGAGAACAATATAAACTTAACAGACGTTCAGAGCTCTCCATATGATTATTCATATAAGTCAGTAAAAAGCAGATCTAGATTAAGAGCTTTTTTTTTTAATTGGGCACGCATAGATTTCAACTGTATGACCTTAGACATTATTTGACTTTTTTCCCCAAGTTGGAAATGGTTTAATATTTTTAAATTTCTTATTTCTTTTTTTCATCTTTCTGATTCTTTTTTTAAATGAAAGGGCAGAAAATGTTTTAAAAAAATTTTCTTTCTTAAATCCTGATATTACTGCCTTTAATGAGGGTTCTCTTTAGGTTTTTTTTTTTTAGGTTAATTCCAAAAGTCAAAAAAAAAGCATATCTTTCTATGTCTTGACTTTTCTTTCGATTCTAAACAGTATCTGTTGCTTGACTCCCTAGTAGATAAGAAATTCAGGTCATTGTATTTTCTACCGGCCTCAGCACTTTGATTTCTAGGAGGTACAGTTTTGTTCCTAATGCAGTTGATTATATTTTAAACTTTTCGTAATAGTTACATTTCTGTTTCTTTTGTTCTTTGCTTTTTAAAAAACTAATTGTAATCATGCTAATGAAGTTTGCATTTCTTTTAATTGCATTATTGTTTTATTATTGTTACTGTTTTTGGCTAAGCTGGGTCCTCATTGCTGTGCAGGAGCTTTCTGTCTTTGCAGGGAGTGGGGCTACTCTTGTTGCGGTGCCTGCTCTTCTCATTGCAGTGGCTTCTTGTGGATCACAGGCTCTTGAGCATGGGCTTCAGTAGTAACAACATGTGGGTTCAGGAGTTGGGGCATTAGGGCTTAGTTGTATGGAAACTTCCTGGACCAGGGATTGAACTGGTGTCCTCTGCATTGGTTGGAGGGTTCTTAACGACTGGACCACCAGGGAAGTCCCAGATTTCTGTTTTTTCCCACTGTGAATTCTAGGCTGCCTCCTCTCTGTTGCCCCTCCCCAAGGACCTTCAGGCTTTGGAGACTAGAGTCAGAACTAAAGAAATATGTTTTACTGCTTTACTGCTTTGGTGGGTTGGTATTTTTCTAATGTTTTCCTAACGCTTTACTGCTACGGTGGTGTTTTTCCAACACATTGACTCTCCAGATTTCTGTTTTTTGACCCATCAGTTTTAGACACTCTTTCATTTCCAGTCTTAGAGAGGATTTAACACCCACCATTTTCCTTTTGTTCTCCCTGCTTCCACCCTTGTCATGTATGGATGAGAGAGTTGGACCGTAAAGAAGGCTGAGCGCTGAAGAATTGGTGCTTTTGAACTGTGATGTTGGAGAAGACTATTGAGAGTCCCTTGGACTGCAAGGAGATCCAACCAGTCCATCCTGGGGGAGATCAGTCCTGAGTATTCATTGGAAGGACTGATGCTGAAGCTGAAACTCCAATACTTCGGCCACCTGATGCGAAGAACCAACTCATTAGAAAAGACCCTGATGCTGGGAAAGATTGAAGGTGGGAGGAGAAGGGTACCATAGAAGATAAGGTGGTTGGATGGCATCATTGACTCAATAGACACAAGTTTGAGCCAGCTCCGGGAGAAGGTGAAGGACAGGGAAGCCTGGTGTGCTGCAGTCTGTGGGGTCACAAAGAGTTGGGCATGACTGTGTGACTGTACAACAACTACCCTTCTTTCCCATTCTAGCCTTCATTTTCTATTGCGTTGTCAAGATTTGTAACTTTTATATTATGGCTTACAACTTTTCTAAACTTTCCTGTGCTTCTACAGAAAGATTCTACAAATTGAATACTAATAGCCAGCCTTGTGATTTGTGCGCGGATATAAGTAAGTAGTTACTGTAGAACCGAGTAGTGTGGAGCTTCTGTGTCGTTAAACCCGGGCTCCTTAAATTAGTAATATTACAACACCTGGCTTGATTGTGGATCGCTCTTGGAAATCACTGTTAAAACTTTAATATTGCAATGTGTTTTCATCCTATAACCATTCAACTTTTCTTGAAGACGGATTTTCTGGAGCTCTCAGCCTTTTATAATTGGGCAGTTTGCTTTCTAGAGCTGCTTTCTAGATCTAGATCTTGCTTTCTACATCTGTTATCCTGAGATTACATTGCACTCCTGGGTTTGGTTTGTTGTTTGCATCTCATGTCTTTCTCTTTTTTAAACTCCTTTTTGATTTTACTGGAATATAATTTTGAATAGTTGTTTTATGTTTTTAATTTTGTTGAAGTATAGTTGGTTTGTAATGTGTTAGCTTCTGCTCTACAGCAAGTGACTCAGTCACCTGTTTATATTTTCATGTTCTTTTCCATTCGGGTTTGTCAGAGGATATTGAGTATAGTTCCTGTGCTGTTTGTCCATGCTGTATATGCTGCTGAGCCCAGTATCCCAATCCCTGTCCCTGACCCAAGTAGTTGTTTTAGAAACGATAAGCAGGTGATAAACTTTCTGATTTCTTGAACATTTAAAAAATGACTTGCTTTTGTTCCTAGTGGAAAATTTAGATACAGAATTGTAAGTTGGTAATACAGTTTTTCCTTCTGAATTTTGAAAGCTTTGCTTTTGGAATTTAAAACACCCAGTATTGCTGATGAGATCTGTTGCAAATCTGATGGTTATCCTTTTGTGGAAGCCTTGTTTACAACCTTTGGTTATCTCCTTATCTTTGGCTTGTGAACTGTGTTTAGTTGTGGGCCTTTTTCATTCCTTCTGGTGGAACCTTTTCAGTGGTAAGGCTTTTCAGGTCTGGGGAATTATTTTTTGTTTTTTTGATAATTTCTTTCCTCTTTTCTCTGAGACTCTTGACAGGTAAATGCTAGATTTCCTAAGTTGACGTTTTATTTGTTTACATTCTGGAAGATTTCCTTGACTTGTCTTAGAACTCGTCCATAAAATTTATTTTAGTGATTATATTTTTGATTTAGAAGAGCTTTATCCTATATTTCTTTCTGCTCCCTCTTCATTTTTTAAAATAGCAACCTGTCCTTGATTTATGGGGGAAAAATATCTTGAACTCTCTTAGGATTCTAATTCCTTTAAAAAAGTCCTCTTGATTGTTTTCTGAATTGATAATGGGGAATATTCCCTGGTGGCTCAGATGGTAAAGCATCTGCCTACAATGTGGGAGACCCAGGTTCAGTCCCTGGGTTGGGAAGATCCTCTAGAGAAGGAAATGGCAACCCACTCCAGTACTCTTGCCTGGAAAATCCCATGGATGGAGGAGCCTGGTAAGCTGTAGTCCATGGGGCCCCAAAGAGTCGGACACGACTTAGTGACTTCACTTTCATTAGTGATGTATGTATTGGTGTGTATCATGCTAATTAATAAACTTAAATATTTAAATTATTTAATAGATTCAAAAGATTGTTTATACCAGGGAATGAATGAATGAATGAAGTCACTCAGTCGTGTCTGACACTTTGCGACCCCATGGACTGTAGCCAGCCAGGCTCCTCCGTCCATGGGATTTACCAGGCAAGAGTACTGGAGTGGGTTGCCATTTCCTTCTCTGGGGGATCTTCCCAACCCAGGGATAGAACCCAGGTCCTCCCGCATTGCAGGCAGACGCTTTACTGTCTGAGCAACCAGGGAAGGTCTTATACCAGGTAAGGTATAGGTAAATAAACATTCATGTGCACACCATCCTAGTTAAGAAATAGTTCATTAGACCAGCAGGGTGCCCTTCTCTGATTACATCCACATTATATAGATATAAAATTATATATATATAAATCACAAGTTTTATATATGCATATTTTTTATAATTAGTGTGTGTGTTTTAAAATTTTATACAAATTGAATAATGCTGTATGTATTTGGGATGTTTTGGTTTATCATTGTTTTTGAATTTCCATTGTGTAAATGTAAATACTAGTTTATTGTTTCTTGTTGGAAAAATTTCCTTTTTCCCCCTCCTATAGCAGGCGCCTAAATCTCTCTTCTATATGTCTGAAATCCAAAAAGCTCTGAAAATGTGTGTGTGGGCACACACACACACAAGTAACTTACTTTGTGAACAAAGTTAACTTGCACTGATACGATGCTATTTGTAATCTTTGTCGATCTCATTTAATGTGAATATTTAATACAATATGTTTTACTGTAGAAATTCTAGGAGTAGCATTGCATTGTGGGAATTAAAGATACTTGCATCTTCAACAATACTGGATAATGCTAGGTTATTTTCTAAAGAGTATTGTATCAGTATTTACTCCCTCCAGTAATGTAGAGGTTTTCATTACTTAGCACTTTTATTAAACTTCAGAAGTTTTTGCTGGAGAGTATAAAATATCACTTTTTAGTTTTCAATTTTTTGATTTTTGCTAATGAGTTTGAGCATCTTTTACTGTGCTGGTTAACGTGTTCTTCCCTCATCTGAGATTCTATTCATGTCTTTTGCCCATGTTTGTACTAGGTTTCTTTTTTTTTTTTTTAATATATATATTTTTATTGGGGTAGAGTTGCTTTACAGTGTTGTGTTGGTTTCTGCTGTACAGCGTTATGAATCGGCTCTGGGTACACATAGATTCCCTCCCTCTTCAGCCTCCCTTCCTCTCCCCCATCCCACCCCTCTAAGTTGTCACAGACACAGGATTGAGTTCCTTGTTTTAAGCAACTTCCTACAAGTTATGTGTTTTACACATGGCAGTGTATATGCTTCAGTGCCGCTCTGTCAGTCTGTCCCGCCCTCTCCTTCCTCTGCTGTGTTCACAAGTCCGTTGTCTACATTGGTAACGTGTATTTTTCAACGCTCTCAGTTCATCAGACCCTCTCCTTTCCAGACTGTGTCCACAAGTCTGTTCTATACTTCTGTGTCTCTGTTTCTGCCCTGCATATAGGTTCATCAGTACCGTTTTTTCTAGGTCCCATATATATGCATTGATATACAGTATTTGTTTTTCTCCTCCTGACTTTATTCATTCTGTATAATAGGCTCAAGGTTCATCCACATCAGTTCAGCTGACTCAAATTCGTTCCCTTTTATGGCTCAGTTTTTTTAAAAAATTTCCTCCTGATTTGTAGTAGTTCCACGATTGAATCTATCTAGACTTTCTAGACGAGTTTCTTAGTCTGCAGCACCATCACATAGTTTTAATTACTTTAACTTTTTAACAGCTCCCATAAAAACAGACTTCTACTGCTATAGGGCATATGTAAGTAAGCAGAGCACAGCAAGAAATAGAACATGACTGGCATCCATTCCCAGGAGTCCTTTCCCAGTGACTAACCTCCTCCTCCTCAGAAGATACCTACTGGCCAGACTTGAACATCTTACACTAGTTTTGCTTGTTTTTTGAATCTTATTTAAATGGACCTGTATAGTGTAGTGTATATTTTTTGTGTCTCATTTTTTCTTCTCAGTTTTGTTTGCGAGATTCATCCGTATTGTTGTATACAGTTGTAGTTTTTTGTTAATTTCCTTCCGCTAGCAAAGTAATAGAGTTCCAGTTGCTTCTTGTGCTTTCTCATCCATCCTTTTAATTTTAGACATTTTGGTGGATGTTCACTGGTTTTCATTTGAATTCCATAATGATTAACGATGTTAAGCCCTTTTTAATACACTTATTGGTCTTTTGTGGGGTGGCTTGCTAAGTCTTTTCCCATTTTTGTATTGGGCCATCTGTCTTTTTCATACTGATTTGTAGGAGTTTATTAACGTATCCCAGATACCAGGGCTTGTATGTTGTATTTTGCAAATATCTTCTCAGTTTTCCCAGCCCTATAAGTGTATTTAAAGTTCTGTTTGATTTCTTAACTTCCCCATTGCCCCCTTTCCTTTGGCAGGTATCTCCAGGGGAAAAGAGGCATCAAATATTAGATTCCATATTCTAGGCTTCCCTTCTTTCCACAGTCTTGGCCTTCCAGGTTCTTACTGCCTTTGTTGTGCTTCTTGCCTTCCAACAATTTATTTTTTCTTAAATTATGTTCAGTTTTAAAGTTTTCATAGAGTTGGTATGAAACCATCTAGTCAGTCATTGAGGGACACAGAAGTAGGCCAAGTCCTCCTGCCTTGTAGCTCCTCAAAACTTCTTGGTGGTTTGCTCCTCCATATAATTTTAGGATCAGTTTTTAAAGTTCTGTAGATACGTGCACAGCTGTTGGGGTTTTGATGGGAAATGCATTGAATTTGTAAACCAATTTGAAGGAAACTGACATTTTGTTATTGTTTCTTAAGCATGAACGTGGCAATATTCATTCACTTAGGTCTTTTACAGTCTAATTCAATAAAGTTTTTATAATTTTCTTCTAACAGTTTCAAAAAACGATTGCAAGTATTTTGTTAGATTTATTTCTAGGTGCCTTATTTTTGTGTCAAATCAGTAACGGTATCTTTAAAAATTATATTTTCTACCTTGCTGGTGTAAAGAAGTACAATTTGACTTTGTATAATGGACTTGGTATTGTTCTAATTGTGATAAATTGTATATAGAATTCTTTTGGATTTTCTGCGTAGACAGATCTGTGAATAATGACCTCTTTGTTTCCTCCTTTCCAATTCTTATGCTTTTTTTTTTCTTCTTTCTTTTTCTTGTCTTAATGTGCTGGCTAGGATCTCCAGTACAATGTTGAATAGAAGCGGTGATGGGGGCATCGTGATCTTGTTCCTGATTTTAAAGGGAATGCTTTCAGAGTTTCACAGTTAAGTATGATGCTTGCTGTAGGTTTATTGTAGATAATCTTTTCAGGTTAAGGATGTTCCTTCCTATTGCAAGTTTGCTAATTGAAAAGAAGAATGAATGGATGTTGAATTTTATCACAAACTTTTTCTGCATCTTTTGAGAGGGTCTTATGTTTTTCTTCTGTTAACCTATTAACGTGATGAAATACACTGATTTGTTTTCTAATATTTAAACCAAATTTGTGTTTCGAATATTAAGTCTACCCTGGTCTGTCCCTTTTTTCCATTATTGGACTCAGTTTGAATATAGTTAACGCACGATTTTGGCTTTAATAATGAGTAATATTTCCTCATAAGAAAGTATATATACTTTTCCTCTTTCTTTTGGAGGAGTTTATGTGAGATTAGAAAGATTTGTTTCTTGAGTGTTTGGTAGAACTTCCTTGTACAATTGGGACACATCTTAATCACTGACTCAGTTGCTTTGGTTACAGGATTGCTCGTATTTTCAATTTTCAAACTGATATTGGTAGGTTATACTTTAATAGAAAGTTGTCCATTTCATCCACATTCTTGAGTTTATGGCAGATTTGTAGTTAATGTCCTTTTAATCTTTTTTTTTAGTGCTGCCTTTTTCTTGCTTAGTTTTAAAAGCTAAAAATGCCAATTAAAAAAAAAACAACCCTTTCAGATAATCAAGTTTCTGTCTTTTATATGCTCTTTAACGTATCCTTTCCCTCCTTAATTTCTGTTCTTTATTTCTGTTGGGTTTATTTCTATTTTTCTAATTTCTTAAGTTGGATGACTTGCTTATTAATTTTCAGCATTTTAATAGACATTTAAGATCATGAATAGCTATGTATTTGCTTTCCCTGAATCACACAAGGGATGAATTCTTAATTTATGAGTTCTTTAAAACTTTTATTTGCAGAGGACTTGCCTGGTGGTCCTGTGGCTAAGACTCCAAAGCTCCCAATGCAGAGAGCCCTGGGTCTCTCCCTGGTCGGGTAACTAGATCCTGCATGCCCCAAGTAAAGATCCCATGTCCTGCAGCTAAGACTTGGTGCAAATAAATAAATAAAAATATTTTAAAAGTTTTATTTCTAAACATGCTGGCATTCTTTTAGTTAATTTGGTCATTGATGTGTGTTGTGGCTAGGTAGTGTGATCTATGGGGATACAGTCCTTGGAAATCTGTTGAGACTTCTTGAATTTGGAGAGTTTTTTTGTATTTGAAAACAGTGTATTTTATAGTTGTTGGTGAAAAATTTTATGTGTGTCTAGTATTAGACTTGTTAATTCTATTGTTAGAATCTTGTATCTTTGTTTTTTAAGAATAGATGTTATTCTTCTGCTAGAATTATTTTTCAATTTTCTTTGTAGTTTATATCAGCTTTTTAAAAGACATTTTATAATTGTTACTAGTACATGAAAATTTGAATTTATCATATTGCTGTTGAATTGAAACTTTTACTCTCTGTAGTTCCTCTTTATATCTAATAATGCTTTTTCAGTTACATACTGTTGTTTGATATTAACATACCTATTATTTATTTATTTATTTTTAGGCCATCTTATTCTGCCTGATTTTTAAAATTTCCCCTCCTACATTTTTGTGTTCTTTTATTTTAGTTTTATCTCTTATGAATGTCGTGGTATTGAATTAAAAAATTAATCTGCTGTAATAATGTTGGTCTTTATACTTTAAATTTTTTATTAAGATAATTGTTAATTCGCTGACAATTGCCAGAAGGAATACAGAGGCAACAGAGACATCTGTGTCCTCTTTATCCAGGTACCCCGTTGATAACGCCTTGCTAAACTGTAGTACAATAGCACAGTCAGGGTATTGACATTGACACAAGGTACAGACCATTTCCATCACCACAAGCATCACTCATATTATTGTTTTTATAGCCACACCTATTTCCTTTCCATCCCCTTAATCTCTAGTTCCTTTGCCTTTCCATACAAATTTTAGAATAACCTCATGTATATCTATAAAACGCTTTGGTGAGACTCGGGTAGGAATTGTCTTAAATCTGTGACTTGACATAGGGAAAATCGATTTTGTTGTTTTGTTCCTTGTTCCAGTGCACAAGGGATCCATTTATTTAGCACTTTTTAGACTTCTTTCCGGAGAAGGCAATGGCACCCCACTCCAGTACTCTTGCCTGGAAAATCCCATGGCCGGAGGAGCCTGGTAGGCTGCAGTCCATGGGGTCGCAAAGAGTCGAACACGACTGAGCGACTTCACTTTCACTTTTCTCTCTCACGCATTGGAGAAGGAAATGGCAACCCACTCCAGTGTTCTTGCCTGGAGAACCCTAGGGATGGCGGAGCCTGGTGGGCTGCCGTCTATGGGGTAGCAGCAGACTTCTTTCATTAGTGTTTTGTAGTTAACAGCATACAAGACCTGTATGTGTTTTGTTATAGTTTTGACGGTACATATTTTCATTTTCTTTGGAGTGATTATAAATAGTATTGTGTGTTTTACTTGTTTCCGCATATTCTTTGTTAGTATATAGAGGTGTGATTGTATTTGTGTGTTGGCTTTTGTATCCTGTGACCTTGATGGACTCAATTATTAATTCTCTCTCTCTCTCTAAACAGTTAAAAATTTTTTATTATTTATGTTTGGCTGTGTCAAGTCTTAGCAGTGGCGCTGGGGATCTTTCACAGTGGTGCAGACTCTCTAGTTGTAGCACATGTGGGCTCAGCAGTTGTAACGTGGGCTTGGTTGCTCCATGTCACGTGGGATCTTAGTTCCCTGACTAGGTATCAAACCTGTGTCCCCTGCATTGTAGGGTGGATTCTTAACCACTGGAACCACGAGAGAAATCCCCAGTTATTAATTCTAGTAATTGTTTTGCATACTCCTTGGAATCTGCCAGTACAGGCAGTTTTGTTTTTTTCTTTCAATCGCTGTGTCTTTTCTTTCGTTGGTCTCATTCCACTAGCTAGAACTTCCAGCACATCCTTGCCTCATTCCCAGTCTTAGGGAGAAGCATTCATTTTTTTCCACCATGAGCTATAGTTTTTTTTGTAGGTGCTTTTTGTCAAGGTGAGGTGGTTCTCCTGTATTCCTTTTTTTCTGAGAATTTTTATCATGAGTGGTTGTTGAATTTGTCACATGCTTTTTTCTTCATTGATACACACACACACATATATGTATAATCATGTGATTTTACTTAAGCTGTTAGTATGGTGTACTTCTGTGATTTCAGACATTGAGCTGACTGTTTATTCCGGGAATAAACACTTCACTTGGTCTTAGTATTCTTTTTATATATTGCTGAAATCTGTTTGCTAATACTTGAAGATTTTAGCATCTACAGTTGTGAAGGATGTTGGTTTTATTTTCATTTTTTGTATTGATTTTGTTTGGTTTTGTTATCAGTCTGTTACAACTTCATAAAATAAATTTGGAAATCTCTGATATTGTTTTCCAGAAGTAATTATGTAGAATTGGTACTGATTCTTATTTAAATGTTGAGTAGAATTCTCTGGTAAAATGATCTGGGTGTGGTAATTTTTTTTTTTTAATTATTTTTTTAAATTAAGAGCTAAATTTCCTAATTAGATGGAGTAGTCAAATTATCTATTTCATATTGGGTGAATTTTGATAGTTTGTATTTTTCAAGGAATTGATCCATTTCAACTCAGTTGACAAATTCATGTGTGTAGAGTTGTTCTTAGTATTCCCATATTTTTGATGCTGTGATTTCTGTAGTGATATCCCTTAATGGCTATTTTAATTGGGAAGTATTTCATTTTCATTTGTTGGGATTATTGATATATTTGTATTTATTTCTACACCTTTAGTTTGAGCATGTTTCTTTTTCTGCATTTTGTTTCCTCATCTGTTTTCTTGCTGTCTTTTTTTTTCTTTTTCATGTTTCTCCATTTTACTAGTTGTGAAATACATTTTTTTTTTTTTTTGCTTTCTCACAAACTCTTGGAGTTTAATTAATTTTCTCTTGAAACTTTATATATAAATCTAAAATTACTGTATTTTTCTTCCTTTGCTGTAGAATGTTTTAAACTGCTTACCACGTCTACCAACATTCAGGCATGCCATCTTGCCCAGCACTTTTGTCTTTTCTTAGCCTCACATGTTTCATACTATAATTTTATCCAGTAAATGTTTGTTCAGGTTATTTCCCTCCCTCCCCGGGTTTGTCAGTTTCTTTGCTTATCCTGCTTTCATAATACGCATTCCTTTAGATTACTGTGGTTCAGCCATGGTGGGCTTTTACTTGCTGTTCAGTGTGTTGCTACTGCTGCTAAGTCACTTCAGTTGTGTCCGTCTCTGTGCAACCCCATAGACGGCAGCCCACCAGGCTCCCCCGTCCCTGGGCTTCTCCAGGCAAGAACACTGGAGTGGGTTGCCATTTCCTTCTCCAATGCATGAAAGTGAAAAGTGAAAGTGATGTATCTGTTTTTTAATATGCTGTCTAGGTTTGTCATAGCTTTTCTTCCAAGGAGTATGCTTCTTTTAATTTCGTGGCTGCAGTCACCGTCCATAGTGACTTTGGAGTTCAGGAAAATAAAGTTTGTCACTCTTTCTATTGTTTCCCATCTATTTGCCATGAAGTGATTGATGGGACTGGATGCCATGATCTTAGTGTTTTGAATGCTGAGTCTTAAGCCAGCTTTTCCAGTCTCCTCTTTCACCTTCATCAAGAGGCTCTTTAGTTTCTCTTTGTTCTCTGCCATAAGGGTGGGTGTAAAGCAGCGGAGACAACTCACAGCATCAACAGTCATTTAACCCAGGAACTGCTAGCGAACGTATGACGCAGGGATGATTCCGCAAGTTTCGCAAAGGAAACGAGAGCCTTGAAGTTGAGGAGTGCAGTGGCTGGCCATTAGAAGTTGACAGTGACCAACTGAGAGCAGTCCTCAAAGCTGATCCTCTTACAACTATGCAAGAAGTTGCTGAAGAACTCAGCATCGACCATTCTCTGGTTGTTCAGCACTTGAAGCAAGCTGGAAAGGTGAAAAAGCTCATTAAGTGGGCGCCTCGTGGGCTGACCACAAATCAAAAAAAAGTCATCATTTTGAAGTGTCATCTTCTCTTATCCTACTCAACAACAACGAACCATTTCTCGATTGGACTGTGACGTGCAACGGAAAGTGGATTTTGTACAACAACTGGTGATGTCCAGCTCAGTGGTTGGACCAAGAAGAAGCTCCAAAGCACATCCTGAGCCAAACTTCTACCCAAAACAGGTCCTGGTCACTGTCTGGTGGTCTGCTGCTAGGCTGATTCTCTAGAGCTTTCTGAATCCCAGTGAAACCATTACATCTGAGAAGTGTGCTCAGCAAATTGTTGAGATGTGCCGAAAACTGCAGCTCCTACAGCCAGCATTGGTCAAGAGATTGAGCCCAATTCTTCTCCATGGCAGTGCACAACCAACATTTCAGAATTTGAATGAATTGGGGACCAAGTTTTGCCTCATTCACCGTATTCACCTGCCCTCTCGCCGATCGACTATCACTTCTTCAAGCATCTCGACCACTTTTTGCAGGCAAAGTGTTTCCACAACCAGCAGGAGGCAGAAAATGCTTTCCAAGAGATCGTCCAATTCTGAAGCAGGGTTTTTTTGCTAGAAGAATAAACAAACATTTCTTGTAGGCAAAATGTGTTGATTGTAACAATTCCTATTTTGATTAATAAAGATGTGTTTGAGCCTAGTTATAATGATTTGAAATTCATAGTCCAAACCACATTTACTTGTGTATCAACCAGAGATCAAATTGCCAACATCCACTGCATCATGGAAAAAGCAAGAGAGTTCCAGAAAAACATCTATTTCTGCTTTATTGACTATGCCAAAGCCTTTGACTGTGTGGATCACAAGAAACTGTGGAAAATTCTGAAAGAGGTGGGAACACCAGACCACCTGATCTGCCTCTTGAGAAATCTGTATGCAGGTCAGGAAGCAACAGTTAGTACTGGACATGGAACAACAGACTGGTTCCAAATAGGAAAAGGAGTTCCTCAAGGCTGTACATTGTCACCCTGCTTATTTAACTTCTATGCAGAGTACATCATGAGAAACGCTGGACTGGAAGAAACACAAGCTGGAATCAAGATTGCCGGGAGAAATATCAATCACCTCAGATATGCAGATGATACCACCCTTAAGGCAGAAAGTGAAGAGGAACTCAAAAGCCTCTTGATGAAAGTGGAGAGTGAAAAAGTTGGCTTAAAGCTCCACATTCAGAAAATGAAGATCATGGCATTCAGTCCCATCAGTTCATGGGAAATAGATGGGGAAACAGTGGAAATAGTGGCAGACTTTATTTTTGGGGGCTCAAAAATCACTGCAAATGGTGACTGCAGCCATGAAATTAAAAGACACTTGCTCCTTGGAAGGAAAGTGATGACCAACCTAGATAGCCAACCTAGATAGCATATTCAAAAGCAGAGACATTACTTTGCCAACAAAGGTCCGTCTAGTCAAGGCTATGGTTTTTCCTGTGGTCATGTATGGATGTGAGAGTTGGACTGTGAAGAAGGCTGAGCGCCGAAGAATTGATGCTTTTGAACTGTGTTGTTGGAGAAGACTCTTGAGAGTCCCTTGGACTGCAAGGAGATCCAACCAGTCCATTCTGAAGGAGATCAGCCCTGGGATTTCTTTGGAAGGAATGATGCTAAAGCTGAAACTCCAATACTTTGGCCACCTCATGAGAAGAGTTGACTCATTGGAAAAGACTCTTGATGCTGGGAGGGATTGGGGGCAGGAGGAGAAGGGGACGACAGAGGATGAGATGGCTGGATGGCATCACTGACTCGATGGACGTGAGTCTGAGTGAACTCCGGGAGTTGGTGATGGCCAGGGAGGCCTGGCGTGCTGCGATTCATGGGGTCGCAAAGAGTCGGACACGACTGAGCGACTGAACTGAACTGAACTGAACTGAATAGCATTTATCTAGCTAATCACATGCATTTTTTTGAGCCGGTAAATCTTTTTGTATTGTTTTTCTTCTTACCTTATCCACTTTCAGAATACTAATGAGTTGGTTTCCCAATGTTTTCTAAAGGAGATCAGTGAGTTGTTTAAAGTACCATTATGTACAAATGATTTTTCATATACTTGATATTTGAATCTGATGCAGTGTTAGACTTTTTGCTGCTCACATCAGCTTGTCCTGGGCTGCTGAGTTGTTTTGTGTCCTTCTGACAGGATTTCAGTAGTCCTTGATAATTTGTTTTCTGCATAGGCTGTTCTAGGCATGTCTTGTGCATTTTCAGACTTGCAGTTAGACATTTCCCCAAGGAGCCTGAGCTTTTTTTTTTTTTTTGGTGGGAAATGATATTTAGATCACAATCTCTTTATCCTAGATTCAAACAAATGACTTTTTTTTTTTTTTTGTTCTAATGAATATAGAATACTTTAAGTTTAATAGGAAACTTGAATAGATAGTGCCATGTACCCCACCAGTTTGCCCTTGTCATGCAAACTTTTTATTACGGAAACTTTCTAGGTGATAAAGGTAGAGAATTCTCTGTGTATCCCATACCTTGTATTATCAACTTGGGTCTTTTTTCACGTTGCCCGGTTGTGTCTGTTTGTACTGCAGTATGCCAGGCCTCCCTGTCCCTCACTATCTCCCAGAGTTTGCCCAAGTTCATGTCCATTGCATCGGTGATATCACCCAGCTATAGGATTCTCTGATGCCCTCTTCTCCTTCTGTCCTCAGTCTTTCCCAGCATCAGAGACTTTTCCAGTGAGTTGGCTGTTCATGTCAGGTGACCAGAACACTGGAGCTTCAGCATCAGTCCTTCCAATGAATATTCAGGGTTGATTTTCTTTAAGATTAACTGGTTTGATGTCTTTGCTGTCCAAGGGACTCTCAGGTGTCTTCTCCAGCAGGACAGTTCGAAGACATCAATTCTTTGGCACTCTGCCTTCTTTACGGTCCAGCTCTCACCACTGTATTTGACCACTGGGAAGACCAGAGCCTTAACTATAGGCAGTGTGATGTCTCTGTTTTTCAGCACACTGTCTAGGTTTGTCATAGCTTTCCTGCCAAAAGCATCGTGTATGTCCTCATCTACTCTCCCCAAATGATTTTAACAAATTCCGTGTACTTTATAGAAGTTTTATCTGTAAATATTTGAGTATGTGAAGTCATTTTAACCAAGTAATTTATTGAATTTATCTTAAGCCATTTTTATTTTCCTAGATTAAATTATATTTTAGGTACTTTGAGGCTTTTATGTCTGTGCTCATAGGAAACATTACTGTGTTACCAGAAGATGCCTTATCATCTGTCTTGGGAGATGACAGAATGGGTGGTATCCTGGATCCCTGTTTCATCAGCTTTTCTCTGAAATTTTGGTTGGATGCGTGGACTTACCTGCTGAAGTTTGAAATACAGTAATATTTTAAAAGTTCGTGTTTTGTGTTCAGTAATTTTTTCCATGTTTGTTTTCTAGCGTGTATTTGATTTTCTGATTCTTAAGCTCTTGAATAGTTTAAGGAAGAAATTCCATTTTTCCCTTGAAGAGGTAGAGGAATTTATTTACTAAGCTATTTTGTCTAGGCAGATAATTTTGGAAGTAGAGCAGGACAAAGATAATACTCCTTGAATCAGATTGAGTAACATATTTTTCTAGGAAATAACTTTGTCTTTAAGTTAGACTAAAGGAACATTTCATGCAAAGATGAGCTCGATAAAGGACAGAAATGGTATGGACCTAACAGAAGCAGAAGATATTAAGAAGAGATGGCAAGAATACACAGAAGAACTGTACAAAAAGATCTTCACGACCCAGATAATCACGATGGTGTGATCACTGACCTAGAGCCAGACATCCTGGAATGTGAAGTTAAGTGGGCCTTAGAAAGCATCACTACAAACAAAGCTAGTGGAGGTGATGGAATTCCAGTGGAGCTATTCCAAATCCTGAAAGATGATGCTGTGAAAGTGCTGCAGTCAATATGCCAGCACATTTGGAAAACTCAGCAGTGGCCACAGGACTGGAAAAGGTCAGTTTTCATTCCAATCCCAAAGAAAGGCAATGCCAAAGAATGCTCAAACTACCGCACAATTGCACTCATCTCACACGCTAGTAAAGTAATGCTCAAGGTTCTCCAAGCCAGGCTTCAGCAATATGTGAACCGTGAACTTCCTGATGTTCAAGCTGGTTTTAGAAAAGGCAGAGGAACCAGAGATCAAATTGCCAACATCCGCTGGATCATGGAAAAAGCAAGAAAGTTCCAGAAAAACATCTATTTCTGCTTTATTGACTATGCCAAAGTCTTTGACTGTGTGGCTCACAATAAACTGTGGAAAATTCTGAAAGAGATGGGAATACCAGACCACCTGATCTGCCTCTTGAGAAATTTGTATGCAGGTCAGGAAGCAACAGTTAGTACTGGGCATGGAACAACAGACTGGTTCCAAATAGGAAAAGGAGTATGTCAAGGCTGTATATTGTCACCCTGTTTATTTAACTTCTATGCAGAGTACATCATGAGAAACGCTGGACTGGAAGAAACACAAGCTGGAATCAAGATTGCCGGGAGAAATATCAATAACCTCAGATACGCAGATGACACCACCCTTATGGCAGAAAGTGAAGAGGAACTCAAAAGCCTCTTGTTGAAAGTGAAAGTGGAGAGTGAAAAAGTTGGCTTAAAGCTCAACATTCAGAAAACGAAGGTCATGGCATCCAGTCCCATCACTTCATGGGAAATAGATGGGGAAACAGTGGAAACAGTGTCAGACTTTATTTTAGGGGGCTCCAAAATCACTACAGATGGTGACTGCAGCCATGAAATTAAAAGACGCTTACTCCTTGGAAGGGAAGTTTTATGACCAACCTAGATAGCATATTCAAAAGCAGAGACATTACTTTGCCAACAAAGGTTCGTCTAGTGAAGGCTATGGTTTTTCCTGTGGTCATGTATGGATGTGAGAGTTGGACTGTGAAGAAGGCTGAGCGCCAAAGAATTGATGCTTTAGAACTGTGGTGTTGGAGAAGACTCTTGAGAGTCCCTTGGACTGCAAGGAGATCCAATCAATCCATTCTAAAGGAGATTGGTCCTGGGTGTTCTTTGAAAGGAATGATGCTAAAGCTGAAACTCCAGTACTTTGGCCACCTCATGTGAAGAGTTGACTCATTGGAAAAGACTCTGATGCTGGGAGGGATTGGGGGCAGGAGGAGAAGGGGATGACAGAGGATGAGATGGCTGGATGGCATCACTGACTCGATGGACGTGAGTCTGAGTGAACTCCGGGAGTTGGTGATGGACAGGGAGGGGGCGTGCTGCGATTCATGGAGTTGCAAAGAGTCAGACACAACTGAGGGACTGATCTGATCTGATAACAGCATGTGCTGTTCTCTTAAAGAAATTTGCTTAGTATTTGTAGTCTTTATGTTTCTCTTCTCATTCTTAGGACTGTATTTGTTTTCTTCCCGCTTTTTCCAGATTGAATTTATAGACTTTTAGTATTTTGCTTTCTAAGTCATGTTTTCTTGTATCTTAATTTGTCACTGTTTTCTAGGGTGTGTTTGTTGTCGACTTCTTTTGCTTCTTGAACTGACTTCTTTATTTTAAATCTTGTACAAAAAGAAGGTGTTTAGGAGATCAGTGTGTTGTAAAGAAGAGATCCATTTCAAATATCTCAAGGAAAATGGGATTTAATCATAGGGATTACATGATCTCACAGGAGTAAGGCCCAGGAATTGAGGTCTCCTATGACTTCTGGAATTGCATCTATCTTTCTAATTTGCCGTAGTAGTCTTTCTTACGGCATCAGCTTAATCGTGCCTTTGATGGATTGATGACGTATCTGATTTTTTTAATGCATCCCTGCTTATAAATGCAGGTGTAGATTGTTTTAATACTGTATCTGGAAAAGGCGATATTAATAACGTGATTGGTCAGTTTGCCTCAGCAGCTCTTCTCCTTTCCCTATATTATATGTCATAGCAGATGGAGGATCTACAGAGCTGAATTGATCTTTACCGTGACGTCTAACCCGCTATAGCTTCGCCAAATTCTGTGCTTTTTTGGGCTCACATAGCACCGTCAACTTGCCTTCAGTCCTATATGTAATGTTCAGTTGTATAAAGTTCCAGCTTTAAGTTTTTTAAATAATTTTGACAGTGAAAAAGCTTGTTTTACATTTGTAGTCTTAATTGAATGTCAGTTAACCTAGATTAACTTTATTGAACCAATTAGCTCTTCCTTAGCAATCAGATTATCTTTTTTAAAAATCAGTCATGCCGGCATAGTTCATGAATTTTCTCAAAGTCAGTCCACAAACATTGATTGAGAAATTTCTCTGTAGCAGCACAGCATTGTAACTGAAGTATTAGAGGGCAGACTTGGAAGCAGGCAGGATGGACTGGATAAAATCCACCTGAAAAGGAGTGTTATTAAAAACACTGACATCAGAGGTTGGTGGAAAACAGTAGCTGAAACCCATTTATGGTAGTATTCATAGCAGGCTCACCTTACCTGGTGACTGCTGAAATTGGTTGAAGACAGATATTTTTTTAAAAAGGCATAACTTGAAGAAGAAGCAGGATCCAGCAATGTTTGCCAAGAAACACATGTTCATTGGAGTTGACTGATTAAGCTTCTTAGGGGATATCTTAATAGTAAATGCTAAATAAAGGGAGAGTTTTGTTGTTTTAAACTAGAAATTACCAGAAAGATGGTGTGACCTCCAGTGTCCTGAGTTCTGAATCTGGGACCTTCAGCTACTGATTGCTGGTGTGAAGTTTTCCACAGGACACTGTGGACTCTCAGAGCCATCGTCTTTGAGCAGATGCCTGCAGTAGGATATCTTGGCAGCATTTTGCAGGGCAAAGGCTGCCCTGTCTCCTGTTGTTGTTTCCTTGCACCTCTCCAAACCTGGGGATTTCTGTTTTGCTTCACAATACTGTAATTCTGCATTCTATCTCCTTATTCTTTTTCATTTGTGTATTTACAATAGATGTTAGACCAAGTACATTAGCATTCTTTGCCAAATAAAATTCCCATTGAAAATAAGTATTATGAGACCTCCCAGAAATTCCTTTTTGAAAGTCAAGCTTTAGAATGCCTTGTGGTCTATTTTGTCATTTCTGTAAAACAAGTTTCCTTAAAATGAAGAATTACCTGAAAATAAGGGTAAGGAGAGATGCTGTGAATTCTGAGTTAGTTTGGTTTCTTTATAAAGACTCACAGGTAGCGTATGTCTGTAGGACTGTCATTGTTCATTGTTTTTGTTGTTAGTGTTCTCCTAACAACTAGTTCAGCTAACGCTAGTGTTGTTAGATTTAATGTTATTTGTGCTACTGTAGTATAAGTAGATTTCAGTTGAAGTATTTTTTAAGATTGATGACTTTGGGAAAGAGGCATTGCATTTCTTGCTTGGGAGGAAACTTCCTGAAAAGCTGTCATAGTCTTTATATGCCTGAAACTGTGACTCTTAACTGATGTGCCATTAGATAGGCCCCAGATTCTCTTGTTTTCCATCTTTGTTGTCCTGAGCATAGGGGATCAGTTCAGTTCAGTCACTCCAGCTGAACTGATAGTCACTCCAACTGAACTGATGGTCACTCTTTGTGACCCCATGGACTGCAGCAGCCAGACTTCCCTGTCCATCACCAACTCCTGGAGCCTACTCAAACTCATGTCCATTGCGTTGGTGATGCGATCCAACCGTCTCAACTTCTGTCGTCCCCTTCTCCTCCTTCCTTCAGTCTTTCCCAGCATTAGGGTCTTTTCCAATGAGTCGGTTCTTTGCATCAGGTGGCCAGAGCACAAGGGTAGGGTAAGATAAATAAAATCTTCCTTTTACCCATGGGGGAGGTGAAACAAATTAAAATATAATGATCATGGTACTTGTGATATATGTTGCTGTTAGAGTGTGATTTAGATCCATACTCCTCCCCTAACCCCTTGAAGTGGGGTTAGTCCAAACTGAGATGTACTCAAGTGTGAGATACACACTTGGTATTGAAAACTTAGTATGAAAAAAGATTTTGTTGACACTTAAAAAAAAAATTATGTTTAAATTGCAACCACTGTTTACATGTTGAAATAATGCTTTTGATGTATTGGATTAAATAAAGCATATTATCAAAGTAAATTTAAAACGTATTTTAATGTGGTCACCAGATAGTTTGAAATTATATATGTGGTTCCCATTTCTATTGAATTGCACTGATCAAGAGTATAAAGTGTTTGCTGGGGTTACTATGTAATATTCTCTGACTGTACAATCTGAAATTTGGAGACAGTATTTGAAGTAGAATTATGATACAGCATATACATTCAGATTACTTTGATATATTTAAATTTGTTTGCATTTTGGAAAACTGGCAAGTATTCCTAACAACTGTTTTAAATACCAAGAAGAGTTTTTTTGTTTTTTTTTTTTAAAGAGTTTTAGCAGTTGTTCTTGGGCTATCAGTGACACTTAAAAGTGCAAAACAGAGGAATTATTATGAATCACTGCCAACTGTAGTATGGCCCCTGCATACTGACCAGGTTGAATAGGCATCCCAGGCAGCTGTAGGGCATGCAGTGCCGAGGAGGGGGGCTGGTTGGTTTCCGAAAAGGCTTTGGACGACACAGGTCTTGCTTCTCTTTCTGGTCACGTGGTGCTTGTACGGTACGGCCAGTACAGGTGAAGCTGACCCAAGTGTGGTTTACCTCTAAGTTCAGAATCTGAAAATGACATAAGTAGATGGGTTTATGACGCACGCAGTAAATGATAGGAAGAATTTACTAGGTTTGTTGAATAAATAACAAGGTGAAATGTGGAACAGCTATATATAGTCTTCATTTTACACCACAGAGTTCTTGTTTTACACGTGAGAATTTCAGTCATTTTAGGAATTTGACTGCTGAATAAAGATGATGTGATTTTTATCTTTAGTATTAAAAAAAATCCTAATTTTCTTAGTGATTAAGTGAAGTTGCTCAGTTGTGTCTGACTCTCTGCGGCACCATGGACTGTAGCCTCCCACACTCCTCCGTCTATAGAATTTTCAAGGCAAGAGTATTGGAGTGGGTTGTCATTTCCTTCTCCAGGGCATCTTCCCGACCCAGGGATGGCTTTACCATCTCTGGGAAACCCTGTTGTCCCTTCATATTGGAGTTGGGGTGAAAAATTTATTGGATTTTGGATTACGGTTCTGTCTTGATTTTTGTGGATTTTTCCTGCTTAGCATCAGAAACTTTAGAGGTACATTGTTGCAGAAACTTAAATTTTTTTGTTCAATTGGTGATAATACTGTAATAAACATTACACTGTGTATTGTACACTGTGAAAAGGAGTATTTTCATTGGTTATAGATTTCATAGATAGTGAAGTGGTCAACAGAAACCAACAGACTATAGATTTCCAAAATTGAGAACAGCAAAACATAATTAAAACCACAATGTGAATGTAATTGCGGGGAAGGGTGGTGGTGGTAGAAACAGTTAACAGTTGTAAGTGATATGTGAAAATGCTGATTACTAGCACATGCCAGTTGATATTAACAATGTTGGAAAAATCTGAAATTATAGTATATTTTAGATAGCGTTTTTATGTGTTTGAGGTTATTGGCTTATATCCTTTTTTTTTTTTTCTTTCCTTTTAGAATATGGTTTCTAGTTTTAGGGTTTCTGAACTACAAGTGTTACTAGGCTTTGCCGGACGGAATAAAAGTGGACGTAAGCATGACCTCCTGATGAGGGCGTTGCATTTATTGAAGAGTGGCTGCAGCCCTGCGGTTCAGATTAAAATCCGAGAATTGTATAGACGCCGATACCCTCGGACTCTCGAAGGCCTTTCTGATTTATCTGCAATCAAATCACCAGTTTTCAGTTTGGATGGTAGCTCCTCACCTGTAGAACCTGACTTGGCTGTGGCTGGAATCCACGCGTTGCCTTCCACTTCAGTTACACCTCATTCTCCGTCCTCTCCTGTTGGTTCTGTGCTGCTTCAAGATACTAAACCCGCATTTGAGATGCAGCAGCCATCTCCCCCAATCCCTCCTGTCCATCCTGATGTGCAGTTAAAAAACTTACCCTTTTATGATGTCCTTGATGTTCTCATCAAGCCCACGAGTTTAGGTAAGTGTTAGAGAAATCCGTTTCTTCTGGACAAGAGAGTGAATAAAGCAAGAGGGCTTGACTGAATTGCATATTATAAAATCAAGGCATTAAAATGCCAAATGCTTAAATGTACAGGTAAAAAGAAATACGGGCAACCATGACAAATCTGGCATAAAACTTTAATTCATTGATCAAACTTCCTTCTTACAGCTTAGAACTCAAATTGCTTCAGGGTGTATACGAACAGACACAAATCTTATTTATTGCCTGTGATTCTGCCTTTTGATATTTTTACTGTTTTTACAGAGACTTAGTTTCTGTTCAGCATAGCTTTTTAAACTGTTTTTGCAAGAAATCTTTTTTACTTAAATTTTTCCTAAGGTGACAGTTTGCCACATATTTTAGCTTTTTGTTTAATAACCAGTGACTGCTCAGAAAACGTAATAAATTTTATATTATTAGACATTGATACATGTGACTCCAACACGTTTTTACCTCAGAATTTTCACCACATTTTTACCACAGAAGTTGATGACTTCTGTGCTGTAATGGCATAATTTCCTCCTGGCTAATGAAATTAATTACAGAGGTATTTGAATTTGTTGATAAATTGCTTGGGAAATGACATTTCAGAGTTAGGCTGGGAGATCATTTTCCTGTCCATCCTAGGAAAAACGCTTTTTTGTTTCAAGTCATTTGAAAACTCTCTTAAATATATTAATATGCTTTTTTCATTTTGTATAGGATTATACTTGTACATCTCGGTTGAGCTAGAAGGAAGTTTTGAGGTTAATGGGGTCAACATGGCCTGATAGTGGTGGGCTCCTTACATTGTTTTGTTTAGCACACCTGAACCAGGCAGGTAGAATAATGTATTTTATCCCTTCATTAACATTCATTCTGAAATAAGGATTCTATATTTGTTCATGTTTTATTGTTTTTACAAAGTCTTGTGAGCAGAATTATTGCATCATAGTCAGGACTCTTGATAACATCGTGTTAGATTAGTCTCCAGTACAGCTGTGCCAGTTTGAATTCCACAAAACGAGAGACTGTCTCTCACTGCGGTTTTTCTTCCAGCTTGTATCTTGTTTAGATTTTTCGTTTTTCAAATTAATAACAGGAACAAACATTTAAAATATGTATTAGCTAACTGTTTCTTTTATGGTTTTACTTTCATTTTTAACCAGGTTCGTTATCTGGTTAAAATGTTTCCATAATTTATTTCTCCTTTTTTCATGGTTTTTGATTTGTATCAGTGTACATATGTAGCATCATGGTTCATTCACATGTTTCTTAGCAATCACTGCAAAATTATTTCTTTGTGTTTGGAGAAGGATTCAGACTAGTAGTGTGTGTAGGTGACCCTACCTCCAGGGACTCCTCAGAAATATGGTTAAAGGCAGGACTGAGAAGAAGAGGCCATCTGGGGTCCTGGTTCCAGTGGAAGGTTGAGTGCCTGGAAGGAAGATGACTAGAGACGGAGAAAGGACGCAGCAAGGTGTCTTCTCTGCCCCTGGCATCAGTGGGGCACCAGGTGGCAAACTCTGAAGAGGCTTCATGGAGTGCTTCGTGTTTCATGCTTTCCCTGTGTTCAGAAACAGAAATAGGAATTTTGTTACTTTTCCATGTTCTTTGTAAATTTTTCTTTCATTAACCTTAGTAAGGTTAAAGGAAGGTAGTAGGCTTTTTATAAATTTACTAAAATTTTTGTATCTCATGTGACTTAATGATGTTAATAATACTGGAGGCATTTTGTGTTGAAGAGTGATTAAGAAGAAAACCAGCTTTTTGCTCATAGTTTACATTAGAATGTAAGAAATACATATAACCTTGGGACTTATAATCTTTTGCTCCTGAGCTAAAAAATTGTTGATGCATGTATTTTTCAGGAGTCCTGTTTATCATTGTTTCTGTAAACTTTATAAACTGATACTTTAAAACAAGGCTTAAACATTTCCTTATCCTGCTTTCCCTAAGAAAGAAAAGAAAACTATTTTCTTAATGTATATTCTTAGATTGATAAAACAGTGATCTAAAAAAGGCTAGTTTCATACTGTCTAAAGCAATGCAGTGACATTCAGGAATTGCTTTTAAGTTTTAATGATTTGGTTATATAATGTTGAAAATACTTGTAAAAATAAAAATTTGGGGTAAATCCATTTATTTGGAACACTGTTATGGAGAAACCTACTTAGATTTGGGAAATGAGAAGTAGAAAGCCTTATGAATTGAAAGAGATCCAAAACCATATTTCAGAGCACATATTTTTGGCGTCCTTCGGCCAGTCTGTGTATTCTTGATTTAATATACAGTTGATTAGATGATTTCTAAGCCATCAACACATTGTTGAGCAAGAATTAATTAACAACATGGGAAAGACTGGAAGAGCCCTCATAGGAAAAAAAAAAAAAGCCAACCGAAAAGTCAAAAAATGTTCCAAAACCTCTTGGGAACGTTGAAACCAATAGCCCCTTAGTGAGGGATTCACTGTTACAGCAGGGTGCATCTGTAGATGCTAAACAAGACTGTCTCCACAAAAGAAGATACATTATTATATAGTTTTGCAATTTGGTATTATTTCTATTAAAATTATTTAAATAAAATTAGCATTTAAAATGATAGACTATTGCATCTAGAAAGTGAGTGTCTACAATAATACTATATGAATTTCTCTATAGCTGAGGTTTTACTGTAACAAATGAATTATCCCCTAATCTGAAAACAAATTAATAAAATTTCTCTTCTCCCTTAAATAGCTATTCTCATTTGCTTTTGCTTTCACTAGCAGTGTTTTTGTCTTTTTTTCCTCTATTTTCTGTTTCTTCTGTTTTTTTTTCCTTTGATGATGAAGTCCTTTCTCGTTAAAAAAAATTTGTGTGTATTCAGTCTGTATAAAAGAATATATTAAAGACATTGTTATAAAGAATATTTATGAATGAAAACCTGTGAAACCACTACCCATTTTTTAGGAAAGGAACATTGCCAGTATCTTTGAAACCTTCTTGCCTTTTCCTCTTTGAGTTAAATCACTGTTCTGGATTTTGTGTTTCCTCTTGCTTGTTTTACCATATATGTGTGAGAAAAACTAATGTTCACTTAACTTGCTTTTGAAATGTATGTGGTGTACTGTGTATATATTCGTCTGTGACTAGCTCTTTTTGTTCATTCTCTTTTTAAGCATCTACATGTTGATGTATCGAAGTGTTTAATATTTTATGAAATACCTTCAAAGTGTTGAGTCTGATTCCTTAAAGTTTCTTCACTTTGTTTTTCCGTTTACAAAAGTAATTTATGCTAGTAATTGATAACTTCAGACATGGAAGCATAACAGAAAGGAAGAGTCCCTCGTAGCCACAGTTATTACTCAGCTAGAGTCATTATCAGTAATTAACTGTTTCTCTGGCATATTATGTCATCTTTTTTTCTCATTAAAAAAAAATTCTCATTTTTCTTTATTAAAAAAACCCTTTCTAACCACAGAGCCACTGTGCCACTTTTCTGGTGGAAGGAGAAGGGCATTATTCTGCTTGAATCTACTGTGAAAAGCATCTTCTGGAGTTCTGTGCTATGACAGTCTTAACTGTATTTCTTTTTTTTTTTTCCCCATTTTTAATTTTTTTATTATTATTTTTTTAAATTTTATTTTATTTTTAAACTTTACAATATTGTATTAGTTTTGCCAAATATCGAAATGAATCCACCACAGGTATACATGTATTCCCCATCCTGAACCCTCCTCCCTCCTCCCTCCCCGTACCATCCCTCTGGGTCGTCCCAGTGCACCAGCCCCAAGCATCCAGTATCGTGCATCGAACCTGAACTGGCGACTCCACTGTATTTCTTAGAAATAAATTATGCATCTGTAGATTATAGTAGGTCTATTTTCTTGTAGATGTACCACAGTTGAGCCAGTGTTCTGTTGATGTACTTTTCCAGTTGTTATTTATTCAGAAGTATTTAGTGTATAACGTGTCTTGGGCACTATTCTTGCAGTCTTACAGCCATTGCTGCTGGCAGCACTTTTGCATATGTTTCTGAATACTCGCACTGCATATTCACAAAGTGTCAATGCCTTGGTGTGGATTTGTTGGGTCCAGGAGTATGATTGTGTAATATTTTGATATTCAGCTTTTATAGAGAAGTTTGGCAGTTGCTTCAAAAGCATTGTACCAGTTTCTACTTCCAATGATGTATGAATGTGTTATTTTCCTTATACTTTATCCACATTGTATTGTTGGTCTTTTAATCTTTGTAGTCTGGTAGGTACGGAGAAGGCAATGGCAACCCACTCCAGTACTCTTGCCTGGCAAATCCCATGGACGGAGGAGCCTAGTGGGCTGCAGTCCATGGAGTCGCTAGGAGTTGGACACGACTGAGCGATTTCACTTTTACGTTTCACTTTCATGCGTTGGAGAAGGCAATGGCAACCCACTCCAGTGTTTTTGCCTGGAGAATCCCAGGGACGGGGGAGCCTGGTGGGCTGCTGTCTCTGGAGTTGCACAGAGTCGGACACAACTGAAGCGACTTAGCAGCAGCAGCAGTCTGGTAGGTGACAGAGTAATGGAGGTCAGTATCTTTTCATAGTATTAAATTTCTGAATATTAGGAAATACTCATTAAGCCTCTGGGTATAGTTAACAGTTAATGGACTTCCCTGATGGCTCAGTGATAAAGAATCTACCTATAATGCAGGAGACGTGGCAGGAGCCGTTGGTTTGATCCCTGGTTCGGAAAGATACCCTGGAGAAGGGAATTAAAACCCACTCTAATATTCTTGCTTGGGAAATCTCATGGACAGAGGAGCCTGGTAGACTATAGTCCATGAGGTTGCTAAACAGTTGGGCACAACTTGGCAAGTAAACAACAACAATAACAAAGTGATACACATATTAATGTAAAGCCATTAAAATGTAATCTCATAACAAGTACATAATGAGGGTTTAATTTGGATATGGTCATGTAGCCTGATTGTAGAGAAGTCAGAAGTATGGCGTGGGCTTTAGGAATTTTACTCTAGTTGGAGAGAGAATGTTAAGGTGAGGGAAAAGTAGCAAGCAATTTATATGCTTGTATGGTGAAACCCTATAATTTGTGAACCTAAAGCTCAAATATTGTATTGGCCTAATGGATGGAAAAGTTAATCAAGTTCTTGGAGTAAGAGTGATAACTTGAGGGAGATTTGAAGGATGAATGTGCCTGCTCTGAATCAGTGGAGTTTATAGGAGAGTAGACATCAAGAAAGGAGAGATTTGAGTAGTCAAAGGAGTAGAAATAAAAATGGCACAGTTCTGAGTCCTGACAGTGAAGAAACTGCTTTGAGTAGAGCAGGACTTCGGGAGACATTGAAAATGTAGGTTTGTGAGGAAAGACATTGTTACGGAGGTTCTTATAAATAAGGGACTTTGGACGTGGTTCATTCAGAGATAAGATGATCTTAGCATTTTTCAGCAGGGGAACGATGATGAAAAAGTTTTACGAAGGATGACCAACTCTGCACTGATGTTCTGGTGAGGGACCGACAGAGGCACGGGTGCCCCTTCATTTGTACAGAGTGATTCTAGGTTTTGCTAGGATAGGATGGTGGTAGTGGAAATAGGGAGGAGGCAGTTGATAAGAAAATTAAAAAAGCAAAGCAAAACAACAGAACTTAATGAGTAACTGGTGACAGGGGTGAAGGTGGAGGGCGAGAGGGAAGGAAAGGAGTGATTGCTGTGACTGAACAATCGATAGCAAGTCTCCTCACTCATAATTCTGAATTAAAGCCACTGTTTTACAGGAAGCATGAACACTCAGCACTCTGCCCTCCCCAAATGATCTCTGTGGCCAATGTATTTATAGAATGAAAAGTATTTTAGTGTTAAACATCACTGATGATAATTAATATGATTGTTTTTGTAAAGATAAAATTATTTCAGTTGATTCAAGTTTGCTATATTCTGTTTAAATCTCATAAAATTTTGGTGTGTGCATAGGATTATTTTTAAACGTTCTCATAAAGCAACGTTTAGTGATAATTGTAACCTATTGATTATTGGAATTTAGATGCGTATTCAGTTAAGTGTTCATTGAAGGCATTCATTGTTTAAATGAGTACTAGAACATCATTGAATAATGGGTCAGTGTAAGACTATGAAAAGTTCTTTGTGAAGAAAATACATTTCAATTTTTAAAAATAACACTTCTGAAGAATGACTTCATTAGATAATCCTTTTGAACTGCATAATCTTCTGTATGTTCAAAATTATTTATGTCTTAATAACTCTCCCAACTTAGAAGTTTTCAGAGTTTTAAATTTTCTCTTGAATGAATGCTCCGTGCATGTAATTGAGTATAAAGTGTTGAAAACGAAACACAGCAAAGAAAGAAACACAAACTCCGAGTCTTGACCAGAGCTTTCCTGGGGAGAGTTTTTTTACTTCCTCAGACTTGATTAGAAGATGCTGTAGTCAAGGGTGAAATGTAACAATTGTGAAGGGTTGTGTTATATTTTGATTATAATTAGAATATTACAATAAAGAATGATAAATGCTTAAAATTGAACCTGCTTTAGAGTGACCTTACTTTCATGACTCCAAGATGCATGTAGCTTAGTACTTCATTTTGGTGTATTTTAACAATAAAAATTTCAGAATTTGGCAGAGTCTTTATCATAAGTGTCTGGTTATTGTAGGTTCTTCTATTATTGAATCTGTTATTGGAATATTACCTTTCTTTTTTTTTCCTCCCCAGTTCAAAGCAGTATTCAGCGGTTTCAAGAGAAGTTTTTTATTTTTGCTCTCACACCTCAGCAAGTTAGAGAGATATGCATATCCAGGTAAGAGGAGTTTGGAATGTGTTTTCTGAGATGTTTGTGTCGTAGTCTGCTCTGCCTGCTGTACTAGAGTACCACAGATGGGGTGGCTTAAACAACAGAAATTTTTCTTCTCACATTTCAGGGGACTTGAAATCCAAAACTGATTGACAGGTTTGGTTTCTCCTGAGGCCGCTCTCCTTGGCTTGCATTGCAGGTGGCTGCCTTCTTGCTGTGGCCTTCTTCTCACGGCCTTTCCTCTGTGTGCCTGTGTGTTTCTGGTGTGTCTTCCTCTTCTTATAAGGACGGTAGTTCTGGTGGATTAGGGCTCCACCATTGGGACCTCATTTAACCTTAATGACCTCTTTAAATTAAAGCCCCAACTTCATAGTCACATTGGGAATTAGGGCTTTAGCATATGAATTTTGGGGGGACACAATTCTGTCCATAACAGTTAAGCCATTTTTCCTTAAGTAAGCATAGTATACTTTGACTAAAGTTAGGTAAATATTAATAAATACTCTGGAACCAGACATCCTGGAATGTGAAGTCAAGTGGGCCTTAGGAAGCATCATTACTAACAAAGCTAGTGGAGGTGATGAAATTCCAGTGAGCTATTTCAAATCCTAAAAGGTGATGCTGTTAAAGTGCCACACTCAGTATGCCAGCAAATTTGGGAAACTCAGCAGTAGCCACAGGATTGGAAAAAGTTTTCATTCCAGTCCCAAAGAAAGGGCAATACCAAAGAATGTACAAACTGCTGCACAGTTGCACTCATTTCACATGCTCAGAATCCTTTAAGTGAGGCTTCAGCAGTATATGAAACGAGAACTTCCAGATGTACAAGCTGGATTTACAAAAAGCAGAAGAACCAAAGGTCAAATCACCAACATCTGTTGGATCATAGAAAAAGCAGGAGAATTCTAGAAAAAATCTGCTTCATTGACTACACTAAAGCTTTTGACTGTGTAGATCAGAACAAACTGGAAAATTCTTAAAAGAGATGGGGATACCAGGCCACCTTACCTGCCTAAGCAACAGTTAGAACCAGGCATGGAACAACAGATTTGTTCCAAATTGGGAAAGGAATATATCAAGGCTGTGTATAAGTCACCTTGCTTATTTAAGTTATATGCGGAGTACATCATGTGAAATTCCAGGCTGGATGAAGCACAAGCTAGAATCAAGATTGCTAGGAGAAATATCAGTAACCTCAGATATGCTGATGACACCACCCTTATGGCAGAAAGTGTAAAGGAATTAAAGAACCTCTTGATGAAAGTAAAAGAGGAGAGTGAAAAAGTTGGCTTAAAGCTCAGCATTCAGAAAATGAAGATCATGGCATGCGGTCCTATCACTTCATGGCAAACAGATGGGGAAACAATGGAAACAGTGACAGACTTTATTTTCTTGGGCTCCAGAATCACTGCAGATGGTGACTGCAGCCATGAAATTAAAAGTTGCTTGCTCCTTGGAAGAAAAGCAATGACAAACCTAGACAGCATATTAAAAAGCAGAGACATTACTTTGCTGACAAAGGTCTGTCTAGTCAGAGCTATGGTTTTTCCAGTAGTTAAGTACATATGTGAGAGCTGGACAATAAAATAGGCTGAGCACCAAACAATTGATGCTTTTGAACTGTGGTGTTGGAGAAGACTCTTGAGAGTCCCTTGGACTGCAAGGAGATCCAACCAGTCCATCCTAGAGGAGATCAGTCCTGGGTTATCATTGGAAGGACTGATGCTAAAGCTGAAACTCCAGTACTTTGTCCACCTCATGCGAAGAGCTGACTCATTGGGAAAGACCCTGATGCTGGGAAAGATTGGAAAAAGGGCGTGACAGAGGATGAGGTGGTTGGATGGCATCACTGACTTGGTGGACATGAGTTTGAGAGAGCTCCGGGAGATGGTGAAGGACAGGGAAGTCTGGTGTGCTGCTCTCCGTGGGGTCACAAAGAGTCGGACATGACTGAATGACTGAACAACAACTAGAAAAACATTTTAATTTTTTAATAAAACCCCTTTGAATTTTTGTCACTTCTGGCAGTACATTTTTTTTTTTAATGAAAATTTTATTCCAAATATAGCAACATAAAAAACTTTATTTAGGGCTTTATTTATTTGATAGAATGACATAAAGTTCATCATCCAGAGGCTTTTTTATATTAAATGTGGACATTAATATTTTTTCTGGGATAAGAACATAAACTAGAGGACCATTCTGAGCTGTATGGTTACCTGGACCAAAAAAATTAGCAGAAATCTGAAAACAGTTATGAAAAGTACTCTGAGCTTTGCCATTTCAAAAAATAGGATAAACTTAAACACATTTATTAAGAGCAGTGAACTAAGATAGGACAGAAAAGGAAATCTGTACTATATACTTTTCCAATTAAATATATAGTCATCTTTGGTGTTAATGTATTTATAAGACTTTAAAAAGATTTAGCCTAAAACAACTGAGGCTCCTGGAGGTTAAATGATATTCTGGGATTGTAGAGTTAAAATTTAGAACCCAGAATTGAGCAAATTAGAGGTCTTTTTTGCATCTTTTCAGCTCTTCAGTAGAACACTTATCTTCTGTGAGATGTTAATACAAGTTTTTTAAAAAATAAAGGTCCTGCAGTTAAGTTTTGGAAATTCTGAATTCGAGGTAGTTTCAAAAGTTCTTAAAGCCAGACTTCAGTCTTTCTTATGTTAGTGTACATTCTCAGTCTCCGAGGACGTGGATCAGAATTTATGGATTTCTCTTAAACATCCTAACATCTCGAAGATGCACATGATGTTATTAGGCGGAATAGTATGGGACACAACTTTAGATTCTTCCACTGATCACATCACTGCTCTCAGCAAAGCCTCAGACTTGACTTGGTTAAATTTGAGCTCCCCAGAAGGGGACCAAAATTGAACAGTAAAAGAGAAAAAAAGGGACAGTACTAAAGATTGGTCCAAGAGACCTAGTGTCCAAATAATACGGGTTTTGGAAATTTTAGAGAAGAAAATTATCAAAGAAGTAAAATGAATGTACATGTTCATTAGAGGCAAGACATTGCAGGAAATTTTTATATTGGAAGTACTTTCAAGCTTGGGAGTACCAAAAAACCAACTAAGAAATGAATAGGGTAAATTAAAAGTTATATTTTATATCCCAAGCCATATCATTATTATATGGTTTTGTTTGTATTCACTGATGATCCCTTGCTTGAGAACATTTACTAAGGGTTTATTAGCTACACAGCATTATATTATATGGCATGTCTCCTTTCCACAAGTTGCTTGCAGTCTATCTAGTTAATGAACTGGGTTATATACATAAAATGATTGTTGGCATTACAGGGTGTCACATGGACAGAAGACAAATAAGAGCTGATTTATAGGTGGAAGAGATTACCACAAGCTTCTTTAGGGTGTTTTGTTGGCCTTTGACCTATGGAGGTTATTTAGTCAATAGGTTTCAAGATACATTTTTAAGTGAACAAATCAAAGCGTGGAATTTGGATAACATGTACCATTAGTTAGCCTTAAAAGGGGCCTCTCTGGTTGCTCAGTTGGTAAAGAATCCGCCTACAATGCAGGAAACCTCAGTTAATTCCTGGGTGGGGAAGATTGCCTGGAGAAGGAAATGGCAACCCACTCCAATATTCTTGCCTAGAGAATCCCATGCACAGAGGAGCCTGGCGAGCTACAGCCCATGGGGTCGCAGAGTCAGACACGACTAAGTGACTAAGCACACGCACTGTCTTAAAAAGGCGTGTGTGTAATTTGCCTAAGTGTATAGCATATGTCTGGACATATATGACAAGTTGCCTCTGGAGAGGGGAATCAGGTAGCCCTGATCCAAGCTGAGGGAGTTTTTTCACTTTATATCTTTTTTCTGTATCTTTGAAGTTTGTGTGAATGTTATTAATTAGTCAGAAAATGAATGACTAAATAATTACTTTCAGTAAAAATTTTTAATCATGGATGTTCAATCATTTGTCTCCGGGATGGATGATAGTGATGGTATAGTATAAATGTACTTAAAGCCACGAAACTATACACTTTAAGATGGTTAACATGATAAAGCTCAGCTTTCTTTATAATTGAGGTCTCCACATAGCCTTAACTAGATGGACCTTTGTTGGCAAAGTATTATCTCTGGTTTTTAATATGCTGTCTAGGTTGGTCATAACTTTTCTTCCAAGCCCCAGTTGTGGGAAGGATAAATTCTCTAAGGAGTTCTGATTCTACCCTTACAGTACTTTCTACCACTTACTTTGAAAAAGAGTGGTTCATTTGACTCTGTTAGCATATTACACATTGTGGATTTGGATAATCTTGTGGTATCGTATAACTTCTATCCTTATGGTTCTCAAATTTCGCTGTGTATTAGAATCCAACTGGGGAGCTTTTAAGACTCCAGATACCTAGATTTCTTTCATATCAATTAAATTTGAATCTCTGAAAATAGAAGCCAGCAGCAGTAGTTTTTAAAGCTCCCCAGGCGTTTCCAGTTTGCAGCAAATTTGAAAACTGCTGTGCCTCCATCCCGTCCCCTTTGCCTATAATGGTGATAAGGTCTAAACCAGAGGCTTGAATACATTCAGGTTTGGGGTTTTTTTGTCACATCTTGTGAAGACTGGTAGTGACTTCAGCTCTGTTTTGGCTGTAGCACTACTCCTCGCGTTGGGTACCACTGCCTCTGCAGTTGTGCTGTCTCCGTTTCTCATACTGCCATCTCTTGCATGTTCCCCAGATCAAGGTGTGATGCTCTCCTCACTGCTCTGTGATAGTATCCATGAATGTGCTTTTTTCTTTTCTTTCTTAAATTAGCTGGCTTCAAAGAGATTTTTGCTTAGTATATGTTTCCTCCTATTGCCTATTCTGTTAATGGTGTGGGATCTGCCTGAACAGAGGCCTGTTTATATTATCCCACATTTCATCTACCACATCCTTTCAATTTGCTACTCTGTTCATCCTTTTGTGTCTCTTTCAGGATTTAAAAGTTGAATCAACTCTACCTTTAGGAAGCTAGCATGGTCTTTAGAGTTCATACTGATTGAAATGTGAATTCTGGCTTAACCACTTATGTCTGTATACCCCTGGGTAGGTTACTAAAGCCTATTGAATCTTAATTTACTCAGCCTGTAAAGTTGAAGAAATAATCACTGTCTCACTTGGAGAAGGCAATGGCACCCCACTCCAGTACTCTTGCTTGGAAAATCCCATGGACGGAGGAGCCTGGTAGGCTGCAGTCCACGGGGTCGCTAGGAGTTGGACATGACTTCACTTTCACTTTCACGCACTGGAGAAGGAAATGGCAACCCACTCCAGTGTTCTTGCCTGGAGAATCCCAGGGACGGGGGAGCCTGGTGGGCTGCCGTCTGTGGGGTTGCACAGAGTCGAACATGACTGAAGCGACTTAGCAGCAGCAGCAGCACTCAGTGATTGGTGGCTGAATTTTATAACTGGCTCTACCTGGGTCACCATCTGTCCAGCTGCACCATTCTAAAACCTGGGCACCATGCTTAGTGCTCCCTGCTCCTTATCCTACCTCCTTGTATCCAGTCAGTCATTTAGTCCTATCACTTTTTATCCCTAAATGTCATATTGTGTGATATTTATGTTTAAATAACTTTGAAGCATTCATTTTCTGCCTATACAAGTGTAATGATCTCCTAACTCTCCCAGCTGACCAACTGATCTTTCTAAAGCCCATTCAGTCTTTTCTTCTTTGTGCTTAAAAACCCTAAAGTGTGTAAAAGTGTGTTAGTTGCTCAGTCGTGTCTGACTCTTTGTGACTCCATGGACTGTAGCCCACCAGGCTCTTCTTTCCCTGGAATTCTCCAGGCAAGAGTACTGGAGTGGGTAGCCATTCCTTTCTCCAGGGAATCTTCCTGTCCTAGCAGTCAAACCCAGGTCTCCTGCATTGCACACAGATTCTTTACCATCTGAGCCAACAGGGAAGCCCTTAGTGATACCATCTGAAGTCCACACCATGGCTTGACAGTTCTCTGCCACACCTACTCTGCTCATCTTCGTTTTTAATTTTTTAAGTCGAAGTATAGTTGAGGAGAAGGAAATGGCAACCCACTCCAGTGTTCTTGCCTGGAGAATCCCAGGGACGGGGGAGCCTGGTGGGCTGCCGTCTCTGGGGTCGCACAGAGTCGGACACGACTGAAGTGACTCAGCAGCAGCAGCAGCATAGTTGAGGAGAGTGAAAAAGTTGGCTTAAAGCTCAACATTCAGAAAACGAAGATCATGGCATCTGGTCCCATCACTTCATGGGAAATAAATGTGTAAACAGTGTCAGACTTTGTTTTTTGGGGCTTCAGAATCACTGCAGATGGTGACTGCAGCTGTGAAATTAAAAGACGCTTACTCCTTGGAAGGAAAGTGATGACCAACCTAGATAGCATATTCAAAAGCAGAGACATTACTTTGCCAACAAAGGTCCTTCTAGTCAAGGCTATGGTTTTTCCAGTGGTCATGTATGGATGTGAGAGTTGGATTGTGAAGAAAGCTGAGCGCCGAAGAATTGATGCTTTTGAACTGTGGTGTTGGAGAAGACTCTTGAGAGTCCCTTGGACCGCAAGGAGATCCAACCAGTCCATTCTAAAGGAGATCAGCCCTGGGTGTTCTTTGGAAGGAATGATGCTAAAGCTGAATCTCCAGTACTTTGGCCACCTCATGCGAAGAGTTGACTCATTGGAAAAGACTCTGATGCTGGGAGGGATTGGGGGCAGGAGGAGAAGGGGATGACAGAGGATGAGATGGCTGGATGGCATCACTGACTCGATGGACGTGAGTCTGAGTGAACTCCGGGAGTTGGTGATGGACAGGGAGGCCTGGCGTGCTGCGATTCATGGGGTCGCCAAGAGTCGGACATGACTGAGCAACTGAACTGAACTGAACTGATAGTTGATTTACAGTGTTGTGTTTCAAGTGTGCAGCTAAGTGATTCATATATATAGATAGCTTTTTCAGATTCTTTTCCATTGTAGGGTGTTATACCAAATATAGTTTCTTGTGCTATACTTTAAATCTTTGTTGTTTATCTATTTTATATATATGGTGGTATATTTAATCCCATACTCCTGATTTATCCTTTCCCCTAGCTCCCTTTCCCTTTTGGTAACCATAAGTTTTTCTTTTCCTAAATCTGTGTTTTCTGTTTTTTAAACAGGTTCGTTTATATCACTTTTTAGATTCCACATATAAGTGATATATAATATTTGTCTTTTTCTAATTTACTTCACTTAGAAGTAAATGTTTCTTTACTTGGTCCACCCAGTGTTGCTGTAAATGGCATTATTTTATTCTTATTTGTGACTTATGTTGTATTGTATGTGCATATTTTTTATCCCTTCATCTGTTAATGGACACTTAGCTTATTTCCATGTCTTACTGTTGTAAATGATGCTGTGAATATTGGGGTGCGTGTCTTTTTTTGAATTACAGCTTTTGTCTCTTCTGGATATATACTTGAGGGTGGAATTGCTGGATCATGTGGTGACTCTAATTTTTTAAGGAACTTCCATATTGTTCTCCATAGTGGTTGCACCAGTTTGCATTCCCACCAGCGGTGGAGGAAGGTTCCTTTTCCTCCATACCCTCTCCAGCATATGTTATTTGTGCACTCTTTGATTGTGGCCATTCTGACCCATGTGCGGTGATAACTCATCGTAATGTTGGTTTGCATTTCTCTGATGATTAACAATGTTGAGCATCTTTTCATGTGCCTGATGGTCACTTGCATTTCTGTTTTGGGAAAATGGCTATTCAGTTCTGTTAATTGGGTTGTTTATTTTCTTGATGTTGTATGAGCTGTTTATATAGGATGTTATATAAACAGTTGGATGTTGATCCCTTACCTGATACATTATCTGCAAATCTTTTCTTCAATTCCTTGGATTGTCTTTTTGTTTTGTAGTTGGTTTCCTTTGCTGTGCAAAAGCCTTTACATTTGACGAGGTCCCATTTGTTTATTTTTGCTTCCTTTTCCATGTTAGGAAAATGTTCAGCTGTTAGGTCTTCAGATATGTTCCCAGGCCCTTCTCTCTTCTCCTTCTAGGGGCCCCTGTGAATTATTAGTGCATTTGATGTCCTAGAGGTCTCTCAAACTGTCCTCATTTCTTCTCATTCTTTTTTCTTTGTTCAGGAGCAGTGATTTCCACTACTCTCTTTCAGGTCACTGATCCATTCTTTTGTATCATTTAATCTGTTGTTGATTCCTTCTAATGTATTTTTCATTTCAGTTTTTATATTCTTCATCTCTGGTTGTTCTTTATATTTCCTAACTCTGAAAACTTCTAACTTTTCACTTTGTGTAGAAGTTAATTTCTCCCAAGTTCTTAGATCATCTTACAATCATTACTCCAGACTCTTTCTTGGGTAGATTTGCCTATCTCTGCAGTTTTTTTCTGAAGTTTTATCTAGCTCCTTCATGTGGAAATTGCTCCTCTGCTGCTCATTTGGCCTAAGTTGCTACTTGTATTTTTTATGTTTGTGGTAGGTTAGTTTTGTTTCTCAACTTTGGAGAAGTGGCCTCGGTAGGAAATACTCATTCATGTTTTTTTAAATCATCTCATCTCCCATCACTCTTCTCTAGCAGCTTGTACTCCAACTAGGCTTTCCCAGCTCTCCGTCTTTGCGTATCCTCTTCCTCCTTGCTCTGCTTGGCAAACCTGAATCATGTTTTAAGGGCCAGTTCAAGTCTGACCTCTTCTGTGGGCCTTCCACATTTCCCCAGACGGAGCCTTTGTCTCTCACTGTACCACTCTCATGAACTTATTTTCTGTTAAACATTTATTTGACTGCTTGAGTTTACAAACATAATGAGACCAACATCTCTTTCTCATTTTTATATTCTCAAGGCCTGTTATATAGTGCGTGGCGTGTAGGAAACACCTTTATATCTAATGAACGAGTTCAACATGTGAAAGTTCCTAGAGCAGTTACTGGCAGAAGATGTCAGAAGATGCTTAGTCATTACTTGTCATGTTTGTGAAGATATATAACGCACTGTATTTCCCAGTTTATATTAATTTTCCTTAGTAGAATGAAGCATCAATCCTTAGTGAACTATCCAAACCTTTGTAAATGTTCTCCCGTCTGTCTTTCTAGATTAGTCTTAAAAATTGTGTTCCCAACCTAACAAGCATTTGCCATGCTTTCCTTTTGTTTAGTATCACCCCTCTAGTGAAGCCGCTGTTACTGATGTAAATATGTCTCTCTTAAGTGTAAATAGAACCAGTGCTGTCCAAACGCTTTTCTAATTTGTTCAGACTAATTGTGGAAATTGTCTTGAACTTTCAAGACCAGGCTTCCCTGGTGGCTCAGAGGTTAAAGCGTCTGCCTGCAATGCGGGAGACCTGGGTTCGATCCCTGGGTCGGGGAGATTGCCTGGAGAAGGAAATGGCAACCCACTCCAGTGTTCTTGCCTGGAGAATTCCATGGACGGAGGAGCCTGGTAGGCTATAGTCCATGGGGTCACAAAGAGTCGGACACGACTGAGCGACTTCACTTGGTTCACTTCAAGACAAAATAGAATTTCCCTCTTTTCTGTAATACTTATTTTACATAGTATACTATAATACCGTATTATTTTAGTTGTATGTATTTGTTACCTACTAGCATATGAGACTTTTGAAAGCAAATATCATGTTTTATTTATCTTTGATGCTCCAGCACCCAGACTTTGCAGTGTTGTTTGATTTTAATGAGCAGAATGATACGGGTTACTCACAAGAGGTCGGTGCTGTCTAGGATATTGTGAATAGACATTTGAGAAATGTGGATTACTACTGGCAGGAGAGACAGTTAACAGTAATAGCAACCAGCTGCCCACACGTGTTGAGCACTTGTTATATCCAGGCACTTCACATGTATTAACACGTTTGTCACACAGCGTCATGAAGTGGATGCAGTCATTTCCCATCTTTAACAGATGGAGGCACAGAAAGCTGAAGGCATTTGCGCAAGGTCCCTTGGTTTGGACTGTAGCACTCAAGCTGGTGATTACTGTGCTTTATTGCCTTCCAGCGAACATAGAGAATTGGAAGCAGTATGCAGGCTATCCCTGTGGGAGCAAGGTGGAGGGCTGCGTGTACTCTCCAGACAGGACTCAGCTCTCGTGATCTTCTCTTTGACACAGTCCAAGATTTATGACAGTGGCTGAGGGCAATATTTCTTAAACTGTAAAGCGAATACATATCACTTTGGGACTCTTTCTGATTCTGTAGGTCTGAGGTGGGACCTGAGGCTCTGCATTTCTAACTAGGAAGCTCCCAAGAAGCTGCAGTGCCGCTTCATTGTGGACTCCATTTTGACTGGCAAGGGTTTAGGACTTTCAGTGTCAGAGATATTTTATATGGGACCGTGTTAGGTTCTCATCTAGAAATTCTAAGAGATTCTGTGTCCTTAATTGGGTGCATAGTTAGGAAGTTGCTGTGGCATAGAGGTTCTGAGACTCTGGACACCGGTTATAGATCCTAGATCTTATATTAGAATTCCCTAAGTAGTTGTAAAGACTGTTAATGCTCCGACTGTACTTCAGAGCCAATAAGGATACCTGGTGAGTGGGCCTTTATGTTTAAAACATGTTTGCAAGTGACTGGAATACTCAGCAAAGGTTTCAGAACCACTGTGAGCAAATTAATTCATCAGAGTCTTAGAACCTAATGTGCTCCTTTTCCTGTTAACCAGATCTGTTGTCTGTTGAAATAAAAATTGTATTGTGAAAGTTCCCATGAATTGAAAATACTGTAAAATTGCTATAAAGACAAGACTAAATGTTAAGCATATGCAGACTGTCACCACAGTGTTTTGTTTTGATTAAACCTTCTGCCATTGGTTAGGCTAATGTTCATTTTTTAAGGACTACAAATAAAAATACCAATAATGCTTTTTTTCTGTTGAGCATATTTCTGTGAATTCTAGTTGTATTTTCCTAATCCATTTGTTTTTCTCTTTTCAACAGGGATTTTTTGCCAGGTGGTAGGAGAGATTATACAGTACAAGTTCAGCTGAGGTGAGTTTGCAGTTTTTGTGTTACTTTAATTTTATGCTTGCTAACTGTGTGCATATAGTCCTGAATTTGTAAAGTGTAAATTTGAGTACAATATTTAAGAGTTTTTTTTTTTCTTTAATGCAGACTTTGCCTGGCAGAGACAAGTTGTCCTCAAGAAGATAACTATCCCAATAGTCTCTGTATAAAAGTGAATGGGAAGCTATTTCCTTTGCCTGTAAGTTGCTTTTTATTCACCAGGCTTTTGCTTGTGAGTTTATTATAATTACTAACAAGGCTTAAAAATCGTGACTACTTAGTGCCAATGAACAGTCCCAGCATTAAATACTGTTTTCCATTAGAGAGATTCATGGCTTCTTGGGGAAGTGGCAGATTCCAGGTCTAGGGGAGATGGAAAAGATGAGCTTGAAGCATCTTGTGCCAGGAAGTAAGGAAGCTGTGAGAGATTCTTAAGATGATATCAAAAGGCATAGTAGCAGGGCAGGACCTGTAGGGAAGGACATGAGGGCAGCATGTTGTACTGGCTGTCTGAATGAGCTGGGCCTTGGCCTTGGATGGGATGGTGAAATTTGGAGGCTGCTCATTACAACTGGACATGGTGATTGAGGATTTCAAGCTTGAGCCCTGATGGTGCACACCCTTGAGAGACGGATGCAGTGGTGTTTGATTGACAGCCTGTTGAGAGAGAGTGAGAGACACACACTCTTTCTCTCTGTATAGCCTGTTTCTCTTTCTGTCTCTGTCTGTATAGCCTGTTTCTGACCTGACAGATGTCAAATCTTAAAATAACAATTGTTGAATAGGAGTATGTATCTGGCTCCACTGAGGGTTGAACTAAACTGCTAATTTGCTACAGCTGTGTGGCAGTAAAGCTGTATTCTCAATAGTAGTAGAGCATGGCCTGTTTTTCAGAGTGGTTATGTATCTTAACTGAAGAAGTGCTGTGAGAACAGTGATTCTACCATGAAGGTAAGCTGACATATTCAGCAAAGCAGAGACCATTTGACATGGAGATGAGGTGGCTGTTTAGCATTCCTGCTGAGTGCAATATTTGGCTCTGAAATAAGTATATGAGCAACAGCTGTGAGCAGCTGAGCAAGCCAGACAACAAAGTCTAGAAATCTCAGCTCTACCAGGGCCAAGTGGTTGTAGTTGAACCCCAAAGTGACAAGGCCCGTGGCCAAGGCTGACCCCTGTATTCGAAGATCTGACTTATTGGTTGTCCGGAATCTCATTTCTGTCATATATAGCCTGTGGATTTAAAGACCTGAGAGATAGCCCTTCTCATGTATTTTATAGGGCTTGAACAGTACTGTACCACTGCCTGACTCTTTCTGAAAGATGTCTATAAGGCTGAAATCTTGTGGGGATTAAAGGGGAAATTTCAGAGGCTGAGTAGGTATGGTTGGGAAGGCATGCTTACATGCTCTTGTGTGTGTTCAGAACCGAGGGGGCACATTTTGCCTCTTGGGTTTCTGGCTGTAAGTAACAGGAGATCTCAGAAGCTGTCTTTCATCTGGATGAATCATATAAAGATCTAAACCAGGAGAAGCAGCAGCCTCACTTGGAACTGAAGGATGCCACTGGGTGGCCACATGTGTGGCAGAGGAAACCTAGGATTTTGGAATGATAGCACATTTTCCATGGCTTTTCATATCCAATTCTCTTTGTGTTGGATGGGCTAAGATTTCTTTTGACCTTTAACTTTTATTGCTGTTTTACTCTCTCACTGTCCTTAAAGAAATATCTGACTGTGATAATCTTCTTGGTGTCTATAGACCCACCTGGAAGATCTGTCCAGTATTAAATGATTGTGCTAGTTTTGGGGAGTTGTGTCTCTGAAACATGTGAGGCTGTACTTAAACTCTGGTGTTGCTGCAGAAAATATGATGGTTACAGATGTGTACACACACATTCCACAGAATTTTCCAAGTGGACCAGTCAGCGCCATGCTGTGGTATAATATTCCATCTTTAAGGTCTGCAGCACCACTGTGGATAGCTCTGAATTTGTCACTCTTTCAGGACTGGTGAGAGAGAAGAACTCAGGTAGTTGAGCATGTTCTCTGGGACACTGTTGCTCAGTCACTGCTGGTTCCTCTCCAGAAGCACTAACTAACCCTTGCGTACTTACACTAGGGTTGTTGGTGAACACACTGACTACTGTGCGATGAGCCCCACACTCACCTCTGGAGCCAGGGTCCTGCAGTGGCTCCAGGGGCACTTGTGGGAGAGATGAGGAAATAGAGCATAGGACAAAGGATGTCAAAACAGATTTCAGAAGGAGAAGGCGATGGAGTGGTGGTAGGGGCAAGGGGGAGCTTTCCTGACCCTAGTAGGGCCGTCCCAAAGATCAGATGCCAGTCTTTCCCAAAGAGGTTCTTCATCTTTAGCCTTGTGAATTCCTGTGGGACAGCTGACATAAATGTGCATGGAACTGATGTAGAACTGCTGAGACCTCCCCTTGATCCACGATTGGGATATTGTAATATCTCCCAGTATTGGGGTATTGATTGGGATAATGTAATACGGGCATTGACTGGCATATTTATGAGAATCATGTGAGTATACTGCCACCTTAGGAGAAGAATTGAGCTCTTTACCACCATGGAGATCTTCAGGGACTTTGTTCCAATTGTAAGAAGCATCAACAAGCCACAGAGAAGTTTGACATATGGTTCTTGCCCATGATCCTGATTTATTACACAACAGATTTTGGAGGAATAAGCTTTGACAGTCATGGGATTTCCCATTTGGGCTCTGAATAAATTTGAATTTGTGTCCTGGAACAAGTCCCTGTGTGTATGACCTAATTGCAGTATGCAGTCATCATGGATCCATAATGGTTGGATACTCTACCTCATGAACAGAGAGTGAACTGAATAGAAAATGGTGTTCCCTTGATAATAGCAAGGTATCCCTGGATAATAAGGGTCAAATAGTGATGAAAGCAGTTTATATGCTATTCTTACCCAGATCAAGATGATGGCTTTTATTTTTTTTATTTTTTTTTTTAAGATGATGGCTTTTAAAAGATACTTTAATCCATTGATTTTCCAGCCTCTTGATAACAGGGATGACAGTAAGCAGCTCGTAGCAGGGCTTGTAGAACGATATGTGTAGTGAGGACAGACACAAGTGAAGCTGCCTCCAGGAATATCCCCATACCGCCATCTTTGACCCAGATGCTGCCATTGTACAGACTGACCACATGATGAGAAAGTTATGTGTTTTTAAGGGCAGGAGAGAGGGGAAGAAAAAGACCCTCTTTGCCTGGAGAGTTTTGAAAGGCTGAATTATTTTTCCTTTTAGACATATTTTGAGAAATGGATGTAAACCTGTGGAGCTGTGAGGTTAGGGGGGTGTGTGGGGGTTGACGTGGGGGAATATTTCTTGTAGAGATTCCAAAAGAATGGAGAGGATGTGTGTTACAGTGCAGCTGGCAAAACCCTCCTAAGCGTTTCCTCTCATTGCAGCGGGAGACATGTCAGTCCAGCGCCATTATCTTAATGCACTCTTTCTGAGTTTGTGGATTTCCTTTTCCTGATACCTAATTTTTTCCTGCATATATTAGTTACGCCGATGGTCTGCCTCACAGTAAATCTGGCGTAAGTGCAATCAGTATTTTCTTTTGTTAAAACACACACACATGCTCCAGTGTGATGAGATTCCCTTGACCTAAGATGGGATAATATTGGCATCTAAAATATAATGCTTAAGTAGGCTCAAAATTATCAAACATAAGTGAGTTTATAATTACGCTAAAATAAACCATTGGAGGTTGCATCAACTCATTGCTCTAAAAATTGATAGAGAGAATCATTGATTTTGGAGTAACCAAATGTTGATGTGGTCAAATTGTTTATGGAAAGGTTTAATACAAGCAAAGGGAAGAATGGATTTAAAAAACCTTTTTTTTTTGGTAATCCATGAATCAAATAATGGATCTAGGTAACCATGACCAATGGAAACTGAAACCACTAGGTCAAAGCTAGATGGGAACAACCAGGCTGACATAAGCTGAACTGATCAACCTTCACATCACTGACGGCGGAGCAAACAGGCATTCTGTGCCTCATGACATGGCACAGTAGGAAGCACGTAGCATTCCCTATGAAGTTTTTGTCTCTGAAAATTTAAACCTGAATCTAGTCAAGCCTGTGCAACTCATTACTGTCTTAAAGTATGGAGTGTCACATCTTCAAACTGTGAGGAAGCAGTCCGCCTAATCCAGAAGATGAGAATATTCTTCAGATCAAGAGCCCTGGGGTCCCCCACAGAACAACAGCGTCAGAAACAGAGTGGGAGTTTTGGGGCAGGGGGTGAGAGAGGATGAAAAGCATTCTTTAATATAGAATAAAGGAGACTTCAGAGACAGCTGAGCACACTGTGAGGCTCTAGTTTGGATTCTGATTCAGACTGTAAAGGCACATCTTCTATGTCAAACTATGTATGCCTAAAATAATGTGTCTGGGATACTTTATATAATGGGCAAAGACTACTTACAGGTAACCTATTGAATTGGGTGATAGTTTGTTTAGACTTTTTTCTCTAGTTTTGTATACATTTGAAAGCTTCAGTAATAAAAGACATGGTCGAGGCAGTTGAGAAATTGCAGTATAAACTAGATATTAGACAATTTTTAAAATCATGGTTAATATTGTTAGGTTATGATACTGTTCTTATTTCCTGAGGTCTTTTAAAGATGCATATAAAAGTATGGGTCAAGTCACATGTCTAGAAGTTACATTCAAAAAATACTTAGGCAAAAATAAAGGTGTAAATGTGTGGAGTCCCCTTCATGGATCATAGCCTTGTCGTGGCAAAGGGGTTTGCGTAACTCAGTGTAGCTGTGAGCCATAGCAGTCAGGGCCACTCAAGAGGGGCAGTTCATAGTGGAGAGTTCTGACAAAATATGATCTTTGGGAGAAGGGAATGGCAAAACACTTCAGTATTCTTACCACAAGAACAATACAAAAAGGCAAAAGATAACCACACCAGAAGATGAGTCCCCCTCCCAGGTCTAGGTGTCCAGTATGCTACTGGGAAAGGGCAGAGGACAGTTACTAACAGCTCAAGAAAGAATGAAGAAGCTGGGCCGACGCGGAAACGACACCCAGTTGTGGATGTGTTTGGTGCTGAAAGTGAAGCCCAGTGCTGTGAAGAACAGTATTGCAAAGAACCTGGAATGTTAGGTCCATGAATCAAGGTAAATCGGACGTGGTCAAGCAGGAGATGGCAAGAGTGAACATCAGCATCTCAGGATTCAGTGAACTGATGGACAGGAATGAGCATGACCATTATGTCTACTACTGTGGGCAAGAATCCCTTAGAAGAAATGTAGTAGCAATGTTTCGTACAGTGATGGGCACAATAAAGGGCAGAAGTGGTCAGGACCTAATAGAGACAGAAGAGATTAAGAAAAGGTGGCAAGAATACACAGAAGAGCTATACAAAAAATGTCTTAATGACTTGGACAACCACATTGGTGTGGTCGCTCATCCAGAGCTAGGCATCCTGGAGTGTGAAGTCAAGTGGGCCTTAGGAAGCATCACTTCGAAGAAAGCTAGTGGAAGTGAGGGAATTTCAGCTGAGCTATTTCAAATGCTAAAAGATGATGCTGTTCAAGTGCTGCACTCAGTATGTCAACAAATTTGGAAAACTCAGCAGTGGTCACAAAAAAAGATCAGTTTTCATTCCAGTCCCTAAAAAGGGCAGTAACAAAGAATGCTCAGACTACTAGACGGTTGTACTCACTTTGCATGCTAGTAAAAATTATTTTCAAAATCCTTCAAGCTAGACTTCAGCAGTATGTGAACTGAGAATTTCCAGATGTACAAACTGGGTTTAGAAAAGGCAGAGGAAGTGAAGTGAAGTCACTCAGTCGTGTATGACTCTTTGCAACCCCATGGACTGTAGCCCACTAGGCTCCTCCACCCATGGGATTCTCCAGGCAAGAGTACTAGAGTGGGTTGCCATTTCCTTCTCCAGGGGATCTTCCAGACCCAGGGATCGAACCCAGGTCTCCCGCATTGTAGGCAGACGCTTTACCACCTGAGCTACCAGGGAAGCCCTAAAGGCAGAGGAACTAGCAGTCAAACCCAATGTTCGGTGGATCATAGAGAAAGCAAGGGAATTCCAGAAAAACATCTGCTTCGTTGACTACACAAAAACCTTTGACTGTGTGGATCACAACAAACTGTGGAAAATTCTTAAAGAGATGGAAATACCAGACCACTTTCTCCTGAGAAATCTGTATGCAGGTCAAGAGAGCATTTTTATCCCTCACAAGATTTTAATAATTCCTTTGAAATTCCCCAGTTTGTACTTTTTAAAAAAAATTTTCAGAGTTCGTTTTCCCTCTTTGTCACCCCTGGTATTTGAATGAATGAAAGTTCCTAAAATGAATCAGTATAAAGAGATTCAACTTTATTGTTTAAAAGAAAGGAAAAAAAAATCATAGCCAGTATGGTAAGATCTCAGCGCCTTTGATTTTACTGGAACATGGAATTTTTGTTGTTACATTTTTCTGGATTTGTAAAATATTTTATAACATTTTTAAAAGGTTATTTTCCTCTTCTGGGTTTCCTCACCTTAGGGTGAGGACTGTGTGATTTCCAGGATAAAATAAAAGAATTTAGTGTGACTGAAATTAGGCAAGATACTGTACTTGTCTTGGAGAAAACGTTTGCACCTCTGCTCAGAATTTTAAATCGCTTTTCTTTTCTGTGGTTACAGGGCTATGCACCACCACCTAAAAATGGAATTGAGCAGAAGCGCCCTGGACGCCCTTTGAATATCACGTCTTTAGTTAGGTTATCCTCAGCTGTGCCAAACCAGATTTCCATTTCTTGGGCATCAGAAATTGGAAAGGTAAAGATTCTTTTCTCTGGGGAACATGAAAGTGATTCCTCTAGGTGGTATTGATTCGCTTTGCTTTTTCTTAGGCTACTAGTTCCAACTAGTTCCATCTCGTTCACTTTTCTGTTTATAACCCCCAAAAGCCATATTTTTCAATTCGGGCTAGAGATGTGAGATTCTTAAAAGTTAAAACTAAGGTTTCTTCAGTATCATCTCTGTGTCTCCTTCCAAAGGAGATAAGTGCTCTAACAGTATCTCTTAAAGTTAGTGGTTAATCACAGTTGTGTTTATGTGTGTTTTAAGTGGTATTTTTAAAAAGTGGGAATTTGGGCTACTGTTACATATTTATGAAGAGGGACAAAGAAAACTTTATTAGGCTTTTGGGGAAATGGTTAAATGTACTCCTGTTGTGATTAGACATAATTTACTCCAGCCTTTATATGAACAGCTGATACTTAAATAATGTGAATATCTCATAATATTTACTTAGATTTATATTTACTAGAAAACATTTACTTAGATTGGTATTAATTCCTCCATACTTTTATATTGATGAACTTGGTTTTCTGCAGATTCTTAAGTATTAAAAAGCTTTTCGTCAATTATGAAATACTGGTTAATACAACAGGGATTTCCATTTTAGAACTGCTTATTTATATAACTGAAGTAATAGAAATGGAAGAGATTGCAATTAATTTCTGATCATCAGCTTTAATGTTGCTGTTTCATAGAAATAAACGATAGTACTCCTTCTTATGGATGGAGAAGTTGAATCATGTTTGTAGCCAGAATTAATCTGGTTTTATCACCAAGGTAATTGCCAAGCTGGACATAATGAATATTTTTGTATTAATCTTTGGACTGTACAACTGTGATTACTAGGACCTCTAATGATTGTTCTCTTGAGCTCTCATTTCTGAATTTTTACTATAACTTGTTTATCATAAGACACTGATCCCTAGTATTTTTTATTTGCGTGAACTTAAATGTACAGTGATGTAGCACTGGATAAAGATTCAGGAAATCTTGGCTTAGTCTCAGGTTGGCAAATTGTTTGATTTTGGCAAAATTGCTTAATTCTCTGGGGCCTGCTTATTATAAACAATAAGTAAAATCTTGAGAATGGGTGTTATATACAAATATCAGAGACATTGTTAACTGAGCAAGTACTAATAATGCTTTAAAGTTTAGTGAGATAATAAAGTTTTTTGAGAGAAATTTGAGCAGAAAAGCAGTATATCTTTTTGAAATGATTATGACCTTATAGATTTTGTTTTTGAGTAAATGATTGCAGATACTGAACGCTTAGCAGTTTTTTTTTTTTTTTTTTAAACCCTTATAATGGCTGTCCTGGTAGCTCAGCTGGTAAAGAATCTACATTTCAATTCTGGAGACCTTGACTTGATTCTTGGGTTGGGAAGATCCTCTGGAGAAGGGATAAACTACCCACTCCAGTATTCTTGGGCTTCTCTGGTGGCTCAGATGGTAAAGAATCTGCCTGCAATGTGGGAGGCCTGGGTTTGATCCCTTGGTTGGGAAGATCCCCTGGAGGAGGGAAAGGCTACCCACTCTAGTATTTTGACTTGGATATTTCCATGGACAGAGGAGCCTGGCAGGCTACAGTCTGTGGGGTCACAAAAAGTCAGACATGACTGAGCGACTTTCACTTAATGGAAATAATATTCTTTTCTTGCAGTTGTAATCAGTAAATTTGTATACTCTTTTGGATATTCAGATATTTGAAAGGACTGTAGCAGGATGTTAAAAGTGATATTTAAAGTATCTGATTTGGCAACTATTAAAAGTATTTTGTTTATTGTAGAATCAATTGAATGAATACATGTAGTGAATTGGTGAGGTGGGTTTTAAGTATTTAAGTAAAATTATATATCATCTCTTCATTGCTTTATAGATAGCTCATGAAAGTTCCTTTGTGCCAAGTCTAAGAGGGTATGGAATTGGATGCTATTATTTTCTGACCTTGTATTTTTTGTTTTTATTATTTCTTCATGTGTCTTATATACTACAGTAGTTGCTTCTTCCCAGTAAAATGTCCGTTTGCAAATAGCAACTGTCACATTTTTTCTCCAAAAAAAAAGCTGATTTGGGGTTCATGTGAATGATTTGCCTAAGGTTATGTAGCAGGTGTCTGCCAAAATTAGAACTGTGGAACTCTGGATTAGAAGTATTAATTTAGACCACAGGTGTTTGAACTTTGTTTCTGTAGTGGAACTCATTTTTCATGAATGTATTTTCCCTATTACATAAAAAACAGAAAATTCTAGTTAGAAGTGTTCATAGGAGGGTGTATTCTCATTTATACCATGATGGCTCCTGAGGTACCAGTTTTGCTAAGTTGGAAACACGGTTTGAAAACCACTGATCTGAGCATTTTGTTTTTCACGTAGATGTTTTACAGTGGTGAGTGATTGAGAAATACCTTTCATAGGGTGACGCATTCATCTTCCCTGAAGTAACTGAGTTGATTTTGTTCCCTTCCCAGTCACTGACTTTGCTGTATAAGTTATTTTGCATGTTATTTTTAGAAACCAGAGTTTCTTAGACAAGTGTTTTATATAAATAACTATTATCTCTCATCTTTAATACAGATTATTTTTCTTTGTAGAATTACTCCATGTCTGTATATCTTGTACGACAACTCACATCAGCCATGTTATTACAGAGATTAAAAATGAAAGGTATTAGAAACCCTGATCATTCCAGAGCACTAAGTAAGTATTGTTTGTAAGACTGAGCATATGAGATGGTTTTAAATGGAAGTTTTAAAAGCTTCACATATACATCAATACAGAAACAATTTGGGAATAATTACTAAAAACCAAAAATGAATTACAAGTTAAAAATACTCTTGAAGAATGGAGCTGTATAAATTGAAAAACCCTTCTCTTAGAAACTGCTCCCAAGAGGATGAAGTTTGACTCTCAATTGATATTGATATTTTGCCTTTTCATAAGAAGTTAATTTTGGTAAATGTCTGGTTGTTGGCAGTTTTGATGCCTGCGTTGGGAATAGGAATGCAGGTCTTTAAGTCCTCCAGTGTGTAGTGTGCTATACACTTAAAAAACTTCTAACTTAAAAGGTCTTTTTGCAAAAGAAATGTTGATATCCATCAGAAATAATATTTATCTTCTGAGATGTTTTATTTTGTACTTTGATACTTTCATGCTGTATAATAATAAATAGAGGAAAAAATGTGTAACCCAAGCTGTAGATAATTCAGTAACTGATGTTAATTGAACAAGACTTTTTTTTCTGGGAAAGAGAATATTTTTACCCCCATTACCTCCCATATCACTGAATGAACCAGAAAGGAGAGAGAATCTGTGGGTTGGACAGGGAGCCAAGCAGGGCTGTTGAAATGGTATTTTGTTTCTTACACGCAAGCCATTTCTCATCACACACAGCACAGTGTTGATCTTCCTGTCTAGAGCTGAAAGCCACGGGAATTCTTCCACAATTCTTACCTGACGAAGGTTCCACTCTTCCAGTTGCAGTCTGGTTCTCCCTGTCATGGTGTTGAGAATTAGGCATCTGAAGGCAGTTTATGTATTTATTAGTTTCTGTCAACAGTAACTTGTATGTATTATGTGGTGAAGAAGATGGCACATAATCCTACATCCATAGTAGTTTTCAGTAGTCAAAGTATAAAAATATTTTACCTTTTTTATAAAGTATAAGAACAATTATTGGAAATTACATGTAATCCCTAATTAAAAGTCATGCATGTGTTTTAGAAAAGTATTGAAGCTCAGAGTTCAGCTGCCTTCCCTAATTGTATTGTTCTTAAGCCTGAAACAGCTCTGTTTTAAAAACTCTTCCTTACCCACAATTTTACTTTTAAAAATAAATCTTAAAAATTTGATTAAGCATGTCATTTCGAGTTTGTAATTCTTTAACCTAATACTGGAAGTATGGCTGTATTTTCAGTACATTAATACTTAACATTTTATTTTGTTTTTGTAGTTTCTTGATCTATTTGAAGTGTTTGGGAAATTTTAAATAAGATGGCGTATATTTCTATAATTCTGTTCATAAGTCACAATTTTTTAAACATTGTGTTTATTGTTGATTTTCCCTCAAGTTAAAGAAAAACTTACTGCGGATCCTGACAGTGAGATTGCTACCACTAGCCTTCGGGTGTCCTTGATGTGCCCTGTAAGTAAAGCAGCGAAACATTCTGAGGCATTTTGCTTTTTTATAAGTTACTAATTTTCCTATAAGTAAGTATGGGAATGAATGATACAGTATAAAATTTTGAACTTTTTTCATTTTCCCATTCAGGAATCTTCATAGATAAGCATTATAATATCAAAGAATGCAAGGGTTCTCAGGCAGTGACTAAACAGAAAGAGACGTAAAAGGATATTATAACGAAGAGGAAAGAGAGCTTTAGGTTCACAGTAATCTGTCGCTGCTAATTATAGATAATCCACAGCTAATACTGAACATAGAGAGTTGGCTCCTTTTATCAGCATATAAACTGTGTTGAAAAATAGCAACAAAATTATTAGGACCTAATGCTAATTAATCGGAGAAGTCAATGGCAACCCACTCCAGTGTTCTTGCCTGGAGAATCCCAGGGACGGTGGAGCCTGGTGGGCTGCCGCCTGTGGGGTTGCACAGAGTTGGACACGACTGAAGCAACTTAGCAGCAGCAGCAGCAGTGCTAATTGATGGGAGAAATCAGGAATAGTGGATGAAGGCTTCTTGATTAAAATCACTGCTTTTGGGAACGACAAGTCCTGGGATTAGGAATTTATGATATGGTTCGGTGGGGGAGGGTTGGGTTTGGTGACCAGCTACCATTGTGTACAGTTTTTTAAATGGAAAGAGAATTGTGTCAGAGAAAGGGATACTTTGTTGAGCCCCTATTACGTGCTCTTAGACTGTCTTAGCTAGCAAGCCTGTATGGAGTTGTTCCCATTTTGCCGATGAGGAGCCTGAGACTGAAAGAGGTTGCTAACCCAGGTCACACACTTAGGTTATAGTAGAAGAAGAATAGAGAGTTTGGTCTTCTGACCATATTCCAGTTTTCTTAACAAGGTACCATATTGCCACATGGGGCCAAAAATATAAATATCCTGATTATAAATCTACTTCTCTGTTATTCTGGAAAGCAGTATTTGCAGGTATCTTTGTTTCTAAAGCTTTATGTATTATCATTTACTTGAACTTAGCTTTACTGAAAAGGGATAGAATTACATGAAATTGGGATTGCTTCCAAATTGGGAACCTGTGGTTATGAGCAGGGTGAAGGTCAGCAGGAGGACTTTAATGAGGTGGCAGCAGAGGCCCTCAAGGGCATGTGTTTAGACCCGGGGTCTTCCCTGGTCACTGGGCATCAGTTCATTTGAGTGTCCTCACAGTACCTTTTTCTCCTGCTCACGTTAAAATTGATACTAAATTGAAACACGTGAAATTTCCATTTTGTTAGTCAGAAACAGTTTGGATATTAGAAATTTCTTAGTGGTTTAACCCTAGTGTATTTGGCAGATACTCATTGCTGGCTATATTTTATTTTAAGCACAGCCACTGGGAATGGAACTTGTGTTACATTTATGTTTTATTATGTCAAACTGTTGTCAGGAAGAAAGCACTTCTCTTTACAACTAAGAAGTTGTACAGTTACACAGTGCCGTATCCTGTAAGTTTTTTTTGAACCTTTTGTTGGTGTGTGTTTTTCCTCTTTTCTTCAAACACTATGCTATTCTACAAGACAACAACTAAAGCAACCAAACTGTTGAATTCTTGGGCATTCAAAACAGTGGAAGTGGCATATTGAAGTGGTTGGGATTTCTCCTATATAAGAATAGGTTCCTTTCAGATGTGTCAGTTTTAAGAAAACTGACAGTTTTAAGAAAATTAACAGTTTTCTTATTTGAAGAAATAACAAGATCCTGTTTAAAGTTCATTAATGTTTTCTTTCTCTGCTTACAAGTGAAAACAGATCTCTTTTGAGACTGCCTTTTGAGCTTTTCCTCAGTATTCATTCTACCTGATTTTTTTCATAACATTTTCTAAGAAAACTGTGAATGGTACTCTTCAGACTGCCTTAGTGCTAACATACTTTGCGTTGATAGCTGTAGGATGTGGTGTATGTTATTAGAAAATCAAGCATAGGTGTTTTGAGCAAACTTAGCAGATAGATGATGGAACTTAGATTATGAAAGTAGTTTTGAAGGCAGAGACACTATAGCAGAACGGAAATAAGACAGGAACTAGGATGGTGATGGGAACTGGAGAGGAGAAAAAGGATTATAGGCAGTTGGGAGGATAAGCCTAAAAAACCCTGGGTTTATGAGGCAAAAATTAGAGAAAATGATAGCTTAAGGAGGTGGGAGAAATGTTCTGTTTTCATGGTATGTGAAATGTTTTGTTGTGTAAAGTGATTTAGAGTAGACATGCATGTGGATAGTGAGAGTGCAGTCCACGACCTCTGTCCTTGGGACCCAAGGGAGGTGTGTTTTCAGCACTGGTTGTTGAAGAGGATCTGATTGAGTGTGTATAATTAACTTTTTGAACACAGGATCTGAATTTTACACAGAATTGAGATTGGGATGAAAACTGACCTTTTCCAGTCCTGTGGCCACTGCTGAGTTTTTCAAATATGCTGACATGTTGAGTGCAGCACTTTAACAGCATAATCTTCTAAGCATTTTAAATAGCTCAGCTGGAATTCCCTCACCTCCACTAGCTTAGTTCATAGTAATGCTTCCTAAGGCCCACTTGACTTCACACTGCAGGATATCTGGCTCTAGGTGAGTGACCACACCATTGTGGTTATTCCTGTTACTAAGACCTTTTTTGTACAGTTCTGTGTATTCTTGCCACCTCCTCTTAATCTCTTCTGCCTCTGTTAGGTCCTTACCCTTTCTGTCCTTTATTGTGCCCATCCTTGCATGAAGTGTTCTCTTGATCTCTCTAATTTTCTTGAAGAGATCTCTAGTCTTTCCCATTCTGTTGTTTTCCTCTACTTCTTTGCATTGTTCATTGAAGAAAGTCTTATCTCTCCTTGCTGTTCTCTGGAACTCTGTGTTCAGTTTGGTGTACATTGTTCCCTTTCTCCCTTGCCTTTGGCTTCTCTTCTTTCCTCTGCTATTTGAAAAGCCTCCTTGTATAACTACTTTGCCTTCTTGGATTTCTTTTTCTTGGGGATGGTTTTGGTCACCACCGTCTGTACAGAGTTATGAACCTCTGTCCATACTTCTTCAGGCACTCTGTCTACCAGATCTAATCCCTTGAATCTATTCGTCACGTCCACTGTCTAATCATAATTAATTATTATTTGGGTCATATCTGAATGGCCTAGTGGCTTTCCCTACTTTCTTCAATTTAAACTTGAATTTTGCAGTAAGGAACTCATGATCAGAGCCACAGTCAGATCAGGTCTTGTTTTTGCTGACTGTATAGAGCTTCTCCATCTTCAGCTGCAAAGAATATAATCAATCTGATTTTGATATTGACTATCTGGTGATGTCCATGTGTAGAGTCTCTGTGTTGTTGAAAAGGGTGTTTGCTATGACCAGTGCGTTTGCTTGGCAGAATTCTGTTTTAGCTTTTGCCCTGCTTCATTTTGTATTCCAAGGCCAAACTTGCATATTACTCCAGTTATCTCTTGACTTCCTGCTTTTTCAGTTCAATCCTCTATGATGAATAGGACATCTTTTTTTGGATCACTGCCTTGTTGGGGCGACGGGTCTTCTGTAACTCAATGAAGCTATGAGCCATGCTGTGTAGGGCCACCCAGGACGGTTGGGTCATAGTAGAGAGTTGTGACAAAACGTGATTCACTGGAGGAGGGAAGGACAAACCACTCCAGTATACTAGCTGTGAGAACCCATGAACTGTATAAAAGGGCAAAAAGTTAGGACACTGAAAAATGAGCCCCTGCTCCTGCCAAGGTCAGAAGGTCTCCAGGATGCTACTGCGGAAGAGCAGAGGACAGCTATTAACAGCACCAGAAAGAAGGAAACTGCTGAGCCAGAGCAGAAACCACACTCAGTTGCGGGTGTGTCTGGTGACGAATGTAAAATCCAGTGCTATAAGGAACAGTTTTGCACAGAAACCTGGAATGTTAGGTCCATGAATCAAGGTAAATTGGATGTGGTCAACCAGGAGATGGCAAGAGTAAATATCGACATCTTAGGAATCAGTGAACTAAAATGAATGGGAATGAGTGATTTTAATTCAGATGACCATTATATCCACTACTATTGGCAAGAGTCCTTCAGAAGAAATGGAGTAGCCCTCGTAGTCAGCAAGAGAGTCCGAAATGTACTTCTTTTAAGGTGCAACCTTAAAAACAACAGAACAATCTTGGTTCATTTCCAAGGCACACCGTTTAGTATCACAGTAATCCAAGTCTATGCCCCAAATACCAGTGCTGAACAAGCTGAAGTTGATCAGTTCTATGAAGACCTAGAACTAACACCAGTACTCTTTTAAACGAATGATATAATGAAGGGATGCCTCTTAGGAATGCAAGTGTAAGTTGTTATTAGAAAATCTATTGAAATATTCAAATCTATAACAATAATTGAAAAAGAAAAAAAATCCTCCAGTTACCCCATTAGGTGCTGAGTAGGTCAGCATCCTTTCCTCACAGAACAAAACCTCTTAGCAAAATAGGAAAACGTAGATAATTAAAACTAAAAATTACCACCATGTATGATATAAAACTAGGAATGTCTTCATGAAAGTGAAGAACATTTGAATTTGTGTTATAGCTCTGCCAGCTGTATCTTAGTGAGTGTATTGTTTTCAGTATCTTGTAACCTCAACATCGTCATTTCAAAAATAGAAATAGAGGTACTAGTCTTTTGGAGTCATGCAATTATTATGAGAATTAGATGAAATTTATGTAAAAGTCTGTAACATGCTGTAAGGTTTTACATTACGTAAGAGGTTATTTGTTATTAAAGGAAGGGGAAATAATGAAAGCATATATCATAGAAAATTGCCTCACATTCTTTTCTCAGCTTTTTCCATCTTAAATATTCCCTAACATGATACAGAAAAACCTTAATGAACTTATTGGGCAGCCCAGTAGTTAAATTGTTCTATCCATTTGCATGAATCACTATACTTCTAAAATCTCTTAGAATCCTAGTTAGACATTTAAGAGATAGTATGGACTCTTGAGCTAGATCATCTGGGTTCAAATATTGACTCTTGATTTTGTAATGTTAGTCAAGTTAACTTAGTTTCTTTGTGCCTGTTTCCTCATGTATAAAGTGAGGATGATAATATAGATCAACTGGGTAGTGTAGTTGTTAGGTTAAAAGGTAGTGTCAATAAGATAAAGGTAGAGGTTATTCATTGTGCTACTTGGCATATAGGACTGCTATAATGATGAGTTGGCTAAATTATTTTCTTTTTATATTATAAAATAACCCAATGTTCATTTTAGAGGAAAGAAACTACAGGTAAACCAAAAAGAAAAAAGGAGAATATCCTAAAGATCCTCCCCCTCCCCCTCAGGGAGGATTAACGGTGTTATAATTTTCTGTGATTTCTTCTAGACTTCATAGTACATATGAAGAAGTCCTTTCCTTTTCCTTTTCTTTGTCTTTGCCATTTATCCAGTCTCTCTGCATTCCTTCTACCATCTGGTTGACAAATACTGATCATCCGTTGCATCCTTGGTACTGTGTTGTAACACTTAGGTTACAGTAGTGAACAGTGACATAGACCTTTTCCTTGTGGGGCTTAGCATATAGTCGAGAAACAGATTTTCTATCAGAATGAGAGAACTGATTAGAAACTGAGAATTTTTTGTAAAGGAAATATACAGGGAAGTTTGAAAGGCTTTACAGCAAAACTTGGTCTGATCTAATCTGGATGTTATGTCTGTCTGGATGTTCGTATTCCTCTACCAATTGGCCATTTAAGTTTAATAGTAAAAGACTGGTTAATGATAACAATGCATTGTAAAACCTTCAGAAGGAAAGGAGAATGTTTTTGTGGACCATATGCTCTGTGTGTGGCAGTTTAAGTTATTAGTTTTTAAAATCAGTACTTTTTAATGAAAACAACTTGACCAAAAATCTGTCACATAATTTGAGACCCATTTAAAAAAATTTAATGAGGAAAAAAAAAAAGAACTAGGTTTTATCAGTATACTGACACTTCAACATATGTGATTATAGGAAAGTAAAAAGCTTTCTTTCTTAAGTGAAAAATACATTTGCAGTTCATATCACGTATATGAGGCTGATTAATATAGGTAACCAAAGATGAATAACCAAGTAGAAAATCAAGAACATTTTGAATAAGTAGTTCTTAGAAACCCAAATGACCCTTAGAAGCTATAAAAAGCTCAGCTTCACTTAGAAGTGTATTACAAAACTATAATGGGGTGTTTTTCACCTGTCAGATTGGCAGAGGTTAAAGGATTCAAGAACTGCTATATTGATAAGGTTGAGGGGAGCCAAGCACATTAATACATGTGTATGTGTAAATCAATAGGTAATTTCTGTGAAAGTTAGTTTGTTATTGGGACAAAAATCACAGATACGCTTGGACTCAAAATTTTTCCTGCTAGGAATTTATCCCGTAGCTGTCTATTGCAGCATCATCTGTGGTGATAAAGGATTAGAAAAAGTTTAAATATAAGTACAGAATTGTGTGAATTGCATGCCACCATTTCTGTGAAAATATTTTTTAAAAGACACACTTGATTATGCATAGACCATCTGTGAAAGGACATGCGAGAGATAGATAGCAGTGGTTCCCTTTAAGTAGGGGAAGAGATGAAAAAGAAACATGTTTTCATGTTTTAAAAAATTTATTTTTAATTGAAGTATAAAGCTTTAAATGTTTTCATTTTATATGTATCTTTTTCTACCTGTGATTTTATAAGTTTTACTTTCTTTCAGAAAGTGAAATGGTCTTTTAAAAATTATAGCTCAGGCAGTGAATACAAATAAAGTATATTGTAGTCTTGATGGAAATAAATTCTGGTTTGAATTTCTTTTTGACTTTGTTAGTCTTGTATGACTTCTTCAGATTTTTATGACTTTTGAGGCTTTGTTCTCCTTTCTGAAATGACTTTCCACGTTGTCTTCCCTGTCGTCCAGTTAGGGAAAATGAGGCTGACAATCCCATGCCGTGCGGTGACTTGTACACACCTACAGTGTTTTGATGCTGCCCTTTATCTGCAAATGAATGAGAAGAAACCCACCTGGATTTGTCCTGTGTGTGACAAAAAAGCTGCCTATGAAAGTCTAATTTTAGATGGGTAAGTATATCCCAACATAATACTTAATTATACTCAATCTTATTTTTAAACTGTAGTTAGTGGCCCTTCTGTCTTTACAATATTATGGTGTTGGGGGCAAGAGGGTGAGTAGTTTCCTTTTCATTTTGCTTTCCATGGTCATATTTCATTACCTATAGGAAGGAGGGTAAAATCCACTTAGTGATATCATTTTGCTTATCTAGAACTAGAAGAGCAATGAAGTCTCTGCAAAAACATACTAATTAAGTGGTAGGGTAAATAGAGTTGTGTTATGCAGCTGGTAAGTTTAAAATGGGAATTCACTTCTAGGTTTTTCTGACTCTGGAGCCCAAACTCTTAAGCAGTATTGCTCATTTTGTATATGTTGAAATTAAGGAAAAATAATACAACCTAATTGTTGGTAAGTAATGTATATATACACTATCATTTTCATTCAGTATAGAGTGAAAAATAACCTTGATCTTTAAAGATAATTCTGCAGCACGATTTTTTAAGTTTGAAAAGAGTATTATTGTAAAGAGGAATGAAACAGTAAAGAGTGATGGGACTTTTTCCTCTCTGTAAACTTTTACTTTTTAACTTGCTTTGAAATAATTTCAAACTTAACAAGAATTTGTTAACAGTAGCGTGTAATGTGTCAGTTGTTAACAGTCTGCCATATTGTTTTATCACATTCCCTCTTAATTTGTATGTGTTTTTGTGCGTGTATATCTGTGTATAGAGAGAAAAAGATGATTGTCACTATTCTCAGAAACTTTTTGAATCATTTGAGATAAGTTACGTATTTCATGCCCTTTTGCCCATTCATATTTTAGGGTGTGCTTCCTGAATACTTGACATTGTGTTGTGGGTATACTGCTTATCATTAGTGTGTTTTAGAGAGTTCCAGAGATTTTATTTGGACAAACACTAGTTTTTTTGTCAGAAACTTCAAGATGTCATTTTCCCTCCTTTCATTCATGCAGTTCTTTATTCTGTTATGCATTCCTTCATGAATTCTTTCAACATAATACATATTAAATACTAGCCATGTGTCAGGTCTAAAATGGAGACAATAAAGAATTGTGTAGTAAATGTTAAGTGCTGTGAAAGTAAAGAATGAAACTATGTAAAGAGAACTGGGGGTGGGGAAGAAACTGATGATAGGGAGTATGTGATCGCATTACTACCCGCTACCTGATTGTTGGTCGGTAGTCTCACCAACACTTAATGAATATATCTCTTCATAGGCTTAGGACACTGCCTCCATCATTTGAAACATTTTTATATACAAGTGTCATTTCTGTGCTGTTATTTGTGCCGTTGATCAAAGTATTGATCACTGTAAAACTGTTTTAATTATTGGATTTTTGTTATGCATTAGTACCTCTTTGGCCATATGAATCAGAATTTTCTTGACCATCATTGGAGTTGGCCATATTCACCTGAATGAAAGTATTCTTAAATTACACAAATCTTGTTTTGATTTTGATTGAAATTTTGTTTTTCATATAATTGGGGAAATACATATTTAAAGTTTTACATCTTCTAAGGAAGGTAGTGTTTTTCCTCATTCATTTTTATCAGTTTTATTGTGGTAGAAGAACTATCCCTGTTTAAAGTGTACAATTTGATACATTTTGACCCAATATATACCTGAAATATCATTAAAATATGATAAATATATCTATCACATCTGAAGTTTTCGCAATTCTTGTGGGACTCCATGGCCTGTAGCTCACCAGGCTTCTCTCTCCATGGATTTCTAGGGAAAATTATTGGAATGAGTTGCCATTTCCTCAGGAGATCTTCTGTACCCACGGATCAAACCTGTGGCTCCTGTATTTGCAGGTGGATTCTTTAGCACTGAGCCACCTGGGAAGCAAGGTGGCTGGAGAAGAAAATGGCAACCCACTCCAGTATTCTTGCCTGGAGAACCCCATGGACAGTATGAAAAGGCTGAAAGATAGGATGCTGGAAGATGAGCCCCCTCCAGGTCAGAAGATGTCCAGTATGCTACTGGGGAAGAGTGGAGGGCAGTTACTAATAGCTCCAGTGAGAATGAAGCAGCTGGGCCAAAGCAGAAATAACACTCAGCTGCAGATGTGTCTGGTGGTAAAAGCAAAGTCCGATGCTATAAAGAACAATATTGCATAGGAACCTGGAATGTTAGTTCCATGAATCAAGGTAAATTGTATATGGCCCAGGAGAAGATGGTAAGATTGAACATTGACATTTGAGGAATCTGAATTTTCAGATGACTATTGTATCTACTACTGTGGGCAAGAATCTGTAGAAGAAGTGGAGTAGCCCTCATGGTCAACAAAAGAATCTGAAATGCAATATTTGGGGTACAGTCTCAAAAAGGACTGAATGATCTCGGTTCGTTTCCAAGGCAGACCCTTCATCATCACAGTAATCCAAGTCTGTGCACTAAATACTTAACACCAAAGAAACTGAAGTTGACTAGTTCTATGAAGACCTGTATACAAACTTTTTTAGAACTAATAGTAAAAAAAGATATGCTTTTCATTGTAAAGAATTGGAATGCAGAAATAGAAAGTCAAAAGATATCTGAACTAGCAGGCAGCTTTGGCCTTGGAGTACAAAATGAAGTATGTCCGTGGAATTCTCCAGGCAAGAAATTCTGGAATGGGTAGCCATTCCCTTCTCCAGGGGATCTACCTGACCCAGGGATCAAACCCAGGTCTTCCTGCGTTATGGGCAGATTCTTTACCACTTGAGCCACCAGGGAAGCCCCTAATGAAGCAGTACAAAGGCCAACAAAGTTTTGTTAACAGAACACACTGGTCATGGCAGACACCCTTTTCCAACAACCCAAGAGATGACACTACACATGGACATCACCAGATGGTCAATACCAAAATCATATTGATTGTTCTTTGCAGCCAAAGATGAAGAAGCTCAATACAGTCAGCAAAAACAAGACCTGAAGTGGACTGGCTCAGATTATGAGCTCTTCATTGAAAAATTCAGGCTTAAATTGAAGTTGGGAAAACCACTAGGCCATTCAGTTATGACCTAAATCAAATCCCTTATGATTATACAGTAGATGTGACAAATAGATTTGAGAGATTAGGTCTGGTAGACAGAGTGCCTGAAGAACTATGGATGGAAGTTCATAACACTGTACAGGAGGCAGTGACCAAAACCATCCCCAAGAGAAATAAATGAAAGAAGGCAAAGTGGTTGTCCAAGGAGGCTTTACAAATAACCTAAGGAAAGAAGAGAAGTTAAAGGCAAGGGAGAAAGGGAAAGATAGACCCAGCTGACCACAGAGTTCCAGAGAATAGCAAGGAGAGATCAGAAGGCCTTCTTAAATGAACAATGCAAAAAAATAGAGGAAAACAACAGAATGGGAAAGACTAGAGATCTCTTCAAGAAAATTGGAGAGATCAAGAGAACATTTCATGCAAGGATGGGCACGAGAAAGGACAGAAAGGGTAAGCACCTGACAGGCAGAAAAGATTAAGAGGAGGTGGCAGGAATATACAGAAGAAATGTATATGCAAAAAAGGTCCTAATGACCCAGATAACCATGATGGTGCAGTCACTCACCTAGAGCTGGACATCTTGGAGTATACAATCAAGTGGGCCTTAAGAAACATTACTATGAAGAAAGCTACTGGAGGTGAGGGAAATCCAATTGAGCTTTTCAAAATGCTAAAAGATGATGCTAGTAAAGTGCTGCACCATTATGTCAGCAAACTTGGAAAACTCATCAATGGCCACGGGATTGAAAGTTTAATTTTCATTCCAATCCCAAAAATGAGCAATGCTGAAGAATATTCATACTACTATACAGTTGCTCTCATTTCACATGCTAGCAAGGTTATGCTCAAAATCCTTCAATGTAGGCTTTAGCTGTACTTGAACTGAGAACTCCCAGATGTACAAGCTGGGTTTTGAAGAGGCAGAGGAACTAGAGATCAAAATGCCAACATTTGTTGGATTATGGAGAAAGCAAACATGTTTAGTTCTTGATAAACACCCACTTCTTCATTGACTATGCTAAAGCCTTTGTGTGGATCACAAAAAAACGATGGAAGTACCAGACCGCCTTACTTGTCTGCTGAGAAACCTGTGTGTGGGTCAAGAAGCAACAGTTACAACAACATACTGGTTCAAAATTGGGAAAGGAGTACAACAAGACTATATGTTGTTACCCGTTTTATTTAACTTATATGCATAGTGCATCATGTGAAATGCCAGGCTGGATGAATCACAAGCTGGAATCAGGACTGCTGGGAGAAATATCAGTAACCTCAGATATGCAGATGATAGCACTCTAATAGTAAGTGAACAGTAACTAAAGAGCCTCTTGATGAAGGTGAAAGAGAAGAGTGAAAAAGCTGGTTTGAAACTTAGCATTCAAAAAACTAAGATTGTGGTATCTGGTCTCATCACTTCATGGCAAATAGAAGTGGGAAGAGTGGAAGCAGTGGCAAATATTATTTCTTGAGCTCCAAAATCACTCTGGATGTTGACTGTAACCATGAAATTAAAAGAGGCTTGTTCCTTGGAAGGAAAACTGTGACAAACCTAGCCAGCATATTATTAATAAAAAGCAGAGACATCACTTTGCTGACAAAGGTCTGTACAATCAAAGGTGTGGTTTTTCCAGTAGCTACCTACAGATGTGAAAGTTGGACCATAATGTAGGCTGAGCACGGAAGAATTGATGCTTTTGAGTTGTGTTGGAGAAGACTCTTGAGAGTCCTTTGTACTGCAAGGAGAACAATCCAATCAATCTTGAAGGAAATCAACCCTGAATATTCATTGAAAGGACTGTTGCTGAGGCTTTAGTATTCACTGTTGAAGCTCGGACTTCAATTCTTTGGTCACCTGATGCAAAGCACCAACTCATTGGAAAAGACCCTGATGCTGGGAAAGATTGAAGGGGAAAGGAATGGTGGGGGGCAGAAAATGAGATGGTTAGATAGCATCACCAACTCAGTCATGAATTTGAGCAAACTCCGGGAAATAGTTGAGGACAGAAGAGCCTAATGTGCTACATACAGTCCTTGTGGTCACAAAGAGTCAGACTCAACTTAGCAACTGAACAATAACAACAGTTTTCTCATGTATCTTTCTAATCTCTTCCTTTCACTATTTCCTCAAATACTAATATGCTTCCTGTTTCTATAGATTGTTTTGGATTTTCTAGAGTTGTGCATGAATGGCATCATAGAGTGCATTCCTTTGTCTGACTTATTTTTATTCAGTGCCGTTGAAGTCTGTCCACATTGCTGTAGGTACCAATAGTTCGTTTTTTTTGCTGAGTAGCATCCATTGAACAGATAGCCCACAGTTTTATCAGTTCACTTGTTGATGGGTTGTTTCTGGCTTGGAGTCTTGCAAATAAATCTGCTAACAACATTCATGTCCAAGTCTTTGTTCTGATGTTTTAATTTTTCTTGGGTTAGTAGTCAGAGTGGAATCCCTGGTCACATGCTAGGCATATGCTTAATTTTTCAGTAAATTACCAAACTGTTTTCCAATGTGATGTACTATTTTGTATTCCCAATAGCAGTGTATGAGAGTTCTAGTTACTCCACAGTCTGATCAACATTTGGTATTGTTAGTTTTTTAAACTTTAGACAATCTACTGATATATGGTAGTACTCCATTGTGGATTTAATTTAATGCAAATAAGGGATTTGCATTTCCCTCATTTCTATACTGAACATCTTTTTGTGTGTCGATTTGCCATCTCTGTGTTATCTTTGGTAAAGGGACTGCTCAAATTTTCACTCATTTTTCAGTTGGGTTTTTTGTTTTCATATTACTGAGTTTTGATAATTCTGTACATATAGTGGATGTACAACCTGTTATCAGATAATGTAATTTTACAATGTTTTGTGCCATATCCTCCTTTTACTCTCTTAACAATGTCTTTCAGAGAGCAATAGCTCTTGGATTAAGGCCAGTTTATCAGGGTTTTCTTTTATGTCCTATGCCTTTGATACCATACTAAGATATTTTGCCCTAATCCAGGGTCACAAAGATTTTCTCCTTGCTTCCTTTAGAAGTCTTTTCATTGCATTTTACACTTGGATGTCTTGTCTGTTTCAAGTTAATTTTTGTATATGGTGTGAGATAAAAATCAAGGTTTTAGCTTCATTTTTCTTTCTGGCATATGGTCATGCAGTTGTTCTGCCACACTTGTTGAAGAGATTGGCTTTTACTCACTGCATCGTCTTTGCATTATTTTTTCAAAAATCAGTTTGCCATATGTGTGTGGGTTCATCTTTGAATTTTATTTTGTTGATTTGTATATGTTTATGTCAATATTGCACAGTCTTGAAATCAGAGTAATAGACTTCTAATTTCTTTCTTCCTTAAAATTATTTTGGCAATTATAGATCTTTTGCGTTTCATTGCACATTTTAGAGTGAGCTTGTCAATTAGGGAAAAAACCTGTTTTTTTTTACTTGTATAATGTTGACTCTGTAGATCAATTAAGGGTGACTTCACAATATTGAGTATTTTAATCTATGAACATGGTATATATCTGTTGATTAATTCAGTTCAGTTGCTCAGTCATGTCCAACTCTTTGCGACCCCATGAACAGCAGCACGCCAGGCCTCCATGTCTATTACCAACTCCCGGAGTCCACCCAAACCCATGTCCATTGAGTCGGTGATGCCATCCAACCATCTCACCCTCTGTCGTCCCTTTGTTCAAATGAGTCATCTCTTCACATCAGGGGGCCAAAGTATTGGAGTTATAGCTTCAACATCGGTCCTTCCAGTGAACACCCAGGACTGATATTCTTTAGGATGGATTGGTTGAAACTCCTTGCAGTCCAAGGGACTCTCAAGAGTCTTCTCCAACACGACAGATCAAAAGCATCAATTCTTTGGCACTCAGTTTCTTTGTAGTCCAACTCTCACATCCATACATGACCACTGGAAAAACTATAGTCTTTACTAGATGGACCTTTGTTGGCAAAGTAATGTCTCTGCTTTTTAATATGCTGTCTAGGTTGGTCATAACTTTCCTTCCAAGGAGTAAATGTCTTTTAATTTCATGGCTGCAGTCACCATCTGCAGTGATTTTGGACCCCCCAAAATAAAGTCTGACACTGTTTCCCCATCTATTTGTCATGAAGTGATGGGACCGGATGCCATGATCTTAGTTTCTGAATGTTGAGCTTTGCTACTGCTGCTGCTGCTAAGTCGCTTCAGTCTTTTACAACTGTGCAACCCCATAGACAGCAGCCCACCAGGCTCCCCCGTCCCTGGGATTCTCCAGGCAAGAACACTGGAGTGGGTTGCCATTTCCTTCTCCAATGCATTTAAGCCAACTTTTTCACTCTCCTCTTTCACTTTCATCAAGAGGCTCTTTAGTTCTTCATTTTCTGCCATAACGGTGGTGTCATCTGCATATCTGAGATTATTAATATTTCTCCTGGCAATCCAGCTTGTCCTTCCTCCAGTCCAGTGTTTCTCATGATGTACTCTGCATATAAGTTAAATAAGCAGGGTGACGATATACAGCCTTGATGTACTTCTTTTTCTATTTGGAACCAGTCTGTTCCATGTCCACTTCTAACTGTTGCTTCCTGACCTGCATACAGATTTCTCAAGAGGCAGGTCAGGTGGTCTGGTATTCCCATCTCTTTCAGAATTTTCCACAGTAATGTGATCCACACAGTCAAAGGCTTTGGCATAGTCAATAAAGCAGATATAGATGTTTTTCTGGAACTCTCTTGCTTTTTCGATGATCCAATGGATTTTGGCAATTTGATCTCTGGTACTTCTGCCTTTTCTAAAACTGGTTCATGTATTGCTGAAGCCTGGCTTGGAGAATTTTGAGCATTACGTTACTAATGTGTGAGATGAGTGCAATTGTGCGGTAGTTTGAGCATTCTTTGGCATTGCCTTTCTTTGGGATTGGAATGAAAACTGACCTTTTCCAGTCCTGTGGCCACTGCTGAGTTTTCCAAATTTGCTGGCATATGGAGTGCAGCACTTTCACAGCATCATCTTTCAGGACTTGAAATAGCTCAACTGGAATTCCATGGCCTCCACTAGCTTTGTTCATAGTGATGCTTTCTAAGGCCCACTTGACTTCACATTCCAGGATGTCTGGCTCTAGGTGAGTGATCACACCATCGTGATTATCTGGGTCGTGAAGATCTTTTATTATAGTTCTTCTGTGTATTCTTGCCACCTCTTCTTAATATCTTCTGCATCTGTCGAGTCCCTACCATTTCTGCACATATGGAGCCCATCTTTGCATGACATGTCCCCTTGGTATCTCTAATTTTCTTGAAGAGATCTCTATTCTTTCCCATTCTGTTGTTTTCCTCTATTTCTTTGCATTGATCACTGAGGAAGGCTTTCTTATCTCTCCTTGCTATTCTTTGGAATTCTGCATTCAAATGAGTATATCTGTCCTTTTCTCTTTTACTTTTTACTTCCCTTCTTTTCACAGCTATTTGTAAAGCCTCTTCAGACAGCCATTTTGCTTTTTTGCATTTCTTTTCCATGGGGATGGTCTTGATCCCTGTCTCCTGTACAATGTCACAAACCTCCATCCATAGTTCATCAGGCACTCTGTCAGATCTAGTCTCTTAAATCTATTTCTCACTTTTACTGTATAGTCATAAGGGATTTGATTTAGGTCATACCTGAATGGTCTAGTGGTTTTCTCCACTTTCTTCAATTTCAGTCTGAATTTGGCAATAAGGTATTCATGATCTGAGCCACAGTCAGCTCCCGGTCTTGTTTTTGCTGACTGTATAGAGCTTCTCCATCTTTGGCTGCAAAGAATATAATCAATCTGATTTCGGTGTCAACCATCTGATGATGTCCACGTGTAGAGTCTTCTCTTGTGTTGTTAGAAGAGGGTGTTTGCTATGACCAGTGTGCTCTCTTGGCAGAACTCTATTAGCCTTTGCCCTGCTTCATTCCATATTCCAAGGCCAAATTTGCCTGTTACTTCAGGTGTTTCTTGACTTCCTACTTCTGCATTCCAGTTCCATATAACGAAAAGGACATCTTTTTTGGGTGTTAGTTCTAGAAGGTCTTGTAGGTCTTCATAGAACTGTTCAACTTCAGCTTCTTCAGAGTTATTGGTCGGGGCATAGACTTGGATTACTGTGATTTTCCTTGGAAACGAACAGAGATCATTCTGTCCTTTTTGAGATTGCATCCAAGTACTGCATTTCGGACCCTTTTGTTGACCATGATGGCTACTCCATTTCTTCTAAGGGATTCCTGCCCGCTGTAGTAGATACAATGCTCACCTGAGTTAAATTCACCCATTCCAGTCTATCTTAGTTCGCTCATTCCTAGAATGCCCATGTTCACTCTTGCCATCTCCTGTTTGACCACTTCCAATTTGCTTTGATTCATGGACCTAACATTCCAGGTTCCTATGCAATATTGCTCTTTACAGCATCGGACCTTGCTTCTATCACCAGTCCCATCCACAGCTGGGTGTTGTTTTTGCTTTGGCGCCATCCCTTCATTCTTTCTGGAGTTATTTCTCCACTGATCTCCAGTAGCATTTTGGGCACCTACCAACCTGGGGAATTTATCTTTCAGCATCCTATCTTTTTGCCTTTTCATACTGTTCATTAATTAGGTCTCAGTAATACTTGGTAGTTGATTGGTCTTGTGTGCCTTATGTCAGATTTATCCCCTTATTTCATGTTTGATGTGGTATTAGTTTTTATATTAATTTCTGCTTGTTATATGGAAATTTAGTTGATTTTTGTCTATCTTGAAACTCTGCTCAATGCATTTTGTAGTTCTAGTTGCCTTACGGAGAACATAGAATGTTCTGTATAGAAAAGTTAATAATTTGTGAATAAAGGCAGTTTTTACTTCTTCCTTTTTAATTTAGATGCCTTTTATATTTTTGTCTTGCTGTCTTAAACTGACTACTCTGTTTACATGATGATTTGCATTGATTGATTTTCAAATATTAAACTAACCTTTCATTCTAACCCCACTTGGTCATGATTTGCTATGTTTTATATTTATTGTTGGGTTTGTTTTGCTAAGTTCATGAGAGAGAGTGGTCTGTTTTCCTGTATTGTCTGTTTTTACTATCAGAGTAATGCTGGCCTTATGGGATTTCCCAGGCGGTGCAGTGTTAAAGAACCCTCCTGCCAGTGCAGGGGACACAAGAGATGTGGGTTCGATCCCTGGGTGGGAAAGATGCCCTGGAGGAGGGAATGGCAACCCAGTCCAGTATGGAAATCCCATGGACAGAGGAGCCTGGTGGGCCCCAGTTCATGGGGTTGCAGAGTCAGACTCGATTGGGCAACTGAGCACCCACACAATGCTGGCATTATAGGTGAGCTGGAAAGTCATACTGTGTCTCCTCAGATATTTGGTAGAATTTCATACTGAAGACATTTGAGCCTAGAATTGTCTTTGTGATAAATGTTTTTACAAATTCAGTTTCTTTAACAGACACAGGTTCCGTGGGTTATCTTTTGCTTTTTGAGTAAGTCTAAGTCTGACTAGAAGTTTGTCGGTTTTTATTGATCTTAAAGTACCTGCATTTGGTTTCTTTGTTTTTTCTCTATTTTATTTTTTCCCTATTTTGTTTATGTTCTTTGTTATTTTCCTTCTCTGGTTTATTGTCACTTTAATTTACTTTTTTTCTAGTTGTGTTTAGTTAGAAGGTGAGGTTCTTGATTTGCACCCTTTTTTAATGGAAAATTGTACGGCTTTAACTGCCTTCTACAGACTTTAGTATATTTTCATTTCCATTCAGTACAAAATACTTCCTGAGTGTTTTAATATTATCTTTGTGTCCTGAATTGTTCTGTGTAATTTCCATATATTTTTCTGAAGTTGTTTTCCAATTTCATTTTGATCCTGTAACATAATTTATATGCTGAGTTATTTTAAATTTATTAAGACTTTGATGTCTCTATTTCTGCCTCCTTTCCCCATCCCTGTGATCCTTTTTTCTTGATAATCATATATGTTATATTTTGGACAGTAATTTTTGCTTTTGGTTCATGCGTTATGTTGAGGGTTGTTTGTTTATTGCAAGTCCCAGCAAGAATGTTCCAGTTGTGTCTGTTTTTGTTTAACCACTGATTTTTAGAATGATACTCAGTAAGTCACTTAACTCTTCTGTTGCCTGTTAAGGAGATAAAGCCTAGGAGGAAGGAGGTGATAATAGTTGTTGTAAAGTGTGAAGTATTAAAACACCAAACAAACAAAAAATACAAAATACCTTTTGTCTCCAAGGTAAAATGTATTACTTTGTTATTTCACCTTTGAGCAAAGCCATTCAATTATGTTTCTATTCTTCTTACTTGGTTTATAGGCTTTTTATGGAAATTCTCAATGACTGTACTGATGTGGACGAGATCAAATTCCAAGAAGATGGTTCTTGGTGTCCAATGAGACCGAAGAAAGAAGCTATGAAAGTATCCACCCAACCATGTCCCAAAATAGAAAGTATGTGCAGAATGGCTGCAGAGAGCAAAGCAGTGAGACTCGTGTGTTGTGAGACTGTAGCATTCGCCTCGGCCGTTAGAACGCTTGTTTGGAGTTCAGTGTCCTCAGTTTACCTTTTGATCGTTACACATCTTATTTCTCCCAAATGATTTTTCTTAAGACATGTGCAGAGGTTTATACCACATTATAATCAGTCTTTTCATAGTATATTTTTCATATATAAAGTAAATAACCATGTAAATTGTCTTATTATTTTTATTGAAGTATAATTGCTGTACAATATTATGAAAGTTAAAGGTGTACAGTATAGTGACTCATAATTTTTAAAGGTTATACTCCATTTATAGTTAATTGTAAAATATTGGCTATATTCCCTGTGTTGTACAACATATCCTTGTAGCTTATCCTGAACCTAATAGCTTGTACCTCCCGCTTCCCCACCCCTCTAATGCCCCTCTTCTCTTCCCTCTTCCCACTTGTCACCACTAATCTGTTCTCTATGAGTGTGCTGCTGCTTTGTTACATTCACTAGTTATATTTTTTATATTCCACATATAGGTGATTTCAGATAGTATTTGTCTTTCTCTGATTTTTTTCACTTAGCATCATGCTGTCCAAGTTCATCCATGTTGGTGCAAGTGGCAAGATTTTTGTTTTTAATGGCCGTGTGCATGTCTGTAGGTACACACCATATCTTCCTTATCCATTCATCTGTTGATGGACACTTAGGTTGCTTCCCTATCTTGGCAGTTGTAAATAATGCTCTTATGAGCTTTGGGGTGCATGCATCTTTTTGAGTTAGTGTTTTTGTTTTGTTTTTCAGTATATACCCGGGACGGAATTGCTGGGTCATAGGGTAGTTCTGTGTTTAGTGTTTTGAGAAACTGCCATGTTGTTTCCCACTGTGGTTGCACCACATTCCCACCAACAGTCATCTGGATTACCTTTTCTCCACATCCTCACCAATACATTGCTTGTAGTTTTTAGAATCATCTTAATATGCTGTGCTTGTTACAACGTGCAGATTTATGTGACATTTCTATGGATAGTTTTTCAGAATTGTTTTTAGAGTATCTGTTGGAGGAACGAACCCCAAGTAGACATGTGGATAGAGAGGCTGCATTTTCCATTAATGGAGGGTGGGGAAAGATGGTCATACGTTAGTTGGTTTGAAAAAAAAAAAAAAAGGTGAGTTCAGAGCTCATTGCTTTGTGGGAAGAAATATGAGCCTGAGTTACACTTAGCTCAGCCTTCAGCTCCCTGTGATGTCCGTGCTGAGTGGGGAAATTCAGGGCCATCTGAGAAATTGAAACCTGAGGTGCACCTAGTTTCTTTTTATCTGATATAGTCCACTCACTGAGTTTTGTGCTGACTGTGTTTCACATCTGGCAACGTAATGAATAATAGGTGTTCAGAGTAGGAGGAGAGGAAAAAGTAAAGGATTTTATGTCAGTATTAATCATTCTCCTGTGTTGTTACTGAACCCGTGGGAATGATCAAGGTTTCCCTCATATGTGAGAAAAATAGTGATTTAATTAGTTGCTACTGCTTTTCCATGATCAAGTAGCATGCATTTTCTACTAAGTAGATTGTAGAGCATATTTTCTTTGAAACAGTGAGTTAACATATCGTGTAAGACTATGGAAGTGGGTAGAAAGGAGAACCTAAGTAGGTAATTGGTAAGAAAAACTTCGAATGTCTGAGTAACTTGTTAAAGTGAGATAGTTAGGCTTTTTTTCAACTGATACTATCAAAGTGAGCATTTTATCCAGTTCTGGCTTGTGGTGAAGAGCTTATGTATTCTTTGATATAAGCACCACTGCTTTGTTAGAATGGAAGTGTTTGATTCTGACTTCATACTACCATGTCTGTGAGAATACACAGCCAGTAAAGCCACATACTCTTGTCCACGGCCAGAGACCAGCCCCTTAACTCCAGATGTCTGTCTATAATGTGAGTCCTCACCGGGGGAGATAGTGTGAGGAGCAGGATCTACACAGATCTACTGGCAGTACTGGGGAGATAACTCGGCAGGTGCCGTCTGAAAGAGGTTTTGGTCTTCTCACAAGGCATTGTGCTCCCTCTATCTCCTAGGTAAGCAGTCGTTTCATAGATGAATGTCTGAAGTTAGAGAGTTAGTCTCTGTCCATGGCACGAGTATGGACTTTATGGGCTGTGTATTCTTTAGGACATGCTGCACAGTTTAAAACTTACGGTTAGAGCTTGTATTACACCTCTCACTTTTTTTTCCCCACTCTGTTCCCTCCATGTAGCTTCAACTGTCCTCAGTAAGCCGTGTGCAGTGACTGTAGCCAATGAGCCAAGCAAGAAGAAAGTGGATGTCATTGACCTAACAGTAGAAAGCTCTTCTGATGAAGAGGAAGGCCCTCCTGCCAAAAGGAAATGCATCTTTATGTCAGAAACACAAAGCAGCCCAACCAAAGGGTTTGTGAATTTATAGTTCACTATTGTTTATTACACTTGGAACTAACTGTTCCTGGGTTAGGTTTGTAAATGGCTCTTGGAGAGTGGCATAACCATAGAGGGCCACTTTAATTTGTGTTCTGTTCAGTTGAAATATTTTCAAATGAGCATGTTGTTCATGGGAAAGCAAATTTTGATGAAGATATTCCCGTCTTTGGGAAGTGAGGGTTGAAATCTTCTCATGTCTAAATATTTCATATTGAACACTTGCTGTTATTTTCTTGACTCTTTGTAAGGAGTAAATTTGGCATCACAGACCACCGTGAGGAAGTGGAGTGTGTGGAGTGTGTAATTGGCAATCTGACCAGTGTGGATTCTACTTTTGACACCATTGCTTACTCGTTCTGTGATCTTGGATGAAATACTTAACTTGTTAGAGCCTCCTTTTTCTGTTCTGTAAAATGGGGTTAAGTAATGCCTACCTCATAAGGTTATATTCAGGTTTCAATAAAATAATGCAAGAGCTCAGCCTGATTCAGGCCCATGGTAATTTTCTCAGTAAAAAATGATTGCCTTCCCTTCTCACCCTCTCCAAAGCACAGTGTGGGCAAGTAAATGTGGTCTAGCATTTGTTTCTAAGGCATCTAAATGACAGGTTTAAGTAATTAGCAATAGATAATTTTGAGAGATTTTAGAACCTGCAAGAAAGTAGCAGAGGGTTCTCTCGACATCCCATGAGCATATTATTCCAAACTTGGGTGTGCCAGTCTTGTCTTTTGACCTCTCATTGCACTTCTTTTCTCTTAATGGCTTTATTGGAGTGTAATTTACATACCATAAAATCCCACATCTGAAGTCTTGAGTTGCACAGTTCAGTGGTTTTATTAAATTCATAGGTACGCAGTTATCATCACAACTCAGTTGTAGAATATTCTCAACACCCAGTAAACGTCTGTCATGTTCCTTTGAGTTAATCCCCATGCACACTCCAGTCTGGCAACCATTGATCTCCTTTTTATTGCTATAAATTTGCCTTCTCTAGGCATTTTATACAAGTCGAGTTATATTCTCGGTGCACTTTTGAAACATTCATTTTTTGCAGTTAACTTTTGAAACCAGGAGAATTAAAGCTTTCTGTGCTGCCTTCTTCACTGTTAAAATACTTGTATTTCAAGATGTGCTTTCCACATCACAGTGAGAGTGCATTTTTTTTCTTAGTGGAACTGAAAATGAAATAAGTATTTCAACTGGAATTTTTTTTCTGGGATGCTGATCATTTATGGTTTCTCTCAGACAGTTTGGTTGGCACTTCTAGAATTTAAATGATAAAAAATGAAAATAGAGTTTTGAAATGTTTACTGGCTTAGATGTGATATTTCCAGAGTTTACTCTCTAATAAAATGCTTTAGAGCATGCTGGGGAAACGTAGGTTGCACAATATATAATTAGATGGGTATATATATATATATATATATAGTTAGATGGATTCACACCAGGTTGAAGGGTTACTGTTATCTTGGAGGGTGTCTCTGGTGGCTCACTGTAAGGATCATCTGAGATGACCTCACCATGCTGAGGAATCAGGACAGTTCACACCTGTGATCAGCTACCACAGAGATAGATGTTGAGTCTCATCTAGGGTAAAAAGAAAAACCTAACATTTAGAGTATAAGGTGGAAATTTGTGACTAAACCAGCAACACGTGAAAATTTTGGTTTAAATCGTAAAGTGCAGCTACCCCATTCATTCTATGAAGCTGGCGTAATTCTTAATACCCAAACTTGACTTATACATTAACAGCCAAATTGGAAAACTGTTATGAAACAGGCTTACATTAGGAAGATCAATGAAAATTCTGAATTTGATCTTAGTAAATTATTTAATAATATGTTAAAATGGTATCCTTTAATGCCAAGTAGAGTTTATCCAAGAATGCTTTATAATTAGGAAATACATTGATAAAATGGATCTTGTCATAGACAGCTAGTCAGCTCTCCACATCTGTGGATTCTGGCAATTGTGGATTATCAGAAATGGCTAGAGGAAAATTTTTTTTTTTAAGTTTCCAAAAGCAGGAACTATTTCACATAGCATTTGCATTGTATTAGGTCTTATAAGGTATACATACATGAAGTCGCTCAGTCGTGTCCGACTCTTTGCGACCCCGTGGACTGTAGCCTACCAGACTCCTCTGTCCATGGGATTTTCCAGGCAACAGTACTGGAGTGGATTGCCATTTCCTTCTCCAAAGGATCTTCCCAACCCAGGGATCGAACCCGGGTCTCCCGCATCGTAGACAGACGCTTTACCGTCTGAGCCACCAGGGAAGTCCTGTAAGGTATAAGGTAATCTAGAGATGAATTTTATGGTATTTGAGGTAAGGGACTTCAGGATCTGTGAGTTTTGGTATCCTTCTGGGGAGAGGGTCTTTGGACCCAGTCCGCTGTGAATACTGAGGGACGACTGTATATCATCATCTTAATAGATGATGGCCTTCTGTAAATTAACAGCCATTTAGCTAGAAGCTCTCTGAAGTGTCAGAATTCACTTAATGGTTTACCACTTGAGCAGATTTGTTCTTAGATTGCATTAACAAAAGAAGCAGTATCCAAGATACATACCCATGCCAGTTCTATTCCATTTTAGGCTAAATGACTTTCACTTAGACCATTTTAGTCAGGGCTTTCATCAAGAAGGGTATTAATGAGAGCAGCCAGAGGAGGGAAAGAGGACAGTGAGTAGCCTGATGGATGAGTGGGTCAAAGGACTGAAGCTGTGAAGCCAGGAAAAGAGAAAATGTGGTATTTACCTTGTAGGTCTTGAACGGGAGTCATTGGTGAACTGGGTTAAGTTTATTCTTTGTTATAGCATTTGGCAGATACACATCCAGTAGAGGAATGATACATGAAAACTTTCCATTGGAGTTTTCTGAACACTAAGAACATTGATGTTTTTCTGTGTTAAGGTAGAGTGGATGCCACCTGTGCAGGCGTCACAGTGGTGACCATACTGTGATTATTTCATCTGTGTAATCCTGTCCAACTCTTAGTTTTTTGGTTTTTTTTCTGGTTTTGTGTCTGGTCATTCTTCTCATGTCCTCCCTTTTGTGTCAGCATCTGGAAATTTTCCCTGAGGTGAAAATTTATCATAGGGCTTCTTAGTGTTAGTAAGCAAATGGGGAATAGAGGGAAAATAAGACTTTTAGAAAACCTCTGGTGTTTTTCTAAATTAACAGATAATTTTAAAATATTATGTACCTACTCCATGCCTTGGAAATTGAATGATTGCTTTGTCATTAATAAAGAAGTATTCTCAAGACAGGAAGCAAAGATTAGAGATACATTAAGACTGTGGTTTTGGAGAAGACTCTTGAGAGTCCCTTGGACTGCAAGGAGATCCAACCAGTCCATCCTAAAGGAGATCCGTCCTGGGTGTTCATTGGAAGGACTGATGTTGAAACTGAACGCCAATAATTTGGCCACCTGATGTGAAGAGTTGACTCATTGGAAAAGTCCCTGATGCTGGGAGGGATTGGGGGCAGGAGGAGAAGGGGACGACAGAGAATGAGATGGTTGGATGGCATCACTGACTCGATGGACATGAGTTAGGGTGAACTCCGGCAGCTGGTGATGGACAGGGAGGCCTGGCGTGCTGCAGTTCATGGGGTCACAAAGAGTCAGACACGGCTGAGTGACTGAACTGAACTGAAGAATCATTAGAAATTGGTAGCAGAATTGAATCTTTGAAAATATGTTTATGATCATAAAGTGGGAACACCTGGTGAATTTCAGGTTTATAGATAAAAATTCAAGTCACTGAATTTTCAGACATCTAAGTCTGGGCCAAGTATGATGAATTTAGTGATCTAGTACTCTAGAATACTAATATTTGCTGTCTAGCAGTATGCCAGAAATTTTCTTTTGTGCTGTGAAATTATGTTGTTGTTCAGTCACTAATTCATGTCTGACTCTTTGTGACCCTGTGGACTGCAGCATGCCAGGCTTCCTTGTCCTTCAGTATCTCCTGGAGTTTGCTCAAACTCATGTCCATTGAGTAGATCATACTCTTCGCATCAGGTGCCCAAAATACTGGAGCTTCAGCATCAGTCCTTCCAATGAATATTGAGGGTTGATCTCATTTAGGATTGACTGGTTTGATCTCCTTGCAGTCCAAGGGACTCTCAAGAGTCTTCTCCAGCACCATAGTTCTTAAGCATCAATTCTTTGGCACTCAGCCTTCTTTATGGTCCAACTGTCACATCCGTACATGACTGCTGGAAAAACCGTAGCTTTGATTGTACTGACCTTTGTCAGCAAAGTGATGCCTCTTCTTTTTATTAATAATGTGCAGTCCGGTATCACTGACAGAAATAGAGCTGACTTGGACAAGGATAGTGACTTTGTACTTAAATATGATGAACCACAGGTGACAGTAAACAACCTGTAACGTTTCCTGTGTAGTAACCGTGTGACTTTGGGAATTCTGTAAGCTCAGTTTTCTCATCTGTAAAATAGGAATGATAATAATGTGCAACTCACTAAGTTATTGTGAGGATTGAATGAAATAATGGCAATGACAGTGCTCAGTAAAGCATGGAAAAGTGACGTATTTTGGCCATTGTTATTATTCATCTTATATTTGACAAACCGCCCAATAACTCTTTTTTGTTACATGAAACAAAAAACAGACAAAAAATAATATGCTGTTTAGGTTTGTCATAGCTTTCCTTCCAAGGAGCAAGCATCTTTTAATTTCATGGCTGCAGTCACTGTCTGCAGTGATTTTGGAACCCAAGAAAATAAAATCTTTCACTGTTTCCACATCTGTTTGCCATGAAGTGATGGGACCAGATGCCATGATCTTAGTTTTTGAAAGTCGAGCTTTAAGCCAACCTTTTCCTGATATGCATAAAGCTATAAAAACTTATATGTGTACATAATACATAATGTACATATAGGCCTGTGTGTGTATTTGCCAATCCTATGAGGAGGGAGTAACAAAATGTTTTTAGTATTTATAGCGTCACATACTTAAACCCATAATTCCACCAGACATAGCCATTTAGATTTCACCGTGGTTCCTATTATTCCATGTCTATAAATACATCTATTTTTGCACAGGCATTAGAGTTGTTTACCTTTCCGAATGTGATCTTTGTGAGGCTTCTGATTGAGATAAAAATCCGCTGCTGCTACTGCTGCTACTGCTGCTAATTGTGTCCGACTCTGTGTGACCCCATAGACGGCAGCCCACCAGGCCCCCCGTCCCTGGGATTCTCCAGCCGAGAACACTGGAGTGGGTTGCCATTTCCTTCTCTAGTGCAGGAAAGTGAAAAGTGACGGTGAAGTCACTCAGTCGTGTCCGACTCTCAGCGACCCCATGGACTGCAGCCCACCAGGCTCCTCCGTCCCTGGGATTTTCCAGGCAAGAGTACTGACTGGAGTGGGGTGCCAAAATCCGCTACCAGTAGGTAATTTGATAATCCTAACAAATGGCGAATTTTACCCATTCTGTATGAAGTTGAATTTGTGTTAATGTTACAAAGTTCAGGTAATCGGATTTAACTTACCCTGAATTGTTTAATTTTTCAGATATTTGCTGAGATTGTAGATGTTGATTAATAATTTGTACTCACTGGATTGTGGCATTTTTACCTGTTGTGTAGCATTTTATATTGGTGAAACAAGGAATAGTTAATCACCCAGAGTTTTACGTTATGAGAGCAGAAGATGTGCAGTGGTTAAGGGTTACTGTGGTGACGAGTACACGGGGACATTGACCTCACTTCTGTGCAGGTGTAAGTAAAGGGCCAGGGAGGGAAAGTGAGTGTTGTTTTCTATGAATCTGATCCAGGTTGAAAGGTCAGTTGAGGATGAAGAGAAGAGCCAGTGTGAGATAATCAGAGCCACTTTTTATGCCCCCTTGTGTGTACAAACATGCCAGTCTCTATTTCCTTCTTATTTCCCATGACCCCATGCCCCAGTTTCTGATACACATTCCTGTGTGGGAGGTAGGATCATGTGTAATTTGGAAACACTTCTGGTGATTCCCTGTTCTACTTTCATCCTTGTAGAGGACCAGTGTCTTCAGACTTCCAGAAGCAGATGTGCTTTAATATAACATGCATACTTGAGCTCATATCAGGGCTCTCTTTCCCCCTCCAGAGTCTACCTTTGTGGTTTTAGATGGCCAGGTAACACTGGCATCCAAGAAACCTCCTGATTGTAACTGAGGCAGGTTGCTCTTTTTGTTGGTCTTCACCTACGTCTGGAAAATGTGTTTTGAAATACTTAGCTTATGTTGTTGTCTCAAGCATACTGTATTTCCCATATTCCCAAATAGATCAGTCTCAGTTCACTTGGTTTCCTGAGACTAGCATTTGCTAACACAGCCACGTATATCCTCTCAAGATGACTTTGTTTTCCTCCTTTCCAGTGACGTCTGTATTTTTTGAAAAATAGTACAGAATAACAGGGCTTCCCAGGTGGCTCAGTGGTGAGAATCCTCCTGCCAGTGCAGAGGCTGCAGGAGATGCTGGTTTGATCCCTGGGTCGGGGAGATCCCCTGGAAGAGGAAACGGCAACCCACTCCAGAATTCATGCCTGGGAAATCCCATGGACCAGAGGAGCTTGGTGGGCTATAGTCCATGGGGTCTCAGAGTCAGACATGACCTAGTGACTGATCATATACACGCACGTGCTGTTTCTATCAGTTGTGCGTCATCTTTGTAGTGACCCCTTCCAGCTATGGAGATTGTGCCTGTCTCGTTGAGCTCACAGAAGTTTTATTTTTCACAATGTACGGTGGTGGGACCCGTCTGTACATCTTTACTGGAAGCTGGGGCATCTTCACCTTTGGTGTTTCTGGTTTAAATTACGTGTACTCTGTGCTTTGAAACCACTTTAAGGGATGCTTTACTAAGTAGCCCCTGAAGGGCTACCCTGACCAAGGAGCTGTGAGTCTTCAGTCTCTCGGAGACAACAGCTGAGGTTTTAAGCTTGTAGTCAGGAACTTCCTCACGTAGTCTGGCATATGTGGCTTTGTCAGGCAAGACTAGGTTATTGAGCTTGTCCCATATTTTGCCTTTGGCCTTGCCCCCGACTTGCTCACTGGGTGTTTGTCTTTCTTGGCTGGCTTTCTGGCATCTACTTTTTCTTGTCATCCTTGGGTAGCATCTCAGAGATTGGAGAGCAGCTGCTACCCCGGCAGCCTCACTAAGATGTTGAACAAAAAGATGGTCGCCATCAGCCAGAGGGTCCATGACGTTGCTTAGTTTCTTTTATATATATATATATATATTTAAGATGTTTTCTTGAGGACTTCTAATCATTAACTCTGGACTAAGATATAATGACTATTAAGTGGGAAGAATGCAAAATCATTTCTCTTTTTTCCTGAACTACTTCAAAAATATGTTTAACCATACTGTTTCTTGAAATTATAAAATAATTATAGTGTATATATACAGTGTGTATACATATATGTATAAATACCAATAATAAATTATCCTAAGTATATTTAATTTGTGTTTTTAGTAGCATGAACAGTGAATTTCAAAGTCATAGCTCTCCTAAAAGAGTAGATGGTATCATGGTAGCTAGTGTTTTTATTTCTGAATGTTATGTCTTAAATCCTGAATGTTTTATTCTTAATCTAATTTCTTTTCTGATTGCTACTGGTTTTTTATCAGACTGGCTGGCTTTAGGACTGTCTTTACTCAGGTGATCCCCAGATAAGAGTGCTAATAATTAACACAATTCATGTTACATAATGGAAGGAATTATGTTTGAGCTATAGTAAGTAAGTAGCTTTAGTCATAAAGGTACCCTGATTTAAATCAAATTTTCGGAGTCTTCTAAATTTTCGGAGTCTTCTATTTTCTTTCTAAATTTCTTTATATATAAGTTACTAATATCACATGCATGTTACACATACATTAATAAAAGCAGTGTGTAGCGTATAGCCCTATTTGTGGTTCAGAGTTCTATGTTTTGCTCTAGCAGTGTTCTTTATGTTTTAGTGCCACCTTGCTCTTATGTCACAGCTGCTATTGAGAGGCAACATATTCATGTTAAAGTGAAGACTGTTATGAAAGAGGAGAGTGAGTGGCGTTCTGTGTAGTGAGTAGCTGCCACATAGTTGTTCTGAAGCTTAGTGAACTTACGATTGAGAATGCCCCGTAGTACAGCTCTTCTCTCCTGTGAACTAACAGCCAGATTGTTTGTAATTTCCCATGCTATTTAAAACAGGGTTCTCATGTATCAGCCATCTTCTGTAAGGGTGCCCAGTGTGACTTCGGTTGATCCTGCTGCTATTCCGCCTTCATTAACAGACTACTCAGTACCATTCCACCACACGCCAATCTCAAGCATGTCCTCAGATCTGCCAGGTATGTGAAGAGTTGTTTTGTTTTTTATCAATTTTTTTTTTACCATTTATTTTTTATCTTAATCTGTGAAGCAAATATAATTTAAGTATCTTAAATAAAAATGCAAAGGAAATTGCTAAGGAAAGGGTTCCTGTAAGAGTGATACCTGTTTTAAATATTAATCACGTTCAGTTGCTATCATTTTAACTACCGAGCAATCTATAGATTTTGTTGGGAGGAAATAGAGTGGTAGGGTAGTGGGAAAATTTGACGAAATTTATTCTCCTGCATAGAGGATGTACCACAGGGAGACTTTTTCTTGGTTTGTTTTTCATGAAAGCTTCACAGGTTAGGGAGAATGTTTTCTCATACTTTTCTTTTCTAAAAGCGCATCACTTCTTGGTAGCCCATCACGACTTCAGAATACACTTGAGAACTGTGAGGTCAGGTTGCCTGCCAGCTTTACCCTGTAAAAATCAGATCTGCCTGCCCTTTTTCCACAACACTCCTGAGTGTTTAGAGTTATCTTTTTAAAAAAACATTTCTTTTTTTTAATTGGAGGATAATTGCTTTACAATGTTGTGTCGGTTTAGGAATATCTTTTATATGATATTAACAGCTAAAAACGTCATGGCTGCCTGAGCTACCGTAGTATCAAGTTTTTTCATAGATCAAATTGGCACAAGTTTAGAACCAGTGACTTTATGACTTCCCTTCTCTCTGAAGGGCCCTTTTATTGAAATTCAGTTACCTCCTCCTGTTATTAATTTTCTTTTCTGGATTTAGGAAGTTAATTTGACCTGTGATTTATCCTTCTTAGGCCTCTTAATAAGGTCTTTATTTTAAGCACAATATATATTCTATTGGGTGAAATTTGTGTTGTTGGAACAGTTGATAGTTGTGTAATCTGGTCAGGTGTAATTTTGTTCAGAGTTTATTCAGTTTGAATACAATTTAATGGAAAAGAGTAAACTAAAAATAGTATCCATCAAAAAAAATGTTAAAAGCTTTTTGGTTCTTAAATATATCTCCTCCACATGTTCTTTGGGAATTGGTTATTTAAAAAAAAACTGTTTGTAAACCCAGCCAGCACCAGTTACAGAGTTACTGCTGATACAAAGCTTGATCTTGAGTTACAGGTGAAGTTTCATGGTCCATAAGAAAGAGGGAAAGTCAGAGTCTTAATCCCTAACTGCCATGTTTTATTTTGACTGTGGCTAGTTTTAAATGAAGTTGAAAGGTTTCCACATGTCATCTTAGTATGTGTTACAAATAAGCATTCCAGAAGAATTCATTTCCTAAAGATCTTGAATTAAAAATTAATCCTGAGGAAAAAGATAATGAACATTCTCTGTTTACTAAGTGACTCTGGCCATTTAGCAATAGAATAGATACAATGTACAAATCACTTGCTCTGTTAGTTTTTGAATTGTGTGAGTTTGGATGAATTTTTAATTTCAGAGAATTTATATTTCAAAATTTGGGCATAAAGTCAGACTATTTACTTTATAAAATGTACAGATTTGAGAAAAATGCGATAAAATATGTTAATTGTGTATTTCATAAAATACATTCAAGCTGGTAAGAACTATTATCCAGGACTGGTATTTAGCCATTATAAGCTAGTATAGTGATACTGCTTATTAAAATGAACGGAATAGAATAGGATCTATTGTACTTTAGAAGAGTTACCAGTTTACCGTCATTTATGAATTATGTAGTAGTTACTTGATCTAAATAGTTTAGTTTTTATTTGGGTTTTACTGTTAACATGCTCTTTTGTAATTAGTAATTACTTTGGAGATTTTTTTGTGCATAATTTTTATGTAATTAGTCATACTGTACAGAGTTTTGATATTTATAAATTTAATAATTTATAATAAAATATTAAATAGAATACCAAGAATTGAGAGATGACAAACTCTTAATACATTTCTTAACATTCCTTTTAAACATCATAAACATGAATCTTCTGAATCTGCAGGAGAACAAAGAAGAAATGATATTAATAATGAACTGCAGCTTGGAACATCTTCTGATACTGTGCAACAGTGAATGCAAAAATAAAACATAATTTGTATTTGTGGAATGGAAAACAGCTTGATTATTTCACGAAAAAATATGACTGCCTTATTATTGCTAGTGCCATATTGTCAGGTGCGAATGGTGCTCAAAAGTTGTATCATTAAAATTTGAAAGTGCTAAACATTTACATATTTAATCATGTAGCAGTTACGTTTTGTTAAACTTCATGGCTCAAGTAAGTAAAATGTGTTGTTATTAATAAGACATACAGAGTCAGTTTCACATGAAGAAGCGTTTAAAATCTAAAAACTACAGATCTATCAGTATTGAGAAAAGCATTTAGAATGTACCATCATAATTTTTAAAACTACCTGCTTTTTTAGTTAAAGATAATTATGAAATACTTAAGAGTGAAAACACAACATACCATTGCAGTTCAAACTTATGGTGAAATAAGAATAGCATTTTACTGAACTTTTATAAAGTATTAAGGCAATAATGTTTTAATCACTATTCATGAAGCTTCATCTGTTTCATGTAAGAGTTTTCATAGTCTATACTTACAAAGTAGAATTATAAGACATTGTTGATAATATTTTTTTAATAGAAGGAATAACATCTGAAATACTGTTCAAGCTTCAGTGTTACTGTTGGAGAGAAAATGGTTTAAGTGAGAAATATTTACATTGAAATATTATTGACTTTTATGTAGACAGCATCTGTATAATACAGCTAGGGAGATACAGTGGGTTTCAGTCAAAATTTCAGAAAAATTTCTAGATACTTTTATTATGGCATTGTATGTTATATTCAGTTATCCTTGGATGAGATGTCAAAAGATACAGATCAGTAGACTGTTAGCACACATGAAATAATCATCCAGTAATAGAAATGCTGAATATATAAAACTTGCAGATGATATTATAAGGGCTAGACAGATTTTGAATTACTGTTCAGCTGCCGCAGAGAGAGGATTTACTCAGCGGTATTATTACTGTGAACAGAAACTCGCTTACTGAAGTACATCACCTCCTTAGTATCACTTTAATGGGGAACTCTTTGGAAAAATTGGTTATGATTCCCTTTGTCCAGTGTTGGCTCAAATCTTGTATCTTATAGCTAGTGATAGCCATAAGAAACGACAAGTCATGTCAGCAGTTTTCAAAAATCTTTTAGAAGTTGAATGACTTCTTTCAAATGATTGGTGCTACAGCTTGTATTATTCAGTAAGTATTATCATTTTACCCTTATTTAGAGATTATAAGGGAATAAACTTAAACATTTATCAGTTGTATTAACACAGGTTAAATATAATTTCCCACTCATATTCTCTATTTAGACTAACAGTCCAGTATCATAGTACACTCTATTATGATTATTGTACTTGAGGTGACCTTGAATACCAGGATATAAAAACTCATAGAATAAATAGAAATTGGCCTTAGTAATCATATACCTAATATATGATTTTTTTTTTATAATGTTTTAGAATTTAGTCAAGCAGAGGTCTAGGGAAACTGACCTTGAAGTTTATTGCTAGACTTTTCAGACATGAAGATTTTATTATTTATTGTTATAACTTTAATATTTCAAAACAGTATTACTGGGCAACCTTTTGTTACTTTTCTATTTCTATATAAGTATAATTGGAGGATCCCAAATCTTTAGAAAACTGCATTAGCTTATAACCCAGTACACCTTGGCAAGGTTTAGCTTGTTAGTAAGCAGCGGCTACGAAGTGCTTGCTTTATGCAGCGTATTGAACTGTGTACTGCTCCTTTTGTTGTGGGAACCGGGGGACAGAGAGCTGTCCGTGAAATAGACATTTATTTGTTTTAGAAGTGATATTTTAGATGAAGCTTAATGTGTATTTCTAAAAAATAAATGTGAAGTGTCTTAAGAGACTAAGCATGTTTTTTTTAATGTCTCAATCCAGATAATCATCTCTTCATTTTATTGCTTCTCATTCCGCTAAGTGAAAATTTGCTTTGACTAGTTCTATTTAAATTTTGGACTCCTCTACCCGTTTTAAACCTCTGGGGATGGTTTTTCCAGTTGGTTTGTCAAGACATATGTACATTTTTGGGTTTTATGCACATAAATATCCTGAAATATCCTGATTGTGGTATAGACCTTCTCTACAGCAGAATGGTAAGGACTTAACCCAAGTGTTCTATGACTTAAATAAAAAATGATTTGGGGAAATAATTCTTGTCTCCAAAATATGAGACAACTATTAACAGAACATTTTTGTTTTAGGTTTGGATTTTCTTTCCCTTATTCCAGTTGATCCCCAGGTATGTATCCTGAATTTAAGCAACTAATTTGTACTGGATTGTTGGTTGTGTCACTAACTAAAAATGACCAGTTGCATAAAATCAGGACAGTCAACTTTCAGTTACTTAAATTGATGGAAGGAAAGTACTTCTATAAATACTTCACAGTTTTACTTGGAGGCATGACATTTTTCAGTTTATGATATTTTGACCTTTACTACTAGCATTTTAAATTATTTTTTGTTTAGTTCAATATAATCATTTGGCATTTCTTAACAAGCATTTGAGTGATTAAAATGAGGGGAAGCAGTGCTGGATGACTGGAAATGTTGAAACTTTATAGAGATAATTTGTAAAACACTTGTTCTGTACATAGAAGATGGCTGAAGCTGATTAAACAGATTGAATCATTAGCTTGATTCTTCCTAGTTTTTAAAGGCAGTCAAATTCAGACTTTGAAGAAGCCCTCACTTAAAATTGCTATACACCAGCCATTCGTGTTTTATCTGTCGGAGATAAGAAACTAGTATTCCAGTGTCCCACCATGAAGACCTTGCAGTGAGCACAGCCTCCACTGATAGGCTAACAGGAGAGGAGGAAAAAGGCACAAGAAAAGCTGATGGGGAAAGCAGACAGAGAAAGAGACCTGGAGAAGTGCTGAGAGTAGGGACGGATAGAGGAAGAACCATGGATCACTGCTCTTGTAGTCTGCTCAGAATCAGCTAACCACAGGTTGTGTATCAGCTTCCTGGTTTAATACTCTGTTTGATCACACAAGCAGTACTGGAAGTTTGGGCCCAAGGTGACAAGCACAAAAAGAGAAGTTTCTTTTCACCCTAAATTGACTTTGCTACATCAGTAGATTCTATAGCAAAATATCTATGTATTTTTCTAGGAGATAGATTCTTCAGGATTACAGTATTACTGACTTCTATGTCAATCATCCTTTTTTAAAAAATCATCTTGGAACCTTGAGGATTTTGATTTTATAGGGCTATTCAGCATGCTTGGTGTCAGGCTAACTTGTTGATAAAAAATAGCTAGAATTGATAATATTGATGAGCTGTCCTTACTGATCTTTCATGTAGTCAATCTAAACACAAACTTAGGACCTCTCCTCTTGTAGTGTGTACTGGGCCTCGCTTATCATACTGAAGTTAGTGCAGTTGTTTCGCACATAAAACAGTCTATGGTGATATAAAATAAAGCTTTTAGCTCTTGTCTCTCTTCCTCCTGGTCAGTATCAGAGTACTTAAACCCAGGTTGAAATTTGTTTGGGGATCAGCAACTAAGATTTAAACCAGCATTTATAAACACTTGCAGGGGGCTGTCAAGCAGACATCTCAGAGGCAGTTAGATTTCCTTTAAGATTTATTCCAAAATTTTGTTTTGTTTTTTATTCCAAAGTACAGGAGATCTCATTCTGAGCATCTCGGGGTAGTTAGCTACCGTGTAGTCTCTATATTAGAGTGTATGCTGTCTTCTAATCACACAAGTACTGTTACATGTATGTAGATAGGAATCAGATGTTGTTTTTCCGCTGATAAGTCTTAACATTGTTCCTTAAGGGTCTAATTAATAATAACTTTTGAAAGAATTATTGAATTTTGTGTTAGCACTTTTGCTTAAAGCCATTAAAGATAAGTTTATTAGCCTTTTACAGTGTGCTTTAAATTTGGTATAAATACATTTAGTGAGCAAATTCAAGACTAAGTGTGATTCATAATTGTGGGGCTAGTATTCAGTATTAACTATAGTTATTATTGACATTTTTGTACTACTACCTACATATTTGGTCAACAGATTCTGTTTTGAGACAGTCAAGAATATGCTGCACTCATCAAATAATGTAAAATGTTAAATTCGTGCCACCTTCTATCCAAAGATGTGAAGTTTTGAGAAATTTTTAAATCCCACCGAGATTTAAATATGTGGCTTTCACTTATGCATATCTAACAGTGTGTAGTCTTTATTTACAATCAATGAAGCCTCTTCCTCACCCGCATCATTGTTTGTTTCAAGCAGTACTGTCCTCCTATGTTTTTGGATAGTCTCACCTCACCCTTAACAGCAAGCAGTGCGTCTGTCACCACCACCAGCCCCCATGAGAGCAGTACTCATGTTAGTTCATCCAGCAGCAGGAGTGAGACAGGGGTCATAACCAGCAGTGGAAGTAACATTCCTGACATCATCTCACTGGACTAAAGAAGGACTCTCGATTCTAGGAATCATTCATCAGAACTGCTCTTTCTTGGATCTCTGGTCCGTGGAAGCTATTTTTTGCTAATGATTGCTTTGATATTTATTGAAATGTCAGATGGATTCGTTTGCCTTCTGAGAGATGAACACAGATGACTGCAACAAGAACCACATGATGTGCACGGATTTTTCTTACTCTTGGTGTCCTCTGGAGCATCAGCTACATTCAGCTGTAACTGTATCCTCCTGAGAGATGGATTTCAAGTTCATGTTACTGGATAGATTCTACAAAAAAGTTAAATTTTTTTTGTTGTAATACACAGCAATAAAATTATGTAAATATTCAAGTATACTTTTTTCTAATTAAAAAAGATGTAATCAGTGATTCTAAAATGACAACTTTTTGTTTAACCTGATGTGAAGGAAAAAATACATGGAAAGAAGTTACATTTGCCAAATGAGTCCTTTCCATGGATTTGTTCTGTTTTGCTGAAGTAATGAAGTCTAGATAAGTGGCCAAAGCTTGGGTTCCACTGTTCTCCGTTTCCATCCAAGAAACATGGCCTGTATGTTTCCCCTGGCGGTTGTTTCTACTCTGGTGTTCTGTGCCCATGAGTGCAGAGTGGAGTTCTGGGATTGTCTGCTCCTTAATAGTGAGTATGTTGAAGAACACTATACAGAGTCTGCCCTGATGTAATGTGTGCTGTTTTTGGTCATTGAACTTTCTCATTCTAGAGATGTCTGTAAATTAGGGCTTACCTTCTCAACGAAGTTCTCTGTGACTGTTGACTGAAATGTGTCTGGATTAAGGTGTGGCTGGAATGTTAAGATTGTGTTCACACTGTCCAGAAATATTGAGAGCATGGAGGCAGTAGAAGAACAGATTTAGGGGCAGTGGGAATAGCAAAGTTTAATTTCTTCCTAAGAACTTCTTTTACTCGTTTATTGTATAGGATAATGTTCAAATCTGCAATGAGTAATACTGACAAAGTATGTCATAGATCTCATTTTTCTCATAGCAGTGATTTTTAAATTTAAAAGAACAAACAATAGCAAAGGGATGGAGGTGGCATCAGATTTCCTTTTTTTAAAAAAGGAGATGTTTGCTGAAACCACAGAAGATGAAAACAGAATTAGAAGTGTTTGGGTATAAGAAAAGTTTGAAGAGAGGATGGGCCTGAAACCCACTTTGAAAACCACTCTCTTACTATGTGTTTGATTTGAAATCTCTCAGGAAGCTGAATTTTACCTTTAGAGAAACATTTTTATCCAGATTTTATACTTTGTTTTCATCTGGCTGCACAATTTTGATTTCTCAAGGAGTTAATACTTTCCGAATGTTTAGCTTTCTCTCCCTAAGCTGTATCTAAGTAAACCTTTGTTTAAAAATCATGAATCTGGCTGATTTCTCAGACTGAAATGCCCAGATGAAGAGTCCACCAGTTTCGTGTAGGACAGGGAACAGTCAGGCCTGGTGCACCTCCAGGGAGCTGCCTTGTCGCTGCTTGGTTTTTCATACCTTCTCAAGTTCTCATGACCTTTGTGCTGTTTTTGTACTCATTTAATTTCCTGTGATTTTTTACATCATCCCTTCTTTGGCTGTATTATCCCCTTAATGTATTATCCCTTTTGGAGAGTTAAAAACATGGAAAACAAGCCTGAATCTTCTGCAGTTGTTACATCATAGTTGCCAGTTTTCAATTCTTAGGACATGTTGCAGTCCTTTCGTCCATACACAGAATTTCTTCCTGGTAAACTTTTATATTGCTGCTCTAAATGTGGATGCAAGTTCTGTTAACTCTGTAATCAGAAAAAGTAACCTGATTTGTGTGATATAATTTGTTAATAAAGAAATGCTGTATATTTGTTATCATTTTGTTACCCATTAGATTCTCAGAGACCCCCCCAACTTAACCAACAGAGTTTTATAAGGTAAATGAAAAAAATAATAGAAATTAGTTCATTTACTCGATTCTTGTAACTGATAACCGCTGTGCTTTTATAGTTGTACTTTTCTTTTCACTATTTTATGTGAACAGTTGTATTGTTCATTTTTGGTGCTTTACACTAAATTACATAAAATTTTTAATTTATCATACAGGCGACTAACATTTTAAAAAATATACTTTTGAGTTTATAATCTTAAAATTGAGACTTTTATGTATGTATCTTTGAAGGTGAGTACCTTTTTGTATGCTTTTGGCTCTATGACAACAGCACGCTTACTAAGCCATTGTCCTTTTTTTAGTATGGCCACCAAATACTTTTACTGGGACCCTGCCTTTGTAGTAGTGTCTTTTACTAGCCAAGATACCTGCTCAACCAAGTATAATTCAGTTTCAGAGGAGGTCATCACTACTTGTACTTAGGTGGCAGCCAACCATCTGCCATCTGATGATGTGTAAGAAAAGGAACTGCAGTTACCAGCCTCTTACAAACACTTAACCAGCCTGTGTTTTTATCTTTGTTCACACAGAAATGTTAGACGAGTTTCCTTGCTCTGATAACTCATGACAATATAATTGGTACTGAATGTAGCTTCAGCCTAGGGTCTGCTTACATCGACTAACTTTTTGATTCTTAGGTAAGCCGCTTTAGGACTTTGTTTCCATTTCTGCCCAGAAGGTACTTTGTTTCCATTTCTGCCCAGAAGGTATAAATCCTTTCATCATCTGTTGTGGGATGATTATAAAGGCCACATGAAACTGTAGAGTCTAGAAAGCTAGAATGGAAATACCATAATTAAGTGAACGATTATGAGTATACATAAGGAGATCCATAACTCTGGGTATAAAGCAAATTTCTCTAGGGTAGAATTTTAAAAGGATTTGAAGAAAGGTTGGATTGTAGAGGAAAGATATTCAACAGACTGTCGTGATTTAGGATTCAGACCTTTCCGCCATTCTTCCTTCAGAGCAGTCCTGAACGTCTGTCATCTAGTAACCAAGGTGTCTGCTTTTCTTCTGCCAAAAAAGTATTTATTTTACATTTCGTCTTTTTAAGTAAAGTTGAATTTTATAAAATATTAGTTCTCAACTCAGTCGTTCATTTCTCTCTAGTCCCCAGTGGGTGTGAAAAAAGTCTCCCCCCCACCCCAAGTAAACACTTATTTTCCTAATCTTTTTCATCGTGGAAAACGTAGAGCAGTGTGCCATTTAAAACTTGGGTCTGATGTTGTATTTTGTGACCCTGGGTCTAGGTCTGTGTGTTGTGGGAGCATGGAGTTGTCATTTAGATTGGTAATTCATGATAGAACCTGATTCACCATCTTTTCTGCTACATTTCTACGTGAATATGGTGGAACTTACAGAAAAGAAATTAAATAACTTCTCTGCTTTTTAAAGAATGACTGGTTTGTAAGCCCCCACTTTTTTGTTAGGAACCACACTCCAATTCCTAGCAGAAACCAATAAATCTATATAAAAATGCCCATTCTGCTTTAATGCTTGTCTGATTCAATATTTTTTTTGTTTGTTTATGTTGGTAATACATGCTTATTGTGGGAAGTCCAGACAATACAGAAAAGGTAGAAAGGGCACTTAAATATTTTTGAATGTTTCTTGCCGGTCTCTTTGCTACATGTTTGATTTTACATAGTTTTATTCCTTCTCAGTGTAAGTTGTATCTTGATTGTTTTTTCTCAGTCTCCAGGCATTATTCCATGTTACTAAAAACTGCGTTGTATGGATGTGCCATGCTTTCTGTTGCTTTTCCCTGTTGGCATTTTAGTTGTATCTCATGATGCTGTTACAGTGCATGTCTTTGTGCATAAATTATTTCCTTAGGATAAATTCCTGGAGGTGAGCTTGAGTCAAGGATGTAAATACTTCTGTAACTTTTGGTGCACAACAGTTTTCCAAATGGTTTTGCTAACCATGTGGTATGAGAACTATCTAACCATATTTCCCAAGAATATGTACCATTACCTGTATGCAGGCATCTGCATTAAGGCCTTCCACCTCTGACCTTGGTGAGCTGGGGTAACTGATTTGGAGATAATTGGCAGAAATTTTCCTGGGATGTCTCAGTTTCAAATATATCTCTCTGATATGTTCCAGAAACACCTGCGTATAAGGATATCCAAATGGTTTTTCACACATTTTTACTTGCATTACAAAGTAGCCCATGTTACACTACGTTTTCCATTTTTAGTTAGAAATTCTTGACTTTCTGAAACCATCTTTGCCTGGGGCCAGCCCTTAGTAGCCAGCTCTCTCTTTTTTTCTCTTCCCTTAGGCTCCATTTTGGCCTTTCTGAGTTCCCCAAGGCCAGTAGGATCTTCTGAGCCAAAGGCAGTGCAACTCAAACTGGAAAAGTGGTAAGGCTAAAGCAACAACAAAAGCAGAGCCAAGCTTTGCTTTCTCATTTTTTTCGTGTGTGTTTCCCACCCCATCTTGGTGTTCTCAAGGTAGCTCTGGGATAAGAAAAACAGACTGCAGTCGTCTTTTGCTCAAGGTATTACTTTCTTGATTGGCATACCGTGTTGTTTCCTGAACTGTTTCTTTTTGAATGGATTGTAAAGCTGCTTTTATGTTTTCAAAGCTCAAGCCTTTTACATGAAGAGTGTTGTGTTATAAAATATCCCTCGTATTTTGGCCTTCATCACACCATTCAACAAGGTTTCAGTGTGTTTTGAAAATGTATGTGGACTAGACTGACGTAACAGATCTGGTCCCATTCTTCAAAGGGCTTACAGCAAGTTTTCAAAAATCAGGAATTCTTACCTACTAAGAGCTGTGCTGAGCAACCTACAACATATCACATTCCTTACCGCAGTCTTTCAAAGGAAAGTAGTGTTGTCTTTGTGTTGCAAATGAAGAAACAGATAAATTTTGCAGTTGGACTTGGGTATCTGAAACAGACCTATTAATTCAAAAGCCTTATGACTGAAGTGTCCTAATTAGGTAGGTTATTTGGGAGGCTGGTGTGGTAACCTAGACATAAAATTATGAGACCTGATTTCAGGTGATGGCTATAGGAATAAGGAAGGAGTGGATGATGGAGCCATTTCAAAGGAAGACTCAAGATTAAGTGGATGTAGGAATAAGAACTGAGTCCATTTCTCAAGGTAGAATGGACAACAGTCATTAAGGGGAGACAATGGTGAGTTTGATGATTAAGATGAGGTTTCAGAAAGGAAGTTTTCAAGAAGCATATTTTTGTTCTGCAGTCTTTAAGAAGTGCAGACTTCCCTTGCCTCCATTTTTACCGTCACTGGTCTCCCTTCTGTATGTGTTGCAGTCTCTCCCGATTGCCTGCCCGCCTTTGTGCTTGCGCATGCGCAGTCGCTCAGGCGTGACTGACTCTCTGCGACCCTTTGGACGGTAGCCTGTGTTGCCTGCGTCGCAGGTGGATTCTGTACCTGCTGAGCCATGGGGAAGCCCTCTGTCCACCCTCTATCTTCCCTTAACCATGCTTGGCTGCAAGTTGATGTTTTTTTGAATTTGTACTTAACTGCCTTGTCATAACGAATTTGGCTGTCTCCTAAAGGCCTGCCATAGCCTGCAGCGCTCACCAGTGTGGGCTGTGTCCACATTCCACTATCTCAGGAGGTGGTGGCAGCTGCCCTTCCTTTGTCTTGTAATTTCTAAATAATTTCTCAAGGCTTCTGACAAAAATCTGCCCTTTTGTTGCCTGTGTCAGGAAGTTACACTGTTAGTTACTTCTGCTCTTACCATCGATCACTCCCATTGATTTGCTGAAGGCCTCACTTCCTGACAGTGTACTTGGCCATCTCTGATTCTGTCGTATTCTCAGTGACTTCATGTTCTGACGGATGACCCATCCAACACTGGCTGGTGAGATTTTTGGTTATCTTGCCTCCAACATTTTCTTCCATTGAAACTCCCTATTTAACCCTCTCTATTTTCTTTGTACTCTTACCTAACGTCATTATCACATCCTTCAGCATGTCCTCAGACCCCTTTCTCAATCACCTGCCAGTCCTTTGACTTGACACGGCATGGTTCTTTCCCCATTCTCATCAATTAATGCAAATATCTCCATTCCTTTTTTCTTTTTTAATTGAAGTATAGTTGATGTATAAAATTATGTTAATTTTAGATGTACTACATGATTTGATGTTTACATCTATTCTCGCCATCATAAATCTAATAACCATTTGTCTCCATATGAAGTTATAATAATGTATTATGCTGTATGTTTTCATTCCTGTGGCTTATTTTATATATAAAATAATATGTATATATAACTGGAGGTTTATATCTCTTAATTCCTTTTACCCATTTCTTCCCCTCTCCAGCCTCTCCCTCCTGGCAACCACTCATTTATTCTCTGTATGAGTCTTTTCATTTCATTTGATTAGATTCCACGTAGGAGCAAGATCATGTGGTATTTGTCTTTCTCTGATACATTTCGCCTAGCATAATACCCTCTAGATCCATGCATGTTATTGGAAATGGCAAGATTTCTTTGTTGTTGTTAATGGCCGTGTTGTGTATGTATGCACTTCTTTGCCCATTCATCTGTGGGCACTTAATATGCTTCCATATACATTGGCTATTGTAAAATACTGTTGCAGTGAGTATTGATGTACACATACCTCTTTGAAATCACTTGACATCATGTAAATACCCAGAAGTGGAATTGCCAGATCATATGGTAATTCTACTTAATTTTTTGAGAATCCCTCGTACTGTTCTCTGTTCTAGCTGCACCAGTTTACTCCTGCCAGCAGTGCACAAGGGTTTCCTTTTCTCCACATCCTCGCTAACACTTACTTCTTGTCTTTTGTTTGTGTGTTTGATGACAGCCTACCACTCCTTTTCAGAACACACCTTTCTTAGCAGGTGATCTTCTTTCCAAATTCAATTAGAAGATTCAGGACTTCAGCATGGTTTCTTTACCTCCGCGCTCACCTTCATCCTTTATTCCAGCCTCAGAGGACAAGTTGGGCCAAAGGCCAGTCCAGCCCCGTGAACCTTCGATGCCTGTGTCCTCTGTTGTCCTCAGGACCTCCCTCCATGAGACTTTCCCTCTATCCTCTATGTCTTCCACCTTTTGGCTGCTGCTTTTGGCTTATAAAAGTCTCATGTCATTAAATATTTGAGAGGCTGTTTATGCCAGGCACTGTATCAGGCACTTGGAACACACGACGGAGACTTAACCTTCACCAAAGTTGCCATCCAGTAGATGGGGCTTCCCTGGTGGCTCAGCTGGTAAAGAATCCGCCTGCAATGCGGGAGACCTGGGTTCGATCCCTGGGTTGGCAAGATCCCCTGGAGAAGGGAGTGGGTACCCACTCGAGTATTCTGGCCTGGAGAATTCCATGGACTCTCTAGTCCATGGGGTCACAGAGTCAGACACGACTGAGCGGTTAATACTAACCACTAACTAAGGCCATGTAGATCAGTGAATAGGGAGATTGTAGTGCAGTGGTTAAAGGTGGAGTCAGGGTGCTACAAGAGCACACAGATAAAGAGACGGCTGAAAATGTCCAAAATAGCCAGAAGTTTGCTAAGGAATATTAAGAGAAGTATGTAAGAAATCATGAAAAATCATGTAGAATATCAATAGCAAGAAGTTATTGAAGACTTTTCATGGTGATTCACAGTAAGGAGCATTGGTTGAGTTTCATACGATAATTTCCATTCTACGAATGTGGAAACAGATTCTGAGAGGGTAAGTGACTTGTAGCATATAAGCGGGGAGTCAGGCTTCATACTCAGTTTTTAACCGTTTCTCATAGGGGCCTTCCTTGACTATTCTGTCTAAAAAGTGTTTCCTAAATATCCTGACCACATCACTGCTTGTATCCTATATGGCAGAAGGCACAACCTGTGTTTATTTTATGTATTAGTTCACTGTGTATTTGTTTCCTCTGCTAGATTGTAAGCTCCATGAGGGCAGGATATTTCAATTGCATCCCAGAGCCAAACATGGTGTGGCACATGGTAGGTGCTCAATAAATGCTTGTCAATGAAGAAATGGTGGGTCGTCATTTGTGTTTGACTTACACTGTAGAAATCACTTGACATCTGACCAACTGGTATTCACAAGGGAGGGAAACAAGGCAGACGGATGAAAGAAGCTGGGGACTTTGGAGGAAGTGAGCTCACTAACCTAATAGACTCCAAACTCTTACGGGGCAAGGGCCAGGAATGGGAGATGGGTAGGGAAATGCACAGTAGGGACAAGAATGTGCCAGTAGGTGTTTCATTAAACCTGAAGGCCTAGGACCCATTGTAGACTCAGCCTACTGTATACGTAAGGCTGGGGAAATTCTGCCTATAATCTCTATATCCTAGGGGCCAGGTTACCTGGGTCAGCTATACTACTATGAATATTGCAGTACAATTGTATTGGTATCTAGGAATACCAGACACCTTACCTGCTTCCTGTGAAACCTGTATGCAGGTCAAGAAGCAACGGGACTATGGACTGGTTCCAAATTGGGAACAGAATACATCAAGGCTGTATGTTATCACCCTGCTTATTTAACTTATATGTAGAGTACATCATGGGAAATGCCTGGCTGGATGAAGCACAAGCTGGAATCAAGATTGCTGGGAGAAATATCAATGACCTCAGACAACATATTAAAAAGCAGAAACATAACTTTGCTGACAAAGGTCTGTATAATCAAGAGCTACGGTTTTTCCAGTAGTCATGTATGGATGTGAGAGCTGGACCTTTATAAAGAAGGCTGAGTGCCAAAGAATTGATGCCTTTGAACTGTGGTGTTGGAGAAGACTCTTGAGAGTCCCTTGGACTGCAAGGAGCTCAAACCAGTCAATCCTAAAGGAAATCAATTTTAAATATTCATCGGAAGGACTGATGTTGAAGCTGAGGTTCCAATACTTTGACCACCCGATGCGAAGAGCTGATTCATTAGAAAAAACTGTGACGCTGGCGAAGGTTGAAGGCAGAAGGAGACAGGACAACAGCATGAGATGGCTGGATGGCATCACTGACTTGATGGACATGGAATTTGAGCCAGCTCTGGGAGATGGTGAAGGACAGAGAAGCTTGGCTTGCTGCAGTTACGGGGTCGCAAGAAGTCGGACACGACTGAGCGACTGAACAACAAAATTAAAAGAGAACTTTAATTTTTTAAAATGTGTGGAATATGAACTAATACTGGTTTCTTAATGGTTTATGTAATGATTTGGGGAAGCCACATGTTTTCAGAGCTGATTAGCTGTCTCTTCATAGCATTTACATGTTGGGGATACAAAAGCCCAGCGTTTTAATTCTTGAGGAAAACCTTGTTTTGTCTCAGCAGTTTATGACATAGTTTGGCCACATGGGCAGTCACGGCAGCATGTGTCTTCTCTCACTTGAACTGCTGTAACTGTAGGAAGCATCTTATTGTTTTCATTCCTGTCTCCCTATCCTATTTCTCGCAGTAACAAGTTTTTCTTTTTTTTTTAGTTAATTTATTTATTTTTGGCTGTGCTGGGTTTGTTGCTTCTCGGGCTTTTCTCTGCTTACGGGGAGCAGGGGCTGCTCTTGGATAGCAATGCGTGGACCTCTCGTTGCAGTGGCTTTTGTTGCTGCGCAGCACGGACAGTTGGGCACGCAGGCTTCAGTAGTTGCAGCATAGTTGCAGTTCCCTGACTCCAGGGCACAGGCTCAGTACTTGTGGCACAGAGCCTAAGTTGCTCCACAGCTTGTGGGATCTTCTCAGACCAGGGGTCAAACCCTTGCTTCTGTAGTGGCAGGCAGATGCTTTACCACTGAACCATGAGGGAGGCCCCACAAGTTCATTTTCTTAAGACACAATTCAGATCATATAACCGCTCTGCTCAAAATCCTTTATGTTTTCCTGGCTCGCTCTGGGTAAATCTAATGTTTTTACCATGACCTACAAGGCCCTACATCAGTGATTCTAAAGCTTTCAAATGTGACCATAGTAATATATTTTAAGTTATATCTCAGTATACACACTATTTTAAAAACAAAATTTTAGGAATCATTGTTGGTCCTCACATATTTAAAAAGCATGTATGACTTCATTAACATTTAAATAAAGTATGATAACCTCAGATACGCAGATGACACCACGCTTATGGCAGAAAGTGAAGAGGAACTCAAAAGCCTCTTGATGAAAGTGGAGAGTAAAAAAGTTGGCTTAAAGCTCAACATTCAGAAAACGAAGATCAGGGCATCTGGTCCCATCACTTCATGCGAAATAGATGGGGAAACAGTGGAAACAGTGTCAGACTTTATTTTGGGGGGCTCCAAAATCACTGCAGATGGTGACTGCAGCCATGAAATTAAAAGACGCTTGCTCCTTGGAAGGAAAGTTATGACCAACCTAGATAGTATGTTGAAAAGCAGAGACATTACTTTGCCAACAAAGGTTCGTCTAGTCAAGGCTATGGTTTTTCCTGTGGTCGTGTGGATGTGAGAGTTGGACTGTGAAGAAGGCTGAGCACTGAAGAATTGATGCTTTTGAACTGTGGTGTTGGAGAAGACTCTTGAGAGTCCCTTGGACTGCAAGGAGATCCAACCAGTCCATTCTGAAGATCAGCCCTGGGATTTCTTTGGAAGGAATGATGCTAAAGCTGAAACTCCAGTACTTTGGCCACCTCATGCAAAGAGTTGACTCATTGGAAAAGACTCTGATGCTTGAAGGGATTGGGAACAGGAGGAGAAGGGGATGACAGAGGATGAGATGGCTGGATGGCATCACTGACTCGATGGACGTGAGTCTGAGTGAACTCCAGGAGTTGGTGAGGGACAGGGAGGCCTGGCGTGCTGCGATTCATGGGGTCGCAAAGAGTTGGACACGACTGAGCGACTGAACTGAACTGAATGAATTATCTAGTAATTCAGTATATTTTTTATTTCTAAAAATTCACTTAGGGTATATTCCAAGTTAGTATATTCCAAGTTGCTAATTGAGTCTTTTAATATATGGAATAAAATTATAACAACTGATTTACTGTCCTTATTGGCAAATTCTAACATCTGGGTCCATTCTGGTTTGTTGATAAGTCTTCTCATTATGGATTGTGTGTTTCTGCTGCTTATATGCTTATATGCCTTATATCTAAACAAAGGTAATCTTTGTTTAGATGCCAGGCATTGTAAATTTTATGTTGTGCTGAGTATATTTGTGTTTGTATGAATGAATTGAACATTGTTTTGGGATGCAGTTATGTTACTTGGAAATAGTTGATTCTGTCATGTCTTGCTTTTATGATTTTTTAGGAGCCTCCAGAACAGTGATTTCTCCAAGGCTAGCTATTCCAAAATAATGAGGCAAGACCCTCCTGGTTATTATATGCAGTGCCTCTTGAACTGTGAGGTTTTACACTGTGGCTATTGGGAATAGGCACCATTTCTGGTCCTATGTGCTTGACATTATTATTCCCTCTAATTCTTTTGTATTTTTCCCCCATCCTCATATAATTTACTTACATGCATTTATTGAAGCCACTGTGATGAATTCTGGAGGGAATCCCTCTCTGTTTAGCTCCTTGTCTCTGTTTTCTGTCCTGCAAATTCTCACCACCCTGGTCTCTCTGGGTTCTCAGCTCCATTTTCTAAATTCAGAGGATCTTCTGGCCTTTGCCTGGGTTCTCTACTGTGCTGCAGCTTGGAAACTCACGAGGTCATGAGCTGGGGCAGTGGTAGGGCTCAACTCTTGTTTCCACTCTCTCAAGAATCACTGTCCCTGATATCCAGCATCAAGAACCAGTTATTCCATATACTTTGAGAATATTTTGGTTGTTGCAGGCAGAAGGATAAATCCAATCTCTTCTTGCATGGAAGGGAAGTCACTAACTTTTTATGTTTCAAATTTCTCTCCTGGAATGTAGTGATGATGTCCATGATGGAAAAATGAGGTGTAACACTCTTGTTTAAGCCATTGTCATAAATACATTCACATTGCTAACAATGTTAAGAAATATGATACAGTCATATCTTTTAAGTCTTACTTTCCACTTCAAAATATTATTTATAATGTTTCTGAAAAACAAACTTCCCATAATTGAAACTCATAGTAATGACATGTTTACCAACAGAATATTATATGTCTCTGCATTTAGCTTGATAAACTACAAAATGTGTTAATATAAAACTCAGATAATAGAGCAGTAACCCTCCTAATAGAAGTTGACCTTCATATGCTAGAAAATCAAATGGAGCAACATTTTACAAAAGGTTAAATGACCTGTTCTTCCATTTTGTATATTCATCACGTGCTCTTTACTGTTTTTCCTGTGCTGTTTGTCTCAGTTGGCTGTAGTGTTTATTGAGACATTTCTAGTTCTTGCAGAATGTTCATGGGTCTGCTCACTTAGGAATCTATTTTAGTAGTTATTTATAATATCTTTATTTTTGAAAATACTGGTTGTGACCCTCTACATTGCTTCCCTGACACATTAAATTGAAGTGGCTAGTTCTTGCAGAGTCCATAGCTATTTTCCTATTCTATTATCTATTTCTATTATTTTAAAATTCTGAGTGTGACCCATTCATGACATTGGTTTCCTAACACATTAAATTGTGTCAACCAACAGTTTGAAAAGTTGTCTGATAACAGTAGATTTTGTCCAACTGGCCAGGATCAAACAGGCACCTATTTGAAGCTAGGTAGGCTCCTGCTAGAACAGCTAAGAGTCTTAGATTTAAAAAAAAAACAAACATTTTTTTTAAAGAAGCTTTGAAGCATTGATTAGCTAGTATAAAATCAAGGAATTCTCAAGGAAGAAGTAAAATGGGGTATCTAGAGAGTAAAACAAACTCTGCTGCAGTTGGCTTCAGCAGTTATTTGTTGACCAGAGCAACCTGACTTTGGTCTTCACAGGCTCTGGGGCATGATTATAGCAAGCAAATCTCAAAGGTCCTAAGTTATCTACTATGTGATCTTCTCCCCATAGAACCAGAGCCCAAAGGGCTGTACCCTTAGTATAAAGATGAAGTAGAAGTAATCCTAGTCTACAAGGGAATCACAAGGAGTCTGAGCTTTTAGCTAAGGAGGAAGATTACCACAAGGCTTCACATTCACACAGTCTTGTAGCTTGAATGCATAGTATTAGATATTTTGACTAAAACTTCAACCTGAGAATTTACTTAGTGACCCTCCATAATGGTAGTGCCCCATGGTACCTGGGAGATGTAAATACAGATTCACTCTGGAAGAACGTACATTCACCCCAGAAGGAAATTCCAAACAAAATGAGCTGCTTGAAGTAAAACAAAAAAACTTCAGTTTACAATGATCAGGAGGAAGAATCAATGAAACTACAACAACCTTCAGGGACTTTAGATAAAGAAATTATCAAGGACAGACTGTAAAATGATCATCTTGTTCAATGAAAGACAAGACTGAAAAATACATGCAAGGAATGAATTATATATCCAATTAAATACTAAAAGATAACACAGAACTTGTAGAGGTAAAAATGATTGAAAACTGTACAGATTAGACACAGATCTGAAAGTAAATGAACAGTATAAATGTTTTACAAACTTTAATGTGCATGCAAATCATACGGTTCAGTTTAGTTTGCTTCATCAGTCGTGTCCGACTCTTTGCAGCCCACCAGGCTTCCCTGTCCTTCACTTAGCTTCTGGAGTTTGTTGAAACTCATGTCCATTGAGTCAGTGATGGCCTTCAGCTATCATCTTCTGTCACCCCGTTCTCCTGCCTTCAATCTTTCACAGCATCAGGATCTTTTCCAGTGGGTTGGCTCTTAGCATCAGGTGGCCAAAGTATTGGAATTTCGGCTTCAGCATCGGTCCTTCCAGTGAATGTTCAGGACTGATTTCCTTCAGGATGAACTGGTTGGATCTCCTTACAGTCCAAGGGACTCTCAAGAGTCTTCTTCAAGACCACAGTTCAAAAGCATCAATTCTTCAGTGCTCAACTTTCTTTATGGTGCAGCTCTCACATCCATACATGACTACTGGAAAAACCACTTGGGGATGATATTAAAAAGCAAGTTCTGGCTCTGTATGTTTAAAGTGGTTCTTGAAATTATGCATTCCTAAAAGGCTCAGAGGTGAGAAGACTTCTTCAGATTCAAGGACCACTCTTCAAATACCAAGACATTTCAGGATACATCAGAAGAAGTCAATAAAAATGCAGCTCAGATGTATAATGAGATGAAAAATACAAAGAGTTGAGTGCTGGCAGGGGCTCAGTGCTAAAGCATGGGGCTAAGAGATTGGATATGGGAAGAGGACCACTGCTGGCTGTGTGGATACGTCAGAGGAGATGTGAATGAGGGGAATTGAGGCACCAGTGTTGAGTGGGATGCAAGTGGTGAGCACCCTCCACGGGCATTGGGAGGGACTTGCACCAGACTCTCAGCACGCACCCCAGCTGTGGCCGCCTTACTCCACTCCGGCCTGAGTGAGTGGGTGTGCCCCAGTCGGCGGTTGCTTTTGCTCCCTCTCGCCCGGGTGGGGAACAGATCCCTGAGGGTGCCACACAAGCAAAGTTGGGGCCAAAATCCAAGCTGAGCCCAGGGGCAGTGTGACATGAAGGGGAACTGAAATCTCTCCATGCAGCTGTGCAAACCATGGGTTAAATTCCTGCAATCAGCTCAGTAAATCTTGCATCTTTGGAATATCTGAATAGCCAGTGAGTGTTCCTACAACTGAGACCCATCTAGCTTTAGCAGCAGTGGACTTTGGAGGCAAATACATGTGGGATTTGGGCCAGGTCACAGTCTGAGCTGGCCCCACAGTGCCCATGGCAGGTCTAGAAACCTATCTAGTGATACCGAAAAGCCACCTCGGGAGGCAGGGGCTGTGGCTCACTGTGGAAGTAAGGACACTGACAGGAGGCCTCAGGAAGATACTAACATTATTTTTGTGTGTGTTTCATTTTGTTCAGTTGTCAGTGGTGTGTTTTGTTATTTTTAACCTTTTCTATGTTTATATTTTTATTTTTCTATTTTTACTTTTCTTTTTCTGTTTTTTTATTTGCTTGATAATTTTTACATGTTTTATATTTTCATTGTTTTTCTTAGTCTCCTTTCTGTTTTTGTTTTGTTTTTCTTTTTTGTTAATTTAGTCCTTATTGTTTTCATTTCTGAGTTGGACTGTAAAGAAAGCTGAGTGCCAAAAAGTTGATGCTTTTGAGCTGTGGTGTTGGAAGAGACTTGAGAGTCCCTTGGACTGCAGGGACATCAAACCAGTCAATCCTAAAGGAAATCAGTCCTGAATATTTATTGGAAGGACTGATGCTGAAGCTGAAGTTCCAATACTCTGGCCACCTAATGCAAAGAGCCGACTCATTAGAAAAGATCCTGATACTGGGAAAGATTGAAGGTGGGAGGAGAAGGGGACGACAGAGGATGAGATGGTTGGATGGTTGGCATCACTGACTCAATGGACATGAGTTTGAGCAAGCTCCAGGAGCTGGTGATGGACAGGGAAGTTTGGAGTACTGCAGTCCATGGGGGTCACAAAGAATCAAACACGACTGAGCATCTGAACTGACTGACGAAATAAAATTCTGTTGTTTGTAGTGGTGTGGATGGATCTGGAGACTATCATACAAAGTAAGTCAGAGAAAAATATTAATGCATACCTGTGGAGTCTAGAGAAATGGTATGCTGCTAAGTCACTTCAGTTGTGTCTGACTCTGTGCAGACGGCAGCCCACCAGGCTCCCCCGTCCCTGGGGTTCTCCAGGCAAGAACACTGGAGTGGGTTGCCATTTCCTTCTCCAATGCATGAAACTGAAAAGTGAAAGTGAAGTCGCTCAGTCATGTCCCACCCTTAGCGACCCCATGGACTGCAGCCCACCAGGCTCCTCCATCCATGGGATTTTCCAGGCAAGAGTACTGGAGTGGGGTGCCATTGCCTTCTCCAAGAGAAATGGTATAGATGATGATATTTGCAAAACAGAAATAGACAGACATAGAGAATAAATGTATGGAAACCCAGTGGGAAAGGTGGAATGAATTGGGAGATTGGATTGACATACACTATATTATGTATAAAATAGATAACCTAGACAACCCACTGTATAGCATAGGGAACTCTACTCAATGCTCTGTGGTGACCTAAATGGGAAGGAAATCTTAAGAAGAGTGGGTATGTGTATATATAAGGCTGATTCACTTCATTGTACAGTAGAAACTGACATAGCAGTGTATAGCAACTATAATTTAAAAATAAAATGCAAGGGGAATAAAGATACTAGAGATCTGAGGGTCACTTCAAGAGCCAAGGCAGGTTATATATCAATGTGAGGTGTTGCATACTTTCATACCTAACATTTTCTCTTAAATCTGAAGATGTTATATTCTCCCATTTTACAAGACCCAGAGTGTATGTTGGTAGAATGTTGTGTACAACTTGTACAAGCACAAGTTGTGGTGCTTGTCCTTTCAGAAAGACTTAATGATGTTTGGGACATATCCCCAAAGGGCAAGGGCCAGCAGAGGCTGCTGTGCAGTTTCAGACTAGAAATATCAGGACTATTTTGCCTTGAAATATTAGGTTGAGAAAAAGTGGGCACAGAATCTGAAGGGATGTGAAGAGTGTAAACACAGTTTTAGTCATCAAAACCCAACATCCTTCTTTCAGATTCCTCTTAAAGCTTGAAAGAAGGCACATTTAAGGCAAATAAAATATTACTTTTCTTTGGCATGACACTTTGTGTTTCCAAATGTTTATTTTACTTTTTTTCTCAGATAATCCACATACCATCTGTGTGATGAATATAATTATTGCTGTTCTATAAGTTGAGAATATCAAGGCTCTGAGAGGTGGTTTGCCTGAATCTCTTCAGGGAATGAACCATGTATGAGTCATCCTCTTAGTGTCTTTTCTAAAGTTTTTTTAAAAATGGAAAGAAAAAATGATCATCAGTAAATGTGTATAAAATTGAAAAACAGAGTTGAGGTTATGAGACATGGATGATAGAGAAGGTCTAATATATTTCCAATTGATGTCCCAAAAGAAAGGAAGAGAAATAGTGGGATCAAGATCATGGCTGAGAATTTTTGAAAACTGATGAATGATATCAATCTACAGATTCGGGGGGGATAAAATGCAAAGAGAAATAAGAATTCACACCTTGACATATCAGGGTAAGAGTTGAAAACAACAAAGATAAAAAGAGGAAACTATTAAAGAGAAAATGGATATTTTCAAAGGTTTGACAGTTAAGCTGACAATGATCCCTCATCAGCAATGATGCAAGCCAAAAATTGACACTTCAATGTAGAAAGATAACCTAGAACTCGGTACCAAGCGGAAATCTCTTTCAAGTATGAGAGAATAATATATTTTCACTTGAAGACAGAAATTTGTCCCCAGTAAACCTTCACTAGAAGATGATATAAATCAGGATAGAAGGAAGAAATCCCATATGGGAGAGCTCAGATGTGAAATAAAGGCCACAGAAAGTGACTGATTAGCAGATACTGTCTAATAAATTAACTCAATGTAAAATTTTTAAAAAGGCAAAAAGAAGGAAAAATCACATGAGGGACTTTCCTAGTGGTCCAGTGGTTAAGAATCCACCTTGCCATGCAGGCAACATGGGTTTGATCCCTGGTTAGGAAACTAAGATACTGTGTGACAGAGAACAACTAAGCCCACATACCACAATTAGAGCGTCTGTACACGGCAGTGAGAGATCCCATGTGCTGTGACTAGAGAGAGTGTACACTGCAGTGAAAGACCTTGTGTGTTACAAACTAGAGGGTCCATACACGGCCGTGAAAGATTCTATGAGCTGCAACTAGAGAGTCCATACACGGCAGTGAAAGATCCCGTGTGTGGCAACCAGAGAGTCTGTACACTGCAGTGAGATCCTGTGTGCTGCAACTAGAGAGTGCGTACACGGCAGTGAGAGTGCGTATACTGCAGTGAAAGATCCTATGAGCTGCAAGTAAGACCCAAAGCAGCCAAATAAATAAAAAATCGGTAGTGACAAATGAGTGAGAATGAAGTGATGAATAGGCTTTTTATTGGTAAAGAAGAGGGTCAAAATGTTAATTTACTTTAGATTGCACGTTGTTAATTTTGGAATACCTGCTAAAAAGAGTCAGTGAACAACTTTCAAACTGGTTGGGGAATAAATGGGATGTAAAAAATAATCCAAATGATAATCAAAACATCAAAATTGTGGGATAAGTGGAAAGCAAAAAAACAGTTGATATAAATCCATGTATCTCAAAAATTACATGAAGTGAAAATGGACTAACTGCTTTAGGTGTATGACAAAGATGGTCAGATATCAAATAACATACTGTTTACAAAAGACATTTGAAACAGGAGTGCAAAAATGCTGGACTTTAAAAGATAGAGCAAACTTTGACTTGGGGAATTTTGAGGTAGTTGTATTAATACCAAGCAAAACAGCTACCAAATTATTAGATAATACAGTTTTAAATGTGCCTATTAACATAGCCAAAATACATTGTGTAGAAAATGTAAGAACTGCATGGAGAGTAAAAAAACAAAAAACAAAAAACTGGTCGTTACAGGAAATAGTAACATCTCTCTTTGTAAGGAATAGAACAAATGTTTAAAAATTAGAAATGTACAGAATTAAACATTAACAAACATTTAATGAACATACATTGACTAATATATCAAACAACTGCAGAATATACCTTTTTTTATAGCACAGATAGGACATTTCATAAAAATTTCAAACAGTTCAAATATAGAAGTATGTTCTCTAGTGTTAGTTGCTCAGTCATGTCCAACTGTTTGCGACCTCGTGGGCAGAAAGTAGCCGATCAGGCTCCTCTGTCTGTGGAATTCTCCAGTTGGGAATACTGGAGTGGGTTGCCATTCCCTTCTCCAGGGAATCTTCTGACCTAGGGATGGAACCTGGGTTTCTTGCATTGCAGGCAGATTCTTTACCAACTGAGCCACCAGGGAAGCCCATTGTGTTCTCTAACCACAATACAATTAAGCTAATGCTAATGCTAAGTTACTTCAGTCGTGTCTGACTCTGTTCGACCCCACAGATGGCAACCCATCAGGCTCCCCCATCCCTGGGATTCTCCAGGCAAGAACACTGGAGTGGGTTGCCATTTCCTTCTCCAATGCATGATAGTGAAATGTGAAAGTGAAGTCGCTCAGTCGTGTCCGACCCTCAGCGACCCCATGGACTGCAGCCTTCCAGGCTCCTCTGTCCATGGGATTTTCCAGGCAAGCTAAAAATCAGTGCAAAAAATTGCACGTCTAGGAATTTGTGACCCCATGGAATTCTCCAGGCCAGAATACTGAAGTGGGTAGCCATTCCCTTCTCCAGGGGATCTTCCAAGTCCAGGGATTGAACTCATGTCTCCCGCATTGCAGGCAGATTGTTTACTAGCTGAGCCACAAGAGAAGCCTAAGTAACTCCTGAATTCAAGAAGAAAATGTATGACTTTGTGTACAAAACAGAAACAAGATTTGCAGATGTAGGAAACAAACTTATGGTTTCTAAAGGGGGGAGAGAGGGGAGGAGGGACAAATTAGGAATATAGGATTAATAGATACAAGCTGTTATATGTAAAATAGATAAGCAATACAGATTTACTGTATAGCACAGGGAATTATGTCCAAAATCCAAAACCTATAGTGAAATATAATCTGCAAAAAAACTCACTATGTTGTATGCCTGAAACTAACATGATACTGTAAATCAACTATACTTCAGTTTTTTTTTTAAAGAAACTATTGGAGATTAGAAACTATTTAGAATTGAATGCAAATAAAAACAATATATCTAAACTTTTGGGATGCATCTAGAGTAATACTTAGAAGTTTATAGCCTCGAATATGTATATTAGGAAAGTCAGGTTGAAAAGGGATGAGGCAGACATTTTTACTGAGTTAGAACAAGACTGGCATAAGTCAAAAAACAGGAGGAAAAAATAAGAGTAGAAATAAATAGAAGATTCCAATGGAAAGATCAGTATGTTTTCCTCCTACTCCCCACAGCCTTCTTCACCTTATTAACTAGTACCCTTCAGGTTACCGTTTGGCCATCTTCTCATCTAGAGCAGTGGTTCTCCAAGTGTGCATTCTGGGAACTTGTCAGAAATGCAGATTTTTTTATTCAGACTTACTGGGGGTTGAACATAGCCATCTGGGTCGTGAGGCTCTGTGAACATGGATCAGGAACCCTCCAGGGAATTCTGATACCCATTTGAGAACCACTGTTAAAACTTGAGTTTGTATCAGAATCCCCTCTGGGCTGATTTAGTGGAAAGTTTAAAAAGTTCCAGCCCTTCACTTTCAGTCTGTATGTGTCCCCTGTTTTGAGGTGGGTCTCCTGTAGACAACATATGTAGGGGTCTTGTTTTTGTATCCATTCAGCCAGTCTTTGTCTTTTGGTTGGGGCATACCATGCAAATAGGGACCAAAAGAAAGCAGGAGTAGCAATACTCATATCAGATAAAATAGACTTTAAAACAAAGGCTGTGAAAAGAGACAAAGAAGGTCACTACATAATGATCAAAGGATCAATCCAAGAAGAAGATATACAATTATAAATATATATGCACCCAACACCGGAGCACCGCAGTATGTAAGACAAATGCTAACAAGTATGAAAGGAGAAATTAACAACACAATAATAGTGGGAGACTTTAATACCCCACTCACACCTATGGATAGATCAACTAAACAGAAAATTAACAAGGAAACACAAACTTTAAACGATACAATAGACCAGTTAGACCTAATTGATATCTATAGGACGTTTCATCCCAAAACAATGAATTTCACCTTTTTCTCAAGCGCACATGGAACCTTCTCCAGGATAGATCACATCCTGGGCCATAAAGCTAGCCTTGGTAAATTCAAAAAAATAGAAATCATTCCAAACATCTTTTCTGACCACAATGCAGTAAGATTAGATCTCAATTACAGGAGAAAAACTATTAAAAATTCCAACATATGGAGGATGAACAACACCCTGCTGAATAACCAACAAATCACAGAAGAAATCAAAAAAGAAATCAAAATTTGCATAGAAACGAATGAAAATGAAAACACAACAACCCAAAACCTGTGGGACACAGTAAAAGCAGTCCTAAGGGGAAAGTTCATAGCAATACAGGCACACCTCAAGAAACAAGAAAAAAGTCAAATAAATAACCTAACTCTACACCTAAAGCAACTAGAAAAGGAAGAAATGAAGAACCCCAGGGTTAGTAGAAGGAAAGAAATCTTAAAAATTAGAGCAGAAATAAATGCAAAAGAAACAAAAGAGACCATAGCAAAAATCAACAAAGCCAAAAGCTGGTTCTTTGAAAGGATAAATAAAATTGATAAACCATTAGCCAGACTCATCAAGAAACAAAGGGAGAAAAATCAAATCAATAAAATTAGAAACGAAAATGGAGAGATCACAACAGACAACACAGAAATACAAAGGATCATAAGAGACTATTATCAACAATTATATGCCAATAAAATGGACAACGAGGAAGAAATGGACAAATTCTTAGAAAAGTACAACTTTCCAAAACTCGACCAGGAAGAAATAGAAAACCTTAACAGACCCATCACAAGCACGGAAATTGAAACTGTAATCAAAAATCTTCCAGCAAACAAAAGCCCAGGTCCAGATGGCTTCACAGCTGAATTCTACCAAAAATTTAGAGAAGAGCTAACACCTATCCTGCTCAAACTCTTCCAGAAAATTGCAGAGGAAGGTAAACTTCCAAACTCATTCTATGAGGCCACCATCACCCTAATACCAAAACCTGACAAAGATCCCACAAAAAAAGAAAACTACAGGCCAATATCACTGATGAACATAGATGCAAAAATCCTTAACAAAATTCTAGCAATCAGAATCCAACAACACATTAAAAAGATCATACACCATGACCAAGTGGGCTTTATCCCAGGGATGCAAGGATTCTTCAATATCCGCAAATCAATCAATGTAATACACCACATTAACAAATTGAAAAACAAAAACCATATGATTATCTCAATAGATGCAGAGAAAGCCTTTGACAAAATTCAACACCCATTTATGATAAAAACTCTCCAGAAAGCAGGAATAGAAGGAACATACCTCAACATAATAAAAGCTATATATGACAAACCCACAGCAAACATTATCCTCAGTGGTGAAAAATTGAAAGCATTTCCTCTAAAGTCAGGAACAAGACAAGGGTGCCCACTTTCACCATTACTATTCAACATAGTTTTGGAAGTTTTGGCCACAGCAGTCAGAGCAGAAAAAGAAATAAAAGGAATCCAAATTGGAAAAGAAGAAGTAAAACTCTCACTGTTTGCAGATGACATGATCCTCTACATAGAAAACCCTAAAGACTCCACCAGAAAATTACTAGAACTAATCAATGATTATAGTAAAGTTGCAGGATATAAAATCAACACACAGAAATCCCTTGCATTCCTATACACTAATAATGAGAAAACAGAAAGAGAAATTAAGGAAACAATTCCATTCACCATTGCAACGAAAAGAATAAAATACTTAGGAATATATCTACCTAAAGAAACTAAAGACCTATATATAGAAAACTATAAAACACTGGTGAAAGAAATCAAAGAGGACACTAATAGATGGAGAAATATACCATGTTCATGGATTGGAAGAATCAATATAGTGAAAATGAGTATACTACCCAAAGCAATTTATAGATTCAATGCAATCCCTATCAAGCTACCAACAGTATTCTTCACAGAGCTAGAACAAATAATTTCACAATTTGTATGGAAATACAAAAAACCTCGAATAGCCAAAGCGATCTTGAGAAAGAAAAATGGAACTGGAGGAATCAACCTACCTGACTTCAGGCTCTACTACAAAGCCACAGTTATCAAGACAGTATGGTACTGGCACAAAGACAGAAATATAGATCAATGGAACAAAATAGAAAGCCCAGAGATAAATCCACGCACATATGGACACCTTATCTTTGACAAAGGAGGCAAGAATATACAATGGATTAAAGACAATCTCTTTAACAAGTGGTGCTGGGAAATCTGGTCAACCACTTGTAAAAGAATGAAACTGGAACACTTTCTAACACCATATACAAAAATAAACTCAAAATGGATTAAAGATCTCAACGTAAGACCAGAAACTATAAAACTCCTAGAGGAGAACATAGGCAAAACACTCTCTGACATACATCACAGCAGGATCCTCTATGACCCACCTCCCAGAATATTGGAAATAAAAGCAAAAATAAACAAATGGGACCTAATTAAACTTAAAAGCTTCTGCACATCAAAGGAAACTATTAGCAAGGTGAAAAGACAGCCTTCAGAATGGGAGAAAATAATAGCAAATGAAGCAACCAACAAACAACTAATCTCAAAAATATACAAGCAACTCCTACAGCTCAATTCCAGAAAAATAAATGACCCAATCAAAAAATGGGCCAAAGATCTAAATAGACATTTCTCCAAAGAAGACATACAGATGGCTAACAAACACATGAAAAGATGCTCAACATCACTCATTATCAGAGAAATGCAAATCAAAACCACTATGAGATACCATTTCACACCAGTCAGAATGGCTGTGATCCAAAAATCTACAAATAATAAATGCTGGAGAGGGTGTGGGAAAAAAATAAAAATAAATAAAAAGTTCCAAGGGGACGTTAATTCTCTTCTTTTAGAAACCAGTGTTTTAGGGGCTTTATAAACAGGCCCAGGAGATTCTGGTTGGCTTGGGTTTGGCAATGTGACAAACTTCTATGTGTTCTTAATATGCAGCCACTTCTCCAGGAAAACTTACCCAACAATCTCTGCCATCCCAAGCTTTGGGTCCATCTCTCCAAGGAGCTCTCCTCGTACCCAGTGCTCTGCTCCACTGTAGCAATTATTTTGTGGCCCAGCACTATCTACTTGTCTGTCTCTCTCACCAGAAGATAAAACTCTGGTAGGCAAAGACCTTACCTCCTTTGCTCTTTTACCCTTAATGTTTTGATGGGTATTCAGTAAATGTTTTGGAGAAGGAAATGGCAACCCACTCCAGTATTCTTGCCTGGAGAATCCCAGGGACAGAGGAGCCTAGTGGGCTGCCGTCTGTGGGGCCGCACAGAGTCGGACACGACTGAAGTGACTTAGCAGCAGCAGCAGTAAATATTTGTTGGTTAATTGATACTTTAAATACCTCTGACTGTTAGTGGTACTTACCAGCTGGGCTTCCCTTATAGCTCAATTGGTAAAGAACCCACCTGCGATGCAGAAGACCCTGGTTTGATTCCTGGGTCAGAAAGATCCACTGGAGAAGGGAAAGGCTACCCTCTCCAGTATTCTGGCCTGGAGAATTCCATGTACTGTATAGTCCATGGGCTCACAAAGAGTTCGACATGACGGAGCGACGTTGACTTCACTTCCCCAGTTGGGCGGTGCTATTCTTCTTTGACCCTCAGAGAAGCACAGAGAAAGGCATGTGTTCTGTAGTTTGGGATGAGGTTTCTGGAGGGAGAAGAATCAGTAGGGGAGCTAAATCAGACATTCCCCTTCACTTGGACTTGAGCAGTCTGGTAGGACCCTGTCGAGGTGGCTGTGTGGACTGCCTGAATTCGAGTCCTGCCTCCTCTCTCTGCAATTTAGTAGTGTGATCTTGGCGAAGTTACTTAAGTACTGTATATTCCAGTTTTCTCTTGTGTAATATGAGGATAATAAAAGTACTTTGGGGTTTGTCATTTTTGAGAATTAAAACATATGTGAAGCTATCAGAGCATATTTAGCACCTACTAAGCATGAGAAACGCTGGACTGGAAGAAACAAGCTGGAATCAAGATTGCCGGGAGAAATATCAATAACCTCAGATATGCAGATGACACCACCCTTATGGCAGAAAGTGAAGAGGAACTCAAAAGCCTCTTGATGAAAGTGAAAGTGGAGAGTGAGAAAGTTGGGTTAAAGCTCAACATTCAGAAAACGAAGATCATGGCATCCGGTCCCACCATTTCATGGGAAATAGATGGGGAAACAGTGGAAACAGTGTCAGACTTTATTTTTCTGGGCTCCAAAATCACTACAGATGGTGACTGCAGCCATGAAATTAAAAGACACTTACTCCTTGGAAGGAAAGTTATGACCAACCTAGATAGCATATTCAAAAGCAGAGACATTACTTTGCCAACAAAGGTTCGTCTAGTCAAGGCTGTGGTTTTTCTTTGGTCATGTATGGATGTGAAAGTTGGACTGTGAAGAAGGCTGAGCACCAAAGAATTGATGCTTTTGAACTGTGGTGTTGGAGAAGACTCTTGAGAGTCCCTTGGACTGCAAGGAGATCCAACCAGTCCATTCTGAAGGAGATCAGCCCTGGGATTTCTTTGGAAGGAATGATGCTAAAGCTGAAACTCCAATACTTTGGCCACCTCATGCGAAGAGTTGACTCATTGGAAAAGTCTCTGATACTGGGAGGGATTGGGGGCAGGAGGAGAAGGAGATGACAGAGGATGAGATGGCTGGATGGCATCACTGACTCGATGGACGTGAGTCTGAGTGACCTCCAGGAGTTGGTGAGGGACAGGGAGGCCTGGCGTGCTGCGATTCATGGGGTTGCAAAGAGTCGGACTTGACTGAGCGACTGATCTGATCTGATCTGAAGCACTATTACTGCACTCCCTTTTAATTGATTAATTTTTTTAATATACAGATTCAACTTTAGAATATGTAATGAAATTACAAACATCCAAAAAAGTATGAGTTACACAATCTTAATGCATTGCATCATAGAGGTTAGCCATATATTAAAAATATATACTACTTGCTTATCTCTAAGACAAATCATGATGCCTCTGCAATTCAAAATTTTATTTATTTTAATTGGAGGCCAGTTACTCCACAATACTGTATTGGTTCCTTTTAATTTATGGAAGTGAGTAAAAATTATCTGGTTATTAAATCTCTTGGGGCTTCCCAGGTGGCTCAGTGATAAAGAATCTACCTGCAATGCAGGAGACTTGGGTTCAATCCTTGTGTCACAAAGATCCCCTGGAGAAGGAAATGGCAGCCCACTGCAGTGTTTTGCATGGGAAATCCCATGGACTGAGGAGCCTGGGGGGCTAGAGTCCATGGGGTCGAAGAAGAGTGCGACTGAAAGCAACAACTAATCTCAGAACAGATGACTCTCATTTGCCAAGCCCCTGATTAAGCCCGAACATTACTTTCGTCCCTAGGGCTGAACACAGATGGGACCTAAGTAAAAAAACCATAGTAGTGAAGCAATGCAAGCTGATAAAATTATTACACCAAAAGCATTAAATTATTTGCCAACATGAACTCGTATTTTTCACTCAGTCTTAGTATATTTTCTAATTGGATATATTTTACATATAATAATGTTGCTATACTTTTACTTTGTAGCTAGTGCCAAAGTTTAAATTTTATTGGTCTTATTGATTAGGCAATCCCCTCCCTGCCCCCAATTTACTGTTCTCCATTAGGATTAGAGGTAAAATTGCTGTGAGCTTGGCAGAAAGGTAAAGATATTAAAACACGTTGCCTGCACTGGGGTACTGACTTTATTAAGGATAGTAAAAAATAGCCTTTTATATAATCTTTTTCCCTCAGCTATATCTCATAATCCCATGAAGAATATATATGGCAGAAGTTTCTCTCTCTCATTCCCCCTTTCAAAGGGAAACCAAGCTGCAGACTGTTCACCAAAGGTCAAACAGGACTCCACATTGATTTCCAATTCAAGACCTTCCCCATCAGGCCCCACTGCCCCTGGGGGATCAGTAACCATCTTACATGAAGCTTGGGAGGTAACAGCAGGGAGGTGTCAAAGGATACTGCAAATTCACCGATTTCATCCAAAATCCACAAGCTCTTAACCCCGTGATGCCCAGCCCTGCCTGGCATCACAGTCACCTGGGGAGCTTTCACAAATTAACCTGTGGCTGGGCCCCACCGCAGACCAATTCAGTCAACTTCTGAAAAGTGGGGGTCCCGCATGGACATTTTGTAAAAGCTGGGGGCAGGGGAAAGGGGAGGGGAAGTTCTAAGGTGCAGAGCCACAGTGTCTGGAAGGATAAATGCCAAGAATGAACGAGTAGGGGAAGGAACCTGCAGGAAGTCGCAGCACGCTGAGCCTCGGTGACTTGCCCACAGAGAGGGTGAATTTATTCCAGAGCCTCCTGTCTACAGGAGAGATTTCTGGCCCTGCTGTTTTCAAGTATACGGGTAGCAGGAAAAATAAATACTGAAACTCTGATCGTTTTTCCTTTTCCTTCTCTGTCCTCCCCCTCCCCACCCCAGCCCCACTGACTCCCTCTCCCCCTTACACCCAGACTACACATCCACTCCAGTGGACTCCAGCCCCTGGCCTGCCTGCTAAGTTAGAAAGTCGCCTGGGCCTGCTGAGTGCGCCTCACCCACCCTTTGAGGGAGTACTGCTGCAGGTTCTGCAGGGTTTGGGGAGGTTGGGTTCTCCCCATCTAGACTGAGACAGTCTTCCAAGCCTGGGAGGGAGACAGTGAATTCCTAGTGGTGACCCAGTTTAGAGGGACTCTGCCCAAGGGGTTGAGTGGGACTGCCAGGGTCAGCCACAGGCATGCCAGGAACACTTCCTACTCAGATCCAAAAAGAACCACACTCCAGAGTGTCCATGGCAAACAGTGATCTATACCTGGAATCTCTCAGACCTCAGCTCCTCTTGAGTATGGGGTGGGAGAGCTCTCCATACACTTGAGGCTGAATTTCCTGCCTCCTCTGAGGGTGGGGGTGGGGTGGAGGTGGAAAGAGGATTATATTTATTTAAAGGAAATGCACACAAATGCTGCAGTCTGTGAGCAGATCCACTCCTGCTATGCAGGCCAGAAAACAGGAATTAGCCTTCGTTGACTGTCTAATAATACAACAGCTAACATTTATGGAGCCCTTACTCTGTGCCAGGCACTGGTTATCTCACGCGGTCAAACACTGACCCTGCCAGGGTGAGACACTGACGAGGTGATGTGAAATTACTCACCCAGAGTCACACAGTTACTAGCTGCTGAAAATGAGATTTGAATTCAAGCTGCCTCATTCCATTTTCTTACTCAAATCGCTGGCTGCATCTCTTCACCTGCGTCTTCTTGCTTAGTCCTCAAACTGATGTTCAGCTGCAAAGTCATGTCCGACTCTTTGCAACCCCATGGACTGCAGCACACCAGGCTTCCCTGTCCTTCACCATCTCCTGGAGTTTCCTCAAACTCATGTCCATTGAGTCAGTGATGCCATCCAACCATCTCATCTTCTGTCACCCTCTTCTACCCTCAATCTTTCCCAACATCAGTCTTTTCCAATGAGTCGGGTCTTCACATCAAGTGGCCGAAGTACTGGAGCTTCAGCATCAGTCCTGAATATTCAGAGTTGATTTCCTTGCAGTCCAAGGGACTCTCAAGAATCTTTTCCAGCACCACAGTTCAAAAGCACAATTCTTTGGCACTTAGCTTTCTTTATAGTCCAACTCTCACATCCATACATGACTACTGGAAAAACCGTATCTTTGACTAGATGAAAGTTTGTTGGCAAAGTGATATCTCTGCTTTTTAGTACTCTTAAGTTTGTCATAGCTTTTCTTCCAAAGAGCAAGCATCTTTTAATTTCATGGCTGCAGTCAAGTCCACAGTGATTTTGGAGCCCAAGAAAATAAACTGTCACTGTTTCCACCTTTTCCCCTTCTGTTTGCCATGAAGTGATGGGATGAGATGCTATGATCTTAGTTTTTTGAATGTTGAGTTTTTTTAAGCCAGCTTTTTCACTTTCCTCTTTCACCCTCATCAAGAGGTTCTCAAGTTCTTCTTTGCTTTCTGCCATTAGAGTGGTATCATCTGCATGTCTGACATTGTTGATATTTTTCCTGGCGATCTTGAGTCCAACTTGTGTTTCATCCAGCCTGGCATTTCACATGATGTACTCTGCATATAAGTTAAATAAGCAAGGTGGCAATGTATAGCCTTCACATACTTCTTTCCCAATTTTGAACTAGTCCACTGTTCCATGTCTGGTTCTAACTTGCTTCTTGACCTACATACAGGTTTCTCAGGAGGCAGATAAGGTGGTCAGGTATTCCTGTCTCTTTAAGAATTTTCCACAGTGTGTTGTGATTCACACAGTCAAAGGCTTTAGTGTCCTCAGTGAAGCAAAAGTAGAGGTTTTTCTGGAATTCTTTTGTTCTCTCTGTGATCCAGTGAGTGTTGGCAATTTGATCTCTGGTTCCTCTGCCTTTTTAAAATCCAGCTTGTACATCTGCAAGTTCTCGGTTCACATACTACTAAAACCTAGCTTGAAGGATTTTGAGCATTACTTTGCTAGCCTGTGAAATGAGTGCAAAGAATGTTCAAAGTGAAAGTCACTCAGTCATGTCCAACTCTTTGTGATCCCCATGGACTATCCAGTCCATGGAATTCTCCAGGCCAGAATAGTGAAGTGAGTAGCCTTTTCTTTCTCCAGGGGATCTTCCCAACCCAGGGATCGAACCAAGGTCTCCCACATTTCAGGCTGATTCTTTACCAGCTGAGCCACAAGGGAAGCCCACGAATACTGGAGTGAGTAGCCTATCCCTTCTCCAGCAGATCTTCCCGACCCAGGAATCGAATCGGGGTTTCCTGCATTGCAGGCGGATTCTTTAACAACTGAGCTATGAGGGAGTCCTAAGAATATTCAAACTACCATAAAATTGTGCTTATTTCACATGCTATCAAAGTAATGCACAAAATCCTTCAAGCTAGGTTTCAGTAGTATGTGAATCGAGAACTTGCAGATGTAGAAGCTGATTTTTAAAAAGGCAGAGGAACCATGATCAAATTGCCAACATTTGTTGGATCATGGAGAAAGCAAGGAGATTCCAGAAAAACATCTACTACTGCTTCATTGACTACACTAAAACCTTTGTGTGGATCAATTCTTAGAAAACTGGAAAATTCTTAAAGAGATGGGAATACCAGACCATTTTACCTGTCTATCTCCTGAGAAACCTATATGCAAGTCAAGAAGCAACAGTTAGAACTGGACATGGAACAACAAACTGTTTCAAAATTGGGAAAGGAGTATGTCAAGGTTGTATATTGTCACTTTACTTATTTAACTTATATGCAGAATAGATCATGCAAAATGTCGGGCTGGATGAAACACAGACTAGAATCAATATTGCTGGGAGAAATATCAACAGCCTCAGGTATGCAGATGACACCACTCTAATGACAGACACAAAGAGGAACTAAAGAGCCTCTTGATGAGGGTGAAAGAGGAGAGAGAAAAAGCTGGCATAAAACTTGACATTCAAAAAACTAAGATCATGACATCTTCTCCCATCATTCATGGCAAATAGAAGGGGCAAAAGTGGAAAGAGTGGCAGATTTTATTTTCCTGGGCTCCAAAATCACTTCAGACAGTGACTGAAGCTATGAAATTAAGACTCTTGCTCCTTGGAAGGAAAGCTATGACAGACCTTTATTTAGTTGCTGTCATGTCCGACTCTGCGACCCCATGGACTATAGCCCGCCAGCCTCCTCTGTCCATGGGATTTCCCAGGCGAGAATACTGGAGTGGCTTGCCATTTAGACAGTGTATTAAAAAGCAAAGAGATCACTTTGCTCATAAAGTTCCATACAGTCAAAGTTATGGTTTTTCCAGTAGTCATGTATGGATGTGAGAGTTGAGCCATAAAGAAGGTTGAGTACAGAAGAATTGATGTTGTTGAACTGTGATGCTGAAGAAGACTTTTGAGAGTCCCTTCGACTGTAAGAAAATCAAAGCAATCAATCCTACAGGAAATCAACCCTGAATATTCACTGGAACACTGATGCTGAAGCCCTGATACTTTAGCTGTGTGATGCTGGGAAGGATTGAAGGCAGGAGGAGAAGGGGACGAAAGAGGATGAGATGGTTGGATGGCATCACTGACTCGATGGACATGAGTTTGGGTAAACTCCGGGAGTAGGCGATGGACAGGGATGCCTGGCATGGTGCAGTCCTTGGAGTCGCAAAGTGTCGGACACAACTGAGCAACTGAACTGAATTGATGGAACCGAATCCCATGATCTTAATGTGAACTGAATTGATGGAACCGAATCCCATGATCTTAATTTTTTGAATGTTTAGTTTTAAGCCAGATTTTTCACTCTCCTCTTTCACTTTCATCAAGAGGCTCTTCAGTTCCTCTTCACTTTCTGCCATGAGGGTGATGTCATCTGCATATCTGAGGTTATTGATATTTCTCGCTGCAATCTTGATTCCAGCTTGTGCTCCATCCAGTCTAACATCTCATGGTGTACTCTGCATATAAGTTAAATAAGCAGGGTGACAATATACAGCCTTGACGTCCTCCTTTCCCAATTTAGTCAGTAGGCAAATGTAAATTAAACCTCTAGTGAGACAGTGTCACGAACCTCCATCCATAGTTTTTCAGGCACTCTATCAGATCTAATCCCTTGAATCTGTTTGTCATTTCCACTCTATAATCATAAGGGATTTGATTTAGGTCATACCTGAATGGCCTAGTGGGTTTCCCTACTTTATTCAATTTAAATCTGAATTTGGCAATAAGGAGTTCATGATCTGAGCCATAGTCAGCTCCCAGTCTTGTTTTTGCTGACTGTATAGAACTTCGCCATCTTTGGCTGCAAAGAATATTATCAACTGATTTTGGTTTTGACCAGGTGGTGATGTCTGTGTGTAGAATCGTTTCTTGTGTTGTTGGAAGAGGGTGTTTGCTATGACCAGTGCATTCTCTTGGCAAAGCTCTATTAGCCTTTGCCCTGCTTCATTTTGTACTCCAAGGCCAAATTTGCCTGTTACTCCAGGTATCTCTTGACTTCCTACTTTTGCATTCCAGTCCCCTGTGTTGAAAAGGACATCTTTTTTGGGTGTTAGTTCTAGAAGATCTTGTAGGTCTTCATAGAAAATTAGAGATACCAAGGGAACATAAAGGACAGAAATGGTATGGACCTAACAGAAGCAGAAGGTATTAAGAAGAGGTGGCAAGAATACACAGAAAAACTATACAAAAAAGATCTTCATGACCCTTATAACCACAATGGTGTGATCACTCACCTGGAGTCAGACATTCTGAAATGTGAAATCAAATGGGCCTTAGGAAGCATCACTACGAATAAAGCTAGTGGAGGTGATGGAATTCCAGTTGAGCTATTCAGATCCTAAAAGATGCTGTTAAAGTGCTGCACTCAGTATGCCAACAAATTTGGAAAACTCAGCAGTGGCCACAAGACTGGAAAAGATAAGTCTTCATTCCAATCCCAAAGAAGGGCAATGCCAAAGAATGTTCAAACTAACATACAATTGCACTCATCTTACATGCTAGCAAAGTAACGTTCAAAATTCTCCAAGCCAGGCTTCAACAGTACATGATCCATGAACTTCTAGATGTTCAAGCTGGATTTAGAAAAGGCAGAGGAACCAAAATCAAATTGCCAACATCTGTTGGATCATCGAAAAAGCAAGAGAATTCCAGAAAAATATCTACTTCTGCTTTAAAAGAAATACAATTATCTAATGACACAATAAATATTTGTTTAAAAAAAATTAGGGGGAAAAACTAATAAAAACAAAGAAAATCTGTATCACTGTCTAACAGATATTCTTAGAAACCAAATTTTATAAAGGTAAAACATTGCAAATTAAAGGCATTAAATCTTGATAAAATCTAAAAAAAAAGAATAAGGAAATCTGAATAAAGTCTGGGTTCTACTTAATAACAGTGCATCAACATGAGTTCATTGATGGCTACAGATACACCATACTACTGTAAGTTGTTGACAAAGAGAAAACGGAATTTGGGATATATAGGAATTCTGTACTATATCAAAATTGTTCTAAAATAGTTTACTTTAAAAATGCCATTTGCAATAACATAAAAAACATAAAATACCTAGGAAGAAATTTAATGAAGATGTGGGAGTCCTCTATGCTGAAAACTACAAAATATTGAGAAAAACTAATATGAACCAATGAAGATGTATTCTGTGTTCATACACTGGAAGACAATATATTCCAGATGTCATATTGTTAAGATGGTATCCCAATTGTTTTTTTTTTTTTTAATTTAAATTTAAAAAATTGAAGTTGAGTTGCAATATAGTGTTATTTTCAAGTGTACGGTACAGTGATTCATATATGGGTATGTGTGTATATATATATGTGATCTTCTTCAGATTACTTTCCATTGTAGGTTATTACAAGATATTTAATATAGTTCCCTGTGCTATACTGTAAATCCTTGCTGTTCGTGTAGTGTATATATAGTAATGTGTACCTGTTAACCCATACTCCTAATTTATCCTGCCTGCCCCTTTCCCCTTGGTAAGCGTAAGTTTGTTTTCTGTGTCTGTGAATCTGTTTCTCTTTTGTAAATAAGTTCATTTGTATTGTCTTTTAGATTCCACATATGAGTAATAACATATATTTTCTTTTACTTTATGACTCACTTCACTTATGATGTTAATCTCTAGGTCCATCTATATTGCTTCAGATGGCAGTATTTCATTCTTTTTTATGGCTCAGCAGAATAGTCCCTTGTATATGTAAACCACATCTTTTTCATGCATTCATCTGTTAATGGACATTTTGGTTGCTTCCACATGTTGGCTATTGCAAATAGTGCTGCTGTGAATATTGGGGTGCATGTATCTTTTAGAATTAGAGCTTTTGCCTTTTTCTGAATATAGGCCCAAATGTAGAATTACTGGATCATATGGTAACTCTACTTTTAATTTTTAAAGGACACTCCATACTGTTCTCCATAGTGGCTGTACCAATTTACATTACTACCACACCCTTTCCAGCATTTATTATTTGTAGACATTTTTATGATGGCCATTTTTGCTGGTGTGAGGTGATGCCTCATTGTGGTTTTGATTAGAATTTCTCTAATAATTAGTGATATTGAACAGCCTTTTGTGTGCCTGTTGGCCATCTATAAATGGCACTCCAATTATAATTCCATCAGACTTTTTGTAGAAATATCAACTTCTATTTATCAAAGCTGATTCTATAAATGTATTAATGTTTGAAATTGCAAAGGAGCCTAGAATAAGCAAAACAATCTTAAAGATTGAAGTTGGAGGACTTCTACGGTTGGATTTCAAGACATACTATAAAGTTACAATAGATGAAACAATATATATTTCACATATGGGTAATTAAATAGAACAATGGAATAGAATATCAAACCCGAGTGTAAATCCATATATATATTAAAAGTATAACTTTCTATTCTGAAAAAGTACTAATGCATTTCCATGGGCGAAAAATGTCTTTTCAATCAATGGTATTGAAATAACTGAAGGTCCTTATGGACCAAAAATGGACCTTGACTTTGACCTCGACCTCTACCTCACACCACACACAAAGTTCCTGCTCTCAGCTCACACAGTCTGGCCAGGTAGGGCAGTTTCACACAGAGGAGGAGGCAGTGAGCTCAGCCTGCAGTTGGGCATGAAGAGTGAAGTGAGTGGAGGTGATAACTTAATCAAGCATTACAGGTTTATGACATATGGCAACTCACTCCAGTATTCTTGCCTAAAAAGTCCCATGGACAGAGGAGCCTGGCGGGCTACAGTCCAAAGGGTCGCAAAGAGTCGGACACGACTGAGTGACTTAGCATGCCCTGTGTCCTGAGCTCCTAGAACAGTGCTTGGCACGTAGCAGGAGGTCAACAGCTTTTTGTGAATGTAGTTGAAAACCATAGAAAGAAAACAGAGTAAGACAGTGACAGTCATCACATGCCTGGCTGAAGAGTTGAATGCAATGGAGAGTGACGGATTTTAAACAGCACATGAGATCAGCACTGAGAAAAGTGTGGTGGCCGTAAGGAGAACAGACCGTAGGGGCTGACAGGAGGGTCTGGAAGAACAGCCCAGGGTCTACTACACTACAGTAGGCATGACGTGAGCAGGCAGATGGCTAAGGCATTGGCAAGCCTAGTCGGTAAGGGATGAAGAAGAGATTTAGGAGTGGGGACTGCAAGATCAAACCAGTCTATCCTAAAGGAAACCAACCCTGAATATTCATTAAAAAGGACTGATGCTGAAGATGAAGCTTTAATACTTTGGCCACCTGATATGAAAAGCCAACTCATTGGAAAAGACCCTGATGCTGGAAAGATTGAGGGCAGGAGGAGAAGGGGGCAGCAAAAGATGAGATGGTTGGATGGCCTCACTGCCTCAATCGACATGAGTTAGAGCAAGCTCCAAGAGAGTGAAGGATAGGGGAGCCTGGTGTGCTGCAGTCCATGGGGCCGCGGAGAGTCAGACACGACTTAGCAACTGAACAACAACAGCTGAGTGTTGGAGAGGCTCCAGGAATGGACCCGGCACAAAAGACTTATTTTACAGAGGGAGAGTCTGAGACCCAGAGAGGGGAAGCGGTTTGCCACACAGCATGCTGATAGCATGTATTGGACAGGAACAGGTCCTATCTCTGGTCAGATGGTCTGTGTTCTGCTCCCTCTTGTGTTCCTAGCTAACCTTGTCCTCAGGAAAGTTTCCAGTGTCATCCCAGCCTCTGCAGTGGAAGGGGAGTCCCCAGGCCTCCTTACTCAGCACTGCCTCTGGCTGCTGACAGGCCGGAGAAGCAGTAAGGACCTTGGGGGCAAAGGTCACCCGAGGCTTCTCCGGGTGCAGCTGACCCTCCGTGGCAGTTGTTATTTTAAGTAGTTCATGCTGGAGGGAGGAAGTGACGGAGGCGAATGTGAAAATGAGTAGCTATTGCAAGATGTGTGTGATAAATGAAACAAGGAACATAAAGACAGACCAAGAGGCACATCTGTTATTTTTGTTCCTTTTTATAGCAACCTCTAAGTCAGACTTCTCACACTGAGTAGGAACCCTTAGCAGCTAAGCGTTTTCCTGACCGAAGCGCTCAGGAGCCCCAAAGGGAGCAGGGATGGGTAGGTGATTCGGGGCCCTGGGAACAGCATGAACCCTCAGAGCCGCACCCCAGGCCTGGGCACTCAGCACCTCGGGATCCGAGGCTCTGAGCAGAAGGGCTGGAGGGCTTCAAAGGTCGGTGCTCCCCTCTGTTTACCGAAGAGTAGGGTGGCAATCTCACTTGGTCCCTGAACCCAGGGACATCCCCACCCAGATGGTCCCTCACCAGCAGTCAAGAATGCAAGGGAGCCGTTTTCCATGGGGGAATACTGGCTTTCTCTCTCGAGGTGCTTTCTCTCTGCTGAGAGTCAAATCCCCAGTGCCACCTGCTTGTGGGGACTGAGCCCCGGGGCTGCCAGTAAGTGCCCTGGCAGAGGGGGCTGTGGAGCCAGATTCTGAGCTTCCTGCAGGGGGGATTCCCGCTGTTCTGAGGCTCATCAGTGGCTCAGAGGAGGAACTGAGGGGATGCTGGGGGAAACCCGTCCCTGAGATGGTCCCAGTCAGCCTGCTTCAGGCCTCCTCTGCATGGAGCCTTGGAGATCCTGGAGCATTGTGGGAGCAGCTAAGGGTTCAAGCCATTAGCTGTGAGCACATTCGCTCCCTTCTTTGTTTGTACTGATCGGTACTAAGCTCTGGGCTGAGTGCTACTGTGAGATTCCAGGAGAGAGGGAGGGTGCTCTGGCCTAGGCACCCGCTGGTGCAGCTGGAGCAGCTTCAGAGGGACAAGAGGGATGGCTGAGGAGTGGGAGGAGAGGCCAGACCTTCTGCCAGGAACAGGAGTGGGAAGAGTGTTTCAGGAAACTGTGCAACAGAGAGGGACATGGCCTTGTCCAGGAGTGGGGGGCCTCTGTCAGCATGACTTGTTTTCTCCAGCCTTTGGAACAGCCTGGAAGCAGAAGTGGATGGCGAAGTCATCACTGGCTGTGCATTGGCCAAGCATGTACAGTGATGGGACCATCCTCCCCCTTCTTCCTTTTATTTGGAACAGGAGTTAAGCAGCAACTAGGTGTACCTCTGTGACTGGCTGCAGGACGGTGAGAGATTAGAGGAAGGCATTGGACGGGAAGGTTCCAGAGCAGGAGGATAGATTGCTGAGGCTCTTTGTTTTCCTCTCCCCTTCCTTCCTCTGTTATGCCATCTGGAATGCTGATACCATGGCTGGCACTCAAGACAGCCATCTTGGACTATGAGACACTGTGCGAACAGTCCATCTTGGACTATGAGCAAGAGAAGAGCAAGGGTCCTTGATCCAGTTAGAGCCACCATCCCAGCTCCCGGTTGGGGTTCCTTTTACGTGAGAGAGAAATAAACTCTAATGATCTTAAGAATTGCTATCTTGAGTTTTCTGTTATATGTCACTGAACCTAATACTAACAGACACAGATCAAGTATGAGGAAATTGTGAGTGATTATAAAGTGGCAGTAACGTGATTGATTATGGTATCTGAACTAAGTAGGAAAAAAGTCAGAAGGTGGCAGATACAGCTGGGAATGGGGACTCCGGCCCTTTGGACACCAGCACAGAAAGTAGCCCACTGAGGGCAGGAGATCTTTATGAATAAGAAGCAGAAAGTTGTGGCTAGAAAGTGGAATTTCTGATTTTATGGTTTCAGAGTCTGCGTGACAAGATGTGGTCACAGTAAGTGCTGCTGCTGCTGCTAAGTCGCTTCAGTCGTGTCCGACTCTGTGCGACCCCGTAGATGGCAGCCCACCAGGCTCCTGCGTCCATGGGATTCTCCAGGCAAGAGTACTGGAGTGGGTTGCCATTGCCTTCTCCAATACATTAAAGTGAAAAGTGAAAGTGAAGTCGCTCAGTAGTGTCCGACTCTCAGCGACCCCACGGACTGCACCCTACCAGGCTCCTGCGTCCATGGGATGCTAAGATTTCCTAAATACTTCCTGTGCAGCCAGCTCCCTTTTAAGGAATTGGCATGCCTACTGTCACTCCTCACCATAATTCTGGAAGGTATTTTTATTATTTCATAAATAAGGCAACAGGCTCAGAGAGGTCAAGAAACTTATTTGAGGGGACCAAACTGATAACTGGCTGGGTTGGCAATAGAACCCCAGTGGGGTGACTCTGGGGCCCAAGCTCTCAGCCAGCCCTCTCTTCTGCCTTGCATGGCACTGGGGTCTGCTAGACAGAGCAGGGAGAAGTGTGTGAGCCCAGAGGGGGAGGGCTGTGAGGCGGGCCAGAGGCTATGCCTTCTGAATGGGTATTCACATCTTCCAGCAAGGTGGCAGGAGACAAGTTGGAGGGGAGGCAGCAAGCCACATACCAGACCTTTAATTGACAGCCCTGTCCTGGGCCCTGAGGTTGGCTTGGACGACAGTGCAGGAGCCTGAACCCTGCAGTGTGCGTTAGATTGCAGCTGAAGTAGAAGGGTGGGCTCTAGAACCAGATGGCCTGGGGTCAGGTCCCATGTTCACCTCTTAGCTCACTGTGTCACCTTGGACAAGTTGCTTCACCTTTTGTGCCTCAGTGTCCTTGTGTGTATGGACATGATTGTCGTTCCTACCTTGTAAGACTGTGCAGATGAAATGAATTAACACCAGGGAGCACTATAGGCAGCCACCTCCACTCTGAGCATTCGCTGGTCTTGTTTCCCAGAGATTCATGGAGAAGAGAAAATGCTGGGACAGAACAGATCCAGGTAAGGAGGGCAGATGGTGAGAGGATTGATTCCATGGAGGAAGCACGGCGCTTGGCCCAACTGCTTCTCAAGGAAGGCTCTCGTCCTGGTCCTCTGCAGTTCCTCTGGATGGCGCAAGGCCACCGCTCCTGGGTTACTTGCTTGTCAGTCTCATGTCCATAATATGAGGACTGACCTGACTTCTAAATAAATATCTGAGCAGCTTGGAAGGAGTGTTTTCTTCCAAAACTCCCTTGAGTTTCTGAACACCTGTCCAAGTATCCCTGGGCACCTGGATGGGGGTCACCGTCCAATGGTGTTTGTCTGATGATGGCCTGAGCCACCCGGCTTTGCTGACGGCCAGGACGGGGCTCACCTTTAGTCCACTGTCCGCCTCATCCGGCCAGGTGCCCGGTTTCCAGCCCCGCCCCAGTGCTGGCTGCACACCCTGCCTTGGCCCTGACTGCTCCACATTCCATCTGATCCTGGCAGGTCCCACACACTACACAGCCAGTGAATTCCTCACTCATGTCTGCAGCTATTATTAGGCACCACTGGAATGCAATCCTGCTGATGGAACTGTTTTTATTAGCCATTGTTATAAGGTTGGTATCTGTGTGTCGTGTCTGTTTCGGAAACCTGGTGAGGCTGACGGTGGGTCTCTTAAAGAACCAGGCACCCCTGGGCCACCAAAGCACCTGGATAGCCACGGTGCTATGAGCCGGTCCAAACTCCTGCCCCAGTCTCCACACCCCAGGTCAGGAAGGCTGTGGCTCCAGGTTGTGGCTGGCCCAGCCTCAGAGCCCAGGGCCCACCCTTCCCTGTGGTGCTGACTGGCTGTTTGACCCTGTGCAAGTCACGTTGCCTCAGTGGGCACTGTGGTGTCAATCTCTGAAACAGAAATAATGAGGGTTGTCTCACCGGGTTTTTAAAAGGTCCAGCCAAAAGCACAAAAATGAAAGTGCAGTGGCTTGTCACAGGGGCCACTGTATGTGAGCACACACAGGTCCTGTGGGGAGGACGGGGGCCAGTGGATTTGACCCTCAGGACAGTGCGTGGGCAGGGGTGAGAGGTTAGGTCTCTCGCCCAGGCTCACAGGGCCTGTGGGCAGAAGCACTGAGATCCTAACCTGGGTAACTCTGGCTCCAAAGGTCACGCAGTCGCATTCGTGCTAAGCTGCTTCAGTGTGTCTGGCTGTTTATGATGCTATGGACTGTAGCCCGCACCAGGCTCCTCTCTCCATGGGATTCTCCAGGCAAAAATACTGAAGTGGGCTGCCATTTCCTTCTCCAGAGGATCTTCCTGACTCAGGGATCAAACCCACGTCTCTTAGACTCCTGCTTGGGTAGGTGGGTTCTTTACCACTTGCGCCACCTGGGAAGCACAGCCACCTCAAAAGATTACCTGCCCCCATGCCCAGGGTATCTGGGAGGCCTGGGAGGTGAGGAGAGCAGAAGAGAGGATGGGGTGAAGACAGAGTTGCAAATAAAAATGGAGAAAAGGAAAGATTTTTCTTTTCTTACCTAGGTGTCTTTATTTTGTGATAATTTATGGAGCTGTAATCCATGATTTGTGCACTTTTCTGTACATATGCTATACTTTTTTAAAAGGTTAAAAAGAAAATAGGAACTTTGTAGCATACCATTGAGTACAAATGTATTTTTAAAGTTCAAACTCATTATGACTTATGCAACTCTCATCTGCATCTTTTCTAACGACATTAAAAATTATGTTTGAGAATCTGAAGATATCAAAATAAGATTCCCAAGAGGATAGGTCAGTGTGTAAATCTCAGAACTGAAATTCTCAAGGGTCATTAACCCCTCTTGGTGGCTGACTAGCTCCTGACATGGAAACCACCAGCTGTCGTAGGTCATCCTTACTTCTCCTCCCCCCTGGAAGATGATTTCCTCCAACCTTCCTATTTAAAATACATTGTTCAGTTGCTAAGTCATGTCCGATTCCTTGCGACCCCATGGAGGTCGGAGCCAGAGTCATCCAATTTAGATCTCAGCTCCTCTGCCCAGAGGCTCTGTGAACCTGGACAAGAGCATAACCCTCAGCACTGCCCGCACGCTGTCCTGAAGGTCACATCCACTGCCCCGTACTCTTTGTAAAATATATTGTTGTTGTTTGGTGCTAAGTCGTGTCGACTCTTTGTGACCCCATGGACTGCGGCGTACCAGGCCTATATATAATTTCATTTCTTTCCTTATTTTTGGCTGTGCTGGGTCTTGCTGCGTAGTTTTTTCTCTAGTTGTGGTGTGCGGGCTTCTCATTGCAGTGGCTTCTCTTGTTTTAGAGCATTGACCCTAGGCACACGGGCTTCAGTAGTCGTGGCACGTGGGCTCAGTCGCTGCGGTTCCTGGGCTCATGAGCACAGGCTCAGTAGCTGTGGTGCCCAAGCTTAGTTGCTCCGTGGCATGTGGAGTCCTCCCGGATCAGGGATAGAACCTGTGTCTCCTGTATTAGCAGGTGGGTTCCTTACCACCAAGCCCTCAGGGAAGCCCCAGCCTCCCTTTTATTTAGGTCGACTAAAAATATCAGGTTAGCTAATGAGATGTGAGTGGAAGTGTTATGTGAGACTTCAGAGACTGTCTTTAAATGGAGAAAGACCCACCTTTCTTTATCTCTTCCCTCATCTCATTTTTTATTTAATTTTTAATTGCAGGAAAATTACTTTACAATGTTGTGTTGGGTTCTGCCATACAACAAAATGAATCAGCCGTAATTATACACATATCCCTCCACCCTTGAGCCTCCCTCTCCTCCCCCCATCCCACCCCTCTAGGTCATCACAGAGCGCCGGGCTGGGCTCCCTGTGTTATATAGCAGCTTCTTACCAGCTATCTGTTTTACACGTGGTAGTATATATATGTCAATGCTACTTTCTCCATTCATCCTACTCTCTCCTTTCCCCACTGCGTCCGTAAGTCTGTTCTCTACATCTGTCTCCATTCTTTCCTTGCAAATAGGTTCATCGATGCCATTTTTCTAGGTTCCATATATATGCATTAATACATGATATATTTTTCTCTTTCTGACTTACTTCACTCTGCATAACAGGCTCTAGGTTCATCCACCTCACTAGAACTGACTCAAATGTGTTTGTTTTTATGGCTGAGTAATAATATTCCATTGTATGTATGTACCACATCTTATTTATCCATTCATCTGTAGATGGATATCTAGGTTGCTTCCATGTCCTGGCTATTGTAAACAGTGTTGCAGTGAACATTGGAGTGCATGTGTCTTTTGGAATTGTAGCTTTCTCAGGGTATGTGTCCAGTAGTGGAATTTCTAGGTCATATTGTAGATTTATTCCTAGTTTCTAAAGGATTCTCGATACTGTTCTCCAGAATGGCTGTATCAGTTTACATTCCCACCAACAGGGTGGGAATGTATGAAGGTTCCCTTTTCTCCACATCTTCCCAGCATTTATTGTTTATAGATTTTTTGATGAAGGCCATTCTGACTGGTGTGAGGTGATACCTCATTGTAGTTTTGATTTGCATTTCTCTAATAATTAGTGATCTTCCCTCATCATGTTAAATGGACTTTAGAACTGATGGCTGGAGCTCCTGTGTCCATTTTGGAACCTGAGGACAAGAACTACTTCCTTAGAGTGATGAGCTGGAGGGAGCCTGGCTCTTCAAAGACTTTTCTGAATGAAGCCACTCTTCTAGCCCTAGATTGCTGTTGGATGTCTGTTATATAATAGAAAGAAATGTGTATCTTTATTAGGTCTTGTCATTTTGGGGATTTCTGTCCCTCAGAGCTGAACCTGATTCTAACTCTTATTCCCCCCATGAAAGAATTGATGGCCTTTCTTTTTCCTCCTTGGGCCTCATGATTAACGAAGGATCTGTTGGGAAGCCAAGAGTTCACTTACCAGCCCAAAAAATGACATTAATCACCTAAGTTAGTCCTACATGAAAGCTGAATGGACAGCCCAAGTCATAAGATCTTACGAGATCCAGGGGTGTCTCCAAACTGCCTCTTTCATATATATGGTCCCTGAAATTCTATCTTTATATATTAATTCATAAAATTATACAGCTATGAGAATTCCTACTCAAATACAAGTGATTCTAGTAGGAGTACTATAGTGTATTATATTACTCCTCACATTAGCATGAAGTCTTTTATCTTAGAGACTGAATTAGAGAATTTAAAAGATGAATGGAACCTCAGGGGTCATTTAGCTCAGTGTTTTCAACTATGCTTCAGCAAGCCCTTGCCTTTCATGGCTGCCTAGGGAATGCCATTTGGGTCAAGAAGGGGCATGAGGGGAGGGATGAAGAACATAGAGCATCCTTTTGCTTTGAAGGTAGAGTTTTAACGCTGGAAAAAGTTTTAAAAACCACAGCTGTCTTTCCGCGTATGGGCTCCAAGTCTAACGTTGCCAATAGGTTAATCAAACCTGAATTCAGATGGCCAGTTAGTGACAGAGCCAGACTTAGAATTCAGGTTTTTGACGCTTAGCACTGTGCTGTTTCCACGATTCCACACTTCTTAGGTCATCTTCCGCTGTGCATTGAGGAGATGAGGTTTGCTTGGTGGGAGGACAGTGAAGGGGGCCGATCCTGGTCTGGGCTCCAGTGGGGATGCTGGGGAGTCCTGGCCCCTGATGCTGGGCCCTGGGAGTGGTCAAGAGAGGACAGGGGAAGAGGGATGCCTCTAGGGATACCTGACCACCTTCACAAATTTGTTGAGACTTAACTTTCCCTCTATCTCTGGCCACAGTAAATACTGCTGTCTCGAGTTGTACAGTTTCATAGCTTACAAAATGCTCCTACAGGTTTACATTTAATCTTCACAGACTCCTCCTTTGAGGGGGAAGGTATTGTATTTTCCAATTTACATGCGACGATACCACTGGGTTAGAGAAGGTAGGTGTATCTCCTGAGCTCACAGAGGTGACCTAAAGCATGTCACCTTCTGACCCAATCCTGAGCTCTTTCCCACCATCAGACAGCATCTCCCACACTCCAGGATGCTGTCAGCCACTTTCTCCTGCCTGGAAGCCTCTGTAGCCAAACACCAAGTCATTCAGACAACAAACAATCTGTTTCCTCATTTGTAAGTTGTGGACCAGTTGCCTGGTTTTTCTTTTCCCATGAGCTTGGCAACTGTCGTCATAGGTGCTGCTGCTGCTAAGTCACTTCAGTCGTGTCCGACTCTGTGCGACCCAATAGACGGCAGCCAACCAGTCTCCCCCGTCCCTGGGATTCTCCAGGCAAGAATACTGGAGTAGGTTGCCATTTCCTTCTCCAGTGCAGGAAAGTGAAAAGTGAAAGTCAAGTCACTCAGTCGTGTCCGACTCTTAGCGACCCCATGGACTGCAGCCTACCAGGCTCCTCCGCCCATGGGATTTTCCAGGCAAGAGTACTGGAGTGGGGTGCCATTGCCTTCTCCGCATCATAGGTGCAGTACCAAGTAAACCAGTAACACGTGTTGGGGCTGGAGGGCTGGGCAGGTGACCAGCACCCAGCGCCATGGATGATGCCTTATGTGGTTCTGACATGGCATTTCTGGGAGGTTGGTGGGACATATCTCCCCATTCTCTCATTTCTCTTCCCTCAACACCACACACTCCCAGAAACAGTGTCCCATTGAGAAGAAGAAAAGGGAAACATAAGTGGAAAAAAGGGTAGAGAGCATTCCATGCATTCTATGCATGAAAATGCCATCCTGTGATCCCCAGGCTGTAGTTCAAGGCTAAATGAAGCTGTGCTAACCTGTGGACAAAGGATAATGGATTAACATGTTACAATCTATCAGGCCGTTGTGGACATAATCCTAAACACAGGGGAATGTCTTTTACGTGGCTCGGTCCATGGAGTAGGCCTTCTTGCGTAGGGCTCTATCACATGATGGGGAACAGGGGCAGCCACCTGTACAGCCCACGGGCAGACGCTGGTCACACCCATTCATTTCTGTATCGGGCAACAATAGAGCTGCATGCAAAAGAAGGGGTGCAGCTCACGAAATGTCAGAATTTTTTCTGGCCTTTTCAGAAAAAGCTTGCTGACCTCTGGCGTACAGCTCTGCCTGCTTGGCCTGTAAGTAACAACGACCTGGGCAGACTCACCGCATGGCAAGGCCAGGCGGTCCTGCTGTGAGCACACTCGGGGATGAGGATCTGTTTTCGGGGTGTTCAGGCAGAATACATCAATCCTGTTGTTTCTCATATGCAAGTGTTGACAGGAAAACTTTACAAGAAGTTTCCTTTAAAACGAGTCCCGTTTCCACGGATTTCTATTGTGACATCAGACACATGTTCTCTCCCCAGTAGGTTGCATGAAAACACTGAGGACGCGGCTCCGTTGCTGGTCACCTGAGGTTTCTTTCCAGCGCTCTGTGCGCAGCTCTGGAGCCGGCCTTTATTACAGGCACAGAGAATACTTCATGTTGAATTTCCTTCCAGCAGGAGCACTGAATGAAATCTATCAGAGCCTTTCCCAAGAGCCGGGCTTTCAAAGGGAGTGGGGAGAGCATATATTTTTGCACAAGGAACCAGAGGGAACCCTGGAAAGTGCGGGGCTGGGGGGCAGGGAAAGGAGGGTATCAGAGACAAGCTCTGAGCTGTCCCAGTGTGTGGTGGGCCTGTCCCCAGTATGCTTACCGATGTCCATGAACATCAAATGAGCCACATGTGAAGCACTGAATACAGGGCCGGCTCTCGTGAAGCAGTGAGCCTGTGCCTCCACCCCTGCCTGCTCCTCTGGAAGGAGGCAGAGTGCGCCTCACCAAGCTGGTACGGTAATGAGAGATCCTTGGTGGGGCTGCCTGCCAGTGGGGTGCCGGGGGCTGCAGTAGTGGGGAGGGGTCGGCTGCTGGCAGGGGGAACCAAGATAAGCTGTCACCTCCGAGTCTTTTCAGGCATTTCTCCCTCAGACTGTTCTCCACCACCCGGCAGATTGATTTATCTAAATCGCAAATCTGAGCATATTGTTCCCCTACTTAAAATCTTGCAATAGTTCTGTGGTTGCAGTCCCAGCTCCCTATGTTCTGATTCCTGCCACCGCCCCCCTCCAACCTCATTTCCAGCCACACCAAGCTGGCTGTGCCATGTCTGCGGCTGCCCACCTGGCTCCTCTGCCCTGCATACCTTGTCTCAGGGCTCCTCATGGCCCACCTCCTTACCTGTCACAACTGTGGCCAAACACTGCCTCTGGACACCTCTCTTGCCAATGGGTCCCTCCCCACCTCCCACACCTGACACCCCAGTTTGAGTTACAGGCACACATATCCTCCTCTCGAGTACTGTGTGTCTGTCTTCACTGTGCTATGAAGCTCTTGGGGCACAGATTGGCTGATCTTTTTTCCCTGGCATTCACAGAAGACCAAGCACCTGGAAGCTCTTCCACCATGGCTACCAAGTGACTGGAGATTCTAGGACCCGGGACTGCGGGGAAATGACAGGAGCTCTGCTGCAGCCATGGCATCAGGACTAGGAGCTCCCCTGGTGCTTTAGAAATGGATGATCACAGGGAACAGTCATTCCTTTCCATTTCTCAGGTACCCAAGGAACATTAGACATTTCTAGGCAGCTGTATTTATAGGTATTTATCTGAAGTTCTAGCATTATACTGCTGCTAGGTTGCTTCAGTCGTGTCCGACTCTGTGCGACTCCACAGACAGCAGCCCACTAGCCTCTGCCATCCCTGGGATTCTCCAGGCAAGAACACTGGAGTGGGTTGCCATTTCCTTCTCCAATGCATGAAAGTGAAAAGGGAAAGTGAAGTCGCTCAGTCGTGTCCGACTCTTCGAGACCCCATGGACTGCAGCCTCCTGGAAAATACTCCTCCGTCCATGGTATTTTCCAGGCAAGAGTATTGGAGTGGGGTGCCATTGCCTTCTCCGAGCATTATACTGACCAGCCACAGAACACACCTTGAGGCCGGTCCTGGGTTGCAATGAAAAACATTCAGCTGAATTCATCAGTGCTCTTGCTCAAAGGACAGAACCTGATCCCAGTGTTTCTACCCCAGAGCTTGGCCTTTAAAGTGATTAAAGGAGATCCCAGGTTCTTTCTGGCCACGATATCATCATGTCATCTAAATGTGTCCTTTTTTAGGGCTGTGACTCACAGCTTGTAGGATCTTCGTTCCTCAACCAGGAACTGAACCCAGGCCCTTGGACGTGAAAGCGCAGAGTCTGATTCACTGGACTGCCAGGGAATTCCCTCTAAATGTGTTCTGAGTAACCTTATCATAAACTGTGTAGCTATTTCAATCTGCAGGAGTATGACATGCCCAAGGTAGAAATGGCTCTCTCTGCACCATATGCCCTGAATGCACAAACTATTATGGAATAATAATAATGATGCCTCTACCTTTTGAAGCAAACTGAATAAACTGGGGCAAATTCAGGAGAGAAATACATGTGTAAACAAAAAAATGTTGCCTGCCTTTTCAGTTCTACAAGGATACAGCCATTAGCCACTGCAGTTTCTTCTCCAGAAGAATATTCAGGGTGGAGAAAAACAGGAAATGTTCTGTCCTTTGGATACACTGGCCCCTAGATAGCTGAGGTGTACATCTAAGGAGAATGTCTAAGAGACCCCAGATTCTTGCATCTTCCTGTACATTGAAAAGCACTAAAATCATTAACTTGAGAGGTCTGTTCTTTGTGATTAGCAGTCATTTTTTGATGTTTGACTACAAGTTTTTTCCCAGTAGAAAAATAATTATATATATCTTGGCCCCTCCTTTACCTCTTTGGAGTAGTTCCTCAGAGCTATCTGAGAGGCTGTCTCCTAGGCTATGAATAAAACTTAACTCTCTACCTTTATATTGTGTATTTTTCTTTCAGTTGACCCCTGGCAGGTGGTGCTGAGACAGAAAGGGGATGTTTGTCAGGTTGGAGATGGGAAGGTCAAAAGGGGACTTCACATTCACGTTCAAGATTATTTCATAAGTTATTTAGAACAAAGCTCGTACTTCATAAGGGAACTGAAAAAGGAGTTTAAGTTATAGTCTATAATAATAATTTATTGAAAACTAGACTGATGACATAGGGTCCAGTGTCTGCAGTTGCCCATGCAAGGGGCAACCCTGGCTCACTGAATTACGAGGCCATCCCTGGCATTTTTAGTCAGTGGCCACTAGACACCCTCGTCACAGGCAAAGTGTCCCTAAACCACAAATCCGCCTTGTTCATACAAATATAAAAATGTACAGGAACAGCATATTCTTATCACACACTCCTTGAACACATGGGTGGAAGGTTACTTACATAACCTGGTAGGTTGCAGTTGTGTGGTTGAAACAAAACGCAGCTTTCTTAAACCAGTAGAAACCTCTAAGACCTTTTCAAAATAGGAATCTTTCCATTTTCTATCGGAGACAATGCTCACAGCGTGAGTAATGCCCATCAGTTATCAGTAATTTAGCAGATTGTGCCAGTGTTGACATTTGTTCTTGGCTTAATTGTGCGTGAGTGTGTGTTTTAAACAAAGATGCAGCTGTCCCCATTCCTGGCAATTAGGATATAAAAATGGTGTTCGCTGAGTCTGGCAGAGGGATCGGTTCTCCATGTGTTTACTCTTTTGTTTGCAAGGCCTTCTGAGTGTTTGCTGCAGTTGTACCATCAGAATATCAATTTGGTTTAAAATGGAACCATATCCCCATTAATAGAAATAACAGGAACTGCAGACCTCCATGTTTCCAGATCATCAGTCTCTGATTCCATCAGAGATGCTTGTGATTGTGTGTGTGTGAAAGACACTTCTTTGACTTCTTGTGAAGGCAGGTTTTAAATGTTGTTAGGATCAAAAAAGCAGTGTCAGCAGAGATGCTCTGGACTCTTGCGAATCATTTGCAGAGTATCAAGCAATCCAAATACCTCCCGTATAGAATACAGTTATCCCTCAGTATCCTTGGGATTGGTTCCAGGGCTCCTGTGGACACCAAAATCTGCCAGTGCTCAAGTCCCTTACGTAAAACAGCATTGTATTTGCATAACACGTATTCACATCTCTAGATTATTTATATTGCCTGCTGCTGCTGCTGCTAAGTCGCTTCAGTCGTGTCTGACTCTGTGCAACCCCATAGACGGCAACCCACCAGGCTCCCCCGTCCCTGGGATTCTCCAGGCAAGAAAACTACTACTATGTAGATGATATGCCAGTAGTTGTACATACAGTTTGAATGCAACAGTTAGAATCAGACATGGAACAATGGGCTGGTTCCAAATTGGGAAAGGAGTACGTCAAGGCTGTATATTGTCACCTTGCTTATTTAACTTCTATGCAAAGTACATTGTGTGAAATGCCGGCCGGATTGGATGAAGCACAAGCTGGAATCAAGATTGCAGGGAGAAATATCAATAACCTCAGATATGCAGATGGCATCACCCTTATGACAGAAAGCGAAGAGGAACTAAAGAGCCTCTTGATGAAAGTTTGACCAAGCTCAGGAGTTGGACAGGGAAGCCTGGCATGCTGGAGTCCATGGGGTCGCAAAGAGTCGGACAGGACTGAGGACTGAACTGAGGCGGTTCAGTTCAGTTCAGTCGCTCAGTCCTGTCTGACTCTTTGCGACCCCATGAATCGAAGCATACCAGGCCTCCCTGTCCAACTCCTGGAGTTCACTCAAACTCACGTCCATTGAGTCAGTGATGCCATCCAGCCATTTCATCCTCTGACGTCCCCTTCTCCTCCTGCCTCCAATCCCTCCCAGCATCAGAGTCTTTCCCAATGAGTCAACTCTTTGCATGAGGTGGCCAAAGTACCATCAATCAAATATGGGATTACAATAATAATGGACCATCTAAAAGTTTATGTGTTATTTCTTTACAGTTCCAGTGAGGTCACTCAGTCGTGTCTGACTTTTTGCGACCCCGTGGACTGTAGCCCACCAGGCTCCTCTGTCCATGGGATTCTCCAGGCAAGAATACTGGAGTGGGTTGCCATTTCCTTCTCCAGGGAATCTTCCCGACCCAGGGTTCAAACCCAGGTCTCTCGCATTGCAGGCAGACGCTTTAACCTCTGAGCCAAGCCTACTGGCACCCTGATGGATAATAGTTATTTGATACATAGATAAAACAGGGTCCACTTTCACCTTGTAGATTAACATGAATTCCAAGATATTGGTGGAACCCTAATCATGAGATTTAACCTGAGTTCTTTGGTTCTTCCAGTTCAAAGAGCAAACTATTAGATGCTGAGACCAGAGTATTGGAGCCTGGGCACTTCCTGTCAAAGTCCTTTTTCTTGCTGAGAGATTCAAGGTCAAGTTCGGAGATGAAGCCCCGACCTGACTTTAGAATCCCCCGGACTGCCTGGAGAGCCCTGGAAGGGGCGCCCTAGAATCATCCACTCAGGGCTCCGTGGTGACCCACTTAGGGCTCCGTGGTGACCGCTGCGGGCACGTGACTCCCAGGCGGCAGGGGCTTGTCGGCGGGGCGTGCGGGGTGGGGCGGAGGTGGAAGGGTGATGGGAGAGCACAGTGAGGGGTTAGGATTTCTGAAGAGGTACCTCTTTGGCATTGCATTTCTTTGGGTCCCCCTCTCCGCCCCCCCCCCCCGCCCCCCCGCTGTGTCTGTACTCTTGAAGTGCAGACCTTTCTAAACAGTGACTTACTAAAGCTCTGGGGGACCGTGGTACCCGAAGGCGGCCCGCTGCCTGACCTAAGATTTACGAGTGGTTCCAAGGATGAGACAAGGTCCCAGTGTCTCGGTGACAACAAGGTCTTTGACGAACTGCCGAGAGCTGTGGCCGGGCAGAAAGCCCCAGAATCTCCTCCCTGCTGGAGTGGGGCGCCCGGGGCGCGGGCGGGCGGGCACCCCCGCAGGCCATCAGCATGCAGGAGCCGCGCGCTCCGTCCTTGAGGGCTGCCGGGCTGACCTTGCTCGGCTTTCTCGGTAGATATCGCCCCGGGAGCGTGAGGACGCGGCAGCGGGGGTGACTCAGTGCCCCGCCGCGGCTTTTCTTCCTGCCTCCTTCTAAAATTCCGGGATTCAAACCCGGCGTTTTCCGCCCCACCCCTCCCCCTCTCCACCCCCCGCCTGTCGTTACCCAGACTGTCCGGGTGTTTCGTCCCCCACCTCCCATCTATAGAACTGAAGGCCGACCTTCGCGCTCTCCCTCGCTGCGGGCCCGGGGATCAGACTTGGCCCGCCAGAGCCGGAGACCGCACTGGGCGACAGATCCGGAGCCCGGCCGGAGGGGGCGGTGCGCAGCGCTCTCCGGCGCACAGGCGGACCTAGCCGAGCCCCGCTCCCCATTGGCCACCACCTCGGCGGGAGGGGCCGCCCGGGCTCGGGGCACCTGGCGTCGCCCCTCCGCAGGGAAATCAGAGGCTGCCGGGCATGGGCGCCTGGAGGTGAAGGCATCGGGAGGGAGGCCTGGGGTATCTGTGGAGCTCGGGGAGGCCAGCCCTGTTCTACCAGCTGCCCCGGCGCGGGCGGCCCTCGGATTCTCCTGCTCTGGCTTCGGCAGCCGGAAACTTTGCTCCGAGAAGTCCCCCACCCTCCTGATCGCGCCGAGAGGCGCCTGGTGGGCCGCGCGCCCCCGGGGGCCCCGCAGCCCCGCGCGTGATTGAGGGGGCCCCCAGGCGCCAGGCGCCCGCCGCGCTCCGCCGTGCGCGCGCGGCCGCCAGGATGCGCTACGCGGACCCCTCGGCGAACAGGGATTTGTTGGGGAACCGAACTTTGCTCTTCATCTTCATCTGCGCCTTCGCCTTGGTGACCTTGCTGCAACAGATCTTGTATGGCAGGAACTACATCAAGAGGTAAGAAAGTCCCAGCGCGGGTGGGGTGGCGCGGAGCCCGCGGGCAAGCCCCCAGGTGGCAGCCGGAGGCTCCGCCCCGGCGTGGCCCGTGTGAGCGACCCCGGGGTCTGCACTGAGCCTCGAGCAAAGCCGCGTGAGGTTTGGGTCCCCGCGCTCCTAAGCGCATCTCTCCACGCAACCGGAGGAGAACGCCTGCGTCCAGCGCTGGCCAGAGGGGCCCGACAACTTTGTTCTGTTGTGGAAAACGGGGGACAGGATGGAATTCGGACCGGCCAAGCTGAGGATAAAAACATACGAATGTCCTGAGCGGCCTCAGGGGTCAGATCAGTGTCCTCAAGTCCACAGTGCCACGGCCATATGGTCCGAGGGGAGGCTGCCGGGTGTAGAGGGCTCAGAACCGTATAGGGTTACCTCTTGAGTCCTGAACTTTTGTGGGGGCCCCTGGGGGAAAAAACACATTCTACCCCCCACCCCCATCCCCCCGCCCAGGAGTGCAGAATTAGGTGTGGCGGGGTGGATAGTGGGCTCGGACGATGCGACAGAAACAGTGAATTCTTACAGACCGGTATCCACTGGCACCGGGAAAACTCACCACCCGATCCCTCCTGAAGCAGATGGTTCCGTCTCATCCTTCGGCAGAAGGTCAGAGCTGCAGCAGAAGTTAACCGCCCCCACTTGGGCCCCCCTCCTACCCCACCTCATCCGCGGGCAAACTCCATTAGGAGAAAGGGACTCAGCACTCGGGCACGGCCTCAGTCCCTGCGTGCGCAAAACACGGAAATGCCACCATGGGCTTCTGCCTACGGCTGGCGGAGGGCAGCCGCTTGGGGTTACAGGACCTGGGGAAAGGGCTGCGCTAGGATCCTCGCGTTTCAGAGCCTCTTTCGGAAAGACCACACTCCTCTTTTCTGCCCGAGCTTTTTCCTTCGCTGTCAGTTGTCTTCCTACCCTCGCTGCCCCTCCCCCCATCAGACGGATAGAAAACAAAACGCCTGGCTAGCTATATAAACATCCCGGCTTCTTCCCTAAACTTCCGAATAATAAAACAGTTTTTCTCTTTGTATCCTTTGGAGTTCACGTCAGTCGCTGGCGTCCTAGTCTGGGCTGCATCCAGGGATGGGAGCAAGTGACAGTGCTGCTGGGCCTGGGCTCACTGTAGGAGAGTCAAACAGTTGGGCTATTTTCCGCTCCGCGTCCCGAGCTGGGGAGCGTGAGGCCCCTTGGCAAGAACATTTGTTCCCAACCAGCCACTGCCCCGACCTTCCCAGAGAGCATTTTTCTCTGGTTGAGGGCAGCTGATGGGCCCTGCGTGGTGCTGGTACCATTAAAGGACATTTTCAGAGTCTCCTGGCTTGCTGGAGCCCATTGGGCCTGCCGCCCCCCGCTCCCCCGCCCCCACTAAGATGACCCAGTGCAAGGACAGTTGGGCCCGAAACGGCCAGCTTGCTGCACTTGCTCCTTAGCAGGGTGGCTCTGGGTTCCTACCCCCTGCTGGCACCTACCCAGAATGGCCCCGGGGTTGCTGGGACCCCTGCTGCCTTATCAACACCGGGAAAATATCCTGCCCACGGCAAACGGCAAACGGAAGCTCAGCTTCTAAGTGCTCGCCCTGGCAGGCCCTCCTCGATCTTGGGCTGATGAGCTGGCTGCCTGGAATTCAGCAGCCATACCAGTTGCATCCCGACTTCTAACACAGAGACCTCATCCCCCTTAGTCTCAGAGGCCACCTCACAAGCCTCGCTCCAGGGCCTGGATGAATTCAATCAAGTAAGCAAACTCACACGTACTGGATCCCGGCAGGGCACTGTAGGATCGTTAAAGAAGATGCTGTGGTCCTGGTGTTCAGGGGGCTTGATGTCTAGCTGGGGAAACATAGTGGCCACAGATGAGCTAAGATGTGAGTGTTGAAATGTTTGAGGAGGAAGGCGCCACCAGACCAGAGTTGGGAGGGAAGAAGACCACCTGAAGGAGGTGGGACCCGAATGGGCCCGTGAAGGAAGGAGACGCTTTGGGCAGGTGAGGAAAATGCAGATCCAGAGCCCAAGAGGGCAGGAGCCAAGGTGCAGAGACGTAGCCCCGCCGACTTGCACCTCCTGGGCTGACCCTACCTGTGCTGTCACACGGGGCTTTAACCATCGATCAGTTGGACCAGCCGAGAGGCTGTCCGGACCCTTCTCCAGGTTGTGGCTGCCATGCTGGCACACGAATAGCATCTGTTCCCCTATCTTGTTTCTTACACATCTCATCTTTGCCATGAATTGACTCGATAAGGTTACTGGTCTGTCTCCTGTGTTTCTACACTTGACACTTGAGTGCTCCTCCAGTAGATGCCCTGGAATGGCCTGCACGAGAGTCACCTGCGTGGTCACTGAAATGCAGGTTCCCGGGCCCCTCTTTGGGAGTGGGTCCCAGTAACCAGCCTTTTTAATGAGCTCCTCGAGTGATTTGTAACTCTGCTGCTCTAGGCCTGTGGTTCTCAATCAGGGCAGTGTCGCTCCTCGGGCAATGTCTGGAGACACTTTGGGTTGTCACAGTAGGGAGAGGAGAGCATCTGGCATCTCTCGGGCTGAGGCCAGGGACAGGGCTAAAGATGCTACAATGCACAGCCCGCCCACGACAAGAAAGACTTATCCAGCCCCAAATGTCAGCAGTGCTGAGGGAGAGAAACCTTGCTCTAGATGAACACTCCATGGGATAGGGTTCACTTTGTTTTGTCCCCAGCTGTACCCTGAGCACCAAATATGGTGCCTGGCACATAGTAGGTTTTTGAAATATTGGTAATGGAGAAGTGATTGAAAGCGCATACCTGCAGGGGTAGTGAACTCAGGAGACCAGTGACGATGTGGATCCCACTAAGGTAAGGGGGAGTGTAGGGAATGGGAAGTTCAGGGAAGGAGGAGACAGATGTATTTTTGGGTCAGTGACTTATTGGACTGAGAAGGACAGTTTAAATTCGGTTCACAGGGAGCTGCATGTGGTCCTTCAGTAGAGTAGTGATGTGATCCAAGCGAAGGAAGGCTCTCTGGGCCTTTCCAGAAAGGGGTAGAAAAGGGAGGAGGTTGGGAGGCTGTTGACGCAGCCTGGTCAGAAGTGAGGAGAACGTGGTGCTGGAGGCAGATCTACTTGGGAGCTGGGGATTCATGCAGGCGGCCGTTCTTTGCTTCTGGGCTGAGCTGGGTGGATGTATTCGGCAGAGCCTTCATTGTTTGACATGACACAAAGAGCTCAGGGCCACAAACAGGGCCAGCTGTTCCAATGAGAATCAGGGACAGATTCCAGCAGAAGGGAGTGGGGGTGTGAGTCAGTGCACATTCTTTTTTTTTTTGGTTGCCTGGCCACTCCCTGTGCTGTACAGGGGGTACTTCCAGGAAGGGAGGTGAAGGGGAGATGTAGAGAGGAAGGTGGGCAGTACAGGTGGCTTAGTGGGCGCCAGGTCTCTACTGGAGTGCCAGGGTCCAGCCTCAGCAGAGTCCAGGGATACCCTCAGGATGAATGGCGTCGGTGAAAGATGACACAGGGAGACCAAGCTTAGGTGAAGCGGGTCTGCAGCTTTATTTTCAAAAGCAGCTTTTATACCCTGAGTTACACATTTCCAGAAGTGAAAGATGCAGAGTCATGCAGAGTCAGCTCAAGATTCCATCAGTTTTGACCTTTATTGAAACCAGAATGTTTTTTGCATACCTTTTCATTTACAAGGGTCTTGTGTTATGTACATTATCTTCTGGCCCAGAGGCCTGTTGACATTTTGTGACCCTTTTCTGATAAAGGTTGGTCAACCAGAAAACTTGTTTTCCCTTAAAGTGTTTTTTCTTTATTTTTCCAATCTGTTTTACCCTCAGAAAGTACTAAATAAAGTTACATTCTTATGGAGCAAAGGTGTAGTGGGTTATAGCAAAGAAAGAACTTATTAACTCAAAGGTCTTATGTTGCTAATACCAAGGCTACTACTTGTTCTTCTTACATTCCAACTATATCAACTAATGCACTCCCAGGCACACAAAGGGTAAGCAAGTATTGGCTCAACAATGCAGTATTATTCTAATAAAACTTTTTCACTGCTCTAAGGTCATGGTTGAGATGTTGTGAACAATCATGTGCGTTAGTTGCAAGAGTATGGGTAAAACTGCCAAGCAAGCTTAGAATGCCAACAGAGGGGTTAGAATTGAAATACTCCTTTCATGCCCAGGAGACTTATTAACTAGAGCCCTTAGTTGATTTTCTTCAGAGAAAGGTGGTCAGGGATAGACCCTGTTAGTGTCAGAAGAGTTGGTGAAAGGCAGAATATGGTAAACAGTAGACAGCAGACTTTGGTTTCAGGGTCGATGCTCGAGCAGGTCCAGGGAGTCCCTCGAGTCCTGATCTGCCTTGCCTGTCAGGTCTCCTCCGCATGACCTTGTCATGGGTGGGATCTCCTGTGCTGGCTCCCGGCATCGGAGAAGGTGAGCAGTATGTGGAATGAGAAGGAAAAGGCAAGAAACAGAGCTGTGAAATTTGCCCTTGGTGTTTCTTGGCTTCCATGTCTGTTCTCACTTGAACAAATACTTAATGAAGATTTCCTACACGGTGAACCCACAGTGATCTGCAAGACGGATGCAGCCCAGGGTCCCCAGTAACTCACAGTCTATGGGGAAGACAGAATGGCACGTAGCACATGCATAGGCCTCACGGGAGATGCGGACAGGGGACTCGAAGGATGCGGAGCGAGCCATAGCAAATTGGTTGGGATGTCTTAAGGAGCAGGGAGGGAGGCATTTGAAGGGGGTCCTAGGGAAAGGGGAAATGACCCATAAGAAATAGAGGTGGACGGAAGGGGTATGAAACCCAGCTTGAACAACAGTTGAAAGGTTCAGGGGAGACTTGAGTCATTCTTCATAACGCGTGTATAGCTGGGGGCCAGAGTGAGGCAGGCAGAGCTGGATTATGGAGAACTAAGTGAAAAGTGACTTCTTCCCTGATGGTTCAGTTGGTAAAGAATCTGCCTGCAATGCAGGAGACCTGGGTTCAGATCGCAGGGTGGGGAAGATCCCCTGGAGAAGGAAATGGCAACCCACTCCCGTAATCTTGCCCAGGAAATTCCATGGACAGAGGAGTCCATGGAGTAGCAAGAATCGGACACAACTTAGTGACTAAACCACTACAAGTGGGAAATATGTGAGAAGGAGCTTGTCTGGAGGAAAGAGGGTAACAAATTCACATCTAGATCTGCTCAGACACTGCAGGGCAATCCAACAACTCATTGGAAAGGAGCTCAGGAACTGCGGGTGGACAAGAGCCAGACAAACAATGGGGATTTTGGTGTCACCACACATCAAAATCAGCGTTTTTCCAACTTTCATGATTGTTATACACTGTAAGTTATACCTGGGGATCCAGAACATACTCTCATACACATCCATCTGAAAGAAACATTCTGTGAAAGAATGTTTGACCTCATTATGAGAAATTCACTTTAGTATTTTCTATTCTGCTTCATTAAAAATTCACTTTTACTTCATTTTTTTGTTTATATTTCAATACTCTTTTTTTTTTGACTTTTTTAAAAGTTAAATTTATTTAATTGGAGGCTAATTACAATATTGTATTTGTTTTGCCATACATCAACAAGAATCCGCCACGGGTGTACACGTGTTCCTCATCCTGAACCCCCCTCCCCATTTTACTTTATTTAAAAAATAAATTCAGCCTTAAAAGGAAGGAAATTCTGATATATACTACACTATGGACAGACCTGGAAGATATTATACCAAGTGCTGTAAGCCAATCCCAAAAGGACTATACTGTATGGTTCCACTTATATGAGTTCTGTAGAGACATAAAGCAGAATGGTTGGTTGCCAGGGGCAACTTCAGGATGGAGGAATAAGAAATAAGTGTTTAATGGGTACAGAGTCTCAGTTTGGGAGGATGAAGTTTTGGAGCTAGACGCTGATGATGGCTGCACAACAATTGTGGTTGTGCTGAGTATCACTGAACTGTACACTGAAAATGGTTAAAATGGTAAATTTTATATTTATTTTACCACAATAAAATAAAAAAAATAATTCTGGGACATACTGCTGCATCGATTTTTTAATCTATTGGATGAAACTCTCAATTAGAAAAACACTGGCCTGTGTGATGGAATTGGATGACATCTTACCCAAGGGAGAGCAGAGTGAAAGATGGCGATGGGCAGGGGCACAGAGGAGAGTCCTGAGGGCTTGCCTGCACAGAGGGGCTGGAGAGAGGAGAGCTGGCGTGGGAGCTGAGGCTGCAGAGAGGTAGGGGTGGAGGAGAGTGAGGAGACGGAGGTGCGAGAGGAAACTAGGCAAAGTGATCCCTGGCTGGGAGTGGGCAACTGTGACGCGCACTGCGGAGGGATCCGTGCGAAAGGGCCTGCAGTTTTGGCAATGGAGCAAGGGCGGTTTGGGTGTGAACACTGGGAACATTATGTATTCATAGGATCTACTGATCTATAAATTCATAAAGTTTACCCATATTCTAGAATGTGCTATGCTGTGCTTAGTCGCTGAGTTGTGTCCAACTCTTTGAGACCCAATGGACTGTAGCCCGCCAGGCTCCTGGGGGTGTGGAAAGCATCTCTACCTTTAAACTCTCTGCTGCTCCAAATCCCCTTTGTTAGTGCAAAAATCTTAACATAAACTCACATCACTGGAGTGTTCAGTTCAGTTCAGTTCAGTTCAGTCACCCAGTCATGTCTGACTCTTTGCAACCCCATGAACCGCAGCATGCCAGGCCTCCCTGTCCATCACCAACTCCCGGAGTTCACCCAAACTCATGTCCATCCAGTTGGTGATGCCATCCAGCCATCTCATCCTCTGTCGTCCCCTTCTCCTCCTGCCCCCAATCCCTCCCAGCATCAGAGTCTTTTCCAATGAGTCAACTCTTTGCATGAGGTGGCCGAAGTATTGAAGTTTCAGCTTTAGCATAAGTCCTTCCAATGAACACCCAGGACTGATCTCTTTTAGGATGGACTGGTTGGATCTCCTTGCAGTCCAAGGGACTCTCAAGAGTCTTCTCCAACACCACAGTTCAAAAGCATCAATTCTTCAGCACTCAGCTTTCTTCACAGTCCAACTCTCACATCCATACATGACCACAGGAAAAACCATAGCCTTGACTAGACGGACCTTTGATGACAAAGTAATGTCTCTGCTTTTTAATATGGTGTCTAGGTTGGTCATAACTTTCCTTCCAAGGAGTAAGCATCTTTTAATTTCATGGCTGCAATCACCATCTGCAGTGATTTCGGAGCCCAGAAAAATAAAGTCTGACACTGTTTCCACTGTTTCCCCATCTATTTGCCATGAAGTGATGGGACCAGATGCCATGATCTTCGTTTTCTGAATGTTGAGTTTTAAGCCAACTTTTTCATTCTTCTCTTTCACTTTCATCAAGAGGCTCTTTAGTTTTTTTTCACTTTCTGCCCTAAGGGTGGTGTCATCTGCATATTTGAGGTTATTGATATTTCTCCTGGCAATCTTGATTCCAGCTTGTGCTTCCTCCAGCCCAGCATTTCTCATGAGGTACTCTGCATACTGGAGTGTTAAAGACTTCAATTACTTAAGTTTTAGCAGAGGGGTAGCAAAAGAGCAATTACTGTTTTTTTTTTTTTTTAAAGGTAGAAAGGATACTGTGTGATCTGGTGGCAACCTGCTGTTTAAACTTAATCTCAGAGGAGGACCAGGTAGACATGGGCCTTAATGCCCTCCTTCAGTGTCTCTCAGGAGCTTTATCATTCTCCATAAAGAATGTGAACATTTTTGTTAGATTTATCTCTAGATGCATAGTTTATAATGCTACTGTAAAAAATCTTTAAAAAATTATATTTTCTGTCCATTTGTAGCTAGTGTAAAGAAATTAATTTGATTTCAGTGTATATTGTTTTTATAAAACAGCAAGCTTGAGGATAATAATAATAATCAACACATAATGATAGTAATTTATTTGTAGAGTCTTCTGGGATCTCTATGTAGACATTTTCTTCTTTTGTTGCAACCCTTTTACCTTAATTCACTTATCTTACTGTGCTGGCTAGAACCTTTGATAGCATGTTCAATAAATATGTCATAGTGAATATCTTGGCTTTAATCCCGATTTTTTTTTCTTAAAATTTATTTTTAAAGAGTAGCATTATTGAAATATAGTCATAAAATCCACCCATCTATGAATTCATAAACTTTATCCATTTGAAGTGTACAATTAAATGGCTTTTAGTATGTTTGAACAGTTATGCATCCCTCATGCCAGTCAATTTTAGAACATTTTCCTTAAACCCCCAAAGAAACACTGTACCTCTTAGCCATCACCCCGTAGTATTCCCATACCTCCCATCTCTAGACATGAATAAATACACTAATCTGTCTCTTTAGATTTGTCTGTCCTGGACATTTCATGTGAATGGAAACATACAATGTGTGGTCTTGTGTACCTGACATCTTTCACTAAGCATATTTTCAACGTTCATCTGTGTTGGAGCGTATATCAGTACTTCATTTCTTTTTTTAATTTTTATTTTATATTGGAGTAGAGTTGATGGCACCCCACTCTAGTACTGTTGCCCGGAAAATCCCATGGATGGAGGAGCCTGGTAGGCTGCAGTCCGCGGGGTCGCTAAGAGTCAGACACGACTGAGCGACTTCACTTTCACTTTCCACTTTCATGCATTGGAGAAGGAAATGGCAACCCACTCCAGTGTTCTTGCCTGGAGAATCCCATGGACGGGGAAGCCTGGTAGGCTGCAGTCCATGGGGTCGCACAGAGTCAGACACGACTGAAGCGACTTAGCAGCAGCAGCAGAGTTGATTAGCAATGTTGTGTTAGTTTCAGGTGTATAGCAAAGTATTCATTATACATATACATGTATTTAGCCTTTTTTCAAGTTCTTTTCCCATTAAGGTTATTACAAAATATTGAGCAGAGTTCCCTATGCTATACAATAGGTCCTTATTGGTTATCTATTTTAAATATAAATCAGTATGTATATGGCAATCCCAAATCAGTACTTCATTTGTTTATTGGTGAATAATATTCAACTTACGGATATACCATATTTTGTTTATCCATTAATGATGGAATTTCACATTTTTGCTATTGCTCATTTTTTGCTATTGCACATTTGCTATTGAACATATTACTATTGCAATTTGCTGTTGCACATTTTTGCTGTTTTGCTCATGGTATATGGCTGCCACGAGCATGGTACCATGGCTGTACATGTTTTTCTGTGGATGTGTGTTTTCGTTTCTCTTGGGTATACAAGTGGAATTGTTGAGTCATATGGCAACCCACTCCATATTTTTGCTTAGAAAATTCCACGGACAGAGGAGCCTGGTGGCTACAGTCCAGAAGGTCACACAGTGTCGGACAAGACTGAGTACACACACAACACACAGCGTGGTAACAAGTGCAATTGTTAGGTCACATGGTAACTCTATGTTTCATCATTTGAAGAATTGTCAGACTGTTTTCTGAAATAGTGACACCATTTTACACTCCTTCCAGCAGGGTATGAGGAGTCCAGTTTCACCACATTCTTGGAAACACTTGTTATTATCTTTTTGATCATAGTCATCTCAGTGGTTTTGAAGTGGTATTTCATTATGGGTTTGATTTTGTGTTTTCATGATGGCTGGGGATGTGGAGCATTCTTTCCTGTGGTTATTATTAGCTGTATGTATTCTTTGGAGAAATGTCTATTCAGATTCTTTGCCCATTTTTAAATGGGATGGTGTGTCTTTTCATTATTGGGTTGTAAGCGTCCCAAATATAAATGCCTTGTCAGATATACGATTTGAAAACCATTTCACTCATTTTATGGGTTCTCTTTTGCTTTCTTGATAATGTCCTTGACAGCATGAATGTTGTAATTCTGATGAACTCCAATTCATCTGCTTTTTTCATTGGTTGCTTGTGTTTTGGGTGTCATATCCAAGAAACCATTGCCTATTTGCAATATCAAGTGTCACAAAGATTTACCCCTATGGTTTCTTCTAAGAGGGTTGTTTTTTTAATAGCTTGTTCTCTTACTTTGAGGTCTTAGATCCATTTTGAATTAATGTTTCTATGTGGTGTCATGAATCCTGCTTTTAAGGGGAATAACAGTGAACTGTCAGCATTGCATCCGTCCGCTTAGTTTTGTTTTGTTTGTTGTCGTAGTTTTTTGTTTGTTTTGTTTCCTCTAGTAAGGAAAAGAAGGTTCCCTTATGGAATATGCTAGAAAGTGCTGTTGTTGTGTTTGAATATTAATTTTAATCAGTTGCTTTTTCTACATCTATTGGACTTTTTCTCCTTTACTCTTTTAAAAAGTGCTTTGACTTACTTACTTATATGACTGCACCCCGCCTTGGTTGCGGCATGCAGGATCTTTAGTTGTGGCATGAGAATTCTTAGTTGTTGCATGTGGGATCTAGTTCCCTGAACAGGGGTTGAACTTTGGTTCCCTGCATTGGAAGTGCAGAGTCTTGGCCACTGGACCACCAGAGAAGTCCCTCCTTTACTTTTTTGATGTGACTGTTGTTGTTTAATCTCCTAGTCATATCCAACTCTTTTGCGACCCCATGGACTGTAGCCTGCCGACCTCCTCTGTCCATGGGATTTCATTGTGTTAATAGACGTTAAACTAGAATTTTAGAGACAAACACAGCTTGTTTGTGGTACATTATTTGTTTCATACAATTTGAGATTTTGTTGACTAATATTTTTATTTAAGATGTTGGATCTCATGCTCTTGAATGATGCTGCTGCTGCTGCTAAGTCGCTTCAGTCGTGTCCGACTCTGTGCGACCCCATGGACGGCAGCCCACCAGGCTCCCCTGTCCCTGGGATTCTCCAGGCAAGAACACTGAAGTGGGCTGCCATTTCCTTCTCCAATGCATGAAAGTGAAAAGGGAAAGTGAAGTCGCTCAGTCATGTCCGACTCTTCGTGACCCCATGGACTGCAGCCTATCAGGTTCCTCCGTCCGTGGGATTTTCTAGGCAAGAGTACTGGAGTGGGGTGCCATCGCCTTCTCCATCTTGAATGATAGTGGCATGCAATTTTTAAAATGCTATCTTTGTCTAGTTTTAAAACCAGTCTTGTCAAATGAGTTGGGATGCTTCCTCTTTATCTATTTTCTGGGAACGGTTTATGCAAGTTTCATATCTGTTTTCTGAAAGCTTGGTAGAATTCATGTGTACAGCCATCAGCACCTAATATTTTCCTTGTGGGAAGACTCTAAATTACCAATTTTGTCTCTTTAATGGTTCAAGGCTATTCAGGTTTTTATATTTCTTCATTCACTTATTGGTAAATTATAGTTTTCCAGAAAAATTTAAAAAATGTTCAGATTTATTTGCACAAAGTTCGTAATATTCTCTGTTACATCTCAGGTTTTGGTTCCTTTTCTATTCCTAACATTGTTTCTTTTTTCTATTTTTAAATGATCTTTATTAAATGACTGATTTTGGGCTTTGTTGATTTTTCTCTTGTAACTTTCCTATCGAATTCATTAATATTTTTTTTGCTTTGGTTTTATTCTCATATTATTTTTCTAGCGTCTTAAGTTGGATGCTCATCTTTGTAATTTTCAGTCAGTCGAACTTGGGTCTCCCGCATAGCAGGCAGATTCTTTACCATCTGAAATGCCCCTTTCAGTCTTAAGTATTTTCCAATGTAAGCTTTTTAGGTTATAATATTTCCTCTAAATAACTCTGTAGTTAAATTTCTGTGATTTGGGATGATGATGATGATGACAACAATTCAGAATTGTCTTAGATTTACAATGTGCCACACACCAGTCTAAGCACTTTATATGTTACCGCTCTGAATTCTAACAACAAATAATAGATACGATCACTACTGTCATTTTATAGGTGAGGTAACTGAGGCACAGTGAAGTTAAGTAATTTGTTCCTAGTCATATAGCTCCTTTTCGTTACCTTGAAGTATTTTAATTATCTTGAATTCCAAATATTTTCTAATTTCTCTCGTGATTTATTTATATTTGCTCATAAAGTTTGGAGAAGGGATAAGCTACCCACTTCAGTATTTCTGGGCTTCCCTGGTGGCTCAGCTGGTAAAGAATCCTCCTTCAGTGCGGAAGACCTGGGTTCAATCCCTGGGTTGGGAAGATCCCCTGGAGAAGGGAAAGGCTACTCCAGTATTCTGGCCTGGAGAATTCCATGGACTGTATGGTCCATGGGATCGCAAAGAGTCGGACACGACTGGATTCTTTCCTGCTCGTAAATTTAGAAGTTTTTAAAAGTTCCAGATTCTTGCTTTACATACTTTTTTGAATTTTTAACCCAAATGAATTGTGATGTGATGTTTATAAGGCTGATTCCTTGAAATTTGTTGAGATTTTCTTTGTGGTCTAGTATGTGGTTGATTTTCATAAATATTATTTGTGTACTTGAAAAAAATGTGATTCTCACCTTGCTAGGTACAGTATCCTTACATATCTTTTCAATCACGTGGTTTTTAATTTTTTAGTCTTCTGTATCCTCACTGGTTTTGTTTGTTTTTAGTTTTTTGGTTCACTTGTTCTGTCGATTTCTGAAAGATACATGTTGAAAATTTCCTCCATGATAGTGGATTTATTAGTTTCTCCTTATCAACTTACCAGGCTTTACGTTAAACATTTTGAAGTGATGCTATTGGATGCATGCTAGTTTAGTATGCATACTAGTGAACTGAATCTTTTATTAAAATGTAGGGAGTTTCTTTGTTTTTAGTAATGTTTTGAGCCTTCAGTTTGATGTTGTCTGAAATGAATATAGTGAGGCAGTTTTCATTTGGCTAGTATTTGCTTGTCACATCTCTCTTTATCCTTTTTTTCCCCAACATTTCCATGTCTTTCATTCCATGTCTCTGTAACCAGCATATAGCTACAGTTTTTATATTTAGTTTCACAGCCTTTATCTTTTACTTGGGTAGTATAGTGCATCTACATTTATTGTGATTACTGATGAATAGCATAGGATGTTAGAATATTATTTCTACCATTATATTTTGTGTTTTTTATGTGTTCTTCTTTACTTTCTTTTCCTACCTTGATTTTGAATTGTTTGTGTTTTCCTGGCTGAAGGAGGAGGTTTCTAAGAAGAATCTTTATCTTGGGTAGCCCCTGTTGCCGTTGCAAGGGAAGCATGGATCACGGGGATTGACCAATGCTGCTAGGACTGCTGCTGTTTCTGGAACTCATCTACAGCTTTTTTCCTTGCCAGATCATTCGTCCATTTAAGAAGGAGTTTTATACATATTGTGAATATATAAATATATATATATATATAGGGACTTCCCTCGTGGCTCAGTTGGTAAAGAATCTGCCTGCAATGCAGGAGACCCGGGTTCGATTCCTGGGTTGGGAAGATCCCCTGGAGAAGGAAATGGCAACCCACTCCAGCATTCTTGCCTGGAGAATCCCACGAACAGAGGAGCCTGGCGGGCTCTGGCATCCATGGGGTTGCAAGAGTTGGACATGACTTGGCGACTAAACCACCACCACCATATATATATATTAGGTGTATTTTAGGCTGCAGTCCATGGGGTCGCTGAGGGTCGGACACGACTGAGCGACTTCACTTTCACTTTTCACTCTCACGCATTGGAGAAGGAAATGGCAACCCACTCCAGTGTTCTTGCCTGGAGAATCCCAGGGACGGGGAGCCTGGTGGGCTGCCGTCTATGGGGTCGCACAGAGTGGGACACGACTGAAGCGACTTAGCAGCAGTAGCAGCAGCATTTTGTAATGGGAGATGTTGTAGATTGGGGTCCCTGGAAAGAAGACTCTTTGCCAGAGATTTGAATACAGGATGTTTATTCAGATGTGTTCTGGGATCAACACCTAAAGAAGGAAGAAGGACCAAGGAGCTGCAGAGTGTTCCCTGAGTTGAGGCTTCCTCAGGGTGAGGAGGCTGGGCCTTTGTACCTTTAGGTTGAATTTTTAGTCACTGGATGCAGATGCTTCTGGAAGAGAGTGTGGTCTTGGCCAAGTTGGCTCTCTTTATATGGGGTGATTCCCAGAGGAAACTGAGAGTTGGGGGCTGTCAGCTCTTGGTACCCCAGCAGGTCAGGAGGAAATCCTTCATTCCTGAAGGGGCACTCGCCACAGAGGGGTTTTCAGCATGCCGTTTTGCCAGAAATAGAAACTCTAGAATTTCTCCATCCCCTATGGCCTCTCCAAACAAAAGTATCACCCCCATGATCAACCTGTGCCTGAAGCCCCACTCTTTTTTTTTTTTAAAGAACAGAGTTGCCCAGTATAGCATAGACAGAACAATCTGCCCTGCAGGTCCCAAAAGGATCAGCTGAAAGAGAGTAGGGGATCACCCGACTCTTAAAGGAGACCATTGCTCCTGCCAGCCGAGGGTCTTTCACACATCACATCTGTCCTGACTCTGCAACTTTATACCAACTTTTCCCTGTCTGCTGTGCCCTCCCAGTTATCTCTCTGCCAGTCACAATCCTGCTTCTCCTTCTGTTCTTGGCCCACAGTGTGCGTCCCTGCTCTGAATTCATAGCACCTGTGCTAGCTGTACTCAGCACAGACTCCCCAGAGCTGCCCTGGTGCCTTCTATGTGATAGCACAGCAGGCAGGACCCTAGACTGGGCCTGCCTTATCCTGCCCGGTGTAGACAGGACTCTTCCATACTCTTTCTTCCAGCCTTCCTCTTTCCTGCACCTTGAGGGTACAGATCTGGGCTGCCTGCATATGGCTTGTGCAGGCCTGAGATTTGAGGATATGAAATTGGGTCAAGGAAAGGTACAGCCTGACTTTATGCTGTATCTCAAGTATGCATTCGAAGGCTCTCACTGCTGATCCCACACTCCCCCTCAGTTCAGTTCAGTTCAGTTGCTCAGTAGTGTCCGACTCTTTGTGACCCCATGAACTGCAGCACGCCAGGCCTCCCTGTCCATCACCAACTCCCAGAGTCCACCCAAACATGTCCATCGAGTCAGTGATGCCATCAAGCCACCTCATCCTCTGTGATCCCCTTCTCCTCCTGCCCCCAATCCCTCCCAGCATCAGAGTCTTTCCCAATGAGTCAACTCTTTGCATGAGGTGGCCGAAATATTGGAGTTTCAGCTTTAGCATCAGTCTTTCCAAAGAACACCCAGGACTGATCTCCTTTAGGATGGACTTGTTGGATCTCCTTGCAGTCCAAGGCACTCTCAAGAGTCTTCTCCAACACCACAGTTCAAAAGCATCAATTCTTCGGCTCTCAGCTTTCTTCACAGTCCAACTCTCACATCCATACATGACTGCTGGAAAAACCATAGCCTTGACTAGACAGACCTTCGTTGGCAAAGTAATGTCTCTGCTTTTGAATATGCTATCTAGGTTGGTCATAACTTTCCTTCCAAGGAGCAAGCGTCTTTTAATTTCATGGCTGAAGTCACAGTCTGCAGTGATTTTGGAGCCCAAAAAAATAAAGTCTGACACTGTTTCCACTGTTTCCCCATCTATTTCCCATGAAGTGATGGGACTGGATGCCATGATCTTTGTTTTCTGAATGTTGAGCTTTAAGCCAACTTTTTCACTCTCCACTTTCACTTTTATCAAGAGGCTTTTTAGTTCCTCTTCACTCTCTGCCATAAGGGTGGTGTCATCTGCATATCTGAGGTTATTGATATTTCTCCTGGCAATCTTGATTCCAGCTTGTGCTTCTTCCAGTCCAGCGTTTCTCATGATGTACTCTGCATATAAGTTAAATAAGCAGGGTGACAATATACAGCCTTGCTGCTGCTATGTCACTTCAGTCATGTCTGACTCTGTGCAACCCCATAGACAGCAGCCCACCAGGCTCCCCCATCCCTGGGATTCTCCAGGCAAGAATACTGGAGTGGGTTGCCATTTCCTTCTCCAATGCATGAAAGTGAAAAGTGAAAGTGAAGTCGCTCAGTCATGTTCGACTCTTAGTGACCCCATGGACTGCAGCCTACCAGGCTCCTCCATCCATGGGATTTTCCAAGCAAGAGTACTGGAGTGGGGTGCCATACAGCCTTGACGTACTCCTGTTCCTATTTGGAACCAGTCTGTTGTTCCATGTCCAGTTCTAACTATTGCTTCCTGACCTGCATATAGGTTTCTCAAAGGACAAAGCCTTGTTCACTGGAGAAACAGGCACGACCCCCAAGAGGTGGGGATGACAGGACTGGAGGATCTACCTGGGGTGCTTCTGGAGGGGAAGAGTGCCTTGTGGGGATGGAGTGGAGCTGGCGGGTACCCTCAGGATGGGGAAGGGGCTGAGCTGTTCACCACCCTGGGTTTGTGCTTTGCTGGCAGAACAGCTACAGTCTTGCTGATCAGACCAAGTTTTGATGGGGCTCCTGCTGTAGGGCTGGGACTGGGGGGAGGCAAGCAAGGTACCCAGGGGACAAAGTTAATGGAACTCCCTCTCCGGTGTCAACTCTGCCCTTGTACCAGCTAGAGGGTGGGGCCTCCTGGATCTTGTGCCCTGGCCCTGGGCTCTCTGTGCCCAGCCTGCACAAGCTGCTTGGTGTTAGGGAGCTTCTTGTCCTTTGCCCGGCGTCCCTCAGGGGCACAGTGCTGCCCTCTCACAGCTCGCTCTTGATCATCTCTCTCTACTTTTTTTCCCTTTTGATATTTGTGCTTTCCAGGCAAATTTCACCTCTTAGAGGTTTCTCCTCTTTGACTTATTCAGGCTCGTTCACTTCTCATCTAATAATCTCTCATCCAGTAATTCTCTCAATTAGCTCTTCACTCGATGTGTGGGAACCCCCTCCACATACATACACTACAGGTGATGGATTCATCGGGCAATAATATAAATTATTAGCATTCATTACGGGCTCATGAGCCAGGCTCTAACCTAAGCAGATAATCCTAAAGAAGGATTATCTCATTCAATCCTCACATTAGTCCTGTTAAACAGATACAGTCATCCTCATTTAATACACAGAGAGGATGAGTAAGTGGTATAGGTTCGCACAGTTTGTAAGACCCTTGAAAGAGATATTTCATTCATTTCTGAATTCATAGGACCTGGCATAAAGCCTGACATTAATTGCTGAATGAATTATGCACACAAAGGGAATCCTCAACTTTTTCCCCAATAATCAATGAACATCCACTAAACATTCAGCTTTATGCTGGTGGAAAGGTTAGGTTACTAAAGAATCATCAGCTATGTTACATGTCCTTAAGGAACTTACAGAACACTGAAAGAGACAAGCATGAAAAATAGGTAAGACTGTGTATAAACAAATTAGTCGTGTGGCATAGACTATAAATCTTGTAGATTTCAGAGGAGACAGCAATCAGGGTGGTGAGTGGCCAGGTGGGACCCGAGGTGGGCTTGGAGAGCTTTGTGGGTTTCAGAGACTGGATTTAGGGTGACTCTGGGGGACAGGCTGTGGTGTTGAGTCTGGAGGAGCAGGTGATGGAAGTCACTGAAGGCGTCTACATCTCTCTTTGTTTTCTGGTTCTGTGAGATCAATAGCCTCTCTGATCCCAATTTAGTCTTATGCAGTATGAGTGGGAGGCCAAGGTACTCTTGTCTCTTCCCACCCTGATGACACTGGCCACTGGCCAGGCTTTGCCAGTCCCTCTGGGAGGGGCCCACAGGTCCTGCCAAGGCTCTGGACTGTGGGGGGATGGACATGAGGCAGGTAAGCCGGAGGTGTGTGTGGGGTGCTGTGCATAGAGGGGGCTGGGGTTATTGGGAGGGGAAAAGAAGAACAAAATCCACAGATGCTTAGGTTCCTTAGAGTCAGCCCTCTGTACCCTGGGGTTTCACAGTCACTGCTTTAATCAACCATGGATGTGGAACCCACCAATGTGAACCGTACCACAGTCTGGGGGCTCACACAACAAAATGTTATTATCACACGGTTATGGTGGCTGAAGTCTGAGATCAAGGCATTGGTAGGGTCTGAGGGCCGTGAAGGAGAATCTGCTCCCCACCACCCCCTAGCTTCTGGTGGTTTGGGGGTAGTTTTCGACACTCTGGCTTGTAGACCTCTGCCTTCATCTTAACAGGGTTTTCTCCCTGCGTACATGTCTGTGTCCCTTTCTTTATAAAAACACCAGACTTACTGGATTAGGGGTCCATCATACTCCAGTGTGACCTCATCTTTTAAAATGTTTTAATTGTTTACTTATTTGGCTGTGCCAGGGCTTAGCTGTGGCACACAGGATCTTCAGTCTTCCTTGCAGCAGGATCTTTAGTGGTGGCATGTGAACTCTTAGTTATGACATGCGGGATCTAGCAGCCTCACCAGGAACGGAACCCAGGCCCCCTGCACTGGGAGCGGAGTCTTACCCACTGGACCCCGAGGGACATCCCCAGTTCTTACCCACTGGACCCCGAGGGACATCCCCAGTTCTTACCACTGGACCCCGAGGGACATCCCCAGTTCTTACCACTGGACCACCAAGGAAGCCCCCGCATGACCTCATCATAATTTATCTAATTACATCTGCAACGACCCTATTTCCAAATAAGGTCACCCTGGGATTGGACTTCAGTATCTGATTTTCTTGCTATGGGGAGAGGGGACCCAATTCAACCCATAAGAGTCAAAGGACCTCATAGGAGACAAGGCCGGGGAAGGCATGACTTGATCGGCGTTTAGCTGGACTGGGTCCCAGAGGTTTGGGGAACAGTGTGGGGGGGGCGCTAACATAGGAGGCACCTGCTCACATAGACTCTGGGCCTGTCCTAGGATGGAGAAAGTAGAACTAGTGGGAGCTCTTGACACAGAGTGGTTGGAATGAATGCTAGGAGGAGTGTTTGAAGGGACCTTCCCCCCATATCCACATCACTCCTCTGCTGTCCCAGGAGGGAAGGGGTCTCCACTCTGCTAGCTGTGGTGCTCTGTCTGCAGTCTGGGCGCTGGAGGAAGCTGGAAGGCTGGTGTGGGTGCCTCCTGTGGACCCCATGCTCCTCCTAAAGGTGGCCCCCACCGTGGAATAAACGTTGAGCAGATATTTAGCCAACAGTAGTTGGAAGAGGTGTGAGACTTGGATGGCCTTGGGTGCCCGCTCTTGTGAGTCTGGGGCTGAGAGTGGAGGTCTGGAAGGCCAGGCCAGGGAGCAGACTGTTTGGAGGTTGACTGGGGGAGCCCGGCGTCTCTGTGGTGCAAGGCTTGATGGGGGTGTGAGGTTGCCCCCGAGTTGTACCTGGAGCTCCTCTGGTTCCTCTCTCTGGACCCTCCCCTGGCTAGTGCCCCCATGCGCACCCTCTCCTGTCCCCGCCTGAGCACTGGCAGAACCTGGACTCCCCTGGGCCACTCCTTAGCCAGAGGCCTCCGCAGAACCATGAACGTTCCCAGCATCCGGGAGGCTCTTGGGCACCAGGGGCCTTTCAAGGAGGCCAGCCCTCTGCCATCTGTCCGCAGACCCCCGCTCACTCCAGTGCCCGCGACTTGCTCCACTAGCTTTCTCTCTTCCCACCTGCAGGTGGAGAGTGTGGGGGGGGTTGCCGATGGAGCAACCCCTGCCCTCGTTCCCAGCAGGCTGCCACCTGCACCATCTTCTCTGTTGCCCCCAATGAAAGGCCCCCACGGGCAATTGGGGGATGAACCCACCTCTCTTTTCCCCTGAGGTTCTTCTCATTCCGGGTGAAAGTTACCATCAGGGAATAATGTGAGTCACTAGTGAGTCAGGATGGAGACCAGGCAAGGAAGTACGTGGAACCTGGTAATTATGCCCATTCATCCTCCTGCAAAGGCTTCCCAGCTGGCAGGCACTTCCGCTGTGAGCTGGGTGGGAAGGGTCCACACCTTCTCTGAGGGGGTCTTCCTGACTACCAATCCCAGCTCTTCTTGTAGACCTGGGGATGGCGGAGGACGGTGAGAGGTGGGAGAGGGCAATCTGTGTGCCCAGGAGGACCAAACCCCCAGAATCCTGGGGGCCCACCAGAGGTGTTTGCTCAGAAGAGATCCCTGGTCACCTCCCTTGCAGATGACCTTGAGGGGCCACAGAAAGGTGGGCTGTATCACCTGCTGCCTGCCCTAGACTCCTTGCCAGCCCCAGAACAAGCCATGGGACTCATGCTTCAGGCCACTGCAGGTGCCAGGGCTTTTCTGGACCATTCTTCTCTGGGATCCACCTGTTCCCTCATCGCTTCCTACCCTGCTTAGATGTCACCTTCTCCGGGAGGAGACCACAGTCTGTGGAGCAGCCCCTCACACCCAACTCCTTTTCCCTCTTGCTATCCTTTACTTTTTCCACAGCACTTTTCGCCATCTGACACATTACATGTTATGTTGCCTGTTAGATTATCTGTCTCACTGTAGTCAAAATGAAGTGTTGCTGGGGCAAGACCTTGCTAATTTCTTCTCTGTTGAACCCCAGCCAGGCATGACTGTTCAACAAATATAGAACAATAAAATAAATATTTGATATATATACATTTATAATGGAATAAAAATAGCATGAATGGATAAAGGAAAGATATCCTGTCAGCTGTGAGGTACAACATAAGTACTTTGCTGATTCATAACAGAAGAGTGGTTATACATTTTATCTGAGAAGCTTGGTGTGAACGAAATGGCTCATTTCCTCACTTTTCCTTTAATTAAAAAAAAAAATAGACTAAACTGTATCCATCAGCTGGTGGGAAATCTAGTCTGTTTAGTCTACTGAGGTGCCTTCCTTTCGCCTTTGAATGGTCATGTGGGGATCCTGGAGGCTTGTGTGGAACGAAACAGTTGCAGGGCTCCCCAGGCCAACCCCCACCTCAGGCAGTCCAGTCACTGCTCCCTGGAAGCTTCTGGAAGTCTGGATCCAGCCTCCCAAGGTGCTCCAATAAGCAGTCTTTCTGAGGCCCTCTGTCCGTGTAGAGGGGGATGTGAAGACTCCGCACTGGAGACATCGTGGGCTTCTGGCACTTGAGGAATCTTCCACTCAGCCATGGTCTCACCCACCCATCCCCAGAGCCAAAGGCCCGCCCGCCGCCCTCCGGGTCAGCGTCGCACAGTTTCTTCAGGGAACTGTGAAGCTTTCAGTCCTCACCACCCACATGGCCCTAGAGTAAGAGGTTGAAAAAGCCAGGTTACCTTTTTGGAATGGAGGAGCGAGAACGCACATGAATAATTCAATAGATTAGCCTCCCACGAAAGTTAAGAACTGACGTTTTGTGAATGATTTTCTTCTTTTTTTTCCCAAATAGAGCTGACTCAAGGTTATCTTGTCATAACAGCAGCTCAGTCATTTGCATTCCTAATATACGCTTTGTCTGGAGGGAGGGAAAGGGCAGTTGCAGGCCAGGCTCAGGAGCTGCACGCCCTGGCCTTCCCCTGTGGCTGCCTTTTGTGATGGTGAGTGTGCAGCAGACAGGCAGAGGCTGAGGGTTGTTGCTGACCCAGCCCCCAAGATGGAAGATCCCAAGTCGTGCTGAGTCCTGGCACAGCATCCAGCATTTTGGTGGTTGAACTGGGAGTCAAGGCTCTGGCTCCCAGGCCTGGCTTTGCCTCCAGCTGGCTGAGAGGTAACTTTCCGTGCTCTGCCTCAGTTTCCTCAGCTGAGATGGGCGGCACACACTCTGTCTCCCTCTTTGGACTAGGGTCAGCTTCAAACAGAGGATGTAAGTCAGGGCCACCACTGGGGATTCCCCAGGCTGTGGGTAGCTCACAGCAGGGAGTATTTGGTCTACACAGCATCTAAAAATTGGCAAATTAAAAATAAAAGTCTGGCTATCCAGCATCTCTTGGAAGGATGAACAAAATGGCAACATAAGGCTCATCTTCCCACATGGCAGCAGTGGGCTGGGGCTCAGGGCACCTACCTGGGCAGGTGTAGCGTGAGATAACCCCTGGTCCCTGCTGCCTTTGCTTCATTCACTCAGTTCATTCACCGTCTTCTTCCTTGGAGAACTTTGCTCTGTGGTGGAAGTAAAGCACTTTGTGGGAACGTAAAGTATCGGTTGTTTTGTCCAGGGTGTGTCCAGGTGAAATGGCCCAAGGCCCAAGGAGAGTGAAGACAATGATTGGTTAAGGGAGAGGAAGGGTGTTATGGGACTATTCATCACTTTAGAGGTCAATGTCAGGGAATGAGAGTGGCCCTTCTGGCCAGCACAGGGTCTCTCGTTGGGTAAAGGCGTCACGTTCTTAGTGGGCCCAGTACCTTGAGATCAAGTTGACTCAAGAAAAAGAGGTGGATTTGGTTCTGTTCTTGGTCAAGATTGCAGTTAAGAAGGGCTTAAAAGCTGAGCTAAAGCTCAACTGCTGCAGCCGCTTCTGGCTGCTGATCCCTAGGCACCGATCCTCACCGGACCCTGGGCTGTCCAGATGGGGTTGGGGGAAGACAAAGGGCCACAGGCTGGTGACCCCCACAGCAGGTCACCGGGCGCTGAGGGGCTTGGGTGGCAGCAGTTACTCAGGAGAAAGGCATGAAACTCTGGAGCGGCTCCTTCTCTCAAATCTCAGCTTAAAAAAACCTCCCCGGCTTGGTTTTCCCAGTTTTTCCTTTCTGTGTTCGCGCCAGCTCTCCTCAATCCCTTCTGTTTGTGCAGCACAGAAAGAGTTACCAGAATGCTTTTGCACCTGCTTTTTCTCACTTGAGAAAGTCCAAGTGTTATTTACTGAGGACCTACTGGGTGCCTCCAAAGGTCTACAAAGTCATCTGTGATCTCTGTATTGCTCAGAGTCTACATTATTTCTGTGATTATTAGATAATACATGTTTGTCTTAGAGCTTATGGAAAGGACAGAAAAGTATAAATAAGCAGGGGAAAAAATTCCCTCATCATACCACACTCAGTGACATATTAGTTTTAGGGAATGTTTTCTCCTCGCCTTTGCTCTAAGCACTGTTTTTGTAAAAGAAATGAGATCATAGCGAACGTGTATTCTATTTATTAATTTTTTGCTTACGTTAATGATTTCCCTGCACCATTTAAAATGACTTCATAGACATAATATTTTGGGGCCCACGTGGCCACATGTCATTTAGCACCGTAGTTCCTTAGCCTCTCCCTAGTGCTGGGTATTTAGGATGTTTCCTGATTAATAAAAGACCCCAGACAACTGTCTGTCTGGTTCAAAGCCCTTTGATCTGTCAACAAAAATTCAATTAACCATCAAGTTAAGAAGGAAAAAAGGGAATTTTGTTCCAGCCAAACGGAAGATTATAACCTGGGAAGCAGAATCACAGAAAGCTCTGAGAACTGTTCCACCTTTTAGGAGTCGAAGTCACAGACATATGCATTTAAAAAAAAATTTATGTATTTTAATTGGAGGTTAATTACTTTACAATGTGGTGGTTTTTGCCGTACATTGACATGAATCAGCCATGGGTGTACATGTGTCCCCCCATCCCGAAGCCCCCTCCCACCTCCCTCCCCATCCCATCCCTCTGGGTTGGCCCAGTGCACCGGCTTTGAGTGCCCTGTTTCATGCATCAGACTTGGACTGGTCATCTATTTCACATAAGACATACAGATTTTTGAGATAAAGGATTTTGCATCAGAACGACATACTGATATTTTCCATAAAGTTCACCAAGGGTGCATAGTCCAGGTGAACACGCACCAAGGGAATAGCAAGTCAGCATGACCCGCTACAGAGCTGGGAAAGAGCACTCTTGTTTTGAGAAGTTACATTGCTAGCATCAGAATAAAGAAAAAGACACAACAATCTTTCCGGTTGAGCAGGCACTCCCATCTTACAGGAGCTCTGTCTGCACATTAATGCAGACGAAGCCTGCTCATCAGGGAGGGAGAAGGCCCAAACCACAGAGAGATAATTTTATATTTAACTTTTCTTGTCCTGCCTTAAAATATAAATTTTATTTCATCAGATCAAAGTTGGATCATTTCCTAAGGATCAGTTTCTAGAAGGGGTATCATGGGGACTGAATGTATAAACACTCTTAAACCTTTTGATACATCTTCCCAAGTTCTTTTCCAGAAATGTGGATGACACCAATGACCAGCCCTAGGTATTAACATTACATTTATCTTGTCAACTTGATAGGTTAATAAAAAAGGATTGCTTTAATTTCATTTGCATGTACTTTGGTTATTAGGGGCTTCGCTGGTGGCTGAAACGGTAAAGAATCTGCCTGCAATCCGGGAGACTTGGGTTTGATCCCTGGGTCAGGAAAATCCCCTGAGGAAGGGAATGGCAACCCACTCCAGTATCCTTGCCTGGGAAATCTCACGGACAGGGGAGCCTCGTGGGCTACAGTCTATAGGGTCACACAGAGTTGGACACGACTGAGTGACTTACACTTTCACACACTTGGTTACTAGTGAGGTTAAACCCACACCACAGTTTACCTAGATTTTGCGTGTATAAGATTCAAAAAGCAGAAAAGGCTATGGATCTGGAGAGTAAGACTTCTTCTCAGCTGGTGCTCCAACAGCTTTCTTGTCTTCTCTGGCAGAGAACACAGAGTGACATGTGTTTAAATTGTGTTATTAGATTTAAGCTGTAGGTTATTAGACTTAAGTTTATGTTATTAGATTTAAGCTCTTACATGTGTGTTCACATTTACATATCTGCTTTTGTGGGCTGTTTATATCCTTAGGTTGAGGATTATTTCTCCTTTTGACGGGTGAGGAAACTGAGGCTTCAGGAGGTAAAAATGCAAGAGTCACATGATTGCAAAAGGGAGTGGGCTCTGGGGGCGTCTCTACTCAGGAATCTTTGGAGGCAGCAACGGGGCAGCTGCAGGCACAGGTAACGGAGAGGCTCTGGGAGTGCCTTCTTATCCAGCAATGTCTCCCTTATCAAACTTCTGCTGCTGCCTGAAATCCCACCAAAGGCAGGCCCGCAGCCTGGCCAGTCTGGTTTCTGACACCTGGGAAAGGCAGTTTCTGTGGCGAGCACCGCACAAGACATGGGCCAAGCCCTGGCCCTGCATCCTCGGCTCTGCTTTGCCAGTGCCCTCACCCCCAACCCCACGCCCTGGCCTGTGGCCCTTCAAATCCAGCCTCTCCATGCCTAGTGCCCACTACTAATGGTCCTCCAATTATATATCCTACAACTCATCTCTTGGCGTGAAAGTTAGAAACACCTGCTACCACCCCAGGAAGGTTGGACCCAGTGAGCCATCTGGAGTGTGCCCTCTGCCCCTGCTCCCCGAATACCTTGCTTCTTCCTCTTTCCTGGGACGTGAAAACCTCCTGCTCTAATTTTCACCAAGGATCCTGGAATTTTAGAACCTAAAGCTGCCTGAGTCAGCCCCCTTTTCCCCACTCCACTTGCTTCAGGGCTCTTGGGGAAGACTACTTTACACCTGGTTTACAGGCAAGTCTATAAAGGGCTGTTCAGTTCAGTTCAGTTCAGTCACTCAGTCGTATCCGACTCTTTGCCACCCCATGGACTGCAGCACACCAGGCCTCCCTGTCCATCACCAACTCCCAGAGTTTACTCCAGCTTTTGCCTATTGAGTTGAGATGCCATCCAACCATCTCATCCTCTGTCGTCCCCTTCTCCTCCCACCTTCAATCTTTCCCAGCATCAGGGTCTTTTCAAATGAGTCAGCTCTTCGCATCAGGTGGCCAAAGGATTGGAGTTTCAGCTTCAGCATCAGTGCTTCCAATGAACACCCAGGTCTATAAAGGACTATCTGCCTGTAGGGATGACATACAAAGAGCAGGTGCAGAGGACCAGCGACTCAGGGCAGAATGTGTGGTGCTGAAGGGGTCGTGAGAGAGAGTTAGAGTTGAGCTGACAGAGCTGGGGCTCAAGGAGAAGAAGGCTTTTCAGCTGGACTTTGAACTTTGGGTGGGAGTCAGGTAAATGGGAGATGGGATGAGGTTGAGTGGGAATGCCCAGGGCAAAGGCTTGAGAGTCCAAATGCCCTGGTGGGTCACGAGGCTGAGGTTTCCCTGGGCTGCAGGTCAAGCTGCAGGGCAGCTGCTGGAAGGGCCCCTGAGTTGAGGGTTTGGAACTTGTCCTTTGGCAGTGGGGATTCTTGGAAGGTTCTGGAACAGAGGAGGTGGCTGCTGGCATGGTCATTAAGAAGCAGCTCTGAGAGAGTGTCAGGGTACATGGAGACCAGAGATGAACTTGGAGGCAGCTGGCTTCCATGCTCTACTGACCTGAGGAATGTAGAAAAGACAGTGACTCCGGTCTCTGCCTGCAGAGCCCGAGGAGGCCACGGCTGGAAGCATGTATATTTTTAATCCAGTCCATATATTTTAATAACCCTTCATAATTTTGGGGGGATATTATTAATGCTCAAAATACTTCAAGCTAAGCTTCAGCAGTACGTGAATTGAGAACTTCCAGATGTACAAACTGGATTTAGAAAGGGCAGAGCAACCAGAGATCAAATTGGCAACATCTGCTGAATCATAGGAAAATCAACGGAATTCCAGAAAAACATCTACTTCTGCTTCATTGACTACACTAAAGCTTTTGACTGTGCAGATCACAGCAAACTGTAGAAATCTTCCTGACCCAGGAATCAAACTGGGGTCTACCTGCATTGCAGGAAGATTCTTTCCTAACTGAGCTATCAGTGAATGGCCCTTCTGTGTCACAGTTCCTGCTAAAATATAGTAAGTGATGTTTTCTTAGTAGTTTGTCACTTCTGCAACCCTGGGAGGGACTGTCTTGGGAAGGGACAGCCTGTCTCAGCAGCCAGTCTGGGCAAGAGAGTGGCGGTGTTGCTGGCTGACACACTTGGTGGAGGACATGAGTCTTGCTGGCTGGACTCTTTCTAAGGAGCCTGTGAGTTTTCTAGCTGGCTGCTGGGCTGGGAATTGCTTGAATGTGCTTGTGAATCGGCTAATTTGCAAAATTTCGGGTGGAAATACTAGTTTTCTTGGCCAATAGGTATTCTGGTACAGACTTTTAGGTTGGTTTTTAGAGTCAGAAGGTGCTATATTTAAATCTTAGGTTGGCCACTTGATAGCCTTGTAACCTTGGGCGAGTTCCCAAACCTCTCTGAGCTAAACATTTCATCAACTGTAAATGCAGAGAATGGGACTTGCCACATGAAGCTGTTGTAGGAGTGGAGAGCATGTATGTGAAGGGCTCACAAAATGTTTCCCCTCCTAATAAACCAAATCCAAATTCTTTCTAAGAAATACCTAATAATATTTCCTCAAAATATTTCTTTGAAAGGAAACATAACCCCTTCAAATCAATAAACAAGTAAATGAATAGTTTATTTTATAGATGCTTACAATGCATTTATAAATGTATATGTGATGTTGTTTACTCACTACTGCTACTGCTAAGTCACTTCAGTTGTGTCCGACTCTGTGTGACCCCATAGATGGCAGCCCACCAGGCTTCCCCGTCCCTGGGATTCTCCAGGCAAGAACACTGGAGTGGGTTGCCATTTCCTTCTCCAATGCGTGAAAGTGAAGTCGCTTAGTCGTGTCCAACTCTAGCGACCCCATGGACTGCAGCCCACCAGGCTCATGGGATTTCCCAGACAAGAATACTAGAGTGAGTTGCCATTTCCCTCTCCAGAGGATGTTCCTGACCCAAGGATCGAACCTGAGTCTTCTGCTTGGAAGGCGGATTCTTTACCACTGAGCCACCATGGAAGCCCGAATATGTGATGGGTTTATAGAAGTATGCAATATTTGTATTGTGGATAGATAAGTATATAAAGGAACTTCTCCTATGGTCCAGTGGCCAATACTCTGAGCTCCCAAGGCAGGGGGCCTGGGTTCGATCCCTGGTCAGAAACTAGATCCCACATGTCGCATCTAAGACCTGATACAGCCAAATAAATAAATAAATAAATATTTGGGCTTCCCTGGTGGCTCAGACAGTAAAGCATCTGCCTGCAATGTGCGAGACCATTTTATACCATTTTATACAGTCCATGGGGTCACAAAGAGTCGGACACGACTGAGCAACTTCACTGGTTGAAGAATATAAAGATCTCGAGCCAGAACAAGTGCAATGCTGCTGCTGTTCCCTGAACACGCTAGAAACTGAAGGGCACTTTGCTGCAGCTTCAGGCTCTGTCCTGCGAGTTGTGCCTGTTCTGCCCCCAGTTCCGCTCTGCTGTGGAGGCGGAGAGAATCCGAATCACTTGGCAAAGCATCCACTGAGCATCTCATGTGTGCGGCCCTTCTGCTCACAGGGCCCCGAGGGCCTCTTCCGCCCAGCATCTGGCTGGAAACCAGGCTGACTCACAGGCAGGAGGCAACCTGTCTTGCCATCGAGGACACAGCTCAGTCCGGTGATTGAGGACACAGCTCAGCCTGGTGATACTTCCGGTCAAGCACTTTGGAGATGTCGAGACCGCTCTCCTGACTCGAAAGATAGGAACAGAGGCCAAGAGAGACGTGGAGACTTCACTGGGGTCACTCAGCTCATTAGTGGCTGGTCCGGGTGGACCAGAGCCCAGCTCTGACCACCATCCCTGCCCCATTCCCCTTAGCAGAGGCTGTTTATTAAAGGGCTTTATTTTTAGGGGTTTAAGAGTTTTATTTTTGTTTGTTTGTTTTATTCTCCACTTTCACAGTGAAGTTTATCCCACGTGCCAGAGTCTTTGATGGGACTTGAATATTCACATTTGAGGGCAAAGCCAGCCTCTAGGAGGTGCACTGGAGCTCAGTGTGGTGGGCAGGGGTTCCCTACAGGGGACATTTGGCAATGTCTGGAGACAGTTTTGGTCATCACGGCAGGAGGGTGGGGCAGGAGGTACTGCGGGCCTCGGAGGGTAGAAACCAGGGATGCCGCTCACCAGGGGTGCACAGAACACCCCCCAACAAGCACTGTGCTGCCCCAAATGGCAGCAGTGCCAGACCGAGCCGGCCTGGTGATGGGGCGGCAGCACCCTTGGGTCTGTAGCCTTCTCTTTGGACCTGGGCAGGTTCTCTCCGAGAAACCCAGCCATGGCCAAAGTTTTGGGGCAGCGTGGCTGGGACCAGGCGTACACAGTAAGCCTCTTTTCAGCTCTGCCCAGCTGTTTTCAGCCTAGTATTTCCCTGCATGAGGCCAGCAGTGCAGAGCTCCTCTGGGTCAAGCCTCCTGCCATCTGTCTGTCTTGGGGGCAGGTAGAGGGCCCAGCCTGCTTGGGCTTAAGGCAGGGGCCCTGGGGGCGTGGAGGTGGGTAGTAGCTAATGTTCCTTATGAACCTAAAGCAATTTTCCTGCCTGCCACTCCATTTTGCACCCTTACCTTCTGCGGCCCCGGCACCGCACCTTCCAAAGCTTTCTAGATCTGTGTCTGGAGAATAGATTTGCTTCTTACAAGCAGTAAGGGCTCCTCTCTCTGACCTAAGGCAAGTGACCCATCTGCTTTTGCTCTTCCAGAATGTTGTCTCTGGCCCCCTTCTATGCCTCCTCTCCGCAGGCCCTTATTATGCCTTTGCTGCATTTCAGTCAGGCTCGGGGAGGGAGCGAAGAGAACCAGGTGTGTTGAGTTCATCTCTTAAACAGGAGGCCTGTCCTTATGTGTTGGAAAACTAGATTTCCTTAAAAGCTCTGCTGTGTGTCTGGCCTCTGAGGAAGGTGAAGAGCTGAGGAGCTGGAGCGAGTTGCTAGAGGCGGCATTGAAGGATGCACCAGATGGGGTAGAGGAGCTTGGTGACCTAGATCTCACTAAGCCTCAGTGTCTCTGCATGCATGATGACGCGTAACCCTGGCCTGCCCGTCCAGGTGAACTGAGGGCACGGATGTGGACCAGCAGAGAACCCTGTAAAGGACTCTGGTTTATTATGGTCGTCCTTCTGGATGGACAGCACTCTCGTCTCCATTAGGCGTGGTCAAGGCAATGTGTCACGTGGCACAGGCTGGACTGCGGCTCCCTGGTGACGGGCTTACCCAGCACGTGAGCATGAGTACCGACTACCTCGTTCTCTTGCCAGAGGCCTCCAGTTTGGTTGGCAGAGTGGTGACCAGTTGGCCAATTGGACGGGGCTCTTTAATGTCACGGACGACCTGACAGTGCAGAGCGGCAGTGACTCCAGTTCCAGGTACAGACCCCCGGTGAACAACCAGGGAGCGGGGGGAAGCTCTTCTTGGGGCGACCCTGCAGCCTCTGCCCCTCCGGGCTGCCCTCAAGGAAGAAGCAGTTTCAGTGCAATGGCCCAGAGCTCACCCTGGCATCTGACCTGGGCTGCTTAGATAGGAGGGTGAGGGCCAGGACCCAGCCAGAGCAAAGCAGGGACTCGCCGCCCCCTCTCTTGGAATGAGGGTTGGGGGCGATGGAGTGGGAGTCTGGGTCTCCAGCCTCCATTTGAGGTTGGGGAAATATTCCACCCCTCCTGGAAGGATTTTGGGGTGTGTAGGTATGTGTCAGGGTGACATCAGGGTGGGCAAAGACCATTGGTTTCCTGCTCCTCTGAAATCCACAGAGCAGGATTGGTGCCTACTCTGCCCAGCCTTGGCTGGGCTGACCTTGGCTGTACTAAGTTGCTCAGTCATGTCCAACCCTATGGACAGTAGCCCACCAGGCTCCTCTGTCCATGGGATTCTCCAGGCAAGAATACTGGAGTGGGTTGCCTTTTCCTCCTCCAGAGGATCTTCTCAAACCAGGGGTCGAACCCACATCTCTTGTGTCTCCTGCGTTGGCAGACAGTCTCTTTACCACTAGTGCCACCTGGGAAGCCCTTGACCTTGGTTGGGGAAGAACCATTTTCACCAAGATATGATACTGAGAACTGACATTTATGCCATCACATGGTTATTTCTTCTTGATCTGCTGTAGTGTTTGGAGCTAAAATCAGTAATGAGGGGCATTCTGTATATCCAGGAGAAGGAACTATTTGTAGAACAAATGAAAATGGAGTGTTCTCAGGTGGAGCACACTCATTGTGGGTAGGGTGGGGGTGGGGTGCGGCGGGGGTGGTCATTTCAGGGAATTTTTTCAGACAAGGTGGAATGCTCTCTCTGCTTGAAGGAGGGTGTGGCTGCAACCTGCCCACTAAGGTTTTCTCCGGGCTAAGTTATTTGGTTTCTTAATTTTTGCATTTCCAAGTGCAGGCTAACTATTAGATTAATTTCCCTGGGAAAGAGGCCTGGGTTTTTGTTGCTGTCCATTTTGACACTAAAACATCAAATTGACCCTGCAGAAGAGAAGTAGTATGTTTTTCGGGGGCTTCAATACGTGTGATTTTATCCAATGCTTTGAAAAAGAGACGATGTGGCTCCAATGTCAGACACCGACGGGGGAGGTGAATAGACAGGCCTTGGGGTGTGAGGCAGCCACGGGCCATGGCCTAGGATCAGGGTCTTATTCTGACTCTTTAGGAGCCTAGTTCTTTCCATATATCTGTGGTGGGAGCCCTGGCCTGGCACTTGGCTCCTGGGATTGTCACCCAGTGAGAGGACAAGTCCCGACTTGTCTGTTCCATTTGAGCTTCCAACATTGGCTTCTGCTGTGTGACCCGCCCACCCAGATGCCCTGGGGTGTCTAGGTAAGTCTGCAGGAGTCTGTCTCCCTGGGAAGGACTCCCTGAAGGGTTCACAGAGAGGGTTTGGCTAGAAAATCCTAATCAGCTGAGTAAGATGGGACAGGCCCTTGGGAGGCTGTTCTGGGCAGATGTCCTGGGCTGGGGCTGAGACCACTGCACAGATTCTGCTTCTGGCTTTTCCTACTGCCAGCAGCTTTTGTCTCTTTGTCCTTTCCCTGCACTTTCGTCTCTGATTTCTGTGCCTTTCTCACCCTACCTAGTCTCTCCTCTTCCTTTCCTCCTGCCTCCCTCTCTGGGTCCACTTTTCTTTCTCAGTCCCTGTGTCCGGCCTCTCTCCTCCTCTCTCTCATCTCCTTTGCCCTTGATCCTCTCTCCCGCTCTCAGCAGCCTCCCCTCCCTGTCTCCCTGGGCCCCTCGGGTTCAGACACACCGCCGCCTCCATCGGGTGCCCCTTATTTAACATCGTCACCAGCTGAGCTGGTTTCCCTCCTGAGAGCTGCCGTTTGACCAAGAGCCCCCCGAGCCCCTGAATAAATGTGATGACCACACATTCCAAGTTCTTCTTGGGCACTGCCAACTTAGATCCCGATTTCTGATTGACCTCGAAACTCCCCACATAGGTGAGAAAACACAGTATGCCTTTCCCATGTGCAGAAAATAATGGTTCATGTAATTAGAACCAACCCGTGTGTTGGAGATTCTTTTCTTTGCTGTGGGAGCAGCTTCTGCCTTCTTTAAAATGGACAGGACAGCTCCTCGCAGCCGACGTGCAGGACTTGGGGGAGGACCTGATGACACTGGGAAAGGACTCTGCTGAGTGAAAGTGCATCATCCCAGCAGACAACTGTCCATGCCTGAAATACGGGATGAACTTCGTGGTATTATTTGCCTACTGAATAATTCAGCGCATGCCATATTTTGCTATCTGTAGCTGTGTGGAGTGTTGAAATGTGGTACACCGGAAGTCATTTATTATTAACACCCGTTGGAAGGGAGGTCAGGAGGTACCATTTATAACAGAGGATAAAGATGGGCAAAAAAAAAGCAATGACTCATAAGTTATGTACTCACCCAGGAGCCACAAGAAGAAGGAGCAGGTCCAAATGATCGGTCTGGAACACTCCAAACAGGACCACAAAGAAAATCCAGGCCAGATGGTGCTCATAAAGGCTGTGGCCAGGTCTTCACTTTGGACACGAGCTGGGGGAAGTCCAGCTGGCAAGTGTGTGTTACAAAATATACATTGACATACAGCTTTGTTAAATTCAGGTCTAGATCTAAAAGTGTCCAATAGGCATCTAAGGAGAACTGTTGTAGAGAGCAGATAGGAATAATTGGTAATCAGCAAGTGCTTCTATTAAAGTGGCTGTCTTGAAGGAGCAGGAAGGTCTTTGAAGAGAGTTCTCATCATCTTCAGATTGGGTGTTTGTGTTTCTATCTCCCCACCTAGGCAGTGATTGTGCTTCTCCCTCTTTGAATTTTCAGCACCCAGTATGGCACCAGCTCAATAAATGTTAATCGAATAAAGGATGAATTAAGCAAGGACAAAGTAAAGACTGTTGGTAAGATTTGCAGACTTCAACGTTAGTGTCCCTGAATTCTCCCTTAGAGATTTATTCCTTTGGATTAAACCTCATCTTCTCCTGGCAGTATCCTTGAAAATTAATCCCTGGGGAGGGGAAACATTGTGGAATCATAAACTCATTCTCAGTTTAGAATGACCAGAGAATTTTTTCTCTTGAGAGGAGTAGGTGGTCAGGTAGTCTGAGAATCTGGGTGGCAGGGTGGGAAAAAGGAGACTGAAGGTGGGGGTTTGTGTGTGCATAAAAACAGAAGGCAGTGGAGGCAGATGATATACTTTTGCAATAACTGACTGAGAGCCGCCCCACCCCCGCCACCCACCCCGTACCACCACCCCCACTACGGAGTACACAATTCTGAGACGGGACGATGGGGCAGGGGAAGGCGGGGTGAGGGGCTCTTGTCCTGTCAGCTCACTGCTTTCACCTCTCCAGCCTGGCCAGCTTCTTGCAAACCCAGTGACCATCTGGAGGGCAGGGGAGGCATAGCGCCCACCTGCCAAAGTGGGCAGGCAGTGCCCACTGCCTTGGGACACCGCAGGGAAAGGTCACCCAATCTTAGGGGCTGAGGGCAGCTGAGGCAGAAGTCCCCCAGATACTAACTCAGCCTGGTCTATAGTCACCGCTCAAAAGGCTTCACTCAGCTTCCGTCAGATTGTTCCTGATCCATGTCCCACTCCTTGTCCTCCTCCAGGATCCACCTCCCACTCTGCCACCTCCTGGAAGCTTTCCCTGATAGCCACTTTCACTCCACGTTCTGTAAGATGTGTCTGCATCGGGGTTGGGGCTGGTGGATGAGTGAAAGTGAAAGTCGCTCAGTTGTGTCTGAGCGACTCTTTGCGATCCCAATAGTCCATGGAATTCTCTAGGCTAGAATACTGGAGTGGGTCTATCCTTTCCTTTTCCCAGGGGATCTTCCCAACCCAGGAATCAAACCAGGATCTCCTGCATTTGCAGGTGGATTCTTTACCAACTGATATCAGGGAAGGAAGCAATTTCTATCATCACACACACAGAGAGCTCCCCAGCAAGTGCACACGAACCCCTCTGCTTGCTCAGCCTTCCCCAAATCCTGAGGACGTTCCTGTGCCAGAGAACGGGGCTGGACCACCTGTGCGTGCAGTGTCAGGGCCCTCCAAACCTTCTTACTTCAGACCCAGGCCACAGGCAGCCCCTCCTCCCAGGGTGCATACAACCTTGGCCCCCTGGTCTGGAACCACATGGCAGGAGATGGTTTGCAAAGACAGGGAAGGACCACTTCTAGAGCGGAGCTGAGGACAGAGTTTCCCTGCGCTGCTGCGCTTCCACTTGGGGTGCTGGGGACTTCTTGAGGGAGAGGAAGGACCAGCACAGGGAGGGCGGGCAGGCCCCAGACTGGCGGCACAGTCGCCTCTTTGCTCCGCAGAACAGCAGGCCCAGGGAATGTGTGTCTCTTTCTGAAAGAAAGAGCCTTTCTTTCTGGGTCAAGGTCTGCGTTCCAGGCGAGCGTGTATGCCTAGGGTGTGGAATCATCATATTTCAGAGCTGGAAGGAACTTGACTGAATTGAATTTAGCATTTTATTATGCTGTCTTGAATTGTTCCCTAATTGTTTCATGACAGTGTATAATTAGGGAATAAATTGTGTGATGCAGCTGGTGAGGGCTCCAGGAGCCTAGGGTACAAGTCGGAGGTGCTTCTGTGGAGGGGAGGGACTTGGATTGGACGTGGACAGGTGATGATGCCATGGCTGAGCGCTACCAGGGGCTGGCTGTGTGCCGGGCACGGTGCTGGGCGCCTGATGCGTTACCCTCAGACTTTGGGGGAGGGGGGTGCTGTCATTGCCCCCATTTTACAGAAGAGGAACGGAGTCCCCACTTCCAGGTGGTGGTGGGTGGTGGAGCTGGAACACACCCCTTGCTCTGTAACTCTGAGTCCCAGCACTCGTGGGCCATGCAGAGGGATTCTACTTTCCGGGCTGTGGATGGACATCCAAGGTTGGGTTAGGTTGGGTCTCCTTGGCTGTCCTTGCCAAGTCCTCTCAGCTCCTGGCTGTTACACTGGACTAAAATGACCGTATTGATCTAAGCAGGTAATCGACATGCACGTTTTCTCCCAGTGCTGTCATGGGCAGTATAGGCAAGAAAAGACGATCTTTAGGGGCTCTCATCCCCTCCTCTCCTATCTCTTTCCCACTTTTGACCTTCTGCGCTCTCCTTCACCCCCAGCCACTATGCTTTGTGTTCCTTCTGTCTCCTCCTGGGGGTCCTGGATTTCAAAGAGGAGCCCTGGGTGGCAAGGTTAGCCCAAGGGAAAGACTTTTCCACGGAGGACTTACAGAGGAGGTGTGGTGACAGCTTTGAGGGGTGGGGTCTGCACGTCTGCATTTGAGTGCAGGCTGGCTTAGCATAAGCCTTTTGGGTCAATTTTTGCTTCTAGGGAAAAGGACATACATAAATAAATAAGAGATTAGGAGAGTAGTCTGAATTTGGGGGTCACCTGCATCAACACGAGTATTGTGAGAGAATTAGATTATCGAGAGAGAGGATGCAGAGTCATCAGCAGTCTTTGGGTGGAATTGCCTCCTTATTTGGTTGAGTTTAAAATGGAAAAATTCTGCCTGTGGTTCTGATATGCTATCTGGATGTTCTTCTTTGCTTTTTGACGGCCAGATTTTTCTATGAATATCCCTTAAGTTTAGCAGATTATTTGGAATGAAACTACTTTTTTTTTTTTAAGATTCCTCATTCTATTAATTTATTTTAAATAATGGATGAAAAATAAATAACCAGAACTCTTGGGCTCCATCTAAGTAAGATGGCACTGCTTCTCCCTTTGCTCCCATGCACCCAGTGTGGGCTTCTGGTGGCAGGCAGAGGAGGCCAACTGGAAAGCGGGGCTGTTAAGGCCCCGAGAGGCCTCGGATGGTGTCGTTCCGTGAGCTCTCCTGGCCACCAAGCTTTGTGGCCCTTGGCTGTGTCTGAATTGAGTCTCCTGGCCAAATAACCACCGACATCAGCCTTTCTGTGCCTCAGTTGCCTCCTCCTCTGTGAAACTCCCACTTTGCTCTGTCACCAGCGAGGTCCCCTGGGTGGGCTCACAGCTAGGTGGGAGGTGTTCCCCTTGGGGCTGGCTTTTCACATCAGATGACCCGGCCCTACCCCTTCCTCACCCTCCAGTCAGCTCCCCAGACTCTCTGTCCCTCCCTCCAGCGGTCCGTTCTTCTTCCTTTCCTTCACGGCTCCCATGCTTCCTGCCTCCTGGACCATCATCAGGAATTTCATACGAGTCCCTTAGCAAAGACAGGAGGCCACAGAAAGGAGTGAGAATGGAAGGAAATGGAGAATGGAAAGGACAGGGGCTCTGGGGTCTGGTTAAGAGGATCAGCATCCATCTGGGAATCAGTTTAGGGGATGCTTAGAAGGGAAGACAGCAAGGCTCTCCAGGTGCCCACTCCATGTAGTCATGCATAGCCCCCAACCCCTTCTTTGATGTCAGTGGAGGCTGTGCTGGGACCGTGGGCAGTGGGGCTCCTGGAGCCTCGAAGAGAGGCCGGTCCTTCACTGCAGGTCTCCCCTCTGGGACTGCAAACCTTCCCTCCCTCACGCTCAGCTGGGGCTCCTTGATTTACCTTCCGGAACCTCCTAGAACACTTCCGTCTGCTCTTCATCCAGCAGTTCCTTCACACGTCAGGGAATCCCATTCTCTCTACCTCACCTGAGACCCACTCTTCATATGCTCACTGTCTTAGTCTGTGCGCGCTGCTCTGATGAAATACCACACACCAGGAGGCTCATCAACAACAGGGATTTGCTTTCCGCAGTTCTGGAGGCTGGGAGTCTGAGCCTGCGTGGTCGCCAGCACGGTCAGGTGAGGACCCTGCTCCGGGTGGCAGATGGTGTCCTCACATGGTGGAAGGAGCTAAAGAACTCTGTGGGGCCTCTTTTATAAAGGTGCAAATCCATTCAGGGGCACCACCCTCATGACCTCATTACGCCCAAAGGCGTATCAGATTACACCTGATATCATCACCTTGGGGGCTAGGGTTCCAGCATATGAATTTGGGGGGGACATGCATTCAGTTCAGTGAATGCACCCGCTCCTTCACTTTGAGCCTCCACAGTCTCTGCCTCCAGCACCCCCTACTTCCCGTCTTGCCTCAACCCACACCAGCTGGGGCTCTTGTCTCCCCTGCCACTGGCTGCTCCTGAATGACACAGGGACCTCCCTGGGCTCCTGTTGTCTTGAACACCATCAGTACCTGGGGACGACGTGGTGTATGCGAGAGACATACACTGCTGGATGGGCTTCATCTTCTCTCAGCCAGTGACTGCTGGGGCTCAAAGTATTGTAGTCCCCAGTGAATTCCATGGTCCAGATGGAGCTCTGGAGGGGGGTTCAGGCCGGACAGGGGAGCCGTCTCTGGGGCAGGCTTATGGGGAAGGGCTAGGAGGAAGGACAGAGACAGACTCTGCACCCTAGACCGAGGGCATGCTGAAATGAGGCCCCCTCAGCCTGCAAAGCTGGAGCCCAAGCCTGTGTGGGAGGGGACCCAGTATTCAACAGTTGCAGTCACGTTTGCATTTGCCTTCTCACTTAACAGAGGCCATCCCCTGCTGATCAGGCAGCCAGCAGTGCCCAGCCCTGCCCCTCACCTCCCTAAGGGCACAGAGACGGGGCAGGGTGGATGCAGCCTGGCGCCAGCATCGGCCTTGGCTGCCGGAAGCCAAGTGGCATCTGAGCTGAGCTGCTCTCCTGATGTGACCGGCGGTGACTATTTATACTTGGGAGGTGTCCTGCCAGCATCTCCTCCCCTTTGAACTGGGTAGAGATCGTCTTTCCAGAATTGAAAGAAGAGATAGTGACTAGCTCACCTTGAGAGGCTCGTGGAGTTAGGGAGGTTGGAGAAATTGCTGCTCTCAGTCTTCTAGTAGCTCAAGGGAATGCTTGAGATATTTAGAGAAAAAGCCGTGGCTTAAAGGGGCATTTGTTAGTGATTTCCAATAATAAGAGTCATAACCCCATTACAGAAAGTGTATAAAAATGTAGAAAAGAGTTTTTTTTTTTTTAATTTTTAACTTTTTAAATAATTCTGTACTTAGAGCAACCTTCTATTAATATCTTGTTATCATCCTTTCCCATGGGTTCACATATATGTATATATAATTTTTTTTGGAGACCATAGTTGTGTAGCTTGCTTTTTTCACCCAGTATTATCGTATAATCATTTTCTCATGTCATTATACACAAACAGTTCAGCATCATTTTGATGTCTGCATGATGATCAGTATCCAGACCAAACAGGGATTTCTATGGCTTCCTCCAGAATGCCATCCTGGGGCCTCCTCTCAGAAGCAGAATCGAGGAATGACCCAGTGTGGCAGTGCTTCTTACAGTCTTATTTCCTCAAGTCGTTTATCTTTAGAGACTGAGATGAAACAGCACAGCCTTCTAAAAGCAAAGCCCGGATAGGCTGGAGAAAGAAGCAAGGGCTATATTAAGTGAAAGTGAAGTGAAGTCGCTCAGTCACGTCCGACTCGTTGCAACTCCATGGACTGCAGCCCTCCGTCCATGGGGGATGGATGGAATCCCAGGCTCCTCCGTCCATGGGATTCTCCAGGCAAGAATACTGGAGTGGGTTGCCATTTCCTTCTCCAGGGGATCGTCCCGACCCAAGGACCAAACCCAGGTCTCCCACATTGCAGGCAGATGCTTTAACCTCTGAGCCACCAGGGAATCCCAAGGGCTATGTTAGCTCCATTTTTTCAGATGGAAAAATGAGGCTTTAGACCTCGGCCTGGAGTGATTGTAATTACCTGGCTGAGGTACCACATGCAGTGTTTTCAGGGTGCCTGGGATTTTTTCAAATCATCAGGTGTGGTAAGACACAGAGATGTGGAAATGACTTTCAGGAAGGAGGAGGTTTTTATACTTACAGATCCTGATAAATGGGAAGCACACGATACCACATAGGGCCACGCGGGAAGGCACCAGCGTCAGTCAAGAAGCAGAAGGAGCAAAGGGGGAAAAGTGGACAAGAGCCTTTCTTGTGGTTTCTATGTAAGGAACGGATGAGCAGGCACGTGGGCTTAAGATTGGCTTGTTTAAATAATTTCAGAGGGCTCCGGGGCAGAGAGCTGCCGCAAGTTGTCTGGTAGCTGGCCTGTGGGTGGTTAGGGCAGAGGGATAGGTGGCCCTAAGTGTGAGAGGAGGAGCAAGAGGAGGAGGAGGAGGTGGTGGCGAGTCTGAGCTCTGGATTGCTTGGTTTGCACATGAAAGGTGTGCTCACAGGGTTTTGTTTTGTTTTGTTTTTACCATATCTAGGAATTGATTCGGAGAAGGCAATGGCACCCCACTCCAGTACTCTTGCCTGGAAAATCCTGTGGACAGAGGAACCTGGTGGGCTGCAGTCCATGGGGTCGCTGGGAGTCGGATACGACTGAGCGACTTCACTTTCACTTTTCACTTTCATGCACTGGAGAAGGAAATGGCAACCCACTCCAGTGTTCTTGCCCAAAGAATCCCAGGGACCGGGGAGCCTGGTGGGCTGCCGTCTATGGGGTCGCGCAGAGTCGGACACGACTGAAGTGACTTAGCAGCAGCAGCAGCAGCAGCAGGAATTGATTAGCTCTAGGAGAGGCAGACTCTCTGGGACCGGGAAGGCCCCAGATGTCAAAGCATCAGAAACACAGTTAATCCATGGAGTTTGCAGCAGAGATGCAATGATCAGGGACATCCCATCCCTGTCAAAGCAGAACTCAGCATGGGCTTTACCCTTAGGGTGACGGGGGAGAGGTTTCCTAATAGCAGCAGGAGGAAAATGGCAGCCAATCCAGATGGTGGAGAACTTCTGAGTTGTCCATTTCTTTCTTAGCTCTGTCATCAACCAGCTGAGGGACTGTAAGCACGTCTCTGACTCACTGGGCACCATTGGCAGGTCTTGTCCTTTCATGGCAGGAGAAAGGGGAAGAAGGTGAATAGACATTTTCTGGGCACTTCCTGTGTGCCAGACACTATACTAATGCTTTCTTTGAGATTCTCATCATTATCTTATCTCAGCCAATTATCTTATCTTGTCACGGGTGTACTTCCATTTTTTATACTGATTTTGCAAACGAGGAAACTAAGGCTCATGGAAGTGATGGGCCCCTGGCTAGGGATGGGCAAAGAAGGATTGAACCCTATTCTGAAACCCTTGCCATCTAATAGCCACTAAACACACCACGTGAGACCTTTTGGAATCACTGAACTGCCAAGTGATGATATTGGGGATTCAAGAGAAAGGGAGACCCAGTGGAGGCTGCCAGAGTGAAAGTGAGGATGGCTTGTGACGGTGACGAAGGGGCTGGCTGATCAAAGGGAGGTGCTGATTGGCTTTAACTTCCTTCGAGAGTTTCTTTTGTTTGCTGTGCTTAGTTCCTCAGTCATGTCTGACTTTTTGTGACCTCATGGACTACAGCCCGCCAGGGTCCTCTGTCCATGGGGATTCTCCAGGCAGAATACTGGCCTGGGTGCTATGCCCTCCTCCAGGGGATCTTCCCTACCCAGGGATCAAACACAGGTCTCTTGCATTGCAGGCAGATTCTTTACTCTCTGAGCCACCAGGGAAGCCGGTAAACATTCCCTTGTTTATGGATCATTAATTCATAGAATTGTTCTGGCTTGGTTAGTTAAGTGGGAAACACTGAGGAAACTTTGGGATTGTATTTTAGTGCTGGATGGGACTTCAGATACCACCTCATTCAAATTATTTAGGAAGAGAAAAAAGAGGCTCAGAGAGGTGAAGCGATTTACCCAAAGCCACACGGCTGGTTTAGAGGCATATCCTGGGTGTGTCTGTAAGTGTCCCAACTCCTGAGAACCCTAGTATAAGTTTCCTCTTAATTATCTTCTACATCATTAGAATCTGGAACTTTTCTTAGTAGCAGCCTGAGATCATGGCTTCAGAAGACCCAGGGATTCCCAAGGGCTTAGTGTCATTGGCTGTGGTTGCAAATGATGATCTTTGTGATGAGACACAAAGAGAAAGTGAAGTCGCTCAGTCTTGTCTGACTCTTTGCGACCCCATGGACTGTAGCCTATCAAGCTCCTCCATCCATGGGATTTTCCAGGCAAGAGTGCTGGAGTGGATTGGCATTCCCTTCTCCGGGGATCTTCCTGACCCAGGGATTGAACCTCGGTCTCCTGCTTTGCAGGCTGATTCTGTACCTTCTGAGCCTCCAGGGAAGCTACTGACTGGTTGAACCTAAATTGCATGGAGGACCCTAGCTACAAAGGAGTCTGGGAAATGTAGTTTTTAGCTGTCTTGTCTCTGTAGTGCAAATGTGCAGAGATAACAAAGACAGATTCCACATGTTTCAGATACTCCTCATTTGGAAAGGGAAATAGATACATAAACAGACAGTTATTACAATGGTATCTGCTCTAATTAAGAGAAAATGTATAGAATAACCTGAGAGTAAGCATTAGAAAAGTCTTCCCAGAAGTGGGGGCATTTGAGGTAGGTACTGAAGGATAGATATGAGTTTGCCAAGTGAGAAAGACAATGAAAAGAGTTGTAAAAGATAAAGGAAACAGAAAAAGGAGAGTGATATTTTAGGGTCTTCAGTGCCTCAGTTCAGTTCAGTCGCTCAATTGTGTTTGACTCTTTGCGACCCCATGGACTGCAGCACGCCAGGCCTCCCTGTCCATCACCAGCTCCCAGAGTTTACTCAAACTCATGTCCATTGAATCAATAATGCCATCCAACCATCTCATCCTCTATCATCCCCTTTTCCTCCTGCCTTTAATCTTTCCCAGAATCAGGGTCTTTTCAAATGAGTCAGTTCTTTGCATCAGGTGGCCAAAGTATTGGAATTTCAACTTCAGCATCAGTCCTTTCAATGAATATTCAGGACTGATTTCCTTTAGGATGGACTAGTTGGGTCTCCTTGCAGTCCAAGGGACTCTCAAGAGTCTTCTCCAACACCACAGTTCAAAAGCATCAATTCTTCAGCGCTCAGGTTTGTTTACAGTCCAACTCTCACATCCATACATGACCACTGGAAAAACCATAGCCTTGACTAGATGGACCTTTGTTGGCAAAGTAATGTCTCTGGTTTTTAATATGCCGTCTAGGTTGGTCATAACTTTTCTTCCGAGGAGCAAGCGTCTTTTAATTTCATGGCTGCAGTCACCATCTGCAGTGATTTTGGAGCCCCCCAAAATAAAGTCTGTCACTATTTCCACTGTTTTCCTATCTATTTGCCATGAAGTGATGGGACCAGATGCCATGATCTTCGTTTTCAGAATGTTGAGTTTTAAGCCAGTGTTTTCACTCTCCTCTTTCACTTTCATCAGGAGGCTCTTTAGTTCTTCTTTGCTTTCTGCCATAAGGGTGGTGTCATCTGCATATCTGAGGTTATTGATACTTATCCCAGCAATCTTGATTCCAGCTTGTGCTTCTTCCAGCCCAATGTTTCTCATGATGTACTCTGCATATAAATTAAATAAGCAGGGTGACAATACACAGCCTTGATATACTCCTTTCCCAATTTGGAACCAGTCTGTAGTTCCATGTCCAGTTCTAACTGTTGCTTCCTGACTTTCATACAGATTTCTCAAGAGGCAGGTCAGGTGGTCTGGTATTCCCATCTCTTTCAGAATTTTCCACAGTTTATTGTGATCCACACAGTCAAAGGCCTTGGCATAGTCAATAAAGCAGAAGTAGATGTTTTTCTGGAACTCTCTTGCTTTTTTGATGATCCAACAGATGTTGGCAATTTGATCTCTGGTTCCTCTGCCTTTTTTAAATCCAGCTTGAACATTTGGAATTTTATGGTTCATGTACTGTTGAAGCCTGGCTTGGAGAATTTTGAGTATTACTTTATGAAATCTGCTTAAATTCTTTTATAACATGAAAAGTAGGAGATGATTTATTTTGTATAGATTGGAGTCAATTTGTTGTATAAAATATTTTTAAATATTCTAAAATATATTTAAAATGTCTTAAATGTATGATTATAATATTTAAAATTAAATTATAGTAAAATAATAAAGAACAAATATTTACAAATATAATAGTTTTAAAGTATTACATATGAAGTTATATTTTAAATTATTTAAAATGCAAGTTGTTTAAAAAGAAGTCAATTAATTGGATAAATGTCTCAGTATTTCTAAAGCAGCACAGACGTAAGTTTGCCTATATAAGTTAGTGAGAATATATGTGAAATAGCCGCTGCCATGTTTTGGGAAGGTTTGTGGGAAATGCTCAAGGACTGACTTTATTTTAAATCCTTGGTTGTGGTCTGCAGGGCCCAGCTGCAGTCCTGGGGCTCCACCCCAACCTCTGGCTCTCCAGGGCTAGCTGTAGAGAGCTAGTTTAGAGGCTAGCCTCTAAGTTTAGAGGCTGAGCCTGCAGATTTCTTGACTGTGGGCCCTCCTGGGATCCCACCCTCCCAGCTTCATCAGCCCCGGTGTCTTCCGACGACCTCCAGAAAGAGAGGCCGTGAGGAGAGGGTACACCTGGCCTCTGCCCTAGAGGCCCCTCTGCCTTCGTGGCCGAGTCTGGCAGGGAACTACTGTGTTTTATCTTGGTGGTCTCCCTCCCCTGCCCCTTCCCACCCCACCCCAGTCAGTGGATGTTCCCTGCGCTGGTGTGAACTGGCAGGTGTGGATGTAGGAGGTCAGAGAGCCCTTGCCAGGGGTCACCAACTGTCCATGTAGGTGGGCAGACAAGAGCATTTTGACTGAGTGCACTGCTTCGTCACCCAGCTTTGCCAACTGCCACCTACATGGCTTTGGGAATGCCATGCCATCCAACCATCTCATCCTCTGTCGTCTCCTTCTCCTCCTGCCCTCAATCTTTCCCAGCATGGGGGTCTTTTCCAGTGAGTCACTCTTCGCATCAGGTGGCCAAAGTATTGGAGTTTCAGCTTCAAAATCAGTCCTTCTAATGAACATCCTGATCTCCAGTCCTGTTCTTCCAATGAACAGGACTGATCTCCTTTAGGATGGACTGGTTGGATCTCCTTGTAGTCCAAGGGACTCTAAGAATCTTCTCCAACACCACAGTTCAAAAGCATCAATTCTTTGGTGCTCAGCTTTCTTTATAGTCCAACTCTCACATCCATACATGACCACTGGAAAAATGGGAAAATGTGTTAACCCCCAGAGCCTGCTCTGGATGCTTGATGACCGTTTATCTGGTGGGCTAGTGATACAGATTAGAAGAGGATATTATGTTTAATGAAATAAGTCAGATAAAGACTAATACTATTTGGTGTCACTTATATGTGGAATCTAAAAAGTAATACAGGGCTTCCTAGGTGGCTTGGTGGTAAAGAATCTGCCCACCAATGCAGGAGACACAAGAGACATGGGTTGGATCTCTGGATCGGGAAGATCCCCTGGAAGAGGAGATGGCAATCCACTCCAGTATTTTGCCTGGAAAATCCCATGGACAGAGGAGCCTGGCAGGCTACAGTCCATGGGGTCACCAGGAACTGGACATGACTTAGTGACTAAACAATGACAAAAAGTAAAACAAGTAATTGTGCATTCAAAATAGAAATAGAATCACAGACATGCAAAACAAACCTCTGCTTATCAAAGGGGAGAGGGGAGGGGGCAGAGATAAATTAGGAATATGGGATTAGCAGATAGAAATTACTGTATACAAAATGGATAAGAAATAAGGAGATAATGTATAATACAGGGAATTGTACCCATTATCTTGTAGTCGCCATGCTGTATACTTGAAACTAACACAATACTGCAAGTTAACTCTACTTCAATTAAAAAGGAAAAAAGTGAATACCTCCATGTAGAGTACTGGGCCCTGAACTTGGCCTGTGACAAGGGCTCAACAGTGTTGGTTGAAGTTGGTGTTGTTATTCTGCTTGAAGCTGCAGAAGGGACTGTGTTGGCCCAGGCTCTTCTACACTGACAGCATGGCCTGGAGCACCATCTGTTCAGCCTCAGTTTTCTCAGCTGGCAAATGGGGAGAAAGGATCTCACCTAGTCACAATGCGCGCATGTCAATGAGCTAATGGAAGCGGAAATTCTTTTCACAATGGGAAAGCAGCTTGTGCTTTCTCGGCTGTGCTGTGGCTGTCGTTGCTGGACACTTCCCCAGGAGGAGGAGAAAGGGGGCAGGAGAGGGCAGGCCGAGTTGAAGGCCTGTAGACTCGCTGACCAACTCCAGGGCTGCCTCCGTCAACGACTGGTCCCAGGAGGAGTGCGAATGAGGATGTATCCAGAGCATCCTCTTTCTCCTTCAAAGTCACCATGTGGAGCCAAGCCCACTTCAAAAATGTCATACAGGTTCATGGCTTAAATGCTTATACTCCCGGGGTACTAGGGGTGCCCACAGTAATCAGCCAAGCAGTGATTAAACCAGCGGGCCTGGAGGAAGACCCCCATCAGGCCATCTGCTGGGGAGGGCTGGTTTGCTCTACACTATTACTTTGATGGGACACCACCCCTCTGCCCCCCATTCCCACCATTGAGAACCCCAACAGGTTTTCGGGAGTCTTCCCGCTTCTCTGTGTAGTAACCTCTGTTCCTGTTGGTTCCCAGGTACTTTGAATTTTATGAGGGCCCTTTTGAGTATAACTCCACAAGATGCCTGGAGCTGAGGCACGAGATCTTGGAAGTGAAGGTGCTCTCCATGTGAGTGTGGCTGGGTGGGTGGTGGGTGCTGGGTGGTGCATGGGGGGTGGGCAGGGCAGGGGCTTGGGTGGGGGCATGGCCCAAGGAAATAAGACACTTGGTGGCTCATGAAAGAGCAAGAATTAGGTCTGATTCCCCAGGGCCTCTGGCATTTGGAGAGCCCTGGAAGGCTGGATGTAGGGATGACTGTGTTTTATGAAAAATGTCAAGTTCGCAAGGTCACCTCGGGTGACTGTGTTCCAGTCCTCGGCTCAATTACCAGCCTCCACAATTATTATCACGGAGCTCTCTTGTATAGAAATTGAAGAGGGCACAGGAGTGTCAGTCCTGAAATTCAGTACTTTGTGGCTTAAGCATTGCCTTCTTGCTATTGTCTTTTAAAATTTTTATATTTATTCATTTTTAAAATTATTATTTAAAGCATACAGCTTTCAAGTGGTACAGTTCAGTTCAGTTCAGTTCATTTGCTCAGTCATGTCCGACTCTTTGCGACCCCATGAACCGCAGCACGCCAGGCCTCCCTGTCCATCACCAACTCCTGGAGTCCACCCAAACACATTTCCATCGAGTTGATGATGCCATCCAACCATCTCATCCTCTGTCATCCCCTTCTCCTCCTGCCCTCAATCTTTCCCAGAATCAGGGTCTTTTCCAGTGAGTCAGCTCTTCGCATCAGGTGGCCAAAGTATTGGAGTTTCAGCTTCAAAATCAGTCCTTCCAATGAACACCCAGGACTGATCTCCTTTAGGATGGACTGGTTGGATCTCCTTGTAGTCCAAGGGACTCTCAAGAATCTTCTCCAACACCACAGTTCAAAAGCATCAATTCTTTGGCACTCAGCTTTCTTTATAGTCCAACTCTCACATCCTTACATGACCACTGGAAAAACCATAGCCTTGACTAGACAGACCTTTGTTGGCAAAGTAATGTCTCTGCTTTTTAATATGCTGTCTAGGTTGGTCATAACTTTCCTTCCAAGGAGTAAGCATCTTTTAAGTTCATGGCTGCAGTCACCACCTACAGTGATTTTGGAGCCCCCCCAAAAAAGTCAGCCACTTTTTCCACTGTTTCCCCATCTATCTGCCATGAAGTGATGGGACCGGATGCTGTGATCTTAGTTTTCTGAATGTTGAGTTTTAAGCCAACTTTTTCACTCTCTTCTTTCACTTTCATCAAAAGGCTCTTTAGTTCTTCTTCACTTTCTGCCATAAGGGTACAAAAGCGTCTAAAGTAAGAAGCCCCCTTTCCACAGACCTCCCCTCCCTCAGTCTCCTCCTCAGAGGCCACCCATGTATCTTCATGCATCCTTCCAGAAAGTCCGCATAAACCAGCACCCGGATAGCAAGAGAACTGTGCCCACCCCTCCCCACCCCAGTGCATCGCTCTTTTACAACCTGTGCGAGGGAAGACACATTATATACTGGACACTCACTCACAGGACTGCCAGGAATTGAGAGGAATATGTGCCCTGTTAATCATGACAGGATGCATGTTGACTTGAAAACCATTACTGTTGACCCTTGAACAATGCGGGTTTGAACTGCATGGATCCACTTATATGCAAATGTTTGGCTAGAGTAAGCTCTGCAGTGCTACTCGGTCCAAGGTTGGTTGAATCTGTGGATGCAGAGGAACTGTGGACCTAAAGGGCTGCCCAACAGCCCTGTGCTGTTCAAGGGGCAACTGTACACTCAGATGTGGAAGAAATCGGAGCCAGGCAGTGCTGGGCGCTAATGTGGACTCAAGGGACCCTGACAGGATCCTGGCACCACCATCAGGCCCACAGGCAGGAGCTGCTGCTCCTTTAGCCATTTGACATGATCACATGATCATGCAGGTAATTGAAAGAGGCATGGGCCTTGGGGTCAGGCAGACTTGGGGTCTAAAGCTGACTTGGGCCTTAGCAGCTCTGCATGTTTATACAAATCATTCAACCTCTCTGTCTTTCCTTTCCTATAAAAATGGGGCCACTATTAACCTTCTTTTAGGTTGCAGTAAATAACATACGTGAAAGTATTGTGTTGGCCAAAGAGTTCATTCCGGTTTTTCCATATGATGTCACAGGTACATAGCCCAGAAGTACATGTCACAGCAGCACACATAATAGGTGCTCAATAAATGTGAATGTTCCCCCCCAACCCCCAGCCCCTTTCCTTTCTGGAATCAGCAGCAGCAGCAGCTTTGCTGACATTCACAGACTCTATCAGCTTAGTTGTACAAGAAAGTTCTGGGGATAAGGCCAGGTGTCCAGCTGGGATCAGTGGTATTGTTCACGGTCCCTGTTCTGACTAAGGGTTGGGGTTAAGGCCACGTATCCAGCTGGGATCAGCGGCATTGTTCGTGGTCCTTGTTCTGACCGAGGGTCTGGGGTTAAGGCCAGGTGTCCAGCTGGGATCAGCAGCATTGTTCACGGCCCCTGTTCTGACCAGGGGTCTGGGGTTAAGGCCAGGTATCCAGCTGTGATCAGTGGCGTTGTTCATGGTCCCTGTTCTGACTGAGGGTCTGGGGTTAAGGCCAGGTGTCCAGATGGGATCAGCAGCATTGTTCACGGCCCCTGTTCTGACCAAGGGCCTGAAGCTTCCAGAGGAAGCCGAGGAAGTGCTCCCTGTCTATCCATCCCACCCAGCCCTGTGCGGACCACATCGTGGAGGGGGCAAGGAATTAACTGGGCCAAGAGGATTCCAGATGAGGGGGATGGTGCGTGCAGAGGCCTGGGCCAGGAAGGGCCCGCTGTGTCCCAGGCTCTGAGACTGGCCTGAGGGGACGCTGGAGCAGAGTTGCTGGAGGGCAGGCAGGGCTGGAGCTTGTGAGTCCTGCAGTGCAGGCCAGGATCTAGATTTTATCTCTGTCTGAGGGCCATGGGGCCCTTGGGAAGGTGGGAGGAGTAGGATGTAGTTGGCGTTGGATACGCTCTGCCGAGGAGCTGTGACTCAGTGACAAAGATGGCTGCCCGGGCCCCTGTCAGGAGCCAAAGGTGTAAGCAGAGAGCCTGATCCTTTTTCAGAACTCCAAGATCTTAGGCCCTTAAATGTCTCCCCCTGGAAAGCCCGGGCACTGAGAGCATAACCAAGAGTTCACAAAGGGTGAATAATTAATTTTTAAAATTATAAGATGGAGACAGTTTCTTCATGGCTACCTCAGGATCCAGACAGGAAGCCTGAGAGGCCCTGTAAATGGGCCATCCTTCTGTTAGAGCCCACACCTCTACCCCATGTATTTCCTGTGTGTTTGCCTGAGTCCTTGTATTGGTTTGCTGAGGCTGCCACCACACAGTACCCCCGACCAGGGGGCTTAGAACACAGAACTTTACTTCCTCATGGCTCTGGAGGCTGCAGGTCTGAGATCAAGGTGCGGGCAGGTTAGTTTCTCCTGCGGCCTCTCTCCTCGGCTGAAACGTGGCCATCTTCTCTCTTTTGCAGGGTCTTCCCTCTGTACCCATGTCCTAATTTCCTCTTATTGTAAGGACATCACTCGTAATGGCGTAGGGCCCACCCTGGTGATGTCATTTTAGCTTAACCACCTCTTTAAAGACCTTATCTCCAAATGGAGTCACATTCTGAGATCTTGGGGTTTGGGGCTTCAGCATAGGAATTTCAAAGAAGCTATAACACAGTCCATAATAGTCCTATCAGAGGGATCATGTTAGAAGTTCCCCGGGCCCTTAAGGGGATTCCCTCATATCTTAGTCTGTAAAGAATCTGCCTGCAATGCAAGAGACCCGGGTTCAATCCCTGGGTCAGGAAGATGCCCTGGAGAAGGAAATGGCAACCCAGTCCCCTATTCTCGCCTGGAGAATCACATGGACAGAGGAGCCTGGCAGGACTCATGGGGTCGTGAGAGTCGGCCACGAGTTAGCGGCTAAACCACCATCACCACCGGGCTCTTTGTTTCAAGCCTAAATCTCAAACATTGTGGGGTGTGATGGAACCTCATCCCGCCCCCCACCATCTGTGCCCACCCTCTGTCCCTTGTCAGGAACTCGTGTTAGTGGTCATGGAGCCTCTGTGTGTCTGACTCTATGTGTCTCTGCCTTTGGGGTACCCTCTCTGGTCTCCTGAGCTGAGTGGCCGTCCCAGCTGGTGACCTCTGGGCCTTGTCCCTCCTGTCTCTTTCATGTCAGTTGCCCTCCATGTGGTCTCCTGGCCCTGGAGTCTGGGCCCTTGTGGTGGGGGAAACAGACTGTTTTCCAGGGAGCAACAAGCCCAGTGACTCCTTTCCTGAGTCCTCAAGCTGAGGTCAGTGGGCTCCCCCAGAGCTGAAATCAGAAAAGCCAGAGACTGGCCTCTGATCTTAGTGGTTCTGATGCCACCTGGGCACCTGTGGGCTTCACTGTGGTCCAGCCCAGAGGCAAGAGCAGTGCTCACAGTGGAGACCCTGAGTCATCAGGAAAAGGTTAAATCTCCATCTGCGAATGGAAGGGGCTGGACAGATGTGCCTAGAGGCCCTTCCGGTACATGCATGTCAGCTGGCATTCCATCTGAGGAGACAGGGCAGTGTGTGATTCATCTGGGAATGATTCTGATACAAAATTGCTCCAATCAGTGGTAAAAATCAGTCAACTGAAAAACTCCCACATGGTAAGGGCCTCATTCCCTGACAATGTCAGATACAATGAGGAATGACTCTATGATGATTTGTTGCAAAATCACATTGTCCCTGATACTTGTAAAAATTATTTATGCTTTATTTTAGCCATTCTAGGGCCTCCTTAGTTTTAAACCAATGCTGCCTGCGCTCACACACAGATAGCACCATGCATGCCTGGGACCTCACCCTGGGTGTCTCCTGCCACCCTTTCCCCATCTTTCTGGCCTGGGGAACCCCGACAGAGCCTCACAGAGACCAGGAGAGAGGCTGGGAGCAGCTCTCTGGGCTGGGACGTTCCTTTGCACCCATGCTTCTCTGAGTCTTGTTGCCTGACCCTGCCCGGTTCTGGACGTGTCTGTTAGATGAATGAGTAGGTGGATGAGACCGAGGTGGGAGCAGACGAGGCCATAGAGGAAAAGGGGAAGAAAGAAGGAGGAGGACGAGGGGATGATCATCATCTTTTGCACACGGCTGGAAAAATCAAGTAGCTACCAAAGTTTATAGTAATAAAAAGTGACGGTTTCTGCCCACACCCTCTCCTCCAGCCCTGCTCCTTACGACTCTTGGCTGTTTCTTCTGGGAGTAACCTCATACGTCTCAGTCCTGTGCATGCCCCTGTCGCCACGTTTAGTGTCCACTGATGTCCTGCTCTGCTGGGTGAGGATTCCACTCCCTGACCCAGCCCAAACACTCCCTCCACCCCACTTTTCCCAGCTGAGGGGTCCTGCTATTTTAAGTTCTTCTATCTATAGATTGCCTAGATAACCTATTTCTTGTTCTACCAAATACTGGCAGTATCTGTTGGTTCTATACTTTGTTAAGAGGAGGGTATCTGGCTTTAGTCATCCATGAGTTTACCTTGAGAATGTCAAGGCTGATGACATTTACGTTGTATTTGTAACTATAGCAAGCCTTTCTTGGGTTTTCTCTATGGGCTGACTCTAAAATTTGAAGATCAGAAAACAGTGATTCCTATTGCCTTTCTTGTACATTTCCACCCCCTCCCCCCTTTTTTTCTGGAACTTCTAGTCATCTTTTTCCTTTTGAACACTTTGTCTCTATCATGCCCTATTTTTTTTCCCCTGCCTCTTCATCAACCAGGCATTCCCCCAAGGGTTTCCCTTCATCCTCTTTATCCATCCTGGACAGGCTACTCTCTGGGTAGGTCACACAGTTGTCACTTCCCTTCTCTGCCCCGTAGATTGGATTCACCCACAGCTGCTTCTTTCTTGGTTTACATCTTCATTTGCTGCTGCCCATGTTCAGGTAAATTCCCCCAAAGTGGTGGGTAATGGTTGAGTCCTTCTGTGTACAAATGATGTAATTCTCTTATTTGTTGATTTGGTGGCGTTGGCATTTTAGGTGAAGATTATTCATCCCCGGAATGCTGAAGACCTTCTCCATCATCTTTATTATATGTTACAAGTGTACAATATAGTGTATTGTATTTAAATTTTAAAAATTATACACCATTTCTAGTTATTATACAGGATTGTCTTTATTCCCTTTCTTTGTAGAAATGTCTTTTCAAGTCCTTTGCCCAATTGAAAATTGGGTCTTTGGTTTTTTGCTATTGCTTTGTAGGAGTTCCTATGTATTTTGGATATTAACCCCTTATCAGATATGTGGTTTGCAAATATTTCCTCCCGTTCAGTAGGTTGTCTTTTTACTCTGTTGAGCACACGGTACTCCTTTTTCCTTTGGATGTGACCTGTTTCCTTCTGTCTGAGTCTTTACAGGTCATGATGGTTCTGGAATATCAGAACCTGGGCCTCAGGATACACACTCGCAGAGACCTGTTACTCCAGAGCTCACTCCAAACTCTTGAACTTTCTCTTGGGTTTCTTTACATTTCCTCCTCCAGTTTGGTTCCCGTCTTCTTTCTGGTACCTCTAAGAGTTGTATGCCTCTGGATTGCTCCTTGAATAGCTTCTCATCTCATCTTTCCTCTCTTTGCCTTTTGCTTCTATGTTCTGAGAAAATTCCTTGACTTCACCTTCCAACTTTTCTAATGACCTTTTTTCCCCCACAAAAACTCTTTTTTTAAGATTGTTCTCAGGACAATCTAGTCTTTTTTTATTCGTCTTCTGGAAAATAGTCATATCTTGGGAGAAAGGGGTTAAGTGCCTCGGATTAACCTTTCATCTTTAAGGTAAAGGTGATCTCTGCATTTGTAAAGCAATTTACAAAATATTTTATACATATTATCTCATTTGATCTTTCTGACAAAGATCTCATTTGATCTTTGAGATCTGCAGGGCAGAGGTTATTATATCTGTATTACAGATAAAGCAGCTGAGTCTCAGAGAGTAAATGACTTGTCTGAGGTCATATTGACAATTGGGAATGAAACCAGGACTCCAGGCTATGTGTCCAGGCCCAGATCTTGGTCTAGTGTGTGACAAGGCCTTTGGCGGTACAGAGAATGGGGTCTGAACACTGGTAAGACTTGAACGTGGGACCCCAGCCTGCAGTGTTGCCAGGGTTGTGTTTTTCAGGAGGTGGTTGAGGCATTGGCCAAGCAGGGTGCTGTGCTGGGGACCTGTGGGTAACAGGGAGCAAGGGAGGGCGGCAGTGTGAGTGAGGGTGCCACTGTGTAATGGCCCCTCTCCTTCTATGTCACACGAGCTCAAGAGGCAAGAGCTGCTATGGGAGGTTTGGGAAAGCTGGAAGGAAGACGTCCGGATGAGATGAAGAGATCCTTCTGGCTAAAGCTGCAGGGCAGGTTCCTGCCTCAGGGCCTTTGCACTCACTTTTCTCTCTGTTTAGAATACTCCTTTCCTAGATATTTGTGTGGCTCACTCCTGCATAATTTCAGTTCTTTGTGCACGGTTCCCCTCTTCAGGGAAGCCTTCCTGGATCAACTCATCTGAAGCACTCACTTTTCTATCCCTGCTTCATTCTTCTTTTTGAAAATTTTTTTCTTTTTTTGATTGAAGTATAGTTGGTATACAATATTATATGTTACAAGTATACAATATAGTGTATTGTATTAAATTTTAAAAATTATACACCATTTCTAGTTATTATACAGGATTGTCTTTATTCCGTGTATTGAACAATATATTATCCTTGTAGCCTCTTACTTCATTTGTCTTTGTAGCACTCAGCACTCCCTGATATGGCATTGTATATCTGGGTTTGTTTGTTTGTTTGGTTGTGATAAGAATACTTAACACGAGACCTACCCTCTAATTTTAAGTGTGCAGCCCAGCATTGTCAACTATAGGCACTAAGTTTTACAGCAAATCTCTAGAACTTATTCATCTTACATAACTGAAACTTTATAACAAAGCTTCATTACTCCTTCCTGGAGCCCCGGCATCTATCATTCTGCTCTGTTTCTGTAAGAGTGACTGTTTTAGTTGCCTCATGCAAGTAGAATCATGCAGTATTTGTCCTTCAGCAACTAGCTTTTTCACTGAGGATAGTGTCCTCCAGATTCATCCAAGTTGTCACATATGGCAAGATTTTCTTCTTTTTTAAGGCTTCCTAATATTTCATTGGGAGAAGGCAATGGCACCCCACTCCAGTACTCTTGCCTGGCAAATCCCATGGACGGAGGAGCCTGGTAGGCTGCAGTCCATGGGGTCGCTAGGAGTCAGACACGACTGAGCGACTTCACTTTCATGCATTGGAGAAGGAAATGGCAACCCACTCCAGCGTTCTTGCCTGGAGAATCCCAAGGACGGGGGAGCCTGGTGGGCTGCCGTCTATGGGGTCGCACAGAGTCGGACACAAGTGAAGTGACTTAGCAATATTTCATTGTATGTATAGAATGCCTTTTCTTTATCCATTCATGTATCAGTGAGCATTTGGATTGTTTCCATATCCTGGTTATTCTGAATGATGCTGCGATGCACATAGCGGGGTAAGCATTTCTTTAAAATTCTGATTTCAGTTCTTTTGGATATATACCCAGAAGTGGGATTGCTGACTATATTGTATTTCTATTATTAATTTTTTGAGGAATCTCCATACTCTTTCCCCTAATAGCCATACCATTTTACATTCCCACCAACAGTATAGGAGGGTTCCCTTTTCCCTATATCCTTGCCAATACTTATCATCTTTTTTTTTTTAATAATAGCCATTCTAAAAAGCATGATGTGATATTGTACTGTGGTTTTGCTATGCGTTTCCATGATGATTATTGGTATTGACCATTAGTATGTCTTCTTTGTAGAAATGTCTTTTCAAGTCCTTTGCCCAATTGAAAATCGGGTCTTTGTTTTTTGGCTATTGCTTTGTAGGAGTTCCTATGTATTTTGGATATTAACCCCTTATCAGATACGTGGTTTGCAAATATTTCCTCCCGTTCAGTAGGTTGTCTTTTTGCTCTGTTGATTATTCCCTTTGCTGTGCAGAGCTTTCTAGTTTGATGGAGTCCCACTTGTCTGTTTTTGCTTTTATTGTTTGTGCTTTTCGTGTAGTATCCCACATATCTGCTTCCCATGTGTAAGGTCTATGTAGGCAGGGAGTTGCTTTGTTCACCACAGTATCTCTAGATCCTGCCACGTGGAGGAATTTAATAACATTTATAGATTTTATTTGAGCTCAGACTTATTGATTCATTCATTAACTTATTGATGTACTCAACAAATATTTACTGCTCATCTGCTATGAGCCTTAGCACTGGAGACACAGTCAGGCCTGATACCCTGGCCCAGTATTTACTATTTAGTGGGAATGGTCAGGCAGAAGTAATGACAAGTTATAGGTTTTACACAAAGGGGAGTGCAGGGGGCTGTGAGTGAGCATCATCACGACAGCTCAGTTTAACAGAAGGTTGTCCAGACAAAGGTTTTCTCCTCTCTTCCTCTCAGTCACTGGAAATTGTGATCTGCCCTTGGGAAAAGAGAAAGAGAGGGGCATTGTGCCCTTGCAGTCAGCCCTACTGTGTGCTGAGCGCAGTGTGGGGTGATCTACAGACCTTAAGAAAGTGGTCTCACACCCTCTATAGACAGATGTTCCTTGGAGAATCGTGCAGGCCTGTGTAGCAGGCATTTGAGGAAGGATGTTTTGAAATGTACCCAGATTCATTTTGATTACATGTAGTAAGACACATGGACACACAGGACTATCGTGAAGGAGCATGTTCTTGTGCTCACAGATCCCTAGAGACAGGAGGCATGGCATGCCACTCAGGGATGCATGGGGAAGCACAGGACTGGTCAGGAGGCAGGAGGGGCAAGGGGAAAGCATGGGTGAGACCCTTTATTGTGGTTTTCTTGGGAAGGAATGGACAAGGTGGGATGAAAAGGTTTAGGATTGGCTAGTTTGCATGATTTCAATGAGCTCAGTGCGTAGGGACTGCCCCTGGTTGTTTGATCCCTAGCTCTGGGCTGATGAGGGCAGGGGCCTAGCGGCTCCATTCATAAAGGAGGTGGTTGAGGGTGTGGACTCTGGATTGGTTGGTGTGTGCATGGAAGGCAGGCTTGCTGGAGGGTGGTTTGCTATCTCCAGGAGTTCACCAGGCTCCACATGCCAGAGAATCAAGGGTTTTGCAAATTAGAAAATACAGTGAATACGAAGGACTAGCCCAGGACTTGGCATAAGGGGGGTCAGGAAGGGAGCGTGTTCGGGGATGGTGACACTGTGTCCAGCCTGGCCCTTTCATGCACTCTCTGTCCTCTACTCCCAAGGGTGAAGCAGTCGGAGCTGTTCGACAGGTGGAAGAGCCTCCAGATGTGCAAATGGGCGATGAACATCTCTGAAGCCAACCAGTTCAAGTATCTATGACTCGTCTGTCCTCCCCAGCCCTTCCACGCGTGTGGTTCTCCTGGCCACCTCTTCAGATCTCCCTTGTCCTGCTAGGCCAGCCCCCAGGGGCATTTTCCCCGGCACTAGACCTGATTGGGCTTTGGAACCTGGGAGTGGGGAGGTTCTGACTCAGAACACAGGCTGAGGCTGGCATCTTGCGGAGCACTGCCCCCCGTGTTCCTGCCCTTAGTCCTGGCAGCACCGGCACGTGGTTGGTGCTGTCGTCTCCAGTACAGACCCTGACCACGAGGTGAGATGCGCGAGGTCTCCAGCTGGCCTGTGCATTAAGGCTCCTTACGCATCTTCCACGGCTTCACTCCACTCCCCATCCTGCCCATGGGGCAGCTGCTCAAACTCAGCAGCACTCTCCCTCTCAGAGCACTTGGGCTCATACAGCCTAGACCAGCCATTGGAGCACGGCTATACCTTATTCTTGAGCTGCTCTCTAACTGAAATTGACAGATTGTAAGCTCCCAGGAGAAAAGAGCTGTATCTTAGTGTTCTCCTGTCTTTGAGAGCTAAGAAGCTAATAGATGTCCAGTCTCTGTGATTAGTGGCGAGCTGTAGGGTCTGCTCCACTCTAAAATTCTGGGGGTTTCTGGTATGCTTTTAGTGCAAGAAGACTTTATTGAATGGAATTGATAGGATCCTGGGAATGTGTGTATAAACTGGATTTCAGCAACTCGGGTCGTAGTTTGAATGTGCTGAGGAGCCATCTGCATGAAGGAATCCTACATGGGAAGCTGTGAAAAGCAAACAACACTGAGTGTTTTGTATTTTCTGTATGTCATTTCTTTCAGTTTGTTGCAGTTCTGGGCCAAGTCTAAAGGCAGCATTAAGTGGCATGTTTTAGAAATGTGCTGCAGGTACCAGCAGCCCCTAACCAGAGGCCTCCCTGAGACTGCAGAAGCCCAGCTGAGGCTCAACAGTCGTTGCAGAGACCCACAAATCATAGATGTAGAATGCAGGGAAAAGGTCCAAGATCTGTGATACCAGTGCAACCCCAATTGCACCTTTAGGATGAAGCCTTATTGCAGGTGGTGTGTGATGGGGAGGCCCAGGCACACCGAGGGCACACTGGTGAGCAATGGACAGGGTCAGTGAGGTCCTGAGATGCCAGAGGATGTTGTCCAGGCTGAGAGCGGCACGGAAACATCATCAGTGGGAGTCACACATCTTAGGAAATAACGAAGCCACGGGAGATGACGTGGCAGGAGGAAAACTGGGATACCGTGGGAGCCTTTGGCAGGGACTAGCCAGCACCATTTGGGGGGAGGCTCTGAGAGCTGAGCCCCTTCTGGCGATGGGGGTGTGGTTCCAGGTGTGGGAGAGAGAAGTGACATCAGGTCTTGCCATGCTCTAAATGGGAAAAGCTTCGAGGCCAGGTGGTCTTCCCCCTTTGCTCTAATTACAACCTCACTGATGGTGAGATTCTAAACTGAGGTGTAAGAACCTGGTGCAGTGGGGCGGGGTGGGGGAATGTGCTGCTGGAACACAGGTGTGAGCATTCCAGTTCTAGGAAAGGAATCCTGTAACAGAGGCCCTCCCCTCCCCTACTGCTTGCAAATGGACACACTTGCATCCTGGTTTATATATCAGTCACTCGTGAGCTTGGTTAATATGAGTCAGTCTCCCTCATTGGGATTCTTACCAGTGGGCTGACAAGATGGACCAGCCAGATGCTGCTTTGAAATGCTGACTGCTGGCTCCTGCCTCACCAGGCCTCTGGCCTTCTCTCTGGAAAGCCTCAGTCACAACCCTCCCCAGGAAAGATTACTCCCTATGGCCAGCAGCCAATTGAGCTCCCCTGTGAAGTCTCTGCAAGAGAGACAGTCACAAAAAATATTGTGTATACCCTTCTTGGGCTTTGGAAGCTTGGAGTCACAGGATTACAGGGGGTCAGAAGAGTCAGCCCTGCATCCTACAGATGAGGAAACCGAGGCCCAGAGAGGGGAGCAGACCTACCCCGAGCCCCACAGCTGGTGAAGGCAGAGCAGAAACTAGAAGCCAGGCCTCTCGATGCCAGGTTTGCACTCAGGTTTCCATCCCAGACCTTCAGCATGGACTTTACAGAAAGCTTGTCCTCACCTTTGGTTAGTAGTCAACATCCGGGCTCCATGGAGACGGTGTTCCATTCCGCCGAGGGCCACCAGGAGGCTGGGTATAACTGTGCCCAGAGCCAGTGTTGTGGGGAGGAAGTGTATCATGGCCCACTGCTGCTGTTTTTGGAGAAAGTGGATCTGCGTGCTCTCATAGCCCCCAAAGTGAGACAGGGACAGTTGGCATCCTTTGTCAAATCCAGCCCCTCTGTAGCCAGGGTGGGACTCGGGTCCCGAGAATAGAGGAGCAGGCCGTGTCTAGGATCTGACCCCATCACCAAGCCTTGCAGGCACATTTGGGAGAATGCAGTGCCAGGCGGAACACCAGCTGCAGAGAAGAGAAAACCAGGCTTCTCCAGCCTGGCTGGCTCCCAAGCCTGCCTCATTAGCCCCACGCTCCCTCGGAGGCTATTTTTTAAGCCTGCTTGCGTTGTCTGAGCTTTAACCCCTTCTGTAGCTCATGTTTGAGTGTCTTTGTCAGTGAAAACCAGAGGGATTTTTTTTTTTTTTTAAATCATGAACTCCCAAAACCTTTTGAAAGCCAGGTTCCACTTTCTGCAAGAAGTCACCCAGTATCAACCCACCATCCAATTTCTGACCCCTCCCTATCCCTGAGACAGTTTCTAAGTCACTGAAATGGCTCATTTCTGTTGACCGTGTGTGTGTTGCTTTTTGACCATCAGGTAGGGTTAGCCTCGCCTAGAGTTAATTATGGGGGACAAGAACCAAGGAAGAGCTCCCATCCCTGGGTCTTCCCTTAGAGCTGGGTAAGGAAGTGTTTCTGGGAAGTAGTAGAAGCCTTGGTGGCTCTTGTGAAAGCTGACGTGGGAATGCTTCGCCCAGGGTTGGCAGGACCTGCTTGTTGACACCCATATGTCTGACATTATGCAGAATCCTGACAGGCAGGGTCCTGGCCACCCAGGGACTTTCATTCAAGTGAAGAGGGAGTTGACAGAGGATAAAGGAAGTGGTACCCAGTCTGTGCTCTGGGACTTTGGAGGCCAATGGGTACAGGGCAGCCGGGAGCTTACGGAGGGAGACCTGGCTGGACCCTGAAAGGCTGGGGCATTGGGAGGGGTTCTGAAGAAAGGGGACACATGAACAGGGGTGAGAAGGGGTGGGTAGGAAAGGATGGTGCTCCCCGGCCTCCCCAAAGGGCCTCAGTTCTGAGACCCCTCTGTTCTCTGCCCCGTGTCACTGTTCTCTTCCTGTCCGTCTTCTGCCCGGCAGGTCCACTCTGTCCAGGTGCTGCAATGCCCCCTCCTTCCTCTTCACCACCCAGAAGAACACGCCCCTGGGGACGAAGCTCAAGTATGAGGTGGATACTAGCGGCATCTACCACATCAACCAGGAGATCTTCCGCATGTTTCCCAAGGTGCTGCTTCGGGCAGGGTAGTCTGGGTGGGCATGGAGCTGACTCCGTGGGGCCTTCTGTGGCTGTGCCCGTGTGGCATGGCAATCACTCTGCTGTTCTCCTGTACTCAGTGGTCCTGGGCTTGGCTGGCCATTCTCTTAGGCTCAGTAGACTGTCCTCTGGGGTTCCTGGATGTCCTGAGTACACTGAATGCCAAATAACACTGGCTGTTATTTGAATGACTTTTGGCAAGAAAGTGGTTGTAAAGTGTTGATTATTGCCTTGCTTGCAAAGAACATCCTGAAGCTATCTGGGTGGAAGAGTAAGCATCTGCTCCCCACCCGAGGGAGGCACAAGAGCAAAAACATACATGCAAAGATTGTGTGCACAAGAAATCACAACCATACAAAGCAAGGCACTGCAAGGTTGACCTCGTAGTGGCTGACCTTGGGCAGTCCTTTTGTCTTGCCAGGCTTCAGTCTCCCTGTCTGTAACAGTGGAGTTTGGACTTGATATAGTTTTGGCTTCTTAGAACAGAAAACCTAAAATATCAGACACTTAAACAGGAGAGACATTTATTATTATTTTTTCCTTTACACACAAGAAGCCTGGAGGGAGGCTGTTCATTCAGGCCTGGTGCATTTCCCCCACCCTGGCCAGGGGGACCACAGAATGAGGGACCCATATGAGCCAATGGCTCAGACCACAGAACCCAGGCACAGGCATTCACTTCTGGCCTGATCGTTGCACCAGACTCTTGGAGAAGGTACTCTGTGCTGTATGTTCAGCTCTTTTGATGGTTACCTCCTGAAGGGGATGGTTCCATGCATGTTTGCAGGCACTTCCTGGAGCACTCTGGCCCAGGGCAGGGCGTAGTGGGTCCAGTTTGTAGACCTGCTGGCGTGGCTGGGGGTTAGGGGGTGTGTTCAGGTCTTGCTGGATGAAATGTGAAGGACTGGGCTGCCTTGCTTCTGGGACAGCTAATGAAAGAAAGCCCGGGGTTCCCTGCATTCTTGCTGTGCACACCAGAGTGCACTGGTATGACTGGGCCTGGGGGTGGATAGGGCAGTGCTGCAGGAGGAGCCGGGGCTGGAGAGGTGTCAAACACCCCCTCCCACTGCAGTGCTGGAGGATGATGGGACTCGAGCCGTCTTTACGAGGCGGGTCTTGCAAGGCCAGGAACCTGAGGCTGGTGACAGCAGGTGAACATGCAGGTAACGCCAGTGGCTGACACACAGCTCGGTTACGACATATGGATGCAAGGAGGGCCATGGGGAAGGGCTGGAAGGCGAGCAGCGGTGGCCAAATGTGCGGGCCATATGGTCTCTGTCACAGCCACTCACCTTTATCATTCTAGCATGAAGCAGCCACAGACAGGAGTAAGCACAGGACTGTGGCTGGGTCCCAATGACACCTGATTCCTGTCAGACACTGAAATTTGAATTTTATACGTTTTAGACATCACAAAATATTCCTTTGATTTTTTTCCCCATCCTTAAAAAATATAAAATCCATTCCTAGCCCACTGGCTGTGCAGACATAGGTGGTGAGTCAGGTGTGGCCTGCAGGCTGTAATTTACCACCCCCTGGACTAGAGCATGTGATGTAGACGTATTATCTGAACTTCCCCTAAGGTGAGTATTTCTTTGAGTTCAAAAAATATGCAGCTTCTCAGGCTCCTACCATGACCCTGAAGATTCTGATTCCGTGGTTCTGGGATGGAGCCAAGGATGTATACTTCCAGAAAGTATGCAGGTGGTTTCTGATTTTCAGAAGTGTGGGGAACACTGACATAAAACACAGAACGCTTTTCTGTCATTTCTCCAAAGATGGCTTTGTTTTATTCTCTCTCTGGGCAAAGTCAAACACTGCAGTTTCCCGCACTGGCCGTGAGATGTCCTTGTTTCCTCTGTCCTAGTCCTGGGAGCCTGTCCCTCCAGGGAAAATGTGCCAAGAAGGACAGTCTCCCACAGACGGGTACAGTGTCTCCTTTAGAGTTAGCCTAATTGCTGGTGATCCCATTGTATTTTCAATCCCACTGAAAATCGTGGGATCTTCCATGATGCCTGTATGGCAGCTGGTCTCAGTGGAGGCCCCAGGTGCTGACCGGGGCTGCTCTCACGTGGGGCTGGCCAGCTGGGGTGAGCTAGGAGGAAAGCCACCCAGCAGTCTCCAGTGTCAGGGCCATCCCATAATAAGCACCTGATGCCCTCACCCTTGGGCCAGGTACTGGGTGAGCTTTTCATCCACACCAGTGGGGCAGGGAGGTGGGGACATTGCCTATGTTTGGAGATGCTTTTGGCTTCCCTAGAGATCCTGGTTTGATTCCTGGGTTGGGAAGATCCACTGGAGAAGGGGTAGGCTACCCACTTCCAGTATTCTTGGGCTTCCCTGGTTGCTCAGCTGGTAAAGAATCCGCCTGCCATGGGGGAGACCTGGGTTCAGTCAGATTCATTTGGTCATCCTGACTGGGTGTAGGAGGCCAGAGATACTGCTAGGCTTCCTGCAGTGCGCAGTCAGCCCCCACAGCAAGGAATGAAAGTGAATGTGAAAGTCACTCACTCTGGTCCAAAATATCAGTACTGCCGAGCTGAGCAATTCTGCTTTGTGTCATCTCACTGAATCGCAGGAAATATACATTACTATCTGGATTTTGTTAATTACAAAATTTAATTCGTAACAAATTTTACGAAAATTACAAAACCAAGTCACTGAGAGTTCAAAAAAACTTGCCCATGGCTCCCTCAACTCACTGTGGTGCAAAACCAGGTTTGAGTTGGGTCCCTTAACTGGGGTGCCCAACCCTAGTTTGCCCCAGCCATCCCAGTTTGACTGAGTCTAAGTCCTGCATCCCAAGCAAAGTGCCCCAGTCCTGGGCCACCTGGGATGGTTGGTCACCCCTTGACTCCAGGTCTACAACTCCTTCCCTGAGCCTGCCTGGTCCCACCTGCCTCGGTTTGCCTCGAGGCCTAGACTGGGGACATGGCAGAACTAGGTCTTTTAATCAGGCTAGTATTTGCTTTTTCCTGCCTATTTGCCTGTGGTCCCCTGGAAGGCAGGCCTAGGGAGCCTCTGTGGGCATCTAGTGCCCAAACACAGGCAGCCCTGCCAGCTGAGGTGTGATCAGGTCAGAGTGCTGTGGGATGCCCCCTCGGGTGCATCATCACCAGGGTAGGTTCTGGGTTCCCCTGTGCTCAACACGCTTTCTCTGCAGAGATCCCAGGGTCGCTGGCTCTCACCGCTCCCCTGAAGTGGCTTTGCTTGCTCAACTCCAGTCTCTTGTCCCTGCTGCTGCCAAGTCCTGGCATCCGTGCTGGTCTATATGACCTCTTTGTCCTAGTTCTGTGCCTCCCCATGGAGCTGAAAGACTTCAGGGCCAGATTTAGGGCCCTGGCCCCTGGTGGCCTGCCCCTCCCCCCCACTGCTGTCACCCCCAGAGAGTCTGTGTTAGCCACTGGCAAGAGTACTGGAGTGGGCTGCCATGCCCTTTGCCAGGGGATCTTCCCGATCCAGGGATCAAACCTGGGTCTTCTGCACTGCAGGCAGATTCTTTACCATCTGAGCCACCAGGGAAGCATAGAATATATGGACTAGAAGTCAAGGAAGCTGAGTTTCCAGACACTGGGGAAAGCAAAGGCAAACAGGGCAGACACAACTGAATGCTCTTCTTATTCGAAACTGGGGACTTCCAGGGCTTATTGAAGAAGGTTGTGGAGACCTAGCTTCCGGTTCCAGCTCATTCGTAATTGCGTGTGGAACTGAGGAGGCTTTTAATCTCTTTTCATCTGCAAAGTGGAACAGCCACTTCTCTCCCATGTTCCCTACAAAGCTGTCTCGTGGGACCGTGGGTGTGGAGGTGGATGTGGGTACAGAGGGGAGGGCACAGGTGAAGGCAGGGATGGCGCCACCTCTGACAGCTCTACCCCTGTCTCCCCAGGACATGCCCTACTACCGGTCCCAGTTTAAGAAGTGTGCGGTGGTGGGCAACGGGGGCATCCTAAAGAACAGCCGCTGCGGGAGGGAGATCAACAGTGCCGACTTTGTCTTCCGGTAGGAATCACCTTGGGTCTGCACCTGCCTCTTCTACCCCCACACCCCTCCTCCTCCATGCCCACCCTTTCTGGTGCCCCACCCTGTAATGCTGCCCTTTTAATCCCCACTTCCCACCCCTGAGAATCCTCATGCTCTGGGTTGTCCCTTTCCCCTTCAGCTCCGTCATGTGCAAGGGGTCGAACCTGTCAGGTCCTCAGTCTCCACATCTGTAAAATGGGAGCAAATGACATACCAGATATGAAGACACTGAGGACTCACAGGGGCATGCAGAGCTGTTAGTGAGGTCGTCTGGGCAGCTACCTCCCTGGTTGGGTTCCCCTCTTCTGGAAGGGTGGCCTTGTGGCTGACACCAGTATGAGCTTCACTGTGGCCTTACCTAAGTTAGACACCTGTCCATGTATTTCTTCTTCCTCATGTAAAACCCCCTCTTATCTCTTTGGGGATTCTAGCTTACCTCTTTAAGTAAAGAAGATAGGTTGAAAATAAGAGTTAAAGCGAACAAACTTGGGTTGAGGCTGCAATCATCTCGTGGGTTGGGGATCTACAACAATTAGGCCACTCAGGGTTGGTGAGGGAAGGGGTTGAACTTGCCCTTCTATGCCCAGGCTGGTTTCCTCTCTGTTCCTCTGCCCAAGTGATCACCGTCCCTTTCTTCCCCACGCCCCAGCTCCCCAGCTCCCTCTAGAATGACATGCAGTCGGACCACTTTATCTCTTCTGCAGGTGCAACCTACCCCCCATCTCAGAGAAGTACACCATGGATGTAGGGGTGAAGACAGACGTGGTCACCGTGAACCCCAGCATCATCACAGAGAGGTCAGTAGCCCTCTTTCTAGACCAGTCCTGTCTGATACAGTAGCTATTCATCACGCATGGCCACGGGGCACCATCCAGATTGAGATGTACCATCTCTAAGTGCAAAACACACCCTCGCTCTAAAATATTTACTATGAAAAAGAGAGTGAATCACACCTCATTACACTTTTATATTGATAACATATTAAAATGATAGTATGGGGGTATATCAGGTTAAATAAAATCTATTGTAAAAATTAATTTCACCTAATCCTTTCTACTTATCTAAATGTGCTTCCTAGAACATTTAAAATTACATTTGTGGCTTGCCTGATGTTTCTCTCAGACAGCGCTGATCTAGACGATCTTCCCCTAGAGATGAACCAGAGGGCCTTCCAGTGGGTGAAGAGGGCAGGCGTCTCCCTACAGGGAGTGTCCATGTGACACTGGGGAGAAACCTACGGCAAAGACCTCAAGGCACCACCTCCCCCGGCGGTTCCGTGCTGGGGTCTGTCTGGGAAGCCTGGGGGAGGGGTTAAGGTGTTAAAACTCCTAAGGGGCACAGTCACACCTCCAGGTCAGGAGAAGGGGAAGAGGAGGGGGAGGTGTTAAATGGGGACAGATGCCCACAACCTTTACAGAGTCAGCATTCAGAGAGGAGGCCACTCAGGGTTGGTGACGGAACCAGCTGGGAGGAGGGCTGTTTACTGTAGAGAGAAGGTTAGGGAGGGGCTGTGGTGAAGGAAGGGCTCCGGGGGCCAGCGGCTGGCTTGGTGTCCATCCCCAGGGACCTTGGTGAAGGCAGGCCAGGGGGTTGTCCCGAGGGGGGCTCTAGGGAAGGCCTCCCTCCTCCACTTCCCCTTTGAGCCCTCCCGGGAACTCTCATCCGTGTGGGTTAAGGATTACCCTCCCCCCAGCAACCGCACCCCACCCCCACCCCAACCCTGCCGCAGTCACACACCAGGTACTTGTCCCTTTGGGTCCAGACTGCCCTCTCCTGCACCCTCTTAGAAAACTACAACTGTGCCGGAGAAAAGCGGACATTCATCTGCTGAGTGCCTGAGATCAAAGGAGGCGAGGAGGTGGGGGGTGGCCTTGAGAGACCCCCCCAGTCCTTTGCGAAGAGCCCAGGGAGCAGGGGTGGGCCAGCGAGGGCCCGGGGCCCCGTCTCACCCTGTGCGCGCACCCCGCCAGGTTCCACAAGCTGGAGAAGTGGCGGCGGCCCTTCTACCGCGTGCTGCAGCTGTACGAGAACGCGTCGGTGCTGCTGCCCGCCTTCTACAACACGCGCAACACCGACGTGTCCATCCGCGTCAAGTACGTGCTGGACGACTTCGAGTCACCGCAGGCCGTGTACTACTTCCACCCGCAGTACCTGGTCAACGTGTCGCGCTACTGGCTCAGCCTCGGGGTGCGCGCCAAGCGCATCAGCACCGGCCTCATCCTGGCCACTGCGGCGCTCGAGCTGTGCGAGGAGGTGCACCTGTTCGGCTTCTGGGCCTTCCCCATGAACCCCTCGGGCCTGTACATCACCCACCACTACTACGACAACGTCAAGCCCCGCCCCGGCTTCCACGCCATGCCCTCGGAGATCTTCAACTTCCTGCACCTGCATAGCCGCGGCATCCTGCGCGTGCACACGGGCACCTGCAGCTGCTGCTGAGGGCGGCGTGGCCCTTCTGCCGGCCCCCCTGGCACACGGGTACCCCCGGCACACGGAGCACCCCCGGCACACGGAGCCACGCTCTTCCTCGCCGGCCCGCAGGGCGGGGCGAAGGCCTGGCACTGAGGCTGGCGCTCTCTTGGATGCTCAGCTTCAGACTTGGGTCCTGTGGGCTCTGGGAGGCAGGGATGCGGGCGGGGGAGAGACAGCTCCATGCGCACCGCCCCACCTGCCCCCCACCCCGGCCACACCTCAAGATGGGGGCCCTGGGGGTCCCAAGGGAATCAAGCACATTTCCACTCAGCGTTAGCATCCAAAAGAGCATAAACCGTATGGCCTCTTTGCAGCTAAAGGAAGTCCCTACTGGGAACAGAAAAGAGGGAGACAGACAGAACGTGTGAGCACACTTTAGATGTAACTCAGACTTTTGGGTTCCTGACTCTTATTCCCAGGCCTCAGCCATGAAATGTGGTCTAGAAGCTCAGAGCTAAAAGGCCAACCGAGTGGCCAGACCTTCCTGTGAGGACAGTGGCTCAGAGAGGTCCAGGGATTATTAACCGAGTTTCCACCAACCGACTAAGTGGCGCTGTGAGATCTGATGCAAGGGCTGTGGGTTAGGATCTTCGCTCAGACACTGTCAAACAAGGAGAGCCACCCCCTTCAAACACATCCTCAGACACACACGTCTTGGTGCCTCCAGGTTCAATCCTGTGTTTGACTTTTTGATGAGAAGGAAATAAACCAGACCAGCCATTTGCACTAAGGTTTTCAAGCCAACGTTATCGACTCAATAAGTGCTTAGCGACTTGCTTCCTCTTCTGTCTCCCTATTTTCAGCTCTGTTTTAACCGGGAGTTATTTATAAGATCCATCCCTCTGTGTGTTCCTGAATACTGCAGTTCCTGCTGTATCGTGTTCCTGAATTGGAACCGTAAGGCTCTGGACTGGAAAGCGCTGACATGTGACTGGCGAGCTTAGCGACGGAAGTGAGTCTTGGCCTCCGACACCAGCATCACTGAGGTCCTACCGTGAAGGCGGGGTTTCCCGCAGCACGCAGCCTGCTGGCCTTCACGTGCGTGGATCCACAGGGCCTGTGCTTTGGGAAGTCAGCTGTGCCTAGGCTGAAAGGGCTTCTCGTGTCATTTCACATTGCTTTCTTCCTCCCTGTGGTATTCCCACCATGAATGCGGCTGTGCCTAATACACACTGTTGGTGAATTGCCTTAGAATTTAGCTTTGTGGAACCATAGAAGGCCAGTGCTGGAGGATCTTCAGCCTGCCTCTCCTTTCCTCCCTTCCTGCTCTCTCCCCTCTTTCACCTAAACATTTCCAGAAGCCTGTTCTGCTTTGGTTTGGGGTGAGGCTTGGGAAGACATGATGACAAAGACAGGATCTCTGTCTTCCAGGAGTGGAGGGCAGACCAGAGACAAATTCCGACTCCGCATGCTGGGTGTAATGAGAAGGAGGAGGGGTGGTGAGAGCTCAGCACACAGGGAGCAGGACCTTTCATCTGATCACTTCATTTTACAGGCAGAGCAACAGGCCCAGCTGGTGAGAGACCACAGCACACAGGCTCTGTCCCGGGTTCCCAGGCTCCCCATCGAGGCCAGAACCCCTTCTCCTTGCTTGGGTTTCGTGTTGGTGGAGCCATTACGGAACAAGTGCTCCACGCACAGCACTGTTCTAGGTGCTGGCCTTGATTCTGGCCTCTGGTCTTCACTGGGGAAACCTTGGGCTGTTCTGAGCCTATCTGCTTGTCTGCAGTGCAAGGAAGTAGCCAGTGAGCCAAAGCAGGCCCAAGGACGTGGTGAACCAGGGAACACCGCCGAGGACAGTGGATGATTTCCTTTCTTGGGCTCTGCCTGTTTCTCCAAGGAAGGAACATCTGAGACAGATTCCAGTTAACTGAAGTTTCCAGCCATTTGTTTGTGGTTAGTTGGGCCCCATTCTTGAAACTACAGGATGTTAGACCTGGAAGACTCTTAAAGAACATTCTGTCCCACTTAAGGAAGGTGAGGTGACCTCCCTGAAGAACAGGGAGGTGACCTGGCTCAAATCGTGCCAGGGGCTCTACTGAGTGCATGCTGTGGACAGAACCTTGGTGAGTCAGACACCAGGGTTCACATAGCCAGGAGTATCTGCCTCAACCAGGGCCCTCGTAGGAGTGGGGATGGAGCATCACAACCCATCCCATGTAGGAGCTGGACTCCTTGCTTTTGGTCCTATTGAAGTCTGAGGGCCTTAGGGCAGTCCCTTCTCCTTTCTTAGGTCTCCATCTCCTCATCTCTACAACCAGAGGCTTAGAAAATATCCCTAGGGTCTCTGTAATCTTTAATTTTATTAAGTGTTTGGAAGTATTCGTGATGTATGGATCTAAGCCATAGATAATATTTATTGCTATAATAGCTAAGATTTCCTGCACGCTCATTCTGTATCAAGCCCTGTACTGGGCGCTTTCTTTGCATTATCTCCTGTGATCACCACAGGACCCCTTTGGGTAAGCAGGCTCCAATGGGGAGACAGTCATTTGGTGTCTTGCCGTGGCCAGACACCCAGTAGAGGAAACTGCACCCAGGTCTTGTAGAAACCCAAAGCCTGCGTTCCAAACCTCTGTCTTCGCCACTTCCTAGCCAGTGTCCCCAGGGCTGGCACAAGAGGGAATCCTTGTTCCGGAAGGACTGAGAGGCCACTGCAGGGTGGTGCTGGGCCCTGCTATAGGGACAGTGCTCAGACGCTGGCATGGGTTCAGAAGGGAGTGTGCTTGTAGGTGCTTCTTCACCCCAACCCCGCCCCAGCCCTGGCAACAGCACAGATGTGCCCACAGTGCAGTGAAGGGAGGGGAGCTGTGGCCACATTTTGCAGAAGGGGTACACATTAAATGTTGGAGGACTTGCCCAAGGCCACATGGCCAGCTAGTGACTCAGCTGGGACTCAGTCTCCTGACTTCCACGCTACACTTTTCTCCTGCAGCCAGTGTTTGTAGGAAAAGCACATTTTCAAAGGCTCAGAAGACCTGGGCACTGGCTCAGGAAGCCACCCCACCCCCATGTTCCTTGAAGCTCTGCCCCCATCCCACCGTGCAGTGCGCACAGCTAGTTATATATAATACCCTTACGTAAGGAAGCTCGATTCCCCAAACAAAACAACCATCGTGTCTTCCTTTGTGCTAAGCCCACTGCTCCAGGCTTCCCTGGTGGCTCGGACAGTAAAGAATCTGCCTCCAATGCAGGAAACCGAAGTTTGATCCCTGGGTTGGGAAGATACCCTGGAGAAGGGCATGGCAACCTACTCCAGTATTCTTGCCTGGAGAATCCCATGGACAGAGGAGCCTGGCGGGCTATAGTCCGTGGGGTTGCAAAGAGTCGGACACAACTGAGTGACTAACACTTTCACTTTCACCAGGCTTGAAAGGCAGTGAAAACAAGCAAATGACTCTGTGCTTAGCCAAGCAAAAAGGAAGGTGGCTCAAGGTCAGATGCAGCCTCTGAGACCATTTTTGTAATGCTGCTGTGGCAGCTCTGCCCACTAATCGCCTGGTGCTGCAGACAATCCATCGCCCTCAGTTCTGCTGAGTGTAGGGAGGAGGCAAGGGCAGAGCTACCCGACAGTTGAGGGACAACACAGAGCTGGCTTCAGTCAGGTATTCAGCAAATCGTTACCGAGCACTCATTTTGTGCGGGGAATTTGGCTAGGGGCCTTTGAGCTAGAGATGAGCAGAGTATTAGCCCCAGCCCTCCCGGAGCTTATGGTCTGGTGGGCATGTCCAGATGCTGAACTGAGTCCCCCAGGCACGTGTAGGGGCTGAGCTGAGTACTGGCAAATCTGGGCTCAGGGACAAGTATCGCGAGAGGAGCACCAGGCCATGCAGGCGTCGGTCCTGAATCCTGAAGGTTGGCACAATGATTGTAATTGCTAAAGCGGTAGACCCATGTCAGGCTTCATTCCTCGACATCTATGTGACAGTGGTGAGTGGCCTCACTGGTCTTTTGAGTCCTCTCTTCCTTTTTTTTTTTTTTTTTAAGAAACCTCTTTACCCTGACTTTCCTCCCGCCTCACTGAATGCTCCTTCTCAGGCTCCTTTGTTGACCCATCTTTTGTGAAGCTTCCTCAGGGTTCTCTTCTCTTATTAGGAGTGTTCCTTCAGAAATTGCATCTGTTCACAGCCTCTAACCTCTCCTGTCCTTGCATCTTACACCCCTTACCTGGAGGCCAGTTCTCCTTTGGAGCCACAGAAACACACTCACTGTGGCTGTCTGAATGCCTGTAGCTGCTCAACATCTCAGCTCGTATAGTTAAAACCTGCTCAATGTGCCCTCAACTGGCACAGTTAAAAGGACAATCTGGATTCAAAGTCACATCCCCCCCACTTACTGGTGACTTTGGGGGCGCTGCCAATGCCCTCTGGAAGCTCTGATTCATCATCTGAGGTTTAGGCCAGGACACCAGCCGCGGAATAGGGTTTCACGATGCCTAGCACAGAGCTGACACAAACTAGACACCCAGAGAACAGGTTCCTTCTTCCTCCTTTCTTCCCCCGCTGAATGGCTCTACCTCATCACTGGCCCCTCGGTCCCAAACCTGGGTCTCTTTTGGTTCTCCTTCCTCCTTCACTTTCTGTTTGTTCACCAGATTGTATCAATTCCAACTCAGAAACTTCCCTTGAATTCATTCCCTCCATACATTCCTTCTGCCACTGCCCTAACTCAGGCCCTCTGACTGATCATTCTGCTTCTGGGGAATTACCTTCTGGAAACACCTTTGGTGGAGCCCATTGCCTTCTTATACCATATAGTCCAGATTCCTTTACCCAGACATGCAGGGGTTGTCCCAAGCTGGCTCACTCACCTTCCCAGAGACCCTCCTGCCCCCATCATCCCACCAGGACTCCTCCAGATGGCTGTAGCTTCGCACAAGCTGTTGGAAATGCCTGAAATTGCCCTTTTACCCCACCATTTGTGCAGGTAATGTCAGGTGAGGGTCCCCACCTCTTCCCCTCTGTGAACCTAGGCTGCGCTGAGCACTCTCTGTGCTTCTGCAGGAACCATCACTGACTCCTGTTAGGACATCCTCACAGCGCAACACCGTGGGGGTGCCTGTGTCCTTGGCCGAGGGCTGTCCTTTCCCCAGGAGAGGGCAGTGTGTCTGGTTCTTCTTGGTGTCCCCAGTACTGGCACAGAGCCACCTGTTAACTATAGCAGTAGGGTCTCTGATTAGCCAGTGTGTTCCAGTGGTTCAGGAGACCCCACTAATAAACTGAGTAACGTGTAATTGTCAGCTTAAGAGAGTCCTCCATTGATTATTATATTATTTTTGCCTGGTACCTTGCATGTGGGAAGCATTTTGCTGTACAGACTCCCCCACCTGCCTCTGGGGAGCTTGGGGTGTAGGTCCCGGTTGTGGTTGCTTGCTGGCTCCATCACCTGATCTCTGCTGCCTTCTCTTTGCCTCCTTCCATTATAATCTTGAATTAAATCCCTGGGTCGGGAAGATCCCCTGGAGAAGGGAATGGCAACCCACTCAAGTATTTTTGCCTTGAGAATTCTGTGGACAGAGGAGCTTGGTGGGCTACAGTTCATGGGGTCTCAAAGAGTCGGACACGACTGAGCAACTAACACACTATTATAATCTTCTTCCTCATCTGCTTCTTGCCTATTCACCAAGTCTCTCTAGTTTAAGCAAAAGGTGGAAAGATTTTCTTTTTCCCTTCCCTCCTTAAAAACCATAGAGATTTGTCAGAATCTTAAATTGCTATATTGAGGTACAGACCGAGTAGCAGTATACAAAGGACTAATCAATAATGTCTCAAGAACGAGTGGAAAGTGCTGTGTTTATTGGCTGGGAAACAAATGAGCTGAGCTTTGCAAAAATGTCTGCTCCAGATGCCCAGTGGAAGGTCATGAGCTTGGGGGTCTCTCTGTGGGAGGGGGCTGGTGCAGCTCTGAGTTCAGCACACACCCTGGCCTCTCTCCCAGCAACCTGGGCACCCTGTGGCTTATGACCGGATGAGGCTAGGCTTGGGGTATGCCAATGCCTGGGGTGTGCCCTGTTCTCTTGTTCTTTAGAGGGCTGGTCAAGCCAGGCCAGTCTAAGGAGGTTGATTACATCCTACAAGGCGCTATGATAAAGTGATATGTCCTTCAAGGTGTAGACTGTAGATCACTCGTGTCAGAATCCCCTAAGTGTTAAACCCCCTGCCTCCAGACTCAGAACCTGGGGGAGAGGGGTGATGCGGGGCAATCAGCATTGTGACTCCAAGACCAGCCAGGCTCTCCAGGTGGTCTTGGAGCCCATATCTGCTGGAGAACTGGGCTCTGCACCGCTTGTGGGTCAGTGGCTACTGCCAGGTGAGTGATGGTGTCTGGCTTGAAATTCAGACTGGAGTCTTAAGCAATAAAAGAGCAAAAACAAGAATCTGACACACAACTAAACTTTGGTGTGTTTTAGAAATATGAATATAAAATATAATCCACTATTTAATTCACAACAGAAATTGACTGCTTAGGAATCTCTTACATTTATGAAATCTGTTTTGGCCTAGATATTATCAGTGGTTTTTCTATTTTTCAATTGTGGGTAAAATATACATAAGATTTACCATCTTAGCCATTTTTAAGTGTATAGTTCAGTAGTGTTAAGTTGTATAACCAATCTCCAGGCTGTTTTTTTTGTTGTAGTTATTGCAAAACTAAAACTCTATACCCATTAAAGAACAACTCCTCATTTCCCCCTCCCCCAGCTCCTGGCAGCCATCATCCTTTCTGTCTCTGTCCCTTGACTACTCTAGGTCCCTCACATAAATGGAATCATAGCGTGTCTGACTTTTTGGTGACTGGCTTATTTCATATAGAATCTCTTAGGTATGATCTGTTCTCAAATGACTTGAACTGTTCTCAGTGTCCCTATGATAGGATTCTGATTTTAATTTTGGCCTGGAACAGTTGTCCTGGGCCCTTAGTTGTTCCCTGGCTTCTGACAACCTCAGCACCTTTTGCTGAGGGTCAGAGCAGACCCTGTCTTGCTTTGCTAGCTTGACTCAGCTGTCCTGGCCAGCCACTGCCCTGAGAGGCAATAGCTCTGCTCAGCTTCTACAAGTCTATAGATATTTCTCCTGCATGGTCTCTTCTGAGAACCTGCTTTTCTTTTTTTAACAAGAGAAAGAGAGGGAGAGAGACATACATACATTACCATGACTTAGCTCTTAGGACAAAAGCCAGAAATCACTGACTGTCTCTCTTTTCAGTAGGGGGATGGTTTCCTTGGCAACCAAGTAACTCATTTCCTTCAACTAAATGACTTGTTCAACTTTAGGGTAAAAGTGTTATTTTCTCTAGAATCGTGGCCCTCAACCTTGTGTGCACATTGAAGTCACCCAGGGATCTTTATAAAGCCACCCATGCCAGATCCTTATCTTTCCAGAGAATCTGATTCACTTGGCTTGGGGACAGGGCCCCATATTCTTATTTTTAAAAATCTCTTAAGTGAATCTACTGCACAGAGGCCAAGGGTCTCTGCTTCGGCGGCACATCAGGGTCATCTGGAGAACTTTTAAGAGCTACTTGTGCCTGGACTTTGCCCCCAGAAGTTCTGATCCAGTTGGTCTGAGGCGTGACCTGAGTGGGAGGGCTTTTCTGACTCTCCAGATGACCCTACTATGCAGCCGAGACTGAGAACCACTGTTCTAGCCCACCATCTTCCAAACTTGAACCTGTGTCAGAATCACTCGGAGAGCTCACTGGTTCCTGGGCCCCTCCCCAGAGTCTGATTTGGTGACCATGGCAGGGACCTTCCTTGCTACTTCCTAAGTGATGCTGAGGCTGGTCCTGGGACCCACACTTTGAGGAGCACTGCTGCGCTGTGGTTGGGCTTTAGTGGGACCTGAACATGAGGAACTGGAGAAGGCAATGGCACCCCACTCCAGCACTCTTGCCTGGAAAATCCCATGGATGGAGGAGCCTGGCAGGCTGCAGTCCATGGGGTCGCTAAGAGTTGGACATGACTGAGTGACTTCACTTTCACTTTTCACTGTCATGCATTGGAGAAGGAAATGGCAGCCCACTCCAGTGTTCATGCCTGGAGAATCCCAGGGATGGGGGAGCCTGTTGGGCTGCCATCTATGGGGTCGCACAGAGTCGGACATGACTTAGCAGCAGCAGCAGCTCTGCCTGATCTTGTAACTGTCTCAGCCCTACTTTGCTGGCATTTGTTTCCTGGTTAGTGGTTGGGAGCCTTGATTCAGGCTTGAGACTTCTTAAAGGTATCAAGCAGCTCTTTTTCTGAACAGTCTCAACCTTTAAATAGACATTATGAAATCTTTTTAAAGCAAAGTTAACTAGATTTCCTCTCGCAGGGTTAGGAGGCTTGGAGTGTGCTTGAATTAAGATTCATCTGTTCCTGGAGTAGGGGTGCATTTGGGGATTAGCGCTAAGGGGCTGGAGTCTCTGGAGTTGGTGACCAGCCTGTGTCTGGGTGAGGGTCTCCCTGTGATGAGTGCTGGGATAAGATCAGGGCATCACAGTGCTCTCTTGAACACAAAGCCGGGGCTGGTGCACTGCCCACCACACCCGTGGAAAACAAACAAGGTGGTGATGAGGCAGCATCCCACAGATGTGGGCTGATGTGACCCAGGGTTCACACCGGCCTTAGGCTCCTCCTTCCTTTCCCGCCTTCTGTTAGAAAAGGCTCAAGTTGAAACCAGCGAGCTAGTGCCGAGATCCTGCCTCAGTCTCTTCTGCCTCCAACCAGAGGCCAGTCCCCTGCCCGTTCCTCCTGAGGATACCCACAGTCGTGTGGCCCTGGCAAGCCCTTTATCACTGTGGCAGCTCACAATCTCATATTCAGCTGCAAAATGTGTGGGAAACCTTGAACATCTTAAAGATTTGTTAAAGGAGGAAATAATTGCCTTTTTTTTTTTTTTTAAACAAGGTCAAAGCACACCTCACTTCCCAGGGCCCCTTACCCAGCAAGTTTACTCAGCCTCAGGCAGTTGGGGACTCTGGTGAAGGAGAATTAATTTTGAGCCCCTGTAGTAGATGCTATAAAGCTCTGTTTCAAAGACCAAACATCTTGCTAACAGCAAATCCCTCATGGCATTCATGGAATTTAATTTTAAATTCATTTCCAGTGAACTTGATTCTGGTTTCTAATAATAAAGCAAATTAAGAGAATGACAACAGGTGCTAGGTTTAGCAAGAAGCGGCAGCTAATAGACTAACATAACGGCATTAAAAAGACCAAAGCTATACATCTCAGAGAATACCAAGTGATCGGATGCTGTTTAGTGCAGGGGCCAATATGTAGTAACAACCCCAAGAGCAACAAATAACCCCTCACAGCAGCCCATCCTGTGCTGTCCACAGCCACGCAGAGATACGAAAATGCTCAAAGACTGTGCAGTAGACTGTGTTTAAGGAGGCAGAGAAGCGCTTTATCCACTTGGAATTATTTCCATCCCCAAGCACTTGAAACACATTCATCGAAATCTTGGTGCTTAAAGGATTAGCCCTCAGTTATCTTGAAGTTCAGATTGGTGAAGTTCAAGTTCATTATCTGATCACACAAGATTCGTGAGCTGGGTAAACTCACTCTTTGAGACTTAGTTTCCCTCTGACATTTGCTGCCTCCCCCCGCAAGGTGGAGGGTGAAGGGCACCCCTTCCGCCATCCTGCCTTATAGGGGACATGCAGGTTAGTGGCCGGTGGTGGCCGGGTGTCCTCTGCTTCCACCTGTGGTGTCTCTACTGCACGTGGGAGGGGATCTGGATCTCAGCTGGGCCAGGGCCGGCTCTGCAGTGACTCAGCCTGGATTTATTTGTGAATTTAAGAATAGGCCTATTCGGTCGTCTTCCTGTGAAAGTGAACACTTCTGCTTTCTACACACCTTCATCCCCCATTTTCTCACCAGCCCTCGCTGTGTTCCTAGGAGGAGGGAAAGGCAGTGAGCGGCCTGCAGACTGGACCAAGCCTGGGGAATATGACAGAGGTGTGTCCCGGGTCGCACAGAATGCTGGTGGAACCCTAGTAGGGTGCCCAAGCTCCCCAATGGGCAGGGGGAGGTGGCCCTGTCTTGTTCCCACCCTGAGACCCTTCTGTTTTCTTCCCTCTGGGTTATCTGGTTGACTGGAGTCAGGTTCAGGCCTGGGGCTTACCCCTGGCCGCATACCCTGCCCAGAGTCTGTGGGGAGGGTCCTCTTTGGTATTCGTTCCTCTCGGGGCCCCCAGCATTGGGAGCTGTACCTGGTGGGGTGAGAGGGTGGCAGTTTTAACTGGCAGAGGGTCAGCCAAGGCCACAAGCCTGAGCACAGCAGGTGTGAGGAGGTGGTTGGCAGTCGATCCAGTGATGCCCTCCGTTGCTGTGCTTGTTTGTGGGGGGCTGGGGGGTGCCCCAAGTGACAGCTCCTTCCAGCCTTCCTGGACCTCTTCCACAGGACCCTCGGCCTCTACTGGGGCCAGCTTCTGAGCAAGTCTCTCTTCCCAAGTATTTTTGGGGGGCAGGTGGTCCTCCCTGAGGCTTCCACGCTCTGCACACATGTTTTAGGGGTGCAACGGGGTCTTCGAGGCCTGCCAATTCTCTTTCTGGACCCAACTAACCTCTCTTCAGAAAGCCATAACTCTTCTTCAGAGCTGTATTGTGTGAAATATATGTAAATGTGTATGTATTTTTAAACTCACACGTTAACTCAATGCGCGTACAAGAAGTCGTCCAGTGCTACAGTTTGGAGTCGAACCTCTGCCACCTGGCTCCCCAAGTGAAGGCAGGACAGATGACGGGGGTCCACGAGGGAGCTGTGGAAACCTCGTCCCTACAGCCACGAGCTCCCAGGCTCGATGTCGGTTTCCAGGAGCTCACCTGAAGGCAGCCAGTGGAGTGCTCCCGCGGGGCTGGCAGCAGCGACTCGCCCCTGCGTGGCCTCCTGTGCGTGAAGACAAAGTGGCCATGTGGATGTGACCTCCACGTGCTCCTCAAACCCATCCCCCAGTGCTTTCCTCTCCCAAGAGCCACATCACGCTGCACCGCGCTCCACAGAGCCTTTCCCACTGGAGAGGGAAAGGGAGACCGAGACGTCGTTTGCTGGGCTGCTCGGAAACTCAGTCTGGACATGGAACTGGAGCATTGCTTTTTAAAAGAAAAAAAAAATCCCTCTCTTGCTCTGGTTGATTTGCTCCCTCCGTTTGTCCTGGAGAGAAACGCTTTGTGCCCCTCCAGAGTGCTGGGAAGATGAGGTTGCAGTCATTATTTTCATGCAAATTTTGCTGAGGAGCAGGGGTTCATAGAAACTCTTGCAGCCTCATTCCAGCTTGTTCGTGGCTGTCCTTGAGTGATCCTGAAGTGGTGACTGTGACTTAACGCCTGAGACGTAATCAGGGTAATTTGTATCTGTCACTGTGTTTGAAAAGCCCTCAATTCCACCCAATAAAAACAGTCAAGTGGTTCATCTAGTGCAGATTTCTCTGGCTGTGGCCTTGTGTGTGTGCGTGTTTGGGGACTGGGCTGGACCAGGCTGATGCAGCACAGCTCAATGTGCTGCATTGAGCAGCTGCCAGCTCTAGGGAGGACACCATGGCTGCCTGGGGCTCATCTTTGGGAAGCATTGGCCTCTCTGTGTCTGGCAAGAGTGGCAATCTAAGCGGGGGGGCTTAGGAAGGGCTCAGAGACCAGACCCAGACCAAGTTGGGTGGAGTGCTGAATTGACAGTATACAGGGAGCAGAAGAACAAAAAGAGAGAAGACTGCAGACTTCCTCTAAGGAAGGAGGGTCCCCACGAGCTGGGGTGGGGGTTAAGGGGAGAGGGGTGAGTGGGTGGGGGATTATGGGATCTGAGTTGTGCTAACACCTAGAAACAGACCCATTAGCTAAAAAGACTTGTTTTTCCTTAAGCAACTTGCTCTGTCAAGGTCTGGAGTCACAGCAAAGGAATTACCCTTTCATAAAAAAAAAAAAAAATTGTTCTTTCAATGCTGCTATCCATGAGTGTGTTTGGAATAGGATTATGTTAAATAAATAAAAAGAAATTTATGTACAAACTGGCTGGGTCTGGCCTGCCTTATGAGATGTAGATAAGACTGTTCGGATTTCACAAATATGCATTTTGGAGAAGCGCAAAACCTTTCCTCTGATTTCTGCAAGCTCTCAGGGGCTGGTATTTTCATGACCCCCTCAGTCTCTAGACTTTAGAGCTTTTGAGCATGTTTCTGTTTTATATCCCTTAATCACCTAGATTATATGCAGACCTTCCCTTGACATCAATGATCATACAATGCATTCCAGAGTGATGTGGGAGAAGATGGGAAAGGGATGGACAACATTCCAAGCAAGCAATCTCAAACATAATATTGGGTGTCCTCTGGCTAACCCACTGGCCAGCCTCCCAGTGGGAATACTTCATGTGGTCCTAGCCCATCTATTTGGCCAAACCTCTCCTTGTCCTTTTTTGGCCTCCTATTCTGACTTCCCAACCCTATCAATGGAGAACACATTTCTGCTATTTTTATTTGGACTCGTTTAAACATTCTCTGTATGCTTGGTTTCCTATACAGCCTGGATCTCAGCTCACCTTTTACCGCCCCCCCCCCCCACCAAAAAGAACTTCCATACCAGCTAAAAGATATTTAAACTTTCCTTATTACCATTGTAAAATGCCAAATGTTCAAACAAGCAACAGTGGAACCTAAGGGTACTATTTGAGGGTTAGCCCTGAGACCTGAGTACTGTCTGTAATAGGAAGAAAAAAAGCTGAGGGTCAGGGAAATAGGACTTCAGTATGTATTTTTGAATAAATTAGTGAATGAACCAATGAGCTGGGGGGACAGAAGTTAATTGTAGTCCATTTATTTAATAAATAGATTCATGCTATTTGTCACTTCATTCCTTCATTGAATAATAATTTCTTGCACCCCTACTTTGAGCTAGGTGACTTGAGGATTTGGGAATACAAAGGTGAACAAATTCATGTACCATCTTTGCATTTACAGGACATAGAATCTGGCCAGAGCAATAGAGGTAACCAAAAACTCCACAATTCAAAGTTTAACTATAGACAGTGCTTCTAAGGAGCATGCGGTATTGCAGGATGTTCAGCACATCTCCCTGACCCAAGGATGAGCCCAAAGAACACTCCACTGGAGCAGAGACAACTGAGATGAGAACCGAAGGATAAGGAAGGGTTAACTGGGGGAAAGGTGAGGGTGAAGTTGTAGGGGAAGAAAGTCCAGATAGAGGGTCCTGGATGGGGAGAAAGCTTGGGACCCTGGAGGAAGGCTTTTGCAAGGGTAGGGAGGGGGAGATAAGGCTAGAGGGCTGGATGGAGGCAAGACCCTGTGGGGAAGAGGTGGGCCAAATTAATGATTTTGATTTTGATTCCAGAGAATTAAGTAGACCTTGGAGGATTTTAAGGAGGAGGAGGCCATGGTCAGATTAACATTGGAAAAATTCCTGAGAGATGTGGCCAGGTGGCTAGTAGGAAGACACTGAGCTCACCTCCACCCCGGGGCACACCAGAATTACGACTATTTACAGAGCAACTATCTATGAGTATGACTTGAAGACTAGCAGAAAAAATTTCCCAAAACTAAAGATATAAGAAGGAGCAATGGGTACGAGGGGCAGAGATGAGTATAGTCAAGACCCACATCTCTGGATAGGTGACCCACAAATGGAGGGGTGATAATCACAATTGCTGATGTTCTCCCCAAGTTGTGAGGGGTTCAAGTCCCACACTGGGCTCCCCAATTCAACCCTAAATTGGGAAAACAAGCCCTCAGAATGTCTGGCTTTGAAGGCCAGTGGGGCCTTCAAAGGGGAGAGTTCTTTAGTTGTAACACATTCTAACAACCCTACTGTTATAGGGGAGAGCCATAGGACTGTAGAAAGCAGAGACTCCACTCTTAAAAGGTGCACACAAAATCTTATATGATTTGAGTCCCAGCACAGAGGCAGTAATTTGAAAAGAGCCTGGAGCTCCTAGAGAGGCAGGAGGCCACTTGGACTTCCCCTTGAGATGGAGATGATGGCCACAACCATTGCTGTGAGTCTGTCCTACTGCAAAAACACTGGCACCCGCAAGCACCATTTTGGAGTGCTCTAGCACCCCACTCCCGGAGAAGGCGATGGCACCCCACTCCAGCACTCTTGCCTGGAAAACCCCATGGACGGAGGAGCCTGGTAGGCTGCAGTCCATGGGGTCGCTAAGAGTCGGACACGACTGAGCGACTTCACTTTTCACTTTCATGCATTGGAGGAGGAAATGGCAACCCACTCCAGTGTTCTTGCCTGGAGAATCCCAGGGACGGCCGGGCCTAGTGGGCTGCCGTCTATGGAGTCGCACAGAGTCGGACACAACTGAAGCGACTTAGCAGCAGCAGCAGCAGCTGGCTTAGGTAAGTTCTGGGTGCTTACCCACCAGCTGGACAAGGCCCCCACCCACTGGGGGCTGGCAACAACCCCAAGATCTCACTGAGTCATGCAGCTATCTGCCCTAGGACCTGGCCCTGCCCGTCAGCAGGCTGGTCGCCACCATGCAAGGCAGATCCCTGGAGTCAACTGGCTGCCAGAGTCCAGACAAGCCTAAGAGCATGCTCATGGTAGTTGATCCCACCACACAGAAGGGCCCACACAACACACATGGGGGCATCTCTAGAGCATCTAGCTCTGGGGACCAGAGGGCAGCATGGTGCTGAGCCGCAGAGGCTGTTTCCTACAGAAAGCTACTTCTCCAAGACTGGGAAACATAGCTGACCTATTTAATACATAGAAATAAGCACAGAGAATTAGGCAAAATGAAGGGACTGAGGGATATGTTCCCAATAAATCAATAAGGTAAAACCACAGAATAACTTAGCAAAGTGGAGATAATCTGATATCTCCATATATCTGATAAAGAGTTTCAAGTACAAACTAAAAATGCTCGATGAACTTGGGAGAAAAATGGATGAACATAGTGAAAATTTTAACAGAATTAGAAAATATAAAGAAGAACCAAACAGAAATGAAGAATATAATAACTGAAATTAAAATATACTGGAAGGAATCAGAAGTACATTAGATGTTATAGAGGAGTGGATCAGTGAACTGGAAGACAGAGCAGTGGAAATCATTCATGCTGAACAGAAAAAAGAAAAAGAATTTTTAAAAACATGAAGGTAGTTTAAGAGGCCTATGAGATAACATCAAGCGTGCTGACTTTATAGGGGTTCCAGAAGGAGATGAGAGCAAGTGACAGATAACTGGAAGAAATGACACTTCCATACCCTGTGAAAGGGAACATACATTCAGTTCCAGGAAGCACAGAAAGTCCTAAACAAGAGGAGTCTGAAGAGGTCCACATCAAGATACAGTATAATTAAAATGGCAAAAAGTAAAGATAAAGAGGGAATCTTAAAAGCAGCAAGAGAAAAGCTATTTGTTATGTACAAGGGAACTCCCATAACACTGACTTTTCAAAAGAAACATTACACGCCCAAAGAAGTGGAACAATATATTAAAGCTGTGAAAGGAAAAAAACTCTGCAATGAAGAAGAGTCTATCTAGCAAGTCTTTTATTCAGTTTTGAAGGAGAGAGAGATTTGTACAGATCAACCAAAGCTTAAGAGTTCAGTGCCACTAAACAAACTTTATAAGAAATGTTAAACCATGTGCATGCATGCTTGATTATGTCCAACTCTGGGACCCCATGGACTGTAGCCCACCAGGATCCTCTGTCCATGGAATTTTCCAGGCAAGAATACAAGAGTATTCTTACCTGGAAAGACAAGACTCCAGGGAATCTTTCCGACCCAGAGATTGAACCCACATCTCTTGCATGTCCTGCACGGGCAGGTGGGTTCTCTACCACTGTGTCATAAGAGATGTTGAAGGGGCTTTTTTAAGCAGAAAAGAAAAGACTACAAGGAATATAAGAATTATGAAAGGAAAAATCCCACTGGCCTCATTGGTGAAAGCAAACAAACAGCATAGACAGTAAATCAATCCCTTACAAAGTAAGTAAGATGGTCTAAAAACAGAAGTAATAGAAAAATCTATATCCACAATAAGTAGTTAAGGGATACACAAAACCAAAATTATAAAATATAACATCAAAATAATTACACGTGGAAGGGAGAGTAACAGTAGGGTTGTTAGAATGTGTTACAACTAAAGAACACAGTAACTTCAAATGATTATAATAACATATATGATCCACATCTATTTCTATTACCTGTTTATCTATCTATCTATCTACCTATCTATGTTGTTATATATGAATCACAGACCATGGTAACCACAAACCAAAAACCTAAAATAGATACACAAAAAAAGAAAGGAATCTAAACGTAACACTAAAGGTTGTCACCAGATTCCAAGAGAAGAGAACAAAATGAGAAGAAAGGGATAGTGGAACTATAAAAACAATCCTAAAACAGTGAACAAAATATCAATAAATACGTATCTGTCAATAATTACTTTAAATATAAATGGACTAAATGCTCCAATAGAAAGACATAGAGTGGCTGAATGGATACCAAAAAAAATCTTATATATATACACCCTATTCCATCCAAGAGCAACAGGATACAGAGATGTGCTCTAAAGGGTTTTGCCCTTGACAATGGGTGTGTGTGTGCTTTTTGATCAGGACAGGAGGAGGAGTGGTTGGAAACGGTGTGGGTTGGAGCCACGTTGGCTGGAGAATGGGAGGTAGGGGTGGGCTTGGGGATGGGGTGAGGAAGAGAGAGTCTGCAGGCCTGAAGGAGGGAATTAGGATTTTATTCTAAGGGCATGAGAAGCCATTGGAGCATATACGCTGGGGGTGACATGATCTGATTCATTTGTAAGTAAAACCTATTGGGCTGATCTGAGCAGAGTGGATGCGGGGAATGGGGACAGGTAGGAGGGGCGGGGACGGGGTTTGCCTAAAACATCCACAGAAACTAACATTTCAGTGAAGCAGGAAAACCACCGATCTCACATCACTGCATCACCCGCCCTGCTCCCAGAATAGGAGGTGGTTCATTTTGAGACACCAGACCAGCTGGTACCCTGAAAGAGAAAGCAGGGACACGTGGTGGGTAGGGAGCCATGGGAGGGGCCAGGGCTGCCAGAAGGAGCACTCCCCCTCTTGCACTTGTATATGCTCTGCACCCACCCTCTGCACACACTTGCAACTCACTCATTCACTCGCTGTTGTTGAGTCACATTCAAGCAACTCTGGGTAGGCACTGAGGATACACAGGCCCTCCAGGAAGGATCAGTGTCTGCTGGAAGAGAGGAGGCATTGGGCAAGACTGAGATTTTGCCCTCATTCTCTCCCCTCACTGTGTCCACACCCTTTGTTATGTAATTTTACAGCCCTGGACGCTGGGCTCAGACATGTGCGTTGTTTGGCTCGGCCAAAGATGTTAGCAGATGTTAGCAAAGATGTTAGCAAGTAAAGGCCTAAGTGTATTTGCCTTGTCAGGCTGGCCCTCCTGCCCTTCGATCATGGCCGTGAGAAGTGTTCCCTGGGCAGCTGGACGCATATAGGGTAGGCCTATGTCCAACCGATCCTGTAGCTGAAGGCCTACGTCCAGCCGATCCTGTAGCTGAATGCAGAGCTGAAGTTGAGACTAGTGTAGATGTTACCCTAGTCGAGCCACAGACATGTGAGATATAATGCTCACGCCACTGAGATTTTTGTGGTTGCTGTGTACCAAGAGCTGACTGGTACTGAGATGCACACTTCAGCTCCAGTGTCAGAGTGGACAAGGGCTTTCACAAGGAGAGCGCCAGGCATGTTTAGAAAACAGAACTTCAGTTTAACTGTAATGTGGGTTTCCTGAGAGGGAAGTTGGGTCAGATTACAGAGGACCTCCAGTGTCAGATCCAGGAGCTCGAATTCCATGAATGTCAGGGACATTTGTTATTCTTTTGGCAACCCCACATCTGAATGCCCTTCCAAAGTTTGAGGAGAGCACAGCTCCCAGTGTAAGAACTGAAAATGCCAAATCCTCATTTTCCCAGCCTCCTTTCCAGCAAGGTGTGGGCACACACTTAGGCTCAGCCCATCAGATGCACAAGCCCAGACTCTAAACTGGCACAAGATACCAGCGTCCACTCTGGCCCCGCATAGGTGGCAGTGGGGGTCCTTACACCACCACGTGACCTCGGGCATCCTTCCAGGGTGCCTAAGACCCTAGCATGGGTCTTAGCCCTCTGAAAAATCCTGAAACCCCTCCACCCCCTTTTACTCTTACATAAACAATTTTTTCAACTTAAACTAGCCAGTGTTGGTTTCTATTGCTTGCAGTCCCGCATCCTGGCTGATTAAATTTGGATGCACTCAGATGTAACTGAGGTTTTTAAACTGGACAGTGACCTGACCAAAGACAAGCTTTAGAATTGATTCAGCCAGCAGGGGGATATACTTGAAAGGGGAGGAGCCTGGAGCAATGAGGTCATTTTGCATGTGTGTGCAAGCATCATTTGGGCACACGTGCCAGTGGTCAATAGAATAAACAGGCACCTACTTTGATCAGGTGGAGAAGGAAATGGCAACCCACTCCAGTATCCTTGCCTGGAAAATCCCATGGACAGAGGAGACTGGTGGGCTGCACTCCATGGGGTTGCAAAGAGTTGGGCACGACTAAGCAGCTAACACACACTTTATTATCATTATTTCTCCTAACACACACTTTAATCAGAAGTCCCAACAATTACCCTGTCTGCCCTGCATGTCAGCTTTCTGAATTAGAGTGCAGATGTACAAGACCATGTTCAGGGCCTCATGCTAAGCCTAGGTTGGAGGAGGAGGCTGGCACTGACCCTGGCTCTGCCTGGGATGGAAGGGGGCGTCTGCACATCATGCCCTGAGTACCTTTTTCCATTAACCATGTGCAGGTCCTCCTACCAAAGGGCCTGGCGTTGAGTCAGTAACCAAAACGGCACCACATAAGCTTTCACAGTGGAAGACAGCAGACGAGGCCGGCCAGTGAGAGACACAGTGGAGTCTGAAGCCAAACACTGCCCCCTCATCCTCCCTTCCATTCAATCCCTTCCCCTCTTGCCTGCCCCCTACAACAACTGGGCTAGTTTCACCGCTTCTAGAAGGTTGAATGCATATGATCAGACAGCATGTAGTTTATTCTGACTAGTTTCTTTCACTCTGAATAATGCTTTCGAGACTCATCTGTATTGTGGCATGTGTCACCTCTTCTTCAGTTATGTTAATGGTTGAATAGTCTTGGCCAGTCAATGGGCATCTGAGTTGTTTCTAGTTATTATCAATAAAGCCTCTATGAACGTTCAAATGCAGCTTGTGTGGACATATATTTTCACTTCTCCTAGGTAGATATCCGGAGAAGGCAATGGCAACCCACTCCAGTACTCTTGCCTGGAAAACCCCATGGATGGAGGAGCCTGGTAGGCTGCAGTCCACGGGGTCACTAGGAGTTGGACACGACTGAGCGACTTCACTTTCACTTTTCACTTTCATGCACTGGAGAAGGAAATGGCAACCCACTCCAGTGTTCTTGCCTGGAGAATCCCAGGGACGGAGGAGCCTGGTGGGCTGCCGTCTCTGGGGTCGCACAGAGTTGGACACGACTGAAGCGACTTAGCAGCAGCAGCAGCAGGTAGATATCCACGAGTGGAAATTTTGGGTTGTGTGGGAAGTGTCTTTACAAGAATGTGTCAAACTGTTTTGCAAAGTGATGGTATCATTTCACACTGCCACCAGCAGCGTGAGAGTTCTAGTTGCTCCACATTCCTGTTAACACTTGGTATTGTTTCAGATTCTGCTCCCTTAATCATTATGTTCTAGAGACATGGGATGTTCTAAAAATATTTGATTCAGTTTTTTGAAAAAAATTCCAATAGAAATTTATTTTTTCCTGAATGGGCCCTCATGCAAAATGAGCACTTTGTTTAATTTTTTTTCTCTGAATGGATCCTCATGCAAAATGATATTTCCCTAGTAATTTCCCAGTAATCTTTAAGGTCCCAAAGACCTCCTGAAGAACCCAATGTGAAATTAACAACAGAGGTCAAACCACACAGTGCCAGCAGGGGGCGTGCGTCACCCACACTTAAACTCCACTCCTATTCCTCATTCAGACTTTGGCGCCGCCAGCAGAAGCAAGATGGAAGAAAAGTTGATCTTTCCTGAGTGATAATGTTTAGGGCCAGAGATGCCTTCCTGTGGTAAGGACTTGTTGTTCAGTCGCTAAGTTGTGTCTGACTCTTTTGCAACCCCATGGATTGTAGCCTGCCAGGTTCCTCTGTCCATGGGATTTTCCAGGCAATAATACTGGAATGGGTTGCTATTTCCTTCTCCAGGGGATCTTCCCCACCCAGGGATCGAACCTGTGTCTCTTGCTTGGCAGGCAGATTCTTTACCACTTGAGCCACTTGTGTGTGTGTACATAGTGGATCAGTGGTGTCTGACTCTTTGGAACCCCATGGACTGTAGCCCAGCAGGCACCTCTGTCCACGGGGATTCTCCTGGCAAGAACACTGGAGTGGGTAGCCATGCCCTCCTCCAGGGGATCTTCCCAACCCAGGGATTGAACTCAGGTCTCCTGCATTGCAGGCAGATTCTTTACTAGCTGAGCCACCAGGGAAGCAAACATTTATTCATTTATCAGCACATGTGGGAACTTAGTTCCCCAACCAGGAATTGAACCTGTATCCTTTGCATTGGAGGCCCAGAATCTTAACCCCTGGACCACCTGGAAAGTCCCCTTGAGCCACTTGGGTGGCTCCAAAACACAAAGCTGCCCCAGGGTCTGGGGAGGGATGGGCATGCTGACTGCTGTTGGATGTCCTGCATCACCCGGGAGCTTTGAGGACTCGACTGCCCAGGCTCTGCCCCAGACTGAGTAAATCAGGGTCTCTGGGACAACCAGGCAGCAGCCTTTAAAAATTCTCCAGGTGACTCCAGGGTGTTGTGGGGACTGAGCGCCCCTGGGCTGGAAGCCTGTTAATCCTACCTGGGTGGCCTGTTGTGGCTCCTCCACCATCCACAGGCACCTGCCACTCCGTGTCACAGAATGTCACGGCTACTGGACTGAGAGTCTGCCAGCCCAAACCCGCAGAGGCTCCTGGAGTGCCCCCTGCTGTCGGTAGACAAGCAATGCCAGCTGCCCTCAGACCTCTGTGACCCCAGGCGGCACTCAGCGTCCCTTCCTTCTTTCTGGATTGAGTTGAAACCAGCCTTTAATCACCCGCAGTTGTAAGACTGCCCTTTCAGCCTTAGTCTAGACAGTCACTCACATTTGCAGACTCTCAAAATGTCCTCTTCTCCAGGCCAAATGTGCCCTCAGGACGGTATTGGTTCTGGAACACTCACTTTACAAGCACGTCATGTAGAGTGTGTTTCCTTTTCAGCCTATTCTGTTTTCCTCGTAGCTGGTTTGTAGATCTGACTGCCATTTGTTTATCCATCCACTGAGCATCCATTCATTCACTGAGCAAGCAGGTACAAAAGCTGGTAGTGTGCCAGGCATCTTATAGGCACTGGGGGCCTAACAATGAGCAAGGGGGCATGGTCCCTGCCCCCACAGAGCTCAAGGCTGGGAGAGGCAGGGGAAGGGCATCAAGTAGACAGGGCCTTGCAGGACGGCCCTGGCTGTTTCATCTGTTTGTTAGTGTCTCTGATGTGTTACTGTGGGCCGGGACCCACAGAGGAAGGACACTGGGGTTCATCCTTGCATATGGGACCTGAAGGAGAGCTTCTGGGACAATCTGAGATGATAACGAAGCATCACTGAAACCCCCACTCCCCACCCCCATCCCTGCTGTGCAAAATAAGAGAGAAGTCCTGAGTCATGAATGTTTATTAAGCTTCTACTGTGTTCCTGAGGCTTCTGCTGACCAAGCACTTTCTCCAAGTGTTCGATAGGTTTTAATGAGTCATGCTCCCCCTTTTACAGATGAGGAGACTGGCTTGTCCAAGCTGCACAGCCAGGAGGTGGTAGGCAGACCAGTTTTGTCTTATGACCTCAGTTTTATCTGATAACCTCACACAGCCAGAGAGAGGGATGAAAGTTCCAAGTGGACTGAAAACTTCCAGCATTTCAGGATTTACATAGACATTTTACAATTCAGGCTGTAAGAAATCTTAATAAAATCAGCAAGGCAGAGGGGTCTAGTGGCCCTAAGGGAAACTTTCGTGCTGACCAAGGGTGGGGAGGGGCCTCTGGTCCTCTTGCTGTGACTCAGAACCCCACATGGGCCTGCAGGGAAGGTAAGGGCTGAGTGGGGCAGGCATCTGGGTGGGCACTCAGGGTTTCTACTATTTCACTGCGAAGTGCAGAGGGCGATACGGGCAAATGGAAAGCTCTTGTTAGAACAGATGCTGGTCAACTTTCCCAGCCTGTCGGGGCACTGTGGGGGTCACCTAGGACTCGGTGGGCTTCCCCAGCATCCTTGGCTTCAGCTGTAGGAACTCAGGACTCAGGAAGCACCTCGTGGGTGGTCTGAGTGTTCGTCAGAGCAGCAGGTCCCTCCTGGCTGAACGGCCTCTTCTGGAGTCTAAAGGAGATGAAAGCAGAGAGGTTGAGAAGGACCCAGTTAGAACCTGTCTGCCTTGTAAGATGAGCAGAGGTCATAAATAATAGAGAGAAACTGAGTCCTCTGTGTCCGGGGGCCCAGCTAATTTGGGGCCCTGCGTGCCTCAGGAAGGCCCCAGGTCCTGGGGGCACGCTTTCATGGCCCTCGAGGCTGCGAGACTGGTTTATTTTTAGGGGGGAGGCCCCACCTGTCCCTGGGGTGGGGGGGCCTTGCTGTGAGGCCAGGTAGGAAACAGATGCCAAGGGCTCATGTCACCTGATTCTCCATGAAAGGATGAGAAGGGGGTGGGTGGGAGGGGAGGGGTAAGGAGGATAGCCTGTCCTCGGTCCCCATGAATAAGTCATGAGGCCCAAGGAGAGCCCACGGCAGGTGCAAAGGAGGTGGCGGGGGAGAGGGAGCCAGAGACAGGGGCCAGGGGCAGGAAAGGCTGGGGTAAAGCCCCGGGGTCCTGCTCAGGGGCCAGTGAGGAGAACGGAGCGGGAGGGCTCTGGACACGTGTGGGCTTTGATCCACCCGAACGTGTGTGCAGGAGCGCAAGGAGAGGGGGGTCCTGGAAGGGGCCAGGGAGTGGGAACGCTGAGCCAGTGAGGGCCAGGAAGGGGCAGCCAGCACAATGATGCCCCAGAAGAAAAAGAGGAGAAAGAAAGACATTGACTTCCTAGCCCTGTATGAGCAGGAGCTGCTGAACTACGCCTCAGGAGACGACGAGGAGGAGCTGGAGCATGATTACTACAAGGCCAAAGGTCTGCCGGGTCCTGGCTGCAGGGTGGGGGGCCCATCCGATTCCGTCCCTCGCTTTGAGAGGGGAGTTTAAGGTTCTGCCTCGACCCCTTTCCCGTGGACTATCCTGTTGGGTCTGTACTGCATCCTCTTGGGGGTACACGAGGGCCCCACTGTACTGAGGGCCACAGAGTCGCAGTGGCACAGAACAGACTGGAACAGAAGGGCCACCCTCTCCAGCTCCCGTACCTCCAGCCTGCTCTCTGACGGGCGGCCTGCATGAGGCTGTGAAAGGCCTGTGGAAGGAGACCTGGGCGCTCATCACATGCTCAGCAGGGGCTCGGCGCTGCTGCCCGCCGTGGCCGACAGAGAGAGGGCCCTGGGGCTTCGCAAGGCGATGCTGTGGTCCACTTGGGGAGGGCAGTTGGAGCTTGGCCTTTTAGTCTTCCTTTCCTCTGGGGTGCATGGCAGCTGCTTGGAAATACTCTACCTTCATGTCAAGTAAACCAGAGAAGGGGTGAACTAGGGACCCAGGAGCCAGTTTTGGCTCAAAGGGGGGCTTTTGTTTGCTTTGGTGTTTTTTTTTTTTTTTGCTTTGCTTTTACAATTTAAAAAAATGTTTGACTGTGAACGCCTATTAGGCAGTGGATTTATCACTCATGTGTGTGTGTTCGCTCAGACATTGTCTGACTTTTTGCAACCCCATGGTCTGTAGCTTGCCAGGCTCCTCTGTCCATGGAATGTTCTAGGCAAGAATGTTGGAGTGGGTTCCATTTCCTTCTCCAGGAGATATTCCTGACCCAGGGATGGAACCCACATCTCTTGCATCTCTTGCATTGGCAAGCAGATTTTGTTTTACCATTGTGCCACCTGGGTTTCACACATCAGTGCTGTCTACCTGATCTCTGAAGACATTAACTTCTCAGTGCTCCCTCTAAACTGGCTCACTACCCCCTGTAAGCACCAGATTCACCCATTCATTCACCAAAGTACTGAATGTGTGCTTTGTGCCCGCCATGGGCTTCTGCTCCTCCTTAATCCCCGTCCGCTGGGAGTTCCTTGATTATACTCCATCTGTAGGGCTTGTTCCCCAGGCAAACCTGATCTCTGTGTGGCTGGGGCCCTCCTTTCTTTATCCTGACTCCTCACCCCACTCCCAGTGCAGACCCAAGCTCAGAGAAGGAGGTCACCGCTGTGGCACCGTGAAGGCTGTGGCTCTCCTGGGGCCCCTTTCCTGGCTCCATGTCCCAGGTATCTCCTGGGGTGGAGGCAGGGGTTGTGGGGGGGGATGAGGGGCCTAGAATGAGTGAAGTGTTGCCGCCTTTTCTCAGGACGTGTGGTCCAGTGGCAGGGAGGGGCATTGAGGCTAGGTGTTAGGGCAGCACTCTTGATAACTACTCTCAGCTTGGGGGTGATTCACCCTGGCCAGCACGACTGCTGGTGAGAACATTCGAGAACCTTTCATAGCTGCCACAATGTCCACTTCTGTTCATGGGCTCTGCCTGCCTCAGTGTGACTCACAGCTTTATCCTTCTCTTTATCCTTCTCAAAGCATTTTCACTTCCATTCTCACTTTTAATCCTCAAGATCCCCGAGTACAGTCCAGACAGGTGTGATTAGTCTCAGGTTAAGGACAGAGGCTCCGAGAACGGAAGTGATTTCAACAAGGTCACAGACAGGAAGGACAAGAGCTTCAACCGTTCCCAAGTTCCCACTTCCGGTCAGGATGCTATTCAATAGAATCATGGATTTAAAGCATCAGGCACCACGCTGAGCACTTTACTCAGTGGATTGGTTTCATCTTCACAACAACTCAATGATGTGGGTTGGATTCTCAAAATCTTCTTTTTCAGATGCGTCAGGTGAGGCACAAGGAAGCTAAATAATGTGCCTGAGATCACAATTCTATTAAGTAGCCGAGTTAGGATTTGAGTCTTGCTGGTTTGGCTGGTCCTTGCCCTTGTACTGCCCCATCTTGACTGTGCTAAAAGTAGCTGGAGAAGAGCAAGCCAAGGGGAGTGCCCCGTGACATTCCTAAGAGGCATGGACCTACTGACTGCAGTCAGCCACAGGATGGGATGATGAATGTGGATGGTTCTGACCGTAGTCACATTCTGAGCTTTGCCTGCTCTGTCGTGGTTACCCTCTCAGCTTTAGAACAGGGTGTCACCTACGCCCTTTGAGCCCTGGGTTCTTCCGTCACGTGGAGAATCTTGCTGAGTGTGATGGGGAAGAAGAGTAAGGAGGAGGAGAAAGGCCTAGGTTTCCTTCTCTGTTCCTCGGGTCGCCTCCAGGCTACGCTGGAGTTCACCAACAGCCAGAGGAAGGTGAGCAGCCCTCTTGATGCTCTGAGGGTACAGGCCGACCTGGTGCATTGGTCTACCCCCTGACCTACACAGGGCCCCTGAGGACAAGAGAGTGACTCCTCCAGAATCCGGGTTTCAAAGAGACCTCAGAGGATGTCTTGCCCAAGCTTCCAGCCCTGGGGCCCTTTTTCTCTCCTGTGTCTCAGACAGGGGCTGCCCAGCATCTATGGGAATATAATTTCCCAAGGCGGCCTTCTTGGGGATGTTATTAATGAAAATGAAGATAGTTATGTTGAAGACAATATTAATGTCGTTGATGACAACACTAGAGATGATGATGGTGATGATGGTGATGGGATGATGGTAACAGTTTATCACTTATGGCATGCGTATCTTTCATCCAACTGACGGAGTATCTGTAAGATAAATTCCCAGAAGTGGAAATAGGCTAGGTCAATGACTATGAAAGTTGAAGACTGTTTTATTTGGTTTAATCCTTATAATCATCCTTCAGAGAAGACTTTATCTCTACTTCAGGGATGAGGAAAATGAAGCTCAGTAAGAAATTTGTTTGAAATCATAGAGGCAGTGATGGTAGAATTGAGATTACATACTGGTCAATTTATTTCATAGTCCACACTCATTTCATTGATTGTTTCACTCATTAATTTGTCTTTCCATTCATTCATCTGTGTAATTATTTATTGAGCATCTTCCATTTGTCATGCTCTCTGCTAGGAGAAGCCTACTTGCTGTTGACAGTTCTTCTTTGTGCTGATCAGGGGATTTTACTGTTCGGGATCCTCTGCACCAAACAGAATTTTGTGTTTTCCATGAGATATTTGTCTTCTCTAAGACAGTTCTTCAGCTGTTTGAAAAACTTTTAAATTAAAATTTTTAAATTGAGGAAACACACACACACACATATGGGCTTCCCAGATGGCTCAGTGTCAATGGTAAAGAATCTGTTTGCCAATGCGGGAGCCTCAGGAGACGTGGGTTCAATCCCTGAGTCAAGAAGATTCCCTGGAGAAGGAAATGGCAATCCACTCCAGTATTCTTTGCCTGGAAAATCCCATGGACAGAGGAGTTTAGGAAGCTATAGTCCCTAGGGTCGCAAAGAGTTGGATTTTGGCTGAGCACACACAAACACGCTTAGAATATTATATATATATATTGTATATATATAGCACAAAACTCATAAAAGTACAGCATGTTGAATTTTTACAAATGTGCATGCTTGTGTAACCACCATTGAGAACAGGACATGGAACATTTCTAACCTCCAGAAAGTTCCTTCACTCTCCTTCTCAGAGGTAATAGCCCTCCTAATTCTATCACCACACTTTCGTTTTTTGCTCTTGAACTTCCTATAAATTGAATTATAAAGCCCTTTTTTGTGTGTCTAGCTTCTGTTTCACTCAACATTATATCCAAGAGATTTACCTGCATTGTGACTTGTTACACAGTTTGTTCATTTTTATTATCTGTGTATTGTTACGTAGTTTGTTCATTTTTATTATCTGTGTATTATTGCATTCTATGGATATATCACCCTTTGTCTAACCATTCTATTTTGATGGCCTTGGGCGTTTTTTAGTTATTACGGATAAAGATGATACAGATCTTGTACACATCTTTAGATGAACACATGTACTCATTTCTCTTGGATTTGTAACTGGAAGTAGAATCACTGAGTCATAAGGTGGGCTTATGTTTAGTTACCAGGGCTTGTATCAATTTACACTCGCAGCATCAATGTATGGGGCTTCCCTGGTGGCCTAGTGGTAAAGAATCGCTTGCAATGCAGGAGATTGCCTGCAATGCAGTAGACCTAGTTTTGATTCCTGGGTCAGGAAGATGTGCTGAAATGGCAGCCCACTCCAGTATTCTTGCCTGGAAAATCCCATGGACAGAGGAGCCTGGCGGGCTCCAGTCCATGGGGTTGCAAGAGTTGGACACGACTTAGTGACTAAAGCACCACCACCACCAGTAATGCAGAGTGCCAATGGCTCCACATTCTTGAAAATACTGAGTATTTGTCCATCCTTTTAATTTAGGCATTCTGATGCATACATGATAGTGTCTCATTGTATTTTAATTTGCATTTCCCTTATGAATAATGACATTGAGTCTTTTTCCATTTGGATATCCTCATTTATGACATGCCTATTTAAGTATTTTGTCCATTTTTCAACTTCATTGAGACATAATTATCAATAAAATGAATCTACTTTACTTGTGTTGTTTGATGCATATTGACAAATGTATACATCCCTGTAACCTCTTGCAACATTCATATACAGGGTATTTAAATTATCCCACAAAAGTTCCATGTGCCCCTTCCTAGGCAATTCCCCCTAACTTCAACCCTAGACAACCAAGATCTGCTTTCTGTTAGAACAGATTAGAGTTCACATAACTGGCGTTGCTTACTGTGTAGTAATTTTTGTCTGATTTCTTTTGCTCAGCGTTATGTGCTTGGGATTCATTGGCATTGCCTATGTCAGCTGTTCATTCCTTTTTATTACCATCACAGAGTGGGATTCCACTGTAGAGATACACCACATTTTAAAAATCCATTCACTCTTGGCTGCACTTGGGTTGTTTCTAGTGTGGGCTTATTATTCATATACTTGCTGTGAACATTTGTGTGCAGGTCTTTGTATGGCCATGTTCTTATTTCTCTTGGGTAAATATTTAAAAGGTGAATTTCTGGGTCTTATGGTAAGTGTATGTTTACTTTTAAAACAAATTATTGCCCATTAGAACAATCATGTGGTCTTTGTTTTTTTATTAATTTGTGTAATTCTTTACATCTTCTGAACATCTGTTCTGTGTTGGCTACAGGTAGACTTCAGAGATATTGTGGATTTGATTTCAGAGCCCAGCAATGAAGCAAATATCACAATAAAACAAGCCACACCAAGTTTTTGATTTCCCAGTGCCTATAAGTTACGTTTACCACTGTATAGTCTGTTAAGTGTACAATAGCGTTATGTCTAAAAAAATTGCTCATATCTTAGTTTAGAAATACATTTTGCTAAAAAAATTGCTAGCCATCTGAGTCTTTGGCAAGTCATAATCTTTTTACAATAGTAACATCAGAGATTGCTGATCATAGATTATCATAACAAATATAATAATAATGAAAAACGTTGAAATATTTTGATAATTACCAAAATGTGATACAGAGACAAGAGTGAGCAAATGCTGTTGGAAACATGGTGCCAACAGACTTGCTTGACACAGGGTTGCCACAAAACTTCCATTTGTAAGAAACAAAATATCTTAAAGCACAATAAAGCAAATTATGATAAAAACAAGGTATTATCGTGGTATGCCTGTGTGTGAATTCCAAATATCTTCTAGTCTATGGCTTGCCTTTTCATCTTCATGATGGCTTAATTTTTTATGTTTTTAAAATTTTTATTTGTGTATTTATTTTGGGCTGTGCTCCTTTCTCTAAACCAGGCAGCTAGAGGCCTTTATGTCTTCTCTCATGTGGTGTGGTTCTGGAATTTCCACTGTGTTCTCATTTTCCTATTGACTCAGTTTGAAAACATCCTTGCATAAGTGCAAACCATATGGGCAACACTTCAGGTCCTGGAGTTATCTCGGGGAGGGTTGTAGGAGCCGTTTGCAGATCAAATCCCTGTGGTGTAGACTGTGAAGAGTGAAGGCTTTGGTTATCAGAAGAGACAGGGAGTCACACAAATGCACTGCTTCCTTTCTCCTCCTCACGGGAACTTTCATCAGAACCAAGGGCATCAAAAGAAACCACATCAACAGCAAAGAGAACAAACTTCAAGGGCACAAAGAGAGGAGACATCAGTGCCTGTGCCTAAAGGGACTCATTGGCAATTCTGCTTCCCCCATCCATAGGATGGGTCATCCTGAGATCACCATGGCAATGCCCAGGCAATGCCACAGGAAGTGAGGACTGCGAGGCAGCCTTGTGTGGAGGGCAGAGAGGAAGGTGAGAACCAGGCACAGGCTCTGAAGAAGATCTTGGCTAGGAGGGCATCCATGTACTGTCCTGGAAAGATCACAGATGGGCTTTGGGAGCCTGGGGCTGGGCTCTGGTGTTGGCATTGTGTAGTGTGTGACCAGGGCTTGTCCTTTTGCCTGCAGGTTCCTCACCTGTAAAATGAGCATGCAACAGTAAGTGGGAGACTGTGGTCTCATGGCAGGACTCGATGTGGGTCTGATCCTGGCTTTGAGTCTTGAGGGTTGCAGCAAGCGTTCCAAGAGTCCTTTGTGCTGGGTATCCCTGGTGGAGTTAGCAGGAGCCAGGCTTCTCTGAGCCCACATAGGATTCAGGGTTCTCTTCTGAGTCTGCCCCCAACATCTCCTTTCCTCTTCCAGTGTACGAGGTGGTCACAGCCACGGGGGACGTTCGTGGTGCGGGGACAGATGCCAATGTCTTCATCACCATTTTTGGAGAGAACGGGCTCTCTCCCAAGCTCCATCTCACCAGCCAGTGAGTACTGACTAAGCCTTGGTAGGGTCCTGGGCTGGTACTGGGGGTTGATGCAGTCCTGGAGCCCATGAGGGAAGACACATGTGTCCACAGGTATATGAAGTGGCATGGGCCTTACTAACGACAGGCCACATGCCAGCCAGGTCTCAACCAGAGAAGCTTCTCTGTTGATTTTTGTATGTATAGTCATGTTTACTTTGGATCCCAGAATTCCAAGTATTCATATCAGCTGTACTTTGATGTGGGAGAATAAATACTCAGGCAGTAAATGAGGTCTAGGTCCAACTTTACCATTTAGTTGCCCTATAACTTTGGCCAAATACCTTTGCACCCAAAGCCTTGACTTCCTCGTATATCATCCGCAAGTGATAATCACCTTTTACCAAACTCATAGGACTGTTTGGAAGAGAAGAGAAGGTCATGCATGTGGATCATGCGTGAAGGTTGTGCATGATCTTAAATGCTCTGCACCTATGTCTCACCCAGGACCAATGTCATATCAAACCTACTTGTCCACTAATGCACACTCAAGTCAGTGCGTGTGTTTGTATAAATGTGTGTGTGTGTGTGAGTGTGCTTGTGTGAAGAGCAGAGGCTGCTTCCCTCCTCCCCCAACGCCACGCAGGGGCACACAGGGTTACTGCACACAGTAATGTTAGAGTGGAATCATGGAATTCCAGAGATGGCCGGGGCCTTACCTAGGCAACTGGTTTCCACCCTGTGCTAAGTGGAGCAGGGGATTGGCGAGCTGGTTTGGGGCTCCCAATACCCTATCCTCCCTTTCTTTGGAGCAGCTTGGCTTATACTTGTCTTACCTGCTGAGTTTCTCAGTCAGATTCTATTTGCTCCAAGGATTCTATAGCCAAGGAAGATGTAAAAATCACTAAATCTATTCCAACCTGCTCTTGGGAAATCTGGGGTCTAGAGGAGAGAGGTGAGCGGCTCTGGATCATGGAGCTTTTGACGGTAAAGCTGGTCCTCGAACCCCAGGATCCTGATGCAGACATTCCCTTGAGTACATAACCCCGTGGCCCTGGAGGGTATGCGGGAGTCTCCGCCCACAGTTCTCCTGGGGCTCCAGGGTGTGATCTCTGGGCTTCGTGGCTCCACACCTCCAGGTGTGGCGGGGGAAGCGAGAGAAGGGTGGGCTCCACAGGCCAGGACATCCATAGACTCTGTACTTAGCAGAACGACCAGGTCCAGCAGAACACGTTCGCCCTGAAGGCTGACCTGGGTGTAAACGCGACTGTGCTGAGGCAGGCATAACGTCCTATTTTGTCCATTTCTGCAGAACAGGGTACCCGCCTCCTTGTACTGCTTACCTTGATGAGTGGCTCGCTTGTGGAAGCCCTTTGCTCCAGTGCTGTGGGCACGGTAAAGAGAATACATGGAAATTCCATCCTTTTTGCCAAGTGTCCTCCTGGAGCGCAGCCCTCTAGAGAGAAGCTGCTGGGCCATGGGGAGTGGGCTAGCTTGGCTTCCAGAGTCCCCAGCCTGTCTTCTTCTAAACAAAGAGAATCAGCCCCCTTTTGTGGTGGTTCCTCACCATCTTTCCTCCTCTCTGCTTCTGCATCCTTAGACTCGCCCCTCTCACCTTTTTCCTTTGTCAAAATGCCCTCTCAGGAAGGTCCCTGGAGTCAGCTTTTATAGCCCTGTGTGAAGGTTCATCACTGAGTCCCCTCTCCCTGGGAATCTGAGTTCCAGCTTTCCTTCTCAATGGGGAAGACAGACCACATCATGCCGGCAGGGCACCAGGCAGTGCTGAAACTGCAGGAAGGCAGCCAGCTTTTCTGGGATAGCCCTGCATGTAGGAATCAATGTCCCCCCATTACTCTGTGGGTCTGCTGATGGGGGGCTCTCCTGTGTCTGTGTTCTGCCTCAGGCTGGGCACTGGGGGCAGAGATTAGACCAAGGCCCCAATCCGGCTGGGGCAGAGGGTTCTTCAGGAGCTCATGGGAAGTGGGTGGTTTCTGATATACAGGCATGTTTGCAGCATCAGCTGTTTGTCCTTGGAGAGACTAGGGAGGTGACACCTAGAGGGATGCTAGCTGGAACCAGAGGATGATGGGAGATCTGCCTTGTACCTCCAGCGTCTATCCCATTCTTTGCTAAGAGAGCTCCCTCAATGATTTGGTATCAGTGTGGCTAGATTAGGACTTTACAGGGAAGGACATGTAATCTGGACCTCGAGAGGTGAAAAGGACTCTGATAAGAAAGGATCAGAAAGAGGGTACTTTAGATGAGGGGGGACAGCTTGCCACAAGGGGCACCGCAGGCCAGTGCGGGCTGCATGGAGGGGCAGAGAGGAAGGAGCTAGGAAAGGCAGGGGAGGACTAGACGCAGATGGCCTCGCCTGAAAGTCAATTAGTGGAGATTTGATGGACTCCGCAGCCAAGGAGGACGAATCTGACCATAGTGAGCAGGATAAACGTGGAAGTAGGAGACTAGAGCCTGGCTGCTTTGCAAGTCTGCTTTCAGAGTTTGCAAGACCTGAAATCCTGTCTACAAAGAAAATTGCAAAGACACAATCCTCACCATCTGAAACCCTCTGATTCTAGATGGAGAGCTCAAGTCCGGGTGGGAGCGTTGCTTTCTGAGGAAGTGCAGGTTGCCACGCGATCCAGATGTGGGGGGCTGAGAGGTCCAAGCTCTGAGAGGTGTAGGTGCAGCTAAGTCCTGCCCGGCTCGCCCGCCCCCCCACCATCCCTAGGGTCTGGATCAGAATGCCTGCTGGTCTCAAAACCCTCTCCCCTCAGTGTCCAGTGCTATTCTCTCCTCTCCACACCGTGTCACCCAAAACCCACCTCCACACCCACTTGTCACCTGGAACGGAGCTCTTTTTCCTTGTTTTACACCCACAAGCACACACATGTACGTGCACTCATATGCACATGCACACAGACAAAGTACAAGGCTTCCCTGATCGCTCAGGTGGTGAAGAATCTGCCTGCAGTGCAGGAGACCCTGGTTCAATTCCTGGGTCAGGAAGATCCCCTAGAGAAGGGAAAGGCTACCCACTCCAGTATTCTGGCCTGGAGAAGTCCATGGACTGTATGGTCCATGGGGTCACAAAGAGTCAGACACAGCTGAGCCACTTTCATTTCACTTCACTTCACAAGGCATCTTGGGGTGCATAGACTTCACTGATAGCTCGGGGCACGAGAGTTCACATGGAGGCAACATAAACAACTTAGAATGTTAGATAGACCCTCCCCCCAGCTTTAAAATTAAGCCACCACCCTTCCTGAAATTTCTCCTCGAACCCTTTCTCTGCAGCCTCTGGCCGCATCCCTCACCCCGCCGGCTTCTCGCTCAGCCTCCTCTCTCTGTCCTCAATTCTGCTCTTTCCTGCGGCTTTCCTCTTCTGCCCCAGGCCTTACCTTCTACCCTCTTGTGGCTTATCAGGATGTTTTCATCTCCGGTACAAAGTAATTCCTGCGGCCAGAAGAACCTTGCTGCCCGATGTTAACGTGCTAATTGTTCTCACCCTCACGGTCTGGGGTCTAAATTCCTCGGCACACATCAGACCCTCTCATAGTCAGCCAAGAGTGTGACACGCTCACTTCCATTCCCCTACTAGCTGACATCTGCCCCTCCCTCCACACCAGTAAAGTGACGGCAGCTCTGGATCCCAGAGGAAGCCCCATTCTCTGTGACCCAGGACCACCCCCCAGCACTGGGTCCCATGTTCAGGATATGGCAAAAGGATGGAAATCTCATGTATCTTCTGGAACACGGTTCTCTTGTTAAGAATTCACCACCCAAGAGTGTGGGAGAATCCTGGCATCTTAGCCTGCCCGGCAGTTAGCTAAAATGCCCTGTGAGCGCCTGGAGAGGGTGGGTTCCCTGCAGAACAGCAGGCGCAGGTGGGGGGCTGTGTTGATTGACCAGCAACCGTGGAGAACATGCCATCTCCCGCAGGAAATGTGAAGAGGTCTCTATTGTTTGTGATGTTTCCTTTGACCAGGGACCCTCTGCCCTTTGCTGTTTCCCCTCCACCTTCAGTTAGATTTCTGACTTACTGGAAGCGGGGGATTTGGAGACTGACCCTGAGTGAGTTGGGGTTGGGGCTCATCTGGGATTGTCCTGGCCCCTCCCTGAGAGGAGAGAGTCCATGTAGCTCAGTCTCTACAGTCCTACAGTCCTCTGTTTCCCTTCCTCTGAACAGAGATCCTGGCAATACAGAAGGCCTTGCTCTTTTTTTTCCTCCTTGGCTGTACTGTGTGGCTTGCAAAATCTTAGTTCCCTAACCAGAGATTGAATCCAGGCCCCCCTTGCAGTGAAAGTGCAGAGTCCCAGCTGCTGAACAGCCAGGGAATTCCCCAGAAGGCCTTGCTCCTGTCTGCCAGGATGCTGGTCTCCGTTCTGTAACCACTATGATGTGCCTCCCATCTTGCCATGCCCTGGATGCTCCATTGTGGTCCGGAGACAGCGAGGAGTGCGCCCTCTGCCCACCCCGGCAGATGTTTCTCTCCTGTTTCCCTTCTTCTATCTCGGTTTTAAATTTTGTCTTTCGAGCGACTGTAAAGCAGCATAGAAAAGTACAAACACGCTGGAAAGTACGACTCCGCCTTCCACCTGGTTGTATGCGCAGCCCCTCTCCGGAGACGCAGAGCGCTCTGTGCTGGACGCAGCTGCTGGATCCGGAGCACTTGTGAGAAGCACCCCAGAGAGCCAGCCGCTTTCTTTCCAAATCACCTTCCTCTTCCCCTACTAAAGGCACTGGTTGTTCCCCAAATTGCATGTACCCTTAGCAGATGCCACTTGGCGGTCTTCAAATTCATTCCAAAGAATTAACCACGGGCAGCTGCAGGCTGGATAGAGTGGGGCTGCTAAAATAGGGACTATGCTTTTTTCATAATTGCGAAAACAAGACGTGCTCCCTTCAGGAAACTGAAAAAAATACAGCCAAGAATAAGTAACCAACACTTCATAACAGTCTTATCATGCAATGTTTTTGGATAAATCCTCCCCCTCTACTGTTTTTAAATTAACTTGGTGTTCCTTATGTATTGGTTGTTCTGTTTGTACATTCTATTTTTAACCTATTCTTCCTTCCATGCCCATTTCATAAACCTGTTTTTGTTTCATTAAATATTTTTCACAATAGAATTTTTGATGGCTGCCTAATATTCCATCATATAACTTCCCACGGTGACTGTTTCATGGGATATTTATATGATGTAGAGACTCCTGTCTATTCCCAAAATCAATTTCTTTGTCTCATATACTGAAATAGAAAATACCTCTTATTTCCTTGTTTTTCATTCACACAGTCCTGATGCCCAGAATCAATGTTCACAGAATGCAGGTGGTGTTGCTATTCACCCTTGGAGGAGAGATTCTAACAGGTTCAAGCTGCCAGCCTGGGGGTGAACCATTTCACTCCAGCACAACCCAGAAGTTCCCACCTCTCTCTCCTCCTCCAGCCCTGCGCCCAGAGTACACCCCTTGGGCTCTTCTCCCTGACAAGTGACCTCAGTGTACATTTTCATCTGATTTTGTGAGCTTTGCATTGCTTTAGGAGGGCCCTAGGCCCCGTGTCTCACAATGTGCCCACCGTAAGGCAGTTTCTCCCCAGACCAGACTTTTTGCCAGCTGGGTCTGTGTGCAGAACCACAGCTTCTATGTCTCTAGAATCTTAAAAGCCTTTGGTTACTGAGAGAGTCTGAGCCTTGTTGCCTTGGGGAGAAGGCCCTTCACCTCCCTTTTTATTTTGAAACAGGTGATGGCCAATAAAAAGGCATGTCTTCTTTAGTTTTCATTTTCCGTGGGCTGTGTGCTGCTGCCGAGAGCCCTGGCTGGGAGCACTGAGGGAGGTCCACAGCTCTCAGTCCTGCAAGGCCTTCACCATGGGGGCAGGAAGAGCTGCGAGCAGGCCTGGACTCAAGCAGAGGGGGTCCTGGCCCACACAGAAGACAGAGCAGATGTCCACGTGAGATTCCGGCTTCCACTCCAGGAGGACTCGGTTCTCCAGCCTTCCCGTATCTAAGCTGATGGATGCTAGGATGCTCCCAAGTCTGGACTTGTTTGGGCACCTCATTGAGAAACATCTCAGGTGTACTTGCTTCTGTTTGCACCATCTGTGGGATGCCAAATACGCATTCCCTCACTGCCCCCACGTCCCTGATTGCTGGTTTGGGTTGAGTGTTTCCTCTCTTGTTGGGATGGCAGGACCGTGGACCACCACCCAAGGTTTGCATCTGCTTGGGGCTGCCTTTGCAACTCTCTCAGCAAGAGCAAGGCAGGTGGGGAAGAGAGGCCAGGAGGCCTGCAGATCCAAGAGCACCATGGCATTATCACACCTTCCTTCCTCCTCCACTCTCCCAACCCAGAGCAATCACAGATGATTGGATCATGACTTTGGAGAGCCAGGTTCTGGTCCCAGAACCTGGGACAGGACTAGCAATTTACTTGTTTGTAAAATGGGGCTAATGTTGCTCACCATCCTTGCCTTACTGACATGCAGCAAAGATCCCGTGAGAACCAGGGAGGGAAAGCAAGGAATGAATACTAACCATCCTTGCCTTCCACCTCTCCAAACCATGTCAGAAAGGAATCTCAGAATGGAATTGACTGCCAGTAGCACTTCCTGGAGTGGGACGGTGGAGGAAGTAGGATTTGCCAGCCCTTGGCTCTCCTCCTGGGCCTCTGAGCCAAGTGCTGATCTGTGTTAACTGTGCACACCATTGCAGGAGTGAATCTGCCTTTGAGAAAGCCAACGTTGATGTGTTCCGAGTAAGAACCAACAATGTGGGCCTCATCTACAAAATCAGGTGAGAGTTTGACCTCTGACAGGGTGGGGTGAGATGAAGGCAAGTAGAACAGGAACTGCTTTCATTATTGACACTTGGGTGTTGACTGCTTTCCTGGTGTCATCTGAGTGGTGACCAAAGGTGATCACATCTTCCCCTCCCATCCTGAGTCATGGTGCTGTAAACTTGCCCATTAGAGATTCACTTCTTTGGGTTATGACAACTTGACACAATTTTTCACACACTTGGGGGAAATAAGCTCTGAGAAATCCTAGCACAGTGGTTAGCAGACTCTGCGTCCAGATTGCCTTGGTTCAAATTTCTGCCCTGCCATTTACCAGCTGTGGAACCTCAGGGAGATTTCCTCTCCAAACTTCGGTTTCCTCATCTGTAATAATGGTGCCCAGCTCCTAGGGCACCATCAGGGTTAGTGAGGACTCAAGAGTCAGTGTTTAGAACAATAACTGGCACACAGTAAGCCCCCGGTGAGTGTTAGCAATGCCAGGCCGTATTGCAGGGTGCCTTTTGACAGAGATCTCCCCTGACTTTGTTCTCTGGGGGAATTTCTGTGAATGTGTGGGGGGGATAAGTCTGCCAGCCTGGTTGCTGAGCAAGAGCTTCAGTTGTCCCTTTTTGCTCCCCTCCATCTACTGTTGCTGCTGTTGCTGCTGCTGCTGAGTCACGTCAGTCGTGTCCAACTCTGTGTGACCCCATAGACGGCAGCCTAGCAGGCTCCCCCGTCCCTAGGATTCTCCAGGCAAGAACACTGGAGTGGGTTGCCATTTCCTTCTCCAATGCATGAAAGTGAAAAGTGAAAGTGAAGTCGCTCAGTTGTGTCTTGACTCTTCGCAACCCCATGGACTGTAGCTCACCAGGCTCCTCCCTCCATGGGATTTTCCAGGCAAGAGTACTGGAGTGGGGTGCCATTGCCTTCTCTGCCTCCACCTACTACCCATCCCCAATCAAGTTCATGCCCATCTGTCAGCCTGTCAAGATCACCTATGGTCTGACTGTACCCAGACTAGAGGGCCTGGACAGGAGTGAAATGCTGCGTCCAATCACTCCTTGTTTTTCTTCTTCCCACTGGGAAATACAGGGCTGTGAACTCTTTTTCCTGGGAAAATAAAGGATGTATAATAAGCTCTGGCACTGGTTGTGTCAAGGGAAGGGGGTTATGAGCAGGAAAGGGGCTCTTATGGGGGAAGGCTGGGAAGAGAGTGTCAGTGTGTGGGAAAGGCAGCCCCTAAGCTGAAGTCCTACTGTGTGCTGGGCTCTGTGCCAGACAGAGGCACGCATTATGTGTATATCATGTGTGTTAGGGGCTTTCCAGGTGGCACTAGTGGTAAAGAACCCGCCTGCCAATGTAGGAGACACGAGAGACACAAGTTCGATCCCTGGGTCAGGTAGATCCCCTGGAGGAGGGCATGGCAACCCAGTCCAATATTCTTGCCTGGAGAGTCCCATGGACAGGGAACCTGGCAGGCTATAGTCCATGGGGTCGCAAAGAGTCAGACACGATTTAGTGACTGAGCACACACACACACACACACACACACACACACCATCTGTAGGGGTGTGTGCTGTCTTGAGCTGTGGTTGTCCTGTTAAGATCTGCAAATGTAAGGCCTCACTGTAATGGAATGCTTGGTGCAAAGTGAGGTCACCCAAGGATCAAGTTCTGGGGAAGAAACTGGGCCTCAAAGAGGAAAACTAGACTGGCAAGGATGGAGAGAACTACAGGAAGTGGAAGAAGATGATAGGGGCCAGATTTTGAACATTCTGGATCTCTATGGTAGCCCCTGGCCCCACGTAGTATTGATCACTTAAAACATGGCTAGCCCAAACCAGATACAAAACCAGGTGCAAATCACTTCAGGTCTTTGAAAAACTAGTGCAAGATAAAGAATATAAGATATCTCATTAACAAATGTTTACACGGTTACCCACTGAAATGATAAAGGGATTAAACGAAATGTATTATCACAATAAATGTGTACATGATTACCCACTGAAATGATAAATTGATTAAATGAAATATATTATTAAAATTAACTTCACCTCCCCTTTGTTTTCAGTGTGGCTACAAAAAACCTAAGTTACCTTTCTGGCTTGCACATGAAGCTCATGTGATGTTTCCATGGGGCAACACCAGTCTATGTGGCCACGCGGGCTCCTCTGGGTGGTAGGACTGAGTAGCTGAGTGTGTTTTGGGAGTCATGGTGAGAGGGAAAGCTCCAGACAGTCCTTCTGCAAGCCTTGGTGAGCCTCCGTTTTCCATGGAAGGCAATATTTCCTTACGGGCAATGTAGCAATCCACATTCATTAATAAGCACACCCACCTTGCAAGGAATCCTCATTTTTCAGATGAGGAAACTGAAGCCTCAGAGATAAAGAAATAACAGAATCAGAATGGTTGAACCTCTGGTTTGAGAAAACATTGGGGGGATTTCAGTATGGAAGGGGCATTGTCTCTGTCTTACCAGTGATGGTGTGGGTGTCTGCCTCTGGCCCAGGATCGAGCATGACAACACAGGCTTGAACGCCAGCTGGTACCTGGACCGTGTCATTGTGACCGACATGAAGCGGCCTCACCTCCGTTACTACTTCAACTGCAACAACTGGCTGAGCAAAGTGGAGGGTGATCGCCAGTGGTGCCGTGACCTGCTGGCCAGCTTCAACCCCATGGACATGCCCCGAGGTCAGTGTCCAGAGGCTGACTTGCCTGCCATCCCTCCCTGCCTGCGCTGGGCTCACCCAGGCTTCTGCCTTGTTCTGGGTGGCCCCATCGCTCCTTGCCACCTCTCCAGGGTCTTTTTGTTGACTAGGGCACAGGTGAGGCCCCAGCACTTCCTTATGACCCTTTCAAGAGCAAGTTCTGGGGGCTCACAGAAGCGGAAGACGCAGGAGGCCCTGAAGGCATGGTGGAGGAACAGGCACAGCCCGGAGCGCACCCTGTGTTTTCTTGGTCTTGGTGGTTTGTTTAGTCGCTAAGAAGTCACTTGCAACCCTATGGATTATAGCCCACTAAGCTCCTCTGTCCATGGGATTTCCCAGGCAAGAATACTGGAGTGGGTTGCCATTTCCTCCTCCAGGGGATCTTCCCGAACTAGGAATCAAACCCAGGTCTCCTGCATTGCAGGCAGATTCTTTACCGACTCAGCTACGATCAGCTCCTACCTATGGAAAGTTCCCTCTGAGTTCAAAAGCAACTCTCCCTGGCTTCCTATTCCATAGTTTTTCTTCTTACACTTGAGGAAGGTGAGTTCCAGCCAGGGCATGATGGATTGGATCACAGCTTGCTGCTTCCAGAGTTCCCCAACTCCTTCTGGTTTTATGAGAAGTGAAGCAACTTATATCAAGTGCATTTCTGGCCCAAAGAGTGAGTTCAGTCATTTTAGCCCTGCAGAAACAATGGGAGGCAGGGAAACAAAGTGTGTAAAAACACATCTGTATTCTCTGTCCTATTTTATCACCCCTTTGTCTCCTAAAATCCTGACTGCCTCCCCACCATCATTGACATATATATGTCCTCATTTCCAAAAAAGGAGACCTCACATGTGGGTACCATCATCATTATATCCTGCCTACATAGAGTCAAGGGACATCAGAGGGGAAAAGAACTTGGTGGCCAAGGAAAGAGAAGTGAGTTTCCCACGGTCAGTCAGTAGAACAGCAGAAGGCTAACACACTCCTCCATCCAGCATGTCCCCGGTGGTTTCCAAGTACCACTGGCTTTTGCAACTCAGCTGGGCATGTAAACATATCTGTTATTCTAATGATGATCTCCCAGCTCCCAGCCAACCTTGAAAATTTGCCCTATTCCTGTGTAGTTCTCATCATAATAACTTGCAACTTTGTTGATTCTTTTTTTTTTAAATATATGCTATCCATCTTTTATTACAAAATAAAAATTTGATCATTGCAGAAAATTTAGAAAATACAAACATACAAAAATGAAAAAAGAATACCTATAATTCCTGGAGAAATATCACTGGTGACATTTTTGAGCACTTATTTCTGATCTTTTTAGTGTATATAGTTTGAGAGGATGTGCTGGTACAACATCCCCTGTTTCAGAGCATGTTTATTTCTAAGCCATTAAATGTCACTCAACATCCCTACTCGGAGAAGGCAATGGCAACCCACTCCAGTATTTTTGCCTAGAAACTCCCAAGGAGGGAGGAGCCTGGTGGGCTGCAGTCCACGGGGTCGAGAAGAGTTGGACACGACTGAGCGACTTCACTTTCACTTTTCACTTTCACGCATTGGAGAAGGAAATGGCAACCCACTCCAGTGTCCTTGCCTGGAGAATCCCAGGTTCAGGGGAGCCTGGTGGGAGCACAGAGTCGGACACGACTGAAGCAACTTAGCAGCAGCAGCAGCAACATCCCTACTTATAAGGGCTGTGTAGCATTTTGGTGTGGAGAAGGCAATGGCATCCCACTCCAGTACTCTTGCCTGGAAAATTCCATGGACGGAGGAGCTTGGTAGGCTGCAGTTCCTGGGGTCGCTAAGAGTTGGACACGACTGAGTGACTTCACTTTCACTTTTCACTTTCATGCATTGGAGAAGGAAATGACAACCCACTCCAGTGTTCTTGCCTGGAGAATCCCAGGGATGGGGGAGCCTGTTGGGTGGCCGTCTATGGGGTCACACAGAATCGGACATGACTGAAGTGACTTAGCAGCAGCAGCAGCATTTTGGTGTAGGGAGATACATACCATCATTTATTCATTGGATACTTTATAGTTGGATATTTATATTGTCTTCCCCCTCTAGATTTTTTGTTATTACAAAAAATCTAAGTCTTGCCACAGATAAATTATTCTTTCCCTAAGATCATTTCCTAAGTGGAATTTCTAGGTCAAATAGAGTACATATGGTGAAGACTTTTGATGATCGTTCCCAAAGTGTCCTAAAAAGGACGCATCAGTTCACAGTCACATCAGCTGTGAAGAGCACCCACTCCACTTGTCCCTGCCAACAGCTGAAAGTATTGATTAATTTCCCAATTGGATAGGAAAAAGGGCTTTTCAATGTTCTCTCTTTGGTTAATGGTGGGGTTGAATATTTTCTTGTTTTATTGGTCATTTGGATTGTGTGTGTTTATGTGTGTAAATTGTCTGCCTCATGGTCCCTGTGTCTTTCTTTTTGCTTGAGGTGAATTGCCCCAATTCTCCTATAGACTCAAAGCACTTTAACTCTTGAGCCAGTGTCATTATCAGGATCAATCCTTAGCAAATTGTCAAGCTTGCCATCTTTCTTTTTCTGTTTTCTTAAGTTTCCCCTTTCTTGGCCTTTCCCCTTCTTTTAGCTCATGATCCAACTTCTGCTCTGGTCACATGAAAATCCAGTGCTCCGCTGTTAGGCGAAGAGCTTCTGAAAATCACTGTTGAGAAAGAATGAATGTAACTCAGTGATTCCTCAACTTTCCATGAGAATGGTCCAGGGTAGTGTTTCCTTAAAGCTTCTGAGTTCAGTTGCTTGACTGGGCCCTCTGTCCTTATATGCGCTGGAGGGCACTGCGTTTTTTAGTATTTCCAGGCCAGATTCTCGGGGAGGGAATGAAAACATGATCCTCCAATATTCAAGGGACTGCACTGGCAAACAAAAGGTTAAGTTTCTTCTATTTTCACCTGGAACTATATTAATTTGGTGTTTGGAGGTCTTTGATCATCAAAATGGGGAAGATAATTATTTCTTCATTCATGCAGTTTGACAGGTAAAAATATTTAAAAACATGGGATGTAGGGTATACAAGAGGGGGAGAGAAGAAAGAGGACATTTCCCATGTATAATCCATGCCCCCATCCTTGTTCCCCTCTCTCCATCCCCTTTTGTCCATTAAAAAAAATATTTTTAAATTTATTTTTAATTGGAGGAGAATTGCTTTACAATGTTGTGTTGGTTTCTGCCGTACAGCAGTGTGAATCTGCCATAAGTATACATATATCCCCTCCCTCCTACCCCCCAACCCACGCCTCTAGATTGTCACAAAGTCCCTGGCTGAGCTTCCTGTGTTATACAACAACTATATAGCTATCTATTTTACAAATGGTAATATATGCGTTTCAGTGCTACTCTCTCAATTTGTCCCGCCCTCTCCTTTCCGTGCTGTGTCCACAAGTCTATTTTCTAGGTCTGCATCTCTATTCCTGCCCTGCAAATAGGTTCATCAGTACTATTTTTCTAGATTTCATATATATTCATTAATATATGATACTTGTTTTTCTCTTTCTGACTTACTTCACTCTCTATTGTAACAGGCTCTAGGTTCATCCACCTCAGTTCAGCTGACTCACATTCATTACTTTTTATGACTGAGTATATTCCATTGTATATATGTACCATGACTTCCTTATCCATTCATCTCTCAGTGGACATCTAGGTTGCTTCCATGTTCTGGCTGTTATAAGTAGTACTGCAATAAACATTGGTATACGTGTGTCTTTTTGTATGATTTTTTCAGGGTCTATCACAGTAGTGGGATTGCTAGGTCATAGGGTAGTTTCAGCCCTAGTGTGTTAAGGAATCACCATACTGTTTCTCTACAGCGGCTCTGTCGGTTTACATTCTCACCAATAATGCACGAGGATTTCCTTTTCTCCACATCCTCTCCAGCACGTGTTGTTGGTAGATTTTTTGATGAAGGTCATTCTGACTGGTGTGAGGTGATAGCTCATTGTAGTTTTCATTTGCATTTCTCTTATAATGAGTGACATTGAGCATCTTTTCATGTGTTTATTGGCCTTCTGTGTCTCTTCTTTGGAGAAATGTCAGTTTAGGTCTTCTGCTCGTTTTTTTGGTTGGGTTGTTTGTTTTTCTGATATTGAGCTGCATGAGCTGCTTGCATATTTTAGACATTAATCCTTTGTCAGTTGCTTCATTTACAATTATTTTCTCCCATTCTGAGAGTTGTATTTTCATCTTGTTTACAGTTTCTTTTTCTGTGCAAAAGTTTTAAATTTAATTATGTCCTATTTGTTTATATTTCCATTACTGTAGGAGATGGGTCAAAGAGGATCTTACTGAGATTTTTATCAAAGTGTTCTATTTTTTAAAAACTTTTTAAAGTTTATTTTTAATTGAAGGATAATTGAAGGATAATATTGTGTTGATTTCTGCCATGCATCAACATGAATCAGCCTCAGATCAGATCAGTCGCTCAGTCGTGTCCGACTCTTTGTAACCCCATGAATTGCAGCATGCCAGGCCTCCCTGTCCATCACCAACTCCCAGAGTTCACTCAAACTCACGTCCATCGAGTCAGTGATGCCATCCAGCCATCTCATCCTCTGTCATCCCCTTTTCCTCCTGCCCCCAATCCCTCCCAGCATCAGAGTCTTTTCCAATGAGTCAACTCTTCTCATGAGGTGGCCAAAGTACTGGAGTTTCAGCTTTAGCATCATTCCTTCCAAAGGAATCCCAGGGCTGATCTCCTTCAGAATGGACTGGTTGGATCTCCTTGCAGTCCAAGGGACTCTCAAGAGTCTCTCCAACACCACAGTTCAAAAGCATCAATTCTTTGGCGCTCAGCCTTCTTCACAGTCCAACTCTCACATCCATACATGACCATACATGACCACATCCATACATGACCACCATCCATACATGACCACAAGGCTATGGAAAAACCATAGCCTTGACTAGACGGACCTTTGTTGGCAAAGTAATGTCTCTGCTTTTGAATATGCTGTCCCCTCCCTCCTGCCTCCTACCCCATCCCATCCCTCTAGGTTGTCAAAGAGCCCCAGTTTGAGTTCCCTGAGCAAATTCCCACTGGCTATCTATTTTACATATGGTGGTGTATATGTTTCTATGCTCTGCTCTCTATTTGTCCTGCTCTCTTATTCCCCCCGCCTTGGGTCCAAAAGTCTGTTCTCTATGTCTGTTTCTCCATTGCTGCCCTGCAAATAGGTTCATCCGTACCATATTTCTAGATTCCATATGTATGTGTGCTAATATATGACATTTGTTTTTCTCTTTCTGACTTACTTCACTCTGTATAAGAGGCTCTAGGTTCATCCACCTCATTAGAACTGACTCAAATGCATTTCTTTTTATGGCTGATTAATATTCCATTGTATATATGTACCACAGCTTCTTTATCCATTCATCTGTCGATGGACATCTAGGTTGCTTCCATGTCTTAGCTATCTTAAACAGTGCTGCAATGAACACTGGGGTACATGTGTCTTTTTAATTATGGTTTTCTCAGGGTATATACCCCGTAGAGGAATTGTTGAATCATTCAGTAGTTTTATTCATAGTTTGTTAAGGAATCTCCATACCTGTCTTCCATAGTGGCTGGATCCATTTACATTCCCAGCAACAGTGCAAGCGGATTCCCTTTTCTCCACACTCTCTCCAGCATTTATTGTTTGTAGATTTTATTTTTTTATGATGCCCACTCTGACTGTTGTGAGGTGATATCTCATTGTAGTTTTGATTTGTATTTCTCTAAAAAATAGCATGTTGAGCATCTTTTCATATGTTTATTAGCCATCTATATGTCTTTGGAGAAATTTCTGTTTAGGTCTTCTGCCCACTTTTTGATTGGGTTGTTTGTTTTACTGGTATTGAGTTGCATGAGCCACTTGTATATTTTGGAAATTAATCCTTTGTTATTTCATTTGCCATAATTTCCTCCCATTCTGAGTGTTGTCTTTTCACCTTGTTTATAGTTTCCTTTGCTGTGCAAAAGCTTTTAAGTTTAATCAGGTCCTACTTGTTTACTTTTATTTTTATTCTCTTTACTCTAGGAGATGGGTCATAAAAGATCTTGTGATTTATGTCATAGAGTATTCGGCCTATGTTTTCCTCTAAGAGTTCTGTAGTTGCTGGATTACACTTTAATCCATTTTGAGTTTATCTTTGTGTGTGGTGTTAGGAAGTGTTCTAATTTTATTCTTTTACATGTAGCTGTCCAGTTTTCTAAACACGGCTTATTGAAGAAGCTATCTTTTCTCCATTGTATATTCTTACCTCCTTTGTCAAAGATAAGGTGCCCATAAGATGGTATGTGGGTTTATCTCTGGGCTTTCTATCTTGTTCCATTGATCTATATTTCTGTTTTTGTGCCAATGCCACACTGTCTTGATGACTGTAGCTTTGTAGTCTGGAGTCAGGACAGCTGATTGCTCTAGTTTCATTTTCTTTCTCAAGATTGCTTTGGCTAGTCAGGGTCTTTTGTGTGTCCATACAAATTGTAAAATTTTTTGCTCTAGTTCTATGAAAAATGCCATTGGTAATTTGATAGGGATTGCATTGAATCTGTAGATTACTTTGGGTAGTATAGTCATTTTTACAATATTGATTCTTCCAATCTAAGAACTGGAGAAGGAAATGGCAACCCACTCCAGTATTCTTGCCTGGAGAATCCTGTGGACAGAGGAACCTGGTGGGCTGCCGTCTATGGGGTCGCACAGAGTCAGACATGACTGAATCGACTTAGCATGCATGCATGCATTGGAGAAAGAAATGGAAACCCACTCCAGTATTCTTGCCTGGAGAATCCCAGGGACAGAGGAACCTGGTGGGCTGGCGTCTATGGGGTCCCACAGAGTCAGACACGACTGAAGCAACTTAGCAGCAGCAATCCAAGAACATGTTATATCTCTCCATCTGTTTGTGTCGTTTCTTATTTCTTTGACCATTGTCTTCTAGTTTTCTGCATACAGGTCTTTCATCTCCTTAAGTAAGTTTATTCCTAGGTATTTTTATTCATTTTGTTGCAATAGTGAATAAGATTGTTTCCTTAGTTTCTATTTCTGAGTTTTCATTGTTAGTATATAGGAATGCAAGGGATTTCTGTGTATTAATTTTGTATCCTTCGACTTTTCTAAATTCATTGATTAGCTCTAGGAATTTTCTGTTGGTATCTTTAGGATTTTTCTATGTATAGTATGATGTCATCTACAAACAGTGAGAATTTTACTACTTCTTTTCCAACCTGGATTCCTTTTGTTTCTTTTTCTTCTCTGCTGGCACAGACTTCCAAAACTATGTGAAATAACAGTGCTTTGCTTATTTTAAAATCAGAGTGTTTGCTTGTTGTGGAGTTGTAAGAGTCTATCCAGAATATATTTCTGAATATAAAGCCTTAATCAGACTTGATTGACAAATATTTTCTCCATTGCACGGGCTGCCTTTTGCGCTGTTCGTGTCTGCTGGTGCACGAACTTCTTCAGTTCTATGAAGTCTAATTTCTCTAGTTCTCCTTTTTGTCATTTCTGCTTTTGTGTCATTGCCAAAGTCATTGCCAAATCCTGTGTCGTGAAGCTTTTGTCCCATGGTTTCTTCTAAGAGTGCTGTATCTTCAGCTTTTACACTTTTGTTGTTGATTCATTTTGAATTAACTTTTGTATATGGTGAAAGGGGAGGGTCCAGTTTCACTCTTTGGCACGTGGATGTTCAGTTTTTTTCAGCACTGTTTGTGGAAAAGGCTGTGCTTTCCCCCATTGAATGGTCTTAGCACCCTTGTTGACAATCATTTGACCACACATACAAAGGTTTGTTTCTGGGCTCTCTGTTCTGTTGGTCTAAATGTCTATCCTTATGTCAGTATCACATCGTTTTGATTATTGTAATTTTGTAGAAGTTTTGAAATCAGGATGTGGTAGACCTCCAACTTTATTCTTCTTTTTAAAGATTGTTTTGGCTATTCAGGGTCCCTTGATATCCAGCTTCTTTTAATGCACCTTAAATTCTCATTAACTGTTTTTAACAGTGACACTATCCCATACTGACTTTGCTGTCAAAGGGCTTTTATTCACTTGGAAAAAAATATGAATAGTCTCTCTCAACCCCAAGTCCTCAGTCCTTGCCCAGGACTTCAAGGCTGCTGGGGAAACCTCACAGATTCTCCTGACTCATCCCCCACGTGAGTCAGCAGGTGTGGGTGTCCCAGTCTTGGCTGGCTGTCCACCACATCTCAACAAAATGATCCAGGCAGACATCACACCTCCTAATTAAGCATCTCAGTCATACAGACAGCCTGAACAGGGAGTTAGCAGCCATCTCTATGTTCATTTCCTTCCTGGAATGGGTGTCAGGGGTCTTGGCACCTTCTGGGGTCTGGGGAAGGTTGGCAGCCACTTTTTCAGCATATCTGTGTTGATTATCCCTGGAAACACAGTCTTGACTATCAAACTGCTCTGGAAATTTGGCGAAATTTCCCTCCTGCCATCTGCCTTTTTGCATCCCTGCCTCATTGCCATGGACACCTGACTCATTTCTTGGAGGATTTCTTTCATTCTGTCTGTAATGGCTCACCCTCTTGACACCCAGAACCCAGAGGAGACATTGACATTTACAGCTGATGAAAGCCCTTGGCTGGGATCTAAGTACAGTCTTCCAGGCTTTGAACCAAAGCATCATCATTGAAAACTAACAACTGCCATCAGTGATGCCCTCTGAGCTACTGTTAGATTCTCCAGGTTGAGCTAAAGACACAGTCTCTGCCCACAAGGTGCTCACAGTCTAGTGGACAGAGATTGCCATAGTGCAAGTACCCACGAAGAGGGCACAGTGGTCCAGAACTCCAGTCTCAAGTCACGGAGTTCTAGGTTCAAATCCCAACAATGTTACCTACTAGCCATGGACAAAATCCTCTGGCAGTCTGTGTCTTCATGTGCTCACACCTTACAATTAGAATCTTATTTAAAATTCACAGCACCCCGAGGAGGGAAGTTCTATTATTTGCAAAGAAGGTGGACCTGAGCATCCATGACCTTGAATAGCCCCCTTCTCTGTTTCTTGATCTCAGGCTAGCAGCTCTCCTTTCTCAACCTGCTTGCTCAGACTGTGTTGGCTCTAGTGTCTGGCAGGAAGTGCTCTGAAAGCTGTTCTCCCTGGCACTAATAAATCATGAGAAGGTTTCAAGGGACCCACGCAAAAGGGGGATGAAGCCTGAGGGACAGGATGAGACATCCTCTCCCAACCTGCTCCCACAGTCTGGGGAGGAAGCCAGACACTGTACAGCAGTTTCTAGGGTTCAATCTGCACCCCATCCACCCCAACAAGGACCCAATAGGACTGCTCTCCCTGGAGCCCCAATGCCTGCCTGCCTGGGATGAAGGTGGGAGGTTCTCCTTGCTCCCAGACTGCTGTCTCAAATTGGTTAGACAAAAAATTCTGAATCTCCCACTGAAACATATACCAGAGTCAGAGAAAATGTTAGAGCCCACACCTCTGCCCCCTCATTGCTCTTCTATTTTCTCCTTCAGTTTTCTCCAGGCCACCTAAGCACCGTTGCGTCTAAAGCCCCAGCCTCTCTGGAAAGGATTACCTGCTCCCTTGCCTTGGGTTGTTCTCTCCCTGCAAACTCTGGATAAACTGAAGTCTGTACCTTCCACTGTAGTGCAATGATTCTCAGTGGGATCCCGGCACTCCATCAGCAGTTAGGGGATGTGTAGGGAATCCTATGGGCTCCCCAGGTGGCTCAGTGGTAAAGAATTCTGCCTGCCAAGCAGGAGATCTGGGTTCGATCCCTGGGTCTGAAAGATCCCCTGGAGAAGAAATGGCAACCTACTCCATAGTCTTGCCTGGGAAATCCCATGGACAGAGGACCTTGGTGGGCTACAGTCCAAAGGGTTGCAAAAGAGTCAGACACAACTTAGTCACTAAACAATAAGCAAAGAATCTTATGGGGAGAGAGGAAAGAACTTCTGCCTGTTTCCAGAGATTCAGATACATCCTGGCCAAATAGCAGAAGGAACCACCGTGGCCACTGGGGCTGGGGTGTAGCCCTTGGATACATGGCTGAGAAACAGCATATCTCAGAGACTCTCTTTGCTTCTTTGGACTCTAAGCACTTAATATGTGTCAATCTGGTCTCTCCAGCTCAGCTTGGGTTTCTCTGAGGGTAGCACTTTCACTTGTCCCTGCACACTTGGTCCTGGGACTTAGGGGCTGGAGTGAAGGTCAGTAGGACACGGGCTCAGGTGTGCAGACACATGTGCTCATGAAGACCAGCAGCAGAGACGAGTGCAAAGAGCTCTACCGGGAGGCAGAGAGCTGGCTGCTAGGCTTGCTCTCAGGAACGGTGCACCTCGGGCAGGTTACTTGTCCTCTGGGCTGCCTGCTCATCTTATCAGAGGTCCCCTGTGACTCTGGCTTCCTCTGCTAGCTCTGGCTTTACTCTGCTAGCTAAGCGTCTCTCTCAAATGGCTCCAGGAGTCTGTGCACCCCCCCCCCCCGCCAACCTTGATGTCATTCACTGCATGGGGCACAGTGCCCAAATGCAGGTGATAAACACACTGCAGACTTACACAGCTGAGAACACAGGGCTGCCCATGTCTTGCTGGCCCCAGGGAGGCTCAAGGTGCATCCCTGAGGCTGGAGCTGGGATGGGGGCAGCATTGAAAGATTGAGGGTGGGGACACAGAGGTGGACAAGGCAGGACACGATGGAGTAGAGTTGGAATGATGCAGTGCTGGGTCTTGAAGGAGCGTGGGCTGAGGGCTGTCACCAGTAGGGAAGCGCGGGTATGACCTGTTTAGAGCAGACATAGCTTTCTCACTGCCAATATGATGTCATTTCCTGCCTTCTGGCCAAGCAATTGTCCCCATCCTGGTGCCAACCCACAAACCCTCCCACCTTGCAAAGCACCGAGTTGATCACATGGCTTAAATCAGTACCGAGCCCACATCACATTAGGAGAGCTTGCCAGCTTGGCAGTGAGACAAGCCTCTGAAGCCAGGATCTGAGTTCCAGCTGGTCTGGGGGCTGCACGCACCCTGGGGCTGGTAGAGCCCAGGCCCAACAGTGCATCAGGGTTTCAGACCCAGGCCTCGCTGACAGCTGACAGGACCCCTGCCTTCAGAAGGGCCCACCCTTGCTCCTAGCTGGGGCCGGTTCGTTAGGGACAAGCCTTCTTCTAAGGAGCATTTAGTCTTTGGTGGAATAATAATAAATATGACTGCAACCAGTTCTGTGCTGTGCTCCAAAGAGACTGAGGGGCTGGTTGTTGGAAGAAAAGGAGCCCACAGGAGGAACGACAGCTTGGGCAGGTGGGCTGGAGCAGGCAGGCGACAGAGAGGATCGAAGACAGTCTCCCATTTCCAGTCTGGAGCAAGGACTTGCTTTTTTCCCCCCATACCAAATGGGACAGCAAGTGCAGTGCTGGGAGCCCAAAGCTGCCCAGAGCTGGGGACTGGGTAGAAATGGTGCCACGTTTGTCCGGCACAATCACTGTTTCCACTCCTGGTTATTTCATCAGTTAGATCATGCTTGTGCTCAGTCGTGTCTGACTCTTTGTGACCCTTTTGCACTATAGCCCTTCAGGCTTTTCTGTCCATGGGATTTTTCGGGCCAGAATACTGGAGTGGGTTGCCATTTCTTCCTCCAGGGGATCTTCCCGACCCAGGGATCAAGCCCCACATTTCCTGTTTCTCCTGCATTGGAGGCAGATTCTTTACCTGCTGAGCTATCGGGAAAGCCCATTTCATCAGGTAACGGGGTTGTAATTTCCAGCTCATGCCGGGCTTCACAGTAATTATCACACAGCTCCAAGTGCACACCTGGTCTTGGCAAGACAGTGTGGGGCACAGTGCCCAGGGTGCCTTTGAAGAAGGGACAGGACAAAAAAAGGGATCATGATTAATGTCTTAGGGGCATATGGCGGTCATGCTGACCTGCAGTGGATTCCAGACCAGCCGGAGAACCACATGGTGCAGGAGCAAATGCAAGCAGCCTGGGTGATTGATGCAAAACACACCCGTCATGAGAGCTCTGCCAATAAACCCGAGGCCCTAACCTACTCCCAGATTCTAGTGGACGCTATCATACAGTAGTCAAGTCACTAATGTTAACATACAGCTCTCTGGATCAGAAAGCATACGGGGCTGCGCACCTGAGTTCTCACTCTGGCTCTGCCCTCGGCAGTCATGGGGCTTGGGCCAGAGCTCAGTTCCTCTCCCTAGTGGGGGCACTAGGTGGCCTCTTGGGTTTTTTCAGGACCGTCGTTGTTTAGCTGCTACCCATGGACTGTGGCCCACCAGGCTCCTCTGTCCGTTGCCATTTCCCAGGCAAGAATACTGGAGTGGGTTGAGACCCCCATGGACTGTAGCCGCCGTTTCCTCCTCCACGGGATCTTCCAGACTCAGGGACTGAACCTGCATCTCCTGCTTGGCAGATGGATTAGTTACCAATGAGCCACCTGGGAAGCGCCTTTTCAGAACTAGAGGAGGGTTTCCCTTCACAACCCAACAGAGACGGATGGCCCAGGGCTAGCCTTCCTCTACGGCAGCAGGAGGAGATTGACTTTTGTCCCCCCCCTTCTGCAGCGGATACTTCTTCCCCGTTTCATGCCCCTCCCCTGACCTTCTGTTCCGCCCATGCCAGTCTCCGCATCACAGGCTCTATCTCTGGACTTCCACTCTCTGTGGTCAAACCTGGCTCTGCCTCTCTAAGCATGAACAGATGCCTTAAGCTCTGTACCTCTATTTCCTCTTCTGTAAAATGGGGATAATGCGATTCCCACTTCAGGAAGTGGTTGAGCTAGTTAATTGGGGGAATGAACATTAAAGGACTTAAGGCAGTGAGTGAGTGAGTGTCCAGCTCTTTGCGACCCCATGGACTGTAACTAGCCAGGCTCCTCTGGTCCATGGCGTTCTCCAGGCAAGAATACCAGACTGGGTTGCCATTTCCTTCTCCAGTGCAGTGCAGAACATAGAATAAATGCTCAGTCAACCAGGCAAATCTGGTTGTTGCTATTGTTACAAAGCCGGTTCTCCCCCTGCATCTTCCTCCACGTCTAAGCTTGTTCTGACTCTCAGATGTACAGACTCAGGATTCTGGCCTCTCAAGCTCAGAAAGGACTTTGGAACCATGAAGTGCCTGAATCCCCTCTAGAATCCAACAGGCTCACCTGGACTGCTGTGTATCGGCTCATGACCTCAACCAGAGCCGAGACCTGCAGGGAGCACTGCTCTTCCCAACCCTCTTCCCTCTACCTGACCTTCCCCCTTAACCCAGCTCAAGTGTTACTTAGGGTCCCCTAGCTCTAGTTGCTGGGGCTGCAGCATAGGAGTCATGGTTCCTTGAAACCCTATGGAGGTGATCCTGGGCCTCGGGACTCACAGCCTTGAGGGCTTCCGGGTGGGGAGGGCAGGGCCATCCCTGCAGCCCTCTCTTCCTCTGGACTTCACAGCAGCTCCCCACCCACCCCATCTGCTGCCTCCTAGCATCGCAGGAAATCATCTCCGGAAAGAGTGGGAAGAAGAAAAGTGCTTTGAATGAGGCCCCAGTGAAGAGTCTCAGATAATTTGGGGGCCAAAAGGACCTTATCTACCCTCCTCCGTATTATAGAGAGGAGAGCGGAAGCCCAGGGAAGCTGAGCCACCTGCTCATGGTCACAGTGGAACTGCAGGCAGAGCCAGATCCCCGGGGGCAGGATGCCAGCTCATCTCCTCCAGTGTCATTCAGTGATTCAGTGGGCAGTGGAAGTTCATTGGGAATCTTCTCTGCACCAGATCCTGGACTCAGGGTAAATATGTAAGGGCTTTTCTCTAGGAGCTTAGAGTCTAGAGGGAGGAGAGTCAGACCAGTAAATAACCACAGTACAAAGAGATAGAATGGTCTAGGGAGGGGGATGCCCCAGGCCCAAGGAAGCATCGAGGAAGGGGGAACCAGGAGGGTTCATAGAGGAGGTGATGGTGCTCAAGCTGCGACTTCATAAGTGAGAAGAGATTCACCAGGCTTTCAAACAGAATGAGGGCACTTTGGGAGCTGATGGGTCCTAACGGCACAGTGTCTCATTCACAAAGCTGGGGGTAGACCCTCAAATTCACAGCTTCACTGTGGCCTCAGTTTCCCGGGGACCACTGCCAGCCACACTCTCTTTCAACCAAGCAGCCTGAACCTTTGGGGGAATGCATAGAATTGTATATTTGCCCCATTCTTGGTTATTTTGATTCTCAAATAGGTGTTTGTGATAACCTTTGTAATTTGGAAACTATATTTTTTGGAGCCGCATCCTGTATTCGTGAACTTGTGAACTTATAATCCAGTTATTGCCTGGGCCGTGACCCTGGTCTGGCTGTCCATTTCAGCCACCATGGTTTCCTGCTGGGTCCCTGCCGAGAGATCCTAGTGCTTTTTGGATCCTTTTCCGTTATAGGTTATTACAAAACATTGAATATAGTTTCCTGTGCTATATAGTAGGTCTTTGTTTTTCATCTGTTTTATATATATAGTTGTGTGTTCATCTGTTTATCCCAAATTCCAAATTTACCTCTTCTCCCCTTTCCCCTTTGGTAACCATTTGTTTGTTTCCGGTATCTATAAGTCCATTTCTGTTTTTTAATTAAGTTTATTTGTATCATTTTTTCAGATTCTGCATACAAGTGATATATGATATTTGTCTTTCTCTGTCTTCACTTAACATGATAATCTCTAGGTTAATCCATGCTGCTGCAAATGACAGTATTTCATTCTTTTTATCTGGCTGAGTAATATTTCATTTTAGATATACACCACATCTTTATTATCCATTCATCTGTTGATAGATATTTAGGTTGCTTCTACGTCTTCGCTACTGCAAATAGTGCTGCTATGAACATTGGGGGGCATGTATCTTTTCAAATCAGAGTTTTCATATTTTCTGGATATATGCCCAGGAGTGAGATTGCTGGATCATATGGTAACACTATTTTTGGCTTTTTAAAGGAAATTCCATAGTTTTTCATAGTGGCTATTCCAATTTACCTTCCCATCAATAGGGCAAGAGGGTTCCCTTCTCTATGCACACTCTCCAGCATTTGTGATTTGTAGACTTTTTTGATGATGGGGCTTCCCAGGTGGCACTAGAGGTAAAGAATCCACCTGCAATGCAGGAGCTGAAGGAGATGTGGGTTTGATCCCTGGGTTGGGAAGATCCCCTGGAGGAGGACATGGCAGCCTACTTCAGTATTCTTCCCTGGAGGATCCCATGGACAGAGAAGCCTGGTGGGCTCCAAGTCCATAGGATTGCAAGGAGTCAGACATGACTGAAGTGACTTAGCATGCACACGTGGACATTTTGATGATGACCATTTTGACTGGAATGAGGTGATACCTCATTGTCGCTCTGATTTGCATTTCTTCAATAATTAGCAATGTTGAGCATCCTTGATGTGCCTATTGACTTCATGTGCCTACATGTCTTCTTTGGAGAAATGTCTGTTTAGGTCTTCTGCCCATTTTTTGATTGAATTCTTTGTCTATATATTTATATGGCCTTCCATCGTAGCTTAATTGGTAAAGAATCTGCCTGTAGTGCAGGAGATCCAGGTTCAATTCCTGGGTTGGGAAGATCACCTGGAAAAGGAAATGGCAACCCACTCTAGAGTTCTTGTCTGGATAAGTGCATGGACAGAGGAGCCTGGCTGGCTACAGTCCATGGAGTCGCAAGAGTTGGACACAACTTAGCAACTATATCATTATATATATGTATGTGTGGTTTTGTGTGTGTGTATGTGTGTGTGTGTGTGTGTATATATAGTGAGCTATATAAGCTGTTTGTATGTTTTGGAAATATATTCCCATTTTGAGGATGCTGGAAAGAGAGGCACAAAGAGGTTAAGCAATTTGCTTATAAGTAATGGAGCCAAAAGTGAACCCAGATGGCCTTGAACTTAATCACTGTGTAAGACAGCCTTAGAGACACCTCTGTTAACATTTTAGTGAATTCCATTTCTATTCTTTTCTTGTGCATGAATGTATTAAAGACTATATATTGATGAAAATGGTATTTTATTTTGGTCAAATTTATAACCCTTTGTTTTTTCAGTTAATAGCATTGGCTAATATTCTAAATCATTATTTTTAACGGCTGCATGGTATTCCATGAATGGGTGAATACTATAATTCACTCCCAACGATCCCTCGTTTTGGATGTTTTTAGGTTGTTCTCAGCTTCTCATTATTCTAACAGTTCTGTGATAGACATCTTTTTAGGTGGTCTATGAACACAGGATTTCCTAGCATTAACTAGTTGCTATGCACAGGGATGGAACTGTTGGCCCAGGGGGTTGCAGAACGATGTCTTTAACACACATTCCTCACCTCCAGCAGCACCTGAGACGTGTTGGCTTCCCAGCTCTGTGGGGGATAAACTCTGGCAGTGGAGTGGAATCTGAGTTGGAAAGAGAAGAAATGGAACAACAGTTGCTGAGTACTTGGGTAGAAGGGAAGGACCTTCTGCAGACAGCCGGAGAGGGGGGCTGAGTCTGTGGAAGTAGCTTAGTGGGGTTTGGCAATGAGGCAGGTGAGCATTCAGAGCAGTAAACCCTTCTCTACACCATACTGTTAAAAACACCTCATAGCATTTAGGCTGACATCACAGTTTCTTAGGAAATATACAGGTTGTATATTTACTTGGGGAGGATGAAAAGAGCAGAGCACTTTTTCTTGATTACCACCCAGGAGTGATTGTTAATGATTGAGTGATATTTCAGTGTCGGTGTGTAACCAGGCTCGGCTGGGTTCAGCCCATGGCCTGTGTTCCAGCACGTGGGAAGTGCCGACAAAGTGATACAGACCCCAGAAGTTCTGGAGTGCAGGACTGAGGGCTCGGAGATGGGGGCCTTTGGCAGAGAGTCTGGGGCTTAAGCTAGGCTGGGCAGGGTGGGTGGAATGACAGCTAAGAGAGCGCCTTCTTGTCCAGGTCCCTTGAGTCCACATCTGGGCTTTAGTCCTGTCCGACTGTGAAAGCTTGATTAAGTATCTCAGCCTCCTGCTTCCACTGATCACCTCATCAGTGAATGGTGACAATAGCCATTGTGAGGATTACCCGCGGTAATAGGTGTGCTGGCCCATGCTAGGTTCTCAGCAAGCCCTGGAGACTCTTATTTCTTGATTAGTGGGTGTGTCTGCGAGGGCAGAGAGGGTCAGGGCCCTCTATAGAAAGCAGAGATACTCCAGTCCTGATTAAAGAAGAGGGTGAATCTGGGTGAGAAATTTGGGCCTCTGGACCCGAGGGAAGAAAGAGGAAACTGTCAGGTCAGGAATGGGGAAGGAGAACTCGGGTCCGTGGGCTTGGGAGGCCATCCACTGGTCAGTGGCCGTGACCCAGCGCGGAGCCTTGCTGCCCATCCTCGGGTTCTGTGGACCACATCCTCCTCACACCCATGCGGGCTTGAGTAGTTAGGGGTGTTCCCTGGAGAAGACTCTTGAGAGTCCCTTGGACTGCAAGGAGATCCAACCAGTCCATTCTGAAGGAGATCAGCCCTGGGATTTCTTTGGAAGGACTGATGCTAAAGCTGAAACTCCAGTACTTTGGCCACCTCATGCGAAGAGCTGACTCATTGGAAAAGACTCTGATGCTGGGAGGGATTGGGGGCAGGAGGAGAAGGGGACGACAGAGGATGAGATGGCTGGATGGCATCACTGACTCGATGGACGTGAGTCTGGGTGAACTCCGGGAGTTGGTGATGGACAGGGAGGCCTGGCGTGCTGTGATTCATGGGGTCGCAAAGAGTTGGACACGACTGAGTGACTGAACTGAACTGAACTGAACTGGAGAGGGGAGAATTTCTTCCTCGGCTCCCACCCTCAAGGCAGCTTCCCCCAACCCCTGCCATCTTCAGCTCCCACACAGCCCCTGTGAAATCTCACTTCTGTGTCTTGGCATCCTGGCTCTGGGTGAACGGAAGTGCTGGGTGTCAGGGGGTGAGGCTGGCAGATGTGGTTGGGGGTGCGGTAACATCAAGTCCAATCATCCCTCTTCCAACTCTCCTCCCCAGTCTCACCTGTGAGAACAAATAAAGCCACATTCTAATTAGACAGGATCTGGGGATGGGTGAAAACTCCATTCTCTCAGCTAATCCTCAGCTCATTCATGATTCTCTGCTTCCTGAGAAAGCCTGGACCACGTGAGCTTCTCCAAGGCTCAAACCATGTGGGTGAGGGATGGCCTCTTCCTTGGCAAGCAGGACAGAGGCTTCGGTATGGGGTCTTTTGCTAGGCTTCTGCTGTCAGGCACATGACGAGCAGCTTCACTCGCTCAGCTGTGCACCCAGCACCAGGATGTGGGGCTTCCGGCCCCCTCAGGGCTGTGCCTCCTCCTCCTGCCGCCCAGGATTGCTCTCGGGAGATGTGTCCCGTCACTGCTGTGTGCTGACTGTTCCAGACGGCACGCCGGGGAGGCTGCGGGGGTGGCTGGCACACCCGGCGGTGCAGGAGGCAGCTGGGGCCTGCCAGTGCCTGTCTTTTCTGGAAGCCCACGCAGGCAGCTTCCGGCTGGTCTGCAGGGCACATATTTCCTGTTTGGAAGGAGCAGCTTTGTGCCTCTGCCAGGATGGGGTGCAGAGGGGTAAAAAGGGCAAGGGCCAGGCTGGATTTGTGTATCCCCTGGGCATGCAGGGCAGGGCAGGAAGGTCACAGATGACCCTACGATGTGACCTTGAGGCAGCCATCTGTCTTTTAAACTACAAATAAAATTCTTTGTGCAAGACCCCAGCTCAATGCGGTTGGGCTTTGGAAGGCACCATGGGATCAGCCCCTTGATCTGTAGCTATGGTGTATTGTTCAGGTCAATGTTTCAATTAGTCTGTTCTCTTTGAGCTCACGCTGACCTTTGGTGGAAAGAGGCTACTACCTGGTTTCAGGTGTGCAGGCTGTACATGGCTCCAGTGCGACTGTGTAAGGAGATCCCTTTCACAGCACAGGGACTGTAGATTTATGCATTTATTATGACAGTTATCCAACAGATGGCAGTCAAGTGTCTTGAGGAAGGGCTCCCTTTATCTCATTTGCACACAGGCACTGTGTGGGCTAACGGTAACCCTGCTGAAAGGTCAGAGAGAAGTAGTTCTAGGGAGAATTTTAGAACAGATAATATGCCAAACAGGTAAACCGCAGGCCAATTCCAGGGCTGGGGCAGGCCCTCTTTAGTCCCCATTTCTCCCATGTTTGCTCAGGAAGAGCGATGAACTCGGCTTGCCAGCTCCTCCTCCAACTCGACGTTCCCCTTTCTTCCCATCTCTGCTCCTTGCTCGTTCACAACCAGGCAGTGAGCTGAAAGGCACACGGCCGAAGTTTGCAGAACTGGACCTGCCATCATCCCCACCTTCGGGAATCCCAGATTAGATTAGCCCCTCTTCTCAATCGGACTCAAAGGAATGGCAGCTTCAGCCCAGTCACACAGCACTGTAAGGGGCAGGGAAAACAGAGCGCCGTTCATGGTCCTTTTCACTCCCCACCCCAACAGAGAAAGGACAGTCATTCCCCAGCCTTCAAAGCCCTAAGCTGTTTAGCTAGCGGTGAAAGTGAAAGTCAAGTCGCTCAGTTGTGTCTGACTCTTTTCGACCCCATGGACTGTAGCCCGCCAGGCTCCAACATCCATGGAATTTTCTAGGCAAGAGTACTGGAGTGGGCTGCCATTTCCTTCTCCAGGGGATGTTTCCCACCCAGAGATCGAACCCGGGTCTCCCACATTGCAAGCAGACGCTTTTACCATCTGAGCCACCAGGGAAGCTAGCGGTGAGGATGCGCTATGACCATCCTGTAAGTAACTGACTCCCCTGCACCACGTAGCACTGCTCCCGTCCAGGCCCCCGAGAGCAGAGTGGTCTGCAGTCCTCTGTCCAGAAACACAGAGGATGGTGCACAAGACGACATAGAGCAGGGGATGGCCACACCTGGCCCGTCGCCTGTCTTTGTGTGGACTGTGAGCCTAGAAAGGCATTTACATATTTGGAGGATTGAGAGGAAATCAAAACAAGAAGAGTGTTTCATGACACAGGAAAGTTCTGCAAAGTTCAAGTGTCCGTGTCCATAAATAGCGTTTCCTTGGAACGCAGCTGGGCCCATTTGCTTATGTAGCATTTACGTAGGACTGTGGGCCACTGCTTGGTGCTACAGCAGCAGAGCTCAGTAATTGCAACAGAGATCAAGAGGCGTGCAAGGCCGAGAATACTTACTATCAGGCACTCACAGAAAAATGTTGCCAGCCCCTAGTCAAGAGCATGAGAGCCCACGAAGTATTCTGGAAGCAGCCCTGGATTTGGAGACAGGAGACCTGGTTTGAGCCTTGCTGACAACATTTAGCAGCTGTGTGTCCTTGCTCTCTGAGCCTCAGTTTCCTCATCTGTCAGGGGGAATGTTCTCACTACCTGCCCACCTCATGTGGCCCTTGCATGGATCACAAGGACAGCCAAGTGCCTTGTGAATTGCAAGGCCTGTGTGAACGTTTAGTATTATATGCCCAAGAAGCTGGGTCATTCTGGCCCCTTCTTTACACCTTTCTTCCATTGTCTTTCTCCAGGCAGCCTTGCTCCCTTGGCCTCTGGGGCGGGGGTTTTTATTGGCTCTTCCCCTTTCCCCCTGGCTGAAACACCCACCTGTGACCAGAATGGAAAGTCTGTGCTTGTTGAAACTCTGATTGCAGGAAGCCGGGGGGCTCTCACGCGACCACTTAAGAGGAAGCCTTGCTGTACCGCGCTGGCCATTTGCCACCTGTGAGGGGATGGAGCCCTGCTTTTATACTTTTATCACAGCTCAGGATGGATGCTGGGCCCTGGACTTTGCTTGGAAAATGGCTAATCAGATACTGTGGGGTTCTGCCTGAAGAGGAAATGTGGGGAAAAGAGAACTGTTATAAAACAAACTTCATTGTCTGTCTATGGGGCCTTTAAAGAATGGATTTAAAAGGCAGTTCTTGCCTTATGACCCAGCAATCCCACTGCTGGGCATACACACTGAGGAAACCAGAAGGGAAAGGGACATGTGTACCCCAGTGTTCATCGTAGCACTGTTTATAATAGCCAGGACATGGAAGCAACCTAGATGCCCATCAGCAGATGAATGGATAAGAAAGCTATGGTACATATACACAATGGAGTATTACTCAGCCATTAAAAAGAATGCATTTGAATCAGTTCTAACGAGGTGGATGAAACTGGAGCCTATTATACAGAGTGAAGTAAGCCAGAAAGAAAAACACCAATACAGTATACTAACGCATATATATGGAATTTAGAGAGATGGTAACAATAACCCTGTGTACGAGACAGCAAAAGAGACACTGATGTATAGATCAGTCTTATGGACTCTGTGGGAGAGGAGAGGGTGGGGAGATTTGGGAGAATGGCATTGAAACATGTAGAGTATCATGTATGAAACGAGTCGCCAGTCCAGGTTCGATGCACGATACTGGATGCTTGGGGCTGGTGCACTGGGACGACCCAGAGGGATGGTATGGGGAGGGAGGAGGGAGGAGGGTTCAGGATGGGGAACACATGTATACCTGTGGTGGATTCATTTCGATATTTGGCAAAACCAATACAATATGGTAAAGTTTAAAAATAAAATAAAATTTAAAAAAAATTAAAAAAATAATAAAATAAAAGGCAGTTCTTGGCCCCTCCTCAGTGTGATCAAAGGCCATAGGCTCTCCATTCAGCCAACACATGGGGGCCCAGGGCCTTGTCCTGCTGCAGAAAGTTCCACAAAGTTTAGGACAGTCTAGCTTTGTTTCAGAATTGACTTCCCCCTGCATCCTGTTCATCCGGCTTCCTGACCCCTGGGCATCGGCCGCTGGTCGCCTCACCTGGAAAGGCCTGGAAGTGTTCTCTGGCCTATTGGTCCCTGACCCTTGGCTTGTCACCCCTGTTCCTTCACTTAGGCCCTGGTTCTCTGCTTCCCAGGCTTTCCCAGGACTAGGACGTGAGCTCCCTAAGCCCTTGGTGGGCTCCTGCTTCCCCAGCCTCATCTTTGTGGCGCTGGTTGCCTTTCCCACCCTCTGAGGTGCCTCCCTGTTCTCCTGGCTTCCCTCCACAGTCGGCGAGGCTGCCCCTCTTGGTCAAGCATCGTGGACTTGCAGAGCGCAGAGGATGTCGCTGCTCTCACGTCCCTCGCCTCAGCTGTTTTCTCCAGTGTCCCTGACGTGCTCAGTGAGACTCTCATATGTGCTCAGCCCTGTGCTGGGGGCTGTGAGAGAAAACCATATGAGACAAGGAAGTCCTGCTCCCAGTCCTCTTTTAAGTTCTTGAGGAGCTTAGAAGTCTCACCTGCAGGAAACAGCAAACAGAACAAGGAGGAGATGGTGAAACTGGGAAATCGTTGACACCGACCACATGGCAGAGCCAAGGAGCACAGGGAGAAAGACCTCTGGGGCCCGAGACACTGAGGAAGGTCTAGGGAGGAGGCAGGCGGAGGGGCTAGGATTTGGGCCTCAATTAAATACCTTTTATTGGCTTCATATACGAGGCATGTTCGTGTGTATGTGCTAAGTTGCTTCAGTAATGTCTGACTCTTTGCAACCCTATGGACTGTAGCCTACCAGGCTCCTCTGTCCATGGGATTTTCCAGGCAAGAATACTGGAGTGGGTTGCTGTGCCCTCCTTCAGGGGATCTTCCCAACCCAGGGATCGAACCCATGTCTCTTATGTCTCCTGCATTGGCAGGTGGGTTCTTTACACTAGTGTCAACTGGGAAACCCATATATTGGGCATAAGTCATCTAAAAAAAGATTCTGGAACATAAAAAATAGAAACCTATGGCAGCAAGGGGAAGATAAGGAAAAGTTGCCTCAGCCCTTAGACTTGTTGAGTCACAAAGAAAATCTAGAGGAATCTCCCTTTTGCAGCACAGAGCAACTCCTGGCTTTCGCTCCCCACTCTAAGGCAAGATCTGGTTGGGAAGATTTGGGCATGGCTTAACATGTTGTCAAGTTTACATTGAGCACCACCCCCTCTTGAGACCATGGCCAAAACTGGTGTTTTGGGGTTACAGAGAATGGATTTCTATTCAATAAATGGAGCAAGATATAGGAAGCAGATATAAGTCTTTAAATAAAATAACATCAAAATGTGTATTTGCTGGCTCTTATTGGTTCCTTTGGTCTTTGAATTGGTTATGGCCTTGACAATTTATATATAAATTTGGTTTTTATTTGCATAATCAGTTTTCTCCAATGAATTTTTATAATGTGACGTGGTGTAAAGAACAGATTGGCAAAAATAGTGTAGAGGCCGTGGGCCCAGCTGGAGTCATTTCAGTATCCGGGGGAGATACGCTGGTGGGTTGGTTGCATTTGGGTTGATTCATGCATCCCAAGGCAACAAGTTAGTAGATGAAAACAGAAGTCCCCTCTACCTCTGATTTGTGCTCTGCATACACAAATCAGCAATGTTCAGCAATGACCTCTGGAAACCAAGTCAGGTGACTTGAGTCTTGCTCAGTTACTGACAGTCGCGGTGACAATCCATGTGCTGCTGGAAAGAAGGGTGGATGGTGTGGTAGCTACTTTGAGGCCTCTGTTCTTCTCTCCTCAGGACCTGAATGACCTGACACTTTCTCTGTCTTCATTTTCAGGTAACAAGTATGAAGTCAAAGTGTACACTGGTGATGTCATTGGTGCGGGCACTGATGCTGACGTCTTCATCAATATCTTTGGAGAGTATGGAGACACAGGTAATAGATTTAAACTCTTCTCAAGCCATTCCCAGAACTTCTTAAGTGGGCTGTTTCCCACCCTTCGGGCAGAGGAAGGCGACTCCAGGCTCCTCTAGGCTCTTCTCTTGAGCCTCTCTCTTCTTCTTGTGATGCGCTTTGTCATGGCCTTCCTCGGGCAGCACGGTGCCCATTGCATCAAGTTTATGTGAATGATGTGCTTTCAGAATAAGCTGTGCTTGGCTTTTGAATTGATTTTAAATCATCCTGCATCCTAGAACAGACCCAAGCTCCACATTTCCAGGGGATTCATTCTCACTTGCTCTATCTCCCTAAGCTCCATGCCCATCTTGAATTATATTTGGGGATGTGACTGGGCATGGCCTGACTCACTGCAGCAGTTTGGGGCAGACAAGAATAGGGCAGGGGGATAAATTGCTCTTGGCCTCATAGGTGGACCAGGAACTGAGAGCACAGACCCAGCTGTAGGTGTTGGAAGGAGGTTCAGCCAGTAGAACTACTGAGACAGGTGGTTTGCTCCTGCTTCTGCCCATTTAAAGGGATACTCTTGTCTGGAAAATTCCATGGACAGAGGAGCCTGGTAGGCTGCAGTCCATGGGATCACTGGGAGTTGGACACGACTGAGTGACTTCACTTTTACTTTTCACTTTCATGCATTGGAGAAGGAAATGGCAACCCACTCCAGTGTTCTTGCCTGGAGAATCCCAGGGATGAGGGAGCCAGGTGGGCTGCCGCCTATGGGGTCGCACAGAGTCGGACACGACTGAGGCGACTTAGCAGCAGCATAGGAGTCAGAAAAGCTTCAGAGACATGAGTTTTGGACGTAATCTATTAAATAATTTAAAATGCACTGCTGGAATTATAAGAAAAAAAGAGAAATCTCCCGGTGTCAGAAATGAGAGAATTTAAAACCGAAGTATTAGCTATGAACTGATGCTCTGAATCTTAGAAGAAGGACACCTTCATGTTCAACGATCTATAGCATGAATTTCCTTACACATTTGGGGTCAGAAAATGATATTTTGGCTCTGTATGAGGCTAAATATGCAAAAAAGCCAGGATCCCTAGAAGTTCACAGGAATATCTTCAGTGAAAAAAGAGACTAGGAAAAAAAAAAATTGCTCCTCAGTAGAGTAAACTTATCTTTGTAAGAACTCTAGATTAAAAAAACAGTTGCTGGGGAATTGATACTTTAGGCTTATATACATACAGGCTTGAGGTGTCATTTTACACTGCACATGTGATTTGGGAACCCTCTCCTTCAGGTACAGAAAATTTGTTCCATGCCAGTGGTTTAGTTGCTAAGTCCTGTCCGACTCTTGCAATCCCATGGACTGTAGACTGCATCTCTTGCATTGGCAGGCAGATTCTTTACATTGAGCCACACGGGAAGCCCCCTATGACAAATACAGGAAGCAGAAATACAGGAACTGAAAATACAGTTACTAGATACAGACACTTAGTGGATGGGTTAAACAACACAATTAGAAATTGTTTAATAGATAATTAGTGAACTGTAGAAAAATATAAACAAAATATGCAGATGTGCAGAGACATAAAGGGTTGAAAAATACCAGTAAGAGGTCCCGAGATGTGGAGGAGGGAATATGCCCTGATATGTTGAATAGGAGTTTCGGAAACAGAATATACAGAATAGGCGAGAGGAAATATTTGAGGAGATGATGGCTGATCACATTTTTTTTCAGAATTAAGCAAAGATATGAATCTTCAGATTAAAGTAACAAGAGACATTGACCAGAATAAACAAGAACAGATCTTCATTTAGATACATTGTGGTGACACAAAAGGCCAAGAGAAAGATCTTAAAAGTAACCAGATTTGGTGGATTATCTTCTATAGAAACAATTAGATTGATAGCAAATTCTTATCAGCAGCTTATAGAGGATACAAGTTCGTGGAACAATATTTTCCATCCTCTGGGAATTCCCTGGGTTCCAGTAGTTAGGACTCTGTGCCCTTACTGCTGAGGGCCCGGGTCCAATCCCTGGTCAGGGAACTAAGATTCCACAATCCCACAAGCTGTATGGTGTAGCCAAACCTAGAATTCGATACTCAACTATTCCAGAATGAGGGCAAAATTAATGGATTTCCAAGCAAACAAAGAGAAATAAGACTTCCCACCCAAAGACACATGCTTAAACATGAGTTTTTCATTGATTCATGTTTAAACTCCTGAAGAATATACTTTAAGAAAAAGAAAATTGTACCCAGAAGAAATGTGTGAGATCCAAGAAATAAAGGTGAGCCAAAAAATGATAATTATGTAACAAATTTAAGGAAGCGTTAACTGTACAAAATGATAATATTAATAATAATAACTATTACCAAGATATGAGAAAATATGGACCCTAAACACTAAAACACAGTGATATTTGAGAAAGAAAGGAGATAATAAGAATTAAAACATAACTTGGTTGCAGTCCATTTGCTGACCCCAGGGAATAATTAACTTTAGACTTTGCTACATCAAGTATGCAGATTAAAATTGTATAAGTAAGCACCCCAAAGAGAAATGCATAAGTTCTAAACCAGGAGAGGAAATGAAAGGGGATAAAGACTCAATCAATCCAATAGAAATCAGGAAATGAAGAAAGAAAAAGCATGCTAATAGCAAAAAGTAAGATAAATGTGTAAATAATACAATAAATAGAAATAAACTAAACTAAATTCATCCACCTAAGAATAAATGTTCTCATATTAAATTAAAAGAAATAAAATCCAGCTTAAATATATGATACATAAATTTCTGAGAATATATAAAATGAAATTAAGTATACCAGGAACATACTGTCTACAGGAAAGAAGCTGGTGTACCTATATTAATATCCATCAAATTAAACTTTCAGACAAAACACTTCATTAGAAATAAGTATCAGAATGACAAAAAGAGCAATTAACCTGGAAGATAGGATAATTCTGAACTTATATAGATTTAGCAACATATTTTTAATACATGTGAAGCAAAAAGTAATAAAATTCTTGGAGAAACTTGACAAGTACATAATCATAGTGGAAGATTTTAATACAATACTCTCAGTAATTGATGAGTCAAATAGATAAAAATTTAGTATGGTTGCAGATTTTAACAATGGTTAATAACCTTGGTCTAATATAAGTATGTAGATTCCTAAATCCAGTGGGTAGAGAATATACATTCTTTTCAATCGCATAATGACAAATGCACATGAATCAATAACATAGAGACAACATTCTTTGATCATAAATCAATAAAATTAGAAGAAACTCCAACCTTTTACCCCATTTAGAAACAAAATTTAATTTTCAAAAAAATGAATGATCATCTATAAAATCCAGGAGAATTAAAAAAATCATTAGAACCATGAGTAAGTTTAATAAAGGTGCTGGATATGATTAATACAAAAATATTAATAAAACAGTAAGCACATATATTATTTAAAAATATATGATTTATACTAGCTTTTGGTATTAAGAAAAACTCTGGAAAAAATAAAAATTTCTACTTAAGAACATGCAAGAATACCTAAAAAATGGAAAAATATATTATCCTCGTGGATGAGAAAAGACTTAAACTCAGTAAGATGTCCAAATTTCTCATTATTCTATAAATGCAATGCAGTTTCAGTCAAATTCCCAAAAGGCAATATTCCACAGCTTAAGCTGCTATTAAATTCATGTCCACATAGGGCTAAGTATTGCCAGAAAAATTTTGAATAATGAAAATAATATTGACAATATTAATAATATGAGGATATTTACCCTCCTGCTGCTGCTGCTGCTGCTGCTAAGTTGCTTCAGTTGCGTCCGACTCTGTGCGACCCCAGAAATGGCAGCCCACAAGGCTCCCCTGTCCCTGGGGTTCTCCAGGCAAGAACACTGGAGTGGGTTGCCATTTCCTTCTCCAGTGCATGAAAGTGAAAAGTGAAAGTGAAGTCGTTCAGTCGTGTCCGACTCTTTGCGACCCCATGGACTGCAGCCTGCCAGGCTCCTCCGTCCATGCGATTTTCCAGGCAAGAGTACTGGCGTGGGGTGCCATTGCCTTCTCCATTTACCCTCCAAATACTAAAATATTCAAATCCCCCAAAACTACAACAGAGTGATATGTACAGAAGGAGAAACAAATAAACCAATAGAATAAAGAGTCTAGAAATACACAGAGAGTGGCATTATAAATCTGAGCAGAAAGGATGAAATATTCAATTGCTGGTGTTAAAACAGTTGTCTAACCATGTGAGAAAAGATAAAAGTCAATCTTTTTACCTTTCACCACACACAAAAATAAGTTCCAGATGGGCTAGAGATTTAAATGTGAAAAAGCAAACTATGACTTTTTAGTAGAAACTTTAAGAGTGTGTCTTTTAAAAATCTCAGTTTAGGATAGAGTTTCTTGAACAATTCACTAACAACACAAACAACAAAAGGAAATATTGATAAAGTCCATTAAAACAAGAAAAAGTCTGTATGAAAAAAGGAAAGACAAAGAAAAGGAAAGACTGTAGACAAAGGAAAAATATAATAAAGTATATGAACAGAAAAATTATGGACAAGCAAAGCCTGAATGGCCAATATATATATGAAGCAATCTCAAAATATATGTATATATATATGAACATCTTTCAGTCTTTTCAAATAGTCAAAGGAATGCAAATTAAAACCATAATAAGACACCATTGTACACACATGAAACAGAAGTTTAAATATATGTGTTAACAATGATTATGGGGAATGCAAACCCTCAAAGGCTGCTGGTGATAATTGATGTAGTACAACCATCTCTGAAGGTGGTTTTGCAATTGCTAATACACTGAAGATGAGCACATCTCAATATCCAGAAACTCTGTAGGTGTCCAGTCAGATCAGTTTTTACAAATGTAGGGCAGAAGGTTAGTACTGGAGAGTCCATTTCAGTGGTATTTACAATAGCAATCAAATAGAAACAACCCAAATGTGAAAGAATGCACATACAATCGTGTTTTCTTCATTCAATGACTGTTATACAGAAGTTGGGTGAATTCGGTTACTAGCATCAACAGAATAATCTCGAAGGAGTGATATTAACTTCACAAGAGTGTGTGATGATAAGATGATGGTAACACGAGCAACAGTAAGAATCCCAGCCCCTGACACGGCACCTACCTACCACACTCCGGGCACTACCCTAAGGGCTTTGCACACATTCATTCAGTTAATCCTTGAAACAGCTCCTATGAGGTGGAGTCCTTATCATTCCCACAGTACAGACAAGGAACTTAAGACAGATGCTCACTATGATGTTATTTCTGTAAAATTCTAAAACATGCAAAAATAGTATATGTTCTTTATGGATACATACATGCACAAACAAAAATTCATGAAAATAATGGATGCCAGTTGATGATACTGTTTGCTTATGGCAGGGTGTGGCAGGTGAAGGGATGGACTATGAGGCTTTAGACCTACCTGTTATGTTTAATTTCCTTTAAAAAAGAGAAAGGCCTAAGTTAATTACACAAAATGTTAATATCTGGTATACCTCTTATATCTGAATGGGGGGTACAGGGATGTCTAATATTTTCTATATGTGTGAGTTGTGGCAATCTAAAATTTAGAAAAATTTAAGGAATCGACTTTTAGAAAAGAAAGAAAACAGGAAGGATAAGCAAAAATCTGGTGCTCAGATGGGCTTGTAAGGGTTAACATGACTGGTAGACTTGGGAAGGCAATCGTGGAAAACTGAAAATGAGAAGGAACAGGCTGGCTCAAGTCCTAACTATGTGCTTAATACCTGTGTGACTTTGGCAAGTTGTTTCACTTCTCCAAGTCTCAGTTTCATCATCTGCAAGACAAAGTTAATAATATTTCCCTCTTAGATTGTGACAAGGGAGCAAGTGAGGGGGAAAAAAAGTTAAACATGCAGCAGACTCTGGTGATAGTTATCATAGCCGTTTTCCAGAGGAGGCAAGCCTAAGGCAGCCTGCTGGCTGATGTCAGGGTCTCAGCCACAGCCTGTAGACCAATGACCATGGCTGTGCTCCTTGTTCAGGAAAAGCAAGGCAGGGCCTCAGGTCCGGGGACTGGGGTGCAGGTGGGTTTGCTAGGGTGGGGACCCTGGGCTAAGGCCAAACTCAGAGACCCAGTTATGGGTCCTGGGCACAGGCCATACAAGGTGAGCCTCGGCCTTGACTGGCAGCTGGAGGGGTTTAAGGAGCCTATAGATCTTGGGGTGAAGCTACCCTTTTGAATAAATTAATAAACTCTATTCTTTAGAGTAGTTTTAGGTTCACAGCCAGATCGAGTGGAAGTACAGAGAGTGTCCACATACCGCCTGTCCCCACCCACAGCCTCCCACCTGGTGACTTTTGAGACCGTTCTGCAGTGGGCAACCCATTAAAGTTTGGAGCCAGTTCTCTCTCCTCATCTGGTCTCCTTTGTACAAATAACTGCCTTGTGTGTCTGTGTGTACAGGTGAGCGTAGGCTGGAGAATGAAAAGGACAACTTTGAAAAGGGGGCTGAAGACAAGTTCATGTTGGATGCCCCCGACCTGGGGCAGCTCATGAAGATCAATGTTGGCCACAACAACAGGGGGGCGTCTGCGGGCTGGTTCCTGTCCAAGGTGGGTCCAGCTGCCTGTCTGTGGTCCCTTGGCCTGGGAAGGGGGAGTTCTGGCTCCTCAGAGGCTGTACTTCAGACCTAGACTCCCTCTTTAGGTCCATCAGCCTCCACCCTTCTACCTAAGCTCCTGGTCAGCCATGCTGCTCTTCCCACAGCCTCCCAGGCCTTGCCTGTGCTATCCATCGCCTTCCCAGAAGGACAGCTTCTCTCATCTGCACCCATCCAGGGTCTTCCCTCCTGCAGGCCTCTGTCACTAAGCCTTCCCTGACTCTGGCCACCAGAACCTCTCCCTCCCATGAGTGTCTATAACCCTGCTGGCCTGTAGCATTCATTTCACCTTAATCATAAGCTACTTGTGACTTATCTTGGGTCGTTGCTTTGTACCTCAAACTTCTGGATCTCAGATCCTCAAAATTTCACCTATCCAGGACAAAGTTAAGAGTCAAGAAGAAAGCAAAAAGGCTTCTGAGAAGCTGAGATATATCTGGCTCAAAGTTCACAAGAAGAGCTTATGCCCCAGGTACTACCTTGCTCTGCCCTGATTTTGAAGGCAAGGCCCCTCAGATTCTCACTCAGTCTCATGCTTGCTTATAATCCCTTCTAGCAAACTTGCTACCCATAATTTTAAACCTATATAGCAGAAAATTAGAGGTAGAAAGAGACACTGAAATTGGTGGGGTTATTGAGAACTGTAATGGAAAGTCAGAGAAGACAGAAAAAGTCAAAAGAATATTGAATGATCATGGAAGTCTGAGGTCATTTAGAAAAGGGCTACCAGCCTTGGCATGTGTCTTAGTCATGAGGCTATCCACATCTTTCAGCTCATCCCAGAATGATTGGAAAAAATGGATGTGTAACATATTTTGAAAAATATCTTGAAAAGCTCTTACTGCTTAAAAACATAACACCCTTGGATTTATAATAATCTGACTACTGAGAATGAGACTGTCTGATAGTTGAGGTTTTGCTACTCCTTAATTTTGTATACTATGCTGTGGCAGTTAGGAACGTGCTTGACTGCAAAGATCAGAAATTGAGGAGCAATCAAAGGCATATTTCTCTCATCTCACATGAATCCAGATGTGGCCAGCTCAGGGCTGCTGCAGCGGCTTCCTGAGACCTGCTGTCTCGCTGAGTCACTGTCTTCAACACAGCGGCTTTCATTCTCCAACTCGGCTCACGATCACATTTTGGCCGTTGAACCTCTAGGCATCTTATCTGTGTTCCAGGCAGGAAAAAAAGAGAAGACCAGAGGGGAAGGACTTTTTTTGTGGCATGCCTTGCCTTGGTTTGAGAGAAGCATAACCCTCTTTGGAACCTCTGCCTGTGTTGTGGGGCCACCCTAGTTATACTGGAAATTGGGACTTCAAGTAGGTTTTCCAGCCGTTATGGCAGAAGTAGGCTAAGAAGGTGATTGGAAAGGCTGTTGAGTAAGAATCCTTGAGTGTCTGCCGCATGTCTCCCCGTAACCAGCCTGAAAGTTCCTTGAGGGCACCTCCCCAGCTCTTGGCATGGGACACGGTGCTGAATCAGCAAAGCAAGGAATGGCCAAGTTTTTTTGGAAAGAGGGGGCTTCCTGGCTGTAAGAACAGCCAGCCTGATGCTGAATAGGGTTTCCGGAGGTTAAGTGGAGCTGCTGCTTGGATTGGAGAAGAAATGGGGCAGGAGTCCAGAACCTAGAGAGCCAAAGCCCAGGCAGAAGTGTGCCTCAGCACAGAGGAGGCAGTGTGCTCTATGACCTCAGCCAGAATGGGGCACAGAGAGATTCCTTGGAGTCCAGTCCCTTCATCCTGGGAAAGAAGATTGTCAAAGTGAAAACGCAGGAGTAGCTGAGGGAGCTGCAAAGTGCAGCCGAGGGCCTGAGGGTGACCTTGACATAGCCGTTGCAGCTGTACCTCGGGAGGTCGGGTCCCTTCTTGGTCACCTGGACCCTCACCCCTGGTGCTTTCTGAAGCTCTGTGAAGCAGGTGGTTCACACACGGAAACACGTCCTTGTGTTATCTTCATCTCAAAGCAAGGGCAGCTTGGCAAGGTGTGAGACATAGGGTAAGAGCACTTTTCCTTTCAAACGCTGAAAATCTTGTTCCGTTACCTTTTGAAATTTGACATGGAAGCCGCACAGACTTTTGTTTCTTCCTGGACAGCCTCTTTTGTGGTGTTTTTGTTTCAGCTAGGACGCTTGTAGGATTTTTTCTTTTTATTTATAATTTAAAAGTCTTGCCAGATAATGTCTATGAGTAAGGTCTTTGTTAGTTCATTTATCTCCCCTTACCCCCTCTCCCTTCCCCTTCCTTCCTTCCCTCCTTCCTTTGTTTTTAAAAGAAAAGTGAAGTGGCTCAGTTGTGTTTGATTCTTTGGGATCCCATGGACTGTAGCCTGCCAGGCTCCTCTGTCCATGGCATTTCCCAGGCAGGAATACTGGAGTGGGTTGCTATTCCTTCTCCAGGGGATCTTCCTGACCCAGGGATGGAACTTGGGTTCCCGCATTGCAGGCAGACTCTTTATCGTCTGAGGCACCAGGGAATCTTGTTTTTAACTTCTCTGTAACATTATGATGCCTAGGATATTTTTTGTTTGTTTATAGCTCAGAAAAGCTATCTAGTAAATATACTAAGAGATGAGAAAATATACTAGATTCTTGCTTGGATGGCTTTATTCTGATCTTTTCTTCAGGAAACAATTATCCATTTACTGAATCGCCACTCTCTGTTTTCAAAAGCTTCCCCTTTATTATTTTCATCTCTATTTTCTTTGCACTCCATAAGAACTTGTCAAATTCCCTCCCATCTTATTATTGACTTGCTTTTTCAAACCACCAGTTCTGTTTCTTTCTCCTATTAATATGCATTTTAATTCTGAATGTTTCTTCAAATTATTTTTTCTTCTCACAAAAGTAATATATATATTCATTGTAAAAAGTTTAGGAAATGCAAATAAGCAAAATTAAATAATCTGAACCACCATAATTTCACCACCCAAAGGTAACCAGTGTTCATGTTTTCATACATATCCTCCAGGCATTTTTCTGTGAATTAATACACATATGTCATTTAAAATAATGGGGTCATAATAAGCACAATATCTTACAAACTGCTTTGTCTCCATTTTCAAGTGTAATATACATATTTCCTCATGCTATTTAAATAGAATAATATTGATATTTCACAATGCAGTTTTTAATGATGATAATACTTCACTACCCAGATATACCATGAAGTATTAAACCAATTCCTCTTTGTTGAACATTTCAATCTTTTTCCTCAAATTTATTGAGGAAATAAACTGTGTTATGACAGACATTCTCATAGCTTATCTGCATACACATTTATGATTATTTCCTACAATTAATTCCTAGGAGATACTTTAAGGTCATGCAGAATTGTAAGGACACTGATGAATTTGCTGCTACACAGTTTTGCTTTCCTTGATATGTTTCCTCATGTGATCTGGCTCTCTTTTCATATCATCTTACTGCCTTTTCGCTGCAGCCCTTCCTATCATTAAAGATGTTCACCCCTGTTTCATAAAGACTGTATTTTGTTGCATTCTATCAAGCAAATCAGTTTCTTGTAGGGCTTCCCTGGTGGCTCAGATGGTAATGAATCTGCCCGCAATGCGGGAGACCTGAGTTTGATCCCTGGCTCAGGAAGATCCCCTGGAGGAGGGCATGGCAACTCACTTCAGTATTCTTGCCCAGAGAATCCCCATGGACAGAGGAGCCTGGTAGGCTACAGTCCATGGGGTTGCAAAGAGTCAGACACAACTGAGCGATTAAGGACAGTTTCTTGTCTTCTTTTTCTATATCCTTTATCCTCTTATTATACTTTATTCTTTTTCTGTATCCTTTATTCAGTCCTTTCCAGATTTCCGCTCTTCTTTTCATTCTTCAGAATGATTTTTCCTTCTTCCCTCTCTCCTTCCTTTCTTTGCTTCTTTTTCCTTTATGTTTGCTACTCAGACACTGTTTTAAACCAGAAGCCAAGCAGGCTACTTTCAGCGTGAGATTGGTTATTTTCTTCGGGGCCAGTATTATGTGTAGGGGTGAGTTCAGGGCCTGGCAGGCAGGTCCCCAAGGGGAGTGTGCCTCCAAGTGTTCACTGGCTTCTGAAAAACTCCTAACAGTCTGTTCCTTTAACTTAAGCCAAACCAAAATAATCCTTGGGAATAAGACATAAAAATAATTCTAGTATTTTGTAGGTCAGAGTACCTGGATTTACTAGGTATTTTCTTGAAGGAGGAATTCTGGTGAGGAAGGAAGAAGAGGATTTTAGGTCCCAGGCAGAGTGAGTGCAACCTGGAAACCAGAGGCTACCTCTCATCCCTATGACTACACAGTGCGTAGCCAGCCCTAGCCTCCTGCCTCCCCATGGAGACTGGGTTTCCATGCTGCCCTTCCTCACCTCACCTCCACAGAGACACCAGTTAAAGTGCCGTTAGATTGTCTGCATTTCCACATTCGACAATTCTACAGCAAGTGCTCCCGTTCTAGAAGTGGCCTGGTTGGTTGCTGTGGACACCACATGACAACTGCTCCTTTGATATTTCTGTGTGGGGGCTTGGAAGGATAAATCTGACAGCCTTCATAGGTCGCCTCCCTCCCCTTCTTCGTTAGTCAGTTGTCCATGTGTATTCCTCAGCCCCCTGTTCTTCATTCCTTCCCCGAGGCTGGCGTCTCCCTCCCACAGGCTTTGCACATGGCTTGGGTCCCCATGTCTGCATAGTCCAACATTTGTGACTAATTCACATGATCAGTTCAGCCAATCACCGGCTCCAAAGAACAAGAGTCACAAGATGGAACATCACACTGCCAGTGGGCCTTGCTTTTGGCCCATCTGCTTCAGGAGAGGATTTGCCCGAGGTCCTATAGCTCTCTGGGGCAGGGATGGGACCTGTCCCCAGTCCTCTGGACTCCAAGTCTGGATTCTCTCCACTGTGCCATGCGTTAGAAAATCCGGAATTGGGTAGGTCCCCTGCCACATGCCTTAGGGAGCTTAAGTTCAACCAGTACCACTGGCTCTGACAGGAAGTGGAGATAGAGATTCATGGAGCAGATTTCAGGGACCTCAAGAAACTCAGCGTGGCCTCATGTCACCAATTTATACTTGACATTCAACAAACATTTACTGGGTGACTCTTACATCCTAGGCCCTATGTTATGAATGACTGTTACAATGGACATGGTTCTGCCTCTAAAAGAGATAAGACTGAATACTTACATTAAGGTAGGTTATTTACTGGAAGGCAGGTTACTTACTGTAACCTTACATCCCAAAACTTTAGGGAAAGTCCAGCTTTCAGTGAATGAACATTCTGTCCTAAGGGCCCCTCAACTGTTGATCAATCCAAATGTCCTGGTTTATAAATCAGAAAACAGAATCACCCCAACTTTAATACAAAGCTGGATGAGGCAAGTGTCTTTCATGAGGTACAAACAAATGTTGGGGTTAGCAGTGCCTGACTGGGCGTCAGAGGAGGCTCCAGGGCGGGTCTGTTGGAGCTGGGCCATGAACACAGGCAGGGCTTTGCCAGGTAGGGCAGCTGGAAGATGGCACCGGAATATTGAATAACTCAGGGCCAGGGCACAGGGCTCAGAGAACTGAGGAAGCATGTCAGGGGCTAACTGAGGGCAGGGCCACCACGGGCGTGATCAGAAGAAGCGACTGAAGGTCCTTATTGAATGAGGCAGCCTGGGGCAGTGACGAAGGAGTGGGCACGTGGACGGGCTCAGAAGAGCGGAGTGAAAGGCAGAGGAAGGGCTGAGAGCGCCGGGGGTGACACCGTCCACGTGCTGTCGCCTGCAGTTACTCATGCTTGTGGCGTGTTGCATAGCATCTGACACAGCATTTCAGTGTGATGAGTGAGGCCCAGAGCTTGGGGGCAGCAGGAGGCCGCCCACCCTCTTCCTTTGCTGAGCTTCAGTTTCCCTTGTAGACCATTCCCTCTTTCTTCCATGAGCCCAGGTCTCCTCTACTAACCCCTGGAAGCTGATTTATTTCCAAGTGGGTTTGTAAGCTCCAAAGTCTGCATCTGTTTTTTCTCCTGTGTCAAAACCTACCTGTCCCTTGTCCTATGATCTAAGAACTAGAAATGTAAACCACAGTTCAATAGTGGTTCTTGGGGAGTGCTCTGGTGGCCCACTGGTTAAGAATCTGCCTTGTAATGGAGAGGATGCAGGTTTGATCCCTGTTTGGGGAACGAAGATCCCACATACTGTGGGGAAACTGAGCCCACATGCTCCAGAGCCCCCACGCCACGACCAGAGAGTCCATGTGTGGAAATGAAGATCTCAAGTGCTGCAGCTAAGACCCAGTGCAGCCCAAAAGAAAAAACAGTGGTTCTTGGAATGCGGCATGGCTGCTTATGAGTCAAGCGAGGGCCACCTTGACTGGATAACAGACATGCATTTTCAAAGGGAAGATTGGAAACACCGGTAGGCCTGGCATCATTTTCTGTTCCATGACTGGTGCAGAGAGGGAGCGTTGTGGATCACCCAGGCTGTCTGCATCTCAGGCACCTTGGCATGTGGGCGGGAAGGAGAAGATACTTCAGTTTCCCTGGATTGCCCTGCGTGTGGAGATTTTGTCTCTTCTGCCCGAAATGGGCCTCTTCTCCAACCAGCCTATGTCAGGTTGGTGGAAGTTATTTCCATGTCAAGGAGGGAGGGCTACTGTAGGTCATGGGTGACTCTCTACATCCATCTACAACGTGCTGACTCTAAGACCAGCTCCATGTGCTCACACTGACATGTCTGACCCATGCAGAAGGAAATCAGCCCCCAGGCCCTGGGTCGTGTAGGGGTGTCTGTGAACTGTCTGGAAAGATCCAGAAAGAAAGAAACTCTGCTTGTCAGCTTCATCTTTGGCTCCCCTTTTTTGTGGGTGGTTTATCCTCTTTGCTTCCTTTGTGGCTCAGATGGTAAAAAATCTGTCTGCAATGTGGGAGACCCAGGTTTGAACCAAGGGTTGGGAAGATGCCCTGGAGAAGGAATGGCAATCCACTCCAGTATTCTTGCCTAGAGAATTCCATGGACAGAGGAGCCTGATGGGCTACAGTTCATGGGGTCACAAAGAGTCAGACACAACTGAGCGACTACACTTGCAGGCTTTCATGTTTTTATCCTCGTTGGGGCTTCCCAGGTGGCGCCAGTGGTAAAGAACCTGCCTGCTAATGCAGGAGACGTGAGAGACGTGGGTTCAAACCCTGAGTTGGGAAGATCCCGAGTATTCTTGCCTGGAAAATCCTATGGACAGAGGAGCCTGGAGGGCTATAGTCCACAGGGTCACACAGAGTCAGACATGACTGAAGTGACTTAGCACTATCCTCTTCTGGCTTATTCGTAATGGGTGGTCTCATTATAACTGCTTTGTCCCTGTTCTTGCAAGACAGAGTGGGCCCCACCTTGGACAGACCCCTTTCTCTAGCTGCCATCTCGCCTCCGAAGGCTCATGACCCCTGGTTTCCCACAAGCTTCTTGGAAGGTCAGCCCTGCCTGTAGACTTGTCTGCAGGTGGAGAATATTCCTCCAGGAGATGATGGTTCTTGTTTGCCATTAGGTTATTGCTTCTGTTTCTCACACACACTCCACGTGTGTGCTTCTATATCATTCATGGTAAGGTCGCTTCTATCCTTCCAGTCTTACTTTACTGTTGTCTCTGCTAGAGCAACAGTGATCTGGAGGGAGCACCACCATTTCTTTCAGTTAGCAAAAACCACTCCTGAGCTGTCTTGAATTCTTAAAAGGAACGTTATGAAAACCCAGGCATGTCTGGGCAACTCATGAGCTGAAGTGGGAAAGCTGTTTGTCCTTCCCCAGAGAGGCCCTCAGTAATGTCCCTTGAGCAACCAGGATCATGGGTCCCAGGCCACAGGACCCTTATCAGCAGAGACCAGAATGCCTTTGGGAGAACCGTCAGCCCCGCCTAGGGACAGTCTTCCTGCGGAAGTGCTGGCATCAGCTCCTTCTATATCTCACTTCTCTACTCCTTCCCACCAGGCTCACCACTTGCTACCAGATATGTTCCAAAATGTTCTACCCTCTGGGAGCCAGCTTCCTCTAGCCTCATCCTGCAGACTAAATAATTGTCTACATTTTTCAATATATTGTGTTAGCCGAAAAGTTCACGATGGAAAAACCTGAACAAACTTTTTTGGTCAATTCAATATATCTGGAAGTTTTCTATAACTATCCATGGGCTTTCATCCTTTCTACACCAGTGTTTAAGTCTTCGCCTTTCTTTGTGATTTCATATTTCGGAAAGTCTAATTTTTAGAGTCTTGGCAGTTACTCAAATACTCATTCATATCTTGTCTCTTTCCTTTGTGGTTCAGCTGTGCAGCTAGTTTTACCCTATATAGGTGTTCAATGGCAATACATTCTGTTTTTCAGATTAGCTAAGCTTATTAAGCCAAGAATTGCCATCAGACACCAGGTCAGGAGAAGGCCCTTTATTGATGGCATCTCTGTGAACTTCGAGGGTGGCTGTCATTCGCTCTTGGAATCATGGCTGGCACTCCATTCTGTGAACATTTGAAGCTAGAAATGGTCAATCGGTATATCTAGGTTCACTAGTAGACTCGACAGCTTATCTGATAAACTAAGTCCTTTCTTTCTTCGCCTTGCTTTTCCAACATTGTAAAAGTCAGAGTGAAGCCAGTTAAGAGGTATAGCCCAGATTCTTGGCTCCCCAATCTCCCCCAACCCCAATCCTGGGAGATAAAAGCAAAAGCAGTGAAATGCACAGATAGATGAATTGATAGAGGCTAGACTTTCTTCAGTGGCAGAACCTGCTCTGGACAGACCGCAGTGGTCACTAAGCATTCACCTCTGTACGTACAGATACTTGATAAAATCAGCAAGCTCTGAAGGGTGACTCTTACCAACCAAACTCACAAGGGGCTGATTTATAAACCTGAGCTTGAATGCCACTTTACTTGGGGAGAGAAGGCTGGTCACTGGCTCAGGCCACTGCTGCCCCCTGGTGGGTAGTATCCTCAGGAGCTGGTCATGAGCCCAGAAGTTTCCTTAATGAACACTGGGTTAGAATAGAACTAGGTGAGATGCCTTCGGGTAGGTCAAGACATGCCCTGTTTCCACATATAGGTACTTTGATCTTAGGAAGTGAGTTTTCCACTGAAAATCAGCCCTATTCCGTCAGGCAGCCCTGGGAACACTCAACCTGTCTGTCACCAGGTATGTCTGCCTTCCCATTACGATAGAAGACTCGACCTGGTTATTGACAATCAGTTACCTTAGAGTGAGTTTTCAGTTGGGTGTTTCTGGGACATTTTGGGAGGGCCTCTCAGCATCTTGGTGAGCTTGAGAAGATACATTTATCTCAGCCTTGCTGACCTAGCTCACGTGTGCGTCTCCCCAGGGGCTTCATGGATGCCCAGATCCCCTAACGTCACTGTCCGTGGCTGACATTTTCTGACCTGCTCACCAGATCCCAGGATTCAGTGTGCCAGAATCAGGGCTTCTAGATCTCTTTATGTGGACTCTCCTTCTCAGTAAGAAGGCCAGAATCCCAAGCTTCAGCAGGTGAGGAAGATGATGATCTTGGTGCTGTCTGCAAATCCAGGCTTCCAGTTCTGGCCCCTCAGTCTCACTGGGCTGCTGCTGCTGCTGCTGCTAAGTCGCTTCAGTCATGTCTGACTGTGTGTGACCCTGTAGACGGCAGCCCACCAGGCTCCCTCGTCCCTGGGATTCTCCAGGCAAGAACACTGGAATGGGTTCTCATTTGGCACATTCTGCCAAGTTTCTTGCATTGCATTTTTAAATGGTCATCCGCAGAGGAGGGAACAAAAGCTCAGTAATTCAGGAAGGAGGTAACTTCAGTCACGCCCGTGTGACTCTTAGTGCTTTGCGAGGTTTTCCTGACAACAGGTGTGTCCTTGTGATAAGCTCTCCTTGGGCCACTAAGAAGATGAGAACATATTCTTAGAGTTCACTCAAGTGATGGAGGAATGGATTTGGTCACCACGTGTGACCTCCATGACACTTAACCTTCCTTCTCACTGTCTCTTTCCCAGATTGTCATTGAAGATATTGGGAACAAAAGAAAATATGATTTTCCTCTCAACCGCTGGCTGGCCTTGGATGAAGATGACGGCAAAATCCAGAGGGATATCTTAGTGGGTGGAGCTGAGACCACAGGTAGGGCTGAAGAAAGGGGAGGTGCAAACTGGCTAGTATTTCACCTTCTGTGTGAGGGTCGGTGCTCTCATCTGTGGACCTAGAGGCTTTCAGTCAAGTGAGAAGCAGCCGTGTCTTCAGACAACGTTCCTCCTGCCCCTGAAAGTGCTCTCCGCTCCTCTGGGCTGGAGTCTGGGCTCTGTTGATGCTAGAGGAGATGGGGAAGCACCCCTGAGGAGATGCTGACTTCCCGGGAGAAGAAGTTATCCACAGGACGGAGCCAGTCTGTGAACCTGTGTCCTTTTACGAGGATCTGGACTCACTCTTCCCTCCTCCTACTATGAGTGCTTCCCACAAGCCAGGCTCTCTGTAGGCACCTGACCCATGTCATCTCCTCTAGTCTCCACAGCACCCCCTACAGTATGGAACAGTTATCGTTCCCATTTCACAAGAGAGGAAACTGAGTCACAAGTTGAGAGACCTGTTCAAGGTCACACAGCTGGTGAGTGACAGATTCAGGATTTGGTCTGCCTCCTAAATCTCTACCCTGTATGAGTTCCATGGACAACTTGAAACTCCCAGCACAGAAGTTCATAGGTGTTCCCGAAGATCGATGTTGGTGAATGCACACAGCTGACAAGGTGCCCTGGGGCAGACCCTCCCATGGCTCCCACTGCACCGAGGATGGGCCCAAGTTCTGGGGTATAGGACCAAAATTGCTCCACGGCTGGGCTCCAGCTGACTGTTTCAGCAGCATGTTTAAACACCGTCTCCCACTGCTCCTGCACACCCTCCCTCTCCCCGCCCCATCTGCCCACCGTCCACTCTGTCCCGCATCTAAACCCACCCCCATCTCATCCACACGCCTTCCCTCTCCCTCCCCCGAGCTGCCGGCCTTCCTCTTTCTCTGCCTTTCTCTTTGGAATATGCTTTCCCCTCAGCCTGTGAGGCCATTTCTCTTCCCTCTTCTCAAATTCCTGCTTCCAGTCACTTCCTCTGAATCCCACCCCCACCCCCTCTAGGTGGAGCCATTTCTCCCTTCTTTTGCTCCAGACATTTTGAGTAGAACTTGATGGCTGTTGTTTAGGAAGCCACCTGCTCCTCTGTTCTAGTGCTTTTCTGCTTTTCTCCTTTATATAAAAATATTTTTATTTATTTATTGGTTGTGCCTGGTCTTCATTGCTGCTTGGGGACCACTCTCCAGTTGTAGTACGAGGGCCTCTCACTGTGGTGGCTTCTCCTGTTGCAGAGCATGGGTTCTACAGCACGCAGGCTTTAGTGGTTCCCCAGCTCTAGAGCACAGGCTCAATAGTTGTGGCACTTGAGTTTAGCTGCTCCGGGCCACGTGGGATCTTCTTGGACCAGGGGTCCAAGCCCTGTCTCCTGCGTTGGCAGGCGGATTCTTTACCACTGATCCACCAGGGAACCCTCCAGTGTTTTTCAACCTTGGCGTTGTGGTGCCTTGGCCTTACCTGACCATTGTTGGGTGTGTCGTAAGTTTGTTACTAGAGTTTGCCAATCATTTACTTAAAAACATACACTAGGGCTTCCCAGGCGGGTCACTGGTAATGAATCTGCCTGCCAAGGCAGGAGACATGGGTTCGATCCCTGATCTGGGAAGATCCCACATGCCACGGAGCAACTAAGCCAGAGTGCCGCAGCTATCGAGTCTGTGCTCTAGGGCCCGGAAAGCACAACCACTGAAGCCCACGTGCCCTAGAGCCTGTGCTCCGCGGCGAGAGAAGCCATCGCAGTGAGCAGCCCGTGGCCACAGCTAGAGAGCAGCCCCCCGCCCAAGGCAACTAAGAGGAAAGCCCAGGCAGCACAACCGAGAGTAAAAACAAATAAATAAAAAATCACTGTCTTTTATGCTTGAAATGGGCATGTGTAAAACATACTGCAATAAAGTTGTTAAAAAATAACATACATGAGAGCAGATTTAATATGCCCCCTTTAACTGTGTTACTATTACTTGCTTGCAGTGGTAGAGGAGGAGGAGAAATGACAGTCTGAAACTGGGATTGCTGACAGCCTAGGCCGTGGCAGTCTGTCGAGAGTGAGAACGTCTCTGGCCACACGTTGTAAAGCTGGAGGCCCCTCTTTGAGGGCGGTAGCTATTACTTTTTATCGTCACGTTCTCCCAAGGCCTGTTATATAGTAAACATTCAGTAAATGTTTGTTGAGTAAGGGAAGGTGCAAATTATGAATGAATAATGTGCTATCTCCCAGAGATGTTTTATTTCTCTGAGATGAGGGGATGAAGTTAGGACGAAAGGGAGGTGGAGGACTAATAAGGTTCAAAGTACCACTTAGAATCCTGGACAGAGTGAAAAAAATGCAGGCCTGACCTTAACAGCATTTCCTGTCGTTTCCTGTCCAAATGCTTGTCTTTGGTGTTTTCCTTTACCCTGTCTCATCTCGGCATTTAATCCCCCTTGCTGACTCTTCTCCAGAACTCTGTGTCCTCACATTGCCTCTGACTGACCAAACCCAGATGGCCCAGCTCCCTCCCTCAGTCTCCTGACATCTCACCATGTCAGGTGGTCAAGAAGGCCATTGGTGCCCATTATTAGAGTTGCACTTCAAGTTATGAGCAAAAGAGCAAGCTCCATGAGTCAGAGAGCCCCGAATATAAATCTCTATTAATCGAGTTGACTATTATAATTAAATGAGACACAATAGAATTCATCCGGCAGCTATTAATAATATGCACATGGTAATTAGCATTCATAATAAGTACTATTCTGAGCCAACCCAAGCTCTTCCTTCTCTTTGTTAGTTTCCTGTAATCATGCCTGACAGCTTCCTGTAACCTACAGTTTGTTCCTAAAGTCAGATGCCCTGGCACCCCAACTCTGAAAAAGATAAAAGTGAAGTGGAGAGGGCACTGGATGTCATCAGAGGAAGAGGATTTAGGGGGGATAGGGGTGTATGGCAGAGGTATGGCTAGGTGCGGGAGAAGGTGGGTAGGACATCGTTACCAGCCTGCACTGACCCCTCCTCCTCCCCTTGTTTCCATACCAGCCATATCATATGTTGTCACCGTCTTCACCGGGGATGTCCGGGGGGCCGGCACCAAATCCAAAATCTACTTGGTCATGTATGGGGCCAGAGGGAATAAGAACAGCGGGAAGATCTTCCTGGAGGGCGGTGTGTTTGACCGTGGCCGCACAGATATCTTCAATATTGAGTTGGCTGTCCTCCTCAGCCCCCTGAGCCGGGTTTCCATAGGACATGGCAATGTGGGCGTCAACAGAGGCTGGTACTGTGAGAAGGTAAGGGAGACCCTGGCCTGATTCAGACACTCTCTTCACTTTGCAGATTGTTGTTGTTCTGTTGTTTTAGTCACCAAGTTGTGTCCGACTCTTTTGTGACCCCATTGAATGTAGCCCACAAGGTTCCTCTGTCCATGGGATTTCCCAGGCAAGAATACTGGAGTGGGTGGCCCTTTCTTTCTCCAAGGGATCTTCCTAACCCAGGGATTGAACCAGAGTCTCCTGAATTGGCAGGCGGCTTCTTTACTGCTGACCCTTAACACAGAAAGATGCACTTTACCACTGAGCCACCAGGGAAACCCCTCACTTGCAGCTACAAACTCTAATCTGAATCCTATTTCCTACTTCCTTTGGACGAGTTACAAAGAACATGGGAAATCCCTTTCACGGGGACGCTGGGATGGTAACACGCCCATCTGTCTTGTCTACCTGATGGTTGGGAATGGGGGCTGCTCTGTACATGCAACCAGGGACCAGACACAGGGTAGGTGATCCAGGGGTGTTCAGCTGATGGTTATAGTCTGTCCTGACTCCTGATGCAGTGTTCCACTTTAGTTTTTAAATGGCTCCATCAACAAGTATTTTTAAATACATGATTTTAATTGTGGAATACTTATGCTTTAAAGAGTATACATAATAAAAGTAAGATATAGAGAATGATTTAAAAGCTCAAATGTTAATTTTGCCTATCACTTAACTTAAAAGAATATTTCCAATGCTTCTGAAACTCCTCTGTGTCTTTCCCCAATCATATAATCCTCTCTCTCCCAAAGAACATATACTATTAAGAATTTTGTCTGTGTGTATATTGTTGGTTACTGGCAGTTTTCACTCAACATTATGCTTTAGAGATCATCTGAATCGATAGCAGAAACTAGACCATCCATTTACCATCTACTCCATTGCATGAATCGATTTCAATTTATTTGTCTGTTCTTCTATTGATAGACATTTTGGGGTTGTTTCTTGATTTTTGCTACTATAAACAATACTTTCATGAAACTGTTGTATGTACATTTTTGTACAACTATGCAGGAGCTTCTCAGGATGGATGTTCTAGGCTGTAAGTGAATATTCATTTCTGAAACTTTCTGCTAAGTCACTTCAGTTGTGTCCGACTCTGCGACCCCATAGACGGCAGCCCACCAGGCTCTGCCGTCCCTGGGATTCTCCAGGCAAGAACACAAGTGGGTTGCCATTTCCTTCTCCAATGCATGAAAGTGAAAAGTGAAAGTGAAGTCGCTCAGTCATGTTCGACTCTTAGTGACCCCATGGACTGCAGCCTACCAGGCTCCTCCACCCATGGGATTTTCCAGGCAAGAGTACTGGAGTGGGTTGCCCTTACCTTCTCCATTCTGAAGCTTAATTGTTTCCAAAGAATTCCAGTTTGTTTTCCAAATCAGTTGCACCATTTTATTCTATCAGCCATTTATACGATATATTTTGTTCCAGACATCCTTGTCAACACTAGATATTGCCTGAATTTTAAATTTGCACCATTTTGGGTATATAAACTGATCTTCTTGTGGTTTTAATTTTTATTTTCATGATTACTACTGAAGTTGAACATCTCTTCATTTCTTTACTGTCCATTCATATTTCCCTTTATGGAAAATGCCTGTTCATGTCTTTTGCTGATTTTTCTGTTGAATAGTATATTGCTGGATTTATTTTTAGGAGTTCTTTATTAAATCCAGAGAGTAAATCTTTATTGATAGTATTATTGTTGTTCAGTCACCAAGTCACGTCCAGCTCTCCGAAACCCCATGAACTGCAGCGCACCAGGCTTCCCTGTCCCTCACTATCTCCCAGAGCTTGCTCAAACTCATGTCCATTGAGTCAGTGATGCTATACAACCATCTTATTATCTATTTCCTTCTTCTTCTCTTCCCCTCAGTCTTTCCCAGCATCAGTGTCTTTTCCAATGAATCAACTCTTCGCATCATGTGGCCAAGGTACTGGAGCTTCAGCTTCAGCATCAGTCCTTCCAATGAATATTCAGGCTTGATTTCCTTTAGGATTGACTGGTTTGATCTCCTTGCTGTCCAATGGACTCTCAAGAGTCCTCCAGAACCACATTTTGAAATCATCATTTCTTTGGTGCTCAGCTTTCTTTATGGTTCAACTCTCACATCTGTACATAACTACTGGGAAAACCACAGCTTTCACTGTATGGACTTTTGTTGGTAAATTGATGTCTCTGTTTTTTACTTCACTGTCTAGTTTTGTCATAGCTTTTCTTCCAAGAACAAATGTCTTTTAATTTCATGGCTGCAGTTGCCGTCTGCAGTGATTTTGGAGCCCAAGCAAATAAAATCTGTCACTGTTTCCACTTTCTCACCTTCTATTTGCCATGAAGTGGTGGGACTGGATGCCCTGATCTTCGTTTTTTTAATGTGAAATTAAGCCAGCTTTTTCACTCTTCTCTTTCACCCTCATCAAGAGGCTCCTTAGTTCCTCTTCTCTTTCTGCCTTTAGGGGGTGTCATATGCATATCTGGGGTTATTGGTATTTCTCCCAGCAATCTTGATTCCAGCTTGTGCTTCATCCAGTCTGACATTTCACATGATGTACTCTGCATATAAGTTAAACAAGCAGGGTGACAATATACAGCTTTGACGTACTCCTTTCCCAATTTGGAACCAGTCCGTTGTTCCATGTCCAGTACTAACTGTTGCTTCTTGTCCTGAATACAGGTTTCTCAGGAGGCAGGTAAAGTGGTCTAGGATTGATAGTATTTTTGATAGTATATGTTAAAATATCTTTTTGTAGTTTGCCATGTTTTTTGAAGGAGAGGAGATTTAAATTAAAAGTAATCTGTCTTATCTTTTCCTTTATGGTTAATGCATTTTGAAAAAAATTTTACTTCTCCTAAAGTTCTAAAGACATTTTCCTATATCCTCTTCTAAAATCTGTAGAGTTTGGTTTTCTTGTTTATATATTTGCATCTTTAATATATCAGGCATTGATATTTGTATGAGGTGGGGATCCAACTTTATCTTTTTCTATATAGATATTTAAATGTCCCACCAACATTTATTGAAGGACTTTAAAAATCTGAGTAAGGTTAAGAATCACCTGGAATTATTTCTAAAAATAGAATCCTGGGCTCAAACCCAAACCTACTGAGTCAGAATTTCCAGGTAATCTGAGTATTTATACATGCTTTAGGTAATTCTTATCATTAAAGAAGTCTAGGAAGCACTGGTTAACTAAATAGTAATCCCTTCCCCACTATTCTGAAAGAGCAACTGTCACATGTCAAATTCCCCAAATACATGATTTGTCTCTGAGCTCTCTAGGCTGTTCCATTTATTGATTTAGTTTATTCCTGCACTAATGCATTACTCACTATCTTCACTTTACACCTTTACACTAAGTCTTGGTGTCTGCTAGGGCCCACTTTATTCTTCTTCCTCAGGTATATATTGACCTATCCATAAGCCTTTATCGTCCATAGAAATTTTAGAATTTTTTTGCCAAGTTCCATGAAAAACTGTTGAACAGAATGCAACTGGGTCTGTAGACCTATTTGGAAGAACTGACATTGTTACTCTACTAACTTTTCCTATTTATGAACATATACAACCCCTTAAAATTTAGCTTTTTAATAATTCTCAGTGTAGTTTTATGTTTTTCTTAATAAAGGTCTTACATGTTTTTGTAAATATATTCATAGAAACTTTTGTTGCTATTATAAATGGTATCTCTTTAAAAACTATTTATTTATTTGTTTTTGGCTGGTGTAGACAGATAGAGAAGTACTTTTGTATATTGTTTACATATAGTTATCTTGCTAAACTCTGTTATTAAGACTGATCATTTATAGTTTTATTGTTAAGAGTTTTTATTCTGAATTGGTGTTAAACTTTATCTATTGCTTTTTCTGTACTTGATTAGATAGTCAAAATGGTTTTTCTTTTTTATTTATTATGGTGAATTACCAGTTCTTATGGTAGACCAACCCTGAACTTCTATAAGCCAAACTTGGTCATAATGAATTTTAATTTTATGTTTCTGAAATTGATTATCCAACATTTTATATAGAATATATTACATACTAATGTCCATGAGTGACATTGGCCTTTGATTTTCCTTTCTCATACAGTCCTTGTGAGGTTTGATCTTAGAATAAAATGAGAAGCATTTCTTCTCCTGAAAGAAGGTAAAATGCAGTGATCTGGTCAAGATAGTGTGGGATTGTGTGTGCACATCTGCAAGAGAGAGAGAATTACTGATTTAAAAAAAGAAAGTTGTGTTTTTGTTTTCTTAGTTATAAAATTGGGGCTTCCCCGGTGGCTTAGTGGTAAAAGAACCTGTCTGCAACGCAGGAGATATGTGAGTCACAAGTTTGATCCTGGGTTGGGAAGATCTGCTTGAGGAGGAAATAGCAGTATTCTTGCTGGGGAAAATCTCGTGGACAGAGAAGCCTGGCAGTTATAGAATTATTCAAGCTTTCCATTTTCTCTTCAATCTGAATGAGCTATATTTTTCTTGGAATGTGTGTATTTGTAGACTTCAACTGTCCTGATATAAAGTCATATACAGTATTTCCTTACCTTTTAACCTCCACTACATCTGTAATTATAATCTTATTTTCATTCCTAACATCAGTTATTCAGATATTCTTGCTTTTTAAAAATATAATTCTCACAAAAGTTTATTTAGTCCTTTCATATAACCAACATTTTTCTTTGTTTATATTCTATCTTTATTTTCTATTTTATTGTTCTTTATTATCTCTTCTAAATTTCTCTGGGTTTCAGTTGTTGCTATTTTTTATAAATTCTTAAATTGTATTCTTAGCTCATTCAATTTCAGCCTTCTTCTTTTCTCATAGTATAAATTTTGATACTATAATTTTCTCTCAAAGTAGTGCTGTACCCGTACCCCATATTATACTTCTGTTATCACTCAGTTTGATTTTATTGTTTCATTTTAAAATTCAACTTCGTTGGGGTATAACTGGCATAAATAAAAAGGCATTATTTTGAACTGTACTGCTCTTTGAGTTTTAATGAATTCATATACACTCATGTAACCATTACCAGAATTAATATATGAAATGTTTCCATTACCCAGCATGTTCCTTGTTCTCCCTCCCAGTCAATCTCCACAATTCCAAGCAACCACGGATCCCATTTCAGTCATTAAAGATTAGATTTGTCTTCTCTAGCACTGTTTCAGGTATTAGTACTTCTTTCTTCTTATTGTTAAGTAGTATTCCATTGTAAGGATATACAAGATTTTGTTTATTCATTCAACTATTTGTGTATGTTTAGGTCATTTCCAGGTTTTGTTTTTTATTTGCTACTATGAATGAAGTGCTATGAACATTCATGTCCAAGTTTTTTAACGGGCATGTTTGTAATTTTATCGGGTAAATACCTAAGAGTCGAATTTCTGTATTCTATGGTAAATATGCATTTAATTTACAAAAGTCTTTTAGACTATATTCAAAGGGGCTACACAATTTTGTATGCCCACCAGCATTGTATGAAAATCCCAGTTGTTTTATAGCCTCACCATCACTTAGTAATGCCAGTCTTTAAAATTTTTAGGTATTTTTATGGATATGTAATGGAATTTAATTTGGTTTTAATCTACATGCCTCTGATGACCACTTACATTGAACATTATTTTTTTATATTCTTATTGATCATTTGTATATCTTCCTTTCTTTTTACCTCTTTTAATTTTTTTTATCTTTTTATTGTTGAATTGTGAGTTCTTTGTGTATTCTTGATTCACGTTCTATGACAGAGCTATATATCTATATATGAATATATAATATATAATTATGTTATATAATATGTATTTTAAATATGATATCCAACTCTTTGGGATCCCATGGACTGTAGCCCACCAGGCTGCTGTGTCCATGAAATTCTCCAGGCAAGAATACTCGAGTGGGTCGCCATTCCCTTCTCCAGGGGATCTTCCCGACCCAGGGATCAGACCTGGGTCTTTCACATTGCAGGCAGATTCTTTATTATCTAAGCCACCAGAGAAGCCCATGATATACATTATATATAAACAATCTCCCAGTATGTGGGTTGCCTTCTCATTTTCTTTTTTTAATTTATTTTTTAATTGAAACCAAATTGCTTTATAATGTGTTGGTTTCTGCCATACAACAACACTAATCAGTCATAATTATATATGTGTGTGCTCAGTTGCTCAGTTGTGTCCAACTCTTTGCAACGCTATGGACTGTAACCTGCCAGGTTCCTCTGTCCATGAGATTCTCCAGGCAAGAATCCTGGAGAGGGTTGCCATGCTCTCCTCCAGGGCACCTTCCCAACCCATGGATCAAACCCACATCTACTGCACTGTAGGTGTATTCTTTACCACTGAGCCACCGGGGAAGACCCAATTAGATATAAATATATCCCCGCTGTCTTTGGAGCCTCCTTCCCTCTCCCCCCCCCCCCCAGGTCAGGCTGGGCTAGCTGTTATTTTACACCCTGTAGTACATACATGTTGAAGTTACTTTCTCACCTCAACCCACCCGCTCCTTCCCCTGCTGCATCCACAAGCCCATTCTCTACATCTGTGTCTTCCTTCCTTCTCTGCAGTAGGTACATCAGTCCCATTTTCCCCAGATTCCATGTATATGAGTTAATATACGACACTTGTTTTTCTCTTTCTGACTGACTTTACTTTGTATGAGAGGCTCAAGGTCCATCCAACTCGCCACAACGGACTCAAATTCACTCCTTTTTGTGGCTGAGTAACATTTCGTTGTTTATATGCACCACAACTTTCTTATCCATTCATCCGCTGATGGACGTCTAGGTTGCTTCCAGGCCCTGGTTTTTGTAAACAGTACTGTAGTGAGCACTGGGGTACATGTGTCTATTTTATATTATGATTTTCTCATGGTTTATGCCCAGTAGTGGGGTTGCTGGGTCATATGGTAGCTTTATTCCTAGTTTTTTAAGGACTCTCCATACTGTTCTCCATAATTTGCCTTTTCGTTTTCTTAATGTTTTTGAAGAGCAGAAGCTTTTAATATTGATGAAAGGCAATTTATCAATTTTTTCTTCTATGATTTGTGCTTTTTTGGTTCTTATTTGTCATTCCATTTGAAATTCTTTCATTACCCATTATTTATTTTGAAATGTAATTTTTAGGTTCCAAATACATTTTGCTTTTTATGTTTTTGTTATTTATTTCAATATTGTTTTAATCAGGAAACATTAATGATGCTATTTAAATTTTTTTGAGATTTACTTTACAATGCACTTCAACCTATGCACATAATTCCAACAGCTGAATTTAAGATTTTGATTTTATTTATAAATTCAGTTTGCTACTTTTGTTATTTGAATCTTCTATCTCCTTGATAGCATTTTGTCTATTTGATTTATTAACTACTAAGACAGATGTGTTGAAATTTCCAATGTCAATGGTAGATATTTAAATTTCTTACTATAGAACTAACAGTTTTCGCTGTGTATGGTTTGAAGCTACATTATGAAATATAGAGTTATTTTAACCTTCTGGTGAATTGAATCTATGCCACAATCCAATCTGATACTATCTTTTTCATAAATTTAGTCCACTTGTATTTATTATAACTGACATGTCTGTTTATCCTGCTTTTACTTTTCTTCTCTTTTTTTGATAAATTGATCAGTTTCCTTGATAGTGATTTGGAAATTATACACTATTTCTGGTTTTTTAGTGGTTACTATTGAAATTTTAGCATACATACTTACTGTGAAAAGACCTAAATTTAATCACCATCTCTGTTTCCCTCTTAGACAATTCAAGAATCTCAGAAATTTCTAATGATAATAATCCTGCATCTAGGTTGTATGCTATTTTTGCCTAGTATTTTAGTTCTATTTTAAATTATTTTTAAATCCACACAATATATGTTGTTTTGTAGAGTCATTATTTGTTCAGATTTGCCAGTGTGTTTGCTTGCCAATTCTTCTTGCACTGAAGACCTCTTTTCTGGTGTCAGATTTCTTCTTACTGCTAAACTTCCTTTAGAAGTTCCTTTGGTTAAATAAGGTCTATCGGTGGTAAACTCTGTTTTAGTTAATCTGAAAATTATTTTTATTTCATTTTCATTCCTGAAAGAAGTTTTGGGATATAGAACTCTAGACTGAATTCTAATTCCCTTATCCCCCAATATCATCTGGCTTCCATTAGTCCAGTTGCCATTTGTCTGTTTTTTTCTTGATGTTCCTAAGATCCCTGTCTTTGGCATTCTGCTTCTCTTCAAAGCATCTAGGTGTGTCTGGGTTAGATAGACTGCCATGTTCTAAACCTATGATTTCAGAATGTGAGTAGAGATGGACAAGGTGTAGGAGAGAAGGTTGAATAAGGATCAAGCTCTGAAGGGGGTGGTTAGTTTTCATATTAAATTATAGATATTAATTATCTTTTATGTGATTGACTTTTTCCATAAGACAAATGTAGGGTATTAATTTAGTATTCTAGTTGTTTGGTTCAGACTGAGACTTTAGGATGCACACAAGGAAGTATGGTGCTCAAAAAGAGTGTGTGTATAGGGAAAAATGTTTGATATTTGCACTAGTAAATTGGAGTATGTATGATACCTTTTTGGGAAGATTTCCTAGAGGAGGTATTTCTTGATCCAAAATTTAATGAGATAGGCTATATGACCCTAAAGGTGAGGCTAAGGAGGCTGTTGAACATTGCAAGGAAGTCCCGGTCAGGGGACTCGCTGCAGAAGATGTCATCTTCCCCCCCAGGTGGTGATTCTGTGCCCCTTCACTGGCGTCCAGCAGACCTTCCCTTGCAGCAACTGGCTGGATGAGAAGAAGGCGGATGGACTGATCGAGAGGCAGCTCTATGAGATGGTGTCTCTCAGGAAGAAGAGACTGAAAAGTAGGTGGAGGGGCCTGGAGCCAACAAAGGCCAGGATCAGACCACTGGGTCCTCCTGCTTCTGTTTTCTTCTGGAAAGGAAAGGGTCCCCCAGGGAGCTCAGTTCTCCAAGGCACAGGCCACACAGTTATATTCATGGCACCAAGGTAGATACTTCGGCAGCCCCAAATTGATACGCTGCTGTGATGGGCTAGTTGTTGAACTGAATGGTCGAACAGAGTGCACTCTGAATGTATTGGCCACAGTCTGGGTGGAGTCTATTCTTGCCCCTACTTTAAACTTACTAACAGACTCTCACCAGGAGACACAGACATAAGGAACAGACTTTTGGACTCAGTGGGAGAAGGCAAGGGTGGGATGATTTGAGAGAATAACATTGAAACATATACATTATCATATGTAAAACAGATGACCAATGTGAGTTCAATGCACAAAGCAGGGGACCCAAAGCCAGTGCTCCGGAACAAGCTAGAGGGATAGAGTGGGGAGGGACCTGGGAAGGGGGTTCAGATGAGGGGGACACATGTATACCTACGGCTTATTCATGTTGATGTATGGCAAAAGCCATCACAATATAAGTTTTAATCTTCCAATTAAAATATTAATTAATTTTAAAGAAATGAACATTAAGGCACGCACTTTGAAATAGCAAGGAATCCGTCATTCCCTAAATTTGGTACTTGCTATTACATAATGGGAGAGTGGGACACGACTGCATACAACCTGCATTTCAGTCTTGATCACCTTTGATGTGCTCATTTTCCCCACTGGAAGCATGAAAATCTTTTCACTTTTTGAAGTTTATGGTGCAACTGGACCTATCTCTGCAGAATTCCCATGGTCCCTGTGGGTCTGGACAACTGACTTGAAGAAAGCTGGTTCCAACTCTCCTATCTTCATCCAGATTTATGGGCAGAAGGGGCGGACAGATGAGATCCTTCTGAATCCCAACAACAAGTGGTTCAAACCCGGCATAATTGAGAAATTTAGGGTAGGAAGGAAGTGTGATGGGGTGGGATGGAGGAAGGAGGAAGGAGGAAGGGGTGTAAGATGCATTTGTCATGGGATTCTGGTTTTCGAAGCCAGGTTTGGATCAAGTTTGAAGACAAAAAGGTAACATAGAGTCCCCAGACCCCTGCAGGAGTGCCACATTTAATCTACAGGCAATGCATTGGGGTGTAGTTTAGATCTGGCCCTTTATCTGAATCAAACAGTTCCAAACAAAGCACGGGAGAAGAAGCAAGTATGGAATGGCTTTGGGCATCCAGGAGCCTGGCGACTTGGGGAATCATTGTAGAACAGAGACCCTGAGCACAGTTAGTGTCAAACAGCCCAACCTGGACTGAATTAGAGTGAGGAGCCAATTTAAGGAAAAGTATACATTTTAGAACATTTAAAAGTAAGTTCAGCTTTAAATTTCCGATATGTATATAAGTAGAGCAGGGCTTGTTTTGCCAACGGAAGTGCTGCTCTGACCTTTAGGTAAGAATAATTTTGTAATTCGTGGCTCTCTTTTCAGAGCACCCTGTTGGAGCTTCTATTATACCTTCAGTTCACTGCTCGTTATGTATTTGTCTTCTCAGCTAGATTTTGAGCCCCTGGGAGAGGGCATGACCACTGTATTGATCTTTTTGTCCGTTTCAGTGCCCAGCAGAGTCCTGGGGCTGTGGGCCTGTGTTAATTTGCAGGGCTGCCATATAGATTTTGTAACTGAAAGCTTATCATTTGGAAGATTTCCTTTAGTCAGGATCCTACTGTGGGTCAGTTATTTTTGTTCAGTTTCACCAGCCCAGGCTGAACCCTGGATCTACAGCTGTCTCGGCCTCATGTGCCATTGGTTAAAGGAGCACAAAAAGATAGAGTATATGAGGGTGGTTTGAAGTAAACCCTGCCTTGATGCTGAAAAAACAACTCAAAGCAGGTGCCCTCCTGGCAGGGGCTCAGCTGTGAGGATAAATACATTTCACTTGATTCTGTCCATGCAAACCTTGTTATTTCTCACCATAGATTGAGCTCCCAGACCTTGGCAGGTTTTATAAGATTCGGGTATGGCATGATAAAAGGAATCCTGGTTCTGGATGGCATTTAGAAAAGGTGAGATGACCATCTTGGGGTTGGAAGGTGATTGGGAGAGGAACCAACATGGTTTCTTTCTAATGACCTTGTCTTGTTAGCTTGCCTTTATCTGTTTGGAGTGTGGATGGGGAAGGGTTACAGTGAGACCTAAAATTGGACACATGACGCACGGAATTCCTGATGAGGACAGGACTTCCAAAGTAGGCTAAAAAGATGCTTAGGTTTCAAGAGACTTGCCTTGTGTCCCAGTCACCTGGTCGCCAGGCAACTGTGGGTCTCTAGGGGACCAGAGGGATAAATATTAATTTGGCACTCCATCTTCCACAAGAGTCCTCTCTGGGGGGATGGCCTCATCCTCCTTGAGATGAACTAGCAGAACAGGAACCTCAAGGCATGGATGAGTATCTCTAGTACACCCACTTGCTCACCCCAGGACTTCATTCCAGATGACCCTGCTGAACACTCTGACCAAGGACAAGTATAACTTCAACTGTAATCGCTGGCTGGATGCCAATGAGGATGACAATGAGATTGTTAGGGAGATGACTGCCGAAGGCCCAACGGTACGGAGGATAATGGGCAGTAAGTACGGACGGGCTCTTATCCTGGGGGAGGTAGTGGTATGGGGGGTGTGTGTGCCAATAGGAGTCTGACTTATGAGCTGTAGTCTTGTCCGCTATGCAGAATCAGGCTCCCTCTGAATGAGGAATGAGTTTATAAGATCCTATACTCAAGATAGGCTTGTAGGAGCCATCTCCAAGGCATGATGCTAAAGCTCTATGATGATGGGTATGGGTGAGAAGGGGGAGATTTCTGGGTCTTCAGGTTGGCTGTGAGATGACGAGAAGAATCCACACTGAACAATATTTCTCCAGACACTCTGGAGAAGCATCCTCTTCAAATTATTCATGAGATGCTCTTCAAAAAAGGAAGGCTGGATCTGGGTTCTTACAGCCATACTCGACTGCTCCCTTGTGAATCCTCTATTTCTATTTGAGGCTAGTAGGGGAGAGCTGAGCTTTTAATCTGAAGTCATCCACAGTCAAAGAGGTAAGCGAGACCATTTTGCTTCTAGGTTGTACCACCACAGTGCTGGCAAGCACATGGCATATGTCCTATCCTTTTCCCTTGGCAGATATTACTGAGCAATCACATCATTCTTTCCCATCGAGTCTGAAGTGAGCTTTATGGCCCTCAATATGGCACTGCAAGCAAATATTAGCAATTGATCAGAATTAGCACTTAAGATAATTAAGTGCAAAATTAATTTGAAAAATTGCAGAAAGTTAAGACTATATAGAAAACAACATCACCCATCGTTCCTGAAGTCCTTCTAAGTATCTGGATAATGTCACTTCTCAGGCATTTGCACATCCAATAGAAGCTGTCTCTCTCTCTATATATATACATTAAAGAAGGATCACCCTGTTAGTTCAATTAGGCAATGCTTGCAATTAGTACTATTTTATGATGCTTCTTCAATTTTAATTAAAATATATGACTATGGAATATTTGTGTTCAAAGATCCTTAGAATAGCTTGATGCAGGTAAGGAAACCGAGGAAGTTCTTACCCTGATGATACAGTTAGAGGCAGAGTGGGACCTAGAACAAGATCTCTTACCTTGTCAGTGACTGTACTTGGCCTTTTCACATTCAGTAGTAGTTTCTTTGGCAGCAAGGCAGTCATCTCCCTGAAAATATGATAAATAATATGATCCCTGCTCAGCCTCCAATTAGGACTTTATATAAAACATAGCCCAAGGCAGAAATACACCTACTGTTACCTGGTCTGCCCTCTTTATGTGCCAGAATTGAGCCTGTAGATATGAACAATTGAGGAGAGGGGCTTGAGATCTGTTTTCTAAATCCTGCCAACCAGTCTTCATGAGATTAGCTCCTCACTCCCCATTTCTGAAGTTACCTGGTGCTGTCATTCCTGAGACTTTTTGCAAGGTTGCTTCGTGAATTTCACAACTGACTGCTCTAATCAATTCTCTCCGTCTGTTAAGTCATGGGACCTCAAACTTCAGCATTATCACCTAGAAGGCTTCTTGAAACACAGATTGCTGTGCCCCACCCATGGATTTTCTAATTCAGTGGGTCTGGGGTGGGAAGCTCAGGAATTTGTTTATCCAACAAATTGCTAGGGGTCCCGGTGAGGACCCACTGTGCTAAGGCATTAGTCACTTTTCTAGCTGTGCCCCAGCTTCTGAAATTTGGCTGCTGTTGTCTATATTCATCCCTCTCCCCACGCTTTATTGGTGACAATTTTATGTTTGGTTAAATCTTTAAAATTCCAGTATGCTCTCATTCTAGTGAGATTTTTTTTTTTTTTCCCAGAGAGAAAGCTGCCACTTTTACTTAAATGTCCAGGCTGTTCTTTTACCTCCATCTCTCCCTTGCCTTGACTAAAGCATGACTCCTCTTCTCCCCAAACCCAGTTTTCTGTCCTCACGGCTGTGGGGCTAGCAAGAGGGGACGTTCTCCTGACTCTCTCTGCACTTCCAGCCTCAAAGCTCACACTGCTCATAGGGGGACCTCTGTCCCAGCTCATTTGCATCTTCTGTTGGCTTTGTTCACATTACTCTTTTGTACTGTGTCCCCTGGTCATTCTCTAGATGCCCCACTTCTACCATTGTTCTAGAGTAGCGAATTAGTCTGCTTGGGCTGTTGTAACAAAATACCATAGACTGGGATTTTGAAACAGTGGAAATTTATTTTCTCATAGTTCTGGAAGCAGAAGTTCAAGATCAAGGTGTTGGCAGGTTGGCTTTCTCCTGAGACCTCTCTCCTTGCCTTGTAAATGAGCATCTTCTCAGACGACCTTTTCTCTGTTTGTGATCCTGTCTGTGTCCTAGTCTCTTCTTAAAAGGACACCCGTCATACTGGATGAAGGTCCACACATATGACCTCATTTTATCTTGTTTACCTCTTTAAATGTCCAACCTCCAAAAACAATCACATTCTGAGGTCCTGGGGGGTGTGACTTTGTCTTGTTGATCCTGTTCGTGATGCCAATTGTCTCATTGTATCTCACTGTGCACACTGTTCAATGAACCCAGGGTAGGCAAGGCTTGAGCTAAGAGACTCAAGGAGCTGTAGAAACTGGAGACATGTTTATTCTCTCCTGGCTGGCACAGCAGCTGTAGCAACAGATTCTGAAAGAGATGGGAATACCAGACCACCTGATCTGCCTCTTGAGAAATTTGTATGCAGGTCAGGAAGCAACAGTTAGAACTGGACGTGGAACAACAGACTGGTCCCAAATAGGAAAAGGAGTACATCAAGGCTGTATATTGTCACCCTGCTTATTTAACATATGCAGAGTACATCGTGAGAAACGCTGGACTGGAAGAAACACAAGCTGGAATCAAGATTGTTGGGAGAAATATCAATAACCTCAGATATGCAGATGACACCACCCTTATGGCAGAAAGTGAAGAGGAACTCAAAAGCCTCTTGATGAAAGTGAAAGTGGAGAGTGAAAAAGTTGGCTTAAAGCTCAACATTCAGAAAACGAAGATCATGGCATCCGGTCCCACCACTTCATGGGAAATAGATGGGGAAACAGTGGAAACAGTGTCAGACTTTATTTTTCTAGGCTCCAAAATCACTGCAGATGGTGACTGCAGCCATGAAATTAAAAGACGCTTACTCCTTGGAAGGAAAGTTATGATCAACCTAGATAGCATATTCAAAAGCAGAGACATTACTTTGCCAACAAAGGTCCGTCTAGTCAAGGCTATGGTTTTTCCTGTGGTCATGTATGGATGTGAGAGTTGGACTGTGAAGAAGGCTGAGTGCTGAAGAATTGATGCTTTTGAACGTCAATGCTTTGGTGTTGGAGAAGACTCTTGAGAGTCCCTTGGACTGCAAGGAGATCCAACCAGTCCATTCTGAAGGAGATCAGCCCTGGGATTTCTTTGGAAGGAATGATGCTAAAGCTGAAACTCCAGTACTTTGGCCACCTCATGCGAAGAGTTGACTCATTGGAAAAGACTCTGATGCTGGGAGGGATTGGGGGCAGGAGGAGAAGGGGACGACAGAGGATGAGATGGCTGGATGGCATCACTGACTCGATGGACGTGAGTCTGGGTGAACTCCGGGAGTTGGTGATGGACAGGGAGGCCTGGCGTGCTGCAATTCATGGGGTCGCAAAGAGTCAGACACGACTGAGCGACTGAACTGAACTGAACTGAACATAAGCACATCCAACCCTTCAGGGCCTTTCCAGGTGAAGCTCATATAGGCCTACTGCACAAAGTAGCCTATGACCAAGTTGAGTACCTCATGACGCGCATGCGCAGTGCTATAAGTGGTCTCGGCTGTTAATAGCCTTGCAAAGTCATTGTTTACAGGACATGGGGCCAGCGGGCATGAGAGCCTGGCAGTGGGGAGGGGGGAAATGAGAGAGCCTGACTGGCGCCATCTTGTTAATTTCCCACAGACTTCAACATATGGATATGCTGCTGCTGCTGCAGCTAAGTCGCTTCAGTAGTGCCCGACTCTTAGTGACCCCATGGACTGCAGCCTACCAGGCTCCTCCATCCATGGGATTTTCCAGGCAAGAGTTCTGGAGTGGATATGGATATGAGGGGGACACAATTCAGCCTGCATCAGATAGTATCTCTCAAAGTGTGGTCAAGACCTGTTTATATCAAAATTGCCCAGAGTGTTTGTTAAAACAGAGATGCCTGGGCCCAATCTCAGCTAATACTAACTAGACTCTCTGAGGGCTCTGCCTGGTAATCTGTATTTTTATCAAGCACACCAAGTGATTTTTGCACAAATCAAAACTTGAGAGGCTTTGTTTCACTCATCAATGTCCGAGTGGAAAATCTGCTCGTCTGCATGCTAGTCCTCGTCTGCTTTGGTGCCCTCACCTCCCTCCCAGGCAAGCAGCCACTCCTCAGGACCTGACTCGGGCTCATCCCACAGAGTTGCTCCTCCGAGCTCTGACTCAGCCTCCACCTCCAACTCAGGCTCCTGCGCTCCTAGGCTTCTCATGACCTTGATGACATGTATACCACCCTTGAACTTGAACTCCCTCCAGCTCCTTCTTCTCTACTTCTTCTCTTTCTCCTGCTCTGTCAAGGACTTGTGGGTGTGTGGAGGGTGTGTTTTAGGGACAGGTCTTTAAGAAATCATCCAGTGGGGAGAAGACGAGATCTTGAAATTGGGCAAGGACCAAGTTGACTACAGAGGAGAACATAAATTCAAGAAATACTTTGCAGGTGGAACTGGCAGGATTTGAATGAATGCTGTGGACACAGTGGGGAGATGAGCTTCCTGCTGAAGAAGCTGAGAGTTGGAAGTAGGGATCTGAAAGATTAGAAGAGATCATGGTGGGAGGGATGGGGAGGAAGAGCATTTCTATAGATTACATACAAAAACGCTCTTGTTTGTTTTTGCCTTCTGTGATACTAATACAAGACAATGGCAATTAAAAAAATTCTGTAATGACTAGTATTGGATTGAAGTGAGCTAAGTTGAGACCTGGCAGCCTTTACTGGAGTGCTTGCACCTCCAGCAACATAATACAAGGAAGCTACAAGGGACTAAAAATAACTGCACACATTCAGCAGTTGGGGCAATTATGAACCACAGATACAAAAGGCCACAAACCAACTGCCATTTCTGAATCACAGGGAGCAAAAGCAGGACACTGAGCATGACCCCTGCACACAGCACCACCAAGGGGGTGGGCAGACCACCTGAGCCTCTCCCCCAGTAGAGCCACCGATCTGCCACTACTCTCATCCTGTTTAAGGAACCAGCTTGCCCTCCTCGGAGAGCAAGCAAGGGCACTTGTAAAGCCTTGCCTGAATTTCTTTTCTGGCCTCTTACCAATTTCTATGGATTAAAGAGTCCCAGGACCTGGGTTTGTAACAGAAGAGCTGTTTGTTCTGGCTATAAAGGCATTTTAATGTCTTCTGGGGGTCCTGGACAGTACTTTGGAGCCCATACCAACTTGAATTTCTTTCCCTCAACTGTTCTTTTTGGCCCACATAAATTTCTCTTGTTCCTGGAACATACCCATGTCCTCACTCACCTCTACAGGAATTCAGATCTCCTTTTCTGGTCTGGATGCTTCTTTGTAACAATAAATGGAGGTGGTGGCAATGTCTCACTTCCCTGGTTGGTATCCTGATCTAGTGAATAATATGCAGGGCTTCCTGGAAATCCCTTAGGGAGAGACTTGGGCTAATGTAAGATGAGTAAATACCAATTTAAAACCAATTCTCTAGGTTTGAAACTGTAAACTGTAAGTAAACTCCTAGTTTACTTAAAAAACAAGGGCCAGTCAAACAAGCAATTAACACCATATCTGAAAGCCAGGATGCCACCGGAGGTGATCGCACTGATTAATGCAGACCAAAAAACACGGACAAAACACTCACCAGCCCACAATTTATTTCCACCTTGCCTTTCCCTCAGGAGCTGTATGAGATAGTAAAACCGATAAAATTAGCATTCTCCAGTGTGTGCCCAGCAGAAGTGATTTCGTACCACTGATGAGCGGGCAAGAGACCACTGGGCTCAAGTGCTGAAAATTGTAGCTTCTTGCTAATCAGGCTGAGCTGTAATTTTAAAATTAAAGTACAAGAGGCTCCAGCACTTACTGTCTGTTTGAAGTCTTTCACTGCTGATAACTAACAGTTAAAATCATCTTTAATTGCCCGCAGGCTTCTCGCCAGGAAGGAGCTCGAAACCTTAGTGGCAGGTGGGCTGGGAGGGCCCCATCCCCTAGAGAGGATTGAGACCCCTGACAACGTCCAGGCAAACAGACCTTTGAACTCCTGAATAAAGGGGACTGGAATTCCCAGGCACAGGGATTTCTGAATTCCCTTATCAGCTTGCTTCTGGGAAGGGTCTAATAGTTACAACTGGAAAAGGCAAAACTACCTTCATCAAAATTCCGAATGAGTGAGACAGGCATGCCCCCTTCCCTTTTGTGCTTCCCCGTCTCATTACTCAATCCAGTTACCGCTATTTGTTCTGATTACTGTTAACAATGCCTATCGTTGGGAGCTTAACACAAAAACATCAGCTTCATTTATGCTCAGTCTGAACGTTTAAAACACGTAGCTTCTGCATTTTAGCAGAGCTGATTGGAGAGACAGCAACGGTTGAATGCCAGGTGCTGTCCCCCAAAGAGGCAGTGTTGGAGGCAAGACCTTTCCCCCTTGCTGGCTTCAGTGGCTGCCTCTGCCAGCCCCAGTCAGGCAGGTCTTTGGATAAGCTGCTGTCCTTGACCTTTTCTTCTAACAAGTGCTTTTGCTCAGACATTATATCTTCAGACTCATATATTTAAAGGTCAAATTTAATTTTCAGATGTCTTCATATCACCAAATAAAATGGGTATATGGCCGAAAAAAATTTGTGCATTGAAATCAACTTTCTGGTACATCATTTCTGATGGACTGGTACTTCATTTCAGATGGACCACAGATGAGTAGTGTTCATTTTTAAAAAACAACAGCTATATTGAGGTATGATACAAGTTCATACAAATCATCTATTTAAAGTATTCAGTGGCTTTTAGTATATTGATAGAATCATGCTTCATGACCACTATCAACTTTCAGAACATTTTCATTGCCCCTGAAAGAAACCACATGCCCAATAGAAGTCACACCCATTCCCCCACCTCACTCCCTAGCTCTGTACTTAGCCATCTGTTTAAACCAATTATCTATTTTTTGTCCCTATATTTGCCTGTTCTGGCCATTTCATATAAGTGTAATCGTTTAATGTGAGACTTTTTGTGTCTGTTTCTTTTACTTTGCTGTTAGTTACTAAGTCGTGTCCACCTCTTTGAGACCCAATGGACTGCAGCACTCCAGACTTCCTTCTCCTTCACTATCCCCTGGAGTTTGCTCAGATTCATGTCCATTGAGTCAGTGATGCTATCTAACCATCTCATCCTCTGACACCCTCTTCTCCTTTAACCTTCAATCTTTACCAGCATCACAGTCTTTTGCAATGACTTGTCTCTTCACATCAGGTGGCCAAAGTATTGGAGCTTCAGCTTCAGCATCAGTCCTTCCAATGATTATTCAGGCTTGATTTTCTTTAGGATTGACTGGTTTGATCTCCTTGTAGTGCAAGGGACTCTTAAGATTCTTCTCCATCACCACAATGCAAAAGCATCAGATATTCGGTGCTCAGTCTTCTTTCACTTAGCATAATGCTTTTTAACATCCATTCACCTTGTAGCACGTATCAGCATTTCGTTTACTTTAATTACTGAATAGTAGTTTATTGTGTAGATAGACCACATTCAATTGTTGATGGACATTTGGGTTGTTTCCACTTTTTGGCTATTATGAATAATGTGACTATGCACATTCATGTGCAAGTTTTTGTGTGGACATGTGTTTTCAATGCTCTTGGATATATATCCATGAGTCAAACTGCTGCTATGTGGCAATTCTGTTTTGAGTTTTGAGAAACTATCCTACTGTTTTTCAAAACAGCTGCACGTTTTGCATTTCCATCAGTGATGTATGAGAGTTTTAATTTCTCTACATCTTTGCCAACACTTGTTTTGCTTCTTTAATATTCTTTTTCAGTCTTGTTTTGGCTCTTTTGGGTCCCTTGAAGTTCTATATGCATTTTAGAGATGGCTTGTCAATTTCTACAAAGAAGTCAACTAAGACTGACAGAGATTCATTTTTATCTGTAGGTCAGTTTGAGAAGTATTGCCTTAACGATGCAACTGGAGCTTAAAGATGAGACCTCAACAGACTGCAGCAATGTTAAGACTTAACGATGTTAAGTCTTCCAATTTGAGAACACAGGATGCTTTTCCACTTATTTAAATCATCTTTAATTTCTTTCAACAGTTTTTTAGTTTTCAGAGTATAAGTTTTACACATTTCTTTCTTTTTTATTGAGGCATAATTGACTCACAAAGTTATATTTAGTTTCAGGTATACAACATAATGATTCAGTATTTGTATATATTGTGAAGTGATCACCACAGTAAGTCTAGTTAACATCCATCACCATATATTGCTACATAATTTTTTTCTTGTGATGAGAATTTTTAAGATACTAAGTTTAGTTGTTTAGTTGCTAAGTTGTGTCTGACTCTTTGTGGCAGCATGGTCTGCAGCACATCAGGCTTCTCTGTCCTCCACCATCTCCCAGAGTTTGCTCAAGTTCATGTCCATTGAGTCAGTGATGCTCTCTGACCATCTCATCCTCTGATGCCCTCTTTTCCTTTTGCCTTCTACTCTCTTCACAATTTTCAAACATGCAGTACAGTATTATTAATGTTAGTTGCTTACACCACTTACTGTGGTGATCACTTCACAATATATACAAATATTGAATCATTATGTTGTATACCTGAAACTAAATATAACTTTGTGAGTACACCTTCATGACTTATTAATTTGTTTTCACTTGTTTTCTTAAATTATCTGTTAAGGGACTTCCTTGGTGGTCCAGTGGCTAAGACTCCACGCTCCCAATGCAGGGGCCCTGGGTTTGATCCCTAGTCAGGGAATTAGATCCCACAACTAAGACCCAGCACAGTCAAATAAATATTTAAAAAAATCATCTGTTAAGTAGTTAATCTTTTGGGGCTTCCCTGGTGGTTCAGCTGGTAAAGAACCCACCTGCAATGCAGGAAACCTGGGTTCAATCCCTGGGTTGGGAAGATACCCTGGAGAAGAGAACAGCTACCCACTCCAATATTCTGACCTGGAGAATTCCATGGACTGTGGAGTCCGTGGGATCGCAAAGAGTCGGACACGACTGAGCAACTGTCACTTTCATTTATTCTTTTTAATGCTATTTTGAATGAAATGTTTTATTAGTTTTATTTTCAGATTATTCATTGCAAGGTAATAGAAATACAGTTGATTTTGCTATATTGATCTTGTATGCCATGACTTTTCTGAACTCATTTATTGGTTCTGATCATTTTTAGTAGATTCCTTGTGATTTTCATTATACAAGGTCATGTTGTCCATGAACAGAGATAGTTTTACTTCTTCCCAACCTGGATACCTGTTCAAAAAGACACATGTACCCCAGTGTTCATTGCAGCACTATTTACAATAGTCAGGACATGAAAGCAACCTAAATGTCCACAGACAGATGAATGGATAAAGAAGACATGGTTCATAATACTATGGAATATTATTCAGCCATAAAAAGGGACAAAATTGGGTCACTTGGAGTGATGTGCATGAACCTAGAGTCTGTCATGCAGAGTGTCTGTCTCTTCCTGAGCCATCCTTTTACTTTCAACCTATTTGTGTCTTTGCATCTAAAGTGTGTCTCTTCCACATATCAGATGGTAAGATCCATTATTCATTCTGTCAATCTCTGTGTAATAAGGAGCATGAATTATTTTTGATGTTTGACCTCTGACAGCTTTCTAGCTACACCAATCTTTCTCATTTTCTGCCTGATATCTGGGCAATTTGGTGAGAAAGCCTGGATGTTCCCTTCCTCCACACTGGTGGAAAGTTCAAGCCATACAAGGACCCATGTGAAGAAATTCCCACCCCCTAACCACCATACCCCAAGCCAGTCATCACTCCCTGCTATCTCAAGCCATTTTTGGACCTGCTTGAGGTTTATCATGCTCTCCCCAGAACTCCTCATTATATGAAAAATCATCTTATGTTCACTCTTGGTACATATGTAGCATCATTAACCTTGATTTCTGATCAAATGTGGAGTAGGGGGATCTATCCTATCTCTGTTGGATTATCATCACATTTTGCCTTTGGATTAAAATATTTAGTCCATGCACACTTAAGGTAATTACTAATAAGGCAGGATTTAAGTTTGCCATTTTGCTATTTGCTTTTTATATGTCATAAGTTTTTTGTTATTGTTGTTGTCCCTTTCTTATTCTTTCTTTTTTATTAGTTTCTAAAATATCATTTCAGTTCCCTTGTTTCTTTTTATTTATATAAATTATTTTCTTATTGGAAAGAATTACACTTGGGGAATTATACCAGGGAATTACAATTAACATCTTAACTTACAACATTCTAGTTAGGATTAATACCAACTTATTTTCAATAATATATAAAAACTCTGCTCTGGTGTAGATTTGTTTCTTTCTCATCCTTCATGCTATATTGCCATACAAATTACATTTGCATACATTATAAACCCACCAATGCAATTTTATATATATATATTGCTTTATGCAGTTGTCTTTTGTATAAAATATGAGAAGAAAAGGGTACAAACAAAAATTAAAATGTACTGTCTATAAATATACCTCTATCATTGCTTTTCCTCATTCTCTTTATTCAAGACAGTTCAAGTTACTGTCTAGCGTCAAATATGAAGGACTCCCTTTAATATTTCTTTTAGAGCAGGTCTGCTAGTAATGAGTTCTTTTAGTTTTTGTTTATCTGGGAATGCCTTAATAGCCCCTTCATTAAAAAAAATAGACTTTTTAGAGCAGTCTTAGATTCAGAGCAAAATCCCTCTGCTTCACTGGCTGCTGCTTCTCATCTGAGTTTCTAGCTTCTGGGCTTGACCTCTAAAGTGGGCATCCCTCCACAGTCCTCGTCTGCATCCTCTCCACAGAGGACCTAATCTGGCACTGTGACTTCCAGTGGAATCTACATGTCTATGATGACGAAAGTCATGTCAACAGTCCTGACCCTCCACACGTGTTCAACTGCCATCTTGACCTCTCTTTATGATCGTCAAACGCAGCAGTCCCCATCCATTTTGGGAGCAGGGACTGATTTCAAGGAAGACAATTCTTCCTTGGACTGGAGTGGAGACGGTTTGGGGATTATTTATGCAAGGTACAGTTACTGTGCACTTTATTTCTGCTATTATCGCATTGTGATATATAATGAGACAATTATACAACTCACTACAATGCAGGATTGGTGAGCCTTAAACTTGTTTTTCTGCAGCTAGTTGGCCCCATCCGGGGGCAGTGGGAGAAAGTGATACCCAAAGTATGTTGCTGATGTCCAGTCTACTCTGTAATTTCATTTTGATTGCTGTCGCTGCAGAAAACCCTGCTTCACAAAGATAGGATGTTAGAAATGAAAGCAGGCTTTTCAGCGCTTTTTTGGCAATCTCATGATATTCCACCTTGACTTTAATCCAGAAAGTATGGAGATTTGAAGTTGTCCCAAGCACACTTTTAAGGCCACCGTCATTTGTGATCTCAAACAGTTGATCCTCTTCTAGCACAGACAAAGTCAACTCACCTGGCTTATTCACAAATGGTTCACGGATCAGTTCCTTCCCAGTTTGTGAGTCTTTTGTAGTTGGAAAGTAATGCTCCAAGTCTTTTGAAAGCTGAGATAGGTGATCATGCACAAGCTGGGAGAAAGAAGCTGCTGGCTCAGTCTCTTTCAAAATCTCTGCTAATGTTTGAAACATGTCAAAAATCCCAATGTTCACTCATCAGCTGCATAATTCCAGTTTGGCTTTGAACGCAGCCACTTTATCTGCTGACTTGGAAACAGTGTCATTTTCCCCTGTGACAGACTGAGCTTGTTGAGCAGGTTGCATATGTCACGCAGTAAGCAAGTTTTGCAACCAATTCTGTGTCACTAAAATGTGCTGCCTGATAGTGACTGTTTTCCTAGAAGAAATCTCTGGAGTGGCCCTTGGAACTAAAGCACTCTGGTCAGTGATCTTCCTTTAGAAAGCCATCTCATTTCTGTGTATAAGAGAAGGCATGTGAGCTCTGTGTCCATCTCCTCACAGAGCTGCGTAAACAGACATGAGTTAAGGTCACGTGCTTTAATGGGGTTGATAATTTTAATCACAACCTGCCGAACATTGTTAAGTTCAGGTGACATTTTTCAGCTAACCGGCATTTCTCTATGGATGACACAGTGTGTAGGTTTACAGTCAGAAGCAACCTCTTTTACTTGAGTAGTGAAACCAGAAAGTTGTCTAGTTATGGCATCTGCTCTGTCCATGCATGTCCTGACACAGAATGACCAATTCAGTTTTCCTGATATGTAGTCATTCAAAGTGCACGTGACATACCCTCGTGCACATCCTCCTGAAAAATATATCGCACAAAAACAAGCATTGTTGCCTTGTTGTCATCATCGGTAGACTCATCAACCTGGGTTCCATATCATGGTGACTCTCTAATCCTAACAGTTGCACCTCAATATCCCCTGCTATTTCAGGGGATATTATCCATTCATCCATTCACCTAGTTAAGGTGCTGGCCAAAAGAGGAACAAGTACCACCTTTTGAGCTGCAGTCTCTCCTTAAGGCTCACAACAATGTCCTTAGTCATGGGCAGAATCAGCTCTTCACCAATATTAAAGGGTTTCTAGCTCTAGCAACGTGATTAGGCACTAAGAATGATGCTCTCAGTGCAGATACGTTCGATAAAGTGGTGCCCTTCAGTAATTGCATCTGTTCTTCGTGTTCACATTTTTTTCTTCTTCTGAAAAACTCCAAGGGCTTGTCTTTTAATGCAGGGTGCTTGGTATCCATGAGGTGAAGAAGTTTAGAAGATTTCATGGTTCTGTTGGATAGCTGGTTGCCAAATATTTTACCAAACGGGCTTGGAGAATGTGAATCACCTGTTGAATGTGTAGTTTAAGTAGGATTCCTGGTTTTTTCTTTGAAGTGCAGCCTACTTTTTGTGAAATGAAGTGAAAGTCACTCAGTCATGTCCGACTCTTTGCAACCCCATGGACTATAGCCCGCCAGGCTCCTTTGTCCTTGGGGATTCTCCAGCAAGAATACTGGAGTGGGTAGCTGTTTCTTCCTCCAGGGGCTCTTTCCAACCCAGGGATCGATCCTAGGTCTCCTGCATTGCAGACAGATTCTTTACCAGTTGAGCCACCAGGCAGCCTCAGAGTCTTCTGCTGTCTCATCATTGGGTCTTCACCCATTTCCAAAGAAACTCCCCAGTGATGTTTATTTTTTGCTCATTTTGGCTAGGGTTAGCTTGTGGGCTTGCCGAAACTGTGACTGAGAAAAGTGTGCAGAGTGAGAAAGAGGCATGGGTGGAAGTGGTAAATAAAATAATGGGTGGGCCACGCATGGACTAAAGTAAGTGTTGGATTCTGACTTAAAGCCTGCCACCAGACGCAGCTTGTTACTTTCCACTCACCGACAGGGTTTAGGTATGAGTCTGCAAGCGATTGATTTATTACGGCCTCTGTTCAGTCAACCTGTCTGCTAATGCTGATCTGATTTGCAGCCTCTCCCAAGCACTGGCTTCACTGCCTCAGTTCCTCCTCAGATCATCAGGCATTAGGTTTTCATAAGGAGTGCACAACCTAGATCCCCCACGTGCTCAGTTCACAGCAGGTTTTGCACTCCTACGAGAATCTAATGCCACCTCTTATCTAACAGGAGACAGAATTCAGGTGGCAATGCAAAGCAAGGGTGAGTGGCTATAAATACAGATGCAGTTTCTCTTGCTCACCTACCACTCACCTCCTACTGTGTGGCCCAGTTCCCAACAGGCTACAGACAGGTACCGGTCTTTGGCCTGGGGGTTGAGGACCCCTGACCTAATAGGCATCTCAGATGTATAATGAACAAACAGAGCTATTGAATTTTACCTCCAAACTTATCCTTCTGCCCAGATGTCCCTACTTCTTGGCAATGCTATTCACCTAGTTGCCCAAGCCCAAAACCCAGGAATCATCCCTAGTTCCTCTCTTTCTCTTAATTACCTATCTAATCTATCACTGAGTCTGTTAATTTCTACCTCAATAATGTGTCTCTAATTTACTGACTTCTCTCCATCTCCACTGCACTCCCAGTCCTAGGCACCCTCTCTCTTTTCTAGACTACCGTAATTATTCCACTAACTGTCCTTTCTGATTCTCTCCTTCATCCCCCACAATCGGCTCTCCACATAGCAACCAGATGCTCTTTAAAACATAGATCAGGCCAAGTTACTCCCTTGCTTAAACTCTATACTGGCTTCCTGTACTACTAAAAACAATAAGCAAAGGAAGCCACATGTCTTACCTTGACCTGTCACGCATCACGGGCCCCTTTCTGGCCCCTGTTCACTTCTGGACCTCACATCATCCCCTCCTGCTTCCTCTACTCCAGCCACACCAGCCTTGTTCTCTCTGCTCCTAGAACATAGCTGTTCATCCCCACTGTATAGTCTCCGTACCCACACTGGGGCTTCACAGCAGCACCCTCTTCTTTCACAGCACCTGTGGCTGGCTCGTATCACTAATATCTTAGTCCAAGCCTTGCCTCCTCACAGCAAGCTTTTCTGCATCTCTAAATCATTTTCACCCCCTCACCACCCTTCTCTTCACTTCTAGCACACTCTGTGGCATCACTTCAAGGTATCAGCTTTGTTACAGATATAACTCAGATATCTCCCTGTTCTTAATTTGTGATTTTACTGTCCATCTCTCCCCTCCAGTCTTCCATTCTCAAGTCTAATGCAAGTGCCACAGAGCAAGAGTTTGTCTGTCTTGCTCATTACACCTGTCATAATGCCTTCCACCTACTAGGCTTAGGTAAACAGGGGGCAAATGAATTAATGAATTTCACTTTGAAGCTCATTTTAAGTGGAAGGAAGGCTGTGATGTGCAGGATGTGGGCTGCCCCCGACAGTATATTTTCAATGTGGGAAGATGCTTCTGCCCTTTCCGGAGTGGCTGCACTTTGTAGCTTTCTCTCTGCTTCTCTTCCTGGCGTGTCCTTAGCACTGGGGAGTTCTGAAGAGAAGAGGAGGCTCAGGTCTTGTTCAAAAGAAAAGCTATCTTACTTTTCTTAGGAAGACAGGGAACATATGAATTGGAGAACAACCTAAGGCAAAATAAAGTCTACTGGGCTGGAATGGAATCAAGTGCCAAAATGTTTGAATTAGACCTGTGGTCCTCAAACACTGCCAGCTTCACCAGAGTCCCCTGGGGGAGCTTGTGAACAATGCAGTTTTAGGCGTCCAGCTCAAGAACTAGGATTTGAGAAGTCTGAGGCAGGGCCCAGGAATCGGAATTCTTATAAACATTTCCCATGGAGTTCTGATGATTAGCCAGGAGCAGGAACCTCTGAAGTGTCTGGGACAGAGATTCGCAGCTGAGCTGGCCCTTCATTGTCCTGAGGCAGCCCAGGGAAGGAGCAAGGTCAGCCCTGGATGAGAGCTGGGTGGAGGAGGGGAAAGCAGTGCTTGAAAGTGGGGAGCAGCAGGGCCAGCGCTGGGAGCAGGGGCTGGCAGTCAGTGGTCTCCCCCTCTACCTGCCAGTGGCCCGGTACCGCGTGACGGTGTGCACTGGGGAACTCGAAGGTGCGGGAACGGATGCCAACGTCTATCTCTGCCTTTACGGTGACGTGGGGGACACAGGGGAGCGGCTGCTCTACAACTGCAGGAATAACACCGACCTGTTTGAGAAGGGCAATGTAAGTTGCAGCGGTGCCACGTCCCCACCGGCCCCACCCTCTCTTCCTTGGTCTTCCCTGCTCTGGGTAGAGCTGCCCACCGGTACAGGCCTCGGCCATCAGAGAGGCTGGCTCTGGGGGAGGGAACAGGGGACTACATGCCTGACACCCACCAGGCTCCTAGGACTGGGAGCTGGAGAGCTACCCTAAAGGATCACAATCCTCTTCCCACCCCTGAGTTTCGAGAAGAGGGCAGAGCAGGAGGACTTCAGGGTGGGCATGCAGGGAAGGAAGCTGGGCACCTTACAGTGACCTGGAGATCCCAGGCTTGCAGGAAGCTGGGGCATCTGAGGGCCCGCTTGAGAACACTGTCTTCTCCACTAGGCATGACCCCTGGAGGTACCTTGTTCATTTCCTTCTTAAGAGAAAAACCAAGAAAGATACTAAACGTGGAAGTGGGAGAACTAGGTTCTCCTGTCAGCCACATGACCATGTGCTGGGCATTTCCTTTGGTTTCCCCACCCAAGCTGGGTTGACTGGGGAGGCTGTGTGAAACAGCAGGGAAAGAGTCAGGCAGACTGGGGCCAGTCACTCCATTCCCTGCACCTCTAAAGTGGGTAAAGGGTGCCTACCTGTGGCTGGCTGCTGTGAGGATGTCAGATGCACTGCCTCGGCAGATTTAGCCCACAGCAGTGTGTGTGTGTTAAGTCGCTTCAGTCGAGTCTGACTCATTGCGACCCTACAGACTGTAGCCCGCCAGGCTCCTCTGTCCATGGGATTCTCCAGGAAAGAATGGAGTGGGTTGCCATGCCCTCCTCTATAAAGAGCTGTGTGGCTGCAAAACTGTGAGGCCAAGGTTGGTCATCAGATGAAGACTTGATAAGCCTTGGTCCTCTCCTTCCTCTGCCATCCCTTCCTTGGTGAGGGCAGGGCAAGCCCCGGAATGTGAGTGGAGGTCTCCTTCCATCCTTTCTCATTCTTTTCTTGCTACATCTTCTGACTCCTGCCATGAATCCCACCCTCGAGTTCCTGTCCCCAGGGTATGCTCCTATAGACTTGGCGACTTTGTAGCACCTGCTGCGTTGGGAAGAAAAAACTGAAATTAATAAGACTACTGGTTCCCCCCAGTCATTCCCTTTCTCAAAAGGGTCCAGTGTCTTTCTGCAGCAAAGAGCTGGAGATTAGCCAAGGAATGAATTTACAATGAATGGTTAGTCACTGATGACAGCTTGATGTGTTAATCCTCCTAGGGGATTTGCCTTTTAAAAGGAGATCACAGGCAATGGCCATTGTTTAGCCAAGAAATGCAGATCTCAGTTATTGAGAACTTGACATCAAATGACGTTTCAGTGGGAGAAATTGGGGTGGAGTGCAACTGTTCTTTATGGGTAGCTTCTGGCCCACATTCGGAGAAGGAAATGGCACCCCACTCCAGTACTATTGCCTGGAAAATCCCATGGATGGAGGAGCCTGGTAGGCTGCAGTCCATGGGGTCGCTAAGAGTCAGATACGACTGAGCGACTTCACTTTCACTTTTCACTTTCATGCTTTGGAGAAGGAAATGGCAATCCACTCCAGTGTTCTTGCCTGGAGAATCCCAGGGACAGGGGAGCCTGGTGGGCTGCCATCTCTGGGGTCACACAGAGTGGGACACGACTGAAGTGACTTAGCAGCCTGGCCCACCTGGGAAAGACCAATAGCCCAACTTATCTGCTATGGCTTGTAGGATTTCTGGGCCTGGATCTTCCCTTGGTGCTTGGGTCCCAAGGGAGCCACCATCCATCTGGCCCTGCTGTCTCTCCTGTAGGCTGATGAGTTCACCATCGAGTCTGTCACCATGCGGAAGGTGAGGCGGGTGAGGATCAGACACGACGGCAAAGGCAGTGGCAGCGGCTGGTTCCTGGAGCGGGTGCTGGTGAGAGAGGAGGGGCAGCCTGAGAGCGACAACGTGGAGTTCCCGTGTCTCAGGTACACCAGGCCTGCCAGCTTTGATCTTCCCCAGCTCAGGTTACAGGCCTTGGATTCTTCTGTCTTGCTGAGGTGTGTGGTTATGGCATTTGCTCTCAGAACTTCTCTGCCAGGATCAGGGAGTGGTGAACATCTTAGCTATGGTAGATGTGTGTGTTTATGTGTGAGTGTGTATGTGTGTACATGTGTGTGCACACTTCCACACTTTTGTGAGCCCAGGGGAAGAATAATAAAAGCTCCAGAAGACTGGCTTATCTATTTCACAACGTCTGACACTGAAACTGGGCTGAAGTGTCTGAAGCTGAAAGAAAGCGGCTATATTTGGAAATATGTATTAATATCCTGAGAGTATTTAGGTGGAAACTGAAATGACAGATCATGGTTTCCTTTGCTGCTGGGGAGGGCCTGGGGATGGATAAGTGGTGGAGGGCAAGAAGGGAGAGATGGGGCTTTGTGATGGCTGAGGATGGATGAGGATGGTGGTCCATCCTCCCGGTTCGTCCTATGAGCGCTTGGCCAAGGCTGCACCACAGCGGCCTCCAGGTCTGTGGGAGATGCCGCAGTGACCTCAGCAGGACAGTCAGAGGTTGACTGAGGGGCTCTAACCAGCACTGCTCACTCCCCCAGTCTCTCCCTTCCTGTCATCAAAGCCAGGAGTTTGTATCTTCATGTCTTGAATTCACACCATGAAAGTTTATGGGAAGCATGACAACTTAGTGGTCAGGTAATTTTTTCTTAATTGAGGTATAGTTGATTTTTAAAATACTGTGTTAATTTCAGGTGGGAGCAGTGATTCAGTTATATTCTTTCAGATTATTTTCCATTGTAGGTTATCGAATTTAGTTCCTAGTGTTATACAGTAGATTCTTGTTGCTTATCTATTTTACATGTCATAGTTGATGCTAGCTAACAGCTAACTGATAGCAAGGTCCTAGAGATCATGGGCCTGGGGAGGCAGGGCTCAAGAGAGGGATGGGAGAGACCACAAGGTCACCCGCACTGACTAGGGGGAGAGGAGGCAGCGTATTGATAGAGTGGACCATGGTTTAGGGAAGCCTGAGTGCCAGGTCAGGAGTTCTGGGGAGGCGGCAGTGCCTTGGCTTCCTCTGATACGTTCCGTGGCCAGGAGTTGCCTCTCTCTTGGGTTTATAATAGGAGTGACTGCAAAGATAAGCACCAAGACACAGACAAATGGAGTGACACCCTAGACAAGAAGCAAGTGTCTTGGTTTCCCTGTTGCTCTGGAGAACATTGAGAGTGTCTCTTCTGTTGCCATCAGCCCAATATCACGGACCATCTTGAGTACGGGGCCTGGATAACTCCTACTTGCACGACTGTCTGATTTCTCAGGCTGGGTCCCTGTGCTCAGTGGAAACAGTGCTTTTCAGGCAAATTGGTCCAACGTCTTTCCTGCTGGTGTCTACTGTGGCCCACTCCACGTACTGACGCGTCATAGCCATCAAGCCCCCTCCCTTCAGGGTGCAGACCCAACTTCTTCTTGTTGGCAAATCTCATTCATCCTTGAGAAGTCAGATCAGAGCCTCTTCACATGAGCCTTTTTCATTTCTCTAAATTTCTGTTGCACTTGATTTGGTTCAACATCCATCATTATCTTGGTCTCCATCTAGTTCCTTGGCCAGTCTGTCCTGCCTTCTTCTTTTCTTTTAAATTAATTTTTATTGGAGCGTAGTTGCTTTACAATATTGTGTTAATTTCTACTGTACAGCAAAGTGAAATATATATTTATATATATATCCCCCCCCCTTTTTTTGTATTTCCTTCTCATTAAGGTCACTATAGAGCACTGAGTTGAGTTCCCTGAGCTAGACAGTGGGTTCTCACTATTATCTATGTAATACATAACACAAGAGAAGACTCTATACATGGACATCACCAGATGGTCAACACCGAAATCAGATTCATTATATTCTTTGCAGTCAAAGATGGAGAAGCTCTATACAGTCAGCAAAAACAAGACCAGGAGCTGACTGTGGCTCAGACCATGAACTCCTTATTGCCAAATTCAGACTGAAATTGAAGAAAGTAGGGAAAACCACTAGACCATTCAGGTATGACCTAAATCAAATCCCTTATGATTATACAGTGGAAGTGAGAAATAGATTTGAGGGCCTAGATCTGATAGATAGAGTGCCTGATGAACTATGGAATGAGGTTTGTGACATTGTACAGGAGACAGGGATCAAGACCATCCCCATGGAAAAGAAATGCAAAAAAGCAAAATGGCTGCCTGGGGAGGCCTTACAAATAGCTGTGAAAAGAAGAGAAGTGAAAAAAAAGCAAAGGAGAAAAGGAAAGATATAAACATCTGAATGCAGAGTTCCAAAGAATAGCAAGAAGAGATAAGAAAGCCTTCTTCAGCGATCAATGCAAAGAAATAGAGGAAAACAACAGAATGGGAAAGACTAGGGATGTCTTCAAAAAAATCAGAGATACCAAAGGAACATTTCATGCAAAGATGAGCTTGATAAAGGACAGAAATGGTATGGACCTAACACAAGCAGAAGATATTAAGAAGAGATGGCAAGAATACACAGAAGAACTGTACAAAAAAGATCTTCACGACCCAGATAATCACGATGGTGTGATCATTGACCTAGAGCCAGACATCCTGGAATGTGAAGTCAAGTGGGCCTTAGAAAGCATCACTACAAACAAAGCTAGTGGAGGTGATGGAATTCCAGTTGAGCTATTCCAAATCCTGAAAGATGATGCTGTGAAAGTGCTGCACTCAGCATGCCAGCAAATTTGGAGAACTCAGCAGTGGCCACAGGACTGGAAAAGGTCAGTTTTCATTCCAATCCCAAAGAAAGGCAATGCCAAAGAATGCTCAAACTACCACACAATTGCACTCATCTCACACGCTAGTCAAGTAATGCTCAAAATTCTCCAAGCCAGGCTTCAGCAATATGTGAATTGTGAACTTCCTGGTATTCAAGCTGGTTTTAGAAAAGGCAGAGGAACCAGAGATCAAATTGCCAACATCCGCTGGATCATGGAAAAAGCAAGAGAGTTCCAGAAAAACATCTATTTCTGCTTTATTGACTATGCCAAAGCCTTTGACTGTGTGGATCACAATAAACTGTGGAACATTCTGAAAGAGATGGGAATACCAGACCACCTGATCTGCCTCTTGAGAAATTTGTAGGCAGGTCAGGAAGCAACAGTTAGAACTGGACATGGAACAACAGACTGGTTCCAAATAGGAAAAGGAGTTCATCAAGGCTATATATTGTCACCCTGTTTATTTAACTTCTATGCAGAGTACATCATGAGAAACGCTGGACTGGAAGAAACACAAGCTGGAATCAAGATTGCCAGGAGAAATATCAATCACCTCAGATATGCAGATGACACCACCCTTATGGCAGAAAGTGAAGAGGAACTAAAAAGCCTCTTGATGAAAGTGAAAGCAGAGAGTGAAAAAGGTGGCTTAAAGCTCAACATTAAGAAAACGAAGATCACGGCATCCGGTCCCACCACTTCATGGGAAATAGATGGGGAAACAGTGGAAACAGTGTCAGACTTTATTTTTCTGGGCTCCAAAATCACTACAGATGGTGACTGCAGCCATGAAATTAAAAGACGCTTACTCCTTGGAAGGAAAGTTATGACCAACCTAGATAGTATATTCAAAAGCAGAGACATTACTTTGCCAACAAAGGCTCGTCTAGTCAAGGCTATGGTTTTTCCTGTGGTCATGTATGGATGTGAGAGTTGGACTGTGAAGAAGGATGAGCGCCAAAGAATTGATGCTTTTGAACTGTGGTGTTGGAGAAGACTCTTGAGAGTCCCTTGGACTGCAAGGAGATCCAACCAGTCCATTCTGAAGGAGATCAGCCCTGGGATTTCTTTGGAAGGAATGATGCTAAAGCTGAAAGTCCAGTACTTTGGCCACCTCATGCGAAGAGTTGACTCATTGGAAAAGACTCTGATGCTGGGAGGGATTGGGGGCAGGAGGTGAAGGGGATGACAGAGGATGAGATGGCTGGATGGCATCACTGACTCAATGGACATGAGTCTCAGTGAACTCCGGGAGTTGGTGTTGGACAGGGAGGCCTGGCGTGCTGTAATTCATGGGGTCGCAAAGACTCGGACACGACTGAGCGACTGATCTGATCTGATCTGATCTGATTAATAGTGTAAGTTTCCCTGTTAGCTTAGTTGGTAAAGAATCCACCTGCAATGCAGGAGACCCTGGTTCGATTCCTGGGTCGGGAAGATCCACTGGAGAAGGCATAGGCTACCCTCTCCAGTATTCTGGCCTGGAGAAGTCCATGGACTGTATAGTACATGGGATCACAAAGAGTCGGATACAACTTAGTGACTGAACAACAAGTGGGTAATACCAACTTATAGATAGATGACTATAAAAATAAGCTAGTTAAGTGATGCCTAAGAAAGAGTTATTTATCTGATAAAATTAGTATTTATTCTATTGATTAGACTGCAGGTTCTCTGGGGCTGGGCTGTCTCTTATCCATTGCAGTGTATCTTCTCTGCATTCTCCCCACCCCAGAGCCCTTAGCACAGGACCACGCACATGATGAACTTTTAGAAAAACAGGTGGGGTTTTTTTTTGATGATAATGACACAGGTGTTCATGGCTTTTAGGACAGACTCTTTACCATGATAACTGAGCTTCCACATCAAGCGACCCTGCCCCTTCTCCAGCCCCATCTGCCAACCCTGCAACATTTGCTTGCTCCATTCCATTCCATTCCACACTTGCCTTCCATCTGCTCCTGGAGGCTCTGCTCTGTCCCAGCACATTATTTGTCCGAATGCACCTCCCTCCTCTCCTGCTTAATTCCTCATCACCCTCACAGTTTTATCCAGTTATCACCTCCGCAGGGCAGCCCTCCCTCCCATTCTGGGTTGAGATCCTTTCTTCTGAGCTCTGGTAGAACCATTTTCCTTTGCTGAGTTTAGAGCTCTGGCCTCCCGGTGACTCTGCATGAATTGTGTGATGGTTGGTTGTCGGGCTGCCCCACTCAGAGAGCTAATGGCCCTTGTTTGCCCGCAGGTGGCTGGACAAGGATAAGGATGATGGACAGTTGGTCCGAGAGTTGCTGCCCAGCGACAGCAACGCGACACTGAAGAGTAAGTGGTCCAGAGGACAGGTGGTGGGTGTGGCTTGGGTGGGACTTCCCTGGCTACCTAGAAACTAGCCCTTGGAGAAAGCACACACCCTTCACTTCACTCCATGAAGGCAGCACAGCAGAGGGTAGGGAGGAAGAGGCTCTGAGAGAGATCGGGAACCCTCTGCCTGTCTGAGCTTTGCACAGCCTCTTTATAGCCCTGGATGTGGTGTCCTGGATGCCTGTGGGCTTCTGTCGATGAAAGTAACACAGGCAGTAACACTGGCTAATGCTGCCCGGCTCTGGGGTGCGTACCTGTCATTCTGGAGAGGATAAACATGTTTGGAAGGGGCTGTACAAGGAGGACCTTGTTTTTCGATGCTGAGGATTATCCTAGAGGTCTTATAGTTTTCCTTACTGGTGTTATTTCTTCAAGAACCTTCATTTGTTCATGAGTGTTAGACAAAATTGAAAAGAAATATATCCAGAATCCTCAATAATACCAACACCTGGTTTCTTTTCCAAGGCTTCATAAAACTGTTAATTGCTCAGTCATGTCTGACTCTTTGAGACCCCCCTGGGCTATAGCCCACCACGCCACTCTGTTCATAGAATTCCCCAGGCAAGAGTACTGAAATGGGTTGCCATTTCCTTCCCTAAGGGATCTTTCCGACCTAGGGATTGAAACTGAGTCTCCCTCATTGCGGCAGATTCTTTACTGTCTGAGCCACCAGGGAAGCCCTTAATACCTCATATTTATCACTTATTATCTGCAATTTGCTATGTGACCTCGGGAAGATACTTAGCTCCACCAGATGTGCATCCTTACCTGACAAATGGGCATAATGACACCAGCCCCGCCGACCTTCCCGTTATTTCTGGGCTCACATGAATAATAAGACCACATATTTATCACTTTTATCTCATGTGAGTCCAGCAAGAACCCTGGAAGTCGGCAGAGCTAATGTTGTTATGCCAGTTTGTCAGGGGGGACCCAGATCTGGTGGAGCCAAATATCTTCCTGTGGTCAGATAGCAAATTGCAAAGTTGGAATTCTGCATTCTGAGAACACTGAATTACAGAATTTAAGAGCTGGAACAGTTCTTAAGAGATGAGAAAAATGCCTAGATTGGACACAAGTCTCATGCTTGTGCCAAGGGAACTCCTAGGATAGCCAGGTCTGTGGTCAGCAGTGGAGCTGGGCCCAGTGCCCAGGCATCTCTGTCTTCCTGCCTGTCCTTCCCACTCCAGCAAGCCCCACTGTTCAACAGGAACAGGGTCCTTCGGGCTCCCTCTTCCCCAAGTCAGAGTTTTTGAAAGGATTTAGATGAAAATGGTATAAGGAAGCGGTCTTTTTCGCAGGTCTTGCTATATCTTTACAGCAGAGACAGAAGCCACCTCCTCAGGGCCCTCAGGTGTGCCCGGGGGAGCTGACCTGGACTAGACCCACAGGTCTGGCCTCCTCCAGGGCCTGACTGGTCTGTGGGGTTGTCACCTGAGAGGTGTGCTTAGCTGTCTCTCTCCGGGTCTTTCTTGCCAGCGCCAGAAGGCCCTGAGACGGCTGTGAACCGCAGGCCTTGAAACTAGCATCACCTGCCTTTCCAGCGCTTCCCTTTTCATTCCCAAGACCCACGCCCTGGAACAAGGCTATTGGACTTGGGCTCATGGCTCAGACTATCCTAGGCCTTGCCTTTTATCCTCCCTTGTGGACAGGTGACACAGACCTTTCTGGGTCATAAAATAGAATAACATCAGCATGGCATTTCGGGTGAGAATAAGACCTTTGGGTCCACATTAGGGATTTACACATAGCTGACCCTTTTTGAAAAAATATCTCCAACTATTTTACTTTAATATATAAACCTTAATACACAATAGTTCAGAGAAAGCAATTGTGATTATTTCAATATCATGCCAGAAATGTTATTTGATAAGACTCAGCTTCCATTTCTCCATTTTTAAAAAATGCATACAAGCTTACTTCTTTAAATGATTGTGTGGAAACACCACTCTAAAATTTAAGGACTAGTATTATGCTTAAGGATGACTGCCTAGTGTTTAGTGCTAGGCTGGCTCCTTCTGAACTGTAGCCATCTTGAGCCAAAAACAACATCTTCTGAGGCTGAAAGTCTTCACCTGTAAAACCGCGGTCAGAACACCCAGCACTAACACCATGTAGGTAACATGCTATGTTTTCTGCCGGGAGGTAGAGGCTTCCTTTGCTTTGGTTTCTTCATCCATCAGACGAGAAAGTGAATGCGTATTTGCTTTAAATCCTCGTCTCTTACATTTTAGTATTCTTTGCATGCCTTCCTGTTCTCAGCGCATTCACACCCTATGGGGCAGATGAAGCAGGAATCAGAATTCTGATTTTGAGATGAAGGGATTCCAAAAGATGGTAGGAGCACCACCACCCCGCCCCAGTCTCAGGGCTATGTGAGGAGAGCCAGAGCCTGGGCCCCCGACCCCCAGCTGAGTGTCCAGCCCCGGCCATCGACCTCCTGCCCCGAGCTCCCTGCGGCTCACCCACGCTAACCCCTCCCCTCCCGCCTCCTGCCCTGGACTGTTCAGACTTCCGCTATCACATCAGCTTGAAGACGGGGGACGTCCCTGGGGCCAGCACAGACTCCAGAGTCTACATCAAGCTCTACGGGGACAAATCTGACACCATTAAGCAAGTTCTTCTCGTCTCTGACAACAACCTGAAAGACTATTTTGAACGTAGCCGAGTGGATGAGTTCACCCTGGAGACCCTCAACATTGGAACTGTAAGTCTCTTTCCCAAGACCCTGTGAGGGTGTCTTACCGATTTCTCTGTGCGTATCTGCACATGGGCACACACACACACACACACACACACACTTGTGTACACACACTCACACTCACATATACACACACATGCACACACACATACACAGACACACACTCATGTACACACACACTCACATACATGCACACACATATACACATACACATACACACACACTCACATACATGCACACACATATACACATACACACACACTCACATACATGCACACACATATACACATACACACACACTTGAATACACACACACACATACACACACATACATGCACACACACATACACACACTCTCACAACACACAAGTGAACCCATTTGAAGGGGAAAAGTGCCCACTTGGTTAGTGCAGTACATTGTTTTCCGGTATGACCCAGAGGAGCAGGAGGCACGTGAACAGTGGTCAAGCTTTCCAGACTCTCTCTGGGGCTGGAACTCATGTTCTTAGTCTGGCGTTTCCTTTACCTCCGTAGCCAGGACCAGAGAGTCCTGGGTACACCCTGGTGTGCAGGGAAGGAGGAAGGAGGGAGAGCTGTAAAGACGGGCTGGAAATGCTTCCCAGTTCCAAACTGGCGTGTGTGTCACAGTGACACCCAGAAAGCCTATTGCAGTGTGAACTCCCAGGCCACACCTGAGGGATTCTGCCTTAGATAAGAGATGGGTCCATCATCACCTCCCCGGCTGACTGTGCTGTGAGGGGTCTAAGCATTCACCTGGAGAAGTATGGGTCTGACTGCCTGCACTCAAGTGCTGGAAACTTTTCTAGAAGTGTCTGAGCAGGGCTTCGTGTTACCACTTGCCCCTCTCGGGGTGGCTTGTGGAAACTGAGAGGGTTACAAGCCCCCCTTTGCTGACCCCTCCCCTCTTGGTGAGCCTCACCTGAGTTCAGGTGCTCTGGGGAATGATTTCATGTCAGTCATTTACATCTTGAAGCTCCTTAGCTTAAATCAAGATTTTCCTTGATCAAGCTGTATTTACATTTTAAGCTGAATTAATAATTGTAGCCTGAAATGCTGTTTCCTTAACTAAGGACTTCTGGCAGCAGCCAGCAGATAAATGAGACATCCGAGTGGTGAGGAAGGGCGTTTGGGCCCTTCTCGTGTTTCTAAAACCTGCTCAACAAGCAGTGTGGCCAAAAGTCTGGGAGTGTGGGCTTGGGCTCCTGACTGCCTGGTCTGAGGCCGAGTGTTTCCACTTACCTGCCGTGTGCAAGTTACTTCACCTCTGTTTGCTTTGATTTTCTCACTGCTATCACAAGGGATTCCAGTGGGATTGTCATTAGCATTAACTATGTCAGTAACACCCACATGCATAGTATGTATTCAGTAAGCTCTAGCCTTAGTGACTGAACAATTGCCCACGTCAGGTGCTGGCCACTATGGGACTGACAGATGATCCCTGCCTTCATGGCATTTTCTGTCACAACAGGCAGAAAACACCTGTTCCTGTCTTTCCTCTGTCACAGTGCCAGCACCACAGAAAGACGACGAAGCTCTCCCACGCTCCTTGGCCCACACCCTAAAGGCTCTCAGACTGTGTCTGTAGATGTAGCTGGATTCCAGGCGACCGGGCTCCAGGCACTCAGCTGTGATAGAGTTTCCAATAGCAGCTGCAAATAGGTGCTCAGGACGCAGAAGAGCAAGAGCAAGGCTTACAGGGACTATTTTCTGAATCTGGCCTTTGGGCACCAGACTCACAACGAGCACCACCCCTCCAAACCACCACAGAAAGGATCCAGGGGGCTGGAAGGGACCTCAAAGGCCATCTGAGAATTCCATCTGATGTTAGAATTGGCCTGAATCTAAAAAAAAAAAAACATAAATATCATTCAAACCCTGAAGAGCGAGGTACATTTAAGGATGGTAACATGCACATTTATGTGCTCATCTATGACATCTGTGGGCAAAGATTAACATAAAATATAAAGTAGCAAAGCAACTGAACTATAGTGTTACTGAGAAAAATACACCTTGGTTCCCAGAGTGAGAGGAGGCACTGGACACAGAACGACAGAGCCCCAAAAGGTGGTCTGCTTATTGTCACCTATAGGATGGGTGTGATGGAGAAGACATGCAAAAACATGTGCAACCGTGTATGGTGTAAGACAAAACAAAGCCATATCACCAACATGGCATCGGAAGCCGATGGTGAATATTTTGAATGTTTGCGTTCTTGTGCAGCCACCACATTCTTAGGACGTCCACTGCCTGGCATTCAGTACATACTGGAGCTTTCAAACCTCTGGTCACACCCACTTGCTTCTCACCGTGTCCCTGGGAGGTGGGCTGAACTAAAGACAAAGGGACAGAGGCTCCAGTCTGGAGAGGTTGGGCCTTGGTCTCCTGGCTGGTTGAGGGCAGGCCGGCCTGGGACCCAGCCCTTCCTGCTGAGCCCGCATCTCCTGAGGAGCTGGAGTCTGGGCTGAGGGGAGCTGCTTGCCCTGGTGTTTTGGGAGGGTGTAGGGATGGAGGGATGGAGGCTTCTATACCAGCTCCTTGCTCACCTGTATCGCGTGTTTCCTTCCAGATCAACCGGCTGGTGATCGGACACGACAGCACGGGCATGCATGCCAGTTGGTTCCTGGGCAGTGTCCAGATTCGCGTGCCCCGCCAAGGCAAGCGGTACACCTTCCCTGCCAACCGCTGGCTGGACAAAGACCAGGCTGACGGGCGCCTGGAGGTGGAGCTCTACCCCAGCGAGGTGGTGGACATCCAGAAATGTATGGAGGCAGCTGTGACGGGACTGTAGCACTGTTCCCCATGGGGTGGGGCAGCAGGGAAGGAGGAGGGATTGTGGGTGATCTGGGTCTTGTCTCAAAGTGGGAAGCTTCCAGTTGCCCCTGGTAGGGTTCTGGGATGGAAAAGGGGCTCCTTCTACAGATGGGGAACCTGAGAACTCAGTGGATAAACCATTGTTTTCTGGGATAAAGGCAGTAGATGACTTTATTGAGAAATATACCTTCTTGGCCTTGTGTACAAGAGGAGTTTGAGAAAGAGTTTCCCCGCTGGGAATACTAGTGAAGAGATAAGCTGTTCATTCATTCATTTATTCAATATGTGTACGTTGACTGTTTCTCTGTGCCGACACTGCCCCAGGCTTTGTAGAGACAATCATGAGCAAAACAGACCAAAGCCTTGTCCTCAGGGACTTCATGCTCCGTGATGGGAGAAAAATAAATACTTGGCATAATGCCAAGTAAGAGCTAGGAAGAAAAGGAAGCAAGATAAGGGGTTAGCAACAGCACGGGGAAGAGGGAACTATGTGGACAGGGTGGTGACCTCTCTGAGTGGGGGTGAAATTCAAGGTGATCTGGTCACCTAGTGCACATGATGTGAGAGCCATTGACTAAGTAGGGGTTAAAGAAACAAGAGGTTATCTAGAGGATCATCGGTCCAAACCTGTTATAGACAATGTCCCTTCCCTCACCTCTGCGTTTTTGTGTCTAGCCTGAAAGCAGTGGTCCGAGACTCACTGCCACAGGAAGCTGCTCTGAGAAGGAACCCACTATGAACTCGCTGCTTCCTCTTCCAGAAAGCCTTGTGTCTTATTGTGTCCATCCTCTCTCCCCATGTAACCTGTAAATTCTCTGAGCACTGTGTCACATACACAGGCTTTGTAACGGTACCTGCTAGTGTGCAGAATCAAATCCTTCCCTCTTTTTATGAGTTAAACTTGATATCCATCAGAGTAATACAAGTACAGGGCTTCCCTGTTGGCTCAGATGGTAAAGAATCTGCCTGCAATGCAGGAGACCCAGGTTCCATCTCTGGGTTGGGAAGATCCCCTGGAGAAGGGAATAGCAACCCACTCCACCATTCTTGCCTGGAGAATCCCCATGGACAGAGGAGCCTGGTGGGCTACAGTCCATGGGGTTGCAAAGAGTCAGACACAACTGAACACTAAGCACAACACAATACAGGTACTACAAGATAAAGATTAAAAAAGCAGCAGTTCCCTTACCTACCTCTTTCCCCAACCCATCCCCCTTCTTCAGAGGTAACACATTTTTAATAACTTTAGCTTTTTGTTCAGAAATCTATCTCCATATTTTCAGTAATATACTTATCAGTTGCTTGATTTTTCTTCAGTCATTTAGCTGTTCAGTTGCTCAGTCCTGTCCGATTCTTTGTGACCACATGGACTGAAGCATGCAAGGCCTCCCTGTTCTTCACCATCTCCTGGAGTTTGTTCAAAGTCAGGTACATTGAGTCGGTGATGCCATCCAGCCATCTCATCCTCTGTCGTCCCCTTCTCCTCCTGCCTTCAGTCTTTCCCAGCATCAGGGTCTTTTCTAATAAGTCAGCTCTTCATACCAGGGGGCCAAAGTATTAGAGCTTCAACTCCAGCATCAGTCCTTCCAATGAATATTCAGGACTGATTTCCTTTAAGATTGACTGGTCTGGTCTTGCAGTCCAAGGGACTCTCAAGAGTCTTCTCAAACACCACAGTTAAAAAGCATCAATTCTTTGGCACTCAGCTGTCTTTATAGTCCAACTCTCACATCCATACATGACTATTGGAAAAACCATAGCTTTGACTAGATGGACCTTTGTTGGCAAAGCTATGTCTCTATTTTTTAATATGCTGTCTAGGTTGGTCATAGCTTTTCTTCCAAGGAGCAAGCGTCTTTTAATTTCATGGCTGCAGTCACCATGTGCAGTGATTTTGGAGCCCAGTCTATCACTGTTTCCATTGTTTCCCATCTATTTGCCATGAAGTGGTGGGACCAGATGCCATGATCTTCGTTTTTTGAATGTTGAGATTTAAGCCAGTTCGTTCACTGTCCTCTTTCACTTTCATCAAGAGGCTCTCTAGTTCCTCTTCACTTTCTGCTATGCGGGTGATGTCTGCATATCTGAGGTTATTGACATTTCTCCTGGCAATCTTGATCTGGTTTGTGCTTCATCCACCCCAGCTTTTCCCATGATATACTCTGCATATAAGTTAAATAAGGTGACAGTGTACAGCCTTGACATACTCCTTTCCCAGTTTTGAACCAGTTCATTGTTCTATGTATGGTTCTAACTGTTGCTTCTTCACCTTCAAACAGGTTTCTCAGGTAGCAGGTAAGGAGTTCTGGTATTCCCATCCCTTAAAGAATTTTCCACAGTTTGTTGTGATCCACACAGTCAAAAGCTTTGGTGTAGTCAGTGAAGCAGAAGTAGATTTTTTTTGGAATTCTCTGGCTTTTTTGATGATCCAGCAGATGTTGGCAATTTGATCTCTTGTTCCTCTGCCTATTCTAAATCCAGCTTGAACATCTGGAAGTTCTCAGTTCATGTACTATTGAAGCCTTGCTTGAAGAATTTTGAGCATTACTTGGCTAGCATGTGAAATGAGTGCAATTGTAGTTTGAACATTCTTTGGCATTGCCCTTCTTTGGCATTGGAATGAAAACTGACTTTTTTCAGTCCTGTGGCCACTGCTGAGTTTTCCGAATTTGCCGGTCATAGACATTAATTATTTTCAGTCATAGACACTATTAACTTTCTACTATGGAATAGGAGGATTTAGCTTTTTTAACATATGCACGTGTATATTTATACACACACACATATATCCCCTCCCTCCAACCTTCAATAATCAATATTTGATTTTTACATTATTATAACCATGTAAATATTATTCACTGCTGAGAATACTCATAACAATTATGCTTCATTTTTTATACAACTTGTTTTTTCTGGAATTAATAATAATCTCATTTATGCATTAGTAGAGTTTTCAATATACCCATATATATTTCTATATACCCATCTGTATACCCACCTATCTGTATTAGTCTGCTAGGGCTACTATAACAAATTGCCACAGTCCATTCTAAAGGAGATCAGTCCTGGGTGTTCTTTGGAAGGAATGATGCTAAAGCTGAAACTCCAGTACTTTGGCCACCTCATGAGAAGAGTTGACTCATTGGAAAAGACCCTGATGCTGGGAGGGATTGGGGGCAGGAGGAGAAGGGGACGACAGAGGATGAGATGGCTGGATGGCATCACTGACTCGATGGACGTGAGTTTGAGTGAACTCTGGGAGTTGGTGATGGACAGGGAGGCCTGGTGTGCTGCAATTCATGGGGTCGCAAAGAGTCTGACATGACTGAGCGACTGAACTGAACTGAAGTGGCCTAAGCAACAAAACTATGTTTTCTCCCAGTTCTGGAGGCTGGAAATCTAAACTGAAGTCAGCAAGTTGGGTTTCTTCTGTGATCTATCTCCTGGGCTTGCAGAAGGCCACCATCTCACTGTCCCTCACAAAGTCTTCCTGTGAACATGGGCGTGTCTGTATTCCAGTCTCTCCTTAAAAGGACACCAGTCATATTGGATTAACTTAATCACCTTTATGAAGGCCCTGTCTCCAAATGCTGTCACATTCTGAGATACTAGCGGTTAAGGTTTCAACATATGAATTTTGGGAGGACACAGCTATTCCGTAACACCATCTTATCTCCATCTCTCCAACAGAACTAAAGTTCTTTTCATATGTTCAAATCCAACAGGAACTCTACTTCCTTCCTCCAACTCCCATCACAAGGGATACTCTTGTCTTGTTCTCTTTGATGCAATGAAGCTTTCCTTTTGAGACTTCCTTTCTACCATCTTTTGGACATTCCAGTCTTTCTCTTCTAGGTTAGATCTCCTGTTTTTTAAAATTTCACTTCTTCCTCTTTTTTGGTTCATTGTGCACTGCAATGGAGAATTTGAATATGTGCAAACGTCTCTAGTCTACTTCACCATTGAGCCATAATTTGGCTTGTTAGAGAATTCTGATCTAAAACTCATTTTCTCTTAGAGTTTATAAGGGATTTTCCTACTACCTTCTGGCTCCCAGGGTTACAGCTGGGAAGTCTGATGCCATTCTGCTACCCAAACCTTTGGGTTTTTTTCTCTCTAAAACCTGCAGGATCCTATGTTTATCCCTGGCATTCTGAAATTTCATGATGTCTTCAGTGTCTTTTGTGATTTTGGTTTCATCCAATCTTCTGGGAACTCAAAAGCTCCTTGAATTTAGAAGCGTTCCTTTAACTCTGGGGCTTTTTAAAAAAATTTATTTCTTTGACAATTTCCAACTCTCTGTCTGCTGTTTTCTTTAGAACTGAAATTTGTTAAGCTTCCTCTGATTTTCTTATCTTTCTATCATTTTGTTCTTGGGAATTTTCCTTTTTGTTCTTCAGTGCTGTCCTTGACTTTACCTTTTCTTTTGGCTTCCAAGATTTTATTTCTTTTTTTTTTATTTAATTTTATTTTTTAACTTTACAATATTGTATTGGTTTTGCCATATATCAAAATGAATCCACCACAGGTATACGTGTGTTCCCCATCCTGAACCCTCCACCCTCCTCCCTCCCCATACCATCCCTCTGGGTCGTCCCAGTGCACCAGCCCCAAGCATCCAGTATCGTGCATCAAACTTGGACTGGCGACTCATTTTATATATGATATTATACATGTTTCAATGCCATTCTCCCAAATCATCCCACCCTCTCCCACAGAGTCCAAAAGACTGTTCTATACATCAGTGTCTCTTTTGCTGTCTCATATATAGGGTTATTGTTACCATCTTTCTAAATTCCATATATATGCGTTCGTATACTGTATTGGTGTTTTTCTTTCTGGCTTACTCCACTCTGTATAATAGGCTCCAGTTTCATCCACCTCATTAGAACTGATTCAAATGTATTCTTTTTAATGGCTGAGTAATACTCCATTGTGTATATGAACCATAGCTTTCTTATCCATTCATCTGCTGATGGACATCTAGGTTGCTTCCATGTCCTGGCTATTATAAACAGTGCTGCGATGAACATTGGGGTACACGTGTCTCTTTCAATTCTGGTTTCCTCAATGTGTATGCACAGCAGTGGGATTGCTGGATCATAAGGCAGTTCTATTTCCAGTTTTTTAAGGAATCTCCACACTGTTCTCCATTGAGGCTGTACTAGTTTGCATTCCCACCAACAGTGTAAGAGGGTTCCCTTTTCTCCACACCCTCTCCAGCATTTATTGTTTGTAGACTTTTGGATCGCAGCCATTCTGACTGGCATGAAATGGTACCTCATAGTGGTTTTGATTTGCATTTCTCTGATAATGAGTGATGTTGAGCATCTTTTCATGTGTTTGTTAGCCATCTGTATGTCTTCTTTGGAGAAATGTCTATTTAGTTCTTTGGCCCATTTTTTGATTGGGTCATTTATTTTTCTGGAATTGAGCTGCAGGAGTTGCTTGTATATTTTTGAGATTAGTTGTTTGTCAGTTGCTTCATTTGCTATTATTTTCTCCCATTCTGAAGGCTGTCTTTTCACCTTGCTTATAGTTTCCTTTCTTGTGCAGAAGCTTCTAAGTTTAATTAGGTCCCATTTGTCTATTTTTGCTTTTATTTCTAATATTCTGGGAGGTGGGTCATAGAGGATCCTGCTGTGATGTATGTTGGAGAGTGTTTTGCCTATGTTCTCCTCTAGGAGTTTTATAGTTTCTGGTCTTATGTTTAGATCTTTAATCCATTTTGAGTTTATTTTTGTGTATGGTGTTAGAAAGTGTTCTAGTTTCATTCTTTTACAAGTGGTTGACCAGTTTTCCCAGCACCATTTGTTAAAGAGATTGTCTTTAATCCATTGTATATTCTTGCCTCCTTTGTCAAAGATAAGGTGTCCATATGTGCATGGATTTATCTCTGGGCTTTCTATTTTGTTCCATTGATCTATATTTCTGTCTTTGTGCCAGTACCGTACTGTCTTGATGACTGCGGCTTTGTAGTAGAGCCTGAAGTCAGGCAGGTTGATTCCTCCAGTTCCATTCTTCTTTCTCAGGATTGCTTTGGCTATTCGAGGTTTTTTGTATTTCCATACAAATTGTGAAATTATTTGTTCTAGCTCTGTGAAGAATACCGTTGGTAGCTTGATAGGGATTGCATTGAATCTATAAATTTCTTTGGGTAGTATACTCATTTTCAGTATATTGATTCTTCCAATCCATGAACATGGTATATTTCTCCATCTATTAGTGTCCTTTTTGATTTCTTTCAACAGTGTTTTATAGTTTTCTATATATAGGTCTATGAAGACCTACAAGACCTTTTAGAACTAACACCCCCAAAAGATGTCCTTTTCATTATAGGGGACTGGAATGTAAAAGTAGGAAGTCAAGAAACACCTGGAGTAACAGGCAAATTTGGCCTTGGAATATGGAATGAAGCAGGGCAAAGACTAATAGAGTTTTGCCAAGAAAATGCACTGGTCATAACAAACACCCTCTTCCAACAACACAAGAGAAGACTCTATACATGGACATCACCAGATGGTCAACACCGAAATCAGATTGATTATATTCTTTGCAGCCAAAGATGGCGAAGTTCTATATAGTCAGCAAAAACAAGACCAGGAGCTGACTGTGGCTCAGACCATGAACTCCTTATTGCCAAAAATTCAGACTGAAATTGAAGTAGGGAAAACCACTAGACCATTCAGGTATGACCTAAATCAAATCCCTTATGATTATACAGTGGAAGTGAGAAATAGATTTAAGGGCCTAGATCTGATAGATAGAGTGCCTGATGAACTATGGAATGAGGTTCGTGACATTGTACAGGAGACAGGGATCAAGACCATCCCCATGGAAAAGAAATGCAAAAAACCAAAATGGCTGTCTGAGGAGGCCTTACAAATAGCTGTGAAAAGAAGAGAAGTGAAAAGCAAAGGAGAAAAGGAAAGATATAAACATCTGAATGCAGAGTTCCAAAGAATAGCAAGAAGAGATAAGAAAGCCTTCCTCAGCGATCAATGCAAAGAAATAGAGGAAAACAACAGAATGGAAAAGACTAGAGATCTCTTCAAGAAAATCAGAGATACCAAAGGAACATTTCAGGCAAAGATGGGCTCGATAAAGGACAGAAATGGTATGGACCTAACAGAAGCAGAAGATATTAAGAAGAGATGGCAAGAATACACAGAAGAACTGTACAAAAAAGATCTTCACGACCCAGATAATCACGATGGTGTGATCACTGACCTAGAGCCAGACATCCTGGAATGTGAAGTCAAGTGGGCCTTAGAAAGCATCACTATGAACAAAGCTAGTGGAGGTGATGGAATTCCAGTCGAGCTATTTCAAATCCTGAAAGATGATGCTGTGAAAGTGCTGCAACTCAATATGCCAGCAAATTTGGAGAACTCAGCAGTGACCACAGGACTGGAAAAGGTCAGTTTTCATTCCAATCCCAAAGAAAGGCAATGCCAAAGAATGCTCAAACTACCACACAATGACTCATCTCACATGCTAGTAAAGTAATGCTTAAAATTCTCCAAGCCAGGCTTCAGCAATATGTGAACCGTGAACTTCCTGATGTTCAAGCTGGTTTTAGAAAAGGCAGAGGAATCAGAGATCAAATTGCCAACATCCGCTGGATCATGGAAAAAGCAAGAGAGTTCCAGAAAAACATCTATTTCTGCTTTATTGACTATGCCAAAGCCTTTGACTGTGTGGATCACAATAAACTGTGGAACATTCTGAAAGAGATGGGAATACCAGACCACCTGATCTGCCTCTTGAGAAATTTGTAGGCAGGTCAGGAAGCAACAGTTAGAACTGGACATGGAACAACAGACTGGTTCCAAATAGGAAAAGGAGTACATCAAGGCTGTATACTGTCACCCTGTTTATTTAACTTATATGCAGAGTACATCATGAGAAACGCTGGACTGGAAGAAACACAAGCTGGAATCAAGATTGCCAGGAGAAATATCAATCACCTCAGATATGCAGATGACACCACCCTTATGGCAGAAAGTGAAGAGGAACTAAAAAGCCTCTTGATGAAAGTGAAAGCGGAGAGTGAAAAAGGTGGCTTAAAGCTCAACATTCAGAAAATGAAGATCATGGCATCCGGTCCCACCACTTCATGGGAAATAGAGGGGGAAACAGTGGAAACAATGTCAGACTTTATTTTTCTGGGCTCCAGAATCACTACAGATGGTGACTGCAGCCATGAAATTAAAAGACGCTTACTCCTTGGAAGGAAAGTTATGACCAACCTAGATAGCATATTCAAAAGCAGAGATGTTACTTTGCCAACAAAGGTCCGTCTAGTCAAGGCTATGGTTTTTCCTGTGGTCATGTATGGATGTGAGAGTTGGACTGTGAAGAAGGCTGAGCACCAAAGAATTGATGCTTTTGAACTGTGGTGTTGGAGAAGACTCTTGAGAGTCCCTTGGACTGCAAGGAGATCCAACCAGTCCATTCTGAAGGAGATCAGCCCTGGGATTTCTTTGGAAGGAATGATGCTAAAGCTGAAAGTCCAGTACTTTGGCCACCTCATGTGAAGGGTTGACTCATTGGAAAGACTCTGATGCTGGGAGGGATTGGAGGCAGGAGGAGAAGGGGACGACAGAGGATGAGATGGCTGGATGGCATCACTGACTCAATGGATGTGAATCTGGGTGAACTCTGGGAGTTGGTGATGGACAGGGAGGCCTGGCATGCTGCAGTTCATGGGGTCGCAAAGAGTCGGACACGACTGAGTGACTGATCTGATCTGATCCGATCTGATATATAGGTCTTTATTTTCTTTAGGTAGATACATTCCTAAGTATTTTATTCTTTTCGTTGCAATGGTGAATGGAATTGTTTCCTTAATTTCTCTTTCTATTTTCTCATTATTACTGTATAGGAATGCAAGGGATTTCTGTGTGTTGATTTTATATCCTGCAACTTTACTATATTCATTGATTAGTTCTAGTAATTTTCTGCTGGAGTCTTTAGGGTTTTGTATGTAGAGGATCATGTCATCTGCAAACAGTGAGAGTTTTACTTCTTCTTTTCCAATTTGGATTCCTTTTATTTCTTTTTCTGCTCTGATTTTTGTGGCCAAAACTTCCAAAACTATGTTGAATAGTAATGGTGAAAGTGGGCACCCTTGTCTTGTTCCTGACTTTAGAGGAAATGCTTTCAACTTTTCACCATTGAGGATAATGTTTGCTGTGGGTTTATCATATATAGCTTTTATTATGTTGAGGTATGTTCCTTCTATTCCTGCTTTCTGGAGAGTTTTTATCATAAATGGATGTTGAATTTTGTCAAAGGCTTCCTCTGCATCTATTGAGATAATCATATGGTTTTTGTTTTTCAATTTGTTAATGTGGTGTATTACACTGATTGATTTGTGGATATTGAAGAATACTTGCATCCCTGGGATAAAGCCCACTTGGTCATAGTGTATGATATTTTTAATGTGTTGTTGGATTCTGATTGCTAGAATTTTGTTAAGGATTTTTGCATCTATGTTCATTAGTGATATTGGCCTGTAGTTTTCTTTTTTTGTGGGATCTTTGTCAGGTTTTGGTATTAGGATGATGGTGGCCTCATAGAATGAGTTTGGAAGTTTACCTTCCTCTGCAATTTTCTGGAAGAGTTTGAGCAGGATAGGTATTAGCTCTTCTCTAAATTTTTGGTAGAATTCAGCTGTGAAGCCATCTGGACCTGGGCTTTTGTTTGCTGGAAGACTTCTGATTACAGTTTCAATTTCCATGCTTGTGATGGGTCTGTTAAGATTTTCTATTTCTTCCTGGTCCAGTTTTGGAAAGTTGTACTTTTCTAAGAATTTGTCCATTTCTTCCAAGTTTTCCATTTTATTGGCATATAATTGCTGATAGTAGTCTCTTATGATCCTTTGTATTTCTGTGTTGTCTGTTGTGATCTCTCCATTTTCATTTCTAATTTTATTGATTTGATTTTTCTCTCTTTGTTTCTTGATGAGTCTGGCTAATGGTTTGTCAATTTTATTTATCCTTTCAAAGAACCAGCTTTTGGCTTTGTTGATTTTTGCTATGGTCTCTTTTGTTTCTTTTGCATTTATTTCTGCTGTAATTTTTAAGATTTCTTTCCTTCTACTAACCCTGGGGTTCTTCATTTCTTCCTTTTCTAGTTGCTTTAGGTGTAGAGTTAGGTTATTTATTTGACTTTTTTCTTGTTTCTTGAGGTATGCCTGTATTGCTATGAACTTTCCCCTTAGGACTGCTTTTACAGTGTCCCACAGGTTTTGGGTTGTTGTGTTTTCATTTTCATTCATTTCTATGCAAATTTTGATTTCTTTTTTGATTTATTCTGTGATTTGTTGGTTATTCAGCAGCATGTTGTTCAGCCTCCATATGTTGGAATTTTTAATAGTTTTTCTCCTGTAATTGAGATCTAATCTTACTGCATTGTGGTCAGAAAAGATGCTTGGAATTATTTCAATTTTTTGATTTTTACCAAGGCTAGATTTATGGCCCAGGATGTGATCTATCCTGGAGAAGTTTCCATGTGTGCTTGAGAAAAAGGTGAAATTCATTCTTTTGGGATGAAATGTCCTACAGATATCAATTAGGTCTAACTGGTCTATTGTATCATTTAATGTTTGTGTTTCCTTGTTAGTTTTCTGTTTAGTTGATCTATCCATAGGTGTGAGTGGGGTATTAAAGTCTCCCACTATTATTGTGTTATTGTTAATGTCTCCTTTCATACTTGTTAGCATTTGTCTTACATATTGTGGTGCTCCTATGTTGGGTGCATATATATTTATAATTGTTATATCTTCTTCTTGGATTGATCCTTTGATCATTATGTAGTGACCTTCTTTGTCTCTTTTCACAGCCTTTGTTTTAAAGTCTATTTTATCTGATATGAGTATTGCTACTCCTGCTTTCTTTTGGTCCCTATTTGCATGGAAAATCTTTTTCCAGCCCTTCACTTTCAGTCTGTATGTGTCCCCTGTTTTGAGGTGGGTCTCTTGTAGACAACATATGTAAGGGTCTTGTTTTTGTATCCATTCAGCCAGTCTTTGTCTTTTGGTTGGGGCATTCAACCCATTTACATTTAAGGAAATTATTGATAAGTATGATCCCATTGCCATTTACTTTATTGTTTTGGGTTCGATTTTATACACCCTTTTTGTGTTTCCTGTCTAGAGAATGTCCTTTAGTATTTGTTGGAGAGCTGGTTTGGTGGTGCTGAATTCTCTCAGCTTTTGCTTGTCTGTAAAGCTTTTGATTTCTCCTTCATATTTGAATGAGATCCTTGCTGGGTACAATAATCTGGGCTGTAGGTTATTTTCTTTCATCACTTTAAGTATGTCTTGCCATTCCTTCCTGGCTTGAAGAGTTTCTATTGAAAGATCAGCTGTTATCCTTATGGGAATTCCCTTGTGTGTTATTTGTTGTTTCCCTTGCTGCTTTTAATATTCGTTCTTTGTGTTTGATCTTTGTTAATTTGATTAATATGTGTATTATTCTTGGGGCGTTTCACCTTGGGTTTATCCTGTTTGGGACTCTGGGTTTCTTGGACTTGAGTGATTATTTCCTTCCCCATTTTAGGGAAGTTTTCAACTATTATCTCCTCAAGTATTTTCTCATGGTCTTTCTTTTTGTCTTCTTCTTCTGGGACTCCTATGATTCGAATGTTGTAGCGTTTGATATTGTCCTGGAGGTCTCTGAGGTTGTTCTCATTTCTTTTAATTCGTTTTTCTTATTTCCTCTCTGATTCATTTATTTCTACCATTCTATCTTCTAATTCACTAATCCTATCTTCTGCCTCTGTTATTCTACTATTTGTTGCCTCCAGCGTGTTTTTGATCTCATTTATTGCATTATTCATTATATACTGACTCTTTTTTATTTCTTCTAGGTCCTTGTTAAACCTTTCTTGCATCTTCTCAATCCTTGTCTCCAGGCTATTTATCTGTGATTCCATTTTGATTTCAAGATTTTGGATCAATTTCACTATCATTATTCAGAATTCTTTATCAGGTAGATTCCCTATCTCTTCCTCTTTTGTTTGGTTTGGTGGGCATTTATCCTGTTCCTTTACCTGCTGGGTATTCCTCTGTCTCTTCATCTTGTTTACATTGCTGAGTTTGGGGTATCCTTTCTGTATTCTGGCAGTTTGTGGAGTTCTCTTTATTGTGGAGTTTCCTTGCTGTGTGTGGGTTTGTACAGGTGGCTTGTCAAAGTTTCTTGGTTAGGGAAGCTTGTGTCGGTGTTCTGGTGGGTGGAGCTGGATTTCTTCTCTCTGGAGTGCAATGAAGTGTCCAGTAATGAGTTATGAGATGTCTATGGATTTGGAGTAACTTTGGGCAGCCTGTATATTGAAGCTCAGGGCTGTGTTCCTGTGTTGCTGGAGAATTTGCTTGGTATGTCTTGCCCTGGAGCTTGTTGGCCCTTGTGTGGTGCTTGGTTTCAGTGTAGGTATGGATGCGTTTGATGAGCTCCTGTCAATTAATGTTCCCTGGAGTCAGGAGTTCCCTGGAGTCAGAATTTGGACTTAAGCCTCCTGCTTCCAGTTATCAGTCTTATTTTTACAGTAGTCTCAAAACTTCTCCTTCTATACAGCACCACTGATAAAACATCTAGGTTAAAGATGAAAAGTTTCTCCACTGTGAGGGTCACCCAGAGAGGTTCACAGCATTACATGGAGAAGAGAAGAGGGAGGAGGGAGTTAGAGGTGACCTGAATGAGATGAGGTAGAATCAATAGAGGAGGGAGCAGGCTAGCCAGTAATCACTTCCTTATGTGCACTCCACAACTGGACCGCTCAGAGATGTTCACGGAGTTATACAGAGAAGAGAAGAGGGAGAAAGGAGACAGAGGTGTCCAGGAGGATAAAAGGGGGAATGAAAAGGAGAGAGACAGATCCAGCCAGTAATCAGTTCCCTAAGTGTTCTCCACCGTCTGGAACACACAGAAATTCAGAGTTGGGTAGAGTAGAGAGGGGTTAGGGAGGAGACACAGGCGACCTGGTGGAGAAAAAGGAGAGTCCAAAGGGGGAGAGAGCAGTCAAGCCAGTAATCTTGCTCCCAAGTGAAAAATGGGTACTGAAAATTAGGTTCTTAAAGGTACAAAATTGGTAACAAATACCTAAAAGCAAAAATTAAATATCTAGAGTAGAGTTTGGAATTTCAGAAATACAATGTTAAAGAAAAGAAGAAGGAAAAGAAATACAGAAAAAGAAAAAAAAGTCACAAAAATTATAAAGAAAATATAGGTACAAAATTGATAACAAATATCAAAAAGCAAAAGTTAAAAATCTAGAATAGAGTTTGGAATTTCAAAAATACAATGTTAAAGAAAAGAGGAAGAAAAAGAAAGAGAAAACAAAAACAAAAACAAAGTCACAAAAATTATAAAGAAAATATAGGTACAAAATTGCTAACAAATACCAAAAAGCATAAATTAAAAATCTAGAGTAGAGTTTGGAATTTCAGAAATACAGTGTTTAAGAAAAGAAGAAGAGAAAGTAAGAGAGAAAAAAAAAAGTCACAAAAATTATTAAAAAAAATATAGGTACAAAATTGATAACAATTACAAAAAGCTAAAATTAAAAATCTAGAGTAGAGTTTGGAATTTCAAAAATACAATGTTAAAGAAAAGAAGAAAAAAAGAAAAAGAAAAAAAACAAGGTCACAAAAATTATAAAATACATATATATGAAGTTTACTTTAAAAAAAAATAGGGTCTTTTTTTTTGCAAAGTAATAGTAGGTTATAAAAGTGAAAATTAAAGGAGTAATAGAGGACTTAATTTTTAAAAAATTTAAAAAAAAAGAAAGAAAGAAAGAATGATCATAAAAATAGTAAAAATATATCTAGAACTTTCTCTGGTGGTGTTGTGGGTATTGTGGGGTCAGTTCATTTTCGGCTAGTTCCTTGGTCCGGCTTATATTTCTCAAGATCTATAGGTCCCTTCCTATATAGTCGGTACTAATGACAGGGTTTTAATCTATTGCCTGTTGCTTCCAAGGCGGTTCCCTCTGTTATTGTTTCTTCTGTTTGCTGGTCTCTTCAGTGTCTGATTTCCACCCTGATACAAAGAGGGCGATGGTGGACACTTTCTTTTTTTTCTTTTAGGCTCACTTGTTCAGTCGCGCTGCGGGGAGGGAGGGACGCTGCAAACAAATAACACTGGCGTGTGCTCGCAGTGCCTCAGCCACACTGGGCCTGCCCCCACTCACGGCGCGTGTAGCCTCCCTACCCACACTGCTCAGCCTCTAGGTTGCTCCACTGGGAACCATCCGAGGCCGGCCCTGGGCTGCCTGCACCTCCCAGGTCTAAGCCGCTCAGGTTCAGGCACTTGGGTAGTCCTCAGAGGCGCAGACTCAGTTGGGCCTGCGTTTTGTGCCCTTCCCAGGTCCGAGCAGCTCAGGTGATGAGGTGTTTGGTGAGCGCAGTTGCTTATCGCCTCCCCGCCACTCGGTTTTCTGGGTGTACAACCGGCGCACCTTCTCAGGCGGATGTTGACCGTCCAGAACCCCAAGAAGTCTTAGTTAGCAAAGAAGCCTGCTTACAGTTTTGTAGTTAATGTCTCTCTGGGGCTGTGATTGCCCCATTCCGGCTCTGGCTGCCTGTCACTGGAGGGGGATGGTCTGCCGCCGGCTATCTCTGTTTAGTCCTTTGTTCCGTGAGCAGGCCTGGTGGCGTCTTAGGTTAGGGCTGGCTTTTCGCGAGGTAGATATCCCACAGTCTGGTTTGCTAGCCCAAATTATTTTGCTCAGATAGCGCTCGGGGCATTCAGGCCAGATCCTTACTCTAAGCGATGCAGCCCGCACCTCCCTGCCCAGCCCCCGCTTGCTAGTGGCGGGTGCAGGCGTCTGCGCTGCTTCTCCACTGGGAGAGTTACCGTTGGGCTCGTAATCTGTGGGTTTTAATTGTTTATTTATTTTTCCTCCCTGTTATTGTTGCCCTCTGTGCTTCCAAGGCTCAGCACAGACTCGGCAGTGAGAGTGTTTCCTGGTGTTTGGAAACTTCTCTATTTTTAAGACTCCCTTCCCGGACGGAGCTCCGTCCCTTCCTCTTTTGTCTCTTTTTTTGTCTTTTATATTTCGAAGACAATGGGTTGCTTTTCTGGGTGCCTGATGTCCTCTGCCGGCATTCAGAAGTTGTTTTGTGGAATTTACTCGGCGTTTAAATGTTCTTTTGATGAATTTGTGGGGGAGAAAGTGGTCTCCCCGTCCTATTCCTCCACCATCTTAGCTCCTCCTCGACTTTCCCTTTTCTTTGCAATGTTTTATTTCAGCTACCACATGTTCATTTCCAATAGCTGGCTCTTGTTCTCTGCATGCTAAGTTTTATCTCTCCTAATTTTGTTTAATCCTGGTTGCTATTGAAACCAGAGAGAGGGAGCAGAGACTGGGGTTCTCCCCATTAAGAATGCTGGCTTTTACTGGGTCTTCTTCCTGTCCATCAACTTGCCCAACCTCACCCCCAGCTAAAGCCATATTTCTAGTTTAACTTCTTTCGGCTCTCAGCCAGTCCCTCGTTTCAGCCGCCAATTTCTCACATTGCTGTGGTAATGGGAGACCCCTTATCTTGTTGAAAATAAGTCTTAACTTGAAAGAATTATGATTTCACCCTACAGTGTTGCTGAGAGGACAAGTCTTGTAATATAGCCACTTGGAAAAAAAAAATACGGTCCCATAGTTCTTGGAGACATTTTGCGCTCCTATAAGAAGCGCCCTCTAATGGTGAATACTTATAACACATTTCCACCCTCTAACAACTCAACAGTATTTCTTCAGTTCAGTCTCTCAGTCGTGTCCGACTCTTTGCGATCCCATGAATTGCAGCACGCCAAGGCCTCCCTGTCCATCACCAACTCCCGGAGTTCACTCAAACTCACGTCCATCGAGTCTTCAACATAGAGACAAATTCTGTGTAGCTCTGTTGGTATCATCTGAAAGCTGCCTATATTTAAATGAAGATTATCATTTCAACCATCCTCCTTTACTGAAAATAAGGGGAAAAGACAAACACATAGCCTTTTGCTTCTTTCTGCCCCACAGTGTCTACCCAGGGGTAGGCACACAGCAGAGGGTGCCAGCTGGTGTACTGACCTCATTCCTGGTTCCAGAGGACACATGCAGCACAGAGGAGAGCTGAGCCTTGGAGTCTGATTGCTTAGGTTTGCCATTTCCATAACTGACTCAAGTCCTTGAAGCCTCAGTTTGTCAATCTGCAAAATGGCAATAATACTGCTTATGATACTGATGGGAGGATTGGATGAGATGATGCCTAAGAAGCAGCAGACACATGGCCTGGGTTTGGGAAATGTTTGCTATGTAACTATTGTTACTGTTGTTGCTATTACTAAATGTCCTGCTTCTCCTCCCTGTGCCCACCCAGTGATCCACTACGAGGTTGAAGTTTGGACCGGGGATGTAGGTGGAGCAAGCACCACTGCCCGAGTATTCATGCAGATTTATGGTGAGGAAGGCAAGACAGAAGTGCTCTTCCTCTCCAGCCGCTCGAAGGTGTTTGAACGGGCGTCCAAGGACACATTCCAGGTGTGTGGGAGTAAAGCCATGGTGGCGGAGGGGTGCCAAGAGAGGGCTCAGCATACGTCTGAAAACAGAGGGACTGGTTCTCAGCCCTGGCTTCTTGTTAGAACCATCTGAGGAGCTTTAAGAAACTAGTGTCATCTAGTCTACACCTGGATCAATTACATGAGAACCTCTATGGTTGGATATGTTCTCTGTGTGTGTATGTGTGTGCTCAAGTTGTGTCCGACTCTTTGTGGCCCCATGGACTGTAGCCCACCAGGCTCTTCTATCCAGGAAACTTTCCAGGCAAGAAAACTGGGGTATGTTTCTAAAATCTCTACCAGTGATACTAACATGCTGCCAATTCTGAGAACGGCTGGAGGGTTGATTCTAATTTAGCAAAATATGACGCTAGGGCCTTGGTCACCGCATTCATTTCCAGCCTTGGCCTCTGATTCGACAGCTCACTCAGTCTAAGAGTAGGGCCATGGCTCCCAACCAGGATACTGGGAAGCCTGGAGTCTCATGACTCTGTTCTGAGTGCCCCAGGCCACCTCATGTCCCTTTGAGTAGCAGAGAAAAACAGATGAGAACGTAAGCATGTTGTTGGCAGGAGAGAAGGACCCAGGGTGGTGCCTTTTAAAGGGCATGTGAATGTCTTACATGGGACACAAGTGCATGCGTGCATATGTGTACGTCTGCAGCTCTGTTCTGCAGTAATATCTTCATGCTGGCTGCTCTGCGTGTGTGCCATAAGTAGCCTGGCCCTCAGCAAAGAGTCCTAACCCAGTGCCCAGCAGAGAGGGTCCTGGCTGAGCTGCGCCAGAGTCACGGGTGTCTGGAATGGCAGTGGTGGAGGAGGCCTCCTGGAATCCCACCCTCTCCTGACACTGCTGAGAGAGCAGGGGCCTGATCGGCTCACCTCCCCGAGCCTCAGCTTCTTTATCAGCTCAAACCTAGGTTTACAATAACTACCTGGCCTGCTTCACAGCCCCTGGAAGGATTAAAATGGTCAACGTCAGGGAAAGTACTTAGGAAACTGTGACCAGTCATGGAGATGTTAGGAGCAGAGTGTCTTCTGGACATGAATGGACTGTGTGGCTGGGTGTGGTGGTGGCTGCTTTCATAGCTGGGCAGGTTGATGGGGGAGCAGAGATAGCAAGTGAGCCCGACTGTGAGGGTGCTGTGACCAGGAAAATACTGGAGAGGAGAAGATGGGGGGAGAGAGATGGTAAGTGAGCCAGACTGCGAGGGTGCTGTGACCAGGAACCACTGGAATGTGTTGAAGGAGGAACTTACCGTATCCAGAGCCCATCCCTACGGGTCCTGGGCTCCATTTTGACCACTCATTTTCTCACAGAGGTGCTTCTGGCTACATTGTGGCTTCGTGAACAGTGAGTCAGGAGACCTGAATTCTCCTGCAGGTCTGAGGTCCAGTTGGGGGGACACCAAACAGCTCGTGGGACAGCCCTGGGCCTGTCTGCTCAGCACGGGAGCCGTCGCCCGAGCCGGGGCCAGACCTCCCCTGGATGTCAGGCTCAGACCAGAGTGGCAGATGGCAGGTCGAGGACCCAGTCCTCTGGAGCAGAGCTAAATCCCTGCCCTTTGAGCCGGCCATGTGCTAGGCCCATTGCGGGAGAGAGCTGAGCGCACAGACAGTAAGCGCCCGTGGGCGGAGAGGGCATCCAGGCATCCAGGCTAGGCTAAGACCTTGCCAACCTCGGGGACCCCCTGAGCGCTCAGGGAGGGGAAAGGCTAGTGTCAGGGTAGGGGGCTGGGGCCTCTTGGGGGCGTGGGGGAGACTTCTGTCTTTGACAAACACCACATTTTTTTTTTTTTTTGCTTCTTGGAAAAGTTCTATATGATTAATGCTGGGGGAAAAAATGCTTGGAAAGAGAGCACAGGAAGGCACAACACTAAAGAAGAAAAAAAAAGATAATAATAAAGCTCAGGAACTGGAATGAATAGATTTAGTTAGAGGCAGAGGAGGGGATAAAGGCATTCTGCACGAGGGAACAGAGATACAGAAATAAGAAAAATAGGAGTGAGTGTGACGTGCTGAGTGTGTGAGTGTGTGTGTGTGTGTGTGTGTGTGTGTGTAAAGTGGAGAATGAGAGAGAGGGAAGGAGACCATCTTGACCCACTGTGTCGGGGGTTCAGAAGACATTGGTTTGGGTGGAGGGGTGGTCCGGCAGGGAAACCAGGCTTGGGTTGGGGGCGGGAGAGGAGGCGCGGGGGCAGCTTTGATTCAGAAGCCCCAGCCTCTGGCTACGGCGGCTCCGCGGGGCCCCAGGCAAGATGCCCAGGGCCTCCCCAAGCCACAGCCCCCGCGCTTTGTGCAGCTGGAGGCGGCGGACGTGGGCCAGGTCTTCAAGATCCGGCTGGGCCACACGGGCGAGGGCTTCAGCCCCAGCTGGTACGTGGACACCTTGTGGCTGCGGCACCTGGCGGTGCGGGAGGAGGACCTCACACCCGAGGAGGAGGCGCGCAGGAAGAAGGAGAAGGACAGGCTGCGGCAGCTGCTCAGGAAGGAACGTCTGAAAGCCAAGCTGCAGAGGAAGAAGAAAAAGAAGAAAAAGAAGGAGGAAGAGGGCAGCGACGAGGAGGATGAGGAGGAGGAGTCCTCGTCCGAGGAGGAGTCTTCGTCTGAGGAAGAGGAGGAGGAGACCGAGGAGGAAGAAGAGGAGGAGGAGCTGGAGCCCGGGATGCAGGAGGTGATCCAGGAGTACAAGTTCGATGCCCACCGCTGGCTGGCCCGGGGCAAAGAGGACAACGAGCTGGTGGTGGAGCTGGTGCCCACGGGCCAAGAGGGTCCTGAACGTAAGCCTGAGGAGGGGTCACATAACCCCCCAGGGTAGGGGGGGTACAGAGAGGGAAGGATGCCCAGCTCTTCTTGCAGGTGGGGCCCCCTGTGGCTCTCCTGACCTGGGCTGTGGTGAAATGCCACCGTGGACCATTCTTTGTGGGGGCTGGTGTTGCTCTTGCCCTGAGACTCTTGGGAGGAGCCCTGGTATAGCTCACCGGTGACTCATCGTGGGGACATCAGTAGGAGGGTTGCTGCGGACCAGCGCCTTGCCAGAACTCTCAGCCTCTTGGGCTTCATGGTGAAGGGAAGTCTTGGGTAGGGAGGAGGAGCCGGTTTGTTTCTACTGTCAGTGTAGATGTGGGTGTACCATGAGGTCTTTCCAGCTCCCACCATCTGGCTGGATGCAACGGGCTGAGCCTCAGGTCCACCCCAAAGGCCTGGGCGTTCTCAGCACTGCCTTTCTGTGTCCCCCAGCCAACACCTACGAGATACAGGTGATCACGGGGAATGTGCCCAAGGCTGGCACTGATGCCAACGTCTTCCTGACCATCTACGGGGAGGAATACGGGGACACGGGCGAGCGGCCCCTGAAGAAGTCAGACAAGTCCAACAAGTTTGAGCAGGGACAGGTAGGGTGTGGGCTCCCTGAGGGGGCAGGTGGATCCCAGATGGAGGGAGCCCTCTGGTGATTTCAAGGCAGGCCCAGCCTGCACGGCAACTGCTGTGTCCAGCACTGTGCCCCGTTCAGTCCAGCTGGGTAGAATGGAAGCACCTCGTCCGTAAGCACTGGGGCTTTGTGGCGGGGACATAAAGAAAGGCCCAGGTGGGGTCCAGGAAACGCCCAGGAACTAACTGGAGGCAGCATGGTACCAGACCCTCAGGTGCTGAGTGAGGGGACGGGTTCAGGGAGGAAGTACTGACCAGAAGATGGGGCTTCGGAGGACACTTGGAGGGAAGGAGGCATGTGAGCTGGGCCATGGTGGAGGAGTATGGTGTTGGTCTCAAGATGACAGTGAGAGTTGTCCCCTGAAGATGGGACCACACGAGGAGGTGTGGGGTGGAAGTGTGGAAGGCCAGTTGGAGGACATTGGACGGTGGGTCTTCTCACTGCTGTGGTTACTGCCAAGCCATGGTGGGCGCTGCCTCTGAAAAGCTTGATGCAACCAACTGAAGGAGTGGGGGTGTGAGAGCCTTGAGTGACAGCTGAGAAATTTGATCTACATCCTGAGGCAGTGACACCACGACAGCATTTGAGCATTTAGAGAAATGCAGCCCCCTCTCCTCCCAGGTACAGTAGGAAAAGCAGGGGAAAATGCGGCTGTCATTCTTGTCCCTTGAGATTTTACAGGGTCCTCTGGCTAGAAGACGTCTCTCACGTCACCTTTCCCATTTCTGCCGGCATCCCAAAGCCAGGTTCTCTCATCAACAAAGAGGAGAACCAGAAATGTACACATCCATTAAAAATACTTCTGGGCTCATTGCTTGATCTATTTCAGATGTCCCCTGCTTTTTTCTTCAACACCAACTTCCCATGACTTGAGGATCAGAATTTATTTCTGTGTTTCCTTTAAAACTTGCAGCCACTATGATGACTAGAATTGGAAGAAAATTGCTGCAGAGGATGTAATTGGTACAACTGGTGAAATTTGAACATAGACTATATGTTAAATAATATTGTGTTGAATAATATTGTGTTGACTTTGTTTCCTGAACTTGGTAATTGTCCTGTCATTACATGTAGGGCCTCCTTGGTGGCTCAGCGGTAAAGAATCCACCTACAATGCAGGAGCTGCAGGAGATGCGGGTTCAGTCCCTGGGTTGGAAAGATCCCCTGGCAGAGAGCATGGCAACCCACTCCAGTATTCTTGCCTGGAGAATCCCATGGACAGAGGAGCCTGGCGGGCTACAGTCCATAGGATCACAGAGTCGGACACGACTTGTTACTGAGCACGCAAGCACTGAGATTATATAAGAATGTTATTCTTAGAAAATCCATGCTGAAGAAGTCAAAAGTAGAGGATCATGATATCTGCCAAATACTTTCAAATAATTTAGGCAAAAAATGAGAAAGGGCAAGAGAGAGTGAGAGAGAAAGCAAGATCTAAGGGTTTACAAAATTTCATTGCACTGTTTCTGCAAATTTTCTGTAAATTTGGAATGCTTTTCAATAAGTAGTTTAAAAGTTATAGTCAAGATCTCATCCACTTATCGGGTTCACCCTCTGGTCCTGGTGTCATCTGTTTCCTCCAGCGCATATATGTGTAACTGGTATTCTATAAGGCTTCCCTAGTGGTCTCTCTTCCCACTTGAATGGTGAGCAATCTAGGTCTTACACTTTACATCCTGTCAATCACTTCGGATTTGCACTTTGACTCATAGTAGGTACTTAATCTGGAGAAGGCAATGGCACCCCATTCCAGTACTCTTGCCTGGAAAATCCCATGGACGGAGGAGCCTGGTAGGCTGCAGTCCATGGGATTGCTGAGGGTCGGACATGACTGAATGACTTCACTTTCAATTTTCACTTTCATGCATTGGAGAAGGAAATGGCAACCCACTCCAGTGTTCTTGCCTGGAGAACCCCAGGGACGGGGAGCCTGGTGGGCTGCTGTCTATGGGGTAGCACAGAGTCGGACATGACTAAAGTGACTTAGCAGCAGCAGCAGGTACTTAATCAGAATTTGTGGTTGAAGGAGTTTATGCACATATGTACACACACGGCATGTAGTATCTGCACATATGCAAGCAACAGGCCCTACACACACACACACACACACACACACACACCACAACACAAATGTGGGCATTCAGTCAGCCCATTTTCCCTAGCCCTCTCTCACGGTCACTTCTATCACCCTCTTACCTCCCTCCACCTTCCAGGACACAGTGAAAGTGAGAAGACCCCCCTGGCAGGGGCAGGTGAAAAGACAGTAGTGCAGTAGGTGAAGGGAATGAAGAGGTGGAGGCTTCCAGCTATAAAATAAAGAAGTCTCAGGGGTGTAATGTACACATAGGGAACATAGTCAATAATGTTGTAATGACTCTGTATGGTGATGGATGATAATTGGTCTTTAAGTGGTCATCATTTCATAATGTATAAAAATATTGGACCACTATGTTGTACACCTGAAACTAATTTAATGTTGTATATTAATGATAATTCAATAAACAAAAGTCGGCAGTGCAGACCAAACACCAGATGACTGGCTACATTTTCCATGCCCCCTCCTTCTTGATGCTTTGGATCTAACAATTGGCCTCAGGCTGCCCCAGGTCCTGGGAGGGTGAAGCTGACGGTGAGGTGGGGAGGGCTGCCCCCCTCCATGAGTGCTACTCTGATCTTTCCCAGACAGATACCTTCACCATCTATGCCATTGATCTGGGGCCCTTGACCAAGATTCGGATTCGCCATGACAACTCAGGCAACAGACCAGGCTGGTTCCTGGACAGAATAGACATCACTGACATGAACAATGAGATCACGTGAGTGGGACTGGAGGGGAGGGAGGGGAGGTCATGCTTGCCCCTAAGATAGTCATGGAAAGAAGGGTAAGGGTGGGGTGGCTGTGATGAGTGAGGAGAGGGGGTGGCTAGGATGTGGGTTTGGCACATGGAGCTGGCTAGGTGGGCATTGCCTCCCTCCCTTCTCTCTCCTTGGGCTGCCCCTCAACTGCTTGCCCTGTCAGGCGGGCAGTCTAGTGGAACATCTAATCCAGTTCTTTACGTCCATCACTTCAGAAAGTCAGGCTTTCTATTCCTACCATGGCCCAATCTCCATGCCCAGACTTACTATTCACAAGTCTCTCCACATATAAAGTGACTTCCAGGACATGACTTTAATGGTCTAGACTAGGAATAAGGAAACTTATTCTGTAAATGCCAGATAGCAAATATTTTAGGCCATTTGGTCTTTGTTTCAATTGTTCGGCTTTGCCTTTGCTGCAGAAGAGTAGCCATAGATGATACCTAAGTGAATGGATTTTATTTAAGCTGGCTGTTTTTGTTTTTTTTTTTTTTTAAGTTAGAGTAGTCAGGAACTGGACTTCCCTGGTGGCTCAGCAGTAAAGAATTTGCCTGCCAATGCAGGAGATGTGAGTTCGATCCCTTGGTTGGGAAGATCCCCTAGAGGGGGAAATGGCAACCCTCTCCAGTATTCTTGCCTGGGAAATCCCATGGACAGAGGAGACTGGTGGTCTACAGTCCATAGAGTTGCAGAGAGTTGGAGATGACTTAACAACTCAACAGCAACAACAGCAAAGTAAATGGATGTGTCTGTGTTCCACAAAAACTTCATTCATGGGCACTGCAACTTGAATTCCATGTAATTTTCACATGTCACAAAAAGTATTTTTCTTTATATTGTTTTCAACCATTTAAAGATGTAAAACCTTTGCTTGGGTACATAAGTGGGTGGTGGGCCAGGTTTGGCTCACAGGCCATAGCTTGCTGGCCCTTGCTCCAGATTCACAGCTACCCCCTGGAGCTAGGGTGGGAAGGGGATCTTGTTCTCCTGACAGGTGAAGGAACCACACCCCAGGGAGGTGAGGCTGTAGCCCCAGCATCAGTTTGTGCCAGAGCCAGGACCAGAACTCCAGACCATCAGAGATGAATCTGGTGTGTTTCCACAAGTAGGCCACATTGCCTTTTGGACGAGAGGAGTCAAGGGGCAGTAGACATGAAAGGAGACGTGGAGCTGTTGGGGGCGGGGGCACAGAGGTGGGCGGAGAGGGAAGCGGCAAGATCTGGAGAGGTTTGTGGAGCTGCTGAGGGCCTGCCAGTGCCCAGAATGTCGAGGGCACTTAAGAAATAAATGTTTGGATCAAACAACATCTTGGCCAACAGCCTGGTGTCTCTTGAAACATTCCTTCCTCTGTGCAAGGTAGGGGTTGATGGAGGTCACCCCATCTTCCACCTCAACCCTGCCCCCCCCCCCCAGCCCAAGGGATTACTCCAGAAGGGGGCACTGAGGGACAGCTCACATACAGCCCAGTGTCATGGATTTCTATGAGGCCACATGAGGACCCTGTGATTGCAGAGAAGGGCTGTGGGACAAGCCCACACTGGGAACCAGGGTCCTCTCCTGGGGTAGGTGCTCTGCCAGAAACTCACCAGGTCACCCTGGACAAGTTACTACACCATCTTTATAAAAACTTTTTATTTTATATTGCCGTATAGTTGATTAACAATGATGTATTCATTACAGGTGTACAGCAAAGTGATTCAGTTATACCCATACAACTATCCATTCTTTTTCAAATTCTTTTCCCGTTCAGGTTAGTAGACTGAGTTTCCTGTGCTATATGGTAGCTCCTTATTGGTTATCTATTTTAAATATAATAGTGTGTACATGTCAATCCCAAACTCCATCTTCATGAGCTTTCATTTGCTCTTCTGATAAATGGGTTTAAAGTTAATAGCCCAACTTATATCTCAAGATGGTCTCAAAATCTAAATAAAGCATTTAATCTTGACAAAGATAAAGTGCTCCAAAAAAATGTAAGGACAGGGACAAACTGTGAACATCCCATGCAGCCTGGTTAGGGTCGGTGACCTCTGTTCGGTTGATTTGGCATCTCTGGGCCAGCCCAACATACTTGAAAATTATTGCAGCTCTATAATCTGTTTTAATTTCTGTCCATACTTGTCTTCTTTCATTATGAAGGATATTAGCTGTTCTTACCTTTTCAAATTAAGACATTGCGTGACTTTTTAAAAACCCTGTTGGAATTTTGATCATTTTGCTGTTAAATGTATGTGCAGAGAACTGCACATTTAGACCATGAAGTGCTCCCCCAGGCACACATTTCTGTCTCTCCAGGCGCTCCTTGAGTATCTCAGTCAGGCCATTTTCTACACTTGCTTCACACAGGCTACACGTTCCTGTTACATTTGCTCAAGTGTCTTATATCTTTATCACTCTTGCGACTGGACCCTTCTCATTACTCCTCTCTCCTTTTCCCTGCCCTTTCTTTTTCCTTCCTCCACTCCTCACTCTGCTCGTCTCCTCCTCTTCCCCTGCCATCCTTCCTTGTTGGTGTTGCATGGTTTCTTTACTTTGTTTCGTTGGTATTGAAGCAGCAGTAAGGGCTCTGTGCTCAGCTGGCTCCAGCCATGGGCAAGCAGAGAGTGACTCTGAGCAAAGCCTACCCTGGGAGAGAGATGTAAAACCATGGCCATCCATTGGAAGCAGAATGAGAGCAAGGATCCTCTCTCTCGGAGAGGCACTGTCTTCTCAACAGCGCCACAACCTTCCATGACCTTTGTTAGCTCAGGAATAAGACCTTTGCGGCCAGAAGGGTGAACGCACACTGAGCTGTCCCAGTCACTCATCTCGTTGCAGACTGGGTGCCTGTAACTCCTCTCTGCCGCCCCCCACCCCTCCCTCCATTGCCCTTTCTGTCAGAAAAGCTGTCAGACACCCCTCCCCATCTTCAGCACCTCCTGGTCAAAGCCTCCTGGCTGGCCCCTCCGCCTCACCCAGGCCCTGCCCGTGTCTGCAGCTGTCCAGACCCCCAGGCCACGTGCCTTCTCTGCTCACACTGCACAGAGGCTCCCGGGTCTGTCAGAGTAAGAGCGAGAGCACTTCCAGTGGCCGGTCCCACCCCTTTGGCTCACTCCTTGCTGTTCCTTGAAGCCAGCAGACATGGTCCCACCTCAGGGCCTTCGCGTGTGCTGCCCCCTCCCGCTAGCACTCCTGCCCCAATGGCTCGCTCATCCTTTGTCTAGGTAGGTCTCTGCTTAGGTCCCACTGGCTCATCGAGGCCCCAGTCCCAGCCCTGGACCTTTTATTCCTCCTCCTCAGTTTACTTCCCCCACATCACTGACTTACAATACACTGCTCCATGTAGCCATTCTTCCTCTCCCCGACGTAGAATATGAGGTCCCCTGAATGAGGAAATAACTTCATCTGTTTTGCTCACTGCTGTGTCTGCCCCCTCACCACCCAGTCCCTAGAAGAGTGCCCAGCACGTAATAGGCATACCATAGATACTTATTAAGTCAACTAATAAATAAAATTATGCTTGATGTGTTGATTCATTCATTAATTCAACAAACACAAGCCATGCTAAGTGCTGCCAGCTGAACAACTGGCTCAGACACCACCTTTGAAGAGCAGAAACCTATGATGGGAGGTAGTTCAGGTTCAATTCCTTTCTCTTCCACTCTTTGCCTGTGTGGCCTGGGCAGTCACCTCTCAAGTCTCAGTTCTTCCACCCATACAATGGGCATAAAGAAACTCTTTCACAAAATCATTGCGAGGACTAAGTGAGGTACTGTGTGTCAGGGGGCCCAACACCCAGTAAAAGGCAGTATCCGTTCTTTCCCTGAGTAGGAAGGTTCCAGTGAGTCAACATCTAAAATTGGCCAGACAGCTAGGAAATGGGGCAGGAGAAGTGCAGGGTGGTTGAGGAGCTGACAGCCAGGGAGGCAGGGAGACCACAGGGACTGCAGGGCAAGCAGGTGCTGGTGGTCTCCGCACGGTAACCTAGAACATTGAGGGGACCAGGCGGAGGGTGTGATGGCAGGTTATCAGGCTGCTCTTTTATCCAAGGTGGCATCGAGATGTGCCTTTGTGAACAGGCAGCTCTTGGATGTTTGAGTGCTTGAAACGAGAGCATTAAAAGTGGTTGGAAAATGTGATTCAGGTGGCACAGAGGTGGAGAGCCAGGGGGCACATTTGGGATGCAGTGGGTCACTGTGTTTTTCTTGGGCATGAGGATCATGGAGGATAGGAAACAGGAAAAGAATAATGGAGAGGGTGGCAAGACAGGCTGAAGGTGCTCCAAAGCCATGCTGAGAACACATCCAGGCTCCTGGCTGGCTGCATTTCATGGGCACCCTGCTGGAGCTGAGCATGGGAGATGGGGGGAAGGAACAGGGAGATGTCAGCTGCTGTCAGGCCCCCTCGGGAGATGCTGTCTGAGCAGAAAGGCTCAAGACGGTGTGATGCCCAGAGCCCCTGCCGCCACCGTGAGGTCACCCAGACAGAGCCACAGTGGCCCCAGGGGTCTGATGTCCAAAGCTGGACAGATTCAGTGGAGCCTCAGCAGGACCCCTTGGAGCCCTTCTGGCCTCTGAGACAGTTGCTCTGGAGGGCAGCTGAGTCTGAGCTTGAAACCCCAGGAGGAAGGGACTGGGGGAAGTGGGGGCCGAAGATTTACTGATCTGCAACTCAATTGCAAGAAAAAAAAAAAAAAGAATAATTATTTTCCAAATAGAGAGTGCTTGAGGTCTTTTAGAGGAGTCTCAAGCTGTCAGGGTCCATGAACGAATGATGTGGAAAGTCTTTTTAATGGTGGTTTGCAGCTGTGAATGGTGCTGAGTGCGTTGTCCTGGGGTCTGAGGTCTCCCATGGGTTGACTGGGGCTCTACCCACAGACTCACATCCTCCCATATAAGGAGGCTGCTAGTCCCTCGGGCAGGGAGAAAACTGTGAAGTTGAGACAGTTTGGGGACTCTAGCCTGGGAGGCTCCACCACTGGCCTCTTTGGAAAAAAACATTTCAGAAGTGTCAGGTTGATGTTCACGTTGACAGTCCCATCACACTTGGAATGAGGAGAGCCGATCCTCTCCTCTCACCGGCTCTGCTTAGACAGTTCCTGGAGCCTTGGGGTGACGTCAGGCACCACATTCTAAGGGGGCTGATGGAAAAGAGAAAATGCATCTTCAAGAAAAGAATAGTGGCTGATTAAGAAATCTAGGAGTTGTGGCAGGAATTCTGAAGGGGGAATTAAGAACATTTCACCTGAAGAGGGCATGATGCCTTTTGATTCCATTGATCCTGTGGTGCCCATGTATGCCAGGGACTGTGGACGGCAGGGGGCGAGGAGACTCTGAGCTCGTGGGGTGTTCGATTTGCCTGACTTCTGGCAGAGACACTTTAAATACATGCTCCTGGGCAACCTCTTCCTTTCACATCACTTCAGTGACCATTTATTTGACAATCATGTCCATGTGGTATCCCAAGTTGTATCAGTCAGAATAGGCTAAGTTCTGCTAGATAACAAGTAGCCCTAAAATGTCAGTGGCCTCACACAATGGGTCTCGGGGGGAAGGGATCAGGGGCATATATATTGAGAATCACTGTGATCTCTTGGACATCCAGGCTGATGGAGGCTTTTCCTCAGTGTATGTTTCCATGTTCTTCCTTACAGTGGAAGGAGATGTGACAAATTGTGCACTGGCTCTTAAAGACCCCTTATAGCCCAGAGATTCCAAGTACATTAGCAAGGACTTAAAAATTCAAAGTCCTCCTCACCTCTAAAGCTATGAATCTCTGATGTTTTAGCTTCTGAATACGTAACAGAAATGGGCAGACGTTTGGGAGTGTGTTGTCTTGAATTAGCCCGTCTTTGTTAAGTCCTTCTCTCTGCTGCTTCCTCGCCCCCTTCCTTGTTGACTAAATGAGGTTTGCCACATCTTCCTTCCTCCTTTAATACTTTAGCTATCTTTTTATACAGATCTGCAATAAAGTCAAATCACTCAACTTCAGAGAGGAAGAAGCAAATGCCACAGAAGTTAGGAATGTATTTAGTGTTCTGAGCTCTGTCCACACTTGATCAGATAGCCTTTTTCCACCTGTTTTGAGCCCTAAGACATAGATTCCTGTTCTTATTGATGGGGGTCTCATAAGACCCTGAATCGTGAAAGACAGATGTTATTCTTGAATTCCATTACAAGTGGCAAATGTGTTGGGTGGGCTTTCCAGTGAGGGTTGATCAAAAAGTTTGAATTATTTTTCCCCGTAAGTTTCACCTAACAGGAAGATATTCTCCAAAACCCCTCACTCCTCCAGGATTTGGGGCGGGGGGTGGTGTGAGAGTCACAGAATGTTGAGACAGAAAAGACCTGACAATGATTTCATGCAGCCTTAATGTGATGGAACTTGGGGTGCAGAGACCATGCGGCATGTTAGGAGAAGACCAGAGGCACAAACCCAGAGTCCCCGAGCCCCAGACCCACTCTTGTCACTGTGCTCTTCCTGTAACACCAGTGGGCATATCTGATGAGCTTCAGCCTTTACTCACAAAATAGGAAAGGCCATGCATTAAATACATTTTACAGTGTGTAATCCTCGCATTCCAGTTTTACTTTCAAGTGAAACCCAACCTTTTAGGGGCCCTGAGCTTTGCTTCCATGCTCACTTTAAACCTCCTGCTGACCCCAGCTCTGCCTCTTCCTTCCATTGCCCTGGCTGGAGTGGGGGGTACCATGCCAGAACACCTGCATGCCTTTCTTCTCCTTCACTCCTGAAAAACAGCCACCTAGTGCCCTCCCCAGGCCTCTTGGAGCAGGATTTATTCCTCCTGTGGGAGGAAGGGGAGAACACTGGCCCAGAGGTCCAGTCCTCCGCTAGACCTCCTGTGGGTGCTTGTTGGCATCATTGCGGGTGGAGGCTAAATGCCCGGCACTCAGGCCCGTCCGGCCTCTGGCTCCGGTTCTCCCCCCAGGGAGCGGGATCCGGAGGCTCGGGGCCCGCGATGCTGCCGCAGTGGGCGTGCTGAGGACCTCCAACTTCCCCGAGCAGGTATCTCAAGGACAGCACGGGTGACGCGCCCAGAAGACAGGCGCTGAGGCCTTGCGCATGCGCTCTTCGCGGATGTGGGAGGGCTTGCGCCCGCCCCTTTCTGTCTTGCTGACTGTTCTGTCTCCTAGTATAAGTCTCTCCAGCTCCTTATGCCTCTGTCTCCTGTCTCTGTCCTCCTCCAGCCTCCCACACTCTCATTACTCCTCCGCAGCCCCAACCCGACTCTTTTCTTTATTTCTGTCTCTCTCCCTTAATTGGCCATAATTTAGAACTAAAGCCTATTATTCATAAATTATTTGGTTGAAGAAAAAATTAACTTTTCCATTCATACATTTAAAAGGCTGAAAAGTGGAGCAATATGCATTTTTCACTTAAACACTAATTTCAAAGCAATCTAGTTTGTCTCTCTGAAGGCTGAGCTCCTCCCACCGTTTAAATCCATGTCCCTTGATGCACAGCTACGGGGGTCTTCCCTGATAGCTCAGTTGGTAAAGAATCCACCTGCAATGCAGGAGACCCTCGTTTGATTCCTGGGTGAGGAAGATCCTCTGGAGAAGGGATAGGCTACCCATTCCAGTATTCTTGGGCTTCCCTGGTGGCTCAGCTGGTAAAGAATCTGCCTGCAATGGGGGAGATCTGGGTTTGATCCCTGGGTTGGGAGGATCCCCTGGAGAAGAGAATGGCTACCCACTCCAGTATTCTGGCCTGGAAAGTTCCATGGACTGTTTAGTCCATGGGATCCCAAAGAGCTGGACACGACTGAGTGACTTTCACTTTCACTTTCGATGCACAGTTGCACCTCCATGCCCCTGGCCTGCTCCTCTCACACGCTGATGGGAGGCAGTAAGGACTGTAGGAGGGTGTGGGGCTCAGAAAGGGATGAGACCCCCGGTCTACGCTGTTTCCAGCCTCTCCAGACTTTGACCTGTCTCTGAATGCATCTTATGCACCTGGATCGTGGTAGGGATGGTGTGCAGCAGCCCCAACTTAGAGATAGTCTGTCCCCAAACCCTCTGAGTTGTTCTGGGAGCCCAGGGGCCCGATGGTGAACTGTCCAGCCCACAGCCTCCAGAAATCCCAGGCTTGGGCTGAAGACAAAGAAAGGAAGTATCACCATCACCATCATCATCATCATCACTATCAAAGTATTATCGAATTTTTAACCAAGAATGTACCGAGAGCCAGGAAATTTAAGCACTTAAAAATGTTTTACTCCTGTAATTCTCACCACTGCCTTTGAAATAGGCAACATTATCCTCATTCTATAGAGGGTTGCTAGATAAAATGTAGAATGGCCACTTAAATTTGAAAGTCAGATAAGCAAAGAATAATATTTTAGTATAAGTGTGTCCCAAATATTCCTTGCTCATCTAAAATTCCAATTTAACTGGGAGTCCTGTGATTCTGCAGGCTAAATCTGGCAACTCTCACAGAAAGAGCTGTAAAGAAACTTGTTCAGTCTCAAAGGACTGTAGGTGGCAGAGCCAGGATTCAAACCCAGTCGGGCTCTAGAGGCGAGTCCTTAGTGCCCACTCTCTGCTGCTTCTCCCAGCCCTTGTCCTGCCTTCCCTTCCATCCCGGCTCCTCCCTTGCACTGGGTTCAGCTTTTCTGCTGAGGAGTCTAACTTGGACCTCCCTTCCCTGGATGGTGTCCGCTGTCTGCTGTGCCAGCTCCTTAAAGGTCATATTCTTTGTATCTTTCAGAAGCTTAAGTGGGTCATTCCATTACAATCCTTTAGGTATGAAGCACCTCCTATGTACAATATTCTCTGCCAAAGTAGCTCTGGCTAATAGATTGATTCTAGAAAAGGCCAGAACAATCCCCAGAAACCCCTCCTTCTCTACATTCCTCCTATGTGACCCTGATTCCAGACACAGCCTTTTTCCATGGGGTGTATGGAAACCACATCCCATATTTGTTGTCTACTCCAGGCAAGTGTAGACTTCCAGGCAAACTGGATTCCCTTGTAGCTCAGTTGGTAAAGAATCTGCCTGCAAAGCAGGAGAGCTGAGTTTGATCCCTGGGTCGGGGAGATCCCCTGGAGTAGGAAACGGCAACCCACTCCGGTATTCTTGCCTGGGAAATCCCATAGTCAGAGGAGCTGGGCAGGCTACAGTCCATGGGGTCACAAAAGTCAGACTCGACTTAGCGGCTAAACCACCACCAGGCAAGGAACTAGTGGGGTGATTCTTAGGTAGGATGGGAGGGCAATGCTGGGGGGTGGGGGCAGACAGGGGAGCATTTGGGTCCCATGAGGGCCTCTTATGTCTCAGCCATGACTGCTGTTTCATGAGACCTTCTCAAAGACACATTCCCAAACTTTCTCCATTCCCCTCCTGCACAGGTACTACTTCCCGTGCCAACGCTGGCTGGCTGTGGAGGAGGACGATGGCCAGCTGTCCAGGGAGCTATTGCCAGTGGACGAGTCCTATGTGCTGCCACCAAGCATGGAGGAGGGCGGGGGAGGTGGTGACAACACCCCCCTCGACAACCTGGCCCTGGAGCAGAAAGGTTTCCTAGAGCTGATTTCTTCCCTCCAGCACCCGTCTCCTCTGTCTTTCCCCAACTAGGTCTCCATCTTCCTCTCCACTCTGGACTCCGAGCACTTCCTTTTCTGGGAATCTATCTGTGCTGCCCTCTCAGTCTTCCGTGGCAAGAATGGGAAGGTGACAGGGGCATGTTCTCACATGTCTAGCATATAGCTGGCTGTAAAGTACATGGCTTAGCATGGAGTTATTGTCAGGAATGGAATGAAATAGAACAGAATAGTTACAGTTGGTTTTGACTTAGACTTCCCTGGTGGCTCAGATGGTAAAGCGTCTGTCTACAATGCAGGGGACCTGGGTTCGATCCCCGGGTCAGGAAGATCCCCTAAAGAAGGAAATGGCAATCCACTCCAGTACTATTTCCTGGAAAATCCCATGGACAGAGGAGCCTGGTAGGCTACAGTCCATGGGGTCGCAAAGAGTTGGACACGACAGAACGACTTTCCTTTCCTTTGACTTAGTCTTGCAACCTCCCCTCCCGGCTCATTATAGACTCCCAATACGAATATTTTTGTCAAGGGGAAGAATGAACTTTCAAGAGTGCTGGGATGCTTGTGCTCCCTTCCTTGAAATTCGCATCCTTAAAACTTCCCAATCTGGAGGAGTCAGACCAGGGTTCCTGGCTGATGAGCCTTTGAACCCCACAGTCACCCCAAGTCTTCCTCGAGCATCCTACAACTCTACTGACTGAGGGTTTCCTGTGTGAGCTGGCAGTAGGGGTGGGGAGTCTCATCTCTGCCTTCTGGAAGTTTCCAGACTAAAGGCAACTACAGAACAACACATACTGCAAGGAAAGTGACTCATAGAAACAGTCAACCGAAGCAGAGAAACGTGCTCAATACGTTATCTCCCTCCTCCCTTCATGGGAGGTGCAGTCTACCACTCACTTCTCCACACTCTTCTCCTGCAGATAAATCTACCACATTTTCAGTGACCATAAAGACTGGGGACAAGAAGAATGCTGGCACCGATGCCAATGTCTTCATCACACTCTTTGGCACTCAAGATGACACTGGTAAGAGAGCAATGCAAGGCCCCACTCACCCATGTTCCTCTTGAGGGAGACTGGAGGAGACAGTGGAACTTTCCAGAGATATCCCGGTCATGTCTCTCACTTTCTTTTTTAAGAAATCATTTTTAAAATTTTCTTTACTGTTTTATTGTATTGTGGGAAGAACACTTAACATGCAATCTGTTTTCCTACCAAATTTTAAACATATAAACATTATTGTTGACTGTTGGTTCATGGTGTACAACAGATCTTTAGAGGTGGTTCATCTTACTAAACTGAAACTTTATGCCTGATGATTAATAACTCCCTATTTCCTCCTACGCTTTGCTCCTGGTAACCACCAATCCAGGCTTTGATTTTATGAATTTGACCTTGATACCTCATTTCAGTGGAGTCATGCTGTATTAGTCTTTCTGTGCCTGGCTTATCTCACTTAGCATAATATCCTCAAGAACCATCCACATTGTTGCATATCAAAGAATCTCCATTTACAAGGCTGAGTAATATTCCATTGTATGTATGTACCATATCTTCTCTATCCATTCATCTGTCAATGGACATTTAGGATTTTTATTCCATGTCTTAGCTATTCTGAGTAATGCTGCAGCAAACATAGGAGTACTAATATCTTTTCAAGGACCTGATTTCATTCTTTTGGATATATACCCAGAAGTGAGATGGCAGGTTCTTATGGTAGTTATATTTTCAACTTTTTGAAGAACTTTCATACTATTTTCCAGAGCAACTGCATCATTTTGGACTTCCACGCACTGTGTGTAAGGATTCCAATTTCTCTACATCCTCACTAACACTTGTTGTCTTTTGTTTTTTTTGATAGTGACCTCCTGACAGGTATGAGATGGTATCTCATTGTAGTTTTGATTTGCATTTCCCTCATAATTAGTGACAATGAATACTTTTTTCATATATTATTGGCCATTTTTATGTCTTCTCTGGAGAAAGGTCCATTTAAGTCTTTAGCCCATTTTTAATTGAGTTGTTAGATTTTCTTTATTATTGAGTCATGTATTTCTTTATATATGTTGGTGATTAACCCCTTATAGGTAAATGATTTGCAAATATGCTTCCCATTCTACAGAATTCGGTTTCTTTTGCTGTGCTTCTAGTTTAATGTAATCCCACTTGCTAATTTTGGTTTTTGTTGCCTGTGTTTTGGGTGTCATATTCATGAACTCATTACCAAGACCAATGTCATCAAGTGTTTTCCTTATGTTTTTTTTTTCTAAGTGTTTTACAGTTTCAGGTCTTATATTTAAATCTGTAATTCATTTTGAGCTGATTTTTGTGTATGATGTGAGAGAAGGGTCCAAATGAATTATTTCGCCTGTAGACATCCATTTGCCCTGCACCATTTATTGGAGAGGTTTTCCTGTCCCTATTTTGTACACTTGCGTGCCTCTGACTCTTGAAAGATTACATGCGACTGACTCCAAGAGAGAAAGGCAATTCCTTGTTCTTTTAAATGTTCTTTTAAAATTCTTTTAAAATCCTTCTAAGTCCTCTCTCAGCCCTCGTTGCTGCCTCTACCCCCTACAAGTGTTTGGAAGCTGTGAAAATCATCTTCCCTTCAGCATCCTCTCCCCAGGCAATGGCGCCCAAGTCTTTGTCCAGCCTTCCTGAAAGGTGGTTTTGTTTTGTTTTGTTTAACCATTTCCTGCACCCTTCTTTGAGGCGTCACTGTGGTGGCCTTTCAAAACTACAGTGAAGAAGCTCCTGAGTCCACACAGTGAGAGGTCTCTGCTCTGTGTCTTTTGCCAGCTTTTTCCTTCTATTCTGAATGCAGAGGTAGCTCTAACTCTATCTCAATAACAACCTGGGAAATGGTGGCTCTTCCCAGCCTCCAATAAGATTCAGCCAGTGGGTTCCATGGTACTCTTGATATGAGATGCTCAGGGAATCTTGGGGTCATTCTGGAGCCTCTGTCAAGGCCATCACAGAAGGTGGCATATGCGCCGGAGTCAGCATCCACTTGGGCCACCTGTCCAGCCATTCTGAGTTCAGAGAAGAACCAGTTCCTCAAATACGTAGTCATCACATATTTTCTCATTACTCCTAAAGCTCTTTTCTAAGCATTGCTGAAGAATGAAGGGGCGATCCCTGACTTGGTAATCACTGACTTTGAGATGCTCATATTCTAATTCAGTCATGTGTACTTGAGCTTGACTAATTGGTTTAAATTTCTCCTATACTGCTTAGTAGCTGTGTGACCTCGGGAAAGGGGCTTAACCTCTCTTTGCTTTAGTTTCCCCCATTTGTAGCGTATTCTGATAGCGCAGTTGGTAAACAATCTGCCTGTCAGTGCAGGAGGCATAAGAGACAAGGGCTTGATCCCTGGGTTGGGAAAATTCCCTGGAGTGGGAAATGGCAACCCAACACAGAATTCTGGCCTGGAAAATTTCATGGACAAAGGAGCCCGAGGGGGTACAGTCCATGGGGTCACAAAGAGTTAATATGACTGAGCACACACACGCATTTTTGTAAAATGGAGATTAAACTAGTAGATATCTCGTAAAGTTGTGGATTTAATGAAATTGAATGTGTAAAATATTTGAGACAAAATGACAATAAAGCATTTATTATTAATATTATTATCATTTAATAGGTTAAATAATGCAAATATAATGAGTGAATCAGGTTGAAACTTAAAAATGTATGTCATTGCAAGTTACTGAACCATAGTCAATGAAATTGAGGGGGCCTAACAAAGTGCTTTTATTTGCCAAGGGATTTCTATGCGTTTGGCACATTCTTCAACACTCAACAGTCATCGTATTAAATAGTCACAACTCCTCTATGGGGAAGGCACCAAAGCCACCCCTTTTGACATTTGAGGAAACCAGATCTCAGAGAATTAAGTAATTTGCCCAAGGCCACCCAGACAATAACCAAGGTCTGTCTGACTCTGTGCACTTAAATCATCTGCAGTAAGTCTATGATTATCAAAAGACTTCCTACATGAGGCAGGACTTACAGGGATAAGGAGACTTGAAGAATGAGGCAGGAGGGGATGGTGATGACCCTGGGACCACCTTAAATTTCCGATCGACACCGCAGTCAGAGCCCTAGGACAGAGCCTGTATGTGAGGTGGCTGGTGAGGGGCGCTGGAATCCAGTCCTCCTTCTGTCATCCAGAGAAGAGTCTCCAGAGAATTGGCACATGCCCCATCCTGCAGGGGAGCCCCTGTTTCCTCACTGCAGGGAACATGTGAAGGTGGCTCCCTCCCTACATGGAGAAACCTGAGGGCTGTGTCTTAGGGCCCCACCGCTTTCTCTCGGGTGATCTTGGAAAAGGCCCTTAATTTGTGGGTGTGTCTCCTTTTCTTTAGCAAAGCAGGAAATAAAAATACGTATGTCAAAGAGTTATTGCAAAGCTGCATACAAGGACACACACACACACACACACACACAAAATACCAAAAATGCCCCACAGATAGTAACTGTATAGTCTAAATTTGATAGAAGTTCAGAAATTTGCTCATTAGGAGAAGAGACTAAGAGGGGTAGTCAGACTAAGTTTGAAGGCCTCAGGCCTAGCCAGTCATGCTGGGGTCATTTGGTTGCAGGAATGACCCTCCTGAAATCCTCCAAGGCCAACAGCGACAAGTTTGAGAGGGATAGCATCGAAATCTTCACAGTGGAGACCCTGGACCTGGGAGATCTGTGGAAAGTCAGAATCGGTCATGACAACACAGGTCTGGCTTCCCTCCCTTCTGTTCCTGGCTGAGAACATGAGGACCATGGGCAGGCCCCCATGGGTGCCTAGGAAAGAATCTAGGGTAGGCTTGGATGTCATCTGCTTTCCGTGATGACACAGCTCCCTCAGTCCCTTCATGGCTGCACACAGAGATTCTGGTCTAATTGATCAGGGTAGGGCCCGGACACCAGTGATTTTTTAAATCTTTCTCCCCCAACCCCACAGTCAGAAATTTCAGTGTGCAGCCAGTTTTTGTCTCAGTAGGTCTGGGATGGGACTCAAGAGATTTTATATTTCACAGGTGATGCTGAGGCTGTTGGTCTGGGGGCTCCACTTAGAACCACGGATTAAGCCAGTTCTTCCCAAAAGCCCCTAATACCGTGCCCAAGTTTGTTCTCTCTCACTAAAGCAGGACTCATTTTTTTTTGGTCTTCAAACCATATCTTGTGAGCCTGAGGAAGGAGGCCTTTCTCCTTGCTTCTGGGACTGAGGGACAAGGTCTCTGCCCGGCTTCCATTTCTTTCTTTAAACCTGAGCACTCATTTTCCCAGGGAGGAGCATAGATCCTTCACTTGTTTCCCTTCTCTTCATGAATCATAAACTGAGGCCAGGGAGCCCAGCATGTCGCCCTGCCACTAGATGAAAATATGGAGCCCTTGTTAACACAGGCTCTCTCTGGCATCTGGGTTCCCTTTTGGGAATACCTTCCACCCTGGATGGTTCTTTGCTTCCCTCCCCTCAGACTCTGCCTCCCGTCATCTCTTCTCCATATCCCTTCCCTTCTGTTCATTTCACTGACAGCAGCCCAGAGTAGGATCCGGTAGGGTACACAGGAATCAGTCCACACTGCTGTAAGCAGAAGCAATGATGAGTCCACGGTGGAGCCATAGGCACCAGCCTTTGACTAGGGAAGGATGCTTGGAGTCCTGAAGTTGTGCACAGAAAGCCATCTGTGTAGAGGTCCTTGAGGGGTTCTGTGTCTCCTTCCCTCCAGGCAAGGCTCCAGGCTGGTTTGTAGACTGGGTAGAGGTGGACGCCCCATCCCTTGGCAAGTGCATGACGTTCCCCTGTGGCCGCTGGTTGGCCAAGAATGAAGATGACGGCACCATCGTCAGGGACCTTTTCCACGCGGAGCTTCAGACAAGGCGGTACACACCATGTAGGAGTCCTGCAGGGAAAGCCTGGGCCTCCTCCTAGACCTCCTCAGCCTCCCACCAACTCCCAGTCCCTCATCCGCGCTTGACCCTTGGCCAGGCCCAACTTGGAAATTCCACGGGCCCTGTGCTGGCTGTGGACAGAACTCTAGACCCAAGGAAAGGAAATACGGGATGTATTTCTACTCCAAACTAGCTGATGACATCAGGCAAAGAGCCTGACTTCTCTGGAGTTCAGTTTCCCTGTCTGCAAAATAGAGATAATAGTGCAGGGTGGTTGTAAGACCCAAAAAGGAGAAAAGATAAGGTCTAACATTTGTTGTTGTTGTTGCTCAGTCGTATCTGACTCTTTGCAAGCCCACGGACTGTAGCCTGCCAGTCTCCTCTGTCCATGGGATTTCCCAGGCAAAAGTACTGGACTGGGTTGCCATTTCCTTCTCCACAGTCTAACAATGAAGGGTCATTATCAACCCCTTAATCAGTCCTCACTCCAGTCATTAACACACCAAAGAAATCACTGTTATAAGATTTTATCTTGATGGGGGGGGGGGGGGGAAGAACTTGGAAAGAAGCAAAATGTAATTCCTTTACCAGCTAAAGAGAAGGAGAAAATGGAACAATTAGGTGAATTTTTGACATGTTGCTTCCTCTGTCATCATCTGAAAGTCTATTGCCGGGGAGGGGCAGGCCAGTGTGGAGCCAGTGAGTGAGTAGTAGAAGGGGTGAGAAGAGAAGAGAAAGGGCTCTCACCACTGTAGACCGGCCGATCTGATTGGTGGCTGTCCCCTGAAACATAATGCTCCTGTGTATAGGATGTCTGCAGCCATGGACTGCTTTGAGGATGCTGTAACAAATAAGGAAACCAAGGCTCCTAGGTGACTTGCACAGGTCGCACAGTCAGGCTAGATAGAGCCTGTGCTTTCACCCAATCTGTTGTACTAGCTCTGTAATGGGAGAGGCACGGAGACCCTAGTCTGAGGTGACAGGGGTTTTCGATGGGCCCAAGGCATGTCGGGATACCTCCCTGCACCCTGGGTTGCTAGGCAACCACATGAAGGTTCAGGCCCCTGGGTAGCAGCTCCTAGTGAAGGGACAGATCCAGAGCGGTGGTGCTGATGAAGAACTTGACCTGCCTGTATTTGTTTCCTGTTTTCACCCCCCCTCTGACTTTGCCTTCTGTCCCCTCCCCAGTTGTCCCTTATGAGATCACCCTCTACACTAGTGATGTCTTTGCCGCTGGGACAGACGCCAACATCTTCATCGTCATCTATGGCTGCGACGCCGTGTGCACCCAGCAGAAGTACCTGTGCACCAACAAGAGGGAGCAGAAGCTGTTCTTTGAGAGGAAGTCCGCCTCCCGCTTCATAATGGAGGTACCGGCATCTGACAGGCTCCCAAGGGAGCCAGCACAGGGGTGCGGGCTGGACCAGAAGGCAAGGAGAAGGAGCCCTTGTCCAGAGTCTGACATGTGCCTTTCATCTGATGGGCTGTTGTGAGTGAGGGAGATGATTCTCACTGGAACCATCATTCTCACTGGAACCTCATTGGATGAAGTTCATCCAATCTCTCTGAGCCTCAGTGCATGTGAGGAGCCAGGAGGACAGTGACCTTCCCTCTCCGGGACCAGTGTCTGAGTCAAAGGTGACAATGAGTGCACAGGGTTTAAGGAAACTAGAGGCACAGTTCCACTGGGGCTATCTCCAGTGCTACCAACAGCAAAGCCATGGAGGGAGCTGGCTTCCAGACTTCCTCATCACATTATTGTCTCCTGCTTATCTGTCAAGCTATAGTGAAAGTGAAGTCGATTAGTCATGTCCGACTCTGCAACCCATGGACTGTAGCCTATCAGGCTCCTTCGTCCATGGGATTTTCCAGGCAAGAGTGCTGGAGTAGATTGCCATTTCCTTCTCCAGGGGATCTTCCCAACCCAGGAATCGAACCCAGGTCTTCTGCATTGCGGGCAGATGCTTTACCATCTGAGCCAGCAGGGAAGAGAGCATCCCATGTATTCCTTGGTTCCCACTTGGCTCTGGCCTGAGAGTTTCACTGTTTGATGCTTATTGCGGATGTATGTCACCGCATCCACACCTGGTATTCTGTACACCCATCCCGTGCCTCCTTGTAAGCTCCACTCTGTGCCAGGTGGGGTGGAAGAGACAAGGGAAGGAGAGGACCCAGACCGTGCCTGCAAGGGGCTTGCAGTCCAACTGGGGAACCCCAGATCTCAACAAGGCTAAGGAGAGAGTCTGGTGACCATCATCATAGCTGCTCTTGGGGATAAGAAGGCCCTGTCATAGGGTTACCTAGCCCTCAGAGCAACTCTGCGCTGTGATTATCTGTGCTTAAGTATGGGGAAACCAAGGCACAGAGAGTTTAGTAGCTTCCATTAAATCACACAGCCAAGGCACAGTGGAAGTAGGATTCAACGCTTGGAGGCTTAGAATATGTGCCCTTAGCCCCTGCCATCCACTAGCCCATGAGGGCAAACAGTGGGGCTGGCTGAGTGTGCTGTAGGTGTTCAGAGACCAGAGAGGGCTCCCTGGAAGCGGTGGCTTTGAGCTAGACCTTAAAGTGAGCATATGAGGGACCAAGGAGGGAAGGCCTTCCTAGCAAGGGGAACATTATGGCTGAGGGCCAGAGATGGAAGGAAACATAGCAAGTGGCTTGAGGTTTGACAAGAGGGGATAGGAGAGGGATGTAACTTGGCTAAGGATCCATGGAACAGGATTTAAAGGGGGTGACTCTGAAGGACAAGGGGTGAGGGCTTGGGCTCTCCAGGTAGTAGGGACTTTGGGAGATGTGCCCCTTATTTTCTGGTGGGAGACAAAGCACAGAGCCCCATCTTGCTTCCTCGGGTCGTGTCTGCCCCAGGAAACTCCCTTTCCCCTCCCCACCTTCTCCGGGAGCAGTCGGCACTTGTGGGAAGGTTGCCACCTTGGTGGAGATTTTTTAACAAGGAGAATTCAAGGGTGATTCATCTATGCACACGAAGCAGCACCTCACCCACAGAGATCTCCTTGTGCGTGCGTCATCCCAGCCGGATGCTGTCAGAGGCCTGAGTGTGATCACACCTTGGCTTCCGGGAAGTTTCATCAATGAAGTCTGCCTAATAGGCAGCTATAATTTGCCAGTAATTTGTTGCAATTTTTTTTCTTTCCAAATCTACCTGGGTGTTGGGGGGAGTATGAGGGCTTAGACACAAATGAGCTTGCTTTGTGTCCCCGTCTCTCCGTTTCTCTTTTCCCACTGATCTTCGGGCAAGAGGAGGAGTGCTGGGCTGTAAGTGAGCCCATAACCCTGGATTCTGGCTCTGCTCAGCCTCTGACTCACGAGCAAGCCCACCCTCTCTGTGGCCTCGTCCTCAGACACCCAGATCTGCTGGGAAAATAACAATGGCTAGGATTTACTGGGCACTCCCCATGTGCCAGCCTTGTTCTTGGCACTTGGGATGTATCACCTCATTTAATCCTCATCACCATTCCAAGAGTCAGATGGTGTCATTGTCCCCCTTTGCCAGCTGCCTGGCAGCTCAGTGTCCCTGAGTGCAGATCCTGTAAGTCACGATCTCGCCCGGAGCTTCCTGTTTCTCCTGCTGTGAAAGGCTGAGGCCCCGTGCATTCACTGGTCTCTGTTTAATGATTCAGAAAGTCCAGGAGCTCGCAGGGGACACCAGGTCTCTGATGAAGCACGGGTGAGCTGGCTGCTGGGGAGTTTGTTAACTCAAGGCGTCTCCAGCAAAGTGGTGCCATATTGGTCACTTGGAAGGAGAGAATTGCTGACAAAAAGAAACACGTCTGTGATCTTAGACCCAGAAGTGACCTTGAAGGGTTGCCCTGCCCATGCCCCTGCCTTTGGCTGAGCAATCTCCCCATTTGATAGATGAGGCAGTTAAGGCCTAGAAGGTCAAGAAACTTGTCTAGATCATGCAGCTTGTAGGGCTATAGCTGGGAAGGATGGAGGTGGGTGGGAGCAGGGGGACATTTCTCAGGCGGTGCTGATGGGCTTGGCCGTGGCTGTCAACGGTGTGTGTGTGTGTGTGTGTGGAGGGTGTGCAGTGCTGCGAGCTCTTCCAGTTCATTCCCAGGTCACATCTGTCTAGGCTTATAGAGGCTCCACATTTGGTGAATGGCTCAGTTACTCATTCAGATGCCATTCACTCATCAGGAGTCTTCAACTACCCTGGGGCTGACTGCCATCTCCTTGTAGCACTGAGTCCTTGAAGGAGCAGGCCAGGCAGAAAGCTCCTCAGAGGGGCTGCCAGGAAGCTCAAGTCTGCATACCCTCCTTAACCTCGACCTGTCAATGCCAAAGACATGAGTTCCGTGGACCACCCATGAGCCAGGGCATCTGGGTATTACTTTGTTTCCCTGCCCTCTTTTCCCTTTACCCCGATTTCCTTGTCTGTTTCCACCTGTGATTGCCCAGATCCCCATAGGGATGAGGCAGGATGGGAACTGACACATCCAGCTCCATTTCAGGGAAGAACATGACACATGAGAACTGGGAGAGGCCCACAGGCTCCCAGAGGCCCTAGAGTGGGGCCTGATGGAGGGCAGCCTGACGGAGAGAGCCAAGGAGGCAGGTGCCAACCGTGTGGATGCCTTGCCTTGTGTCTGGCCACCTTGTTGCTTCTTTTGAAGGCTCTAAGGAAAGGATCTGGGAGTCAGTCACTCCTGGCTGAGTCCCTCTCCAGCACCATGTGCCCACAGGGTCCAGACAGGATAGATGAGAGACGGCACCTCCTGAATTTCAGGGACTCTTCATGCCTGCATGTATCACTCTTTCATTCAAGGGGACTTCCATGCACTCCTTGGTGGCTGAGGTGTGAGAGAACCCAGCTGACTTTGTCACACACATTTCACAGATGAGGAAGCAATCTTTTATCCTTTCTGCCATTAGGTATTGAGTACAGAGGTCAAGGGGTCTGTTCTGGGTTTTGGGGATGCCGTGATGAGCAAAACAGACGTGGTGCCTGCCCTTATGACTTTCAGTGATGGAAAAGAAGGCTTCACACAAGTAAAGGCAAACTTCTGACTGTGAGAAGTGCTGGTGTGTGTATGTGTGTGTGTGTGAGTGATAGGATGCTGTCAGACCTTATCATGAAGAGATTTGAATTTTTTGAGGTGATCAGGTCCTTATAGCTCAGTTGGGAAAGAATCTGCCTGCAGTGCAGGAGACCCAGGTTCAATTCCTGGGTCTGGAAGATTTCCTGGAGAAGGAAATGGCAACCCACTCCAGTATTCTTGCTTGGAGAATCCCATGGATAGAGGAGCCTGGTGGGCTACAGTCCGTGGGGTCGCAAGAGTCAGACATGACCTAGTGACTAAACCACCAAGGTGATCAGGGGCTTTCCCTGAGTAAATGATCCTTGAGTTGAGACCTGAATGATGACGTTGGGCAAACACTGGTTTAGGTAAAGAAGAAGAAAGGGAAGGGGCATGGAGGGCTGATGCAAAGGCCCTGTGGCAAGAAAATGTCAGGCTGGAGGGACTGGAAATTGAATGACACAGAAGAGGAGTGGCTGGAGATGGAAGCAGCCCTGAGGGGCCAAGGAGAAGGTCAGACTAGCAAGGCAGGGCTTGGGCAGAACCAGAACTCATCTTCAGCTCTCAAGCCTCTGCTAGTAACAGAAGACTGGGGGCTGGGCTCCACCATGAAAAGGGGTATGGCCTCCCAGAGCTTGAGTGAACTGAGTTCTGGAGTCTAGGCTGATGTTAAGTTGGGGAGACGAAGGGAGGTGTGAGCACAGCATGTGTAAGGAAGGGAAGGCAGGGGCTGATTTGACCAAACAGGAGGGACTGACTGGGAGAAAGTGACCCCTGGAAGTTCAAAGGGTTTCTAAGGTAGATGCCCTCGGGAGGCAGAGTTTTGCTGAGGTTGTACTTTCCTGGACTGTTCAATCAACATCTGGTGTATTTTCTCCTTCCCCAAGTTAGAAGATGTGGGAGAAATCATTGAAAAAATTCGGATTGGCCATGATAATACGGGCATGAATCCTGGTTGGCACTGCTCCCACGTGGACATCCGCCGGCTCCTCCCAGATAAAGATGTGAGTTTCTGACTGGTCCATCCTGCGGTTTCTTTTGTCCCATTTCAGAAGAGATTCAAGTCAGATTTCTTATAAGAAACTGCAGCCTTTTTAAGTTGAGATAAAATCATCTAAGGAAGATTCAGCCAGTTCATGCCAAGTGCAGGAGCTAAAGCAGGCCCAAGGCACAATCTTTTAAAACCTTCAAGAAAAAGGGTCTGGACAGCCGTGTCTCTGCTCCTCACCCCCAAAGCCATGCTACTAGTGAGTGACCAAGTGTGTCCTTCCTGCAACTCAAGGTCAACTCAGAGAAAGAAAGCCACCCACACAACTTGGAAAGCATTCTTAAAACCACAGAATTCTAAACCTAGGGAGAAGTTTAAAATACAGACTCTCCCCTCACTGCCAGCTGAGTCTTAGTCTCTGGGATGGGGTTCGGGTATCCATTTTCAAGTGACTTGGGGAATTCGACCTTCCAGAGCCTCCCCCTGACATGGTTTGGAAGTGCTTTAAGTAAGACTGGATCTGCTGGAATTGGGGCAGGGCTGGGGCCTCCCCTGGGGCTTTTGCATTATCAGTGGGGCTCCGTCACCCTTGGCCTTGGTCCCCATGAGTGTTGAGATGGGTGATGAATGACTGAAGTTGGTAGTTTCCACATGAAGGGCTCAGTTTCCTCCTTTCTCCTCACCCCAGGGTACAGAGACCTTGACTTTCCCTTGTGATCGATGGCTTGCCACTTCGGAGGATGACAAGAAGACCATTCGAGAACTGGTCCCTTATGACATCTTCACCGAGAAATACATGAGAGATGGGTCTTTAAGGCAAGTCTACAAGGAAGTGGAGGAGCCTCTGGACAGTAAGTGTGGGGTGATCGCCCTCATCACCATCAGCAGAACGAAGTGTCCCTCGTTGGACACTTGCCCTGTGCGGGGCAGAGCCTTTGCACCTCGGAGGCAGAGTCTGTAATTACCTTCACTCCACAGAGAGGGCAACTGAGGCTCACAGAGGTTACACAAGCTGCCAGAGTTCACTCAGCTAATAAATGGCACGGCTGTTCTTCAAAGTCGCAGCGCCCTCACCCTGAGTCTCGTGCTCAAATCCTCCCCGGGTCTGACAGTGTGATCCGACATCCACGTATGTGCTCTCCTGGGGCTGGACTCAACTGGTCCTTGTTCTCTCCCTTTGCTTAGTTAATTTGGCTACTAATCCGCGGGACTTGGTCCTCTCTGCTCTTGCTGGATTCAGCTGTCCCTACCGAGTGTGAATCAGATAGCTTCCCGGCTTTGTACAGAACTGTAACTCGGGGGTTTGTTCTCAGGAGGCTGGGTGCAGCTTCCGTGTCCAAGGCCATGGGTTTCTTTTCTGTGTGTGCCAGTCACCTTTTCCTCATTGATGAGGCTCTTTTCTGCAGAATTTGCACCAGCCTGAGCACACACTTCTTGCCCTCATTCCTTTGCTTTGGAACCACCATTTTCTTTCCTTTATTTATTTATTTTATTAATTGAAGGATAATTGTTTAACAGAATTTTGTTGTTTTCTGCCAAATAGCAACACGAACCAGCCATAGGCATCCACATGTCCCCTCCCTCCTGAACCTCCCTCCCACCTCCCTCCCCATCCCACCCCTCTAGGCTGTTACAGAGCGCCAGTTTGAGTCCCCCCCAACCCCTTGGCTATCTATTTTACATATGCTAATGTAAGTTCCCATGTTACTCTCTCCATACACCTTCTTACCTCTCTGGCTAGTCTCTGAATGCCCTTCTCCCTTCCCTTACTGGGTGGTATTGCTCCAGGCTCAGACCTCAACCTAAACTAAGCCTCTGCTGTAGCTGTGACATTTCTTTTCATCTGAGTTGCCACTTGCTTAGAGATAAAAACAAGTGTTACCTCGATGACATGCCTTTCCCACATCCTTTTCTCTGAATGTGTTTTACTTTGAATCTGGGGGATCATTTCCTTTTCTACTTGGATCCCAGAGGATGCGCTGGAAAGCTGTCCTCACGGCACCCTTGGCTGTTCTGTGTTAACAAAATGCTACGAACCCCTCTGCACTGGGTGGTGTTTCTAGGGAAACATCTTTTCACGGAGAGCGGGGTGGCCTTGGTGGGATGGGGAGGGAGGAGGATCCGGAAATAGCCGGATTTGACTGCACGACCGACCGTGCTGCTCAGCACCCAAAAGCTGAGTCGGTTTTGCTAATTCCCAAAAGGACTGGAGAGAGCAGTGAAGGGCAGGAAGGCCATTTAAATCACAGCCCTGGGGACACCACACCCCACTCTGGGACAAGGGTCTCCTTTGAAAAGGTCCCACCCAAGTGTGGAGCAGGTCTGAATGAACAGCCAGGAAACGGATGGGGAGAACAAGTGAGGAGGGTGGGGACAGTTGACTGCTGTGTCCAAACTCCGGCAAGATTCCTAGTGTTACCTCTTGTCATATCAGCCAGCCAGGTGTGGGTCACGTTGACTCCTTTAGACAAAAGAAGATGTTATTAATGTGTGTGTGAAATGCTGGCTGGATTCTGCACTGAACTGAGCAAGTTGGGGGCCGGGGGGCCAGGGTTCAAGTGTGCCCAGTGCTGGATCCTACTCTCTAAGGGGACAGGCCTCTAGGAGTAGGTCTCCTGGTGCACCAAGGAGGGAAGGCCAGCAGACTGCTGGGTGGGGTGATGGAGATGGGACGATGGGAAAGGGGGCGGAGCTCAGGACTGGATGTGAGCTTGTGGCCTGTGGTCCAGTCCAGGTGGACACAGGGATGTGGGTTCAGAGCTCAGAAGGGACCTGGGCTGGAGATACAGCCTGGGGAACTCACAGAAGTTGACACCTGGAGCGTGCAGGGTGAGAGCTACGGGAAGCAGACAGAACTGGAAGACATGGGCATCTGGGGCAAGGCAGATGTTTAGGAACCTGTAAAGCTGCTCAAGGAGCAGAAAGAGGCAGAAGGGGAGCAAGGAAGAATAATGCTACGGATCCAGGGGAAAATGAGGATAATAATAGGAACCGTGTTGTGGGCGTGAGCGTGTTCCATACCCACGGGCAGAGCAGCTCACGTCACCTCACTCTCCTGCATTTAGTTCCATGCGGTTCTGAGCCCACTTGCATGGGCTGGTAAGAGTGTCCATCTCAGTCACTGCAGGGCAGGGGTGTCCCCTTTCCTAGGGTCTTATAAAAACCCTGAGGCTCACAGCAGGGACCTGGCCCTCAGTCCAGGTTGGGGACAACCTTTACTTCTGGCCTTCTGCTTGGTGAGACTGTGGCTGCTGGCTGTCAGCCAGCACACAGGTTTCATTTCTCTGGGTGGCCAGAAAGGCTTCTCCAAGGAGCCCGGCTTTGTCAAAAGACCCTGTCTTCACCCTGGAGGCCTCCTTGCTTCAAGGCTTCAGAAAGGTTTGGCAGCTGTCTCCTTCCTGGGTCCCTGTGGGCAGTTGGGGAGTTCCTACCACCATAGGCACTCTCGAACCCACACCTGCTCCCAGGCTGGGGAAACGAAACTTCTTCCCAGTTGGGTCGTTTTCACCTTCACCTCAAAGCCACAACTTCCATCCTTCCCCTTGGGGATAATCCAGCTAAGTCCCCTCTTCCTTGGCCTGAAACTCCAAAGCTCCTGGCACAAAGGACTGTGGAGAGGGGACACAGAATGCTTAGCCGTCATAGAAACAGATGCGTCTTCCCCCACCCAGGGTGGGGGGTTGAGTGAGTGACTACTCTATTCTTCCCTGATGAATGCTTAGCAGCAAAACAAAAACAAGACAGTGTTTGGTTTTATTTTCCTTAATAATCTGTAATAATTGTCACACCAAGTATTCTTTGAGCCCTTTCCAAAGGCCGTGGGAGACAAAAGAGTAGGTGACAGTGATTGTGGCTGTGGTGGCGGGTGGTTCCCTGGAGCACTGGGGCAGGTTGGTTGAAGAGTAAATGCAAATAAGAGAAGAGACACTGAGGGGAATCTATTCTTTTAGAAATACTTAATTTTCTCCTATGAACTGTTTAGAAAGATTTGGCATCGATACTGGTCACCCTCTGGCGGGAAGGCAGGTCCGTGTGTCATGGCATTTAGTGACCGTGGTGTGCACGCATGGCAGGCAGTTTCCCGGGGTGGGGGTGGGGTATATGTTTTGAGGGATGCTGGAAAAGTCTCCATCCCTTGGGTCTCTTAGAGCAAACTTCCCACTGCTGAATCTGGCCAGACTTGTAGCAGAGCATGCATAATGGAGCAGACGAAAAGGACACTGCGTTCTCCTGCAGGCCTGGGCCACAAGCTGAACTCTGCCTACAAATCCAGTTCCCCCAAACTAAACAATGCCATCCCTTTCTTCCCTTTGTCTGTGTGTCTGTCCAACTGCCCACCCAGTTGTGCTGTACTCGGTGCAGATCTTCACAGGAAATGTTCCCGGGGCGGGGACGGATGCCAACGTCTACATCACCATCTATGGGGACCTCGGGGACACCGGGGAGCGGTACCTGGGCAAGTCAGAGAACCGCACCAACAAGTTCGAGAGAGGAAAGGTAGGCGGGGCCCCCATGTTACCCCACCCCTCTCCTCTGGCCCTCTGTTCCAGGGGCCAGCTCCTCTTGGTCCCTGAGGCTGTCTGGGACCTTTGTGGGATGTCATTGACCCTTGGGGTGGCATCTGCCCCATGCATCCCCCAAGGGCATCTGGTCCCCCTCTCTCAGCCTACAGCCTACGCCTGTATGTGGAGTGGGGGTGGGACTTGAGCAGGCAAGAGGCCGTGTGAGCCCCAGGTTGCTGGCTATACGGAGCTGGGTCTTCTTCAGAGAATGTAGCTCACTGCACGTGGGTTATGAGTGTGGAGGAGAGCACCGCAGAGTGGGAGAGCTGCCTCGACAGAGGCTTGAACAAGATAGAGGTCTGGAGGGCTGGGTCTGCCATCCACTCCGTCCGTGACTGAGCATCTCTGGACTCAGCGTCCTCATCTGTGAAAGAAGGAGCCCGATGTGAATCAGCTCAGCTGTGTTGTGCAGAACTCTAGACAGCATGGAGGCCCAAGGGAGCCACGGAAGAGTGGGGGTGCAGACGGGCACCCGCCTCTTCCCACATGGGACCACTCTGAGATGGCCTATCTGTTGGGGTGGCAAGCAAGCGTTCTATTAATCAAGGGGCTCTGTGGCTACAAAAAAAGCATGAAGACCATCCAATTGGATAGTGGGATCCGAGGCCCTACCAGCTCTGACCTAACAGTGGTTTTACCAAAGGAAGATTTCCGTCCCCACTTGCTTCCCACCAGCCTGGCCCCTCTCCCTGCCGGAGCACCCCTCTCTCTGCCACCTTCACCCTTCTTCACTTTCAGGCTCCCTTCCTCCTCTCCATTCACCTAACTCTGCCAGAAGCCCCACAAGGCCAGGCTACAGCCTGGGGAGGAGAGCCAGGCGGCTGGCTCCTAACCCCGTCTGGGGTCCTCCTCGTAGCCGCGTGTCTGGGGAGATAGATTCCCACATCAACCAGCTTGTGTTCACTGGGGTCTCCTTAAGCCCAAGCCTCAGCCAGGCATGACCTTTAGTGCTGAAATGTTCACTACTTGGTGAACAGGAAAGTAACTCCGGGCCAAGGACAGCGGGTGCCATCTAAGTGGGTCTGCAGCCGGCTGGTGACTCCAGCAGCCAGGCCGCCTGTAAGAAGCCCTAGCCTGGGCTCGAGATCCCAGGGAAGTCGGGCCCCAGGGCTCCCAGAGAAGGTGGGGAGGGAAAAGGGAGTCCCCCGGGGTAGGCACCACCTGAGGAAGAAGGAAGGGGCTCTGGACTTCATTTCCCACCAAAAACTATCTGTTGAATGAATAAATGAGTGAAAGTATAAGTGAAGGTAACGCAATCCATTCTCCTCAGTGTTCAGGTTCAGATTTTTTCTCTCTTAGCAATTATGACATCACAAGAGAAGTCTTTGCCCCGTTCTGCCTCATCCTTCTCCTCCTTCCCTCCCGTGTTGACATCCCGGTGGGGAAGCTGGAGCTCCTCTGGCTCAGTCACTGATGATTTCGGACTTTGTTCACTGCTGAGTATTGTGAAAGTTTCTGCTTCTCTAATCCTGTGCTCCAGATCTAGGAGTCTCCTTGGCACCCCTCTCTCTGTCAGAACTCCCACCCACCCATATCCAGTGAGTCACCTGGTCTTGGAGAGTCTCTCTCTAAATGACCCTCAGATCAGCCCGGTCAGCTTTGTCATGCCTTCCTTATCATACCTTGCTTAGGGAACCCTGCACCAGACCTCTGAAATCCAATCTACCCTCCAGGCTTCCCCAGTTAATTCATCCAAAGATGGCAGAGTCACTCTCTCACTTGGACTCATCAAGGCTCCCCACTGACCCCAGATCTTGCCTGAGCCTTTCATGGGATTCCCAGATCTTCACTGCATGCCTCCCTAGCCTGTGTAGAAGTTCCCTTGGGCCCCAGTTTCCAGAATGGTCCACACTCTCTCCTGTGTCCAGGTCTTTCCGAGGCTCTTCTCTGCATCCGTGAGCATATGCCCAAAGGAAATATATAACACTGCTCTGCGGCTTTAACTTTTTACATAAAAGGTATCCTATATGGGTGTTTTTTTGCAGGCAATGGGGTACCTTTGAAATTTTTCTGTCAAGATAGTCAGACATGGATGTTGTTGGCTTGTTCTTTGTAACCACTGCACACATAACATTCCATGTACGACACTGCCATGGTTATTTACTGTTGCCCCAATCCTGGACACCTAGGTGGGTCCTAACTTTCCACTGTAAACAATTATCCTGCAGTAAGCATCCTTGTGTACATATGAAGGTGTGGAATTGCCATGTCGTAGGGTGTGGGCTCAGCCGCTTGCCAGCACTCTAAGGCCTGCACAGGTCCACACCTGCCGTCAGGGTCACACCATTCACCTGCACTTACCTCAGCCTGCAGTCTGACCTGCCCTGGCTGCTTGGAAGGCCCAGCTTCAGCTTAATGCCACCGCCAGGCAAGTCTTGCCAGCCCCGGCACTAGTCCTCACACAGGTGGCTACTACCACCACCTGGGCTGTCCTGAGGAGGGGCACAGGCATCCTATTATCCCTGGGTTCCCAGCTCTCAGTACAGTGACTTAACATATTTTTTGGAAGGAAAGTGGGTGTCACTCGGGGTCACCTCTCCCACCTCTCCTTCCCTAAGCTCCTGCCAGCTGTTTTGATCCCAGTTTACCCCAAACCTAGAACTCCATATCTCACTGAGCAATCCTAACGGAATGCAAGCGCTCCAGAATACAATGTCACATCATGAAAGGTATAATCAGGGACACAGAGGAGGGCCTAGGTCACATCCCCACAAAATCCCTCATAAACTCACAGTCCAGGTGTCGTGCCTTATGCTCCTCAGCCTGGCCTGCACCGTAGCCTCTCCCCTCTGCTCTCCTGCAGCCCGGACTGGCTCCTCCAACTGCTGGCTTCCCCCTGGGAATTTCAAGGCCCCTCTCCTTATTCAGAAAGATACCACCTCTTCCATAGCTCTTACCATCCAGCCTCCTAGCTGACCTCAACCAATACTCCACATAACTCAGCATGTCCAGGATGTCCTCTTATCCCAAGAGGAGCTAGACTGTAAAACAGGGCAATTGTGGAAGCAAGGCCTTGGAATATCAAACTCTCTGTGTTGGGGATTTGGGCCTGGAGGGGTCCAGCCTGGAAGGTCTGTTCAGCCCAGCAATTAAGGGTGATGAAAGGTACTAGATGGATGGGGTTGGAGCAGGTGGAGGCAGAGAGGGGCCCCCACCCAAATCCACGAATCTGGACTCCCAGGCTGACACCTTCATCATCGAGGCTGCGGATCTGGGCGTCATCTACAAGATCAAGCTCCGCCATGACAGCACCAAGTGGTGCGCAGACTGGTACGTGGAGAAGGTGGAGATCTGGAACGACACCAACGAGGATGAGTTCCTGTTCCTGTGCGGACGCTGGCTGTCCCTGAAGAAGGAGGACGGGCGGCTGGAGAGGCTCTTTTATGAGAAGGTGCGTGAAAGGCAGGTGGGGCACCTGGGGTGATTCTGCAGAAAACAAGGTGCCAGAGGCGTAATGGGCCTGGGTTGTGCTCCTCCTGACAGGAGTACACCGGGGACCGGAGCAGCAACTGCAGCAGCCCCGCTGACTTCTGGGAGATCACCCTGAGCTCCAAGATGGCCGACATCGACATCGCCACAGTGACGGGGCCCATGGCTGACTATGTTCAGGAGGGCCCAGGTAAGCCAAGCAGAGAGCTCACATGGAAATGTGTTTAAACTATTCCTGGACAGGCCGTGTATTAACCTTACCGTCATTTCACTTACATGTAACATTTTGTAGTTTACACACAGGTTCCTCACATGCTATTTCCATCCCCACAACAGCTCTGTGAACTGAGATACACTGACCAAAAAAAAAACCAAAAAAACAAATAGACTGCAAGTTATTTCTCTAGTGAAAATGAGCTTATTTGGGATCAGCAGAGAGTTGCAACTTGGAGTCTACAACCAGGTCAAGCTACATGCAAGTCCCCACAGAGCAAGGGAAGGAGAACTCTTTCATAGAGGAGAAAAGGAAGTTGGGAAGGCTGGAGTAAACCAAGAGTCCACAGCTTTTCATTGGCTGAGTTGTTGCCAGGATAGAAGAGGAGTCTTTCCTGGGCTCTGTCTGTTGTCGCAGGACATGAGAGCTCCCCCTTCTGGTTTCCTGACTGTTTAATTACAGTTTGTAGTTTTTTGTCTGTTTTTTTAATTTTCTCCTCTTGACGGAGTTCTTTTTATGAAAGCATCACTGATGAGTCAGGTTTTCACTTCTCAGCAGGTTTTTGTCCCTCAGTGTCAGGAAGGACGTTTCCTGGGTATAGTGTCCCACGTTGGAGAGAAAGTGTACAGATTGGAAACCTAAAAGATCGCATTTGAGTAACAAGGAAGGAGGGAGAAATCTCAGGCATTTTTTTAATCCAAAGTCCATGTTACAAAAATAATAGACTCTGGAGTTTACCTGAAGCTTTCTATCTCCATCAGGGGTTTGGAAACACACTTCTGACAGACCTGATCTGGATATCTTGGGAAAGCTGTTTCATCAGTGGTTGTATGCTTCAGTTCCAGGAAATATTTACTTTCATGTGACTGGATGATGTACATGTCTGATCAGGATTTAATTGCCTTCTTTGTCATATGAATCCAAGAGTCTATTCCTTGGAGTTCGGTAGCACAAGTGTTGGTTAGCAGTACTTCCCAGAAGCTTTTCCAGCAAGATTGAAGACAGTCTTTTCCAATAAACAAAATATCCAGGTCGCAAGGCATAATGCTTAAGATCTTTGTCTCCAAAGAGCGTACCATGAAAAGACTGCTCTACAAATAACATGATTATTTTCAATAGAAATTGTATTAGAGTATCTCTCTTTTTATCAGTTGTGGATCAGAAAAAGTAGAAGCCAAGTACATTGGGTATACTGGGACCATCTTAAAGGGTGTGTGTTGGTGAGTTCCAAAAGGAGTGGGTCTAAGATTTAGAAGAATCAGTGGCAGTGCTTTTTGCTAATGTATTTGGAGGATTTCTACAGAAATTGCCATTGAATCTTAATAATGCTGTTAGTGCATTTGACTAAACCAGAGGATTGAGGGTGGTTAGCACAATTAAAGTATATTAAAACCAGCCAAATAGTGCAGACTTGTCAAAGTACCTGGGCTTCCCTGGCGGCTCAAATAGTAAAGGAAGCTGCCTGCAATGCAGGAGACCTGGGTTCGATTCCTGGGTTGGGAATATCCCCTGGAGAAGGGAATGACTACCCACTCCAGTATTCTTGCCTGGAGAATTCCATGGGCAGCGGAACCTGGTGAGCCACAGTCCATGGGGTTGCAAGGAGTTGGAAACAGCTGAGCGACTTAGCATGCACACACATCAAAGTACCTGACTAGCGAAATTAGTTCTTCAATCACTATGAAGTTTGAGAGGAGTTTCTCAAGTAGGTATAATCTTCTCCAAAAGGGCTTTGTCCACAGAAGAGGCAGTAGTCTGTCTCTAGGGAAGGCTTCCATTCAGTGTGAAAACATACAGACCATGACTGAAAGATATTTATCTCCATGAGACGTAGGAAGTTGTATTAAACCCATTTGCCAGACCTCAAATGGTCCATTAGTAAGTTTACAATGTCCAGAAGCAATGCAAGCAGATTTTCCTGAGTTGTGTTTCAGAGAAGTGGAAGAGTGAGGTAAGCGCTTTTGTGGCCTTGTTAATGTTTCCTCACTAGTATTGATTCATGGATGCTATCATCTCTCCAGTAGACCAATGGTCTGATGCAGGTACAGTGGTGAGGAGTGGGGATTTTACTCTCTGGTAAGACTAGGTTGTTGTTTGGACCAAACCAAACAGCTTTCTCTTTTTTATCAAACCAAGAACTGTTGAATTTCCAATCTTGTTTTTCTTTTTTCTGAGGCCAATTGCTGGGCTTTTCTAGCTAGTTTTGCTAAGTTATCATTTGGGGGAAATATCCCTTTGAACTGTTACAGAAGTTTGACTGCTATCAGTTCCTTTAAGGTCAGTATTCCTTGCAGAAATGCCAGCAAGGTGATTTCCCTTAGCTTCCAGCAAGTCAAGTTTAGAATGCCTCCTAAACTTATTAATAGCTAAAACTGCAAGTGAAAACATTGCATCCAATAATTCCTGAACATAGGGGCCACTTAAAATTTTATTTCCACTGGAAATAAAGGAGCCATGCTGTTGCCACAACATTCCAGAATCATGAGCTATTCCAAAAGCGTATCTACCATCAGTACAAATACTGGCAGTTTTGTCTTTGGCTGAAGTATGAGTCTGTGTAGGACTGGAAACCCCTTGAGATCACTCATGAGTAACCATGTGTACCACAGGGCTAAAGTAACATCATCAAAGGAGTTGCAGTAGCACACCCAGCAAAATACTTCTCACTGTCAGCTTTTGCATAGGAACCATCAGTGAACCATGAGAAGTCAACGTTACCTGAAAGAGTTTGCTGAAGAGCATGAGGAGAGTCAAGAGGTGACCCGTCAGCGTTAATCAGTAGAGAGGGACTTCATCACGGAAAGGAGAAGAGTAGCCTGGCTAAGGATATTACAATGTAAAAGAGTTATATAAGGAGCAGTTAACAAAAGGACATCACAGGAAGTGAGACAGCTGACTGAGAAGTGTTGAGTGTGATGAGAAGTCAGGAGGGCTTCTACTGCATAAGGCACAAAAATGGTTCAAGATCTCATAAGGATTTTTTTGGTAGCCCTTACCCAAAGAGTCGGACACGACTGAGTGACTGAACTGAGCTGAACTGAACTGACCCAAAAGGGCAGTAGCTTCAATGGCAAAGAGGGTATCCCATTGGCGCAGGCTCCAGTTGCTGGCTGTCATACCCTGTGGGCCAATGGTTCTCCCTGTGTTTTAGGGCATGTACCCCAAGGCATACACATACCTCTTCCTTTTCATATGCCAAAAGGGAAAAGAAAATCTGATCGTTGAGTTGCCCAAGGGCAGGTGGATTCATCAAACTCTCCTTTCAGGCCTTAGAAGCTATGCCATCTGCTTCTTCACATAATATTGCTGCTGTTGCTAAGTCGCTTCAGTTGTGTCCAACTCTGTGCGACTCCATAGACAGAAGCCCACCAGGCTCCCCCATCCTTGGGATTCTCCAGGCAAGAACACCGGAGTGGGTTGTCATTTCCTTCTCCACCCCATAATATTAGGTCAGTGTTATTATTGTTTAGTAGAACAAACACAGGTTTGACCATAAGAGAGAAATCTGGAATTCAATTTTTGCAATAACAAAGTAGCTCTAGAAAACCTAGCAGTCAGCACTTAATTTGGGGTTTGGGGAAATTTAGGACACAGTGAGTTCTGTCTGGAACTAGGTATAACTCTTGTTCTGATATTAGATGCCTTACATGTGGAAACTAGGGTCTGAAGCAAACTGCAACTTTTCTTTGGCAATCTTATGTCCCTTCAAGGTTAAAAGCTTTAGCGAGTGGATACTGTCTTTTTAAAAGGAAGCTTGAGGAGAGCAAAGAAACAAATCCTCCACATAGTGCGCCAAAGTAGATCCCTAGGGGAATTTTTATCATCCAGATCAGGCTTCAGGATTTGTGAGAAATAGGAAGGACTCCTAGTAAAACCCTGAAGCGTTACTGTCCAGGTGAATTTTTTTTTTCTTCCAGAGTTAATGCATAAATGTACTGACTAGCTTCTTCTCAGATCAGATCAGATCAGTCGCTCAGTCGTGTCCGACTCTTTGCAACCTCATGAATCGCAGCATGCCAGGCCTCCCTGTCCATCACCAACTCCCGGAGTTCACCCAGACTCACGTCCATGGAGTCGGTGATGCCATCCAGCCATCTCATCCTCTGTCATCCCCTTCTCCTCCTGCCCCCAATCCCTCCCAGCATCAGAGTCTTTTCCAAGGAGTCAACTCTTCGCACGAGGTGGCCAAAGTACTGGAGTTTCAGCTTTAGCATCATTCCTTCCAAAGAAATCCCAGGGCTGATCTCCTTGAGAATGGACTGGTTGGATCTCCTTGCAGTCCAAGGGACTCTCAAGAGTCTTTTCCAACACCACAGTTCAAAAGCATCAATTCTTCGGTGCTCAGCCTTCTTCGCAGTCCAACTCTCACATCCATACATGACCACAGGAAAAACCATAGCCTTGACTAGATGAACCTTTGTTGGCAAAGTAATGACTGCTTTTGAATATGCTATCTAGGTTGGTCATAACTTTCCTTCCAAGGAGTAAGCGTCTTTTAATTTCATGGCTGCAGTCACCATCTGTAGTGATTTTGGAGCCCCCTAAAATAAAGTCTGACACTGTTTCCACTGTTTCCCCATCTATTTCCCATGAAGTGGTGGGACCGGATACCATGATCTTCGTTTTCTGAATGTTGAGCTTTAAGCCAACTTTTTCACTCTCCACTTTCACTTTCATCAAGAGGCTCTTTAGTTTCTCTTCACTTTCTGCCATAACGGTGGTGTCATCTGCGTATCTGAGGTTATTGATATTTCTCCCGGCAATCTTGATTCCAGCTTGTGCTTCTTCCAGTCCAGCGTTTCTCATGATGTACTCTGCATATAAGTTAAATAAACAGGGTGACAATATACAGCCTTGACAAACTCCTTTTCCTATTTGGAACCAGTCTGTTGTTTCATGTTCAGTTCTAACTGTTGCTTCCTGACCTGCATACAAATTTCTCAAGAGGCAGATCAGGTGGTCTGGTATTCCCATCTTCTCCAGAATTTTCCACAGTTTATTGTGATCCACACAGTCAAAAGCTTTGGCATAGTCAATAAAGCAGAAATAGATGTTTTTCTGGAACTCTCTTGCTTTTTCCATGATCCAGCGGATGTTGGCAATTTGATCTCTGGTTCCTCTGCCTTTTCTAAAACCAGCTTGAACATCAGGAAGTTCACGGTTCACATATTGCTGAAGCCTGGCTTGGAGAATTTTGAGCATTACTTTACTAGCGTGTGAGATGAGTGCAATTGTGCAGTAGTTTGAGCATTCTTTGGCATTGCCTTTCTTTGGGATTGGAATGAAAACTGACCTTTTCCAGTCCTGTGGCCACTGCTGAGTTCTCCAAATTTGCTGGCATGCTGAGTGCAGCACTTTCACAGCATCATCTTTCAGGATTTGGAATAGCTCGACTGGAATTCCATCACCTCCACTAGCTTTGTTCGTAGTGGTGCACTACGTAGATAAGCTACAGTAAAGAATTTGCTCCAGTGGGGATGGACAGTAGTAACATTTGAGGGTTAGGAACAATGGGGTGTTAAGGGATAACGTTGTTTTTATTGTTTGAGGTTCAGGAGAAACGTCTATACCTTTGGCTCTTACATTGTCTCATGGCAAAATGGGAGAGTTACAGGAGCCAGTACAAGAGATAATGAAGCCTTGAGCCTTGTAATCTTGTGTTATTGACTTTGTGCCTGGAAGGGTTCTTCGTTTACAGGACATTGATTAATTCTGAGAAGAGATTTTGAGAATCTGTTTGAATCTTGGTTGGAGGTGCACTGTGAATTTTGCCAGTATCGGTTAAGGATTTTGCCTTTAAGGAGGGTGGTAGCTGATTCAATTGGGACAAAGAATCAGTGTTTCTAGAACCATCTCTAGTACTCTCAGACACAGAGCAAATAAAAGAAGTCATGTAACTCATCTGGTGGGCTGCTTTAATGACTACTGTCAAGTCCTAGAATTATTTCTCCTTTGGGGGAGAAAGAAATTCCAACAGGATACTTCTGTAAGAAGTCTTGGCCTAATCAATGGATAGGGACAAAGGAACTAAGAAGAAAAAGACATGTATCTCTCAAAGGGCCTAAACAAAAGGAAATAGGTTCAGAGACAGGAACCTCTCGAGGTTCATTAGCGATCTCCACTATCTGAATTGATTAGTACTGTGGGGCAGGGGCTGTTTTAGTAGTGGGGTTGAGCCTTGGGAGTGTGGCTCTGGTGACATTTAGGACTGGGAGAGATTCATTCCCAAACTGGGGGAATGTTTCTCCAAGCCCATTAAGAGGGAGGATTGGGAAGAACCCCTGTATTTTCTGTGAGCCCTGCCCTAGAGAATTGGGAGGACATTGGAGAGGCTATTTGGGCTTCCCTGGTGGCTCAGATGGTAAAGACTCTGCCTGCAATGCAGGAGACCTGGGTTCAATCCTGGGTTGAGAAGATCCCGTGGAGAATGAAATGGCAACCCACTCAAGTATTCTTGCCTGGAGAATTCCATGGTCAGAGGAGTCTGGAGGGCTACAGTCCATAGGGTTGAAAAGAGTCAGACATGGTTGAGTGACTGTCACTTGGAGAGGTTATTTGGAGGGCTGACAGTGTCTAAAGCACTTAAAATTTGTAGCAGTTTCTTTTCCAGTGTCTTGGCTCTTTGCACTAACGGCAGAAACTAAAGGGTTTAAGTTTTGTTTAGGGGCCTTCAGTTACTGGAGATGAAGAGTAAAAATTTTGGCCATCTTTCTTTTAGGTGACTCATCTAGAGTACGAGAGAGGTGGTGTGGCAGGTTAAATAACCTGGAGTACACCTAGTTTCCTGTTGCATCCTGGCCTTCTTTTCTGCTGGAAGGAAACGGTCCCTGTTAACAATTAATAAACATAGAATTAGAAGTTACCCAGGGGGATTAAATCATCTGAAATCAATTGTAATTGTTATGAGCAGGTTTATTAGATTTTTGTGTGCAAGCCTGAATTTTGTTTCAATCAACAGGCTTTGGAAAAGCCTTAGGAATTGCCCAATGAAGTCATCTAGTGATTGCCTGAAGCTGATCATATACAAGCATACCTCGTTTTTTTTTTTTTTCTTTGCACTTCACTTTATTGTGCTTCTGGGCTTCCCTGGTGGCTTATATGGTTAAAAAAATCTATCTGCCAGGTTCAAACCCTGAGTTGGGAAGATCCCTTGAAGAAGGGTATGGCAACCCACTCCAGTATTCTTGCCTGGAGAATTCCATGGACAGAGGAATCTGGTGAGCTACAGTCCATGGGATCGCAAAGAGTCAGCCACATCTGAGAGACTAATACACTTAAAATGCTTCACAGATTTTTTTTTTTAACAAATTGAAGGTTTGTGGTAACCCTGAGTGGGGCAAGTCTATCAGTGCCATTTTTCCAACAGTATTTGCTCAGTTCCTGTCTCTGTGTCACATTTTGGTAATTATTGCAATATTTCAAGCTTCCCCTTTTTTGCTATATGATATATTTTACTTATAAAACTTGACTCATATACATGATTTGATATCATGGCTTTCTAAAAATTTTATTGCAGTATAGTTACCTTACAATGTTGTGTTAACTTCTACTGCATAGCAAAATGTATACATATATCCCCTCTCTTTTGGACTGCCCTCCCATGTAGGACACTACTGTGCTTTAGGTAGAGTTCCCTGTCTCCACAGTATGTTCCCACCAGTTGTCTACTTTATACATAGTATCAATAGTGGATATGTGTCAGTCCCAATCTCCCCATTCATCCCATCCCACCCTTTCCCCCTTGGGAAAGAGTCCTTTCAAAATATTACTACTAATTCACAGGGCACCTGGTCACCCAAGAGATCTGAGAGAGATGTACAATGAGATTAATGTTTTCATACCTGCTAACACAATATTCATTCTGCGTCCCATGGATCAGGGAGTCAAGTCTTATTCTTTAACTGTCTTTGACTGTCAAGTCTTATTCTTTAACAAATACAGTTCATAAAGTTATAGCTTCTATAGACAGTGATTCCTCTAATGAACCTGGGAAATGTAAAATGGAAACCTCTAGAATGCACCATTCTAGATGTCACTAAAAGTGTTCGTGGTTCATGGGAAGAGGTTCAAATTATGAGCATTAAGAGGAGTCTGAAAGAAGTTGACTCCAGCCCTCATGGATGACTTTGAGGGGTTCAGGACTTCAGTAGTGGAAGTTACTGCAGATATGCTGGAAAGAGCAAGAGAACTGGACTTAGAAGTGGAGCCCGAAGACGTGACTGAATTGCTGCCATCTCATTATAAAACTTTAACAGACGAGAAGTCGCTTTTATGGATGAGTAAAGAAAGTGGTTTTTTGAAAAAGAATCTTCTCTTGGTGAAGATACTGTGAAGATTGTTTCAATGACAACAAAAGATTTAGAATATTATTTAAACTTAGTGTGTAAAGCAGTGACAGGGTCTGAGAAGATTGACTCCAGTTTTGAAAGAAGTTCTACTGTGGGTAAAATGTTATCAAAAAGCATTGTACACTACAGAGAAATTGTTCATGAAAGGAAGAGTCAGTTGATGTAGCAAACTTCATTGTTGTCTTATTTTAAGAAATTGCCACAGCCACCCCAGGCTGGGGCAACAACCACCTTGGTCAGTCAGCAGTCATCAACACAGAAGCAAGATCATCCACTGGGGGAAAAAATATGACTCACTGAAGGCTCAGATGGTGGTTAGCACTTTTTAGCAATAAAGTATTTTTAAATTAAGGCATGCACATTTTTTAGATATAATGCTGTTGCACACTTCATAGATTATGGTCTGTGGTTGTTATTGTTCAGTCACCAAGTCATGTCCAACTCTGCGACGCCATGGACTGCAGCACGCCAGGCTTCCCTGTCCCTCACCATCTCCTGGAGTTTGCCCAAGTTTGTGTCCATTGAATTGGTGATGCCTTCCAACCATCTCATCCTCCATCACCCTCTTTCCCTTCTGCCTTCAATCTTTACCAGCATTGGAGTCTTTTCCAGTGAGTCGGCTGTTTGCATCAGGTGGCGTATCCACTGGGCAGCCAAAAAATTTATGTGACTCACTTTATTGCAATATTTACCTTATTACCGTGGTCCAAAACTGAACCTGCCATATCTTCAAGGTATTTCTATAGTGAGATAGCAGGATGGACTCCCAGTTGTGATTCTAGACATCTTTTAGGATTTTCCCAATTAACAGTTTGCATTCAGTGCTGGGCCTGGCCTTTACCACCAAGCACATGAACTGGCTGACATGTTAGAGAAGCTAGGTTGGTGAGTTTGAATGACTATATTAAATCCCTCCTCAGATCTGTAAGGATCTTTGGTTGCTTTGGGAAAATCTTTGACTTTGGCTCACAGTTCAGCTTTAGTCCAGGGAATATAAGAAATCAAGGATTTAAGAGGGAGGAGATCAAGATGATAGAGTAGGAGACCAAGCTCACCTCCCACTATGAACATATCTAAAATACACCTGCATGTGGAACCGCTCTCACTGAAAACAAACTGGAGAGTGGAAGAGACAAAGAGCCACGTGGAGTCAGGTAGGAAGGGAAGAGAAGCGATCGGGTTGGGACTAGTGCCCCTAGGAAGGAACGTAGAAGAGTCAGCGATTACACAGGCTAGGAGATCCTCCCTGGGGAGTGAGCAGTTTGGACCACATATTGGGCACCTCTGCCCTGGGGTCTGATACTGAGGAGATGACTCCCCATAACTGATTTGAAAATCTGTGGGACTTGCAGGAGAGCTGTAAGAAACCTAGATTCCACACACAGGCATGCTTACTCCTGGGATCAAATAGGAAGACGCAGACTGAAACTCCCCAGAACCCCTGGCCCACTTCCCACATCCCACCACTCTAGCTCCAGCACAGCTCCACTAGGGTGAAGTCTGTCATAGCCAAGGAGAGTGTGCAACTGTGGGGAACAGAGATGGCTGGGACCTGGAATTCATCTGAATGGGGTGAGCATGGCCATTTCTGGCACTTGGAGAGATGATGCATCAAAAGCGCACTGAAGCTCTAATTGGTATACCAGGACCGCCTCAGTGCATGCCCCTGGCCACACCAGGGGCCCAGTCTGACCTCTCTCGCTGCAACACTACTCCCTTCTAGGATGAAAGTGATGGGGATGTACACACACTTAGAGGAAATAGAACTGATTTGAACTTGACCCTCAGGACTTCTGCCTTAGCACACTGGACCTCTGGGAGAGCAAATTCCAGGAGACGGTGAAGGACAGGGAAGCCTAGCGTGCTGCAGTCCAAGGGGCTGAAAAGAGTTGGAGATGACTGAGCAATGAACAACAGCAGCCCTGGACCTGACCCCAACCCTAGTAGGGCAGTGTTGGCCGCTGGGCACAGCAGAAGCCCTGGGTCACACCTGGCTCTGGCTCCAGCCTCTCCATCTCCAGCCCCACTTCCCACCCTGGTGAGAGTTGCCAGCACACCCGAGGGGAAGACGCGACCTGTGCTAACTCCAGATCCGGCTGTCTTGCCAAAGCCACTGGGCACACACAGATTGATAGGATTGCTCCCACACAAGCAAACCCCTTCAAGACTGGGACAAGAAACTGTTTTTTACCTAATTTGATAGAGAGGAAGTTAAGCAAAACAAGAAGGCAGAGGAATTTGTTTCAAATGAAAGAACAAAACAAAAGAGTCTGAAAAATGACAAAACAGAGATAAATAATTTACCAGATGAAGAGTTCAAAGCATTAGTTATAAAAATGCTAACTGAACCAGGGAAGAGCAAAGACAAACCCAGTGAGAGTTTTAACAAGGAACTAGAAACTATAAAAAGGAACCAATCAGAGCTGAAGAACAATAACTGAAATGAAAAACACACAAGAAGGAATAACAGCAGGTGAAGTGGTACCAAAAAAGATGTCATTTTCATCATAGGCGACTGGAGTGCAAAAGTAGGAATTCAAGAGATACTTGGAGTAACAGGCAAATTTGGCCTTGAAGTACAAAATGAAGCAGGGCAAAGGCTAACAGAGTTTGGCCAAGAGAACCTCCTCTTCCAACAACACAAGAGATGACTCTACACATGGACATCGCCAGATGGTCAGTACTGAAATCAGATTGATGATATTCTTTGCAGCCGAGGATGGAGAAGTTCTATACAGTCAGCAGAAACAAGACCAGGAGGTGACTGTGGTTCAGATCATGAACTCCTTATTGCAAAATCCAGACTGAAATTGAAGAAAGTAGGGAAAACCACTAGACCATTCAGGTATGATCTAAATCAAATCCCTTACGATTATACAAGGAAAGTGACAGATTTAAGGGATAAGCTCTGATAGACAGAGTGCCTGAAGAACTATGGACGGAGGTTCATCTCATTGTATAGGAGGCAGTGATCAAGACTGTCCCCAAGAAAAAGACATGTAAAAGGCAAAATGGTTGTCTGAAGAAGCCTTACAAATAGCTGAGAAAGAAGAGAAGCTAAAGGCAAAGGAGGAAAGGAAAGATATACCCATCTGAATGCAGAATTCCAAAGAATAGCAAGGTGAGATAAGAAAACCTTCCTAAGTGATCTGTGCAAAGAAATAGAGGCAAATAATAAAATGGGAAAGATTACAGATCTCTTAAAGAAAATTAGAGATACCAAGGGAACATTTCATGTAAAGATGGGCACAATAAAGGACAGAAATGGTATCAACCTAACAGAAGCAGAAGATATTAAGAAAAGGTGGCAAGAATACAGAGAAGAGCTATACAAAAAAGATCTTAAAGACCCAGATAACCATGATGGTGTGATCACTCACCTAGAGTCAGACATCCTGGAATGCAAAGTCAACTGGGCCTTAGGAAGCATCACTACAAACAAAGCTCGTGGAGGTGATGGAATTCCAGTTGAGCTATTTCAAGTCCTAAAAGATGATGCTGTGAAAGTGTTGCACTCCATATGCCAGCAAATTTGGAAAACTCAGCAGTGGCCACAGGACTGGAAAAGGTCAGTTTTCATTCCAATCTCAAAGAAAGACAATGCCAAAGAATGTTCAAGCTACTGCACAATTGCATTAATCTCACACGCTAGCAAAGTAATGCTCAAAATTCCCCAAGCAAGGCTTCAATAGTAAGTGAACCGAGAACTTCCAGATGTTCAAATTGGATTTAGAAAAGGCTGAGGAACCAGAGATCAAATTACCAAAATCCGCTGGATCATTGAAAAAGCAAGAGAGTTCCAGAAAAAACATCTACTTCTGCTTTATTAAATATGCCAAAGCCTTTGACTGTGGATCACAACAAATTGTGGAAAATTCTTCAAGAGATGGGAATACCAGACCACCTTACCTGCGTCCTGAGAAATCTGTATCCAGGTCAAGAAGCAAGAGTTAGAACTGGACATGGAACAATGGACTGGTTCCAAACTGGGAAAGGAGTACGTCAAGGCTGTATATTGTCACCCTGCTTATTTAACTTATATGCAGAGCACATCAGACACAACTGAGCAACCAAACTAAACTGAATTAAGCACTATGATCAACTGTGGACAGGCCAGTGGGGTTCTTTTTGTAAAGATGAAATACAGCCATGGGCAGAAAACAATGCGGATAATTCCAGCCAGGAAGGTGTAGTCTGGAAATTTTTCAAAGGGCTACAGGTTGCATAACCAAATGTCCGCTTCATCAGGGCAATGTCTCCCAAGCTATTTAGGAACGTTAGCTGGGGGAAGGTTTTGTTTGTTTGTTTGTTTTTAATTTATTTACTTATTTTAATTGGAGGCTAATTACTTCACAATGCTGTGGTGGTTTTCACCATACATCGACATGAATCAGGCATGGGTGTACAGATGTCCCCCAATCCTGAATCCTCTCCCCACCTCATCCCTCTGCATTGTCCCATGAAGCTTTGAGTGCCCTGCTTCATGCATGGAACTTGTACTGATCATCTATTTCACATATGGTAATTAGGAAAAAGTTTTCCAACCTGTTTCAGTTAGTAACTACAAGTAATAAACATGAAGCGTTTCTTTTCTTACTCAAAAAAGTTCAAAGAGAAACACAGGACTGATACAGCAGCTCCAGTGAATTCAGGGTCCTAGGCTCTTTCAACCTGATCAAACTAACCGTCCTCCAAGTGGCTTCCATCGTAAAAGGTGTCCATGGTTCCAAGATGAACTGGAGCTGGAGCTCCAAATATCACATCCACATTCCAAGCAGAATGATTGGAAGGGTAAGGAGCAAAAAGGTGTTCCTCCCAGTTGAGTAAGACCCTTTAAAAGAAAATTTCCCAACATCTTATATATCATGACCACCCCTAGCTGTAAGGAGAATGGACACTGGCTGGGCAACTAGAACTCTAAGCATATTTCCTGAGCAGGTTTTTATGCTGTTTAAAACCTGCTTTGGAAATGAGTGCCTTCTAGAACTTTCATTTATCATGTTACACATATAAATATCATTTTATTTTTCTTCTCTAAATTCCTGCTTTTCATGAGAACTTGCTTTTGCCAACCTCGCTTGTACATCCATAGTGTGCTTGTCAGGCGTCTACCCTGTACTTGGGTAGCAGTTCTTGCTCTCGCCCCACTTCGCATGGAGTGCTGGGTGCAGCTAATTGGTCAGCGGGGCTTTTAGATGTTGCAGTGATCTCTCTTTGATCTTCATTTGGGAGTTACCAACTCCCTCACTCTTGGAGGGTGCATGCTAAATTGTTTTAGCCATGTCTGACTCCTTGCGACGCTGTGGACTACAGCCCGCCAGGCTCCTCTGTCCATGGAATTCTGCAGGCAACAATACTGGAGTGGACTGCCATGCCCTCCTCTTGGGGATCTTCCTGACCCAGGGATCAAACCCACATCTCTTATGTCTCCTGCATTGACAGGTGCGTTCTTTACCATTCACGCCACATGGGAAGCCCACTTGGAAGGTAGACACTCCCCATAGATGGCTCACCAGTCTGAAAAGCTCTGTTACACTTTGTGTCAGAGACAGGGAGCTGAGATCAGTGCCTCCAGAGGTCATTTCCAAGTCTCCAAGCCCCCCTGGCCCGTGATGAGGCTGGGCTCCCACGATCTCTTGCAGTTATTCCCTACTACGTGTCAGTCACCACGGGGAAGCACAGGGACGCAGCCACCGACAGTCGGGCCTACATCATCCTCATCGGGCAGGAGGACGAGCGCAGTAACCGCATCTGGCTGGACTATCCCCGGGGGAAGAAGGGCTTCAGCTGCGGCTCCGTGGAGGAGTTCTATGTTGCCGGCTTGGATGTGGGCATCATCAAGAAAATAGAGGTGCCGGTCTCTAGGGCCTTGGGGTGGTGACCCCCAGGGAAGGAAGGAGCTGACCTATACATGGGTGGGAGGCTGAGTGGGCCTGACCTGAGCCCGGCTCAGAACAGGCAGCACAGGAAAAGCTCCTGGCCTCTGTCTTCAGCTGGCTGGGTGACCTTGGATGCCTCACCTGCCCTTCCAGGTCCATTCTCCACCCACCCATAGGGGACGTCTGTGTATTAGTTTTTTTCTTAATTGCTCTGTAACAAGTCACTACAAACTTAGTAACCTAAGGCTACACAAATGTATGGCCAGGAGTCCAGGCCTGGGTTAGCTGTGTCTTCTTCTTAAGGTCTCACTGGGCTGAGGTCAAAGTTGCTGCCAGGGCTCTGGTCTCATCTGAGACTTGGGGTCCTGTCCTAAGCTCAGTGGTTGTGGGAGGAAATGAGTTCCCTCGTGGTCGTAGGACCGAGGCCAGGGGCTGCCTGAATTCTCTGCCATGTGGCCCTCTCCAAAGCCAGGCAACGTGTTTCCTCAAAGCCATTCAGAGAGGATCTCCTCTGTTTCAAATCTCTGTCTTCCCTCTCTGATGTCTACACCCACTTTTGAAGGGCTCGCCTAATTAGGTCAGGCCCACCTAGAATAATCTTTTGATGAACTCAGGGTCATCTGATTAGAGTCCTTCATTGCATCTGCAAAATCTCTCCACCTTCACAGGAGGGACTTGGATCAGTGAGTGCAGAGCACGCTGGAAGGCAGCACTGAAGATGGGGGTGGGGGTGGGCTAACAAATGGGGGAGGGGATGCTGAGCAGGGAGGGCTTCTTGCCCAGTTGTGCCCCATCCTCACAGCCCCGGTGTGTCCCTGCCTAGCTGGGCCATGACGGGGCCTCCCCCGAGAGCTGCTGGCTGGTGGAGGAGCTGTGCTTGGCCGTGCCCACCCAGGGGACCAAATACATACTGCGCTGCAATTGCTGGCTTGCCAAGGACCGAGGAGATGGCGTCACCTCCCGTGTCTTCGACCTCCTGGATGCCATGGTGGTGAACATCGGGGTGAAGGTATAGGGGGTACCTGTTTGTGTGGATGGCATGGCGTGGCCAAGGGAGTGCCAGGTGAAGGGGGTGAGCACAGGGGAAATGGAAGTGAGAGCAGGAGCAGACTCATCCCTGGGGCACTGGCCAGGGCTGCAGCCCTTTGGACCAGCCAGACCCACGTTGCTGGGAGCCATGAGACTTGAGTGTCTTCTTGTCTGCAGCTGTGTGACCTTGGGCAGGTCATCTGGCCTCTCTGGGCCTTGGTCTTCTCACATAGCACATGGAAATAATGCTTCCTATCCTCTCCCATGTAAGGTATTGATGAGAACGAATGAGACCATGAATAGTCCATGAAAAGCATGCTCTACATAGATGTCCAGAGTCATTGTTCTCCAGAGGATGTTCCATTGACACCAGTAGGCTGGTGATGGGGACAGATGGCCTTTGGGATGCTGTGAGCCCCTGAGTCTCAGTGCAGTGAGTGCTATCTGCCCAAGGTCCCCCTTAAGTGGAAAAGGCTGGAAGGCGGGTGCTCTGAGTGCCTGTCCCAGCCCCACCTGGGCTGAGTTGTATGAAGTCACAGGTCGGTGCCAGGCAGGAAGCAGAGTTGCTGGGTGCTGGACCCAAGGACACGTGGTCAGCTGATGGCCCAGAGGCTTCTGTGTCACGTGACCCTGCAGACTTCTCTTTCTCTGAAAAGCTGTGGGGTCAACAGAAGGTCCCAGCCCTCATCTCTGTTCCTGAATCCAAATCTACTAGATTTAGGTTGGAAGCTGTCCCACAAAGGTAGGAAGACATCGCCCTGGACCTGAGCATGCCTTGCCTGTATTGTATGTGGAAACAAGGAAGGGCTGAGTTATGGGCTCTAAACTCTATGCGGGCAGGAGTATGGATGCCTGCCCATCTCCTTCCTGCTGGAGTGCCAAACTTCCTACAGCACAGACACCCCCTCCCTTGCTCAGCCTTTGCGTCTGTGGCCAGACGGTCAGTGGGGGAGAGCACACAGTTCTTCCGGGGACCTCTGTCCTGACCCCGTTCCCGGCACGCATGTGGGCGTGTGTGTGTGTGTGTGTGCACCACCCCCAGTATACATGCACACCCCCTCTCGGTGCAGCTCACCTCCCTCTGGGGTCTTTAATCTGTGGAAATCCAAACCCTCCCACCGCAGTTATTCATATTACAAAAGAACACAGGTTTGTCACTTCACAAAGATCCCGAGGGCTCTTTGGACTGGCCACCTCCCCAGGACATCTGATATCAGACTGGAATTGCAAAAGCCTGTTTCTGTGTCTCTTTCTGGAAACACATCTATGGCATAAAAAGAGATGGGTCTGTGTAAAGAAGAGAAAAAAGATGGACCCAGAGAAGACAGGAGTCTACGAGCCCAGTCTTAAGGGGCCAGTCTCCACGGGGCCTCGAGTGCTTGCTTTGATTGTTCTAAGTTTGCTGGGTAAGAGCCGAGCGGTCAGGCTTCTGCTTTTGTTCCCGTAGCTCCGTGCCCACCACACACACCCTTGTTAGGTGGTCTAAGAGGATTTTCCTGGGAAAGCAAAGTGTAGTTCAGTTATTTCCCCGGCAAACGTGTCCTCCTGGCCAGGCCTGAAATACTACTTCTGACCTTGCAATGTGGTGGTGAAGGTTCTCCGTGCTGCCTGAAAAGGACAACACCAGGGGTGTGATCACTGACATGAATAACACAGGTTCTGAATCCGAAGGCAACTGGTGGTGGAAATCCGGCGTCTGCGACAGTGAGATTGCAGTGTGGGAGCCCCGGGGGAAAGGAGGGGCAGGCTGTGGGTGCATGCAAGGAAATGGTCAGCATGGCGTGTCCTTGGCCGTGTGTGCAGGCCTCTCCTGAACCTTTGAGACCTAACTGGGCACCTGGCAAGAGGCTGTGGCATGAGAGGCCAGGGGCCAGAGGACACTCCAGATCAGGGGTGAAGATGGCCCCGCTTGCCCCAAGGCCACCCCTTAAAGGAAGAACCAAGGCAGGGGCCTCAAGGAAAGCAGCATGCTGCAGGGAGCGGGCTGTTCTCGCCTCCTCTGGCAGAGACAAAGAGAACACACCCTCTTTGGCACAAACCTCAGGCCAAAGGGCAAAACTCCAGTCTAAAGTGAAAAGCATCTATGATAGGTGGGTGGCCCACCCCACAAGCGAAAGGATGCAGAGGTCCCTCAACCAGCAGCCCCGACACACTCCAATCACTGACGCGCAGGGTGTGAGCTGGCCGTGACACGTAGGAGGGACGGTCCCCTAGAACTGCTGCGGCCCCTTGATGCCAGGCCCAGAGTGGGCACCAAGGCGAGGTGTCTGTGGCTCTCACAGCTCTGCATGGTGCACATCTCTATTTACGGAGAGGAGGCAGAGGCTGGAGAGGGTGGGACATCTGCTGTTCCACAGCTAGCAGCGGGGATGGCCCTGGGGTTCCAGTGGCACCCTGCATGGCTCCAAAAGCCTCTGTGTGGCCAACACATGCAGCTGGGATGAACGGACTTAGGTCGGGTTTCTACAAACAAGGAGATTGGTTAATGCTGGGGCGATCGGTCATGTTCCCACTCCACGTGTTCTCTCTCAGAAACTGAACTCCTCTCCAGCCCTGAGCCAGGCACAGTGGGGGACAGGGACAGTGACACGGCCTGGCTCTTGCTCTGCAGACACTCACAGTTGCTTAGTGGGAGGGCTTTTTTAGAGCCATGGAGCTTGGAGGACGTGTTCTTTTGCCCCAGTGAGAGTGAAGTATAATAAATCGCCGGGGGTGGTGGTTGAGGCCAAAGCCCAGGACTCGCATCCCTCTCGGGACAGGTGCTCTACGAAATGACGGTGTGGACAGGGGACGTGGTGGGCGGTGGCACCGACTCCAGCATCTTTATGACCCTCTATGGCATCAACGGCAGCACAGAGGAAGTGCAGCTGGACAAGAAGAAGGCCAGGTATCTGGGCGTGGCTGTGCCCCTTGCCCCTTTGCCCCTCCACACACCCAATCCTCCACCTTCCAGCCCCATCCTGCCTCCAGCCAGACTACCCTCTGACTCTCCCCTCATCCCCTGGGGCCTTCCAGCCTCCACGCTTCTGTCTGTGATTCCTCCCTCCTAGAATGCCTTTCATCCACGCTCTCTGTTGCAAGATCTTTCTGTTGCAAAGCCTAGCACAAATCTACCTTCTCTAGGAAGCCCTCCTTGATCAATCACTTCAGCCCACAGCCCTCTTTCCTTCCTTCCTTCTGTCACTGTGAAATGTTTATTGTAAGGGCTGGAGGTTAGTGGGTAGCATTGTGTCATTGTGAATCTACTGCTTTCATTCTTTTTACTGTAGTAATGTAACCTGTTCATATTAGGGGGAGGTGGCTGAAGGGAACACAGAAACCTACTCTATTTTTGGAACTTTCCTACAAGTTCAAAATGATTGCATAAAAGTGAAAAAAAAACATTGAAATATTAAAAAACAATTGAACACCCATACCAGGCACTGTCTCAGACACTGGAGAGACAGTCCAACTGGGAAGAAAAGATGCTCAAACTCATGAAGTTTAGCACCTGAGGGGACCACAACAACAACACGGACACTGAGGTGGGCTTATCTGGTGTTGGACGTTTCTCTAAGCCCTTTGAATGTATTGACACACTTACTTCTACCTACGACTCTATGAGGATTGTTATTATCAGCCCCATTTTACAGATGAGAAAACTGAGACACAGCAGAGTCCAGTCATGCTGTTAAAGGTCCCATAGCCAGTAAGCTTCAGCCCTGGACAGTGCACCCAGGTGGCCCCAGTCTTAAGCCTTAGGTTCTACTTCCTCTTAAGATAGTTATCAGTAATGACAGTACTGGTGGGCCTCTTTAGTCCTTCTAGAAAGGACTTGTCTGCGTCTTTCATTAAATCCCCAACTTAGTCCTAGGTTTTGTTTGGTTTTCTGTGTTCGGCCATTGTCCCCCAAACAATCCCTGACCCCTGATATCTTAAGCATCAGAGGGCAGAGACCCAGAACCCAAGCCTAAGGCTTGTGCAACCCACGCACAGCCACTCGCCTCTGAACCCACACTGCCGCCTCCCACAGATCTTGCCCAGCTTCTTAGCAATGTCTAAAACCCTTCCATGAAAGCTGGTGGGCAGAATCCTTTCTGAGCTCTCACAGCTCCTGCCTCTTGGCTTGCATGTGTCGGGCACTCAATAAGTACGTCTGGAAGGTGGCAGAGGTAAGGATGGGAGGGATGGTGCTTGCGGGGGATGAAGTTGCTGACGCTCTTGGCGGCCAGGTAGAGGCTTCTTCTCATGGACAGAGCAGTCCATGAGAGTGGGAACTCTGCTCATCTTACGCAGCTTGTGTCTGGGGCGATCCGATGAGAAGAGTTTTGGCCTCTCTTCTCTTAGCACTCCTATGCTCTCATTATGCAACTCCTGTTTCCTCCTGGAATTCTCTCCTGAGCTGTTCTCCCCTGATAGTGATTGTAATAATGGTTAACGTTCAATGAGCGCCTACTCCCTGCCAGGCACCGTTGTAAGTGCTCTCTCTCTCTATATATATATAGACAGAGAGTTAATATATACATATAATAATATTTATATTAACTATAATAATAATACAATTATATATATTAACTCACAACAAATAAAGTGCCTGAGGCACAGAAAAGTGAAGTAACTAACGCCCCAAGGTCACTCAGGTAATCAGCAGAGGAGCTGGGATTTGAACTCATGTAATTGTGGAAATAAAATAGAGGTCAAATGAGAACAGAGGCTGTATCTTTCCAGCTTGCTACAGCAAGAGTGTGAGCACCATCACTCGGTTTTGGCAGTGATCCTGAGGCCGAAGGCTCTCAGGATCCTGGAAAAGCTTCAGAGTGCAGCATTATTTGAAGCATGGGAGAACTGGAGGAGAGCTAACTAGAATCAAGGCAGCTTATGTGATCGGATTCAGTTCAGTCACTCAGTTGTGTCCAATTCTTTGCGACCCCATGGACTGCAGCATGCCAGGCTTCCCTATCCATCACCAACTCCCGGAGTTTACTCAAACTCATGTGCATGAAGTCAGTGATACAATCCAACCATCTCACCCTCTGTCGTCCCCTTCTCCTCCTGCCCCCAGTCTTTCCCAGCATCAGGATCTTTTCCAATGAGTCAGCTCTTCACATCAGGTAGCCAAAGTATTGGAGTTTCAGCTTCAGCATCAGTCCTTTCAATGAATATTCAGGACTGATTTCCTTGAGGATTGACTGGTTGGATCTCCTTCCTGTCCAAGGAACTCTCAGGAGTCTTCTCCAAAACCACAGTTCAAAAGCATCAGTTCTTTGGTGCTCAGCTTTCTTTATAGTCCAACTCTCACATCCATACATGACTACTGGACAAACCGTAGCTTTGACCAGATGGACCTTTGTCAGCAAAGTGATGTCTCTGCATTTTAGTATGCTGTCTAGGTTGGTCATAGCTTTTCTTCCAAGGAGCAAGTGTCTTTTAATTTCATGGCTGCAGTGATTTTGGAGCCCAAAAAGATAAAGTCTATTACTGTTTCCATTGTTTTCCCATCTATTTGCCATGAAGTGATGGGACCGGATGCCATACTCTTAGTTTTCTGAATGTTGAGTGATTGGATAGGGGAGTATCTTTGGATTTATCTAGTTGGTCTTGAGTTGGGAGTGGGGGAAAATCAGGAAGGCAGATTTGACTGAGTCCTGAGCGTCGTGGGCCTGCTGCTGGCAAGGCTTCAGTCTGGCGGCCTGGGGTCGCTGCGGCAGAGCCAACGGGCAGAGCTCTGTTATCCTCTTCAGTCTGTGGTTGGCCTCCTCACTCTCTCACAGTCTTCCCCTCCATGATTTGACCTTAATCTCCAATCCAGCCCCAAATCCTTGGAATTTCTCGGATTAATTATCCCACGCCAACATTCCACCTTATTTTAGAGATGTGCATAATTGCTGGTGGGAGAGATAGACACTTCTTTTCTGGTAGTATCTAAACTCCAAAAATGCTTCTGAAAGTCACACCATTCTATAAATGCTTTGAGGCACCTTGTTAAAGAATTTTGTTTTTCTGCATTAAGATTTACGCTGTGAGAAGAGCCATCATTGCTTAAATACACTGGTTTGCAAGCTCAGGTTTCTTCTAATTCACTTTGAGATGGTGGTGAATTGACGTGGTATTCAAAGAGAAAAAAAGATACCCTCAAAAGGAAATGCTTAAACCTAAGGAATATGTCTCTAACAGTGGAATTTGAGGCAATTAGTGTTTCTAATGGAGATAGGGATTCCTTTAAGGCAAAAAGATGTTTTTGTCTAGAGGAAATTAAGTGCCTATAAGAAATCATCCTGAGGCCCAGTGGAAACCCCATGAACTAGGAAATTTTTTGGTCTGGAAGCAAACCAGATTCTCAGAGCTCTGTTGGGTTTGCCCTTCAGAATGGCCCCTGGCTTCCACTACGTACAAATCTTCCCAGCTTCTTGGCAATGTCTAAAACTCTTCCATTAAAAACTTGCCCTTGCAGCCTAAGGCTTTGGGCCTGGTTAGCCTCAGGCTATCCTCCATCATGGAGACCACTGAGTGAGTGGCTGCTGGGCCCTTTTCCAAGGACATTCTTTGATGGGTGGAGAACAGAAGGAAAGCAGAACAGGAAGGGAGAGAGAGGCAGCGAGAGCTGCTGAGCTCCTTGGGGTGGATAAGCAGGGCACAGCCTGGGCCTTCAGCAGCCCGTCCTTCTGAGCCAGAGGCAAGGGCACATGGCTCAGGGGTGGACCGCTTCTCCAGCAGTGGCCCCTCAATGCGGGAGCCCTCCCACATGTCAATGGCGTTGTCTTGCGAGGGTGTGGGGAAGCAGGAAAGAGGTGGCTGGTGAGGCGTAGAAGGATGAAGTTCCCTTTAGAATGTGGGCCTTTTACTCTGAGGAGACAGGTGTAATCGGGATTTAGCCTGCACTGAAGGACTAGGGGGGAAGTATAATCCAGGCTTCAGTTTTCTAAAAGAAAAAGCTTATTTCTCTCCCCCTTTTCCTTACACCTGCCTGACCATAAAATCTCCATAAAGGGGAGATTGTTGGTTAAATTCAGATAGTGACAATTAAAGAAAAAGATAAAGTGAAGAATTCTAATGTCCCTTTGATCTGCAACATTATACACCCAGCAAGAGTAAGGAATGAATGAATTAAAAAATTGTTGAGGTCCCTTAATGGACCGGAACCTGGTGGTCCAGAGTTGACAATGAGAAAGTGAAAGAAGGAGAGAGGCTAATATTTCCTGGGTTACACAGCTGGCTTTCGCGTTCCAGGAAATCAGCCAGAAACAGAGAGAGAAAGAAAGAAAGACACAGGGACCAAAGCGCTGATGGAGCAAAGGTGTTTTAATCAACATGGTGTGGGCATATATACTGTCTTACAAGGTAGTTATTCTCAGATAAAGATTAAAATTCCAGACTTACAAAACATAGGCGATCCATATTAAAGAGAGAGTTGTAAACAATCACTTTTATCGTATGGTTCATAAGAAGGAAGAGGGTACTTATCACCCTATTGAAAAACTAGCTGGATCCCTCAGCCCTGGGAGAGGCTTGCCTCTCCTCTTAATTCCTGAATATTCAGGAATTAATAAGGAACGGAGGATTCTTGACAGATCCAGAACAGCACACAGGAAGCCTCCTGTTAAATGCTTCCTGACATTTGAGAGAATCTCCACTTTGTGAGATGAGCTTGAGGGGAGTTTCTGAGAACTGCCTTCCAGTTTCCACATGACCAGGAGACAGACAATTTAAACTAGAGCAGGAGGAATTTAGGGCAGACTTCTGGGAGAGTGTTTTTACTTCTAATAATCGCAAAGTGCATGAAGCAAGTCATCAGAAGGGATTAGGCTTCTGTTCCACTGCTTTGAAGACAAGGAGTAGTTAGTTTTTGGTTTGTAGCATTTGTAGTTCTAGCTCCCACTGGCTATGGCCTCTGTTTTTAAAAAATATGTTTGCTCAAGGAAGCATAAAATTGCCATGCAGTGTCATATCTTCAGTGATACCTGTGTTACCCCCAGGGGCTTATCAGCATCAGCAGCTGGAATCAGTGAGCAGTCAAGCAATGTCAGCACTGAAGATCGCATTATGCATGCAGCACTGTGAGAAGAGCAGTAGAAATAAAGATAGAGCATCGCTAAGATGATGCGGTCATTTCGGGAGAAAAGCAGTAATAGCAGCAAAAGCAATGCCACCTGCTGCTTTACAGTTAGTAGTAGTGTTATCCAACCAAGGGCCACTGCATTCAGTTGTGCATATCACTTCAGTTCAGTTCAGTTGCTCAGTCACGTCCAACTCTTTGCAACCCCATGGACTGCAGCATGCCAGGCTTCCCTGTCCATCACCAACTCCCAGAGCATGCCCAAACTCATGTCCATCGAGTCGGTGAGGCCATCCAACCATCTCATCCTCTGTTGTCCCCTTCTCTTCCTGCCCTCAATCTTTCCCAGCATCAGGGTCTTTTCCAATGAGTCCGTTCTTCACTTTATGTGGCCAAAGTATTGGAGTTTTGGCCTCAGCATCAGTCCTTCCAATGAATATACAGGACTGATTTCCTTGAGGATGGACTGGTTGGATCTCCTTGCAGTCCAAGGGACTCTCAAGAGTCTTCTTCAACACCACAGTTCAAAAGCATCAATTCTTTGGTGCTCAGCTTTCTTCACAATCCAACTCTCACATCCATACATGACCACTGGAAAAAACCATAGCTTTGACCAGACAGATGTTTGTTGGCAAAGTAATGTCTCTGCTTTTTAGTATGCTGTCTAGGTTGGTCATAGCTTTTCTTCTAAGGAGCAGGCATCTTATAAGTTCATGGCTGCAGTCACCATCTGCAGTGATTTGGGAGTCCAAAAAGTCCATTGTTTCCCCATCTATTTGCCATAAAGTAATGGGACCGGATGCCATGATCTTCATTTTTTGAATGTTGAGTTTTAAGCCAACTTTTTCACTCTCCTCTTTCACTTTCATCAAGAGGCTCTTTAGTTCTTCTTCGCTTTCTGAAGGGTGATGTCATCTGTGTATCTGAGGTTATTGATATTCCTCCCAGCAATCTTGATTCCAGCTTGTGCTTCATCCAGCATTGTGCATCATCATTGTGTAAAAAAGAAAAAGGTGAGTGGTACTGTCTAGAGTTGCACAGTGCACAACCTGCCCCACCATTCACAGCAGCCATGTCACTCATGAAGTCTCATTGCAAGCTTTGCAGATATGGAATTCTTTTCACATTTTAAATTGATTTCATATGCATTTGGTCCTCATAACAGTTTTATGAGATTGCAGGGACAGTGTCATTTTTCCCAGACTACAAACGAGGAAACCTAGTCCCAGAGAGGAACTGGGACTGTTCTACGTGGTTAACACGATGAGATTAGGACCCAGAACTGGTAGCTATTGATTCAGGGCCATTTCTACCAGCAATTCACTTAACCCAGCCTTTCGAGAACACCTCTTGGTGCAAGAGGCAGGCTACTGGGGAGTCACTGGGAGCTGAGAGGCCTCTTCTCTCCCTACCCCGAATCTGTCTTTACCATGGCCTCCCCCCTCACCTTGGCCAGCCTTCCTCCTTCGTGTCCCTCCTCTCCATCCCCAGATTTGAGCGGGAGCAGAACGACACCTTCATCATGGAGATCCTGGACATTGCCCCATTCACGAAGATGAGGATCCGAATTGACGGCCTGGGCAGCCGGCCTGAGTGGTTCCTGGAGAGGGTAACATGGCAGGACCTTCACCTTCCCTTCCTCCCACTGCCCACCCCTACTTCCTGCTCCTTTGGGTTGTCAGCCGGGTTTGTTAACATGCAAATGTCACCTTAGAAGGTTGTTACCTGAGTCTGCCCCAGATAATATGCCCCTGGATGTGAATTAATCAGGGAACATAGTTTTATTTATTTGTACCCAGTCAAAACTGAATGAGCTGCCAGGGAATACAGCATGCCTGGTCAGTGTAATGTGGACAGAGACCAGTGGGAGCTTCCTGGAGGGAGCAAGTTGGGAGGAGTGAGAGGGGAGCAGCAGGAACTGGGTGGTGAGGTTCCCATGGTGGGAACACAAGGCAGATGGTAGGGAGGCTCCCGGTTCCCCCATGGTCTCAGTGAGCGGGCTGCCTCTTCTTCTCTGAGCCGTCCTCTCATCCCTTATCCATCAAAGGCCATCTGTCCCGAGTCCCCTGAGGCTCTGCTCCCCTTGTCCAGCCTTTAGCAGGCTTTTCTTGAGCCAATAATACAGTGTTCCCTCCAAGGACAATCTGGTGAACTTGGGTCCACAGTCCTGGGGAGGCTGTGGCTGAAAGTGGTTTGGTTGGTCTATTTTTATGTCATTAATCCAGCAGAGATTCCTGGTGCACAGTTATAGGCCCTCCTTGGAAACGTATTTACATGAATTGCCCACTTCCAGCTCACCAAGTAAAGTTAGTCACAGCAGGGGCTTCAGACTCCATGCCAGGCCCGCAGGGTAGGGTCTTGTCCTAGAGAGGACCCTTTCCTCATGCCTCAAGTCTAAGAAGAAGTTGTCTCAGGCCTGGCATAGTGGGTTCCAGGGTCCAGACAAGGGGCTGCATTAGTGGCTGGGCAGTTGGTGGGGGTGAGGGAGGTGTTCACACACTGGCCGGTCTCCCTGCCCAGATCCTCCTGAAGAACATGAACACGGGAGACCTGACCATGTTCTACTACGGAGACTGGCTGTCCCAGCGGAAGGGCAAGAAGACGCTGGTGTGCGAGATGTGTGCCGTCATCGACGGGGAGGAGATGATGGAGTGGACGTCCTACACCGTCTCAGTGAAGACCAGTAATGTCCTGGGTGAGTCGGGGGTGGGGCGCTCCCTTCTGTGTTCACTGCCCACTCACCCTGCCCTTCTCAAATTCTGGCTCAGGTCCCAAGCTCTGGTCAAGGCATTTTTCTTTGGTTAGCCTTTCAAAAGTAAGGCCAACTCATTTTCACAGAGTGTCATCTTCTACAAAGTATTCATCCCCATGACTGATGTGGCTCTGTCCTTTCTGCATCAGGAAAATGGGAGAAAACGGTGCAGGAGTTTGGCTCAGAGACCCTCAGTCCTCTGCTGCCTCCTGAAACCCCTCAGCCAAGTGCTGTTCAGCATGGCTGCCCTTGGGCCCCTTCCCACATCCCTGTGCTTGGCCACCATCTTCTGTGCTGGCTTTGGCCTGGGATCTTAGGATAGGGTAAGTCCCTGAGCCCACGTGTGAGTGACATTCGAGTGCAGCAGTGACAGCGAGGCTGTAACAGAGCCTGGCACAGGTGTACCAGGTGCTGGGAACCTACAGGAGGGCACCTTCCCTAGCTGGAGATCAGGGGCAAAAATCAGGGAGGGCTTCCCAGAGGTGGTGCCAAAGTGCAACCAGAAAGACAAACAGAAGCCAGTGAGGCAGATGGGACGCCAGAGGAAGGGCCTTTCAAGCAAAAGCACCAATGCATGCAGAGGCCTGCAACTGAAAGGGAAGCAGTGTGTGCTGCCTCCATCCCCTCAACCAGTTCTGTCCCCTGGGAGCTGGTGCAAGGACCCAGCAAACTCACTCACAGTACCTATAAATGGCAGTGAGGGATCCCCACTTGGCCCTGCTAGTTCACACTTTCAACAGGGAAGCTCTCCGGGCACAGTGATAGGCACCTCTTGCAAATGAAGCCAAAGAAATGAAGCTTTCCTAAATTGGCAGCTCAGGCATACATGCTGGGTCAGGACAGCTGGCAAGGCACCAGATTTGTGGCACTTCCTTTCTTCCTAAGAAAGAAGATTTCACTCTCTTTGCTCAAAGTTCCAAGTGTTGACTCATTTTCAAGTCCCTCATCACTTCATGATGCGTTCTCAGAAAGTAATAAGTTCATTGATAATCACAGGGTATGTATCAGAAAACTTTCAAGGGGTCATCTCTCCCAGAAGCCTTTTCTTTCCAACTAGGTCACTGCTTCTATTTGGCTTAAGCAGACAATGAGCAGCTCTAGTGTAGAATGTCAACCAGAGGCAGATGTGGGGACAAAGAACTTTCACATTGTATAGGAAGGTGTTTATTTCTAAACTGTAAAGCCAGTTTACATGGCGTGCCTTTAAGGATGGGTATATTTCCGCAGAATACATGAGTTCTTGTACCAAACCATCCACGCCTGCTAACCAGGACCCCAGTTAGCCCAACAGCATTTACAAGGCTCAAACGTAAGAGGAAGGATAGAGATGTAGACTTGGGAGCCCCAGGACACTGACCAGCCATTTCTGACCTCATCCCTGGCTTTGACAACTCTGAACTTGCCCACGTGCACCCCTGGCTTCTCCCTGGATCCCAAGAGTGAGGCCAGAGCAAGAGGGCTGTGATTCAGAGAGGCCAGAGCCCTTGTCTTGTGCACCCCAGGAGCGGGCACCGATGCCAACGTGTTCATCATTATCTTCGGGGAGAATGGAGACAGCGGGACCCTGGCCCTGAAGCAGTCGGCCAACTGGAACAAGTTTGAGCGGAACAGCACCGACACGTTCAACTTCTCCGACATGCTGAGCCTGGGCCACCTCTGCAAGCTGAGAGTTTGGCACGACAACAAAGGTAGCTCAAGGTCAGGGTGGGGGAGGGCAGGCCGCAGCTCTTCACCTAAGCCCCTGCCCATCTCTCTGGCAGCGTGTGGATCCTTCCACCCTGGGTTGGCAGGAAACCGGAAACAGTAGATTGCTACCATTTCGATGTTTCCATCAGTTAGAAGAGCCGGTGTTTCATGACAAATATCAGTCCCTCCTTCTCACACCCCCCATCCCAGGGTAATGAGTAGCTCTTACTTTTTCTGAGATATCAGGGCATTAATTCTACTCAGTTCAGACATTAAAATTAAGAGGGGTGTGGGGAGGAAAGGGCTATATCACCAAATTCCCTTCGGATGAATTTTCCATAAAGGATTATGCTTGTTTAGTTATAATAGCAAATCTAAAATTAGTCAAACTCAGTTATAAATATGAATGATGGGATAGGATATAAGCCAAACAAGAAATTTATCTTCAAAATGCCAAAGGAACACTTTGTTGCATCTGTAATTGTGATGAAGCTCATGTTCAATATTTCTTTCATTACTGCTTTGTTGTCGTCAGGCTGCTATGAACATTTTATTTCTGGCTTTGGGCCATTATGTTATACATTATACAATTGGAACACAGTTGTTAAATACTAAATGTTACCTCCTTAAGACACATTATTTTCTTGATTTATGCCATTCTAACTCACCCTCTTGTCTTCCATTGAAACTGGCTTTGACAAGGCAATTCACTCAAATCCTTTTCCAGTCTTCTCTGAGTCTCCCCCACGAGTGGCCCAGAGGTGTCCTGACTGTTGTATTGTCCTTACTTCTTTAGATCCTGGCAGAGAACCAATGTATCTGTCATGGTGACTGATGAAGCCTAATTTGGCAGCTTTAACATGCATTAAACAATTAAACATGTTTTCCATAACATGGGATAAGCTCTGATTAAACACAGAGAAAGCTCTCAGTCTTCAGAGCAATAAAATAATGAAGATTTGCACAGCCCTCAACTTTCAAATCTCAGTGTACCCACTCAGTCATTCACTGAGGGAACATTTACAGCGTTCACTATGTGCCTAGTGCTCTGTTAAGTACAAAAGATACAAGCACTTGACCTTTGTGACAGTCTTGTGAATGCTTGCCGCAGAAGAACTTTATCATCTCTCTTTTCTACAACCAAGGAATATTGAGGCCCTGTGAGGTTTGAACAACTTACTCAGAAACACACAGCAAGAAATAAACATAACCGAAACTCAAATCCAAGTCTTCTGATGCTTTTTCTAGTAAACTCTGCTGGGGGCCAGCCCATCCTGCCAGTTCCATTCTGCCCAGCCAATGGGCCAATAGGTCAGAGAAGAAAAGATGAGGAGATGAGGGCAGCTTCTTCTACCTCTGTTCACTATGTCCTCCATACATATTGTCAGGGCATTGGAGGAGGATGTCTTCTCCAGAAAAGTGAGAGGAGATGCTTATTCCTCACCTGTCCATTCATTGTCCTTATAAGTCTATGTAAAGAAACATATTTGCAAAGTATTCTCAGAATATCGCTAATGAATCTTTATTCTTTCCTAACAAAGAGACAAAACAAAATCCCTGAATTCTTTCTCACCCTCTCATTATCCGTTATGATTGTCTTAGACTTAGTAGGAGGTTGGCTGGTAGCTGAAAGTCTGACAGTTATGAGTCAGATTTATTAAGATCATCTTTTGCCCCAGAGAATTCAAAAGATCCGGATAAGCCGCTGCCCATGCCACTCAACAAATGAGTGTCAGGACAATCGCTTCAGTGTTTGATCAGGCTGCCATTGGCTCAGTAAAAGCACTGAGCCCCATTGTGTGTCTAATTAGAGTGATTTGACAGAGCAGATTGATGAGGGTGGGTGGAGATGAGGTCTGTCTACCCTAGCTTCCAGGCGTAGTTTCCTGTCGCCGTGTCCACACCAGAGGCAAACCACTGTTCAGGAAGTATATTCCCAGGAAGTGTGCCCCTTCCCTAATCAGAAAGAAGTACATTTTACTTCTGCACTGATACACACACTGGCAAGGCATTACTCTTGAGGGCAGGGGCCTTGCCTCATCCATATTCATCTTCATAAAGGTGCCTATGGCAGAGTGGAAACTCTTTAAATCTTAACTTAGTTGAGACTCCATGCCCTCCCACCCCCAGGAGAGAGCTGTGAAATACCAAGACCACAGCCCCTACCTCAGGAGCAACAGAGAAGCAAAGAGATTAGAACCTTGAGAAGGAAGAAATATTATTCCCAATGAGTCTGAACAATCCCCTCAAGGTTCAACCACAAGATGGGATCAGAGGTCGAGCAGCTCCCTGATCACCTCCTGGTCAGGTCAGAGAACTGGGTAGGGGAGAATTCCATGTAGACCATGATGACCTCCCTCACTTTTCTAAGACGGGAAGGCAATGTTAGGGCCATTTTTTATTTAAGGCCACTTTTAATATGAAGATTTCACTCTTCATATTAAAGTGAGGGTGAAGGGATGACCAGAAAGACTGAGGATGCCCTTATTAAAGATCACAGTTCTAGCTGCACACTCTACAGTCTTTGGAGTCATGTGTCTGTCCAGGGTGCTGACTTCACTCCAGCTTCTCTCAACTCTGGACTTTATCACTTGTTTCTAAGGTCTCCACCTTGGAGGCTGACTATTTTCAACCTAGACTGTTATAGATTTCTCTCAAACTTGGCAAAATGGTTCAAACTTCCATACATTTCATCCTCAAGTCACAGCAATAAAAAGCAGATAATTGTTGATCCAAGATAAGAGTTCATCTCTGTCTCCTGCCTTCAAAAGCTGCTATCTCCAACTCCATATTATCTAACTCCACCTGACTAAACACCTGAAAGCCTACTGGTTCTTTGTCGCTTGGATGACTGTTCCTGTTGCTGCCCACACCTCAAAATCTGCCTTATTCCTTCTCAATCTGTTTCTCATCACAGACTTTCCAGAGTTCTCTTGGGCACTTGTGTTCTGTGTTGTATCCCTCCTTCCAAAGTATCTAGGAAAGCAAAGACTGACATATTTGAGAAAAGCGTTCCAGAAAGTCAAGCAGTAACATTTCAGGAGTCAGGGATAATGTTTGTCTTTAGTGATGGCTATGTATCCCTCCTTTGGGGCTTCCCAGGTGGCTCAGTGGTAAAGAATCCACCTGCCAATGCATAAAACACAGATGACATGGGTTTGATCCCTGGGTTGGGAAGATCTCCTGGAGTAGGAAATGGCAACCTGTTCCAGTATTCTTGCCTGGAAAATTTCATGGACAGAAGAGCCTGGTGTGCTACAGTCCATGGGGTCACAAAGAGTCAGACATGACTGAGCACACACACCATCCATTGTCCATTCATCATAGCTTTGCTCTATAAAGTTTCTGTAAACACTGAACCACTGCTGCTAAGAAAAACACAAGGTTAGGTTCCTGCAATCCTCTGATCACACATTTTCATCAACCAGTCAGTGCATAACCTTATTTTCTGTTGGGGAGGGGGCTTTCCTGGTAGCTCAGACAGTAAAGTATTTGCCTGCAATGCAGGAGACCCAGGTTTGATCCCTGGGTTGGGAAGATCCCCTGAAGAAGGGCATGGCAACCCACTCCACTATTCTTGCCTGGAGAATCCCATGGACAGAAGACCCTGGCGGGTTACAGTACATGGGGTCACAAAGAGTCAGAGCAACAAACACACACTGTTTAAAGATACTTCATATGGTATATATTGTTGATTTATTAACAGTGAACTCATGGCCATCAACACTATTGATGAGGATAAAGGAAAGTTATATGGCAAATCTATTTTCCCTGTAAGGCACATCACAGCCTGCTTGCACTTAGAAACATTAGACAGTTCTTTAGCACTATAACATAAAAATGTAAAAAAAAAAAAAAAATCCCACAGCACTAAGTAGATAACAAAAACACTTGTTCATAGTGTGAGAGCTGAAACAGGACTCAGAGCACCATCTTGTTTAACCTCAACTGGCAACATGTGAATTAGCACAAATTTTTTGCTGCTCTGCACATGTCCGTGTATAACTGTGAAAGGACTGTGAGTATTGATTTTAGAGCTACACATAAATTTTGTCAAGTAGGTGAATTTGCAAATATGGATACAGAAATAATAAGGTTCAACTTGATCTGTCCTTGAAAAGACAATATTTGAGCTAAGACCTAAAGAATTTATAGGAGTAGACATTTGGTGAGGTGTGGTGTTTATCAGAAATGAAGTGTGTTTGAGGCAGAATGAATAGAAAACATAAAAGCTCTAAAATATAAGAAAGACTGATATGTTTCAGAAATGAAAGCACAGTTCAGAATGACGACAAAATAGGGAATGGGTGTGGGATCTAGAAAGTAGACGAGCATCAGGCCATGCAAGGTATTATAAGTCTTGTCAAGGATTGGGTCTTTATCCTAATTGTCCTGAGAAGCCATCAAAGGATCTCAGAACAGTAGTTATGTAGGGAAGATTATCATAGTGTCTGTGGGGAATAGGTTAGATGGAAAAGAAAGCAAACTTCAAAAGACTGGCTAAGAGATGATGGGAGATAACGATGCCCTGCACAATGATGGTAGCAGTGGGGAATGGAGAAAATGTAGAAAGATTTAAGAAATGCTTAAGCAGAAGGCTTATTAAAGGATTGGCTGAGAAGGAAAGTTGGCAAGAATGGTAAGGCTGCTAGAGGAGATTCTTCATCCTGACATGTTTAATTTAAAGGTCTGGGAGACATCTAGGAGTGATGGCTAGTAACAGTTGGGTCTGGAGCTCAGGAGTCAAACTAGTTGGGACATACTGATCTGAGATATTGATCTAAGAGTTGCTAGTGCAGAGACATCACTGAAGCCATGAGAGTGGGGAAATGAAGCTTCAGAAAAACAAGAGTGACCAAGAGCAGATTCTTGAGTACCCTCATGTTTGAGGTTAGAGAATAGAAGGGAAGGCAGAGGAGAAGGAGGAGGAAAGGGAGAGGGAAATGGGTTGCCTCAACATTTTTTCACTTCCTAAATGAATATGTTCAGGGAGATGGACCCTACCTATGAAACCATTGAGGACTGTTCACTGACCATGAAACCCAAAAATGTGGTGTGTTGGTTCATGATGCCAGAGTTTCCTGGGCATAAATTTAATAAAAAAAGCTATGAAACCACATTTTTTTTTCAAATAGCAAAGCAATTTAAACTATTTTAAATGTTTATTTCTTCCTAGCAAATTCCCATAGTCCCTTGTGAGAAATTTTGTTATGCAGCCAAACATTTAAGTCACTGTCACAGGGAGAAAGGAGGGAAGATAAACAGTCTTCCGTCCTTTGTGGATTCATGTTTATAAGATACAAATGTTCATCATTGCCTCTTAAGTACTCCTCCTCCTCACCTCCCACACACAGAATGTCAGGGAAACTTTCTCACCAATCTCACTCTCTTTGTTTGCTGGTCCTTTTTGAGATGTGTAATTGCCTTTTTATTCCTGATTGTTACAGTCCATCCAGTGAATGGTATGATATGTATGAATTTGCAGCAATGAGAAGTCTCCAAGATGAACATCCATTTAAAAAGTTTTCTTTTCACTCTCTTCTCTTTCCTAGCTCTGCCATGATTACATCTCCCTGTTTATGATGAACAAACTCTCTGATGGACTAACCTCCTCACAGAAAGTTTTTCCTATTGCCTTACCTTACTTAAGCCCTCTCCCTGAATAGTCATCATATTTGTAACTACATGCTCAGTCTGGCTCCCTTACTTAACTAGCATCTCCATTCATTACTCTTCCCTAATGCCCCTCACACTGCCTGTAATGCAGTGGGGGCTTAATATAGAATTTATTTAATACCTCTGTTTCAAGCCCTCATATACCAACCCTGTTTTCTTATGCCTTTACCACAGGGAACCCACATTTCTTGTGGATCAAAATTTTTCCTTGTATCTTAATACTTTCAAAAAGTGGGTCCTGGTCATGAATTTCAGGGTCATCACTAGGTCCTATAATAATGGCTTTTCCCACTCCTTGGACACTATGCATATATCTAGACTTACTCAGCTTTCTACTTTCATTTTCCTTCTCTGCAAAAACTCTACACTCAAATTTATCTCATCCACGTCAAAACCCTGAAAGGAAAGGGAGACAGTTCAGCACCTTGGACAGCTCTAAAACCATCCACCCATCGTTTCTTGCTACTGCTTTGGTTTAGTTTGGCCTTGAAGTACAAAACAATGCAGGGCAAAGACTAACAGAGTTTTGTCAACAGAACACACTGGTCATAGCAAACACCCTCTTCCAACAACACAAGAGATGACTCTACACATGGACATCACCAGATGGTCAATACTGAAATCAAATTGATTATATTCTTTGCAGCTGAAGATGGAGAAGCTCTATATAGTCAGCAAAAACAAGACCTGGACCTTACTGTGACTCAGATCATGAGCTCCTTATTGCAAAATTCAGACTTAAATTGAAGAAAGTGGGAAAAAAGACTAGACCATTCATGTATGACTTAAGTCAAATCCCTATGGTTATACAGTGGAGGTGACAGATAGATTTAAGGGATTAGATCTGGTATACAAAGTGCCTGAAGAACTATGGACAGAGATTCTTAACATTGTAAAGGGAGTGGAGACCAAAACCATCCCCTAGAAAAAGAAATACAAGAAGGCAAAGTAGTTGTCTGAAGAGGCTTTACAAATAGCTGAGAAAAGAAGAGAAGTGAAAGGCAAGGGAGAAAGGGAAAGATATACCCAGCTGAATAATTGGAGATATCAAGGAAATATTTCAGGCAAGGATGGGCACAATAAAGGATAGAAACGGTAAGGACCTAACAGAAAGAGAAGAGATTAAGAAGAACTGGTAAGAATACACAGAAGAATGATACAAAAAATTCTTAATAACCTGGATAATCATGATGGTGCGGTCACTAATCTAGAGTCAGACATGCTGGAGTGTGGAGTCAAGTGGGCCTTCAGAAGCATTACTACAAACAAAGCTAATGGAGATGATGGAATTCCAGCAGATCTATTTCAAATCCTAAAAGATGACATTGTTAAAGTGCTGCACTTGATATGTCAGCAAATTTGAAAACTCAGCAGTGGCCACAGAGACTGGAAAATATCAGTTTTCATTCCAATCCCAAAGAAGGGCAATTCCAAAGAATGTTCAAACTACTGTACAATTTACGCTCATTTAACATGCTAGCAAGGTTATATTCAAAATCCTTCAAGTTAGCCTTCAGCTGCACATGAACTGAGAACTTCCAGATGTACAAACTGAGTTTAGAAAATGCAGAGGAACCAGAGATCGAATTGCCAACATTTGCTGGATCATAGAGAAAGCAAGGGAATTTCAGAAAAATATTTACATCTGCTTCATTGATTACGCTAAAGCCTTTGACTATGTAGATCACAACAAACTGGAAAATTCTGATGGGAATACTGTAATACCTTACTTGTCTCCTGAGATACCTGTATGCAGGTCAAGAAGCAACAGTTAGAACCGGACATGGAACGGTGGACTGGTTTAAAATTCAGGAAGGATTATGACAAGGCTGTATAGTCTCACGCTGCTTATTTAATTTGTGTGAAGACTGTGCATGCATACTAAGTTACTTCAGCCACGTCTGAGTCTTTGTAACCCTGGACTGTAGCCTGCCAGGCTCCTCTGTCCGTGGGATTCTTTAGCCAAGAATACTGGAGTGGGCTGCCATGCCCTCCTCTGGGGGATCTTCCCAACCCAGGGATCAAGCCATGTCTCCTATGGCTCCTGCATTGCAGGTGGATTCTTTCCCTGCTGAGCCACTGTAGAAGCCCTATATGCAGATTACACCATGCAAAGCCAGACTGGATTTATCACAAGCTAGAGTCAAGACTGCTGGGAGAAACATCAGCAACCTCATATATGCAGATGATACCACTCTAGTGGCAGAAAGTGGAAAGGAACTAAAGAGCCTCTTGATGAGAGTGAAAGAGGAGAGTGAAAAAGCTGGCTTAAAGCTCAACATTCAAAAAACTAAGATCCTGACATCCAGTCCCATTACCTCATGGCAAACAGAAGGGGGAAAGTGGAAACAGTGACATTTTATTTTCTTGGGCTCCAAAATCACTGCAGACAGTGACTGCAGCCATGAAATTAAAAGACATTTGCTCCTTGGAAGGAAAGCTATGACAAACCTAGACAGCGTATTGAAAAACAGAGACCACTTTTCCAACAAAGATCTGTATGGTCAAAGCTGTGGTTTTTCCATTAGTCATGTATGGATGTGAGAGTTGGACCATAAAGAAGCCTGAGTGACAAAGAATTGGTGCTTTCAAACTGTGGTGTTGGAGAAGACTCTTGAAAGTCCATTGGATTGCAAGGAGATCCAACCAGTCAATCCTAAAGGAAATCAATCCTGAATATTCATTGGAAGGACTGATGCTGAAGCTAAAGCTCCAATACTTTGGCCACCTCATTCGAAGAACTGACTCATTGGAAAAGACCCTGATGCTGGGAAAGACTGAAGGCACGAGGAGAAAAGCACAGCAGAAGATGAGATAGTTAGATAGCATCACTGACTCAATGGACTTGAACTTGAGTAAACTCCAGGAGATACTGAAGGACAGGGAAGCCCAGCATGCTGCAGTCCATGGAGTCACAAAGAGTGGAACACGACTTAGCAACTGAACAACAACAACTTTAGTGTCAATGCCAGGCTCTTCGAAGAGCTTGATTCCTCCCTTATTCCTCTGATTACCTTTGGTCTCCTCATCGCTCTTGGACTTAAAGAAATTCCAAGTCACTGATGTTATCTTCTTCCCTTTGTAAGCAGAGAAGTGACCTCCTTGTCGACAACTAGACTTTGGATTTGAAAGCAGGATCCTGTCATTGGCAAAAACAGAAAGATTTTTGTGTCTTCAGTGAGCCCAAGTGGTTGGGATACTATGATCAGAAGAGGACCAAGATTCTGTGCCTAATTTCCTCTTTATAGTAACTTTTTCCTCCAAAGATGAAAGTTTAAATGTTTAATACAGAGCCATACCTAATCCCTTTATTTTTTTCATGCCATTGACTTTTGAAGAAACAGTGCCCAATGATCTATAAAATTTGCACACTCTGGACCTGTCTGCTTGCCTATTTATGGTGTCATTGCTTCCTCGTTCTCCGTATTTCCTATAATCTGAAAGTCAGCTGTAAAGACTTGATTAGATCCAGGTTCGACATTATTTGGCAAGAATACTTTATATGTGGTATCAGGGCTACTTTAAAATGAGACTTGTGTACTTCATATTACATCACAGCCGTCTCATACTTACTGACGCTCACGTCTAATGGTGAATCCAGGGCAGACTGCTTGATCCCTCCATTGTAAACTTTCCCATCACTCTGCATCTAATGGCTTCTCAGTGATGATCAGGTAGAGTTACAAATGATTTTCTAATTGTTATTTCTTATCCACTTATTAGCTGGAATTCTTCTGTAAAAAAAAAAAAATTGTCCCTCAGGCTATTTGATTACCATGAAATATAGTTCATAGATGAAAATCAAGATAAATGACTAATTCTTCCCCTTAATTCCAGTTACCCAGATAGCTTTTATAATACTGAACAAATTATAACAAGAGTGTTTATTTTCTAATTCATCTTTTTCCTCTTGCTTTCTTCCTCTGAAATGAAAACTCTAATACATTTCCTTTTGAATAATATATTCATAGAAATATATAGGATCTCGGAAATCATGTATTTTAACCCAGTTACTTTGCTCAAGTAAGGAAGCTGAGGCACAGAGATGCTATAATGTGTTCAGTTTGGTGGGTTTGCTGAGAATGGAGTCTGCAGATCTCCCAGACCCAGGTGTGTCACTCTGGGCATCCTATCTTGAATGATGTACATGAGAAAGTATTTGTGGAGGGATACTAGCTAGATTCTGTATATTCTTTAATACCTAGGACTCTGTGATGGCTCCATATCACATTTCAAACAATCTATTTATCTTTTTAAAGAAATTTTGTTTACCCACATGGACTTTAGCTTGCCAGAGTTATTTTTTAAAGAAATTACTTGAAGAAATAAATTATCTATTCAAGCAATATTTTAAGGGTTTGCACTGAAATTAAAAAAGCTGAGAGATCACTATAGAAAGTAAATGTAATTTATCAATTTTGTATTTATTGAGCACTAAGTCAATACACCTGTGATGTAATCAAGAAGTTTAAGACATAACTTCCACACCTTAAAATCAAACTAGAGAAGTCTCACATGCACACACACACACACACACATACAATCACTATAAAAGAGTTCATGTTCATGACCTCACTAGAAAACATTTATTTCCCAAGCCATCTTGGGCAACTGTTCACGGGCAAGTGAATAAACAGATGATGAATGCCATGGGACTGGGGAGTTTGGAGGGTCTCATGGAGGAAGTGAAGCCTAAGTTGTCCAGAGGGTAGGTGGGAATTTAGGGCAGGGAAATAACTTGAAGCCTTAATGAAGATGAAAGATACAGCTAAGTGCTGCTGAATAAATCCATCTCACTGGGATGGAGGAGTTGCCTTAGGAGTCTTCCTTACTGAGGCAGGAAATGAGGTGGATGGAGTCAGGATGAAGAAGGCCCTATATGTGTAAACACAGGATTGGACCCTTTTCCCTATCAGATATGGAAGGCCACTGAGGAATCACAGGTAGCAGATAGCATGATGAAATCCAGGCAGTTAGTCTCCCTCCTATTTGGAGTCTGCTTTCTCTTGGCTGGAAAGATTAGGGCCCTATGCTCCTTCAATTTTTTTTTTTTATTGGTGGAAAATTGCTTTACAATTTTGTGTTGGTTTCTGCCATACAACAATGCGAATCAGTCATAATTATACATACATTCCTTCGCTCCTGGGCCTCCCTCCCCAGCCCCATCCCACCCTCTCCACACCATCTCCCCCCTACTGTCAGGTCATCACAGAGCACCAGGCTAGGCTCCCTGTGTGTTTAGCAACTTCTTGCTATCTATTTTATACCTCATTCAGTTTTTAAGCTTTTTGTCTTATAATAAACCTTGGAACATTTGGGATAAAATAATTTCACTAGGACAGACCATTGCTCCCTGGTGGGGCTTTGGATTATGTTTCCCCTCCACTCATAGAATGTTACCACCAGTGTCCTTCCTTGTTCTTCCCTATTTAATAATCGTGCACTCATCCATTCAATAAACATTTATTGAATAATGTGCTAAGCATTGCTCTAGGCACTAGAATATAGTGGTGGATATCAGGCAAGACTCCTGCTCTCATGGGGCTTACAATCTAGAGAAGACAGACAGTATAGACAACGTGCAAGGAAATAAATCCAAAATTATTTCAGACTGTGAAATGGGTGTATGTTGTGATAGCAAGTAACTGGGGATGGGGAAGCCTCTGCAGATTGGAAAGGTCTTCCCAAAGACAGGACATTTGATCTGACACCTCAGTGATGAAACACTGTGGGTATTCAGAGCCTAGGGTATATTGTTGCAGGCAGACAGAAAATGTGCAACATTTCCATGACAAGACTGGATTTCATATATTAAGGTACTAAAAGATGTACGTGAAATATAGTAAGTAAAAATGCAAGTAGTATGAGATGAAATCAAAATGGAAAGGGGCCAAGTCACGTCAGTTCTTACGGTTGTTAGTGAGCTGTTTGCAGTTATTCTGAGAGTAATGAGGAGCCATTGAACAGTTTTCCATGAGAAGTAGCAAAATCAGACCTGATTTATGATTTCAAAAGATCACTATAATGCATGTAGAAGGGTAGTAATTATAACATTACATGTAGAAGTGGAAGTTTGCATAACAACTCATCAATTAGGACAACACAGAAATTTTCTTGTGTGTGCATACAATGGAATACTATGCAACTATGAGAAGGGATGGGCAGATATTTATGTACTGATATAGACTGTGAGTGAAAAGCTAAGATGTCAGACAGTGTGCGACGTTTGCTATCTTTGTGTAAAAAGATAAAGTAGGACTCTGAAAGAGCAGATTCTGTAAAGACATGGATTCTCTAGTGGTGGGATTAAGATGGTTCCCTATTGATCTATGATGGTAGTGATGTCATATGACATCAGCCTTCCCAGAACTGCCTCTTCTCGTGTGTGATAGGTTCTTAGTGTAGAAAGTCATGGTAGGATCCCTGTTAATCCCATCCAGCATTTCCAAAACAAGGCAATTAAATAATCAGTGAGCATGAAGCTAAGAGTGAAGTGTATTTATCTTACAATGGTTGGGGTTAGTCTGCTATTTACCATGGAAGGAGTTCCTTTGCAGAATCAAACTTGAAAAGAGAGCTGAAGATGGGGTGAGACCATGCCATGCCTTCAGAGGAGAGAGGAAACGGGGGTCCGGGGAAGAGAGCAACCTGCTAGCACGCAGCAGGGCAACCCGGGTCGGGCTGCCTCCTCCTCCGGCTGTTTTCACCCGCACGCTGGGGCCCTGGGTTGCCTGAGGATAAAGCTAAAGGCAGCCCAGAATCCACCCTTCCCATCATCCCACTGCTTTTCTCTGTCACCGCCATGCCTGGAGCTCTAGAAGTAAATTCGGGAGTGAAACCTGCCCAGGATATAGAGCAGAGTGAGTCTGTTATTTCCACTTAATACTGTGCTGGGCTGTGCTCAGTTGCTTAGTCATGTCCAACTCTATGTGACCTCATGGACTGTAGCCCACCAGGCTCCTCTGTCCACGGGGATTCTCCAGGCAAGAATACTGGAGAGAGTTACCATGCCCTCCTTGAGGGATCTTCCCAGCCCAGAGACCAAACCCAGGTCTCCTGCATTGCAGGCAGATTCTTTACCAGCTGAGCTACCAGGGAAGCCCCCACTTATTACTAACCATTTGTTATTTACATTTTGAATTTAAATAAAACTTAAAATATGCATGCAAAAAAATTCTTTGTTGGTAAAATAACACCACTTTTTAACTCAACAGAACCACTGTAAAATTTAACCTGTTCTAGGACTCGCTGATTTCCACTTTCAGTAAAGACCTATGTTTGAAAACATATGAAGTACCTTTTACACCAGGAATGAAGCTATACTAGGACTGCCAGTATGTATGCTCTGCCCGTGAGCCTTAATATCTGCTCCCTGTGGACTGGGTGACTGGAAGCGTGTGTCCATCTTTGTGTGTCTCTGTGCTTATAACCCTTGAGATCAATGGCAAGATCTAGAGATGTCGCTTCGGGCAGTGTCTGATCCTCCTTCACCATTATTGAAATGGCTTTTTGTTGGAGACACTAGGACTGCCCTTCCAACCCCAAGTGGCATAAGAAGGCAAGATGTGAAAGTAAAACATATACATGCCTTCCTTGTAGCCTTCTGCACATACGATGGACACACAGAGATCCTCTAAGAGTTCCTGAACCCAAGTTAAGGATTCTGCAAAGAGAATTATTGTGTTGGCCAATAATATCTTATGGAAAAACCTAAACAAACTTTTTGGCCAACCCAATCTATTCTCTAGGCTAGAGGTATCTCAGAGATCATCTAACCCAACCCCTCATTTCATCAACACAGAGACAAAGGCCCAGAGAGGACAGAGAACTTGTCCAGGGCCACACAGCCAGCAGATGTAGGGAGCAGAAGTCTGAAAGGGGAGGATGAGCCCATTTAGCCTCCAACCCCGTGTCTCTATTTTCAGGGATATTTCCTGGCTGGCACCTGAGCCATGTTGATGTGAAGGACAATTCCCGCGATGAGACCTTCCGCTTCCAATGTGACTGCTGGCTCTCCAAGAGTGAGGGCGACAGGCAGACAGTCCGTGACTTTGCCTGCGCCAACAATGAGATCCATGACGAGCTGGAGGAGACCAGTACGTGGGGACACCGGTGGGCCCTGCTTAGATGCAGCCTGGGCAGAGGGAAGGGGGAACAATGTTGGAAAATCTAAAGGAAGATCTCTCATAGCTGGAGGGGAATCAGATGCCCAATGAAAGAAATAACATTGCAGCAGTACATAAGTAAACACCCTAAGTGTTGCTTTGTGAACCTGAGACAGCCAATATACTGGTGCCAGCTCATGGCCCCAGATCACAGGGACTTATTAGGTAGCAAGAAAACCCACAGGGGACAAGCCTACCCTGGGCAGTTTGATGTGATGCTCTCTCTGGTTTAATTTTTTGTTGTGGACTCTCTCCAACTGATGTCTATGGCAACAGCCACCAACTCCGGCCTTCCTGAAAACAGAATGTGTGGGGAGCCAGCATCTCCACTGACAGCTTTCTCTTTGGCTCTTTCCTCAGGGCATGTGCAAAGGGAAAGAGTAATTGGTCCCTAAGGTGGATGGCCATCAAGAACCAGGGAGGTGTCTCTTTAATACAGATGCCAGTATCTGGGTCCAACAGATTTGATGAAGGCTTATCAATAGCAGAGCCTGATGTAAAGAAAGGATTTTCCAACCTTTTCTTACTGCAGCTAGCTAGTTACTGTAACACTAGCTGCAGTAAGACTTAAACCCATAAATCTCAATAGCTAAATACAACAAAATCTGTTTCTCACTGATGTAATCAGTCCAGTGTGGGTGTTTGGCAAGAGGTCTTCCACACTGTGATTCAGGGGCCCAAGCTCTTCTCACCTGTCTGCCATTTTCAACATGTGGCTCCCACATTTCTTGAAGAGGGAAAAGAGAGCTGGGAGAAGGCACACTCCATACTTTCTTAACACATTAACTCATATTCTGAGTCATGTGGCTCTACCTAGATGCAAGGGCACCTGGGATTGTAGTACCTGGCTGGACAGTTGCCCCGGGCAAGCTCTGTACATCACGAAAGGGAAGCATGGATGCTTGGTGGAAAGCCACAGAGCCTTCTGCACCATGCCATCCAAACTGCCCAGTGATGGACTCAGCTGCTCGGAGAGGGCTGATCACTGATGGTACTGGGAGCATTCAGACAAGGGCCAACCACTCATCTGTCAGCCTTCATGTATGAGGGTGCCTGCCCTAATTCAGAGTGTGAACTCCCAGCGTCTCTAATTGTACTTACTGGGGGCCCACTTTTATTTTAGATGCTATGAACCATGCACCCTGCTTTGTGATTGTTAGTTTCCTTATACTGAACTGTGCCCATCTGTGTTATCCCTACACAGCTATAAGCTTCCAGAGGTCAAGGACAGACTCACTCTGCAGGCTTTTGGACTTAGTAGGTGCACAAATCATAAGAGCTCAGCAAATGAAGGTTGTTTTTCCTTGGGGCCTCACAATCTCATTAGTGGTGGAGGCTAATGCATAATTGCTAACATGAGCAATAAAGGCTCCTGGGGCCCTTGGCGTTCAGGGGAGGAGAGATTTGTGAGGTTGGGAGCATAACCACGGAGTTTCCTTCACAGATTTCCCGCCAAACAGCTTGCTAAGACCTGTGGAATTTGGGTTGGTAGGGAGCTTGGTAGAGGGGAAGCAGTACTTGCATTAATTCCAGAAGGATGTGTGTGAGACAGAGATGGAAGGGCAGGGACACCAAGCCCAGGAATGGTTTGGATCAGTCTGTCATTATGAGGAGCCTGCAGAGGGCAGGGTGCCCAAAGGCCAGTGACACCCATGCCCGCAGATGGAAGCTTATCCTAGGGAGAGCCAGGGATACAATTCAAGCCAATCATACCAACCTCAGCTATCTTTAACCAAGTGACACAGCCTGGTGTGGGTTCTGGGACACAGTAATGAATAGGGCAGAGATCCTGCCCTCATGGCACTTACAGTCCATGTCTGGTCCCCAGGGGCATCTCTGGGCACTCGACTTATAAGAATAAACACTCTCTCATATCTGAACAGAGCTGCATGTGTGTGAAGGTGCTCCACACATTCCCTGTTCTCACTGGATCCTCACCACCCTACGCCCACCCTATGACCTGCATAGGGGCAAATTCACCTCTCTATATCCTAGGTATGGAAAACCATAAACCAGAAAAGTGAAGCAATACACCAAAGACTTAGCCACAGCCAGTAGGACTCATATGATTCCTGATTCCTAGATGAGGACTCCTCAGGTCGCTGTGTCATCCTCGGGCCTGGCTGGTGCTCCAGATTGATCAACTACCGCACCTTGTCTAGCATCCTGTTTGCTGCCTTCACCTCCAGTTCTTGTTAGCAATTTCAGAAGCTGCTCCCCATCCTCTGTAAGCATCAGCCTCTGTAGGTGATTCCAATGTGCAGGCAAAGCAGAAAACCACTGGCAACTTTTAAATAATACTGTTATTTGGGTCTCACCCCAGAGATTCTGTGTTAAGTCCTGCAGTAAGAGCATGTGCTTATGTGTGCATATGCATGTATGCAACACACACACACACACATACATGACACCTAGGAGGACAAAAAATATCTCTCTGGGGCATGCTGTGTGCGTGCTAAGTCACTTCAGTCGTATCCAACTTTTTGCCGCCCCATGGACTGTGTAACCCACCAGGCTTTTCTGTCCATGGAATTCTCCAGGCAAGAATACTGGAATGGGTTGTCATGTCCTCCTCCAGGGGATCTTCCCAAGAAGACGCAGGGATTGAACCTGCATCTCCTGCATTGGCAGGCAGGTCCTGAACCTCCTGGGAAGCCCCCTCTCTGGGACATCCTCCAGCAAGACCAATGCCTCCCCCTTCTACAGCCCCCTTCCTTCTTATCCACCCCTACTTGAAGCCTTTTCAGGCTGCTCAGTCAGCCTTATCTGCGACATTTCCAGTTCTGATACAATCAAGCTTGATGACCAACTCCCCAGGTTGGAGGACTCACTGCTCCACCAGACAGCTCTGTTTAAAAATTCATCTTTATGATTATATTCTTGAAGCTACTACCCATTGGCAGTCCCAACAGAGGCAAACAGAAAACTTCAGGAGTCGTCAGGACTTGGTTGTACATGCCCAAACCCCAGCCCTAAGCTGGCTCCAGGAAAAAGGGAGCATGTCGGTGCCCAGAACTTGGAAGTTTCAGGTGGAACTGGCTGGGGCTTGGCTCTCTCCAGAGGCTCCAGTGATTTCAGTATGTCCTTGTCCCCTTTTCCTCTCAACTGTTTCTTTCTCTACATCGTGGGAAGATGGTGGCTGGTACCCCCAACCCCGTAGCCTTCTAATTGAACAGCTTTGGTGGAAGGGAAGAGAGCATCTCTTAAGGAATAATTCTGATTGTCCAGATCTGGGACTTTCATGCAAAACCACGGGAGGAACTTCCAGAGCCAAAAAGGGTCCTGGCAACATAAGATGGGGGAGGTGATGTGGAGCAATAAGCTGCAGGTGCCCACTGGATGCCCAGGTGTCCTCTGGTGGTGCTCCTCAGTGCCTTGTGCCCCTGCTGTCCTGGCCTCAAGGCAAACACCTATCTGTTCAGGAGCTGCTCGTGTGAGGTGGGTTGGATCTGCTCGGTGCATCCTGGCCTTCTGGTTCATCTCTGTCTGCAGATACCACACCCAGAGCACAGGCCAGATGTCAAGGGCGGACAGCTCTGCTCTCTCCTGTCCTGCCACATTCATGCCCACTAAGCCCACAGTATCTTTGTTAGTGGCCCCTTCATGTCAATGACTTGCATGGTGGCTACAGAGCCACTTTCTCCAGCCGGACTCCTCCCATGGGGGTGTTGGCTCCGGGGTGAGCCTCATGTGGATCCCTGCTAGGCTGGGCTCCTACCTGCCCTATTCTGTCAGGTCCCTGGTCCTCCTCTGTCCTTTCCTCCCAGCAGGCTATAAACAAAGCTGAGAGTCATGCCTTCCAAATTTTTATCAAGTCATTGATGAAATGACTTTTCCAAGGTGGAAATAGGCTGATTGAAAGACCGTTGATGCAACTGGCCACATTTGTTTTTAATCCATCTGAATGTCCTCACTTACACGCCTTCCTTCTCTGCCTTGTCTTTGGGGCCATGAGGAGAGAGCTGGTTGTGATCCACATGCATGTCCTCCTTGAGCTGACTGCAGGAAGAAAGTAGGTTCCTAGTGCTCCCTGCTTTCTTCCCTGGGTGCTGGCAGTCCATTTCCTCTACAGTGAAGGATCCACTTTGAATTCACAGGTGTCTGGTTTGCAGAAATACCTTACCCTCCCTGTGTTGGCTTTGAGCCTCGAGCCATGACTCATTCATTTCATGTCCTGGTGCTGTGAACGGTTGGGCCTGCAGAGACAGGTTCTTCTTCCAGGGCTGTGCTCACTGTGAATCTCCTTCCCTATCCTGGGTTCTTTGCCTGGATGCCCTCTATCTATGACTTGAGAGAAGTTACAAAGGCAACAGGTCACTGAGAGGCTGGGGTTGACATTACATTGAGCTGTAGACACAGCCATCCCTTCTAATTGTCTTTATCACATTTCCGAGATAAAAGCACAGAAATCAAACTATCTCTTTGGATCTGGAATCCCAAATCCTCAGTGACTCACTAACTGCAGGAAGACAAATATTGTGTCCTCCTGTGTGCCAGCTCCATCCCAGCTGGTCCGTGGGGAGTGGGGCTGGATCTCTTGGATCTCCTGGATCTCAAGCCCTGCCCCTGCCCTCCAGTATCTTTGCTTATGCTCCTTCCCCTCCCCCACTCCTAGAGCATCCCTCGGTTCTCTGTTGATCACAATCATGAATCTTCTTCGAGGCCAAGCTCACACACTGCCTTCTTCATGGAGCTTACTGCGATGAGCCCAATCATTCATTATTCACTCAACAACTATTTATTGAATGCCTATGTGCCAGGCACCATTCTGGTCACTTGGGGTCTATAATGAGCAAAACAAAGACCCTTGCCCTCATGGAGCTACATTCAGGTGGGAGGGGGGCATACAGTAAGCAACAAAGTGATAACCACTTAGCATATTAGATGGAGAAGGCAATGGCACCCCACTCCAGTACTCTCACCTGGAAAATCCCATGGATGGAGGAGCCTGGTGGGCTACAGTCCATGTGGTCGCTAAGAGTCGGACACGACTGAGCGACTTCACTTTCACTTTTCACTTTCATGCATTGGAGAAGGAAATGGCAACCCACTCCAGTATTCTTGCCTGGAGAATCCCAGGGGCAGGGGAGCCTGGTGGGCTGCTGTCTATGGGGTCACACAGAGTCGGACACGACTAAAGCGACTTAGCAGTAGCAGCAGCAGCATATTAGAAGGTACTAGGTAAGGGAAGATGATAGAGCTCAGTAGAGCAGGCTGGAGCCCTGGGGAAATTGGGTTGGAATTTGGTTGGGTGGTCCCTGAGAAGGGGACATCTGAGTAGGACAGGAAGGAGTGAGCCAGGTCAACATGGATGGAGGTGGGGAGAGAAGGGGATGAGCCGCAGACAGAGCTCTAAGGCAGGAGCAGGCCTTGTCCTCCTGGAATAGCACAGAGGCCAAGCAGAGCGTGCAAGGGAGGGGGAAGGTGCTGGAAGGTGAGGTTGAAGATGTGACGGGAGCCAGATCCACACTCTCCTCCTTGGTACTTGCGCCCTTTGCTGCAGGTTATTCTGTTCCATTGTATAGTCAGTGTGTTTCCCTCTGGGGCCAGAGATGAGTGCTAGGGTCACCCAGAGTTTAGCCCAGTCCTGGCACTAGACACCTCTTAACAAATGAAACAGTGCTGACCTGCTTGTGGAAACTTCAGGGGAGGGAGATTGTGACACTAAGCTAGACACCAAAGTGAGGGCTGAGACAATACAGAGGCTGTTTGCCAGAGAAAGTTCCAGGCTCTTCTAGAGTCTCTCCTGCCTGGATCTTCCCCTCCCCTTTCTGTAGCTGGGCCCTGCCTCTCCTCCCTTCTCTTTGCTCCTGATCTTCACTTTGCATCTCAGAGACTCCTCCATCCCTGAGAGCCAGGCCCCAGCATCCCTTGGGAAACTCATCCCCTCCTTGTGGTTTGCCGCTAAATCGAGGCAGGCTCTGTTGACAGTGCCTCGATCGTAAGGATTTTAACCTGAGCCCCAGCCCCCGCACTTAAGGCTGTGGTCTCAGACCAGATGTAGGACCTGAAGGGAGAGGTGGGTTTGCTTCTGCCCCAGTGGTGGGTGCCGCCTCCCCTCTGCTGACCGTCTCCCACTTTCTCCACTGCAGCCTACGAGATCGTCATAGAAACCGGCAACAGAGGCGAAACCAGGGAGAACGTCTGGCTCATCCTGGAAGGCAGGAAGAATCGGTCCAAAGAGTTTCTCGTGGAGAATTCTTCTAGACAGCGGGCCTTCAGGAAGTAGGAAGAGGGGGTGCCCACAGGGGAATGGGGATAAGTGGGGTGGGTAAGAGGGGGACCCCAAGAGCCAACCCTTTTAGTTGGGGCCATAAATATACAAATGGGCCTAACCAGCAAGAACATACTGAGTACCTACTGTGTGTCAACGCCATTCCAGCTCTAGGGACACAACAGGAGCTTTAGAAAAGAGAAGGGAGAAGACTGTCATTTAAGAGAGACTAGAATCTAATTGTTCCAATGACTAGAAAAAAAGGATAATTATGTAATATGATAGAAGTGCTAATTATGGCCACAATGGCAATCATAGTACAATATAAAAATGTTTCAGATTCATATGTTGTACACCTTAAATTTGCACAACGGTATATGTCAAATGTATTTCAATTTTTTAAAACTTAATGCAAAACTACAACAAAAATCACTGAATTAATTACAGCAAGTCCACTATGCGGCAGGACTGGGAATCACACAGATGTTATTCCACATCCGTGCAAATGAGGAGCTCACAGCCTACTTGAAAAGGGAGACAGTCACCTGTAAAAACGCAAATAAGACAGCATGTAATTCAGTTCTAGTGAGAAGTAGGGAGGGAGGGGAGAGCCTTTAAGATGCTTCATAGGAAAAATCAAAATTAGGTCTCGTGTAACAGCGCCTCCGCTCAGCACTCCCTGCTGCCCGCCACGCCTGGAAATTCTCACGTCTTCCTGTACATCAGAGCTGCCTCTGAACTGCCCAGATGCCCACTTCATCTCCCTGCTGCCTCCAGAATCTCTTAAATAGAGCCTCCTCCTCCCATAACCTCACTTCACCCTCTATTCAACAACCCCTCTGCATGAAGATGGGCTGAGCTGCCCCCCCAAAAGGCAGCACACCCCACTTCTTTTCCATTGCCCCTTCCCTCCCTGAACCCAAACTCCAGCCAAGCCAGCCCTCCCTCCAGAAATGACCGAACCTCCAACCCCGTGACTTTGCCAAATCAAATCCTCATCAGAAGATGCTTCCCTTCCCTTTCCCTCTGCTCCCTGAATCTTACCTCTCTCCTCAGCCCAGAGCTGAGGGCCCAGGGCCTCACCCTCCTCCAACACCATGCGCTATTACCAATCACTGATTTTGGGAACAGGCAGCCCAAAGGGCTTTTTAATGGTTCCAATTGTCTTGTTCCAAAACTAGACCGAACCCCTCAAGCAGTGGAGGCCTGACATCAGGTCTCGCTTGCCGGTCTATCCCTGTTCCTCAGACCAGCATTTAGGATACAGTTGGCACTGGATAAATGCTTACTTCCTTCAGTGGGCATGGGCAGCGCTCACTGATGGTACCTTTGTGTCCTGCAGGGGGACCACAGACACATTTGAGTTCGACAGCGTCTACTTGGGGGACATTGCCTCCCTCTGCGTGGGCCACCTTGCCAGGGAGGACCGGTTCATCCCCAAAAGAGAGCTGGTCTGGCACGTCAAAACCATCACCATCACCGAGATGGAGTATGGCAACGTGTATGTGCTGGGTCTCCACCCTCTTCCCCCGGGGAGGCCTGCAGCCAGACCATGGGCAAGACGGCAGCGGGCGGGGAGGTGTCCCCTTCAAGGCATCTGAGTCAGAAAGGAAAGAGGCAGCTGTACTGGTTCTTGAGTTTTCTGAACAGAGCCTTACCCCAGAGGCAGGGGACTAGACTCGATGACCTAGGGTGCTCCAGCCTTTTTATCCAGTGATGCTTCTTTGGAAGAAAAGAGGAGCCAGTCAGGCAGTGCCAGACAGCTGAGGCTTTCCTTCCCTGCCCCCATGATCACTGTGTAATGACAAAGAGATACAGCTTTGAAGCCTGCTGCTCCACAGTCAGAGTGAATGCCCATCATCCCTGTGGGCAGAGCGGGGACCAGCAGAGAAATCCCATGCCCACCGCCCCGAGGACCCCAGATAAGGAGCTTTACATTTCCCCCTCCAGGGCCTTCTGAGGACATTTCTAGAGGATTAAGGGTCTTAGTTACCTGGGTAACAGTTCGCAGCCATCAGTTTTTCTAATTAAAACCACTTGGTAACTGTGTTGGAAGCCAGAAAGAGCCCTGAAGCTCTAGAAGGCAGAAAAGACACTAAAAAGGAACCAGGAAAGGATGATGGGGAAGGAGAGGGCAGCATGTGCCTCAGGGAGGGTAAGCCCAAGGAGAGGCTATGATAGCCGGGCCACCCCCAGAACCACTGTCTGCCCCTCTGGCCCCCCTCATGCCCCTCCCGGGCTGGCCCTGCTCTTGACAGCATCTTTCAGAAGAATCGCAGCAGACAGAAGCAGCGGCCCTGCCTGACCAGGCGGGTCCCAGCTTCGGCTCCAGCCTTCAGGGCCTCAGCCTCTCAGGCAATGTCTGTCCACACTCTACCTGCACCCGCCGGCTCCCTGGAACGGGCCGTCTCTGAGCAAGATTACCCTTTGGGAATGGAGCAGGAAAGGGTTCTGACATATGAACTTGTGTCTTAGCTATCTCAGGCTGCCGCGACCAAATCCATGGACTGGGTGGCTCAGACAGCGGGCATTCTTTTCTCACACCTTGGAGTCTGGAAGTCAGAGGTCAGGGTGCCAGCGGAGTTGAGTTCCCATGAGGCCTCCCTTGCTAGCTCATCGTGCGTTCACACGGCAGAGAGGGAGATCTGGTGTCTCTTCCTTTCGTCACTAGGTGGCCCTAGTGAACACACCTGCCAGTGCAGGAGACATAAGAGACAGGGGTTCGATCCCTGGGTTGAGAGGACCCCCTGAAGGACAGCCTTGCAACCCGCTCCAGTATTCTTGCCTGGAGAATCCCATAGTCAGAGGGGCCCAGCAGTCTATGGTCTGTGAGGTGGCAAAGAGTCAGACACGACTGAAGTGACTTCACACACACACACACACACACTTCTTCCCACAAGGGCACTAATCCCATCATGGGTCCCCATCCTCATGACCTCATTTAAACCTAATGACCTCCCAAAGCCCCATGCACAAATGCCATCACATTGGGGTAAGAATTTGGGGAAAGAGAATTCAGTTCATAGCAGCACTCTCTCAGGCTGCAATGGTATATTGTTGTTCTTTGGGGGAAAACCAGCTAGGGTACAGTAAACCCTGTAGGAGTCACTGGGCATGGCTGTGAGAAGCAATCCTGTTGAGGACTTGGGATCTGGGATACAGGGCTGGGGAGAGTTCCAGCCCACCAGCAAGCCAACCTGTACTGCCTCCCGACTGCAAGGAACATGGCTGCTCATACTTCTCTACAAATACCCAAAATAAACAAGACAATACAATACAATAATAAGAGTTGCTACTTAAGTTAGCTTTAAATACACAGTGTCAGCTGTGAGAGAGTCAAAGGTCTCAACGCCACCCAGCACCTTCCAGTCTCAGGAGGGAGGGGAGTGAAGAACTGACCCACAGTCCTCAGCTGAGTTGTAGGATTCCTTGTTCAGTAGAAAGAATCTACCACTCCCAGTGAAGCATCTTTTCCTACACTCTCAAAAGTGGGGCCTTTCGTCAGCTGGGCTGGGAGGGGAGGAAGGGATATCCACAGGCTGGGGATCTTCTCAAAGGGGGTATAGGGAGTCCAGACCCCAGATGCTCCAGCCATCACCTGGTCAGCCGCGTGGCTTCAGGGCACCACCCAGCTCTTCTCTGGGAGGAGAGATGGATGCTCTTTAGAGTCTGGTGAGAGGGGAAAGATGGCAGGGAGTACAGAGGCTCTCAGAAGTCATGCTCCAGCCTACCTACTGTGCTGGTCTCAAGTCTGTGATTTCTGGTGGGTGACCACCTCCCTCCCCCTCTGCCAGATAGCACCTCTATCCAGAGTGAGGATGGGGCAGGTGTGTGTGTCACTGTGGCTATTTACATGTCACCATTCTGTTTGTGTGTGTGTCACTCAGTCGTGTCCAATTCTTCATAACCTCATGGACTGTAGCCCACCAGGCTCCTCTGTCCACAGAATTCTCCAGGCAGGAATACTGGAGCGAGTTGCCATTGCCTTCTCCAGGGGATCTTCCCAAACCGGAGATTGAACCCGGGTCTCCTGCATTGCAGGCAGATTCTTTACTGTCTGAGCCTATTTACATGTCATCGTCCTCAGTTCAGTTCAGTTCAGTCGTTCAGTCATGTCTGACTGTTTGCGACCCCATGGACTGCAGCACGCCAGGCTTCCCTGCCCATCACCAACTCCCAGAGCTTGCTCAAACTCATGTCCATTGTGTCAGTGATGCCATCCAACCATCTTACCCTCTGTCGTCCCCTTTTCCTCCTGCCCTCAGTCTTTCCCAGCATCAGGGTCTTTTCCAATGAGTCAGCTCTTCGCATCAGGTGGCCAAAGTCACCGTTCTAGAACACATTTAAATCCTACCATGTAAAGACCACTTACATAACACTGTATATGGATCCACAGTTCCTTTCTAACCAGCATGTTGGGCCATAATATCTGGATTTCCATGAAATACAAAATAATTTTATCTCAATCTCTTATAAAAATCTCAAATTTTCACCTTCCAACTGATTCTAGTCCTGACTCTTACAGCATTTCTGACCAGCTCTTTGTTGTTAATATCCTCAGAACTTCAGTGGAAGGACACACAGAGAGGCTTTTGTTTCTTTTTTTAAAAAACCCAAAACGAAATCGTTGTTTTATCTCATTATCACATATAATACATAATCATTTTAAAATTCAAATAAGGCAAAAAAAAGTGTGTATGAAAGAAAGAAAAAAAAATCCCTTTTGTAAAAGAAAGTAAAATTCCTTAAAGTCCTATCCATCAGAGAAGGCCACCATGAACATTTGGTGACCCCATTCTCTCTGGCCATTTTCTGATATCTCACACACACACTGTTCAGACAAGTATAATCATATTCAACAAGTATGATCAACAAGTATGATCATATGTCTATATGATCATATTATTTCTATATGATCATATGATATCATATTTCTATATCATATCTATCATATTTCTTGTATGATCAACAAGTATGATCATATTTCTAACATATTCACTTTTGTTCATTATTCTCTACTTTGCCTTTATTCTTGCTCACGAGCCTATTGCAAGTGAGCACAGCCTGGCATGTTCTTCCACAGCTGGAGTCTTGACTCCACAGAGCCCTGAGGTCCCACATTTTGGTGATCTTATAATGATGTCTATTAGGAAACGTTTCCTTATAACTCCACCAGGGACTAATTTTCAGCCATTAAAAACAACGAATTAAATATGTACCAGAAGACTTGGAGCCATTCCCAGGAAGCACTGTTGAGTGAGAAAAGCAAGATATGGGGAAACATGTATTATACGATGCCATTTGTAAAGGGAACACTGACGTCCCACATGTGTGTGGGTCTATGTGCGTTCATGCAAAGTTGGGCAAAACAGAGGGAAATTTGGCAAGATGTATCCACAACTGTTACATGAGTTATCTGGGGTGAAGGCAGGATGCAGGAGGGGAAAGGAGGGGAAAAGGGAGACAGAGCCAAGCATAAAAGAAAAGAGTGCATTTAGAAAACCACATATGATCACAGGATTTGTGCATTTATATAGAATTATGTATATGAGTGGACATTTGCATAAAGAAATACATTTTAAGTGAATGTTTAAGCAAAGAAGGCAAATATATCTCCCTCTAAGAAAGTGTGGTATGTAACAACAACCCAGATTTATCAAGTGACAAGTTGGAGGAAGAGAGCTCTCCAGACAGAATTCGGATTTCCTGCCAAGTGTCTTTAAACGGCTGGTTCCTGTAGTGGCCGGGCAGGCTGGCTCTGGGCCCCGGCTCTGGGTCACCTTGTGTAATGACTTCTCTTCTCCAAGCCTTTGTTTCCCTTCTGTGAAATTGGAGGAGATGAACTATATGACCTGGGGAGTTGATGAAATGCAAAAATGCAAAACCCAGGCATTTAGTGAGCATGCAGAAAACCAAGTTCTTTTTACTGTTATAGGTTTTAATCTAGAAATTAATTTTTCATCGTTGGGCATACCCTTTCAGGGCTACGTTTCTGAAATCATTAGCCAGTGCCAGAATTGCTTCTTTCCAAAACTGTTAAAATGTTAGGAATTTGGATGGGGGAGAAAAACAAGGACATTTGTTCAGTCCAAACCTCTAGCATTGCCAGTGGGAAAATCAAGGTCACATGGCTGGGAGGTGGCAGGGCTGGGGCAGACCCCAGCCCCCTTACCCCCATGCGGTGTTTTCCCACCGCGCCTCTGACTTCTTCCTATAACTATTGGACTCACTGTCATTACCCAGAGGCTAACGCTGGGGGTGGAGTAGAGAAGGGACTTTTTGGTCCAAGACCATTTCTCTTGGCCCTGGACTTGTTTCTGCATGTGGTAGCTTCTTCAGTACTTTGCACCCCTTTGTACTGTGTCATCCATGAACACATGCATATGTGTGCACACACACAACACACATATACACCCATGGTTAAACTCAGCCAAGTGCAAGGGATTTGTGAGCATACCTCTATCTCATAGTTACTTTTCCACTTGACTTAGCCTAGAATTGTCGTTCTGGTCCCATAGCTCCTCTGAAAGTGACAAGAGTGGATAAAAGCATTCATCAGTCCCTTGGAAGGAGCAAGAGAATCAGCCTGATTGGTGTGCAGTGAGCTTAGAGAAGGGGAGGAACAGGTCAGAGAGGTAAACCCTGGGCCGAGGATCAGATCGTGTAAGGTCTTGCAAGCCTTAGTAAGGTGGTGGCTTTTATTAATACTTTTTCTGGGAATAAGTATTAATCCATCACTCGTTCACTGGACATGAGTTTGAGCAAACTCCGGGAGATAGTGAAGGAATCCTGGCATGCTGCAGTCCATAGGGTCTCAAAGAGTCAGACTGAGCAACTGAAAAACAAAAATTCTGAGAATAAGGATGAAAATGAAAAGGAGAATCAAAGGGCAGTTTAAATTCTGAGCAAAAGGATAAGATTCTCGGGCTTACATCTCCACAGGATCACTTGGATGCTGTGCAGAGAATTCACCGTAGATAGGTATTGAGAAGCAGATAGACCAGTTAGGAGGCTGACACATTCCAGACAGAAGATGGTGGTGATTTGGACGAGAGGAGTGGCAAGGTAGTTAGTGAGATTGTGCCAATTCTGGACTTATTAGATTGTATTTTAAAGATAGAGTCAGTGGGAATTGCTGGTGAATCAGCTGTGGATTGGCTCAGCAGGTAAAGAATCCATCTGCAATGCAGGAGACACAGGAGATGCAGGTTTGATTCCTGGGTCAGGAAGATCCCCTGCAGGAGGAAATGGCAACCCACTCCAGTATTCTTGCCTGAAAAATCCCAAGGACAGAGGAGCGTGGCGGGCTACAGTCCATGAGGTCTCAAAGAGTCTGCCACCACTAAGCGACTAAGCACAGATGTGGAGTGTGAGGGGAAAAAGAAAAGGAGACTCAAGGGGCAGTTTAAAAGATGGTGATGTCAGTCACTGTCAATTTTCAGATGAATGAAAATTCATCTGAGAAGTCTGTCCTTACATTTTGACACGGACAATTTCCGCCCTAAGATCTTGTCGTCTGGGAGGGAATCTCTGGTGGATGCCCAGGATCCTGGAAGGGAGGGCGTGAGCCTTGGCTGGTACTCCCTGACCTCCCCTGCTCCCACCCGCAGGTATTTCTTCAACTGCGACAGCCTGATACCCCTCAAGAGGAAGAGGAAGTACTTCAAGGTCTTCGAGGTCACCAAGACTACGGAGAGCTTTGCCAGCAAGATCCAGAGCCTGGTGCCGGTCAAGTACGAGGTCATCGTGACGACCGGCTATGAGCCTGGGGCGGGCACTGACGCCAATGTCTTTGTGACCATCTTTGGGTCCAGCGGCGACACGGGCAAGCGGGAGCTGAAGCAGAAGACGCGCGACCTGTTTGAGCGGGGCGGCACTGACCGCTTCTTCCTGGAGACGCTGGAGCTGGGCGAGCTGCGCAAGGTACGCCTGGAGCACGACGGCAGCGGCTACTGCTCAGGCTGGCTGGTGGACAAGGTGGAGGTCACCAACACCAGCACCGGGGTGGCCACCATCTTCACCTGCGGCAGGTGGCTGGACAAGAAGCGGGGCGATGGGCTCACTTGGAGGGACCTCTTCCCTTCCGTCTGAGGGCTGCAAGCCCTTCCTCTCCATTTGCACCAACTCGCCCCGGCCACACCTGCCACCCTCAACCAGGGCTTTCAGGAGTCCTTTCCTGAAAGCCTCCTGGAGCTGGGACTGGGGGGCCAGAGTTCCATGATCCTTCGGAGGTCACTGTGGGTGACGGCTGGTGGAATCCTGCCCTCTCCCGGGTCTCCTGAATCTATAGGAATCCATCAACGTGTGTCATAATCTGTGGCTGCCCAAAAATAAGTTTTGGCATTTTCTTTTTCAATAACAGTAGTGACCAGGCTGAGATGGGCTGGGCATGAATGGGAAATTGGGGCTTCACCCAGGGGATAGAAGTGGGGAAGAAGAGGTCCTCAAAGTGATGTATTTTAAGCAAGAACTAATTAACACTTTTTTCCCAAAAAAAAAAAAAAACTGGGCTAATTAAATTATTACCAACCACACCCCGCAATGAATTCATCTGGGCATCTGCTCACTTAGAAACATATCCTTTTCCCCAGTTTCAATAAATCCAGCAGCCAATGGAGAAAAACATCAGGAGAAAGAATTTTAGCTGAAAGGATTTATAAGCCTGTGAACAGACACCTGATTCTTTCCAACACTTTTCAAAGAACGCATTACCAAGTGCCTGCGGCTGCCCCAGCCAGAAATAACACAGTTGAGACACAGAGACCTGAGCAGCAGTCGAAGGGAGAGGTCGCCTGGAGCAGCCTGGTCCCTGCTGCACAGGGGCTGGGAGGGCAGGGGGACATCTGTGGTGTTTAGCACCTGTCACCTGTGCCTTGCTGTGGGCAATGTAGACTGAAAGCTGAGAAGGGACTGGAAGAAAATAAAGGTGTGGTCTCTGCCCTTGAGGGGGATGACCCTGATGGAGAGGCAGCTGGAGAGCCACATATCTGTGTGTGTGCACACATGTGCGTGCACGCACACACATGCACACACACATGCACACATGTGCTCGCACAAACAGACACACTCCCTGATCAACCCTCACAAGAGTGCTGCAGAACTCAGCCCCTGACTTCTCCTTTTCCTGCAGACAGCGGGGTGGGACTGAGCAGAAAGGCGCATCAGGCCAGGAAGTCGTCCCGTAGGAGGCACCCAGTATCAGCATTTCTGCCGTGTCACCTCAGGGCCTCTAACCCAGGCAGGTACAAACTTGGTGAGGCTTCCTGGCTCTGCACTCTCAGAGACCCTTGGAGAGAGGCCGCCGCAGTAAGCACAGGCCAAGAGGCAGCAAGAAGCAGGCTTGAGTCCCAGCTCTTCCTTTTCCCTGTTGGGAGAGATTGGGCACATTATCTCATGTCTCAGGCCTCAGTTTTCTCATCTGTTAAATAGAAGAGTAACACCGACTTCGTAGATTATTATGAAGACTAAGTGAGTTAAAATGCAGACCAGTTAATTCAGCGCCTGCAATGAAGGGTTTGTCCATTATATTGAATAAGCAGGACTCTAGGGGCTGGGGTAGGATGGGGGACCAGTAATCATTAAACAGCTTTCTCTATATCTTTTTCTGGAGCTGGTTCTTCCCCTGTCCCTGGACGAAAATTAAGGCAAGCCTCATAACTCTTCTGGACTCTCATAGGTAATAAAACGTCCAACAGCCACTTTAAAGCCACAAAGTCCATCTCAGTTCTGTAATTTAAATGTTTGGCTCCAGTACAAAGACCAGAGCATTCTACTTAGAGTTGAGTCTCCTCCCATCCCCGAGCTCAATCCAGTCCCAAGCGGGAACTGAAGTGAGAAAACAGGAGTGTGCGTGTGTGTCAGTGTGCACACGTGTGTGTAAGAGTTTGGGGTCAGCATCACCTCCTGTGCCCACTTTGCACGTTTACTCCTGACCCTGATACCCCACCCCTGGGGGAGGGAGGAGAGGCGGAAAGGGCGGCTTCCTGCTGGGGGCACCGTTGTGGACGGCGTCCTGCTTCCTGGACTGGCAGCACCTGGAGACTTCCTCCCACGAGCGCTTGTGTGGGCTCCGTCTCAGGCCCCCCACCTCCCTCTCCCACTGTGTCGTGCTTAGAAACCAAGACACCCACAAGGAGGCTCTCTGGCATCCTTTGCTCTAACAAACCCTGGGCACTCGGGCCACTCTGCCATCAGCAGTCAGTCTGCCCATCCCTCACTCCCACAGTCTCTCTGGATGCACAGGGTGCTGTGTCCTCAGCTGAGATGGACACATCCCCCTCTCCAAATAGCCCCAATTGAAACCCCAGTCACAGCCTTGGGCAAAAGGGCAGCCAAAGGGAAGGAAGGGGTACTCCCTGCCCACCCTCAGCTCTTTCTGAAAGCCCTGCCCTCGTATCCATGCCCACCCCCTTCTCAGGCTCTCCGTCTGTCCGTCCTCTGTTATACCTGGAGGGTGATGCTCAGCTCAAAGTTAAAAGCGCTTTCTGCTCTGTCCTCTGGCAAGCGCTACTCCATCTGAGTGTGGAATGTATCATCTATTGTTGATCCAGCCAAGACTGGGAGGGGAAAGGCCCTGTGTTCTTTTCAGTTGCTGATGTGCTCAATAAATGTGGGCTTACTCTTACTGCAAAGGGCTGGACTGGTTTGGGAATATACCCCATGATCTGCGTCAACTTTCTTTCTGTCTCTTCTTGGCCCTGGCTGCTCTCCCTCCTCACCCGGGATGAAACTACTGCTATGAAAGCTATCAAAACTGTTATCCCTTCTGTTCATCGGGATGCACTTCATCTCCTGCAGGGCACCTCCTACCCGCCTGGTTTCCCCAAGTCCCTGGGGACCTGGGCCAGTTGCCCCGGCTGTGTGTCCAGCCCGTTTGTCTCCAGCAATGCCATGCACTGTCTGTCTGCTGAGCCTCTGGTTGGAGCTATTCCTCGGGCTTCAAGTCTCCTCCCCACCATCCAGCCCTCCCTCCCACCTTGTTCTGAGGCTCCAGGCCAGTCCGGCCTCCCTGCTTCAGAGGGGCAGGAACTGAGGACTGGAACTGGCCTCTGACTCACCAAGGCTCCCAGAGGGACAAGGCTGCGCTTGCAGAGGGCTGTCTGATAACCTTCGCGCTCCCAGAGGAGGTCGGAGGGAGATGGGCAGCGCAGTGGAGAGGGGAGTCTTGTGGAACCCTCCTGCATCAGGTCCCCTCCCCACGGATCTGCTTCTTCGGGCTGGGCACTGCCCTTCCATCAGGGCCCTGAAGTCCTCCTTCCCGCTCCCAGGCTGCAGGCGATCCTGCTTAGCAGGGCACTGGGGAGAAGCGCAGTGAAAGGAGGGGCCCCTGCTGCCCCTGCTCGCACCTGCTGTGCCCTCTCTGCCCTGAGGAGGGAATGCGGGATCAGCCCCCCAGAAGCCTCCAAGAGGGAGCACACTCCAAATCTCCACCCCCCGCCAGCCCCTGGGCTGGGCTCAACCCCTCAATTCCTCTCTTCCAGACCGGCGCAGGAAGGGCAGCAAGGAAAGCTGGGATTGGGAAAAGCAAGCAGGCAGCCCAGGGCACAAACGTTAAGGAGGCGCTCAACCTGTGCAAAGGCCGGGCTGGCACCCAAGAGTGGGAATTCCTTAAACATTGCCCCCTGGGCACCTCGCTTGCCTCGTCATCCCTAGTCCTGGCCCTAGAAGAAAGACAGTCTTCTACCCAAAGGCCCCACAAAGCTCTGTATCCCAATAGTCCGGATCGCAAGGCTGAGATTCAACACCCAGCCGTGGGGAAGGTGAATAGCCCCTTCTCTATGGAAGGTATCTCCTGAACCCTTCTCACCTCCAGGTCCCTGCTGCTGACATGGCCCCTGGTCATCGTTGGGGGCATCAGCCATGGCTGGTGGCCCTGGATAGTCCCTTTCCTCCAACCAAGACAAAACCCCTTAAAAGTGAAAGTTGCTCAGTCATGTCTGACTCTGTGACCCCATGGACTGTAGCCTACCAGTCTCCTCTGTCCATGGAATTCTCCAGGCCAGAATACTGGAGTCGGCAGCCATTCCTTTCTCCAGGGGATCTTCCCCAACTCAGGAATCGAACCCAGGTCTCCCGCATTCCAGGCAGATTCTTCACCATCTGAGCCACCAGGGAAGCCCCCAAACCCCTTAAGATGAAGAAAACAAAACAAGGAATAGGCTCCTCTCCTGCTCCTCTGTTCCATTTCCTACTGTCTTCTCCAGACCTGCTCATGCCTTCTCCAGCCCCACCCCACTCCCGCACTGACAGCTCACATTGCTAGAAAGTTCTTTTTTTAAAATGGCTTCTTGAATGCCAAGCTTTATATCAGCATCATCTTTCCTCATTTGATTCTGAGGCAAGTCTGCATTAAAGAATATTTGGAGAGAATCTTAAATGTAAAGCTACAACTACAAAGTATTTCCAAATAAAAACCTGCATGCGTGCATGTGTGCTAAGTCGCTTCAGTCGTATCTGATTCTGCAACCTTATGGACTACCAGGACCCTCTACCCACGGGGCAAGAATAGTGGAGTGGATTGCCATGCCCTCCTCCAGAGGATCTTTCTGAACCCAGGGATCAAACATGCGTTGGCAGGCGGGTTCTTTACCACAAGCACACCTGGGAAGCCCAAAGACCCCAGGGTCCACATTAAAGAAAAAGACTCATTTGCAATTAGCACAAGTTATTTACACAGGAACTGTTATACCAAAGTCTAAGAAACACTTTTTCTCAGAAGCAGGTTAAACGAAAGCCTTCGATCATATTTTCTCAGCTCTTTGACTGAACAACATTCTCCTTCCAAGATTTTGATAAGTAAACTCAGCTCATTTCAGATATACCCCTTCTGAATTCTGATTATGTGGGCTCCAAATGGAATAAGGTCAGAAGTACTGTAGACGCCCACTTCTGGAGGACCCTTGGGGCTGTGTCTTTATCTTGAACAGGGACCCCCATTGCTCTCAGCCCCTTGGCAGAGGTTGACCCCAGGCATCACCCACCTGCAAACAGCCAAATGTTCTGAGTGAGGGCAAGATAAGTCTTCCAGGGACCTCAGCCTTGGACAAAGGGAGTATGGGCAAGGACATTTGACATTTCTAGTCCTAAATTCAAAAGGAGAAGGTTGGGTAGTGTCACTGGAATTTGAGCTGGAGGGAGGGTGGGTTCTGTGCTTCCAGCCTCAAGGCCTCAATGTGGCTTTTCTTCTAGACTCTCCAGCTGAATGTGGGAAAGACATTTAATCAAGCAGTCGTTCCTGGTGTCTTGATTTTAAGGCCTCAGCCACCAGCCCTTCTGCTGGACAGACATTATTGGTGGCTGACCATGGCCTGGAATGGCCAGAGAGGAAGAGTGGACATTGATGGGGCCTCGGAAATTCTCCAGAGAAAGGAGAGGAAGAAGAGGAAGAGAGGAGAAAGACTATGGAAGTCAGGGATTTAAAAAAAAAACACGCACACACACCATCACCATTATCCTCTTTGTCATGGCTATGATTTATAGAGCGCTGATTATATTCCAGACAGTCCCTTACCCGCGTGAGCTCACTGAAGCCTCAGAAAGATCTACGAGACAGGCGCTCTTGTTACCCCTATTTCACAGATGAAGAAACAGAAGCACAGACAGTGTAAGCAAGTCGCCCAAAGTCACATGGCTAACAGGTGCCACAGAGGGCAGGGGTTTTCCTCAAACAAAATGTTAGACGGAAGCTCAAAGGTGGAAGAAATTCAGCTGTGGCTGTTTGCAGGCAGGGAGGGTTCTGAGACGGAAAGCGCTCAGGAAGGGCAGGCCCCGTGGGCAGGAGCCTTGCTTGCAGGTGAGGCTGCGCCCGGAGCAAAGGTAAGTATGGAAAGACAGTGCCTGGTGGGGAAGGCTCTGGTTTGTCCCCCTTCTGGGGAATGGGGAGTGTGGGGGAGAATCAGGGCCAGAGGCCAGGCGTCATCTTGGGTCCGAGTGGTGTGCGCTGAGTGCAGCAGCTGGGGAGGCCTGAGAGGGAGGTGGGACGGGTGCGGGTTAACCTTCGGTGTCACCGGACTGGCCCCGGGGCACCAGGGATAGAACACGATTCATGGGTGTGTCTGGTGGGCGGCAGTTCAGATGAGATGAGCATTTGAGTCAGTAGACTCAGTAGAGTAAATGGCCCTCCCCTGTGTGTGTGGGCCTCATCCAATACCTGGAGTGTCTCAAGAAAATCAAAAGCAGAGGAAGGGAGGATGTATCCCCTTCCTCCCTGCCAGAGGTCCTGGGAAATTCCCCATCGGCTCCCTGGTTCTCGGGCCTCCTGGACTCAGACTGAATTAGCCTGTCATCTTTCCTGGGTCTCCAGCTTACAGAGGGCAGATGTAGGACAACTCAGCCTCCAGAATCCCGTGAGCTGATTCTTCCTCAAAATAAATCTCCATATCTATAAATAACATATCGTATCCTATATTATATCATATTAACCCTACCGATTCCGTTTCCCGAAAGAGCCCTGACAATCACAGCCAGACTCCATCCTCCTTAACCTCCTGAGGGTTATGGAGACTGGGAGTCACGGGCAGAGCCTGGGTATTTTCTGAGAAGTCTGTCCTCCTGGGCGCTGTGATAGGAGGTGGGAGAGGGCTGGAGATTCAGAAGGCTGCCCACCAGCCCACGAGTTGGGTAGGCACAAAATCCAGGGAAATAGAGTCACTCCCCCAACCCCATAAGGCCGTGCCCCAACAGAGATTAAGTAGCCAAAGATGACAGAGGGGGCCTGTGGGATGTTGGGGGAAGGAGCTTGGCCTCCTATCCGCGTGCTTACAGCTGACAAACAGGGATAGCGGGGTGTGTGCACACATGGCTGACTAGTGGAGGAGCAAAGACTAAGGAGCCCAGGTTCCTGGAGCAAGAGATACAGGTGGAACTGTGGAGAAAACGGCAGATAGCATTTTGGATCATCTGACTCGAATGAGAGCTAGAGATTTAAACATTCATTTTGTTTGTGTGTGTGTTAGTTGCTCAGTCGCGTCCGACTCTTTGCAACCCCATGCAATGTAGCCCACCAGGCTCCTCTGTACATGGAATTCTCCAGGCGAGAGTACTGGAGGGAGTTGCCATTCCCTTCTCCAGAGGATCTTCCCAACCCAGGGATTGAACCCCAGTCTCTTGCATTGCAGGCAGATGCTTTACCATCTGAGCCACCAGGGACACCCATTTAACATTCATTTAAATGTATGAAATTACATACAAAATGAGTGAAAGCGATGGACCTTAGTTAATAATAAGGTAACAATTTTGGCTCCTCCACTACAGCAAGGCATCTACCAAGGCGAGATGTTAATGGGTGGCCATGAGGGAACATGTGGGAGCTCTCTACTCTCTTCAACTTTCTGTGCACCTAAAACTGTTCTGAAAAAATAAAGTCTGTGACTGAGGGGAAAAAAAGTTCACTCACCTGGGCTCTGCTTGTAGTTTCTGAGAGAAAGTCATCTTCCAGTTCACTGACCCACACTTTTCTGAGAATAGACTCTAGACCCAGCAAACAGTGTCTGAATTTGGGCTCTTACAAAGGAATAAAAAATTCCAAGTCCAACTGTCAAAAATCAAATCTTTCTCTTCTATGGAGAAACTGAGGAGCTTCCAGATCAAAACATAAGAGGTTACATTTGAAAATGATTTTAAAAAAAAATGTGAACTTTCTGCCTTAAGATCCAAAAACTAAAGTTTAGGAAAACAAGTTAATTAGATGGTTGGTTCACAGAATATAACAGATTGTTTGAGAGATAAAAAGGTAAAAGAAAATAAGAGATAAGAGAGGAGGAGGAGGGAGGGAGTTGGGAGCAGAAGAAGTGGGGAAGCTGAGGGCGGAGGAGGAAAAAGGGAAACGAGTGAAGGACAGAGGATGAGGAGAGGGTGAAGTGAGGAGGAGACAGCAGACACCGCCAGGCGTCCCGGAGGAGCACAGGTCCGTCTGGGAGCACCGCTCTCTGGGCATTTCCTGGGTGCGCACAGAAAAAAACACCCTGCACAAGTGAGGTGTAGTTAGCAATGCAGTTCATTTTTATTAGTTATAAATAAAGTACAAAAAATCCACCAAAAGTGAATCTAAGCATTTACACAATTCCTAATGTCTCCGCCTTTTCATTGATGCACTATTGCTTTAATATTCATAATAAATATTCTTCTAGCTTTCTGCTATAAAATAGTCTATGTAGCAAAATGTTGCACAGCACAACAGAACAGAACAGCAGGAGGATTACAAAAAAAGGACAATCAACACTGAGGATAAGCCTTTCACTTACCAGGGGCAACCAAATTACCCCCTCGCGGGCCTGGGGTTGCTGGCTCCAGAGCTGAGAAACGAGCCATGGCCAAGGCCAGGGGTGGGGCTGGGGAAGGGGAAGGCTGGGGTGAGGAGGGGTAAGGGACAGGCCAGCCAGGGCAAAGGGCACTTCCCACACTGACCCCCCGACCCCAGAGCAGCATAAGGCGTGTCTGTCCAGGAGCCCTGCCAAGGGGCAGTATCTGCCAGGCCCTGCCGTGTGCAGTCGTGTTCCAGTGGGCAACTCCACAGGCTGCCTCCATAGGAGTCAGGTCCGCATGGCTCCAGGGTGGAAGCAGAGGGAAGCTGGGCAGGCAGCAGGCAGGAAGCCCAGGGTAGGGGACCCATAAGTCCAGCCAGAGCCAAGTGGGGCCGAAAGGACCAGCCACTCTCACAAGCTGGCCAGGCAGTGTGGCAACTTTGGGCCTCCACTCCCTCCCCAGTCAGCACCATCCCACGGCGCCTCATGTGGAGGGTGGATCTCTCCACTGGGCAAAGGCAGTGATGTCAAGAGGCAAGAAGGAAGGATGAGCTGGAAAGAAAGGGGAGGAAGCAAACAGGTAGAGAGCCAGAGCCACTCAGAGGGGACAGGGACCTCCTCTCTCTGCCTCTGGCTCAAAAACAGCTGGGCTCACTGCTGTGCCAGGCTTCGAAGCTATTGATCCTCCAGCTCTCCCCTCCCGCCTCTCCTGGGGGCAGTGAGATCGGAGGCCCCCAGCTGTCCTCCACAGCAGCCCCCTCCGGCCCACAGCCCCCTTGGAGCAATGGCAGAGGGCAAAGTAGATGCTGGGAGGAGAAACCGTGGGTCTCAAACCTGTGTCCTGATCTGTTGTCAAGGGCGAGTCCTCAACAGCAAAGACTCCAGGAGATGACAGGGTGGTGAGGTCAATCCTAAACACCAGAGTCTGGTACCTATATCCTGCTGACCCCATCCCCATATCTAAGAAGACATGGATGGCAGCTCACTCTCCAAATGCCCACCAAACCTTGTGAAAGCCCATGTCCAAGGACGCATCTGCCTGCCTTGCCCTCTGTGCCCCGCAGGACGCATGTCAAAGGACAGACATCCTTCCACTGGATAAGTTCTCAGTCCACTCTCTTCCTGTCCTTCCCTCCACACTCCCTTTCTTCTCTCCTAAGAGGATGGGAGAGCACAGTGTGGTGGGCTCCCGCCGGCTCTGTGGACACCAGAGAAACCCTCCTGTTCAGCTTCCTCACCCCAGCCCAGAAAACTGAGACTTGGGAGGCCAAGTGACTTGCTCAAGATCACAGGGAAGTCTGCCGGAGAGCTGATCTGAAAAACCAAGCCTCCTGACCCCAGGTCCTGAGCTCATTCTAATAAATCATCAGGCTTTGGCTCTCAGCTGCTCCTGCTGGTAATGTCCAAGGGGCTTAGTTCTCGAACTAAGATGACCCCCCCATCCCCCCACCCCCAACCTTCCCCAGAGGATGGGGGCAGGGTGGGTAGAGGTTGTGGAAAAGGGGAAGAGGAGGAAAAATGGGGAGGTTAATGACGGGGGATCGGGAGGGCAAGGATAGCAAGTGAAAGGCTTACCCCAGTCTGCTGACGAGTGCAAATTATATTTATATATGTGCTAAATACAGTCACTATATTGGAGTTTTTCACTAGGATCACAGCATACAGAATCAAAGGTTTGCATTTCGTATGGAATGTATCCAAAGAGGCCAGCACCACAGTAGGACAGCTTGCAATCACACACCCTGATAGTTTGGACGAAATAAAGTTCGCGGAATTTTTGTGTTTTTTTTTGTTTTTTGTTTTTTTTGTATTCGTAGTTGTTTGTCATCGTACCAATGCATGCAAAGCATTCCACTCCCAGAAACAACGCCAAAATGAGGTAATAGGAGTAATAAAAAAAATTAGTATCCTTTCTAAATAAATAAATTATAATTAAAAATGCAAAACAACTATAAAAATAATTAAATAAGAACCCACGATATCTACAAGTTAGTCATAAATTATGATTGTTAAATATAAGGCATTTAAACTCACAAAACCCTGTAAACTAGCAACGTGCCATGTTTTTGTTTTTTGTGGTTTTTTTTTTTTTTCATGTTTGTTTTTCTATCAGCTGAAATCGCTCTAGCATTTGCTCTACGCGCGCGCGGGAGATGAAACACGACGGGAGGGCCTGACAGACGGTGCTACAGCCCCACGCGGGGAATGTCTGTCCCGCCGGCAGGCGGGGGGCTGGGGGCGGGGGGGATTTCTTCAGGAAGAAGAAAAAAAAAATCTGGTGCTTTTTCTTCACCATTGAAAAAACTGTGCTTGTTCATTAGGCGTAAAGAGTTAAGAATACTTGCACGGAGGCTGGAAAGATTTGCAGAAGAGGAGCTCGGAGTCCCGCCACGGGTGAGGGGCGAGGGCTGGGCGGGGCCGGCGGGAGAAGCCACCTGGGCCCCGCGCCCGCCGCGCCGGGTGGCCGGGCTTCGCGGGGTTGGTTCGCGGGTTGGCGTCCCGGCGGCCCGGGCCGCGCTGTGGCCGGAGGCCCAACTGGAATCCTGGGGCCGCTGTCGCCCCAGAAGGCACTCATGCGTCTCGGTCAAGGAAGGGTCTGAGTCCCTTGAGTTGAGCAGGAGGAGGACGACCGGGGGTCTTCCCTCCCGGAGGTGGTGGGTGTGAGATGCTGAGGCCCAACCTGCCTCTTCTCCAGTCTTCCCAGGCTCCTGGACGATGGGGAGGGCAACGGGAGGGGGCTTCGAGGGAGGAGACACACAGACCCCCTCTCCTCACTTCTCACACTTCTCACCCCCGGGCGGGTCTGGGAGGTGCCTATCTGCAGGGTAGGAGAGCCCCAGAGAGATGGGCATGGGGGTGGGCTCTAGGATCTACCCCCAAAACCAGCGCTGACCTCTCCCCTCTGGGTGGTCCTCACCCCGTTAGTGCCTCATGTTAGCCTGGGGGCCTGCAGGGAGCTGCAGAGAAGTGGTGGGGAGAAGGGGACCTGTCCCACTCTCAGCCTGTGATACAGATGTTGGTGCCCCTGGGGAGAATCGTTGTCAACAGTTTGGTGGGCACACAGCTCTCCCGACTTGAAAAAAGTGTGTTGATATTAGGGAGGATCAGGGAATATGAGCGTTGGAAGGAAATTTAGCAAGCATCCGATGCGAGCTCCTTGTGGGCAGCTGAGGAAGCTGAGGCCCAGGGAGCAGAGGGCAGGTTCTAGAGCTGCCACATTGTCAGTGAAGAGCCTGGACAGAAGCCAGACACCAGCTCCCCACCAGCCCCCCACCTGCTGGCCTTTCAAACCAGCCTTGGAGGGAAGAACAAAGACTAAGTAAATGGGCAGTGACCTTCCCTGGGCCGCCCCACCCATCTCAGGTCAAAGTAGGGTAGGGGGCGAAGTTCCCAGCTTCCTGGGGCTACTAGTAACTAGCTCTGTCCAAAATCCTGACAAGTACTTTCCCACTCGTGGGATCTCCAGTCACTGGCCCTGGAGACCAGGTTCACACACTGGAACCACCAAATGGGACAGGATCACGCCCAGGCCATTAACCTAGAATCTGATCAGTCACCCTGCATTATCACCCTGGCTCCTCACCTGGACTGTAAGCTCGCCAAGGCCAGGGTGTTGCCTCCCTGGCTGCTGTCTCTCCCAGCACTTGCGCTGGCAGCACTCAGGACAGACGCCTTGGTCTGAGTGAGATCCTCAAGGATTCCTCCTCCCAGAAGCCACGACCCCTGCTCTCTGCCCACAGGTGTCCCGAGCGATGCCCCTCTGCCTGACACCTCCACGTGTGCCAGAAGGTTCTATCTCAAGCCTCCCCATCATTTTCACTCATTGATCCTGGTTCTACCCTTTGCAGCAGCAATGCAGACTCAAATTTTCTTAACCTTTAGGATGATCTTCATATATGTCATAAATACCTGTCTCCCTTAGTCCTTCTCAGTGATACAAAGGCATTGAGACTGGGGCATGGGGTAAGTAAGGGGAGGGGTTGGCTTGAAGGGCAGTACACATGAGGGAGAGAAGGAGCCAGAGGCAGGGGCAGAGGAAGGGAGCAGAATTCCAGCTGAGCTGGTATTTTCCACATATGGACAAAGAAAGTTGGCTTGGGATTGGAAGTTGATGGACTCTCCCATCTCCATTCTCCTGTCCTCCTTTCTCTCTGCTCCCTTTGAAATTCAGAAAGAAAAAAAAAACAAAAACGTGGAGCAGTTCAGAAAGACAGCAGCCAGGGAGACAACATCCTGGCCTCGGGGAGCTTACAGTCCAGGTATGATGTCACTTGGAACTTCCAGGTCTTGTCTCCCACCACCCCATCCCTCAATCCCAAGGAGGTTCCCAGGAGAGAGCACAGAAGTCGTTGGGTGGATAGTCGTACTCCTCGCAACACCTCCGTGAGGTAGAGGAAGTGGAAACTGGCATACACTGTTGCTTCTCCCCACTGTAAGAAGAAGGAAACTGAGGCACAGAAAAAGAAAGAGACTTGCCCAAGGTTATCAAAGAGTCAGAGAAAGGGCTAGAGACGAGGGCCTCCCAAACCCACCAAGGTGGTGTCAGGGCCAGGGTCCTCTCTGAGGGACTCGATCAGGATTCGAGACGTCCGTGAAGAAGCTCAAGATCCTCCTTCCCCTGTGCGACTTGACCTTTAACATCTGATTAATTCTTTGCATTAGGGAGGCGGCGGCCACATGGCCTCTTTGTGGCAGGGTCTGAGCACAGCCAAAGGAAGAAGCTGGCGTGAGCAGGGCTATCCTGGCTCTGAGGAGCCTGGGACAGCTCTAGCTGAACCCCTCCTAGTTCAGTGTGGGACAGGAGGGGATGAGGGATGGCTGGAGCTAAGTAGATGGGCTCTGGAAGTGGGGAGCCCTCCTTCAAGACAGATTTATGCCTTTCACCCACTCAAATGCTGCCTTCCCAAGCCTGGCTGAGCCCCTGAGAGGCCCATCTAAGGCCCCCATCTGCTTCGTCTCCAGTCCCCACCCCCTTCTCACATGCCCCCTCCATGCTCACTCCGTGCGCTTGTAAACATGAGAAAAACAAAAGCCAAGAAAAAAGACAAAAACAAAACCAGGACCCCCTCCCGCCTCCCAACTTGGGTGAAAAAAAAAAATCATCCTTCTTCACCGTAAACAGAATTTGGCTCTTTTTTTTTTTTTCACCTTTGATTCGTTTTTGTTTTTTTTTCTTTTCTCTCGTAAAGACAGGAAGATTTTGGGCTGTCATTGGTTGGTTCAGTCAGGCACCAAAACAAGAAACTCAATGAGAAATATTTGGTGCGGATTCTGTAACAGCGACATGTCCACCACAGATGACTGGAGCACCACACAGGACATTTTTTTTCTGAAGCTAACATGCTCTGGCTGCCATCCACAGAAATAGCTAGAGACCCCTACATGGTTTCTACGTGGTCGAGAGGTATATATACAATCCTTTGAAGGACAGGATCGAGGGGCCGGGCTGTCAGCTGGGATCTGCAGGACTGCCTCTAGACTCTCAGCAGCGTGGCCCCCCCTTCCCACCCTTGTTCCGGGCAACGCCAGCTCCCTCCCTCCCGCGCAGCAGGCGGACGGACGGACGGACGGACGGACGGACAGACGGATGGGGCAGTCACCACTCTGCATGGGCGGGTCTCCCCCCACCCCCTCCTTTCCTCGGATACGGATTACCACCAACTCCTCTTTCCACAAAAATGTGCTTGCAGGCTTTTCCTCTACATCAATGGCTCAGAAGGCAAAGTTTGGCTGCAAGGGCTATGGCCGTGGGGGGACCTGGTGAAGGAAAATGGGGTGTCCACTGGCTGATTCCTCCCTCAGCTGTCGGCTCCCAGTTGTGTCTCAATGTCCACTCGGCAGATGGGGCATTTCTTGCTCATGGCGAGCCACTGGTCCACACACAGTTGATGAAAGAGATGCATACAGGGGAGGCGCCTGGAAGAGGGAAGGGTAAGTGGGAGCAATGGTCAAGGGGAAGGGTCCCACGCTGCGCCAGGAGCCGAGGGAAGCCGACTACTCGGGGGACCAGGAGACTCACACCCAAAGGGTCTTGGGGGCCCTGCCATGGAGTGAGCTTGTGGCTGGGATGGAAATGCATGACAGGAGGAAAGTTCCAAGACCCCCCTCCTCCTGGCCCTCCAACTCAAAGCCAGGACTTAATCTGAGATCCATACAGGCCAAATGCCCCTCTGCTCTCTTAGCTTGGTATCTGGCTGTCCACACAATGGGCACTACACATCCAGAATGTTCCACACTCCACCTTCCTAGGACCACCATGGAGCACACTGTGCACTCTTGCACACTCACGCATGTGCGCAGGTAAACAAGCAAGCACTCCCCCCACCCCAACATGCGGCAGAGGACTGGATCAGCCCCGGGAAGGAGGACGGGGGACTCAAGGGGCCGAGCTCCTACCTCACATCTTCCCCATCTTCCAGCAGAGACAGGCAGATCGTGCATTTCTCATCGGTGTCTGACTCCTCTCCCTCCTCCTTCTTGCCCTTCCCATCCTGGGGTCTTCGCTGGGAGAAGCAGAGGAGAGCATCTGTTACCTGAAGCCGACTCACATGGTGGTGCATCTTTGATCCACAGCACTTCCCTCTCTGCCTTTCAGCCTCCTTTCCCTGTGTGTCGGTCACTTTTGAAGTTCTTAAGTAACACCTAGACTTTGTTTTTGGAGAAGGACATGGCAACCCACTCCAGTATTCTTGCCTGGAGAATCCTGTGGACAGAGGAGCCTGGCGGGCTGCTGTCCATGGGGTCGCACAGAGTCAGAAACGACTGAAGTGACTTAGCAGCAGCAGCAGCAGACTTTGTTTTGTTTTGTGTCGTTTTTTAACACCTAGACTTCTGTGTGCTTCCCAGACTCTTCTCCCTGCCTCCTCCCCACACCCCTCTCCTTGGTGCAGCATACAGAGTGTGGAAGAAACCAAACGAATCTTATTCTTGTTGTTTCAGGCAAACTATGTCCAGGGTATAAACTTAATGCAGTCCTAGGAATCAGCGAACTCAAATGGACTGGAATGGGTGAATTTAACTCAGATGACCATTATATCTACTACTGCAGACAGGATCCCTCAGAAGAAATGGAGTAGCCATCACAGTCAACAAGAGTCCGTAATGCAGTACTTGGATGCAATCTCAAAAATGACAGAATGATCTCTGTTGGTTTCCAAGGCAAACCATTCAATATCACAGTAATCCAAGTCTATGCCCCAACCAGTAACACTGAAGAAGCTGAAGTTGAACGGTTCTATGAAGACCTACAAGACCTTTTAGAACTAACACCCAAAAAAGATGTCCTTTTCATTATAGGGGACTGGAATGCAAAAGTAGAAAGTCAAGAAACACCTGGAGTAACAGGCAAATTTGGCCTTGGAATACGGAATGAAGCAGGGCAAAGACTGATAGAGTTTTGCCAAGAAAATGCACTGGTCATAACAAACACCCTCTTCCAACAACACAAGAGAAGACTCTATACATGGACATCACCAGATGGTCAACACCGAAATCAAATTGATCATGTTCTTTGCAGCCAAAGATGGAGAAGCTCTATACAGGCAACAAAAACAAGACCGGGAGCTGACTGTGGCTCAGACATGAACTCCTTATTACCAAATTCAGACTTAAATTGAAGAAAGTAGGGAAAACCACTAGACCATTCAGGTATGACCTAAATCAAATCCCTTATGATTATACAGTGGAAGTGAGAGATAGATTTAAGGGCCTAGATCTGATAGATAGAGTGCCTGATGAACTATGGAATGAAGTTCGTGACATTGTACAGGAGACAGGGATCAAGACCATCTCCATGGAAAAGAAATGCAAAAAAGCAAAATGGCTGTCTGAGAAGGCCTTACAAATAGCTGTGAAAAGAAGAGAAGCGAAAAGCAAAGGAGAAAAGGAAAGATATAAGCATCTGAATGCAGAGTTCCAAAGAATAGCAAGGAGCGATAAGGAAGCCTTCCTCAGCGATCAATGCAAAGAAACAGAGGAAAACAATAGAATGGGAAAGACTAGAGATCACTTCAAGAAAATTAGAGATACCAAGGGAACATTTCATGCAAAGATGGGCTCGATAAAGGACAGAAATGGTATGGACCTAACAGAAGCAGAAGATATTAAGAAGAGGTGGCAAGAATTACACAGAAGAACTGTACAAAAAAGATCTTCATGACCAAGATAATCACGATGATGTGATCACTGACCTAGAGCCAGACATCCTGGAATGTGAAGTCAAGTGGGCCTTAGAAAGCATCACTACAAACAAAGCTAGTGGAGGTGATGGAATTCCAGTTGAGCATTTCAAATACTGAAAGATGATTCTGTGAAAATGCTGCACTCAATATACCAGCAAATTTGGAAAACTCAGCAGTGGCCACAGGACTGGAAAAGGTCAGTTTTCATTCCAATCCAAAAGAAGGGCAATGCCAAAGAATGCTCAAACTACCGCACAGTTGCAGTCATCTCACATGCTAGTAAAGTAATGCTCAAAATTCTCCAAGCCAGGCTTCAGCAATATGTGAACCGTGAACTTCCTGATGTTCAAGCTGGTTTTAGAAAAGGCAGAGGAACCAGAGATCAAATTGTCAACATCTGCTGGATCATCGAAAAAGCAAGAGAGATCCAGAAAAACATCTATTTCTGCTTTATTGACTATGCCAAAGCCTTTGATTATGTGGATCACAATAAACTGTGGAAAATTCTGAAAGAGATGGGAATACCAGACCACCTGATCTGCCTCTTGAGAAATTTGTATGCAGGTCAGGAAGCAACAGTTAGAACTGGACATGGAACAACAGACTGGTTCCAAATAGGAAAATGAGTTTGTCAAGGCTGTATATTGTCACCCTGCTAATTTTACTTATATGCAGAGTACATCATGAGAAATGCTGGGCTGGAAGAAGCACAAGCTGGAATCAAGATTGCCAGGAGAAATATCAATCACCTCAGATATGCAGATGACACCACCCTTATGGCAGAAAGTGAAGAGGAACTAAAAAGCCTCTTGATGAAGGTGAAAGAGGAGAGTGAAAAAGTTGGCTTAAAGCTCAACATTCAGAAAACGAAGATCATGGCATCGGGTCCCATCACGTCATGGGAAATAGATGGGGAAACAGTGGAAACAGTGTCAGACTCTATTTTTGGGGGCTCCAAAGTCACTGCAGATGGTGATTGCAGCCATGAAATTAAAAGACGCTTGCTCCTTGGAAGGAAAGTTATGACCAATCCAGATAGCATATTCAAAAGCAGAGACATTACCTTGCCAACAAAGGTCCGTCTAGTCAAGGCTATGGTTTTTCCTGTGGTCATGTATGGATGTGAGAGTTGGACTGTGAAGAAGGCTGAGTGCCGAAGAATTGATGCTTTTGAACTGTGGTGTTGGAAAAGACTCTTGAGAGTCCCTTGGACTGCAAGGAGATCCAACCAGTCCATTCTAAAGGAGATCAGCCCTGGGTGTTCTTTGGAAGGAATGATGCTGAAGCTGAAACTCCAATACTTTGGCCACCTCATGCAAAGAGTTGACTTACTGGAAAAGACTCTGATGCTGAGAGGGATTGGGGGCAGGAGGAGAAGGGGACGGCAGAGGATGAGACGGCTGGATGGCATCACTGACTCGATGGACATGAGTCTGAGTGAACTCTGGGTGATGGTGATGGACAGGGAGGCCTGGCGTGCTGTGATTCATGGGGTCGCAAAGAGTCGGACATGACTGAGTGACTGAACTGAACTGAACTGAACTGAATGAATCAGCCTTGGCAAATCTATGGCTTGTGCGTAAACAGCTGCCCCCTTTCTAGCCCACTCACGCTGTCCACTCCTCCTTACATTCTCTCCAACCTAGACCCTTGCCTCCACACTTTCCCTCCACTTTCTTCCTTCCTTCCTCTCCTTCCCTCAGCTAATGTCTATTCAGTTATTCATTCATTACTAGATGAAGGCATCTGGGCTTTACCTCTTAATTTTCGTACCATGCTTATTTTATGTTGTTGGATCTCTCTGCCTGCCCAGAAAGTCCTTTAAAATAGGTACTAGTTCCACTGTGCACCAGAAACTAACACAACATTGTAAATCAACCATACTTCAATTTTTAAAAGCTATTAATTAAAAAAAAAGGATAAGTTAAGCACTAGTCTCAATATCACGTTAGCCATCATATAGGCACTCTGTTTATACTTGTTAACTTTAATTGTCTTATTTTAAATTCTATGCTAAGTATTTGAAAAAGATGGCTTGAAACTCAGCATACAAAAAACTAAGATCATGGCATCCAGTCCCATCACTTGATAGTAAATATAAGAAGAAAAAGTGGAAGCAGTGACAGATTTTATTCTCTTGGGCTCCAAAATCACTGTGGACAGTGACTATAGCCATGAAATTAAAAGATGCTTGCTGCTCTTTTCTCTTCTCCGCCATCCTATGTGCGGTTGAATTCTCTCCTCACCATGTCTTCTCACAAGACTTTCAGGATCAAGCGATTCCTGGCCAAGAAACAAAAGCAGAATCGTCCCATTCCTCAATGGATTCGAATGAAAACTGGCAATAAAATCAGGTACAACTCCAAGAGAAGACATTGGAGAAGAACCAAGCTGGGTCTATAAGAAGCAAGCTGGGTCTATAAGAAGCAAGCTGGGTCTATAAGAAGTGGTCTTAACATGTGTGGCACACATGTTAAGACCACTTTTTTAAGCAGCCAAATCACAATGAAAACATCACTACTGTAATGCTTGGCTCATGATGTTATTTCCTCACTATCAGTCTGAGACCCAGTAATAAATATAAAACATTGGAATTGTTATTGTATTATATGGTTTGTGATGACGTACTGAATAAATACTGTCAGTTAGGACATGGGCCTGTCCAATGATAGAAATGTTCTCTAGCTACCAAGTACTTAGAAGTACAGCTTGTAAAATAGGAACTGGCTTTTAAAAATTTTGTTGTCTTATTGTTCCCTATAACTAGCAGCTCTTACACCTACTGTTATAGGAAGTACACGTATGTGTCATCCTTGAACCTGTAGGCAGCACCTTTTTAAAATAAACCGTGGGGGGAGGGGTGCTTGCCACAAGACATGCAGGATCTTAGTTCCCCAACCAGGGATTGAACCCACTTGGCTGCCAGGAAAGTCCCATAAAAAGCATGTTTATATGCTATTCTATGATGTGAACCAGGGTTTGGCAAACTGATCTGCCTGTTTTTGTATGGTCTGTGAACTAAAGTTATGCATTTTTAAATGGTTGAAAAAATCAAATGTTTTTGACATTTAATAAATTCAAGTTTACCTACCAGGAAAAATAAATAAATAAATAAAAGATGCTTGCTCCTTGGAAGAAAAGCTATGACAAACTTAGACAGTGTACTAAAAAGCAGAGATATCACTTTGCTGACAAAGGTCCATATAGTCAAAATTGTGGTTTTTCCAGTAGTCGTGTATGGATGTGAGAGTTGGACCAGAAAGAAGACTGAGTGCTGAAGAATTGATGCTTTTGAACTGTGGTGCTGGAGAAGACTCTTCAGAGTTGCTTGGACAGCAAGGAGATCAAACCAGTCGATCCTAAAGGAAATCAACCCTGAATATTCATTGGAAGGACTGATGCTGAAGCTGAAGCTCCAGTACTTTGGCACCTGATGCAAAGAGCTGACTCCTTAGAAAAGACTCTGATTCTGGGAAAGATTGAAGGCAAAAGGAGAAGAGGGTGACAGAGGATGAGATGGTTAGATAATATCACCGACTCAATGGACATGAATTTAAGCAAGCCCTGGGAGATAGTGAAGGACAGGGAAGCCTGGCGTGCTGCAGTCCATGGAGCTGGAAAGAGCCAGAAACGACTTAGGGACTGCACAAGAACAACTACTATGTAGAAAGTTCCAAGTTCTTAGGTGGCTTGGACCATGGCTCACTCTTCTTTAGGTTCCGTGCACACTTGGTCAAGTACAAGGGTGCTTAAAAAAAAATATTCTGGGGAGGAAGGAATCTAATCAGTGAATGAAGTCAGCCCACTTTCTTGTCCCCATCTCCATGCCAAACAGTAAAACATTCTGATAACACCCATGGGAATAAAACTAGCTCATTCCCTGGTAGCTCAGCTGGTAAGAATCCACCTGCAGTGCAGGAGACCCTGGTTAAATTCCTGGGTCGAGAAGAACCCCTGGATAAGGGATAGGCTACCCACTCTGGTATTCTTGGGCTTCCCTGGTGGCTCAGCTGGTAAAAAATCCACCTGCAACGCAAGAGACCTGGGTTTGATCCCTGGGTTGGGAAGATGATTTCCCAGAGAAGGGAAAGGCTACCCACTCCAGTATTCTGGCCTGGAGAATTCCATGAACTGTATAGTCCATGGGGTTGCAAGAGTCAGACACAACTGAGCAACTTTCACTTCACTTCTCTCCCTTCTCCAGGGAAAAACAGACTTAAAGGTCATTTAGCCAAGAGAAAAATCTGAAGTGTCACAAGATGAAGACCACCCAGAGAATGACTCTGATCTTGGGGCCAGGCCTAAATTCCAGGTCTCCGCAGTCTGGTTCCTGATCCTCAGTTCTGGAGTCTGAAGCAGTCTAGGGAATTGTGTAACCTCATTAGGACATACAAGAAAATCTATGCCTTCTGATCTCAGCTTCCCTGTGCCCTATATGCCCCATTGCAATAAGTTTACTCTTAGCCATAATCCAGAAAATCAGAATTACATCCATGGTCTCATACAGTTGTCATGGGTTTAGATTATGAATGGAGTTATGATCATTTGCCTGCCTAAGAACCCAGCTGTGTTTGCTGGAGGAGTGGCCTTCTTTTAGTCGACCCTTTGAGAAAAGAGAGTTCCATAAAAAAAATACCATGAAGACTATTTTCTATTGTCTTTTCCCATCATTATTCAGGATCTCCTTTTTATAGTTAATAATTTTAACTTAATATTCCTACTTTGTTTTGCTCTGTTTAATCTATATTTCTTTAAACTATTGTCTCTTTTCAAATCTTATCCTATTTCTTCTTTTGTATTTTTAATCTTTTAGGTCTTCTGGTTTTTGTCTTCTCTTTTCATTATCTATGAAGCTTTTATCTTAACTATAACTTTCTTCAGGATTCTAAATTTAATATTTATTTTATCTCTTTTACCCTTACTTTCTCATTTTCATTAACATTCCCTTTTTACTTTGATGTTATTAATTTTGTATGTTGTTTTCATATCTTTTCCTAATTCTTATTTTTCTGTATTTTCTTTTTAGACTATATTTTAATTATTCTTATCATTATTACTATTTTAAAATATCCTTTTCTGTTTTATATTATTTTACTGAGTTTAAATTTTTTAAACTTTTTTTATATTTTAAAGGGTTTTAAATGCTATCATTTTGCATTTTTAATTCTTCTTAGTCCTTATTTTAAAATATTTTATTCCCCGAATTCTCCTTTTATTCTTATAATTTCTTAGCTCAATTCTTTATCTCATTGGCTCAGTTCATTTTTCCTTTTCATTCTTAGCATTTGTTCTTTTCCTTATCTCTTCTCAACTTGTTGAAGTGATGGCAAATGAAGTGTGCAGTCTGGTGTAAGTGAGGCCACCCTGATCAGGAAGGTAGAAGTTGTTCCTGGGCTCCTGAACACACCTTTCTCCCTTCAATGTTCTTCTTCATAAGCTTCAAGCTCTCCCACCAACGAATGGTCATTTTCTCCATGCCAGTGATCACCTTAATTACTGAAATACTGTCATTTGCCTCTTTGTTGTTGTTCAGTCACTCAGTCACATCTGACTCTTTGCGACCCCCTGGACTGCAGCACTGGAGAAGGCAATGGCACCCCACTCCAGTATTCTTGCCTGGAAAACCCCACTGCGGAGGAGCCCGGTGGGCTGCAGTCCATGGGGTCGAACAGAGTCGGACACAACTGAAGGGATTTAACAGCAACAGTAACAGCAACAGGACTGCAGCATGCCAGACATCCCTGTCTTTCACCTTCTCTCAGAGCTTGCTCAAACTCATGTCCATTGAGTTGGTGATGCCATCCAACCATCTCATCCTCTGTCATCCCCTTCTCCCACCTTCAATATTTCCCAGCATCAGGGTCTTTTCTAATGAGTCAGGTCTTTGCATCAGGTGGCCAAAGTATTAGAGCTTCAGTTTCAGCATCAGTCCTTCAAATGAACATTCAGGGTTGATTTCCTTTAGGATTGAACGGTTTGATCTCCTTTCAGTCCAAGCAACTCTCAGGAGTCTTCTCCAGTACCACAGTTCAAAAGCATCAATTCTTTGGCACTCAGTCTTCTTTATGGTCCAACTCTCACATTCATACATGACTACTGGAAAAACCATAGCTTTGGCTAGACAAACATTTGTCAGCAAAGTAATGTCTCTGCTTTTTAATATGCTGTCTGTGTTTGTCATGTCCCCTATTAACATGCTATGCATGACTGACACATAATAGGTGTGTTATAGATGTTGGTTGGAATCACTGATGGATAAATCCAGTGCCTCCAAGAGAAGCTGCACAGGCCAAGGGTCATGGTCTTTGACATTGACACCATGGGTCCTGGGCAAGCCTAGAGTGAGTGAGCCTGCTCTCAAGGTAAGAGTAGCTCCCCACTCCCAAGCTCTCACCAGGTACAGGCACTGTGCTGGGCTGTGGATATGCACTGTCCCACTGAATCCCCAGAGTCACTCTATGGCAGCTACTAATATATCTTTCCCATTTTAAATTAAAAAGGACAAGGGAAGGGCCAGAAATGTCATGTAAGCTGTCTAGAGTCACACAGCTATACGTAATGGTTATGGTCTGAATGTTTCTCTCTCCACCCCAAATTCATATGTTGAAGCCCTAACCAACCCTTCCAATATGATGGAGATGGGGCTCTGGGCAGTAATTAGGTCTAGATGAATTCATGAGGGTGGGTTCCCCATGATGGGATTGGTGCCCTTATAAGAAGAGAAAAAGACACCAGAGCCTCCTTTCTGCCACGTGAGGACAGACCAAGAAATGAGCCATCTGCCAGACAGGAAGAGTGCCCTCACTAAGAATCAAGTCGGCCAGTGCCTTGGTCTTGACTTCCCAGGCTCCAAAACCATCAGAAATAAAAGCCACCAAGCAGATGGTATTTTGTTACAGCAGCCCAAAGACAGTAGTAAAACTGAAAATTAAAACTGATTCCAGCACCTAGTCCTCACAACCACGGCAGCCTAGGACCTCCTGAGGGGGTGAAGACGGGCTCCAGCTTGACCAGCACGAGCATTTTCCAGCTCCAAGATTCTCAGTGCTCGTCAAGCTTTTAATTCCTAAACTTAAATAACTATTTATTTGTTTTCATAGCAGACTTCATTTCATAGAATTGTGTTAGTTTATATGAAAACTAAGCAGAAAATACAGCCTGTTCCATCCCTTCCCCTCTCAAAATGCACACAGTTTGCCTGATTAATATCTTGCATTAGTTTGGTGTATTTGTTACAATTGATGAACTGAGAGTGATACCTCACCATTAATAAAGTCCATTGGTCTACATTAGAGTTCTTAGGGTTTTGACAAATGCAGTGTCACGTGTCCACCATTACAGTAGCATAAGAAAATAGTTTCACCACACTACAAATCCCTTGTGATCCACCTGTTTATTTGTCTATTCCTCCCCTAGAGCCCTTGGCAACAATGCATCTTTTTACAGTCCAGTCTTCCTTTTCTAGAATGCTGTACATTTGGAATCATACAGTATGCAGCCTTTGCAAGCCAACTTTTTTCACTTAGTAACATGCATTTAATATATATTTTCTGTATGACATCTATTCATGACTGAATATTTTTTTAAAATCATGTAATATATACATGTACCACAGTTTATCTATTTCCTTATTGAAAAACATCTCAGTTGCTTCCAAATTTTTTATTTATTAAATTAAAAAAAAAAACTTAACTTCAATTCCTGGGCTCTAGTCCTACTCCAGATTCCAAAGAAATAGCCCTGGAGAGTCTTCCTCTGCAGGCTTAGGATAGAGCCTGTGACTCTGTGGCTTTAAAAGCAGTCCAGGTGAGCCTGACACTCACTGAGGACTGGAAACCTGCACCCTGAAGCCTTAGCCTCCCATTTGTCCAGGTGAGGCTGGACTTGGAGTCTTTCCTAAGGCAAACTTTAGCCTCCAGTGCTGCTGCTCCTTTGGCCCTCCACATTCAGATACACACATTTATCTGCCTGTATACCCACCCAGCACACCACTCACAAGTCCACACGTGCACACACATGCACCCGGCTCCCCTCCTGTACCAATGAGACACCGCCATCAGCCCTCCTGATCACACCGGCAGAGGCACAGGAGAAGGCCCTGGAAAGGAGGCAGAGCTTCCTCTAGATTTTAAACTGCGCCAGGATCAACTAGACCACTCCCCACCCCCACCTCCCAACTCTGCAGGCTGACCTGCTGGTCAGCGTACCTTCTTGTACTTGTGGGGGAAGGTGAACCTCTCGATGGTGTTCTGTACTGCCCCCCGAGTCACGTTTCCCAGCCTGTCCTCGAGCTGCAGCAGCTCCTACAAAGAGAAAACGTGTGGATGCGTGCACTCCACACATGCAAACACACAGATGCATACACGATAAGGCAGGGGGCACTGGGAGACATCAGCGAAGATTCACATGGGGAGAACTAACTTGTCAGAGGCTCAAAGACCGAGAGACCTCTGCTCTTTTTCTCCCTCCTACTCTCAACCCTGAGGCTCCCCGCCACCACCCATGCCTCCCCCACCAGAGAGGGAGGGACAGGAGATGGTGGGGTCTCCACCAATCCAGCGGGAACCAGGAGGAATGGGAGGGTTCCCCCCAGACAGAGGGACAGGGTGTACCTCATAGCTCTCCCGCACAGCGGAGGTGTGTCTGCTGGGATTCAGTCCCTGGAGAGCAAGGAAGTGAAGCTGAGGGTAAGGGTAGTTTCGGATTTCGTGGACGACCTGTTGGGGAGAAAATGCCTCAGACAGGATTCCAGGCTCCAGGAGCCCAGCTTCTGATTCCCCCTCCCATAGCTGCCAGTCAGCGCAACCCTGAGGTGCTGCAGGTAAGGGAGGAGAAGTGCTGTCTTTTCCTCCTCCTGTCTTTTCTGCTCATCAAGAACCAAGCCTGTGCCGAACTAGCCCCAGAAAGAATCACAAAATCAGTAAAGTAACAAACTAATCTGATTGGGCATTTATTTCATAGCAGGCCCTGTTCGAAGCCCTTCTCGTGACTAACTGAATTATCCCACCTGATCTGTCATGTGGGTACAATTACTATCCCCATTTTACAAATGAAGTAAGTGACATAGCCATGGTTTCAAACCCAGGCAGTCAGATCTCAAAATTCACTCTCTTCCCCTCTGCACTGCGCTGCCCAGACTAGGGTGGGACAAAATTTAATGACTCAGTAACCAAGAGAAATAGTACTTTAATGTAATATTTAAAAATCAAAGTAATACCAAAAAGTCCATAATGAACAAAAATATCAAAATTTTAAAGAAAAACAGGATCTGACCCTTTCCTGGCACAGCCCTACCTTACTGTGAGTCAGAGCTCCTCAGCTTACTCCTGCATGATCCTAGACTTAACCTCTCTAGGCCTCAGTTTGCCCATCTGTAAAATAGGGATAAAACCTTTCCTGTGGGGTGATCCCTGGGTTGGGAAGATCCCCTGGAGTAGGAAATAGCAACCCACTCCAGTATTCTTGCCTGGGAAATTCCATGGACAGAGGGAGCCTGGTGGGCTATAGTCCATGGGGTTGCAAAGAGTCAAACATGACTGAGCAACTGAACATACAGCGCTTAGAACGGTGCCTGGTATGCACTAAGTTCTCAGTAAACACAAGGTTTTATTCCTAGGGGGTGGTACTTCATACGTGAACCTTAGAACTTCAGAGCTGACAAGGCTTCTGAGATGACGCATCCTAGCTCTCACTTTACAAGTGAGGAGACTGAGGTGCTGGGTGGTTAAAGGGCAAAGGCAGTACTGGAGGGCAGAATTAACACTCGAGGGCATCAACGTGGAGAAGATGTCTGGAAATAAGATTTCTAGTCGGTCTTCAGCTGCCTTAACAGATTCACTTCACCTTCATTCATGAAGCATCATGAAGCTTGGGAGGCCAGGAACACAAAGGCCCCCAAACCCAACCTGACCCTCCCACAGTCCCTGCCCCTGCAGTGCTGAAGGCCTACGCTCCACACGAGGCCGCCCCAGACCAGCAGGCAGCCCTAAGGGCCACCTCTGGGGTCTCTTATGTTCCCACACCAGGTGTCTTCATCCCATTTCACAGATTTGTAAAACCAGAGCCCAGGGAGGCGCCACCCTAAATGAGGTCATATGGGGTTGGGGGACTACCCAGCTTGTTCTTAGCCCTGAGCCTTTCCCCCAGCCACCCCCCATCCTCACTCACTCCTACCTCCATCCCCACACCCCCAGCCTGCCACACTGCCCCTTGCCCCTCCCCCAGCACCCCCACCCCTCCTTCAGCAGTGCTAGCTTCTAGCCCAGCAGCTTTCCCTTCTTTCCCCTTCAATCCTGATCGGGACTGGGAGCTGGGAGGGAAGGGCGGCAGTGGACCTGCCTGGGCGTAGGGCACAGAGGCGCGGGTCACAGGGGCACAGAGCCGCAGACCTCAGCCCGCCACTGGCACCAACGGGCGGCAGAGGACTCAGTCGCCTGGCAAAGCCTCTCACTCACCATCTGCGTGGAGGAGGAGTTTCGGGGGAAATGGTGCATTCGAAGAGTTGCTAGGTAATGCTGATAGTGCTGAGGGACGGGCCGCACCTGGAACTGAGCAGAGCTCAAGCCGGCGTCCACACTGAGATCCCTGCAGGGACAGGGCCACAGTGAGGCACAGGGGGTTCAGCTGTCGGGTGCAAACGGACCCCAGACACCAAGCCCATGGAGCAGAATCAGGGTCACGAACTGCTGCAGAGGCAAGGGACCCAGTCTCGCCTAGTCCATCCCCTCTTTATGAGGAGGAGAACCAAGACTCGGAGGAGGAAGGGCTCTGCGAGATCTGAAGGAACTAGAATATTCTGAGCCTCATACTACTTGGGACTAGTGCACAAATCTCCTTCCCAAGGCAAAGTCCATTCCTAAGAGAAATGCTGAAAGAGGAATCCAAATAAGCCAGACACATACAGAGCAAAGGAAAGACAGGTCCAGATAAAGTGGAGGGGTCAGAGGCCACGCATTTACCACTTTAAGAAAATAACAGGAGAGGGACCTACAGCCTTGGGGAAGGAAACTCTCCTGAACCACTGCCCCCATTCTTAACCATGCAGGAAATTCACTTCACTTAGTAATCAATCAGTTAATACTGAAAAGGAACCAGGGTTTCTTGAAAAAATGGCTAAGTTTAATGGCCAAATAATGACTCAGTTTCAGTACCAAAAAAAATGAGTACCAAAAAAATGTGCGAAATGAGATTGAAACATCTTGTCATAATTGAAAGCAAGGAAGTCATCAAGGTCAGGTCAAAAGAATTCAGGAACCATCTCAAAGAGGCCCCCACTGGCAGAGTTTGGACATTTTGCATCAATGAGTATAACCGCAGTAGGTTTAAATACATCAAATAGGTTCAAATCCATGAGCGTGAAATGATGCTCAAGCAAATTGGTCCCCTTTGAGGTATGCTAGGGAACCAATGCTTCACTTTGAAAACTAATAAATACAGGAGAAGAACCAAACATTTATCCTGTCTTTCCTCTATTAACTGTACTTCAGGGTAACCAAATCATGATGAAGGGAAATTGCTCTTTATGAAAGTTTTCTGTGTAATAAATGAATAAGGAATGATTGAATTACTTGTCACCTTCTCACGTCCCCTAAAGAAATAAAGGATCTGGGGGAAGATCGTCAATTACTATTAAAATCACATAGGAGAGTCAACCAGTTTTCGGCTGGAAGAACCCAGCATCTCCTCTGAAGTGTTTTTACCAGAAATTGCGACTTGAAGCTGAACCTGCTCAGCTTGCAACCTGAGTGCCAGGGTGTAGGGAATATAGCAAACCAAAGAGCACCTGAGCAAATGCAATTTGTTTAAAACATGAGGAACATGACAGGAATTTCTGCTTCCATCTGTGATGTCTAAACAGTGTGATGTAAATACATTCCTATATTTCCTCCATCAGTTCAGTTCAGTTCAGTAGCTCAGTCGTGTCTGACTCTTTGCAACCCCATGGACTGCAGCAAGCCAGGCTTCCCTGTCCATCACCAACTCCTGGAGCTTACTCAAACTCATGTCCATTGAGTCGGTGATGCCATCCAACCATCTCATCCTCTGTCATCCCCTTCTCCTCCCACCTTCAATCTTTCCCAGCATCAGAATCTTTTCCAAGGAGTTAGTTCTTTGCATCAGGTGGCCAAATCCCGGATCCCTGGAACAACTCCTGATGAGTCTGCCCCCTTGGGAAATGAGGTAACTCTTGGAGTTGGTTGGAAGTAAACCTAGAAATTCTCTGAGTCCAACCCCTCATTTTTGCAGGCCCAGCACAGGCCTGAAGAAGGGCAGTGCCCGATCCACGGCCGTGGGCTAGCCAGTCTGGGACTCCAGGGTTTCTGACCCTCACCTGGGCTCATCCTATGACCTGCCTCGACAAAAGGAGTTCCATGGGGCACCTCATGGGCAGAAACTCGGACTCAGCAGCTGCCCAGAGGTCCCAGCAGATTCACAGCTGCAGAGAGATGTTCAGGGAATTCTACCAAAAGCAAAGCCCCAAGGAACTGAGAACAGAGTTGCTCCAATTCCGAGAGTGCTGACTAGAGAAGCAAAAGACACCTTCAGCCTCAGATGAGCTGAGCGATTTGCCCAGGGTGGGCCTGGGTGGGCTCTGGGATCCCCTTTTACCTCATCAAAAATCTGATCCAAAACCCAGGATCCCCTAACAGCTGCCTGCAGGGGAAGGAAGCCAGGAGGCTCTCATCTCCATGTCCCCTCTCTACCTGTCCCAGGTGCCCGAGTAGGGCTAGGACGAGGTGGTAGAGTGGCCTGCAGTGGGCGCAGAGATGGAACCATGAACCACAACTGAGTCAGAGGAGCATGATGAGAATGGAGACACTGGAGCGGGGCACGAAGTTGGGCTCAAGTTACCAGGCCTGGGCCAGAAAGCGGAGCTTCATGGGGGGATTTATCCCCCAAGGCCTGCTGCCCCCACACACTCTCAAGGCCGGGGTGCTCAACGGAGAGCAGCTACGTGGGTAGGGCTGAAATCACCTAAATTTCAGGGAAAGGCCAGTCAGCCTCAGGCTTGGGGCTGGAACAGGCTCTGGGGGCCGGATCCTGGAATGATCAGGGCAGAATTCAGTGATTCCTAAAGGTTCTTTAAAGGAAAGGGGCGGGGGGCCTGGGTCCAGGCACACTCCTCCCTCCCCCTTCCCAGGGGTCCTCGAAGAGCGAAGAGCGTGAGAGCGGCCCCTCTTCTAATGCATTTCTCGTCATCTAATTTCCAGAACCTTGCATCTCCTGGCAGAAGAGACCTCCCTGGAAAAGAGCAGGGGCAGGTATGTAAAGGCCCTTGTCACCACTAGGCTGGCCCTTGCTGGAGCAGAGCTCATTACAGGGAGGAGAGGGGGGCCTCCTGCTTGGGAAGTGGGGACAGGACAGGCAGAAAGGCCCAAGCTGGCCCTGGGCACAGGGCCCTCCCAGCCTCTCAGGGCCCCAGTCTCTCCCAGTCCTTGGGGCAGGCAGGGGTCAGGAATGCAGAGCAACAGAAATTTGAGGAGGACAGGAGATTTAAAGCCAGCAGGCTTACCGGCACACCACCCTCCTCCTGACATCTCTGCAGCATCACCCTCACCTGTCCCTTCCCACTTGCCACGTGGGACCCCGTGTGTATATGCAGATCCCTCAGCCACACACAAGGACCCTGGCTGCTCTGTGTGCTGAAGTGAATCAAATTGAATTGACTTGCCTGCTGAGGGACAGAATTTCATCCAAACAACAATTAAATCTTCCTAATTTGAATCTGCTAATTAGAAAGAGGCTGGGCTGAAGCTGGCTGTGGTACAATCTCTTAAGGAAGCGTTAAATCTATCAGAGAAAACTTGAGAACTAGCGAGGGCTGGAGACGATGGAACCTGTGAAAACAACCCTCTCCTGCACCTAAAGGCACATTTAATTTCCAATCAACCAGAACTGCCCCTCAGAACCGTTCCTGGGTGTCCAGTCCTGGTCACGTTTCCAAAGCAACCTTTGCCCATGAAAGTTAGACAGATTAAATGGCTGAGTAATGACACTACTGTATGTCTGTTTTATAAATAGTCCATTCCCTTTCGTTGAGGTTTTTTTGTTTTTACATTCTTTTAAAGAAAAAATATTTTTTTAACCTCAAAGTTGCAAGAACAGCACCAAAAAATTCCTGGTTATCCTTCATTCAGATTCCCCAAATGTTAAAGTTTTACTACTTCACTGAATTTCTTTTTCCTTCTCTCTCCAAATTCATCTATCCATACCCACCTACTTATACATACCCATACACAGTTCCCCGTGGATTTTTTTTCTAAACTATTTAAAAGTAAGTTGCAGGCAGGATACCCTTTACCTCTAAGTACTTTAGTGAACTGCACATCTTTTTTTTCAAGTGTTCGGGTATTTGGATCTGACCCTAGGTTAGGTCAGCCCTCCCTGAGCTAGAACCTGTGAGTAGGGTGGGACCAAGGACCCAAAACCAAGCAGTACTGCATCTCAGGGCAAGAAAGACCTCTGTCCTGAGCTCAAGAGATTGTGGGAAGACTTTACAAGGCCCCACTGCCTACAAAGACCCCTCAACCAAGCCCTGAACCTCTCCCCAGGCAGTCTCCCCAGGCCTTGCCTCCAACCTAGCTGGTTCTATCTCCCTGAGCCTCTTTTGCATGGCTGGCATGCCCTGGTACTTCTCTCTGGACTCCTGAAGGCCCACCTCCTCCAGGAAGCCTTCCCTGACCATCATGCTAGCTCCTGAGACTCTCCTATCTGCCCTCCTACCAAGGACTATTGGTTCACAACACTCCCAGGACTTGGGAAATGTGTTGCATCCCTGTCAGCTCCTCCCAGGCAGAACCACAAGAACTGAGCCCCAGGTTGGCACATGGTGGTGCTTAGCCACACCTGAGCTTGCTGCCAGAACTAGGGCCCTGGGGGCCCCTCTGGCTCCGAAGGTGGCTGGGGACAAGGCAAAAGCTGGGGCTTGAAAACTAGAACTCCTGCATCATTGATGGAAGGAAACAGGAGCTCCAAGGATCAGGCAACACCCTCCTCTCTCCCTCCCCCAGGGGCCCTAAAGACTCACCAGTCAGTGCCCTCAGCCAAATACCTGGGCTGAGGTGTCTGTAGTTGGTGGCCGAAGTCGAAGCTGGGGTGGAGGCGGTGGGGATGGACAGACACGCGCTCCTGACTCCGCCTGCACCGGAAGGGAAGGAGGACCCAGGCGTCAGGGCAGCCCTGGGACAGCCCAGCTTGCAAGAGCACTGAGCCCCCGGTGGCCCCCACCCATGCCTACGTATGGAGCAGCGGCCTTCAGCCCTCTTCCCAAGCTCCAAGGAAGCTTCCTGGGCAGCAGCTCATAACTCAGACATTCCCGCTGTCTGTGGGCTGCCCACTACACCAAGGCCGCTTACTGCTGCTGGCCTGCTATCTCACCCAGGCTCTCTACCTCCTTTGCTCCTTCTCCTTCTACTCCCCTCTGTCCTTGGTGGGTTGTATTCAGGACACACAGACCTGCCTCCTGTAGCATCTCCCACGTCTATGCACCCATACCCTCTGCTGCCATCATGCTCTTTTCTTCTCCTCCACCCTTCTCCACACTCTTCCCAGTTTACAGGGCCCAGGACTAGGCCTCCTCCAGGAAGGCCTCCCAGAACACTCCAGATCATGGTGACCTCTCCTTCCTCTGACCTCCTACAATACTTACCTTCTGTCCCAGGTACCCCAGCCTCTATAGATATGAACACTTAGGGCCTTAAAGATCATCATGTCCAGAGGTGCTCAAAGTATGCTCCAATGACCCCTGGCAGTCCCTGTGACCCTTTCACAGCGTTTCTGAGGTCAAAATGATTTTCATGATAATACTCTCATGTATTTGCTTTTTCACTCTCATTCTCTCACAAGTGAACAACAGAATTTTCTAGAAACTACATGACATGTGATTCAGCTACAGTTTGAGTGCAGAAGCAGACTTGAGAATACAGCTATCTTCTATTGAGCCAGGCGTTAAAGAGATTTGCAAATATATAATTGTTAAAAATCACTCTTTTTACTGCATTATATATAGCTATCTTTTGAAAAACGTTATTGGCATTAATATAACTTTGTTATTGTCATTTTAAATGAATTAATAAGTATTTAAATATTTTCATTTTAAATTCCTAATAGGGTAAGTATCAATAGTCATAATAAACAAAAGTTTGCTATAGTCCTCAATAATTTTTAAGAGAGTAAAATGTCCTGAGACAAAAATGTTAGAGAAACACTTATCTTGTCCAACTCCTCTTAACACTTGAGACTCAGAGAGGTACAGTGACTTGCCCAAGGTCCCACGGTCAGCTTGGCCCCCTTTGATTAGTACTGTCTCTTTTAATTTTGCAATTGTTTCACTGTTGGTCTCTCCAACCACATGATGGGCTCTTTGTGGGCAGGGTTGACCCAGGGCATCCCTTAGGGACCTCCAGTGTTAGAATCAGGTGACCGTGAAGTTTGAGAGGGTGCGAGGGGTCCCCTAGTCTGGTCTCCCACACTATGCAAAAGTCCACCGTGACCATCCTAGCCCAGCTACCAGGGCCATGTGACAAGGACACACACTAGCAACAGAGGGAACCGGTGTCAGGTTAAAGCCATGCTCACTACCCGGAATGAATGCCTCTAACCAGAGCAAAAGCTGCCTCCTACAGCGAGACTCCTTTGGTGACTGACGGCGGGCCAAGCCTGGCAGGGTGGAAACCAGGGGTCGCGCCCCGGGCCCCGCCCCGGCCCCGCCCCCCTCGCCCACGTGGCGCACACACCTGGGGTGCGAGACGAGCCGGCGGTGCTGGGCTTCCAGGAGCTGCTGCTGCAGGAGGTATTGCTGGTGCAGGGCCTGAGGTAGGAAGGAGGGACCTGTGACGTCCTGGAACTGCAGGGTGGGCAGCGGGGTCAGCGACTGGTGCAGGGCGCCGCTGTGCTGGTGGGCCGGGGCCATGTGGGCGCTGAGGCCCGGCTGCGACTGCACTGGGTGGGCCAGGGGGAAGTCGGGAGCGAGCTGCTGCGGCTGCGGGGGGCCCAGGTGGAAGTGCCGGCAGGAGGTAGCGTGAGGAAGCTGAGACCTTTGAAAGGGGGCACCTGGAGAAGCAATGACAAAGACCCCATGAGGACGAGCCCTGCTACCCTCCCCAAGGGTCTCATCTCCCCCTACCCGCAACCTGCAGCCCCTGAAACTCAAAACCTTCATTAGAACCCAACAGTGTCATTATTTTTATATACAAATGACCATCAGTGCTGCCTGGTAAAGGCTCAGTGCAGAAGGTGTTGGAGGGAGGAGGCATATTTTGTTTAATAAATAGATAAGCATTCTCTTTTAAATTAACACACTAGTTAAAGGAATTTTAAGGTCCCAGGAGACAGTTTGGCTTTCTTGAATTTCTCCCAGGCAACTTTATTGATCCTGCTACTGCTAAGTCGCTTCAGTCGTGTCCGACTCTGTGCGACCCCATAGACGGCAGCCAACCAGGCTCCCCCATCCCCGGGATTCTCCAGGCAAGAACACTGGAGTGGGCTGCCATTTCCTTCTCCAATGTAAGAAAGTGAAAAGTGAAAGTGAAGTCGCTCAGTCATGTCCGACTCTTCAGGACCCCATGGACTGCAGCCTACCAGGCTCCTCCACCCATGGGATTTTCCAGGCAAGAGTACTGGAGTGGGCTGCCATTGCCTTCTGCTTACTGATCCTACTACCTTTTAAATAGATGCCTAGAGGAACAGCCTGCAATGCAGGAGACCCAAGTTTGGTCCCTGGGTTGGGAAGATCCCCTCAAGAAGGAAATGGATACCCACTCCAGTATTCTTGCCTGAGAAGTCCCAAGGGCAGAGGAGCCCAGTGGACTACAGTCCATGGGGTTGCAAAGAGTAGGACACAACTGAGCAACCAACACACACACACACACGAGAAAATATAGTCCAGCCTAGTCAAGGTCTGAAGCCTTGGCTGGCCAGGACCCAGCCTGCAGAGAGCCCAAATTTCTGAGAAAACAAGTTGTTTTCCATGCAATTTTAAGAAAAAACCTAATCACACAAAATTTTAAGTATAATTAATTTGTTGTAATATCGTGATTTTTTTAAAAGCAAAAATTTCCAGCAATAAGCCAGGCTCACGCTTTATTTAATCTAGTCTCCACCACCTTCTAAATAAAATTGACCTTGATGATGGGAAAGTCTTGCAACTTCTCCATAAGCAGAGATCCAGCTCTCAGCACTGGAGTCCTTTAATAAGGAAGGAAATAGACTTGACGCCTCAGGAAGCTTTAAAGAGGCTTCCTGTTAAATGTGGCAGGTTCAACACATATCTGTTCCTTCCCAAACCCCACTGAAATGAGAGCAAAGGAATAAAGAGAAAATAAACAGACAAGGACAGGGAGAACAGGAGGCGTGACATCAGCAGGAAACAAATGTCAACAGATTTTTGGAAGACAGAAGCAGATGGAGGAATTGCAGAGCTGAGAAATTGGAAACAAAGTCCCCAATGAAGGTATGGACTTCCCTGTAGCTCAAATGGTAAAGAATCTGCCTGCAATGCAGGAGACCAGGGTTCAATCCCTGGGTCTGGAAGATCCTCTGGAGAAGGAAAGGGCAGTCCACTCAGTATTCTTGCCTGGAGAATCCCATGGGCAGAGAAGCCTGGCAGATAGTCTGTGGGGTCACAAAGACTTGGACACGACTGAGCAGTTAAACACACACACAATGAAGGTGCAGTCAATGAGAAATGGATAAATCTTGCCACACACGTGGAACGGTGTGGAGTTGGAGGTGGTGACTCCTTGGGAAGGCGGGAGAAATGGTGGTGCTGAGAATGGGGAGGCTGGTTGCCAACCTGTATGAGGAGCAGTTCTTCCCTTTCCAGTGCAGTGACTGTCCCTCCCTCGCCCTGGCATTTTGCAGGGAAACTGAGCCAGAAAGGCCACAATAGTGGAGGACGGGGATGCAGCACTGCACTCCGACAGGGGGTTAAGTGAAAGTCTACACATGCAACTTTGGAAACCTCTGTTCCCTTCTGGCACTTGGTTCCGTGGATGCTGCCCTCGTGTGCCCTTCTACTCCCCCCCACACCCCACGGCTCCAGGCTGGAAACTGGCCCCAGGAAGAGCTTGACAGATCCTTCTGGTTGGGCTGCTAAGTTGCTGCTAAGTCGCTTCAGTCGTGTCCGACTCAGTGTGACCCCAGAGACGGCAGCCCACCAGGCTCCCCAGTCCCTGGGATTCTCCAGGCAAGAACACTGGAGTGGGTTGCCATTTCCTTCTCCAATGCAGGAAAGTGAAAAGTGAAAGTGAAGTCACTCAGTCGTGTCCGACTCCTAGCGACCCCATGGACTGCAGCCTACCCGGCTCCTCCATCCATGGGATTTTGGTTGGAAGTACCTAATAAAATGGCAGAGTCCTCAGCTGGCCACTGCATAATTAAGCCACAAGTTGAAAGATCCACGCATAGACACAGAGCGTCTGGAAGTTTTGGTGACCTACTCTTCAATGTGAACAGACAGCCAAGGATGGCTAGTCTCTTGAGGAAAAGTGAAAAGAGAGAGAGAATATACTAAATTAAAAAAAAAAAGAAAACTCAGAGAAACAGAAGTAATGCAGGGATCCAAAAAAGAAAAAAAAGAAAAAAAAAGACCAATAAACTTCAAAACGTTTAAATTAATATCCGTAGAAAAAATAAGATATCGTGTCCATGAAACAACTGTAAGCTCCTTTAAAAGGAGCAATGAGGAGACAAAAGAGCGCTTGGAATTTAAAAATTATAAGAGGTGAACTCTGAAATTTAGCAGAAGGGTTGGAAGATGATACTGGATAATTTCCCAGGAAGCAAAACAAGAAAACAAGGAGATGAGGAGAAAGATGCCAAAGTTGAAGGGTTCAGTCAAAAGAGCCCACAGTTTTTCTAGTAAGAGAAAAAAATGGAGAAAATTCTGGAAAAAAGTATTTTTAAAATTTCCCAGAACTGAAGGTCAGCTTCTAGATAGAAAAGGTCCTCTGAGTGCCCAGCAAAATGTGGTGGGGATGGGGAGACCCATACAGTGAGGCGTCTCACAAGGAAACCCCCAAGCACTGGGGGCAAAGAGATGATTCACACCTTCCAGAGAGAAGGCACAGCAGTCCCATTAGAAGGTCAGGAAGCAGGACAGCACCAGATTTTTCAACAGCAATGTCAGAAGCTTGAAAACAGTGGAGTAACTGCCTTCAAGGTACTGCAGAGATGGGGGAGGGGGAGATTTTCAATCTAGAATTTGTGTCCAGCTGAACTTAATCAGGCATGAGACTAGAACAAGACTGTTTTCAAACATGCAAAAAAAAATTAAACTTCTCTGCACCCTTTCTCAAAGAGGTACTGATGCAAACCAGGAGAAAGGAGAAAAGAAATAGGGGGTGACACCTGGAAGAGAGGGTGTTTCCCAAGCACACAGCTGTACGGTAACTCCAGCAACCATTTCAAGGGGGGCAGGAGGGAGGGTGCACTGAAGGTATCTTGGGGGTAGATAAAAAATATAGGATTACCTTTAGGTTTGGCCACAATAAAATAATACTTGAAGAAATTTTCCAATTTTATAGAGCATTTGGTAAGAATTTATAAAACTGTCATAGAAAGCAGACAATTACTACCTCTGGGAAGGGAAAATATTGTTCAGAAAGTGTAATTATTATGTACTACTTGGTTCAGCAGTGAACAATCTCTATATATTAATAATGCAATAAGCATTAATAAACTATTTTAGAACAGAAAAGGACATTTATTCCATAATAAGAAGAAAATTGACAATGTCAAAATTGAAAAATCAACAAATAGCATTTATTTAGAATTTATATTTATAAGAATTTATTTAGAAATTTACTTGGTAATTTATGTATTTCAGGAAGTAAATACTTAAAGAAGATCTGGGAGTGTTGAGATTCTAGTGGTGGGGCTGGGGTGGGGAGGGTGAAGGGCAGACAATCCCTGTTTTACTAAATGTGTCTTGTACTGGAGTTATTGTCTTTGTAAATGACATGCATGTCACTGATAGGTTTTTAAAAAATTTTTTTAATAAATATTTTTAAAACAAAATGGAACTAGAATGTATTTCTGGCTCACTGAAAGTAAGCCAGAAAAGAATTATCTGGAAGCTTAACTCCCACAAGCATTACAGATCAGTAGGCCTCCCTGCCTGGTGAATTCTGGCTTCCAGGAGTCCAGGGCTGTGGCCTGAGCAAGCTGGCTCTGGCTTCCTCCTTCTCCCTCACCACCATCTATCATCAACACAACTGTAAAAAATGGAGGAGAAGGCCCGCGCGACTAAAGGAAAGAGGGCAAGAGAGGAATGGAGAGCTGTCGAAACTAACGAAGTGAGAGACAGCCAGGACTGAGGAGGAAAGGAATGGGGTGACAAAAACAAAGAATATTGTGAAGACTCCAATCCACCACTGTCTGTTCAGTTACAATGTAAGCCATATATGTAACCATAGACTTTCTAGTATCCACCTTTAAAGAAGTCAAAAGAGACAGGTGAATGTAATTTTAACAATATATGTTGTATAACTCAGTATATCCAAAATGTTACTATTTCAACATATACTCAATATAAACATTTATTGAGGGACTTTCCTGGTGGCCCAGTGGTTAAGAATCTACCCGCAAATGCAGGAGACATGGGTTCGGACCCTGGTCCGGGAAGATTCCACATGCAGGGCAACTAAGCCTGTGCTTCACAACTTCTGAAGCCCACGTGCTCTCCGCATATTGCAGTGAAGACCCAGCACAGCCTAAATAAATAAATGAAATTACTTTTTTTAAAGTATTGGGATATTTTACATTTTTTTTCATACTAAGTCTTCAAAATCCAGTGTACACCTAACGCAGTACATCTTGACCGCTTGCAGTTAGCAGCTTCCACGTTGGACAGTGCAGCTCTAAAGACCAGCTCCACACACAGAGCAAAGCATTTTAGCCAAGTTTGCTAACGTGTCTGGCCCCCCTGGCTTGCTGGTGAGATTCACACACCTTAACCTGATTGTCCAGCTCCATCCTCCTGATCCCCACCACCCCCACCAAACCCTCCACCATCATCCACACTGGACCACTCGAATCTCTAGACATCCACATTCCCACTCCGGGGCCACTGATCACGCTGGTGGCTGCCTTCCCCACCTTTAAAGGTCATATCACGACAACTCAGAAAATGCCTCTAGTGCCCACCAGCCCCCGGGGACACCTTCCTCCTCTGTGTTCCTATAGAAGGCCCTGTCGCTACCACTTCCTTGGCACCTGGCAGTAGCTACCTTGGGCTGTGACTTCATGCCTGCCAACCCCAGCTGGCCAAGCTTCGTGTCTCACTGTTTCTGGATCCCGACACGCCTCCCTGGAGCTGGTGCTCAGTGAATAGCTGGTTGACTGACTGCTGGAGGGACTGCCGTGCTGAGGCCAGTTGAAGGCAAACTGATATGAAATTGAGAGGGAAGGAAGGTGGCCAATAGGGCTGGGGTGAGCTCTCGGTCTTAAAGCTGCAGCGCCTGGGGGATGGTCAGGCTGAGTGGGCTGGCATCCTCCACCTCAGGCACTGGTGGAGTCTCTCCCATCTCGGGGAACAGCAGCTGCCTTCCTCCCACAGTCCCCTCCTGCCATGAGGGTGCCCACCCTGCGAGGTGGGGAGCTTTTCAGATTCCTGTGGAGGCCCCTTAGGAAGAAGACAGGCCACCACCCCAGCCTGGAGAGGTTTCCGATGTGCTGGGCAGTGAACACGGCTGCCTTCTCTCCTGGATGGACAGCAAAAGTGAACCAAAGTATCTATAGGTCCTGGATTGTTTCAGGCAATTTCTACATGCACAAGTCCTTTGACCTCTGTTCTGGGACTCTGTGCCCCTCTCCCCTTTCACCTCCATCCCCAGAGGGCTCTCAGTCACAGCCGCCCTACTCAGAAAGTAGATAAAGGCAGGAGACACCCATTCTGGGGCCCCGGCCTCTCCCCAGCCTGTGTCCTGTACCGTCTATGAAAGCAGCAGATAGCAGCTGCTGTATGTGGGCTCTAAGAGCAGAGGAGTGAAGTTCTTAGGGTACACAATTTGGGCCCCTGGCAAGCCAAAGATCAGTGACATCTGAATAACTCTTACATCCCACAATGCCCCCATCAATAGACAACCTGCAATTTTTCCCATTAGAGTTACTCCTTTGGGTTAAAGAAATAATCTCCAGATGTCCTTGACTATACTGTCCATTTATCTTATTTCCCCAGGGCTGAAATGACAGCAGTTGGAAGATTCATCGTGAACGAAATAACATGATTAGGGAGTCGGGGAAAAAAGAGGGGTTACATTTTTTTTTAAGTACCACATTAAAGGAACACAGCAAAGTATAAGACACACAGTAGTTTCAGAAATGTGAAAAGAAACATGTGCATCTTAGAATTCTGGAAACTGGTGCTCTCGGGTCCCTCTGAGAGCTAGCTGGGAGCGCCTTCAAGCAGGGGTGTTCCTCAGGGCGAGGCTGGGATGGGCAGGCCACCATGCGGGCCTTGCCCAGTGGCCACCTGGCACACACAGGCATCCCACAAGAGCTGGTGTTTGATCCGTGCCTCGTGGGCGGGGAGCCAAAAAGGCTGGCAGCTGGAGAGTGCGTGGATCAGAGGACAAGCCCCATGGGGAGGGGAAGGTGAAGGAGAAGCGGAGGATGTTGGGGCCACGGGCTGTGGGCCAGGTGGGTGGAGAAGACAGTGACGGAGCTCTCACATCTCTGGAAGGTTCATTGACACTCATCTGGTAAGTGACAGAGCGGAGACTTGAGCTGAGGCCTTTACTGAAAGGCAGCGAGGAGGGTGGAGCCCAGGAATCAGGAGGCTTGATAAAGTAAGAGGCCCTTCCGAGGAGGAGAGCAGGGCAGAAACAAGGCCCGACACCCAGAGCATCCTCTGGGCCAGGCCCGGTTTCCTGGGGACAATGGAACAGGGGCAAGGGGGCAGAGGAGGCTGATTGGGAGCTGAGAGGACCCAGGCTGAGAAGTAAGGAAGCCAGGGACAGCAGTGGAGACAGCAGAGCAGTGTGGCCAGCCGGGCTTCTCCAGAGCAGGCAGCGTCCTGCGCTGGAGGGATGTTCTAGCTGAATTCTCACCTGCACCAGCTTGATCTCAAGGAAAAGGGGCTTTCAGCCTCCAGACCCCAGAGCTGCGGGGCACTGTCTTCAAATCCTCAGACCAAGAAGGAAGGGAAGGAGCAAGCAGTGTGGAGACAGCCACCAGAGGGGCCCACTGCCCACCCCATGGCTCTGGGGATAACCGCCTCCTGCCGGTGGAGACCTCGGGGATGAGGCCACAGGCCCCCGGCCAGCCAGGCCAAACGTCCCCCACTTCTCTCGCAGATGGGTGCAGGACCCTGGGAGAAAAGGATGGAACCAAACCCTCCTGGGTCTCCAGGGAAGCTGGCATCCCCTCCTCCCGAGGCCAGTTCTAGGGCCCCAGGTTCCTGTTGTCCTCGGGTCACTGACCCGCCTCACTCTCCCTCAGAAATGGAGGCAGCACAGGAAGGCAGCGCCCACAGAAGAGTCGGAGGGGAGGGGAGGGTCAAAGAGGCCCCCTCCCACAGACCCTGGGATGGAGGGATGGAGACCAGCTGGCCAGCAGGCCCGGGAGGCTTCCCCTTGTCTCTGCTGAGTGCTTCTTGAAGCCAGGTCTGGAGCCAGAGTCTGCTCCTCTCTGAAAAGCCAAGCTCTCAAGTAGCAAAGAAAATCGGTCTTTTGAAAGTAGATTTCTGCCCCCAAGCAGCCAGGAGGAAGGCCTCTGGTACCGAAGAGGCTTTCAGAGCCAGGCAGAGTTACCCCGTGGAGGGGCCCAGTCGTAGGGCCAGGGTGCCTTCCCTCGCTGTCAGACCTGCAGGGACAGTCCACCTCTCCGGGCCTCAGACTGTGACCCACAATGATGACACCCCATCCTACACGCTTGCTAATGTTTCTCAGCTGTGGGGTAGGGGCACAGCAGGCATCTTCTGGCTCAGCCTCTCTCTGACTCGTGGGGGACCCCGGGGCAGTCACAACACTCAGTTCACAAGGTCTGCCATCCCACCTCCTGCTGGGAAAAGCCTGTGTGTTCTGTGCCATGTCCGGCACCAGAAGTGAGCTCGAAGCGGTGAGAGGCAATAGTCAACCAGCGCTCACTTTCAAAATCCATCTTCCAGTGGCTGCTGTGTCATTCTAAAGCCAGTTTTGAGCAATCCATCCCTTGCAAACACCCTTTCTGGCCTTTCTCTCTCTCTCTCTCTGCTCCCCGTGACCTTCTCTCTTACCTCTCCCGGACCCCCAGGGGACTTGCCTGACCCCTGACCCCATACCCTACCTCCCAAGACTGTCTGCATTCTGTCAGCATTAAACACCCAAGGCAAATGTTAACTCTGGGATAGAACCTCCTGTTGGGTTTGTGGCACTGGCTCTCACACTTCGCATTTCCTTTCTGCACAAACTTTATCTCTAATAATCGGCTGTAAAGTGAGTGATTTCAGGACAAATACCATACAGTAAGTGTCCTTTGTTCTTAGAAGGATTTACGAAACTTACAAGAGGGAAGGGAGAGAAAATGAGAGACAGGGAATGAAAATCAGGGAAGTGGGAAGAAGAGAAGGAAAGAAAGAAGAGAAAGACTTTCATTATCTTAGAAAAGTTCACTATTAGTTTATTAGCTAGTAAGGAAATACAAGGGCTTCCGTGGTGGCTCAGATAGTAAAGAATCTGCCTGCAATGCAGGAGACCCAGGTTTGATCCCTGAGTTGGGAAGATCCCCTGGAGGAGGCATGGCAACCCACTCCAGTATTCTTGCCTGGGAAATCCCATGGACAGAGGAGCCTGGCGTGCTACAGTCCACAGGGTAGCAAAGAGACAATTGAGCAAATAATACACACATGCGTGCGTGCACGCGCGCACACACACACACAAGGAAATACACAACTGCAGGGAATCCTTGAATATTTGAGTTAAATGAGGCTCAGAGACCACACAGCCTTTGTTCTACAAGATGAGGATCTCGAGGAGGCTGGAAAAGGGGGACGGCTTTTCCAAGTGCTTTCAGGTAGTTATGGCTGAGTTGGGACTGGAGTCCAGGCCTCTGAGTCCCTGTGTGGTGTGTTCCACCCTGTGCTGCACTTCAGAGTCCCCTCACCCAGCACCAGCTCCTCATGTGCCCACACCAGTCCATACGCAGTGCCCAGGAGCCGCAGTGCCCAGGCGCTGGTGGTCTCCCTGCCCCTCCCCCTCCCCATCCCCATCCTAAGCCTCCCCCAGGAGGAAGCCTTTCCTTCCGAAGGGAGTAACTGGGAGGTGACAAGGACCAGCAGCTGGTGCCCGTGGGAGCAGTCTGAATCTCTGCTGTGACAGATGCTGAGGAGTGGCTGTGGTGGCTGACATTGCTTAGGCCCAGTCAGTTCACCTTGGCCAGCAGCCCCAGGCCTCTTCCCTGGCCTAAGAACAGCTTTTTGGAGTAGGCCAAGGTCTTTGCAGCCCATTGGCTCCTCCTGGCAGAAGGCAACCGCTGCTTTAGCAGGGTCCCTGGGAATCCTCCCATGTAAAGCTTTGGCCCTACAATTCACAGTTTTAACTGATAAAGAGGGATGGGGGAAATTCTAGGGTCCTGGCACCAATTCTGGGGACCTTGTGTTAATACGGACACCTAAACTGAAGTCTGATGAGGAGACCAGGGCTGGGAGGGGACTTGAGTTGCCCAAAAGGAGGAACAGCTGAGGAATCCAGGCATGAGCAGCGCAGAGGCGACTCTGGGTCAGGGAACACTCAGGCAAAGGGAATCACACTTTTTGGTGGATTTGGGTCAAGGTTAGGAAGACATTTCTTAGAATTCACTTGTCCTCCAAAGTTCCTCATCACTGGGCATGTCCATGCAGAGGCTGGGCAGCTGCCTGGCAGAGGAGTGTGAACACTGGAGAGGGAGATGGCCCTGGATCACCTCCAGGGCCCCTTCTGTGCTCACTAGGAGATGATGCAAACTCATCGCAGCATCTACCCCCTGCCTGAGCACAGGTAGGCCAAATTGGTCTTTGGAGGCACAGAAAGCCTGTTCTGGGTGGGGGGAAAGAGGAAGGAACACAGCAACAAACAGAGAGCACACCTGAGTCCTCAGGGCCCAGACCTGCAGGTGCAAGGAGGAGGGGCCAGCCTCAGGCAGGCAACCAAAGACAGACTCCCTCCTCTACTCAACACGGTCCCAGGAGCCTCCCCTCCGTCTGCACTGATACAGCTCAGAACTTTGGTTTCCTGCATCTTCTGAGCCTCCCAATGGCCCCCACTGACTTCTCCATCCTGGGACATGTTCAAGTTTCACGTTGCTAGGTAATGCATCCTTTGTGATCCTCTCAGATGCAGGATGCTTGGGGAGATGATACTGGAAAGATGGAGGAGGGTGCAAATTGTGGGATGTCTGAATGGCAGGACCAGGAGGTTGGGGTATACCTCGTGAGACAACTACTTCAGAGAAATCAGAGATGAAGAATATGGATCATCTGCTCAGAACAGCTTCCTAGGCTGTTCTTCCTGGCCTCCTTACTTACTCCAGGTAAACTGAATTAACCTCTTTGGATCTAGTTGCTTGATCGAAAGAATATTCCCTGGCTCAGCTTCTTGGTCTGCTTTCCTTCCTCGGCATAGTTTGGTTTTTTTGACCAACGGGAACAAACAGGGCTTAGAAAGGAAATGATATGCCCAGAGGGATTCTTTACCGCCAAGAGCAACTTTGTGAATGCTTCCCCAGGGCCAGGCTTTGATCTCTAATGAAAAGCTCAGCTTCTTCCAAGGAACTGAATTCCTGGCTCTCGAAGCACTGGTGGGAGGGAACTTTCCATCCTAAGGAAACCTGCTTGCCCATGGGCATGAGATAATTAAACAGCAAACTTCCGGTAAACAGCAAAGGATCTGTGCTCCAGCTGTGGTCACAGACCAGGAGTAAGGGAAGGGAGCCCAGGAGTGCGAGGTGGGCTAGAGACAGGATGCAATTACAGAAGACAGTTCTCCAGGCATCATCCATCCCGGAAGATGCCTTTTTTTTTTTGTCTAACGCCGATGAGCACTATAAAAATATTCCCACCAGAGTCATAAAAGGGCATTTAGTAGAGGCTACCTATGGTTAGGAGACCTCACTCCCTGGGGAAAGGACCAAGCTCCATTTCATGCACCTGTATTCCTAGTGCATGGCACAGACCTTGACATGTAGTAAGAATTCACAGAAGGAAAAAAGGAAGGAAGGGAGGGAGAAAAATGAACATGTAGGCAATAACATCTTGCTAAAAACCTTGGGAAGTGTGCAAAACAGCCACCTCCCAGCATTTCAGTGCTTGGGAGTTTTCCATGGTGGCAGAGGAATAAATGCAACTCAAGGAGGTAAGATGTAAAAATAGAAAGACTGATCTGGGAGATGCTGCAGACAGGAGGACTGGGAATTCTTTCAATGAGTCTAGGGACCCAGTTACCAGTCACCATGGACTGAGGTGGCCCAGCACACCTGGTGGTCAGTGTGAATCACAACCAACTAACCCAGAAGAAGATACAGTTTCAGACCTAGAACAGAAAGCCTCCTGCCATCCCTGGCCAAGGAAGGAGGGGTCTACACTGTTGATGGCATTGGTTAACTGTCTTATAAACCGTATATAGTTCCTTCTAGGCCATACTTGTCTAATATTCTTAATAAATATGCAAGTAAATTAAAAAAAAAAAATCCAAGCCCCAAGAACTTTCGAGGAGTGCCAGGGCAGCTTCTGGGCCCACCTCACATGAGCATTTCCTGGTGCCCAAAACAGAGCAAGTTCCAAAAGCCGCTTCACCTGGGACTCTCTTGAGATCTGCAGAATACACGTTCAGTTCAGTTCACTTCACTTCAGTTGCTCAGTAATGTCCGACTCTTTGCGACCCCATGGACTGCAGCACACTAGGCCTTCCTGTCCATCACCAACTCCCAGAGTTTACTCAAACTCAAGTCCATTGAATCAATGATGCCATCCAACCACCTTATCCTCCGTCGTCCCCTTCTCCTCCCATGTTCCACCTTTCCCAGTGTCAGGGTCTTTTCAAATGAGTCCGTTCTTCGCATCAGGTGGCCAAAGTATTAGACTTTCAGCTTCAACATCAGTCCTTCCAATGAATATTCAGGACTGATCTCTTTTAGGATGGACTGGTTGGATCTCCTTGCAGTCCAAGGGACTCTCAGGAGTCTTCTCCAACACCACAGTTCAAAAGCATCAATTCTTCGGCGCTCAGCTTTCTTTACAGTCCAGCTCTCACATCCATATGTGACCAAAGGAAAAACCATAGCCTTGACTAGATGGGCCTTCCGTGTGACACCCACATAAAGGCCTGGCCCTATGAATACTTCGGGCAGGACTGAGATTAACTTCATTCCTTGGCCTTCTTTTTCCCCCGGGAGAATCCTGTTCCTTCTGACTCTGTTCCCCTGCACCACCTCTGCCCTGTTCCCAGACTGCCTCTCAGGGCCCACTCACTGTGACGGGCACTGTGACGGACACTGTGACGGGCAATGATGGCTTTTCTCAGGAGTGCTTATGTTTTAGCAAGATCATATCATGAAGTCTTAATGATGGAATTTCAGAGAGCAGCCAGTGAGTCTTGGCACGGGAAAGGTGGGGAGAGCCCAGGCTCACCCTGAAATTAAATTCCGAGGGAGTCAGAAGCAATTAAATTACACTCCCAACTGGTTCTACCCATGGGCATGTCAGTCTGGCACCCTGGGATGTGTGTGTAGAGGGGTGGGGTTGGGGGAGGGGAGGCGAGTAAAGAAAGAGAGGAAGGAGGGAGGAAGGGTGTTGGTTAAAATCCAGGAGAGCTGAGAAGGGAAGGCAGGAGACTGGCTGTAGGAGAAAAGAGGAAGGGGCATGTCTGAAGGGAGAGGGAAGAGAGAGGAGGGCAGAAGGGAGACGGTGCTGTCACCGCCTGAAAACCAGCAGGTGATGCCTCAACCAGCAAAGGCCCATCTGAGGTCACCTCAGGGACTTTGTAGGCCCCCTGGGGCCCCTGGTTTGGCCTGCCATGGCTCCTGCCTCCACCAGCACAATGGGCCCCCCCTAGGCAGGCCATGTCCAGCTGCGCCCATGTCTATCTGCTCATCACCTGGTATCCTTCATAGTTATCATCTCTGGCCAATGTCCCTTTGATCAAGTCACCCCAACGGGATCAAGAGCCTCTAGTGGCCTCCTGGCTCCTGGGGTGAACTCCAGGACACCAGGGACACTCAAGGAATGTCAGTAATAGCATTCCCACTGGAGCCAACAATTCTCCAGGAGGGAGTCATTGCTTTGAATTAAGCATCACTCACTCCCACTTTTAAGATGCAAACATTCCCAAGAGGGTTGCACATTAAGTCCTTACTGTTCTGTGTGGATGAACCTGCAAGACTTTCTGTCTGTCCAGAATGAATGGAAAAATCATTGAGAGGCCAAGTGAGGTGGCAAGGCTGGGGAAGAAAACCTGACTTTATCTCCTTCACAGCTCTGCCCCAGCGGTTCTGAGGATGGAGACAGCCAGCGACAGCTCTTTGCTGTCTGGCCACATGCATTTGATTGGCCAATTGCATTTGACTTTTAACTTGGCTTATCCACTCACTAGATATTTACTGAATGCCTATTACTTGCCAGGAACTGTTCTAACGTTGGGACACAGCCGTGAATAACAGTCAAAAACATGTGCCCTCGTGGAACTATAATCTAGTCCTGTGCTGTCCTGTGTGGTCACCAGTGTGACTGTGTGTGACTGTTTAGCATGTGAAACTGGCTACTCTAAATTGATAAAGGCTGTCAGTGTAAAATAAGTCTGCAGCACCAGACTTCAAAGGTGTTGTACCAACAAAACTTTGTAACAAATTTAGAAACTTTGCAATTTGCTTTTATGTTGAAATAACAAATTTTGGATATAATGTATTAAATACTGTATATATTAAAAATAAATTCCATACTTTTTAAAATGTAGCTGTTAGAAAACATTAATTTATATTTTTCTTACATTATAGTGGACATTACTGGTCTAGACAGTAAGTAGGTACATCAGAAAAAGTGTCATTTATCAATGATGATAAAAGCTATGAAGAAAACAAACAGGGAAGGAAGACAAGAAGGGGAGTTAATTTTTCAAACCTTCACTGAGGTGACTTTTATGTAAAGAGCTGAAAAAGCATGAAGATGTCAGGAGAAGAGTTTTCCAGGGAGACAGAACTGCACGTGCAAAGGCCCTGCGATGAGCGTGAGCCTGGCACTGAGGAATAGCAGGAGGCCAGTGTGAGAATAAGAAGCAGAATGAGATGGGGGACAAGGGGGAATGGTAAGAGTTTAGGTAAGATAAATATCGGGGGCTCAATAAATGTTGAGACTGTGCAGGACCCTGTTGTCCGTTATAGGATACTGGCTTTTACTCTGAGTGAGATTAGCTTTTACTCTTAGTGAGAAGTCAAAGGCAGGTGTCTGAGCAGAAAAATGACAAACTGTGACCCCCTCTGATTGCCATATTGAGAACAGGCTACAGGGACAAAAGGGCAGAAGGAGAGACCAAGAAAGATACGGTTGTTCCTTGGACCAGGGTGGGAGTGGGGCAGAGAGATAAGAGGTAGTCAGCTCCGAAACATATGTCAACGGTGGTGACCAGATCTGCTGATGGATTGGACATGAAGTGTGAGAGACAGAAGACAAGGGTTCCAGATCTTCTGTCCTGAGCAACTAGAAGGATAGAGTGTTAACAGTTTGCTAAAGTGGCCCCAATCCTTCCCTCCTGGTATGCACACCTCTTGCAAGGTGACTCTGCAGCCCCACCCACCAAGAAGCATAATCTAGTTCCCTACCTCTTAAATCTGAGCTTCACCGTATGACTGACTTTAGCCAATAGAACACAGCGGAAGTGACATCATGACAGTTCTGAGCCTGGGCGGCAAAAGATCTTGCTGTTTCCATTCTCATTCAGAGCCCTGTCCCTCCCATGTGACCAAGCCCAGGCTAACCCAGTGAAGGATAAGCAACCATGTGATGCAGAGATAAGTTTCCAGCTGAGACCACCTTAGACCAGTCTGTCCCAACTGATTTGTAAAAATACAAATGAACCCAGTTAAGACCAAAAGAACTCCCAGTTAAGCCCAAACCCAAATTCAGTTCAGTTCAGTCACTCATTCGCATCTGACTCTTTGCTACCCCATGGACTACAGCACACCAGGCCTCCCTGTCCATCACCAACTCCCAGAGTTTACTCAAACTCATGTCCAAATTATCAACTCACTAAATTGTGAGCTGAATAGATGGTTGTTGTTTTAAAATAAGCTTTGGAATAGCTATCAAGCAGAAAAATACTAACTGATACAGATGATATTGCCATTTATTAAGGTGGAGACTCAATTTTTAATTATGCTTGATTGTTTTGAATGTGAGTCTGGAGGCTTAGAGAACAAAATCCTTGTCTTCTCTCCCTGAAACACTCAGAGTACCCTCAGGAAAGGACTAGATGGAATCTGGGTGCTCAGTGCACACTTGGATGGGTGGATGGATGGATAGATGAATTCACTTGATAGATGACTTATTAATAGTCTCCCTGAGGACCAGCCAGGTCTCTGAGTCACCCTTCCCTTGACAAAGCCAGATGAGCTTTAAATGCTTCCTCCCCCCTACCAACCGCCGCTACTCCGTTGAGAGTTTGCAGTTGAACCTTGACTTCCCAGAGCTTCCCTCAGCAATAGCAACAGAGAACTGAAACCCACAGATTCATGTGTTTCCTTGAGAACACGGAGCACTGATTTCTAGCCTGTTTTGACCTCCCACACCCAGCCTTTTCCCAGATGTGCTGGCAAACAGACAAATCAATTCTTTGGGGTTTTTCTTCCTCGACACCCCCATGACATGTTAATTAGCAGGGGAAATGCCAACAGCAAAGTCAAAAGGGCTGAAGACAGTCCCCAGCTGTGAGTAGCCAGCCGGTGCAGCACTGGGCGTCTTGACTTTCCACCCAGGGCTGGTGTCCTTTTCCAGGGCTTCAGGCACTGTTTTCTGCTGCTCTGTTTGTCTTCCCTCCACCCCCGGTGTGCCAGGTCCCTTAAGAACCCACACTGGTGCTTCTGTGATGCTCTTGGTAATGTCGGGACATCAGATCATTTCTTACAAAGCACCTCCCAAGTGTAGCCAGCCCCACAACCATCCAAGCTGGGTGAATTAGAAGACTATCCCCATTTTAGAGATGAAGCAACTGAGGCTCTGAGAGTTGGCAGACTCACCCCACACCACTTGACCCGCGGCTAAGTTTAGAGCCTGGTTTTCTGATTCCAAACCGGTCTTTCTTTCACTATTGGCACCATCAAAATATGTTCTCAATAACAGGCCAAATACACTGAGAAAGGGGGCAGAGGGGCTCCTTAGGCAGATTATCGGTAATTTTAGGTTAGGTCTCCCAAGGGCATATAACCCATGTCAGATAAATTCTGGCTGCAGTCAGCCAGGCCCAGGCAGGGGGCACTTTTAAGAGACTCCCAGGCCCAGAGATTGTACCTGCCTGCCTCACTGGGGCTCCAGCAGTCATCTGAAGCTAGAAGGGAATCCAAGAGCCAAGAATAATGGCCCATCGCCAGGTTCTTTAAAAGACTTGTAGCTCCGATCAGGCCCTGAGCCCACCCACAGTCCCCCCTTAAAAGGGTAGGATGGACAAAATGAAGGTGTTTACTGGAGGCAAACTGGCCCTAACTGAACCTAGTAGGATCTCTGGGGAGACCCTCCCCAGCTCCCACTGCACCCCTCCCTCTCCTCCAGGGCAGGGGACTCCATAGGCTGTCTGCTCTTCTGGAGTTTGGGTGTGTGGAAGGACTGGGCGCGTGTGAGTGTACACGTGGGTCCACAACCTGCCCCATGGCCTGCTGGGTTAGCCAGGCTTGCCTGCTGGCAGTGCCCACACACAGTCCAGGCCTGCCAGGTCAGTCGTTGTTTGTTAAATGCCTGCTCTACCCAACGCAATACACGGGGAGTGAAGCATTTTCCCTTGTGGAAGCAGTAGGATATATCTGCCTGGGGAGTCAGGCAAGTTGCGTTTAAATGGATCTTAATCACCCACTTGCTGTGTGGCCTTAGGCAAATAGCCTAACCTCTCTGAATCTCTACTTCCCAACCTGCAAAATGGGCATAAGGATATCACCATCTCTACCTCCAGGACTGTCATGGATTCATTTGAGATACACATCTTGAAAACTGTAAAGAGACTTACACATAATGAGGCCTAGTATCAAAGATGTTACAACAAGCACACAAATGAGTAGCTGAGTGCCGAAGAGTTGATGCTTTTGAACTGTGGTGTTGGAGAAGACTCTTGAGAGTCCCTTGGACTGCAAGGAGATCCAACCAGTCCATCCTAAAGATCAGTCCTGAGTGTTCATTGGAAGGACTGATGTTGAAGCTGAAACTCCAATACTTTGGCCACCTGATGGGAAGAGCTGACTCATTGGAAAAGACCCTGATGCTGGGAAAGATTGAAGGCAAGAGGAGAAGGGGACAGCAGAGGATGACATGGTTGGATGGCATCACCGACTCAATGGACATGAGTTTGGGTAAACTCTGGGAGTTGGTGATGGACAGGGAAGCCTGGTGTGCTGCAGTCCATGGGGTTACAAAGAGTTGGACTGAGCGACTGAACTGAACTGAATTGAAGGTGTTGGAAGTGTCTGAAGTACACTGTGTGGGTTAGATTACAACACATGTGCAGCAAAAGTATCAATAATAAGCAAATGATTTCTGGAAGGATCATGGTTCCCCATGAGGAGGGAACTTGGGTGGCTGGAGGGGGGCAGAGGGAGGGGAATGGGTTTTCTCTGTACGTGTCCTTTTGTGCCACATGAACTTTGAACCACGTGTATATATTGTGTGGCTATTAAAATACAGAAGTCTTTAAAAATAAAATAATACAAAATGTCCATATAGCAAAACGGGAAAGGTGGTCAGTCTTCAGGGTTGCTCTGCTCCCCTTTCTCATCCTCCCCCCACTTCACCCCAGGGTCCCAGGACCTCCCGTGACTGTCTCCCACTCCTCTCCCCAAATTTAAACTGTCTCTCTCTACTTAAAAGACCAGCAAGCTGAGGTGTAAAGAAGGCAAACACCTTGCTGTCCCTCCTGCCAGCTGGCAGGGCTGACGCGGGGTGGGTTTGGGGTCCGTTCTGTAGACCCCAGAGAGTCTTCTCCTCCACTCCTAACCTCTAACTCAGATCTGCCAAGAAGGTACAGCGAGGCCGTGGGCCCAGGCCTGTCTGACACCCAAGGAGGCGTACTCTGCAGGGGAAAGAGTCTTCCCCCCAAAGTCACCACATGTCTGCTTCGGGGGTAGGCTGGGTTCCAGTGACACTGCTTTACAGAAGGTGCTTGCAGTATCAACTTGGGAATCAGGGCCCTTGGACAAGGTTAGGCAGCTGCCTCATTCTAATTCCATTTAAGAGAGAAGAGGCCTTGGCAGATTTCCCAGCTTGCAATGTTTTAACCAAACAATTTTGAAAACTAAGTTCAAGACCTGTCACCTGAAGCAACAAGCCTTAGCAGTGTGCCTTGGAGCCTGGCTCCCCCTGGCTACGGCCGGAAGGCCGGGAACACCTCCAGCTTCTCAGAGATAGAGCCGTGTTGAACTTGAACTGTGCCTCATCTGAAGTAACCCAAGACCTCAGGAGGGGCTTCCCTGGTGGCTCAGTTGGTAAAGAATCCACCTGCAATGCAGGAGACCTGGGTTCAATCCCTGGGTTGGAATGCAAGCGTCAGATACGACTTAGCAACTAAACCACCAAGACCTCAGGAATTTGGTGGTGGGGGGAAAGGTTTGAGAATTCTTAGGAGCAGGGAGAACCTGCCAGTGACCTTGGTCAGGGGCTACCATTTGGGCCTCTGTGGCCTCATCTGTAACAGGGCGCAGCGACACATAGCCCGCAGGCGTGCTATCTGGAGCATGGATGGCACGCGCTCCATTGTGGCTGCTGGCAGTGTCTCCGCTTCCACGACAGCTCCTTCCAGAGGTGGCCTGTCCTCCTCCGAAAGTGGGGGCTGGTCCAGCCCTTCAGCAATTGCCCTTCCTGTCTGCATCTCCCGGAGGGAGAACATGACACAGCCAACCTGTGGCTCAGGCAGCCTTCCACCCAGGGCTGCAGCTGCTGCAGAAGTGGGGAGAGGAGTGAGCGTGAATCCACAGACAAACGATGTGTAACTGAGCGCTGGCCTCCCGGGAGCCTTTCCCCACCCCGGGCTGCACACAGGACGGGGCTCAGCTCCCAGAGAGAGGTTGGCAGGAGGGTTCCTACTCTCTGCTCTTACTCCCACCGTCTTCAGAGCTGACAGGCAGCTGTGAGCTGCTCCTGAGAGTCAAAGACAGTGGCAGACGGGCAGGGGCATGTTTGCCTGCAAGCTTAGTGGTGAGCCTCTGGGACTGCCAGGCAACCAAGAGACAAGGGTTGCTGGCTTGCCTCCAGCCTGCTGAGCAGTCAGCCCACATCGGGATGGGTCCCCACAACCCTGAGGCCCCTGGAGTCCACCCTTTCCCAAACAGGACGTGTGGTCGTGGCAGGGTTCATGGACAGTTGCCCCGTGTGAGATCTGATTCTCAAGGATGGGGGTGGGGACACTCAAATGTGGGAGCAGGGGGCTGTGCTGCAATTCCCAAGGCTCTGAGATGAGCCGTTCTCTCCCGCTGAGCTTGAGATCTGCACTTGGGGAAGAGAGGGCGTTTAAAAATAGCATGACTGACTTGAATACCTCTGCTCCCTGCCTGCTGCAAGTCAGATCCAATTACTCTACTGACAAGAGGCTTTTAGCCCAGGGAGCCTGGCATCCTGGATGCCACTCCAGGGGGCAGGACACCATGGTACCCTAGACCCTCCTTCTCCCAGAGGGCACCCAAGGGTCCAGGAGAAAGGGACCAAGGAGAGGCAAAGATCACACACCCACACGGCCTACCCCAGGATCATCATTAGGACACATCCAGCTACTTGGTTGAATCTGGTTTCCTCAAACACCCTCCAATTGTGTTCACATTGGGTGAACCATCTTAAATATCTGACTCATGCCTGAGATTCCGCAGGAGAGCTTCACCCCTTGGGAATTCCTCTCGAAGATCCAAGTGACCCTCCCTGGGATGGGTACTGGGCCACAGTTGAAGACACACACAGAGTGTCAACTCCATGAGGCAAGACTCCCACGGTGTAGTTCACTGCTGGCACACTTGGTACTTAACTAGGGTGTGTTGAATGGACCAGTGGTAAAGGGGATTTGACAGGAAAATGCAAATGACTCCACGCAGCTCCTCTTGGTGCAAAGGTGAAAAGCCATCAACTGACCCATGTTTCCTATAAATCATGGCCACGTGGCATCACCTCATCAACGAAGGCCTAACCCAGGGGTCTCCAGGAAACGTGTCTCTTTCCTTTCTCCAGCCAGTCACTGCATCTTTCAGCAAACTTGCCCAACCCAAAGCCACCTCCGGTGACCCTGTGAACAGAGCAAAGGCTAGAGCTGCAGCTGTTTTCTGCAAGGCCTCATCCACCTTCTCCGGGAGCAGTCCTCTCCTTTCTACTCCAGTTCTCTCCCTTCCTTCAACTGTGGAAATGACTGGCTGCTAGGGGAATGCAAACTAAGAGAGCTGCCCCTGAGGAGCAGAGGAGAGAGCCTGGAGCCATCAGGCGTGTGTTGCATGTCTTGTCTCTGACACTCGTCAACTCCGCCCCATGCTTTGTCACAAGGAGCCTGTCTCAGCAACTTCCCCAGGGTGGAGACGGGGTCTTGATCATCTGCACCTGGCACACACTGGTGCCCAAGAGATGTTTAATTAATGAGTGTACGTGTGTGCGCGCGCGTGTGTGTGTGTGTGTGTGTGTGTGTGTGTGGTGGGGGTGTCCTATGAACATTACAAAGGCATATGTAGAAAATCAGGCGATTGCTTGCTGACCACTTTTAGTAGCCTGGACAGTTGAGGAAAGGATTCATAAAGCTAGTTCACCATGTGCCACGTCAGTGATGAAAATGGGGGGACAGTGGCGGTTCCACTCTCTGGGTCTGTTTCACTTCCTCTGTGATGGCTTGAACTTGTCTGTCTGTCAGAAAGGCCCTCCCTAAAGCTAAGCCCATGGATGGTTTTTGATGACAGCTCTGAGTGTTTCCGGGCAGGGCTCCAGGTCACAAGCAAGATCGAGGCCCTAAGCACCTCCCTGGGGTAAAATTCCACCAAGAATCAGGAGTCTTGTGAAGCTAACGAGTAATGATCCTGATCCTGAAGACAGAACACTGGACCTGAGGGGTCCAGTCTCAGGACCTAGGGGGCTCTGACCTTCACCATAACTCATACACCTGACTGGCCGGCTCCTCTTTCTCCATGCTGACTGTGGGGAGCCAAGTGTGTGGATGCAGAAGTTGGAAGGATGACAGTTGCTGGCATTTCACAGATGAGACATTGAGCCTCTAGAACTCTCTCATTCATGCATTCTCATTCTCTCTCTCCCTCCCTCTGAGACCAGCTGAAGAGCAGAAAAGCACAGTGCAAGGGGAGGAGCACGAAGCCCAACCCGGCGAAGCATTTGGTGCCTTAAGAAATGGAGCCAAAGCAGAGTGGGACCCTGATAGCATGTAACCTTAGAGGTGGAAGATGTATCAGCGGGGTCACCAAGGACCTCCCACCCACCACCCCTTCACCACTTCACAACTTGGCAGTCCAACTTGCTGCAACCGCAATGGAGAGGTTTGGCAATGGCAGTGAAAATCATAAATACACAACCCTTGTCAAGAGGCAACTCCATCTGGCATCCTATATGTAAATGCATACAACTCCAATAAAGATATGCGCACAAAATGTGCACCATTGCTTGTAAGTACAAAGGACTGAAACAGCCAAATGTCCATCAATAGTGAACCGTGTGTTCAGGAAACACTGTACAGCCATGAGAAAGAAAGACCATGGTCTCCAGGATGCCTTATGCCTTGAAGTGAAGAAAGCAAGGACTTGGAAAGATCCTTTGAATTCTTCATTTATAAATAGGGAGGTTAAGACACAGGGGATGAGAAATGAGTTGCAGAAAGCCATCTCTCAGTTAGAGCTTCCCTGATGGCTCAGCAGGTAAAGAATCCGGCCGCAATGCTGGAGACACAGGAGACGCGGGTTTGATCCCTGGGTTGGGAAGATCCCCTGAAGGAGGAAATGGCCATCCACTCCTGTATTCTCAGCTGAAAAATCTCACAGACAGAGGAGCCTGGTGGGCTATAGCCCACAGGGTTACAAAGAGCTGGACACAACTGAGCGATTAAGCAGGCATGCCCGTCTATTAGAAGCAGTTCTGAGCTGGGACCCAGATGACCTGATGCCCAGGCTAGAGGTCCCACCACTGCACCACAATTTCCGCCATACTCAGATGTGGCCGGGAGTCCAGAGCCCCTCAGCCTCTCCACCCCGATACTTAACAACCCAGAGGCAGCCTAGTCTTTCTCTATGAAATCCACACTTGTAGTGCCCAAGCTTTAGTCCCTTCCCTCCTGCTCTGCCCTTGACTAAATCAAGGAAGAGGGCGTCACCATCTTTCCCTGAAGATGTGCCCCAGTCTCAAAGCATCCTCTGATCCCCTGCCTTCCCACCTTCTTAGAAGATGACACCAGTCAAAGAAGACTGCTTTATTCTAGATGGTGGAGCCTGCTCCCTAGGACACCATCCTATCTGATCAGAGTAACCCATATCAATGTGCCCTTTCCCCTCGTTAAGTAGAAAATCAACTTAAGGGCTATCTTTTCTTTGGAGGCAGTGGAGCCATCCACACATCTCAGTCTTAAAGGCTTGTGGTTATAAGGAGGGCTCACATTTCTACTGGACCCACCGTGTGCCAGGCACTGTTAGCTGCATCACATATATTAACTCTGTAATCCCCAGGACCCCATGGTGTCGCTACTCTTACTGTCCCCACTTGCTCAGTGAAGAAACCAGGCACAGCAAGGGCAATGTAACCTGCCCACAGACCGACCCGAGGTAGGAACTGGCCCTGAGGGCAGCCAGGCAGTACGTAGCGAACTGAGATTTGAAACAGAAGCCACAGCTTACAAAAAGGCCTGTGCAGTGACTCACAAAACAGATAAATGGCGCAGCCGACTATCTAAGCTCAAATTCTTTTGACACCAGCTCACTCACACCCATATGTTCCAAGATAAGACCACAGACGAGCTGATCTGACAGCAATTCCAAATAGGCTTGTGTGTTCTAAAGATATGACTTCTGACTGTTCCAGCGAAGCAGTAGCTGAGCAACCCTGACCAAGACTGGGCTATAATTAACTCCAGCCCCCAAACTCCATAAGCGCCCCTTCTCTAAAGCCCCTTTTGAGGTGCCCCACGGTTTCCCAAGGTGCGTGCTCTGCCTTGCTGCAGCAGGCTAGCATGCCTGACTTTGTTTTTCTCCAGCTGTGTTCTTGGTGGTCTTGGCTGGTGGGCTTGCATGGGATGTATGCGTGTGCTGTGCTCAGTCATATCTGACTCTTTGCGATCCCCTGGACTGCAGCCCGTCAGGCTCCTCTGTCCATGGGGATTCTCCAGGCAAGAATATTGCAGTGGGTAGCCGTTTCCTTCTCCAGAGGATCTTCCCAACCCAGGTCTCCTGCATTGCAGGTGGATTCTTTACCATCTGAGCCACCAGGGAAGCCCTTCATGGGATAGACCTGGGATTTGAACCTAGGAAGTTGGTCTGTGTGCTGAGTATTCCTTTTGTATAGGTGTCCTACTCTCCAGGCTATTGTCATAGCTGCCGGTCAACCTAGCCCGAGGTCAGCCCTGGCTCTGGGCAGGAGGGAGATTGGGTCAAGGGACAGCAAGGCAAGGCCTGCTCTTTGGCAGAACCTCCCCTTCTGCCGCCTCTTCACTGTACCTGAAAGCAGACCTGCCCTTCCTCCTGCCCTCCTTCCCCTGACTCAGCAGCCTCCATGGCAGCATCTTCATCAGGCACCTCCATGGTTCCCTAGTCTTTCCAGAGCAGATGGCACCCTTGGCCTCTGACTCCAGTCTCTGCCCCTGCCATGCTGAGCTATGTCCAGGCCTCCAGATATACTGGAGCTCTGAAAGTGAAAGCGAAAGTCACTCAGGCGTGTCTGACTCTTTTCAACCCCATGGAATGTCCATAGAATTCTCCAGGCTAGAATACTGGGCAGCCTTTCCCTTCTTCAGGGGATCTTCCCGACCCAGGAATCAAACCCAGGTCTCCTGCATTGGAGGTGGATTCTTTACCAACTGAGCTATCAGGGAAGCCCTGGAGCTCTACCACCTCCAATCATCTCCCCGGGCTGTTTCCCTAGTCTGAAACATAACCCTTCCCTAAACATTCATCTGCAAAGACTTCAAAGCCCAGCTGCCACCCCACCTCTTCCAGGAAGGCTTCTCTGACCACCCCACTGGGTCTTCGCCACCCTGGATTCCTGAAGGGCCCGCCAATCTCTGTGCCTCTCCGTAGGCAGGGCTCTCCCAAGCAGCCTGTGACATTTGTGATGACACAATGCCTGTGAGCTCACCCAACCTTCTCCTGGGTGCATCTCGTCACCTCAGCTGCAGCATATGCTCCTTCCAGGCAGGAATTACCTGATATGCCTCAAGGCATCAAGCCCAGAGCCAGCTCCCAGCCTGTGCTTCCCTGCTCTTAATTTTAAAAATCCAGCTATGAATAGCAGCTGTGACTCATTTTTTTTTTTTTCCCCATGCAAGCCATGGCTGGAGCCACAGGTCTGGAAATGGCATCTGCATTAGAAGGGATTAACCTTCAACTTAAAGAACTAAACTAAACTAAACAAGACCTCATCTGCCCAGAGAGAAATTCTAGAGGGAAATGCAGCAGGTAAGCATGGTTCTGTTGGGTGACTGGATAAGGAAGGATATTTTCCAAATGTGTTGTTACATGGTTTTGTCATGGCAGAAGAAATAAAGCCATATAATAATATTAAAGACAATACGTGCCAAAGAGGAAGCACAGGTAAGCAAGCAAGCAAGAGTTAATCCCCACACCAGACGCTGGCCACAGTGTCTGGAGGGAATGTCAGGAGACTAGCTGACAGTGGAGACCCGGCTCCTCCAAAGGGCTGGGCAGGTCTGCTGCTGGATGCCTGGGCCAGAGCTGGTCTCCCTCTCTAGGGGGTGAAGGCCATGAGAGCCCTGGAAAGGGAGGCAGCAGCCTTTGTCACCAATCCCAATACTTCAAACAGCTCTCAAACATAGGAGAATTCACGCAAATCAAAGGAAGCCCAACTGTCTGCAGTAGGATGCAATTTATAGTCTTCCTATCTCTCCAAGAGGGGGCAGAGGCCGTGGCAAAAGCCAGGTTCGAGAAGGTTTTAGAAAACTCTTAAATAAGAGCTACATAAATAGTCATTTTTAAAGGGAAACTAGGCTGTTTGGGGAGAATGAGGGTGATGTCAGCAAAGACAGCCCCGCTCTGCCTCCCCTACCCCAGTGTGTCCCTGGGCTGGACGGCTAGCACCCAGAGCTGCCGGACACTGCCCTCCCTACCAAGGCCAGGGCACCAGTCAGGCCATGCCCTGGGGAGGCAGCTCCCATGGGACAGGACAGGAGCATAAGGGACCCCAACATCCAGCCTCAAAACTCGGGCTCACCTCTGACCCTTCTCTGGTCAACCTCATCAGCCAGGGTGCAGAGAGCCCCCGCCCCAGATCGTGGTGCCCCAGCTCCTAACCTGCCGCCGAGGGCAGGCTGACCTGGGCGAGGCAGGCTTCTCACGTCCCACGAGCCAGATGAGAGGCTCATGCCGAACTCTAGTCCTTACACTTTGTTCCACTCCAAGGACACCCCGTCTCGTGTTTCCTGGAACTAAGCACAGAAGGGCTGCAAATCCCTCAGGGGGCGGACTCCAGATGGCCAAGCCCAGGCAGCACCCGCAGGGTTGGGGGCAGTTAGGGGTAGGGAGCCCCCCCAAACGGGCCCCCCTCGGTAGAGTCCGGCACTCAGTGCCCCAGGGGGCTGAGGAGGGGCTGACCTAAAGCAGTGGGAGCAGCTCCTCGGTGGGATGGGCGTGAGTAAATGCTCCTGTGTGTGAGTGTACGAATGTGTGCGAGTGAGTGGGGGTGAGCATGTGTGGACGATGGGTGTGTCAATGGCTCGCATGTGTGTGAGTAGGTGAGGGTGTACATGATGTATGTTTGTGTGTGAACTCACATGTGAATGTGTGTCTGATGGGAGTGTGTGTGTCTGAGAGGAAGGTGCATGTGGATATGGATTCTGCAAGGGTAAATGCTCTGTGTGTGAATGTTCTAGTGTGTGAGTGTGTGAGGAAAGTGTATGCGTGAGTGCATAAAGATGCACTAATGTGTGTGATTGTGTGTGTATGTGTGTGGGGGTGAGTGAGTAAGGATGTCTGATTATGCATACGTGAGTGTACATGTGCTGTGTGTGGATGTGTGTGCAAAGATGCACACGTGCACACAGCCCAGTCTGCAGGTCACCTGGGAGGGAGGTGGGAATGCTGGCTCTGCAGGGGGGTTCATGGCAGGGAAGGTTGTCCACACAAATAACTCTACAGAACACCTGCCCTCACAACGGTAACCCAGACTCTCTCCCGTCAGTCAGCTCAGACCTTAAGAAGCTCTTTGGGCGTCCCACGGACACTTCAGACTCCACTCAACTGGATCAAATTGGATCTTTCTTCTCATCTGCTTTTCCGCCTGGGGATGTGCAGAGCTCACCAGGACCCGAGGACCAGGCCGGGGTCCTGGGAGCCTTCCGAGGGTTTCTCCCTGGTGCTCTCCTCCATGCTTCCTGCCCAGTCCTTCACCCGCTTTGGTTGTTTGCACCGCCTCTAGCTGGCCCCCACCGGCCTCACGGCCTCCACTGTGTCTGCTGCTCCCGTTGTCCCCGGTATCCCCACCTGGGCCACTACTGTGGGCCTCGCTGGCCCCTCCTCCCAAAAGGCCTGTATTACCACACACGCTTCACCAGGCTGCCCTCCAGGAGTCAGCCCATCCACGGCCCCCAGTCCAAGCTCCGCGCCCCCCAATCCAAAAGCACCAACTGACAATCCATTTTCACATTGATGCCCACAAGGCATCTCCCACAGGCACTCCGACTGCCAGGCAGCCCTCAGAGGGGAAGGCTAGCTCTCCTCTCATCTAGAAACTCCACGACAGGACACTCAACAGATCACTCAATTTCTGCATCCCAGAGAGCAGCAACCCAGTCCGCCATACTATACACAGTAGACGGTTCCAAAATAATCAGCGCATGTGAAGAATCAGCTCTGACACAAGAAGGAATTCTATGATGAACCTCACCACCCCTGTCCCAGAACAAAATAGGTTTTGCCATATTAGACTTAGAGTTAAGCTCAGCTCTGCAGAACAGTAGAAAGTACACGGACTTTGAAACAAAACAAAGCCGGACATGAATTCTACATGTATCACATAGCCATCCCAACTGTGTGACCTTGAGTACCTCCCTTGCTGCTGCTGCTGCTGCTGCTGCTAAGTCACTTCAGTCGTGTCCGACTCTGTGCGACCCCATAGACGGCAGCCCACCAGGCTCCCCCGTCCCTGGGATTGTCCAGGCAAGAACACTGGAGTGGGTTGCCATTTCCTTCTCCAATGCATGAAAGTAAAAAGTGAAAGTGAGGTCGCTCTCTTCGCAACCCCATGAACTGCAGCCCACAAGGCTCCCTTAACTTCCCTGGATTTCTCAGTTCCTCCAATTCAAAAATGGGGCTAGCAATCTCTACTTCATCAAGTTTAGTGGGCGTGAAAAGACATAGGAATACCAAAAGCATAGCACATCTGACACAAAGCAAGTGTTTAATACCTGTTACTTTCCTTCTGTTAACCTTTCTCCTGCCCTTGACCTACATCCATCCAATTAATGAGAATTCATTCTAAGTTCAAAAGAGTAAGGGAGCCACTCCCCACATTCACTGAACTGTGTCTTCCAACTATGTTAAATTATAGTGCAGCACAAGCAGGGATCTTGTGGCTCAGCTGGTAAAGAATCCACCTGCAATGAAGGAGATCGGGTTCGATCCCTGGGTCGGGAAGATCCCCTGGAGAAGGCAAAGGCTACCCACTCCAGTATTCTGGCCTGGAGAATTCCATGGACCTTATAGTCCACGGGGTCGTAAAGAGTCGGACACAACTGAGCGACTTTCACTTTCACAAACAGGGAACTTGCTGATGGGATCCCAGAACTACTGCCCAATTCATGAGGAGCAAGAATCACAGCAGAGGAGCCGATGTTTCAGACTGTAAATTGTGTTTCAATTTTCCCATAGGGAAAAGGATGAAAATCCAGAAACTTTACACTAGACTATAAAACACTTTGACAAATTTGTGATGGATTTTTAAATGGTTTGTGATGATTTAAAAGGGAAGGGAGAGTAAGAGGGGACTGATCATCCCCAGGGACCAGCAAGTTCCCTCAAAAATGGGCTTCTGTGATGGGGTTCCCTGGGTTGGGAAACGAAGGACACCAGAATGTAACGGATCTGATTTTCACCAGGCACCTAACACATTGCACAAGGAAGCAGGCAATAAATATCCACTGTACTGAATGAGTGAGAAAACTGAATTAGACTGTTATGAAATGTTTGTAGATAAAAATGAGAAGTGCCATCTGGGTAATAGATACTACACTTAGGTGAGTTGGTCCAATGAATGTTAGCAATGTCAACCCACAGGAAGGAAGGGAGGAGACAGAGGCTCTCTTCACAGCAAATGGTAATCGTCTGCGGACAGCCTTGGCCTGTCCGCATTCCCACCAGTTACTTGACGGGAAATCTACAGTCTGATTTATAATCAAGTTTAAATATATTCTAACCTGGGAGGGATGGACCTTTTGCTAGGTGACAGACTCTGGCTTCCATGAGATTCCAGCGGCCTAGAAGCATGAATAAACCAACAAGACGAAATCTCATCAGCACAGATGAGAAGCCACAGTTTTGTTCAAAAACCCTGCCTGAGGGCTGGAGAGGAGACCTGCTTGATGGCCCCAAAGGGAGCCAGGGGTTCTCAGCATGACTAGCTTAACAGCAGCCATGGGACTTGGCTCAAAAAGCACACACAATTTTTCCTTTTTTTCAGACACACTGCACAGCATGTGGGATCTGAGCTCCCTGACCAGCAGAGTCTTAACCACTGGAGCACCAAGGAAGTCCTGGTTCACAGTCTTAACATCAGTAATGAAATTCATGGCACTAAGGCCAGAGCAAGCGCCCTCCAGTGCCCTGAACACCAGGGAGGTTCACAGCATGTGGGAGCACTGGGGCCCATCTTCAGCCCCCAGAGGGACCGTCCTGGACAAAGAGCACGTGATTTCTATACAGCTCCATACAAGTGAGTAGAGCTTAGGGTTGCCAGTTAGTAAACAAAGATACAGGCTGCTCAGTTAAATCTGAATTTCAGAGAAACAATAAGTGGCTTTTTAGTATAAAAAATGTCACATTCATGACCTAGAGGGGGGAGACGGGGGGATGGGAGGGATGTTCAAGAGGAAGGGGATATCTGTATACTTACATCTGATTCATGTTGATGTACGGCAGAAACCAACACAACATTGTAAAGCAATTATCCTCCAATTAAAACTAAATTTTTTAAAATGTCACATGCAGTAATTGGGACATACTTGCTTTTAAAAATCCATTCATTTTTTGCCTGTGATTCTAAATTTAACTGAACATCCTGTATTTTATCTGGCAGCCCCAGTGAAGCTGGGGTCAGAGAATAGAATTTAGAGAAAGGCAGATTCCAAGTATAAAATCGTAACAGCCCATAGCATGTAGTGCATGCTCGATATGTAGCTGATCTAATACATGAATTAATAAGGGATCAAAAGACCTAGCCAACAGGGAAGAGATGGTTTCACAGATGCATAAAGAAAGCGAAAGTGTCAGTCACTCAGTCGTATCCAACTCTTTGTGACCCCATGGACTCTAGCCCACCAGGCTCCTCTGTCCGTGGGATTCTCCAGGCAAAAATACTGGAGTGGGTTGCCAATTCCTTCTCCAGGGGATCTCCAGGGATTGAACCCAGGTCTCCAGCATTGCAGGCAGTTTCTTTACCACTGAACCACCAGTATACATATAAACCCATCCAATTGTATAGTTTAAATATGTGCAGTTTAATATTTTTTTTATGGAGGAGGGAAGACTGGTTTGCCTCACTTTTTCCTAGACAAAGTTGTTGGGCAGCAAGGAGAGGTTTTCCTAGTTTGCATCAGATTTATGATTTCCAAATTCTTTTCTGTGTAAATTGATTTTACTGAGAGCCCCACCCCCAGCATAGAGCAAATAAAAGCAGATGGCCCCTCCCAGAGCGTACAGCTCCCCACATTGGCAGGAGATGCTTGTCGTCAGCTGGACTCCTGGACCCTGCATGGGGACTTCCTGCTCTATCTGGGGACCCTAGGGGGCAACACCTCCAAGGGCTTCTCAAGTCTAAGGTCCCAGGTGCCAGGAAGACCCACTAGGGTGTGGCCGTGATTTGTCACTTTAAGGGCAGCCCTACAGGTGGCTGACATTGTTAAAGAGGGTTTAGTGGGAAGACCACAGGACAAGGTGAGACCTATGTGCTTTCTGTCTGCCTTCTGACCCAGGTGTGGGCCAGGCCAAACACCCCAAGTAGCAGGGTGACCCCGGGCCAGTCACTTAACCGTCCAGAATGGGACTAGGTGCTTGCTCGAGTCCTTTTGTACCCTCATGCTCTTGGACCCATTACTACAGAATTTAAATACAAAGAGTTTTCCACATTTCTCCAGAAAGATTTCAGAGCGATCTGGAAAATTCCACAATAAGGAAAAAAATGTCCTTGAGTGACACCAGCTGGTTAAGAAGTGGAGGGTGGGAGAAACGCTGCTACGTGGTGGCCAGCGACCACCTCGACTGGAGTCTGTGGATCTGCTGAGTTAGGTGCGGCTGACAGAGCGAGTGGGGACCCCAGGCCAGGCCTGGGCTGGCGTGGCCGGTGAAGTGGCTCCCTGGGCAGTGGGCCCATGGCTCAGGTCCACGCTCTCAGACGGGGCCTGGTAACAGGCTTTGCCCTTGCCTCTGAGCAGGACCGAGCAGCCCCTGGGGGCCCAGGCCCAGCCTTCTGTGCTCTCGCCTCTCTCTGGTTTCTAGGTTCATGTCCCACAGTTTCGGGACTATCAGCCTGCCCACTTTACCGCCCCACTTGTCTTATGGGGGTGTCTGGCCTTCCAGCATTTCCAGTACAAGGCTTGGCTTTGATGGTGACAATCTTTGCCTGTAGCATCTTCAGTCTCCCCATAGCCCATGCCCCAACCTCTTCCATCTGCCCATCCAAAATTTGCTCTCCCCAATAAACTCTTGGTTGGAGTGGGGATTATAAATGCCACCAAGCTTAATCCTGAACCCTTATCAGCATATTTTACTCAACAGAAGACCAAGGAAGGAGGAATGCAAACAGCTGGAGGGGCAGGATCTAGTGACAGGGCTGCTGACAAGCTGGCACAGTCCAGGCTGCGTTCAGACCTAGGGAGATGAAACAGCATTCATGGGAGGCTCAGGCCACGGCCCTAACGGACGCAGAAATGTTCTGAACAACTGGGGACTGTGCCAATAGAGGTGGCATTCCAGTTGCTCTATGCAGGCACTGTTTCTCCCTGCTTCTGCAGGTCACACAACCTTACAAACTGCCCGTCGTTAGACCGAAGGTCCCCGTTTGACCTGAGTCATAACGTAACGGCACTCTCTTAGCAGGTCAGAAAGAAGCCAGAAGAGTTCTTGATAAACTCACGGCGATGGGCTGGGAAGCTGCTGGGTGCCCCGTCCCTCTTCTGAGGGACCCAGAGAAGTGGGAGGTCAGGTCTCTGCCGTCCGGGCAGACTCTGGCCAAGCTCAGGTACAAAGACATAGTCAGAGTGAAGAGCTCAGAGAAGAGAAGCTCGTGACAGAGGAGAAATACCCGGCCCATTCTCAAAAGTCAGGGCTAGAGCTCACGAGTGAAGCCAGGACTTCCGACGATGAGAAATGAAGCCAGGTGAAGGACAGGAGAGGGGGTCAGGGTCCCAGCCTGAGTTCGGAGAGGTGGTCTCTGAAAGCCAGAGTGCCCAGCACCCCAGGGGCCTGAAGATCAGAGCCCTGAGTCTGGGCCTGTATCTGCTCCTCCCTAACCCTGCAGGCCACCCTCCCAGGAGTGCTGAGGCGGGGACGGAGGAGTCATGGCATGAGGGTTGCTCGGCCCCTCCTGTCTCAGGCAACAGACCCCTTGATGGCAGCAGCTTTAAGTCTCCACAGATCGCCTGGAGCTGGACTGCATGCCCTCAGTTCAACAGCAGGTGGACCGCCTGCCATTCAAGACCCACCAGGCCCACAGCATCACTCCAGCCCTAGCCTTCCTCCTCCTCAAACTTGCCCTGACCTCCCTTCTCTGTGTCCCTCCTGCCCTGACTTCCAGGCCACACCTTCTGACACCTCATGGGACCCTGTCCATCACGGCTGGCCGGTGGTCTCCCCTGTGGCAGATTCATGTCCTCACCAATGGTGGGCACCTTGGGGGCAGGGGGGTAGGTTTCTTCTGCTGGACCATCCAGAGCTTCTGGCAAAGGTTCAGGCCACCTAACAAAAATTGGCACTTAACACTCCACAAAACATGACTGGGCTCCTAGCGTTGTTCATCCCTCTCCCTGCCTCCTTCCTCCCACCCTGGCCACTGCCCATGACCCCGCCTCCACACACACACACACACACACACGCACCCTGCTACCTCCCCAAGACCCTGCCTACACACACACACACACTCACGCTCTGCCACGTCCCCATGACCCCCACCTCCACACATACAAACACATCCACACACACCCTGCTATCTCCCCAAGACCCTGCCTACACACACATACACACACTCCACACACCCCCGCCCTAAATTCAACATGGTGATCTTCACTCTCAGTCACCACTGAGAAAACACGCACACTGGTCTGATTCTTCTCTGATCTGGAGGAAATCTCCCTTTACCTCCCACCCCCAGGCTCCACTCCTGACCCTGGGAAAGGCTGAAGGTAGAGATGAGGGAGAGGAATGATGTCTAATTAAGGTCCCTTCCTTCCTCCCCCAACCTGGAGGGCAGGAAGGAGGGACACCTCCGAGGCAAACCTCAGAGACTCCAGGCAGCAGGCAACTTCCTGTTTCTAAGAACCTGGGTTTTGAAAGTCTTCTCCGGTCCTAGCCGCCCTTGCACAGACGGCTTATGGGGAATCTGTAGCCAGTCTCAGATTCCTCTCCCAGAGCTCGCAGGCTTTCAAAGGAAAAGAGAAGCCAGCAGGCTGTCAAGACAGCCGCCAGCTTTGACTAAATGGAGCCATTTGGAAAAGCAGCAGAAAATCCACCCGATCCACGTGTTGCCAAGACCAGGGACAAGCTTCCAGAGCTCCCGGCCTCCACCGTGCCCTTCCGTACACGGTCCAGGCGCTCACAGGTGTGGTTTGCAAAGACAGCACTTTCCAAGCTGTCTGGATCCCTTCTCTGGAGCCCCCATCAGTCATGCCGACCTTTGGTGATAGTCCTAACAGCCGGGTTGAGAACTGGACAGCCTCCTAACTCTCTTGGATTAAGTAGGGATGAACTCAACAGACAGCGGGTACTTAACAAAGACCACTGAAGGCAAGTTACACTGAATTGACTTCAGGTAAAGTCATAGAATTAATTTCGTATTTAACAATTGGCCGAGAACCTCCTTGGTGCCAGGCACACGCTAGATTCTTAGAACTCAGGAGTGAACAAAATCCTTATCCTCAAGGAGCTCACCATCCTGAGAGGTGTGTCCAAGTGGGAAGAATCTCACAGGAGTCTGAAACTTCTAGCATTACCCTCCCCCTCTCACTAACCTCCAGAGGTTGAGATGGATGCCAGCTGAGCACCAGGAGAGGAGGAAGACAGAGGTGGCCTCAGCTTCCCCTCCCCTCCTCCACTCCCTTGCAATGTGACTCTGTAGCCGTTCCCATTAAGAGGCTAAAATCTGGGATAGCTTGGTGAAATTTTTTGGCCAACGTATGTGTATGCAAGTGCTCAGTCTCTCAGTCGTGTCTGACTCTTTGCGACCCCACAGACTGTAGCCCGCCAGGCTCCTCTGTCCGTGGGATTTCCCAGGCAAGAATATTGGAGTGATTGGCCATTTCCTCCTCCAGAGGATCTTCCTGACTCATGAATCAAACTTGCGTCTCCTGCACCGCAGGTGGATTCTTTACCCCTGAGCCACCTGGGAAGCCCAGCATAAGGCAGAAGAAGTGACTGTTCCCAGTTCCAAGCCCGGGCCTCAGAAGCCCTTGCACATTTCTTCCCTCTCTCTCTCTCTCAGATTCTTGCTTTCCTTGTAAGCAAGCCTGAGCTAACCTACTGGGTGATGAGACGGCAGAGAACAAAGCGGAGACAGCCCTGTCATCCCAGCCAAGGCCATAGCTGGTGGCAGAGTCCAGACAAAGAGCAGGAAACCACACAGGCATGGGTCCCGCTGAGCTGCCATGGAGCCAGAACTGTGCAGGTTTCCCAGAGAATCATGAGCTGTAATAAGTGATTGCGTTCTCTGCCACTGGTGTTGGTTGACATTAGGCAGCAGATTGTGGCTCTAGCTACTGACTCAAGCCCTATTGCAGGAGAGCAGGCTTACCTCCCAGCTACTTCCCATTCCCGCCTGGCCTGGGGAAGCCTCAGAAGGGCTGGGATCCTTGCGTTGCCACCTACCAGTTCACTTCTCCAAAACTCCAGCTTGGGCATGTCCCCAGGTGAACACCAGGTGAGATCCTGGGCAACTTGGAGCTTAAAGAGGGACTCAGATGTCATCCTCTGCTGCCAAATATCAGGGTAAAATGATGGACTCTGGTGTCAAAGACCTAGCTCTGTCATTTATTAACTGTAGGTAAGTTAACTTAACTCACTCAGCCTCTGTGAATTCATCTGTAAAGTGAAGATGATGAGAAAGCTGGTTCCTCCAAGGACTGACGTGAGATTTACATGAGATGACATGTGTAAAGCAGCGGTTCTCAAGTGGGGACGATTTAGCCCCTCGGGGGACATTTGGCAATACAGGGAGATTTTATTGATCACCGCAAAGTGAGACAGGGTGGGGGCAGGGGGGACAGCTGCTGCCGCTGGCACCTAGTGGAGAGAGGCCAGGGCGCTGCTAAGCATTCTACGATGCAGTCAACCCCCGCAGTAACGAATCATCCAGCCCCAAATGTCAAGGGTGCCAAAGGAGACAAACCCCAAGCTCTGTAGCCCTGGTTCCAGGCACATTGCAAGCAAGCAGCCGTGGAAGTGGGCACACAGACCTCTGGAGAAGCGGGGCTCCCAGACCCCAGCACGCTTCCTGGGAGGTTCAGGGAAAAGCACCAATGGCAAGTTGGGTACTGATACTAGCCAGTCCACTTTCTGTCTTTGAGTCCATCTGCCCTGTGTGTGCTAAGTCGCTTCAGTCATGTCTGACTCTTTGCGACCCTTTGGACTGTAGCCCACCAGGCTCCTCTGTCCATGGGATTATCCAGGTGAGAATACTGGAGTGGGTTGCCATGCCCTCTTCCAGGGAATCTTCCCAACCAAGGGATCACACACCCAGGTCTCTTAGGTCTGCAATGGCAGGTGGGTTCTTTACCACTTCCCCGGATGAAGGGAAGCCCTCCATCTGCTCTGAAGGTCCGTAAATGGGAGTCTAGCTAGACTGGACAGATTTTAAGTGTCAGCTTGAGTTCCAACAGGGAGACGACATGTCTGAGTTTCTGGCAGTTAAGATACTATGGCCCAAAGGTAGCCACCCTGATGGTCAAGCTGCGGCTCTCACATGCACCCCAGAAAGCCTATACTTCCACAGTGAAAGCAGGCACGCACCACTTTATAAAGAACACCACTTTATGTTCATGTCTTCACCCTGTTTAAAGTCTGTAGGAGGGCCCCACCTGTCCCACCACCCCTCATCGTTTGCACCCAAGTGAGAAAAGGTTTCTGGAGGAAAGAAATGAAGGAGAGTCTGGCTTGTGGGAGTGCTCCCTCCACATCCTCCCCACAGCAGGAAGCCAAAGAGGAAGGTCTGAGCGCCTGAGACAAGCTCTCCCTGCCTCCCAGCAGCCACCCCACTGGAGCCACCTGGATCCCTGCCAGGCAGTGGGCACCTTATCTCTTCCAAGTCTCACATCAGCCAAGATTCAGAAGGGTTACGTAATTGCATCTTTGTAGCGCTCAGTCGGTAAAGAATCTGCCTGCAATGCATGAGACCCTGGTTCGATTTCTGGATAGGAAGATCCCCTGGAGAAGGAAATGGAGAAAGAAATACCCACTCCAGTATTCTTGCCTGGAGAATCCCATGGACAGAGGAGCCTGGCAGGCTATGGTCCATGAGTTCGCAAGAGTTGGACGTGACTTAGTGACTAAACCACCACCAAGTAACTGCACAGATAGTAGCAGAGACAGGCTTTGAACCCTGGACTGCAGACTCCAGAGCCCAGGTGGGCGACATGAGTTCTCACGACTTCCAGGCTCTCCAAATCGTGACTCCACAGTCCTTTCTACTTAATGGATTATCTATCTTCCCGCTGACCCAGCACACTAGCCAGTGTCCCTGAGGATTGGGGCATGGCTTCCCTGGGTGGAAGGTTTTAGAACCTGGAGGATACATCGAGATTTAAGAAGCATTTAGAATAAGAGGACATCAGGTCTGAGACCTCACACTTTGATGAGTTAAACAGCCTGGGGTCTGGCTCTCGTCCTGCCTGGAGGGCAGAAGAGGGGCCCTGGTCCAGACAGAGTGCAAGGCTTAGAGGAAAAGTAGAGAGAGCCTCCCAGTGCTGAAGACCAGGTTTCTAAAACCCCAGGAGGGAGGGAGAGAGGGACAGCAGTGCAGCCTGGGGCCTGACCTCCAGAAGACCCTGTTTAGGCAGCTAAACGAGGAGGATGTCACCCATCAGATGTGACCCGGTCAACTTCCCAGGGCCCTGGCCCAGCCCTCTCAGCCAGGACCATCCTGTTGCCCAGAACAGGAGCTGGGAGGATTCATTCAGAGAAACTTCTCAAACTTCACCAGATGTTGGCAGGGTGGTACTGTGGGCACGTCCTGTAGACAAGTGTTAGAATTCATACCCCAGGGCCCTTTCTTGGTGCCATGTCCACCTTGAAGCGGGAGCATGCAGTGAGCCTGGCTCTGTGCTCGGTCCTTCCCACTGATGGGCTGTGCACTGCACGCACAGCCCCAGAGAGGATGGCTCAGCTGACACACAGCAAGCTCCTGAGGGCGCAGCCTCAGGGCTGAAAGAGCCAATTTTTGTGAACACCACCCCCGAGGAAGTGCTCATGAATGGTAAACGGGGAAAAATGAAGAGAGAAGTGGTGGCCCTGTGTAAGAAGGCTTGACTGGCGCTGTTTTGTCCTCAGCCCCGTGAGCTAGGAGCCCCGTGCTCAGCCACCAGCGGGCCAAAGCAGAGCTCGATTCAAATCTAGTCCAGCACACTTGCAGACCATTATACACTGTGAAGTATTTCCATTGTGCTCATTGCTTTCAAGAGTTTCAATGACACTTTCCTACCTGGTGGCGGTTTCCAGTCAATAAAGATCTCCCTTATTGAAAAATCCCTCCCATTCATTGAATGCTTCCTAAATTATTTATATTCATCCTCTCATCTGATCCTCATGTCCCTGTGAGCATCCATGCCCACATCCTACAGGTGAGGGACAGTAACTACCCAAGGCCCAGGGCTTCCAGCTCAGAAGTAGACAGCAGACCAGTCTGCAGTTCTGACCCCCGAGTAGCATTCCCTCTCTCCGCCCTAGTCTTAGATTCCACACGCCATCAGCAGCCATGGACGGAGCAGGTGGATTCATTGTCCAGCACGGGGGTGGGGCAGAGAGAGAATAGAAGACCCTGGCCTATTTCCATTGCTCAGAGAAGGGTCCATTTCACAGAAAGTGGGAGGTCCGCATGCTTTATCTCTGAGTTCCCCAGAAAATAGAATATACATGCCAGGGCTTCCATGAAACCAGCCACCCGACCTGAGGACACAGAGGCAGTGACCCATCTCAACCTCTGTCACCTGCCCCCAGACCACGAATGGCTGATGGAGTCATTTTCCTTAGAGATCCCCACCCCGGCTTAACCTTCCACATTCCTGGGCCGACTCCACCCTGGGGAGGTGGGGGCAAGCAAGTCACAGGGTCCAGAGGAGACTGAGGGAAGGCTGAGGGGCCTGTTGGCTGAGGAAGACGGGGGAGATTCAGACTGTTCCCGTTTCCATCACCTGTGGCCCTCTGACTGCGGGTGCGGGCAGGGGGGTGGGGGGCTCCCTCCCACCCCATCCCCTGCGGGGGGTGGGGGGCTCCCTCCCACCCCATCCCCTGTGGGGTGTGGGGGGGCTCCCTCCCACCCCATCCCCTGCGGGGTGTGGGGGAGCTCCCTCCCACCCCATCCCCTTGTCTCCACCAACAAAATAAAAAGCTTGAGCCGGGTGATTCTGATATGCTTCGTTTTCTATAAACACACGATATGTCTGTCTCTTAATATTACCCACAGGAATTTATCAAGAGTGTCTGGAACTTACAGTGATGTTTCATTTATTAACCTTGTTGAGAAAGGTTCACATAAGAGAATTTTCCCCATAACAGAAACTTATCCCTTTAATCTCCATCGTTTAGGATGGAAACCTTTCCTAAATGCTCACACGCTTAGCTTGCCTAGCTCCTTAAACAGTGACCAAATACCGTGTTCCCCTTCCCGTTTCCTTGGGGTCAGAATCATCTAACAGCACATAACGGGATGGGACGACTGTCCCCCATCCTCCCCCGTGCCTGTCTTCCCTCTTGTCTTCCCACAACAATTTGTTGTGGACTATAAACTACATAAACAACAGAAGAAATCCAGGAAACTGGGCCCCAGAGTCAAGCGCCTGAGCTCCATGATAACTATTTCAGTGTTTTGTGGCTTTTTTTCTTTTCTTTTCTTTTTTCCACCTCTGTGTTCACAGATCTGTTTTTGACCACCCTGAGAGGGGTGTTAAATTTTCACTCACATCCACCTCTCCACACAAACCCATCTCCTGGAGTTCTCTAGGTTCACGCCTCACTCTGCGAAATGCAACTTTCTCTTTTTCCATAAAACCACCTTCCAAAAGAGCTGCTTTTTCATGTGGTTAGGATTTGGTAGGCTCACGCATGCTCACGCCCACCCCCCAACACACACACACCACACGCCCACCTGAGAAGCCTAAACCACCAGAGCGAAAAGTCACCGTAAAGACCAGCGACCCCACAGACCCCGCCAAGGGCAGCTTTGTGTGGTGCCCGCCCGCTGCTCCGCAGCCCTTAGTCATGGCTGAGGCAAACCCTGAAATCTCATCACCTCATTTCTTTCTGCTCAGCCTGCAGGCCCCATAGTGTGTTTCAAAAACAAACTGTTCTGGATAATTGAGCAGCTTATGCCTTTAAAGGGTCCTGGGACCAATTGCATCTAGAAAGCAGTGGGTTTTAAAAGGTCCAAGCTTGTGCTGTGACAGTGAGTGATGAATTTTGAAGGGATACATGGTGGTGGGCTTCCCAGGTGGCACTGGTGGTAAAGAACACATCTGGCAATGAAGACCTAGGACACTTGGGTTCAATCCCTGGGTCGGGAATATCCTCTGAAGGAGGGCATGGCAACCCACTCCAGTATTCTTGCCTGGAGAATCCCATGGACAGAGGAGCCTGGCAGGCTACAGTCCATAGGGTCGCACAGAGTTGGACACCACTGAAGCAACTTAGCACGCACGCACAGGATACCCACAGGATATGCCAAAGTTACCAAGCTAGACCCAAGCACCCTCGACAATACGTTACTACCTGGTTACCTCTTTTCATCTCCTGGCAATGATTCTATTAGTCACTGAGCAAGCCTTTCTCCGTCTCCCAGCCTCATGCTCATGTGTCAAGTGGGGGACTTAATCTAGATCAAGAATGGCAAAGAGGCTTGTATGGAACTTATGTGCCAACTCAGATCTTGGAACATCCTGGCCTGCGGTCCTGCAGTTAGAAGAATTCTGACGCTGCCTCCAGGCTTGGGGGAAAACTGCCGTGGTCAATTAAGATATCTGCTGCCGTCCCGGGAGCCGCTTGGCAGCCCGCTGTCCCTGTGACCAGTCAATGCCTAAGGTCACCTTCTGCTTCAGGAGTCTGCTTTCCGGGCCCTAAGCCTAGGGTTTCAAAAGTCCTCGACGGTGGAGACTGGAAGGCTCTCCCTTGGCTGCAGCCGCCTCAGAGCGAGTTGCCTGGGTGTCTGTCTGCTCCGGATAGTGAGCCCTGCGCCACCGACCTATCCGCCCACTTGCTCGGCTCCAGGCCTCTGCCAGCTCTGTGACACCGCCCTCACTCCCTACCTTCCAGACCTGCGTGCGTGCGTGCATCCTAGATCACTTTAGTCATGCCCGACTCTGTGTAACCCTATGGAGTATATAGCCCACCAGGCTCCTCTCTACATAGGATTCTCCAGCAAAAATACTGGCGTGGGTTGCCAAGCCCTCCTCCAAAGGATCTTCATGATCCAGGGATCGAAACTGCGTCTCTTACGTCTCTTTCATTGGCAGGCGGGTTCTTTACCACTAGTACTATCTGTGAAGCCCCCCAGACTGCACTTGGGTGGAACTGGAAGCACAGGGGTTTTCCTGCTTTGGACAGCCTCCAGGGAACTTTGGCACTGAGGTTTGGACTGATTTCTCCCCTACACATCCTGGAATACTGCAAGTTCTGTACGCACACCCTGCCCCAGAGCTAAGCTCTGTTTTCACACTGGACTGTCTTTCAAAGACATCCTCTGTCCTGAGGAAAGGCGTCTTCCCATCCTCAGAGAAACCCAGGAGCTGCACCGGAAGCATGTGTTTGGGTCAGGACAGAGGCTTATTTTGATGCAGGTCCTCATGTGAACCTCCCACACCCACCATGGGACTCTCTAGAGGTGAGGCCTGGTTATCTTTTTCCACAAGGTGAGAACCACAAGGTATCATGTAAATTGTCTGCTGAGCTGCCCCGACCATAGCATAGGGCCCTGTGCTAACCAGACACGGCAAAACATCACTATGGGAGACCAGCAGGCATCACTGTCTCCCTGATCTGCCACTCTCAACAGTGTGGTAAGAAATGAATTCAGTGTGTTTGCAGTGGTGCCTGGAGTGCGCCAGCCTCCAGCACTGCTCATAAACATCAATGTCCTTCCTCCCCTTTGTTACTCTTTAACTTCTCCTATACTACCCAAAACCTGCTCACTTGCCAAAGGATCTAGAAACCAGAAACCCCCCAAATGACCAGCCTGCTGTGGACAGGAAGAAGAAGAAAATGTAGGAAAGGAAACAGAATCTTCCTCTGAGAGTTTCATGCCCAGGTGTCCACTCCACACCCTGGATCTTTCTATCTACAGAAAAGAGAATCTGCACTTAACTGGCAACAATTAGGGGTAGGGAGCAGGGCTGTTTCTGTTTACTGCTCATTCATGTGGGCATGAAATGGGCTTTTAGTAATCGTCTATTGGATGGATGGAGGTATGGATGGATGGAGGGATGGTTAGGTGGTTCATGGATGGATTGAAATCAAGACAATATACCATAGAACGAGACCTGGATTCCTTTGCTGGCCCCAGTGCTTAGTGGCCCTAGAAGAAAACTGATATTAACCTTTATGAGCTACTGCTTCCTGTTAAACAGTGCTGGTTATATATGCCACAGCCCCATCTTGGTGGATGGGAGCTTCCCTGGAGGCCCAGTAGTAAAGAATCTGCCTGCAGTGCGAGAGCCACAGGAGATGCAGATTCGATCCCTGGGTTGGGAAGTTCCCCTGGAGGAGGGCATGGCAACCCACTCCAGTATTCTTGCCTGGAGAATCCCACGGACAGAGAAGCCTGCTGGGCTATAGTCCATGAGGCCGCCTAGAGTCAGACCTGACTGAAGCAACTGAGCGAGCACATGCATCTCATAGTAGGAGTCTGTGCCTCTAACAGGATCACCGCATAACAGCAGTACTTGGTAGATGACCAAATTACACAAACGCCAGAAGGGATGGTGATGATAATGACCAAGCTCATCAATACTTCACAGAGTAGCTGGGTGTCAGAGTCTCTAGATCCTTGTACAAGGATGGGGAAACTTATCATTCAGGTTGCTTCACCAGGTTGGGCACTGAGGCAGCCAGTTCAGTTCAGTTCAGTTCAGTCGCTCAGTCATGTCCGACTCTTTGTGACCCCATGAATCACAGCACGCCAGGCCTCCCTGTCCATCACCAACTCCCTGAGTTCACTCAGACTCACATCCATCAAGTTGGTGATGCCATCCAGCCATCTCATCCTCTGTCGTCCCCTTCTCCTCCTGCCCCCAATCCCTCCCAGCATCAGAGTCTTTTCCAATAAGTAAACTCTCCGCATGAGGTGGCCAAAGTACTGGAGTTTCAGCTTTAGCATCATTCCTTCCAAAGAACACCCAGGGCTGATCTCCTTTAGAAGGGACTGGTTGGATCTCCTTGCAGTCAGGAGGAGGATAAATCCTGGCACCATGGGGACCCATTTCCTTCTCACCCATGAGAACATTCCCCCTGATTGGATGGGCCAAGGCATTTGCCACCAACGCCCCACAAGGCCATGAGTGGACCCTAATACCTTTTTTTAGCAAAACAACTGAGAGGCAGGTCCAGATGGCAGCGGAGGTCCCTCCTGTGGATGTGGGGTCCAGTGAGCCAGAGGATCAGAGCTGGCAGACACCACCATGAGGTCATCTAGCCCCATACCCTCATGTTATAGAGATAATTTTCCAGTCTTCTTGGCACGTATTAATAGCAGTAACTCCTCCAGCCCCAGACACCTCACTGAGCTCAGCTGAAACAATTATTACTCATAGAGGAGGGGGAAGGTCACTTCTCCAAGAGGAAGACAAACCCTGGATTTATTAACTCATGACCTCCAGTGGGTCCTGCCAAAACCACAGGAGGGGAGTGAGGGGCTGGGGGCTGGGTGGTGGTGGAGAAGCTCTGGGATGAGGTGATGGGTGCTCGGCTCACACGCCAGAGAATGAGAGCTAACACGTTCTGCTGAGGGGCTGTGGGGCTTGTATTTAGATTTTCTTTCTGTGCATCTTAAAACAAGGCTCGCCTTCCTTCCAATTATCATCAGAGCAGAGCAGTGCTCTAAATCTGGGGATTTAGAGGCTCCAGGGATAGTAGGGTCCAGTAGGTTCAGCAGAGCCAGCCTGGAAAAAGTCCCAGTCTCAGCCTCAATGACCTTGTACAGCACTTCCTCTTCTGACCCCTCCCTGCACACACACACACGTGCGCACACAGTCTTCCTAGTGCTCAGAGGCCCCCAGACCAGACAGTCAGTCATCAGTCATTTACACTCAATAATAGAGATACACTCCCCCTTTCATCTCCCGAGAAAACACACCATGCTCCTCTCATTTCTGTGCAATTTCATTTAGAGCCCAGGAAGCAGGTGTAATTGTGGGATAGGATGGACCCGCCTGGCCCCTGACATCACATCACCCAGGCAACCATAGTTTCCAAGCCAAGAGAAAAGAGCTGGCACCAGTGTGGCGAGCAGGATCTCAGAGAACCTGGGCCAGCGAGAGTAGGACTATCTCCCGTTGGAACTTCAAAGGGGCACCAACCAAGAAGTTGAAGATAGCCCTGGAGACTATTCTGGAAATCTCCGAGGGGGAGGGAGTAGGGTCAACGTATGTGCTGGTGCCGTCTCTAACAGGCACAGAGATGTCCTGTGAGGGGATGCATGGAGCTGAAGCAGCCGTGTGCCCTGGCACTGGCTGTGATTGCTGGCGTGGGGGAGCCATGTCCGCATCATCCATGCAGAGGTGCAGAATGAGCTGGCCTTGACACCCTGGGGAAGAAGTAGAAGGCAGAGGCAGGCCCCCTCTCCATTGCAGGCTCTTGTGCTTCACGGGGCATCAGAGTGAGTGCGTCTGCTTACATAGGAGGTTTATGTGTGCTGGGGCAGGGGTACAGTGGGTAATAAGTCCACAGGAAAAATTCAAAGAGCGAACACTGGATTTGAGAGAGGACAGAAAATAGGGACTAGAGGTGTTTCAATAAAGAAGAGGTCCTCGAGCCCCAGTTCTGGGCAGAGCCCTGAAGGAGAAGGTCTCTCTGATGAAAGGAAGTAAAATCCCAGGCACTTATGCACAGACACACCAGCTGTGGGTCCCTGGGGGGTCTGGGCACCTATGGGAACCTCCCGAGACTCAGGTATCACAAAATACTGAGATTATTCTAATAACAGAATGGGATTCTAGATGAAGGAAGGGTGGAGCAGGGTCCAAAAAAAGGGTAAAAGCCCTGGACAGTAAAATCTGCCCTGCCATCCCTGACTTGGGCTCTCTCTGGCTGCCATCCCTCAGTTTTACTTTCTGTCTCTATCAGTTGTAAAGGAAAAATATCCAAAACTTTGAAATAAGGCAAAAAGAAGACTGTGCATCCTTTCAAAGTCATACTAGAACACTGTCTAATAGGCCTAAGAATCATCCGGCTTTCTAGAGAAACAGAACTGTATTTGACTTATTATCTACTGCTGCTGCTACTGCTAAGTCACTTCAGTCGTGTCCAACTCTGTGTGACCCCATAGACGCAGCCCACCAGGTTCCCCCGTCCCTGGGATTCTCCAGGCAAGAACACTGGAGTAGGTTGCCATTTCCTTCTCCAATGCGTGAAAGTGAAAAGTGAAAGTGAAGTCTCTCAGTCGTGTCCAACTCTTAGCGATCCCATGGACTGCAGCCTCTATCCATGGGATTTTCCAGGCAAGAGTACTGGAGTGGGGTGCCACTGCCTTCTCCTACTGCTGGTAGAGTCCAATCAGGGCTTCCCTGGTGGCTCAGATGATAGAGAATCCACATGCAATGCAGTAGACCTGGGTTCAATCCCTGGGTCCTTGGAGACCCCTTGAAGACCCCTTGGAGAAGGGAATGGCTACCCACTCCAGAATTCTTGCCTGGAGAATTCCATGGACAGAGGAGCCTGGTGGGCTATAGACCATTGGGTCACAAAGAGTCGGACACGACTGAGCAGCTAACACACACACGCACACAGAGTCTAGTCCCTGTAAAGTTAGACATTAGGAAACTGATATGGGTGCAAATGGTTTTTACCCAATGGAGAATATCAGTTTTGTATCTAATTTAGTGATATTATTTCAGTCTTCGTTTTCCCCCATTAACACACACACATGTGCGTGCATGCACGTGTGTGTGTGTGTGTGTACATGTGTGTGTGTATCATCGTGTTGGTTCCCTCATTAATGACTTAAGTAAATCTTTGGTTCATGCTTGCTGTATATTTGTAGAAGAATTATGCTTTTCACATTTTAGGTATCTGATTTCAAAACTATCTTGGGCTGACCTTCTGTCCCCAGCCCCCAGCCTCTGCCCCGGCCACACTGCCCCAGCAGGTGAGAGTGTGCGTGAGGCTCCAGACCTGGGATGGGGAGGGGAAGAGCTCAGGCTCTGCACGGGTCCGCTGACCAGCGCGGAAGATCCATGAGCCTCTTTCTTTCTCTGCCCACAGAGAAAATCACACCTCCCAGGACTGTGGCATCAGAGGAGATGAACTGTAGATGGAGGATGGTTAGAAAAGCTGGAAACTTGAGATTCATAACTGTCAGCGGAGCCTGCCGAGATTTGTGGGTGGGCAGGATCTTACCTTCAGCAGTAGGCAAAATAAACAATGGGGAAGCTGACACTAGATGAATGCATAATGTTAAAACATTGAATGACATACAAGGGGAGGAATTCCTTTTTGGAAAAAAAAAAAAAAAATGATCGTCTCATCTCTAAAAGCCACAGCTTTGCAGACACCGGGCCCCACCAGGGGCGCCACCCAGGGCTCTGAGCTGTGCTCTAAATCTGAAGCCAGACAGAGCCTGCGGGCGAGGCCCTGACTCCAGTGTCTGGCTTTCTCTCCAGCCGCAGGCCTGAGAGACCTCTGCCTCCCTGGGGCCTGCCCCTCTCAGAAGGAGGGGAAGACATCAGTCCAGGAGGGAGCCGTGATGCCAGGAACCCAGCTTCTCAGATGTCAGAACTTGGCCTTTGACATCCTTGCAGCCTCTTATTTAAAAACCAAGCCTCCCAAAGCCGCCCAGCCCCGCAGAGTGAGGCTGCACCAAAGCAGGCCTGCACCGTCCTGTGTCCCAGAGGCCCTGGAAGCTGAGCTGCAGGGCTCGTGAGGAGTACATTGGCTGCAAGGCCTGAGGGAAGGGGAGGAACTGTAGGCCCCCAGAGCTGTGGGGGCCAGGGAAAAGTGCATTTCTCCAAAAAGCCTTCTCACTGGTGGTGCCCCAAACGCCACCACAAGAGTTTTGTTCCTGAGAGTCTTAAATGGTACTTTTCCCCTCCAGGAGGCCTCTCTGGAACTTGGAGGATCCTGAGAAGGGCCAAACCTGAGGCAGTCAGAGCCTGGGGAGCCCTAGGCAAGGGGCAGCCTGGAGAAGGAGAGGGGCAGGGAAGCGCAGCATTGCCGTGGTGCAGGCCACTGTTTCCTGGGCTGCCCTGCCCTCGTGGCCTGAGATGGGAAAGCCTGGCTCCTCAGAGACGAGAGCCGGAGCAGCAAGTGTGGTTGGAAAGCTGGTGGCTGCTGTGGACGGCAGAGCACGTGCCTGCCTGGTAGCGATATCAGACCAGCTGGGCTTCCCTTCTCTCATTCTATGGGGGGGTGGGGGGGGGTGGTGTGCAGAGTGTAGCACTGAACCCTTCTGCAGACAAGGAGACCGAGACCCAGTGCTGCGTGGAGCCCGAGGCTTCACCACACTCCCACACGTGACCCGAGAAACCCAAGAGTCAAGCATTCTTGACAAGCTGTTTCAGAGAGAAAAATGCAAGCTGGCAGGGGTTGTCAATCTCCCCAGTCCCTTTCCTTGCTTCTTTACCACAAGCCTGGCTCTGGGCTTCCTCTGAGACCGCCAGGAGGATGGGCTGGGGAGGGTGTAATGGGACCTGACCCAGGAGGGAGCTCTGCCTTCCCACCTCTCTTTCCTCTTAGCGGGTGGGCATCACTCACAAACACCAGACCCAAGTACCAGGCGGGGTTCCCAGATACGGGAGTGAGGGACCTCAAAAGTCCCCAGCTCCCAGCTCCCACCCACAGGAGAGTCACCAGCACCCAGCCGTGAACAGCAGGTTCAGAAGCGTCTGGCCTGAGGAATGCAGTCCCCTGGGGCCAGAAGTGATGCGGCAAACCGCTGAGAGCCGTGCCTGGCACACACACAAGCGCTCGTTAGCAGGGTGCTGCTACCACTGGCTGTGACGCGTGGCTGTCACCTCCATCACTGCGTTTACCTCCCTCTCAGTGAGACCCGAGGCGAGGTCCTCAGGGCCTCCTCCAGCAGATGTCCCTGCACACCCCCAACCCGGGTCAGTGGGGGAGGAAGGAAGGCTGCCCTGGGCTTCTCCGGGGCCCGCCTCCAGGCCCCATCCCTGGCAGCTCCAGATGGGCCACAGATGGGCCAAGAGGAGGAAAGGGGGGCTCTGAGACCGCAGCCCCGCCCAGAGGCACGTGCGCACGCACACAGGCTTCCTGCGGTTCCCACGCTTCGAATGACTCCTTGAGAGTAGCTGAGTGAGGGACCAGCCGAGCTGAACGTGGTGGACAGCCCCTCCAGTCCCACTCATCTATTTTATAGAGGAAGAAACTGAGGCCCAGAGGCATGGGATGGAGAGGGAGGTGAGGTTCAAGGCTCTTCCACTCTGCCCCCTGTATGGACGGGGTGCCAGAGGAGTGAGCTGTTTTGTAAAAGCTGTATTGAGCACAGCTTTGGGATGAAGACAATTTGAGAAGAAGGGTCGGGAGGAATTTCAGGATGAAGATGGCCTTTGCCTTTGGACCTTCATCTCTTCTTTCTTCACATTCCAAGTCCATTTGAGATGAGGTCAGCCAGCAGGCTTGGTGATGGGCAGGGAGGCCCGGCGTGCTGTGGTCCATGGGGTCGCAAAGAGTCGGACACGACCGAGCAACTGAACTGAACTGAGCAGGCTTGGTGGTGAAACTGAGCAGGACCCTGTGGGGCTCGTGAACACGGAAGTCTCCCGGTTTGGTATTTCTCCTCTGTAGGGAACAGCCTCTGTGAAATTCCCTGAGTTCCAAAGGGCAGGTTTAAACAGTTGCTAATCAGGGAAGGGAGGGGATGCAGAAACCAGGAAAGAGAAGCCAAGAAACAATAGGAGAGCCTTGGGGCAGGGTCCTGGTTCACCTTAAGGGATACACAGAACAGTATCTTTAAGTTCTTTATAGAACTAATTTCAGTCACTCAGTCCTGTCTGACTCTGCGACCCCATGTACTGCAGCACGCCCTCACCAACTCCTGAAGCTTCCCTGTCCACCACCAACTCCTGAAACTTGCTCAAACTCATGTTCATTGAGTTGGTGATGCCATCCAACCATCTCATCCTCTGTCATTCCCTTCTCCTCCTGCCTTCAATCTTTCCCAGCATCAGGGTCTTTTTTCTAAGGAGTCAGTTCTTTGCATCAGGTGGCTAAAGTATTGGAGTTTCAGCATCAGTCCTGCCAATGAATATTCAGGACTGATTTCCTATAGGATGGACTGGTTGGATCTCCTGGAAGTCCAAGGGACTCTCAAGCGTCTTCTCCAACACCACAGTTCAAAAGGATCAATTCTTCTGTGCTCAGCTTTCTTCACAGTCCAACTCTCACATCCATACATGACTACAGGAAAATCCATAGCTTTCACTAGGCAGACCTTTGTTGGCAAAGTAATGTCTCTGCTTTTTAATATGCTGTCTAGGTTGGTCATAGCTTTCCTTCCAAGGAGCAAGGGTCTTTTAATTTCATGGCTGCAGTCACCATCTGCAGTGATTTTGGAGCCCAAAAAAATAAAGTCTCTTATTCTTTCCATCTATTTGCCATGAAATGAGGGAACCAGATGCCATGATCTTAGTTTTCTGAATGTTGAGTTTTAAGCGAACTTTTTCACTCTCCTCTTTCACTTTCATCAAGAGGCTCTTTAGTTCTTTGCTTTCTGCCATAGGGGTGGTGTCATCTGTGTATCTGAAGTTATTGATATTTCTCCTGACAATCTTGATTCCAGCTTGTGCTTCATCCAGCCCGGCATTTCACATGATATACTCTGCGTATAAGTTAAATAAGCAGGGTGACAATATACAGCCCTGATTTACTTCTTTCTGTATTTGGAACCAGTCTGTTTTTCCATGTCTTATTCTAACTGTTGCTTCTTGACCAGGATACAGATTTCTCAGGAGGCAGATATGGTGGTCTGGTATTCCCATCTCTTAAAGAATTTTCCGCAGTTTGTTGTGATCCACATAGTCAAAGGCTTTGGCATAATCAATAAAGCAAAAGTAGATATTTTCTACTCTCTTGATTTTTCTTGGAACTCTCTTGATTTTTCGATGATCCAATGGATGTTGGCAATTTGATCTTTGGTTCCTCTGCCTTTTCTAAATCCACCTTGCATATCTAGAAGTTCTTGGTTCACATACTGTTGAAGCCTGGCTTGGAGAATTTTGAGCATTACTTTGCTAGCGTGTGAGGATGAGTGCAATTCTGCAGTGGTGTGAGCATTCTTTGGCATTGCCTTTCTTTGGGATTGGAATGAAAAATGACCTTTTCCAGTCCTGTGGCCTCTGCTGAGTTTTCCAAATTTGCTGGCATATGGAGTGCAGCACTTTCACAGCATCATCTTTTAGGATTTGAAATAGCTCAACTGGTGTTCCATCACCTCCACTAGCTTTGTTCGTAGTGATGCTTCCTAAGGCCCACTTGACTTCACATTCCAGGATGACTGGCTCTAGGTGAGTGATAGAACTAAAACCTGAAACAAGTGGATGATTCAGCATTCTTCATTCTAAGAAGACCATCTGGGACCAGATTAAAGGAACTGAGAAGCTCATCAAGAGATTATCTGTTGTTGCTGTTGTTCAGTCTGACTCTTTGTGACCCCATGGAGATAGGCCCTCCACACACCCTAATCTTATCAGCAACCCACCCTTGAGTCATTGCTTTAAAACTCTTCGCCAGATCCTCCAGGATTGGGACACACAGCTTTGGAAGGAGGAGCTCAATGTGTCCCCTTTTACCTGGCAAACAATAAAACTCTGTCTCTGAGATTGTGCACCTAGTATTTTGGCATCGGTGGCAAGAACTTGCCTGCCTGCTCAGGACCCTGGGGCAGGATAGCACCTTCTGCAATTGACTCAGTAGGTAACTACCCACAGGGAAACATCTGGAAGCAACCCTGAAACAGACCCTTTGCATTAAGCTCCTCCTCCCCTTCTGTGTCCCGAGTCACATCCTTTAGGTTCAGAAAGCTCATTGGCTCCCCAGGGTGGCTACCTAAACTGTGGCCACCCCTGGAGAGGCCAGACCTTTGCAGTTAGCAGAGGGAGCCCTCAGCAGAGAGAAAGTGGCCTAAAGGAGGAACCTTGCCAGGAGACCCTGGTAAAAAGAGAAAGGCTCAGGGGAAGGAGATGAGGACCAGTGCTGTTGTCCAGGCTCAAAGGCCAAAATTACTATGTGACCTCAGGCAGGTCACTCAACCTATCTAGGCTTATTCCCTCACCTGTGAAATGGCTAGGCGTGGAGGAGGTCTGTCCTAGGAAATAAGTAGGAAGGGCTGCCCAGTAGCGGGAGGGATGGAGTATCAGCCCTGAAAAGAAACCAGCACTTCGTCCTATGGATTGATTTGTTCTCTTAAGTTTCAAGTTCCATTTGAAGGAGAAGGTATTTTGTTTGTCAAACCAGGGTCAGTTCAGTTCAGTTCAGTCTGACTCTTTTTGACCCCATGGACTGCAGCATGCCAGGCTTCCCTATCCATCACCAACTCCTGCAGCTTGCTTATGTCCATTGAGTCGGTGATGCCATCCAACCATCTCATCCTCTGTCGTCCCCTTCTCCTCCTGCCTTCAGTCTTTCCCAGCATCAGGGTCTTTTCCAGTGGGTCAGTTCTTTGCATCAGGTGGCCAAAGCAGGGTCAAGAAGCTTAAAATCACCTGGACTAGATGCCCTCACAAAGGAAGATAAGAGAGTTTTCCTTGGCTGAATGACTTGCCAGAGCCATTGCATTTCCACGTCCTCCCTTATCTTGGGGGGAAAACCAGGGGGCAGGATGGGGGAACAGGCTTCCAGCAGGGATGTGAAGCCCCAAAGCCTTCTCTTTCCTTCACTGCCTCCCGGACACCCATGGGTCCTGGGGACCACTGCAGCTGCTCCTTGGTGCCCGCTCTCCTCCCCACCCTAGTCCTAATTAGGAGCAGGTGAGCTCCATAGAGGCCCCAGGGTCCCACCAGTTGACACAGGGTTATTTTCAACTGTTTATCCATCTAAGCAGTACTAGGGGAAGAGGAGGGGGAGGGAAGTTAGACACCCGCAGAAAAGACGCCTCAGGGCTTCCACTCAAGCTCCCCTAAGCCTTTGCAGTCTGGGTACTGATTAGAGAAAGATGTGCAAAAGGCCACCGCTTTTACCAAGCACCTCCCACAGAGCATGCTCAGAATGTTCTAGAGGGTGTGCCCCAGGAGCCTGACTGTTAGGCCTTGTGCTGTGTGGACTTCTGCAGACACCCAGCCTTATTTTCTCATCTGCAGTGTGGGCAAAGGGAGAAGCTACTGTGTGGTACTGTACAGATGAGTGGTACTGCGTGGCACTGTATACCCTTGTACTTGCTCCCTCAATACAAGGTGATAAATGTCTGGGGTGCCGTGGAGCCGTAACGAAGTCGGCATGGGGATCTGGCAGATCAGTTAGCTAAAATGCAAACCCCAAGGCGATTTTGCACTGGCCTCAGTTACTGAGACTTAGCTGCCAAGATCCACCACCCTCTCCCCAAATGCCTCTTGAACCTACTCTGCCTCTCCATTCCTGTGCCACCTCCCTCAGGCAGCCCTCCATCACCTGTTAGCAGTCCTCCTGCCCAGATCATCCTCTCAGATGTCTGATCATGTCAAGTCACACTTTCTTATACTCTGTCTTCTAGACATGGTGGCCTGAACTTCACACCCTAAATGCATTCATTGGCTCACACCACTTCCTCTGCTCAGAGTGCCATCAATCTTTGGTTATCAAACTCCTACTCATCCCACAAAGCCCCAAACACCAGCCTTTCCCTAAAGCCTTTGTCTATCTCCCATGCTTCTACCCTCAAGCAAAATTAATTATACCCTGTCTCTCGACCTCCTATACATTCGGTTCGTAGAGCTTTTCTCTCTGCCTCGTACCCTTTCTCCCCACCCCATCTTCCATCGCTTCACCTGACAATATACTACTGTCCTGCCAGTTATCTCTCCCACACCACTTCTTCCCAGAAAACTTCCTCCAGCCTCTCCCTGCCCTAGATTTGACTGGGTACCCTCCTGAGTACTCACATCTCCATGCATAGCCATTTTGAAGCAATATTGATATTGCCTTTTTAAATAGATATTTTTAGTCATACGTTTGATATTGCCTCTTATTTGTCTGCCTCCCTCATCTCCTGAAAGCTCCTTATTCATTATTATTCATTCAATATTATTATTCATTATGTGTCTAGCACATAGTAAGTTCCAATAAATACCTGCTGAAGCGAGGGAGGGAGGGAAAGAAAGAAGGAAGAAGGGAGGAGAAGAGGAAGGAGGGAGAGAGAGAGGACATTAACTACAAGTCAAATATTTCCAGCCCAGTTTTATGAAACATTCTTCTTTAAGTTACCTACTGAAGATGTAATGAAATGGTATGCAATCTATACCTTCTTAACGTCTTCCCTATAAATACATTCACAATTTAAAACAACCCATCGTCAGACCTGCGCTGAGTTGGGGTTTAGATGCAATGGCCACGTCTGAACTTCTCTAAGTGCGTATCCCGTGTCCGGCCACCTCCTTCCAGTAGCCTAGATGCTCCTGGGGGTAGGGGTAAGTTGTGCATTTTTGAGTCTCTGCCAGTCCCTGCAGTTAGGAGACTCTCAAGTGGTGTTTGCTGAATTACTTCAGATAAACTGGATTGAGGCCTTGAAAGAAATTCCTTTTCGAGTCACAAGGCCATGATTTTGCAACATCCCACACACTGGGGATATAGGTCTAATATTTCGTGCACAGGTGAGGTCCCACACCCAGGAAGCTTCAAAAGACTCCTCGCAGGGACCACTTCTACTATTTCCTTTGCATCTGTGTTCCTCCTCTTCACCTGCCTGGGCAGGCTTAGCCTGCCTGTGGCCTCCACCATGTCCTGACCATGTTGTCCCGGGCATGCTCTGCAACACTCAGAATCTCAGTGTCCTTGTCGGTACGATGGGTAAACTAACGCATACCTCACAGAGACCCTGACACAGAGAAGGTACCCAACTAATGTCAGTTCCCTCCCCATTGTATGTTAACTGTAGACAGGACAAAGTGGACAGGAAGCTCAGGTGATAGGTGACAGCTGTGCTGCTGTTTGAAGCTAGGGGCCCAACTGCGGCCCAAAGAAGAGTCTGTGGTCCCCTCAGACACAGGTAGGGGCAGGCTCAGAGTGGCCAATGTTGGCTGTGACCGACTGTGCCCACCCCTTCGGAGCATTCCTCAGGCTCCATCACACGTAATCCCCATACAACCCAAGAGATTACATCCCATTTTACAGATAAGGAAACAGAAGCAAAAAGAAAGGAAGTAACTTGCCCCAAACCATGCTCTCATTGAGGGCAGAGGAGTCTAAGCCTGTTTTGCTATTTTCCCAGCTTTTAGCCCAGCTTCCCTTGTAGCTCAGTTGGTAAAGAATCTGCCTGCAGTGCAGGAGACCTGGGTTCAATTCCTGGGTCAGAAAGATCCCCTGGAGAAGGAAATGGCAACCTACTCCGGTGTTCTTGCCTGGAGAATCCAGGAGCCTGGCAGGCTACAGTCCATGGGGTTGGGCTAAACCACCAGCTCTCAGCCCAAGACCTGGGACGGAGGCAATGATCTGTACACAGCTGTGTGTCATGTAGCAGAGTCAGTGGTTGCCGTGATGGATTTCAGAACATCCAAAGGTATTCTATTCCATGTGCTTCTCCTATCCTGAAATATCGCCCCCACCTTGCCTCTCATAGGGCTTGAAGTTCTGTGTGCTCCAGACCTTATGTAAAACTGCAGGGAACTGCTATCTGATAAATGGGGAACTCCTCAGAGCATATAAACTCATGCAGCAACTAACATTGAACTTAATGCTGCAGTTAATTAATACTCACTAGATGCAGATTAATACTCACTAGAAACAGAATACTCACTAGATGCTAAGGAAACAGAACTCAGGACCAGAAATGCTTGCGGAAAAGGAAAGGAATGATCTAGAGCCAATATATAGACGAGTTCCCTGGTGGCTCAGAGGGTAAAGGGTCTGCCTGCAATGCAGGAGACCCGGGTTCGATCCCTGGGTTGGGAAGATCTCCTGGAGAAGGAAATGGCAACCCACTCCAGTATTCTTGCCTGGAAAATCCCATGGACAGAAGAGCCTGGTAGGCTACAGTCCACAGGGTCACAAAGAGTTGGACACGACTGAGTGACTTCACTTTCCTTTTTTCAGTGGGAGCAGAACAGAATGGGCAGCCTGGAAGGTGCTCGAAGACTCTGAGCACAGAGAGAGACGGGAGATAACAGAGGGGAGTGGGGATCGGAGGGGAGGGGAGGCAGGGGGCTTCCACCAGGTCCCAGAAGAGACTCAAACAGACAGATTCGATCAAGGCAGCCTGGGGAGGTTTGCAAGGAGAAACTCCAAACCCCCCAGGGAAGCAATGTCTTTAATTTCTCTGGATTTTCCTTTGTGTTAAATCCTGGGGTTCTGGCTGGGGCCCAGAGGCAGGAAGAGGTGGTTAGGAGGAACGCAGAGGAGACAGGAGCGAGCCCAGGCCCCCAGTGCCTGCAGGGGAGCCCACCGTAAACCAAACTGTCACCCCCTCTCTGGGACACGCAGATGCAACAGGGGCAGAAGCCTTGCCACGTGCCTGGGAGCTTCTGCCAAGAGTCTTCAGGGTGTAGGGCCCCCCTTCACCTTGTTCAGCCAGAGCGTCTCTGCTTGGTGTGCCTTAAACACTGGGGCTCCAGGTACGGTTTTGTTTCGGAAAACAAATAGCTGGAGGAAGATTCCCTTGCTTTGTTTGTTTAAAAACCAAAGAATCAGAGCAAAAGAAAAGGCAAAAGGCCGCCTTTTTCTGTCTGGGGAAGGACATTCTAACAGACAGTGAAACGTGGATGAAGCTTGAAGACATTACTCTGTGAAAGGATCCGGTCATGAAAGGATGAACACTGTATAATTTCACTTATGGGAGGTCCCTAGCTAGAGAAAATCATAGAGACAGAAAGTAGAGGAGAGGTTACCAGCGCTGGGAGAGAGGGGGTGGGAGCTGGTGTTTATTGGGAGCAGTCTCAGTTTGGGAAGATGAAAAACGTGTGGAGACGGATGGGGGGATGGTCACACAACACCATGAATGTGCTTAATGCCTCTGAACTGTGCACTTAGTTAAAATGCTAAACTTTATATTACGTGTATTTTACCACAATAAAAAATGGTTAGTTAATTAACTGATGAAACTACAACAAGTTTCAAAGCTGCCTGGCTGGTGCACAAGCTGCCTGGGCCCCAGTTTTCCTGTTTGCGAGAAGGGCTCCATTCGGGGACACTCGGTAGGGAGGGGAGGTGGGGGAACCAGCCTGGCCATGCTCACACGGAGGGGAGAAAAATACCCCAGGAGGAAAGAGAAACACGGGGGGCCTGAGTTTGCCATGGGAACCGCAGCCGGGCACCACACAGCCCTTCTGTGGGAGCCTCTGTCTGTCTGCTTCAGGAAAGCAGGCAGCTGCCAGGGACACTCACGGCCATGGGGCTGGGGGCTGAGGCCGCCCCGAGGCTGGACTCCTAGATGCGGGGAGCAGATGACAACGCCTCCTACAGCCGGGGTCCCAGGGAAGAACCGGGGGGCTGGGTGCACGTGCATCCGGTCGGGCGGCCACTGCTGGCTGCCCAGAGCCCCTGAGCCACCGCAGGGGTGCCCAGCTCCATCCTCGGCGTCAGCAGGGGTCTATTAACACTCTGTGTCCCCACACTGTGCTCTCAGTTGTCACCACATCACTGTCAACTGGCTCATCAATGGCGAGAAACGGCACTGAACTGGCCTGCTCTGTGGGATGCAGCCAGGTCAGCCTGTCATCCCAGCCAGGACACCGTGGGCACTGGGGAGCCGGGGGGCGTGGACAGGGCCCTCCACTGGGCCATCACCAAGCTCCCTCGGCTCCCCTGGGCCTCACTTTCCTCACCTGCCTGGTGGGCCAGCCGGCCTCACAGGTGCTTATCAGGACGCAAAAGGAATAACAGATCCTTAGAAAGCGCTGGTGGAGCTCCGGAGGAAATGTGCCCTGTTATTACCCCCAGGCTCTGGCTGGACTCCCCACCCCCAAGGCTGAGCACCAGCCACACCAGACCCAGAGCCCTGGCATCCAGCTCATGGCCCTGGAGGCCCCTAAAGGAGACCGCAGCCTGGCAGGGGCCAAGTGAGTGGCAGAAGGCTCTTCTGCTCAGTTTACTGTGTGTGACATAGAAGAAGGCATATCCTCCTCCTCCTACACACACACACACACATACACACACTCACACAGGAGGGCTGGTGGTGCCCCTACAAGGCTTTGGGAAAAGAAGGGCAAGGCAGAGGCTGCAGAGGTGAGAAATCTCCTTTTCCCTGTGCCCCAGAGGCTTCCTGGACACCACACAGCCCTTACATAACAGCACTGCAGTGTGGCTCGATTAGAGGAAACACAGATCTTGTCCCTTTCAGGTTTTATAATAACATGTATGGATAAAATGGCTCGGCCAGAGGCAGCAGAGCCTTTGGTTCCTGTAGCCAGAGCAAGAGATGACCTGCTTCCCAGCCCGGTCTCCCCTCCACCAAGTCCCAACAGGAAACTCTAACCCCTCAGGCCAGCCCCTCCCAAGGCTCTGTCTTCCTGTTGCCATGGAGACACGGACTCATTCTATAGCTGATGGCCCTCTCCTCCAGGACAAAATAAGCTAGAATGTGGAGTAAGTGGGAGTGAGCTCCCATAGGGGCCCACCCAGGGATGGTGGAGATGACAGTGCCACGCTTAATGTCACAGAGGCTGCTTTCCAAGCTGTCCTGTGCACTACTTTTTGGGGTCCCTGCATGGGTTTCTGGGAGGGGCAGTGAAGAACTGAAGTGACTTCCCTAGGGAGGCACAGCAAAGGAGAGGTGGGGTCGGCATTAAACTGGGCTCCCCCATTCTCCAACCAGGCTGCCTGCAGAAAACTATGCTGTAACCCTGATCAGCGTGCCCTGAAGGATCCATGCAAGACCTGGCGGGTTCCAGAGGACCCCTGGACACAGCAGACAGTCCAGCCTGCAAGGACCTGCCACCACTGCTCGGCCACCAGCGCTGCCCCCGTGGCACTCCTGTTTAGATACTCCCTTGTGCTACCCTAAAAACGATCTGGTCCCCAGGTCACACTTCCTGACAGGGCCCATCCAGGGCTCTGTAACCAGCTCTCAAAAATGACAAGAGGCCAAGTCCAGCTCATCGTTGAGTAGGTACTTAATAAATAGATATTGGTTGATGGGATAAGAGTAAACAAACCTGAGGACGTGGCAGTTCAGAGGGGTCCACTCGGCCAGTGAATGGCAGAACTGGGGTCTGAACCCCAGAATGTACTAGACACCAGGCAGAGCCAGATCACTTTTCTTCACTCACCATCAGGCCTTGGTCCATGGCGAGTGCTTCAGGGCCCCTGCGTGCCTGGAAAGATTCAACTCCATGGAGTTGTCCTGAAGACAATAGGACTGCAGAACCGAGACAGCGCTGGAGAGGGCCAGCTGACTTCTCCTGGACAGCCAAGGGCACCAAGGATAACGCTGGCCCCCAAGGAAGTGGGGACACCCATGGGCTTCTTCCTGCTCCTCTATCCCCTCACTGGGTCCTGCCCTGAAAGTCCTGGTTTCCCACTCAGGACCCCTGGGGTTTTGGTGATGATGTGGGCAGGGTGTAGGGGAGAGCGAATGATCTAACCAACATATCTAGTCTTTGTTCAAGGGTTCACACCCCAAGCCAGTCTCAGCCACATCAGATGGGTGTAACCTACATCTCCAGGGATGAACTCACAGTGAACCTCCAAAGAACTCCCCCAGGAAGGACTTTTTTGCATGGGCACAGAGGTGGGTAGACAGGCCCTGGAGAGGTGGTTCTCCACCATTTGTGTGCATCCAAATTACCACGCAGATTCTTATTCAGTAGCTCTGGGGCCCAGGAACATGCTCATTCAACCTGTGCCCCTGGAGAGGGCACTGCTCAGGGGACCACACCTGGAGATTTGTTGGCCCAAAGTTCTCAACCCTAACAGGACATCAAAATCAAGAAGGGAGGTGGTTAAAAAATAGAGATGTCTGCCCCATTCCAGACCAGCTGCAATAGATATCCAGGAATAGAGCCCAGCAGTCTGATTTGTTGAAAGCACTGAAGAGATGCTGGTGCTCGAGAAGCCTGGAGAAGCACACCCCTAACCTGCTATTCAGGGGAGCTGGTGTCTGATAATGACTGAAACACAAAGCCATGGCTGCTGGTGGGAGAAAACCAAGGTCAGATGGATAAACCCATCTTGTTCCATGCTAGAAGCTTTATGCAACATAAGTTTTAAGGCCCCATTTGGGGGTCACCTTTTGATTGAAATTGCCTAATTATGATTCCAGTAGACCCATCTGTAATTCAAGAGCCAATTCTACCCTGCCTCAGAGAGAATCAGCATAAGTCTTTGGCTCAGATGCTTGGAACAGAAAGCCACTTTTCTTCCTAGCAGGAGCCCACTTCCTTTCCAGGTCATTACTCTGGACACGTTGTTCCCCACCACCCGAACCGAACATTAATACAATCCTCCAGTTTGAGCTCAGATTCTGAAAATCCCTGAACTGTTGAATTTCAAAGCAGATGGAGACCTCAGGGGTCTTCTGGTCTACCCTACATCTGCAGAGAGTTGAACCAGTTGACTAGGAAGCTAAATCCCAAAAGGTTCCTGGAAAACTCCCCAAACTCAGCATCTGTAAGGAGAGATCCCACATCCCCCAGCAGATGGGCAGCCTGGAAGAAGCCTTTCATCCTTCCAATGCCAGGGTCTTCCTGTTGTGTTTGCTTTATAAGGTCCACAATGTCGCTTGGTTTGCTGATTTATTTCCTTTTTCTTGGAAATTAAGTATATGATGAATTTCCTCTTGGGGTGAATCCCAGAAGCCCAACAGGAGGACTGGGCCCTAAGCCAGTTGCAGCAAATCCATTCTCTCCAGCAGGACACAGAAGGCCTCCTACTAGACTTGCATGCTCACTCTCCAAGACTGTTTTGATGGCTCTTATTTCCCTGGCCCTTAGCACAGCACCTGACTGATAGGGGACAATCCATACATGTGTGTTAAGTAAATGAATACAAGAATGAATGAATGAACTTGACCCAATCTCAGAACTAGGAAGGGTAGAGAATAGTCCCAAGGCAGAGCTGTACTTGAGCCCTTCCAGAACGAAACACGTTTCTCCCAGTTTAGAAGCTTTCCAGAAATCCGACTCTTCCTCTCAGTCAGGACTCCAGTGTTTAACTGCACTATCAACATGGGCCTTCCCTGGTGGCTCAGACAGTGAAGAGTCTGCCTGCAATGCAGGAGACCCAGGTTCATCATTGATATCAATGATATCACTAGGCATCAAGTTCTCCCAGGATCCTCCAGAAGACACTGCTGGACACTCCACTTACTAAGAGCACAAGGAAACCAGGGAGCAACTCTCCAGGACCCTCACCAAGATCTTGACGGTATCTCATAACATGAACTGCAGCATCTGAGGAGCACTTGAGCAGAACCAAGTGTCGTCCAGGCCTGGGCTGGGCTTGGGGGAACAGGAGGTAGTAACAGTGTCAGCTGGTCCCAGCTCATGCCCCCTTATCTTCCGCAAGGCTTAAGCCTGTGTCACAAGACCTATCGCTTAGTTAGACCCCAACTTGTACTGACAAGTCCCACTTTGGTTTGGTCACAAGATATGACATTTCCTTTGCAGATGATTCTAACTTTCTGCAGGGTGACCCCCTTGCTTGATAACTCTCCTGTCATTGTTTCTACCCCTCGCCTACACCCTGCACTCTCAGGACAATCTAACCATGAAGTTAGCCTGAGGATGTAGAAACCCAGAGTGAAGTGAGATGTCCAAGGCTATAAAAGTTACCCCGGCCAGATTTTGAACTTGGGACCCTGCGTAACAAGAGCCCACATCCTTGTAAAGAAACAAGCACATGCGTTTGCTTAGCGGAGAAAAGCCTCCTCTAGAGACTTCTGGAGGCAAACATTGGTCACCCCAAACAGAGCCCCTGGGCCCTTGACCCAGGGTGTGGGGTGGGTAACACAGACAGGAGATGGGTTCTGGAAGAGTCCACAATGGAGCTTTAAAGCCTAGGCTCAGGCCACCTGCCATCCAAGCGCACTCCCCTCTCACCTCCGTCTGGTTCCAAAGAGAAATTCCCCTCCCCCTCCTCTGGCAAGAAGGCAGGAAACTGCCTGGGAAGGACACAGCAGGAGAAGCAGGGGCAGGTGATATAGCAGAGGCGCCCTGGGGAAGCAGAGACTCAGAGGGCTGAGAAGCGGGGGAAGGTGACAAAGCAGAGGTGCCCTGGGGAAGCAGAGACTCAGAGGGCTGAGAAGCAAGGGGAGTCCCAAAGACCCCCGACCCATCTACCCTTCTCTTGCCAGAAACAGAAACAGACCCCCAAGAGCCTGCGAGGGGTGTAGCAGGGATCAGAGGGCCCAGCCCTCCCGAATCCTGGGCCAGGGCTCTTTCTCACCTCCTGAAGCACCCTGATGGCCTAATGAAGAAACCTGGCCAACCAGCCTCCAGCCTGGAGCCCAACGAGGAGGTACAAAGAGGGATCCATCAGCCCTGGTTCTTCTGGTGATTCTATGTTCCTGGGGGCCCCCAGCCAGCTCGGTTGTCAGAGGGAGCCAAACAACAACGTTTTGAAGCCACCAAAGGAGACTTCATGGTACCTCTAGCCTCTGGCCTCTTTTAAAGACAAAAAAATCCAATTGTAAACCAATCCCAAAATCTCCGCGCCAAGCATTAGATGGAGGAAGGCATCTTACAGTGAGGGGTGGAAATGACCTGAAATCACAGGTCTGGGTGGTCACCTCACCTAGGAGTGAGGGGGCATCCGGAAGGGCCCCCTAGGGACCCCACAAAGTGAGCCTCCCTGGGGTCACATTAGAGTGCGTGTATTTCGTGTCCTTACAGCTTTTTCTCTAAAGCTTTGTTGTTGTTATCTAGCTGCTAAGTCATGTCTGACTCTGCGAGCCCATGGTCTAAAGCCTGACAGGCTCCTCTGTCCATGGGATTTCCCAGGCAAGGGTATTGCAGTGGGTTGCCATTTAATCCTCCAGGGGATCTTCCCAACCCAGGGATCAAACCTGTATCTCCTGCTTGGCAGAAGGATTCTTTCCCACTGAGCCACCTGGGAAGCCCACCACACCAAAATATGCTTTGGGTAATTCTTAAGGATTTTTGGTCAAGCAAACTTCTGGTTGGGGGTGGGGAGGACAAGAAGGTCTTGGAAGGTCTCTTGTCTGTAGGGAGGCAGCTGAGGGAGGACAGCCCGGCCCTCAGGCCCTCTGAGAGGTGAGTCTGCTGGTCACCCTCTCACCAGTGGCCCCAGCAACTTCATGAGACCTCTGAAACTCCGCTCAGAAAGTCCAGGGAGACCCAAGACACGGAGGCACGTTCCCTGCCCTGAAGGTCAGCTCATCACGGTAATGAGAGGCAGTGCTCCTCTACCTGCCCACGGGCCCCTGAGCGCTGGGCTGTGACTTGGCGACCTGGTCTCCCTACATGAATCAGGGACCCAGAGAACAAAAGTGAACCTGGATTCACAAGTGCTTGGAGTCAGGGAGCAGCTAAGGTGCTGGGAGAAGTCAGGCACAGGCACCACTTCGGGGTGGGCACGGCTCCCGTGGAGACTTTGCAAACAGCAGGTCTGGCTGGAGGACTGAGGTGTACTCCTGTCAATCTTCTTATTAATAACACCTAGACTAGAGCCGCCTGTTCTCCAGGAAACTTGGCCTTTGCTTCCTCTATGACCGAAGGAGGTGGAAGAATTAAGAGCACTCGCTCATCTTCAAGGCCACGTTCAAACCCCAGAGAAGGAGGGATGTTCTAGACTGGCAGCACAGCAAAGCCACAACTCTCTTGACCCCTCTGATTTAGAATGTGCCTGAACTCCCAACCACTTACTGAGCGCTAGCTCTGGGTCAGCCCCAGGGACACAATGGGCAGTCGGGCAGATCCCGGGCCCTCGTGACCCCCATCCTGGGTGCCGCAGAAGCTGACCTGGATTTAACTCTTTGCTCTTTCTTCAGGTGCGGAAAGGTCTCCGCAGCCTGTGCACAAGAGCCCTTGTTTACTTCTCTCCTCCTGCAACTCTGCTCTTGGAGACTCAGTCTCCACCTCTGTGAAATGGAGGGGCTGAGTGAACACCTCTCTGAAGTCCTTTCGGCTCTGATGTGCTAAGTTTCTGTAATTTAAAGAAAAGGACCAGAGGTGGGGACCACTGGGGAGAGGAACTCATCAAGCACTTTGAATCCACTGACATATGTACAGCTGAGCTCAGTGGGGTTATCACGCATCCCTCTTATCTGTTCACCAAGGCAGGTTCTCCAAGTGTCATCGGCCAAGGTCACGTGGCTCTGAGTCTGTAAGTAGCAAAGCTCTGAGACCCACCCTGTTCACACGAGTGAGGCGTGGCTGTGCTGCCATCTACTTGAGCTGCTTCTGGGCTGCATTCGGGGTTTCCAGGAATGGAAGAAGTCACAGGGAAAATATGCAGGACAGAGCTGAAGGCAGTCCTGGGGCCGCCGGCTCTTGGAAGACAAGCCTTGTGGGAAAACCTGCTATTTCTTTTAGGGGCGCTCTGAGGGACTTGCCCAGGTGGCTCTAAGTTAAGAAAGTGAAAAGTGAAAGTGAAGTTGCTCAGTCGTGTCCGACTCTTTGCGACCCCACGGACGGTAGCCTACCACACTCCTCCGTCCGTGGGATTTTCAAGAGTACTGGAGTGGGTTGCCATTTCCTCCTCCAGAGGATCTTCCCAACCCAGGGGTGGAACCCGGGTCTCTCGCATTACAGGCGGATGCTTTACCATCTGAGTCACCAGGGAAGTCGAGTGAGGAAGTTAAGAGGAAGTAAGTAAACCTGGGGCCTAAGAAATCATGAGTAGAAACCGATTTTTATGCAAAAAACTTTAAGGGAAAACCTGGCTTTCTCAAGAATCCATTCCAAGAGCTGAGAGGGTGCACAGCACAGCCTGGGGAAGAAGAGAATGGTCTTGGAGGGCAAACCACTGCCCCCTGACCCCCTTGTGACCTTGGACCTAGACCCCGGGGCCGGCCCACCACACCCCCATTTCCGAATGGGGATAAGGTGGGAGCAAATCCGGGGGCAGGCTGGCCACAGCTGAACTTGAGCAGTATTTTGCTTGCATGCCGTAAAGGCCTTTGAAATCCTTCAGGGACATAAATGAGCTATTATCTTCAGTGCTGCCCTATTTCTTAATTTCTTTAAGTGGGGAAACGGGGCATGAAGTAGATAATAGGATCATGGGAGTCTGAGCTAAAAAGGATCTTTAGGAGCTTCTCACCCAGCCTCATCAGTCACCAAGTGCAGGAGACTGAGGTCCAGGGAGGGTCAGAGACTGCTCCCACTCGAGCCAGCAGGCATGGGGACGGCAGGCTCCAGAGACGACCGGCCGGCATCTGGGGAGGGGCAGGCCCTCGCACCCAGACGGCCTGGCGATGGGGCAGCAGCAAGCATCGTGGACCACAGGCAAGTCGCTGTCGCCTTCCCTGCCCGGTTCCCATCAGCTGCTCACTGAGCAGCCGGCAGGAGTCCTGCGTTTTCTAGTCACAGAGATCTTCCTTCAGATGGAATGAGAGTGGAAGCCCACTTTTGAAAGCTGGTGGGAGCATTCAAAGGAGCCCCTGGCTCCACCACAGCCCCCTCTACAGCTCCCAGGGGTCCCCAAGAGTGGCTTGAACACCCCAAGGCTGGACAACATCCAGCTCTCTCCCAGCCTGAGTGCTCTGGGCCCCGCCTGACTCCGTGCCTGACCCTGCCTGGCACCACCCCAGGCAGAACCCACACCGCGTCTCGTGCTCCTGGGAGAAGCAAGGCGGTCTTCTCCCGTTGCACCCCCAGGTCCTGGCCCCCAGGAGAATCTGCCACCTTTCCTACTGCACGGACATTTTGCCTAGTGCTGCCTGGGGCTTTGGTCCCAAAAAAGAGACCAGGAGGGCCAGGCCGGAAAGCAGGGATTGCCATGGTACTGTCTTTGAGAAAAGGACACCAGCAACCCAGTCTCAAGAGTTAGTCAACATGTTGTTTGGAATTTCAATTGCCTTTTCCTAAAGGACCCTGGGCTCCCAGGTTCCCACCACAGCAGGAAGACAGCTTTTCCAGTTGGGCCTGACTGCTCCTCTAGTCCCATCATAGAACAAGCAGCTTCTGTTCCTCCAAGGGCTGGTCACAAACACAAGGTCCCTCCTCCTCCCATCTTAGCAGCACTGAAGACCTCCCACAGCCTCAGCACCTTGGGTGGGGAGCGAGAGGCCCATGGAGGACAGGAGGCATGCCCTTGATTAACCGTGTTGGTGGGAGGGACGAGGGCTCTATTTGGAAGAGTGATGAGGAAGCCCCTCACTGAAGCCAGGACGTGGATTCATGATGCTTCTCGGGATTTTCTAGAGTGCCCTCATGAAGTGAAATACTAAACATGGTGACTACGGTGGAGGCCGTGAGTTATCCTCAATATCCACCTTCCTCCGTTTCCATAACAATAAAACTCCTTATTTTTAGCTGACCCATGGCTGTCTGTAATAAAGACCCTTTCCCAGCTTCCTTTGAGGCTAAGTTTGACTACAAGACTAAAACCTCTCCAGTAGGATTTAAATGGAAATGGTGTGTACAGTTTCTGTGTGTGTGTTAAGTCGTTTCAGTCGTATCCGACTCTGTGACCCTGTGGACCATAGCCTGCCAGGCTCCTCTGTCCATGGGATTCTCCAGGCAAGAACACTGGAGTGGATTGCCATGCCCTCCTCCAGGGGATCTTCCCGACTCTGGGATTGAACCTGCATCTCTTACGTCTCCTGTTTTGGCAGGCGGGTTCTTTACCACTAGCGTCACCTGGGAACCCCCCTCCACAACACATATTTATTGTTTTAAGACACTGAGTGGGGGGTAGTTGGTTATGCATCAGTAGATAACCGATACACAGCCTGTGCTCAGTCACTCAGTTGTGTCAGACTCTTTGTGACCCCATGGACTGTAGCCCACCAGGCACCTCTGTCCATGGGATTCTCCAGGCAAGAGTACTGGAGTGGATTGCCATACCCTCCTCCAGGAGATCTTCCTGACCCAGGGGTCAAACCTGTATCTCTTATGTCTCCCACATTGGCAGGCGGGTTCTTCACCACCACTGCCACCTGTTAAGCCCTGTGTACAATTTCTAGGAAGTGCCCTAATTTGAGAAAACATCCTCATCCCTTGCTCCTTTGTATTTGGTGGAATGCAGGCACAGGCTGGAGCAGTAGCAGCTCTGCTGCGCCATGAGTGACTTTGGGAATGGAAGTCAAGAATGGCAGAGCGATTTAGGAAGAGCCTGGGTCCTTGACACTGTAAGGCACCACACCAGCCCTGAATTCCTCCTGCCAGACTTCTTTTAGAGAAGTGAGAGAAATGACTGTATTTGCTAAACCAGACGGAATGCTAATGGAATGGCCTCTCCCCTGGAGTCCATCTGGTCTCTCTGGGCTCAATTCTCACGTCCTCTTTGCTCTCTTTGTTCCAACTACATCAGACTGCTCTCTTTCTAGGGCAAGCCCTGAACTCTCATGCCCAAGAGGCTGTTCCCTCTGCAGAGAAGTCCTCTGCTCCCCTCTGCCTGGCTAACTCCTCTTCATAGGAGGGTCCTCAGGAGGACTCTACTGCCCCTTCAGCCAGCTGAAATCCTGGTCATGCCTTCTCAGCGCTGCCTGCACCTCCCCACCCCTTGTAGTGTTCCTCATCTTGTGAACTCCTTACGCATGATCCACCCCCTCCGCAAGAAGTGGGCAGCCTGCCTGGTCCACCTTGCCTTGCTGGCCTGGCGTAGGGCTCAGATTACAAAGCAGGAGTGCACACGGTCGGGCTGAAATAAATTGCATAATTCTAGCTTCGTGACATTGGAGGAGGAAATGGCAACCCACTCCAGTGTTCTTGCCTGGAGAATCCCAGGGACGGGGGAGCCTGGTGGGCTGCCGTCTCTGGGGTCGCACAGAGTCGGACACGACTGAAGCGACTTAGCAGCAGCAGCAGCAGCAGCAGCTCCGTGACAGCTATTCACATGTAAGGGTATAAAGTGGGTACTACCACCTCCAAACTACAAAGAGGGCACCTGAGGCCCAGGAAGGAGAGGTGCCCGAGCATCAGGCTAGCTCAGCGGCTGTGCTAAGACCTGGGCGCAGTCCTCCTGAGCAGTAGTGTACGTGAAGGGCAGGGGGACTGGGTGTCTGCAGGGACAAAATCTGAGAGTGTGACTATCCAGATGCTCTCATCTCACTGCGGTTTTTCTTTAAGTCAAAGAAGATCTCTTGGGACTTTCCTGGGAGTCCAGTGGGTAAGACTCTGTTCCTAGTACAGGGGACCTGGGTTTGATCCCTGATCAGGGAACTAGATCCCACACACCACAGCTAAGGCCTGAAAAGTGAAAGTCACTCAGTTGTGTCCAACTCTTTGTGACCCCATGGACGAATTCTCTAGGCCAGAATACTGGAGTGGGTAGCCTTTCCCTTCTCCAGGGGATCTTCCCACCCCAGGGATCTAACCCAGGTCTCCCACATTGCAGGCAGATTCTTTACCAGCTGAACCACGAGGGAAGCCCAAGAATACTGGAGTGGGTAGCCTATCCCTTCTCCAGCGGATCTTCCTGACCCAGAAATTGAACCAGGGTCTCCTGCATTGCGGGAGGTTTCTTTTACCAACTAAGCTATCTGGCGCAGCCTAAACAAATAATTTTTTTTTTTTTTTAAGGAATATCTTTTGCCTGCATGCTCTTAGCAGACCCTCTCTAGATGCTGGGAATAAGTGATGACAAAGAGGGGGTGATCCCACCCACAGGTCTCTCCCTTCATAAGTGAGGAAAAAAAGGTTGGTTGGAAAAAGAAGCTGGTTGCAGAGGAGGAAGAGACAGTCTTGGGTGTTTGGAGTGTGTCATCAGGGCCAGAGGCTATGGGCTTTGGGGACATGTGTTAGCTCATCCCTGGAGCCCCGGTGACAATCACTCCTCCTTCTGCAGTCGCCACACCTGAAAGCCAGAGCCAGGAGGGAAGAAGTTCACAGAGGAAGACTGAGAACACCAGGGCCCCATCGCTTCCTGCAGGGGAGGAGCAAATGGGTTCCCTTTAGGATGCGCTGCAGGCTTCACACCTGGTGGCCTCATTTCCCTGGACTCGCAGTTCTAGAAGGCAGTTCTGAGCAGGTCCTGGGAGCCTCTTCCCTGTGGCTTTGTACACGCTGTGCATTCCTGCCTCTTTTGTCTTTTACTCATTCACTTGCTCATTCTCTGTCCTCTTCCCCGAGTACCTGGCTCCTCACAAACCCTGGAGATATCCCCTGAATCCTTGCAGCCCTCACAGGCTGTCCCACTCCTGGGCCTACAGGTCTCATCCTTGTTGTGGGTGGAGTTGTGTCCTTGCAAAAAGATACATTGAACTCTCAGCCCCTGAGATTTATTTGGAAATACAGTCTTTGCTAATGTGACCCAGTTAAGACAAGGTCACCCTGGATTAGCGTAGGTCCTAATCCAATGACTGATACCCTTGTAAAAAGGCCGTGTAGGGATGGAGAGACACACAGGGAGAACACCATGAGATAACAGAGGTGAAGATTGGGGTGATGGGTCTAAAAGGCCAGGATCGTCAGTAACCACCAGAGGCTGGAAAGGAAAGATCCTCCCCCAGAGTCTTTAGAGGAAGCATCGTCCTTCATTTCAGACTCCCATCCTCCAGCACTGAGAAGCAATAAGTCTTCATTGTTTCAAGCCCTCCATTTATTTGTCACGGCCGCCTTAGGAAACCCATACAATCCTTATCGTGGGTGAGGTCCTGTCTCCCTACCTGGATGGAGAGTCCCCCTAAATGGGAGGGGTCTTTCTCCTCTCTGTACCCCAGACATCAAGTGAGAAGTGAGTGGAGAGGGTCTCCTGTCCCTGCCACCACCAGCCCCCAGCCCGAGACTGGACAGAAGATGAGGAAGCCTCATTCCATCCATTACCACCTGCTCCGGCACAGCCCACCGAAATGAGGTTGTCCCTGCTATTCTGGCCCCAGCACACCATTCTGATCATGCCTGGCCCTTGTCCCATTTCACGATCATATATGTATTTGTGGGTCATTTGTTTACTCCCGGTCACCTGCACTAGACCATACACTCCACACAGGCAGGGGCGTTCGGGGGCACGTGTGCAGGCGCCGAGTCTCGTGCGGCACTTGCTACTAAACCAGGGCTGAGAAATACAGTGCCTGCCTCTGGGGAGGGGCCTGGGGGCGCAGGCAAGGAGTGGCAGCTGGAGTTCAGCCGCGAGTTGCTGCACTGCCTCCACCTTCCCTACATACACATCTTTCCTCTTTAATGACCAAAGGACAGGCTTGTATTTAAATTTCAAATACAAGCTGGCTTGTATTTAAAATTCACAAATCTGTATTTCCATAGATGCAGATTCCTACTTGATTAAGGTAGCTCCGCCTTGGAGGTTGGACATACAGATCTTTGCAAGCTCCCCAGATAACCCTGGTGACAGACATGAGGACTTCTCAAAGCCAGTTGTCCCCCCTGGAGCCACTCTTGCAGCTCAAAGGCATAGAGTGTTGCCTTTCCGACCAGGGCTCCATCCGGCTCTGACAGAATCCTCTAACCTTTGGGGTCTCAAGGGTAAAAGCTCTGACACCTGCACCATGACCAGGTGTGACTAAGGTCTAGAACAGAGGCAGGGAGTCAGGGGGCGGAGAGCTGACACGGTGAGAAGAGCAGATGGCAGTGCCATTGAGAAGGGCCTGGGGTGGTAGGGTCCTGGAAGCGGGTGCTGAGGCCCTGGTGCCCTCTCAACCCTCAACTGGCGTGTCTCAGACCCGATTCTTGGGTGTCCTTGGTGGAATCTGAAAATACACACATGTGCATGCACGTGCACACACCCACATACACAGCGCACACACGCATCGACATACAGATGCGCCCCCCACACACACACGTCTTGTCCTCAGAGATGGTTCCCAGAATATGCACAGACCCACGTTGCTCCCACCTCCTCCCACCCCCCACCAAGGAGCCCTGAAGCTCCCAGGCAAAGAAATCAGACAATGGGAGGAGGCAAAGGAGAGGAAAGTCTTTGAAACTCTTTGGTCATTAATTAGTATATGGTTTTAAGTGAGTCAGTTCCCCTCCCTGGACCTCAGTTTCCTCACGTGTAAGGGCCACAGCAAGGCACGAACTAAGAAAGGTTTTGGCCGCTGCCACATCCACCAGTCAGCACCCTGCAGAGGGGACCCCAAGGCTCAGAGGACCAGGGGTGTGACAGAGCCATGGGCAGCCAGGGTAGCCCAGTGGTCACAGATCAGACTCCAGGGTCCCCTGCCGGGTCTGACTCCTGGCTCCACCTCTACCAGCTGTGTAGCCTTTCACGACCTCTTTGCATCTCAGCGGGCTTCCCAGGTAGCCCAGTGGTAAAGAAAGAACCCGCCTGCTGATGCAGAAGCCACAGGAGACGCGAGTTCGATCCTTGGGTTGGGAAGATCCCCTGGAGGAGGAAATGGTGACCCACTCCAGTATTCTTGCCAGGATAATCCCATGGACAGAGGAGCCTGGTAGGCTGCAATCTATGGGGTCATAAGAGTCGGACACAATTTAGCGACTGAGCACACATGTAATATGCCTCAGCTTCCCCATCTGTAAAATGGGGATGACAGTCTCTACCTTCCTGGTGTGAAGACGATGCTACTAGGGTGCCTAGTACAGAGTGGTACAAGAAGCAGCCAGCACCCCCCTCCCCAACAAGGGAGCCAAGACTCACCCCCTTACACCTTCTGGGCCTCCTCTCTCACTGCCCTGAAGTTCTGGGCTCTGGTAAGCCTGACCCTGACAACAGTGCTCTCCCTGATTGTGGAAGTAAAGTGACATCCCTGCCGCTCCCCCAACCCCATCCCAGCACCACTGGCCCCCTGACCGTGATATTTTGCACCCTAGCCCCATCACCTCCTGCATGCTGTCTTTTACCTGCTTATTCATTTGCTGTCTGCCATCATCCCCCCGCCTGATGGTAAGCTCCCTAAATCCAGGGGAGGGGCCCTGACTTGTCCACCGTTGTGTCCTCAGTGCCTAGAACAAATCTGGAGCAGGACAGGCCATTCAGTCAACATCTGTGCAATGAGGGAGTGAATAAACGAATGAATGAAAAGAAGGAAGATAAAGCAATATTTTTTCAGCTTCTCCACAGACACTGGGGTCTTCTGAATGGGTCTGAATCCAGGGTCAACGGTTCCTGGCACAGAAGAGGGGCTTAATAAATATTAAAGTAACAGATAAAGCAGAGAATGAGGGAGGAAAGGTAGAGATTTGGGCCTGCATTGAGCCAACCCCATCCTGACTTCGGGCCAAGAGCCATGGAAAACCTGCCAAGGAGCAGACCGTGGCCTTGGCTCAGCAGGCCCCATTGCCTGGCCATGCCCCCACCAACACGGAGTTACCTGGCCATGCCCCCACCAACACGGAGGTCCTTCTGCGTCATCCTTGTCGTGTCATTACCACTCGTGGCAGTCCATGAGGCGGGGCTGTGCCGGGCATTTAGGTATAGAGGTCCTGCAGGCACTATGGGCCACGCAAGGCTTTGGATCATGTGTTCAAAGCTGGGGTAGGGAAAGTCTTGAGAGGGCAGCTGAGTACGTGGGGAGGAGGCGGGGGGAGAGACGGAAGGAAGCCAGCAAGCACTGAATGCAGGGGGGCAGAGGCCCCGGGAAGGGGCATCCCGGGGTTCTGGGAGACTGTGGCTGCTAGAGGAGTGGGAGGAGGAGGGGTCAGCATTCCAGCAGGGTCACCTGTGTGTCTAGAAGATTGGCGGTTCTCAGAGAGGTATAGGAAGGGGCTTTGACAGCTGGTTTGGGGAAAGAGGGAAGGTTAAGGAGGTTAGCATTTTTCCTAGAATATTAATTCTAGAGCACATCTGTCCTTTCCAAAGCTTTTTAGACAGCAAGTTTCCCTGAAGTGTTCACCAGCCCCTGAGGAGGGAAGCACAACGTGGATGCTCTTCTCCCTTGGATCTATAAGGAGCCCAAAGCCCCCAGAGAGGTTAACAAAGCTCACAGTGGTCCCAGGACTCCTGTCTCCAGATTTGCTGCCTTCCAGTCCTGCAGGACGTGCTTATTCTCCTGGGTCCTTGGGTATGAGGGGTCGTGCAATGTTAAAAACAAGACAAGGGGAGGGGGATGTTTATGATGAGAAAGAAACCAAGATCCTATGAATTGCAAACTTGGCACTATCTGCCTTCGAGAGTTCTACAGACTTATTTGTGGCCCTAAAGTTTTGTGGATGAGACGCATTAAAAAAAAGAGTGTTAAATTGCATCAGTTCTAGGAAGCCATCAGTTGGATGGTACACTGTCACTTCATGAACCACCACCAGGTTTTAAAAGACAATGTAACTGAGACACATATCTAGAAGATGCATCCCAATTTCAGAGCTGGGAGACATGCAAGTGTATGCGCCTTAGAGCTTAGTGACTGAGTGACTGAGTGTGTTTCATAAAACCCTGTAGTACCACGCAAACGCCCTGCAAATACTGTAACCAGATATTCAGACTCTCATAAAGATTTTTCCTGTTTGGCCTCTAAGATAAAAGGAGACCCTGTATTGTCAATAGCGGTGTTGGAGTCGGATACTTACACACCCTGATCAGTCCTTTTCATCCTGCGCTTTGTGCATGAGAACCTCAGCTTTTCAGCCTGAATGAAGGCAACCTCGCATCTGAATGGCTTCCCTAATAGCGCAGTTAGTAAAGAATCCACCTGCAATGCAGACCCCAGTTCAATTCCTGGGTTGGGAAGATCCTCTGGAGAAGGGATAGGCTACCCACTCCAGCATCCTTGGACTTCCTTATAGCTCAGCTGATAAAGAATCCGCCTGCAATGTGGGAGACCTGGGTTCAATCCCTGGGTTGGGAAGAGACCCTGCAGAAGGGAAAGGCTACCCACTCCAGTATTCCGGCCTGGAGAACTCCATGGACTGTATAGTCCATGGGGTGGCAAAGAGTCGGACACAACCAAGCAACTTTCACTTTCATGTATATACACTCTTTCATAGTCACAAACTTCTGTGGGTAAATCTTCACCCTGGCCTAGGAAGCGGGTCTCATTTGCCCACTCTCGCCTTCAGCACACACCAGTGAACCCCGGGACTGGCGTCGGAGCCCAGGCCCCGTCCTTGACCCTGAGAAGCTCCTTCTGCCTCCCTCAAGAGGTCATCCCAACCCCCTGCAGGCACTTCTGCCAGCATGTCTGCCCCTCCCTGACCTCCCTCAGACTGGACCCGACGCTGAGAAGAAATGGAATGATTCGTAACTGGGGGCAGAAGGAAGACGAAAGAAAGTGGGAGCTTGGAGGTTTGTGGCCTCTGTCCCCTGGACCAGGAGTGAGAGGAGGGAGCCCGGGTCTCCACCCTGACTGAGTGACCTTGGCCACATCCCCTCCTCTCTCTGGGTCTCTGTTTCCTGCAAAATGGGGCTGGTTGGAAGGGCTGGGTATCTCTGGGGTCCCTTCCAGCCCTGCTTTTCTGGGCTTCCAGTGCAAACCCTGAGAGCTGAGTCTTAGTGGACAAGGCCCAGCCAGGCCACCAGGAGCCCCTGCGAGCCCGAGTCCTCGACCTGGGATATCTGTGTCTGGTTACCACTTCTGGAGAGCAAACCTCCTTTCCCACACCTCCCTCAGGGAGGACCTGAGGCAAGAGCCTGGGGCGGTGAGCACCACGCTGGACTGAGGGGCCAGAGCCCTGGGCCTCTACCCACCAGCAGCTCCTGTCTCCATGACCCGTCACTCTGCTCTGATTCTCAGTCCTCCCCTGCCCCCACCCCCATCTGCAGAGGGGTAGAGTGGTGCTCCTTGCCCGTGGCAGACTAGCATTCGCCCAGTCCCCACCCTCTGTCAGGTGCTGTGCTGATGCTGTCCATACCCCACTAATCCTTACAGAAACAACCTCTCCGGGGGGTAGAGTCTACCTCACTCCCAGCAGTCTGACCTGGAGCCTGTGCTCTTGACCCCTAGGCCACCTGTCGCGGTGGCCACCTCGATCCCTGCTCCGGGCACTGCACTGGTACTGCCCAGGGACTCTCCCTGAGTGTCTCCAACAACCAGGAGCGGGTCATGGTTATATCCCCATTTCTCAGATGAGAAAACGAAGCTCCGAGAGATTACATACCTTGCCCCAGGACATACAGATTTTGTGGAGGGTCTGTACACCATACCCGGGCTGGGCGCTCCCAGTTACAACCTCTTCCTTAGCTCACACATTCTACTGTGTTCTTTGGACAAGATGGAAAACGCAAGCTAGTCGCCAGGACAACGAGAAGAATTTGTCAATAAACGAATGAGCACCACCCGTCAACCCAGGTCAGTGGTCGGACACCAACTTGGACAGGTGGCTTCTCACTTCTCACCTTGGGATCTTGCCCCTTGCCTATTAGGCGAAGCCCTGCAGGCATGTTACCCCACCACCATGACACTAAACTGAGCAGCGTGGACACAGACAGTCTCTTTTATTCCCACAGGCAAGGAGTTTTCCTGTGAGTCCGTAAGTTCTGCTCACAAGACAGTTTTTAAATAAATCAACATAAGGCTTCAACTGTGGGTACTAAGACCAACTGGCCAGAGATGATGGGTTGTCTCCCAATACCCGTTCCCTCTTTCTACAGTAAAGTGAAAGTGTTGGTTGCTCAGTCGTGTCTGACTCATTGTGACGCCATGGACTGTAGCCTGCCAGGCTCCTCTGTCCATGGAATTCTCCAGGCAAGAATACTGAAGTGGGTTGCCATTTCCTCCTCCAGGGGATTTTCCCAACCCAGGGATAGAACCTGGGTCTCTTGCACTGCAGGCAGATTGTAGTAGAACCCTCAAATTTAGCTGGGCACTTGGCCTTCCAGAATAAAAACCACATTTCCCAGCCTCCTTTGCGGCAACACATGGTCATGTGAAGAAGTTCTGGACAATGAGATACAGAGCGGAGGTGCCAGGCAGCAATACATCATGCTCTTCCTGTCCTTTCTCTTCTTCCTCCATCCCGGTGCTTAGAAAGTAGACATGATGTGAACTGGACACGCCGAAAAGGGCCATATCCCAGGGAGGGTGGAGCAAGAAGAGCTCCCGAGTCCCTGCCACCTGCACCTGCCTGCCTTGCCTGCCCAGGACCACGAACTCCAGGCTGACCTGAGATAGTTGGTACCCCCTTTATCTGGAGTCTCTGCACAGAACCAGACTAAACCCTACCCAATAAACCAATTTCACCACGTGAAGGCATAAGCGTCTCCAAGCAGGTGTTAACAGATTCGAGAGTTCAGGTCTGCATGAATTAAGCTCAGTAATAAGGCGACGTGTATTCAAAACATCTGATGTACACTCAGACTACAGTAACGCGAGTGTAGTTTTCAACAAAGAGGGGGGCATCTGATGGAATTCCCACTGGCGTCCTTCTCATTTTATGGAATTTGACCAACTGGAGTTCATCCAAGTCAGCATCTGATTGGAAGCAACGACACTGGTGGAACCAGGGATGCTTGGCCTGAAGGATTCTTAAAAGTGCCTGGCAGAGCCTTGCGAAGGCTGCCAAGAGGAGAGTCAGAGGTGGGGAAGGAAAGGCCAGGGCCTGGGAGGCAGAGGACAGAGCCTGGCATCCTGGGACAGGCCCAGGAAAGGCAAGGGGCCTGGTCGCTGCCCACGGGCCACCGATCTCCATCAGTGCAAGTCGGGGGCTATGTGTGTGCGTCAGGCCCTCCTGCTCCTCAACCGTCTCGCTCAGAGACCTGCAGTGACAGTGTGTGCCAGGCCACAAGTGGAGAAAGATCTGCTGCATTGGGCTCCAGGGGCACCCAGGGAAATGTAGCCCTCATCAGAGGAAGATTTCTCAGGAGCACAGGGGCCCCTTTAACACCTTGAATTCTCTGGGACCCTGTCCCCACCCGACACACACACTCCATAGAGTCACTGTGTGCTGAAGGATGCGAAGTCTCAAGTGTGCAGCTGCACAGCCGGGCCCCTGCCCCTGGCGAGGGGAGAACTTTGCCTCAGGTCATAGAAGGGACCTGATGTCCCAGCTGCATTGAAACCCCAGCCTCAGTTCTAGGCCATGAAATTTTAAACCACTTCCTACAACACCTCAGTTTTCTTATCTCTCAATTGCGTTTAATGAAAGGTAATCCAAAGATCCCTTGGACTGCAAGGATATCCAGCCAGTCCATTCTGAAGGAGATCAGCTCTGGGTGTTCTTTGGAAGGAATGATGCTAAAGCTGAAACTCCAGTACTTTGGCCACCTCATGCAAAGAGTTGACTCATTGGAAAAGACTCTGATGCTAGGAGGGATTAGGGGCAGGAGGAGAAGGGGATGACAGAGGATGAGATGGCTGGATTGCATCACTGACTTGAGGGACTTGAGTCTGAGTGAACTCTGGGAGTTGGTGATGGACAGGGAGGCCTGGCATGCTGCGATTCATGGGTTCGCTAAGAGTCGGACACGACTGAGTGATTGAACTGAACTGAACTGAACTGAACCCAAAGATCAATGCAAGAAGACAGAGAGATGGTGTCTGTAAGCTCCCAACACGACATTCACGAGGTGACGCTTCTCCCTTGTCCGCAGGAGGGGCTCACAGCTGAGGAGTGACCGTGCTGGGAGGGGCCCGTGGGAGGAAGGAGGCAGCTTGGCCAATTTACTGTTCTTCTCAAGATCCAACCTCTTAGCTTGTCACTCAGGGTCTACTTTTTGCCAGCCCTTCTCCTGTGCCTTTCTCTGCAGATACCCAGGAGAGGGGAGCCGTGCCTGGAGCAGGGGGAACCCTAGGGGCTGCTCATCCTGTCCACAGGCCAAGGCCCAGCAAGGTGGACTGTACCTGACAGAGATACGCTCCAGACTTGGGAAAGTCACAAGCCCCACCGCCCAGAGGTGGTCACCTGTAGGGCTGGGAAAGCCTATGTTTTAACAAACTTCCAAATGATTCTCACTTGCTGTAGACCCTAGAGTCTGAAGCTCTCTGGCCAGGTGAAGCCCCAGGTCTCTCTCCCAGCACAGGTGGTGTGCATCCCACTGGGCTCCCTGGATCTGCAGACTCGCCCACCTGCCCACATCCCTCCCTGGCACATGGCCGGCCGGGCAACTCCCAGGCCTCTGGTCTCGGCACTGCTGGTCTCTTCCATGATTTATGGCTGTGACTCCCACACACACTCCAGGAACAAGAGAACCCAGCACACCATTCACAAATTAAATTCAGCCCTCCTCTCCTCCCAGGTAATGGGCCCATCTGATGATAGAAGAGCTTATAAACAGCTATCGTCAAATTAATCTCGATGTCAGAGAAATAATAGCAGCCGTAAATAAGACTGAGTGTGCCTGGCTCACCAGCTTGTTAGGGCACTTTATAAAGCAGGGTAGCACCATTAATACCGCATGGTCTAATTCCCCCGCCATCTGCACGCTGAGGTTGAGCACCGGCCGAGGAGTCTCCCAGGGGTCAGGACCACCACCCAGGGTGGCGGGTGGAAAGCTCAGGAGAGCAGGGTTTGCTGGCCATCTCCTGGACCACAGCTTCTTCTTCTATCCCTGCCCAAACTGCCCTCATAAGCACAGCCGGGGTTCTCAGGGTTGGGGGGCTGCCACCCATGCTCAGGCCTCCCCATACCCCTCACGGGGCCTCCTCCCACCTGGGTACCCTTCCCTGTCTCACCTCCTACTGACAGGGACCTCAGCCTTCAACCACAGCTCGAGGGCCACCTCCTCCACAAAGCCCCCAAGGCCACATGGCGTCCCAAAGGAGCTCAGCCATGTTTGTAGCATCTATCAGCGGGCGCTAGGGCGGAGACCACGGCGAGTCAGCGGCCCCTCCCTCCATAGCCCACACAGCCTCTGCCCCTCTTGGGCTGCAGTGAGAGCGATGAAACAGCAGAGCCCTGAGGACGGTGAGAACTGGGGGCCACAGGGTCTAGGGGGGCACGTGGCCATGGTCAGGCCTGGTGGCGTTACCCCGGCTAAAGTCTCGTGAGAATATTAACTGTGTGAATTCAGTGATGGTGTCCAGCTCACGGGGCTCAAGAGACCTGTCAATGGAAAGAAGGGGAAGCAGACACTGAAGTTGTGTCTCCAGAGACAGTATGCATGGGTATCACGGTGCTGCTGCATGTACTCACGGGTGTGAGCAGCAAGTGGCTGTGTGTGCCTGTTGTCACCTGTGTGTGAGACTGTGTAATGTGCTGTGTCTACAGATATTTACGCGTGTTGATGAGTGGACATGCTGACATCACGCGGGTGTGTGGCTGTGTGCGACTATGCAAATGTGCGTGATTTGGGGACTGTGTACAGAAAGGCGTGTGTTGGGCTGAGCATCCAGGTGCACAGTTATGTGCACGTCAAGTGCTAGACGGGTCATGTGAGAGCAATGAAACAGCAGAGCCCTGAGGACGGTGAGAACTGGGGGCCACAGGGTCTAGTGGGGCACGTGGCCATGGTCAGGCCTGGTGGCGTTATCCTGGCTAAAGTCTCGTGGGAATATTAACTGTGTGAATTCAGTGACGGTGTCCAGCTCACGGGGCTCAAGAGACCTGTCAATGGAAAGAAGGGGAAGCGGACACTGAACTTGTGTCTCCAGAGACAGCATGCCTGGGTATCACGGTGCTGCTGCGTGTACTCACGGGTGAGTACCGCTCTCAACATAGGCGGCTAGGGAGAAAGCCCATCCCAAGGAACCTGGTGTGTATCTGTGCTGTGCTGAGTCGCTTCGGTTGTTGTCCGACTCTTTGTGACCCCATGGACTGTAGTCTATCAGGCTCCTCTGTCCATGGGATTCTCCAGGTAAGAATACTGGAGTGGGTTGCCATGCCCTCCTCCAGAGGATCTTCCCAACCCAGGAGTCGAACCCACGTCTCCTGCGGCTCCTGCACTGCAGGCTGATTCTTTACTGCTGAGCCACCTGGGAAGCCAAGGAACCTGGGCAAGGTCATAAACATACAAAGGGGGAGGAAGTCCTGAGCAGACTGAGGCCTCAGCACAGCCCTTAGCTCATCCCGGACACACCAGAGCTGCGCATGGGCAGTGTGCCCTTTGTTCCAGACAAAGGCCAGTCAGCCACTGGCAACGCTGATCAACAGGCAACACTGCTGTGACAATTAGGAGTGACAAGGGCCCAGCTGCCCCATAGGACATCTGCCTCTTCTCCCGTCCCCTCTGCAGTCCTCTGCTCCCCAGCCCGCCCTGTGCCCTGCAGCCCCTCTGCCTGCAACACTCTGCCCCCACCTCTGCTCCAATTCAACCCCATGCATCCTCTAAGACTGTGCCCAGCCCGAGCCTCCCCCGAAAGAGCACTCAGCCCATACCTTGAGCCATACTTTCTTGTTTGTTCACATGTTGGTTTCCCACGGGACTACCTTTCTTTAGGGCAGTTAAAGTGCTTGGGAGAATACCTGGCACAGAGCAAGTGCTACATGAGCATTTGCTGATGCTCATGTTATTGTTATCATCCCCATGTCTCCAGTGCCTGGCAGAGTGCCTGGTCCAATTCAGACACACATCTGTTAGGTCAGCTTAACAAATCCTTGATCAGATCTGAGCTTCATCATAACCAGTTGCAAGGGTTACTAGAATTGTTCCCATTTTACAGATGAGAGCACTGAGACTTGGAGGGGTTTTTTTTCCCCTACCCTTTGTTTCCTTTACCAAATTCAAAGTGCTTCCTAGAAGCAGTCAAGGGATCCTATACATGGCAATGACCTAGCAGGTAGCCATGTATAACAATGAGTCTGTAGCCCCACGCTCTGTGCCAGGTGTCACGGTGGATATACTCCATCCACCATCTCACCTGTCACTCAGCCTGGCAGGTAAGATTGAGTACCCAATTCTTCAGGGAGCAGAACCCATGCTTGAGAGGGTTACCCACTTCAGAGGAGGTCACAAGCCCTCAGCTCCCCCCAGGCAGCCTCCCCCCTCAGCGTGGCCCTCCCAGGAACGACACGTTGACTGTGGGAGCACTCAGGCAGTCCGGCTGGGCAGAGGGGCGGGAGGGGACAGAGGATTACCAGGGAAATGGCTGGGGCTGGGGAATAGCAGGGAAGATGGGGACCGGTGTGGGTAGGATGACAATGAAATGAGAGGGCCCGATGCTCCAGAAAAGAAAAAGAAAAATCAGGCAAGGTGACAGCCCCAGGACTCTGAACATTCACCTCTTGGATCAGCTCTGGGCCTCCGTGGCGGGGGCAGGGTGCAGGCTGACCTGAGAGGTTCCCAGGCATCAAGCCGCAGATCACTCCCTACTCCGGAAACCAGATCCAGTTCCGCCTCCTCCAAGAGGCCCTCCTGACTTTGCCAGGCCCCCGTGACTTCCCAGCGCAGGCACCAACACTGGCCAGCGGCCTCCAGGCTGGGTCATAATTTCCAGCCAGCACGCCCATCAGCCTGGCCCTCATTAGACTGTAGCCTAATCTGTGCATTCTCCACCCAACTCCAGGGGTCCTCAGGGGTCTCCGCAGCCAGACTGCAGGCCAGATCCTATCTGTGCCTCAGTTGCCCGCAGCCCGGCATAGATTCTCAGTAACTGCTTATCCAAGAAAGCTGAGACATGCCCTTCTTTCCCTGTTCCCCGTGCACTCCTTTGGGGCCCCTGAAATTGTTCCAGTGAGGGAGGAACCGAGAATGAACACCTTTTTCTAAGTACTTCCCAGAGGTTTGCATGTCTTGTTACTTTACATGTATCAAAACTTTCTTTCATCCTCACCTCCCCAGGACAATGGTATTGATAACAATTATCTCCAGTTTTTTCTAAGGAAGAGAGTGGGGCTCAGAGAGGTCCAAAGTCACCTGCAGTAGGTGCCAGGATGGACTTAGCGAGTCCCTGAGAGATGGGCGCTTCCTGCTGAGAATCGGGGGACGGGGACAGAGGCAGGTCTCTGACCTCACCCATCCCCACCCTCCTGTGCCTCTGGCTCCTCTTTCCTCCACCCCTCTCCTGGGGGTGGCGTGGGCTGGTGAGGGCCCTCGAGGGTGGGATGGGCTGGGGAAAGGCCACCCCAGGTTCCTTTCTGGGCTCCTGGACCACCTTCGTCGTCACACTCCCCGCTCACCTGCTCAGGTGAGGGCTGATAGCTGTAGCTCCCTTTACCCACCCTCCCCCCTCCTCCACACCCCCTGCCCCCGTGACACCTCTTCCCCCCACCCCTCCCTCAGCCCCACCCCTCCTGTTGGGGAGAAGGCTGGATTCCTCAGGTTCCAGGGGGCTCAGGCTCCCTCTTGGGGGCCCCTTACTCCCTACCCTGCCCCCTCCCCAACTCTGGCTCTGGCTCTGGCTCTGTGGCCGCCCTGCTTCCTGACAGCCCTGCCCAGGAGCCTCAGTTTCTCCCAGCCAGAAACAGGAAGATGAGAGCTGCCCACCACCCCCACCAGCCAGGCCCAGCTTCCCTAGACCAGCCGACTGGGCTCCTCTTCAGGCCCGACTCCCCTTGTGCTCCAAAGGATGTGAGTGCAGCAAAGGTGAAACCGAGGCTGGGCCGACCCGCCTGGTGTCCAGGAGGGGCTCTGGCCACCTCTGACTGCACTGGGGCCAGGGCTCTGTCCAGCTGCCTCTCTGGGGTCCCTCCCTGACTACCAAGTTGGGTACTGGGCCAAGTTGTACCAAGTTGTACCACCAGTACCAAGTTGGGTCCTGGTGCTGGGCCAGGGCTGACTGGCAGTTCGGGGGGCCTTGTAGGAGGGAACCGCCCCGCGGACCCAGGTCTTCCATCCCTGCCTCACTTGCCCCAGAGTTGAACTTCTCCGCGCAGCTCGGCAGGGCCAGGCTGGTGGAAGAAGAGGCCCGCCCAGGCCAGCTCCTGCTCCAGAGAACAGCATGCAGACGGAGGGCCCCACTGGAAGAGCCGCCCTTTGGCTTAAGGATGGCAGGTGTAGGCAGCCCTGGGCCAGGGGATACCCCAACCCCATCAGCACCCAGAGTTTGGGAGCAGAACTAATTGTTCTAGGATGTGGTGGTCTTGGGAACAGGCGCCACAGAGGGGCCCGAGGGCTATGGGGAGGGGGTTGCCTGGAGGCACTGGCTGCTGGGGGAGGCGAGCTGAAGCCCAGCAAGCAGGCTGTGGGGGGAGGCGAAGCCCTGGGAGGGCTTCCGCCCCCTTGCCTCCCACTCAACAGCCCCCAGAGAAACAGCAGCAGCTGTTCCAAAGCTTCCCCGCCCTTCCTCGAGACAGGTGTTGGCTGAATTCTCACTTCCTCCCAGCCTCAGAGAGCGCCTCCACCCGCTCTCCACCCGGCAGGCCGGTGCTGAGTCAGCAGCGCCTCTTCCTCTCCTCCACTTGGGGAGACCAGCCCCCACCTCCAGGGGGTGCGGCCGAGCCCTTTTGCTGAGGTCACCTGCGGGAGGGCTGGCTGACCCCTGCTCCCCTGCAGTGGCACACCTCAGGAAAGGAGGCCCCAGGGAAGCTCTTGCTGAGGAGCCAAACGGGAGCGGGGGCAGCCCCAGGAGGCAGGAGGGACCCGAGGCTCTGGACCCCCAGCGGGGCCTGTGCTGCCTGCAGAGTCACTGCTGTGGCCGGCGGAAGGGTGGAGCCTCTCTACTGAGCTCCGAGGCATGGCTGCTGCCCAGCGAATGGGCCAAAAGACAATGGAAGTGTAAGTGACTCTCATCCAGAGGAAATCACCATTTTTTTTACAGCAGGAAGGGGCAATTAGGCCAATTATCTCCTCTAGCAAGTTGGAAGTGCAGACCCAGAGCAGTCAGGCTCGCCAGCCCTGTCACAAGGGTGGTTATTGGCAGAGCAGCCTCAAAGCAGGGCTGGGCCCACCAGCCTGAATAATGGGCCATCACTGTTAACTGTTGTCTCTGGCTGGCTTCTCAAACTTCACTTCGCATAAGTCACACTTCATGTGACAAGTCCTGTAAGGTAGACCCATCGCCCCCATTTGACAGATGGGAAAACTGAGACCCACTGGAGGAAGCTGACTGGCTCAAGATCACAGTGGACTTTGGTGGCAGAACAGAGACCAGAAGCCAAATCTCAGAGGAATTTATCCGAAGCTTCCTTCCCCATGCCCTCTTTCCTGCCCCCTCTTTCCGCCCCTTTGGGCCCGGACTGATGGTGAGCAGAGAGGCCTGGGAGCTGTCAGAGTCCACCATCCCCCACCCTCCCCGTGGCCAAACAACAGCTCAAGGGAGGCCACAGACCACACCAGCAGGGGTGGCCTGTGACCCAGAGCCGTTGGGTGCCTCACAAGCCACGAGTCTGAACACAGAGCCACCATTCGAGTGGAATTTGGTGAAGCCAGTCAAAGTGATGCTTGTGAAAACAGCTTAGCAAGACATGAAAGGGCTTTTAATAGGTTAAATCTGAAAAATCAGAGAATGCAAAAGTGTATATTACTGTGTTTACAGCTCTACAAAAAATATGTATATGAGTATGAACAAACTGGTGGAAGGCCTTTCACTAAAGTGATCACAGACAGGTGGACTCCTAAGAGATTTTTTCCCTTTGGTCTATTTTCTAAACTTTCCAAAATGTGAGTGTATTAAAATGTGAGTGTATTACTTGATGATATAACACAGATAGAAGGCATCATGATGACCTAAGAAAACCCAGGAGAGGTGCTCATGACTTGGGAGCCAAAGTCCTTGAAGGGGTACACCTAGTTATCTTGGTGGCAAGCTGAGCACAGGGGTCCCCCAGTTAAGCTGGCGAGGCCTCCTCCGAGCCAGAGTCTGCAGGCTAAAGGACTCACCACCCAGTTCCAGCCCCTGCTCGTTTCCCACCCTGGGGTCTTTCTGGTCCACCACGCACCCTCCCTGTCTCTCAGACTCCCCTTCCAGAGGGTGGAGGCTCTAGGCTGGGGACTTGACCTGCTTCACAGCTTGGCTGGCCGCAAGCTAGACTGAGGCCTCTCCCAAAGCGGACAAACCGATGTCCCCAGATGTGGAGGAAAATTAGGGATTCCTTTCCAGTCAGTGTTTTCTTGGTTTCAAGAGGGTTCCTAACAGTGTGCAGGCCCTGGGAAGCGCTGCAGGGAGCCACAGCTGGCCCGCCAGTCACACCACATCCACTTCTGGCTCAGCCATTCCCTAACCCAAGGCGAGCAGGGGACAACTTTCCCCACCCTTGGCCTCAGTTGTCTCCTCTGGTCCCCAGTTACCTCCTCCCAGTCTGTGTTGAGGAGGAAATGAGATAACAGAAGAGAAGAGCTTTGAATTAGGGAAAATCCACTCTGCAGACAGAGCCAAGCCTGAGGTTGGAGCCCACGCCTCACCCCTCATGCCCTGTCCTTGGCCTCAGCTGCCACCCCCCCACCCCCTCCTTCTCTGCGACTCTGCCCTCCTCCCCACATGGGTAGGCCCCACCTTTTTGCAAACCCGTGGAGGCAATAATCTTGCCACTTGCTGGCCTTGGGTCCCTCTTCTCAAGAAAGATGAAGTTTGATAGAAGTTCAAACTGAGATACCAGAGCACAGCTCCCTGAGGGAGTGCATGTTGGTAGAGAGGTTGCTGAAAGCGTGACCTGCATGACTAAGGATGCAGGTGCCTGGCCAGATAAGGCAGGGAGGGAGAGTTCTTTGAGGGTGTGTCCCATAAATGTCCCATACATTTATCACCTAGTACTCCATCCAGGACTAGAAGTCTCAAATCCCAGGACACTGCCACAGTGCCCTTCCTTCTGCCCCCTTCAGCATCTCAAATTCTATTTATCTACATGCTGAACTAACCTCTCCCCCAAATTGTCTGCTCTGCCCACCATCCCTGCTTGCCTTCCTGGTCTCACATTCTCCCAGGCACGTCCAGACCTCCCCATCCCTCCGCCCCTCCACATCAACTCAGCTCTGTTCATTTCCTCTTATGGGAAGCTCCCCCCCCCCGCCCCCCATAAACCCTCCTCCTCATCCTCTAGACCACTGGTGTGTGGACTTCCAACACCCCTGGAAGCCCGCCGTGGACTCCTCCCCAGCTAAGCTCTTCTGGGCTCATCCCTCTACTGGAGCTTCCGAAGGCCTAAGAAACGGATTTCTATCAGACTTTTCTCCCATTTTCTCCCAATCTTACGCTGCTTAACCGCTGGAGTAATGCTCTCCCGAGAACCATTCAAAGACAGGACAATGGTCCCAATGCTTCCCATAGCTATGCAAGGTGACAGGCCGCACCCACACCCCGACACACACACAACCCCTCCTCATAAATGCTTTCTGTTCTTGCCCAGTCAGCAGAGCCACCTGGCCTTGACCGAAGTCTCCCTCCATTCCTGTCCCTGCCTGGAGTCTTTCTCCTCTCCCTCCTGTATACATACCAACCTTTGAGGCACAACTCAACCCCATTTCCTCAGCACATCTTCCCTGATTTATCTGATCTCTTGGCCAGTATATTCCAAGAGCTGTGCAGGATGCGGGCAGCCACCCAGCATGCCTCGGGACCTGCTCTGTGCCCGGTGTCTTTGAAAAGTCTCCACACACTCTATCAGGTAGATATAATGATGGTCATTGTTTAGAGAACACTCAGAGCAGTGGCCTAAGTTCACCCTTCCTGGTCAAGACTGGGATAGGACTCAACTCCTGGACTGCTCCAAGCTCTTCCCATTGCACCAATCAGGACATTGTGCCATCCGTTTGGGTGCCGAGGCACCGAATACCTTAGACAGTGTCTGGTTTCCTAAGCATCCATCTCCCAGCCTCAGCATAAGCCTCAGGAGGGCAGGTATCCAGGTCCCACATGGCTTTCATATCCCCCTTCAATTGACTCCAAGTAGGAATTCAGTGAACACTCATTAACTAAATGAACAAACAAGTGAGTCAGTGAATGAATGACTTAATGAATGAATACATGAAAATACAGGCATTGCAAGTGGTTCAGCTGTGGGGTTATGAATGTTTGCTCTTAGTTCTTAAATCAGCCAGAAAATCTGAGCCTAAGGTAAGCCTTTCCCTCCAATTCTCTTAGAAATATATTGGCTCATCTGTGGCCAAACCATACCATCCTAATAAAAGCAAATTCAGATTCATATTATATTAAGCCAGGACTTTTTAAAGAACTATTTAGATTCATAGAGGAACCAAGGCCCAAGTGTACAAGTAAGTGTCTTATACGTTTGAGCAACTGTGGTCAGGAAGGTCTGAGACACCCAAAGTTATGTCCTGAGCTGGAGTCAAGGGCCTGTGTCTCCTGGCCAGGAGTTTCCCATGGCACTTGGATCCAGCACAGAGCTGTTGCTTCCCTAGCTCAGAAAAGCATTAAGTTTTCCAATGGACACTGCAGGCTGCGTATTTAAAGGCGGGAAGGACATGGCAGGTAGGGCAGGAGGTGAGCAAGGAAGAGAGATGAGAGGTGACCCAGTGTCTGTTATCTGCATATTGCGGCATGGAGACTCTTGGTTGTCTTTTCCCCTAGCCTTGAATAATTAATAGTATCTGCCGATTTATGAAAAACTATTATTTAAGTAAGCCCCTCAATTAGGTGGGCCTTATCCAATGCTGGTTTCAGGAGAGAAGTTCTCTTATTCGAAAGGAAAAGTGGTAAATAAAAACCATGTTCCATCTTATTACAAAGTCCAGCGTAGAATCTACAGAGTAGATGGATTTTCCAAAATCTTAAGAGTTAAAATTGATTAAAACAGGTATGTGTCTGTTGGCTGAGAGAGTAGATGCAAAGTACAGTGGCTTTGTAATGACTGGACCATCCAGTTAGACAAAAAGGCTCCTTCAGATGAGTCAGTTTATTCTAACAGTCTAGACAAAAATATGGCATGCATTTGATAAATTGCTAAAACATGACTTCCCAGTAACCTACTAACTTTCTATGTTATTACTAGGTTACTAAACCATTCTCAAAACATTGACCAGATAATTCCAATATAATACATAATACTGGTTTAAAGAAATAAAATCCGAGAGTTGGTTAATAGCCACTGCTCTCTAGGGTGATCACCTGAGTTGGGATCGTTTTCCTTCTTGTTGAGGTTGGTTGGAGGATGGTTTATTTTGCTTTCTCAAACTGGGAACAAAATTGAAAGTTTCATGAAAACCAAAATAAAAGGAGGCGGAGGAGAGGGAGAAGGAGGGAGAGAAACAAAATCCCCAAGATCTGCCTATCTCGCCTCACACAAACTGCAGTACGAGCCTCCGCTGGGAGCTTGCATGTGTGTCCATGTGTCACAGTAAATCAGCTCAGCTTTCCCACCCGGGCTGGGGAGAGCATGAGAACAAAGGGCCAGAGCAGAAAGGGCAGCCATGGGGGAGAGGAGAGCCGCGTCGAGCCACAAAGGAGGCGAGGAAGCGCTGTGGTCAGGCAGGGGTGCGCCCGCCTGGCAGGGAAGGCTGGCAGGGGGCAGAGGCGAGCTGGGAGACAACCCACAGAGGCGAGCAGGAGGCACCTTGGCCCAAGGAAGAGCGGCTTCAAAATGATGACCCTTTGAAGGAACCGTGAATTTCTTTAATCAACTAATTTCCTCGGTGACTAAAACGCCTCATTTAGCAAGGCTTATTCTGAGCTGAAATTGAATAGGTGTAATTGACAAATGTTTGAATTTGAGTTCCACTCTGGGGGAAAAAAAAATACCTCTCCACTGGCTCCTCAAAAATAATTATGGAACAAAGATATATTTTAAGGGCTCTTCTTCCAGTTCAGTTTGGGGGTAGATTCGGACTTCCCTCCCGATCCCCGCCCCCCACAATCCGACAATGACAGAGATCTGGCTTTCTTTCTCAAGAGAGGCACTCCGGCCGGCCACAGATGAGGCAGCTGTCAGGAAACTGGGCTGTAATCAGCGTTCACTGGCTCACAGCCTACAGAGGGCACAGACCCTCTTATTCCTGCAGTAACAGGTCAGGCTGCTGGCCCTGGGATGAATGTGGGAGTGGTCTGAGTTGGTTTCTGTTTCAAACATCTTCCTTATGCAGGATCTCCATGCAAAACTTACATCGCAGGTCCCAACAATTTAAATATGCACCTGGGAGAGGATACTTTCAAATTCCAGATCAAGGCTTCAACTGCATGTAACATGTCACCCCCAGCATGACTTAGAAGGACAGTAAATCAATGAAACAGTAAAAAGAAAAAAAAGACAACTGAAAATGGGTTTTTCAGGCGAGTCTGAAATGCTACAAGATTGCTAGTTAAGAACAGTATCCCTTTTCTCAACCTAAGGGTTATAGCCCGTCTCTTCATCAACATCATAAACCGGGTGCCCATGAAACTTGGAAACTGAGATGAAAAGTGGAGGCTATCGGGTGGGTACATAGGTGGCCAAAGATAGGAGTTCTTTCTATGTAATAGAGCTATTTTGGTGTGTCAGGACAACTGACCCATCCCCCACCACAGTACCCAGACATCTACTGTAGAAAGATATGGACTAGATGAGATTAAAGTCACCATATCTGTATCACAAAAAAAAAGGAAAGAAAAAAAAAAAAAACCAGAAGGCATTCACTCAAATCTTACAATGGGAGGTGGGAGTGGTGGGTGGGTGGGTGAGGGGTGGGGATAGAAAAGCAAGGGGGGAAATCTAAACAGCAGGATACGACAATAAATGGGAAAACAGCAAGAGAAAAAGCACACTAGGTTAATATAGGAAACTAGTTCTTTATTGAGAGATTGTATATTAGTATTAGTGGATTCTGTGTGTAACAATGTCGTCATGCACACGATACAAAAAAAAAAAGAAAAAAAAAAAGGCTGGGCCCACCATGCTTCGGAAGGGCAACAGAACAAAAGCAGCGTACAATGAGCAGATGGCCCGGGCTACACGAGCACAGTAGGTTTCAGCAGGGTAACATCTCTAACCGAGCGCTGTACATTGTCAACTGGGGGATGTAAAAAAATACAGATCATGCTTTAGTTTTAGTACAAGAAAAGGTGAAAAAGATACACAACCAAAAGGATATTTGATACAGAAAAAATTACCCACAAAATAAGAACAGGAAGTAATTCAGCACAGCAGAACACGCGATCCCTGTTTAATGGAAAACCATTTTGCTGGGGATTCTTTTTCTTTTCGTTTTTTTCTCTTCTCCTTCTTTTCAGATTGCCAAATGGCAATCTGGGGAGGCCCCTTGGGACTTTACTTTGGAAGGGCCCTCAAAGTAGGGGCCTTATTCTTTCTTTATTGCTGCTGTTTTGTTTCAGTTTTCAAGCAGGTCTGGCCAGCGAGGCAGCAGAAGGGAGCCGGCTGTTAAAGGGGCAGCTCTGAGGGCCAGGGCGGATGTCCAAAGATGCTCTTGACATTGTACAATTAAACAATTAAGACACCGTGGCCAGGGCTCCCCCTTAAGCCAAAGACCTTGCTGCACCAAATTTTCAGAGTAGCAGCAACTATCATTTTATCAAAATTGTTCATATATATATATATATTTATTATTTTTTGCCTCTGACTAGATGTAATCTCTTCACTTATGCCAGGGTGCTAGCAGGGAGCTAGCTGAAGCCACCCAGATAAGTGGCAAATGGGGTGCTACAGCCTCCAAGCCAAGGCAAAAGGAGTCCACTTAACAGGGATTTACAGTGCAATGTACTCGGCTAAACAAGATGAGATACAAAAATGGTTATTTCTCTACATCTATTCTGAAATGGCCTACATCCTATACTACTACAATGGAAACTAAAAAGAACAGATTTAAGCTGGCAAGCTATCTAATAGTTTTACAAGAAGATTGTGGTTTAGGACCTTGTTGGGTTAAGCATTAGTATCCTCTATCGGAAGGTCATGAATTCTTATCACATTGTGCTAAATTTTACTTACAGCCCGACTAACCCTCAGCCCTTGAATTTCCTATGGGCGTGTTTGCCATGAAAGTAAACTTTGACTGGCAGAATTTGTTTTCTTAGGTGTTTTTTGTTTTTGGAGGGGGGTGTATTAAAAACAAAATTTAAAGGCAGCTGAGCAATTTGAATTTCAAAACATGGAATCAGCATCCTGCAATGGTATTTAGAGATTGGTGGTATTAATGAGGATGATAATGATTTAATCAGGATAATTATACTTTCAGGCTCAACATCCATCTTAATCATTTTTGAATTTCTGCCTAGTGTAATGTTCCACACCCGTTTTAAACGGAAATGCCAAGTAATGAGATATAATTGTGTATTGGGGGAGGGATTGGCATTTCAAGGGAGATCTCACCCAGCCCCCCCATTCCTATTCTTCACACATCCCCTCCACCCCTGCCCCCCACTGCTAGGCTGGCCTGAGACAGGGGATACTGCCGCTTAAATAGCAATGCCTTCCTCAGATGGAGACAGGAGATGGTTAAGAGGGGTGTCACAATACAGCTAAATGCGGAGGCAGAAGGGTCACAGCGCACACAGCAGCGAGTTGACCATTCACTGAGCTACACAATGAAGAAAAAAAAAAAGATTTGATAAATGCAGAATGTCATCATTCTATCATCACACAAAAAACTGCGGTTCAAACAGGCCTAAGGGGGTCAACCTTGCCTTTTAGGTTCTGGGGAGAGGCTGGGGCTGGGGACAGCTGGGCTGGAAGAAAGAGGGCTGGGCTTTCATTCTCTGGCCCAATAGGGCCCCTGGGGCGCACGAAGGCGCTGGCCCGCGACCCCACCCCCCACTCTGACTTGGGGGAGCAGCCCTGGTCGCAAAGGGAAGACATCATTCCGTGCGTGAGGGAGGGGGGCCGGGGGAGGGCTTCAGCCAGGAGGGATTGAAGCAGACGTGGAGTGGGAGAGGATAGCAGAAACATTTCCAAGAACAGCAATGTGAGTCCAGAGGCAGAATGCAAAAAGAAAAATAATAATAATGAATCTAAATGCATCTCGGGTTTGCTTTGGGAGGTGGGAATTTTTGATTAAAAGAAAATGGAAGAAATGTGAAGCGGGGAGAAGAGGGGGAAAATCAAGCTATTGTTGTTAGCAGAATGTAAGGGAAGGGGGATGTGGGGAAGGGGACCGTGCAAACACATCCCATATATCACAGTTAAAAACAAAGCCGGCGCCGGCCTGCTGCTTTGTCAACGCCTGCCGGGGGCAAAGGCCTGGCCTGGGGGCAGCATCCCACCGCATCCGCGCACACACAGCGCAACACCCAAGGGCCGGCACCCCTCTCCGGCCGGCCGGGTCCAGGGGTGCACAGCAGTGCACGCCTGACTCTCCAAGGCGCGCACACACTTGCACACAGTCACATACACGCGCGCACGCACACATACACACACACACACAAGCATCTTGAACCCATAAATACAACTGTCATACAAAGACCATGGTGTGGGGGGTGGATAGCAGAAGGGCGATACACAAAAAAGGGTTAAAGGGGAGGAAAAGATGGGACGGGAAATCGTGCAAGTGCCCACGAGAAGGTGGGGGCTGGGGCATGGGACAGGGCAGATGCCAGATGCGAGCTAGGCAGCCATCGGTATCAGTGACTAAATAATGGAGAAACACGAACACAAATGACATGAAACACACATACATCTCAAAAAAAAAAAAAATTACAGAAAGCCAAGTAGGCTTACACACACACACACACACACACAGGCGCGCACGCACACAGTCATGTATCTCTCTCCGTCCTTCGATCACACAGGGCTAGGTATTGGGGGAAGGGGCTATGACTGGGGGAACCGCGTCCGCCGCAAAGAATAAAAAATTGGGGCCGGGGAGGGAGGGGACTCGAATTCGCCAAACCCTAACTTCACTGCAAAAGCTCCCACGAGGGCGGCCACCTCCACACTCGGGGTCCCCCAGAAGGGAGAGGGGAGAAGCCACCGCTCGCCCCGCGTCCTCCCGGGTGTGCCCTGAACGCCCCCCCCTCAACCCGCCGCCCTCGGCGCCAGCCCCCGCCCGGGTGCCCGCGGCGATCCACGCTCGGAAGAGGACCCCGAAAGCAAAAAGCGATACCTCTGTTTCGCACAGAGCCAAACACTGGAAGCACGAGATAGCCGACGTGGACCAGGACCATCCTGGCTCCTCGCGCGGCGGCGGCGGCGGCGGCTGCGCGCGGGCCCTTTGTGGCGCGGCTCCGGGGCGCGGGCGCGGGCGGCGGCGGGGCTGCGGGAGCCGCCGGGGCGGGAGGCGGGGCGCGGGGCGCGGGCGGCGGCGGGGCGGCGGCTGGCGGAGAGACAGATGGCCCATGGAAAGGCTCCCTTCCCGGCCCCTCTCGACATTCAAAGGCGCTGGGGCCGCAGCTGCCGCCACACAAAGGCGCGCCCAGCCAATGGGAACGGAGCGCAGCGCGGCGCGGCCTCGCCGAAACCGCGGGGGACAGCGGGGACCGCGGGCGCGCGGGTGGCGGGGGGGCGGGGGTGCAGGGAGGGAGGGGTGATGGCTGAGAAGCAGCGGGCGGCCAATCGCCGTAGCCCGCGGCCGGGCGCGGGAAGGGGGTCAGCCCCGCGGGGCTCCTGCAGCCTCGCGTGGGCCCCTGGTCGCCCACGGGCCGGAACGCGCGCGCGTGGAGCGCCCTGCACCCAGACACGCGCGGCGTGCACACGGAACGTGCACACACCGAGAGCGACGTGCACCCAGACATGTGAAGGTGCCTTCGTGCGTGCGGAGAGACAGGCTCGAGCGTTTCCAGTGCACACGACCCAGAGGTCTTTGCACAACGCGCCCGGGTCACTCGGGGACGTGTGCATGGAGGCAGGCACACGTGCAGAGCCCGACTGCGGGCACAAGTGGAGCTGGAAAGCGAGCAAGCGCTGCACACGGGACCCAGGCACTGTCACACGGGCATGCACACACCGAAAGCCTGGTTAACCGAACTCGTGCCAAGAACGCATTCCCAAAGACACACAGAGAGGACACACAATGCAGATATGCACACTTCCAGGCTCTCTGCCTGTCGCACCGCTGTGATGCTTCTGCAGAGCACAAAGCTCACAATATGTATTTGCAGAATGGAAAACCCTGTTCCTAGACTGAGATGTGTGCACAGGTTCCATACAGAGACATGCTCACCCCAGAAAACCATTCGACCACCATTCTCTGCACTCTGACGGAGGTGCAACCAGCCATGTGCACAGACACGCCCACTTCCACTGCTGACAGGCACATATGTGATATCAGGGTTAGGAGGCTCCTCAGAGTCACACGTGGCCGCCCAGCCACGGGGTCTCATGGGTCCTGTGGCTGGTCTGCCAGGTACAAGCAAGACAGAAGCAAAGAGGCTTCACCCAGCAGCCCAGTTGTCAGGTGGACTGCTAAGACCCGGTTCCTACACTCAGCCCACCTGCTATGGCAACTCCCAGCAGAGCCCCCAGACCAGGCTCACAGTCCAAAGTCCAAGGCAAGACCAGAGTCAGCTTGGCATCCACAAGGCAGAGGACATTTCCTCCATCTCAACTTGTCTTCAGTGGCTCCTTTATTTTATGAGTTTGGGAAAATTAGATGGGAAAATTGCAGTAGGTAGAACTGGAAAAAAAATCTACTTAACGAAACCTGCTTCCATGTTTGAGATAAGGAAAAGGAGCCCATTTACTGAATACACTTTGTGCTGTCAGGGCCTAAGGAGGTGATCCAAATCCTACGGAGGCCCCAACACTTGCAGCCCAGAGGGGCTTCAGAAATGGAAGAGACGGGGGTCAGCACAGGGTGCTGGGGAGGGGACACCTAAGAGGAGCACCTAGCAGAGTGGGTGGGAGGGGGGAGAGCAGACGGGGTTGACTCCAGAAAATTGACTTCTAAGTGCAACTTGAAGAAAGAGCGGGAGAAGTGAGGTCAGGCGAAGAAGAACACAGCAAAGGGAAAACCGCAGGCAGGCTTTGCCAAGACACCCACCGTATTCCCGGTGGCCACAGCTGGGCATGATCCCAGTGCATGCATATTCCTCAGACCCCTCCCCACCCTGAACACCTCCACTGCCCTCAGAGAACTCGGGGATGAAGGCAGTCAGAAGAGCACACCAACAGTTCCAAGCCCCACTCTTGACAATCATTTCAACCCACTCCTGCCCCCAGTTCTTTCCTTTGTTCATTACCGATTGAATAAACATAATGCCACCACTAATAAAATTTTAAATGAAAAGAACTTAAGAACACCTAACTACTAAAATTTTTTCCTTTTCTGTTTCAGGCTTTGCCAGTTTAATTATATAATATAGCTTTTGTCATCAGAATCTACATATTTTTACCTTGCTTTTTAAACTCAACATTTTAGAGACTTCCCTGGTGGTCCAGTGGTTAAGAATCTGCCTTCCGATACAGGGGATGTGGGTTCAGTCCCTGGTCAGGGAACTAAAGTCCCACATGCCTGGGGGCAGCTAAGCCCACACGCCAAAACTTTTTAAGCTTCTGTGCTGCAGAGAAGTCTGCCCACTGCAACGAAGAGCCAGAGCACCTCAGTGAAGACCCAGGACAGCCAAGTATTTAAGGAAATAAATAAATAATAAAAATAGTAATAGGGACTTCAGTGGTGGTCCAGTGGTTAAAAATCTACTCAGTGCAGGAGGCATGGGTTCAATCCCTGATCTGGGAACTAAGATCCCACATTCCAAGGGGCAACTAAGCCCATGCGCCCCAACTACTGAAGCCCGAGTGCCCTAGAGCTTGTGCTCTGCAACAAGAGAAGCCACCACCAGGAGAAGCATTGGCAATGCAATGAGAGTAGCCCTGGTCTACAGCCATACCACCCTGAACACGCCTGATCACATCTGATCTCGGAAGCTAAGCAGGGTCGGGCCTGGTTAGAACTTGGATGGGAGGGCAGCTTCCACTCATCACAACTAGAGAAAGCCTGTATACAGCAGCAAACACCCAGCACAGCAATAAATAAGTACATAAATAAATGTTTAAAATAATAATAATAAACTTAAAATTTTATCAGAAATATTTTCCCATAATTATCTTCCTAATTTTCATTTTAGATGTTTTCACTGTATTCCAACAAGTGAATGTACTGTGAAATTACTTAATCATCCTCTATTCTTGGGCACTTAATTTCCTCTCAGTTTTTCATTTCTGCAAATCATACAAGGAACTTTTGCATTCTTGTAGCTGATAGCTTTTGTTGAGCTGTAACTTCGAATAAACTTTGAGGATTGGCTGGCATTCTTAAGTAAATATAGAAAACTTTATGTTGCCTGCCATACATTTTAAAAGCTTTATAAAAAGATTAAGCTCATTGCCAATGCTACCAGGAATATGCATGCGTGTGTGCTAAGTCTTCAGTCATGTCTGACTCTTTGCGACCCTATGGACTGTAGCCCACCATGGCTCCTCTGTCCATGGGATTCTCCAGGCAAGAATACTGGAGTGGATTGCCATGCCCTCCTCCAGGGGATCTTCCCGACCCAGGGACCGAACCTGGGTCTCCTGCAGATCCTACATTGCAGGCTGATTCTTTATAGTATGCCAGTTCCTTTGCAACCTGGCTAGCTTTGGGTGAGCATTCTTTATCTTACTTTATACTAGAGCAGCTCACAAAGGCTATGACTGCCCAGCCTGACCTTGTCAGCAGAGCAATTTGGATACACACTCCAAAGTCAGATTGCCTGGCTTCACATTCTGGCTCTGCCACTTACTAGCTTGGACAAGTTATTTTAACTTCTCTGGGCCTTGGTTTCAGTAGCTGTAAAATGAACATGATTATAGCAACCTTCCCCAAAGGACTGAGGTGAGGACCAAGTAAGTTAATACTTGTCGAGGACATAGAACAGTGCCCGGCTCTGCAGCCCTTAGTTCTTTCCCCTTGTCCATCTCTCCTTGTCCACTAACAAGGACTCTCTTGTCCTCCTGTTGTTATTTATGACTGCCTAGTTAATGTATTTAGGGGACATTATACCATAACGTGGAACATCCATTAGACAAAAGCAATCATCAAGGAACAGACCAGCACTATGGCTAGGGAAATCCACCTACTAACCATACCCTTCTTGCCTTCATATGCTTCAGAGACACATAACTGGCAGCTGCCCATATTCATCAATGTAACAACATTCCCACACCGGCCTGCACCTTCTGCTAAGAAGGACTGTGGGTCAGGAGAACAAGCTTCATTTGTAATAAAACCTACCATCCCTCAGCCTCAGTCCTCAGTGTATTAGCCCATCTGTCTAATACGGGTAATAATAACCCGCATTAAAGGTTTACTGTGAGGATCAAATGAGAAGATAGTTACGGAGTCTGTAAATAATACAGAGAATTCTAGAACCGTAGAATGAAACTTGATCTCAAGTTTCTCTCCAAGAATGAAACTTGATTATTGTCTTGCCCACCTCCCTGTTTTGCGGATGAAGAAACCGAGGCTCAGAAATGGGCTCACGAACAAAATCAGAACTGTTCAAGGCTGGATTACAGCTAGATCCATTTTCCCCAGTACACAGCCTAAGATTGCTCTACCTCCCATTTTCTTCCCATTATGCTGATGAGGACTATTTTCACTCCCCTTCCCATGACGTAAAGTCCACAGAAGTTCATTCATCCCGGTTTTTTCTTTGTATATTCTTCTTGCCCACTGCCAAAATCAATATCTAGAGCATGTTTGCAGGCTTAGCATGTAAGACTCAGGAGGAAATACTGAAAATGCAAGGTGAAGGTCCATCCGTAATTCCTGATCCAAAATGGAGAAACATGGCTCTATAGAGCAGAAATAGCACTGTCATTTGGAACCTCGACCCACGCTTTGATTCCTCACGCTCTTTCGTTTCCACTCTGGCCACCTGCAGAAAGGGTTCTATAGAGCATCGTGTTTCTGGCACCCAGAAGCAACTGTTTCAAGAACTACTCCTTTGGAGCCCAGTATCAGATCTGGGTTATGACTACCACTGCCCTTTAGTCCACAAATGAAAACAAATCCACCTCATCAGTCACGTAGACCTCAAACAATTCCCAAGCCTGATGACCAAATTCCTGCTCTTCTCCAGGTTGTGTTGGTATCAGGTGGACATTGCTTTCAAAATCGGTGCAAGACAGCGGTGCCTCAACCAATGCATCCCCATGATTGGTGTCACAACAGCTCCTGTGCTGAGCAAGGCAGGAGGTCCAGATGCAGCCTGCTGGGGGAGGAAGCATGGCCCCAGGCACTGACAGTCACTGGGGGGTCTGGGCATAAACACCAGAAAAGAAAAGGATCCAAGAGGGGCTTAGCCAAACGTGATGGTAAGTCAGATGGAAGTCAGGCTGGACTTGAGTCCTCAGGGACTCCTTCGGGATAGGGCGTAGCAGAGGACCCTAAAGGCTGGGTCCTTTTCCAACAGACTGAGAAAGTAGGCAAAGGCATCGACTCAAGGAGGCAAAACATGAACAAAGGCCCAGAAGTAAATGCAGAAGGAGCTGGAGGTGGGGAAGGGAAGGGAAGGGAAAGAGCAGGAGAGAGGAAGGAGGAAGAGAGGGAGGGAAGAAGAGGAAGCGGAAGGAAAGGGAAAGGAACAGTAGTAGCAGCGGCAGCTTGGGCTCAGTGAGGTGCAGGAGGCAGCTCAGAACTGAATGGGACGTCGGGCGTGGCAAGGACGGGAGCCGCGGGGACTGAACCGGTCACTCCTGTGCAACATGCTTACTCACTGAGCCCCAAGAGCTTGTCGCAGCCCTCAAGCAGGTGGGGCCAACAGGAGACACAGCAGGTACCCAGGGTCCACGAACCGCTTCTCCTTTGTGCTAGGGAAATCATCTGAGTACTTGGCTGCCCAGGTTAAATGCTGAAGATCCCAGATACCCTGGCAGGGCGGCGGGGTCCTGTGACTCTGCCTATCCTAGGCAAAGAGATGGAAGCAGGGATGGTGTGGGATGGCTTTCTTAGAAAAGAGCTGATTTGGAAGATGCTAAGAAGCCATTAAAAAAAAAAAAAAAAAGCTGATAAATAGAATCAAGCATCTAGCCTTCCTTTCTTTCTATGAACTCCATTTCAGGATAATGAAATACTGGATGAGGGGAAGTTTCTCTTTATAGAAGAACTGACTAATAAATAAGTGATATAATGAGAATACCATCTTAATGAAACAATATTCTTAAGCACAACAATGATCATTGTTGTTCAGTCACTCTGTTGCGTCTGACTCTTTGTGATCCCATGGACTGTAGCACACCAGGTTCCTCTGTCTCCCAGAGTTTGCTCGAATTCATGTCCATTGAGTCAGTGATGCTGGGAAAGACTGAAGGCCAAAGGAGAAGGGAGCAGCAGAGGATGAGATGGTTAGATAGCATCACTGACTCAGTGACCATCGACAGCAGATAAAATCAGCAAGAGAGAGAGATATAGGACATGATTTGCTCCCTGATGAAAAAACAGACCACCACTCATGAAGTAGTCTTTCCAGAAAATGGAACCTAATCAAATCTCTAGGTCTAATTTCCAATTGATATGAAGCACAGGAAACAGAGAAACATATTAAAAGAATACTTTATCACTTTGCTGACAAAGGTCTGTTTAGTCAGAATGATGGTTTTTCCAGCAGTCATGTATGGATGTGAGAGTTGGACCATAAAGAAGGCTGAGCACCAAAGAACTGACGCTTTCGAACTGTGGTGTTGGAGAAGACTCTTGAGAGTCCCTTGGACAGCAAGGAGATCCAACCAGTCCATCCTAAAGGAAATCAGTCCTGAATATTCATTGGCAGGACTGATGCTGAAGCTGAAACTCCAATACTTTGGCCCCCTGATGCAAAGAACTGACTCATTGGAAAAGCCTCTGATGCTAGGAAAGATTGAAGGCAGAAAGAGAAGAGTATGACAGAGGATGAAATGGTTGGATGGCATCACTGATTCAATGGACATGAATTTGAGCAAACTCCAGGAGATAGTGAAGGACAGGGAAGCCTGACGTGCTGCAGTCCACGGGGTCACAAAGAGTCAGGCACAACTGAGCAACTGAATAACATACATGTGTACTTAGCAAAATCCAGATCATGTAATCTTTATGGGACAAAAATGTTTTTCCAAAAACAAATTATCAGTTCAGTTCAGTTCAGTCTCTCAGTCATGTCTGACTCTTTGTGACTCCATGAATCGCAGCACACCAGGCCTCCCTGTCCATCACCAACTCCCGGAGTTTACCCAAACTCATGTCCATCGAGTTGGTGATGCCATCCAGCCATCTCATTCTCTGTCTTCCCCTTCTCCTCCTGCCCCCAATCCCTCCCAGCATCAGAGTCTTTTCTAATGAGTCAACTCTTCGCATGAGGTGGCCAAAGTACTGGAGTTTCAAGGAGGACAAAATGAGATGGAGGGGTTCCCTGTAGAGGCATAAGGAATATATCAACCAAGTGTAGCATTCAGACTTTTGTGAGATGTGATGAACAAATAAGCTATAAAAATAACTGGGGAAATGCAAGTGGACTCAATACTAATGCTATTAGTTGGGTTTTTAGATAGAATAATCATATTGTGGTTGTATTTCCACAACAAACCCTTATTTTCAGTTGCTTTACAGGTATACTAAATGATAAACCCAGAGAGAAGGATATGGATGAAACTAGATCGACATTGAGTTGATAACTGTTGGAATTAAATGAAGGATACATGAGGGTTCATCATATTATTCTCTACTTTTGTTTATGTGATGGTTAATTTTATGTGACATCTTGATTTGGCTAAAGGATGTCCAGATAAATGGCAAAATATTTCTGGATGTATCTGTGAGGGTGTCTCTGGAAGAGATTAGCATTTGAATGGGTAGACTGAGTAAAGACCACCCTCATCAATGTGGGTGAGCATCTCCCAATCCACAGAGGGCCCCACTAGAACAAGAAGGCAAGTCAAGGGCGAATTTGCTCTCTGCTTAGCCGGGACATGCATTGTCTCCCTCCCTGGGACATCAGACACTGTGCTCCTGGCTCTCTGACCTGTGGACTCAGGCTGGGATGCACGCCACTGACTCTCCTGGTCCTCAGGCCTTGGGGTTTTGACTGGAACCACATCCACTGGCTTTCCTGGGCCTCCAGCTTGCAGGTGGTGTACTGTGGGACTTTTCAGTGTCTGTGATCATGTGAGTCAATCTTTTACTGAAAAATCTCCTTCTATAGAGCTACGTCCTGTTTGTTCCATTTTTCCAGAGAACTCTGACAAATGCAGTTTATATTGGATTTTTTAAAAGTAAGAAATACACAAAAAGACAGCAGGCACACGTCCTTCACTCTGTGGGTACATGAGAAGATGTCTCTTCTGTTTGGGCAAAGTGGAAAGCGATGCGCCTTCTTCCTATTCCTCTCAGACCCAGGCCAGGAGCTCGGGCTGAATTTCAGTTCACACACCCACGGCAGCTGTGGACAGTTCACCTGCTTCACAACTACCGTATGAGAGAGAAATAAATTCCTATCTGCTTTAAACCACTGTTTCTTTGGTTGTGTTCACATCCAAACCTAATTCTCACTGAAGGTAGAAATGTTGCTGTTGGTCACCAAGTTGCGCTTAACTCTTTTGTGACCCCATGGACTGGATTATAGCCTGCCAGGTTCCTCTGTCCATAGGATTTCCCAGGCAAAAATACTGGAGTGGGTTGCTATTTCCTTCTCCAGGAGATCTTCTCGACTCAGAGATCAAACCCGTGTCTCTTGTATCGGCAGGTAGATTCTTTTCCACTGAACCACCAGGAAAGGTAGAAGTGATTCACACTCTGAAAGAGACACTGAAAAGACTGCAGGGTTCAGGTGAGGAGAGAGGTAGCTAGCCAGGTGGGTCGGCTTGCTATCGCTGCAAAAACATTGCATAATAAGTACTTAAAAAATCACGGTGGCAGACAACAATAAGCATTTATTCTCACAGATGTGCGGGCTGGCTGGGGATCAGCGGCTCTGGCCAGCTCTGCCTCTGTGCTGAAGCCACCATGGTGATGCTGCTGTCTGTGGGTTGCTGGGCGGCTCCGCTCCACGGAGACACGGGTCTCATCCTGTTTGAGCCAGCCAGGACCTGGTCCTCTCAGGCAGTGGCAGATGGAAACACAAAGCCTCTTAAGGTATTCCAGCTGTGATAGCAGCTTTCATCGGGTGAGCTAAGGGAACAGCCAGAGGTTTTACTCAATGGGAATAGTGTGTGTGTGTGTGTGTGTGTGTGTGTGTGTGTGTGTGTGTCTGCGCGCGCGCGCGTGAAGAAATTAAGAGTTTATTTGGTAGGCAGTGGGAAGCACTGGAGGTTTCCGAGCTGATCAGGAAGAGTAATCTATCTGTGCATAAAATGAAGGGGAGGGTAGATTCTAAGAGCCAAGAAATCTGTCAGGGGAGTCAAAAAGTCAGACTTTGGAATGGCACACTGATCCAGAAGTGTAAAGGAGGAACAGGGGACCCGCCACACATTTTTAAACAAGAAAGAGCATATCGTACAGGCAGTGCCTCCTTTACGAGGAGAGGAGATTACAAAGGTGGCTCCCAAGCTCAGCTGTTTCTAAATCCAAAGTGATGTCATTCTAGGAATCTCATATTTTCATCCCTGAAAAGTTATACTTTTCTCTCAATCCCTTTGTAATGATCTGATTCTCTTACTGTTTCACATTTTCTCCTATTTTGCTTTTATTTGACATGAGGCGGTCATATATATTCATGCGTGCTAAGCCACTTCAGTTGTGTCTGACTCTTTGCGACCCTATGAACTGTAGCCTCTCAGGCTCTTCTGTCCATGGGATTCTCCAGGCAAGAATATTGGACTGGGTGCCATGCCCTCCTCTAGAGATCTTCCCCACCCAGGGATCGAACCCAATTCTCATGTCTTTTGCATTGGCAAGCAGGTTCTTTACCACTAGCGCTACCTGGGAAGCCCCCACGTATATTCATAAATCAACTCAAATGTTGATTTATGAATATGACCACAGCAAACACGTCTCAGGTTGAGGAAGACTACGATGGTGCTGCCATGTGCTACGTGCCCCCATTGTCACTGTGACTAAGTTCTGACTAGTGACATAAGCAGAAGTTAATGTATGACTCCCAGAAGGTATTCTTTAAGGCAAGGAGATGTGCTTTTCTTCTCCCCTTTACCATTTGTACTAACTGGAAGACGGGTGTAAGGGCGGGAGCTTGTGTAGCCATATCAGACCATAAAGTGGAAATTACATAGTGAAACTCATGCAGATGGTGTAGAAGCCAGTTTGAAAGAGCCTAGACACTAGATGTATATTGTCACCCTGCTTACTTAACTTATATGCAGAGTACATCATGAGAAATGCTGGGCTGGAAGAAGCACAAGCTGGAATCAAGATTGCCGGGAGAAATATCAATCACCTCAGATATGCAGATGACACCACCCTTATGGCAGAAAGTGAAGAGGAACTCAAAAGCCTCTTGATGAAAGTGAAAGAGGAGAGTGAAAAAGTTGGCTTAAAGCTCAACATTCAGAAAACAAAGATCATGGCATCTGGTCCCATCACTTCATGGGAAATAGATGGGGAAACAGTGGAAACAGTGTCAGACTTTGTTTTTGGGGGGGGCTCCAAAATCACTGCAGATGGTGATTGCAGCCATGAAATTAAAAGACGCTTACTCCTTGGAAGGAAAGTTATGACCAACCTAGATAGCATATTGAAAAGCAGAGATATTACCTTGCCAACAAAGGTCCGTCTAGTCAAGGCTACGGTTTTTCCAGTGGTTATGTATGGATGTGAGAGTTGGACTGTGAAGAAGGCTGAGTGCCGAAGAATCGATGCTTTTGAACTGTGGTGTTGGAGAAGACTCTTGAGAGTCCCTTGGACTGCAAGGAGATCCAACCAGTCCATTCTGAAGGAGATCAGCCCTGGGATTTCTTTGGAAGGAATGATGCTGAAGCTGAAACTCCAGTACTTTGGCCACCTCATATGAAGAGTTGACTCATTGGAAAAGACCCTGATGCTGGGAGGGATTGGGGTCAGGAGGAGAAGGGGAAGACAGAGGATGAGATGGCTGGATGGCATTACCGACTCGATGGACATGAGTTTGAGTGAACTCCGGGAGTTGGTGATGGACAAGGAGGCCTGGTGTGCTGCGATTCATGGGGTCACAGACAGTCAGACACGACTGAGCGACTGAACTGAACTGAGACACTAGATGCTTCCATAAAACCACTTTACCAGACCCAGATGGCTTCTCTGTGACTTCTTTAAAGTAAGAAAGAAATTTCTATCTCATTGAAACCACTGTTATTTGGCAACTTCCCCTCACTTTCTCCACATGCTGGAAGATGTAAAATCACCACATGACCAGCGATTCCTGCCTAGTGGGTACAGACAGAGGTGAGATGTTTCACCTGGGATGCAAGGATCTGTTCAGACTTGCGGAAATGCGTAGGCTCTGAGTTCCTGAGTAGATGCACTACTTCCATGCACATCAAGAGGCAAAGAGGAAGGAATGAAATGTTCAGTGTAGTCAACAAACATCAGGGCACATGGAACAGTGGGTGTGAGGGGGTGAAAGGGTTAGGCTGGCCTTGAAGCAATGAGGGCAGAGGACGTTTCTTAGCTCCTTGGTTCCCCCGTTCTCACTCTGCCTTGATATCTGCCTTGGTTTGGGGGTAGGTGAGAGATGGAAATCCACAGAGCAGGCAGAGGCCAGTCCTTAGAGTCACCATCCTTAAGGACTGCGTCTTACATGTCAGTGTATGTAAGAACCATGTGGAGATATTTAAAAGGTGGATCCCCCAGGTCCCAACCCCTGAGATTCTCAGGAGGCCCCAGGATTGGGCCTAGGAACCTGCATTTTAGCAAGCCTCACACCTTCCCCGGTGAATCTGCTCCAGCAGGCCTCCTGAGGAGGCATTCGGGAAAAACCCAGCTGTTAGATTTTGACTACCCACCCCAAGGGCTGGTCTGCTCTGCTCTCTGCCATGTGCCCAGCACCCAGGGCTCAGTTAGCACCAGGAGCTGCTCCGTGCTATTGACAATGAGGAGCCTCTAAGCAATCTTGGGCAAGAGAGTGACTTTAAAATCACTTCCACTTCTGGCTCTGCTGCTCTGAGCCTGCTGCGGGAGAACAAAAGAAATTTCTAATCCAACAGGAATTGAGGATTTTCTTTTTTAAAAAACCTCAGACTCTCAGGCCAGCATTTTGATCTTCAACCTACTTTCTGACTGCAGTCTCTGATCGGCCCACAAGGAACTCTGGTTAGAATTAGGCGATCCCGCCTGTAGAAGCCGGAAGCAGTGCTGAGGAGGTAAAGCGGAGCTTGGGGCCTGAGGCCTCCCACTTACCGAGCCTGCCTTCTATGTCCTCACACCTTCTCACACATGCTCCTTGTCCTTCCTGCAAAGGATGGGGTGGCTCAGCTCGTCCTCGTTTCACGGGTGAAGAAAATGAGGCTCCCAGAAGCCAGGTCGATTTATCCAGGTCAAGGGCATAAGAGTCACACCTGGGTGTGCCAGCTAGCCCTGGCTCCCCCCACCTCCCTGCCATAGGGACTCTGTTCTTAGCATCATGTCAATCTTGGTCCCAAAACCAAGAAGCCAGACTGACTCCCCCCATCATGGGAGGTATTGGCCTCACTTTTCAGAGGGACTGGAGGAGCCCCGAATGCCCAACCTTCCCTTCAACATCTCTCCCTAAATCAGGCACAGTCAGAAAGTGCCGCCGTCCCTCACTGCTTTGGCTTAAGGCATTGCTCTTGCTGAAAACCTTTCCTGCCTTGGACAAAAAGCAGTAAATGTTCCAGTAAAGAGATGCACCAGCCCCCTCTGACCTGCCAGCCTTCTAGGAGCTGAGTCTTCCCACAGCTCAGGAAGCACTGCTCAGCACTCCTAGCTTATCCACCACGTTCGCCAAATTTATCCCCAGAGCCCGCCTCCCTGTCCCTCCCCCGGGCTTCTGTCCCTGCCTCTCTGGTAATCAAAGTCTCAGATTCCAGAGGTTGACTTTCCTTTTGGGCCAGGCAGAGGGGTGGATTTGAGCCTTGGAAGCTGATCCTGAGGGTGTAGAAGGGGGAGGGGAAGATTTAGGGCAGGGGGCCAGCCTCTACCCCCTAACAGGGCCTGGAGGGAGTTGGGAAGAGGTCAGAGGTCAGCCTGACCTCCTGGGACTGTCCCTCTGCAAGGCAGATGTGGTCCAGGCTTTGCCCCACAAGTGTTCAGGTTGCATCATTAGAGCTGAATTGATGGTTGATTACCAATAATAACTGCTCCAAAGCAAAGCCAGATGGGAAGAGTTCAAATTGAATGAAAAAGGAAATGAGCTGCCATCCACAGGGAGAAGGGCTTTGTGGGGGGCCTGGGATCAGGGACTTGCAGAACCAGGAGGGATGGTTTACAAAATCCAATCCATCTGCCAACTCAGAAAGAGAATCCTCATTGTAGCATCACCCACAAGCGGTCACTCAGCCTTTGCAAGAATGCTTCTAGTGACAAGGGGCTCCCACTTCACATTTTTGTCCCTCTGGGTCCCATCTACCCTGAGAGGTTCATTCAGATGCTCCGCAGAATCCCTGCCCTCTCCAGTACTCTCTGGCCCTTGGATTCTTAACCCCTTTTAGGTTTCTGACCCAGAGGGCTTGCTTTTGTGCCAGCTGATGGTCCTGGCTGAAGGGAGAGTCTGCATGTGGAGCCAGGGTCTGTAGCATATCCATCCCAGGTACTTCCAAGTGACCATGACACATGGACACATGTAACAGCACCGGGACCCTTGGCCATTTCCTGGCAGGTCACAGTCTGGCAGCCCCATGATGCTCAGGGCAGCAGAGGTGGGGGCTTTGGTGGGTGATTGTTGAGCCAGCAGTGCCCTGGTTGTGTTTGGTTTTTATTGCTAAGCCCCTCAGTCCACCACATAACCCTACTCCCTACGGTCTCACTTCCTACCCAGCCTCACTTGTCTCATTTCATTACCTGCCCACCCTGAAGGCCCTGATCCATCTCTACCAAAACACCCTCCTGGGTGAATACCTCCCACAACTGGCCCTCCCCTGCCCCCAGCATGAGGCTAAGGCTGCCTTGGGTTATTATGTGTTCTTAAATGCTTTCACACGCTTCTTCTAGGTCCAGGCCTGTCTGTATCATTTTTGTTTCTCTATCTAAATCAGTGCCTGGCACAGAGTAGGCACTCAGATATTAATGAATAAACTGCTAGTTTATCAATTACCATGAAGCATAGCTTTGGTTACAAACTAACAGTTTGTGTCTCCCTAAAATTCGTATGTTGAAACACACACCCCCTCCCTCACCCCATGTCATGGTATTAGGAGGTGGAACCTTTGAAATGCAATTAGGGTTAGATGAGGTCATGATGGTGAGGCCCTCATGAATGGAATTTGCGCCCTTTGGAAGAGTCACTAAAGAGCTCACTTCCCTTCTCTGCTCTCTGCCACAGTGAGGACACAAGAAGATGACAGTCTGCAGCCTGAAAGAAGGCCCTCACCAGAACCTGATTATACCAGCACCCCAACCTCAGACTTCCAGCCTGCAGGGCTCTCAGAAACAGATTTCTGTTGATCACAAGCCACCTGTCTATGGCACTTTGTTATAGCAGCCCAAACTAAGTATTTTTCCAGGCACCAGAAGACTCTAAAACCAGTAACATGGTCTGTGAGTGTTATTAGTCAGGCTGCCTTTAACCGTAATGAGCAGAAAACCTTAGTAATGGAGACTTAAGCCGCAAGGTCATTTTCTGTTGACTCAGCAAGTTCCATGGTGAGAGTAAATGTGGTAACAAGATGGGTTCAGAGGCTCAACCTTGTAATCAGGGCCCCACACTCTTTCTTGCTTTGACTCCACTAAGTAAGTAAGACCTTTACTTTTCTGGTTTTATTGTCTCATGGTTATAAATTGACTCCTAGCTCAGGCATCATATCCTCACATGATAGAATCCAAAACAGGAAGGAGAGGAAAGGGAGGAAGGTTTTGACTCTAGGCAGCTCTCTCTTTTACCGAAAAGAAAATTTGCTCCAAGAAATTACAGCACACACTTCACCATCCCTAGCCTAACCCAGACACATATCTCATTGGCCAGAACTTGGTGGCATATCCATCCCTGGAAGTCACAGCACAGGGAAATGGGATTGTCGTGACTAACATTGACCACTCATGGTCCACCCTGGGTTTGGCCTGACACCAGCCATACCAGTCAATATTCTGTCAGGCAAGAAGAGAGGCCATGCCTCTTGGGTGGGCACCAACAGCGTCCCATGAATTACACTGCAGACTCCAGAGCAAGAGCAGCCAGCATATGGGAGGATGTCACCACCACCAAGGAGTTAACCTAACAAGCAAGAGTCGGCCCCAGTTCTAAACAGAAGGAGCCTGGGCCCCTAAAATGATCAAGGGCCAGGAGACAAGCCTCTGAATGAAGACCAGAAGGGACAATGTTAGTATCTTTCCAGTGTGTGGCCCATCCTCCCTGCCACCCACGGCAGCCAGGCACATACACCCGAAGGCAAGTGTGCTGCCCAGCCAGGCTATTGGACTGGGCTGTCTGTGAGCATGCCTGGCTGGACTCCATCCCCTCTCACCAAAGTAGTCACCACTGGCCGGGCCTCCCTCCCTCTCAGCTCCCTGTGAAAGAGGTGCGGGCCTCTGGGCTCTGAGAGGCCTGGACTGGGTGAGGCTCTGTCCCTAGGGAATCTGTCTCCACCTCCCAGCTGCAGCAATTTGAGAAGCAGCCCATGGGAGCCTGGCCTAACTGCCAGGTGACAGACAGATGAAGTCAGCAGGACTGAAGCCTGTAAAAGGATCTGATCACTTGGTGGGATAATTAGAGCACCGTGAGAGAGAAGGCAAAAAGAAAAGCAAATTGAACACACATGCCGAAATTTGCTCCCTTCCAAAATTCATTAAAACTAATAAAAAAAGATTTGTTTAAAGACAAAAACCTATAAAGGACAGGGAAGACAGAAAAAAGATTTCAGCAACAACTTTGAGGGCTGGAAAGCAGATGGACAAATGGTAACTGGAAATTTAGCTACGGGCACTAAATCCTAATCAAATGGGGGGAAGTATTGAGAAAGGACCCGATTCCACTGCAGAAATCTCAGAGGGCTCAAGAGCTGACCGCAGTGGCAACCTTGGAATTGGGATAAGGGGGCTGACAAAAATTAGATGGTTTGAGAGGCAGCCAGATCCCTGGGGTCCCCTTCCTCATTCCACAGTGCTGGGCGTCCACTCCCTTCTCCAGCAGGACAAGAGCTCTGGATGTTTATTCTCTGAAGAAGATAAAGCAGAGTCTTTATCTCTGCTTTAGGGAAATTAATTCATGTTCCCCACCACCTCTTCCTTGACTTCTCCTCCCCAGCTCAGCCTCCACAACACTGGCAGCAGAACTTTGCCCTCCGGACAGTAGATTAGAAGACAACTCTCCGGGCATCTAAGAGGAGCGATTTTCCCCCAGCAAAGGGCCCACCAGGATCTCCCTACAGTGAAGCTCAAAGTCAAAGAGCCCCATCCACCACACAGAGTTTCCCGTCAGCATGTTGGTTCCTCCCTGCCCACCACTACACTAAATCACAGGCAGACAACCGAAGCTTACCAAACTTCCTATAAAAACCTCCGGTAAGGAATTCAGAGACCAAACAAACCAGAGGCGGCACAGACTATGCAGGAAGAAAGAAAAACGACTTTTAAAAACCATTACTATCCCCAGAGAAAGAAGAAAAGATGCTGAATACCAACAACAGAATGTTATTTTTAAAAGAATATTTAGAGAACATGAACCGAGTTCCTGGAAATCAAAAACATGAGGGCAGACATGTGAAACTTGATAGAAAGGTTAGAAGATCAACCTGAGGAAATTTTCCAGAAAGGAGAAGAGAGACACAGAAAACCCAGGAACACCAGTATCATAATAATAAGGGAGGGAGAGAGAGAAAAAGACAGAGAGACAGAGAACACAGAGAAAATGGAGATAATGAAATCCTTCTCAAAGCAATTCAAGAGTATTTCCCCATCAAGAAGAACGTGAGTTACAGAGCTATTGTAAACATGGTCCTTCTGGGTCTTCACCTCTGACTTGCATGAGGGTTCAAGGAGAATTCCATAGCATTTCTCAGTGAATGGTAAGGAACAGTCTTTACTGGAGAAAGAGAAAACCACAAGGCCATGGTGTGGAAGAAGAGACAGGAAGACAAGGCATGCCAATCCCAGAATCTCCCATTATTTCACAGGGAGGTATGTTAGGGCCATGGTGTTGCTGGGATGGAAAGTGTGTCTGATTCCAGTGGAGGGAGCCCATCCTCACTGTGGGTCTTCCTTTCATAGGCAACTGTAGGAAAGTAGTCTTGTCAAGTGATAATTAACAGGCAATCTGCATTCAGGGTATCTGAAGTTTGCAGGTGTTGGGCAATGCCAGTTGCCTAGCATCTGGTGACCTTGGCTGTGGGAGTTTGTAAGTATAACCCTAAACCCCCATGCCAATCAATATTCATTGGAAGGACAGATGCTGAAGTTGAAGCTCTAATACTTTGGCCACCTGATGCGAAGAACTGACTCATTGGAAAAGACCCTGATGCTGGGAGAAATTGAGGGCAGGAGGAGAAGGAGGCAACAGAGGGTGAGATGATTGGATGGCATCATTGACTCAATGGACATAAGTTTGTGCAGACTCCAGGAGACAGGGAAGCCTGGTGTGCTGCAGTCCATAGGGTTGCAAAGAGTCAGACATAACTTAGCAACTGAGCAGCAACAAAGCCCCTGCTGGAAAGGGCAGGAGAGAGGAAGCTGTTGGTGCAAAAAGAAGCTATGTTACAAAACAAACTTGGGTCCATTCACCAGCATGCAGTAAAGCCAATCCACTGACACCAGGCTGTGGTAAAGGAAAGTGCAGCATTTATTGCAGGACGCCAAGCAAGGAGGCCAGGCAGCTAATGGGTCAAAAAATCCAAACATTTAGGGAAAGGTTTTTAAAGACAGAATGATGGAGAGGGTTGTGGGATGTGACCAGTTTGTGGGTATTCTTCTAATTGGTTGGTAGTAAGGTAACCAGGAGTCAACATCATTAACCTTCTGGTTCCAACCAACCTGGGATCTATGTGCTTGTGGTTAGCAACTTCTTTCACCCAGTAGGGGTTTCAGTATCTGCAAAACAGCTCAAAGGACATGGTTCAGAATATTATCTTTAGCCTTTGAGGAGGAGCTGAAAGTCCCTGACTTAGCCTAATGGCTAAATGATTTTGTCTTGCTTGACTTTTCCTTTGCTTCTGCATTTTCTCACTTCTCTGATTAACTTTATTCTTTGGAACTTGGGAAAGGCCTAGGATGCTAAAGTTTTTCTACAAACAAGAAGTAGGCAGAGGACATGGGGTTGAGGGGTGGGTTGCTGTCCTGGGAAGGCCCCTAGGGTTCTGCTCCTTTACAGCTGCACTTAGGTGTATCTCCTCCTAAGGAGGAACCCTGGAGACCAGCCAGCTTATGTCTAGGCAACCCAGAGTAGGCTCCAGGGTATTTTTTTATGTGGACTTGTTTTTTACTATTAATTTTTATTGAGTATAGTTGCTTTGCTATGTTGTGTTTGTTTCTACTGTACAGCAAAGTGAGACAGCCACATATCCCCTCTTCCCCGGATTTTCTTACCATTTAGGTCACCACAGATCACCAAGTAGAGTTCCCTGTGCTCTACAGTCTGTTCTCATTAGTTATCTGTTTTATACACAGTATATATATATATATCCCAATCCATCCCATCCCCACTCCCCCTCAGTCTTTTAAATAATTCTGCACCATGAGACTGAATAGCCCACTGAACTTCCAGCATAGTAACTGAAAAAAAAAAAATCTCATTCTAATGCATGACAATAGGAATTTTCAAGACACTGAGGATAAGGAAAAAGCGCTGCAAACTTCCAGGAAGAAAAGCACTGGACACACACGTGGGGCAGTGATCGCAATGCATTTGAACCTCTCAGTGTCTGCAGAGAACCTCTGCAGAGAAGACAATGATGCAAGCCTCTCAGCATTCTGAAGGAGCATGATTTCCACCCCAGAATGCTATATCTTGACAAATTCTTAAGCAGGTGGGAAAACGGTGTTTTTCAGCCATGCAGTCTCCAGAAATCACCACTCCAAACTTTTTCTCAGGGAGCTAACAAAAGTTATTCACCATTAACGCCAAGAGGGACACAGGAAACAGGAGATCCAACCGAAAGCCAAAAGAATTTCCTGGAGGATAATGATGGAGGAAGACCACAGAGGACAGCCAGGCCAGCCTGGAGCAGAAGGTACCATGCCCTTAACTGCTTTATCACATAGTTCCCCCAGTGATGCGCTTTAAGAAAGCAAGGGAGTAAACCAAAGAAGAGAAAGTCATGAGACCCAGCACACATAGGCTCCCCCTCAAGTCAAGAGAAAACAAAGGAAATTTGAAGGATGACAGCACCTGCCAGGTGAATGACCCACAAACTGGAGAAAAATAAGACCAAACGTCTCCCACTATTGTGAAGGTTCTGAGCCCCCCGTCAGGGTTCTCAGCCTGGGGAGCCAGCAAAGGGACTGGGAATCCCCAGGGGATCGGACTTTGAAGGCCAGTGGGATTTGATTACAAGGCTTCCACAGGATTGGGGAAAACAGAGACTCCACTCTTAGAGATAGCTTGGTTGGTAAAGAATCCGCCTGCAATGTAGGAGACCCTGGTTCGATTCCTGAGTTGGGAAGATCCACTGAAGAAGGGATAGGCTACCCACTCCAGCACTCTGGCCTGGAAAATTTCCTGGACTGTATATTCCATGGGGTCACAAAGAGTCGGACACAATTGAGCGACTTTCACTCACTTCAATACCCTTAGAGGGCACAAACAAAATCTTACACACACCAAGACCCAGGAGAAAGGAGCAGTGGCCACGCAGAAGACTGAAGCAGACCTGGCGCTGGAGGGTCTCCTGTGGAGGTGTGGGTTGGCAGTGACTCACTGTGAGGACAGGGGCGCTGGCAGCCGCAGTCCTGGAAGGGGCCCCTTGGCGTGGGTCCTGTTGGAGGTCACCACTAACCCTGCCTTAGAGCCTATAGACCCCAGGGCCAGGTGGCCTCAGGGCAAAAAACTAAGGAAGCACAACCCCACCCATCAGCAGATAATTGGATTAAAGTTTTACTAAGCACAGCCCTGACCACCAGAGCAAGACCCAGTTCTTCCAACCACTAGTCCCTCCCATCAGGAAGCTTACACAAGCCTCCTAGCCTCATCCATCAGAGGGCAGACAGAAGGAGCAAGAAGAATCACAATTCCACAGCAGCTAGAACAAAAACCAGACTACAGAAAGTTCAGTTCAGTCGCTCAGTCATGTCCAACTCTTTGTGACCCCATGGACTGCAGCATGCCAGGCTCACCTGTCCATCACCAACTCCCAGAGCTTGCTCAAACTCATGTCCATTGAGTCGGTGATGCCATCCAACCATTTCATCCTCTGTCATCCCCTTCTCCTCCCACCTTCAATCTTTCCCAGCATCAAGGTCTTTTCAAATGAGTCAATTCTTCACATCAGATGGCCAAAGTATTGGAGTTTCAGCTTCAGCATCAGTCCTTCCAATGAATATTCAGGACTGATGTCCTTTAGGATGGACTGGTTGTATCTCCTTGCTGTCCAAGGGACTCTCAAGAGTCTTTTCCAACACCACAACACAGTTCAAAAGCATCAATTCTTCAGCACTCAGCTTTTTTTATAGTCCAACTCTCACATCCATACATGACTACTGGAAAAACCATAGCTTTGACTAGACCGACCTTTGTTGGCAAAGTAATGTCTCTGCTTTTTAGTATGCTGTCTAGGTTGGTCATAACTTTTCTTCCAACTTTTCTTCTTTAATTTCATTGCTGCAGTCACCATCTGCAGTGATTTTGGAGCCCCAAAAATAAAGTCTGACACTCTTTCCACTGTTTCCCCATCTATTTCCCATGAAGTGATGGGACCAGATACCATGATCTTCGTTTTCTGAATGTTGAGCTTTAAGCCAACTTTTTCACTCTCCTCTTTCACTTTCATCAAGAGGCTTTTGAGTTCCTCTTCACTTTCTGCCATAAGGGTGGTGTCATCTGCATATCTGAGGTGATTGATATTTCTCCCAGCAATCTTGATTCCAGCTTGTGCTTCTTCCAGCCCAGCGTTTCTCATGATGTACTCTGCATGTAAGTTAAATAAGCAGGGTGACAATATATAGCCTTGACGTACTCCTTTTCCTATTTGGAACCAGTCTGTTGTTCCATGTCCAGTTCTAACTGTTGCTTCCTGACCTGCATACAGATTTCTCAAGAGGCAGGTCAGGTGGTCTGGTATTCCCATCTCTTTAAGAATTTTCCACAGTTTGTTGTGATCCACACAGTCAAAGGCTTGTAACTATTATTTGCTTAATACCATTGTATTATGTTTGGTCAACAGAATATAATAGAATTCTATATCATCAAAACTACTATTTAATAGAAAAACCTGTAATCACTTTTTAAAATCCAAATGCATACCAGAATTATCCTGGAATTTTTTGAAAAATACAAATGCCCAGATATTGCTTTTTTTCTCTAAAGCTTCAGATGCGTTTCTAATGAGCATCATGTTTAGGAACACCTGGCCTATGTGATGCTCTTTTGCTTTTATCTAGTTTTTTTCACTTTTTCAATTTCATGTTCAGTGCTCCCATTTCATTTAGTTTATGTTTTCCAATTTCTCTCTCTTTTTTTTTTATGTTCTTTCTCAAGCCTTTATCAAGTATAGTAGAAAAGCTGTTGTATACATATATAAAATTAGTATGTATAATATATATATATTTTAGAAAACTTGTGAAGTTTTGCTTAGCTAAAAAATTTATGACATTTTTATTTTACTTTTTTGACCTACTATGAATAGAATGCTAGGTTTCTAATTTATATTGACTCAAAACTTTGATATAGTTCCATCTATTTTGGCGTCTAGTATTACTGTTGAATGTCTAGAAAGTTTATTATCTTAGTGATTTAAAAAAAAAAATTGAATGAGGCTTGAAACTTCTAATCCAGTTCTGAGAATATAAAGAAATACTATGTGACACACAGTAAAGAAGTTAACCTGTGGTACAGTATTATCAACTGAAGTACAGATTTTGTTCAAATTTCACAAAATTTAGTGTCCATTGTTTTCATACCTTATTCAAGACTCCACATTGTATTTAAATGCATTGAGCAGCTTCAGCTGCATGCAACAAATTCTGGTAAATTTTCTTTTCATTTTTATTCTGTTACAAATATTTTCTAATTTTCCTTGTATGGCTTCTTAGATACACCCATCATTTAAAAGTGGACATTTAAGTTCCAGATACATGGGATTTCTAAAGTCTCTTTGGAAAAAAAAAGAATATGCCTCAACGTCATATCAGTTGAGGAAAGGGAGAGCGGGGATATTTATTCACCGGCTTTCCATTTGTCATCAGTTGAGAGTTGCTTCCAGGGGCATGAACTCTTCGGCACTTTTTTTTCTCTTGGCGCCTCTGGGTCTTCACTGCAGTGCGTAGACGCCTCCAGCTGCAGCACGCATGCTCAGTAGTTGTGGCACTTGGACCTGGTTGCAGTATGTGCACTGGGAGCGCAGAATCTTACCCACTGGACCACCAGGGAAGGCTCTCTCCAGCACTTGTTTATCCTGCAAACAAGCAAGCGAGCTCCCTGTAGCCAGAGGTCTGTCCATTGTCTCAGTGTGCAGTCTTCAGTGTTTGGGGTCTGGGCAGGGCACTGACAAAGCTTGCTACGATGTTTAAGCCAGCATGGCTTTCAGAAACATCTTTTCTGTTTGATCAGCTAGAGTCAGTGCCATTTGCTTGCATCCTGGAGCCCTGACTAATAAATGTGTCTCTAATCCAGTCCTTCCTGCTGCCAGCTGACCTAGTGCCTTTCTATTCCACAGTCCAAATCCTGAAGGCAACCAAGTGGATCGACTCTGCACAACTCCATCACCCCTAAGGAGCAGAGCTCTTCCCTCCAGCTGGTCACCAAGTGGTTTGCATGTGGGCTGCCTGCAATCAGGGGCCTTCCTGGACCAGTCAGGGTTCAGTTGTTTCCTTGAGTAGGGCCATTGAGAGTGTGCAGGCACCATGACTGATCTGCTCCAACAAGGTGGGAGAGGCATTTGTGTCTGAGTCCCGGGCCCTGCCCACTCTCACTGCTGGAACTTGGCCCATTGTTCCCTGCCTCAGAACCTCTGGAGCATGGAGCCCTCTGTCCACTGTGGGGGAGAAGCAAGGAGTTCCTAGTACCCCAAATACTCACCGCATTCCCCAGTCTCCCTAAGGTGTCTCCGGCCCTCTGATGCTACCTAGAAGTGAGATGCACGCTTGCCTTCCAAACTGGAAAATAAAATGCATTTTCCCACAGAAACTACACTGTAAATGGTGACCAAGTGCAGTTAACATTGCTCTGTTAGTGACACACTTCAGGAACATTATGAGTTAAATAGAAATTTGTGGACTGGCCTGAAAAATCAACCATCATTTATAACTCGGTTTCTATGGGAAAATGCATTCTGAGTTCCAAACAACTGGCTCACACAGAGATTTCTGGAACACAGACAGCCTGGCCACAATGTTGGGAACTGTAGGTGGCTTCTCAGTATACCCAGTTAACATGGCCACAGTGGGGAGTTAACAGTGGGCTGTTGCTTCAGGTTCTGAAAGCCCTGAAGAAAGGCGTGGGATACTCTGGGCAACCTTGTGGGGCAGCTCATCCCTTCCTTCCGGAAGCTGATGGGGACCACAGAACTGATGGGGACAGCACAAGACAGCTAGCCCTGCATGCTTCCCAGGATAACACTCCTGACAGCCTCTGCTTATATACCCCCAAGAGCAAGGAGCTCGCTGCTTCATAGAGATTTTATACAGCTAACTCTCACCACTCCATAATTCTTTCCTATATTGAGCAGAAATCTGCCCTCCATTCTTCCCACCCTGATTCCACTCCTGCAGTTTCTACTCATCCTTCAAACTTGCTTGAGCTTTAACTTCTCTGTGAAACCTTCCCTAATCCCATTTCCTCCATATTAGACTAATATGAGCCATTGTAACAAATAAACCTCAAATGTATCAGAATATATCTCTCCTTATCAAAAAGTGAGTATCTTAGCTCAGGCTGCTATAACAAAATACCATAGATTGGCAGCTTAAACAACAAACATTTGTCTCTTCGTGCTAGAAGCTAGTTCGTGGAAGTCCAAAGATCTAGTGCTGGTAGATTTGGTGCCTGGTGAGAACCTGCTTCCTGGTTCATAGACAGCTGTCTTCTCACTACTGTCTTCTCACTGTGTGCTCATATGGCAGAGAGATGTAAGGGCACTAATCCCATTCATGAAGGCCCCACTCTCATGACTTAATTAACTCCCAAAGGCCCCATCTTCAAATACTATCACATTGGTGATTGGAGTTTCAACATAGGAACTGGGGTGGGGTGGGAGCATAGACATTCAGTCCATGGCAGTGGGTGTTCCTGACTGGCAGGCATGTAAAATTTCCCATCTGGTGATTTAGGGTCCCAGGTTCCTAACAATTTGCCGACTTCCCCTTGGCAAGTGCGGAGGAAAGCAGGGAGAAGGCACGCCTGCTTTTTAACTTCACTTCTTGTCTTTGAAGTGAGCCATTATTTTGCCTCTGTGCCTTTGACAGGAACTCATCACATGGCTCCACCTAGGTGAAGGCAGAAGAGAGGCCTGGGAATGCCTTCCGTAGCTAGACAGGCACTGCCAGTGACAACTGAAGACCAAGGAAACAGAAGCACGAAGTTTAGACGTACAAGTTGCCTCTTAGACGCACACACATACAGAGTCTAAGTTGGCTCTCAGCAGGTAGATTCCTGGCCAATCTGCATGTATTAAGCTGTACATTGAGCTCAGTCTTATGGAGGCAAATTTCAGTCCCTGCTCTAAACTGATCCATGTGTTCCAAGGGTCATAGGGCTGGATCTACCTTCAAACGTACAAGCTTGACAGAGGCCCTGAGAACTCCTTGTCCCTAAAATGTTCCCTGTTGGAAGAGCATCAGCAATTCCACCATTAGACTAGTCAAACTGAGGCCTAAGGCACTGCATGTGGATAACAGGCAAATCGTAGTAATCTCTCCCCTTTACTATTGTTCCGAGAACTTGACACTGCTATCTTAGTTAACCCTCTTCCGCTCTATGACTGAGTTCTGTTATGCTGTATATTGCAGAGGGGGGACTTGGAGGCACTGAGGTTAAGTCACGTGCCCAAGGTCACAGAACCAGGATGTGGTAGAGCAAGGCTACATCCCAAACTCTGGGGCAGAGGCAGGAGTTAATCTCTAGGCCATACCGCCCAGCTCGACAACAGGAGGCTCTCAGTCCTTGACCCTTCTTTCTTTGTATACCCATCCCAGTCACTTCTATCTGAGGGAAAGGAGCATAAAGATTGGAGCTCCAGACTCCGCCTGGGTGCCCCTCTTCTGGGGGAAAGAGCAACATTCATGTGGATCAGAGGCTCTGAGCTCTCCTCAACCCTGCACTCTACCCCAGCTCCTCAGTTGGCCACCTGTCCCCTGAGCATCGCTGAGCAGCTGTGCCTGAGGGCCCCTTCGGCCCCTTGCAGTGAAGAGGCCCTCTGGCAGGGGAGAGGAGGCCAACCTGCCCTGTTGGGCTTTTCTGCTGGGCTCGCAGCAAGTCCTCCAGCCCAAGTTCACTAGAAGGTAAAGAGGTTCTCCTTCTACCCCAATCCCCCGTCCCTCACCCCTGCAGCCTGGACAGAACTGCTCAGCCAGAGGCTCCTCCCTGGACCACAAGGATCCTCCTTCTCCCAACTTCACAGCTCCCGTGGCTGAGAGATCAGAGAAGTATAGGTCCCACTGTCCCAGGATGGGGGGGTACCCCAAGTCACAGCCTGAGGATCAGAGATGGAGACCCCCCAGGGAAGCTGCCTCTCAGAACGGACTCATCACACAGGTGGTGGAGTTCAGAACACTTGGGTCACAATTTCTCTGTTAATGTCTGGAAAACAGCTTAGAAGGCACATCACCATTTGTGCCTCATTTTTCCCATCTACCAGATGGGCTCACTTCTTTCAGTCAGTCTCCTGGAGCTTTGCACAATGTCAGATTCTTACTAATCTAGTGTCCCCACCACACCCACCATTAAAACTCTCTGTCACTGGAGCAAAAGAGCAAAGATTTTTGTCTATTGGATATTCTGCAACCAAGAAAATAAATGTCAGAGAAAAATACTTCAATACTCCTATCAGACACAACAGACTTTTAAAATAAAGACTGTTACAAGAGACAAAGAAGCACATTACAAAATGATTAAGGGATCAATCCAAGGAGACAGAGCAATTGTGAACATATATGCACCCACCATAGGAGCACCTCAATGTATAAGGCAAATGCTAAGAGCCATAAAAGGAGAAATTGACAATAACAGAATAATAATGGGGGACTTTAGCACCCCACTTACACCAGTGGGTAATCACCCAGACAGAAAATTAGTGGGGAAACACAAGCCTTAAGTGACACATTAGACCAGATATTTGTAGGACATTCCATCCAAAAGCAGCAGATACACTGTCTTCTCAATTACAGGACAGATCACATCTTGGGTCACAAATCAAGCCTTGGTAAATTTAAGAAACTTGAGATCATATCAAGCATCTTTTCCAACCACAACACTATAAGATTAGAATGCAGTTACAGGAAAAAAAAAAAAAAAAACTGTAAAAAACATGAACACATGGAGGTTAAACAATATGTTGCTAAATAACCAATGGATCACTAAATAAATCAAAGAGGAAATTCTAAACTTACCTAAAGACAAACGACAATGAAAACAGGATGATCCAAAACCTATGGGATGCAGCAAAAGCAGTTTTAAGAGAATTTTATAGCAATACAATCTTACCTCAAGAAACAAGAAAAGTCTCTAATAAATAACCTAACCTTACTCCTAAAGCAACTAGAGAAAGAAGAACAACCAAAATCCAAAGTTAGTAGAAGGAAAGAAATGGTAAAGATCAGAGCAGAAATAAATGAAATAGAAACAAAGAAAACAATAGCAAAGATTGAAGAAACTAAAAGTTGGCAGTTTGAGAAGATAAACAAAATTAATGAACCTTTAGCCAGGCTCAAGAAAAAAAGGGAGGGGAATTCAAATCAATAACATTAGAAATGAAAAAGGAAAAGTCACAGCGGACACTACAGAAATACAAAAAGTAAGAGACTCCTAGGAACACCTATATGCCAATAAAATGGACAACGTGGAAGAAATGGACAAATTCTTAGAAAGATGCAATCTTCCAGGACTGAACCAGGAAGACATAGAAAATATAAACAGACCAATCACAAGTAATGAAATTGAAATTTGTGATTTGTGTTAAAAATCTGTGATGAAAAATCTTCCAACAGAGGCTTTTCTGGTGGCTCAGTGGTAAAGAATCCACCTGCCAATGCAGGAGACACAGGCTCAATCCCTGGTCCAGGAAGATCCCACTTGCCTCAGAACAACTAAGCCCGTGTGCCACAACTATTGAGCCTGTGCTCTAGAGCCCAGGAGCCACAGCTACTGAGCCCACATGCCCTAGAGCTTGTGCTGCCCCACAGAAGAAGCCCCTGCAGTGAGAAATCTACACACCGCAACGAGAGAGTAGCCCCCTACTTGCCACAACTAGAGAAGAGCCTGCACAGAAATGAAGGCCCAGCACAGTCTAAAATAAATACTTTTTAAAAATCTTCCAATAAACACTAAACTCAGGACTAGATGACTTCACAGGCAAATTCTATCAAGCATTTAGAGAAGAGCTAGCATCTGGTCTTCTCAAACTCTTCCAAAAATTGCAGAGGAAGGAATATTCCTGAGCTCATTCTACAAGGCCACCATCACCCTGATACCAAAACTGGAAAAACATATCACAAAAAAGGAAAACTACAGGTCAATATCACTGATGAACATAGATGCAAAAAAATCCTCAACAAAATACTGGCAAGCTGAATCCAACAGCACATTAAATGGATCATACACCATGATCAAGTGGGATTTATCCCAGGCAGGCAAGGATTCCTCAGTATACACAAATCAGTCAATGTGATATACCATATTAACAAATTGAAGAATAAAACCATACGATCATCTCAACAGATGCAAAAAAGCTTTTGAAAAAATTCAACACCCATTTATGATTAAAAAAAAAAAAAACTCCAGAAAGTGGGCGTGGGCATGGAAGGAATTTACCTCAACATAATAAAGGTCATAATGTGACAAATCCACAGCAAATATCATTCACAATGTTAAAAAGCTGAAAGCATTTCTTCTAAGATCAGGAATAAGACAAAGATGTCCACTCCCACCACTACTATGCAACAGAGTTTTGAAATTCCTAGCCACGCAATCGAAGAAGAAAAAGAAATGACCATCTGCAGTGATTTGGGAGCCCAAGAAGAGGAAATCTGTTACTGCTTCCACCTTTTCCCATTCTATTTGCCATGAAGAGATGAGGCTTAACCATATACAAAAATAAACTCAAAAGGGATTAAAGATCTAAATGTAAAGTGAAACACTATAAAACTCTTAGAGGAAAACATAGGCAAAACACTTGACATAAATCACGCAAGATCTTTTTTGGTATATCCGTTAAAGTAATAAAAATAAAAACAAAAATAAATAAATGGGATCTAATTAAACTTAAGACTTTGCACAGCAAAGGAAACCATAAACAAAACAAAAAGACAACCCTCATAATGGGAGACAACATTTACAAACAAAGCAACTGACAAGGGATTAATCTCCAAAATATATAAACAGTTCATCCAGCTCAATATCAAAAAACCCCAACAAACTCAATCAATAAACGAATGGAAGATCTAAATAGACTTTTCTCCAAAGAAGACATATAAATGACCCAAAAGCACATGAAAAGATGCTCAACATCACTAATTATTAGAGAAATGCATATCAAAACTACAGTGAGGTATCACCTAATACCATTGGAATTGCAATCAATCAAAAAATGTTGGAGTGAGTACAGAGAAAGGGAAACCTTCTATACTACTGGTGGGAATATAAATTGGTACAGCCGCTATGGAAAACAGTATGTGAAGTGAAGTCGCTTAGTCATGTCCGACTGTTTGCAACACCATGGACTGTAGCCTACCAGGCTCCTCTGTCCATGGGATTTTCCAGGCAATAGTACTGGAGTGGATTGCCATTTCCTTCTCCAGGGGATCTTCCCAACCCAGGGATTGAACCTGAGTCTCCCACATTGTAGACAGACGCTTTACCGTCTGAGCCACCAGGGACGTGGAAAACAGTACGGAGGTTCCTAAAAACTAAAAACAGAACTACCATATGTCTCAGCAATCCCACTCCTAGGCATATACCCAGAGAACACCATATTTTAAGAAGATATATGCACCCCAGTGTTCACTGCAGCACGATTCACATTAGCTAGGACATGGAAGCAACCTAGATATCCATTAACAGAGAAATGGATAAAGAAGATGCGGTACACGTATACAACGGAATATTACTCACCATGAAAAAGGACAGAAAAATGCCATTTGCAGAAACATGGATGGACCTAGAAATTGTCATACTGAGTGAAGTAAGTCAGAAAGACAAATATCATATGATATCATTTATATGTGGAACATAAAAAGGATACAAACGAACTGAGTTACAAAACAGAAGTAGAGTAGATGTAGAAAACAAACTTACCAATACCAGGGGATAAGGAGGGAGAGGAATAAATTGGGAGGTTGGAACTGACATATATACACTACTATATATAAAATGCTGCTGCTGCTGCTAAGTCACTTCAGTCGTGTCCGACTCTGTGCAACCCCAGAGACGGCAGCCCACCAGGCTCCCCCGTCCCTGGGATTCTCCAGGCAAGAACACTGGAGTGGGTTGCCATTTCCTTCTCCAGTGCATGAAAGTGAAAAGTGAAAGTGAAGTCGCTTTAGTCGTGTCCGATTGCTAGCGACCCCATGGACGGAGCAATGTTCTACATGGGAAAAAAATTTAAAAAAAGAGTATCCTTCACTATCTCCCAGAGTTTGCTCAAACTCATGTCCATTGAGTTGGTGATGCCATCCAACCATCTCATCCTCTGTCACCCCCTTCTCCTCCTGCCCTCAATCTTTCCGAGCATCAGGGTCTTTCCCGATGAATCAGCTCTTTGAATCAGGTGGCTGAAGTACTGGAGCTTCAGCTTCAGCCTTGGTCCTTCCAATGAATATTCAGGGTTGGTTTCCTTTAAGATTGACTGGTTTGATCTCCTTGCAGTCCAAGGGACTCTCAAAAGTCTTCTCCAGCATCACAGTTTGAAAACATCAATTCTTTGTCATTCAGCTTTCTTTATGGTCCAACTCTCACATTCATTCATGACTACTGGAGAAACCATACCTTTTACAATACAGACCTTTGTCAGCAAAGTGATGTCTCTGCTTTTTAATATGCTGTCTAGGTTTGTCATAGCTTTTCTTCCAAGGAGCAAGCGTCCTCTAATTTCGTGGCTGCAGTCACTGTATGCGGTGATTTTGGAGCCCAAGAATATAAAAAATGCCACTGTTTCTATTTTTTCCCCTTCTATTTGCTATGAAATGACTGTACTAGTTGCCAAGATCTTAGTTTTTTGAATGTTGGGTTTAAGCCACCTTTTTCACTCTCTTATTTCACACTCATCAAGAGGCTCTTTAGTTACTCTTCACTTTCTGCCATTAGGGTGGTGTCATTTGCATAGCTGAGGTTGTTGATATTTCTCCCAGCAATCTTTTTTTTTTTTTTTTTACTTTAATTGGAGGCTATTTACTTTACAATATTGTGGTGGTTTTTGCCATACAATGATATGAATCAGCCACAGGTGTACATGTGTCCCCCCATCCAAAATCCCCATCCCATCCCTCTGGGTTGTCCCAGTGCACCGGCTTTGAGTGCCCTGTTAATGCATCAAACTAAGACTGGTCATCTATTTCACATATGGTAATATACATGTTTCAGTGCTATTCTCTCAAATCATCCCACCCTCACCTTCTCCCACAGAGTCCAAAAGTCTGTTCTTTACATCTGTGTCTCTTTTGCTGTCTTGCATATAGGGTTTTCATTACCATCTTTCTAAATTCCATATATGTGGGTTAATATATTGTATTGGTGTTTTTCTTTCTGACTTACTTCATTCTGTATAATAGGCTCCAGTTTCATCCACCTCATTAGAACTGACTCAAATGAACTCTTTTATAGCTGAGTAACATTCCATTGTGTATATGTACCACAACTTTCTTATCCATTCGTCTGCTGATGGACATCCAGGTTGCTTCCATGTTCTGCTGCTGCTGCTACTGCTGCTGCTGCTGCTAAGTTGTTTCAGTCGTGTCCGACTCTGTGTGACCCCATAAACGGCAGCCCACCAGGCTCCCCCATCCCTGGGATTCTCCAGGCAAGAACACTGGAGTGGGTTGCCATTTCCTTCTCCAATGCATGAAAGTGAAAAGTGAAAGTGAAGTCGCTCAGTCATATCCGACTCTTAGCAACCCCATGGACTGCAGCCTACCAGGGTCCTCTGTCCATGGGATTTTCCAGGCAAGAGTACTGGAGTGGGTTGCCATTGCCTTCTCTGTTCCATGTCCTAGCTATTGTAGACAGTGCTGCAATGAACATTGGGGTAAAGGAGTCTCTTTCAATTCTGGTTTTCTTGGTGTGTATGCCCAGCAGTGGGATTGCTGGGTTGTATGGCTGTTCTCTTTCCAGTTTTTTAAGGCATCTCCACACTGTTCTCCATAGCAGTTGTACTAGTTTACATATCCACCAACAGTGTAAGAGGGTTCCCTTTTCTCCACACCCTCTCCAGCATTTATTGCTTGTAGACTTTTGGATCGCAGCCATTCTGACTGGCGTGAAATGGTACCTCATTGTGGTTTTGATTTGCATTTCTCTGATAATGAGTGATGTTGAACATCTTTTCATGTGCTTGTTAGCCATCTGTATGTCTTCTTTGGAGAAATGTCTGTTTAGGTCTTTGGGCCATTTTTTGATTGGGTCATTTATTTTTCTGGTATTAAGCTGCATGAGCTGCTTGTATATTTTGGAGATTAATTCTTTGTCAGTTGTTTCATTTTCTATTATTTTCTCTCATTCTGAAGGCTTCCTTTTCACCTTGCTTATAGTTTCCTTCATTGTACAAAAGCTTTTAAGTTTAATTAGATCCCATTTGTTTATTTTTGCTTTTATTTCCATTACTCTGGGAGGTGGGTCATTGAGGCTCTTGCTGTGATTTATATAAGAGAGTGTTCTGCCTATGTTTTCCTCTAAGAGTTTTATAGTTTCTGGTCTTACATTTAGATCTTTATCTCCTGGCAATCTTGATTCCAACATGTGATTCATCCAGCCAAGCATTTCGACTAACAAGGCGGAATAATTATGGGGATGTTTTTCTTTTTTGTGCTTTTCTTCTTTTAAAATACATTTTCTACAAGTTATTTGTTACCAGATTAATAAGAAATTTCAGGTACCTAAAACTTTTTCAGGTACCTAAAAATTTTACTACTCCTCTAAACACCAAAGACTCCTAGGAGCCCACATAATTAAGTTAGTGAGAGACCTGTCTTGCTGGAAGCATCTGGGCAGTGATTTTTAACTCTTTGGGAACTACCCACCTCTTAGAGAGTCTGATTAAAGTTGCGGGCCTCTTTCCAGAAAAATACACATAGATCAATTACAAACCTTCTGTGATTTGGTAGGAGGTTCTTGGACTCCATGAAGTCTGTCTAGGAAGTTCAGGTTAAAAGTTTCTGATCCAAGTAAATTCCAGCCCAGGAGAAAGAAAGCAACTTAGCAAAGGTTGCCAGCAGGCTAGTGGCACTCAGGTTCCTTTAAGGCTGTCCACAGTCTGGCCCCCACCAACCATCCCAGCTTTACCTCCCATTACCTCCACCTAGTGCATTTGGCCTTCTCCAGGCTTTTCTTAGGCATAATCTCCACCCTTCTGTCCAGGGCCCTTTCTGCCCTCTACCTTCCAATCCTTTTCATCAGTATCAAGGTTGGCTTTAGCTGCATATAAGTGACCCCTCATACTCCCCTAATAAAAATGGCTCAAATACCCAAGGGTATATTCTATTTGGGTAAAGTTTGAAGGTGAGCGATCCAGGGTTGGTCTGGTAATTCCATAAATTGCCAGGAACTCAGGCTTCTTTTGCCTTTTTCACTCTGCTATCCTCAGTGTGCACAGCCAATACCCAAGGTTGCCTCAGGGACCACGACATCTACCCAAAAGCAGAAAGAAAGGAGGTGGGAGGAGAGATAAAGGCACACCTCCCCCAAGTCTCCCTTCAGGAGCTTTTCCAGAAGTCCCAGGTACCACTGAGAGAAGCAAAGCTCCTAGACACATCTAACCTCAAGGGAGGCTGGGAAATGTAGTCTTTCCCACCGGGCACTGTGCTAGGTTTCTGTCACTAAGGAAGGAGGGTGGGATGGATACTGGCCAGGCAATCTTTAGCCTCTGCCATGTCGTCTCTTAAACCCACTTCATTCGTGCAACCTTGCCCACCTACTCCAGCTGCCACGGGTGTCAGGCTCCCATGCAACCTTCTAGTCTGTGTCTGGGCCTTTTATTATCCAATTTCCATCTTCATCTACTATTTAATATTTTATTGTTATCACATTTGGGGGACTTGATACATTGTAAACAGTTAATTCGTAACATTAATGCAACTCTTTTTCTTTTATAACCTAAATCTATGTTCCAATTTTGTCAATTGCCCCAGTGTTCTTTATACCACTACAAAAAGCAAGTTTAGTAAGAGATGAGCGGAGCCACCCTACGTCCGAGGTCAGGGGCAGAAGCCGGGAGGACCCCACGCCCGAAGGGTGGCGGCCAAGAGGAGTTACCCCACGTCCGAGGTCAGGGGCAGCGGCCGAGAGTGCCAGGCTGCGACAGCGCAGGAACGGCTGAAAGGAGCTATCCCGCGTCCAAGGTCAGGGGGGCGACGAGAGGAGATACCCAGCGTCCGAGGTCAGGGGCGGCGACGAGAGGAGTTACCCCGCGTCTGAGGTCAGGGGCGGCGACCCGGAGGAGATACCCACGCCCCAAGGCTGAGGCCAGGGGCAACGGGCGGGAGGAGCTACCCCACGCCCCTACGCCCGAGGCCAGGGGCGGCGGCCAGGAGGAGCAACTCCACGTCCAAGGAGCCGTGGCTGCGCGGACGCAGGAGGGCCTAGAGGAGCCATCCCACGTTGAAAGTCAGGAAGGGCGGCGGTGAGGAGATACCCCTCGTCCAAGGTAAGGAGCAGTGGCTGCGCTTTGCTGGAGCAGCCGTGAAGAGATACCCACGCCCAAGGTAAGAGAAACCCAAGTAAGACGATAGGTGTTGCAAGAGGGCATCAGGGGGCAAACACACTGAAACCATACTCACAGAAAACTAGTCAATCTAATCACACTAGGACCACAGCCTTGTCTAACTCAATGAAACTAAGCCATGCCTGTGGGGCAACCCAAGGCGGGCGGGTCATGGTGGAGAGATTTGACAGAATGTGGTCCACTGGAGAAAGGAATGGCAAACCACTTCAGTATTCTTGCTTTGAGAACCCCATGAACAGTATGAAAAGGCAAAATGATAGGATACTGAAAGAGAAACTCCCCAGGTCAGTAGGTGCCCAATATGCTACTGGAGATCAGTGGAGAAATAACTCCAGAAAGAATGAAGGGACGGAGTCAAAGCAAAAAGAATACCCAGCTGTGGATGTGACTGGTGATAGAAGCAAGGTCCGATGCTGTAAAGAGCGATATTGCATAGGAACCGGGAATGTCAGGTCCATGAATCAAGGCAAATTGGAAGTGGTCAAACAAGAGATGGCAAGAATGAATGTCGACATTCTAGGAATCAGCAAACTGAAATGGACTGGAATGGGTGAATTTAACTCAGATGACCATTATATCTACTACTGCAGGCAAGAATCCCTCAGAAGAAATAGAGTGGCCGTCATGGTCAAAAAAAGAGTCCGAAATGCAGTACTTGGATGCAATCTCAAAAACGACAGAATGATCTCTGTTCGTTTCCAAGGCAAACCATTCAATATCACAAGTCACACAATATCACAATATCACAATATCAAGTCTATGCCCCAACCAGTAATGCTGAAGAAGCTGAAGTTGAATGGTTCTATGAAGACCTACAAGACCTTTTAGAACTAACACCCAAAAAAGATGTCCTTTTCATTATAGGGGACTGGAATGCAAAAGTAGGAAGTCAAGAAACACCTGGAGTAACAGGCAAATTTGGCCTTGGAATATGGAATGAAGCAGGGCAAAGACTGATTGAGTTTTGCCAAGAAAATGCACTGGTCATAACAAACACCCTCTTCCAACAACACAAGAGAAGACTCTATACATGGACATCACCAGATGGTCAACACCGAAATCAGATTGATTATATTCTATGCAGCCAAAGATGGAGAAGCTCTATCTCCAGGAGCTGACTGTAGCTCAGATCATGAACCCCTTATTGCCAAATTCGGACTTAAATTGAAGAAAGTAGGGAAAACCACTAGACCATTCAGGTATGACCTAAATTAAATCCCTTATGATTATACAGTGGAAGTGAGAAATAGATTTAAGGGCCTAGATCTGATAGATAGAGTGCCTGATGAACTATGGAATGAGGTTCGTGACATTGTACAGGAGATAGGGATCAAGACCATTCCCATAGAAAAGAAATGCAAAAAAGCAAAATGGCTGTCTGGGGAGGCCTTACAAATAGCTGTGAAAAGAAGAGAAGCGAAAAGCAAAGGAGAAAAGGAAAGATATAAACATCTGAATGCAGAGTTCCAAAGAATAGCAAGAAGAGATAAGAAAGCCTTCTTCAGTGATCAATGCAAAGAAATAGAGGAAAATAACAGAATGGGAAAGACTAGGGATCTCTTCAAGAAAATCAGAGATACCAAAGGAACATTTCATGCAAAGATGAGCTCGATAAAGGACAGAAATGGTATGGACCTAACAGAAGCAGAAGATATTAAGAAGAGATGGCAAGAATACACAGAAGAACTGTACAAAAAAGATCTTCATGACCCAGATAATCACGATGGTGTGATCACTGACCTAGAGCCAGACATCCTGGAATGTGAAGTCAAGTGGGCCTTAGAAAGCATCACTACGAGCAAAGCTAGTGGAGGTGATGGAATTCCAGTTGAGCTATTCCAAATCCTGAAAGATGATGCTCTGAAAGTGCTGCACTCAATATGCCAGCAAATCTGGAAAACTCAGCAGTGGCCACAGGACTGGAAAAGGTCAGTTTTCATTCCAATCCCAAAGAAAGGCAATGCCAAAGAATGCTCAAACTACCGCACAATTGCACTCATCTCACACGCTAGTAAAGTAATGCTCAAAATTCTCCAAGCCAGGCTTCAGCAATATGTGAACCATGAACTTCCTGATGTTCAAGCTGGTTTTAGAAAAGGCTGAGGAACCAGAGATCAAATTGCCAACATCTGCTGGATCATGGAAAAAGCAAGAGAGTTCCAGAAAAACATCTATTTCTGCTTTATTGACTATGCCAAAGCCTTTGACTGTGTGGATCACAATAAACTGTGGAAAATTCTGAAGGAGATGGGAATACCAGACCACCTGATCTGCCTCTTGAGAAATCTGTATACAGGTCAGGAAGCAACAGTTAGAACTGGACATGGAACAACAGACTGGTTCCAAATAGCAAAAGGAGTTCGTCAAGGCTGTATATTGTCACCCTGCTTATTTAACTTATATGCAGAATACATCATGAGAAACGCTGGACTGGAAGAAACACAAGCTGAAATCAAGATTTCCGGGAGAAATATCAATAACCTCAGATATGCAGATGACACCACCCTTATGACAGAAAGTGAAGAGGAACTCAAAAGCCTCTTGATGAAAGTGAAAGTGGAGAGTGAAAAAGTTGGCTTAAAGCTCAACATTCAGAAAACGAAGATCATGGCATCCGGTCCCATCACTTCATGGGAAATAGATGGGGAAACAGTGGAAACAGTGTCAGACTTTATTTTTGGGGCTCCAAAATCACTACAGATGGTGACTGCAGCCATGAAATTAAAAGACGCTTACTCCTTGGAAGGAAAGTTATGACCAACCTAGAGAGCATATTCAAAAGCAGAGACATTACTTTGCCAACAAAGGTCCGGCTAGTCAAGGCTATGGTTTTTCCTGTGGTCATGTATGGATGTGAGAGTTGGACTGTGAAGAAGGCTGAGTGCCGAAGAATTGATGCTTTTGAACTGTGGTGTTGGAGAAGACTCTTGAGAGTCCCTTGGACTGCAAGGAGATCCAACCAGTCCATTCTGAACGAGATCAGCCCTGGGATTTCTTTCAGCTAAAGCTGAAACTCCAGTACTTTGGCCATCTCATGCGAAGAGTTGACTCACTGGAAAAGACTCTGATGCTGGGAGGGATTGGGGTCAGGAGGAGAAGGGGACCACAGAGGATGAGATGGCTGGATGGCATCACTGACTCGATGGACGTGGGTCTCAGTGAACTCCAGGAGTTGGTGGTGGATAGGGAGGCCTGGTGTGCCGCGATTCATGGGGTCGCAAAGAGTCGGACACAACTGAGCGACCGATCTGATCTGATCTGAGCCATTTCTGGTTCTTTTTGTCTGTAGATTGAGGGACAAAGCACTGTGTTCAAAAATTACATGGATTACTTTTTTTTCTTTCAGTGTATTTATTACATTTATTTCAAATATGGTAGGATCCATTTATTTTCATTTGAACTCAGTTTTACAGTTCCTTCCATCTGGTTGATTTCATACTATATATTTTTTAATGTATGGAATAGTAACATAATTTCCAAAGTCAACCTACATAAAAGGTACACTCAGAGAAGCAGCACTCCCCTAAACTTCCCTCTAACCGCCCTCTCCCACCATCCCTTTTGTAGATAGCCAATTTCAGTAGCTTCTGGTTTATCCTTCCTGTGTGTCTTTTGAAAAAAGTAAGCAGATACCATTATGTTTTCTTTCCCTGTTTCTTACATGCGATATGCTCTCTTTTGCAGTTTGCTTTTGTCATTTAACAGTATATCCCGAAAATCACTTCATATCAGTTCAAAGAGATCTTCCTCACTCATTTCACAGCTGTGCCGATGTGGATCCATTGAATGGATGTTCAACTAATCTCTTAAGGGCTTTGACATTTAGGTAATTTCCCATAGCTTGCAATCACAAATCATACTGCCATGAACCACGTGTATTTAACTCATTTCCATGTTGTTGACCTGTAACTTCAGAGTAAGGGCTTCCCAGGTGTGCAGCGGTAAAGAATCCACCTGCCAACACAGGAGGCACAAGAGACGTTGATCCCTGGGTTGAGAAGATCCCCTGGAGTAGGAAACGGCAACTCACTCCAGTATTCTTGCCTGAACAATTCCATGGACAGAGGAGCCTGGTCCATGCGGCTGCAGAGTCAGTCATGGCTGAGAGACTGAGCACTCAGGCGCTTCTTCAGTGTAAGTTTCTGCAGTTCAGTTACTGAGTAGAGGGCAAACCTGTATGTTGTTTTCTTTCTTTTTTTTCTTTAAATCCTGGGAGCCCGTGTGCATTTTTTTCCTTTGAAATAGTCTCCCATTTTATTGCTTACATTTGAGAAATTCTGTTCTATTTATTTATTTGGCTGGGATCTTTCTCAGTGTGGTTCAGGGAGTCTTCAGTTGCAGGGCATGGGCTTAGTCGCTCCGCAGCATGATGGATTCTAGTTCCCCAGCCAAGGATCAAACCTGCATCCTCTGCATTGCAAGGTGGATTCTTAACCATCAGACCACCAGGGAAGTCCCTGTATGAAGTTTTCTTAGGTGTTCACAAATTCTCCATTGTGGAGTCTTGGGTCCCGCAATCCCAGCAACGTCTAAGACAACCTGTGTCCCCACTGCCTCACCAACAGAGCAGGTTATCAAAAGTCTGAAGTTTTGCCAATCTGATGAATGAGAAATGTCTCAGTGTAGTTTTAATTAGCACTTCTCTTAATATTTTCACTTGTTTAAGGGTTATTGTTATATCATTTTGGGTGTGTGAATTTTCTGTTAGATCTTTGGCACATTCTTCTAAAGAGAGATATCTTTAAAACTTCTTTTAAGATTAAAAAAAAGTTAGGGAGTTCCCTGGCAGTTCAGTGGTGAGGATGCTGTGCTTCCACTGCAGGGAACCCAGGTTTGACCCCTGGTCTGGGAACTAAGATCCAACATGCCCCTCAGCACAGCCAGAAACAAAAAAAAATTAATCTTTTTTTTTTTCTTTCAGTTTTTATTATTTATGGAGAAGGAAATGGCAACCCACTCCAGTACTCTTGCCTGGAAAATTCCATGGACCTAGAGCCTGGTAGGCTACAGTCCATGGTGTTGCAAAGAGTTGGACACGACTGAGCAACTTCATTTTCTTTCTTTATTATTTACATGTTAGAGATATCTCATTTTATTACTGCCATGTAGCATCTAGCTCCTCTATGCCAGGCACCATGCTGGGGACTAGGAATCTTACACCTGGGTGGTCACAGTTTAGAAGGAGAGAAGAATTTGACAGTGTCCTAAGAGTTATAATTTTGTTGTTGTTGTCTAGCCGCTAAGTCACGTCTGACTCTTCGTGACCCCACGGACTGTAGCACACCAGGCTCCTCTGTCCATGGGATTTGAGACAGGAAGAGTGGGAGGAACTTCTGCGCCTGATGAAATCTAGGAAGGCTCCACAGCGGAGGTGAACTAACCTATCAAAACTCCAAAACATAGACAGGTGAATAGACACAGGTGGGAAAAGACCGGGGGAGAGGAAGGCATGGCCGGGATTCCAGGGCCCTTTCCAGCACTTTCTGCCTGACCCTGGGGCTTGGAGGCAGAGCTCATCCCCTCCTTCCCAGCCCTCTCCCTGGGCCTTCCCCGTGCCCTCCCATGAGTCAGAGTGCTGCCAGCTGCCACAGCTACTCTCACTTACCAAGTTGGTTACACTAGTGGGGGTGGGGGGTGCCTTCTGTTCTTCACTACTTTAGACCCAACTGCTCAGCTGTTTCAGGCACAGTTGGCCTTGCTGCCTTGACTGTGGGCCTGTGTGTGTGTGTGTGTGTGTGTGTGTGGAGGGAGGGTGTTGGGTGGGGGTCACATGCCCAGAAACATCCACAAGAAGTGCAATCCATTACCGAGAGCTCATGTTTCTCTCACATGCCTACAACCTGTGGGTTTGCAGTTAACATTAGGCCTCACCTCTCCTCTGCCACCTCAGACTCCCACCATCCCAAGCTGGGGAGGGCTCTGGTCCTGTCCCTCCACCTTGCCACCCCAGAGAGGGAGGGGACTCGTGGATTCGCTGGGCTAGGTCTGAAGTGGTCAGGGAGGGCTTGCCGGCAGCTGTGGGGTCTGCACTAGTCTGGGAAAGCTGGGTGGGATTTAGAGAAGCCAGAGAGGTAGTGGGGAGCATGAGCACCCTTAGGAAAGGCAGGGATCCAGTATCCAGCACAGAGAGGAAGGTCCCCGGGAACACAAGTCAGGATGAGCTGCGGTCATAAACAACCCAGTGAAACACATCGCCAGTCCAGGTTCGATGCATGAGACAGGGTGCTCAGGGCTGGTGCGCTGGGATGACCCTGAGGGATGGGATGGGGAGGGATGTGGGAGGGGGGTTCGGGATGGGGGACACATGTCCACCCATGGCTGATTCATGTCAATGTATGGCAAAAACCACTACAATATTGAAAGTAATTAGCCTCCAATTAAAGTAAATAAATTAATTAAAAACAAAAATACCAACCCAGATTCTCTGAATCTCTACGCATGAACATTCTTGCTTGAGCCACATATAATAGTAATGAATACAAATGGACTGTGTCAGGGGTCTCCCTCTCTGACTTTTTCCTCTTGGCTCTGTTTTAAGCTCCTCCATTTGGCTGTCTGGACATCAAATCTGTTACTTCCGAGACTGCAGCGTGCAGGGCGGCATCGCAGGGCAGTGGGGGTGGGCAAGCACTGAGTTATCCCAAAGGGCGCAGCCCCGAGGCCCTTGAACATCAGAGCTGTCTCATCACCAGCAAGGCCCGGCTCCTTAGCCGCATTACCAAATGGCCGCTGTGGCTGCCATGTGTCCAAGTTCACCCAATTAAGCCCGGATTAATTCCAGAGGTGTTGGCCTTCTGACGCCAGGGTGTGGGGCTGAGAGGGCCTGGTAGTGGGCCCACATCCGAGCATCCAGGAGGGTCCCCCAGAAGCTGCCTGGCAGGGTGGGCAGCGAAGAGGGCTGTGCCTCAGTCCCCAGTGCCCACCTGCCAAGGGCCCACCAGCAGTGCAGGACAGAGTTGAGATCAAGTGCCATCTCGGCCCTGACCGGCTTCAGGAGGGGAGTGGGGGTAGTGGGCCTCATGGCCGAGGAGACTCTCCCATGTAGAACGCACTTCCCCAGCCCTAGGGGCTCCAAGAGGTGCTTCGGGCAGAGTGCCAATCCCCCAGTCCCTCCCTAGTCTGAGCACTTGAGGGCAGGCATTTGAAAATCACTCCAAGGCATTGCCAGTCTAGAAGAAAGGCGTCTAGACCTCAATGCCTTCACAAAATGAGTCAAAGCCCCTTCCTCCTGAGCAGGCACGTTGGCGGCATGCACACCTGAGCCCCTCGGGGATCACGGCTTCCAGGCAAGAGGGAAAGGGGCAGAATGGGATGCCTGAGAAAGACCGCCCCCTTTGCCATTCCTCACCGGCCGGCCCAGGTCCCTTCTCTGGTTCCAGGCTTCCCATCTGTTCCGGCTGTAAAGGGAAGACGGTCTGTGGGCTCTTCCCTCTCCTGGGACAGCCCCCAGCTGCCCATAGGAAGGATGGAAATGGATGACACCAGAGACCCTCCCCCAAACCCATCTCCCCGGCCTCAGACAAAAGAGAGTGGTCCCAGCAGAGCTGAAAGGAGACTCCAGCTGGACTGGGTTTCAGGGTGAGCCTCTGGCCGTTGGCAGCTTGCCTCCTTGGTGTGCAGGAGGGAGAAGAGGCTGCCACATACACCTTCCTCTTCACCTGTGGCTGATGTCAGTGAAAGAAATTTATGTTAGCAGTGGCTAACATTTTTTAGCAGTATGTCTCTAATTCTTTATGTGCTAAGGGCTTCATGTGCATCATCACATTTAAGGTAAGATGCTTCGATTATTTGCATTTTTTTTAGGTAAGCAGGGGGATCCTAAGGTCAAGCACCTGGACCGGGTCAAATGGCTAGAGAGGAGGTGGGTCAGAGGTTCACCGTAGGCGGTCTGATCTGCTCCGCTCCGTGCTCCTCTGGAGCGGATGGCTCCGTTCAGCGGTGAGCAGGTCTGGGCTCCCCCAGGGCTCCTGGTGACTCCCGTGAGCCCCTCAGGCCACAGTTCTCAGCCTCAAAGTGAGTGGGTATCAGATTTACCAGCTAATTTTCCCTGAGTGCCCCATCCTCTCGCTTCTCCAGCCTGTATCAGAACAGGCCGGGGTGAGGCGCACAGCCCGTAAGTGGAAGAAGCCCCCGCAGTGATTTTGATGCTTCCCGGACCCTGCCCCCAGAGGCCTGCTGCCTGGGGACCTGGCCCCTCAGGTCCCTGAGAGAAGCAGCCTTGGTCCCATCTCATGTTCTGAAGGAGCCCTAAGCCTGCTGCTGGCTTCCTGCACCTTCCCAGTAGTTCAGAGTTTTTGCACATTTCCAAGGCAGGCACAGGGGTGTGGACGTGAGCACATTAATACCCGTGCCCCGGGCCAGGAAGCTTGGTCGGGGGTGAGAGAAGATCCTGCCTACAGAGATTTAACTTCTGGCCCCCCACCGCCCAGCCCAGCACTCCCCTCACCTCACTGAGCCCAGCCCGCAGCATGGAGCTGGGGTTATTCCACCTAATTGTGCATAAATTTGAACATTTCCATAATTAAAAAGTGAGGTTTTTTTCCCTAATGGCTTGCAGGAAGGATCAAATGAAGTACTGGCTAACATGTGCTCTCCCTGTGCAGGCGTGAGGCATGATGGCAGGATTATCTGGCTCATCTCTCTAATTCTGCCTGAAAGAGGGTCTGGTGAAAGCTCAGGGCACTGACCCTCACTGCGGGGAAAGACACAGAGGCCCACAGAGAGTCACCAAGTCACCTATCTGTGGGGCAGGGACAGAGGGACTTGTAGCTTACACAGTGTATTTGTTTCGTCTGTTTGATTGGAGGTAGAACTCTGTAACAAAAAGAATACAAAGTGACAAATACAAAATTGAAAGGAGTACGAACTTTAAAATTGATCTAGAATGAGGAAAATAGCATGCTAAATTACAAATATTAAAAAAAGCTAAGCGGGACCACTGGTGATTCAGTGGTTAAGATTTCTTCCTTCCAATGTAGGGGATGAGGGTTCGATCCCTGGTCAAGAAACTGAGATTCCCACATGCCTTGAGGTCAAAAGAACAAAAACATAAAAAAACAGAATATTATAACAAATTCAATAAAAACTTTAAAAATGGCCTACATCAAAAAAAGAAAAGAAAAAGCTAAGAGATACTACAAATTTCACAAAATACAGAAAAATAACAACATTTTAAATTCATTTACAGCCCAATCCACCTCTGTTGTACTTTTCTTCTATCTTTTTCGGAGCTTTATACTCTTTGATTACCTTTTCTTGAGACGATTCTGAAACTGTTCTGTTTTCCACAGAGAAAATAGAAAGATAACCTTGTCTTTCCTCTAATGTGGTTTATCTAAATTTGTTCTTTGACTATGGATAGTTTAGAAAATGTTGACGTTCACACATTATTACTGTATTGCAGTGTAAATGGTTATGATTATTGCTAAATTGGGGGAAATGTCTATCAGTTCCTTTGGATGCAAACAACAGGAATTCAGGGCATTTCAAGTTTCTGTGTTCAGATCATCCAAAAACTTAAACACACCAAAAATGTGATAAATTATATTTCATGTGCTTCCCATTTTGAGAAAAAGTATGATGGGTATCATGTTTTAAAAAATCATTCATGACACTTGTTTAAGATGGTAAGGAGGGGGAGGGGTTGGCTACTACAATGGAGTTTTGTAGAAGGGAGAGACAGCATGCTCAACCCTAAATACAGCAATAAAAATGGGGATTTACAGCCAAGGAGCAGGAGCAGGGTGGTGGTCAGTGGATGGAAAAGTACGAAGAGGAAGCATCAGGGGGAGGGGTTACCTGCTAAAGGCAGGATAGGGTGATCAGGCATCACCAGGCGGTACTAGAGGAGAGAGTGATCAGGTAAGGGATTAGGGGAATCTGGCTAAACTGACTGACGTAGCAGGAGTCTTGCTAATACTGGGCGATGGAGAGACAAACACAGAAGCCCAAAAGGCAGGGCCCAGTTAAGAGAATTCAAAGGAGCCTGACTAGAGTCTAGTCAAGGAGAGAAGCCTTATCAATCCTAGGACTGCACTTCCATTTTGAACTGGGATTGATAAGAATTAAAGTTTCTGATTTTATGCATTTGATGATCAGAAGAATGTTTCCCAGACTAGCTTCTGGCTTCATCACTTCAAAATTTATTTCTCCTGCTGTACCCACTGTTCACAGCCCAGCCTCAGGGGACACACACACATTGTGATACAGTCTCTGGCCCTGCTCCTTTCACAGTGAATGGCAGGAATGTGCCCAGAAGCCATTTCTACACCAGCGAACTACAGTCAGGCCTCCATACGTGGGGTTCTTCATCTTCAAATCCAACCAACCGCCCATGATGGATTCATAACTGCTTACATAGTATTTAAATTGCATTAGATATAAGTGATCTAGAGATGACTTAAAGCAGGGATCCCCAACCCCTGGTAGGGTCCTTGACCTGTTATGAACTGGGCCACACAGGAGGAAATGATCTGGCAGGCAAGCAAGCTTCATCTGTATTTACAGCTGCTCCCCACTCATTCTGCATTATGGTGAGTTATAAAATTATCTCATTATATATCACAATGTAATAATAATAGAAATAAAGTGCACAAAGGCTTCCCTTGTGGCTCAGCCGGTAAAGAATCCGCCTGCAATGTCAGAGACCTGGGTTCGATCCCTGGGTGGGGAAGATCCCCTAGAGAAGAAGGGAAAAGCTACCCACTCCAGTATTCTAGCCTGGAGAATTCTATGGACTTGTATAGTCCATGGGGTCGAAAAGAGTCAGACACAACTGAGCGACTTTCACTTTCAAAGTACACAATAAAAGTCATGCACTTGAATCATCCCCAAACCATCCTCCCAACCCCCTCACCCCCATCCATGAAAAAACCATCTTTCACAAAACTGGTTTCTGGTCCGAAAAGGTTGGGACCACTGATTTGAAGTATATGGGAGGGGACCTTGCTGGTGGTCCAGTAGCTGAGACTTCTGCTCTCCCGATGCAATGCCTGGGTTTGATCCCTGGCCGGGGAACTATATCCTTCATGCCCACAAAGAGTTTACTTGCTGTGTCTAAGAGTTCATAAGCCGCAATTAAAGATCCTACATGCCTCAAGATCCTGCGTGCTGCTGCCAAGACCCGGTACAGCCAAATTAATAAATATATAAAAATAAAGTACATGGGAAGATGCTAGCAAGCTACATGCAGTGACTACACCGTTTTATATGAGAGGCTTGAGCATCCCCATGGATACAGAGGGATGGCTATTCATGGAGTGGCTGCAAGCCCTTCTTCGCACCACATGGCCATCTGCCTGCTGTGCACTCTGCCCTGTTCAAAGTGCTGAAAGGGACCCTTCGTGCAGCTTCAAGACAAGCAAAGACTAAGTATCACCAGGAGGACTTCCTGCTTCTGACACTCAGAACCTCTAACCTGGATTTGCAGGGACCTTCTAATTGGCCATTTCATCTCCATCTTACGTTCTAGTGTGTCCTGCACTCAGCTCTCAAAGGACCTGATTGCATCAGGCACATAGCACGGTGTCTGGTATACAGATAGAGTTTAATAAATGATATTCAACTGGATGAATGCATAAGCAAACAAGTATCAGCCTTTAAGAACTCCATAGGGCTTCCTACTCTGACACTGCTTCTCTGTAAGTTTTGCAGTTTCAGTTACTATATTCTGTCTTCTCATCCCCACACATGGGCTGCTATCTGTCCAATTATCAGTCCTGAGTTTGGCCCAGCAAATAAGGTCATTTGCTGACCTTGTCATTGCCATCGTAGTGACCATAAAACCTAAACAATCTACTTGACTTTCGAGGCCTTCTACAATCAACCCCACCCTAAATATTTATCTAGACTATGTTCCCTCTGACCCCCTTCCTAGTTTATTGTTTCAGTAAAGGAAGTAGCCTCACACATGTAAGAGGTACATTTACTTTATGTTAACATGACATTGACTGTATTTTAAATAGGTCAACTGTAGAAACGGGGAAATCAAAACAGCCCAGAGTGAAAAGCATGTACAAGCATGAACATTCATTTTCTTACCATCTCTTTTCAGTGAATACTTTCTGCTTTCATCAGAGTTCAGAGCACACCATTTTGCAACATGTTCTCCTTCTCTGTGATAACTGAACACGTTTTCTTCTGCCTCCATGGTTTCACCTCTAGACACACAAACCTTCGAGGTTAAAGGAAGTGGAGCAGTGCAAGGGGTCTTTGTCAACATTGAGAGAAAAAGTGGCCAGGAACCAGCTTCTGTTTAAACACTCCCAATGAATGGAACCTCCCCGTCCCAAGGCAGCCAGTCCCACTGGTGGGGGGAGCTACTTTTTGGAAGGTGCTTTGGTTCTCTGTGAGCTGAGTGGCCTCTGGGAGCCTCTGTGTTCCGGTTCTGCTCTCTGGAATAGCACAGGAGAGCCTACATGTCCTTCCCGTCAGCATGTCCACTCTCCAAAGGCAGATACAGCATGAACCTTTTCTAGGTTCAACAATCCTGATCTCTCATCCTCTCTGGTAGCCCCTGAATTCCCTTTTGCACCATTATCCTTCATAGGCTATTAAATCACTCGTTCAGGGAGAATTACAGGTACCTTTTGCGTACATCTTCATGATCTGTTATTTCTAGATTTTCTTCCATGAGCTTGCATTTTCCCATTAGAAAAAACATACAGTAGCATACTGTTACTTTTCTGCTGTTCTGAGATTCCTTCTTGCTCCTAATGAGCTGAATCCTTAATGCTACGATGACGTCCTCTGCTGTGCATCCCTCCCACCACGTGCTTCCTCTGGCTCTTCAGTGGCTGGACCAGAGCCCACTGGCTGCCACTGGGACCACGCTCCAGGTTGACATTCGTCCCCTCGTCCCGCTCTGGGGGCAAAACTGTTCACACTGTGACAGAACTCACCTCCCCATCACCCTGCTCACGTCTCTCTCATGTCCACATGGACAGCACAGGAAGCTTTGCTCAGTGCTTGCCAAGATACTCTTTGCTTTTCCTAACATGCTAACAATAAATATGTTGAGTGATTGAAAAACAAAATCCTTTGGTAATGGGGATTTGGGTTTGACATGATTTAATGAATTAATTCTGGCATGAGTATGGTTCTCTGTAAAGTGCTCCCGGACCATCTGTCTAATAATTCTAGAATGCTGTGGAGTGACATTAAGCTTACATCCCAGGAAGCATATTATTCTCTTTTTGAAAATCAGGACATTTTGCTCCCTTGGGCTGGGTAGTCCTTCTCTTCTCTAACCCATCCTACAGTCTTGTCTCCTCAGGCCATTTGGGATCATTCCGAGGATTTACCCTTCCCTGAACTCCTGTAATGACTCATAACCAGAAGGAACAGCAGCAACAGTAACAGCTACCACCTATTAGAGCTTGTTCTGCGCCAGACTCTTGGCTGAAGGGCTTTATATACCTTTATCATATGTATCAATTAATCACTGTATCATACTTTTGAACATATATAATTAAACTTTTAATCACTTGCATAATGGATGCTATCATCATCCCCATTTAGCAGATGAGAAAACTTGAGATTCTGAGACGTTTAGGTTCCAGTGTTGCTCAATGTCCCTTAACTAGTGAATAAACTCAGGTTTGTCTTGGTCCAAAGTCTGAGCTCTTACGTCCAATCCCCCAGGTATGAGTATCTGTGTTACACAATTTCACCTTTCACTTTGTACAATTCTCCTATTGTTTCTGGACTTTCACCTTAATATTTCTGGCACCTCCTGGACAGCACCCACCCCACGAAAATGGCCTTAGGTACGCTCCTTGGCCGCTAAGTGATCTTTCTTGAATGCTGTCCCTGGTTCTGTCTCTCGCTGGGGGCCAGCTGGATCCATCCCCTAAATGGCCAGGCGCTGGGAGAAGCCGCCGTGGAGGGGTTGGGGCAGGGATGCCCAGGGCTCGGCTGTCTCCACCTCTCACTGCAGGATGAAGAAGGGACCCCCGTGCAGAAACCAGAGGGATGTTCTCAGCCCGCTGAGCCCCTGGGAGGATTGACACTGCCACGTTTTCCGCCTTCTGTTCTCTCCCACTGAGCCCCTAGGGGCCGAGGCCTCAACTGATAATTCTGATCATCTAATTCTCAACAAGGTCTTTCTGGCTGGTAATTGAATTCTGTATTTTCCTCCCAACCTAGTCAGGGGGCCTTACCCGCACATCTCTTGAGCAGAACACTGGGCCAGGCTTGCTGGGAGGGGCGCAGAGGCATGGAGACCCTTCTCAGCCTCCACACGTTCGTTTCAGGGGCCACAGGTGCAGGCCGACCACAGAACCACATGGCATGTCCAGGACACTGTCCTTTGCAGGGCAGTCACTGCACTTAGGAGACTTCCAGGCCATAAGCTGGGGAGAGTGTCTTGGGGGACAGTGGCCTGCAGGCAGGATTCTGATAGGAGGAGAGGGGGAGGACGGGCCAAGGCCTGGAGGTGGGACACATTCAGTGACGAGTCAACCCGCCTGGACAGGCCTTCAAGCCTTCAGCCAAGGAATGACTCCTGAATGCTCAGGCCGTCGTCAAGAAGTGTGTGCAAGTGGTGGGGGTGGGGAGGCCGGGGCCACGTGCCAAAAGGCCCAGCCTGACCATGCCTACCTCCAGGCCTCCGTCTACAAAACCAAGGGAAAACCTAGTGGTGGGGCTGGGTGCAGAGGGTTCCCCAGCACTGTGCAGACCACCCGGTGCATTGAGCCCGGAAACAGGCTGTTTCCTCACCCTCAAGTCCCACCTGTTTCACCATCTCCACCCCTTCGGCAGGAGGGCCTCAGTCACATCTGACCTGTCTCGGGGTGACCAGTCCCTCCCTGACCTCTCCGCTCCAGCCGAGTTGTTCTCTAGCACATTCTCCATACACACCGCCTCACGGGCCCCCAGCACTGACACTCCCCAGTGGCTTCCCAGGGCCCTCGGGTCCAGACGCGGTGATGAAGCCTTCTGAGGCTTTGTTCCCCCGTCTCTCCAGGGTCATCTCTTGTCACATGAAGCTCCCAAGATATGGGGTTGCTGTGAGCCTTCAGCACATATAAGAAACCTCCTCCTTTGTTACTGGTGAGATGACCCTGCGGTCCCACTAGCCAGTAAGGACAGGTGCAGTGTTATTCACACCCAGACGGCTTATCTCCAGAGCCCAGCTTCTTCAACACTAGATTATAGTCCCTTGGAAACTTCTATGGGCACCTCTCCAACTTGTGGTGAACTTGGGTTCACTCACAAGCCTCTGCTGCATTTAAGGCTTCTGCCTACATGGCGCTCCCCACCACCCATGAAAGCCCTCTCAGATGCCTCACCCCAGGAGTGGGTGGGGGCAGTGATTGCCCTGCTTTGCTCCACATTGGCATCACCTGGGGATCTTTTTTAAAAAACTACTGATGCCTGACTCTCAGACACCGTGATCAGATTGCTGCTGGATTCCCCGAGATGCAGCGAAGTCTGGTAACTACCGGCAGTCATTCTTAAATCAGAATATGCACCAGCATCCCCAGGTGGACTTGTTAAACAGATAGCCGGGCCCACCCCTGGTTTCTGACCCCGTGTACCTGGGTTAAGGGCTGAGAATTCACACCCCAGAGTGTCCCGTGCTAATCACCACCCAGGCACCCATCACATCTGTGTGCTTCTTTTCTTGGCTACCTCAGCCTGGCCAGGAGCTTCCTGCTCAGTTATGTGCAATAACAGGTGTCAACATGTGTTGGATCAATAAGCCCATGAGATGCCAGGCAGGCTCTGACTGGCACTCTGCAGCCATCCATCCTTGTTTCTGAGTGGGAAAGGAGCTGTTGTTATGACTGGTGCTGTCTTTACTGAGCACAGAGTGGGTGGAGTAAGTCGTTCAGGTCACAGCAGGAGAAAAAGGCAGAGCTGGGGTGACAGGGGCAGCCTGACTGTCCTTCCCTAGGCGACCAAGACCTAACCTCCCGGACTCCCTCTCTGAGATTCCCAGCGAATTTCAGAGCGTAGGTCTCCATCTATTGGTAGGAGGGAGCAGTATGCTTTAAAATGACCTCATAAGGGACAGCACTGAGAAGACTAGATCAGAATGCACACAAAAAGTAGTAGAGTAAGTATTGTTTAGTAAAATACACATGTGCATAAATCCATACTGGGTGGTGAGATAAAACGCACGTCCTACTTTGGCTCATGGTCCGAAAACCCTGCAGAACCCTTTTTCCAGGCTGCTGTCAACGACTTCACTTTCACTTTTCACTTTCATGTATTGGTGAAGGAAATGGCAACCGACTCCAGTACTCTTGCCTGGAGAATCCCAGGGACGGGGGAGCCTGGTGGACTGTCGTCTATAGGGTCGCAGGGAGTCGGACACGACTGAAGTGACTAAGCAGCAGTCAGTGGAGAAGAGCGATGTTGGCCCCTGCTGGGCGCCGCCAGTGTTGCACCAGGAGCCTCTGTGGCCGTGAGGTGGGCAGGGGCGGGCCTGACTTTCAGGACAGGTGTGGGGGGCAACACCCGTTTTCTCTTGGGAGCAGTTCAAACTACAAAAACATAATAAATAAATAAGAAATGTAATGAAATGTTCATCTGTCTTAATTTCTAAAGTACTGCTCTGGTCGTCTGTCCCACACCGTCTTCCCTGTGGTCAGACTGCTTCATCCTGTCCTCTCATCTCCCCAGGAGCTGAAGCTTGGGGGCACGCTGGGATCTTACACCCACCCGGCTCACCGGTGAGGCGTGGTGCTCCAGGCCCCCTCGCTGACTGATGAGCCAGCTCTGCAGAAGGGAGCTGTCGAGGGTCACCGGGCACTTGGCTAATCATTCTGAGCACCAGGCAAGACATGGTAAGGCTCCCTTTCCCTGTGGCAAAAGCAGAAGGAAACGGGGCATCTGGAGTGTATTAAGTAGTGACTACAAGGCAGGTGTTCGTAGAACCTATTTCATCTTGTCTTTCTTCCTCCCTTATTACCCTCAGTCTACAGACGAGAACACAGAGGTCACAAGGCTGACGAGGAGCAAGTTCCAGAAGCTGGGGCTGCTGACTTCTAGGCCAGCCCCCTGGAGACAAAGGAGGCAGTCGAGGGGACTGGGACCATTTCCCAGGTGGGCCTCTTCCTCCTCTAGCTTTGCTCCGTCTCCCAATGTCTCCCTGTGCTGTTCCCGAAGGAGCTGACACCTTACAAGGTGACAGACAGTCGTAGAGTGGCCCTTCCTGACTTAGAGCGAGTTGCTGTGGTGGCTTTGAGCTTAAATCTTAGAGATCCCCAAACCCTAACTGAATCTGCAGTCCTACAGAAAATACATTTGGTGGGGAAAGCAAGGACCCAGCATGCCCCCAAGGGCTTCAGTTCTTCCTGGGGAGATGAGAGGATTGGATGAAGCAGGCCAACACAGGGAACTCGGTGTGGGACTAACAACCAGAGCAGTACTCACTTTAGGAATTAAGACAGATGAACATTTCATTAAATTATTTATGTATTTTGTATTTTGAACTTCTCCCATGAGAAAACACATTTTCACGGCTTTAAGCCATAACCACTTTCTGCTGGAGGATGAATCTGTCTAAAGGAAGCTTTCTTGTCTACCATGCGCCCGGATGGTTTGGGGTAGCCTGTTTGGGAGCTAAGGATGGCTGAGTTACTAGTGGCAGAAGGAACTGGAGATGAGGGCAATTAGCAGGAGGCAGACGAGGATCTGGGAAGGGATGAGGAGGAGCAAGGTGCCCACAAAATGGCACAGGTGTGGGCTCTGCAAGAACCCAGACCCGGCCACACGCCCAAATGTTTGGTGTGAGGTGATTTTGTAGAATGAGAGGATTTCATGTCCAAGCTTAAATCCATGATGGAGCAGAGTGCACATGCAGATACAGGAACCAAGAGACAGAGGTGATCCCCAAAACCCAAGTCCATAAACATCTTGAAGGGAACTTGGGATTCCCACAGGCATTCCACAGAGGACAGGCTCAACTGACGTCCTGGGGTGGGGGGAACCCGAGTTTCCACAGTTGCCTTTTGCTCACTTTTGGAACATCTGAGGCAAGAAAATAGACAAACTGCCCAAGGAGACTCATTTGGGAAAGCAGAGCAATACAAAATCGCAGTGCAAAATATGATCCCCTATAATCCATCAACAAGTAGTTATTCATAGCCTGTTACCCCACCACCTCTCCCCTGCAGAAGGTCATGTCTCCCAGACATGCCAAAAACAAAAAGCCACCAGGTTAACCCTTGACAGTCTACACTCCCCTACCCAACTGTGTGTTTAACTATGGCCACCCTGCCTCCTTCCAGCCTCAGACGAAGTTTTCCTTACCTGACTCAAGTTAGGGCACCTCTGCTCTGGTTTTTGGTACCACAGATGTCCATGGGTCCTCTCTTCCATCAATCATCCCCTTTCTGAATCCCTACTTGTTCTCTGTCATTGGCATATACAGGGTGTTTGTCTTTCCAACATCTTCCTAAGCTCTTCCTCTCCTCTATAGCGCCTTGTAGCTCATCCCAACACCCCTTTTGTTCACCTCAAAGCTCGGGAAAGTCTGTCCTTGTGTTCACTGCCTTTCAGTCCTCCTTCCCCAACTCCAAACTGACCTCTGCCCCCACGCTGCTAATGAAATCACATTACTAAAGGCCCTCATTGCTAAACTAAATGGACGATTATCAGTTCCCACCTCCCCTGCCCCTCTGTAGCATTGACCTGCTGGCCCTCCTGGCCCTCCTGGCTCCAGGGAACTCTGGTTTTCACAACCGCTCTCTCTCCTGGTTTTCTTCCTACCCCTGATCTTCGCAATCTTAGAACAGTTTCTCAACTACAGTGCTATTGACATTTGGGACTGGATAATTCTTTGTCATGGAGATCGGACTTGTGTGTTGCAGGGTGTTCGGCAGTGTCCCTAACCTTCACTCCATGCCAGAAGCAGCATCGCACCCGAACACTGCAACAACTAGAAATGGCCTCAGGCACTGTCACATGGCCCCTGGGTGAGAACCACTGCTCTACAAGGGTGCTTCTCTTCCATGGGTCTCTTAAATATGGTTGGGTTTTGCAGGGGTTTTTTGAGGAAGGGCGGTGTGGTTGTCATTTTTATCTGTACTTTATGCTCATGTATAAATCTACATCTCCAAACACACGGCCACTGCCTGCTGCCTGTTTCCACTCTGTCTCCTCAGCACGTCAAGTTCTTAGTGAACTCGGCCTCTTCCTGTCTTAGTTGAGATTCTCCCAAAAGCAGAGCCTGAGACAAGCATTCAGATGTAGGCAGTTTAATTAGAGAGTGATCTCAGGAAACAGGAGTGAGGAACGGAGGAGGCACAGCAAAGGAGGAAAAGCCAATATGAGGTCCAACATCAAAGCTACTGCTATGAGCAGTGTTGGGGTGGGGGCCTCAATCCCACTGGACTCTCCAAAGAAGCACGAAGAATGCCCCCCCAGATTTGTCTACCCGCTCCCACAAATGTGAGGCTAGGCATTTATCCCCCACCTAGTGCAGACGAGGTGAGAGCATCCATCCACTGGCTCCCATCCTCCATTCTAGCGGGTTGTCCCAGGGCCATCTGGCTTCCCAGGTGGCTCAGTTAAAGAGTTCTCCTGCTAATACAGGAGGCACAGGAGATGTGGGTTCGATCCCTGGGTTGGGACGAACCCCTGGAGGAAGAAATGGCAACCCATTCCCGTATTCTTGCCTGGAGAATCCCATGGACAGAGGAGCCTGGCGGGTTACAGTCCATGGGGTCGCAAAGCGTTGGACATGACTTAGTGACTGAGCATGTATGCCCAGGGCCATTAACTTCCCCAACTTCTGGGCTTCTGGGTTACCTATTTGTTAATATTTATTTTTATTCATTAATTTGGCTGTGCTGGGTCTTAGTTGCGGCATGTGGGATCTTAAGTTGCAGCAAGTGGGATCTAGTTGCCTGACCACAGATTGAACCTGGGCCCCCTGCATTGGAAGCATGGAGTCTTAGTCACTGGACCACCAGGGAAATCCCTCTGCGCTGTTTGAATGACACAAGTGAAACAGATTCCTGTGGCTTAAAAGAAGGCTCTAGAATAGATACCAAAATGGCACACACCGTGTGCTTGAATTGGGGGTGCAATCAACACGAGTCTAAGCTCACAAAGACCTATCACGGCTGCAGCTGAAATCAGAGGCTAATGAAGGGGATGCAGTGCAGGGCCCCCCAGTCTATCCCTCTGCACCACTCAGATCCACAGTAAGTCTATTCAGTCACAGAGGCCTCAAGGTAGTGCTCAGTCGCTCAGTTGTGTCCGGCACTTTGTGACCCCAAGGACAGTAGCCCACCAGGCTCCTCTCTCTGTCCATGGGATTCTCAAGGCAAGAAGCTGGAGTGGGTTGCCATTTCCTTCTCTACTCAAGGTAGTGGTCAGCCATAATTATTCTAGTGAAAACAGTTTGTACAGGAGAGTTAATGGGACAGGTTACAACCCGACTTGCTGCTACAGCAGGTCCAGAGGGCGACACTGCTGATCGCTACCTTCCTTCTCCACCACCTCTTCAAGATTCTCTTTGGTCTAGGTGTTTGCCTGATGCGATGACTCAGACCTACATCCCTGAGGAGGCTGAGCCCTCAGCGGACTTGGCCGTGTCAGCTCAGAGTTGTTACAAGAGCCCATTCTTCTGATACCACCAAGCAGGGAAGCCCTGAGTTCAAGACACACACGTTTCTGAGTGCATCTCCTGAGTTCCAGACGTCCTCTCACCTGTTACGAGTGGACCACTGAGAGTGATGGGGAAAGGGACCAATTCTACATTCACCCTTGATTCCTGGACCTGTGTATTCTTGCAACTAGGGACTCAGTGCCATAGAACAGGTCCACTCTGGGTGACAGTAACCAAACCTAGTGTCTTCCTCAAGCTGGGACCTTAGCTGTTTTTGCAAATCATTCTATCATCCTATGAGATCCGCAACCTCCAGCAATTTGATATATATCAGACCAGAGGATTCCGTGATCACATACCCATCAGCACACTTCCCTGACCATAAGATGGGTCTCTTAGGTGTGATGTTATGAGGCATCACATGTAAATAAGTCAGGCACTCTGTAAACCCTCAGATGGATGCTAGGATAGGTATCAATCCCAGGAAGGAGGAGTCACTGCTCTTTCCAAGGTGGAAGGGGCCGAATGTAATGAACTTTCCTCAAGTAGCTGGCTGCTCAAGGACTTGGAGCCTGTCTCTGAGCTGACACATCGGTCAGTGTGTCACACATCGGCGGTGAACAGCACCACCTTGAAGGTAGCCCCTGCCTAGCCTCCATGCCTCCCCATGGCTACCCTATTCGTGGGCTCATTGTGCAAGCCCCAGTGGCCGAGGACAAGGCTGACCTCCACAGGGCGTCACGCTGTTGAGCACTTCCTCTGTGCTGGGTGGTCTCTGGCAAACATTAGCAGGAACATAATGACGACCCACATGCTTTGTGCCCACTCCCATAGGATTGCCCACGTGCTGCTTCCCCTGACCTCCTTGCCTTTCTTTTTTCTCCCTTCAGGCCTGACCGACCAACCAAGCTCCTTTGTCGTAGCCCCCAATACAGATCCTTATGGAATACATAGACTTCTCCCTCTAGAGCACACTGATGGACAGATACACTGCTGCAAGTCCTGCCCACTGGGAGAGGTTCCACTCGTCTTTCAGGGCTACCCTGCTGGGGCTTTAGTGAAACCAGCAGTCTGTTTTTGGCTAACATCAACACATTGAACCAGAACTGGGGTCTTTCTTCCTCCAGCAGCTTGTCACAAGAAAATGCTTGGTGTGAACTGAGGGAGAGCCATCTACACAACGGGGGTGTGCCTGGGAGGTCTGGGGAAGAAGCCTGTGCAGCTAGCAAGTCTGTGCAGCTTACTCATGCCCCTTGGCCTTTTGCTCAATCCTAGGTGTACTACTTCCATCTTAGACCGGACTCCTGTTGGTACAACAGGAGGGACACATGAATGGTACAAAACTCAGCTCATCATGAGCAGCTGATGCCTTGGTCAATTGATGCTGCATGGTCAGGGCCCAAGAGCGTGCTGGGAGCTGCTTTTCAAGTGGTGAATAGTTCTCTGCTACAGAAGGCACAGCCTTGCCTCCAAAACCTGTAGGATCCCATGGCACCCTGTTGGGGGCCAGAGTGAGGTACTCCGCCCATGGCAAAGGTCATGAGGAAGGAGGCTCGACATACGCAAAGGTGGGATCGAGCCTCAGGAGTCCCCCTGGAAATCCTCGAGCGTCTACCCCCATAACCAGAGCCTGCCTACTTTACTACTTTGTGCTCTTACCTACACCTCTGACTTTACGGGGGGCTGTCCCCCACCACCTCTTTCAGAGAAGGAGTTAACCTAGAGCTCCAGTCAATAAAAACTCTTGGGTGTGACAAGAGTGTTTTAACCTACAAACTCCTCTGAAGGTTCTCTAGCCTGCCTGACAGGCTCGTCCGGCCACATGTGATTGCTCACAGCCTCCCAACCGTGAGAGGCACGAGATGCTTTAAACCTTCTAAAAACAGGTTCCTTAGAAAAGTTAGAAAACTATTAGTATAAGTATAATGGGCTGATTAGAAATTGTATTGGTGAAGGGTTTTTCATTTGTTGAGCCAATGTTTGTTGCTAAGTCTCCACATCCCCTGCCCTTACACACATTAATGAATATATAGAAGAAATAAGTATTAACCTTTGATATTAATCACGTTAGACCTTAGGCTAAGGAAATTCTTTCCTTAACTAAAACCCACTACACCCTCACCCTGTAGGAATGTAACTTTACTTGGGTGGCGTCTGTTTTGAGAATAATCAGCCCTGGAGAAATAAGTGTCCTGATTGACTGACCGCTGTCACAAGGAGAGGGTCGTAAATTGTCAGCAGGCCCCCCTGGCCAGAAGATGATGTAACACCCCTAAGACCTCTGTATACATTTGTGTGAAGCACCTGACTTTAATAAAAGTCAGGACTGCTGTCCCCACGTGACTTTTGTATAACATCTTAGTGTATAAAAACAGACTCTGGAAAATAAAGAATTGGGATCAGTTTCTCGAAATACTGGTCTCCCCATGTCGCTCTCTCTCTCACTCTGAGTCTCCATCTGGAGCGCGGAACCCACCATGCTTACTAATTATGCCTGGGCTTCTAAGGTCCGACCGGGGAGGCCTCAGTGTCTCCTCTCCTTCGGGAGAACGGAAGGACGCCTGCGGCCTACGTAAGTGGTGCAAACTTCTTGTCTTGAAGTTTTATTGGTCTCCCGCGTAAACCAAGCTACTCAGCCTCTTTTCTCCACTGAATTTTCCTACTGAGCTATCCTTATTCTATTACTCTTCATATCTTTAATTAATATCTAATTGAAGCTATTGTATCCTGATCCTCGCCTATGCCGTCTCTCCTTCGAATACCCTGGATCAGCCGGGGCTACTCCCCGGCAGCACCCCCCTCCTACTGGGGCTTGCCAGACTCCACACCACACCCTAATCCATCAAAAATACCTCCAGCACCACTGAATTTACTGTGTCATAATGGTACAAGCAGCAAGGAAGCTTATATTCTAGCCTGGGTTTGCTGAAGAGCACTTCCTTGCTCTAAGTGGCTCAATGCATAACGGCAACAGTACTTCCAACTGCAGTATGTATTGGTGTCCCAAAGCCAAAGAGGGACATGGCACGTGGTGCTGTCTCCTTCTTAAGGCAGAGTACAAAGGGCAATAACCTGTCATCTCAGAGGGCTATGACGTGGGGCACCCCAAAGCCTCTGCTGCAGTCCCTATACCTGAGTCCTTCTCTGCATCTCCCACTCAGTGGATGTAATAACCCATGAACCTCTCTTCCTGACTCTTCCTTCCTCACTCACATGCTGAATACCCCCATATTCTAACTAAATCATGAAGACTCAACCTCATAAATTGATTTCTTTATTCTGATTTCTCCTCCCTGTTCATCCTACCACCTGAGACAGCCTTGTTCATGTAACTGTTCAATTCCTGCACAAGCTTCCTCATCAAATTTCCCACTTCCAATTCCCCATTTCCTTGCTAGGAAAAGCTGCTTCCTCCTCCTCCATATAATACTTTAGGGTTCCCATCATTTGAGGTACAGCTCCATTGCATATGTTTAGATGTTCATTTTCTGCCTCAAAATGCAGGCTTTTTGAGGGTAATACACATTCTATTGGTGGAGATCAACAGCCAGAGCATCTGAGATGCTAGTGAGGCATTCAAGGCCCTTTGCCTCATGGCTCCCAACTCCAGCCTCCAGCACTCACCCACTTCCCCGCCACTTGCAGTTCCTCCAGAGCCACGCTTTCCTTCTCACCTCCATGTTTTCCAGAGCTTTGGAACAGCATCCACCCACACCCTCCACCTTCTATCTCCCCTGACCTCACAGAGTTCCTGACATCCTGCAAACTTAGCTCACCAACACTGTCTGCACAAGCTCTTCCTCCATTTGTTCACTCCACCCCAAAGCTGGCTCAGGGAGCCTTCTTGTTTCCACTGCACTGAGCTCTGTCTTAGTGCTTGTCAGGCTTTGTGACAACGGTTTGTTACACCAGATGGAGTAAGTGACCTGAGGGTGAGGGCTGACTTCCAGTCACCTTTGTGTCCCTGCGGTCTGGCCCAGTGCCTAGAACATAAGAAGCATTTAGTATTTGCTGCACCAGTGAAATCTGCATGGTACAGAAGCAGCAGACTGGCAGCCTGCAGGCTAAGTCAGGCCTGCAGACCAGTTTTGTTTGGCCCACACAGACCCTGGCTGAGCTAAGTCAAATAGGATTGATTCAGGTTACAGGGCTGAGACTGATGACACAAAATTGGCCTCTATTCTCTTCAGACTGTCCAGCCAACCAGAGCGATGTACTCAGGCAATACACCAGACCAAGGATGAGCGTGACCACAGCTCCCTGAGCTACCTTTCTCTGCCCCTTACAGAGACGCACCTGGAGTTTGGGTCTCAGCAGCCTACAGGATGAGGGTGGGCCCCCCTCACTGCAGTGGTAGGCCTGCATGCATACTCCCTTCACAGATGAAGAAGTTGAGATCCAGAGAGGTGGCTGACCCCGGGAGGTCACACAGCTTGTTAGCAGTTATGGCAGACCTTGGGACATTCTAATTTTCACCACCCCATGCCAGTTATCACATACCCAAACTGCTGATTGCTTCCTTTGAAGCATTTCACTTCTGAAAAGATGTTCCAAGAGTTTAACTTTGCGACCATGAGATTTGTTAGCAGCCTAAAGACAAGTTTAATTTGGTCTACATGCTTCCTGGCTGAGTCAGCCGAATAGTGTTGATTGGTGCAGAGCTGGTAAGACTGCTGCCATCAACTTGGCCCTGGATTCATTTACTCCTTAAGACAATCCCATCAGGGGAGTCCTCCCAGCCCCACTTTAAATGAGTTAGCAACTTGAGGCACAGACAGGTTAGGTGAAGGCAAGACTGACTTAGTGACAGTATACACTAGTTTGGTCCTATCAGTTGCTACAATAATGACACATTTCAATCGCAGTTGACCTATGCCCTAGCCCTGGCATACCCTTCTGACCATCCTGGTCGCTCCCCAGGATCTGCAGTCCAGCAATGATAGGGTTAATCTGACACCTGCCACAGGAACTTGCTTGAGCCCTACTTTCAGTGCGGGTTCTGACTGGTTGATGCCTATGCTGAAGATTTTGCATGTTTTAACACTGAGTGCAAGGTTCGCATTTTTAATGGTATACAGCTTTAATGTCACAACAAACGAACCTACGCTGCCAAGAGCCCAAAAAGCTAATCAGCAGAATTCAGCCCTCTACTTTGAGAAGTGGAAAATTACTAACTAGATGAAACCGGGTAACTGGATAACCCAGCACTACATAAAACTAAGGTCCTAAGGGTGTTTTCTGCCTCAGCATCCGAGGGACACCACGAACTCTCAGCAGTGACAGCGACTCTCAGGAGCTGGAGACCAGGCAAGTGGGGGTGGCAACTGCAGCAGAATCTCACAGAGGGCAGGGGCATGTCTGGCGAGAAACTGCCCCCACTCTGACCCCATGTGACTCACTGCCCAAAGGATGCAGTGAGGGCCGCTGTAGTGGGATGTCAGCTGTCAGAAACGGTCTCTCGCGATGGCTGTAAGCTTTCTGGGCAAAAACCTGGGGCAGGTCTCAAGAGCTCACAGGCAATGGTCCTGACCTGCCTTGAGGACAAGCACTTATATTTCAGTGGGGAATGGTTTGTTTCTTGCTCAATTACCTTCACCCTCAGCAAGCTGCCCCTCTCTCCATGGAGGGTAGATCTCCAGGTGAACTTGCATCTCAGGGTCAGGGCAGGTCACACCCCATAACAAAGTTGGTCATGCCCGCCTTCAATTACTGTCACATTTAACCATTTGAGAAAACAAACTGTTTTCCAAAGTAGCTGTACCTTTTTTATATTCCCATCAGCAATCTATGAGACTTCTGACTTCTCTAATTCCTTACCAACGGTTGTTGCTATTTGACTTTTTGACTTTCGTGGTCCTAGCAGGTGTGAAGTGGTATCTCACTGTGGATTGGATTTGCAGTTCCCTGATGACTAAAGATGCCGAGCCTCTTTTCAAGTGTTATTGACCAACTGTATCTCTTCCTGGGAGATATGTCTATAGGTTTTTTTAATTGTTTTTTTTGTCTTTTATTATTGACTTGGAACAGTTTTTATATAGTCTAGATTCGAGACCCTTATCAGATATAAGATTTATAAGTATTTTTTTTTACCAATTCCACAGGTTGTCATTTCACTTTCCTGATGTTGTCCTTTGAAGCATAAAATTGGTTTTGTTAAAGCCCAAATTATCAAATTGCTTTTGTTGCTTACGGTGATACATCCAAAAGGTGCTGCAGGCATCTAAAAGGAATCAGCTTCACATCTTACTCATTTCCATTAATATCATCTGCAATGTCATAAAGAACTTTTATTCCTTCTACTGGAGACAGAAAACAATCTTTAATTTTATTATGAAATATTTAAGATATACATAAAGGTGCCAATAACAACATACATCTGTGTCCCCACTACCCAGCTTAAGAAATTCTGCCAATAAACTCGAAATCCCTGTGTCCCCTCCCTACCTCCCATATCCAGAGGTATCCATTACTCTGAATTTGGTGTTTATTATTCTCGTGCATTTCTTTATACTCCTACTATGTGTGCATCAGTATTTTACCAAAATGTGGTGTTACTTTGTCTTTTAACTTCATATGAATGGCATCATGTAGTACATACATATTCTGCAACTTGCTTTCCCCCCACTTCACAGTGCTGAGGTTTATCCATGTTGATATAACTAATTTAAGTGTATAAATATTGCTCTAGTTCATTAATTTTCACAGTGTCTAAATGTTCTATAAATACAATGTTTACCTGTTCTATAGAGGAACATCCATGTTGAAATAGCCAAAAACTAGGAAAAACTAAACACTAACACTAAACATTTCTGAGCACATAAACCAGTTTCTTTAGAACCATGGCTTTCCATATCTTCTTACTGCAATCCACAGTAAAAATAAATAAAATATATATTTTGACCCTAGGTACACATACATATATTTGTATGTAGAGGTTTATCAGTATATAACAGAAGTTTTGTGTAACAATATTGTCTCCTGCTATTTCTATGTTGTTAATATCTCCTTAAATAAACAAAAGATGGTTTATAGACACTGAACTGATTTCATGACTTCTCTACCTAGGTTACTACCACAGTTTAAATAAAAGTTGCTCAAGGGTATTATCCCAGATAGTGTAACTGCTGGGTTTTGGGTATCTTAGCCAGCTTGGGCTGCCACAACAAAACACTATAGAGAGTGGTGGCTTGAACAAAAGACATTTTTTTCTCACAGTTCTGGAGGCTGCAAATCCAAGATCAGGGTGCTGGGATGGTCAGGCCTGGCTGAGAGTCCTCTTCCTGGCTTGCAGACAGCTGCCTTCATACTGTCTTACATGTAAGGCTGAGGTCTCCTCCTCTTCTAATAAGAACATGGATTCATCACACCATGGGGGCTCTGCCCTCATGATTTCATATAAATTTAATTATCTGTGAAGGGTCTTACCTCCAAATAACCTCACATTGGGTAGGAGAGCTTCAACATATGCAAGGGAGGGAAGAGAGACCCAGTCAGTCTGCAGCTTGAGGTATATACATATTCAGCGTTTTACTAGACAATTTCACCGTTTTCCAAAATAGCTGTAGCAAATTATGCTCAAACAAGCCAACAAGTGAGCTGCCACTGTCCTGCCTCCTTATTGGATTTAACTGTAATCCTAACTGCTTCTTCCTATGTGGGATGGTGTCCTGTAATATGCATGCATTTCCATAATTAGTAGTGAACCAGAGCATGTTTTCTGTGTTTATTGACCATCTGTATTTTCCTATTCCATAAACTGTGAGACAGGGAATCTGTCTGCAGAAAGAAGTTTCATGGCCATCCTGAGCTGGGGCTGAGAGGCATACGCAGATGTGTGGTTCTGATGTTTAAATCTGTGACCACTTGCCTGAGAAAAAAGGCAACCAATCAAACATTACCTTCTTGGGAAAGACTTCTTCCAATTCAGTTCAGGCCAGAACAAAGTAGAATCAGTAGCAATAAGAATGAATGAAAAATAAGGTGGAGAAAAGAGGTTTTTGTTTTTCTTAAAGTTAGAAAGTCCTAATTTGGACCACAAGAAAAAAAAATCTTCTCTCGCTAAGTCAAACTTTGTAAATCTGGATATATTAATCTGCTGTTCTCAGTCTTCCAATCTGCAAAATGAGGATAACAATCTGTACCACTTCTTAACCCCATGTGGAAATTTTGAAATACAGATTCTTTTAAAACTTTGAAAATAAAAGAGTTTGTACAAATTAAAGGTTTTGTGAGTGTTCATCATCCAATGCCTTCAAAACACTTGTGAGGTGACAAAACTGTAAAACAGCCTTTTGGAGTGAGCCATTCTCCTGTATTACTACCTGAAAAGCGATGGCTCTGCAGAACAATGAATTATCCCCTAAAAAAACACATCCCTATCTTTTAATCTAAGAAAAGAAGTTTTAGAAATGCTCCATTTTAAGGCGTAGAAATCAAATCCCTTAGCAGTCAGATAGTCTTTCTGGGGTCTCCTGCACGCTGGTTCAGGCTTTGTAAATATCATTCCCTCTGCCCTCTGGTCTGATGTCCCTCGTACTGCAGATGCAGATCCATCCTAAAGTCAGACTTGCCTCCTTTAGACACAAGCCCAAGTGTAAAGGCTCAACTGTTCACAACATTTCACCTTCCCATTCTTATAACAGAGCAATCACGGAAAGGAAACAGAATGACTCCTCTGAGGTGTCAATTATCAAAACACAAAGGAAAAAACTGGTACCAGATAGTTTCCTTTGCCAAAGAATAACAAGTTAGATCAACAGAATTTACAACCAAGAGATGTACCCCACCTGCAAGCCCAGGACCTGTGAGCACACCAACCCAGCCACTGCTGCCTCCTCCTTTCTGAGGGTTAACTTCATTGCCAGCACTCACTCTCATCCTTGACTCACATCCACCTACCAAATGAGATCTCAGGGCTTGGCAGAAAGGAAAGAAGTGGTGAATCCTCGCTACACAAAGGGATCCTTGCCTAAAGTCACCTCCACCTCGAAGGCATGCTACCCACAAAGCAGTGCAATGGCAGCTGTATTGAGCCAACAGTGTCACAACCTCAGTTGAGCTACTGGATGCTCTTTCCACATCTCGATGATGTTCACGATAATCACAAGCATCTTTTTCTGAGTTCATTGCTCCTTCCAGTATTTGCCACTGCCTTCTTCTGTTCCAGGCAGATTCTCCCAGTCAAAGCTCCACTGTATAGTCCAGGAACTCCTCTAATTCTGTAAACCAGGGCTCCCAAACACAGAGTCAAGGAAGTAAAGAAAATCATACCTACCAGTAACCTAGCAGAATCACTCTTTTATAGATCAGCAATATTGTTAAAATAAAACCTACAAGAAATTCACCGTATTATTTCAGTTGCAAAACTGGAGCTGAAGAGATATTTCGTAAAGATTTATGTAATTTTTCTCTATTAAGATTAAAGTTATAAATAGCTGTCATCTACTGTGAAAAAAATACAAATAAGGGAAGCCTCCCTAGTGGCTCAGACAGTCAAGAATCTGCCTGCAATGCAGGTGATCCACCCAGGTTCGATCCCTGGGTTGGGAAGATCCCCTGGAGAAGGAAATGGCAACTCACACTCCAGTATTCTTGCCTGGAGAATCCCATGAACAGAAGAGTCTGGCAGGCTACAGTCCACGGGGTCGCAAAGAGTTGGATACAACTGAGCGACTAACACTTTTACTTTCAAGAGAAGGCAAGGCCAAAAGCCAGTGTAAGATAGAAAGAGGAAGTCAGAATGAGATTAATTACAAGCTACTGATTATTTTACTTACTCATGCCTTGTCTATTCAGAAGCAGCTTCCAAGGGCAAAAGGATTCAGAAGCAAGACTCTAAGTAAAAAAATTTCCTCCAGAGCCCAAGAAAAGAAGCTCCTCACAGGTACTAACATGTCTAGTAGGTCTCAGACACAAGGTGGTATAAAAGAACCATTTTCAAAAACTAAAAACATTTCCTGATAACAGGTCTCTTTCCAGTGCAAGGAGAACAAAAATTCGATGAACATGAAGAGATCCAGGAGTGAATATTTAAATAAACATAGGCCTTACTCTCTCTGGTTCCTCATTCTCCTTGATGTGGAGTTACAAAAGTAATAAAATGCTAATACAGTAGTTCCTATCATTTTGATAACCAAATTAAAAACCTGAAAATAGAACCAAATTAGGAGGAAAATTCTTTAGGCTATTTTTGAAAATCCTATATTTGCTTGAACCACGAGCAAAGTGCACGCAGTCATGGCATTTTACCCTGGCACGTTGAACTCTGGGAAGTAACTGTCAGCTGACTTTTGTTCCCAGGAGCAAAGGGGTCAAGCACTAGGGAGCCTTTAGTTGACTTTGAAATCTCACGGGTTCAAACTGGAACGGGAAGTGGGGGCTACAGGAAAGCCAGTACAAAACTATTTTTATCTAGATCTAATACACCAAAGGCCAATTGCAAAACATTCTAGGAGTAGGATACAGCTGTTGCTTGGAAAAAAATCAGGCAACTTAAACAATAAGATCTGATAACAAAATATAATTCACTCTCACATCCAAAAGCTAACTTGGGAGCTGCTCCAGGCACCATCTAATTAACTGAAGCAGACAGGAAAAAAAAAATCCTCAGAAATTATCTTTGTTTAAATACACTCTATTTTATTTTGTCTTAAAATAGTTTAACCTTTATGCTACAGACTTATTTCAAAAAACAGAAAATCTTATCTTGCACCAAAAAATATATATATAACACTCTGTTTTATTTTTTTTCTCCAAAGACCATTAAATACTAAATGAAAACAAAAACTAAATAATGAACGTAAAGAAGAACCAAAGTCTATTTTAAAAACTAGAGTTGCACATTTTAAAACATTAATTCTAAGCAATGATTTGTCGTCACTGCATCAAGTCCACGCTCCAGCAACAGCAGATCTGTTAACCACCAAGTGCATTGGTTCCTAGCCATACAATGGCTAACATTTCATTTTCACGGTAAGAGGAGCAAAAGGCTTTAAAGACCTTTGTACTCTTTAAAAAACAAAACAACAACAAAAAGTTATTTCCTAGTTATCCAGTGATTTTTTTTTTTAAGATCACTATCCTTTAAAACTTGTTAAAAGAATAAGAAGTACGTAGTGTTTTAAATAAAATGAAAAATACAACAGCATTGGACTAAAATACGTGATTATTTTAAACAAACAGTGCACAATCTGAGGAAGTTTGGTTAGGGCGCAGTCATTTTTATATATACATGGAAGTCGCATCATACACATACTGAGAAATGGGTTGGGGGGAGCTCTTTGCCTTGAAAAAAAAAAAAAACTTTAAAAGACAAAATTGTGCCCCCAGCTTTTTCAAGAACCTTATGACACAGTATATATAAAAAGCAGGCAACAAATTTGTTTTTAAATTACCTATGGTGCTAATTTGCTAAAAGTAACAATGAACGACTGACTAAATTAGCAAATTAGATGTTCATATTCACAACTGGTTAAATGAAAGCCGAGTTTATGGGATGTTCAGTTGCTATGAATAATGGAGTCCATTCAGTTTGGCCCCTTCCATCAAAATGAAGCAAGCAGCAACTACATCTCGCAGGGCAATATGCAGTAGCGAAGTTACCACTCTGTGGTTTCAAACTGAGGGAAGGGGGGCACTTAGCCATGTTGGTGCCATAAACCAATCTGTGACCAAAGTGTACCATTTTAGCAGAGATATTACTTTGAAGAGACTGTGAAGTATAAAGTGTTTATGCTACCAAGTGCAAAACTGGTTAGAAAAGATCCCCTTTAAAGAAATTTAAAATGTCAGAATATTTACCACAGAATTCCATCATTAATAGCTTGCCAGAAACCATATCCCTACTCTCCTGGACCTGGCAACCAAAGAAGAGGTGAAACACAGTCTCTCTATAGTTAGTTAGAAGGTGGAAAAGTCCCAAACTAGTAGGGAGAAAAGCTACTATTTCCACCATCCCTTCCCCTCCCTGCTTTCTGCATCTTAATTTTCGTGCTGGTGCACTAAGCCAGGTAGTCAGGGTGGTGGAAAAGGGACAGGTAAGGGCAAACTTTAACCCAATACAAAAGCAAAAAGCCATAAAAGAGCTTGGTTAAAACTTCACTGTCTGTTCCCAACCCAGAGTGCCTACAACACACTGAAAGAATTCTCATTAAAGGATGACCGTGAGGGACTAAAGAAAATATGCCCTGGGAAATCACCTGCTATATGGAAGTGAACAAAACATACTGCTAACATAAGAACAGGTAATGCAAAAAAGTTCTTTAAAATGGGGCTCTGGGGAATTCCCTGGCAGTCCAGTGGTTAGGACTCTGCGCTTTCACTGCTGAGGGCGTGGGTTTGATCCCTGGTTGGGGAATTAAGATCCCACAAGCCACCAGGTGTAGCAAAAAATTAAATTAAAAATGAAATAAAATGGGGCTCTGCCCTGATACTGGGAGAAAAATAAGCTGCAAAAACTTCAAGTCATATAACTCACTCTATCCTTTCCCCAATGATATTCCTGGAAAATACAGACCAGAAATTGTACATTTCTGCTTTGTCTAGCATTTTAATTCAAGTCAAAAACAATGTGTAACAGTAAAATTCAATAAATTAATCCTAAAGTAAAATGTGACGGTCCAAGGATATACCAGTAGTGAATCTGCAGAAGGTCCTATTTTGCTCTGGCCTCTGGGTCTTTGGTTTTTGCCTAGAATTGTGGCCATGTATGAGGGGCTAAAACTGGAGGTTTACGATCTCTTCAAAAGCCTCATCTATTAAAAGTAGATACATAGGAAAATAAAAAGTTGATGAACAACAGAGGCCAGATCAAATGAGATGTTATCAGAAGAGAAGACATGCTTAAATATACTCCCATAGAAGGATATACAGATGAACTCAAACAGCAGGAAGAAGGGTGAAGGAACAGACGAGTCTTTACAAAATACAGAAGGAAAGGCCAGGCTTGTGGAGCCAGGCAGACTCTGACTCGTGTGCATGTGGGGGGTCTTGCTCAGCACAGCAGCCCCACAGCACCACCCCACACAGTGCCTCATGCAGAACAGGCACTTGGTAAATGCGTGTCCGCTGAATGGAAGCTGAACACGGTCCTTCTCATGCTCTCACGATAAGGAAGAGCCACCGAGACATTTGGGAAGGGAGGCAAAGGGCTATAGCCACACTGTATGGTGAAAATGGAAACCAAAAAGAAAAAGCACACAAAAGCTGTGGAAAAACACAAAGTGAGGTCTTCTACGCCAGCATTACTCCACTGTTCCCTGTGCACAGCATATAGTGTTCTAACTCTAGGTATTGCTTGTAAAGTAATTCACTAGGAACTACGTTATAGGAAACAAGGTAGTAACTAATGCCATGAAACTCCAACACTGGCATTTCCTGAATTCCCTGAAGCTCCTACTACCCCTTACAATTCCTGTTAGATACTGCAAAATCTACAGTGCCATTAATGTGCTTCGTATCTGATTTTTATGATACATTTTGATCTTTCCACTTTTAAAAGGTAGAGGAGAAAAATACCCAAATACAGCATCAGGTCAACTTCAGCTCAAGCATTGAACAGTTGTTATGCATCCTTTTTGGAGAGACTAGCTATGGAAAAAGGCATTGTCCTCTCAGATTTACAAGTGCCCATAGCCTTAGAAGTCACACAATTTTCATATTACTAGCTATGTACTTAGGCATAGTCTACCTAAGTAATAGGTTCTGTTTCTCCCATTGAACAAACCAGGGAGGGGGAAAGGGATCTCTCAATACTCTCTTCAGATGCTCAAACCTCATGGTGGGTATCTATCTGAAATGCCTCTGCCTTACAAGGAGATATTTTCCAAAGGGTTATGAATTATTGCAACAAGGAGATCAACTAAGTCACCTTAGCAGTATTTATAAACACAAAGAGGGCATGTTAATTATTTGGGTTGTGGGAAGTCAGCCAGGAGCAAAGTTAGGAAAGAAGGCAGAAGACTTAAGCTAAAAGAAAAAGTTAACTTCTGTCTTCTATTTTTAAGGACAGGTTTTCAATGCACATGCCCTACTAGGTGCCAATAAGGACCTGACTAATATGTGTGCAAATGCCCTAAGATAGGAGTGCCAATGGGTGGGCTGACAGTGGTCAAGTCTACATATTAATTTTATTACACAGAAAAATAAATACAAGACTCAGAAACTAAAATCCATTTTACCTGGTAATTAAAATACCATTCTAAAAGGAGGGCAGAGTTTCCCCAAGACTGAAAGTCACCAAGTAAAATGAAGTTGTCTTATAAACGTCATCATTCTCATATTCCTACTGAGGGAAACAAGAAAAGAAATTCTTTTCTCTGTGATAAGTTATTTTCCTAAGTGACTTCTTTTAATTTAAAAAAAAAAAAGGAGGGGGAAGGAGAGCAATTTTCCATGAGTTTTTGATTATACAAATGCCACAAACAGCTTCTGAGGCTGAAGCTATGACAATGAACTTCCATGTCACAAAGAGGAGGAGGAGGAGGAAGTAGAGGGGAACAGTGCAGAGGAAACACAGTGACATTGTATTACAGCAGGTATTTGCGTCTGCTATCCTCATCCAGTGTGAGGTCAACAACTTCTGCAGGTGAAGCCCAAGTCTGCTGAGGAGCCACAGCAGTCCATGACTGTGTTTGCCGGGCGCTAACATACTGTGTGCTGGAGCCATGCTTCCATGAAGAAACACTCTGAATCACACCTCCTCGAGGATGAACACACCTGCAATTGGGATGAAGAGCAAAAGCATGGTTAACCCTATCAGAGCAAAAACAGAAGGCAATACGGCTTCAGCTGTATTAATACTTTTCCTAAGATAAGCCTACTGCACAAGCTCATAAAACCCACAATTAATATCCTTCCCCCTTTTCCTCCTTTCTTCTATGTTTGTCTGTCTGTCTGTCTGTCTCCCTGCCTCTCTCAGTATAGCCTAAGAAATGCCAAAAGCCTTGCCTCAGTCACAAGCTCCTGAGTTATATCTAGATCTATTACTGATGGACTAGATGTTGTTTCTCTGAATTCATTTATATCTCTGGAATCTTCAGGATAGGGCAGCATATAAATTCCAAGCAAAATTAAGAAGCCCAATTAGTCTGAGCAAATGAAACAATAAGAAATACAGGTGGAATCTGTTCTTAAAATAAGCTCTGTGACATATTTGTTAATACTACTTTCAAAAACAGTTAACAGTAAAACCCCTTTTACAGATTAGATTTTTAAATGTCTATATACGTACTAGGTCATGAGTTAAAGAGGATTCCCTGGTGGCTCAGTGGTCAATCTGCCTGCCAATGCAGGAGACGTGGGTTTGATCCCAGAGTTGGGAAGATCCTCTGGAGAAGGAAATGGCAACCCACGCCAGTATTCTTGCCTGGGAAACCTCAGGGACAGAGGAGCCTGGCAGGGTATAGTCCGTGGGGTCACAAAGAGTTAGATACAACTTAGCGACTAAACAACAACAACATGAATTAAAGACCAATTTTCCTCATCTTGAAGGTGACAACAGAAAAACCTGGCTAGTGCATCACAAACACTTATGCTTTAGTTCAGTGAAAATAACAAGGCTGAAGTACTTAGCTTAGATTCTCTAGAAGTGTTCTATAAGAGTGTCAGAACTGCCAAGCTGACATGTCTCAAAGTTCACCGACTGGGAGAGAACTGTTTCAGAAATACCTCCAGATTGAATTGCACATTCCAGTCAAATGATAGAACCATGAACCTCCAGGATGAGCCATGGAGTAAGTTTTGATTCAAACGAGAGGAAGGCAAGCAGCACAAGCTATCACTGCTCCTTATGCCTTCCCATCTCAAGTGTAAGACCCGTTACTACGCAGCACCCATGAGAAGGGGCAAGTGGCATGATTCTAACCACACAAACTACTACAGTGGATCGCAAGCAGCTGTTCTGACAACCTGTATACAATGAGTGATGCTTATTCAGAACTCCAATTTCTATTCCATGCCACCTGCACCTCTAGGTTCAAAAGAAACATTAGAGTAACAATGGACAAAGTTTATTATAAGGAATTCATGGCGGCTGAGAGGTTCCAAGGTCTGCAGTCAGTAAGCTGGAGGCCCATGAGAGCCAATGGTGTAGTTTCATCTGAGTCTGAAGGCTTAGAAGCAGAAGGACTGATGGTGTTTCAGTTTGAATTTGGCCTTCTCAGGTGGCTCAGTGATAAAGAATGTGCCTACCAATGTAGGACACACAGGAGATGTGGGTTCGATCTCTGGTTGGGTTAAGACCCCCTGGACAAAGAAATAGCAACCCATTCCAGTATCCTTGCCAGGAGAATCCCACAGACACAGGAGACTGGTGGGCCATAGTTCATAAGGTCCCAAAGAGTTGGACATGACTGAGAGACTGAGCGCGCATGCACACACAAAGTTTAGCTACAGAACTGCCCCTGAGGATCCTTAAGATCACAGAAAGAGGCCCAGCTTCTACAAAGTCCAGCCTGAAAAGGACTCCCTTCCCAAGAGAGGTGCCAAAAAACAGATCCCTTGCGGCCAGAGTAGGTGTAGAATGTGGACTTGTTATAGTTATCAGACGGCCATCATCTTTCCAGAAATGAGTCAAGCAGCTACTAACCCAGAGGCCACCATATTTTCAGAGTAGCTAGTGAAAAGCATTAAAATAAGACACACAAAAACCCAAAGTCTAATCCAAATCTGTCCACTCTTTAAATACACTGAAATTAAATGACCAAGTAGTCATGGAAGAAAGTCAGTCAAAGGAGTCCATTCAACATTTTCAAGAAATGGTTTTGATGACTGATGACAACAGAATACCACAATTATTAAGTAGTTTCTCCACATCTGACACACCCAACAGACCCATGAAGTATACGTGGAAGCCATCATCCATCCTCTGACAGGGAAACTGAGGATTTAAGAGATTACATGACTTGTTCAGGGTCACACTGTTCGAAAGTGTAGGCAAGAGAACTTCAGACCAAGTCTGATTTCTGGTCCAGTGCTTTCCACAACATAATGTTGCCACTTAACAAAGGTGTGTATTAAACTGGGTAAGGCAAAATACAAAAGAGTCAGCAGGGTGCAAAGACAAGCCCAGACCAACAATTAAAAAATATAAAGTTCTTCAACAGTTCAAATGCTCATTTATACAAGCAGTAATTGAAGTAAAAGCTGGCTGGAAACTTAGAAAAATCAGGGAATGAAGAGCTACCAAAAAAAGTCAATGTAATCTCTGACAGAACTGCAAGAAATAATTCTGAAATAAAAGCAGTATTTACTCCCAACTATTACTTTGCACTGCTCCTAAAATAATCACACCATGTAACATCAGGACATCAAGGAGTGGCTTTAAAAAGGACCTAATCCAATCTTCCCATTTTACAGAAGAGAAAACCAAGACCAAAAGACAATTTCCCAGGGTCTTAAGAAAGTAAAGCATGGAACTAGAACAAAAGTAGGTCTCCTCTGGGGAGTTTATTTCCAACTAAATAACCATGTCTTTCCCAGACTGCACCTGAAGTATTATACACTATGTTTTATTGTAAGAAGACTGCTTAGCCCCTAGGAATAATACAATAAAAAGCAAAGCAGATTCTAGAAAGTGTCTAGAGTAGGAGAGTGAGAGGTTTAGAGAGGATATTTATTAATGAGGAAAGGTTGAAGGAAAAATAATGAGGAGAGAAGGCATTTCTTCAGCTATATAAACTAAACCACTTCTGTAGTTACGTCATAAATAGCTCCAGTTACTGGAAAACAAATTGGGCTACTTTAAGCAAAAAAGAAAATTTATTAGAAGTCACCTTTACTTGAGCACCTCAAAGAACCATCACTTCATGGCAAACAGAAGGGAAAAAAGTAGAAGCAGTGACAGGTGTTATTTTCTTTCGCTCCAAAATCAAGGTGGACAGTGACTGTGGCCATGGAATTAAAAGACACTTGTTTCTTGGAAGGAAAGCAATGACAAACCTAGATAGCACATTAAAAAGTAGAGACATCAGTGTGCCCACCACGGTGTGTCTAGTCAAAGCTATGGTTTCTCCAGTAGTCATGAATGGATGTGAAGAGTTGGACCAGAAAGAAGCCTGAGCACTGAAGAACTGATGCTTCCAAATCATGGTGCTGGTGAAGTCTCAAACAAGTCAATCCTAAAGGAAATCAATCCTGAATTCATTGGAAGGGCTGAAGCTGAAGCTCCAACACTTTGGTCACCTAATGTGAAGATCCAACTCATTGGAAAAGACCCTGATGCTGGGAAAGACTGAAGGCAAAAGGAAAAGAGGGGGGCAGAGGATGAGATAGTTGGGTAGCATCACTGACTTAATGGACATGAATCTGAGCAAACTCTGGGAGGCAGTGAAGGACAGGGGAAACTGCTGCGCTGCAGTCCATGGGGTCGCAAACAGCTGGAAACGACTTAGTGACTGAACAGTAACACCAACCAACCCTCATACTCTGTTTCTCTTCAAAAGTTTAGATTCTCCAGAGAATGTGATGATCCTTTCTTTGGTCAAAAACTTCCCTGTCTCCTATTAACTGCAACTGAAGGGCAGCCGCCAAAGAAGGGAGAATCACCATGGAAGGCAGCTCCTCCATGTACACAATCTTGAGAGCATAGTAAGAACCAACAATCGTTTTCTAGAAGGCAAGTTTTGAATGGTCATGACTACACAAAACAGAATAATCTGCCTTGTAAACATTTAAGTAATTGCTGAGGCATCTGTCAGGAATGTTAATAAGATTCTGAATATAGGCAAACTATCCTGTTAGAAGCCAGGATAGTAGTTACGGGGACAAGGTGGGGGACAGGGGAAGCTATAATTAAGAAGTGGCACAGGGGGACTTCTGTTTCTTGTTCTGAATGATGGTTACTTGGGTATGGGTACAAAAGCTAGAATGCAAACTTATAGCCTTTCTCTGTGTGTTATAAGCCAAAAAAACATTCAAAAAAATTTTTATGATTTAAGACCTCAACCACCTTAAATAAAATGGTAGCCAGGAGATGGATGAGGATAGAACAAGACTTTTAACACATTTTTTTAAGTACAGGGGGAAAAAGGTCAAGCTCTATTTTATAAGATGGTACTTTACAGAATACCTTAGATAAAAAGGAAAAAAAAATGCAGGAAGAAATGGGACTCCAACAACTGTTATTAACCCCACAGAGGCCCTATAAAGGAGGCTCATGTGAGGGACCTCCCCGGTGGTCCAGAGGCTGGACTCCACCCTCCAAGTGCAGGGAGCCCAGGCTTGATCCCTGGGCAGAGAACTAGACCCTCAGGCAGGGACTAAGACCTGGTGCAGCCAAATAAATAATAAAAATACATTTTTTTAAAAAGAAGGATGTGAGAAGCTCAAAATTTTGGAAGGTTAACTAACATAAAACAGTTCCATGTATTAGCACATATCCTTTTTCTATTATGAAAGATATGGGGTGGGAATATACTCATCTGTTTTACAATTGGTCCAATCAAATTCTAGTGCAGACACAAGCTTTTTCCTCACAAAGCATTTACTCTGCATATGACTGGCAACAGGTCTATAAAATGAGTCGCATTTTGTGTCTTATAGCCAAGAAAAAATGCTTAGGCCTCACTTCCATTTCCCCCACCAATCCACTATTTATAAACAATAAGTTTTGATATAATAATTTCCTGCTCTTCATACACTAAAACCAATAAAGGAGAGACTTTGGAGTAGAAAGGAAGAAAAACACAGAAAGAGGGCAGGCTCTGATGATCAGCTGTTGATACAGTTAACTTACTATTCTAAGAAAACAACATTAAAAATTAATCATTTTTTGCTCTCATTTACAGATCCTGAAGGTGACCTCTTAGATAACATTCGTACTTATTTTTCTGAACTGAAGGTGGAGTGAATCCTTGTAGCTTCAGGGAAATGCTCACCCACCCCCCTTGCTTTTTTAGGGTTAATGTTAGCAAGTGGTTCTAGGATTCAATCAGTCTTAAATGCAAAAGCCTTCTCACACTAATTCTTCTGCTGACGGGTGAATCAATATTAACCAATGCCCACAGGACCATGTTTGTGAAAGGAGATAAGAGTCTGATTATTCATAAAAGCTTCAGAGAACAAGTACTGAAAGAACTGTTCCAACACAGTTCCATGGCATAAAGACCCATGCTACACGCATTCATCTTCCTAGGGGAATTACCAATGAGGCTGGCAGAAGGAAAGAAGGAAAAAGGTCAAAGGATAAAGAAAAATATTGGCAAGACGGTCATAACTTAAAACTTATGGCAAAATTAAGTGGGTGCAGAAGAACCAGAGATTTTAGAGAAGTTCCCATCTCACTAGCAAACAGCACCTTATAAAACCGGACTGTCCAAAAATAACACCTAGAAATGACATGTAGACAACGACAAGAGTTCATCACAGCAATCCAAGGCAGCCATAAAAGATGCATTCAAGTTAAGAAAGCATGCTTTCTAGCCTATAACTAGAAGAAACACGTAAGCTAAGGGATATGTCAAAATCTAAAATGAAAGAGCAGGGAAAGATGTTAGCATGCAAGAAAAGAAAAATGACTGTTTATTGGGGAAAAAAAAAAAAAGACAAGTCATAACCAGAATTACTGAGTGCAAAGGTCAACAAAACAGAATGTTTCCAATATGGAAAAATGGTATCCAATGCAAGTCAGAACAACCACAATCTCAAAGAGAACAACTCAAGAACGAAGTCTGAGTTTTTTTTTTTTTTAAAGCTCTCAGAAAGCCCACAAGGTAGAATACCAAAAGGAAAAACAAGAAAAGGACAACTAAATCCAAACAAACATCTATGCATGCAAAAAATCCAATTAGAACACAAAGATGTGGATCAAAACCTAAAACCTTCTTCCAAGCGATAACCCTGCCAGAAGCCCATCAATACTTCATAACTGCAACCCTAGACCTGTAAAAGAAACAAATTTCAGATGAGATACAGCCAGCTAAAGGGGCAATTTCGAAGCAACCAATAAGAAAGCCTCTCACTCCCCCACCCCCACCCCCCAACTTGCTTCTCAGCTTTTTAACCTCAATGTTTGAAAGACTATCAGGCTTCTTCTAAATAAAACTGCTGGAAAATTTTTGAGAAAGGCACAACAGTCAGTGAGATTCTACTCATTCCTAGACCAAGGGCCAAAATAAGAGATCCCCTCATAATGATGAAAGAGTCCATTCAAAGTACTCCAATAGAATTTGTCAACCCTACCCATCTTCCATTGTATGGACAGTTATTAACCAACACCGAGATTTTAAGATAAAGCTGTTACTGCTAAGATATGATTTCCCCAGGACTCAAACTAAAAGATCAGAATTTGAAGAACAAAAACACATCTTTATATTTCAGAGCCTGGTAAGAAAAAGTCCTCAAAAGTAATGTTATAGCATGTTATTTAAAAGGTACCCAAAGTCATTTGGCTTAGTTAAGACTGAAATAAGTATGTCTGTTCATAGAGTAAAATGACAATCTGAATAAAAGACTGTAGCAAGTTCAGAGAAGGGTCTACTAAAGATAATCTTTGAGTGTGTGTGTGTACTGAAGGTGAGAGCAACTTAGAATTTAAATCTACAAGTTTTAACAGAAATAATATAATTTTAACTACAGATAACAAAAATAATTGGTAGGAAAAGAAGCTGAAGATTTCATTATGAAAGGAAAGTTAAACAAAGAATCTGAAAAGAAAGGTGTGCGTGCTCAGTCACTTCAGTCCTGTCTGACTCTGCAACCCTATCGACTGTAGCCCACCAGACTCCAGGGTTCTCCAGGCAAAAAATACTGGAGCGGGTTGTCATGCCCTCCTCCATGGGACCTTCCTGACCCAGGGATTGAACCCGTGTCTCCCCCACTGCAGGCAGAGTCTTTACCGCTGAGCCACTGGGGAAATCCATGAAAAGAAGAGTAGCATCTGTAACATTTCTAGGCACAAAGAAACAATAAAGAAGGGAGAATTGGCAGGAGTTAATACGTGAACCGTGAACTTCCTGATGTTCAAGCTGGTTTTAGAAAAGGCAGAGGAACCAGAGATCAAATTGCCAACATCCACTGGATCATGGAAAAAGCAAGAGAGTTCCAGAAAAACATCTATTTCTGCTTTATTGACTATGCCAAAGCCTTTGACTGTGTGGATCACAATAAACTGTGGAAAATTCTGAAAGAGATGGGAATACCAGACCACCTGACCTGCCTCTTGAGAAACCTATATTCAGGTCAGGAAGCAACAGTTAGAACTGGACATGGAACAACAGACTGGTTCCAAATAGGAAAGGAGTATGTCAAGGCTGTATATTGTCACCCTGCTTATTTAACTTCTATGCAGAGTACATCATGAGAAACGCTGGGCTGGAAGAAACACAAGCTGGAATCAAGATTGCCGGGAGAAATATCAGTAACCTCAGATATGCAGATGACACCACCCTTATGGCAGAAAGTGAAGAGGAACTCAAAAGCCTCTTGATGAAAGTGAAAGTGGGAGAGTGAAAAAGTTGGCTTAAAGCTCAACATTTGGAAAACGAAGATCATGGCATCCGGTCCCATCACTTCATGGCAAACAGATGGGGAAACAGTGGAAACAGTGTCAGACTTTATTTTTCTGGGCTCCAAAATCACTACAGATGGTGACTGCAGCCATGAAATTAAAAGACGCTTACTCCTTAGAAGGAAAGTTATGACCAACCTAGATAGCATATTCAAAAGCAGAGATATTACTTTGCCAACAAAGGTCCGGCTAGTCAAGGCTATGGTTTTTCCTGTGGTCATGTATGGATGTGAGAGTTGGACTGTAAAGAAGGCTGAGTGACTAAGAATTGATGCTTTTGACCTATGGTGTTGGAGAAGACTCTTGAGAGTCCCTTGGACTTCAAGGAGATCCAACCAGTCCATTCTGAAGGAGATCAGCCCTGGGATTTCTTTGGAAGGAATGATGCTAAAGCTGAAACTCCAGTACCTTGGCCACCTCATGCAAAGAGTTGACTCATTGGAAAAGACTCTGATGCTGGGAGGGATTGGGGTCAGAAGGAGAAGGGGACGACAGAGGATGAGATAGCTGGATGGCATCACTGACTCGATGGACGTGAGTCTGAGTGAACTCCGGGAGTTGGTGATGGACAGGGAGGCCTGGTGTGCTGTGATTCATGGGGTCGCAAAGAGTCGGACACGACTGAGCGACTGAACTGAACTGACCAAGTGATATGTCTCAGAATGAGCAAGAACTTAAATAGACAACACAGGTCATGACCTATTCTTTCCTACTTAAGTAGGAACACATGAGTAACACTGAATTAAAATTTGAATAGTAAGTCAAGAGGAAGTTGGTAACTGGATAATGTGCTCCTGGCACAACAGAAGATAATTAACCTACATCAATCTATCAGTCAATAGGCAGAATAAGTTTTATGGTACAGAGTTGGGAATGGAAAATATTATCATATTCTAGAAAGATCTTGACATGGGGCTTAAAGTCTAATAACGTCTTTTATATTTATACAGTGCTGAAATAAAATAATGACAAATGTATGCTAAAGGAAGAAATCTGGAGTTCTATCTTCTTCATCTGAAGAAGTCAGATGAAGTCAGCTGGAAGGAAATAACATGAGAAAATGAAAGAGAATATAACAGGAAAGAGTTTTTTATTAAGGAAGAGAAGAAAGTATGAGGTAAAGGAAAGGTAAAGAATGAAAGTCTTTCCACCAGAATAGGGGGAAATAACCATTTAAAAAGACGAGAAAAAAGGAAGCAGCTAAGCAGACAGACTTAGGGCATGAATACAAGATAGAAGGGAAAGTGTTCTGATGGAGAATTAGCCACTTAAGGGGAGATGGCTTGATAAATTACAACTTAACTCTACACCCTTAAAGCCCCAATTGTTTAACTAAAAAATCCTTTCAGAAACTAAAATCGGTTCTCATTAGAAAAAGTATTCCTCAATTTATGTGCATGTGTTTTTTGTGCCCCCACTTCTCCACTCCTAAATCCACCTTTTAAATAAGTCAACAGAAGAAATCAGTGCTGGTGAATGTTTTATTATCTTGCTAACCAAAGATCAAAATCAGATCTAAAAATAAGGCAAGATACTATCTTGTATACCAACTTGAGGAAATCACAAAATCGTAACTCTTGTGGCACAGGAGAAAAATTGTTCACTACAGAGAATACAGATTTTTCCAAAGATGAGGTTTTGTTTTGTACGTGTGTGTTAAATGTTCCTCGGGTATATCTCTGACAGGGCTGCAACTAATTCTTAGGACCATATCTTAAAGGAAGAGTCAGTAAATTTTTTCTGCAAAGAGCTAGACAATAAATATCTTTGGCTCTGTGGACCCTAAGGTGTCTGAAGAAACTTCGCAATTCTGCCAATGGACTGTAAAATAGACAATATGTAAGTAAATAAGCATGGTCTGTTCAAACAAAACTTTATTTATGGATAAATAAATTGTATTTGAATTTCATTTAATTTTTTCACATCAAAACATGTCTTGATTTTTTCCCCCAACCATTTGAAAACGTAGAAACAATTCGCAGCTTGAGGTCCATATAAAAAGATGCAGCAGGCCAGACGTGGTCCATGGGCTACAGTTTGCTCTCTCTTATCTTAAAAAATGATAAACTTCACAAAATTATTTTTATACTACTGCACACTAATTCAATGTCTTACGGCTTTTTTAATTCCTAAGAAACAAGATGCCCTAAATCACATGAACATCACCAGAAATATACTGTTAGGAACTGACTAAAGTAACTTGTAACTTTTCCCGAAAGATAAGGAGAGGTGCTCTAAGAAGAGGTGTGATGTCAAATGCAGATTTTCCAATTATTTGCTCCTGATATATTTCAAGATAAACTGAAAGGCAAGAAAATATGGGTGAGAAGGGGGTTAGTATGGAGATACTTCTGCCGTAACAGAAAAATCTGTTAAGCCATCTAGCCATTTGCTAAAAATAAGAGAAAAACATTAGTTCTGGTTCACATACATGTGTGGCCAAGATGTTTCTGATATAAGACAATCTGCAATACATTCTGAAGCCCATCCAGTGTCTATAATCAAAATGTATTTCTTAAACTACAGGAAGCTGAGAAATAGCTCCCAACATTCATGCCAGCCATGCCATGGCATGCCATACCATTTTCTTCTAATTAATTTCCTACCTTGCATGTTCCTGAACCCCCACAATCTCCACTTCACTATCTGAAGAGGCAATATTAATTTCTTCATTGAGTGGTGCATTGCCAGCAGATGTTTTCTCACTTGCTAGGAATCCTGGATCCAAATGACCTGAGAGAGAAAGGGGAGAAAAAACTAAGCACTATATTTTGATTCCTTAAGAGCAGCAGAAACATCGCACTGATGGATTTCTCCTCTCAGTTTAATCACTGAAACAGAGTACCCTTATAAAAGCTTGCCTCCATGAAACCGTTACCACGTCAAATTAAAAAAACTAAACAATACATACTGATTGTTAAAAGAATGTTCAAACAACAGAAGTACATAAAAGTAAGAACTCCAATTCTCTTGCTTTCTACTGCCATTCCTTAGGAGAAAAAATTCTAGAGTATTCTGACAAGTTTGTGTATATAAATGCAGGTATATATAAACTGCAATAATACTCTATTTTGTGATGCTTTTTGCATTAAATTCTACTCTGCTTTTAAATGACCTGCAGGTAGGTTTGTCTCCACTCAGGTCAAAGGGGTTCTCTACTGCTTATCATTTTAATATAACAAAATTCTAAACCAAACAAGCTCAAAGGCACAAATGGAGTAAAGAAAAGAATTATTAATATCATAGTTACATTGGGAAACCTTACAAAAGATTTAATAATTTTCTCTCAATTTTAAACAATTTTAACAATTTTCTCTCCAGGAATCCAGATTTGACAAAATCAAGCCCAAGGGAATTCCCTGACAGTCCAGTGGTTAAGACTCTGCACTATCACTGATGAGGGTGCAGGGGGAGGGGGGAGGGGGGACCTGAACCCAAAACAGCATCTAAAGGGGAAGACTAGAAGCAAATAGTAATTTTTGCCCTGAGAAACTGAAATATATAACCTGTACGTTGTTGACACTCCTCATTAGACAGAAAGCACCACACAGTGCTTCACCCTGGAAAGCACTGGAGCCTATAAGGACTTTCTCACAAAGATCTTCACAAAGCATCTATTCCATGGTGCAATAAAACACATTTTCCAACACTAAACATGAGTTTAATAGAACTGACTCTCAATACAGGTTAATGGCATAGCACCAAAGTACACAGCTGTGTAAACAATTCTAAAAAGAGTTAAAATTCAGAGGGATTCCTCAGCGCTCCTCTGGTTAGACAGGATTTCGCGCTTCCAATGCAGGGGTTACAGGTTCAATACCTAGTTGGGAGAACTAAGATCCTGCATGTCACAGCCAAAAAAAAAAAAAAAAAAAACAGAGACAAAGAGTTAAAAACCTATTTATTCAGCTCTTGAATGTTCTGACTTAGAAGGATGAATTTCAGAATGTCTAAGAGTAAACATGGAATAAACAGAGTTGCAACAGGTATAAATTTTCATTTACTCTTTAAAGATGTATTTTTATTTAAATATATTGTCATCTGATACAAAATTATTTCTCCCTATTTAAAAAAAAAATTCCAACAACTGGTGTTATTATTCAGTCACTAAGTCATGTCTGACTCTTTGAGATTCCATGGACTGCAGCACACCAGGCTCCTTTGTCCTTCACTATCTCCCAGAGTTTGCTCGAATTCATGTCCACTGGGTTGATGATGCTGTCTAATCATCTCATCTGCTGCTGCCCCCTTCTGCTTTTGCTTTCAATCTTTCCCACCATCAGGGTCTTTTCCAGTGAGTTGCCTCTGTGCATCAGATGGCCAAAGAACTGGAGCATCAGCATCAGTCCTTCCAATGAATATTCAGAGTTGATTTCCTTTAGGACTGACTCAACGCCTTGCAGTTCAAGGGACTCTCAAGTCTTCTCCAGCACCGTATTTCGAAAGCATCAATTCTCCGGTGCTCAGCCTTCCTTGTGGTCCAACTCTCACATCCATACACGACTACTGGAAAAACCACAGCTTTGACTAGACAGACCTTTGTTGGCAAAGTAATGTCTCTGCTTTTTAACATGCTGTCTAGGTTCGTCATAGTTTCCTTCCAAGGAGCAAGTAGCTTTAAACTTCACAGCTGCAGTCACTGAACAGTGACTCTGGAGCCCAAGAAAATAAAATTTGTCACTAGGTCCACTTTTTCCCTTTCTATTTGCCATGAAGTGATGGGACTGGATGCCATGATCTTAGCCTTTTTTTCTTTTTTTTTCATGTTGAGTTTTTGGCTAGTTTTTTCACTCTCCTCTTTCACCCTCATCAAGAGGATCTTTAGGTCAACTAAACCAATATAAATAAGATTTTATATATACAACTCTCTCGTCCCTTCTCACCTTACTCATATCTATGCTTCAAGGTCAAGACAAACCTTGTAGTTTCACACTCCTGCAAACTTGTAGTGTAATCCTTTTTGAAAATTTTGGATAGTCCCACAAGCAAAAAAGACTTATAATTTATATCCTCTGACCCTATAATCCCACCTCTGAGAATTTAGCCTTATAGAATACACTTTAAATAAGCAGAGTCATGATGTCAAATGATACTCACCAGATTGCTATGTAGAAACTTGGGGAAAATATATGTATAACACCCAGAGAGTTACATATAACACTAAAAATATGTATGTGCTGGTTAAAAGCTATGAAAAGTAAAGGAATTTGAATGTGATTGTGGGTCTTTTTTACAATTCTTTAATATTATTTTTACCTTTTTTTCTTCAATTGAAACTGATGCATAAATGAGAAAACAGAAGATTCAAGTCTTCTAGATACAACCAGTGACTGAAATTGTATTACAGTCTGCACAGGCTTGTCAGTGGGCTTCCCAGGTGGTGCTAGTGGTAAGGAACCCGCCCTGCAAGTGCAGGAGATGGAAGAGACAGAGGTTTGATCCTTGGATCAGAAAGATCCCCTGGAAAAGGAAATTGCACCCCACTCTAGTGTTCTTGCTGGGAGAATTCCATGGACAGAGGAGCCTGACAGGCTACAATCCATGGGGTTTGCAAAGAGTTGGACACAACTGAGTGTCTGAACACACAGCACACAGGCTTGTTAATCCTATCTATATTAAAGAACAGATAGGATTGTGTGTGGTATCAGCAGTGATGTTGAAGTCTACAAGCGTACAGAGGTGACATCCACCAGACAAACCCAGTTTTGTTAAATCTAGGGTGGTTGCTTAAGTGGAATTTGGTTAAGCCTGGATTTGGTAAACCGATACTCTTGCTCTGACCCCACTACTTTGTTTGTGGCAAAGTCTTTTGTCTCATTTCTACTTCAATGCTGTAGTCAGACTGCTGTCATGCACATAGTTCCAACTGCACTGCTCGGGAGAAATACAAATTGACAGTCTCCCTTTTCTCTAAAACTTCAGCTTTTCCACAGTCAATATTTCAAGTAGACTTGCTGTGCGCAGCTCTAACAGTATACTTCATCTATTTATTTCTAAAGTAAACATTTATTTATGACATGATATGGCACCCCACTCCAGTACTCTTGCCTGGAAAATCCCATGGACGGAGGAGCCTGGTGGGCTGCAGTCCATGGGGTCGAGAAGAGTCGGACACAACTGAGCGACTTCACTTTCACTTTTCACTTTCATGCATTGGAGAAGGAAATGGCAACGAACTCCAGTGTTCGTGCCTGGAGAATCCCAGGGACGGAGGAGCCTGGTGGGCTGCCGTCTATGGGGTCCCACAGAGTTGGACACGACTGAAGCGACTTAGCAGCAGCATGCACTGTGTTTGGGCTTCCCAGGTGGCTCAGTGGTTAAGAATCTGCTAGCCAAGCAGAAGACATGGGTTCAATCCCTGGGTCAGGAAGATCCCTGGAGATGGAAATGCCAACCCACACCAGTATTATTGCTTGGAAAATCCCATGAACAGAGAAGCCTGGTGGGCTACCGTCCACACGGTCACAAAAGAGCTGGACACGACTAAGCGAATGAACAACAACAAATGCACTGCGCTCAGTGCTAGGACTGCTCCAGGGAACGAATGAGGGAGGCACAGTTTACACCCTCAGCAAGCTTACAATATAGTCAAGGATATAGTTGAGGATAATCAAGGATATACAAAAACCAGCCCGCTGGTATTATGGTTTGAAAACTAGTCGGAGAGGGAGGCAAAGAATGCCCTGTATGCACAGAGAAAAGGACCATTCCTAGACTGGAGAACAATCAAGGACACTGAGCCCGCAGGGAAGAGCAGGCCCAGGTGAAGGAAAGCAGCACAAGGAACACTGTGTAGCCCTTCAGGGCAGAAAATCACCCTTTAGGGTGAGATCTGGGGTAATGGTAGTTAAAAAAAAAGTAATGAGAAATGAGCTGGTAAAGTCAGCAGAGGTCAGATCATGGGTAAGGAGTCTTGACTTGACCTTGAAAAGTAGGAAACCAATGAAGGATTTCAGCAGAGGAGTGACATGATCGGATTTTGAATTTAAAATTTTTTCAAGTATGGAAACAGAACCAGTAGCGGGACAAGAAATATTAGAGGCAAGGAAACCAGTTAGACTGCTACAGTTTCCGGGGTGAGAAATGGCTATGGCTGAACCAGGAAACGGAGAAGGCAAAGGCACCCCACTCCAGTACTCTTGCCTGGAAAATCCCATGGATGGAGGAGCCTGGTAGGCTGCAGTCCATGGGGTCGCTAAGAGTCGGACACGACTGAGCAACTTCACTTTCACCTTTCACTTTCATGCATTGGAGAAGGAAATGGCAACCCACTCCAGTGTTCTTGCCTGGAGAACCCCAGGGACGGGGAGCCTGGTGGGCTGCCGTCTATGGGGTCACACAGAGTCGGACATGACTGAAGTGACTTAGCAGCAGCAGCAGCAGAACCAGGAAAGAAACAAAAGGAGGAACAGTCTGTATTTCTGTAAGAACAAACAGTGAGTAATCTTGGAAATTAGGCAAAGGAAAAACTGACACCAAGGTTTCTGATGTAGGTAACTGGTGGCATTCAGTGCACCAACGGACATGTTGAGGGTGGCTGCTTAGAGCATGATGATGATATGCTTCTGAGATGCTGAAAACAGGCAGTTGAAGTTACTACTGTTCTAAAGCTCAGGTCATCAGTCTAGAGAGGAAATAATAGGTAAGTCCTCCCAATAGCGGAGAAGATAAAGTTCATCCAGAGGAATGAAGGGGGCCTAAAACAGAACCCTGACAAAAACCAATAATTAAGGGATGGGCACAGGAAGAGGTGCTCACCAAGGTCAACCAAGAGACAGAAAACCTGAAGATACGAAGCCAGGGCACCATAAAGAGAGCATTTCTCAGAAGTGCCTACAATGCCCAACAGAGAGACACAATAAGAGGAGGGACTAAGTACAGCCCAATAGAACAGGTGATAAGATGACCATACACAATCCTGGCCAGGGGAACCTCAGAGGAATGATGGGACTGAAGCTATTGCAGCAAAGCAAGCTGGAGAAGAACAGAAGGGGAGAAGGAGCAGACACATTTGAAGACATCTGGCTGTGGAGGAAACGGCAATAGATGGCACCAAGAGGAACACGGGTTTGCAGGAGGGGGATGTGTACGTGTATATAGTTATTTTTACCGGCCATATCTAGAAAAAAGGCAGAGAGCAAACAGTTTTGATGGCAGAAAGCTGAGGTGATCTTGATCCGTAAAGAATGCAGAGGGCCATCTGCAGAGCACAGGTGTGAGTAGGAGAGCAAAGTCAGTTTAGAGTAGGTTTAGAAAAGTGAGCCAGCCACTGTGAAGAAAGAATGATGCCTAAGGAAAGGAGAGCCAAGGCGAGGCTGCAAATCAGGAAGTTAATACGACCCTCAACTTTTCAACTATCTGACTTTCTCCAGCATGGATAAAGGCTCTAAAGTATGCATCCAGGGATCAGACTTGGCCAGCTGAGTACAAGAAAGTCAACTATATAAGGAGCTGAGGATATCAGCAAAGGAGAGTTGGGCTGAACAAACTAGACAGAGAAAGAAAGATGCAACTAGGGGGAGCTGAAAAAGGACTGTGTGATGGGTCTGATAAGGTAGAGGAATAGCGTAGCAGGAAGGAGCAGTGTAAGTATAGCTAAGCAAAAGGAGAAAGCATTAGGAGGAGGTAAGAGGGAAACCAATGGTTATGAGAAGTAAAATGTACTTCTACCCTCCTGCCCACTCACAAAATTCAACCGTCTGGGGCCGCCCATCTGACTGTCTTGTCCCCTGTGTGCATGTGTGGTGAGTGGCTTCAGTTGTGTCCGACTCTGCGACTCTATGGACTGCAGCCCGTCAGGCTCCTCTGTCCATGGGTTCTCCAGCCAAGAAAACTGGAGTGGGTCGCTATGCCATCCTCCAGTCTTGTCCCCTGCTGCTGCTGCTGCTAAGTCACTTCGGTCTTGTCTGACTCTGTGCGACCCCATAGGCGGCAGCCTACCAGGCTCCTCCATCCCTGGGATTCTCCAGGCAAGAGTACTGGAGTGGGTTGCCATTTCCTTCTCCAATGCATGAAAATGAAAAGTGGAAGTGAAGTCGCTCAGTCGTGTCCGAGTGCTAACGACCCCATGGACTGTAGCCCACCAGGCTCCTCCGTCCATGGGATTTTCCAGGCAAGAGTACTGGAGTGGGTTGCCATTGCCTTCTCCGGTCTTGTCCCCTACTCAACTGTTATTCTCCTTTGCTCTAGCCACCTACCACTCACCTTCCTACAAGTTTTCCACTGCCCTATGGAATGCCAGCTCTATGGAAAAAGGCACTGAACTTTCTCTTTGCTTCCTTGTGGAAACATGACTTTCTTGAAAATGCTGCCTCCCCTGCAGGCCTATGATTCTGACACCTCAATGCACCCATGTTCTTTATTGCTTGGTCCAAAAGTCAGTTTAAGACAAAACAGGGCCAGAGGGTGCGGTGGGGTTGGTGGGAGGATACAAACAAATTTCCTGGTGAGCGTTAACAACTCTGAACTAATGATGTGAGTATTCTGCCACATTTCCTCTCAGAGCCTTTAAATAAAATGTGCCACACACCAAGTCTGTGGGGCGCCATGCTCTACAAGAGACCCCATGGCATTCTCCAGTAAGTCAGGAATGCATCCACTCCTCTATTTCAGAGCCAGAACAATCAGTCCTTTTCTCTCAACGTTACCCTCTTCAGAAAGTCGAACATTCCTCTGGAAGCTCTTGCGCAGAGGTGAACACTCTCTGGCCTTTCGGGTCACACCTACATGGCCCCAACCAATGCCCCTAGACCTCAAAGGAATCCAACAGCAGAGCAGGGCCTAAATCACACACAAGTGAGTCAAAGATGCACGAGGTTCTTCAAATACTGTCGGTCGTAGTAATCTCTTCCTATTCTAGAATAAGCTCTGCACAAAAAGCGTAAATATCATAATTACCATGTATTTGACTGAAAATAAAGCAGAAGATGTATATTTAGTTATTGTGGCAGCTGGCTGTCTCTGTGTAGTTCTTTGTTTGTGTAGCTTTTTGAAAAGATAACTTCTTTCATTTCATGAGAAAACTAATTCTAAATTTCTGTCCTCCTACTACAGACCTTTTCAACACATAAATAAGTCAGAAAGTAGACCACGAAAGGCAGTAACTAAATTATCAGGGCAAATATTTTCTTTTTAAATCAGCTATCTAATGAGAACTAGTCGTAAGCCTATTTGCAGTATATAAAATTATTACATAGTGGTGACAGTGGAATGTTAAGTATAAAAAAAGTTACTATCTTAAGTACTCATAGAGTTTTAAAAGAAGCAAATCATTACCTTGTGTTGAGCTTTTTCAACAAAAGTATTAAAAACAACTTTAAAAAGTGGTACAAAAGGAGATTAGAAACCTAAAATCTTACAGTCCACATGTAGCAGCTAAACAAAATCTCCTTCACAAGACTCGATACAATGATTTTAAAGTGCTAACAACAGAAACATGGTCATTCTGGTCTGATTATTAAAAGCCCTATTCTAAGAACAGGAAACCCAAGATTTTTTTTCTCTTCATTACAACTAAGCTTGTACTATGGACAAATCAAGATTACCAGCCCAATTTCAAGGATGGAGAGAATGTTCATAATCCACCTTCTTAAAAAGAAGGCTGATGGAAAAAATGAGATTTGTTTAGAATTTTTAATTTCCAAGGCAGGGGGACCTCTAAATTAGTTTAGTGTAATGATTATACCAAGAGTACTTCAGACTTCAGCCTCTCTTGGCCTCATCTACATTTACAGTGAATGAGCCTTCAACTCTTTCCAATGAACATTGAGAGTTACCTCCTTTACAATTGACTGCTTTGATCTCCTTGCAATCCAAGGGACTCCAGCACCACAGTTCAAAAGCATCAATTCTTCAGCACTCAGCTTTCTTTATGGTCCAACTCTCACATCTGTACATGACTACTAGAAAAACTATAGCTCTGACTACACAGACCTTTGTTAGCAAAGTGATGTTTCTGCTTTTTAATATGCTGTCTAGGTCTATCATAGCTTTTCTTCCAAGGAACAAATGTCTTAATTTCATGGCTGCAGTCACCATCCACAGTGATTCTGGAGCCCAAGAAAATAAAGTCTGTCACTGTTTCCACTTTTTCCCCATCTATTTGCCATAATGTGATGGGATCAGATGCCATGATCTTAGTTTTTTAAATGTTGAGTTTTAAGCCAGCTTTTTTACTCTTCTCTTTCACCCTCATCAAAAGGCTCTTTAGTTCCTCTTTGCTTTCTGCTGTTTGGGTGGTATCATCTGCATATATGAGGTTATTAGTATTTCTCCCAGAAATCTTGATTCCAGCTTATGCTTCATCCAGCCCAGCATTTCGCATGATGTACTCTGCATAGAGGTTAAATTCTCAGGGTGACAATAATACAGCCTTGGCGTACTCCTTTCCCAATTTGAGAACAGTTGGTTGTTCCATGTCTAGTTCTAACTGTTGCTTCTTGACCTGCACACAGGTTTCTCAGGAGGCAGGTAAGGTGGTCTGGTACTCCAATGTCTTTAAGAATTTTCACATTAATAACCTTTGAGGGTAGATACTAGTTTTATCTCAGTTTTGACAAGGAAAACTGAGGCTTTGCATAACTTATGTGAGGTCACACAGTCCATAAGAGGCTGCTTGTTCAAAATCCAGCTGTTTGCTCACAGGAGGCTGCCACCCACTACACTATTTAATTCTAGCATCAATGAGAAAAAGTAAACCTATGGCAAGAGCTGAAAAGGAAATTTTAGGTCTTTTCTTGATCAGTGGCTTTCCTAATTTCAACTCTTTTGCCTTGGTTGAAACTAAAACTAAACAGTAAAAACTATTTTGCATACTAGAACATCTGCTGCTGCTGCTGCTAAGTCGCTTCAGTCGTGTCCGACTCTGTGCGACCCCAGAGACAGCAGCCCACCAGGCTCCCCCATCCCTGGGATTCTCCAGGCAAGAACACTGGAGTGGGTTGCCATTTCCTTCTCTGATGCATGAAAGTGAAAAGTGAAAGTGAAGTCGCTCAGTCATGTCTGACTCCCAGAGACCCCATGGACTGCAGCCTACCAGGCTCCTCCATCCATGGGATTTGCCAGGTAAGAACACCGGAGTGGGTTGCCATTAGCTTCTCCACTAGAACATCTAGTTGCTTAGAAAAAGAGACATGCTACAAGCCACTTAATGATTACTTATGTGATTCTAAATGGAGGGCTGTAGACCTGGTCTGAAATGTTGCTGTTAATTAGACACTGAGTATCCATCCTAAGCGGCTGGCTCAGATGGTAAAGAATCTGCCTGCAATGTGGGAGACACAGTTCAATCACCGGGTGGGATAGATACCCTGGAAAAGAAAATGGCAATCCACTCCAGTATTCTTGCCTGAAGAGCCCCATGGACAGAGGAACCTGGCAGGCTAACAGTCCACGGGGTCACAAAGAGTCAGACATGACTGAGCAACCAATGCAGTGTACAGTGTACAGAGACACTCAACAGTCTAACTCAGTGACTGGCTTTTATTTTATTGGGAGGGAGAGAAGGAAGACTATGATTAACCACTACATTTATCTTAAACTCCAAACACAAGAAAGATGATCTAATTGATACTAATAGTCCAAATCTCAAAACTATAAACTGGCAATGAAGCATAAATTCTATGAACATTTTGTTATGATACATTAAGTATATTCAAATTCACAAAACAGGTTCCCACTATGACAATTACATCAAGACTAGAGGGTATTAATAAATGGTAAAGAATCCACCTGACAATGCAGGAGACGCAAGGGACTTGGGTTTAATCCCTGAGTTGGGAAGATCCCCTGGAGACAACAATGGCAACCCACTGCAGTGTTCTTGCCTAGAAAATTCCATGGACAGAGGAGCCGGGCAGGCTACACTCCACGAGGTTGCAGAGTTGGATATGACTGAGTACACACACAAATACATTACTCACATACCTGCATGTCAGATTAAAAAAAAAAAAAAAAGACTTTGAACGATCAGTAAATGGCTTCATAAGAAAATACCATGGGGATCTGTTGAACAGTGATGTCCATGTCCTATGATACACAAAAACCTACACAATTTATGGCCCAATACATACATGTGCTTTCTTGATATATTACATCCTAGCGAAATTATCACACATGTACCAAAAGACACGTACAGGAAATGTTAATGGTAGCATCATTTCAAATAGCATCATAAATGTTCAAGAAGAGAATGGGTACGTCTACTGTCATATATGCATATGCTGGAATACTAAACAGCAGTGAAAAGTGAATGGACTACAGCAGTACTTAACAAGAACAAACTTCACAACATGTTGAACTAAAACAAAAGCAAGTGGCAAATGATTACCTTCTATGTAATACTACTTAGTATTAAAACATGCTTGTTTACAGATACAAAGCAAATGCAGTAAAACTATGAAGGAATACACAGGAATACCAAATATTAAATATCAATTTCAAGGCAGTGCTGGAGTGGAGAGAGAAGAATAGAGGAAGGAAGTCATGCGTGTTTCCCTCATCAAATACTTCTGTCATGTTTTCTTTCTTAGAATTTAGAGCTAAGCACCAAAGGCTAAGGTGGTTTTAAAGGATCAAGCTAACAATTACCTGAACCTGAAAATGTGAAGCTTCCCCACCCCCACCAATGCTGGTGACTTTAATGATATGGTAAGACGCCCAAATGCTGCACTGTTAGGTTAATTCATATTAAACTGCTAAATTGGTTGTAGATCAGAAACTCAAATATTAACAATTCAAAAGAGTTCAACCTAATATTAAAACTCTCTATGAAAAGCAAAAAAAAACAAACAGTAACTGTTCGTATTTTTCCTAACAATTCACAATAAAGTGGTCTACATTTACCGACCAGACTGCATTTAATGTTACAATATATACACAATACATATTAATAAACACTTAAAAGACACTTGTTGGGCAAAGCAAGTGTTTATACAAATAAAAACTGAAATCCAGAGAATCACCTTGTCCAAGGTAGGCAGTTAGCAGTCACAACAGAGTTAAAACTAAATCGAGGTCCTGTTCCAAAATTAGTCACAATAAATTAATCGGAAGCTCAACAAATAAAGAGAAACTTTTTTATTTGGTTCTAATTGAGGATTATGAAATGAATTAATGACAATGATCTGTAGAATTGTCTTTTACTTCCTAAGAACTTCAATAAAGTTCTAAATCATAGCCCACTGCTATTTTTGTAACACACAACTCATTTCCCATAAAAATAATATTCTAGGTAGTTATTAAATCAATGGAATTTATAAGTTAACTAGAAAACTAAAATACCTCTATAACAATAACGAAAATACACAGTATGTAAGAAGTCTGTCTCTCAATCCCCTCTACCTCTTTTCTTAAAATTTTCTAAAAACACTAGTACTTTTAGAAAAAGGTTTAAATTAGAAAGAATGTTGGAAGAAAGAGGTTTGGGGAACATACTGAAGGAGACTTGGAGGCATTGTGCAAGGTTTTCAAAGGTAACAGCAATAGGTTTCTTAGAGAATAAAACATCACTCTTAAGAATCATCACAGAACCAAGATAAACAATCAAGACAGGGAGAAAGATTTTCCTGAAAGACAGCAACTGAAGAGTTGGAAAAGACAAAATGAGAACTAGTGTAGAGAAATTAACAGGGACACTGCACAAGAGGCAGAACAACAGTGCGGTACTTCAGTGGACAGTCCACAGGGCGGACTGCAAGGTCACTCCCTGTTCAGAGTTAAGTGAGGGAATCCACTGGTGGTGGTTGGGTGGGGAGGGCTGGGGGGGTTTGGGGGTGGGGTGGGGAGACAGTATCAGGTCATCTGGCTGATTTTTACATATGTTAGGCATTTTTAACTCAAGATGTCTACTGAAATTTACCTATGCCTACAATTATTGTCTTAGATATTCTCATTTTTGCTTTCTTCTGATTAGTAAATACAAATGACATGCTACCCCAAATCTTTTCAGTTATAAAGGACATCCTGGATAGCCGCAATCATCTAATGTTAGATGTTTCTAGTTGGCCTGCTTTCCTAAGCAAGGAAAAGAGCTGCCAGGACACATGCATATTATACCATCAGAGAAGGAGGGGTAGGGATAGGGAGACCAACCTGCCTCCGCATTCAGCTCCTCTAGAAGCCCGCTGGTCCTCCAGGTAGCTCCTGTGTCCTGGCCTCCTACAGAATTACTGTGCTCTTGAACTACTGCAGCCGCCAATAAATTGTCCACATTTACCACTTCTGGCTCAGAGCCGGTGTCAGACATATCATAATGAGCTACAACTGGAGGTCCATCTAGGGAGGAAAAAAAATGTATACTTGTATCTAACTCATGGGGTGAAAAATACTTCTATAACTAAAAGCCCCCTAAATGCCTGTTGCCTTTATCTTGTTATTCTACCTAGTCAGAAAAGCTGCACTTTATACAATCTAATTATTTTGTACATGAAATGAAAGTGAAAGAAATACTCCAGCTTACAAAGATGAGGGAAACATTTGAGAAGGAGGGAAAGGGTGTTATTATGAAGAACAAAGACAAGACTATACTGAACAAAAGTTACATTCAATTCCTGTCATTCTGCTAAACGGCAAAAGATTAAGAGAAGGGACAACTATAGAGAAGGTAAAGCTGATTTTTTAAAGGAAACACTGATGCAAACTATTAAAACTGAATTTATATATTTTTAAGAGGATCAATCTAGTTTCTTCCTCTTAGTAGCTAATACTAAAAGTCCCTAGTAGAATCGAAGAAGAAAGTCAAATATATATTTTCCTACTTCAAGAGCTCTACTTGCCCAACATCTATTTCCAGTAAAGCCCTTTTATAGTATTAGGGATGTTATGTATTTTACAACATTCTATAAAAAGATGAGTGCGTGCTCAAGTCGGGTCTGACTCTTTGTCAGGTTCCTCTGCCCATGGGATTTTACAGGCAAGAATACTGGGGTGGGCTGCCATTTCCTACTCCAGGAGGTCTTCCAGACCCAGGGATCTAACCTGAATCTCCTGTACAGCAGGCGGATTCTTTACCACTGAGCCACCTGGGAAGCCCCCAGCAAAAAGATAATACTCATAAAATCCATCTTCAGGATTTGGATGTCTTGTGAGGGATATTTCTATTATCTTTTCCCTGAGAAAAACAACCAGCTGACACTCCAAGGAAGTGATACACAACCTTATGGGTTATTTGAGAGGAAGATATTAAAACTTTTGGAAAAATAAAGAGAGCCCTTCTACCTCCAAATCACCCTAAGCTGCTGAAAAGGGCAGCTGAGCTCTGAAGTAATTACACTGCAGTGATTCATGCTAAATAATTCAATATTCATGCTTGTAAAATAGATACATGCTTTAAAATGCTAGTGCTACCTTTTCTAATATAAAGGTTAAAAGCAAAAATCATTTTCAATCAACTATGAAGCATATCCCTTACTACTAACTGCTATTTTTGAATAAAATGCTTTTTCTCCTCCAACAGTTATTACTAAGTGCAAGCAAATCACTTAATTCCAGAAAAAAAATTTCTAATATCTAATAGATTAACGTTAAACACACCTATTTTATGAAACTCTTGACTATGAAGGAATACATATGCCAATAAATCATTAAAATAGAACACAATGAAGGACTGCTGTTTTAATACAAACATCCATTGTGTAAACTGTCACTAAACAAAACATGAAACACACTTGGGGCACTTATCTCTTAAGACTAAGTTCCCAAACCACAGGCTTATGCGGCAACACTTTAAAATAAAAAAATGACCAAACATAAAAGTAAATGAGTTATTAGGTGCCACCGTATAAGGAACAGACATGTCACAATATGAAATTCTGACGATCATGACAATTTCAGCTGACTACTTAAAAATAATTTCCAATTTCCCCAAAAGGGTACATCAAGTTCATAAAATTCAACAGTGTGGCCTTAGTATCAGCTAGTAATAGATTTTAGACCAAATAGTAAAATATTAGTTCATGTTTGTGGTTTTTCTTTTCAAAAAAGAAAAGAAAGCTGTATCATTTATGGAGTTCTCGTCAGAGTTCAAAATGATTATTATGGAATCAAGATAATGTGGGATGTCCAAATATTTATTTGGTTGCAGAAGATATGAAGGTCAAGTACAATATTGACTATTTGACCAAATATTCTATTTTTTAAAGGGCTTTATTATGTGTTTTGTGTTTGGAAAAAAATAAGAGACTTATTTAAAAATTTGTATCATAAATACCATTCACAACCTCTTGCCCTCACGTTCCCCCACCCCACAACCCACAACCACCAAATTGAGGCAACAGGTCAACAGTCAAGTCAAAATTGTACCCACTCCTACATGTAAACTCATGCAAAAAGTATAAGTGCAGATGTACATGCAGAGTAACATCACCTACCCATGGAAATAACTTGTCTGAAAGTCTTCATCAGTAGGATATACAAGCATAAACTTGTTATCTGGCTTCATTCTTGTATCTTCCATATTTCCAAACAGCACACCTTATAGCTTAGCTCAAATTTAGTATTCATCATAAACAAAGACAGCAATATTTTCACATTTTAATTATACTTAAAATTAAAATAAATTATCACTGTCGTTTTTCATATCTAATATATTCAAACAATGACAAGTCAGTACTATATAAACTTTAATAAAGTTAAGGAAAGGTTGTTTTTCCAATTTTGCCTTCCAACAAGAAATCACAATTAAGCATCTTGTGTCCCAAGGTCATCTCACACTATCAGCAAACCAAAATTAAGTAAGATATGTTTAAAGAACTAAGCATCAAGGCTTGGATTTTGAATCACTAAGGATGAATATTAGCTAACTGATGGGGACAATTTATGGTATTCTTTTAAAACATGATTTCTGCTACACAGCAAAATTAAGAGGTAAGATCCTTTTAAAATAAGTATCTCTTGAAGGAAAAAATAAAATCAAACCACTAAGAGGAGCTAGAAAAACCAGGAACATTAATAACAGAAGCAGCTATCTATGCTTCCAATTTGATTCTATCAATTTATTACAGGAGGGAATAAGCATGAAGCTATTTTTCTTCCTCTGACTTGATTGTTCCTCTAGGATGCTAAAACAACTGTGCTGCTACTAAGATAATTTTGACTTTTAAAAACATCAAAATAGCAACTTCAAGTAAAATTACACATGGAAACATTTCCAATTTAAAATGCAGTCACTAAGCATTCCATGTTTACAACATAAAAGGTTATCAAACTTCACATTCTCCCATTTGATATCTGTCAACCACACATCATCAATGTATAATGATGAACTTTGTTTTTCTATAGTCATTAAAAGCATCTCTCTATAAAGGTAAATCTAACTCAATTATTTAATAACTATTTTGTCTGTGGTTAATCCAAGTGCTGTGTCCAATTTAAGTGTCTTGAAATTTTTGCTGATCACAAGAAAAATAAAATGTTCAGCAATCCACTGCTTCATTTAAGAACATCACCTTGGTCTATCTTGTGCTAGACAGGTCTGCATCCTGTCTCTGACCTCCAAGTTTATAAATAGGTTCTAACTTTTGAAATACCAAAATACAGGTGTGGGACTTTCCAAACGGTCCAGTGGTTAAGACTCTGCACTTCCACTGCAGGGGGAGCAGGTTCGATCCTGGTCAGGGAATTAAGATCCAGCTTGCCAAACAGTTCGGCCAAAAAAAGAAAAATGAAACAAAACATACAGATCTATCTATTCATCACACATTCCTACTACAGTGAAGTTTACCCCTATGTGACTTTAAATCTTCTGTATTATTATCAACAGTGTTTAATTTTATGAATTGGTCTTCTTTCTGGTCAAATATGTTCTCTTCTAAATCTCATGGAAACAACTTGAATCATGAAAACAAAAAACAAAGCAAAACAAAGCCTAACATCCATCCTCTATTACATCTATCTTTCCAAATCCCTCTTTCCAAAGCTGATAACCAAAAGCACAGAATTTTAAAACTATGCAATATATAAGTTACCAGTCCCATTTTACAGATGAGAAATTTTGAGTCCTAGGGAGGTAAAACCAGCATAGTTTACAGTTGTTCTCAGCGGTGAGGGAATGGGAAATATACAGGGTAAGACTGGGAGCCGTATATGAAGTGCATAGGTTTGGGGCAGCAAATACATAGGTTAAAATCCTGCCTACTTCTTCTTAACGTATGACTCAGCTTGTTCACAGGGTTACGATGAAGGTTAAAATATAACACAGAACACAACAGTTCAAATACTGGTCCACCTGCCCACCTTTCCATTATAAATTAGCACTTAACCCTACTTCTTTGTTTGCTTATGTTTGTGTAAACTCTGCTGTACACAGCCTGCATGCAAGAAGCTTTGAGAAAACATCACTGCCTGAGTTGGTGCCTTCTACTGGTCATGGATTAACCCATCTTGTTAAGTAAATGCTTTGCTGGGATTAATAAGGTCATCACATATGTGGCTTTTGTATTTTTATTTTTGTTTGAAGTGAAATGTTAGCTTAGATGTATTCATATGAAAGTGTTTTAAAGCCAGATAGAGGTCACTTTGGATCATCCCTATTTGGCATCATTCTTACCTACAAAGCCCTTCCACTAACACAAGTGTTGTCAGACTCCCAGTATGAAATCTAATCAGATCTGGGAATCAGAAATTCCTCTTGTATCCCACAGACATCTGGAAACGTCACTCCTTCTCTATTGCTAAATCTACGGCCCAAGGAAAGGTGGAGCAACAGACAAACAGCGTTTACTTATTCAATTCCCATTTCAATGACTACAGTAATATACGATAAAGACCAGAATAAATTCCTTCTCTATGTTTTACTACAGCCAATTTCCCAAAACCCCTCACAGAAGAGGAAAGAAAAAAACTTTCCTGCTGCTGTCAAAGGACCCCACAGAAGTTCTGCCTCCCTAGTCATTAAAGGTCCTAAGATCAGTACCATTATCTACAACATCTAGAGAAAGTCACTCCAATAGTGAGATTCAAAAAAAGTTACACCTAAAAAGAAGAGTTCTCAGAAATTACCTACCCAAGCACTTTAGGGAGGAGGAGCATGTGTACGGTATTCAAGTTAGGAAAAGAAGTGTAGGGAAAATGAGGTGTGAGCCTTAGGGATTGAAAGAAAGAAGCAAACCTCAATAGTTGAAAGGGAAATCTGCAATTGGCAGAACCTACCTAATAAAAACTAGCTTTTTAGTAATACATCTAAATATTTACCAAGATGGAAAATGATTATTTGGAATAAGAAAAAATAAAATACTTAAGAAAATACATACGCTGTATTTTATTACTATTAATCTACATATATATGTAATATATGTACACACATACACAAAGAACCATTTATAAAACCAGTAATTTCAAAGCATCTCTTGGGAAAGATAACTATATCAACCAGAAAAGACAAAAAGTGCCATTTCTAAAATAACAACTTTAAATACCAAAAACTGGGTATTTTTCCTTTATAGTATTATAAAGCTATTTTAGTAAAAAGAAAAATAAGATAGTGCTAAATGAAAATAAAATGCAGCAATATGCACTGAAATTCTATGTCAGAAGTTAAAAAATAATTTTTAAATAAAATGAATTGATGCCTATTTTGTGTTTTTCCCATTATATCCAACTCAATTATTAAAAATTTAGATGTTCCGTTTACAAGGGAGAAATAGAGTTTTAAGGATTACATCTGTTCTTACATCATACTGACAAATGACAGGTCATTTTGCCCAGAGAAGTTACCTATAATACTGATGAACAGTTAACTTTGAAAGTATTGAAGGAAAATATTCAAGATTAAATACAGAAAACAGGACACTTGCAGAGGTCACCATCTTTCAATTTATCTTTGTATTTCAAGGACAAATCCACAATTTCTGTTTTGAGGATTCACATCAATGGAGAACAAAACTAAAACATCTACACTACTACATACAAGAAGGAAGAACACGAAAAATTGACATGACTTTCGCCACATCCTCGTATCTATGTACCCTGCTAAGACACATCCACTCAGCTTTTTGGTTATTCCTCAAGGTAGGCTACATTTTGCTATTTTCTAAACAGTCTTCAATTTTTAACAGGATAACTCAGAAGAACATATAAAGGAGAAGAATCTCCACCTTTTATGTTAGCACTGATATTTTGTTATTTCCTTTTTCAATATACCAACTGCAAAAAGACAGAAAATTATCTGAAAAACACCATGTGAAATCTATTATTAGTGATACTACCTATAAACTAATGCCATTCATTTCATTATGGAAAAGCAGGTTTCTGTACTAAGGAACACCTAATGTGAATTAACTGGTAGGGAATCACTATAACTAATGTAAAAGGATCCTAAATAGAGTAACAAGAAACATTTCTTTTTAAACATTTTTATTTATCTAGGTCAACTGATACACTTCAAATGCAGAATTAGGTAAAAGATATAAAGAAAATGCAGTAAAAATAAAAATCACAGCAATTTGATAACATTCTTCCCAAATTTTAAAGTTTTAAGACTTTATTATCAAAGAATACACTTCCTCATGGATTATTATTCCTTCATTTCTTAACATGTCTTCTATTGTACGTTGTAGTATTTTAAGATAATATGAAAAGATCTATTCATTACTTTGGTTTCAATCCCCACTAACTTTTCCTAAACTTCAGAGAAATTAAAAACAGAATCAAGAAAAAAATGAAAAGTATAGAACTCGGAAATTATTCACATTGATAACTATTAATGTACTCATATAACTGTTCCAGACAGATTAAAAACGACAAGTTTCTTATCTGTACAATGATTGAGGGCATATACGCCATTTTTAGAGAAGATTCTGAGAATTATTCTTTGAGAACAATTTTTATTAAAGCAAATTTAATAAAAAATTAATTAAATTTCAGTTTAATAAATCTGCTCAAATTGTTTTGATACTGTGTTTTCTCACATGTGAAACCCCACAAAATCTTTTCCATTGTGCCCCTTACTATACTATTTAAATAATTCAAACAGAAGAGAGGAAATCAATACAAGCTAAACAAAATATAACAGGTAACTATTTTTTAAAGTCAAGTTCTGAAGAAGAAAAAAAAAATAAAAAATAAAGTCAAGTTCTGTAAAATAACCTGCCCATGTTATCTGACCTGCATATAAACCTTACGCAATATATTTCATTAAATTGTGCTATATCTCAACCTTCAGATCACAGTATCTGCTGTTAAATACACATAACTAAGGAATGACAAAAGCAATGAAGCAAAATAAACTAATTCGTGTATATTCTTTTACTCAGTCTGCTAATGAAACAAACAAGCAGTCAAAATCTTTACCTGATAATCTAAGAAATAAATTTTTCCACCTAACTTAATCACTCTAACTCGTATATGGCAATTTTTTTTTAATACACATTTAGGAAGCAATGAATGGATATATTAGTGACTTGAATCCATTAAAATCCCTGTAGACTATTGCATAGTTATGTTTCCAGCACAACCTGCCAACTATAGCATTAATAAGAATACAGGATTATTTCATAATTCTGAAGGTCCACACACCTTCATGAGCACATGCACACACACACTCTTGAGACTAGGCTTATTCCTTTGACTTAGTAACAAAGAACAGGCTTTTCTCTTGGAGCCCCCAAAATGACAGATCCTTTAAGTCAAAAAAAAAAAAACTTCATGCAAAATATTAAGTTTTAAGATTTTAATTTTATTGTGTTGTGTTGTAAATTAAATTTTTATTTGAGCTCTTATTACACTCAAGTTTTAATAATGCACACAAATTACACATTAATATAACTGAGAGGTATTATGCAATGAGAGGCTCAAATAACCTGATAACTCTAATCTTAAATCTGCTGGTTAAATTTTCTTAAAAATGATTAGGATCTAATGTCCTACAACACTGAACTAGGAGACTCTAGGCAGAAAACAGTCTGTAGATAGATTATCGGAAAACATATTCACTATAGCGCCCCCCGCTTAAATACCAGCAACTAAATAGCATATGTAGACTGTTAGCGAGATGACATAATCCAAATATGGGATTATAGTCTTCATTTTAATCTTTCCTCTATTTCTTTCGGAATTGATCCTTTTCTTGAAAACTGGACTGATTAAAATGAGCAAAGATACTTTAAATAAACCATCTGTGTTTGTCTTCTCTTTCTTTTCTTGCAGTAATTCCCTATAAAGCACTGCAATCTGCCAGTCCTCAGTGACTCTCCAAAGGTCATCTCCCTGATCTTCCCAAGCTTCACAGAGAAGCAGAGGGGCCACTGCCTGGCTTGCCCTGGGGCCTGTAGATACTGGTGGCAGCCATATTTGGGAGCACATTCTCCTGGGATTATACTCTTTTCTTTTATTAACCTTTTATTTGGTATTAGGATACAGCTGATTAACTGGGTAGCCATTTAACAATGTTGTGACAGTTACAGGTGGACAGAAAAGGGACTCAGCTATATATCTACAAGTATCCATTCTCCCCCAAACCCACCCACCCATCCAGGCTGCCACATAACACTGAGCAGAGTGGGATTATATTCTTAAATAAAAAGCATTTCAACCATGTCTAGATCAATGCTAGACATGATCTAGATCAACTAAAAGACGTTTCTGTCCAGCATTAGCCCTTTATACACCACAAAAAAGCCCAAACAGGATATATTCCCTGTACTTAAAATTCTAGGAAAATTAAGCCAATTTAAGGTAAGTTAAGGGAAGACCAGGGTTCCCTGGTAGCTCAGCTGGTAACGAATCCACCTACAATCCAGGAGACTCCAGTTCGATTCCTGGGTCGGGAATTTCCCCCTGGAGAAAGGATAGGCTACTACCCATTCCAGTATTCATGGGCTCCCTTGGTGGCCCAGACAGCAAAGAATGTGCCTGCAATGCGGGAGACCTGGGTTCGATCCCTAGGTTGAGAAGATCCCCTGGAGGAGGGCATGGCAACCCACTGCAGTATTCTTGCTTGGAGAATCCCCATGGACAGAGAAGCCTTGTGGGTCCATGGGGTTGCAAGGAGTCAGACACGACTGAGCGACTAAGCACAGCACAGCACAAGGGATGACCACTAGGCACTTCTAAAATAATACCGATATAAAAATGCCACCACATAATCCAAAAATAATTTCCACTTCTTAGTATGTATTTAGACTATGATCTTAGGAATACAGACTGCCTCAGTGAAGGAGAATTCAATAATCCAAAACAGCAGTCGTTTTTAAAAAACTATTATAACTACTTCAAATACTTAATACTTCTTTGTCCACAATACAAAAACAAATTTTTCTGAAAGAAGAATTTTTAAATCGTGCAATCTGGAAAAAGCATAATTACTTTAAAGCACGATTCATTAAAAAAAAAAAAACAACTACTGTTTCAAAACAATACTCCTTAAGACAGCAACACATTTTCAAGACACCACGACAAACTGAAAATCAGGGGAAAAAACTGTATGTACGCTTCTGGTACACAATTATTCTTAAGGTTAAACTTTTCAAACCACAAAATATAAAATTTTGTTTTGGAATAAATTTTAATATTTTAGCATATATTCTATGAATTAAATCAGTACATTCCGGTGTTCCTCTTCTTTCTACCAAAACCTCTCTTTCCATATCTTTATACAAATTTATGTAGAAAAAGCTTCCTCAAATTTATTATGCTCGATACCTTCTCAAATATTTACAATATTTTTACCTTGAATATCAATTATTAAAACTTTACCTTGATAATTCCACTCAACTGACATTTTTCTCTTTTAGGCAAATAAAATCTGTAGATTTCCTAGTCCATTATCTAATAACAACAAGAAACAGAACATGTCCAGTCAATACTAAGAATAATGTCTATGTTACTTTTTATGTTATTCTTAAAGGATTCATTCATGTTTTCTATTTTAAAAATAAAAAGCATTTCACTACATGCTTAATATATGAAACATTAAATCATGAATCAAAGAAGAAATCTGTTAAGTTCTTGAAGCAGTTATGCATGCATAGAAAAGCAGTCATGTTAACATGCTGAAATTGACATTTTCTTATATCTAAAAATCCATGTCTAGTAAAATCTGTGATCCCAGGGAAAAGCCGAATACAGAACAAACTTCCCTGAAAACATCTTAATTTAAAATAAATATTATAGATTAGCAAAAAACTTCTCACCCAAAACCAATATGCTCTTCTTATTGGTATAAAACAGGAAAGTTAAAAAAATATTAGCTGAAGTAGTTTACAAGTGTTGTGCTATCATGTCAGAGAAAAACCCATCAGTTGTAACTCTCCCAAAGTTAATTCCCAATTCTCATGTATTAAGCTCTAAAAAGAAAAAAAAATTTTAAGTCATTTTTCACTTCAAAAAAGCAAAATAAATTGATTCAATCTATTACAGTTAATTTACAAGGTATAGATATCTGAATATAGAACTAAATAGAAAAAGTGAAGACAATTTTTCTGAGTAGTTACTGGTAAATTACTAAAATAAAACAAAGGTCTTTACTGTTTATACAGCTGACCCTAAAGTTGGGCTCCCACCCACTGCACAGTTGAAGAAAATCCACACAAAACTTTGTAACAGTCTGTGGTCCCACATCCATGAATACTATCAAGCACAGATTGTGCAGAACCACAGTTCATATTTAGTGCAAAAAATCTGCATATAAGACCTATGCAGTTCAAACTCCTGTCGTTCTAATGTCCAACTATATATGAAACTCCAAATATATCACCTATCCTTCCTCTTGCAAAACAGACAATCAGATCTTTTTCAGTTGCAACTATATTAAATATTAAAATAACCTTACTCATATTGAGAAGTTAACTTATAAATTTGAAGGGGAAAAACTACCATATTTTTATTGTAAGTAAATCCAGTAGGAAGTACAATTTTTTTAAAAAAGCACAAGGTAATGTTAGCAAAGTTATATACACCTACTGAAAATTTTCTTCCTAAATTAGCTGTTTCTCACACTATTTCTCAGTCCTGGGCCACACACTGAAAATCTATCATGTTGCAAAGCTAACGATGCTGTGCTATTTTCTCCCCTTTGACACACGCCATGGACTCTTTAACATACCATTTATTTTCAGTCCAGGGACTGAAAACAAAATTAAATTGGTAGTACATTAGCCAATACATTTAGTCACTATTAATTTAAAAACCCATTCAATACATACCCTTCATAGAGTGACCATTTCATCTCTATCCTCTAGAGGGTTACCCTTTATATCAGAGTACCAATTTCACCGGATTCTGCCAGGTAACTGCTTAGAGAGTTAAAGCTTAAAATAAAAACCCATCTATGTAACATTGGAAAAATACTGCTTTTCTCACACATAAACTCAAACTCCTGTCTAATCTGCATTCCTTACAGTATCTCACATAGCAGGTACAGAGCATTAATTTGCTCAAAAAGTAATTCATTCTTCCTGCACACAAAGGCTACTTCATACAAGTCATTAAAGACTAGCAACAAAATCAGTTCATTAAATGACCTATGAAAGAATGACATAAAAATGCTCATGCAATATTCACTCATGACCTCCAGAATGAGATTAATTACATCATTCCTCTTACAGGAATCACAAGCAAGTCAACACTGTTGTAGAGATTAATGCTAAGAGACTCTAAGGGAATTAACCACTTACCTATCTGGATTCACTAAGATTCCCTATTTTATATCTTACTGATATTTATGCTTTTGGCATGAAAAAAGCATAAAGATGAGGATCACTCCTGCTGCTGCTGAATCACTTCAGTCGTGTCCGACTTTGTGCGACCCCATAGATGGCAGCCCACCAGGATGTCCCTGTGGTTGCCATTTCCTTCTCCAATGCATGAAAGGGAAAAGTGAAAGTGAAGTCGCTCAGTCGTGTCCAACCCTCAGCAACCCCATGGACTGCAGCCTTCCAGGCTCGTCCATCCATGGGATTTTCCAGGCAAGAGTACTGGAGTGGGGTGCCATTGCCTTCTCAGGAGGATCACTCCTATCATCATATAAATACGGTTCTATGTTCCAAGCACATGTAACAAAACTCTAACTAGAATTCATGAAATTTTGTTTTGAATAACTAATTTTTTAAAAAGCAACTTGTTTACTATTTAATTTTTAAAACATTACCAAAAGAAACTTAAAATGGGCAAAAGCATATTCTTTCTTACACAATTCAAAAAGCAGATAGTTAACACAATTAATTTTGTGATAGATTCAAAGGTTGTTCTATAATATTCCCATTTTCAACAAAGTTAATCAGAAAAGTGTAACGTCTGAGAATTCGAATGTGCTGTCAACATTCCAACAAGCCACAAAGGGCTGTTGCAGCAGGTCTTGGGAATCAGGCAATTCGAGTAAGCACCTGATGGGTGATGGGGAAATGCCTTGGCCAACTAGCTGCATTTTAAGTTCCCTGGGCTCCAGTAGCTGCTTGTCCTCTTCACCAGTCAAGGTGAGTTAGTTTTTCCATCCACATTCGGAACTTCTCTGTCTGCCTCTGCATCTTGGAATAACAGCTCATGACCTCTTCTAGGACACTGCCTATAACATTTCTAACACACACAGCACCCCTGCCAAGTAATCCTAAAACTTCGCTGGGCGCTCCTTCAGATCCGCCAGTATGACTGAAGTCAGTTTTAAAGGCAGTGAGGCCATTTGATAAAACGTCATTAAATCAGAAAATTGTATTTTTATGAAGACATGCTTATTCAGGAAAATGACTTAAGCATTACCAAGAACAGGCAAATAGATTCAGCAATGACAAGGAGCACTTAATTAACCAAACACAAGTAATTCTGAGAAAAATAACATGACACTACCCTTTTTTCATAGCTTCACTGAATCTGCCTAGGATTTTATATTTTGTACTATACAACTAACTACTCAAGTTTGAAAGTATCAGTAGCTTTCAAACTTGCTAAACATAAAGACCTGGAATGGTATAACAAACACCAAAACGTAGGCAGCTCCCAGGCATAGGTTTGTTTTAAGCCCCCTGGGTGATTCCAGTGTACAACCCTGACTGAGTATCACTGTATCCCTGAATATTTTCACACCATGACTTTAAAATTCTAAAAGGTGTTTTAACAGCTGACCATAATAAGTCAATATAAATAATTCTGTTAATTGATTTTCATCAACTACTCTTATGTTAAAAAAAATTGTTTTCCTTATGGAAAAACCACATAAAGGATATACAAAATCCATGTATACTGCTGTGTAATATTTTTGATAAACCCTGGTTTATGCAAGGTACTAAAACATATATCTCAAAAAAAAAAAGTTTTGTGGTTAAGTTTTGGATATACAAATCATATTCTGCTCTTTTGGAGAGCACATTAATGGCTCTGAGTTGTCCTGCAGTAGACAAATCTGTTTCCACATGATCCAGCACTTTTCAAATGTGTGAACAGTGTACACCTATTAATATCAAGTAGAACAGTGGTTTCAGAGGATTCCAGTTTTAGGATATGCTCTTCTATATACAGTGTTTTATCCTTGAACTAGGCCAGATTAGTTTTGGTTTGGGTCCCAAATACTTTGGGTTTCTAGTAAAACTAATTATACTGAACTCTTTTCTTCAGGTAACTATTAAAAATGTTACCTCCTCAGATCACTCTTGCCTATGCTACCTAATATAGCTATTCTACCCCATCTCTAGTTCATTTTTATCTGAACTCTTATATCTTGCTTTATTATTATTCATAATGTATATTCCTACTTGACAGCATATGATGAATTCATTTATTATCTGTCTCCTCAAAAAAGATGATGTTCCACGAGGGCAGACATGTTTCATTCACTGTTGCATTCCCAATGCCGCATAGCAGGTGTCCAAACTTTGCTGAATGAATGAATGATGGAATCAATCAAGCTTGGCCTTATACCATCTACCTATATCAAGAAGTCTTAATAAAGAACTGCCCCCATGAAATGCTCTATTATATTTATCCCAGAATATTTCTGAAAATACAGTTTACTTTATCTCATAGTGGCTTTTTATGAATAGGCAAAAGAAAAGTTTCCCAGGTCTCGGTATCAAGAAATGCAGTGTTTCTGCTATATTAAGAGAACTGCTTATATCATGCCACCTCACCTCTACTCAATGCCTAAAAGGCTACAGGACAAACTTTGAGCCCAATTCTACCTAGCAAATAAAAACTTCATCAAGTTTATTGTTACCAACTTTTCCCTCTAACTTCATTTTATTCCTCCACCCGATTACTCCATTCCATGCCCTCTCTCCACATTAAAAAAAAAAAAACACCTTATTTATAAGTAAACGTCTTCAAGAAGGACATACCTTTCCCCAAAGTATAACACATTCAGCTTATGGAGAAACTAAAAGGAGTTTGAAGTATATTAAACTTTCTTTAAACAGTTTATATCCATTATAAGTGCTGGGTAAACTGTAGTGTACAGGACAGGAATTTATACAACTACTTTGATGTTTCAGATTCTGGTGCTGCTTATTTTTCAGTATTTAAAAGCTGAATTCAACAAAATGGTATGAGAACACTTGTGCTAAGGACAGCGAGATAAGATGCAGCCTTATAAAGATGACTACCAGCAAAACGCACTAAAAGCAAAGACATTTTAAAGTCTAAAAAGACGACGCAATTACACATGTCAAAACAAACAGGATGTACAATACCGAGTATGAACCGTAACATATAAACCACGGGCCCTGAGTGATGACGTGTCAGTCTAGGCACAAACGTCCCGTTTTGTGCAGGTGCTGCTAGTGGAGGAGGCTGCACGCAGGTGAGAAGGGGAATAAATGGGAAATCTCCTTACCTTCCGTTTTATTCTGCTGTGAACCTACAATTGCTCTGAAAACTACATCTAAAAAAAGAAAACCAACCAGGGACCATATTCTCATCTTAAACACACATATGTCCTTTTAACACTAAAATATATCCTACTTTGAGAAAGACATATCAAAAGCAAAGTTTATGCTTTTGCATACACGAAGTTTTTAAGGGCACTCACCTAAGGAAATAAATTAGGAAGAACAGGCTGAAAACAATACCTCGGTGCTTTAACATTAGAGATTGTCAAAGAATATTCACCAGTAACATTTCAAAGCTTCTAAATTTAAGGTAACATTATCTGGACACTGTAGTATTGAGGAGATCACATTTAAACAATGCATGCTTTTAATAAAATCACTTAAATGGATAAAAATTTATAATTGCTCATGTTTGCTAATTTATAAAGACTGTGCTGTGGTTTTTATAATTAAGAACATTTTAAAAAACGAGACTCTACTGTTCAGAACTTAACTGAAGCAGACTACAATGATTTTTAGCTATGGGAGACTTCACATATCACTGCTTAACTGACTGAGTAGTTCTCAGTCTGGCTGCCCAATGTCATCACCAGGGAGTTTAAAAATGCTGGTACCTTTATGCTAAGTGAAATAAGTCAGAGAAAGACAAATATTGCACGATCACACTTGCATGTGCAATCTTAAGAAAACCAAACTATAAAAGCACAAGAGTAGTTTGGTGGAGAGTACAGAGTGCAGCAAGAATGAGTTAAGGTGATCAAAGGGGACGGACTCCCAGTTGTATAAGACTAAGTTCTAGGGATTTAATACACCATAGTGACTATAGTTAACAATACTACATCATATATTTGAAAGAAGACAACTTCCTAATACATAAATTGTAAGTATGCAAATAAGAGGTGTGTTAGCTAATCCTATGCTAATAAATTTCACAATATATACATTCAGGAGAAGGGGACAACAGAGAATGAGATGGTTGGATGGCATCACTGACTCAATGGACCTAAGTCTGAGCAAGCTTGGGGAGTTGATGATGGACAAGGAAGCCTGGCGTGCTGCAGTCCATGGGGTCACAAAGAGTCGGACAAGACTGAGAGACTGAACTGAACTGACATTTATTAAATCAATACCTTATATACCTTAAATTTATACAATGTCATATGTCAATTATGTTTCCAAAAAGCTGGGGAGAAAATGCTGATGCCTGGGTCAGATCCAGAGATTCTGATTTAACAAGTCTGGAATGGAGCCTGGGCATTGTAAGTTTTAAGTGCTCCCCACTCAAGTGATTCTAACACACAGCCAGACTGAAAACTGCACAAGATACTACGTTCTTTGTTTGCATTTACTAATCACTGCTTTCAGGCAGTTTTCACCTGATTACACAGTCTTGGTATTTTGTTATCAATGTATTTAATGAGTCTCCTAAACAGCTGCCAAAATACAATCAGATTTTAAATTATGGCCATGGGGCTTTCAGTCACCTCATATTCAAACAGGAAACAGGTTACAGGATTCCCAACCTGGGTTTGGGGTCTCATCTTCCACTGCAAGTCCCTACAGCTTAAATTAATAATAAAATTTTTCAAGTAATTCATCCCTCAGTAGGTTACAAACCCTTACAAATCAATTTTAAACAAAAGTGTAGCAAGAGGAAAATGTGCAAAGAACATGAATAGATTGTTTACCAAAAGAATACAAATGGCCAGTATGATTTTTCAACTTCATTAGTGATCAAAGAAATACAAATTAATGCCAAGATACAATCCTTTCATCAAACCAGCAACATTTTCATAAACACTCAAAAAAGAGAAAATAATGCAACCAACACTTAAGCTCCTGGATAAAATAAACTCAATAAAGTCTTAAAGAGTAGTTTGGCAGTATGTGTTGAGAGACTTAAAAGTGTTCATACCCTTCTTCATAATAGCAAAAGCTAAAAACAGCCCAAAGGCCAACATTCGGGAAGTTATTTTATAGTTAGATAAATTATTCAAAATCCACACGTGGTTTTAGGGAGACCATTGTGTTTTGGTTAAATGTTCAAAATGCAATATTAGAGGGAAAGAAAAGTACACATAGTATGACCAATTCTCTTATCTATTATGGAAGGCGATACTCTTAAATGTTAACATAAACAGGATTTTAATCTTAGACTTCACATTTTTCTATTTTCAAATTTTTCTACGAAGGATTTACTACTTAAAGAAAAATTTTTTTCATTTCCAAGAGTTAAATGATCAGGCACAATAAGTCTCTACATAGGAAAAACTGTAAGCTAAAACTATAACTAATCATGAGGGATTTCACTGTATAAATAATTGTGGTGAGTTGTGAATGCTGAGATCCTAGCTTCTGGAGGGCTGAGCTGCTCCAGCCTGACCACAAAGGATTAAGGACTCAGATGATCTTAGGTGTCCTCTACAGCCTGACATTCTCCAAAATAGACCAATTAGATTTTCTAAATGCAAACCAACTGACCTTTACCTACCAAGATGGATACTATTTTTGAGCCTCAGTCCGAGTAGTCACTTACATGGTGCACTACTAAACTACACAAAAGTAGGTCATTATAGCCAAGATAAGATGAAGCTACAGGCTTTCCAGGTGGCACAGTGGTAAAGAATCTGCCTGACAACGTAGGAGACAGAGAAGACATGGGTTTGATCCCCGGGTTGGGAAGATCCCCTGGAGTAGGAAATGGCAACCCACTCCAGTATTCTTGCCTGGAAAACACCATGGACAGAAGAGTCTGGTGGGCTATAGTCCATGGGGTCGCAAAGAGTCAGACACAAGTGACCAACTGAGCACACACACACAAGATAAAGCTACTGTGAGGTTTATTGTATACTAAATATTTACGAAAAACATGTCACTGGAAAAACTTTTCTCTGCTGCCCACCCTCAATGATGCACACAAGCTGCTCTATTCAGAGAATTTATGAATTGAAGTCTGATGTCTGTTACTCACATTCACTAAAATAAAAATATCCTGGGGGAGTTCCACGGCCATCCAGTGGTTAGGACTCCATCCTTTCAATGCCAAAGATTTGCATTCAATCTCTGATCAAGGAACTAAAATCCCACAAGCCATGTGGCACAGCCAAAACAAAACAAAAAACAAAAATTCCCTGCGAGAGCAGACTTTATATATCTAGTTTCAAAGTGATTTTACAGAAAAACTGATGTCTCTCACAACCCGTGAAGAAGTAACGCTCCAATAATAAAACTGCAAAGGATGATTAATAATATAAAAAGATCATCTATAAATGAGATACTCAATAAAAACCTTGAAAACTCAAAACCACCATACACTATTTTCACATTAATATCCACTATGAAACACTCTATTTTTGCTCATCTCTAAATCCCCCAAATGAAAGAACTGCCAGAGTTATCTTGATATGATACTTCCAGATTCTTAAAAGAGAAATATATCAATAGTTTTGAAAACTTCAAGGAGAGAATGACCTAGTGTGGATACAAAGCTGCCTGTCAGCTAAATGCTAACTAAGACAACAAAACCACTTTGTAAACATCTGTGATCCAAATATCAAACTCAATTATTATGCATCACCAGGTACTATGTAAGTCTGCAACATTATTTTCACTCTTTAAAAGAAAATGCATTAATTGTTAAATTGTTTGGCGTAAGTTAACATTTAGCATAATTCCTTCAGTGTTTAAACTGCTGCCAAACAAAGTTTATAAAGCACTTCTGAACTACTAAAATTATTTGCATCTTAATGAAAGTGTAAAGCAAGAATATCAGTTTTTATTCTCCCTCTTCGTTTCCATTCTGTATAAATCGAGCATTCAAATTCCAGATCCCAAGAGATTCATTGTTAGACATGTCCAGTTTAAGTTCACCTGAATGTCCACAGTGCTGCACTCATGTTTCAAGTCAGCTCACAATTTATCCTACCTTTACAATCTATGTGACTTTTCAGCAACTGCCTTGCAATTAGGGCAGAGTGAATCCCTCCTGCCCCAAAGTTATAATGTGACTCAAGAAAATGAGGTACACATAATTATGACAACAGAAAAGGCCAACGTCAAAATTTTTCAGGGATAACAATGTGGATAGTTGAAATGAACTTCCTAATATTTAAACTTAAGCTGTTCTATCTTTGTCACTTTGCATAATTCTAGGAAAGACCATTCATAGCTGCTCATGCATACAGCATCTTCAGAAACTGTGGTGTGCAGCCCAGATAGTCATAGAGTGGCCCTGCACCTTACCTACCATCTGGTTCTCCATGATTACTCTACATAGTCTGAAAACTCTACATATTTTCAAAACAAACTAAATTATAGATACAGATAATTTACTTTGGTGTTTTGGTTGGTATACAATTCAGAACAGACAAGAAATAGATGACTGGCATTTTAGAAGTTTTAGATACTGGTCAAGGTAGTCAATTAGCAGAGGGGTTTGGAAAACATGAACAAAGCACACCTAATCTATATAAGCCCAACAGGGAGAACATCCTTGAAGGTATTTCTCATGCTATCTCTACAATGGGGTCTATCTTCAAAGAGAATTTTTGCTCACCCACCTTCTCCGTTTCCATAAAAAGACAAAGAAGCATTGGGCAGTTACATAAAAATCTGTTTAGTGAGTGGAATTAAGCACTGTATCAAGAGATCCATTATGATCATGAGTAGTAGATTAGTACAGGACCTAAGAATGCATAAACGACTGTATGGTTGTTAATAGGCTTTCCTTAAAACACTAAATATAAAATTTAAATATACCTGCCTTAAAACAACCCTAATGTCTGCTTCTCTCATGCAGTCAACTGCTGGGCTTCAATTAAACCCTCTCTCCCAGTAATTAATTCAATAGATATTAAAACAGTAAGCATGTCCAACAATTGTTAGGAACACATTTAATATACTATATGAATGATACTTTTATTGTAAGTTGAATACCTATAAAATCGTTCTTGTTACTGAGTTTCTGTAAGTTTGGTTAGTTATAGATTTAATTAACCAATATGATTTTTCTTGAAATATTCTTCGTATATCAGCAATATGCTGATGTATAGAATCAGAAACCTTTCAAAAAACTAGGAGAAAAAAAGTCACCCATAAAACTTTGAAAACCAAAACTTCCCCCTCTTTACCATAGCAACAAATAACACTGCCATGATCTATTACATGCTGACTACTTTACAGAATGTTCCTAATCGAAAGTCTCTTCAACAATGAGAATTCACCCAATTAAGGACAGTTCAGATCTTATTTTTCTTCCAGTAGAAAATCTCAAGACTGCCTTCATAGTACACAGTATCAGACAAAGTAATATAGAGAAAGCCGATTATGTCAAACATGTAATAAATTACAGACTCATATCAATGAGAGCTGGAACAGTGGATTTCTACTGAACTTTTTAAACTTGGGGGTGTTGAGGGGGAAATTTTGCAAAAAACATTCTTTTCAAATGCAAGTGACAACAAGCTAATCATGCACTGAATGAGGGAGAAGGGGAATACATAAAACTACTGTTTTAGCAGGAACAGTTATTAGAAACCTTTAACAAAAGATAGAACATGTTATTTCAGACACCATCAGCTTGAGTGCAGTGGCTATATAATAAAGCAAGGTGCCTATTCCTGAGGAATATGTACTTGGTAATAACACTGAACAGTGAGTATTAGATCTAAGCAGTGCTAGAAAGGCAATGATGGGAGTTCAGGTAGTGGGTTACAGAGAAAGACTTGTGAGAAATTCCATTCTTTAAAAATAATCTTGTCCCTATCATTAATTTTTTTTTTTTTTTTTTTCGGGCTGATGTGCTAAAGTGCACTAGAAACCTCAGAACAGATTTTTAAATTGGCGTGTCTTGTTAACACACTGCAGTCTTCAAATTTACATAGAGCTGCAGGTCTCCTGGATTTTTTTCAAGTGTCACTCATCTAACTGAGCCCAAGAGCTGAGAAATGCCATGAGGTGCTCTACAGTCAGTTTAAAAAACATCCTCTACCTGGTATCTCTGCAGTGATTGTCTTGCTGCTCCCTGAAACCTCTTCATCATCATCTGATGAGCTCGTGCTTGAGTCACAAGTCAGGTCACTATCACTGGTACTACTGTCCTGCAACAGGTTATACTTCTTCCGTGCAGCAGCCTCCCGTTTCTGCCTCAGTAGCCTGATTCTCTCCTTGTGCTTTTGGCTCCGATGACCTTTAACCTTGGCAACTCGGCCATTCTGTTTATCACTGGATTGCCGGTTTTTCTTGGCAGCCATGGTGGATGTTTCACTTTCAGATCGTGACCGGCGAGACTTACGCCCAACTGTGGCACCAGACACTCCGGAAGGGTCTCCTTCTACCGCTGTTTCTGCCTGGGAGGGTTCATTCTCCTCTGCAGAAGACAATGTATCTGAATCGGCCAGGTGGCCGCTAGAGGAAGGGGAAAGCATACAGTGGTTAGAGGAATCACTCTCGTAAACTCGGCCAGTTGTCGGCTTGTCACTCTCTGTGGATGCTAACTGAGACTCAGAAGAGTCCCTTCTCAGTTCCATCAACAAGCAGGGCATTGAAGAAAGAACTGTAGAATCCACCACACCATCTTTTGGAACTTGAGATTCCAGTTCCACAGATCCATCTTCCTCCTTAGCTGTCTCTTGTTCAGATGTTTTTGGTGGCACTTCAGACTCAATAAGTTCTTCAACTTTTCCCACTGCCTCCTCCATCTTCATTTCAGATTTTCGAGTTAATTCATGGAGCAGTCTAGGAAACTATGTCAAAGATGTAACAGGAAACCAACCTGTACAAAAACACACAAAAATCAATAAACAGAAATGGCAGATCACTGAATCAACATAACATTCCTACCTTTCTAAGTGGATAGTAAAAGTAGCCATCATATGGGCCTTTAAAATATATGTATCTATTAATTGCTCGAACAAGTCAAATTCAAAGGACTTAATGCAACCAAATACTGGCATACATGGCTACTAAAAATGGCACAATATTAATCTTCTATTACTCAACTTGCAAGGCCAGCAAGCAACCAAACAAGTATTCTCAACTTTAAAACTTTATTTAAAGTGTTCAAGAAAAGGATCCTCAAAACTTTGATATAGGTAGCACACATTTTTAACTAATATAAATGCTTCAAAAAATTGATCTAGAACAAGTTAACTGGAATGATTACTTTTATGTTCCAACCTTCAAAGAAAAGAAGCAAGGGAGAGAGCTACAGGGGAGTGACATCAAATGCACATCTTCGTTAAAGGGAAAAAACCCATCAATTACGTGCATCTGACAAGTGAACAAAAATAATTATGTGATCAAAGCTGTCTGCCATTTTGCTCAATAGGAGCTGCTCTAGACAGGCATTAAGCCGAAAAACCTCAATCTGTTGTTTCATCTGTTCTTCCTAGTTCCCGTAAACCTTTCATCACACCCAAAGTCTAGTCTATGTTTTGTTTCATAAACAATAGCCACTAAATACAGATAAACTACTTTGTGAACCCAGAAAACCTAATACTCTCTATTTTAAGAATGACTTAAAGGGTTTAAAAGAAAACACCCTACACACGCATTATCCACCTCCTATGCTAGCTTCAGAACCTAATATCTTTCCCCCACTGTGTGTGCTACAACTCCACTTACTCATAAGAGAAACAGGACATAATCTTTAACCACGAGAGTTGTGACCAATACAGCACGAAGTTCATTAACTGGTAGTTTTTAAGAGAATGCTAACAATGTATAAGGCAAGTAGTATGTCACCCTGAACAACTGATGATAAAGAAGGCAATTATCATAATGTCCCACAAGTCACAGAGAGACACAAACCTTAAGCTACATGGTGTTAGTAAAGGTTCAATAAGACGTCATTCCATCGAGTTCCCTTGATAGTTCACTATGTGGCAGACAGCAGCAGGAGGATAACTGAAAAACCCTTTCATTGATCTAATATGACAAAGTCTACTTTTTGCTTACTATAAACATATAAACATAAATGTTCTACTATCTGTTACTTTTCTCCCCGCTCAGGTCCTGTTCTTAGCTGCTGACAACACGGGCATTCTGCGGCTTCCCTGGTAAAGAATCCACCTACCAAAACAGGAGACACGGGTTCAACTCCCGATCCAGGAAGATCCCACGTGCTACAGAGTAACTAAGCCCAAAGCACCACAACTACTGAGCCTGGGCTTTAGAGCCCAGGAGCTGCAACTACTGAGCCCTCGCGCCACAACTTCTGGAACCCACAGGCCCTTGAGCCCGTGCTCTGCAACAAGAGAAGCCACCACGAGGAGAAGCCTACGCACTCCAACTAGAGTAGCCTCAGCTCGCCACAACTAGACAGCCCGAGCAGCAAAGACCCAGCACAGCCAAGGAAATAAAGAAAACAAGCCTTACACATTCACGAAAATCAGAACATTCACGACCACTGGGAACATTTATAAATTAAAAATCCCATGAGACTTCCCTGGCAGTTCAGTGGTTAAGACTCCACACATTTCCATTCCAGGGGGCCCAGGTTCGATCCCTAGTTGGGAAACCAAGATCCCACATGCCACAACCAAAACAAAAAAGTATAAATATATCTGTATCATAATTAATTTTTGAGCTGAAAGAAAAATAGCATAAACGTCTTTGCAAACACCACTCCAAAAGGAATGTAACACCACTGAAAGCCAACAGAGGGAGTAAAAGTTAAATTAACAAACTGCCAGTGTCCTGAATGAAGCATGCTGACAGAAAAGAGAAAAAAAAAAAACCAAGAAATAAAATATTTATAGATATGCAATATCCTCTGGTAAGAGGAATAAAACAAGGTTTTCTAACTGAATAAACATGAGAGTTGACTCTTCTGCAGATTATAAAGTTATATACTCTAGAATAAAATTCTTCTTAAATATCAGAAAAGACACTAAAATGAAAAATAAATCTGTTAAAATGATCTTTAAAACTCTTGCTTCTTCAAGCAAATAAATTATGTGGATAGCACAAATAAATATAGACTGTTTCTCCTTGTAAGAAAACATAACAATTATCAATGTCTTTCAATATGATACATCAACCTTTCAAGTTCCTTAAATTTTAAGTATTGAGATTTACAGTGGCTTCTGTTTCCTAAAAAAGCAACCAGTATTGCAGGCGAAACCACTTAAATATGTCCATATTAATCACAAACACTGGCATCAACCATAAATAGAACATCATGGTATGCCCATATGATGTGGCCATAAAGGATAAAAAAATTCTCTATACACTAATATGGAGCACTTTCTAATACATAACATTAAATGAAAAAAGATACATTATACCATTAGTGTAAAATGAACAAAATTATATGAGTTTGTCTGTACACACACAGAAATCTCTGGAAGGACTGTAAAGAGAGTAACACCAGCTGCGCTGGCAAGGAAAGAGAGTGACTGAGGCACAGGAGTCAAAGACTTTTTGCTGTCCAAGAGTTTTGTACCTCTTGAATTTTGTATCCCATACAACTCTACTCAAAACTCCATTCTAACATAAAAGTCTACTGAAAGTCTTCTGAAGGAAAAAAGGACTGGTGTTTTTTCTGCTCAGGACACCAATTACTATTTAGGTCAAATTTAGTCAGTTAATTCTATTAGAAGTTCTCTCCATAGTGGAATTTGGTTGTAATTCATAAAACAAGGAAAAAAGTAACACAAAGTAGAAATAAAAACTCTAACAAAATTCTCTGCAATGGAATAAAGATGAAGTATCCAAAACACCAGGGGAAAAGATGTCATATGCACATATTAATCCTCCCAAACAGATTATTTACTGCATATATGGTTTTCAATCAGGGGGGAAAAAGTGGGATTTTCCTGGTAGAGGCAGTCAAATGTAGCTGGCAGTAGAAATGATAAAATTATCAAATGGGAGTTGCATCTTTGAGATAAAAGACTCTCAACCCTCTAGTTTAATGTTCAGAGGGTTTTTCAGTGAATGTACATTCAAGTATGAAATCCACAACAATTAGCATTTATCCTATTAGAACAGCATTCCCACCCCCCATGCTATTCTTCCCTCCCATCTAAAGGTAATCAATCCCCTTCTGTGTATATGTATATATGTATACACTGTAAATGTTATTACAACCTGCTGCTGCTGCTGCTAAGTCACTTCAGTCGTATCCGACTCTGTGCAACCCCACAGACGGGAGCCCACCAGGCTCTCCGTCCCTGGGATTCTCCAGGCAAGAACACTGGAGTGGGTTGCCATTTCCTTCTCCAATGCACGAAAGTGAAAAGTGAAAGTGAAGTTGCTCAGTCGTGTCCGACTCCTAGCGACCCCATGGACTGCAGTCTACCAGGCCCCTCCGTCCATGGGATTTTCCAGGCAAGAGTACTGGAGTGGGTTGCCATTGCCTTCTCCTATCCCCTATCCCCTCTCATCTCTCTAGAACCTTACATTATGATTATTCCTTGGCACTTATCAACCTCTCACACTCAACTAGACCATCTGTTCATTCATTCACTCACTCATTCATTAAAAAAATAAGTAATCTACTTCTGCCTATCACTTCAACCTCACATCTCCCATCTCCTCCTCCAGGGACTCTTCTCTTCTTTCACATCCAACTATTAACAGAGCTGTCCAAACTTTTTCCTCTATTTTCTTACCTCTCACATTCCCTCTCCAACCAAATCTCACCTGACATCTGCTTCTATCAAACCAGTAACAGTTCTTCCCAAGATCATGAATGACCCCCATATCTCTGAATCCGACACAGATCTAACCTAATGTCTAAGCATCATTCTACGCCTCACCACTCTCTTCTCCTGAAACTGTGCTTCTTTGGCTTCAGGTTTCCCTATCTTACTTCTGGCTGCTCTTTCCCGGCCTGCTTTGTAAGGTTAACCTCCTCTAACGCATCCCGCAGTCATTAGCCCCGGGGCTGGTCTTCTTCCCGCCCACCAAAGTGAGCTACCCTCCACTCAGTTTCCACTCATAATCTTGTTTTTCCATCTTAGACTTTCTCTGAACTCTATTCCAGTCTTCTCAAGCATCCACTTGACATTTAGATTCACAAAGAGAATCAGTTCACCGTAACCCATCTCTTTACTACCCTACTCTGCTCCTTCTCTAGCCTTCCCCAGCTCAGTCAACAGCACTACTACTATCTCAGCTGCTTATGTAAAAAACCTGAGGGTTATCCTCGACAGTGCCTTCTCCTTTATTCACTGCATCCCATCACTCACTAATTTCTATCAACCCTGCATCCTCAGATTACTAGTTTGTCCACTACTCTCTGTCTCCACTGTTAACCACTCTAAACACAATCGCTACCATTTATTTTTCAATGGGATGATTGACAATCAACTCTTGACTCTGTATTCAGTCTTGCTCCTACCCACCAACCTATTTTTCATACAGCAGGCAGAACAGTATCTATACAAGGCAAATTTGACATGCTTATATGGGAAAGTTTTTACTTTTTTTATATTTCACATACTTTCTATAAATATTTTAAAAATATACTGTAAGGTTGGGGTGGCAAGATGGGGTGGGAAGGAGGGAGAGATAACCAAGAGGAGAGAGAAGTTAAAGGCAACCTGAGCTTTGCTGATGCTTTTCTCTCCCCCTTTAAAAGAACTGTATGCAATTTCAAAACCTAGCTGTCAATTTTGGACAATGAAAATGTAGCATTTTATTAGTCTTATACTAATTAAGAAAGTAAAACAAAAGAAGATGAGGACAGCTGGAAAAGTTAAAGCATGGAAAGGTCCGCTCTGAGGAGACAGTGAAGTGATAAGCATCAGAGTGAATAAGGGGCTTCCCTGGTGGTCTAGTGGTTAGGAGTCCACCAGCCAATGCAAGGGACACAGATTTGATCCCTGGTCCACGAGGATCCCACATGCCGCAGAGCAACTAGCCCCATGTGCCACAACTACGCGGTCAGTGCTCTGGAGCCCAAGAGGCGAGACTACTAAAGCCCACACAATCTAGGGCCCACGCTCCACAGCAGGAGGAGCCACCGCCAAAAGAAGCCTGCACGCTAGAGGAGCCCCGCTGCTTACAGCAACAAGAGAAAGCCCTCGCACAGCAACGAAGACCCATCACAGCCAAAAATAAACAGATCTTTTTTAAAAAACAAGTAAATGAGGCTACTAGGAAAATCTGGAGGGAGTTTGTATTATAACAGACCTCAGCAAAGCATAATACAAGGTGAAAAAGAAAGCAGGTTTGGGGGTTTGTGAAAAATGGAAAAGGGTTTAACACATGCTACAGAAAATCTGACAAAATAAAACTGCTAAGTACAATGATTTATATAGCGTGAAAGAGAATTCACAATACTCATTTTCTAGAAACCATTAACACAAACAAGCTAAAATGTGATTGTTCTTCCCTACTCAAAACCTCTGTCAAAAAGACAAAAAAACCCTCTATTCATATCTCCAGTTTCATCTTGGGCCACTCACACCCTAGGTCTCTTCAGCCTAGAGAGAATGTCACAAAAACAGTTTTTTTTTTAGATTGCTGGCCTTTCCCACTCATTCTGTGCCTTACCTCTTGCTGGGTACTCTTTACACCTTATCAGAATAAATACTGCTTCCTTGGGGATAGCCAGGGGCACCTTACAGACTAATAAGATCCCTGGTACGTACACAAATTATATACTGATCATTCTTCAGGACACTTTGCTTAACTGTAGTTAACTAACTGTGTCACTGTTTAATGTCCATCCCCCATATATTAACAGCAAATTAAATAACCACCCCCACCAGCTGATTGTCCCTATGGTTAACAAGCAAAAGAGAACACAAGGCAAAAATTATGATCAAAACAAAAGGCGTCATTCTAGTCTTGCATGGCTCAAAGACAAACATAATGGGAATTTGTGGAACTTTTCTTCTGACTGCAAATTTCTCTAGGAAGTTGAAAGCAAGGTGGTTAGTAAGGATGAAACAAGGTGGTGGGGAGGCTGATCACAGGACTGGGGTGAAACAGCAGTGAGAAAGTCCAGAAACTAGGGGAGTATAGCATATGATCTCCAGACAATAAGGACCCACTTCACGGGCTGAAACCATGAATTTAAAGCACCATGAAAGCTCCAAGGTACACATGATGTGTCTTCTCCTTTCAAGTCCAACTGTGTAAGTCTAAACGCAGAGGGAGAAGTTGGATTTAACCAGAACTGTACTTTCACCAAGCAAGTAAAACTCAAGAAAAAGCAAGACTGTGTAAAATGTTATGATTTTAACGTTCTAACATTAAGAAGGTATAGGGTAGTGAAAATGCAGTGAACCTACAGAATGGACATGCCAGTGGAGTAAGGGTATACACTGAACTGGAAAGACGGAAGGTGTTAGTCCAAAAATACTGAAGGAAACTGAGATTACAGAAGGGTCGTGAGACTGGAGAAGGAAGTGGCAACCCACTCCAGCATTCTTGCCTAGAGAATCTCGCACACAGAGGAGCCTGATGGGCTGCTGTCCATAGGGTCGCCCAGAGTCAGACATGACTGAAGTGACATAGCATGCATGCATGCAACAAGACCTAAAACAGTGCTGCGATAGTGGCTCAGCTGGTAAAGAATCTGCCTGCAATGTGGGAGACCTAGGTTCGATCCCTGGTTTGGCAAAATCCCCTAGAGAAGGGAAAGGCTACCCACTCCAGTATTCTGGCCTGGAGAATTCCATGGACCATATAGTCCATGGGGTCACAAAGAGTCAAACACGATTGAGCAACTTTAAGACAATGGCACAGCCCAAGGACATGACATAAACTGATTAGAACTAACTAGGTCCAAGATGTAGTGGCGCGGCTGTGAAGAATCTGTTTGCCAAAGCAGGGGACTCAAGAGAGGTGGGTTTGATCCCTGAGTCAAGAAGATCTCCCGGAGTAGGAAAGGGTAACCCACTCCAGTATTTCTGCCTGGAAAATTCCACGGACAGAGGAGTCTGGTAGGCTACAGTTCACGGGGTGGCAAAGAGTAGGACACGACTGCGCACACACACATGGACTGCAGGCTGCCCGGGCTCCTCTGTCCATGGGGATTTCCCAGGCAAAAATACTGGAGTGGGTTGCCATTTCCTTCTCCAAGGGATCTTCATGACCCAGGGATCGAACCCACAACTCCTGCATCAGCAGGTGGACTCTTTACCACTGAGTCACCAGGAAAGCAGAACCCTCAGTATACACTCACCGTAACACATCAGCATGACAGATGACACACCCACAGGAGCCATGACAGTTCCAAGGCTTACCACAAAAGGTGCCCAATTCCTGGAAATGCCCACCCCTTTCCCAAAATGGCTACAATACTCTTCCCACTCATTAGCCTATGAAATTACCCACCCCTATAAAATCTTACAACCCCATACCCTGGTGCCTGCCTCTCTTGCCTTCTGAGATGGCCAACACTCATAAATCTTCTCTTTACTATGGCTCACTCTTGAATTCTTTCCTGCATCAAAGCCAAGAACCCACACTGGGCGGCCAACCCATGGACTCACATGAGACCTGGGAAGTAACCATCCTCTCGCACCTCACTATCCCGCAACAGTGCTACTCAAAGTGCTATCCCTGAATGACTGGCTGCAACGAGGGAACTGTAGACATTACGAAACTGATCAGAGGCTTATAGCAATTTGATACTGTCATGACAAACAAACAGCATTTTAATTTTCTAGTATCTGATTTTGAATATTTTACCCCCAAAATCCACCAATGATGGAATGGGAATAAAAATACAACAGACAGTTCAAGAAACATAGGTTATAGTATGACTATGGATAACTATGGATATAAGTGGCTGAAGTAGGGTAGAAAACAAAACCATTATGGGAACTGAGTGGGTAGTGTCAGAAGACTCATCCATGTGTATCCTGAAGTGGCCAAGAATTAAGACAAAAGTAATAATGGACAAAATGACACTAATCAAGGAACAAAAATCATTTCAATATAAAGGAGTCAGTGGCTAAAAGAACACAGCAGTATAGGGATAAATGAAAGAGAAAAATCATTTGAAAAGTGGCAATGAGGAACAAGTAGATCATCTACCCTCCTTCTCCAGACCAGAGGATAAGGGCCAAAGGAGAAAAAACACAGCCACCCCTTACAAGGTGAAGCAGTGCCTTCCCCTCTGGGGAAAGCCAGATTTCTATTAGTATCAGAAGGTAGAGGGCCCTAGGGCCCTCACGCCTAGAGCCAGAGTTCCACAAGAGAAGCCACAGTTTCTATCATGAACAGTATGAAAAGGCAAAAAGACACGACACTGAAAGATGAACCCCCCAGGTCACAAGGTATCCAATATGCTACTGGAGAAGAGCAGAGAAATAGCTCCAGAAAGAATGAAGAGGCTGAGCCAAAGCAGAAACTACGGCCACTTGTAAGTAAAGTCCAATGCTGTAAAGAATAATACTGCATAGGAACCTGGAATGTTAGGTCCATTAGTTAGGTTAGGTTAACTGAAATTCGCTCAGTCGTGTCCAAATCATTGCGACCCCATGGACTATATAGTTCATGAAATTCTCCAGGCCAGAATACTGGAGTGGGTAGCCTTTCTCTTCTCCAGGGGATCTTTCCAACCCAGGGATCGAACCCAGGTCTCCCACACTGCTGGCAGATTCTGTACCAGCTGAGCCACAAGCCACAAGTTAGGTCCATGAATCAAGGTAAAATGGAACCGGTCAAACAGGAGATGGCAAGAGTGAACATTGACATTTTAGGAATCAGTGAAATGGACAGGAATGGGCAAATTTAATTTAGAAGACCATTATATCTATTACTGTAGGCAAGAAACCCTTAGAAGAAATGGAGTAGCTCTCAGTCAACAAAACAGTCCAAAATGCAGTACTTGGCTGCAATATCAAAAATGACAGAATGATCTTGGTTCGTTTCCAAGGCAAAGCATTCAACATCACAGTAATCCAACTCTATGTCCCAACCACTGATGCCGGAGAAGATGAAGTTAACAGTTCCATGAAGACCTACAAGACCTTCTAGAACTAACACCAAAGAGATGTCCTTTTCATCACAGGGAACGGGAATGCAAAAGTAGGAAGTCAAGAGATACCTAGAGTAACAGGTAAGTTTGGCCTTGGAGTACAAAATGAAGCAAGGCAAAGGCTAACAGAATTTTGCCAAGAGAACGCACTGGTCATAGCAAACGCACTCTTCCAACAACACAAGAGACGACTCTACAAACGGACACCACCAGATGGTCAATACTGAGATCAGATGATTATATTCTTTGCAGCCAAAGATGGAAAAGCTTTATACAGTCAGCAAAAACAAGACCTGGAGCTGACTGTGGCTCAGATCATGAACTCTTTATCACAAAATTCAGATTTAAATTGAATAAAGTAGGAAAAACCACCAGGCCATTCAGGTATGACCTAAATCAAATCATTTATGATTGATTATACAGTGGAAGTGACAAATAGATTCAAAGAATTATATCTGATGGAGTACCTGAAGAACTATGGACAGAGAGGTTCATGACATTGTACAGGAGGGGGTGACCAAAACCATCCCCAAGAAGAAATGCAAAAAAGGCAAAATGGCCGTACGAGGAGGGCTTACAAGGAGAAGGAGAAAAGAAGTGAAAGGCAAAGGAGAAAGGGAAAGATATACCCATCTGAATGCAGTCTAAAGAGCAAGGAGAGATAAGAAAGCCTTCTTAAGTGAACAATGGAAAATCAATAGAATGGGAAAGAAGAGATCTCTTCAAGAAAATTAGAGATACCAAGGAACATTTGAGGCAAAGATGGGTACCAAAAAGGACAGAAACAGTAAGGACCTAACAGAAGCAGAAGAGATTAAGAAGAGGGGGCAAGAAGAACTGTACAAAAAAGGTCTTAACGACTCGGATAACCACGAAGCTGTGGTCACTCACCTAGAGCCAGATATCATGGAGTGTCAAGTCAACTGGGCCTTAGGAAGCATTATTACAAATAAAGCTAGTGGAGGTAATGGAATTCCAGTTGAGCTATTTCAAATACTAAAAGATGATGCTGTGAAAGTGCTGCACTCAATACACCACCGAATTTGGAAAACTCAGCAGTGGCCACAGGACTGGAAAAGGTTAGTTTTCATTCCAATCCCAAAAAAGGGCAATGTCAAAGAATGTTCAAACTACTGCACAATTGCACTCATTTCACATGTTAGCAAGGTAATGCTCAAAGCCTTTAAGCTAGGCTTCAGCAGTACATGAACCAAGAACTTCCATATGGTCAAACTGGATTTTAAAAAGGCAGAGGAACCAGAGATCAAATTACCAACATCAGCTGAATCATAAAAAAAGCAAGGGAATTCCAGAAAAACATCTACTTCTGCTTCACTGACTGCACTAAAGTCTTTGACTATGTGGATCACAACAAACTGTGTAAAATTCTTTAAAGAGATGGGAGTATCAGATCACCTTATCTGCCTCCTGAGAAACCTGTACACAGGTCAAGAAGAAACAGTTAGAACTGGACATAGAACAGACTGGTTCAAAATTGGGAAATGAGTGCATCAAGGCTGTATATTGTCACCCTCCTTATTTAACGTCTATGCAGAGTACATCATGTGAAATGCTGGGCTGAATGAAACACAAGCTGGAATCAGGACTGCTGGGAGAAATATCAATAACCTCAGACACTAGATGATACCATTTTAATGGCAGAAAGTGAAGAGGAACTAAAGAAGCTCTTGATGAAGGTCAAAGAGGAGAATGAAAAAGCTGGCTTAAAATTCAACATTCAAAACACTAAGATCATGGCATCTGGTCCCATCACTTCATGACAAATAGATGGGGAAAAACTGGAAACAGTAGCAGATTTTATTTTCTTGGGTTCCAAAATCACTGCAAAAGGTGACTACAGCCACAAAAAAGACAACTGCTCCTTAGAAGAAAAGCTATGACGAATCTAGACACAATATTAAAAAGCAGAGATATCACTCTGCCAACAAAGGTACAATCTAGTCAAAGCTATGATTTTTCCAGTAGTGATGTATGGATGTGAGAGCTGGACCATAAAGATGGCTGAGCACTGAAGAATTGATCCTCTCATACCATGGTGCAGAAGACTCTTCAGAGTCGCTTGGACTGCAAGATCAAACCAATCAATCCTAAAGGAAATCAGTCCTAAATATTCCTTGGAAGCACGGATGCTGAAGCTGAAACTCCAATGCTTTGACCACCTGATGTGAAGAGCCAACTTGTTGGAAAAGACCCTGATACTGGAAAAGATTGAGGCCAGGAGGAGAAGGGGCAACAGCGTATGAGATAAGTGGATGACTCATCTCTGACTCAATGGACGAGTCTGAGCAAACTTCAGGAGACAGTGAAGCCTGGTATGCTACAGTCCATGGGTTCGCAAAGAGTTGGACATGACTGATTGAACTGAAACAAACAAAAAAAAAGAAAACAAACAAACCCTACACTACAATCCCATGTTTATAAAGTGCAAAACTGGACAAACTGAAAAGACACGTCCCACATGGCTAGACAGATGTGCAGTTGTTGCTATTTAGTCACTCAGTCATGTTTGACTCTTTTACAACCCTATGGACTGTAGCCCGCCAGGCACCTCTGATCATGGGATTTTCCAGGCAGGAACAGTGGAGTGGATAGCCATTTCCTTCTCCAGGGGATCTTCCCAAACCAGGGATAGAACCTGCATCTCCTGCATTGGCAGACTGATTTTTTACCACTGAGCTACCAGGGAAGCACCTAGTTGTGTTTTAAGAAGCAAGGAAATGGTTACCAAAATGTCAAGTCAGTTGTTACTTCTGGGTGAGAGAGATGTGATGGATTATGAGTACACAGGGTTCCTAAGTATCATCAGGGCAAGACCTCTGGCTGTGGGCAAGCAAAAATGAAAGTTGCTGAGTTGTCTTAGACTCTTTGCGACCCCATGGACTATACATGGAATTCTCCAGGCCAGAATACTGGAGTGGGTAGCCTTTCCCTTCTCCAGGGGATCTTCCTGACCCAGGAACTGAACCGGGGTCTCCTCATGGAGACCAACCGAGCTATAAGGGAAGCCCATGGGCAAGTGGGGGTGGGGGTGGTCAGCAACTCTTCTCCCCAAAATGAAACTATAAAGCAAGACAAAATTGACAGAAGCAGCCAATTTCAGTGCTCTGGAAATCAGTCAAGAGCATACATAAAAGTGCTGATGCTTGAAAACCTGCAAAATTCTGATTAAGAATAGTGAAAATCTGTCTTGCCTGAGGCTGCTCCTGCTTCCCCCCCCCCCACCTCTAGCTCAGTAGGTTCTGCCTTATAGATAGGGGGCATGCCCTGAGGACCTGCCAGCTTGCACTAACAAAGGGGCCTCATTCAGTTTGGAGTGGATGGCCACACCTATGCCGGGGCACTGTAGGTGCAACTGCAATCTCAGCAGCAAGAAATCAGGGCAGTCATAGGTTCTACTAACCTAGGGATATAGTCACAAATGAGGTTCAGCATATTCTTGGCTGAGGCTGCGTGATAATGCAGAGGAGATGCCAAAGGGTCCAACAGAAAGTAAAAGCCCAGGCAGACTTGAAAATGGCCTGAACTTTAAAATGTGTTCCCCTATCCACATACAAGTCCATCAACAAAGAACAAAAATCCTTCCTGGAATGAGGTGTTTGAGCACAACTCTGTCCAAGCACTGACTGGCCAATAAGCTACACTAGAAAGGATACGAGCAACCAGGCTTAAAATTTTAAACAGGAAGAAAAGAAAAAGCAGAGACGTAAGCAACAACACACTGCAGGAGAGAAACATTTCACAAATTTACCCAGTTAGCTAAAAGAAGAAACAGCCATGTTTTCAAAGGGGAAAATAATCAGAATCCAAAATTGCTAAAGTATTATCTAAAATGTCCAGTTCTCAACAAAAAATTCAGAGACTTCCAAAGAAGCAGGAAATGTGCTCCATTCACAGGAGATAAAAAGTCACTAGAGGGAATTCCCTGGTGGTCCAGTGGTCAGGATTTGGCACTTTTACTGCCAGGGGCTCAGGCTGGATCCCTGGCTGGGGAACTGAGATCCTGCACGCCGCAAAGTGTGGCAAAAAAAAAAAAAAAAGTCACTAGAAAAATGAGTTTCCTCAGATGTTGGGCTTAGCAGACAAAGACTTCAAAAGAGTTATTTGAAATATGTTCAAAGAACTGAAGAAAAATATGCTTTAAAAATTACAGGAAAGTGGGCTTCCGTGGTGGTTCAGGGTTAAGGATTTGCCTGCCAATGCAGGAGATATGGGTTCAAACCCTGGTCTGGGAAAATCCCACATATTTCAGGGCAACTAAGCCCATGTGCCACAAGTACTGAAGCCCATGCGCCCAGAGCCATGCTCCACAACAAGAGAAGTCGCTGCAATGAGCCCATGCACTGCAACCAAGAGCAGCCCCCAAAGAGAGAGCTGCAACTCAAGAAAGCCTGCTCACAGCGAAGAAAGCCAAGCAAAGCCACAAACGATTTTTTAAATTACAGGGACATATGGTAACAATGATTCCACAAGTAAAGAATCTCAATAAAAAGATACAAATCAATAAAAGAAGAACTAAATGGACATTTTGCCCATTTGAAAGGAAAAATTCACAACAGCCGATTCAAGACGGAAGAAAAAGAATCAGGGAACATAATGAGAGCTCAATAGAAAGTATACAATCTTTAAAATTAAAAAATTAAAGAACAATGAAAAGAGCCTTAGAAATTTATGGGACAACATTAAGAATGCCAACATGTGTGCAATAAGAAAATCTTTTTAAAAATACAAGATTGTACAAACGACTGACTGTAACACTGTATTGCTAGGTTTATAACACACACAGATGTTATATGTATAAAAACAATAGCATAAAAAGGAGGGAAAAGACGGAGCTCTCCCTTACTGGAGAACTGTTTCTGTATTTTACTGGATGTAAGTATTAATCTGAAGTAGAATATGGTAAATGGAGATAAAGATGCAATTCCCAGAGTAGCCACTCGGAAAATAACTCCAAAACTATAGTTGAAAAACAACCCCTACCTCCAAAAAAAGCAGTAAAAGTAAATACAGAAGATCAACAACACACAAAAAACAAGCCATTAGAAAATAAATAACAAAATGGAAACAGTAAATCTAACCATATTAATAGTTACATTAAATATAAATGCCCTGAACACTTCAATCAACAGGCTGAGTTTGTCAGACTGGATAAAAAAGATCTAACTGTATGTAGTTTTCAAGAGACATATCTTAGATTCAAAAATAGACTAATTAAAAAAAAAAGAGTGGAAAAAGATCCACTAGCAAGGAGCAAACATAGGAAAGCTAAAACATATCAATATCAGACAAAATTGACTTTAAGAAATATTGCTAGAGACAAAGAGGAACACTTCACAATGATACAAAAGAAGTATCAGGAAAACATAAAAACTGCAAATGTATACATTACTTATAAATATGTGCACTTAACAAAGGTTCAAACTACATACAGCAAAAACTAACAGAATATGACGCTGTTGCAAAAGTAACTGTGGTTTTTGCATTATTGAAATTTGTCATTTGATACTGGAACACTTTCTTAAATACATGTGGTTGTGTTATCCATAATTGTAATACACATTTCTCGCCTTATGTTTTTTTGCTAATGACCTATTACTTGTTTATTTTGTAATTATTTTAGACTGTAAATGACAGACAAAAAGCAAATTTGAGCGATTTTCTTATTCGAGTTCAAATGGGTCGTAAAGCAATGGAGACAACTCTCATTATCAACAATGTATTTAGCCTAGGAACTGCTAAAGAACATACAATGCAGTGGGGTTCAAGAAGTTTTGCAAAGGAGACAAGAGTCTTAAAGATGAGGAGCACAGTGGCCAGCCATCAGAAGTTGACAATGACCAACTGAGAGCAATTATGGAAGCTAATCCTCTTACAACTACACAAGAAGCTGCCGAAGTGGATTTTATACAACAATCGGCATCAAACCACCTCAGTGGCTGGACCGAGAAGAAGCTTCAAAACATTTCCCAAAGCCAAACTTGCACCAAAAAAAGTTCATGGTCACTGTTTGATGATCTGCTGCTGGTCTGATCCACTACAGCTTTCTCAATCCCAGGGAAACCATTACATCTGAGAAGTATGCTCAGTAAATCAATGAGATGCACCAAAAACCACACCACCTGTAGCCAGCATTGGTCAACAGAAAGAGCCTGATTTTTCTCCATGACAACACCTGACCACAGGTCGCACAACCAATGAGTTAAAAGTTGAACGAATTAGGCTATGAAGTTTTGCCTCATCCGCCACATTCACTTGACCTCTCACCAACCACCTACCACTTCTTCAAGCATCTCGACAACTTTTTTGCAGGGAAAATGCTTCCAAAGCCAGCAGAGAGCAGAAAATGCTTTCCAAGAGTTCATTGAATCCTGAAACACAGTTTTTACGCTACAGGAATAAACAAACATTTCTCATTGGCAAAAATGTGTTGACTGTAATGGTTCCTACCTTGATTAACAAATATGCGTTTGAGCCAGTTATAATGACCTAAAATTCACAGTCTGAAACTATAATTACGTTGGCACCAACCCAATAGAAAGGAGATAACACAAATAGTTGCAGATGTCAATTCTCATTCTAAATGGATAAAACTAGACAGGAAATCAACAATAATATAGATTTTTTAACATTATTAACAAACTCAACCCATAAGACATACACAGAACACTACACTCCTTGGGTTGGTTAATGGCATATACAATTGGGTACAGGGTAACCATCCAAACTAAGATGCAGCCTATAAGAAAAGTAAAGAGACAAAAAAATCAACTATGGTTTGAGTTAGATAATGTTCATAGGAACACAAGTCTCAAAGGAAAAAAAACAGAAATACAAGAGGACATCATCAATATAAGCAGAGGTGATAGCTGAATATATCAGCTCACCCAGGAAGAAAACAGAGTGAACCCAAAAGAAATTCTACAGTCTTTTTAAAAATTGTGAGGTTCAAGATGGCAAAGTAGAAGGACGAGTGCTCACTTTCTCCTGCAAGAGCACCAAAATCACAACTAGTTGTTGAACAACCACCAAGACACTGGAATTTACCAAATAAAAGATATCCCATGTCCAAAAACAAAGACGAGGTGCAGTCAGACAGTAGGAAGGGCACAATCACGATAAACTCAAATCCCACTCCCGCCAGGTGGGTGACCCACAAACTGGAAAAAAAATACATACCAAAGAAGTTCTCCCACTGTTGTAAAGGTTCTGAATCCCACTTGAGGCTTCCCAGCTTGGGAATGTGACAAAGGGACTGGGAATCCCCAGGGAATCTGAACCCTGAAGACCAGCGGAATTTGATTACAAGACTTCCACAGGACTAGGGGAAACGGAGATTCCAGTCTTGGAGGACACAAACAAAACCTTTTTTGTTTTGCCAAGACCCAGAGGAAACGAGCAATGACCCCCAGAAGACTGAACCAAAACTACCCGCTAGTGCTGGAGGGTCTCCTGTGGAGGTGTGGGTCAGGAGGGGCTCACCACAGGGATGGGGGCATTGGCAGCAGCAGTTTGGAAAGGTCCCCCTGGGCATAAACCCTCTTGAAGACTGCCATTAACCCAGCACAAAGCCCACAGGGCTGGGTTGCCTCAGGCCGAAAAGCAAAACCCCACCCCCTGACAGATAATTGGATTAAAGCTTTACTGAGCAAGGCCCTGTCAACCAGAGCAAGACCCAGTTTTCCCAGCACTATTCCCTCCCAACAGAGAAGCTTCAGATCAGATCAGATCAGTCGCTCAGTCGTGTCCGACTCTTTGCGACCCCATGAATCGCAGCACACCAGGCCTCCCTGTCCATCACCAACTCCCGGAGTTCACTCAGACTCACGTCCATTGAGTTGGTGATGCCATCCAGCCATCTCATCCTCTCTCGTCCCCTTCTCCTCCTGCCCCCAATCCCCCCCAGCATCAGACTCTTTTCCAATGAGTCAACTCTTCGTATGAGGTGGCCAAAGTACTGGAGTTTCAGCTTCAGCATCATTCCTTCCAAAGAAATCCCAGGGCTGATCTCCTTCAGAATGGACTGGTTGGATCTCCTTACAGTCCAGGGACTCTCGAGAGTCTTCTCCAACACCACAGGTCAAAAGCATCAACTCTTCAGCACTCAGCCTTCTTCACAGTCCAACTCTCACATCCATACATGACCACAGGAAAAACCATAGCCTTGACTAGACGGACCTTTGTTGGCAAAGTAATGTCTCTGCTTTTGAATATGCTATCTAGGTTGGTCATAACTTTCCTTCCAAGAAGTAAGCATCTTTTATTTCATGGCTGCAGTCACCATCTGCAGTGATTTTGGAGCCCAGAAAAATAAAGCCTGACACTGTTTCCCATCTATTTCCCATGAAGTGATGGGACCAGATGCCATGATCTTCATTTTCTGAATGTTGAGCTTTAAGCCAACTTTTTCACTCTCCACTTTTATTTTCATCAAGAGGCCCCTTCACTTTCTGCCATAAGGGTGGTGTCATCTGCATATCTGAGGTTATTGATATTTCTCCCGGCAATCTTGATTCCAGCTTGTGTTTCTTCCAGTCCAGCGTTTCTCATGATGTACTCTGCATATAGGTTAAATAAACAGGGTGATAATATACACCCTTGACGTACTCCTTTTCCTATTTGGAACCAGTCTGTTGTTCCATGTCCAGTTCTAACTGTTGCTTCCTGACATGCATACAGATTTCTCAAGAGGCAGATCAGGTGGTCTGGTATTCCCATCTCTTTCAGAATTTTCCAGTTTATTGTGATCCACATAGTCAAAGGCTTTGGCATAGTCAATAAAGCAGAAATAGATGTTTTTCTGGAGCTCTCTTGCTTTTTCCATGATCCAGCGGATGTTGGCAATTTGATCTCTGGTTCCTCTGCCTTTTCTAAAACCAGCTTGAACATCAGGAAGTTCAAGGTTCACATATTGCTGAAGCCTGGATTGGAGAATTTTGAGCATTACTTTACTAGCGTGTGAGATGAGTACGACTGTACAGTAGTTTGAACATTCTTTGGCATTGCCTTTCTTTGGGATTGGAATGAAAACTGACCTTTTCCAGTCCTGTGGCCACTGCTGAGTCTTCCAGATTTGCTGGCATATTGAGTGCAGCACTTTCACAGCATCATCTTTCAGGATTTGGAATAGCTCAACTGGAATTCCATCACCTCCACTAGCTTTGTTCGTAGTGATGCTTTCTAAGGCCCACTTGACTTCACATTCCGGGATGTCTGGCTCTAGATGAGTGATCACACCATTGTGATTATCTGGGTTGTGAAGATCTTTTTTGTACAGTTCTTCTGTGTATTCTTGCCATCTCTTCTTAATATCTTCTGCTTCTGTTAGGTCCATATCATTTCTGTCCTTTATCGAGCTCATCTTTGCATGAAATGTTCCTTTGGTATCTCTGATTTTCTTGAAGAGAACTCTAGTCTTTCCCATTCTGTTGTTTTCCTCTATTTCTTTGCATTGATCGCTGAAGAAGGCTTTCTTATCTCTTCTTGCTATTCTTTGGAACTCTGCATTCAGATGTTTATATCTTTCCTTTCCTCCTTTGCTTTCGCTTCTCTTCTTTTCACAGCTATTTGTGAGGCCTCCCCAGACAGCTATTTTGCTTTTTTGCATTTCTTTTCCATGGGGATGGTCTTGATCCCTGTCTCCTGTACAGTGTCACAAACCTCATTCCATAGTTCATCAGGCACTCTATCTATCAGATCTAGGCCCTTAAATCTATTTCTCACTTCCACTGTATAATCATAAGGGATTTGATTTAGGTCATACCTGAATGGTCTAGTGGTTTTCCCTACTTTCTTCAATTTAAGTCTGAATTTGGCAATAAGGAGTTCATGATCTGAGCCACAGTCAGCTCCTGGTCTTGTTTTTGCTGACTGTATACAGCTTCTCGGAGAAGGCAATGGCATCCCACTCCAGTACTCTTGCCTGGAAAATCCCATGGATGGAGGAGCCTGGTAGGCTGCAGTCCTTCGTGTCGCTAAGAGTCGGGGACGACTGAGAGACTTCATTTTCACTTTTCACTTTCATGCATGGGAGAAGGAAATGGCAACCCACTCCAGTATTCTTGCCTGGAGAATCCCAGGGACCGAGGAGCCTAGTGGGCTGCCGTCTATGGGGTCACACAGAGTCGGACACGACTAAAGTGACTTAACAGTAGCATAGAGCTTCTCCATCTTTGGCTGCAAAGAACATAATCAATTTGATTTCGGTGTTGACCATCTGGTGATGTCCATGTATAGAGTCTTCTCTTGTGTTGTTGGAAGAGGGTGTTTGTTATGACCAGTGCATTTTCTTGGCAAAACTCTGTTAGTCTTTGCCCTGCTTCATTCCGTATTCCAAGGCCAAATTTGCCTGTTACTCCAGGTGTTTCTTGACTTCCTACTTTTGCATTCCAGTCACCTATAATGAAAAGGACATCTTTTTTGGGTGTTAGTTCTAAAAGGTCTTGTAGGTCTTCATAGAACCGTTCAACTTCAGCTTCTTCAGTGTTACTGGTTGGGGCATAGACTTGGATTACTGTGATACTAAATGGTTTGCCTTGGAAACAAACAGAGATCATTCTGTCGTTTTTGAGATTGCATCCAAGTACTGTATTTCGGACTCTTTTGTTGACCATGATGGCTACTCCATTTCTTCTGAGGGATTCCTGCCCACAGTAGTAGATATAATGGTCATCTGAGTTAAATTCACCCATTCCAGTCCATTTCAGTTTGCTGATTCCTAGAATGCCGACATTCACTCTTGCCATCTCTTGTTTGACCACTTCCAATTTGCCTTGATTCATGGACCTAATGTTCCAGGTTCCTATGCAATATTGCTCTTTACAGCATTGGACCTTGCTTCTATCACCAGTCACACCCACAGCTGGGTATTCTTTTTGCTTTGGCTCCATCCCTTCATTCTTTCTGGGGTTATTTCTCCACTGCTCTCCAGTAGCATACTGGGCACCTACTGATCTGGGGCCTTTTAGCCTCAACCATCAAGGAGCAGACAGAAGAAGCAAGAACCAAAATCCTACAACTAGAACAAAAATCACAATACAGAAAATTACTCAGCATGAAAAAGCAGAAAGTTATGTCCCAGATGAAGGGACAAGATAAAAACCCCAGAAAAACAATTAAATGGAGAAAGGCAACCTTCCAGAAAAAGAATTCAGAATAATGATGGTGAAGATGATACAGGATCTCAGAAAAGAATGAAGTCTAAGACTGAGAAAAATGCAAGAAATGTTTACCAAGCACCTAGAAGAACTAAAGAACAAATGAACAGAGATAAATAATACACTTGAAGGAATCAACAGCAGAATAAGTGATGCAGAAGAATGGATAAATGACCAGGAGGAGAGAATGGTGGAAATCACTGCCACAAAACAGAATATGGAAAAAAGATGAAAGAGATAAGCACAGCCTATGAGTCCTCTGAGACAACATAAAGACACTAACATTCACATTATAGGGGTCCCAGAAGGAGAAGGCAGCTTCTCTGAAGCTCAGCTGGTAAACAATCCTCCTACAGTGCAGGAGACCCTGGTTCGGTTCCCGGGTCGGGAAGATCCCCTGGAGAAAGGATAGGCTTCAGTATTCTTGGGCTTTCCTGGTGGCTCAGATGGTAAAGAATCTGCCTGCAATATAAGAGACCTGGGTTCAATCCCTGGGTTGGGAAGATCCCCTGGAGGAGGGCATGGCAACCCACTCCAGTATTCTTGCCTGGAGAATCCCCATGGACAGAGGAGCCTAGCCAGCTACAGTCCACAGGGTCCCAAAAAGCTGGACAGAACTGAGAGACTTAGCACAGCATAAAAGGAGGGGAGAGAGAGAAAGGACCTGAGAAAATATTTGAAGAGGTAAGAGCTGAAAACGTCCCTAACATGGGAAAAGAAAGAGTCAACCAAGTCCAGGAAGTGCAGAAATCCCTTCCCAGGCAGGAGAAACCCAAGGAGGAACACCAAGACACATAGTAATCAAACTGACAAAAATTAAAAGAAAGAAAGAAAGTGGAGTCGCTCATTCATGTCCGACTCTTTGCGACCCCATGGACAGAGAAGCCTGGTAGGCTCCTCTGTCCATGGGATTTTCTAGCCAAGAGTACTGGAGTGGGCTGCCATTTCCTTCTCCAGACAGAGACAAAACATTAAAAGCAACAAGGGCAAAAACAACAAATAACGTACAAGGGAATTCCCATCAGGCTATCAGCTGATTTCTCAACAGAAACTCTACAAGCCAAAAGGAAATGGAATGATGTATTTAAAGTGATGAGAAAGTTCAGTTCAGTTGCTCAGTCGTGTCCGACTCTTTGCAACCCCATGGACTGCAATATGCCAGGCTTCCCTGTCCATCACCAACTCCCGAAGCTTGCTCAAATTCATGTCCATCGAGTTGGTGTTGCCATTCAAACATCTTATCCTCTGTTGTCCCCTTCTCCTCCTGCCTTCAATCTTTCCCAGCATCAGGGTCTTTTCCAATGAGTCAGTTCTTCTCATCAGGTGGCCAAAGTATTGGGGTTTCAGCATCTGTCCTACCAATGAATATTCAGGATTGATTTCCTTTAGGGTTGACGGGTTGGATCTCCTTGCAGTTCAAGGGACTCTCAAAGAGTCTTCTCCAACACCACAGTTCAAAAGCATCAATTCTTCGGTGCTCAGCTTTCTTTACAGTCCAACTCTGACATCCATACATGACTACTGGAAAAACCAGAGCTTTGACCAGATGGACCTTTGTTGGCAAAGTAATGTCCTGCTTTTTAATATGCTGTCTAGGTCAGTCTAGGTTTTCTTCCAAGGAGTAAGCGTCTTTTAATTTCATGGATGCAGTCTCCATTTGCAGTGATTTGGGAGCCCAAGAATATAAAGTGTGTCAAAAAATCAGAAGTTACCAGAGGGTAGTGGAGAAGGTGGAGGAATTAATAAGGAAAGATCTTCAGAGCAGTGAAACTATTGCTGGATTCTATAATGACAGAATCCCTGGTAGCACAGCTGGTAAAGAATCTGCCTGCAAAGGGGGAGACCTGGGTTCAATCCCTGGGTTGGGAAGATCCCCTGAATACATGGCAACCCACTCCAGTGTTCTTGCCTGGAGAATCCCCACAGACAGTGGAGTGTGGAGGGCTATAGTCCATGGGGTCACAAACAGATAGGAGTGAGCAACTAAGCACAGTAATGATGGACAGGCATTTGTCACAACCCAGAGAACTGTTATATTGTGTTATTCAACAGAGTGTCTCTTTTTCAACACAGAGTGAGCTGTAATACAAATCTGAACTTTAATAACATATCAGTGTTAGCTCATCAATTGTAATAAACAATAAACATCAAACTAATGCAAAGTGTTAATAACAAGAAACTGGAGGAGGGGGGCATAAAGAACTCTCTGTACTTTCTGCTAAACTTTTCTACAAACCTAAAACTGCTTTAAAAATAGTCTATTAATTTTTTAAATTAATGCTGAGGAAATTTGTGGGCTTAGAGCTGCTAGGAGGGCCAACTGTGTCCTTATGAGAGGAATGCCTGGCTGGAAATGAAGCCCACAAAAAACAGCAGTAAAGAGTGAGAGAGAAAAATAGAAAAATAGTGCTCAGATAATATCAAATGAGCTCCCAGACTCAACTAGGCCAGTTGTACACTGGACTGATCACAGTTAAATGAACCTATCAGGGCTCATTTTTGCTTTTTTTAAAAAATCCGTATGGTGACACACACACACGTACAGTCATCTTCTGCATAAGCATCTCCACAGAAACTAGGGTCACAGCATCCAGAAAACCACTGCAGTCAGTGGCTCTGCTTACACAGACTTCATGGAAAAGGTAACATGAGCACAAACTGCATTACTCTGGCCTGTGCTTCTCAGCATCAGAAAACCAACGCCTCTAAGCGGCACTACGAGTGCTGCTGGTCGATTTTAGCCACAACATAAAATACTCAAGCATGAATTAGCTAAAGCCTCCTGAGGCTTTCAGAAAGTTTCAAGGAATATTTGTAAAAGATAAAGGAAATTTCATTTGAAAAACTCCCTAAAATAAAGTTTCTTTCAGTCACTAATGATTTTTAAAAACAAACTGGTAGTTACTTCATAAATATTCTATTGATATTCTTTCTTCAACAAAGAACTGCTTTCAGCTCTAATCTCAGGAACACAGATTCCTTCCCAAGTAATCTGCAATTTCAATAGTAGACTTTCCGTTGATATAACTGTAATAGTATACTTTCTGACTTGCTCACCAAACTCAAAAAACTTACATATTGTAAGAGGATACTGATATCCTTTAGCAAATGCTTGATGCCTGAATAATCAGACAGTTTTAGAAAACCATATCAGTGAATATCAAAATACTTTGAGTCACAGGACTCCATTAACAAAATAACAAATATATGTAAAAAAAGAAATTCATAAATGTTTTATTGTGTATTTGTAGGCTTTTATAAAAGCTGTAATTTAAAGATACACAGAATAAGGGATCTAGCCACACTGACAACTCATCTAAACAATTCTATTTAGGGTTTCAGAACATTTTAATTATTTTTATTAATTACTGTTCATAGTTAACCTGAAATGTATAATCCTCATTTCTAAGAAAAGAATATGTAGGTCAATGGCCAAGTTATATTTAGATATATTTAGACAGATATATTTAGAACAGTTTCTGAATTTCCAACCTGCTTCTCAACCTAAGACTACATCATGCTACACAAGTAGTCTCCTTTAACCAAAATAAAAAAAAATTCTGAACACCTGGATATTTACAAAAGATAAAGTAGGTTATATTTAAAAGATAAAGTTTTAATACAGATTCCTTTTAAAACACATTTTTGTAATATATTTGAAGTCTGATATTCAAAATTTGGTTTTTGTTGCTAAACCATCTGTAGATGACCTGCTTCTGGGCAGCCAAAAAGATCACCCATCACACACACACACATTTGGAATGATGCTAAAGCTGAAACTCCAGTACTTTGGGCACCTCATGCGAAGAGGTGACTCACTGGAAAAGACTCTGAAATTCTTAAGGACAAACTGCTGCTGTGCAGTTAATTCAGCGCTGACTTTTAACTACAAATGCACCGTTAGCATAGCACGTGTCTTTAAAATATACGTAATAATGATACAAGGCTTTAGAAATGAATTTTTTTTTTCAAAAAGTAGCCACCAGATATGCAAATACATGCCATATCTTTGCTTACATCTATTACTCAATTACTACAAGCTAGTAATATTTAAAGAACAAACACCAGGAATTCCTTGGCAGTCCAGTGGTTAGGACTCTGCTTCCACTGCAGGAGGCACAGTTTCCATCACTGCTGAGGGAACTAGGACCCTACTCGTGGTGTGGCTCAGCCCACCAAAAAACACCAAGCCACTGCATCATTTGTTTTTCCCTCGAATGTATAAGAATCCATCTTTTGCATAACAAGATATATCTACATTTTGCACTTAAGAAAGTAAACAAGACTGCTCCTTTGATAGCCTTCCCTAAAAACAAAACATCCATCATTTTGATAGATTTTATAGAAACCACACAACCACCATTTCTTTGTTATCTTCATATGAAGAAAATGGTAGTTTTTCACCCACTGTACCAAATGGTTAATCTATTAAAGTAAAAACTATGCCAATAAAGGAGAGAAAAGGATCTATTAAGCCAAGGAGATGCAGTTTAGTTTCACTGCAATCTAGTCTAAACAAATTTTTATTTTTTATCTGGCAGCACTGTCCGATCAGAAATTGAATGCAGGGTCACAGCAGTGAAAGTGGTGCTTCCCTGGGGCACCAGGAAGTCCCTAAAAACAGTTTTTTAAAGTTCTTTTTTTAAAATAGGCTCAGCCTGAAAATCCAAATACTGTTAGCTGTCTTACAGTTTATATATTCAACTACACACTTTTATTACCGAATTTATGATTCAAAAATGATGCACTTTCCCAGCACTAAAAATCAAAGCAATTGGTCTGTTTCTATATTTTTGTTAAAAATATTTACTTCTTACATAGATGAAACTTAAAAGTCATGTGACCACCAATAAGAATGTAGCTAACTCTAAGATACAGTAACTCTAAGATGAGAAACGCTGGGCTGGAAGAAGCACAAGCTGGAATCAAGATTGCCGGGAGAAATATCAATCACCTCAGATATGCAGATAACACCACTCTTAGGGCAGAAAGTGAAGAGGAAATAAAAGGGGAAGGTGAAAGAGAAGAGTGAAAAAGTTGGCTTAAACCTCAACATTCGGAAAACGAAGATCATGGCATCTGGTCCCATCACTTCATGGCAAATATATGGGGAAAGAGTGGAGACAGTGTCAGAGTTTATTTTCGGGGGCTCCAAAATCACTGCAGATGGTGACTGCAGCCATGAAATTAAAAGACACTTGCTCCTTGAAAGGAAAGTTATGAACAACCTAGATAGTATATTGAAAAGCAGAGATATTACTTTGCAAACAAAGGTCCACCTAGTCAAGGCTATGGTTTTCTCAGTGGTGACATATGGATGTGAGAGTTGGACTGTGAAGAAGGCTGAGCACCAAAGAATTGATGCTTTTGAACTGTGGTGCTGGAGAAGACTCTTGAGAGTCCGTTGGACTGCAAGGAGATCGAACCGGTCCATTCTGAAGGAGATCAGTTCTGGGTGTTCATTGGAGGGACTGATGCTGAAGCTGAAACTCCAGTACTTTGGCCACCTCGTGCAAAGAGTTGACTCACTGGAAAAGACTCTGATGCTGGGAGGGATTGGGGGCAGGAGCAGAAGGGGACGACAGAGGATAAGATGGCTGGATGGCATCACTGACTCGATGGACGTGAGTCTCAGCGAACTCCGAGAGTTGGTGATGGACAGGGAGGCCTGGCATGCTGCGATTCATGGGGTCGCAAAGAGTCGGACACGACTGAGCGACTGGACTGAAATGAACTGAACTGAACTCTAAGATAACAGAATTTCCTCCTTTCAAGACAGTAATGCTATGAAACAGATTATAGCTTGCATCTCCTTCTAACTCATTTTTTAAGTAGTAGTAACTCATCTCACATGCCAGTAAAGTAATGCTCAAAATTCTCCAATCCAGGCTTCAGCAATATGTGAACCTTGAACTTCCTGATGTTCAAGCTGGTTTTAGAAAAGGCAGAGGAACCAGAGATCACATTGCCAACATCTGCTGGATCACGGAAAAAGCAAGAGAGCTCCAGAAAAACATCTATTTCTGCTTTATTGACTATGCCAAAGCCTTTGACTATGTGGATCACAATAAACTGTGGAAAATTCTGAAAGAGATGGGAATACCAGACCACCTGACCTGCCTCTTGAGAAATCTGTATGCATGTCAGGAAGCAACAGTTAGAACTGGACATGGAACAACAGACTGGTTCCAAATAGGAAAAGGAGTATGTCAAGGCTGTATATTATCACCCTGCTTATTTAACTTCTATGCAGAGTACATCATGAGAAACGCTGGGCTGGAAGAAGCACAAGCTGGAATCAAGATTGCTGGGAGAAATATCAATAACCTCAGATATGCAGATGACACCACCCTTATGGCAGAGAGTGAAGAGGAACTCAAAAGCCTCTTGATGAAAGTGAAAGTGGAGAGTGAAAAAGTTGGCTTAAAGCTCAACATTCAGAAAACGAAGATCTTGGCATCCAGTCCCATCACTTCATGGCAAATAGATGGGGAAACAGTGGAAACTGTCAGACTTTATTTTTTGGGCTCCAAAATCACTGCAGATGGTGATTGCAGCCATGAGATTAAAAGTCGCTTACTCCTTGGAAGGAAAGTTATGACCAACCTAGATAGCATATTGAAAAGCAGAGACATTACTTTGCCAACAAGGGTCCACCTAGTCAAGGCTATGGTTTTTCCTGTGGTCATGTATGGATGTGAGAGTTGGACTGTGAAGAAGGCTGAGCACCGAAGAATTGATGCTTTTGAATTGTGATGTTGGAGAAGACTCTTGAGAGTCCCTTGGACTGCAAGGAGTCCCAACCAATCCATTCTGAAGGACATCAGCCCTGGGATTTCTTTGGAAGGAATGATACTGAAGCTGAAACTCCAGTACTTTGGCCACCTCATGAGAAGAGTTGACTCATTAGAAAAGACCCTGATGCTGGGAGGGATTGGGGGCAGGAGGAAAAGGGGACGACAGAGGATGAGATGGCTGGATGGCATCACCAACTCGATGGACGTGAATCTGAGTGAACTCCGGGAGTTGGTGATGGACGGGCAGGCCTGGCATGCTGCGATTCATGGGGTCGCAAAGAGTCGGAAATGACTGAGCAACTGAACTGAACTGAACTTCCCTAATATGTAACTGGAATCAAGGTTTAAAAAAAAAAAAAATCTTGACAAATCAAGTCATGTGTCTTTAAAACCACTCTTGGGTCTTTGTCAAACTTTGCCTACTCTATACCTAGAAATTTTTTTATTAAAATCCCTGAAGTGTTTTGAAGCTTTGCCTGGTTTGGGTTTTTATTTTACTTTATTTATGTCTGTGTTGGCAAGTCTTTGCTGCTGTGTGTGCTTTTCTCTAGTTGCAGAAGCAAGGACTACTCTCTAGCTGCGGTGCTGGGGCTTCTCACTGCAGTGGTTTCTCTTGTTGCAGAGCAAGGGCTCTAGCGCCCTTGGCTTCGGTAGTTGTGGTACATGGGCTCAGTAGTTGTGGCTCCTGGGCTTTAGAGCACAGGCTCAGCACTTATGGACCATAGGCTTTTGGTTTTAGTTGCATGTGGGAGCCTCCCAGACCATGGAACAAATCTGCGTCTCCTGTCCAGTGGTTAAGACTCCATGCTTCCTCTAAAAGGGGTATGGGTCTGATCCTTGGTCAGGGTGGTAAGATTCCACATGCTGCATGGCGCAGCCAAAAATAAATTAAAAATAAAAGAGAAGTTTAAAAAAAATTACATAGAATCAGCATTATTTCTAATAGAGTAATTTTCATTTTATCTTTCCAGATAAAATAGACAAAACAGACACAACTGCCAACAGCCTAGTAAAGCTGCTCCTTTACATTTCGAACACTATATAAAGTGGCTGTATATTTATAAGGATGCAAAACCAGACATCATGAAACTAAGCATCTTAAGCCACATAATGCAAACAACGTAAAAAACAGTATTTTACTAAAAATCAAAATCAAACTCCCTCTCTCCAGATATTTAGTTCTTAGAAGACATTCTACTACAACAGTGATGTTCCCAAATCATTTAAAATAGAAGAATTAATCTCTTTTCTATTTTATATACATAAATACTAACATACTCTAATGACAACAGTATTCTTAAGTACCAATATCTCAAAATAAATTTTGCTTTTGAAGGACTTCTTTCAATTATTTGTCAGGATTTGGGGTAAGCTTTTCCACTGAGAAGTTGTAGCACAGATAATGTGGACAGTGCAGAAATCAAAACTCGAGATTGGCGTTCCTTCACAGCTCAGTGGTAAAGAATCCATCCGCCAACGAAGGAAACCCGAGTTTGATCTCTGGTCCCGGAGGGTCCCACATGCTGCACAGCAACTAAGCCCATGTGTCACAACTGCTGAGCCTGTGCTCTAGAGCCCAGTAACCTCAACTACTGAGCCCACACGTCGCAACTACTGAAGCCATCATGCCCTAGAGCCCATGCTCTGCAGCAAGAAAAGCCACTGCCATGAGAAGTCTGCGCACTGCAACCAGAGGGCAGCTCCCACTCGCTGCAACTACAGAAAAGCTCACACAGCAACAAAGACCTAGCGCAGCCAAAATAAATACATAAATGCATTTATTTAAAAAAGATCAAGATTGAAATAAAAACATCCACAGAATTACACTACAGTGGAAACAACCCTTTCTACACAGCAACTCATCTCTTCCTTTCCCTCAGCTCTCAAAAGAAAAAGGTTGAAGAGGCTGTAACTATAAGCAAGACCGAGTATAAAGACTCAGAACTGGGAATGATGTAAGGCATTCAGAGTAAAGAACTGTGAGTAAGTAATGGGCAATGAGCACTATCAGCTGCTAACACTGCAGAGACCCAAACATTAAGTGCCTCCTGCTGCAAGTATGCAGCATCACCTAGAAAATATTTTTGCCCCCTCAAAGAAAAAATGAGAATAGAGATAATATATTACAGAAACCAAATCTACTCAACCTTTAAACCTAATATCAATTAACAAGAAACACAGGAGACTGGTATACCACTACAGCAATGTTAACTGGAAATTCAAACTGTGGGAAGGCTCCTGTTTTTTCAACAAATAACTGTCCAGGAAAAAGAAATGGGGGTGGGCGGGGGCGGGGGGGGGGGGTGATACCTACAGATTACAACACAATGCAGAGACCTACTGGACTCAATCTGAATAACTGTAAAAACACACTTATGAGATAGGAGAAATCTGAACATCAAATAGCAGATGCCATCAAGAAGTACTGCTAACTATTTTTCAGTGTGATAAGTTATTTGGTTTTTTTTTCCTTCAAGAGTGAATGTGACTAAAACACACTCGAGTACAAAAGGGCTAGAGTGCAGAAAAGGAACACTAAAAATTAATGCAGCTGAATGGATCTGGCCTACTCGGAACTGAAAAATAAATTATGAGATTGCAACCAGGGGAAGAGAGTAGCTTTACTTGCTTGCCAGCCAACCTCTTCTCCACTGATATAAGCTCTATAAATAGGCCCCAAGTGATAATGGCTGCTCAAATCACTTCATGTTGCAGATACTACCACCGCTGACATGCATCTGGCCCAGAACCAGTGCTGTGAATAAACTAGCATCCAGAAAGCAGCCAAGGAAGTTATCAAATGTAAAGAATGCACCGGCGCTAACAGACCCTCTAAGTACTCATAAGCACTATTAGTGTAAATCAAGAACAATTTTAAAGCACAGGTTCTAGATTTCCTCCAAGATTTCTGCTCTGGCCATTTTCTATCTCCCTCAGAACAGGATACAAATAAAGATGGGTTACCACACACTGGGACCTGAGGTCCCCTAAATATTGCCAAAAACCTATCATGCCCTCAGGCTCATAGCAAATAGTAGAGATAAATAATGGGGAACCCTTGATGATATAATGCTGATTTAAGAATAAACTATGCTTCTATGCTAGGTTAAAACTAAGGCAGACAGGATACTGCTTAAAATCTTGACCACGTGAGGTTCTTGTTCTTAGTACAGAAAAGAAAACAGTCCTGTTTTCCTAGAATTTTAGTCCACACCCAACTTCCCCATCCTCAACAATATCTTTCTCTAATTATAACACACCTAACAAAACGTTGACTCTGGACATCATAGAAGCTATTTTTTTAAGCCAAACAACTCAGTAAAAAAATAACTTCTACTGATTCCTTTGGTCAGTACCTGGTTTCCAGAATGTTAACCATGCTAATGAAAACTTGAATTTGTCTTACCTAAACACAATCCTAGTTTATCCACATTCTTGGGAATGGCTGCTGCAAACAAACAAGATCTAACATTTAATTTTGTTGCTCTTTGAACAACAATCAGAACAAATTTACCAATACATGGACTTTAAGTCCAGGCAGAGAAAAAAGTATTTGGTACACGAACTGGCAGTACGAAAAAGAAAATTCAAGTCTCCAATCATTTTCTTTTACTCTTACAGACCCGTTTAAGAAAAAATCATTTTCCAATATCTGATTTTAAATTATTTTATAAATGAAAATACTAACTCCATACACTAGTTGTCTGGTTATCCAATACTTTTTTTCTCCTACAGCCTGCTTTTCTTCTCCACATTTTAGAGCAGGAAAGAAACAGAAATCATCTGGTTCCCTAGATTTGAGTTCCTTCAGCATAAATTTCTCTTATTTTTGTGCCCATCTCCACCTGGTGCCTGAGTGCTCAGAAAATGGGTTTTTAGTTTAACCAGGTATAACTGCCCCACCCTCAAATTAAGTTCTGCCGACAGATTTCTATTTTTGATTAATCTTCACGTGAAATGTGGGAGACCTGGGTTCGATCCCTGGGTTGGGAAGATCCCCTGGAGGAGGGCATGGCAACCCACTCCAGTATTCTTGCCTGGTGAATCCCCGTGGACAGAGGAACCTGGCGGGCTACAGTACATGGGGTCGCAAAGAGTTGGACACGGCTGAGCAACTAAGCTCACAGCACAACTAGAAAATACTCATCCAAGTAGTTTTAAAAGTAAATAAAGTCAAATTAATAACTCAGGACTTGCATCATCTATCTATTGGCTATTTCAAGTGACAGAATCTGAACAAAGAGGTATGAGGTATCTATTTTGAATAAAGACATGAAAGAGAATAGAAACAAAACTTAAACCCTATTAACGGATAGACTTGTGGTTGCCAGGAACAAGACAAGTAGGGGAATGGAAAGAGAGTGGGGTTATGCAATACAAGCTAGCATATACGGAATGGATGAACAATGGGGTCCTGCTGGATGGCCCAGGTAACTACACTGGATATCCTGTGATAAATCATTGTGGAAAATAATATAAAAAGAATGTATACACACACACGCACACATATACCTGTTCACAGCTGAATCACTTTGCTGTACAACAGACATTAATACAATGCTGTAAATCACATACACAGTTCAATAAATAACGCACACTGCAAATTATTTTAAAATCATATTTACTATTATTCACTTCTATTAAAATGCTATGATAAATGTGTATAATATATATAATACATATTCTCTCTCCTGGCAGTTTAGAAATACGAGAGAGTAAGACAAACAAGGTAATTGTAGTTTCACCTTGTCCCTTTCTTTTACCACAAGGACCTGTAAGCCGTATGTGAAAAGTGACTGAACATCAATCTCACTTCTGCTAAAAGAAACTGCCCACACAGAAGCAGGAAACACTGTTTACTTCCCTAAGTTCAATCATGAGTTCTGAAGAGTAAGGTAAGCAGTTTCAATGAAAGCACTGGCCACACCATCCAAAATCACTGATACTCACAACTTTGCTTAGGCTGTTCCCTAGCCTGGAATGTCCACCTGGAAATCTATTTCCAGTTCCAAGTTTAAATGTGTATGTTTTCTTCAACCTACCAACCTTCAGGTGGTGAATTCAGACAAAAGTACAGTATTCAACACTATAAAGAAAGGATTAGGTTTGTACAAAAGTAACTGTAGTTTCAGACCATGAATTTTAAATCATTATAACTAGGCTCATACACATTTTTATTAATCAACTGGAAACCATTACAATCAACACATTTTTGCCAACAAATCAGTCTGTCCCTACAGTGTAAAAATACATGCTTCAGTATTCAACTAACTCTTGGAAAGCATTTTCTGCCTTCTGCTGGTTGTGGAAGCATTTTCCCTGCAAGAAGTTGTCTAGATGCTTGAAGAAATGGTAATCAGTTGGTAAGAGGTCAGGTGAATATGGCAAATGAGGCAAAACTTTGTGGCCCAATTTGTTCAACTTTTGAAGCACTGGTTATGTGACATGCGGTCGGGCACTGTTGTGAAGAACTGGGCCCATTCTGCCGACAAGTGCTGGCTGCAGGTGCAGTTTTCAGCGCATCTCATCAATTTGCTGAGCATACTTCTCAAATATAATGGTTTCGCCAGGACTGAGAAAGCTGTAGTGGATCAGACCAGCAGCAGACCACCAAACAGTGACCATGACTATTTTTTGGTGCAAGTTGGGCTTTGGGAAATGCTTTGGAGCTTCTTCTCAGTCCAACCACTGAGCTGGTTGTTGCCAGTTGTTATATAAAATCCACTTTTCGTAACACACCACAATCTGATCAAAAAATGGTTCATAGCTGTTGCACAGCATAAGAGCAGATGACACTTCCAAACAATGATTTTTTTGATTTTCAGTCAGATCATGAGGTACCCACTTATCGAGGTTTTTCACCCTTCCAATGTGCTTCAAATGCTGAATGACCACAGAATGGTTGATATTGAGTCCTTTGGCAACTTCTCATGGAGAGGAAATGGCAACCCACTCCAGTGTTCTTGCCTGAAGAATCCCAGGGACAGCAGAGCCTGGTGGGCTGCCGTCTAAGGGGTCGCACAGAGTCAGACACGACTGAGCGACTTAGCAGCAGCAGCAGCAGCATGTAGTTGTAAGAGGATCAACTTTGATGACTGCTCTCAATTGGTCACTGTCAACTTTGGATGGCCGGCCACCACATCCTCATCTTCAAGGCTCCCATCTCCTTTGCAAACTTCTTGAACCATCACTGCAATGTACGTCCCTTAGCAGTTCCTGGGCTAAATGCGTTGTTGATGTCGCAAGTTGTCTCCACTGTTTTACAACCCATTTTGAACTTGAATAAACAAATCACTCTAATCTGCTTTTTGTCTAAAATCATTTCCATGGTCTAAAGTAAATATAAAGTAAACAGCAAGTAATAAGTCATTAGCAAAAAAACAAAGTGAAAAATACCCATTAAAATGATGTGTAACAGGACTTCCCTGGTGGTTCCAGTGGCTAAGACTCCCCAGGTCCCATTGCGGGGCCGGGGTTCAGTCCCTGGGCAGGGAACCAGATGACACATACATACCAGACCTGGCACAGCCAAATAAACAAATAAAAATTTTTAAATGATGTATAATATAACCACATTTATTTAAGAATGTATGCCAATATCAAATAGCAAAGTTCAACAATGCAAATCCACAATTACTTTTGCACCAACCTAAATATTATGCCATGAAGACAAAGAGGAAGCTTAAATATGTATTATTAAGTCAAAGCCAATCTGAAAAGTCTACATACTGTATGATTCCAACTATATGACATTATGGAAAATGTGAAACAGTGGTAACAGTAAAAAGATCAGTGACTGCCAGTCGTTGGAGGTTGGGTGGGATAGAGAGATGGACAGACAGAGCATTTTTAGGGTAGTGAACGTACCCTGTAACACCATAAGGATGGATACATATCACTACTCATTTGACCAAATTTACAGAAGATACAACACCGAGAACAGCACTGTAAGCCTAGGAAAAAAAAAAAAATTAAGTTTCTTTAGCATCAAGGCCTGCCAGTCACACTCACCGAGCACCAGCAACAAGAGCACTACTGGCGCACAGCAAGCGACCAATAAATTGGTGCTGGGAGAATGAAGAGGTCCCATCTGAATGTTTGGTCTCTGTTTTCACAATGGCTCTTCCCCTCTTCTACAGTCTCATAGCTTTTTATTCAATTATCAATGTCTATTCATTTTTACTTACACAGCAAAGTTTATTTGGCCCTAATAAAAATAATACAGAATACCAAAATCAGTGTGGTTCAAAAGAAAACACATTAATAGTACAGCATTTTTCACCTTTTACAGATTTTCTCAATTACTGCCAATTCAGTAAATATGAATATAAACTGTTTTCATGGTGCCAGTTACTTGCAAGAAAATCAGGAAGGTCTAAGATCATTTGTCAAAGTTACAAACATACGGTCTCGGTCTCCAGTGTGTATGTATGTGTGTGTGCTTAGTCGCCTAGTCATGTGGGACTCTTGGTGATCTTATGGACTGTAGTCATCAGGCTCCTCTGTCCGTGGGGATTTTCCAGTCAAGAAGACTGGAGTGGGTTGCCATGCCCTTCTCCAGGGGATCTTCCCAACCGGGGATCAAACCCAGGTCTCTTACATTGCAGGCGGATTCTTTACTGAGCCACCAGGGAACTGAGCCACCAGGGAAGCCCATGTGTGTGTGTGTCTGTGTCTACGCATACATGTATCACTTCCAAACTTTCAAAAGAAAGAAAACATTCTAAGTGCCCATATGTCAACTCTATTCATGCACACATCAAAATAAAACCATAAGACTCAAGATCCCAGCAAAACAACCCCTTGAATAATGAGTAACTATACAACCCCCAGAAGTTACTAGTCATACACACAAGGGTAATGTCACAAATGAAACAGAACCTTTGAAGAACAAACACTGAGCATTCAGTTCTCTCAGAACCTCATTAAATTAGAATCTAAAGGTAAATCTATCTTTAATCATGCAAACTATAAAACAAAGAGCATTTATGACACTCTTTCATAAATGCATTTAAGAATAATACAAACTGAATTAGTCAGTAATGTAACATTATGAGCTTAATATGAAGCTAACAACAGAGAAAGTTTCCAGTCCCAAAATCTAGTCCATCCTATTTTTCACAAATAAGATGTCAGAAAAAAAATTTTCCCATTAAGAAATCATATTTAGCTGACACTTCAGGTATAATTACCTTGAAGTTTCTCCTTTCCTATTTTATGTCTTGAAGTTAACCACTTTGTTAACATTATAAAAAAGGTATGGTTTCACATGTCAAGATTACAGTGGTACTGAAAAGCACTCTGAAAGAATATGATTTAGAAATGTCTTTATTTCTCATTTTACGAAACTGCATGAAATATCACTAAAGCTCTTCATAAAGTAGCATATAGGTCATCACAGTAAATTTCATCACAAGTTTCCTGAATTCAAATTTAATTCCTAGTTTTATATTTACTGTGCATAAAGCACTCAAGTAAGTACTGTATTACCCAGACTATTTAACAAAAATATTACACTTCCTACTAAAAAAGATCAACACTGTCACTCCTCAGGACATCAGGTAACAACTGTAGGCCTCCAAAAATGCTTGTTAAAAGGCAATGTTCTTACTGAAGGGATCCAGATTGCCAGGATCAGCAAAACCACATTAGAAAGTTAATAGCCTCCCTCCTTAAAATATCCCAAGAGAAGAAAGAGAGTAATTTCAAACTGTTAACACACGACACTACACAAGAGCCTAAGCAAAACTGCCAGATGTATTTGTAATGAAAAGGCCCGACCTTGACAAAGCATCATCAGTGGGTTTTGCATCCTACTGGGTGGAAGGATTCAGAAAGCAGAAGCTCAGGCGAGAAACCAAAAGCACATCCAGCACAAACTGCTCAAGCGGTTCAATCTGGAACAGGTACGGACGTTCATTCCTTCAACCTGTGAGCATCTATTCTGTGATAGCAGAGAGGACGATTTAAAAGGGAGAATGAATGACCGGCTGAGGTTCTGTGGGGAGTTGCCGCCCCAAGACACTGAAATCGGTGCTACGAGAAAATAAAGTACAAAGTACGAAATACCACTGAGGAAAAGAGAAAGATGATGATGAAGTTGAGGCTGGTCAGGTTACATCCTCGTCGGGTTTTTCTAAACAGAGTTGACAAATTCGCCAGAAAGAGGTCAATTTTGGAGACTGACACATCCCTCCCATTGACCAGGGGGGCGTCTGCCGACCGAAGAAGGTAGTGGAAGCGCCCAAAAACGCAGGCGGCGCCAAGCGGGAGAGAGCCTTCCTCCCTCCTCCCAGGCCTTAGCAGCCGCGGTGCTGGGGCGGCCGCCCGGGCTCTCAGAGGAGTCCGAGCAGGTGTCGGCGCCAGATTCCCGGCTCGCGGGGCCAGTAGAGTTGGCAAAGCCGCCGCGGCCACTACGCCCGGCCACCCGGGGTCCCGGAAAGTTGCGCGAAAGACAACTCCGGGACCGCGAAGCCGCTCCCCACCTCCCGCGCGCGGCCCACGGGCTGCGACACCTCCAGCCTCCGGGGAAAGGGATCCACCGGGGGCAGGAAGCGGGGAGAAGGGTTCGGCCCGCCGGGCCCGGAGGACGCGAGGGTCACCGGCGAGCCAGTGAGCCAGGGGTCGGGCTGTTTTCGTCCCTCCAGTCGGCCGCTACCCGGGCCGCGCCTCCCGCCGGGCTCCGGGCTTGAAGACCCGGCGCCCGACAGCCCTGCCCGTCACGACCCCGGCGCCCTAAACGCCGCAGAAACCTCGCCCGCGGCCCGCACCCCGTCCCACTGAACCTGACCCCCCGCTTCCCCGGGAAGCAGCCCGGGTCCCACGGCTCGGACCGGAGCCGGGCCGCGGCCCTGGGCCCCGTCGCGCCTCACCTGCGCTACGCAGCAGCCCCGCACCTCGTCGCCCGCTCCGCGCGCGCCCCGTCGGGGCACGCACCGAGCCCCCCCTGGCCGGTTCCCTCCGGGCCGCGGCGACTAGGAACGCGACGGCCCCACCGTCGCCTTCTCTCCTCAGCACAAGCTCCAGCGACGAGTAGAGGGTTGCGGTCAGGACCCCCACCGGGGTCAAGGGGAGGCCAAAGCGAACCCCACCGCCTCCGCAGCCTCCTCCACCAAGTCCCTTCACTCGTCCGCGCCGCCCGGAGAAAATGTCACCAGAGGCCGTTCCGCTCGGCGCCTCACTTCCGCCCGGAACCACAGAGCCCTGAGCCCGCCCGGCTAGAGCGGCCGCTGCGACGGGGAACCTCTAGGGACGAGCGCGGGAGGCCGAAAGGAAGCCAGACAGCGCCATCTGGCGGGACGGACCCCACGCTCCTCCGGCTGCAGCTCGCCTGGCGCGCGGGCATCGGCCTCCCGGGTTTTCCCACGCTCCCTGTATCCGCTCAGGCAGTTCCCTTCCAAGAAATGTCTTGCCCCCGGGGGGCGGGGGGCGGGGGGTGTCGGGAAGCCAGTCAATACAAGCCACGGATAATGCCCTAAGAGAAAGTCGGCGCTCTCTTTTCTGTGCGCTGCTCAGGACTCACCCCTCCTGAGCGTTACCGAAGGAAGCTCTTGGCGTTTGAATCCTTGAGTCACGCCGGCAAGGAAGTCCGCTCCGTTCTCTTCCCCACCTTTTCGCGGATGCCCACGGCTCTACTCGCGGAGACTTGGCTGTGCCTCTCTGATGCAGTGGCATCAACATTCCGTTCAAGTTTTCTGGATGAACCTTGCACGCCTTGCAGACAGACCGCCACCTGCTGGTGAGTCAAGAGTCCCCCAGAGAAACTCCGCTCCGCCCCCTACGCGCTATGCAAGACGCCCCAAATCCCACCTTTGCAGTCACTCCGGATTTGCACTAGCGCGCCCTGAGCTTTCGACGCCCTTCGCTGAGGTCTGGGATCGAGGAAGAAACGTGCTGGACGCGAGACCTGGAAGAAAGGTGAGGTGGGCTTAAGAAAGAGAAATCTCACAACTCAAGATCTGGCCAACGCTTCGCTCTCCCTAAAAGCAGGGTTTTGAGAAATAAATGAATACCTAAGGGCTTGAGGAGAAAATGTCAAAGGGATTTACCTTTTCAGGAGCCGTGCTGGGAGTTGGGGTGACATTCCACTGGAGGACATTCTGAAAATCACAGCGCCGGTTCCATGCTTCCCTTAACGTCAGTCTCCCCTTTAGATCAGGCCCTCCAGCTCCCCCAGTTCACTCATTTATGCCTCCTGCCTACAGGCATGGGAATTTCCCATTCCTTCATGAGTAGATTGATAAAATAATAATAATAGCTAACTTCTCTGAATGCCTGTTATGTGCAAGACACTGTACTATGCATCTAAATGGACTCATTCATCTAATTCTCACAAGAACTCCATGGGTCTGGTGGTATTCTTGGCCCCAGATGACAAAAGTGGAGCCAGACAGTGGTAAAGTGACCTGCCCACGGTCGCTCCTCAGAAAGTGGCATGACACCGGCAGCCCAACTCCAGAGCCTGCATTCTCAACTGCTACCACCACGTGCCTCCTTGAAATTCAGTGAGAACATACTATGTGCCAGATAAACATTTTGTTTATGTGTGTTATCTCATTCATTTATTTCCCTGCTTCCTTAGTCCTCAAGGAATTTGAGAGGTTTTGGGGGTAGTGACAAGAGCCCAGGCTCTTTCAGGAGAAAAAGAGAAAAGGACTAACTACTAAGATGACAGCTGTCGGTCTGAAATGAATGAATGAATAAGGACAAATACATTTTTTTTTCACTAAAAAATAAGGAATGCTTCTCGAATTTGCATGTCATCCTTGTGCAGGGGCCATGCTAATCTCTGTATCCTTCCAATTTTAGTGTATGTGCTGCCAAAGTGAGCACTACATTCAGTTTTAAAACAGCCTCTCCACGATCTTATCTCATCAGTGCTGCAGAGATGCTGAAGCAGGACCCTGACTTCTGAGGTACTGACTTGTCTCCTTCTGTTTGATACCAACAAGTCAATTCACTACAGTGAGTGGACTGCTTATTTTTGGAGTCTGGGGAGTTTGATATCCTAATTATTAATAACCCTATTACTGCTGGGCTTCCCTAGTAGCTCAGCTGGTAAAGAATCCATCTGCAATGCAGGAGATCCCAGTTCAATTCCTGGGTGGGGAAGATCCCCTGGAGAAGGGATAGGCTACCCAGTCTCCAGTATTCTTGGGCTTCTCTTGTGGCTCAGCTGGTAAAGAATCCACCTGTCAATGCAGGAGATCTGAGTTCGATCCCTGGGTTGGGAAGATCCCCTGGAGAAGGGAAAGGCTACCCACTGCAGTATTCTGGCCTGGAGAAGTCCATGGACTCTATAGTCCATGGGGTCGCAAAGAGTCAGACACAACTGAGCAACTTTGACTGACTATTACTGCCATATTTAGATCCCTAAATAGGGCGCTTGCTGTCTTCTTCCCCTTCTGTAGGAGCAGGAAGTGCTGGACAGCTGATCCTACTTGTCTTGGAATTGCCTCCTGGAATCTCCTGTGCGTTATATACTCAGCCCTCCAAGCTCCTGAAATCTCATCTCCGTAAAACCAGCCCAATCTAAACCACATCCTGTTGCCTCTGTAGGAAATTTCTCTCAAGATCCCTTTGCTCACAGATACTGTCCTATCACTGTGTCTACCTGTTGCCCTCTCTGTGGAGTTACTGCTGCATCACATCAGTAGTTCTACTCAGTCTGTCATAAACCCTGGAGGCCCAGCTTTGAGTCATCTTCAGCTTCATTGCTTACACCTGATTCATCGTTGGACCTGGGGTTGGGCTGACAGCAGGCGCCTAGTCAGGATGTGGCCGGCCTTGCTTTGACTAGTCTGTTCTCTCCTGACTGAGCAGGTTACTTTCAAAATTTGCCCCTGTAAGGCGGACACTATTGTTAGAACCACTGGTTAGATGAGGGAAATGGGGGATCCGAGGGATGGAACCTTCAGCTCTGGGCTACCCCTCCCTCATGTAACCACCCTGACCTTTCCTCCCCTGCCGGCATCAGCAGCCTCTGCTGCAATCTCCCTGCACCTGCCGTGAGGCCATGGAACGGTTGAGTGCAGGGAGGGGTGGTGGTGACCGTCTTCACTGTAGTGGCCTCATAATTTCATTCAGGTCACTATGTCCAGAGTTAACATCCCCTGTTCTGCCTCACAGCGTCATCCCACAGAATTAAAGTAATGTCCCCATATTGGAAGGCCATCCGGAAGCAGGCTGAGTAGTAAGGTGACTTGGTCTCCAGGACTGAGGGCTTTGGGGTCTGGACAGATCTGGGTGTGGATCGGGTCTGCCTCCCTCGAGCAGAGTGACCTCCGGGCAGTTCTGTAACCTCCTTGAGACTCAGCGTCCTTGCCTGTCAAACAACTTCTTGTGAGGGGTGAGGGTGAAATGAGTTTAGGTAAAGCTCCCAGCACTGCTCTCGGCTCAGAGAGAACACTCGCAACAAGGCTGTTGTTCAGATGGCAACACTCCAGGTCAGCGCCTCCCACAAGCACAGACTCACATGGGTCAAGTACGGTGGTGTTGCCATCTCCAGGGACTCATATTTCCAGAGCAGCAACTTCACGTGGAACCAGAATGGAGCAGGGAAAAAGGATGCCGTGAACGCAGAGGCACACCACCACCGCCCTGCTCTGGGCCTCTGGGGTGGGTGATGGTGGCTCCTCTCTCTATGGTTAAGTCCCTCTTTCCAATCAGGTGACACCCCTTCTATATGTAAAGTCTGTAAGTCTATTGAAAAGTGGAAATAAGTGCAAAGGACAGTTTTAACTTTTTCAATGAGTATGTGTTAACCTCTCTTTAAAAAAAAAAATCTATTTGTTTTTGGCTGCGATAGATCTTCATTTACTCCACGTGGGCTTTTCTCTAAATGCGGTGAGCAGAGGGGTCTGTGCTGCCGTGGTGTCTCTTGTTGCAGAGGACGGGGCTCTGGATGCATGGGTTTAGTTACCCTGCACCATGTAGAATCCTCCTGGACCAAGGATCAACCCTGTATCCACTGCATTGGCAGGCACATTCTTAACCACTGGACCACCAGGGAAGTTCCTCTCTTTTTAAATAAAAGAATAGCCCTGGGAATTCCCCGGTGGTCTAGTAGGTAAGACTGCACTCGCACTGCAGGGGACATGGCCCCATCCCTGGCCAGGGAACTAAGATCCCATATGCCGTCAGTTCAGTTCAGTTCAGTTGCTCAGTCGTGTCCGACTTTGCGACCCCATGGACTGCAGCATGCCAGGCCTCCCTGTCCATCACCAACTCCTGGAGTTTACTCAAATTTATGTCCATTGAGTTGGTGATGCCATCTAGCCATCTCATTCTCTGTCGTCCCCTTCTCCTCCTGCCTTCAATCTCTCCCAGCATCAGGGTCTTTTCAAGTGAGTCAGTTCTTTGCATCAGGTGGCCAAAGGATTGGAGTTTCAGCTTCAGCATCAGTCCTTCTAATGAATATTCAGGACTGATTTCCTTTAGGATGGACTGGTTGGATCTCCTTGCAGTCCAGGGAACTCTCAAGACCATAGAACATGGCAATAAAAAAAAGAACAGGTCTGTGTAACAGCGCCTGACCCTGTGGGACCTCTAGGGTGGGAAGGGTGAGGATTTCCCCTGTTGCCTCATCAGTACTAGCACCCACCGCCCATCAACACAGCTGCTTTTCCATTCGTAACATCTGCCCTCCTTTGCACCCGTCGTGCATCTTCTTTCTCATCCATCCGACACAGCAGAGAGTTCCGAGGGGGTTTGACCGAGTTGTCCTGCTCTGTGGTGGACACACTCCATACGTGGATGGGCATGGATGGAGGAAGTCTAAGCACCTAAGCTGCGGAGACACAGAAAACTGAAAAGATGTCAAAACAAGAAAGTGGCACCAGCTGCCAAGTGGGTGAGAAGCTGGGAGGAGGGCGACAGGCTTGCAGACAGCTGTTGAGAAGGAGGAGGGCTCAGCGCCTGGAGGGCAGCGCTCGGGCCGACCTTCCTCGCAGCCGCCTCTGTGTCCAGCTCGGGGCCTGGCAGACAACACGGAAATAAATGTCTGTGACTGAAGGACAGCTGTGCAGAGAAGCTGACCTTTGGGGGCAAGGGGACAAGAGGTGGAAAAGTCCCCGGGATGTCTGAGGGATGACAGCCTGAGGGCCTGGCTGCCCATGGCTGGACAGCGAAAGTGGGAGCCCTGAAGGTAGTAAGTCAGAGGCTTAATATGAGTGGAAGGAGCTGGGGCTTCGTTTTTTAAACACTCATGGGGAAGCCGTGTCCGAAGTTCTCACCAGACTTCTGGGGAGTGTTCGGGTCAAGGCCAGCAGAAAACGGACCCTCCCGGCCCACTTGGAGAGGAAGCAGAACATGGACCCCAGACTGTCCACGGCAAGAGGGGCAGGAAAGCTGAGGGAAGGAGGGAGAAAGTCGAACTGCCAGCCGCTGGAGAGAAAGAAAGGAAAGCTTTAGGAGAGAAAGGACGTGTTGCAGGGAGGAAGCCAATTCTGACTCCATGTTGGAATACCCAGTGGCTTGCCTGGAGGACCCTGCCCCTCTGCTTGTAAACTGTAAACTGAAATGCCTTTGTTCAGTTCGGGGAGGGATAGTTTGTCTCTGCCCACCTGTGAACACACCCCTTCCTAAGGCTGGACATTCCCTTGGAGATGTTTTGCAAGACTGAAGACCCTTCCACTTTACTTCCTCACCGCATCGCCCTGCCTATTCTGCCTTTTGACTTTAGTTCCTCATTGCTTCTTTCTCTCTGATCTATAAAAGAACCTGGCATCCAGACCCCAATAAGATGGTTATTTTGAGGCACTAGCCTGCCATGTTTTTGGTCTGCCAACTCCCCAATTAAAGTCTCTTCCTTGTCTCAGCACCTCATCTCTCGGATTCATTAGCCTACGGTGCAGTGAGCAGAGCGAGCCTGGACTTGGTAACAGAAGGACCTGGAGCCCCAAGGACTTTCCCTGTGGGTGGCAGATAAGACACATCGCAAAGACACAGAGTGATCGGGAAGCAAAGACTTGTAAAAGCCTCTGGGTAACACGGGCTTTGAGGAGAGCATCTTCAGTCCTCCACCTTCTCCCCTGCAGCTCCAAAAACTGCAGCCTTTAATTGGGAACAACATCAGGGGACTCTGGGTGTAATTTAAAAACTTATATTTGCTCTTTGTCCCAGGTCTCTGGCACAGAGCTCGTAAAATGCTTGGAATTTCCTGGGTGATAGGAGGGCCTTTTGTTATTTGTAAGAAGCCCAAGTTCAGGCTAAGGAAGCGATTCTTTTTTTTTAAATTGAAGTATAGTTGATTTACAAAGCAAGTGATTCTTGATGGACCCCTAGGGTCGCTTCTGGATGGGGGGCAGTTTCTCAGAGGAACTATCCCTTGAGGAGAGAGAGGGTTGGAACTTTCAGCCCCACTGCCACTTGCAGGAAGGAGATTGAGTTCAGTCACCAAAGGCTAATGGTTTCATTAACAATGCCTACATAATGAAACCTAGATAACCCCCACCTGATGGGGTGGAGGGAGCTGCCAGGTTGCTGAACACACTCAGATGCTGGGATGCTCTCTCCTACAGAGCATGGAAGCTCTGTGCCAGCCCCAGCCCCACGACCACGTGCTGTTCCTGATTTGTATCCTTGGTAATAACCCAGCAACAGTAAGGAAAACGCTTTCCTGAGTTCTGTGAGTCATTCTAGCGAATTATCAAAGGTAGGGAGGAGCCGGGCTTCCCAGGTGGTGCTAGAGGTAAAGAACCTGCCTGCCAAGGCAGGAGACGTAAGAGATGCGGATTCAATCCCTGGGTCAGAAAGATCTCCCGAAGGAGGGTATGGCAACTCACTCCAGCCTTCTTGCCAGGAGAACCCCATGGTCAGAGGAAACTGACAGGCTACAGTCCATAGGGTCGAAAAGAGTCAGACACGATTGAAGTGACTTGCACGCACAGGAGGAGGAACCACAGAACTCCTGAGTTTGTTATAGCCTGCAGAACAGAAGTGTGAGTCCCATAAGCCCAGGGCCACTGCTTGCAGGTGGCATCAGAAGTGAGACAGTCTCGTGGGGCTGAGCCCTGAACCTGTAGGACCTGAGCTGATTCTGGGCAGTTAGTGTCAGAACTGAACTGAGTGGCTGGGCACCCAGTTGTTGGAGAACTGGTGTCAGAAAAGAAATCACATAGGATCCTAAGCTTTGACTTGAAATAAATACGTTATATTTGGTTTCAAATAAACATGACATTAAGCAAGACCAGTCCTAGACCAAATCTCTCTTCAGACTCCTCACCTCCCTTCCCTGTGACGGCATCTCCCTCTTCATTGGCAGCCGCTGCTGTCAACACCCAAGCCTCTGGAAGGCAAGTTCAATGCTTGCCTGTCCCGGTGGTATGGAAACAGAAAGGAGTGCCTCTGAGGAATTCCTCTCTCCTGGTGACAGTGCAGGAAGCATTCCTGGGTGAGGAGGATCCGGAGTTTCCTCATTTGCATGTGGTAAGCAGCACGTCAGCTAAGAGTCTTAGGAGAGCCCAGGAAAGCATGCCTGCCATTCAGTCTCATTCAGTCCTGTCTACTAAGCGCAAGGCACACTGTAGGCCCTAGGCGTGGTGTTGCTTTAATCCTCACTGCAGTCAGCGAGTGTTAGTCACTCAGTCACGTTCTACTCTTTGCGACCCCATGGACTGTAGCCTGCCAGGCTCCTCTGCCCATGGAATTCTCCAGGCAAGAATACTGGAGTGAGTAGCCATTCCCTTCTCCAGGGAATCTTCCTGACCCAGGGACTGAACCCAGGTCTCCTTCGTTGCAGACAAATTCTTTACCATTTGAGCCACTGTGAGAGGTGGACCATAAAGAAGGCTGAGCACGGAAGAACTGATGCTTTCTAACTGTGGTGTTGGAGAAGACTCTTGAGAGTCCCTTGGACTGCAATGAGATCCGACCAGTCCATCTTAAAGGAGATCAGTCCTGAGTGTTCATTGGAAGGACTGATGTTGAAGCTGAAACTCCAATCCTTTGGCCACCTGATGCGAAGAACTGACTCATTTAAAAAGACCCTGATGCTGGGAAAGATTGAAGGCAGGAGGAAAAGGGGATGACAGAGGATGAGATGGTTGGATGGCATCGACTTGATGGACATGAGTTTGATAAAACTCTGAGAAATGGTGAAGGACAGGAAAGCCTGGCATGCTGCAGTCCATGGGGTCACAAAGAGTCAGACACGACTGAGCGACCAAAAAACAACAGTCAGCAAGGGGAGAGAGGTTTCACAGAAGAGGACACAGAGGCCCAGAGAAGACAGTGCGCCTGACCAAGACCACAGGAGCTAAATGGGCAGAGCCAGGATTCCTGGAGGAGAACATGTTACTTCCCTCAAGACCATGCATAACAGGGCTCCATCTAGAAAAAAATCACAGAGGCAGAGGAGGGACGTGAGGGAGGAGAAATTAATTCCTCGAGGAAGTTTTTGACCAGGGGCTTGGAGAAAGAGCAGGGCTTCCAAGGACAGAGATGAAGAGAAAGGTGCCCTGGGCAAATCAGGTCTGGCTTGAGGGAAGGCTGCACTCTGAAAGCAAAGCTACCACTGCAGCAACGGACAGTGAAATAGGTGTGTTTCTCACATAAGTGATGGATCAGGTGTTGTGATTTGGGACCTCGCCACCCACCCTCCAGTTTTGTTTTTATCTTTTTACTGATTAATTCCAACAATGTTCTCTTGTTTAGATAGCTTATCTTGACCACTTCGTAAGTATGACCACTTTGTAAGTATGACTTCATTAGCCGCTCCAAGCGGTCCTGAAGGGTAATGTGAGGTGGGTGTTGTTAATAGTTTGCCGAGATCATATATCCAACTGATACAAGGAGATTCTGAATAAATGCTTGTTCTTTTTTTTAAGTCTATTTATTTGGCTGCACCAAGCCTTAGTTGGGAGAAGGACATGGCACCCCACTCCAGTATTCTTGCCTGGAGAATCCTGTGGACAGAGGAGCCTGGTGGGCTGCTGTCCATGGGGTCTCACAGAGTCAGCCATGACTGAATCGACTTAGCATGCATGCATGCATTGAAGAAGGAAATGGCAAACCACTCCAGTATTCTTGCCTGGAGAATCCCAGGGACAGAGGAGCCTGGTGGGCTGCTGTCTATGGGGTCGCACAGCGACTTAGCAGCAGCAGCAAGCCTTAGTTGCAGCGTACAGGGTCTTTAGGTTGGCGCATGTGAGATTTTTAGCTGCGGCACTCAAACTCCTTGTGGTGGCATGCAAGATCTAGTTCCTTGACCAGAGATCGAACTCAGGCCCCCTGTACTGGCAGAACAGAGGTCTTAGCCACTGGACCACGAGGAAAGTCCCAGTGAATGTTTGCTTTGAATGAATGAATGAGTGAACAACTTATCCAAGGTCACCAGCACTAAATAGGAGAATCAGGACCAAACTTTGCTCTACAGCCTCCAAATCCCAGACTCTTCTCTACTGTTTGTAGCTGGGGGACTTAGCAATGTCATTGTGTGTGTGTGTGTGTGTGCGTTGAGGGTAGGGAATTAGGCTCATTATTGTGTTTTATAATGTGCTGATCGTTTGAAAAAGGCTTGGGGCCTGAGAACAATACAGGCATTCATTAAAGTACTTCAATAGACTGACAGCAGCAACAATAATCTAAAATTAAACGAAGCAAAGTATCTCATGTGACTCCTCTCTTGAGGAGTCGGTGCAAAAGCACCAGGCTTTGGGAAAACAGGATGGGGCTCTCTTGGAGAAAGACAAAGCAGAGATTTACAGAACCTGTGTGGGAGGCAGCAGACCGGAAGGGCCCCCAGCAGCCAGGCGGGCAAGTCCCCAGGAACACAGGATACAAGCCTTCCCTCCTCTTTGAGTAACTGATTAACTGGGAACCATGAGTAGCCACCAGGCCGAGGGAGGAGGCTTAGAGATCACCTCTTATTTTGCAGAAAACTGTATATGTTTACTAATTATACTTTTTGGAGACATATGTTTCTTAAAGCACTTAGTGGAACTGTTCTGGCTTTAAAAAGAAAAATTATTTATTTATTATTTTCGCGTGTGCTGGGTCTTCGTTGCTGTGTGGGGGCTTTCTCTAGCTGCTGTGGGCGGGCTTCTCATCGCCATGCCTTCTCTTGTTGCAGAGCACCGGCTCTAGGGATCGAGGGCTTCCATAGTTGCAGTGGCACAGGGGCTCACTTGCCCCACGGCATGTGGGATCTTCCCAGACCAGGGATCGAACTGGTGTCCCTTGCATTACAAGGCAGATTCTTAACCACTGGACCACCAGAGAAGCCCCGTTCTGGCTTTTTAATTCTGCTTGTGATTTCTGCCCCGAGTCCTTCATAGTCAGTAGACAGGCCAAAGGCCAGCTCTGCAGGGGTCATCTCAAGGTCCCTTTCTGAAGTGACGGGGAGGCCGCCCTGAGTGAATATAGGCTCACCACAAGTCCATGATGTTTGCAAAGCTGGAGAGTGTGTGCCGAGCTGGCTCCATTCTTGTCACACACGAAAACACTCAGCTTGTACCGCAGATGAGACAGAGGAATGTCTGCTGGCCATCCCTGCCCTCAGAGAACTAATGGACAACTAGTGTCTCCTGAACAAGTTACCTCCACTATGCAAGTGGCCTTACAGAAGGCAAACAGTTCGTCTTCGCTTCGTGTTTACCCACTATGTCCAGGACCGCCCTTCCCCACCCCACCCCCCAAGCCAGTCAGTGCCTTTACCTACCACTCAAGGCCTTAGGACTTAGCCCTCCTTGTCTCTCTCCCCCACCTTCTCTTCCTGGTCTAGGACTCAGTCTCGAAGGTTTCTACTCTTTGTTTAAAAAAAAATTAATTAAGGAACCTAATTCTTGCTAGAGTGATAGCTGACTAGCAGATTACCCCTCTGAGGTGATGGAATTCTTTGTCCAACGAAAATAAACACTTCCCTAGAAGCTGTCAGGAAGTGACATAAAAGGAAGACATTTCAGACAGCAGGGCAGGTCAGTTGGGGAGAGGAAGATATTTTTAGTTCACCAGGTTTTTCAGCATTCTCAAATCACGATGTTCTGACGACCTAGGAGAGCCAGTCTAACACAGAGTCATCTGTGTGATCTCACCAAGGCCTAACGCCAACTGTTTTGCATTCCTGGTGTACCAGGAACCTGGGAAATACCAAGAAGCTCTAGAATTTACAACCGGAGAAGACAAAAATATCCCAGAGAGAACAACAGGAGGAGAGCTGAGAAGTGAGTTGGTGCTGTTGATTATCAGTGCTATGATAACTCAGAGAGGAAAAGATTGATGCTGTGTGGGAGGAGTCCCACTCGATGGTGGGATGAGACTGGGTCTGAAATGTAGGTGGAATACAAATATGGAACGTTGCACGCTCTTTAAACTTCAGAAGTTTCAAGAGCCTCTCTCCTCAACTCACCCAAACTGGATTTCCCATTGCCACAAGGACTGCAGGGAGCTCGCTTCCAGGCTGGCAGGTCACATCCTTTGGTATAATCACGTGCCTTCAACTACCCCTTGGGAGAAACGTGTTCTCAGCCAAACCCTGAACTGAGATTGTTGTGGCATAAAAGCCAGGAACACCTAGGAGACAGCTCATCCACCGGGAAAGCATGGCTACAAGGGTGGAGGATGTAGAGTCCCTGCCTGAGCCCTGCCAGAGTCCAGAAGAAGAGGAGACTGACACCGAGGATCGTCCCAGCCGGTCCCTGTTCCACTGCCTCTGCCCCATCTTACTCCTGCCTCCGCTCCCCTCTGGGCTCAGTTGCTTCAGTCCATCTCTTTTCGACCCCATGGACTGTAGCCCACCAGGCTCCTCTGTCCATGGGATTCTCCAGGCAAGAATATTGGAGTGGGTTGCCATTTCCTTCTCCAGGAGATCTTCTGGACCCAGGGATCAAACCTGCTTTTCTTTCTTCTTTTCTTTTTGCCACATAATAGAAGAATGATTATCAGAACAAATTCCATGACAAATCATAAAAAATAACCATTTTTTTGAAAGATATCCATAAGACCACCTGAGGACAAACGCACAGAGGTGCCTCCAAGAAGCCAGACAAATAAGCTACCGATCCCAAGGTGAAGGCTGAAGGGGAGAGGAGCATGGATTTGTGAATAAAAAAACTGTACAGTGATCACCACAGGGGGGTAAGGGGGTGGATGGAGGTGGGGTGGATGGACTGCTTGTTTCCGGGGGACAGCATGGGGGTTGGGGGTGGCAGGGGCCCTAGGACGAGCACCTCCTCCGTGTGGACACAGCAGGCTCACATGTTCACTCACACACGTGGACACCGGGGAGGGGCACAGGGCCTGGGCATTGGGCTCCACGTTGGCTAGATGTAAACACAGACATACATTGCCCCCTGCAGCCCAGACCTGCACCCGTGGGCCTCTGGTCCCACCTCAGTGACCCTACCCTCAGAAGTGCGTCCCTTCTCGCCAGGCAGGGTGGGAGCACCCCCACCCCAGGGTGATCTAGCTGGGGCAGCCGCACCCCTACCCTCCACCACCAGTGGGTTCTGTGGCCTAGAGGCTCCAGAAACATCAGCCCCCCAGGAAGAAGGGGCCACGCTCTGCTGCCTGGCTCCTTCCCAGCTGAGAAAATCCTGAGACATGAGCTGTTCATGGGGGGCTGTCCCCAACCCCACCCCCACAGGACTGGTGCATGGAGGCCTGAGGGGCACCCAATTACTGCCCACAGTGTCCAGCGGACAGGGTAGGGCGCACTGTCCAGGGAGCCTCTAGAAGTCCTGGGGTTTTGGCCACTTTGGTCAATGGCTCACCTCACCTGGTGGTTCACCAGAAGCCCCGGAAGTCAGATGCAGGGTCTGCGACCCTCGCTGGACATACTTGCTGTGGGCTGTGCCTGGGCTCGCCGTGAGTGTGGATGAGCGTGTGTCTGTGTGTGTGGCCGACCGACCCACACGTGAGTTCGGCAGTTGTATTGGCACCAAAGCCTCACAGCAGTGGGGTTCCTGCCCCAAATGTCCCCGCGGGCTGTACCCCTGCCCGGGTCACTGGCCTCTGCCCAGCCCAGCCTGCACCCTGCCTGCCCCAAGTCCCAGGGCATCACGGGACACCCCACACCCCCCAGCTCTGTGTTTGGCACCGAAAGACCGCACTGCCCATCCCCTCATCCCCTACCTGGTCCAGGCCAGCACAGAGGGACGGGCAGTGAGCCTGTGCCACCCAGCCCCTGAGGGAGGGCGGGGCTCTTCCAGGCCGGGGGAAAGTGGGGGGGAACGGCTGCAGTGGCGCAATGACTCTTTCCTTGAAGCTAAAGACAAAACGGCAGTGACGAAGGGGCGCTGGCACACGGCTGGATGCTGGCCCTTGGCGTCGGCCACAGCGGGAGCTGGGCCAGCAGGCCAGCAGGGTGGCAGGGGGTTGGTGCTGGGAGGTGAGGAGGGGGCCTCGGCACCCACGGGGTTTCGGTGCGTGGGCACGTGTAGGGGGTCTTCGTGGTGAACTGTCTGAGCCAGGAAGAGGCCGCAGGGGCGGGTGGTGTGGCGAGGTAGGGCCCAGGGCCCAGGCAGGCCACCCGCCCCGCCACCTGGATCAGAAACCTCTAGCGTGGCGGGGGGAAGGAGGGGTAAGGAGGCCGGGGGTCCCGAAGTGTGCCTGCTGCGGGAGGCTCCTCGGTGGAAGGGCCGAGGAGGATGAGGACAGGCTCTGGGTGGCCGGCCGGCCTCTCCCGATCTGGGCCGAGCCCACAGAGCCTCGCAACCCCGCGTTCCTTCTGCTCCTGCGTTGGCAGGTGGTTCTTCACACCATCACCACCTGGGAAAACCTGCTCCCTTCTGACTCTCTCCAAACAGGGATAGCTCCTGTCTGCCCTGCCTTGTCTCCTCATCACCGCCCTCTTTGCCTTCCTCTCTGTGTCTTTTGGAGAAGGCAATGGCACCCCACTCCAGTACTCTTGCCTGGAAAATCCCATGGACAGAGGAGCCTGGTAGGCTGCAGTCCACGGAGTCGCGAAGAGTTGGACATGACTGAGCGACTTCATTTCACTTTTCTCTTTCATGCATTGGAGAAGGAGATGGCAACCCACTCCAGTGTTCTTGCCTGAAGAATCCCAGGGATGGGGGAGCCTGGTGGGCTGCCATCTCTGGGGTCGCACAGAGTCGGACACGACTGAAGCAACTCGGCTGCAGCAGCAGCAGCCGTGTCTTTTGCTCCATCTTCACCCTCCTCTCTTGCATGTGCCCCGGCTCATGTCTTCTTAGTCTGCATCGTCACTCAGCTGCCTGCTGTCCCCCGTCCCAGGGCTTCCCTCCCAGGACTTGGAGGACCCTGGATAAACTGAAGGAGAGAAGGAATTATTATTACCCCTCAGGGGAACCCTCAAGCCAGCAGAGGCCAGAGCTGGGGGATAAATGTCTGGCTGCCTTCTTGCAGGAAGGTAAATCTGAAGCCTTCTCTGCCGGGCTCCTTGGTGGCCACCAGCAGGACCATGCTCCGAGGCCTCTCTGGAGACCCACTGGGTGGTGCACCCTGCGGTGGCCCTCCCTGCTTCCTTGAGCTGCTCTTCGAAGCTACTCCCTTCTGTTCCTGGGGAACTTCCCCAAGTCCACGGCCTGTGCACAAGCTCTTGTCCTGGACTATGTTTTGGGCAAACCCAAGCCCACCACTCTCCTTCCTCTCCCTGTCCCTGCTGTCCCTACTCAGATGCTAAAGAATCTGCCTGCTGTGCTGGAGACCTGGGTTCATCCCGTGGTCGGGAAGATCCCCTGGAGAAGGAAATGGCAACCCACTGCAGTATTCTTGCCTGGAGAATCCCATGGATGAGGAGCCTGGCTGGCTACCGTCCATGGGTGGAGAAGAGTTGGACATGGCTGAGCGACTAGCACTTTCACTTTTCACTTTCAAGCCCACCGCTCTCCTTCCTCTCCCTGTCTCCCCCAGCCCCACTCATCTTCCTCTCTTCTCTGCTGCTCTGTCCTCCTCTCAAAGTACGTTCTCTTCCCCTGCCTCCCTTCAGGCAGATGGTGTGTCCCAGGATGGTGTGTCCCAGTGAGGCATTAGAAATTCCATCACTGGACTATCCCCGGGGAGCCTGGTCTCCGCATCAAGGGAGAGGAGGGCATCAGGGACAGAGTTGGGCTAAAGAGGAGACGAGAGGAGACTGAACTGGGCTGGAGGTGCCTCAGCGTGGAGAGAGGTCTGTGTGTCTCACGGTCCTGGTCCTCACTGTGTTCCCTAGAAGAACTCTCCCCCCTGGGACCTTTAGTCCCTGGCAGGAAACATCCATTGACTGAAGGATTCTCCTTCCTGGGCTACTGTGAGTGCACTCCTCACCAGCTCACCCCCAAACAGCCACATTCCAGGCAACAGGTAAAGGGATGAAGAAGTAAATTCTGGACCAGATCAGGCCTTAGCAGAATGTCCTAAGAGTTGCCAGTGGCCTAGTGGTTAGGATACCAGGCTTTACTTGCTGATGCCAGAGTTCAATCTCTGGTTGGGGAATTCATTGAGTCCACTTCTAGTGGATTATAATCTAGATCCCCAACTCACTTTTTTTTTTTGAGTCTTTTTAAAAAATTAACGTATACCTGATTTGTAATATTGTGCTAATTTCTGCTGTACAGCAAAGTGATTCAGTTACACATGTTTTTTAATGTTCTTTTCTGTTAGGGTTTATCACAAGATATTGAATATAGTTCCCTGCACCATATACATTTGGGCCTTATTGTTTATCCATTCTATATATAACAGTTTGCATCTGCTTACCCCGGCCTCTCAATCCACCCCTCTCCCACCCTTCCTCCCCCTTGGCAAGCACAAATCTGTTCTCTATGTCTGTGAGTCTGTTTCTGATTCCTAGATAGGTTCATTTGCGTCATTTTAAATTCCACATATAAGTGATACTATATGGTATTTCTGAGAAGGCAATGGCACCCCACTCCAGTACTCCTGCCTGGAAAATCCCATGGACGGAGGAGCCTGGTGGGCTGCAGTCCATGGGGTCGCTAGGAGTCGGACATGACTGAGCGACTTCACTTTCACTTTTCCCTTTCATGCATTGGAGAAGGAAATGGCAACCCACTCCAGTGTTCTTGCCTGGAGAATCCCAGGGACGGCGGAGCCTGTGGGCTGCCGTCTATGTGGTCGCACAGAGTCAGACACGACTGAAGCGACTTAGCAAGAGTATATGGTATTTATCTTTCTGTGTCGGACTCACTTAGTGTAATAATCTCTAAGTCCGTCCATGTTGCTGCAAATGGCATTACTTATTCTTTTTATGGCTGAATAGTACTCCACTGTATATATGCACCACATCTTCTTTATCCTTTCACGTTGCATGGATGGACGTTTAGCTTGTTTCCTTGTCTTGGCTATTATGAATAATGCTCTTATGAACATAGGGGTGCATGTATCTTTTCGAATTATAATTTTGTCTAGATATATTCCCACAATTGGGATTACTGGATCATAGGGCAACTCTATTTTTAGTTTTTTGAGGAACCTCTGTGGTGTTTTCCATAGTAACTGTGCCAACTTGCACTCCCACCCACAGCGGAGGAGGGTTCCCTTCTCTCCACACCGTCCCCAGTATTCATTATTTGTAGACTCTTTGATAACGGCAGTTCTGACAGGGATGAGGCGGTACCTCATTGTAGTTTTGATTTGCATTTCTCTAATGATTAGCAATGTTGAGCATCTTTTCATGTGCATGTTGGCCATCTGTATTCAGCTCACTTTCCTTATGGTCTATAAGCCAATTTAATTTCTACTCTAAAGCCCCCACCTGGCAGGAAAGTTCATGTCAGTCATTGCTGAAGCTTCATTTCCCTTCGGTACTCAGGATGCCCAAGTACCTGGAGAATTAGGATGGGGCCTGTTCTCTCATGCACATCAATTTGTCATTTACCAAAGCACAGTGGTGGGCAGTAGCTGGGGTCTGTTTCCATGTGATGCATGGAGAGAAATCTTTGCCAACACTGGATCCCCAAGGCCTCCCACCCCACTTTCATCATGGACATCTGTACAAGGATAATGTTACTCACATCTCTTATACCTTCCAGGCCCTCATGATTTCTTCTCTCTCAAAGGCCATCTCACCTTCTTACCTTGTCCCTTCCCCTTACAACGTACATGAAACCCATTGAGTTTAGATTTTTTTTTTTAAAGGACAGGAAGAGTCAGTGACCTCAACCTCCTTCTGCCTTGCACCAAACCCGAATCAAGGAAACAAGAAGTTACCAACCTGGCAGTCTACTTGAAATGGAAGAGTTAGTTGGAATACTATAAAAAACATAAATCAATATATCAAAACATCACCCTGCCACTCTTTCATTCTCCAGCACTTTATGGACCTGCTTTGGAGCCAACCACAGTGCCAACCCTGGGGACACAGACCCAGAGCCCCTCCAGGTTCAGAACTCAGCCCACCCTGTCCTAGTGGGGAAGACAGACACGGGGTCACCTAACTTTAGGACTATGTGCCAACATAAAAGGAGTGTGCACCCAGAGTCATGGGAGCTGAGACTAGGAAGCTGCAGACATGGCCTGTGCCCAGGGAGGACTCAGCTGGAAGAAGACTTCTGAGCCAAGACTCTGAGAACAAAGAGAATTTGCAGCACCCAGAAGAGAAGGTAAGTCTTCTAGGCAGATGTCAAAAAGATCCAAGCCATTCTGGGAAAGAGTGGGCTTGGGGTCAGAGTGCTCATCTGGGAGTGATGAGGGCAACAGCGAAAGAGGAGTTTAGAAAAAAGAACAAAGTCCCCGAGGAAGACTTATTTGTAAGATGGGTTGAGATGGTTTTTTCTTTCCTTTTTCTTGCTGGGATAGGGGTAGAGGTGCAATAAATAGCCCTCTCTCCCTCTCCTCAAAAAGAAAGTTCGGAACCAATTGAAAAATAAGACACAGAAAACAGGTGAACATTTACATGTCAACTTTATGAGAAATAAAAGCTTAATAGGAGGACACAGAGAAATGCACAGGCCCCACAGTCTTCCTAATACGTCATGGCCACTGTAGACCGTATTCAGCCAGCTGCAGACAGACTGGACAACCTCAGACCTTCCTCCAAGTAGTGGATTTATGGCCTGGTGAGCAGCCCAGAATATAGTCCCTTTGCAAGTGGGCAGGCCCTACAGAGAGTGTTTATTAATTCACCAGGACTGAAGTACCACAGACTGGTGACTTGAACAGCAGAAATGTATTTCCTCATAGTTCTAGAGTCTAAATTCCAAGATCAAGGGGTCAGCTGGTTCGGTTTCTTCTGAAACTTACAGTCGGCCTTCTCCCTGCTATGTCTTCACGTGGTCACCCCTCAGTCTGTATTGTCTGTGTCCTAATCTCCTCCTATAAGGATACCAATTTAACTTTATTGTTGTTGTTTAGCCACTAAGTCATGTGCTCCTCTTTGTGACCCTATGGACTCCAGCCCGCCCAGCTCCTCCGTCTGTGGGGTTTCCCACATCACGCCCACATCCCTCTGTGGGTGCTCACATTATTATCATTTTCTGAAATAAAGCACTACCTCACATTTATGTGGAAACCAAACTTTTCATAACACTCTCACATCAAAATCAAAGCATGAGGGACTTCCCTGGTGGTGGGTGGTTAATAATCTACCTTCCAATGCAGGAGACACGAGTTCAGTCCCTGATCCTATATGCCATGGGGCAACTAAACCCAAGTGCTGCAACTAGAGAAGCCTGCGTGCCACAGTGAAGACTGAATGCAGTCAAACTTTTAAAAATTCAAATAAATTTTTTAAATAAAAAAATAAAAAAATTTAAGTTAAAAAAAAACATGAAAGAAAGGTAGGAGAGTTTTCAGAAATCACCTAACCATACTCACTCATTTTACAGATGAAAGAATCCAGGCCTGATTGCAGTCCAGCCAAGGGTCACACAATTAATTAGTGGTCACCTGTGACCACTTGGGATTCATTTGACTTTACGGTCCCCAACCCAAGATTTTCTATCGTCTTTATATCCACTTCTCTGTAGGACCTATCCTGAAGATCAGCACAACTGTTTGAAAAGGAAATCGAAGTAAAAGAGATGCTGAGCCGCTAACTGCTCTGAAGGGACTCAAGTGACTTGGCCTAAAACGTGTGTTTGTTTACATTTGCATTGCCCAGTGCTGAGCCTGGGTGCCACCGGCAGCAGGTACTCAGTTCACATTAGCTGCCTGCAGGCATGAATGCTTGAAGAGCCAGAAGACTGGAGACAGGAAGTGTTTTTTCCAGAAGTAGGTGACGAGGGATTCTTCAAACAATAGAGCCCTGAACTTGGCATTGATTAGGCCTCTCCTGGGCTTGTACTCTGACACCTCTCCCCATCCTGCAGGCATCTTTCAAGGTCATCTCGGCTTCTTTCCTCTCCTCCATTCCTATATCAAATTTGTTTCCAAGTTCTCTCATATCTCCTTCTTTTCCATCTCTGTTGCCGCATCCTGGCCTAGGCCCTTATCACGTCAACGCTGGTCGGGACTCACGTGTCTGGCAGGGTTGAGCACAGAGGCCCACGCGGCAGCTAGGAGGCTATCCAAGCGGATCAGCCCGCAGTGGATGCTTGTTTCAGGTTCTCCCCCCCTCCTCAGCCTGTGGCTTCCTCCTTATCAGCTCCCCTCATATGTACCCCCGCAGCACCCCCCACCCCCGCCTCCTTCCAAGCTTTCTCTACCGCCTCACCTGTGCACACCCCTCCCCCAACCCCCACCTCAGGTTTCAATTAACCAGCTGCCCATAGAAAGATTCCAGCAAATTTATTCTCCCTAAAATAGAAGTGACCCATAACAAGGCTTAATGAGATCATCCCCCAAGGAATTTCATAAGGGACCATCCCTGCAGCCAGTGAAATGAGAGTCAGCTGGATCTCAGGGCGTCTTCGCGGAGGGAAGTTTGCTGCACCACCCCTGGGGCATGTTGGTGGTCCGGGCCCCCCAACAGGCATGGAGTGTGGAAAGCAGGGACACGTGGACTGGGGGCTCCGTGAGAGGACACGGAAGCACAACTCACTATCTCCAGAGGTTTGCCAAGAACTCACAAGAAACCTGACGCCTGCCCTGACTCAGTCCACTGTGGTTCCCTGTCCTGCGGCCACCAGCCCAAAGCGGTCTCGAGAAGAAGATGGCTGGGAATGGACCTTTCGCCCCTCCTAAACTGCTAGAGATGGGGCAGTGTTCAGGGTGGTGTGGAGCTCCCTTGGCAGAGCAGGGAAAGGAGGATGCTTGTTTTCCCTGCTTTTGAAAGACGATCGCCTCTGTAGCCAGGAGTGGTACCAGCCGCGGGCAGTGTCCAGCCCAGTAGACGATGGGTCACTGGGCACTTGGGAGGAGTTCTCGTCTGTCTGCATTTTTGTCTGCATGTGTACTTTATTGGCTCCCACGGCCCCCTGCCCCACGTATGCTCACCTGCTGGAGGACCATTCTCCCTTCTCTGCCCAAACCAAAGCACCCAGAATCTCAGAGGGTCTCCAAAAGCTGGATCCAGAAAGACTCATAGATGTGACCTTAGTCTACCCATTTCCCCAGTTTATGGACGAGCAGCTGGAGCCCGGGAGATTAAGGACTCTCTCCAGTGTGCTAGTTCTCTGTGTTGCATAACCAGCAACCACAATACGGTAGATACAGACGGCACACGCTTATTAGCTCAGCTTCCTTGGGTCAGGGATCTGACCTTAACTTAGTGGGTCCTGTGCCTCGGCATTGTGATACGTTGAAATCAAGGTGTCAGCTGGGCTGCCATCTCATCAGGGTCTCGAGTGGGGAAAGATCAGTTTCCAAGCTCCCTCGGGCTCCTGGCAGAATTCCTCTCCCTGGGGTAGCAGGACTGAGGTCTTTATTTTCATGCTGGTAGTCAGCCAAATGTCCTCAGTGACTAAAAGATGCCCACAGTTCCTCGCCAAGGGCCTCTCCACAGATCCTCTCACAGCATCAAAATTTCTTCAAAGCCAACACGTGAGAGAGCCTTGGCCTCAGGGAAGGCCCGCAGTCCCTCTTCTGAAGCTTTTACCTGATTAAGTCAGGCCCACTTATACTCATTTCCTCTTTGATTAAATAAAAATCAGTCGATTTGGTATCTTAATTACATCCTCAAAAATCTCTTCACCTTTGCCGTATTCTGTTAGATGTTAGACCACAGGTCCTGCCCACGATCAAAGGGCAGAGATCTTCCCAACCCAGGGATCAAACCCAGGTCTCCTGCAGATTCTTTCCTAGCTGAGCCACCAAGGAAACAGGGATAAATCAGGAGACATGAAGCTTAGGGTCACCATATCACCACATGTCACACAGCTAGATAAAAGCAGAGTTAAGGTATAGAACCTAGGTTTCATATAGAAACAGGTTTCAGGGGTCAGTTATGTTTCAGAATTCAGACTGTTCTAGATTTTAGAAAGATAATCAGACAGTTACACCACAGACTCACAACATCCTTGGTGTAGTCTGGGACGGCACTCTGTAATCACTGTAGATTTCTGCAGTGAAATATATAATTACTCATACCTAGTGGTACATGTAGACCCAAATTAGCTGCATGGTGGTTCAGGTGAGGTTTTGCTGCCAAATAAGCTTGGGTCAGATTAGGCTTTGCCAAATGAGTTATGAAGGACTTTCGGGTTTTTAAAGCTTTGGGACTTTGGAAATTCTGGTAAAGGATTGTGTACATCTAATAACTAATACCCATTAAGTTCTTGATCACAACAGATTTGGGCTAAGTCTTGTGCATTCTCAGAATCCTGTGAAGGGAGATATTTTCAAGACATCAATCATTTTCCTCTCCTTTCCTTCTCTTTCAAGCTGAGCTCTGTATTCACTGACTTGGGGCTGGGAGTGTTACCAAACTGATTAACTGGATCTACTCTGGAGTTCTAGCCCAGGCTATGACCCCTTATCTCATCCAGGGAGGTTCTTTTTCAATTGATTTTGTGCAGCCAATAAAAAAAACCCTAAGACTGGAATCAATTTAGTTCAGTCGCTCAGTCGTGTCCGACTCTTTGTGACCCCATGAATCACAGCACGCCAGGCCTCCCTGTCCATCACCAACTCCCGGAGTTCACTCAGACTCACGTCCATCGAGTCAGTGATGTCATCCAGCCATCTCATCCTCTGTCCTCCCCTTCTCCTCCTGCCCCTAATCCCTCCCAGCATCAGAGTCTTTTCCAGTGAGTCAACTCTTCCCATGAGGTGGCCAAAGTACTGGAGTTTCAATTTAGCATCATTCCTTCCAAAGAAATCCCAGGGCTGATCTCCCTCAGAATGGACTGGTTGGATCACCTTGCAGTCCAAGGGACTCTCAAGAGTCTTCTCCAACACCACAGTTCAAAAGCATCAATTCTTCGGCACTCAGCCTTCTTCACAGTCCAACTCTCACATCCATACATGACCACAGGAAAAACCATGGCCTTGACTAGATGGACCTTTGTTGGCAAAGTAATGTCTCTGCTTTTTAATATGCTCTCTAGGTTGGACATAACTTTCCTTCCAAGGAGTAAGCGTCTTTTAATTTCATGGCTGCAGTCCCAACTGCAGTGATTTTGGAGCCCAAAAAATAAAGTCTGACACTGTTTCCACTGTTTCCCCATCTATTTCCCATGAAGTGATGGGACCAGATGCCATGATCTTCGTTTTCTGAATGTTGAGCTTTAAGCCAACTTTTTCACTCTCCACTTTCACTTTCAACAAGAGACTTTTTAGTTCCTCTTCACTTTCTGCCATAAGGATGGTGTCATCTGCATATCTGAGGTTATTGATATTTTTCCTGGCAATCTTGATTCCAGCTTGTGTTTCTTCCAGTCCAGCGTTTCTCATGATGTACTCTGCATAGAAGTTAAATAAGCAGGGTGACAATATACAGCCTTGACATATTCCTTTTCCTATTTGGAACCAGTCTGTTGTTCCATGTCCAGTTCTAACTGTTGCTTCCTGACCTGCATACAGATTTCTCAAGAGGCAGGTCAGGTGGTCTGGTATTACCATCTCTTTCAGAATTTTCCACAGTTTATTGCGATCCACACAATCAAAGGCTTTGGCATAGTCAATAAAGCAGAAATAGATGTTTTCCTGGAACTCTCTTGCTTTTTCCATGATCCAGCGGATGTTGGCAATTTGATCTCTGGTTCCTCTGCTTTTTCTAAAACCAGCTTGAACATCAGGAAGTTCACGGTTTACGTATTGTTGAAGCCTGGCTTGGAGAATTTTGAGCATTACTTTACTAGCGTGTGAGATGAGTGTAATTGTGTGGTAGTTTGAGCATTCTTTGGCATTGCCTTTCTTTGGGATTGGAATGAAAACTGACCTTTTCCAGTCCTGTGGCCACTGCTGAGTTTTCTAAATTTGCTGGCATATTGAGTGTAGCACTTTCACAGCATCATCTTTCAGGATTTGGAATAGCTCAACTGGAATTCCATCACCTCCACTAGCTTTGTTCGTAGTGATGCTTTCTAAGGCCCACTTGACTTCACATTCCAGGATGTCTGGCTCTAGGTGAGTGATCACACCATCGTGATTATCTTGGTTGTGAAGATCTTTTTTGTACAGTTCTGGAATAGCACAAGCTTTATTGAGTGGCCAATGAATGGAGAGGCAGGAACCAGGTTCACAAATCAACCTCTCAACCTGATTAGGGCTGAGACACCAAATACTCAGTATAGGAGGATCAAGTAAAAGGGAGGGATTTGGAAAGAGTCGGAGGAATGTTCATGAGTTAGCTGAGCTTTCCTGCTTGTTGTCAAGGCAATTGTCAACTGTCATTGTGCCTGTGGGTATGTCATTTAGAGTCTTTTTTTTTTCCCAGTATTTTTTTGGTTGCTCTGGGACTTAGTTGCAGAACACAGGATCTTCAATTGCAGCATGTGGGATCTAGTTCCCTGACCAGGGATGGAACCTGAGCCCCCTGCATGGGGAGTCTTGGCCACTGGACCACCAGGGAAGTCCTTGTCATTCAGATTCTAATGCATTAGAAAGAGCGTATACTGAGGCTCAAGGTCCACTGGAAATCAAATCTCCCATCATCTTGGGCCTGGTTGGTTCTAAATTGTTTTTTCTCTTTGCAGCTTCTTCCTGAAACTTAGATAAGAGCAATCCGTTTCTCTTTGAGGAAGGGGCAGGGTACGACTCTGGGGCAGCAGCCTTGGTAACAGGGGAGGCTGGATGGGGTAGGAGCCTGGGAGTTTCTCCACCTTCTCTGCCACCAAAGCTGTTCCAGCCCCAAATGGGGAGAGGACGTGGGGCTTTGATAAACCACTTTGGACAAGCAAAACCCAAAATAAGACAAATCAAAACACTGAAAATAGATGCCTCATCTGAGGCTAGGGAGAGAAAAGATTTGGAGCTCCTGGAAGCACAGTTCTGCTGGCAGGACCCCAAGGGTTAGGGCCCAGGCTGCATCTAGGCAAGCTGGGGCCCAGGGTGGGTGGCCTCTGCTTCTGGAGCAGACCATCGGCTCCTGACTGGACACTGTCGGCTCCAGCTGCCCTTACTGCTCTCTCATAATGTGTGCAAGTGAGGCCTTGCTTTGTAACCAGAAAGCTTTTCTCCTGCCAGATACCCCGCTGCTGAATAGACAGGGCTCAATAAGTGCTCACTCACTGATTTTTCAGGGAGGACTTGAAAGGTGGAAGGGGTGGGGGTGCTCCAGACCCCTCCCTCCAGGGTAACAGCTAACTCTGCGGTTCACTCCCTCTGCAGTGTTTGGTTTAGGAGATCCTCTGATCTACTTCCTTACAACCTAGGTCAGGTTTCATTACATCATCCTCCACTCAAAGCGCCAGAGCCTCGTGGCAAATTGGTGCAATCCGCAGGCCTGAAGCGGCACAGTGCTGCGTTGTGTCCCCGTTGGAGTGAATCCCGCCATGTGATTTTTGCCTCTGGCCCCAGAACCCCAGGGACAGCCTTTCAAGGAAAGGGTTTGTTCTTTTTCTTCCCCTTTGAAAGTATTTTTAAAATATGACTGCCCCCTGGTGGTTAAAATTATGTATGTAAATACGGGCTCAATAAAGGACAGAAATGGTGTGGACCCAACAGAAGCAGAAGATATTAAGAAGAGGTGGCAAGAATACACAGAACTGTACAAAAAAGATCTTCGTGACCCAGATAATCACAATGGTGTGATCACTCACCTAGAGCCAGACATCCTGGAATGTGAAGTCAAGTGGGCCTTAGAAAGCATCACTACGAACAAAGCTAGTGGAGGTGATGAAATTCCAGTTGAGCTATTCCAAATCCTGAAAGATGATGCTGTGAAAGTGCTACACTCAATATGCCAGCAAATTTGGAAAACTCAGCAGTGGCCACAGGACTGGAAAAGGTCAGTTTTCATTCCAATCCCAAAGAAAGGCAATGCCAAAGAATGCTCAAACTACCACACAATTACACTCATCTCACACGCTAGTACAGTAATGCTCAAAATTCTCCAAGCCAGGCTTCAACAATACGTAAACCGTGAACTTCCTGATGTTCAAGCTGGTTTTAGAAAAAGCAGAGGAACCAGAGATCAAATTGCCAGCATCCGCTGGATCATGGAAAAAGCAAGAGCGTTCCAGGAAAACATCTATTTCTGCTTTATTGACTATGCCAAAGCCTTTGACTGTGTGGATCCCAATAAACTGGAAAATTCTGAAAGAGATGGTAATACCAGACCACCTGACCTGCCTCTTGAGAAATCTGTATGCAGGTGAGGAAGCAACAGTTAGAACTGAATGTGGAACAGCAGACTGGTTCCAAATAGGAAAAGGAGTACGTCAAGGCTGCATATCATCACCCTGCTTATTTAACATATGCAGAGTACGTCATGAGAAATGCTGGGCTGGAAGAAGCACAAGCTGGAATCAAGATTGGTGGGAGAAATATCAATAACCTCAGATATGCAGATGACACCACCCTTATGGCAGAAGGTGAAGAAAAGCTAAGGAGCCTCTTGATGAAAGTGAAAGAGGACAGTGAAAAAGTTGGCTTAAAGCTCAACATTCAGAAAACGAAGATCATGGCATCCGGTCCCATCACTTCATGGGAAATAGATGGGGAAACAGTGGCTGACTTTATTTTTGGGGGCTCCAAAATCACTGCAGATGGTGACTGCAGCCATGAAATAAAAAGACACTTACTCCTTGGAAGAAAAGCTATGACCAACCTAGATAGCATATTCAAAAGCAGAGACATTACCTTGCCAACAAAGGTCCGTCTAGTCAAGGCTATGGTTTTTCTAGTAGTCATGTATGGATGTGAGAGTTGGACTATAAAGAAAGCTGAGCACCGAAGAATTGATGCTTTTGAGCTGTGGTGTTAGAGAAGACTCTAGAGAGTCCCTTGGACTGCAAGGAGATCCAACCAATCCATCCTAAAAGAGATCAGTCCCGAATGTTCATTGGAAGGACTGATGTTGAAGCTGAAACTCCAATACTTTTGCCACCTGATGCAAAGAGCTGACTCATTTGAAAAGACTCTGATGCTGGGAAAGATTGAGGGCAGGAGGAAAAGGGGATGACAGAGGATGAGATGGTTGGATGGCATCACCGACTCAATGGACATGAGTTTGAGCAAGCTCCGGGTGTTGGTGATGAACAAGGAAGCCTGGCATGCTGCAGTTCATGGGGTCGCAAAGAGTTGGACATGATCGGTGACTGAACGGAATTGAACCAAGTTTTTATTATTTAAAAACGCAATCATTTCTGAACAGAGGGACTTCCTTGACATGTTAATAAATCTGAACCTAGGCTTAAAGGTGAAGGCACTTTAGTAGAAGGATCTCCACTCAATTCAGGAACACAGCAAAGTCGTTCTTTTTGCCAGGTTGCATTTTCCAATGATGACCACAGTGGTATCTTCTGCACTCTTCTTACAATGTAATCCTGACCTTCCAACCACTGGCTGGGGAGTCTATGTCCCTTTCTCTTGACTCTGTGGGTGGACTTCTAATACAGTAATGATGGAATTGAGGCTTTGTGACTTTCAAGATTGATCATAAGAATGCTATTATATGTTCGCCTTGCTCTGTTAAAATGCTAACTCTCAAAAACCAGCTATCATATTGGAAATAAGCCCAAATCAGCCATCATGAAGACACCACACAAAGAGATCAGGTGTTAATGTTTTAGCCCGAGGCTGACAGCTTGAGATCCTGCCCAAAGCCAGCAACAAATGCCAGGCAAACAACTGAAGCATCCCTGGTGATTTTACCCCTCAGCTCTTTAACCATCCCCAGCCTTTCAGTCTTCCCAACCTGAGGCTGCAGACAGTATGGAGCAAACGTGAATAATGCCCACTGTGCCCCATCCCGGCTCCTCACCCAAAGAATCCACAGTTATTTTATGCCATTTGGAGTAGTTCATTATACAGTCCATGCACACGTGCCAAGTCACTTCAGCCATGTCCAACTCTTTGTGACCCCATGGACCGTAGCCCGCCAGGCTCCTCTGTCCATGGAATTCTCCCAGCAAGAGTACTGGAGTGGGTTGCCATTTCCTCCTTCAGGGAATCTTCTCGACCCAGGGATCGTGTTTCTTATGTCTTCTGCATTGGCAGGCGGGTTCTTTACCACTAGTGCCACCTGGGAAACAGTCACTGTACAGTAATGACTAAAACTTTTGCTGTTATTAATACCACCACGACCACATTGGCATGATAGTACTTGCTGAGAAAAAAATGAGAAGATCCAAAATTGATAAGGAGGAAGTAAACTTATATTATTTGCATGTGAAATAATTAGATATCTGGAAAAGTCAAGAGAATACACTGAAAAAATATTAGGACAATAAGAGAATGAGGGGTTAGTTTCAAAATCTAATTTCTTTCTTTCTTTAAAAAAAAATGATTTAAATGTTTATTTATTTGGATACACCGGATCTTGGGGCACTCGGGATCTTTGACCTTTGCTGTGAATTCAGGGTCTTTAGCTATGATGTGTGACCCCTTAGTTGCAGCATGTGGGATCTAGTTTCCTGACTAGGGATCGAACTCAGGCCCCCTGCATTAGGAGTGCAAAGTCTTAGCCACTGGACCACGAAGGAAGTCCCCTAAAACCTAATTTCTTCCTATTTTTACTTGCATAAATGACCAAAGTTGTGACTCCCATTGCCAAAATTTCTGTAACATTGCCTACTCATAATTGAAATTCTAATTTAGAGACAACATAAGTGGAGAATACACACTGGTTGCCAGCTTAGCAAATAGAACAAGATATAGGACACCCAGTTAAATTTGAATATTTGATAAACAACAAGGACAGTTCTAGCATAACTGTGCCCCATGAGTCCTGTTTGTTAGAAGGAAATAGATAAGCTCAGTCCACGCGCAAGGTGAGAAGCATAGACGAAGAAGAGAATACCAGAAGGCAGGGGTCATTTCAGAGGCCCCTGCCATACTCTCCTTCATAAATTTTCTTGAGAAATCTTTTTTTGGCCATTTTTTTTTCATTTATTTATTTTTAAGTCTTTTTTTTTAAGCTTTTTATTTTGTATGTGGATATAGCTGATGAACAATGTCATGATAATTTCAGGTGAATAGCCAAGGGACTCAGCCATATATACATACATGTTTCCATTCTCCCCCAAACCCCCCTCCCACCCAGGCTGCTACATAACATTGAGCCGAGTTCCCTGTACTATACAGTTAGTCCTTGTTGATTATCCATTTTCAATATAGCAACGTGTACATGATTACCCCAAACTCCCTAACTATCCCATCCCCCCTGGCAACGATAAGTTCATTTTATAAGTCTGTGCCTTTCTGTTTTGTAAGTAACTTCATCTGTATCATTTCTTTTTAGATTCCACATATAAGGGATGTATTACTATATTTTTCCTTCTTTGACCATTTTATTCCAAATAGATACTGTTGCTCAGAGAGCAATCCTGGATACCTCCCTTCCAGAATTTCTTCCATGGCAATGATTTTATTAGACGAACCAAGGGTTTAGAGGTTTTCTCACTAGGTTTTCATCTAACCACTGTAGAGGTGAATGGGTGTGTTATTACTCACGTCCTATGTGAATAATAAAAGAGGAAGTGAATGATGAATTGCAGCGTTTGCACTTTATATGTTCACAGTGTTGCTGAGATCTGTAAGTTATAAATACATGTATTGATGCATGTACCATCTCACAGCCCGATATCAGGATTGTAAGATGATAGTTGCTTCCTATAAAAGGATGTGAACTGAAGTGGTAAATGTGACTGAGGCGTTCAAGAAAAGACAAAAATGGAGAACTTTACCAGAGAACTAGAAGTTACATGTTTTTTAAAAAGAACAAAATGGAAATTATAAATGGGAAAAATACAATTGAACTTAATAATGCATTAGATGTGTCTAACAGCAGATTGAAAACAAAATCAGTAATCTGGAAGGTTGGTTAGTAAAAATATCCATACTGAAGGAGAGGGAAAAGATGTTAAAAAATTGAGAGAAAAAAGAATGGACAGTAGTGTGCAAGAGATACAGTGACTTCTCAGTGAGAAGGTGCGGACAGCCTCAGCAGGTCCCCCAAGGTCCTTGCTTCCTGATGGGCACGTCCTCATGTCGCCCACCCCTGAGTGTGGGCGGGACCTGTGGCCAACAAATAAGGCAAAGGTGACAAGATGCACATGATCACCTGTGTGAGTGTGTTAGGTTAGTTACAATACTGCACGGTCATACTGCGTAAGGTCACAGTGCCTGTTTTACTGGGGTCTCACCACCCTTGCTGGCTTTGAAAAGTAAGTGGCCATACTGGGGAATCTCACTTGGCCAGGACTTTGGTTGGCCTCACCTAGTAGCTAGCTAACGGAGAAGGCAATGGCACCCCACTCCAGTACTCTCGCCTAGAAATACCATGGATGGAGGAGCCTAGAAGGCTGCAGTCCATGGGGTCGCTCAGGGTTGGACACGACTGAGTGACTTCACTTTCACTTTTCACTTTCATGCATTGGAGAAGGAAATGGCAACCCACATCACTGTTCTTGCCTGGAGAATCCCAGGGACAGGGGAGCCTGGTGGGCTGCCGTCTATGGGGTCGCACAGAGTCGGACATGACTGAAGTGGCTTAGCAGCAGCAGCAGCAGCAGTAGCTAGCAAAAAACTGATGTCTATTGTCCTACAACTTCAAGGAATTGAACGTGGCCAATAAACTAAATGAACAGGGAAGCAGATCCTTTTCCTAGTCAAGCCCCAAATGAGAACCCTGTCCTGACTAACATCTTAATTACAGCCTTGTTGAGGACAAAAATAAGCTGTGAATTCTAACCCACAGAAACTGTGAGATCATAAATATGTTTTAAGATGCTAATTAGCTATAATATTTCTGTATAGCAATAAAAAACTAATATATGATGGAAGTAAGAAAATACTTGAATCATATATTTAAAGTGTTAAAATAACTGCCAACCTATAACCCAGTGAAAATAACTTTTCAAATGAAGGTGAAAAAGCACTAATGAAAAGATGAAGATTGAGTCACTGAATATTAAAACTAATTCTGTTCATCAAAAGATGCTGTTAAAAGAGTAAAACAAGTCACAGAATGAGAGGAGATATTTGTAATAATTATAGCTGATAAAAAACTCTTATCCAGAAAATATAAATAATTTACAAATTAACAAGAGAAAGGCAAACGGCCTAATAGAAAAATGCTCATGGACTTCCCTGCAAGAATCTGCCTTGCAATACACAGGATGCAGATTTGATCCATAGTAGGGGAACCAAGATCCCAAGTGCCTGGAGCAACTAAGCCCGCAGGGACTCGATACGGCCAAATAAATAACTAATTTAAAAAAGAAATAAAGAAAAATAGGCCAAAGACTAAACTGGCAATCTACAAAATAGAGTACGCAAATAAACAAAAAGCAGGTGAAAATGTTCTCAGCCTTAATTGTCAGCAAAAAATTGCAAATTGGACTTTGCTGGTGCTCCAGTGGTTAAGAATCTGCCTGCCGATGCAGGGGACGTGGGTTGGATCATGTTTCGAAGCAACTAAGCCTGTGAGCCACAGCTACTGAGCCTGCTGCACCCAGGAGTCTGTGCTCTGCAAAAAGAGAAGCCACGGCAGTGCAGGGAAACAGGGCTCACCTCTCAAAAACACAGAAATATTTTTTAAATATAAACTGAAACTATAAGTGGGATAATACCAACACTCACAAAATGGCTTAAAATTTTCTTAATGATAATACCCAGGATTTATGAAGCTGTGGAGCAACTGGACCTCACACATAGCTGGTAAGAATGTAAATTAATTTGGGAAATGTTCTCACAGTATTTTCTAGATTTGAATGTATCAGAGATTTTAATCCTAAGTATATACTTCATATACATGTAAATGTATGTACCTCGAAAGACATATATGAGAACATACATGGCAACTTTATTTGTAAGAACCTCAAATGGAAGCAACACATCAGCGGTAGAATGGATAAGTAAAACAATGAAGCACTCTAAAGGAGAGCACTATTGACAGTTTGAGTGAGATAATTTTTTGTCATGAGGATTATAGTTTTTTTCCTATTTTTAAAAAATATTTTAAATGTAGTTTTGGTTGCGTCAGGTCTTAATTGTGGCTTGTGGGACCTTTTGTGGCTGTGCAAGGGCTCAGTAGTTGCAACGTGTGGGCTTAGCTGCCCCACAGCACATGGGATCTTAGTTCCCTGAATAGGGATCCAATCCATGCCCCCTGTAGTGGAACCAGGATGTCTTAACCACTAGATGCCAGAGAAGTCCAAGATTGTAGTATATCCAACAGCACCCTGGGCCCTCGCCCACTAGATGACCGTGGCACTCTCCTAGTTGTGACAACCAAAAATGTCTGCTGCTGCTGCTGCTGCTGCTACTAAGTCGCGTCAGTTGTGTCCGACTCTATGCGACCCCATAGACGGCAGCCCACCAGGCTCCCCCATCCCTGGGATTCTCCAGGCAAGAACAGTGTCTACAGATATTGCCAAATGCCTCTGGGAAGGATTACTCCCCCGCTCTCCCCAACTGAGACTCACATGCTGTGTGATTTCTAAGACAGGATGAATTCAACCTGTGACAGAAGTTGGGGTACTTGTTACCTTTGTGAGAGTAATGACTGGAATGGGGTACACAGAAGGGGTTCCGTGGTGATGGTCCATATATATCCTGATCTGTGTGATGCGCAAGTGAGTGTGTTACTTTGAAAATTCATCAAGTTATAAAGCCTTATGATTTTGCTATATGTGCTCTGCTTCCAGAAAAGTTACTTAAGAGAAATACATATTTGCAAACCTAGAGATGAAGAGAAATAATTCTAGAATATAGAGCAAATGTTAAGAGTTACTTTAAAAATACAAACAAGGACTTCCCTGGCGGTCCAGTGGTTAAGACTCTGAGCTTCCACTGTAATAAGCAGGGCCCATCCCCTGGTCAGGGAACTAAAATTCCCACAGCCAAAACAAATGAGAAACAAAAACCAGAAGGGAGCCTGATATCTTTAATTGGAAGATAAAGAATAATTGGGCTTTGTTAGAACAAAAATGGCTGAATTTAAAAAAAAACAAAGAAAGGAAATCTTATTTCCAGTCTAGATTTCTAAAGTAGTTAAAAGCTAAGCAGGGAGACAGAAACATTACAGTTTAGCCAAAAGTAGGTGATATGGAGGAAAGATCTTTGGGTCAGGAAATAAGCAATCTGGGTTCCCAGCCCAACTTCATCAGTGGCTGGGTGTGACATCTGGGCAATTATTTCATTTCCTTGGGCCTCAGTTTCCTTGTCTATAAGACTAAAATTTGGGCTGAACAGTCACTTCCAGTCTAATATACTGTGAATGCATAAACTGCCTCTCTGAGATTGAGGGGAAACTTATTTATCTTTGTGGGCTCACTACCTAACACAGAGTATTTAATAAAACTTGTTAATAAATAAGTGAATGAGGGCCTCCCTGGTGGCTCAGTGGAAAAGAATCTGCCTGGCAATACAGGAGAAGCGGGTTCGATCCCTAGTCCGAGAAGATCCCACATGCCTATGTTCTGGAGCCCGGGAGCTGCAGCTACTGATGCCCACGTGCCCTAGAGCCTGTGCTCAGCAGCAAGAGAAGCCACAGCGATGAGAAGTCTATGCACCGCAACAGAGGAGCCCCCGCTCTCTGCAACTGGAGAAAAGCCTGTGCAGCAGAAAAGACTCAGCACAGCCATTAATAAGTAAAATAAAATAAAAATCATTTTAAAAAGATAAATAAGTGAATGAAAGAATAACAGGGCAGCTAGGGCAACTGTTACATCCATTCAATACCTGAGTTACATGATGTCTTTAAGGCCACATTGCTAGGTAGTAGACGAATCAGGTTTTACGCTCAGTGTCTGAAGATGTGATAGAAAATAGAGCAATTCTTCCTCTCAATGCAGTGGAGGCAGGCGGTCAGCCCACGACCACCACTGCAGAATGGAAGTGAAAGTGAAATCGCTCAGTAGTGTCCGATTCTGTGCGACCCCATGGACTGCAGCCCACCAGGCTCCTCCGTCCATGGGATTTTCCAGGCAAGAGTACTGGAGTGGGGTGCCATTAGGAAACTGTAAATATGAGGTCTGAGCACTGTAAGATAAACCTGAAAATAAAAACCTGCGCAGCATGAGAGAGAGCTGTGCTGATATGAAAAGCACATCCATGCATCATAGCACTAAATAAAGCTGGCAGGGCCGCCTCTTTGAGTGGTGTGTCATCAAAACCTGGACATCAGCAGTCCTGGCACAGGGTCGGAGCCAGGCTATGGTGAGCCGGCTCTCACGTGCTCCTGGGATAACTCACAAGAAAAAGTTCCCCTGGCAACCAGACAGGCTCCAAGGACAACCCCACACAATCCTCAGTCTTCTCTTAAAATAGCCTCAGACACATTTAACGAGGGACATCTCTTCATTCAAGCTGACTTCTTACCCAACATTCAGTTTCACATTCTTCCCAAGGAGCAGAAGTTGTAATAGCTAATTCCATTCTGCTGGTAACTCAAGCCCCAGCTGAGGTCATGAGTTCTTAATTTAGTATAGGCAAACGCAGCTCTATGGACAGCACAGCCCCTCCAGCAGGGCAGAACTTTGGGCAAAGGATAGTGATGCTGCAGGGCTTGGACCACTATGTGCAACAGTCCCTACATTTGTACCACCCTGACTGAACTCACTCAGATGAATTGGAAAGGAGGGGTGGGAAGTTTCACAGACCTAGAAATGGGGGTCTAATAAAACAGGCCCATCTAGTCAAGGCTATGGTTTTTCCAGTGGTCATGTATGGATGTGAGAGTTGGACTGTGAAGAAAGCTGAGCACCGAAGAATTGATGCTTTTGAACTGTGGTGTTGGAGAAGACTCATGAGAATCCCTTGGACTCCAGGGAGATCTAACCAGTCCATTCTGAAGGAGATCAGCCCTGGGATTTCTTTGGAAGGAATGATGCTAAGGCTGAAACTCCAGTACTTTGGCCACCTCATGCGAAGAGTTGATTCATTGGAAAAGATTCTGATGCTGGGAGGGATTGGGGGCAGGGGGAGAAGGGGACGACAGAGGATGAGATGGCTGGATGGCATCACTGACTCGATGGATGTGAGTCTGGGTGAACTCCGGGAGTTGGTGATGGACAGGGAGGCCTGTCGTGCTGCGATTCATGGGATCACGAAGAGTCGGACACAAATGAGCGACTGAACTGAACTGAATAAAACAGGCAAGATGGTCAAAATCGGGTATCAGAAACTTCTGGACCCAGGTTTCCTGGCTTCCTAACCAGTTTTTTTTTTTTTTAAACCATCAATCCCTTTGGAACAAATAACCAAAGGGGATTCACTTTAGATTCTGGAAACAGGAGGATATTAATAATAATGCTATATCTCTTAAGACAGACACAACTACATACAATGTATGATCTTGGATTGGAAAAACAATTTTTAAGAAGCACATAAAGACAACTGCAGAAATTAGAGTATGAACTACATATTAGTTAATAAAGTCAAAGTTAAATTTCCTAAATTTGATCATTTTGCTTTGATAATCCAAGAATCTCTCTGTGCTTTGGAGATAAATGCAGAAGTATGTAGGGGTGGGGTTCTCATAGGCAGACACGCAGTCAATATCAGAGATGAAAGACCAGAGGGCCCCTCTCATTGACACACACCCACACGTATGGGTATATCTGATATTTCCAAGAAGTATGCAGTTAGAGACCTAGAAATGGAATTAAAGCAAGAAGGTTTAATTAGGGACTGCTTTAGATGCTTGCTTGCTCACACTTTATATCACTCTTGCACATCTACAAATAGACAGACTGTCGGCCTGAGCCAGGCCCCTGACTCCTCCAGGACCTAGTCCATTTTGCCCTGTGGACTTGGGTTTCCTGACTTCCTAACCTGCCTTTTTTGTTTTTAAACCACTAATCTTATTGGAACAAAAAACCAAAGGGGATTCACTTTAGATTTTGGAAACAGAGGCTATTAATAACAACGCTATATCTCTATACTTAAAGATTTAGATGAGGGACTTTCCCGGAGGTCCAGTAGTTAAGTCTCTGCACTTTTAATGCAGGGGACGCACATGCAATCCCTGCTCCGGGAACTAAAATCCTATGAGGCACACAATGCTGCCAAATTAAAAAAAAATTAGACGACAAGGTAAATTTCCTAGGTTTTTTTTTTTTTTAAAGAACCACTCTTGGCTTTTTGTCCTTCTTCTCTATTGTACTCATTTTCTGTTTCATGCTTTTTTGCTCATATCTTCATTATTTGTTCCTGATAGCTTTTGGGGGTTTATTTTTCTCTTTTCCTATCTTTCTGGCATGGATGCTCACTTGACTATCTCCATTTGGAAATAAAAATAGTTTTACTTCTTCCTTTCTAATCTGTGTATCTTTTCTTCAAAAGCTTTATTGAGATATAATTCATACACCATACAATTCGCCTATTTAAAGTGTATATAATTCAGTGCTTTTCTATATATTGGACCTTTGCAACAATTACTTTGAAAGGTACTCTGTACCCTTTAGCTATTACCCTCTACCCTTCATCCTTCAGCCATCAATTTGATTTCTATCTCTATATATCAGCTCAGTTCACTTCAGTTGCTCAGTCATGTCCAACTCTTTGCAACCCCATGAACCACAGCACGCCAGGCCTCCCTGTCCATCACCAACTGCCAGAGTCTACCCAAACCCATGTCCATTGAGTCTGTGATGCCATCCAACCATCTCATCCTCTGTCATCCCCTTCTCCTCCTGCCTTCAATCTTTCCCAGCATCAGGGCCTTTTCAAATGAGTCAGCTCTTTGCATCAGGTGGCAAAAGTATTGGAGTTTCAGCTTCAACATCAGTCCTTCCAATGAACACCTAGGACTGATCTCCTTTAGAATGGACTGGTTTGATCTCCTTACAGTCCAAGGGACTCTCAAGAGTCTTCTCCAATACCGCAGTTCAAAAGCATTAATTCTTTGGCACTCAGCTTTCTTTATAGTCCAACTCTCTCATCCATACATGACTACTGGAAAAACCATAGCCTTGACTAGATGGACCTTTGTTGACAAAGTAATGTCTCTGCTTTTTAATATGCTGTCTAGGTTGGTCATAACTTTCCTTCCAAGGAGCAAGCATCTTTTAATTTCATGGCTGCAATCACCATCTGCAGTGATTTTGGAGCCCCCCAAAATAAAGTCAGCCACTGTTTCCACTGTTTCCCCATCTATTTGCCATGAAGTAATGGGACTGGTCTAGTGGTTTTCCCTACTTTCTTCAATTTAAGTCTAAATTTGACAATAAGGAGTTCATGATCTGAGCCACAGTCAGCTCCCGGTCTTGTTTTTGCTGACTGTATACAGCCTCTCCATCTCTGGCTGCAAAGAATATAATAAATCTGACTTCGGTATTGACCATCTGGTGATGTCCATGTGTAGAGTCTTCTCTTGTGTTGTTGGAGGAGGGTGTTTGCTATGACCAGTGCATTCTCTTGGCAAAACTCTATTAGCCTTTGCCCTGCTTCATTCCGTATTCCAAGGCCAAATTTGCCTGTTACTCCAGGTGTTTCTTGACTTCCTACTTTTGCATTCCAGTCTCCTATAATGAAAAGGACATCTTTTTTTGGGTGTTAGTTCTAAAAGGTATTATAGGTCTTCATAGAACCATTCAACTTCAACTTCTTCAGCGTTACTGGTTGGGGCATAGACTTGGATTACTGTGATATTGAATGGTTTGCCTTGGAAACGAATAGAGATCATTCTGTCATTTTTGAGATTGCATCTAAGTACTGCATTTCGGACTCTTTTGTTGACCATGATGGCTACTCCATTTCTTCTGAGGGATTCCCGGCTGCAGTAGTAGATATAATGGTCATCTGAGTTAAATTCACCTACTCCAGTCCATTTTAGTTCTCTGACCCCTAGAATGTCAATGTTCACTCTTGCCATCTCCTGTTTGACCACTTCCAATTTGCCTTGATTCATGGACCTAACATTCCAGGTTCCTATGCAATATTGTTCTTTACAGCATCGGACTTTGCTTCTATCACCAGTTACATCCACAGCTGGATATTGTTTTTGCTTTGGCTCCATCCCTTCATTCTTTCTGGGGTTATTTCTCCACTGATCTCCAGTAGCATATTGGGCACCTACTGACCTGGGGAGTTCCTCTTTCAGTATCCTATCATTTTGCCTTTTCATACTGTTCATGGGGTTCTCAAGGCAAGAATACTGAAGTGGTTTGTCATTCCCTTCTCCAGTGGACCACATTCTGTCAGTGGAAGTGAGAAATAGATTTAAGGGACTAGATTTGATGGATAGAGTGCCTGATTAGCTATGGACGGAGGTTCATGACATTGTACAGGAGACAGGGATCAAGACCATCTCCATGGAAAAGAAATGCAAAAAAGCAAAATGGCTGTCTGTGAAGGCCTTACAAATAGCTGTGAAAAGAAGAGAAGCGAAAAGCAAAGGAGAAAAGGAAAGATATAAGCATCTGAATGCAGAATTCCAAAGAATAGCAAGAAGAGATAAGAAAGCCTTCCTCAGCGATCAATGCAAAGAAATAGAGGAAAACAACAGAATGGGAAAGACTAGAGATCTCTTCAAGAAAATTAGAGATACAAAGGGAACATTTCAGGCAAAGATGGGCTCGATAAAGGACAGAAATGGTATGGACCTAACAGAAGCAGAAGATATTAAGAAGAGGTGGCAAGAATACACAGAAGAATGTACAAAAAAAGATCTTCACGATCAAGATAATCATGATGGTGTGATCACGCATCTAGAGCCAGACATCCTGGAATGTGAAGTCAAGTAGGCCTTAGAAAGCATCACTACAAACAAAGCTAGTGGAGGTGATGGAATTCCAGTTGAGCTATTTCAAATCCTAAAAGATGATGCTGTGAAAGTGCTGCACTCAATATGCCAGCACATTTGGAAAACTCAGCAGTGGTCACAGGACTGGAAAAGGTCAGTTTTCATTCCAATCCCAAAGAAAGGCAATGCCAAAGAATGCTCAAACTACCACACAATTGCACTCACTTCACACACTAGTAAAATTCTTCAGGCCAGTCTTCAGCAATACATGAACTGTGAACTTCCAGATGTTCAAGCTGGTTTTAGAAAAGGCAGAGGAACCAGAGATCAAATTGCCAACATCTGCTGGATCATGGAAAAAGCAAGAGAGTTCCAGAAAAACATCTATTTCTGCTTTATTGACTATGCCAAAGCCTTTGACTGTGTGGATCACAATAAACTGTGGAAAATTCTGAGAGATGGAAATACCAGACCACCTGATCTGCCTCTTGAGAAACCTATATGCAAGTCAGGAAGCAACAGTTAGAACTGGACATGGAATAACAGACTGGTTCCAAATAGGAAAAGGAGTTCGTCAAGGCTGTATATTGTCACCCTGCTTATTTAACTTCTATGCAGAGTACATCATGAGAAATGCTGGACTGGAAGAAACACAAGCTGGAATCAAGATTTCCGGGAGAAATATCAATAACCTCAGATATGCAGATGACACCACCCTTATGGCAGAAAGTGAAGAGGAACTAAAAAGCCTCTTGATGAAAGTGAAAGTGGAGAGTGGAAAAGTTGGCTTAAAGCTCAACATTCAGAAAATGAAGATCACGGCATCCGGTCCCACCACTTCATGGGAAATAGATGGGGAAACAGTAGAAACAGTGTCAGACTTTATTTTTCTGGGCTCCAAAATCACTACAGATGGTGACTGCAGCCATGAAATTAAAAGATGCTTACTCCTTGGAAGGAAAGTTATGACCAACCTAGATAGCATATTCAAAAGCAGAGACAGTACTTTGCCAACAAAGGTTCGTCTAGTCAAGGCCATTGTTTTCCCTGTGGTCATGTATGGATGTGAGAGTTGGACTGTGAAGAAAGCTGAGTGCCGAAGAATTGATGCTTTTGACCTGTGGTGTTGGAGAAGACTCTCGAGAGTCCCTTGGACTGCAAGGAGATCCAACCAGTCCATTCTGAAGGAGATCAGCCCTGGGATTTCTTTGGAAGGAATGATGCTAAAGCTGAAACTCCAGTACTTTGGCCACCTCATGAGAAGAGTTGACTCATTGGAAAAGAGTCTGATGCTGGGAGGGATTGGGGACAGGAGGAGAAGGGGACGACAGAGGATGAGATGGCTGGATGGCATCACTGACTCGATGGACGTGAGTCTGAGTGAACTCCGGGAGTTGGTGATGGACAGGGAGGCCTGGCGTGCTGTGATTCATGGGGTCGCAAAGAGTCCGACACCACTGAGCGACTGATCTGATCTAATATAATTGCTTTACAGTGGTGTGTCAGTTTCTCCTGTACAACAATGTGAATCAGCCATATGTATACATATATCCCCTCCCTCTTGAGCTTCCTCTCAAACCCCATCCCACCCCTCTAGGTTATCATGGAGCACCGAGCTGAGCTCCCTCTGCTATACAGCAGCATCCCACTAACTATGTTTTACATATGGTAGTGTATACATCGGAGAAGGCAATGGCACCCCACTCCAGTACTCTTGCCTGGAAAATCCCATGGATAGAGGAGCCTGGTAGGCTGCAGTCCATGGGGTCTCGAAGTGTCGAACATGACTGAGTGACTTCCCTTTCCCCTTTCACTTTCATGGATTGGAGAAGGAAATGGCAACCCACTCCAGTGTTCTTGCCTGGAGAATCCCAGGGATGGGGGAGCCTGGTGGGCTGCAGTCCATGGGGTGGCATAGAGTCAGACACGACTGAAGCGACTCAGCAGCAGCAGCAGCAGCAGCAGCAGCAGCAGCAGCAGTGTATACATGTCAATGCCACTCTCAACTCGTACTACACTCAGTCCCCCCAACCCCGCCATGTCCACAAGTTTGTTCTCTGTCTGCATCTCTGTTCCTGCCTTCACATGTGTTTTCATTTCTCGTGGATATACAGCTGGGACTTAGTTTGCTGGGTCATATGATAACTCAATATTTAGTCATTTGAGACCCTGCCAAACTGTTTCCAAGATGATTGTACCATATTACAAGCCTACCATTAGTGTATGAGGGTTCCACATCCTCATCAACACTTGTCATTATCTGTCTCTTTTATCCTTCTTGGTATGAGACAGTATCTCATTGTAGTTTTGAGTTTTAGTTTCCTGATAATCAATGATGTCAAGCATCTGTGCATGTGCTTATTGGGCATTCATATAAATACACACACACACACACACACACTGGAGAAATGTCTTTGCAAATCCCTTACCTACTTTTAATGGGGTTATTTGTCTTTTATTATTGAGCTGAGGTTTTATAGATTCTGGACATCAGTCCCTTATCCGACATATGATTCGCAAATATTTCCCCACATTCTGTAGATGTCTACTCACCGTCTTGGTGGTATCTTTTTTATTTTCAGGAAGTCCAGTTTAACTACTGTTTTCTTTTGTTGCTTGTGCTGTTGGTTTCATATCCAAGAATCCTTTGTCAAATCCAAGATCATGATTTGTCTCCAACTTTTCTTCAAAATTTTATAGTTTTCATTCATATCAAATGTTTTGAGTTACTTTTTATATATAATGTGAGCTACGGGTCTGACTTTATTTTTTGCATCTAATTGTCCCAGCAACACTTGTTAAAAACTGTTCTTTCCCCAAAATCATCTTTGGATGATTTTGGCTTTTTTATTACCATGAACTGTCCATCTTTATTTCCTGTTCTAACATCTATTTTGATAATACTGTAAATTTGCTTTTAAATTGTGCTTTTTAAATTTGTTTATTGACTTATTTTTATGTTGGTTGTGCTGGGTCTTTGTTGCTGCGCACTGGCTTTCTCTAATTGTGCTGAGCAGGAAGGGGCTACTCTCTAGTTGGGGTGTGGTGTTTGTTATTCAGTCATTCAGTCATGTCCAGCTCTGTGACCCCATGGACTGCAGCACACCAGGCTTCCGTGTCCTTCACTATCTCCCAGAACTTGCTCAAACTCATGTCCATTGTGTTAGTGATGCCATCCAACCATCTCATCCTCTGTCACCCACTTCTCCTCCTGCCCTTAATCTTTCCCAGCATCAGGGTTTTTTCCAATGAGTTGACTCTTCTCATCAGGTGGCTAAAGTATTGGAGCTTCAACTTTAGCATCAGTCCTTCTAATGAGTATTCAGGGTTGATTTCCTTTAGGATTGACTAGTTCGATCTCCCTGCAGTCCAAGGGATTCTAGAGTCTTCTCCAGCACCACAATTCGAAAGCATCAATTCTTTGCTGTTCAGCCTTCTTTACGGTCCAACTCTCATTTCCATACCTGACTACTGGAAAAACCATAGCTTTGACTATCTGGACCTATGTCAGCAAAATGAAGTCTCTGCTTTTTAATACACTGTCTAGGTGTGAAATAGCTTTTCTTCCAAGGAGCAAGTGTCTTAATTTCATGATTGCAGTCACCGTCTGGAGTGATTTTGGAGTACAAGAAAATAAAGTCTGTTACTGTTTCCATTTTTTCCCCCATTTACTTGCCATGCAGTGATGGGGGCTTCTCAATGAGGTGGCTTCTCTTGTTGCGGGGCACAGGCTCCAGGACTGGGCTTCAGTAGCTGCAATGTGTGGGCTCAGTAGTTACAGCTTGTGGGCTCAAGAGCTCAGACTCAGTAGTTGTGGCACACGGGCTTCGTTGCCCCACTGGCTTAGTTGCTCCACAGCATGTGGGATCTTCCCAGACCAGGAATAGAACGGGTGTCCCCTGCAAGGCGGATTCTTAACCACTGGATCACCAGGGAAGCTGTACTGTAAACTTTTAATTGCTGTTTACATGTACACATTTTCCATGATTTTACTTTTAATCTATCTGTATCTTTAAAGTGCATTGGGACTTCCCTGGTGGTCCAGTGGCTAAGACTTCAAGCTCCCAATGCAGGAGGCCCAGGTTCAATCCCTGATCAGGGAACTAGATCCGACAGGCTGCAACTAAGGGTTTTCATGCTGAAAGTAGGACATGATGCAGCCGTGTAAGTAAATAAATGAATATTTTTAAAAGAATAGCATTTAACTGAGTCTTGATTTTTTTTACTCAAGCTGAAAATCTCTGCTTTTTAATTGGAGTATTTGTATCATTTGCCTTTAATGCCATTATTGATATGGCTGTGTGTAAATCTACCATCTTGTTTTCTATTTGTCTCTTTTTATTTCCTTCTGCTTTTGGGCTGAGCATTTTTTATGATTCCATGCTAACTCCACACTGATGTATTAGATATCCCTCTTTTTGTTTTATAACTATTGTTATAGGACAGGAGTTTGCAAACTACTGTATGTGGGCTAAATGTGACTTGCCATCTGTCTTTGTAAATTAAGTTTTTTTGGAATACAGCCATTTCCATTTGTTTATGTATAGTCTATGGCTGCCTTCATGTTGGTATGGGTTTTGAGCTAATTCTCACCACCAAGGCAAATAATCTTCTGAGGACACTACTCAGTGTTCTATGGAGCAGGAAGTAGCTCCACTCTAGCTTATAGGAATATGAGAAAATCCCAGTCCTTTGCATGTTCCAGGAATTTTTGTCTGTTCCTTTCCAGTGGCTCTTTCAGCGGCTTCAGGTGATTTCCTCCTGTGTGTGCAAATCAGTTTAGACAAAGATTTGAATAAATACCTCTGCAGACCTGCAGAACCCTCTGATATTTTCTGACATTTTCCTTTGATTTTCTCAATTCTCATCTCTCTCTCTTCAACTAGGCAAGATCACCAGGCTGTTTGGGTTCTCCTTCTCTGAGCTATGAACTTGAAAACCCTGTCCATCACTAACCTGGGTCTATCACAAGGCTCACCTTGTTTCTTTCTCTTATGAATTAATGTCCTAGGCTTCTTTGTTACTCAATGTCCGAACACTATAGTTTCCTATTTTCATTTGTTTTTCTATTTAAAGCCATCTAGTCAGTGTGATCACTCTTATTTCAACATGGCCAAAAGCAGAAATCTATAAGTTTCGATATATAGAATTTTCATCATTGCCAGTTCTAAATATTTTCTAATTTGCAATTTTTGATTCACAGTTTTAGAATGTATTTCTTAAATTCTAAACATACAAGTTTTCAGTTATTTATTTTTATCTAATTGCATTGTACTGAGAGAGCATGCTGCATATGGTTTCAGCCCTTTTGTAATGGTTGAGATTTCTTTAACTGACCACTAGTTGGATAATTTTTGTAAATTCTCTGGATGCACTTGAAAAGAACATGTACCTGTGGCAGTCTGTAACAGGATTCTTTATATATCCATTATCAAGTTTGTTAATTGTGCTGTTTAAATATCCTGTATCCTTGCTGATTGTTTTTCTGCCTGTTCTATCAATTTCTAAGAGAAGATGTAATCTATCTACTATGGCGTGCTGCGATTCATGGGGTTGCAAAGAGTCGGACATGACTGAGCGACTGATCTGATCTGATCTGATTGTGAATCTACCTATCCTCATTTTTAAGACATTTTTTCAAGTACCTTAAATAACTGGAGGTGTTTTAAAAACCTATTCTTTCAATCTTTGTCTTTTATCTAAAACAATTTTCATACTTACTTTACTATTCTATAAAATTATGTAGGTTTTAGGTTTCTTTTTGATTCTCATATTGTACATGTTTTGCTTTTTTCTTTGAACATAAATTTCACGTGTTAAGTGTTAGTCACTCAGTCATATCTGACCCTTTGCGACCCTTGGACTGTAGCCCACTAGTCTCCTCTGTCCATGGGATTTTCCAGGCAAGAATACTGGAGTGAGTTGCCATTGCCTCCTCCAGGGGATCTTCCCAACCCAGAGATTGAACCCATGTCTCCTGTGTCTCCTGCACTGCAAGCAGATTCTTTACTTGCTGAGCCATCAAGGAAGCCAAAAAATAAATTTCAAAGGTTACTTTTATCAACTAGCTGCTACAGCCAACAATCAGCCCCAAATTTAAAATAAGCTCCAAACAATAATCATTTATTATTTCTTATGATTCTACAGGTTGACTCTGTGAGCTTCCAGCCTGGGACAGCGTGGTTGATCTATGCAGTCTGCTAGTAGGGCTGGACAGTATAAGATCTCATTCACATATCTGGCAGTCGGCAACCTGTTTGGTCTTGGGGTGGGAGCAGGGCTCAGCTGGAATTACCTTTCTTTGCTCATCCTCCAATAGTCCAGGTTTCTTCACATGGTAGTCTCAGTAAGAGATGGCAAGCTCCAACGCATAATGAGTTTTTAGTCCTTGGTTTTGTCCTATTTGCTATTTGTCTCATTGGTCAAAACAAATCATAGGGCCAAACCAGATACAACAGGTGAAGATACAGACTCCACCTCTTGATGCGAGAAGTAGCAAGGTTAGAGTACAAAGGGGGAGAGCACAAAGGTGGGAGGGATTTTGGTGGTTATTTCCACAGTTGATCCATCAAGTCACCTTACCAAAAGCACTGCAGTTAAGAAACAAATGACAACCTTGGAAAATATTCACAATTCAAATTGTAAAAGATTAATTTAGCTAACACACCAGAAGCACCTATAAACTGTTAAGAAACAGATGAAACAATCATACCTAAATGGCTAAAGGATATGGACAGTCTCCAAAAAAGGAAATACAAATGTCTTTTGCATTATATTTAGCCACATATTTGTGGGAAAGGAGAGGGAAATTTTTAAGGTCAATTAGGTAATCTTTAAAAAACTAATTGATTCTTGATCCCATGGTGCAAAATTTTTAAAAGTACAAAAAGGTGCAAAGTGAAAAATCTCTCTTTTCTTCTTTAGACTACATTTATCATGGTTTGATTTTATTTATAAGAGATATTCCCATACAGGAAGTTTTAGTGTTTCAAAATTTTCAAATATTTCAATCATTTTATTTATGGCTCCTGGATTTCAGTCGTAAGTTTCTGACTCTGATTATTTAAAAATCAAAATATTAAAATTCCTCTATGATTTCTTTTACTATCTTTTAAAAAAATATTTAAATCTTTGATCCCTTGAAATTATCCTGATATAAGGGGTAAAGTATAGATTTAGCAGCATGTGTTAAATTATCCATCTCTCTATTACTGATTTAAAAGGTCATCTTTTTCATAAACCAAATTCCTACATACATTAACATTTGGAATTAGGCAGGTAAGCAGATCAGAAAAAACAATAGCAAATCCCAAGAGAAGGGTGCGTGGGAGGAACATAACTGAAGCTGCAGAATCTTTCCCTTTCATTTAGCTGACCTTGTGAGTGACTACATGATGACTGTCATGAGTTCACCTAAGAGAGCTACTGAAGGACATCAAGCCATTAACAACATAGAAAACCAATGTTTCTTCATATGAAAACTATGCATTTGCACATAAAAATTCAATACACAACCAGACACCACTATTTCATCAACAATGACATTATTTCATCTAAGAACACAGAAATTAAGTTATACGGAATGTCACAAGGAAAAAATTCTTTAAAGTCCTATTCGATCTACTTTGTTAAGAAAGGTGAAATTTATTTGGCTCTGGTCACAGTTCCATCATGTTTACTCTCTTTGTAAGTTCAGCTTCAATAGTATCCTAAAGGAAGAAAGAAACACCATAAATATTATAACTAAGGACATAAAAAAAAGGGCTCTAAATTCTAAAGCTATTTAAAATAAGGGAAACAAAAAGGAAAACCACTAAAGCAGAAATTTTAAACAATATCATTATAAATGAGATTTTCCTTGCTTTTATATCTTTCCCACTTCCCACACTCCAAGTTTTCAGACTCCTAATAAACATCTAAGGAGGGGAAAAAATAAAACCCTTTAGAGAGGTGAATGACACGCTACATGAATAGATTTTCCTGACCTGTACTCCTTAAGCAACGTACTTTTGCAATGTCTCTCACATCGCTCTTTTCCAGTCTCACTGTCACTGTTCTCATTACTTCTCATCTGGCCTAAACAGGCCAACTTGTTTCTGTAATTTTCTTTCTCTATCCTCCAATCTACCTTATACACTGATTGCAGAAAAATCTTCCTAAATGACTGCCCTGATCAAAAAGCATAACCTTGATCACACTTTACTTTAGCTTAAAAAGCAAGGCAACCCAGAGCAGCTTTCAGTGTCCCCTGCAGCAGCAGTCCCCAATCTTTTTGGCACTAGGGACCAGTGGAAGACATTCAGGGAAGACGTTTTTTCCATGGACTGGAGGTGGGGGGATGGTTTTGGGATGATCCAAGTGCACGACATTTATTGTGTACTTTATTTTTATTTTGTGGCAATCTCAGCATATTCTGCCTTGACTTTAGGGTTGGTGTTCACACTCCTATGAGAATCGGATGCTGATGTGACGGGGCAGAGCTCAGGAGGTAATGTGAGCGGCTGTAAATACGCATGAAGCTTCTCCTGCTCACTCTCTTGCTGCTCACCTCCTGCTTTGAGGCCTGGTTCCTAACGGGCCATGGACCAGTCCTGGGGACCCCTGCCCTACAGGCTCCAAGTTCAACCTTCTTTATATTCAAGGCCCTTCACCTCCTAAACCAATTGACCTACTTCAGTCCTATCTTCCACTGCATACCCCTAAGCAGGCAGATTGCTTTACTTGCAAAAGCTTGGAAAAGTCCTCCATTTTTCAGCTCTTATGTTTTTGTTATTTCCTGACCTCCCTGGTGGCTCAGATGGTAAAGCGTCTGCCTACAATGCAGGAGACCCGGGTTCAATCCCTGAGTCAGGAAGATCCCCTGGAGGAGGAGATGGCAACCCACTCCAGTACTCTTGCCTGGAAAATCCCATAGACGGAGGAGCCTGGTAGGCTGCAGTCCATGGGATTGCAAAGAGTTGGACACAACTGAGTGACTTCACTTTCACTTTGTCTAGAATATTCTATGCCTCTCAACTCTCCTTTTCCATCCAGGAAAATCTACACAAAAATGTAAAAGACCACTACGTATTTTTATGAAAAGAATCACATATGTGCCCCCCAAAAGTATTAAAAGATGCCTGGCAATGATATACCTCAAGTGTGGGACTGCGCTTTACCTTTACCTCCGAGTAGAAAGGAAAGAAAGAGGAGGAAGGGAGTTTTAGCTTTATCAGCACTTATCTTTTAAAGTCTGAAGGAACAAAATGGAACTACTTACTAATTCTCGCTTTGCTTCTTCAATTTTTACCTGAGCAAGAGATGGATTCTTTTAAAGAAAAATAGAATAAGGAAAGGTTATATTGTCTCAGCTAGGAAACAAGGGAAAAAAAAATACAACGACCCTTTTCAAAAGGCAAAAAAACTTATAGAAAGTATATCCCAACTACATACAATACTGAAATTCAATAAAGACTTTCAACACAGACCCTTATACAACCTAAAACCCCAGAATTGCATTCTATAAGAATTTGGAGCTTATATTTTACTGAAAGAGAAGAAAGAGGAGGACCTAGGTCCTTAGACATGGACCCAGTATTTTCATGATCATTTAGTACCCTTGGAGAAAGCTGGAGGAAGTAAACTTTTTTTTTAATTCATAAAAATAATTACCGGCATTAAATCTAAATAGGACTCCAATTTTTTCTTCAAAGGCATAGTCTGTCGTTTTAGTTCTGCCAATTTCTGAGGGTGAAAAAAAACACACAGAATAATAAAGATATTCACAATGCAATTAAACACTGCACATAAATAAATAAATAAAATGTGACAAAGCATTAACATTAGGACATTTTAAACAATGTAACAAATAAAAGAGCTTCAAAGGTAAATGGATAACAAATGGACACAATCCTTAGAAGATGTTAAAACAGGAAAGTAATACTCCCGTTTATTAAGACTAATATGCTGTCTGGGAATACAAAATAATGTGATTAAGAGGCATCAGAACATCAGGAAACAAGAGTCTCAAACACATATTTATGAATCGTCAATTTTAGATTCCAAAACTCAAAGTACCAAAAAATCTTAAGAATAAAACCATAAAACAAATCTCCCCATTTCTCCCTCTTCCCATGAAAATAGATAAAACTCTTATAGAACCTAAACCCCAGAACTGCATTCTATAGGAGTTGGGAGCTGGTATTTTACTGAAAGCGAAGAAAGATGAATACTTACGTGGTTTAGCACATAATACTTCAATACATTTATTCAACAGATAAATCAATAATCATTGACTCCAACAAATAAAGAAAAAAACAGACAAATGTAAAAATATATATAGATAAACAAGTAGTAAAGATATAAATACTGGTAAACATAAAATACAGAGGTAAAGGAAAAGAAATTGGGTCAATAGTGAAAAAAACTCTATAAAAAGAAACACGCACATCGCGCACTGACGTTTTAAAGGAAGCTAAGTTGGGTAAAGTAAGCGAACCTCTGAAAGTGCTACCAGTGACTGATGAGACAGAGAAGCATCCATTCCTCGGGCTGAAAGCTGCTCCTACAATGACAAAAAAGGGAGCTCAGTTTAAAAAATTATTTGCAAGTGACCATCATTAAATATTTTCAATATATAACACAGTAAAGAGCTATAACTTAAAAAAGAACTTTTTTTTAAAAAAAAGAACTTCTGTAAAAGCTACAAAAAAAATCACAGATGAAGAACAATACCTGCTTCTAAGCACTTTTATGTTGCATGTGAGTCATTTCAGACAGTCCGACAAGATGGTGACAATATGGGTGCAGGGCGTAAGAGCTTGAGCTTTGGGACCTGCACGTGAAGTGGGATCTGCTGCTAGACGGCTGTGCGACGGTGATGGACAGAGAGGCCTGGCGTGCTGTGGTTCATGGGGTCGCAAAGAGTTGGACATGACTAAGCAACTGAACTGAACTGAACTACCTTCACAGTATCCTTGTGTGAGAAGAGAATAATAATACTGCCTAGTTGTGAGGATGAAAGTTGAAAAGAAGTCTGAAGAGAGCTAAATGTATTGAGTCTTCCATACGAACCTCCGCAGTTCTAATCCCAGATCTGAACTCCTCCGACTTGGCTTTCAGGAAGTCCATGTTCTGAAGACGACTGTCAACTCTGGCCCTTTCCGTACACAAATGCAACTCTGCCTTCTTGAGGTCCCTTGAAAAAGTGAAGTTGAGAACATTTTCTTCTTGGTGAAATTATTATGAAAAGCAAACTACTACTTTGATTCAAAGAGTAGATAACATACTTGCTGGATTTTCTAGATTAAATTTTATATCTCAGACTGGCTACTACCACACATTCTTCCAGGTCATCTTTCTCTCCATGTTGCCATCTGGGATTTTTCTCAAGGAATACTGAATAACTTTAAGATTAATCTATGCTGATTATGCTCAGAGAAAGTAGATCTGCTGCTCAAAAAAATGACTTAATGGATCCTAAAGACAATTTGAATTATGGGGGTCACAAAGGCCTCTCTTCTAAATGTAACATGACAAGGTGCTTTGCACATACAGAGTCAATATTTATTGGATAAACTTATACAATATCATATTACTTGTGCATATACATACTCCTGTTTCACAGCATCTAACCTCTGGGGCCATAGGGACCTAAAGAGCCAGAATATCAAGGAAGACCAGAGTTCTAGTAACAAAGGGCAATAAAAAAGAACATGACTTTAAGTTGTATCATAGTTTATGACACAGTGGTGGAAGGAGAGAGTGGGACAAATTGAGAGAACAGTATGGACACATACACATTACCATGTGAAAAACAGACAGCAAGTGAGAATTGGTTGTGTGACACAGGGAGCTCAACCCAGTGTTCTGTGACAACCTAGAGGGATGGGATGGGATGGGAGATGGGACCGGGGGTTCAGGAGGGAGGGGACATATGTACACCTGTGGCTGATTCGTGGTGATGTGTGGCAGGGGCCAACACAATACTGTAGAGCAACTGTGCTCCCATAATTGTATTTTGTTCTGCATTTCTCAATATTGTATAATTATAATCTTTGATAATTATTAGTTACTCAAGAATAGTTATGAGTATCGTTCAATTGTCATCACCAATAGAATGATACTCAGATGCATTCTTTCTGTAAAACTTTATAAGTAATAAAAAAAATTTTAAAAAAAAGGGGAAAAAGAATCTACTATATAAAAGATAAAAGTATGTACCCAACCACTCCTATCTTCATCCAAGTCATTTTCTACTTAAAAACATATTTTATCTTACCATTTCCTAATGTGTTGTTTTAAATTATATCTATTGGCCAAAACTAAATCTTACAATGTCCTGTTATTGCCTTTATAGTAAAAATTGTCACAACTTCAAACTAATTACTTACTCTTGCAGACATTTTTCTAATACTAAAGTTGCTGTTAGATTTTTCTCAAGTTTGGCCAATTCAAGCTTGATTTCTTCATTTTTGGATTTGGTGCGAAAAAGATCAGAGGTCAAATCATTCACTGCAGGGATAAAACTAAAAGAAGAATCTGGTCATGTAAACGGACATTAAGGACAATAATTACAATTATTACAATTACTCCTCACTTCTAAAAATGATTTTACTTCCATGTGAATTCTTCCTTAATCACGCTCTTTTACACCTCTATACTATTTTACACGCTGTTCTCATTGGAATACCCTTCCTCAGCTGGCAAATTTCCTTAAAAACTGTATTTATTCCCATTCTGGAATTCACTACCCCTTTCTCGTGCTTTCTACCTACAACTTGTACATTCCTATAATGTTGCAGCTGTCATACTATTTTATAATTTTACAAGTCCATCTCCTTCAATTTACCATGAGCGGAGACGGTCCTTGCCGGCATTCATTATTCTATTCACTTCATTTCTGCTTCCCCAGTGCCTACATAGATAGCTATACATAAATGTATATATACATAGGGAGGGAGGGAGGGAAGAAGAGAGGGGAACAGAGATATAGAGCGAACTATACATATATTGCCTGGAGAATCCCAGGGACGGGGGAGCCTGGTGGGCTGCCGTCTATGGGGTTGCACGGAGTCGGACACGACTGAAGCGACTTAGCAGCAGCAGCATACATACAGTTAGGATTTGGTGTCTGCTGAATTGGCTTAATTCAAGTCAACTGATTGAATTAAGATTTCTACTGCCATATAGCCTATATGAACTTCTAGCTAGAACTCTTCTGCTTAAATATATATATATATATATATACACACATATGTATGTACATATATATTCCAAGGTTTTGCATTAGCAGTTAAACAGAACAGCTATACAGTTCTCTGATTATAATCTGTAATGGTAGTCCCTAGCTAAGATTCATCCAACAGGGATAGTTCTAGGACTCTGAAGTCAGATGGGGTTTGAAACCCAACTCTGTCATTTATTAGCTCAGAGAAATTATCTAACCCCCCACTCTGAGCCTCAGTTTCTTCTTAAGGTTGTTAGAAGAATAATGTCTTTACACAGGTAAGATGCCTGTCAGAAGGAAACCTACTCCATCCAATAGGGTAGGAACATGACTAAAAATCATTATGCTCAACAGTAGGCGATTTAGCCTACTGCTTTTCTTACTGTTTAAGGGAATAATCAGTCCTGAATATTCATTGGAAGGACTGATGCTGAAGATGAAGCTACAATACTTTGGCCACCTGATGTGAAGAACTGACTCATTGGAAAAGACCCTCAATCAAAAGATTGAATGTGGGAGGAGAAGGGGATGACAGAGGATGAGGTGGTTGGATGGCATCACCAATTCGATGGACATGAGTTTGAGCAAGCTCTGGGAGTTGGTAATGGAAAGGGAAGCCTGGCATGCTGCAGTTCATGGGGTCGCAGAGTTGGACACGACTGAGCGACTGAACTGACTGACTGAGGGGAATAATGTGATACCTAATCCCTTTTCAACTATACATGAGAACCAACCTTCACAAACCTAATCCTGAAAGAAGAATACATTATAAATGTAACCAAATTTATCTGAAATAATCAAACATACTAGCAATGATAAGGAGTTGACTAAATTTAGTGTTTCTGCATATATTTCCTATATAAATATAAAATTATTTCCTATAATTTCTATATAGCATTACCCTGAGATACAAAAGCTCCTTAGGTCAACACCTGATAGCATATATGACTGCAGAAATTAAAACAATCACAAGAATTACCTAGCTAGAGAGGTATCCTTTGTTTCAAGGACCACTGCACTGTCAACCAAAGCATTCAGATACCTGGAACCAGTGCTGGAGAGACTGGCAGGGGAAAAATTCACACTCTCCATGAGAAGGTCTTGAAGATGCTTGGCTGAAAAGAAATAAGAGTTCTATGGTGACTAAGATCTTTGCTTTGCTTTAATTTTTCAACAGCTTTATTGCAGCCACCCACCTAAAACATATAATTCAATGGCTTTTACTATATTCAGAGTTGGGTACCCATCCTTGTAGGTGTGCAGTGGAATGTGGTTTTGATTTGCATTTTCCTGATGCTTACTGATGCTGTGCTTACTGGCAGTCCCTCATCATATACATGATTTTCAAATATTTTCTCCCATTCTGTGTGTTGTCTTCTCATTTACTTGATGAGAAGAAAAAAAATTTGAGATCAAAAGTTTTTAATTTTGATGATTTCCAGTTTGCCTACTTTTTATTTTGCTGCTTCTGTTTTTGGTATCACAGCTAAGAAACCATAGCCAAATCCAAAGCATGAAGATGTACATCTATGCTGTCTTCTGAGTTTTAGATTTAGCTCTTACTTTTAGGTTTTTTATTCATTTTGAGTTAACTTGTTTTTTTTAAAACTCATATATATATATATATATATACATATGTATTTATTCATTTATTTGGCTGCATCCGGTCTCAGTGGCAGCACTCGGGATCTTCACTGCTCCAGAGAATGTGGACTTCAACAGTTGTAGCCCACAGGCTCTCTAGTTGTGGCACTCAGACTTAGCTGCCCCGTGGCATGTGGGATCTTAGTTCCCTGACCAGGGATTGAACCTGTGTCCCCTGCATTGCAAGGCAGATTCTTAACCACTGGACCACACAGAAGTCCCTTAAGTTAATTCTTACATATATTATGAGGCAGGGTCCAACTTCATTCTTCTACATGCAGATATTCAGCCATCCCGGCCCTACTCAGCAGACACCAACTTATAGTTGTTGTTGCTCAGTCGCTCAGTCATGTCTGACTCTTTGTAACTCCATGGACTGCTGCATACCAGGTTTCCCTGTCCATCACCAACTCCCGGAGCTTGCTCAAACTCACGTCCATGAATTGATGATGCCATCCAACCATCTCTGCCTCTGTCACCCTCTTCTCCTGCCCTCAATCTTTCCCAGCATCAGGGTCTTTTCCAATAAGTCAGCTCTTCGCATCAGGGGACCAAAGTATTGGAACTTCAGCTTCAGCATCAGTCCTTCCAATGAATATTCAGGGTTAATTTCCTTTAGGATTGACTGGTATGATCTCTTTGCTGTCTAAGGGACTCTCAAGAGTCTCCTCCAGCACCACAGTTCGAAGCATCAATTCTTTGGCCCTCAGCTTTCCTTATGGTTCAACTCTCACATCCACACATGATTAAAAGAAAAACCATAACTTTGACTATACAGACCTTTGTCAGAAAAGTGATGTCTCTGCTTTTTAATATGGTGTCTAGGTGTGTCATAGCTTTTCTTCCAAGGAGCAAGTGTCTTTTAATTTCATGACTGCAGTCACAGTCTGCAGTGATTTTGGAGTCCCAGAAAATAAAGTCTGTCCCTGTTTCCACTTTCTCCCCATCTATTTGCCATGAAGTGATGGATGCTATGATCTTAGCTTTTTGAATGTTGAGTTTTAAGCCAGCTTTTTCACTCTTTCACCTTCATCAAGAGGTTCTTTAGCTCCTCTTCATTTTCTGCCATGAGAGTGGTGTTTTCTGCATATCTGAGGTTATTGATATTTCTCCGTGCAATCTTGATTGCAGCTTGTGCTTCATCCAGCCCAGTATTTCACATGGTGTACTCTGCATACAAGTTAAATAAGCAGGGTGACAACATACAGCCTTGACGTACTCCTTTCCCAATTTTGAACCAGTCTGTTGTTCCATGTCTGGTTCTAACTGTTGCTTCTTGACCTGCATACAGGTTTCGCAGGAGGCAGGTAAGGTGGTCTGGTACTCCCATCTCTTTAAGGGTTTTCCATAGTTTGTTGTGATCCACACAATCAAAAGCTTTAGCATAATCAGTGAAGCAGAAGCAGATGTTTATTGGATACTTTAGTATGGAAAATTGTGTCAAAATTTTGTATATATTAGTAGAAATATTTATAGTTTAATGTATCACCCTAAAAGGTGCTTTATGACAGACATAAATAATCTTAACTTTTAAAATCCTTAGAATTTTTGTTACATATTAGTATAGACCAGAGAAGGCAATGGCACCCACTCCAGTACTCTTGCCTGGAAAATCCCATGGACGGAGGAGCCTGGTAGGCTCCAGTCCATGGGGTCGCTAAGAGTCAGGCATGACTGATGCTGGGAGGGATTGGGGGCAGGAGGAGAAGGGGACGACAGAGGATGAGATGGCTGGACGGCATCACTGACTTGATGGACGTGAGTCTGAGTGAACTCTGGGAGTTGGTGATGGACAGGGAGGCCTGGCGTGCTGCGATTCATGGCGTCGCAAAGAGTCGGACATGACTGAGCGACTGAACTGAACTGAACTGATTTTATATGTCAGGCTAATAAGTTTAGACTTATATTTTAGGGGTTAGTATTTTACCATCAGAGTACCAGTAAAATATACTATAATGATACAACGTATTGTTATTGTTCTTTTGTCACTTAGTTGTGTCCAACTCTTTGCAATCCCATGGACTGTAGCCTGCCAGGCTCCTCTGTCCATGGAATTTCCCAGGCAAGAATACTGGAGTGGGTTGCCATTTCCTCCTCCAGGGGATCTTTCCAACCCAGGGATCTAACCTGTGTCTCCTGCATTGGCAGGCAGATTCTTTACTGCTGAGCTACCAGGCAAGCCTTGTAATATATTAGGTTGCTATAACAACACAGTTTAAGACAAATCTGGGTAAAATAAAGAAGCAATGCTAAAAAACTGTCTACACTAAATCAATCTTGTATACTCTATTGTTAGGGCTTTCCAGGTGGCACTAGTAATAAAGAACTCCTGCTAATGCAGGAGACATAATGAGATGTGGGTTTGATCCCTGGGTTAGGAAGATCTCCTGGAGGAGGGCATGCAACTCCCTCCAGTATTCTTACCTGGAGAATCCCACGGACAGAGGAGCCTGGCGGGCTACAGTCCATAGGGTCACAGAGAGTTGGACATGACTGAAGGGACTTAGCAGGCACGCATACTTTACTCTTTTAAAATCTGGTTACCTCTAGTTAGTATCTCATTCAAAATTCTGTAATTGATCTCACCTTCTGATTCATATTCCTTTGCTTTCTGTTTCAAGTCCTCTGTTACTAGGTAGACATCCCTGTCTCGGATCCTGTTGCGTTCTGAAAGGTTATATAAAATCTCTGTTGTCCGAGCATTCACCTCATATTGTGGAATGGGATGATCTCCAAATATTTTTTTCAGCCATGCAGCGACCTAACCATTACAAAGGACACGAATTTAATAATCCTTGTTTATTTCAACGGCATGAAGCAAATAAGACCAAGTAATGATCAATAGCAAACAAAATGCTTTCTATGAATATTCTGGCATCCTACTTACTTCACATCCTAATTTGTCTTTAGGGAGAGAGATATCAGATGTCAGGAGATTAAAAAGTGAGCAGGTACAGCACAATCAACAAAATTACCAGAAAACAATCTGTTCTTCCCCAAAGCTACGAAAGCAGTATTAGGCAAGTATTTTCATAGGAAGCTCAATATGCAAGTGCTAACCATTATTATGGGCACAAAGTCTGAAAAAAAGAGTTGTCTTCAACACATCACAAGTCCCTCAAAGCCGGAAAGCTCCTTGAGTTGGGATGCGAGATGCGGAAAACAGGTTGTGTGTGCTAAGTCGCTTCAGTCCTGTCCGCCGCTTTGCGACCCCATGGACTGTAGCCCTCCAGGCGCCTCTGTCCATGGGATTCTCCAGGCAAAAAAACTGGAGTGGGTTGCCATGCCCTCCTCCAGGCGATCTTCCCGACCCAGGGATCGAAACCGTGTTTCTTACACCTCCTGCATTGGCAGGCAGGTTCTTTACCACTTGGTTAAGAGTGAGAAGTCTAGTAAAAAGCAGCAGTGAACGGCGAGGCCTGGCTGGAAGCTGAGTTTGGGATCAGAAGTCCCCCTCCAGTGTCCAGGGAGAGGTTTCACACGAGAGGCCTCCTCAACCCTTCTCCAAGCCTGAGTCCCAGCAGGGAAGGCCGGGAAAAGAAGGGAAACTCCCTTTTCAGCGTTGGGGTGGGGTTGGGGGGGAGAGGGGGTAGCTCACAGATGGTGAAAGCCGGACTAAAAATGGATCAGCAGAGGAACATAGTAAAAGTGGCTAGCCCAGGAGATCCGCCGGCGGGGCGGGTGTGTCAAAGACGCGGTTTCCAGGAGGCCGCAAAGCCCAGCTCCCGCCCCATCACCTGCGCCTCTTTCTCCTCTAGAGCTTCCATCGCCGCCAGTCCCGCCACTTCTCCAGCAGCTCCTCACGGAAGAAGCGCCCCGCTTGCTCTGACGGCCCCGCCCACACACCGTTGGGCCCACCCCCTTCGGGATCCGGGATTTCTGGGAGTTGTAGTTTTTACTAGGACTTCAGGACGCGGAGCTCTTGGACGAGGCTGGTCCAAGGCTTCAGCCCTGCAAGCCCTTGTTCCCTTGAGGCTTTCTCCGCTCTCCATGGTTATCACCTCCAGGAGAAGTAAAGCCGCATGGAACCAGGCTGTGTTTTCTTTTATATTTTTATTTCTCACTTGAATCACTCATCTTAAAAAGAAAAAAAAACAACCTGGAACTTGTTTTTTGATAGCAGATGTTTATTTCTTCCTCACTTACAATTTTAATTTTACCTTGGCAATACGAGCTGGGGCCGTCTCACTCTTTTTATACCTTAGTTTCCACTACTAAAGAGCTAAATGTGCTGGAAACTGTTTTAAAAAGGTTTACAGCATACAACTCCTACACTGTCACTGCCACTCAGCCATTCTTTGATTCATTTCTTTGCCTTTCCTAAAGTTCTCTTCTCCTTCCATCACTCTGTAGTTAACACCTTGAGAGGTTCTTTATATTTCTATGGTAATGTATAGTTTTATGTGTTTTCCTATTTTTGTTTCATTCTTACAGGAACCCTGCAAAGTACATTGGCACACATTATTTTACCTATTTTCACATTAAAACCACATACATGGAGTATATAGCTTGACCAAGATTGGGTGGTAGACCTGGAATCTGACCATGGTGTTCTGACTCCAGTTGGGTATTTCAGTCTCCTCAGGTCATACCATACTGCTGTGCACAACCTGCTGTAGTATACTATCACATTAGGAAAAATAGGTCATGTACTCAAATTTCTGTGGTGATGGTTTGTTCGCTAAGCTGTGTCTGACTCTGCGACCCCATGGACTGCAGCACCCCAGGCTACCCTGTCCTTCACTATGTCCTGGAGTTTGCTCAAACTTGTGTCCACTGAGTCAGTGATGCTGCCTAACCATCTTATCCTCTGCTGCCCCCTTCTCCTTTTGCTTTCAGTCTTTCTGTGACAGGTTGCAATATCAAATTGTGGATCACTTAGCACTAAATATCTTTCTCTTAAGTAATATGGATATTTTAAATGATTAAACTTTTCAATGAAATTTTAGTAAGTAGCCTATATCATATTGTGTGGCTTTCTTATTCTTTTCTGTTTCAGTCATATATGTATCTGCTCATTTACTAAATTCCAGATAAGGGTAGGGAAGTTATCTTTATGCCCTTTGTCCACTTTCATCACTACAAATTTTACAAAATATCCTTGAACTTTATTTTTACAAACCCAAAGTTTACCTAGTCCTACCCCTAATTCCCAGGAGGACTGTCATATTTACTCAAGGCTCACCTTGAAAAGGAAGTAGGATATTAGATAAAGGGATGGGTGATCATATATTTGCAAACTGTTTTAGGATATAACTTTTTTTTTTTTTTTTAAGGATATGACTGTTTTTAACCCAGATATTCATATGCCCAACCCAAATTAAGATTTGGGGTATAAGCCAGAATTTGGTGAATGAAGCTAAAAGATCCTTCTCAAAACAGCTACAAGTGCAGTTAATGTAAATACTCTCCACTATCATAAAATGCCATAAAATGGCACAGTGGTAAAAAAAAAAAAAAATCCACCTGCCAATGCAGGAGACACAAAAGACATGGAGTTTGATCCCTGGGTCGGGAAGATACCCTGAAGGAGGAAATGACAACCCATTCCAGTATTCTTGCTTGGAAAAATTCCATGGACAGAGGAGCCTGGTGGGATACAGGCCATGGGGTTGCAGTCTGATAGGACTCAACAAGCATCACAAAATACCTAACATTTTCCTTCCCAACCCAAATTCTTCACATTTCACAATTATCTCAGTCTCTCTCTCTCTCTCTCTCTCTCTCTCTCTCACACACACACACACACACACAATCTCCTTGGGGGGAGCAAAAGTCCTGCCCTGATTTCATTGGGTAGGTATAGAAAGTTATTGTCATCATTGCCGTTTTACTTCAGATGAAAAAGTAGTGTCTATACTGTCATGAAAATAGCTACTTTTAAAGGAAAAATTGAGCCCTAGCTCACTCTGCAGTGATTCTGGACAATTCTTCCCAGGATTAGCAACCACTCTATTCAAATTTTTGCTTGTTAAACATTTTAATGTTAAACATTGCCCTAATTGGCAGACATAATTCTTTCAGATCGAATCTAAAAGAACTACGATTCTTCAATTTGAGTGCTTATCACAGTGAGGGTGCTTTTCAAACATTCAGCTTGCCCCCAGTTTTTGACTCAGTCTCTGGGGGTGTGGCTAGCGATCTGAAGATTAATCCGCGTTAATTCGCACAGCAGGAAATGCTCTGCTGCCTACACGCCCAAGAAGAGTAACTATTGCACCCACATCACCAAGGTTTAATAGCTGTATCTTCGGGACCCGCCACAGTCAACCCCCACGATGGTCAAGCTAGCCAGCTGCGCCCCAGGACAAGATGACGGCAGCATCGTTTTTCTACCAGGATGCGGCCTGGAAACTGCTTCTCAGCCAGTTCCGCTATAACCATGCGGTCGCCCAGGGCAACCACAAGGTCGATGAGAAAGATCAAAGTGAATATGTAACCAGTGCCTGGATCGAAGCTGGCGGACGTCTAATCAGTCAGTTGGAGGTTCAAAATCTAAAAATGATACTTAAAGGAAGAAAGTAATTAACCCCCCACCCGCACCCTGGCAGATTCGCGTCCGGGGGTGAAAGCGAGGGGCGGTACATCCGGGTCACGTGGGCTGACTGCTTTGACCTTCCCCGCAGCTCGGCCATTTTGTCCCAGTCAGTCTCGAGGCTGCGGCTGCGGAGGAAGCACCTCAAGGGGAGCTGCGAAGATGCTGTCCGTGCGCGTCGCCGCGGCCGTGGCCCGCGCCCTCCCTCGGCGAGCGGGGCTGGTGAGCACGGGAGGCTGGCTGGAGGGAGGGTCCAGTCAGCGGCGGGTGGCGATTGCATGGGCTCGGGCTCTCTTTCTGTGCAGAGGGTGAGGGGCTGTGGCGGGCGGCGCCATCTTGCCCCGCTGGCCTCTCGGCCTGGCCTGGGCTCTCGGAGAAGGGCTCTTTCGCTCGGTGCCGGAGGGTGCAGGGTGCTGCAGGGGAGACACTGACCTTCGTGGTGTCTTGAGATGGCGCCTCGGGACGATTCCAGTCTTCGTCCGAGAGGCCGGAGAGGGGCCTTGGATGAAAGTCAGGGCTGGGGCGCTAGTTTCCCGAGGCCTGCTCCGAAACGGGGAGCCTGGGTCCCACTGACTCTTCCTGACTTCCTCGCTGAAGGTCAGAGCACTGTTGTCAGCCCGGGTTGAAGCAAGGTAGGGAGCATTGCGTGAAGGTCAGCAGGCCCCGGCATTTCACCTCCTCCCGAGGTCGGTTCAGAGAAAAGCAATAAGTGAAGGTGCCTTTCTGAATGCTTCAATATGCGCTCTCTTAGTGCCGAATAGTGAAACGATCTTGAAAACACCGTATAGGTGCAAATATGCATTTCAGTGCCGGCGCCACCCTGACAGCGGAGGAGCTGGCTTCCAGATTGTCTCAGACTGGCAGACTTTAGTTGGTGGTGCTTTGACTTGTTTTTAAGATTTCATCCTTGAGGAATGTTAGTGATTGAAAACTCAAGTAAAATAGAACATAGGTTGGGAGATTCTTTTGAAGGTCAATGCCCTTCATCACTAAAATCCCTTGAAGTTAAGGACATTACCCCTAAAGGTTATGTAAACGTTTTGACATTTACTTGTGTTTTCATCTTGAGAGTAATCTCAGTTTGGAAAGCCAAATAAATTCATTGGCCATTTACTGCCCTAACACAACCGCCGATAACATTTTGGATTTCTATTAACAAAAACAAAAAAGAAGTACTCAAGGACATTCATCCTAGTCCTGTAGAAGGGAACGTCTTCAGAATATGCCTTGACCAACCACAGTTGTAGAAGGAGGGTCCGGATTCCTGCAGGATTTGTTGAAAGGAGTTTTTTTGAAAACGAAGTGCATATTGCCATATCTCTTAGTTTCTAACCAAACTCAACGTTTAGAGGCTTTTTAAGATTAGAATAGAAAATCTATTGAGATTTGCCCCTTTTAGAAAGCAGTTTATAAAATTGAGGATTTCCACAACTCAATTGAAATACATTTAAAGTCAAAATAATATTTATCTGGTGCCTTTAAAAGGAAAGATACATTGTTAGTGGTTGCTTTTTAGAATATGCTTTTTTTTTTTTTAAGTGTACTTACAGTGTACCTGGAACTGCATTAACAAATTTTCACATATATTGATAAATGCTTTCTCACGTGGTTACTATTTGTGCTGATAATTTAATCATACTAAGCCTGCATTTGTTTAAGCTTGCTAGTTTTATAAAGGCCTTTTTTTAAAAATCAGAGTTTTAAAGAAAATTTCTTGCACTAGGTCTCCAAAAATGCTTTGGGATCATCCTTCATTGCTGCAAGGAACCTGCATGCCTCTAACTCTCGTCTGCAGAAGACCGGTAAGTCATTATTTCTGTGTCTGGACCACACTTACTACCTTGTTACTAAATGAAAAATGTCACGTAGGTTACATACCTGCTGGGAATATTTTTTGGATTTTTTTCCATTAGTGAATTTTTTTCTCAATTTTAGTTAATGTGGAATTTTAGATTCTGAACCCATAATATGCCATTTAGCTCTATTTTGGTAGGTTCCCTTCTAGTGAAATGAACTATAATTATTTATTTCTCTTGATGGGAGCACAGGTTCTTTTTTTGTCATGATGAATGCTTCTTGGTCCTTATCAGTATATGTCAGGTGGTAGGCTCCTTTCTGACCTATGAACCCTTTCCTAATAGACATTGGGAAAAGACAAGTAGTTTTTATGTGTTTCAAAAACAGGAACTGGTAACCTATACCTGGCAGTCTGAATTTGCACATTGTAAATGCAATAGAGAAATCAGGAGGTAAACTTAAGATTCTGTAGGTTGGGAAATTTTTTTGAGATGTGCATTAGGGCTTTTGAAATAGTTAGGTATCATCTGTATGTCAAGATGAGGAATGTAGTACATGCTTCCCTTGAAAGGGAGAAATACAGCTTTTCATCACTATTTGAAAGTGGGTGTTCTAATGAAGTTTTTCTTTGGCTGAAATGATTAAAGTGTGAAGAAGAAATTACCCTTTTTTGTCAAAGTGAAGTGACATAAATGAACTTTCAAAATGGCAAGGGCTATCAGTACTTATATTTTGTTAAACAGTTGGGTTTTTTTTGTTTTTGTTTTTGGCTGAGTGACTTGTGGTATCTTACTTTCCCCAACAGGGACTGAGCCTGGGCCCTTGGCACTGAAAGCATGGAGTCCTAGCCAGTGGACTGCCAGGGAATTCCTAAGCTGTTGCCTTTTAAGATATACTTTTTATAGAATTTAGCCAAAAAATTCAAGTTTCAGATTTGGTAAGAGGTTAAACCAAAGAATTAGGAGATAGAAAATATTTATTTTAGGGAGATTGCTTAATTTGATTAGCTCCTTACCTGGTTTATGTTTGTCTCGTGAAGTTTTTTCTCAGTCACTTAGATTTGTTTTCATAGTGGTAGGTATCAAGCTTTTTTGAAAGAATGTTAACTTTAGAATACAATTTGATTATTCTGATCACAGCTATAGTTTATATGTTGTTGGGGAAATGAGTTTTGAAAAGATCTTTGGACCAGGCTGTTTTTTGTAATGGAATTGTCCTCTCTTAATAGGCACTGCTGAGGTGTCCTCTATTCTTGAAGAGCGTATTCTTGGAGCTGATACCTCTGTTGACCTTGAAGAGACTGGGCGTGTTTTAAGTATTGGTGATGGTATTGCTCGGGTACATGGGCTAAGAAATGTTCAAGCAGAAGAAATGGTAGAGTTTTCTTCAGGTTTAAAGGTAAATTGTAAAATGAGATTTAATAGTTTTAGCATTGGTGTTTCCTCAGTTATTCATTTAGTAGTTCAGAGATTGTGTCACATTATCTTTTTTTTTTAACTTTGAATCTGAATCTGCTTCAGTGATTTTGTGTTTGTCATTACTATAGATTGTGAAAAGAGTAAATTTTTTTGTTAACCAAACTTTATCCTCTGGACTGATTTACACATAAGTTGTAACCATTAGCACTGAAATACAAAATTGGGTAAATTTTCAGCCAGATTGTGAAAAGCTCTGTTCGTAGCTGTTAAGATCATTCTATATAAAAGCATTTGATTAGTTAAATTCATTTTTGGCAGAAAGTTGGAAGTCATTGACTTTGTATTTCTTGTAGGAGTAGACCTGTTGTTGAGAGGTGAGCTAGTGTTATAGCTATCAGAAGCACTAATAATAGAAGTGTGCTTTTTTCTATTAGATTATCGTAGTTGGCCAGTAAGGTGAGAAGTCAAAGTTGTAGGAGTCATGGGTTCTCTGACAAAAGCAGAGTATGATATCCAGGTGGACCAGGGGCAGTGGAATTTGGTGTCCAGTATGGAGAAAGAACCTGTTGGTGTGAAAGACTAATTATGGAGCCAAATGTTTTATTGGTAGCTCTCAGACCTTGGCTAAAAATTTACCCTTTGATCTATCGTTGTGTGTGTCTTTGAAATGTTAGGCTGAAATAGAGGAACTCATTTTCATTTAACTTAAAATCTAGGAGTCCAGACTGATACTATCTGAAATAACTTCTGCCATGTGGAAATGTTTTATAGATATGGATACGGTAACTACTGAAGTTTCTCTGACTTGGGTAACAGGGCAATTACTAATTTCAATTTTAAATAGCCATATGATGTTAGTGGCTACTCTGTTGAACATTAGAGATTTAGACTAAAGATTGTGTACCTGCAATGGCATTCCATGGTACTCCTCTATATTTACTCTGTAATTCTTGAGAGCTTTATTTATTGACCAGATTCAGTTCCTGGACTAGCCTTTTTGCATTGATTATATATGAGCTGCTGCTGCTGCTAGGTCGCTTCAGTCGTGTCCGACTCTGTGCGACCCCATAGACAGCAGCCCACCAGGCTCCCCCGTCCCTGGGATTTTCCAGGCAAGAACACTGGAGTGGGTTGCCATTTCCTTCTCCAATGCATGAAAGTGAAAAGTGGAAGTGAAGTCGCTCAGTCGTGTCCGACTCTAGCGACCCCATGGATTGCAGCCTACCAGGCTTCTCAGTCCATGGGATTCTCTAGGCAAAAGTACTGGAGTGGGGTGCCATTGCCTTCTCCAATGTATGAGCTAGGGACCTGAAATCTTACCATTTTGAAATACGATGAGATGACCCAGCACTGTTCTGTTGTACAGATTTGTTCTTGATTAGGTAGCTTTTAATTTAATTTTTTACTGACTTGATGGGTATAGGTTCTTACTAGATAATCTTTAAAAAAGATTGTTTATGAGTTCTCACAGATGTAAATCAAGTGTGTCTTCCTAGTTGACCCTGACACTTTACTTCATACTGGTCACCCCATTCAAAAACTGTAGTCAAAGGAAATGCAGTGGAAGAAGCTTAAGCAGTTCAATTTCCTTGCTTATTTTAGTTTTTAGAGGATGTGGTAAGGTGCATGTTTGGCTTATAATTTTAAACTCTGATTATTCGAGGGAACTTGACAAGTGTTTACTGAAGATTGTTTGGTGGTAAAATAGAAGTGAACCAGATCTGAAAAGTTGGTATTGCTCCCCCTTCCATTTTCATATGTAGTGTAGGTATATGGGAAGAAGTGCCACTCAGACTTCATGGATGTTCAATTATGTCTTTTGTGTAGGGTATGTCTTTGAACTTGGAGCCTGACAATGTTGGTGTTGTCGTGTTTGGAAATGATAAACTTATTAAGGAAGGAGATATTGTGAAGAGAACTGGGGCTATTGTAGATGTTCCAGTCGGCGAGGAGCTGCTGGGTCGTGTAGTTGATGCCCTTGGTAATGCCATTGATGGAAAGGTAGGTTTAACATTTATTGGATTTGGTTGTAGCTTCAAAGCAAAGAGCCAAATTGATTGTTCTGGGGTTTCTTCTTACTGTTTAACAGGGTCCAATTGGTTCCAAGGCCCGAAGACGAGTTGGCTTGAAAGCCCCTGGGATCATTCCTCGAATCTCTGTGAGGGAACCAATGCAAACTGGCATTAAGGCTGTGGATAGCTTGGTGCCGATTGGTCGTGGTCAGCGTGAGCTGATTATTGGTGACCGACAGACTGGGTAAAGACTTAACAGCTTGTTAAAAGTAAACATGCTCTATTGAAAGGTTACTTTTAGACTTGGAATGGTAGATATTAATACTTGGACTATACGGCGAGAGTAGACTGTAATATGAGAGTAACTTGTAGTGGAATTTAAGTTGGGGAATTCTTTGAAGTACTTAGTAAGGTTTATGTTTGTTTATTTTTTCTTAAAGCAAAACGTCAATTGCAATTGACACAATCATTAACCAGAAACGATTCAATGATGGAACTGATGAAAAGAAGAAGCTGTACTGTATCTATGTTGCTATTGGTCAAAAGAGATCCACTGTTGCCCAGTTGGTGAAGAGACTCACAGATGCAGGTATTAAGGAATTTCAGTCTCATTGCAGTTATCTGGGATGCTGCAAATCTTAGACTAGCTTATGCTTATAATGAAGTCTGATTTTAATTACTCCCTAATGAACTCAAATTTCTACTAATACAAGTCAATACAAAAGTAAGAAGTAAAAAATTATATCGGTAGTATAAAGCAGCAGTAAACTGAAGGTTTTGTTAGTTTCTTTAAAGTAGAAGCTATTAGACTGGGTAATCTTAATAGTAATGATAGTAGTAAAGTGCTTAATTTTTATTCTAGTAGCCTCTAATTTAAAATCATAGTATTAATAATCATGTAAAACTTAATGTTTATTTTCTTCTCAGATGCCATGAAGTATACCATTGTGGTTTCAGCTACTGCTTCAGATGCTGCCCCACTTCAGTACCTGGCTCCTTATTCTGGATGTTCAATGGGAGAATATTTTAGGGATAATGGCAAACACGCTTTGATCATTTATGATGACTTATCCAAACAGGTCAAAAGAAATGTGTTTTTAGACGTGTTTATATGTTTGTATGTGGTAGTTGACAAATGTAGCGCCTGTCTAATAGGTGCACACTTTTCTATACTGTAGGCGGTTGCTTATCGTCAGATGTCTCTGCTGCTCCGCCGACCCCCTGGTCGTGAGGCCTATCCTGGTGATGTATTCTACCTGCACTCCCGACTCCTGGAGAGAGCAGCTAAAATGAACGATGCTTTTGGTGGTGGCTCCTTGACTGCTCTGCCAGTCATCGAAACACAAGCTGGTGATGTGTCTGCTTACATTCCAACAAATGTCATTTCCATCACTGACGGACAGGTATTATTTTTATGATTAAATATGAAAACTTTGGGTGATTTCAAGGCAGTAATTGAGACTGGTAGTTTTGAACTAATTTGTTAAATTCCTTTTACTTCTCATTATGGAAAACCTCAATTGTAAAGAGAATAGTATAATGAAACCCCACATATCCCACCTATTTATGTATTGATGGTATAGTATACTTCATTCTTGCTTTCTTTTTCCCCACGGTTCTCTTGTGTGTAATTTTGAAGCAAATCCTAGAGAGATCACATCACTTAAATCACCAATTTAAGTTTTACTGTAAATATGGTACCTAATTTTTTTGCATCTCACGTCTCCTCATCTCCGCAATGGAATATACAGGATGATTTTAAGTTGTGAAAGATTTAAGGAGTTCTTTAGGATAAGAAGCCATTTAGCATTCTTTGGTTTTGGGGCTTCAGTTTTTGCTATAGTGACTTAATTGTGAAAATAATTGATTTCTTTAAGCTTGCTAATATGCCTCTGTATTTTCCTTACATTGTAGATCTTCTTGGAAACAGAATTGTTCTACAAAGGTATCCGCCCTGCCATTAATGTTGGTTTGTCTGTGTCCCGTGTCGGATCTGCTGCCCAAACCAGGGCCATGAAACAGGTAATTTGTATCACTTTGTCATTAGGTTAAAAATAAAAATGTATTTGTATGGTGGTCTGTGTCATTGAAGTATTTTTGTTTTGTTTGAGTTAACCATTTCTGTTTCAGGTGGCAGGTACTATGAAACTGGAGTTGGCTCAGTATCGTGAGGTTGCTGCTTTTGCCCAGTTCGGTTCTGACCTTGATGCTGCCACTCAACAACTCTTGAGTCGTGGTGTGCGTTTGACTGAGCTGCTCAAGCAGGGACAGTATTGTGAGTTGTACATTTGGTCAAGTTCCTACTCTGTGTTAGGACCTGGGAATATCACATAGCTCCTTACAAACTGTAGTATGTGCCATTACCTTTGATTAAAGATGTTGCCTTTTGAATGTGATTGATACCTGTTTTAATTAATTACAGTCATCATTTCAATGGAATTGCTAGGAAGGGTATAATAATACCTTTCTTTTGGAAATTAAGACATAGTAGATTCTATGTCTCCCTACCATTTCCTTGGCTATATACGTGTAGAATCTGGCAGATTTAAAAGAATGTTGAAGGTGAAGGTCGCTCAGTCATATCCAACTCTTCGACCCTATGGACTATGCAGTCCATGGAATTCGCCAGGCCACAGTGCTGGAGTGGGTAGCCTTTCCCTTCTTCAGGGGATCTTCCCAACCCAGGGATTTGAACCCACGTCTCCCATATTGCAGGGGATTCTTTACCAGCGGAGCCACAAGGGATAACTAATAGATAACTAATAAACTAATAATTAATAAAGAGTAACTAATAAAGAATGTTAGTATTGGGAATTCTCCAGGGGTCCAGTGGTTAGGACCTCTGTACTCACTGCCAAGGACCTGGCTTCTATCCCTGATTGGGGAACTAAGGTCTCGCAAGCTATGTGGTGCAGCCAAAAAATGTATATTATCTTATTAAAAAATTTCAGCAAGTTATTTTTACCCCAGACAGTCCTGTTGGGTGATGGATGGTGCTCATGGAATAAGTGCAAAGATTGTACTTCAAGGCTTATCAATAAGGGAAAAAACTGTTTCTCCAGGGAGGTGGGAAGGAGTACTAATAATGGAATTTCTACTTGTGAAATTCCATGATCTATGAAGACATGTTAATAATTTGTGAAAAAAATAAGTTTCTCTAACTCTGGAAACAATGGCATGCATTTGTTGAGCAACTTACTTCTTTCTTTTCAGCTCCCATGGCTATTGAAGAGCAAGTGGCTGTTATCTATGCGGGTGTCAGGGGGTATCTTGACAAGCTGGAGCCCAGCAAGATCACAAAATTTGAGAATGCTTTCTTGTCTCACGTTATCAGCCAACATCAGGCCCTGTTGGGCAAAATCAGGTATGAACATAACTGATGTCTCCTTTTTTGTAAGCTTTAAAATAAAAAGTCTTGTTAAAATTCTTTTGAATTCTGTAATTAGGTTAGTCATTGAATTTTTGCCCAGGTCACAACTGATCTGCTTTTGTTTTCAAATAGGACCGATGGAAAGATCTCAGAAGAGTCAGATGCAAAGCTGAAAGAGATTGTAACAAACTTCTTGGCTGGATTTGAAGCTTAAACTCCTGTGGATTCACATCAAATGCCAGTTTGGTTTTGTCATTGTTTCTTCTAGTTCCATTCAGATTACTCCAATACTGCAGATGTACAGTAATCACATTAAAATAAAGGTTCCATGTTGCTTGGTGGTTTTCTATAGATTGATTCTTTAAAAGAACTGAGATTACTTTGAGGAATTGGTAAATATGTTTCTTAGCTTTTTTTACTTTATTAAAGTTAGCAGGCCTACATAATATTTATGACTGAGTTCTTTGCACGATTCCAGAGTGTTTTTTGATTGATTAAATTTAGAGAAATTCACTAACTGGCCATAAGAGGCAAAGTTCATATTTGATAATGTGAAAAGCCTGACTGGCTTCTCTGCCCAGGAGACTGATCTGCATGAAGAGGTACTGTAATCAGTAAAAAAAAAAAAAAAAAAAGGGCAACTAAGGTTTTCAAAGAAATGAAAAAAAATGCTAAGTGCAGAATAAAATATTAGGACAAAAATTGCAAAAGTAGGTATCAGAATGAATAAAGTTGTGAACATGTCAATATCTTTGCTTTAAAATAGCTTTCATACACTGCAGTTCTTAATTACGAAGTGATCAGGTTTTCATGGTTAGCCTGTTTGGTCTTATTTAGGAAATTTTTACAGTCACAGAGGTAACTATTTTCTGTTAAGAGTTGTGAAGGTTTGCTGTCACCTAAGAGCTTAATTCACGTATTAGAGTTCTCGAGAAATGAAACGTAAGTGTAGTTGTGTACAGAGATTATGGTGTTGGCAAATTTGAAAGGGTAGGTGGGCAGGTTGGAGACTTAGGGAAGTGTTCCATTTGGAGGTACAATTCCTTCTCCCACAGTAGACCTCAGGTCTTTCAATGGCAATGAGACCCGCCCTTATGGAGAGTAATGGAGTTCACTCAAAGTCTAATGCTTTTTTATTAAAGAGTTAATCATCTAAAAAATATCTTCACATGGGACTTCCCTGGTGGTCCAGTGGTAGATTGTCCTCCCCCCAACCAAAAAGAAAGACACAAACCCTTCACAGCAATACCGAAACAAACTGGGTACCATAGGCAGAATCAAGGACAGGGCTGTTGATGAAAAAAGGGCCATCTGTTGTTTGTCTACCCCCAACTTTCTGCTCTCTAAAAGCAGCTGACTTTATTTCTTCTGTCAATTGTATATTGCGGTTTTCATTGTGCCATTTTTACATTATGTATGTGATCTATTGATTTCACCCAGTAGTTAAGAATTTTGCATGTGGACACACTACACACCCATGTTTATCATTACAGTATAGATTATGATTTGGGATAAAGAGAAATTTTGCTTATGACAGCTGAAGAAAGCAAAAATGTTTATTTTTACCTTCCTCTCAGAATCTGTATAAGCAGAATATTTTGAGATCTAGTTTTTAAAAATTATTTTGACTGCATTGGGTCTTTGTTGGTTGGCTCGGGCTTTCTCCAGTTGCAGTGCATGGGCTCTTGCACAGGCTCTAGGCGGGTGCACTGTAGAGCATGGGCCTAGCTCTGCTGCATGTGCACTCTTCACGGCCCAGGGATTGAACCCGTGTACCTTGCAGTGGCAGGTGGATTCTGATCCACTGTACCACTAAGGAAGTCCCTGAACAGTTGTAGTTTGATTTGTCTGATGGTAATGAGACACACCAAGTGTGCCATGTGGAAAGAGTTTGTGAGTTTGCTCATGTAGGCCAGTTTCTGTTCATAAGCTGTATGAATTTGGAAAGTCATTTAAGTCTTTGATCATGTGGATTAAGAGTTGTGGCCCTTTCCCTCATTTTATTTACCTAAAGATCAGCTCATTTTATTGCTTGCTCAGGCTCATGTCCATTGAGCAAGCCATCTGGCCATCTCATCTGCCGTCTCCTCTTCCTGCCTTCAATCTTTCAGGTATACTTAGTCGCTGAACAACTATAGTTGTTCATCATAGTGATGAGAAGAGTTCTGCCTGTGTGATTCAAGTATCACCTGTTTGTAAGTTCCAGCACGCCTGAACTCAGTTTAAACTCAAGCCCAGAAAAGGCCATCATTTAACTGGAGCTGATTTCACACATCTGATAGGTATGGAACAGCTCCCAGGTGTTTTACTCCTGTGCCTTGTACAAACGAGTTTCTGAAGAGTTTATACTGGTGTCATGGAGGTGTGTTAATGTGAAGACTGAGCAAAGATTCACATTACTTCAGTAACCTGAAACTTTTTAAAACTATTAAAATAGCCTGATAACTTTAACAAACCCTAGAGCTAGGAAGGAATTTGAAGTGATGCTGTTTATGCCCTGGTTGCTGAACACCTCATTCTATGCTGGAATCTCTGAAGGACGATGTGAAACTTCCCACGTGAAATGTACTTTGCTGTAGCTCCTTCTAGTTAAGAAGCTTTGTTTCTATCTTGCTGAAATCTCTATTGGGAAGGATCCAACAGAAACCATTTGTCGTTTCTTTATAGGAAGAAAACTAGAGCTGTCAAATGCCTGTTCTGTATTCTGGTTACAACACAGGGTAGGCTCAGTGATATTGAAAGAGGAATCGCTTATATATAATGCATTGTTTGTGATTGTAATGTTAGGTTGGTGCAATAATTGTGGTTTGCATTGTTGAACTTTGCTCTTTGATACTGGAATACATTGTTAAATGTGGTTATGTTATACATCAAAAAAAAATTACAGCAATGAACCAGGAGCAGCAAATTCTGAGACTCAAGTGCAGTTTTTTTAAAACCACTCAAACTAATGTGATGGGTTACCTCATGGGCACCTGAATCTTCTGGACAGGCAGGCCTGAATACTTTGCCTAACGGCCTTCCTGTGTGGCAGCCAAGTGGCCTGTCCAAATGCATTTTGTACAGCTTATAGAGGAGTGGTAAATGTCTTAAAAGGTACTTGACCTTTGAAATTTGAGGTTTTATGGCTTTCAGATTTACGTTTTAAAATCTTTTGATAATAAAGTGAAGTCTCATGTCTCTTTCAAGGGTATAATTTATAGGAATATTAAGATAGGCATATTTAAATAGTGCTTAGTTTATTGAGCATCAACTTGAGATTAACACTAAAGAACATGCAAAGTGAGCAAGACAAGTACCATTTCATTTAGGTTATTTAACAGTTACGGTGGGAGGGCAAAAAACATTTAATGACTTCGTAAATATTGTGCAGTTACTACACAGAAACACACACTGAATGCAGTAGATAAAATAACCTACTGGTAGACCTGGAGGAGTTTGTGGATGGATTGGCTTTTGGCTAGAGGAAAACTTGTTTTATGTTGTTCAGTTGCTCAGTTGTGTCTGACTTTGCGACCCCATGGACTGCAGCATGAAGGACAGCTTCCCTGTCCTTCACTAACCTCCCAGTTTGCGCAAACTCATGTCCATTGAGTTGGTGATGCTACCCAACCATCTCATCCTCTGTCTTACAGTTGATTTACAATATTGGTGTTAGTTTAGGTGTACAACAAAGTGATTCAGTTATACTTGAAATTTTTCTGCACAAAAGATTTACGTATTGTTTATATATTCAGTTACCTACTTATGTCAGTATAAATTCATGGTTAATTATTTTGTACTTTGAATTATAATCCAATAAGCTCTAGAAAGTCTTGGTTTTTTATTTTTCTTCTAGATTTTACAAGTTTTATACACACACACACACACACCATACATGTACATTATGTACATGCTGGATATGAGTTCTTAACAGGGTAAAAGTACCATAAATTTCCTCTTTTTTTTTTTTTTGGCCACACTGGGTCTTTGTTGCTGCATTGCGGGCTTTCTCTAGTTTGGATAAGCAAGGGCTACTGTAGTTGTAGTGCTTGGGCTTCTCATTGTGATGGCTTCCCTTGTTGCATAGCACGGGTTGTAGCACAGACAGGCTTCAGTAGTTGTGGTTCTTGGGCTTAGTTGCCCCGCTGTATGTGGGATATTCCTGGGCCAGGGATCAGTCTGTGTCCCCTGCATTGGCAAGTGGATTCTGAACCACTGGGCCACCAGGAAGTCCTCTTCTGTTCTTCAGCTTGTCTGTCTGAAAAGGTGGCTTCTGTTGAAAAAAGCCCTATAGACAGTAGGTTGTCTTATGTAACAGTGAATATCAAAGTTTTTCCGCCTTTAAATTACTTCAGTCAGGAACACATCTGAGTTACTTCATTCAAGAAAATTCTAAACTTAAAAGGTGTCAAGAAGGGGGAATTTTTCCCTCGCACTGCATTTGACTGGCCTACTGATAAATTTGACACCAGACAGATTAATGAGAGAAGTAACAAATTTTAATTGATGCACATGGAGGTCTCAGAAATGGGATATAAGACATGGCTAAAGCAGGTAAATTTTATGCTTTTTAGACAATAAATTTGAGAGGAATTATCAGGACAAACTTAGGCTATGGGTGCTTAATAAGTGAGTCTAAACAGAGTTTGGATTTGGGCTTGTAAATAAAAGAAGCATAACAAGTTTTGTTTATACAGACTTCTTGGCCCTGAATTTCCTATCTCTGCCGTAAGGATGTCTTTCAACCTCCTGGTACACAGAGGGGACCTTTCAAATGGGAGATTTATTTCCTGATTTCAGGGAGACAGGTGTTACAGTGTCCTTGGATTTGCAATTTCTTAAGTAACATTCAAAATCATGCCGCTGAGGATATTTTGGGGGTGGTCTGCCTTGTGCCCCAACAGTACAAAGGGCAGACCACCCTCACCTGTGCTTTGTTGCAGACAGCTAGCCCCTGGGTACTGAAGCCTCCTCCTGGAAGTTTTCGCTTTGTATACTATTCATGTCTTGTTTTGACCCTCTGCTCCACTCATGAATCTACTCAGCTTCTAATCTTAGTGATGAAATCCAACCTCTCTGCTTTTGACATTGACTTACTGCTGCCCTCTGTCCCCTGCCTGGCCAGGTCCTGCTTCTCAGATCCTGGCTTTAGCTCCTTGGCCAGGTTTCCCCTGTCTCCTGGAAGGGAGGGATCAGGCTATGGGAACTGAAGTAAAAATTGGTACTGACTGCTGTTTTTTAAATTAAGTAATTAATTTTTGGCTGCACTGGGTCCTTGTTGCTCTGCACAGGCTTTCTCTAGTTGTGGCAAGTGGGGGCTACTCTTCATTGCCAAGAGCAGGCTTCTCACTACAGGTAGTTTCTCTTGTGGAGCTGGGGCTCTAGGCTCACAGGCTTCATTATTTGTGGGGCATGGGCTTAGTTGCTCCATAGCATGTGGAATCTTCCCAGACTAGGGATCGTGTCCCCTGCATTGGCAGGTGGGTTCCTATCCTTCATGTCACCAAGGAAGTCCAGTACTGCTGTTAATGATCAGGGAGAGCTGGTTGAATTCCCTGTCTGGTACTATCATTGTCTAATCCATGAAAGTACATAAGAAAATAGCATCCTTATCTTGAGGGGCTTTGCAGTCTTCTTGGGGAGGTAAGCTATCCACGAGGAACAGAAATTAGAGAAAAAAACGTCATATTTCATCAAGGGCTAGTTAGTGTAATAAGGATGACACGTTCTAGAAATTCAAGAAATGAGAAGACTAAGGGCTGGAGAAGGTGGGAAAGTGGTGCTGAGAGAGAATTTGAGAAGAGAGACCCAGGCAGCCTGCAAAGGAGCAGCACAGTTTGGGTGGCAGAAAAGCCAGATTGGCCTAGGGTGGGGACAGGGGAGGAAGCCGGGGAGTGAAGTGGCAAAGGTCAGGGTAGGGAAGGTCTTGACGGCCACACACGGGCATTTGGGACTTAATTCTGATGGGGAAACGTGGCTTTGTGAGGACAGCAGAGAAAAGAAGCAGGCAGTGCTTCAAGAAAGAACAACTAAGGCGAGTTGGCAGAGTAGGAAGAGGAATGCAGACTGACTTTTTAAAGTGTGAAAGGAAAAGTGATTTTAGTGGGCATTTGTTATTTTTGTCACTCACCATCCATTTATCCTATTTCAAGGGAAAGATCCCTAATTCCTTCTGGGGAAGCCTCCCTTTCCTTTACAACTCTTGTGGAAAACAATTTGACAGCTTTATTTCAAAAACTTTAAAATTATATTATTTAACCTGTGATTATGAGAAACTTTTTTGAGGTATAGTTGATTTTCAATGTTGTGTTAATTTCTGCAGTACAGCAAAGTGAATCAGTTATATGTGTGTGTATATACACACACACACACACACACACACATTCTTTTTTAAAATCTTTTCCATTATGGTTTATCATAGGTATTTGAATATAGTTCTCTGTGGTATTCGGTAAGACTTTGTTGTTTATCCATTCCAGTATAATAGCTTAAATCTGCTAACCCTACCCTCCCACTCCATCCCTCCCCAAACCTCTCCCCCTTGACAACCACTAGTTTGTTCTCTATGTCCACGAGTCTGTTCTGTTTTGTAGATAGGCTCGTCTGTGTCAGATTTTAGATTTCACATATAAGTGGTATCATACTTGTCTTTCTCTTTGTGACTTCAGTTGGTATGATAATCTCTAGTGGCATCCATATTGCTGAAAATGGCATTATTTCATTCTTATTTATGGCTGAGTAGTATTCCATTGTATATATGTACCACACCTTTATCCATTCATCTGTTGTTGGACATTTAGGTTTCCATGTCTTGGCTATTGTGAATAGTGCTTCTGTGAACATTACGGGGAATTTTAACAAAAATTTATGTAAAAGATATTTATCAGTAATATTTCTAAAAGCATTAAGAGAATGCTAAGAAAGTATTGGTATATCCACTTGATGGGAAATTATGCAAAAGTTAAAAAGTGATACTGAAGATTTTCCTTTTTAATTTGTTGGAGGTTTGAAATACACTCACATTGTATAAACTCAGAGGTCCAGAGAGCATGAAGTGAAAAGCAGGTTTTCTTCCCTCCTATGTCCCTCTGCCCCATTCATCCCTGCATAAGAGGAGTATTTAAAACACGTGTGTCTATTCTCTTTCCTCCTTACCCAAATGGCAGTTTGTTTCGCATCTTGTTTTTCCCCTACTTTATAGCTGGTGATTGTTCCATATCAAAACACAGAGCTTCCTCATTTTTTAAATGCTTGAATATGATTTAATTGTATAGATATATTACAATCTATTGAGCTAGTCCTCCACTGATAGCATTTAGTTCTTTCAAATCTTTTGCCAGAATAACCATGCTGCTATAAATAATTATATACATATTTCACTTTGCACATATGAGGATATCTGGAGGATAAATTCTAACATGGAATTGTTGGATCAAAACTTAGGAGCACTTAGGAAATTCCTTGGGGCTCCAGTGGTTAGGACTCAATGCTTTCACTGCAAGGCTTGTGGCAAAAAAAAAAAAAAAGGAGCATTAAAAATTTTGGCAATAGGCAAAATTTCTTTTCACAGAGATTTTCAATTTTTTCATGAAAGAGTGTCTGTCCTGTCCATTCAGCCAGCACCATGTGCTATCAAACTTTATGTTAGGAAAGGTGTATTAAAGGATTTTAGAAAATACTAATGAAATATTGTTAAGTTACAAAAGCAAGACTCATATCTGTACAGTACAAGCTTAAAAATGCAAATGTAGGACTTCCCTGGTGATCCAGAGGTTAATAATCTGCCTGCCAACCATGCAAATGTATATTATTGAAAGAGATAATGCCAAAATGTTAACAGTGGTTTATATTAAATTCATTATTCCATAATTGTTGTAGTCTGACTCTTGGCAACCCCATGGACTGTGGTCTGCCAGGCTCCTCTGTCCATGAGAGTCTCCAGGCAGGAATACTGGGGCGGGTTGCCATTTCCTATTCCAGGGGATCTTCCTGGAGTAGTGTTATTGCTGTAGTAGTGTTATTTAACTTCATTAGTAAAATGTCCCAAATTTGTTATAGACCCTTGGGGGCTTCCTTGGTGGTGCAGATGGTAAAGAATTTGCCTGCGATGCAGGTGACCCAGGTTCGATCCCTGGGTTGGGAAGATCCCCTGGAGAAGGAAATGGCAACCCACTCCAGTATTCTTGCCTGGAGAATCCCCATATTACTTGTCTTTTTATTCCCAACACGTGTTGAGGTGATGAGGTTTATAAATTAGGAATGAATGAGCAATGTTTTCTGACTGTGGACAACCATTTGAAATTCCCAATCTTGCCACCAGGTGGTGGAAGAGAGTTAAAATTCTGGGGACCTTGTGGGATCTGAGCCACGAAAATCAAGTACAATGTACCCTCAGAGGTTAAACAAAATGTTAAAAATGAAAGTTTAAACAATTAGAATTATATTTAAAATATTTGTTCCAAAATATGCAAAACTCCCAGGAAAAACCTTGATGCTATCTGTGGCACTTCAGCATATTTCCTCAGTTGGCACTATTTTTTACCTCCTGTTGAGCCTGTTCTCCTGGTGCCCCTGATGATGCTGTCAGGCTTCCCTTTCTTCCTTCTAACCTCACTGCTTTTCAAAGAGTTGAACAACCAGATGAATGGATGCATGTCCTGGGAGTGACCCAGAACTGAAGGCCACCTCTCCATCTCTGTTTTTGCAGATGACTCTTGGTGGGATTTCATCACGGGGGTGGGTGAGGGCGAACCTTCCAGCTGCCCTTCAAATCACCCCAGCAGCTGTCTTCACTGTGTCTGTCCCAAGCTAGAAACTGCTCAGAGGCACAGTTTGCCTCTCCAGGTCTGAGGCTGGGGTCTGGCTCTCTTGACCTTCATCCTCCCCTCCTTGAGTGGATCTGCCTCAGGAATGACCTCTATCTTTGGCTCTGATTCTGTTTAGAGGGGCAGAGCTGTAATCGAGCTCCTCATACTTTAAATACCTTGTGATCTTGGCCACGTCAATCAGCCTCTGTGGGCCTCAGTTTTGGTTCAGGACAGGTAGCGCAGGTACTTTGTCCTAGAGTGCCTTATCACTGCAAAGCGGGGATGGGTCTGACTTGCCCTGGGTTATGTTTACGAGGGTGTTCTACTAGGAGAATGCAGGAAGAGGAAGGACGCTGGGACATCATACTTATGGAGGGATTGGTGGAGAAGGGTCTTGGGTCTGGATCATAAGAATGCGGAAGGGTTGGGGAGGAGCTGAGTTCCTGGACACCTTGTAAGGACCCCACTGAAGGACATGGAGTCAAGGGCCAATGACCTTTCCATGACTTTTGGACTAAAACATGCTTACCTGTGGCGGGTGCCTCTGGGATCCCGCACTTCACTAGCTGAAGCGTCCACACCTGACGCGGCCGACAGCGTTGTCAGTGCTCAGGCTTCACGGAGGCCACGCGCGGTCCCAGGGACCACCTCGGATCCGACGGGGGCTCCTTCCACCAGCGCGCAGAGCCTGGATATCTCCGCCAGGAACTGGGTCAAAGGAGGAGGGAGCTGTGGGCAGGAACCGAGCCGAATTCGGGGAGGCGACAGAATCGGTTCCTTCCAATCTTTAAAGGTCTCCTGAAGGAGGGGGACGTAGGGCTAACTGACTGACTCCTGACACCGCAGGGCCTAACCCGCGGGCCGCCTTCTCTTCCGCGCGGGACGAGTGCAGGGTGCGGGCAGACCCGGGACGCGGCTCGGGCAGGAGTGTGGGGTGCTGGGTGCTGCTGACCGCTGAGGGGTGTGGGGAGCGGGACGGGGCGCTGGGTGTGTGTGGGAGTGCTTGGCGCGGGGGCGGGGCCGGGGAGCGGGGCTCCGGGGACGGAGCGGGGGTGGGGGCGGGGCCGGGGCTGGGCGAAGCGGCTGGGGCAGGCGGGTCGGGGCGGATGGGTGGTGTGGGGCGGGGCGGAGCGGGGGAGCTGGGCGGGGCGGGGGCCGGGCCAGGGCGGGGCACGAGGGTGGGCGGGGCAGGCGGTGGCGTGGGCGGGGCCGAGCAGGGCAGCTGGGCGATTGCGGTTCGGGGCAGGTCGGGCGGGGAAGCTGGGTAGGGCGGAGCGCAGTGCGGGGGCGGGGCGGAACGGGGGGAGCTGGGCGGGGCCGGGCGGTGAGGCTCGGGGCAGGCGGGGCGGGGCAGATGGGTAGTGTGTGGGGCGGGGCGGGGCGCGGGGCGGGACGGGGCTCGCGGTGGCGTGGGCGGGGCTTAGTTTCGGGTGCGCGGCCGGGCTGGCGGGTCCTGACAGTCCTCGTCCCCGCGCGCCTGCTCTGGTTCTCCTCGCTGCTCGCTAGCCAGCCATGACAGGCTCACTGTTCAAGGGGAACTTTTGGGTAAGTCAGCGAGGCGAGGGGCCCATCGCCCGGCTTGGGAGCTGGGGGCCCTGAAGGGAGCCGTGGGCCCCTGTCCGGAGCAGAATCCGATCGGACTGGCCGCCGCCGGCCCCTCTCTGCGCTGCCCCCAGCCCGCCGCGCGTCCGCGGGTCCCCGGGGTCCGGTTCGCAGGGTCTCCCTCGGCCGTCCGCGCCCCGGGTCACCGCAGACAGGTGTAGCCTTATAGCTGGGACATTCACCCCTCATTCTCACACCTGGGGAAACCGAGACCCAAAGGGAGGAGCCACCCGTTCTGGGGCAGTCGCAGGGTGGTCCCGGAGGCTCCGCTGTGAGCAGATTTGGGGGGTAACGTGGGTCAGAGAACGTGCGGTAAACTTGGCCGGGTTGTTTGGCTTTTCCAGGTCCGCGGAAATGTACAGCCTGTCCAAGCCTGCAGACATTAGCGGGGTTCTTTAGCAGAAGCTTTGCCGGTCTCGTAGCCCCGTTTCCTGAGCCCCTGCCAGCCTTTGCCCCCTGTCCCCCTATCCAGGGGGAGGCTGGTGCGTGTGTAAGATCCTGCGAGCTGGTGGGGGCATCTGAGCCCGAGGACGGGCCCAACCAGGAGGCGTCAGTTCAGTCCTCTTCTCCTCTGTCCAGTCCTCTTCCCCCCCTGTCCTCTCGCTCCCCAGGTGCCCCTCAACAGTCTGTACCCCCTCATTTAGAGGAGCCACCCTCATCCTTTTAAGGCAGGAGCAGAAAGTCAGCTTGTCTCCAGACTGAGCTACTGCTGCCAAGCCGCCCCATCTCCTTACCTGCAATCCAGATGTGAAGTGAAAGTTGCTCCCTCTGTCTGACTCTTTGCGACCCCATGGACTACAGTCCATGGAATTCTCCAGGCCAGAATACTGGAGTGGGTAGCCTTTCCCTTCTCCAGGGGATCTTTCCAACCCAGGGATTGAATCCAGGTCTTCCACATTGCAGGCGGATTCCTTACCAGCTGAGCCACAAGGGAAGCCCAATACTGAAGTGGGTAGCCTATCTCTTCTCCAGAGTATCTTCCTGACCCAGGAATTGAACTGGGGTCTCTTGCATTGCAGGAAGATTCTTTACCAACTGAGCTATGAGGGAAGCTGAAAGGAAAGCAACCCTGATGGCTCCCCCTTTAGCCTCATAGCGCCTAACAAGTTCCTGTCCCCCATGGAGAGTGCTACATAGAGAAACTTGGCCCTGTGACCTGGGGGACACAGTTTACACTCTGCCTTGAGAAGTCCCTTTTCCTGGAGTTTTTGGGGTTCTCCTTAGGCAATGCCTACCTGTGGGGTATGGTCCTCTCACCCCAAGCAGCTTCACAGAGAGGGTGCATGGCCTTGGAGCTGGCCCCTGGAGGAGGCCTGTGAATTCTTTGGTGGAATAAAGGATCTCTGGGTCCCATGCCAGGCGCTGTGGGAAAAAAACAGCACAGAGAGCCCTGTTTTTCTTCCCTTCAATATGTAGCATTCAGTTTTCAGGTCTCTGCCCAGTGTCTTCTCTTCAGGGAAGCCCTTCCTGATTGCGCCCGATAGCGCATGTTGTATTCCTTCATAGTTTTTGTCCTTTATAGTTTTGAGGTTGGGGGCCTGCAAGCATGTGAGCACCTTGTAGACAGCTGTTGTCTGGCTTTCAGTGCCACTGCCCCTTGCACGGGCTGATGCCAGTAAGATCTCAGCTGATAGCTGTCGAATGAGTACAGTGGACCTATAAAACGGACAGGGCGTGTAGTGGGTTGAGAGCTGCGGCCTCCATCCTCAGAGGATGCCACAGGAAGGCAGCCCCCAGCTGCTCCCAGAGGCAGTCTTGCAGGAATGGTTAGGGGAGGAGGCAGACATGAGGTCTGTGTTGGGAGTTAGAGATTGGGTAAAGGTCCAGGGTAGAGAATTTTCTGGGTTTTTACTCCCCCCCCTCCCCCTCTGAGCTTTTACTTTCAAAACATATAAGATCCTGAGAGATAGTTTGCAAAGATATCTTCCATTTCTAATTTCACATGATTTTTATGTCAAGTAATAAAAACAGTAATAGCTAACATTACTGTGTATAGAGTCTGTGGCAAGCACTGTGCTAAACACTTTACATATACCACTCGTTTAAGTCTCAGCTACCCTATGGGGTACCTTATTGACTATCCCATTTTACAGATGGGGAAACTGAGTGGCAAACAGGTTGAGCAACATTCCCAAGACTGTAGAGCTATTAAACAGTGCAGCAGGACTCTGCATAGACCAAGTGTTCACTGAGTGCTTTCAATGAGGCTGGTGCTCAGTGAGAGTTCCTTTGGCACCATCAGATGTAGATGCTGAGACATCATTTAACTCTTCATGTGGCTATCTTTTTCCTTCAGCTCCAACCATGAGCTTTTGGGGGGTCTGCGCTGAGTGCCACCACTGAGCCTCCAGCACTGCGATGGTGCTTCGGATGGTCAGGAACCAGGCAGACGGGACAGTCAGCCCAGATTTGAGAGAAAAGGGGCAGAAGGGAAACTATTGGAGACCTTAGGGGCTGCTTGAGATGCTCTCATATTCTCAGGGATGGGTAGAGAGTGGGGAGCAAGGCTGTTGTTATTACTGAGGGGATGGCAGCAACCCACGCTTCAAGGACAAGAAGGTTGTGATGGTATAAGGTAGAAAGCTTTGGAAACCCGAGTGGGTATCAGCTGATTGAATTGAACAAATATTTGAGAAAATACGTTCTCTGTATAGAGGTGGCATTTTCAGGGATAAGAGCACTGTCTTGGGTCGAAGGTACATTCATCATTAGGAAGCCAGCAGGGAGGGTGGACTTTAGTCTTGAATGCCTGTCCTCAGGGATATAGAGGACAAAGGGGCTGAGGGATGGGAGAGTTCTAGCAGGGGCCAAGGGGCAGAAAGGGTCTGTTCCAGGATGGAAATCATAGGGAAGGGACAGGAGACCAATGAAAGGAATGGCAGAGGGTGAGAGAAATCAAAGCCACGGGACCAGGTCACCAATTGAAGCCGGGCAGTGGGGGAAAGGAAAGAAAGGCTCGGAGCAGGCTCTAAGTAAGGTGAGCGGGAGAGTGGGGTACTGGCCCCAGAAAGAAGGAAGTCAGATGAGGAACTGGTTTGTGGGGAGAGAAGGAGGAGGAGGCAGAAGTGATATTGACAATATTAACCACAGGGGTAGCACTGGTGAAGACTGAGACTCGCAGCATCCTGAACCCCCTGCAGCAGCCCTCGGCTTTCAGGACAGTGCCAGGGTTGCTGGATATGGGGAGGTCCTGGGGAAGGAACAGGGGCCAGACAGCAGGCTTTGGGGATATGTTAATATTTGAACAGCCAGTACAAACAATGAGTATGCCCTGATCCTAGGTTTGAGAACTTGGTGGAGGTGGCCCCAGTGCCTGGGAAAGGGTGTCCAGGAAAGACAGTGCCTGGAACAGCAGAGGCTCTCAGGTGGCCTCAGTTCAGCTCAGTTCAGTCGCTCAGTCGTGTCCGACTCTTTGTACCCATGAATTGCAGCACGCCAGGCCTCCCTGTCCATCACCAACTCCCAGAGTTCACTCAGACTGATGGCCAGGTTTAAATCCCCATCTGCCCCCTTATAGTTGAGTGACCTTGGGCAGATAACTTCAACTCTCATTCTGTTTTTCCATGTCGAAAAATGAGGATAATACCAATGTTGATACTCTAGGACTGTTGTGAAGATTAAATCAGAGTTCTGTGCATGCCTGGCACATAGCGAGCACTTGTGATTGTCAACTATTATCAGCACAGAGATGACAATTAAAGGAAGTGGTTGACAGTTACTCAAGGAGAAAGAATCAAGAGATAAGAGGACCCCAGAGAAGCACTATTGGTGACTACCTTGTTTTGGCAGGAGTAGAGAGTGGTCAGAGAAAGAGGGGCAGAAATATAGGGATTGAACCCTCAAAGGAGCCATCACAGGCCCAGGAGAGGAATGTTCCATGGAAGTTGAGAGGCCCATGGTCAAATTAGGTAGATGTTCCTGAAAAGGTATGAGTCAGCGCATACTGTATAAATCATGTTCAAATGCCCCATGGGAAGTTCATTTAAAGGAACATTTCGGTGGATCTATTTGAAAAGGGAATACTCTTTAAAACTGGGATAGTGCCCAGCTGGGTTTGCCCATGTGCTTTTTCCTTCCCAGCAGTTGTATGGTTAAGCCATGCTGTTATTTATCCTGGTTAACGCTGATGGTATCTTGTTGAAATAAGACGGGGACCGTGGGTGTGGTTTCCAGGGCTCCAGGGAAGGTGGCCACATAGGGACAGTCCCAGCCTTTGGTCTGTGGTCAGAGGGGCCTTGCACAGGTGACCTGTTCCAGGAGAGGGAGATGCTCCCCGCCTCAGGACAGTCCCATATTCCTCACAAGGGTATGACCCCGGCCTGACCTTGTGTATCTTCTAGGTCCTTATTTTGACACGGTCTTCCTGATTCTCAGGCTCTAAGCCCAGACCAGCTTCCTATTGCCTGTCCTATCCTCTCCCACCCCTGTGCCTACGGTGGGCGAGGCCTCTCTCCTCTGCTTGGGGAGTGACCAGGGGAAGGCTTGGGGCCCCCTGAACTTGCTCGTTGCCCCTGACCACCCAGGGCTGTCCCTCTGCTTCAAACCTCTGACTGCTTTGGAATCTGTTCTTTCTGGGTCTTACCAGATCTTGAGTTGGTACTGTCCTGCCTGGTGGCAAAATGCAAGATAAAGGCATTGACATTCGTCCCTTCCAGTTCATTCTTTCTAGAGCAGCCACTGGGGTCTAGCTTTCAAATAATTATCACAAATCTTTTTTTCTTGTTTTAGCATTGTAAGAGTTTAATAAGAAAGTCATGGGATCTACCTTCTAAGGAAAATAAGAAATTCTTCTCTTTTTTTGGCCATGAGGCATGTGGGATCCTAATTTCCTCACCAGGAAACCCAAGCTCCCTGCATTGGAAGAGCAGAGTTTCAGTCACTGTGACTGCCAGAGAAGCCTCCAGAAAAATAGGAAATTCTTTTTGAAATATATGAAACAAAATCTGAACAAGTGGAAAGAAAACAAAAGTTTGTTACCAAACTTTAAAAAAGTCTAGATGATGCAAGCATATTCTTTAAAAATCCAAATATTCCCAATGACTCAGAATGAAAAACAATATAAATATTATTTATGTTGTCACAGTGTTTATTTTATTTTTCTTTGCCATGTGACTTGTGGGATCTTAGTTCCCTGACCAGGGGTGGAACCCATACCCTCAGCAGTGAAAGTGCAGAGTCCTAACCACTGGACTGCCAGGGAATTCCCACAGCATGTAAAGGTTTTTTGTTTTTAAAGCTAAGTGTGTGTGTGTGTGCGCGTGCTTAGTTGTGTCTGACTCTTTGCAACCCTTTGGACTGTAGCCTGCCAGGCTCCTCTGTCTATGGGATTCTCCAGGCAAGAAATACTGGAGTGGGTTGCCGTTTCCTTCTCCAGGGGATCTTCCCAACCCAGAGGTGGAACCCGTGTCTCCTGCATTGCAGGCAAATTCTTTACCTGATGAGCCATCAGGGAAGCCTGAAGTAGTATATTATACTTAGATCTCCATTCTTATTTTTCCTGGACTTTCTAATTCTTTCTTCTTTTTTTGAGAGAAGACATTATTCACTTTTATCAGAAAACTTTTTTTTTTTTTAAAGCATTTATTATTTAATTTTGGCTGTGCTGGGTCTTTGTTGCTGTGAGGGCTTTTCTCTAGCTTCAGAGAAGCGTAGGCTTCTCTTTGCATTGGCTTCTCTTGTGGAGCTCTAGAGCACAGGCTCAGTAGTTGTGGCCCACAGGCTTAGTTGCTCCAGAGTATGTGGGATCTTCCTGGACCAGGGATTGAGCCCATGTCTCCTGCGTTGCAAGGTAAATTATTTACCACTGAGCCACCAGGAAAGCCCCAGAGACCTTTTTTTTTTCCAATGCTCCACTCTATCAGTTTTTTCCCCTGCATAAACAACAGTTTGTTCACAGATTAGATTTACACAGTGAATGTAGAATTCAGATACCCATTACAGGAACACGTACATAGATAAACATAGTTAAGTTCATTCTAAAGTCAAAAAGACTTGGTGTGTGCAAACTTAGTATAAGTGTATATGGATGCATATTAATTTATGGATTTTTCTGGTAAAAGCAACTATAGATGTCATTAGCCAGTCAAAGCAAAATATTAGTTACATCCAAACATATACAATATCCAAAGTACCTCTGTTTGTACAACCAGTAGATGTTTTTGCCGGAGAAGGCAATGGCACCCCACTCCAGTACTCTTGCCTGGAAAATCCCATGGAAGGAGGAGCCTGGAAGGCTGCAGTCCATGGGGTCGCTCAGGGTTGGACACGACTGAGCAACTTCACTTTCACTTTTCACTTTCATTCTTTGGAGAAGGAAATGGCAGCCCACTCCAGTGTTCTTGCCTGGAGAATCCCAGGGACGGGGGAGCCAGGTGGGCTGCCGTCTATGGGGTTGCACAGAGTCAGACACGCCTGAAGCAACTTAGCAGCAGCAGCAGCAGATGTTTTTGCAATTAACTTCTGTAATTTTCATTTACTGTCTCAAGTATAATCAGAATGTCCATTTTTGGACATATTTTATTACAGCATAAATATCATCTAAGTTTCAATGTTAGTGAAAAGCTCATCTGAGTAGGAAGGGGCTGACATTTTTCTTTCCTCCGCTATACTAGAAATCTCCAGCTTTGACAAAAGAAAAGGTGGGGTGGGGGTGGTGTTAAATAATAGGAATTGTTGGTTAGCTTTATAGAATGACATGTCACTGTTTTTAAAAAATATTTGTCTGCTTATTTATTTATTTGGCTGCATTGCTCTTTGTTGCCACATGTGGGATCTTTGTTGCTGTGTGCCAGAGCTTTGTTGCAGTTTCTGAGATCTAGTTCCCTTACTAGGGATCAAACCCAGGTCCCCGGTCTTGGGAACCTGGAGTCTTAGGCACTGAACCATTGGGGATGTCCCTAGCCATTGTAATTTTTAAAAATATAAAACTATTAGACTTTTCCAACTCTATCAATGGGACTATTTAAGGTATGGTTGCCAAGAATTTAAGAACTCTTGCATGTTATGAAAATCCATGAAGACTGAGAGCTATATGATCTCACTCTGGAAAAGTCAGGCAACAGGAAACCAGATACTTTGGACACTGTGTTCAGATAGGTGCTGTTGCGTCTCACAACATTCAACACAAGCTTCGGAGCCTCCCTCAGAATCAGGGGCTTCTAGCTTCCCAAACAGCCTGTGTGTGAGGAAAGTAGGAAGAGCAGGCTTCGGAAAGACACAGTAGGCTCTTGACATGTTGGTTTAAAAACTTGCCTTCTAGCTGGAATTAGCTGTATCTTTGTGTGAAGGTTAGACAAAGGTCAAGCTGCAGATTTCAACACAGAAGATAACGGTTTGTTCTTGAGAAGAGGAAAACTTTTCCCTAGCTGACTCTAACGCTCTTGTCTTAAACACTTTACACGTTTGTATGTGTAAGGAGGCTCAGAGTAGTTCAGTTCAGTTCAGTGGCTCAGTCGTGTCCAACTCTTTGCGACCCCATGAATTGCAGCACTCCACGCCTCCCTGTCCATTACCAACTCCCGGAGTTCACCCAAACTCATGTCCATCGAGTCGGTGATGCTATCCAGCCATCTCATCCTCTGTCGTCCCCTTCTCCTCCTCCTGCCCCCAATCCCTCCCAGCATCAGAGTCTTTTCCAGTGAGTCAACTCTTCGCGTGAGGTGGCCAAAGTATTGGAGTTTCAGCTTTAGCATCAGTCCTTCTAAAGAACACCCGGGACTGATCTCCTTTAGAATGGACCAGTTGGATCTCCTTGCAGTCCAAAGGACTCTCAAGAGTCTTCTCCAACACCACAGTTCAAAAGCATCAATTCTTCGGCACTCAGCTTTCTTCACAGTCCAGTTCATATCCATACATGACCACTGGAAAAACCATAGCCTTGACTAGATGGACCTTTGTTGGCAAAGTAATGTCTCTGCTTTTGAATATGCTATCTAGGTTGGTCATAACTTTCCTTCCAAGGAGCAAGCGTCTTTTAATTTCATGGCTGCAATCACCATCTGCAGTGATTTTGGAGCCCCCAAAATAAAGTCTGACACTGTTTCCACTGTTTCCCCATCTATTTCCCATGAAGTGATGGGACCAGATGCCATGATCTTCGTTTTCTGAATATTGAGCTTTAAGCCAACTTTTTCACTCTCCTCTTTCACTGTCATCAAGAGGCTTTTTAGTTCCTCTTCACTTTCTGCCATAAGGGTGGTGTCATCTGCATATCTGAGGTTATTGATATTTCTCCCGACATTCTTGATTCCAGTTTGTGCTTCATCCAGCCCAGCGTTTCTCATGATGTACTCTGCATATAAGTTAAATAAGTAGGGTGACAGTATACAGCCTTGACATACTCCTTTTCCTATTTGGAACCAGTCTGTTGTTCCATGTCCAGTTCTAACTGTTGCTTCCTGACCTGCATATAGGTTTCTCAAGAAGCAGGTCAGGTGGTCTGGTATTCCCATCTCTTTCAGAATTTTCCACAGTTTATTGTGATCCACACAGTCAAAGGCTTTGGCATAAAGCAGAAATAGATGATTTTCTGGAACTCTCTTCCTTTTTCTATGATCCAGCAGATGTTGGCAATTTGATTTCTTTCAAAGAGTTAAGTTCAGGGCAACTTAAATCCCGGTGCACAGATCCATACCATTCATCAGTATCTATCTGTGGAAACTCTTATATGGCTTCCTAGCTTACCGGTCGGATATGGCTCTATTGCATTAGCATTGATCAGGTCACACCAGGCGAAGACTTTCTTTTTTTAAAGTTTGTTTATTTGGCTATGTGGGTCTTAGATGCTGAGTACTCTCTAGTTGTGGCCCAAGGACTCAGTTGCTCCAGGGATATGTGGGATCTTAGTCCCCCGATCAGACATCGAGCCTGAGTCCCCTGCATTGCAAGATGGATTCTCAACCATTGGACCACCAGGGAAATCCCAAGAATTTTCTTTTTGACAGAAATGATCACAGCTGAAATATTTGGAAAAGTAAATTAAAAGAATATTCTTAGATATTTAAATCTGTTTTTTAACAGAAGGTTAGACAAAGGTCAAGGCTGTGGCGCTTTATACCCTCTCACCAGCCCAGCACTGCGCCTCCAACAGAGAGTATGACATAGAGTACCGTTTTTTCTTTTTTTTAAGGCTACATGATCTTAAATATTTTTTTTTCATAGATCACTGTTCATCTTTTAAACATATTACTATTTGTGCCTTTCAGATCCCTAAGAATGGTACTGTAAGTGTCACATACCTCAGGGACATCACTGCTTTTACAACTGTATTTTAGGAGAGGGAGACACACACAGAGGATAAAAAATAAGGAAAGTTGGAGTGACAGAGGATGGCTGACCCTGCCTCATACCCTCAGCATTCACACTGTGAGGTGTGGCCACACAAGACCCCCAAAGGGCTGGAGGTCGGAGAAGGGGGTGGGAGGTTTTAGTTGACTTTGCACTGATCTCTACTCCTCCCTCCTGGTCTTGGGGAGGAGACTTTTTTACAAGTCTGTTGCATATTTCTAACAATACGCTTATCACTCCCATGTTTGTTTGTTTTTCTTCCTTGGTAGACTGTGGTCAGCTTCTGTATTGTTTACCTCTGTGTCCCTAGAGCTTGACTCAGTTCTGAGGACAGAACATGTGCTCAGTAAATGTTTAACAAGTGAATAAATGAACACTGAAGTCTCAACTACTTGATGTTAAGAGGCATCCCCCTACTCTCTACCCCCTGTACAATACCTAATATTTAGGGGCCATGCAACTAAATTCCACATATTTAACTAATTTTTGTTGTCTTTTAAAGTGTGATGCCACATTTAAAAAAAAATTGTGATACAACGCACATAACAACATTTACCCCCCAACCTTTTTTCCGTCTAGTCAAGGCTATGGTTTTTCCAGTGGTCATGTATGGATGCGAGAGTTGGACTGTGAAGAAAGCTGAGCACCAAAGAATTGATGCTTTTGAACTGTGGTGTTGGAGAAGACTCTTGAGAGTCCCTTGGACTGCAAGGAGATCCAACCAGTCCATTCTACAGGAGATCAGTCCTGGGTGTTCTTTGGAAGGAATAATGCTAAAGCTGAAACTCCAGTACTTTGGCCACCTCATGCGAAGAGTTGACTCATTGGAAAAGACTCTGATGCTAGGCAGGCTTGGGGGCAGGAGGAGAAGGGGACGACAGAGGATGAGATGGCTGGATGGCATCACTGACTCGATGGACGTGAGTCTGAGTGAACTCCAGGAGATGGTAATGGACAGGGAGGCCTGGCGTGCTGTGATCCATGGGGTTGCAAAGAGTTGGACGTGACTGAGCGACTGAACTGAACTGAACCTTTTTTCAGTGTAAGGCTAAAACTTCAATACTTTGGCCACTTGATGTGAAGAACTGACTCATTGGAAAAGACCCTGATGCTAGGAAAGATTGAAGGTGAGAGGAGAAGGGGACAACAGAGGATGAGATGGTTGGATGGCATCAATGATACGATGGACGTGAGTTTGAGTAAACTCTGGGAGTTGGTGATGGACAGGGAAGCCTGGCGTGCTGCAGTCCATGGGGTCGTAAAGAGTTGGACATGATTCAGTGACTGAACTGAACTGAAGGTTCATTGGTATTAAATACATTCACGTTATTGTGCAACCATCATCCCCATCTGTCCTCTAAATTCCTTTCCTCTTGTAAAACTGAAGGTCTGCATCCATTAAACAACAACTCCCCAATCTCCCTTCCCCCAGTCTCTGGCAACCACCTTTATACTTCTGTCTCTATGATTTTGACTGCTTTGAGTACCTCACATAAGTGGAATCATAGAGTATTTTTTATGACTGCCTTATTTCACTTAGTGTAATGTCCTCAAGGCTCATCTGTGTTGTAACACATGTCAGAATTTCCTTACTTTTTAAGTAGAATATTCTTCCGCTGTATGTATATACAACATTTTGCTGATCTGTTCATCCATCAATAGATATTTGAATTGCTTCCATGTTTCGGTTATTGTGAATAATACTATGAACATGGGTATACAAATATGTCTTCAAGACCCTGCTGCTAATCCTTTTGGCATGTGCCCAGAAATGTAATTGCTGGATCATATGATAATGCTATTTTTAATTTTTTGAGGAACTGCCATATGTTTCCTATAGCAGCTGTACTGTTCTACCTTCTCACCAATAGTGCAGAGGGTTCCTGTTTTCTCATATCCTCACCAGTACCTTTTATTTTCTCTTTTGTTTGTTTGTTTGTTTTTTTTTTCCACTCTACTCAAACCTCCACTTCACTTCCTCATTCTTTCTCTGTTTTGATGATCTTTGCCTCCTGCTCCATTAAGAAATCAGACACCAGCTGGTGAAAGCTCACTTGTCTTCTGTATAAATAAGATGAGGTGTAGCCATGAGTAATAGAAAAACCCAAAACAACAGTAGTCTCAACAAGGACAAAGTTTTTCTTTCACCCACACAAAGCCCCAAGCCATTCATTCCAGGGATGGCACAGCCACCCACAGTGCCAGGGCCCACACTTCTGTCTCATTCCTCTGGTGGTACCTAGGTTAATGCCTGGTACATAATGGATTCACAGTAATAGCTGTTGAATGACTGAAAATAGGGTTTATTAATAATAGGACATTTAAAAACTTGATATGTAGCACCAAACTGATTTCCTAAAGAGGAGACATAGTTTAAGTGTCCCTGATAATATGTGGAAGTAATCAGTTTCACTACATCAGCCACGGCCAGTTTAATAAGCAAAAACAGATGCCTTATTAAATTTTTGTTTGTTTTTATCACCGGGGAGAGTGAACGTTATTTTCTTGTTGTATTTCCCCATTTACAAGTGGTTTTAATTCCTTCCTCATTCTTTACTTATAAATCTACATAAGTCTTTTGAAATGATAAATATATTCTTTGTCATTTAATACAAATATTTGAATGTGTGTTCTTGTATATATGTGTGTGTGTATGCGGTTGTGTATGTAATTCACACGTTCTAGCCTGATTCACACGTTCAGCAACTAGCGTGCAGCAGGGAAGGACTTTCCTCGTGCCCTCACACTTTTGCCTTGAACATTTCTGGGTTGCAATCCCAGCTCTGCTCTTTTCAAGCTGAGGGATGTGCCCTTGTTCAAATTACTCAACCTTCCTAAGCTTAGTATCCTTGTCTGTAAAAGGATCATTGTACTTAAACATGTATAATGTATTTTGAAAACACTTTATACAGTCAAGTTTGCTGTAATTTTGTAATTTCATCTCAGCTCAGTTCAGTCGCTCAGTCACATGTCCGACTCTTTGTCATCCCATGGACTGTAGCACGTCAGGCTTCCCTGTCCATAACCAACTCCCGGAGCTTACTCAAACTCATGTCCATCAAGTCGGTGATGCCATCCAACCATCTCATCCTCTGTCATCCCCTTCTTCCACCTTCAGCCTTTCCCAGCAAGGGTCTTTTCCAGTGAGTCAGGTCTTCACATCAGGTGGCCAAAGGCTTGGAGCTTCAGCATCAGTCCTTCCAATGAATGTTCAGGACTGATTTCCTTTAGGGTGGACTGGTTTGATCTCCTCGCAGTCCAAGGGACTCTCAAGAGTCTTCTCCAACACCACAGTTCAAAAGCATCAATTCTTCAGCTCTCAGCTTTCTTTATGGTCCAACTCTCACATCCATACATGACTACTGGAAAAACCATAGCTTTGAGTAGATGGACCTTTGTTGGCAAAGTAATGTCTCTGCTTTTTAATATGCTGTCTTGGTTTTTCATAGCTTTTCTTCCAAGGAGCAAGCGTTTGTTAATTTCACGGCTGCAGTCACCATCTGCAGTCACCCAAGAAAATAAAGTCTGTCCCTGTTTCCATTGTTTCCCCTTCTATTTGCCATGAAGTGATGGGACCAGATGCCATGATCTTCATTTTTTGAATGCTGAGTTTTAAGCCAGCTTTTTCACTCTCCTCTCTCAACTTCATCAAGAGGCTCTTTAGTTCTTCACTTTCTGCCATAAGGGTGGTGTCATCTGCATATCTGAGGTTATTGATATTTCTCCTGGCAATCTTTTTATTTTTTTTTCTCCTGGCAGACTTGATTCCAGCTTGTGTTTCATCCAGTCTGGCATTTCTTATGATGTACTCTGCATATAAGTTCAATAAGCAGGGTGACAATATACAGCCTTGATCTACTCTTTTTCCCAATTTGGAACCAGTCTATTGTTCCATGTCTGGTTTTAACTGCTGCTTCTTGCCCTGCATATAGATTTCTCAGGAGGAGGAAAGGTGATCTGGTATTCCCATCTCTTTAAGAATTTTTCACAGTTTGTTGTGATCCACACAGTCAAAGGCTTTGGCATGGTCGGTAAAGCAGAAGTAGATGTTTTTCTGGAACTCTCTTGCTTTTTCTATGGTCCAGTGAATGTTGGTAATTTGATCTCTGGTTCTCTGCCTTTTCTAAATCCAGCTTGAACATCTGGAAGGTCTCTGTTCATGTACTGTTGAAGCCTTGCTTGGAGAATTTTGAGCATTACTTTGTTAGAGTGTAAGATGAGTGCAATGGTGCAGTAGTTTGAACATTCTCTGGCATTACCTTTCTCTATTGCACATCAAGGTTTCAAAACTCTGCATGCTGAAACTCGATAAACATTCAGGTTCTTTTTTCTGAACTCTTTTTTTATGATTAGAGTTTTACTCAGTATTTAATTGTCTTTTTCTATGAGTCTTTGGGGCTTCCCAGGTAGAGCTAGTGGCAAAGAACACACCTGCCAACGCAGGAGACATAAGAAATGTGGGTTTGATCCCTGGGTCGGGAAGATCTCCTAGAAGAGGGCGTGGCAACCTGTTCCAGTATTCTTGCCTGGAGAATCCCCATGGACAGAGGAGCCCGATGGTCTACAGTCCATAGGGTCGCAAAGAATTGGACACGACTGAAGCAACTCAGCACGCACTCATGCATAAGCCCTTAGGTGTTCCAACATTTGCAGAAGCTAGAGATCTATGTGGACCTGTAAAGTCAGGAGAAGACTGATCCCTGCCTTCGGGGGGCTTTGTTGTTGTTGCTGTTTTGTCACTCGTGTCCGACTCTTTGTGACCCCATGGACTGCAGCATGCCAGGTTTCCATGTCTTTTGCTATCTCCCAGAGTTTGCTCACACTCATGTCCATTGAATCAGTGATGCCATCCAATCAACTCATCCTCTCTCATCTCCTTCTCCTTCTGCCTTCAATCTTTCCCAGCATCGGGGTCTTTTCCAGTGAATCAGCTCTTTGCATCAGGTGGCCGAAGTATTGGAGCTTCAGCTTCAGGATCAGTCCTTCCAATGAATATTCAGGGATGATTTCCTTTAGAATGGACTGGTTGGATCTCCTTGCTGTCTTGTTAAGGGACAAACACATGTGTATGACACTGATGGGAAACAGGCTCACCTAGTCTGCTCATGCTGCAAGCAATGGGTTAGCCGGATAGGATTATGGGTCAGGCTTAGCTGGAGCATGGTTTCCTAAAAAGTGCTGAGATGGTACCGAGCATGTGATAAGATGGAGAAATCTGTGTTTCCAGAACACCTCAGAGAAGACGGTGGCATGCACAGGGGTAGAAGGAATACTTGAGTGACCTGCTTAGGGTATGGGGACTGGGACTTCACCTGCAGGTCTTGCTTGAGTGAAAATAGCTGATAGTCTGGCCATCCTCTGAGGGGCTGGGGTCTGGCTCACTTTCAGGCTTAGTTTTGCTGTGTGACAGATGCCAGCCGAAATGCTGAGAAAAGTCACCGCTGTCTTTCCTCTCCGCTCTGGCCCTGCACTGCTGAGTCCCCACTCCTGTATGAACATGACTTTTTCTATTTTAAGAAGCAGGATCTGCTTAAAGCAACAGGTTCAAAAATGGCCACAAACACAATTCCTTCACTGCACCAGGCCTTCGTTGCCCCACATCTTGGAATCTACTCTGCAACTGCACCCTGTTGTCAGAAACAAATGTGGCTTTCTTGATCCCATGTCACGGTCTTCGTAGACCAGGATGTGGGGACTGGGGTCAGTGAGAAGAGGGACGCAGGGGACCCAAGTCTCGAGTGAAACAAGGATGCTTTATTTTCAGAAACACATGTTTATATATCTTCATACAAGGCAGCTTTAGGCAGTAAAAAAATTGAGCAAAAACAAAGGCAAGCAAATAGCAATCTTCAAAGGGCCAGAAAGCATTCCATATCCTGAGTAAGAGGGGCATAACTGAATAGATTACCTTTAAGTAAAAGGTCACTGAAGGCAGTCACTGAAAGGAATCCAAGCAGGTGCCCTTCTCATGATCTCAGTCCTGAGAACTGCATGCAGCTCTGATCGCTCCTGTTTTCCAGGAACTGATAACGAATAGAGAGTCCTTGAGAAATGGCACACAAAAGAAGAAAATAACATATTGGATCCCTTAAAGTTGAATGTCCCCTGACAATCCTGCAAGTCAGGTCCTGAAGTAGGGGTGCAGAAAGACCTAAGCTCTGAGGCATTCATCAGTACCTCTGCTGCTGGCCAGATCTGGACAGTTGATGAGTCCTATGGGCTGTCTGCCCCAGATCAGGCTTCCCCCCTACCTGTCCGATGTTTGCATATACCTGTACGAATCAGGATTCCCACGTTAATTCCTGCTCAGAAGGTTGGCCAGCTTTGATTCTGACCAGCCGTGGCTCAGGGCTGGTGTTCTGGTTGGCAGGCCTCTCCCTGGCCAACCCTGGCTGATGCTGCCCTTTCCTGGGGAGTCTGTACATAAGGGACCCTCCCATTCCTCCCGGCCATCCTCAGCTCTGAGTCACAGGGAGCAGACTTGCTGAAGATCCAGGCACCTGCATGTGAGCCATGCGGCCCCTTCTGCAGAAACTAAACTGAAAGGTCCCGGAGTCCAAGGGCTCAGGAAGCCATGAGCCTGTCTGCTATCTGAGGGCAAAGGAATGAGTCCAGTCAGGGTCGTTGCAGAGGGGGAAGCTGGAAGCCTGAAAAGACGGGGGCCCTGAGAGAGGCCGAGTGAACAAACCGCAGCTATTCAGAATTGTGATTGATTCCGAGAGCAGAGGATGTGGGGAGGGAGAGGCCAGCAGCCGCAGTCCTCCCAGCCAGGGCTGTGTATCATTTGGGGTCTGCACCCCACTCTACCTCAGACTAAGTGGGTGACTCCCCGGAAGCCACCCTGCTAACCACTCTGGTTAACTTGGGCTTCCTGTTTAGCAATGTGGATAATACTATCTGGCCAGCCCACTGCCAGCTAGGGCCATCGTGTCTCGGATGGAGGAGGTGGAATCGTCGGGGATGTGTTAATGTCAATAGTATAGTGTTTTCCTGTTTTGTTTGTTTCTTTGGCCGTGCTGTGCAGCACGTGGGATCTCAGTTTCCTGAGTAGGGGTGGAACCTCTGCTCCCCTGCAGTGGAAGCCCAGAGTGCTAACCACTGTGCCAGGAAGTCCCAATATTGTAGTGCTTTCTGCAGTTAAATTAATTTTTAAAATTGAGACCATGAATGAAAATGATGAGTGGAAATCACTTGAAAAAATCTCAAGAATTGTTAGAACAGGTGAAATATAGTCCCTAATCTCTAAAAATTATGATTTTAAACAAGCAGGGGTCCCTGTACTTCTGTTATGAGGCTAATTCCATAGTATTATCCTCAGGGCTCAGTGGCACAGGTTTTAGCACTGAGTGAACATGGCTTTGAATCCCTGCTCAGCTGTGTATGCTTTTGCTGTAGAACGTTGGGCCAATGGTGTTACGTCTCTGGGTCTCTGTGTCTGTATCTGTAACATCTGGGTGATAATACCTCTTGGATATCATCACCTGGATGATCTCTCCATCTCGGGGTCCTTAATTTAATCACAGCTGCAGAGTTCATTTTGCCATGAAAGATAACACAGTCACAAGTTCCAGGTATTATAGCTTGGCACCACATAAGGTGGTTGGGTCGTCACTGGATGTGTGTGGGGGGATGGAGTTGTCATCGGGGACTTCTTTGAGAAGACGCCATTTGAACTGAGATGTGAAGGGTAAGGTCCACCTAGCCTTGCAGGTGGCCGGAGGAAGGGGAGGGAAAAGAGCAAGCCTGGAAAGGGCCTAGTGTGTTTGAGGGATAGAAGGATCAGCGCTTCAGCAGGAAGCAGGTTGAATTGCTGAAACTCAGCTTGACAAAAACCCATTTGCTGAAATGATCATGTCACCAAAACTTGTTTTTAGTGATTACCCAGAAATCTAAAGCATATTGTTTCATCAAGGGTAGTTTCAACAAATTTTTTATTTAATAGGCTTTATTATTATTATTTTATTAATAGGCTTTATTATTTTGAACAGTTTTAGGTTTACAGAAAAAAATTGAACAAGGTACAGAATTCCCATATCACCTCTCTCTCAGTTTCCTCCACTATTAATATGGGGTGAGAAATCTTGCCTTTCATGAATGTTTACTGAGCAGCTACTCTGTGCGAGACATGGCAGCAGATTTTGGGACTTCATACTCTAGTCTGTGAGATCCAAGGTGGCCAAATATTACATACGTTACACAGTTAGGGATTTTGGTGACTTCAGTGAAGGAAATAGAGTGTATGAGCTTCCTATTGCTGCTTTAACTAACTGCCACAAGCTCAGTGACTTAACACAAATTTACTGTCTCACAGTACTGGATGGCAGAAGTCTCACTGGGCTAATGTTGAAGTATCTGTAGGGCTGTATGCCCTCTGGGTGCTCAAGGAAAATCTGTTCCTTGCCTTTTCCTGATTCCAGAGGCTCCCCTCATTCCTTGGCTAGTCGCCCTCTTTTATCTTTAAACCCAGCAATCACATCACTCTGCTTCTCTCTTTTAAGGGTTCTTGGGCCCATCTGGATATCTTGCATTACTACATTACTAGCTAAAGTCCATGCTTTACATTAAGGCTGACTCTTTGTTTTCTGTGGGTTTTGACAAACGTGTGATGCCATGTATCCACCATTACAGTATCGTACAGAATGGTTTCACTGACTTGAAAAATCTTCTTTACATCCTTGCTTGGTTCCCCCGAACCCCGGGCAACCAACAACCTTTTTATTGTCTCCATAGTTCTGCTTTTTCCAGAATGTCATGTAGTTGGAATCACATATGGTATGTAGCTTTTTCAGACTGACTTCTTTCATTTAGCAATATGCTTTTAAGATTCTCCTGTGTCTTTTTGTGGCTGGATAGCCCATTTGTTCTTATCGATGAATAATATTCCATGGTATGGATGTACCACACTCTTCATTTGTTCACCTATTGAGGGACATCTTGGTTGCTTCCAATTTGGGGTAATTATGAGTAAAGCTGCTACCCACATGTGTGTGTAGTTTGCATGGACATAAATATTAAACTTGATTTAGTTTCATTGATTCAGATTTATTGATCTAGCCCAGTTGGATGTCATTTTAACACGTGTTTCACATCTAATATGGCTGAATATCCTCTGTGCTTCAAATTCATGCAATTTATTCATTGGATCAAACTGAATGAGAAGTCAGTGAGTTAGAGAAGGAGAAAAGGCAGCGGGCTCAGATGAACATGTAGGGAGAACTACTTCTTATTTGCTTCTAAAATTTGCTTCCAAAATCCTAACATTTATTATTTGCATATATCTGAAATTTGAATATGAAAACATTCTCATGACCAAATGTCATGAACAGAAAGTATAGAAAACTTGAAAGATGGTGAACTTGGGCTGGTGTCAGTGAAATGACAGTCATGAAACTTAAAAATAAACTAAATCTAAAATTTAACTACATTTAAATCAAAACTTTGAAAAAGCCGTGAGGTCTTTTATAGACTTTTTATAGACTATGAAATTGTCTATTTTATAGTCGTTAGGAACAAGTAGAAACAAGAGGCACATGTTTCAGGGGTGAGAGAGGGCTGAATCACTGAGACATAGAGGATGAGTAATTTTGGGATGAAAAAAATGGTATTGGTGTTTTTCCTCAGACTCAAAGTTAATCAACCTGGTCTTCAGATATGGAGATTATTGCATTTATTTACATGGTGCTGGTTGAGTAACACGTTTTGCATTTATGTATCCCTAGTTGTGTTAAGACTATGACTGGGGCTCAGTTTCTTCATTAGTTGCAGGATGGAGACTGCTTTCATGGTTGAGCTCGGAAATGTCTTCTGATACCTCGGCATGCCCAGGCTGGAGCAACGTGGGAGAGTAAACAGACTGATTACCTAGACAGTTCAGGAAATGGGATAGATATTCTGATTAGCAGTACTTTCTCTTTTTTAAAAGCTTTTTATCTTGTGTTGATTTTGTTGTTCACTTGCTAAGTCATGTCTGATTCTTTGTGACCCCAAGAACCACAGTACACCAGGCTTCCCTGTCCTTCACTCTCCTCCTGAGTTTGCTCAAATTTTGTATTGGAGTATAGTCAGTTCACAATGTGACAGTTTCAGGTGGACAGCAAAGGGACTCAGCCGTACACATACATGTATCCATTCTCCCCCAGGCTCCCCTCCCATCCAGAGCAATGCTTTCTGGTCAATTGATAATTGACCCTGATTCTTTTTTTTTTTTAATTTATTTTTTGGCTGCACTGGGTCATACTTGCTGCTCGAGGACTTTCTCTAGTTGTGCCGAGTAGGGGCTACTCTCCAGTTGCGGTGTGTGGGGTGGGCTTCTCATTGCAGTGGCTTCTCTTGCTGTGGAGCACAGGCTCTAGGGTGCAAGGGCTTCCGTAGTTGTGGTGCAGGGGCTTAGCTGCCCCACCACATGTGGGATCTTCCCAGACTAGGGATCGAACCCATGTCCCCTCCATTGGCAGGAGGTTTCCTAACCACTGGGCCACCAGGGTACTCTAACCCTGATTAATTTTTAATTCAAAATTTGTTAGAATTTATAAATCTACATTTGCTTTGGATAATCAAAGTCCAGAGACTATAAGGGAATTTTTTTCGAGGACTTTTCTGATTATGCATGGGGGTTTCAGAAATGGAGATAGATAAGATGGAGGAAATTGATTAGGAATGGATGTACTGAGGCCAGGTTTTATCTTAAAAAGTTATTAACAGTAAATCTTTTCTACTGACCTGCAGTTTCTTTACTTTAGATAAATTGTCATGGAAAAAGACCCAGGCAGTTGAGTATCTGGATGACTTAAGTCAAGGTTTCCCAGTTAGCTGGAGCCATTATTTCTGCAGGGATGAGACTGCCTGAGTCTCCACAGTGGTGTATTGTTTTGAGACCAAAATTTATTCTCCTTTGAGTATATGGTTTGCCTAGTGGGTCAACCAGAAGGATAGTAGAGATTCAGTCAGTTTAGTCTCTCATTCGTGTCTGACTCTTTGCGACCCCATGGTCTGAGCTCACCAGGCTTCCCTGTACATGGCCAGCTCCCGGAGCTTGCTCAAACTCATGTCCATTGAGTCGGTGATGCCATCGAACCATCTCAACCTCTGTTGTCCCCTTCTTCTCCTGCCTTCAATCTTTCCCAGTGTCAGGGTCTTTTCCAATGAGTCAGTTCTTCGCATCAGATATCCAAAGTATTGGAGCTTCAGCTTCAGCATCAGTCCTTCTAATGAATAGTAGAGCTTAAAGTCCTTCAAGATTGTACTGCAGAGGCTGTTGGGAATTTTTGTGGATTGGACCCAAACTTTCCACTTGCAGTGAGAAGGAATACAGGTCAGCTGGTGCAGTGACTGTGGATGTTCCCTGGGTTGGACCTACTTTGGATTCCTGGCTCTATTTGCTTTTTTTAACAGTAGTGGCAGTACATTTGGTTTTTGAACTGGCCTGTTTTCTTGGCTTTTCTGGCGGAACTGCTGGAGTTTGTTGTTCCCTTGAAGTCTGTTCATCCCATAGTTGAGGACTTACTTTCAGTTTTAGAAACAACCTCTTCATCCTGGTGCTTGCTTGCCCCCCAGGCCTGGGCAAGTGTCTTGGGCATGTCTGGGAATTCTCAGGAATGCTGTGGGTGAGGAAGATGACTTTGGGGTCTGTATTTCTGGTCATTGACATATCACTGGTTTTACCCTATGATGTGTAAAGTCATGCATCTCTTAGGGGTAAGCTTCAGTCCTTCAACTTATTTTTATTAACTAGAAAAGTCATAGCACTGACATTAGCAGTGCTCTTGGGGGTAATCTAGTGTTCCTTGTGAATTGAAATTCTCAAATTTTCTCTGCCAGGAAATTTGTGTTTTCCCTTAGGTTGTGTGTTCTGTGTATGTGCATGCGTATGTGAGAGATTTGGATCATGTTAAAGGTTAAATAAGTAATGCTGGACATGAGCCAACTTTCTGAATATTATCTTTTAAATCTTTTGCCTTCTATGTTAGATTTACAGGGATAAGTATCTTTCAAAAAGTCATGATCTCACCACTGCCTAATATGAATTAATCTGTATTTAGTAAAATAGAACTTGTTTCTAGTTTTACACCAGTTTTGTTAGAGCAGTCCAATCAGTTCAGAAATAGAGGTTGCCACTAGTAAATGTGAGGTATGGCTCCTTCTAGACTTTTATCTTTGCTTTTATATATAATGTAGCTACGCATTTTCTTAACATATATAAGCTCCCCTATTATGGGCTCATATATGCAACTTTCATTTTTCTTGTAATGATATATTGTGGATATCTTTTTATGTTTCTATGTATAATTCTGCTTTATTCTCGTGTCTATTCAGTTTTCCACTGTATGATTATCAAATTTACTTAAACAATTTTTGTTGCTGGATATTTAGGTTGTTTCCAGTTCTTTGTCATTACAACACCTTTGTATATGTATCTTTTCAGATCTGTGTAGTTATAGAGAATGAATTTCTACTAGAAGCTATACACATTGAAAATTTTCATTAATATTGTCTATTTGCCTTCCAAAAAGGTTGTACTGATGTACAATCCTGCCAGTAGAATATGACAGTGACTGTTTTGCTGTACTTTTGTTTGCCAGTACTGGGTATTTTCAACCTTTACCAATCTGATGGGTGAAAACTTATGTCTTGTTTTTTGCTTGTTGGTAATATGGATTCCCTTTTTACAAAGTGCTTATTGGCCATTTTAAGAGCACTGTCTCTATATCTTTTACCTATTTGAAAAAAAATTGGTTTTGCTTATTTTTTGGTGGCCCTGGGTCTTCACTGCTGCACACGGGCTTTCTGGAGTTGCAGGAAGTGGGGGCTACTCTCTAGCTGCAGTGCATGGGTCCTCATTGCTGTGGCTTCTCCTGTTGCGGTGCCTGGGCTCGAGGGCGCTTGGGCTTAGTGTTTGCAGTGTGCCGGCTACATAGCAAGGGCTCAGTAGTTGTGGCGCATGGGTTTAACTGCCCCGTGGGATCTTTCTGGACAAGGGATTGAACCTGTGTCCCCTGGATTGGCAGGTGGATTCCTAACCACTGGACCACCAGGAAAGGCTGAAAGACTGTTTAAGATGTACAGAAAAGTTGTAAAATAGTACACGGAATTTCTAGAGACTTTTCACTTGAATTCCTCAAATGTTAATACTTCGTTCTTTCTCTCTGTTTGTACCGAAAATACATATGCACACATTTATCTTTTCTGAACCATTTAAAAGTAAAGTTGCATGATTTCCCTTTGTCCAGAAATTCTGCATTGTGTATTTCATAAATATAAGGATATTTTCTTGCATAATCACAGTATGATGATAATATAATACTGTTAGCTAATGTATAGACCCTACTCAAATTGTCCCAATTGCCCTGGATAATGTCTTTATAGCAAAAGAAGAAACACTCTTTTTAATCCAGGGTACTGTGTTGCATTTAGTCCAGTCTTTTCAGTCTTCTTTAATCTGGAACAGTTCCTCAGTCTTTTGTTATTTAGGACTGAGATTTTTGAAGCGTATAAGACAGTTATTTTGTAGAATGTCCCTCAACTTGAGTTTGCGTGTTTCCTTATAATTAGATTCAAGCTATTTTTGGCATGAGCTACACAGAAATGGTGCTGTTTTATTCTCGGCATCAGGGGCGTGTGATATTTATTTGTACTGTTACTGGTGGTGTTAACTTTGACCCTTTACAAAGGGTTCCAGTGGTTATGTTGGTTTCCGGTTGCTGCTGTAACAGATTGCTACAAATTTAGTGGCTTAAAACAGCACAAATTTATTATCTTATAGTTTTGGAGGTCAGAAGTCTGAAATGAGTTTCACTTGGCTAAAAATCAAGGTGTTAGGAAGGCTGGCTTGTTCCCGCTGGAGGCCCTGGAGCCTCTGCTTGCATTGTCCAGCTTCTAGAGGCTGCCTGCATTCACTGGCTTGTGGTCTCTTCCTCCCTTCAAGTCAGCGGCACAGCCGCTTCAAATCTGTCTCTCTGACTTTTGCACCTGTCATTCCATTTCTGACTCTGAGTTTTCTGCCTCCTTTTTATGAGGAGCCTGATAATTACACTGGGGCCACCTGGATAATCTAGGATACTCTCTGCATCTCAAGATCCTTCATTTAATCACACCTGTAAGGTTCTTTTGTCATGTAGGGAAACATACTCACAGATTTGGGGATTAGGTTGTGGACATGTTTCAGTTCAGTTGCTCAGTCGTGTCCGACTCTCTGCGACCCCATGAATTGCAGCACGCCAGGCCTCCCTGTCCATCACCAACTCCTGGAGTTCACTCAAACTCACGTCCATCGAGTTGGTGATGCCATCCAGCCATCTCATCCTCTGTCGTCTCCTTCTCCTCCTGCCCCCAATCCCTCCCAGCATCAGAGTCTTTTGCAGTGAGTCAACTCTTCGCATGAGGTGGCCAAAGTATTGGAGTTTCAGCTTTAGCATCATTCCTTCCAAAGAACACCCAGGGCTGATCTCCTTCAGAATGGACTGGTTGGATCTCCTTGCAGACCAAGAGACTCTCAAGAGTCTTCTCCAACACCACAGTTCAAAAGCATCAATTCTTCAGCACTCAGCCTTCTTCACAGTCCAACTCTCACATCCGTACATGTGGACATGTGTAGGGGCCATTATTCAGCTTACTGTGTGCTGTGTTCTCAGTGTCTCCACTGTAGAAGTACTGTTTTCCTCTTTGTAATTACAGGAAGATACTTTGAAAATATATAAACATACCACTTTGCTCAAGCTTTCATCCATTAGTTTTAATATCCATTGATTATTCTTACCTGAATCAAATATTACTAGGATGGTTGCTAAATAGTGATTTTTAAATGTTAGCAATTTTATTGAAGAATAATTTACATACAATAAACTGCCCATGTTTAAAGTATACAGTTTAATAGGTTTTAACATGTGTGTACCACCTATGAAATTCCACGGTTGAGATAGTGGATAGTAAGCAAATCCATCATTCCCAAACTTTACTCTTGCCCTTTTGAAATCTCTCCTACCTCATCAGTCCTTTTCCAGGCAACCACTGATCTGCTGTCACTATAGATTAGTTGTATTTTCTATTATTTACATAATTGGAACATAGTAAGTACTCTTTTTTGCCTGGCTTCCTTCATTTATAATTATTTTGAGATTCGTCCAAGGTGCTGCTTGTGTTAATAGTCTGTTCTTTTTTTTTTTTTTTTTTTAATCACTGAGTAGTATTCCATTTTATGGACAGATCAGTTTGTATAATCATTTACCTTTGACAGACTTTTGGGTTATTTCCAGTTTTTGAAAATTACAAATGCACCTATTGTGAACATTCAAGTCCAAAGTCTTTGTGTGGTGATTTTCTAACTCTATCTACATAATAAAGTTGGCATTCTCTGTAAGGAATAGCCTTTCTCTCTTTCTCTTTGCCTCTCTGTTTCTGTCTTTATTAGTATGGATTTATGGATTCTTATTTTGTTCAATGGATTATAATATGTTGCTGCTGCTGCTGCTGCTAAGTCGCTTCAGTCGTGTCCGACTCTGTGCGACCCCATAGACAGAAGCCCACCAGGCTCCCCCGTCCCTGGGATTCTCCAGGCAAGAACACTGGAGTAGGTTGCCATTTCCTTCTTCAGTGCATGAAAGTGAAAAGTGAAAGTGAAGTTGCTCAGTCGCGTCCAACTCTTAGCGACCCCATGGACTGCAGCCTACCAGGTTTCGCCATCCATGGGATTTTCCAGGCGGTTATAATTTATCTTCATGCTTGAATCATCCTACATTTGGACTGTGGGGATCCCCTTTACACTGGATCCTGTGTCCTTTTGATATATCCCCATCATTCTTTGAGCACTTCCATGCTTTCTGGCATAGGATGCTATAGGACATTTCTCCACCCCAGTCCTGGAGAATCGTATTTCTCCAAAGAGCCTGGGTTCCTTTTAGTAGAGAGCAGGACTTAGAAACCAGGATTCCAGTGCTCTAGCTATGCCTATTGCCCCTTATTGTCATTCTTTCTAGGCTCTCTCCACACACAGAGTAAAGAAATACATATATACACATGATTCCTCCATTTCTATTCCAGCATCACAAGGTTTTTCTTAACGATAGTTTTGTTTCTTGGTTACTATATTTCTCAGTCCCTTCCAGAGGTGTGCTGGTAAATGGTTAACAATCGTTTCTCCAGTGGATAAAACTCTAATTTGCAGCCTTTGCCAATTTCTATGGTGTAAAAGCTTGCCCTTTACCTTTTTTCACTTTAAAATAGGAGATCATTTAATTCTAGAGACATTCCATGCTAATTTATAGAGATATTCCTCATTCTTTTCATAGGTGCATGTAACTCCATTGTGTGGATGAGTGTTTATCAAACACTCTCCTGTGTATGAGTACTTAGCTCATTTACAGAATTTCCCAGTTACAAACAGTACCACAGTGAATAACCTGTGCAGATGTATTTTGGTTTTCCTGGAGATGTACCTTTAGGGTACATTCGTATAAGCAGGATAGCTAGATCAAAAGATAAACATGTATGTGATTTGGTTAGATATTGTTGAGTTCCTACTCTTTGAACCATTTTTTCTTCTCACCAGCAATGTATGGGTGGCTGTTCACACAGTCTTGTGAACAGAATGTGTTGTTGCACTTGTTAATTTTGCTGTTCTCATGGGTGAGAAATGGTATTTCAGTTAAGTTTTCATTTGCATTTCTCTTTTCTATGGGTGAGCTTATTTATTTTTCCATATGTTTAAGGAACACAGACACACAAAGTAAATCATCTGTTCATATTTCCTGCCCATTTTGGGGGTTCTTCTCCATTAGTTTTAAAGAATTACTTATATATTAGGTATATTAGTCCTTTAGCTATTGCATAGAAGTTAGCTAATTCTCTTTTTTCAATTATCTTTATGTTGCTAATTATCACTTTTGCTATGAAAAATTTTTTATTTTTAGATGATAATTTTTTTTTTTTTGCTGCTCAGTTCCCTGACCAGGAATCAAACCCATGCTCCCTGCATTGGAAGCATGAAGTTCTAACCACTGGACTGCTGTGATCAAACTTATGAAACTTATTGAAGTTAGATTTTAAGTTATGATTAGAAACCCTTTATGAATGTTTATTTCTAGTACTTGTATGCTTTCATGTTTTTCCATTTAGATCTGTGATCTATTTTGAAATTCTTGTGTATGGGGTTTAGATCTATTTTTATAATTTTCTAGGTAGCTAACATTTGTCCCAGAACCCACTTATGAAACATTCCATTTTTGCCCCAGTGATGTGAGAAGCTGCCTTTAGCGTATATTGCATTTCCCTGTGTACTTGGCTCTATTTCTGGACTTTATATTCCAGTCTTCTGGCTTGTTGACTGTTTATGCACCAGTACTGCACTGCTTTAATTATGAAGGACTTATGATACGTTTAAATGTCTGGTAGGGCTGGCTTCCCTCATAACTTTTGTCAGTTTTTGCCTTGCTATTTTTTAATTTTTGTGTTTTCCATATAAACTATGTTTACTACATAAAAAATAACTTGCTGGTATTTATTAAGATAGCATAATTTTTTGTTTATTTTTTCTTTTTGTTTTTTGACTGCATGGCACTGCTTTCGGGATCTTAGTTCTTGGACCAAGAATCAAACCTGGCCCTGACTGTGAAAGTGCCAAGTCCTAACCACTGGACCACCAGGAAATCCCCCAGCATTGTGTTTTAACATTAACTAAGAATTGATATGTTAATGACAAGGAAAATCTTTGTATTATACTATCTTCAAGTAAAGATGGTTTTGTTTCTTTTCTGTCTCTTATGTTTCTAATTGATTTATCTTCTCAAATTGCATTGGTTAATACCTCTAGTATAAAGTAGTGGAAATATGAGCATGAATATACATGCATATGTTAATATATATAGATATATAAATTCCCATTTTCTCCACTGTCTTTTAAAATCAGAGATGGGTGTTGAATACTGTCAAAAGCTGTTTTTTTGGCCTTGAATTACTTTTCTATGGCTGCTGTAACAAATCATCACAAACTTGGTGTCTTAGAACAACAGAAATGTATTCTCTTACGGTTCTGGAGGTCAAAACTCCACACAGTATCACTGAGATGAAAAGATGCTCAACATGGCTACTCATCATGTAGGCTGTCTGCATTTCCTCTTTTGAAAAATGTCTATTCAGTTCTTCTACCCATTTTTTATTCTTTTTCTTTTACGTTGAGTTTTATGAACTGTTTACATAGATTGGATATTAACCCTTAATTGTTCATATAATTTACAAATATTTTCTCCCATTCAGTAGGTTGTCTTTTTGTTTTGTTGATGCTTTCCTTTGCTGTGCAAAAGCTTTTTAAGTTTAAATAGGTCCCATTTGTTTATTTTTGTTTTTATTTCCTTTTCTTTAGAAAACAGATCCAAAAAGATATTGCTAAGATAATGTCAAACAGTGTTATGCTTCTGTTTTCGTCTAGGAGTTATATAATTTCTAGTCTTATATTTAGGTTTTCAATCCATCTTGAGTTTATTTTTGTATTTGGTGTTAGTGAATGTCCTAATTTTGTTCTTTTGCATGTAGCTATCCAGATGATTTTTCTTTTTATTTATTAAAATGATTTCTTAGGTTAGTGGATTTCCTTGTATTCAATAACTTTCCCTTCTTGGAATAAATCCCACTTAGCAATGGTACAATCTCTTCTTAATGTGGTATGGATTATTTTTGCTAATATTTCATTTAGTACTTGATTAATATTCATAAGTGATATTAGTAACTATATTTTTTATACTCTATTGGGTTGATGTATTGTTTTATACTTGTTTTATAAAGTGAATTAATAAATTTTTTTTCATTTCTGATCAATTTATGGACCTTAGGAATACCTTTTTTTCCCTCAAGGAAAAAAAGGGTTTCATTCTCCTGTGAAAACATCAATTGCTTTTTTCTGCTCCTTAATCACTTTCTGTTTCTTCTAAGGAAATTGGCCTGTCTAAGCTTTTTATCTCAAGTGGGGTCAATTTTGGTAAACTGTATTTTCAGAACAGGCTAGCCTGTTAATCTTTTCTTCTATGTTTGGAGTCATACTTAGGAAAGAAACTCTTACCTCAAATATGTTTAAAACTCTTACCTTAATATGTTTAAAATATATACATTTTGTATTTTCTTCTTACATGTTTGTGATTTCCATGTTTACATCTTTAATTTATCAGATATTTATTTTAGATGCTATGTTAGAAAGGACTCTATATTTAGTTTTTGGCAGAATGAACAGTCATCGTTACAATAATATTTATTGAACAAGGCATTGTTTTCTTTCTGGTTGTAAATGCTTCCTTTATCACATTGTACATAAAGCCATTCTTGGACTATTGTTTGTATTTTATGCATCTGATCATTAATTATCAATATAAATAACATAGAACTTTAAAAATTTTTTGGATACTTTGTAGTGTTTTTTATAGGGTAGGGTAAGTCTTCACTTATCTTTTCAACATTTTAGGCTCTGTTTTCATTCACTTACTCTTTTTATTTTGGCTTTAGAATGAACTTAAATTTTAAAAAGAAATCCCACTAAAATTTTGACTGAAATCATTTTAACTTTATAGGTTCACATGGGGAGACTTGCATCTTTCCAATACTGGACTTACCCATTTTGGACTAGGATATATTTCTTGATGTTCTGAAATCTTTGTATTTTTTTAAGTAATGTTTTATAGTTTTCCTTCAAAAAGCCTTATTCCTAGATATTTTATAGGTTTTATTGATATTGTGAATAAGATTTTGCATTTTAAACTACATTTTTAAATTATTATTGTTGACATATAAGAAAACTGTTCATTTTTTAAAAAATATTTAATTCAGTTCCTAGCTTTTCATTTGATAATCTCTTGTTTTCAAAGTAAGGAATTATATAATCTAAAAATAATGACGATTTCTGATATTTTTGCCTCTGTCTGGAGTGAAAAAGTGGAAAGGTGTCACCCTGAAAGTGAAGGGCATTTACAGAACTTGAGAACCGCGCCGAACCTCTTTTTCTTTCAGTGTTTACTGCGCAAGCTTTGATGGTGCCTAGGGACAGTGGCCTGTTGCTGTTCTGGTCATCGTGTCCTTGCGAGGAGCCTGCTGCAGGGTGGAGTTCTCACCAGCTGTGGTTTTGGCACAAAAGTTAGAATTAACTGCTCTGGGCAGGGCACTGGCCGAGTTCCTGGTGTCCAACAGACACCCTCCCCGTATCTCTGTAGCTGCTCCAGTTTCAAGCTCTGCTGATCTGAGCTTAGGGTTTTCAATGACTCTGCTGGGAAAGTTTGTAGACTGTCTTCTGTTTTGTGCAGGTTGGAATACTGACTTCTGACTTCTATCCTCTGCCCATCTAGTCTTATCTGCTTTTTGTTTTATAGAAATTCCTTCAATGTACGCCTTCTTCCTCAGTGGGCCCTTTCCTATTTTTCTGTTGTTGCTGTTGGTGGTTTGTTATTTTAGTGGGGCCTGGGAATAGATGAGACAGAAACAAGACTTCAACAAGACTTCATGTTTAAGGGATGGACGTAGGCAGAAAGGGGACTTCCTAGGTGGCGCAGTGGTAAAGAATCTGCCTGCCAATGCAGAGAAGCGAGTTCAGTCCCTGAGTTGGGAAGATCCCCTGGAGTAGGAAATGGCAACCCACTCCAGTATTCTTGCCTGGGAAATCCTATGGACAGAGGAGCCTGGAGAGCTACAGTCCATTGGGTCACAAAGGGTAGGATGCGACTGAGTGGCACACATGTATATCCATAGGAAGAAAGACTTCAGATTATAAAATCTATGCAGTATATTCTAGAAAATGTAAAAATATAGAAGCATGCTAAGAAAAGAATTGCTTTTAACCTTTGGGTGCCCATCCTTCTAGTTATTTTTTTCCCCTTATTCAGAGTTTTTGCACTGTACACTTTCTCAGGTTTTGCTTTCACTGAAAATATTTTCAGTTGAGTGAAGTTGCCTTTGTAATTGACTTGATGACTTGGCAGGAGGAATGCTTAGACATGTGAAAACATCATGTGGACCCAGGCTAGACAGAGGTGGGGCTGTCTAACTGAGGATTACAGGGGGCAAGGGAAGCATGCTGTCGGCTTGTAGAACAAGGCAGGTGTGGAAACTGGGGTGGGGTTTCATTCTTGGCTTCGTAATCCATTATTACTGCTTAAGAAAAGGCTTAAGGGCACAACCAGTGTAGTGGCTTTGATTTTAGGTTTAGGAAAATGTGGCTGAAAATGGCAGTTTCCATGTCCTTTGCTGAGGTATCCCTGACACTTTTCCAGTTGCTTTCTCAGATGACGACACACTTATTTTTGAATAGCTAATAGCTACGTTTATTTCACTGTTGTCTGCTTTCAATGAAAAAAAAATCATGTTGTTCAAACACATATGCTTTTTTGTTTATGTGTCCATTAAAAATCTGGATGTGCCTCCCTCAATTCCTTTAGTTTATGAAGCACTTGGCAAACTCAAAGTTCATGATCTCATTTGGTCCTTCCAACATCCCCATTTTATAGTCTAGTAAGTGGCACCCCACTCCAGTACTCTTGCCTGGAAAATCCTATGGATGGAGGAGCCTGGTCGGCTGCAGTCCATGGGGTCGTGAAGAGTCAAATACGACTGACTGACTTAACTTTCACTTTTCACTTTCATGTACTGGAGAAGGAAATGGCAACCCACTCCAGTGTTCTTGCCTAGAGAATCCCAGGGATGGGGGAGCCTGGTGGTTTGCCGTCTATGGGGTCGCACAGAGTCAGACACGACTGAAGTGACTTAGCAGCAAGGAGGGATTGAGCTATTAGCTCCAGGTCACGTATCTTGTTTGTGGTAAAACTGGGGCTCAAACCAAAGTGTGGCGTTAAAGCCTGCGAGTGTCTCATTTCAAACTGTAGAGAAGTAGGCCAACTGGCAAAAAGTTAGATTTGGTTCTCATCCTCAAACAGAAGAAGCTGTGTGGTTGAGTGGTTTCAGAATACAGAGCCATTGCTTTTTATCCTGTAAAATGGAGATAATTAATTATACTTACGTCGGTAGGATTGTTATAAGAATTAAGCAAGATGTCCCATGCTAAATACTTGGTGTGCTGTTTGGAACACAGCAAGCATTTGATGTATATTAGCCCAAGTTATTAATATTAACTAACAATACTTAATCTATATTTGCTGGAGAAGGCGATGGCACCCCACTCCAGTACTCTTGCCTGGAAAATCTTACGGACAGAGGAGCCTGGTAGGCTGCAATCCATGGGGTCGCGAAGAGTCGGACATGATTGAGAGACTTCACTTTCACTTTTCACTTTCATGCATTGGAGAAGGAAATGGCAACCCACTCCAGTGTTCTTGCCTGGAGAATCCCAGGAACAGCGGAGCCTGATAGGCTGCCATCTATGGGGTCACACAGAGTCGGACACAACTGAAGTGACTTAGCAGCAGCAGCAGCAGCAATCTATATTTTCAGATAAGGTGAGTTTGAGCCATTTAGCTTTACCTCTTCTGATAAAAGAGATAGAAAAGAAAGACCGAGGTTGAGAGCAGAGAGAGGTAAAATGAAGTCTGGTCTTTTCCTGTCTTCTGTTACCATATAGCTTTTAATAAATAGTGAAGATTTGGGTAATACTGTTAATGGAGAGTTAAAATCTTTCACTGTGGTTGGAGGAAGTGATAAGGAGAACTTCTCTTCCTTGTTTCTTACTTTCTTCAGCTGTAAACATGGAAAGAGCTCCTGGCTCACTGTGTTTACATTCAGCATGTTGCGGTCCTTTAATGCAAAGCACACCACATTAACACATCCTAAGGCCAGTCTTCAAACAAATGCAGCCTTTGTGTGTAATGCAAAGTTAGTGCCTTCTCCCCATTCTAGGGGGCTCTCTGGGCTTCCAATGGGCATTATGCCAATTTGCACTTTTTACTCAAAATTGGAGGTTATAAAAAGAAATGCAAACCATGAGAGTCTTCTCTGGCCTCTTCTCCTTTGCATTTATTGATAAAAACAATCGTTCTTTCCCGCCCCATTCTGCTGTATTCTCTAGTTTCATGTGCAAGTATCCTGCTTTCCTTGAGGCAGGAGCCATGATTGTTCTTCCATCTTTTGTAATTTCTGTGGCGGCAGTTCTCAAGCAGCATTATAGTCTTTGGAGTGTTACTGAGGCCAAGCTTTCTCTGCTTGCTGCACAACAAGCCAATGAATCTGAGAGACAAGGAGTTGAGGCAAGGAACACAACTTTATTCTGAAAGCCATCACACAGAGAAGATGGCAGACTAATGTCTCAAAATAACCATCTTTTGGGGTCTGGAAGCCAGGCTCTTTTATAGACCAGAGAAAAGCAATGAGGAACCAAAGTCAAAAGGTAGAATAGAGAGGTTGAGGCAATAGAAAGTGAAAAGGGCCATCAGTCTTATAAAACATCTCTGTGAATGGCCAGCATCAGGGAAGGGTTGTGTTAATCTCTTCTTTCTTGCAGCCATTCACAGGTGGGCAGGGTCAGATTATCTCTCTGTGAGATGAACAAAGACACTTTAATAGTCAGGCAGAGGGGCAGCGTCTTCTGAGGCATGGCCTTATGTATGATTATAATAACAACAGCAACGAAAAGCAAGTCAAATAAACAGTTCCAACATGGAGTCACAATTGGTTCTTCTCTGCAACAGGAGGAGTATAAAAAGTGGGGATTTCCCCACTCCAGATCAGAATCACCAGGTCTGGGGTAAGACCTGGGGGTCTGCCTGTTTACCATGCTGCCTGGGTGATTCTAGCATAGGTGGTCCTTGGAGCCCACATCTAGAGAAACTGAAGCTGTGTAGCAGACGTCATGATAAGATGGATGTGAGAAGCACCACTGAACTGAATGTGCGGATGCTCTGTGTGTGGTAGCACGTGTCATTCTGATGGTGGTTTGGAGACTGCAGGTATCCTTTGCTTCCCCTCTGCCTTGTCTTTCTGCCTACCATCCAAATGGTGGAAAAAGATCACTGGAAACAAATTCTTAGAGGTCCCTGCAGAATGAGCCTTAGGATTGCGCACAGAGGAGGAGTACATATACCTGGATTCATTGAGACCAGACCTGAGTGTTAGGGGTGGATTTGAGGAGCTGGCCAGTGGAGTTACCCTCCATCAGGCAGCCCATGGAGATTTCCTTCTCCTGTGAACCCACACCCCGCCTGGACTGGACTGCCCACTAGTGTCACAGCAAGACTGTTTTTTTTTTTTTTTTTTTTTTTAATTCAGCTCACACATCTCCTGAATATGGCACACTTGTGCTGGAAAATTTTTTGTCTTACAGAAATTGAAGTGGTTTTATGATTAAAGTACTGCTGCTGCTGCTGCTGCTAAGTCGCTTCAGTTGGGTCCGACTCTGTGCGACCCCAGAGATGGCAGCCCACCAGACTTTCCTGCCCCTGGGATTCTCTAGGCAAGAACACTGGAGTGGGTTGCCATTTCTTTCTCCAATGCATGAAAGTGAAAAGTGAAAGTGAAGTTGCTCAGTCATGCCCGACTGGTATCGACCCCATGGACTGCAGCCTACCAGGCTCCTCTGTCCATGGATTTTCCAGGCAAGAGTACTGGAGTGGGGTGCCATTGCCTTCTCCAGATTAAAGTACTAATCCATTGATTAAAACTTGAATACTTTCTGTTATGGCTGGCAATTGTAGTTATCTTTTATTTTTTGTCTGGCTGTTAATTGCGAAAACTGATAAACATCTTTTACTGTTGTGATTATGTAACTAGTGTTCGTTTTAATACTGTAGGAAGGGGAAGCCCTTCCAAGGCCTGAGAGTGGACTCTTGTCTAACACTCAGAAATGAATTGTCTGAGGAGACACACCTGCTGACAAAGCGAGAGACTTTATTGGGAAGGGGCACCCAGGTGGAGAGCAGTAGCATAAGGGAACCCAGGAGAATTGCTCTGCCATGTGGCTCACAGTCTTGGGTTTTGTGGGGATGGGATTAGTTTCCAGGTTGTCTTTGACTGATCATTCTAACTCAGGGGTCTTCCTGGTGGCGCACACATTGCTCAGCCAAGATGGATGCCAGCAAGAAGGATTCTGGGAGGTGGCAGGACATGTGGTGTCTCCTCTTGACCTTTCCTGAACTCTTCCCGTTAATGGTGGCTTATTACTTCCGTGTTCCTTACCAGGACTTTCCGCTGTGAAATAACTCACGCAAATGATTACTATGGTGCCTGGCAAGGGTGGGTGGTTTCAGCCAGTGTGCTTCCCCTAACATTATTACCATTGCATCATGATTGGTCAACAGAAAATAATAGCATTCTGTATCACTAAAACTACCATTTAACAAAAAAACCTGTAACCACTTTTTAAAATCCAGACGCACATTAAAATTATCTTGGAATATTTTGCAAAATATATATGCCCAGGTATTGTTTTTTTCTCCAAACTCCGGATGTGATTCTAATGAGCAGCCACATTTAAAAACAACTGGAAAAATATTGGACTATATGATGATCTTTTACCTTTATCTAGTTTGTTTCATTTTTTCTATTTCATATTCAGTGCTCCCATTTCACCTGGGTTTCCCTCGTAGCTCAGTCGGTAAAGAATCTGCCTGCAGTGCAGGAGACCCAGGTTTGATTCCTGGATTGGGAAGATCCCCTGGAGAAGGAAATGGCAACCCACTCCAGCATTCTTGCCTGGAGAATCCCATAGACAGAGGAGCCCGGTCAACTACAATCCATGGAGTTGCAAGAGTTGGACACGACTTAGCAACTAAATCAGCATCATCACCATTTCATTTAGCTTATGTTTTCCGATTTTCTGTCTGTTTTTGTTATTTTTCCTCAAACTTTTATCAAATGTAGTAGAAAAGCTTTTGTATACATATATGTGCTCGAGCTCAGTCATGTCTGACTCTTTGTGACTCCACGAACTCTAGTCCACCGGGCTTCTCTGTCCATGGGATTTTCCAGGCAAGAATACTACAGTGGGTTGCCATTTCCTTCCCCAGGGGATCTTCTCGGCCCAGGGATTGAACCTGCAGTATTAGCAGGTGGATTCTTTACAACTGAACTGCCTGGGAACCCTACACACACACACACACACACACGCTATGAAAGTCGCTCAGTCATGTCCAACTCTTTGTGACCCCATGGACTATAGCCTGCCAGCCTCCTCTGTCCATGGAATTCTCCAGGCAAGAATACTGGAGTGGGATGCATTTGCTTCTCCAGGGGATCTTCTGGACCCAGGGATCAATCCCACTCTCCTGCATTGTAGGCAGATTCTTTGCCATCTGTGCTACCAAGGAAACCCATATATATTATATATATACATATATGTATAGTAAGTATAATATGTATATATATTTAGAAAACATGAATTTTTGCTTAGCTAAAAAATTTATGACATTTTGGTTCCACTTATTTGACTAAGTATGAATAGAATGCTAGATTTCTAATTTATATTCACTCAAAACTTTGATATTGGAGAAGGAAATGGCGTCCCAGTCCAGTACTCTTGCCTGGAAAATCCCATGGATGGAGGAGTCTGGTAGGCTGCAGTCCGTGGGGTCGCTAAGAGTTGGACACGACCGAGGGACTTCACTTTGACTTTTCACTGTCATGCATTGGAGGAGGAAATGGCAACCCACTCCAGTGTTCTTGCCTGGAGAGCCCCATGGACAAAGGAGCCTGGTGGACTGCTGTCTATGGGCTCGCACAGAGTCGGACATGACTGAAGCGACTTAGCAGCAGTAGCAAAACTTTGATATAGTTTCATTTATTCTGGCATCTCATATTACTGCTAAAATTCTAGAAAGCTTATTATTTTAGTGATTTTTAAAAAATTTTGAATGAAGCTTGAAACTTCTAACCCAATTCTGAAAATATAAAGAAATATTATAAAAAAACAGGAAATTAAAATGTGATACAGTATTTATTAACTAAAGTACAAATTTTGTTCAGATTTCACAAAATTTTATGTTAGTGTCTATTGCTTGTTTTCATACCTCATTCAAGATTCCACATTATATTTAGTTGCATTGATCAACTTTAGCTGCATGCAACAAATTCTGATAAATTCTCTTTTCATTTTTATTCTGTTACAAATATTTTCTAATTTTCCTTGTTATGGCTTCTTAGATATACCCAACATTTAAAAGTGTACATTTAATTTCCAAATACATTTAAAGTATCCTTGATATTAATTTCTCATCTAAATGCTTTCTTCCCTGCAATCACTCTCTGTGATTTTTTCAGTCTTTTAACCTTCTTGAGGCTTTCACTGACTAAGTCAAAGATCTTTCTGGGTAAAGTCACATTGTACTGGAAAATATGTGGGTTATTTTCAAATATCTTTTGATATTGATTTCTAACATCATTCCACAGTGATAAGAGAACAGACTCTATGATCTCAGTACCTTTAGACCATGATATTTTTGCATCTTGTTTTATGTCCCTGGATACATTCCAGTGTCTCCTGGTTTATAGCCTATGGGAACTTGGATAGAATTTGTACCCTGATGTTGTGTGAAACTTGTATAAATCTTAATTATGTGGAATCGGTTCATAGTGCTTTTCAGGTCTGTTATATCCTGCTACATTTCTGTCTATTCATTCTATTAATTTTTGAGAGTTTGATATTGAAATTCCAACTAAAATCTTAATTTATCTACTTAAAAATAATTGAAAAAAATAATTGTAATATGTAGTGGAACTGGTACTTCCTTGGTGGCTCAGATGGTAAAGAATCTGCCTGCAATGCAGGAGACCTGGGTTTGATCCCTGGGTCAGGAAGATCCCCTGGAGAAGGGAATGGCAATACATTCCAGTATTTTTACCTGGAGAATTCCATGGACAGAGTAGCTTGGTGGCTTCAGTCCACAGGGTCACAGAGTCAAACATGACTGAGAAACTCACTCACATAGTGGAACTATATGTAACTTTGTTCTGTATTTTCCAAATCTCCTGTACATGCATTATCATGCTTTCATAATTTAAAAAATAAAAAATTTTGAAAAGTTGAATGCTATTTACCTCTATAGTTTGAACATTTTCTTTTCTTTTTTTTTTAATTTGAGCATTTTCAACCTTATATTCTGGGTCTTTGGGAGGTTGCTGGGTTCTTGAATCTGCCCCTCCTTCTTTTTCATTTCCCTGCCTCACCTGGGACTCCAAGACCAGATCCATTTTTAAGGCTGTTCCTTCCAGTGACTGCCTCCTCCCTCCCATTATTTTCTGACTCCTAATCAATTTTTCTTTTCTTCTTGTTTTTAAGTTTTTGAGGTATCATTTGCCTAAGATGAAGGGCACAGACCAACAAGTTTGAAAACTGCACATACTGGTACAACTCACACCTCCATGGAAAGATTTTTTAAACAATTTTAAAATTTTTAATTTTATTGATTTTAGTCATTTATTTTTGGCTGCTCTGCGTCTTCACTGCTGCTTGTGGGCTCTCTCCAGTTGCTGCCAGCGGGGACTGTTCTCTGGTTGTGGTGTGTGGGCTTCTCACAGTGGTGGCTTCTCTTGTTGCAGAGCACAGGCTCTAGGGTGTGTGGGCTTCAGTCGTTGCAGTGCACAGGCTCAGCAGTTGTGGTGGACGGGCTTAATTGTCCGGAGGCATGTGGGATCTTCCTGGACCAGAATCAAACTGGTGTCCCCTGCATTAACAGGCAGATGCCCAACCACTGGACCACCAGGGACGTCGGGAAATATCTTGATTGGATGCATTGCTATCATTCCGGGAAGTTCCCTCATGTCTCTTCCAGTCCGCCTTCAATTTCTCCCCTGAATTAGGCAATCCCTGTTCTTACTTCCTTTACCATAGAGGTAAATCCTAGAGTGCTTGCCTGTCCTAGAACTTCATATAGATGGGATTATACAGTAAACACTTTTTGTATCCAGCATTTTTCATGAACATAACGTTTTTGAGATTCATCCCCGTTTCACTGTCAGTAGTTCTTTCCTTTTTATCGCCGAGCAGTATTCCACTGTATGAATGTACCACACTCATCCGTCCATTGTTAGACATTGGGTTCTTTCCAGTTTGGGGCTATTGTGAATAGAAGTCCTGTGAACATTCTTGTACAGGTCTTTTTGTGACATATACTTTCCTTTCACTTGAGTAAATGCTTCAGAGTAGAACTTTGGGTCATAGAGTAGCGCATGTTTAGCTTTTTGAGAAACTGCCATTTTTCAAAACGACTGTACCATTTTCACTCTCCCAGCAGGAATAAACGAGAGTTCTGATAGTTCAACATCCTTGCCGACATTCAGTGTTGACTTTTTAATCTCAGCTATTCTAGTGGGCACGAAGTAGATATCCTTGTGACTTTAATTTGAATTTCCCTGTCATGTTAAGCAACTTTTCATGAACTTTCTGGTCAAAGGAATATCTTTTATAAAGAGTTTATAAAGTTTAAGTATTATGCCCAGTTTTTACTGGATTGCTTATATCTTTATGATTAATTTGTTGAAGTTATTTGTATACACTGGTTACAAGTCCTTTGACAGACATATGTACTGTGATTATCTCCTTCCAGCATGCAGCTTGCCATTTACTTTTCTTAATAATCTCCTTTATGAACAGAGGCTTTTAATGTTGATTAAGTCCAACTTTTCTGTTTTTTTCTTTACCAGTATGTATTTTTGTCCTCTCCAGGAAATCTTTTCCTGCCCCAAGGCTTGAAAGGTATTTGCCTGTATCTATAAACCAAAGCTTTTTATTTTGGTTTTGCATCTGAGTCTGTGACCCATCTCTTACTAATGGTGTGTGCGTTAGTAAGACGTAATGTTACTAAACCTTTTAAGCATTAATTTCTGAATATTTCATATCTTTAATGCCATGTAAATCATGTTTAATTTTTTTGCTGCTGGTATATGGAAATGTAATTGACTTCTATGTATTGATCTTGTGCCCTGCAATATTGTTAAATGTATTAGCTTTAGTAATTTTGAGGGGTAAATTTCCTAAGATTTTCTGAGTACACAATCATGTTGTCTGAAAATATAGGCAGTTTTATTATTTCCTTTCCAACAAGTACGTTCTTTGTTTTTTTTTTCTTTCCTTATTTCCTCTTTATTAGAAGGAAATTATTCAGTCTTTTGCCATTAAGTTGTTAGCTAGGTTTCTATAGATGCCCTTTGTCACAGTAAGGACATTGACAATTTGTGTTCTTTTCTTTCTGTTTCTCTTATTTTTTGATCAACCCAGCTGTAGGTTTTCTGATTTTATTAAACTTTTCAAGGGACTAACTTTTGGTTTCACTAATTTGCTTTATTGTTTGCCCATTTCTGTTTCATTGTGTTCTATTATTTTTATTTTCTTCCTTCTACTTACTGCAAACTTAAATTTGTTCTTCTTTTTGTGATTCCATAAAGTAAAAGTTTAGATCATTAATTTTAAAACCTTTTTTTTCCCCCTTTTCTAATATTAACATTTGAAGCTACAAATTTCCCTATAAGCACTGTTTTTCTGCCTCTCATAAACTTTGATGTGTTGTTTTCTTCACCATCAGTTGGTTTGAAATATCTTTTGATTTCTAGTGTGAATCCAGTCTCTTTAAATGACTCAATTTAAATCTTATATCTTCTCCTTTCTGATGATCCTAATGTATTTTCTCTTTCCCACCTCATTTATTTTTTCTCTGGTGGGAAATAATATATATATTTTCTCTGGTGGGGGTGGTTTAGTCGCTAAGTTGTGTCCGCTTCTTGTGACACTATGCACTGTAGCCCATCAGGCTCCTGTGTCCATGGAATTTTCCAGGCAGAAATACTGGCTTGTCAGTTCCTTCTCCAAGATATTTTCTCTGTGTAGTCTTATATTCTGTCTCAGTCTCTAATTTTTTTACGCATACACATTTGTTTTGTGTCTGTGTCTTTTACTGACTCCCGAATGAACACTAAGGGACTCCATCTTTGTAACCTTTTTAAGTACCTTGTCTGTAGTTGGTATACAGTTAACAGATTTCTTAAGCCATTGATGTAGGATCTATTGTGGGTGATGAAGTTTGGGTATAATCTAGATATACTTAAAGTTGACTAATTTTTTAAAAAATATTAACTAATAATGCAAAATAGTATGTAATCAGGGCTAAAGAAGAGGAATCATCATTAAACACACCAGGTACTCCTAAGAGGGAAGGGAGACTGTAGGATAAATTGTCTGAGGAGGACCTCAGAGAGGACTTGGGATTTGAATTGGCCCTGAAGTGAGGTGGGATTTAAGTGAAGAGGAGGAGATGCCATTCCCATGGTAGGAAAGTCCTGTGCAGTGGTCCTGGGGTATAAATGTACACCGCCCATTTGGAGGATGTGGAGAGAGCAGCATGGGAAGAGCTAGGGGAGAGAAGTCAAGATGCTGGAAAGCAGTATATGGGGTTACAGGCTCAGCACGTTCATTTCTGACAGCAAACCTGCTGTGTTGTCTTGGTGCTCGTTGCTGCTTATGCAACTACATCTCTTCTTTCCTCCTTGACCTTCTTATTCTGCACCTGCCAGTCAGGGCTTCTCAGCACTGCTTTCCGAGGAGCATGGGAAGGAGTTTCCAGGCCATATTTCCTGCCACTTTGCGCTTGGGCTTGGACACTCTTTGTTTTCTCTTGGAGATTTTCTTTCTTGGGAACCTCTGAAGTCCAGTCACTCCTCTGAAGCAGCAGTTCTGGTTTTTTAAGGCTGGTGGCCAGGAGGCCTGGTGATTTGGTTTGTTTCCAGGAAATCCTAGTCTAGCTCCACCCTCCCTACCCAGCTCAAAGAGTGTCCGCACCCTTAATTGAGAAAAAGGAAACCACCTTTTCCAAATGAATATCATAAAACAAAGAACCCAAGAGTACTTCCCTGGGAAGACCAAAGCACTTCTGACTACAAATCAACATTGACATGGACCCTTTGTCCCCACCCATTCATTCCCTCATTCCCTCAGGAGTCTTTGTTTTCAGTGTTCTAGTGCATCTGGCTGGGAACACAATAGGCATTTTCATCCCACAGAATGTTACTGTAGACCTTTGGTGTGCATAATATTAAGCTAGATTTTTGGGGTGTGTGTGTGTGTGTGTCTGTAGGATCTGTCTAAGAAGAAGCTACAGGCACTTGGAGTGGAGTTGGGCCAGCAAGACTACTCACAAGGAGGGGTGGCAAACAGCAGATTCAGGAGCTGGACAATCTGAGAGCCCAGAGGAAGGAGCATTAGGGCTACTCAGGGAAGGCTTCCAGAAATCCTGGGGCTGGAGGGTTTGGACCAAGACCAAGCATCGTCTTGGAGTTGCCATTGAGCACTGCACTCTGGGGGCAGTTAGAAGTCTCCCCTGCTGAGACACAAGAGTGTGTGTGGAGAAAGGAGGGTAGGGAAATGAAGCTTTTGTGGAAGCTATTTCTTTAGGCTTCCCAAGGCCTAAATCTATGCTGAAACAACAGCCAGAACCCATAGAACTAAGTGTATTTCTAACTAAGATTTATTTGTATGTCCATGTGTAAAATTTACTATACTTTCAATAATCCATTTAAAAAAAATGCAATGTGAGTTATAGCCAGTTAAGTTTCTGAATCCATATTGAAATCAGCCTCAGGCCTTGCTCTTGCTGGGTCTCTCTGGGACCCCTGTTTGTTCAGCCAGGCCATGAGGAGTTGCAGCAAATAGAAGAGAGAAATTCTGCTTCTCCAGTGTCCTGGACTGGGCAGGCAGGAGAGAGGAATCTTCAGGAGCCCCCTCACCCCCACCCACCCCACCCCTCATTGGCAGAGAAGTACTTTCCTCAGCAGACGGAGGGTGATGGGGCTGGGCTGGGGGTGGCTCAGTTTAAAGCTGCCCAGGACACACCAAAACACCACCTAACCAAGCTCCCTAAGGGCCTGGAGTCTAGATCAGACCACCTATTACATGTACGTGTGGAGTAGGAAGCAGGGAGCCAGCTGCAATAGGTGACACTTTAGCAGGTATTCTTCAGAGCTCCTGGTTTGTTGGTTTGGGGAGCTGAGGAGACTTTGATTTTTAAAAGACACTGCATCCAGGGCTACTGCTTTGGGAGACTTGGACAGCTTCCTCCAACCTCAGAGCACACAGTAGAGTAAAATGGGAATAAATGGCTCTCTCGATGGACAGGAGTTTGAGCAAGCTCTGGGAGTTGGTAACGGACAGGGAAGCCTGGCATGTTGCAGTCCATGGGGTCGCAAGAAGTCAGACATGACTGAGCAACGGAGCTGAACTGATTTGAAATGGCTCACTTAAAATGTAAAAAAAAAAAAAAAAAAAAATTCCTTTCCCCCAAATTGGGGCCAGGCCATCCGGGGCCTGCTGGCTGCTGGTCTTCCCTTCCTGCTACAGTGGGAAGCCGGCCCCTCCTACCTCTCCTGGGGCCTGGCTCAGTGATACCCTTGACCCTCAGACCAGGCTTCTTGGCCGCAGAAAGAGCTTTCAGGGTCAAGCTCTGAGACAAGGGGGAGGCCAGAGTGAATGCTGTGTAGCCCTCGTTACGAGGACCTGTGGCGTGAATGAGTTTCCCCCTGCAGGATGGAGCTCACTCAGCAGAAGGCTGGAGGGGGGCTCAGTTCCTGCTGCCTGCCTGGCCTGATCAGGGCATGGTGGGGACCCAGGGAGGGGCCCCGAGCCAGCCAGCTCCCTCGACCATGTGCCTCTCAATGTTCTGTCACTTCCTTCCTGTTTTGTGACCCAATAGTTTCATAATTCTAAAAAGTCTTCCACAGCTACACCAACTCTGAACTTCTGTTTTGTCCTTTTTGGTCACATGTGCGTTGGAGGTAAGCATCTCAAAAAGTCCCCGTGGCCGGCTTCCCCGGGTCCCCGCCGCCCCGTCCTCGCTTTAGGCCTCGGGGCTGATGTCACCTGGTTCCCCATCTCACACAGTGTTGTTTTTCCCACCAGACTTCAGACATCCTCAGCACCATCGGCTATGACAGCATCGTCCAGCATCTGAACAATGGCCGCAAGAACTGCAAAGAGTTTGAAGACTTTTTAAAAGAAAGGTACCTGTCGTTTTGTTTTTCTCTGAAGACGCAGTGGGCAGAACGCTCCCACACCAACAAGGACAATCTACGGGTTGTGTTTGTTTTCAGTGGTTCACAAGGCCCGCTGCTGTATGTTACAGAATGATACCCAAGAAGTAAACGATGTCTTGGTCCTAAAGCTCTTAGGAACTCCAGGGAGAGATAAAGTTTATGAATGAAATGACAAACAAAATGTAACGAAGTGCTGTGCTCTGTGATACCCGTGATACTGAAGGACCTCATGGCAGAGGGGGAGATTGTGGAGGACTGGCTAAAACGGGGGGCAGCTTCATGGAGGAGGAGATCTCAAAGGGTCCCTCAACTCGAGGTGGCTTGGATGAGTGGAGGATCACAGGCGGACCGCAGGCTGGGCCTGTGAGGTGAAGGGAGACAGAGCCTGGTTCAGAGACCACTGAGCTGGGGGATCGGTGAGAAGGATGCAGAAGCAGGCCCCTCCAGATGGTGATGGGCTTGGAGGTCTGGGGGGCTCTGGCATGGTTTAGAGGATTCCCTCCCCTCCTCTTCCCTTCTCTTCCTTTCCTTTAAGATTAAAAACATTCTATACTTAATGGCTAAGTTAGTTTGTGGAATATCTCATTCATCTGGAATCCTCCATTTCCCAGTGATTCTGGATGAAGGAGTGGTTTAGGGGGATTTTTGGCCAAAGATCTGGGTTGTTGCCAGGACCCAAACTGATGAACCTGTTCTGTTTGTAAGGCAGTGAGTGAGAGATCTGTAACTTGGAGGTACAGACAGCAAAATGTTTTCAGTCAAATCTTTTATTTTCCACTCAAGAAGACTTTGCTGTTGTTTAGTCACTAAGTCATGTCCAACACTTTTGCGACCCCATGGACTGTAGCCCACCAGGCTCCTCTGTCCACTGGATTTACCAGGCAAGAATACTACAGTGGGTTGCCATTTCCTTCACCAGGGGATCTTGCCAACCCAGGGATCGAGCCTGCGTCTCCTGCATTGGAGGATTCTTTGCCGCTAAGCCACTAGGGAAGCCCAAGAGAACATTGTTTAGTAGCTAACTTGTATCCAACACTTTTGTGACCCCATGGACTATAGCCCACCAGGCTCCTCTGTCCGTGGGATTTCCCAGACAAGAATACTAGAGTGGGTTGCCATGCCCTCCTCCAGGGGAGAACATTAGGGTAACAAAGCTCATATTGGTTGCCCATGCTCTGATGGTGAGGCATCTCCCTCTTAAACTGTTTCAAAGGTCCCGGGGAGCTGAGCACTGACATACTGTGCGTCTCAGGAGAGGTGGACAGAGAAAGGTCTGTCCACTGTCAGGCTCCATGGAGCTAGTCACTGTGCCTCCTTTGAGGGACCAGCCTCCATCTTCTACCCAAGCTGGTAGAAAGTGGTGATGCCGAGTTACAACTTTCCTTTCTCTTGGCAGGCACTGGAGGTTGGCTTCCTCCTTTCTTCAACAGAGCTCTGACAAAGTAGCAAACACACAAGAGATTCCCCACTGCACAGGGATAGAGATTTTAGAACATCCCTTGATTTTGTATTTCTCCTCCAGTAGGGCATCTATAAACTTTCTCCTAGAAGTGAAATAGCTCTGCCTCTCATACACAAAGGAGGTGTTGGCTACTGGTCAAAGCTTCTGCTGCCCAGGCAGGTCGAGTCAAAGATCCCCTGATACAACCAGGATGGTGGTGTGTATCAGTGGTGTCTGGATTTTTTTTTTTTTTTTGACTGTACCCCTCAGTAACACAAAATCATTCCCAGGTAGCTCAAATGGTAAAGAATCTGCCTGTAATGCCAAAGACTTGGGTTCGATCCCTGAGTCGGGAAAATCCCCTGGAGAAGGACATGGCAATCCACTCCAGTATTCTTACCTGCAGAATTCCTCGGACAGAGGAACCTGGGGGGCTACAGTCCGTGGGGTCACAAAGAGTCGGACACGACTGAGTGACTAACACACAGTAAGAAATACATTTTACACTGCCACCCCGTACACACATGCATAAAATAAAAGTTTGATTAAACATTAGCATCCTATTATTTTGTTCAGTTCTATTTAATTAAAAACTGCTGGTCATAATCCATTGAATTGATTTATGGTTTACAAATGGGTCATGATGACCCACGGTTTGAAAATCACAAGTCCAAACAGAACTCAAAAACTAAGATCTTCACAGAAAAATGTGGGTAAGAAGAGAAAGCATGTGCAAATTAAAAATTATTAAATATTTATGTGGTATTTCTAGTATATGGTCATCTTTCTTCAGAAGTTTCATAGCAAAAGAAGCCAGCCCCGTATCCACCGGTCTGGGGGCAGAATCTGCTGTCATCAGGTCAAGGTGTGAGATACATCTGCCCTGGGTGGGGGGCTTAAGGCCCCGGAGCAAGGGGGCTGCTGGCTTTGGGCCTCCTTTCCTGCTAGTATGCTTGCCAGAAGGAGACTGCTCCATCAAGGGCTGTTCATGGTTCTGTTCACTGTTCTGTTCATGGTTAACTCAGGAGGGGAGGTGCCATCCTCTTCAGCTTTGGGGGTCCAGCCTTTCTTTTTTGCTTGTCATAGGTGCGGGGTGTGTATGGGGCCTGGGCCTCAGTCTGGGCCGTGGTCTGATATTGCTGAAACTCCTTCCTCGGGTCTTGAGCATTACTTTACTGAGCTGCCATAAATTTCAGGTGGAACCCTGGGATGTTTGGTATTCCTATGGACTAGAGAAAAAAACACACACAGGGAAAAGATAACAGCAGTTTGTCATGTATTATTTATTATTTTATCCCTGGATTGGGAAGATCCCCTGGAGGAGGGCATGGCAACCCACTCCAGTATTCTTACTTGGAGAACCCCATGGACAGAGGAGCCTGATGGGTCCATAGGGTCACAAAGAGTCAGACAGGACTGAAGCGACTTAGCATACACACACATTTGTTATTTTTGTTCATGAAGTGTGAAAGTGAAACTGTTATTTGCTCAGTGTCTTGAGGCGTAATCACATACATTTATAACATATTTATGATATGGGACTAAATATGCCCTATATCTAAGGTGGTGGCCTTCTATGCCCCCAAAGTGTTGAAGCCCCACCATGAACCTCTCTGGAATTTCTGGTAGGTGGCTCTACCTGCCCAGGGGCAGCAAGGGGTAGGGAGAGATACTGCACTCCCCGGGGGACCTCCCTCTCCCTCTCTCTCAGATGCAGCTGGGACTGGGTCCCTCCATGCTGTTTCAACCTGCATCTTGGAAGCTACGAAGTCCTTGTCCTTGGTTGTACCAGATGGATTGCAGTAAATCCGTCTACACTCGTTTGCGCATGGACAGAACAGAGGCATGTCACACACTCCTCTGGAGTGGGCAGGAATGCTACCTTTCCTGATCTATATTGCCAATCCGGGGGCTGTGTCTCAGTGTGTGCCCTGTAGCTAACAAGTCCCCAGTAAGTCCCAGTAAGTCCTGGATGACTTACTGTAACACAGCAAATAAGTAACAAAGCAGAGAAACAATGTATCCAGTAAATTATAAACTGCCTTATCTTCTATCAGTGATGATATAGTTGATGACAACCACAACCAACCTCTGAACAGCCACAAAATAACAAATCACACATTGAACACTTGCTGTGTGTTGCTCTCAGAGTTTTGTCTCAGGATCTTTTTATAATTGGGGTTTACAGATCCCTTTGAAATGGCCTCCTTTGACACAGTCAACTGCCTAAGGTATTATTATTTCCATTTTCTTTGCATGAAAATGCAGCTTTTTGAGATGAGATTGGATAAGTAACTTACCATGGGAACCTAGAAAGTCACAGAATCCAGAACAGCTCCAGAGGCTTCTCACGCAGACCCTGTGTTGATGACTTATCCACCGCAGGCAGAAGGGCAGGTGATTTCCAGGAGGCTGGGCTTGTTCTCAGCACAGAGGTTTCTCTCCCTCCCTTTTCCTTCTGTTTCGTATTCTCACTCACCACACCCACTCCATCTATCCCAGCCAGAGAGATTATTAGTGAGTGTGTTTTGGATGTCTCTGCCTCTCCATCTTTACTCCATATTTCCCCACCTAGAATATTCTCTTTTTTCTGCGACTCCTAAGTAGACTCTCCCCATCCTTCAAAGTCCAGGTCAAATTTCCTTCTCCTCCTCTTCTTCTTTTTTTTTTTTTTCCTTTAAAGGCAGCATTCTACATAACACTCCAGCCTGAGATCTTCCACTGGCTGGCAATTAAAATGAGCCTGTCTTATCTCTGGTAGCCCAAGCTTATGGACTCTCCTGCCCCTGAAACCCTTGACGGGGCCAGACATTATGTACTGAGCTCCTGATACGAGCAGGAAATGAGAAATATGAAAATGAGGATAGGGACTTCCCCCGCAGTCCAGTGGTTAATAATCTGTCTTCCAATGCAGGGGATGTGGGTTCTTCCATCCCTGTTCAAGGAATTAAGATCACACATGCTGTGGGCAACTAAACCCATGTGCCACAACTCCTGAGCCTGCATGCTCTAGATAGAGTCTGTTCTCAGCAACAGAAAAAGCCTGCATACCTCAGTGAGAAACCCTTGAGCCGCAACAAGAGAAGCTTGTGTGCTGCAACTAGAGAGACCCTACGGGCTGCAACAAAGAGCCCAGGGGCCTCAATGGAGACCCAGCGCAGCAAAAATTTTTTTAAAATGAGGATAATCCTGCTGCAGAGGGTGGCTAAGGTGACTCAATGAGATTATATCCATAGTTGCCATTTATTGAAGGCGTATTAGTTACAATGGACAGAGGAGCCTTGTGGGCTACAGTCCATGGGGTCACAAAGAGTCAGCCACGACTGAGCGACTGCACAACAATAACTATTAGTTATAAGCTCCAACATTATTTAAATATATTATCTCATTTAATTCTCAAAATACCCCTGTATAGCAAGTTTTATCATCATTATTTTACAAGTGAAGAAACAGAGATTCACAGATGTTATGTAACTTGCCTAAAATCAGACAGGTAATGAAGGGTTAGATCTGATTTCAAACCTAGGAAAGTTGGACCCTGGAATCTGTGCTGTTAACTGCTTCAGCATGCCAAGTATAGTACCTGGTACAGAGTAAGTGGTGGGTGAACGGTACCCATTACTAATATTGTTATATTAAGCCTAGAAGGTAGATAGAGAATATATCATCAAGTCTGTTTTACAGATGAGAAAGCTGAGGTTCAGTGGGGGTTTAAATGACTTGCCCAAGATTATGAAAGCAGTAAATAATAGAGCCAGGACTTCTTGACCTCACATCTAATTTTTTTTTTTTTTGCACTTTATTTTGTGGTCTCCTAAGAATGTTGTGCATATATTCTTTGAAAAGAGGTTTCTCTGGGAACTGAGTGGTCAGATCAGCCCTCTTAACTGTGTGTCGCAACATGACGCTGAGTGGGGAGGAGGGAAGCGTGCTTGTGGAACCACTTTGTGTGTGAAATTAGCAGCTGTAAGTATGGACTGGGGGATCCTAGCCACAGTGCTTTGGGCCCTGGGCTCCTTCCACAAGCTCCTGTACTCCCCCTGTTCTTTTTCAGGGAGAAGTCAACATATCTTGATTACAGCTCTCTTTCTGGGGTCCTCACTGTGGGCCAGCCATCTCTCAGGATGGGCTTGAGAATGATAGATTGCCAAGGTGGGCGTGACGAGTTCCCTTAGATGTTAGCTTCTCATGGTCAAGTTATAGCCAAACCGTTATTACTATATGAGTTTCCTAGGGCTGCTGTAGCAAATTACCATCAATTGGGAGGCTTTAGACAACGGAAATGTATTCTCTCCTAATTCTCAAGGCCAGAAGTCCAAAGTCAGGGTGTGCAGGCTCATGTGCTCATAAAGGCTCTAGTAGAGAGACTGTGTCTTTTTCTTAGCTTCTTGTGGTGAACGAATCCTTGGTTTGCAGCCTCTAACTCCAGTTTCTCCTATCATCACATGTCATTCTTCTCCTGTGTCTTCCTGTCATCTTCATATTGAATTAAGTGAAAGTGAAAGTTGCTCAGACGTGTCCAACTCTTTGTGACCCCTTGGACTATACAGTCCTGGGAATTCTCTAGGCCAGAATACGGGGGTGAGTAGCCTTTACCTTTCTCCAGGGGACCTTCCCAACCCAGGGATCGAACCCAGGTCTCCCACATTGCAGGCGGATTCTTTACCAGCTGAGCCACAAGCGAAGCCCTCTTCTGTTACGTATATATTATTTTGTACATTTTTATTATGGCCCTTGTTACGTGAACCTCATATTCAGATGAAAGCACTGGTTTACATTCCCTGCTGTCCCTCACCCATGCGCTCTTCTAGGCAGGCCTCATATTTCGGTCACCTCTATGTTCTCCCAGTCTGATGCCTGGCACATAGTAGATGTTCAGTAAATGACAAATTAATGAGCAGATGAGAGGGAAATTTTGGATAGTTGGTAGGAGGGTGATCTAGATAAAGCCTACTTATTTGGGTGTGAATTTTGCAAAGTCCTAGTGATTCCTTCATTGGCTGCAGGTCCCTGGACGCCACCGCTTCCCATTGGCAGTGTTTCTCAGTGGTTGTTCACCTGATTTCATGAAGATGAAGTTGTAGTTTCATTTTTATCAAAGCTCCTTGTTTTCTTCAAAGAGCACACTGTTGTGCCTGCTGGAACTCATTACCGTCATCATTCAGTATCCATGGGGGATTTTCCAGGACCCCCCAAGATCCACAGCTGCTCAAGTCTTGTATAAAATGGGGTACTATTTGCATATAACCTAAGTACACCCCCCTGGATACTTGAAGTCATCTCTGCTGCTGCTGCTGCTCTAAGTCGCTTCAGTCGTGTCCGACTCTGTGCGACCCCATAGATGGCAGCCCACTAGGCTCCTCTGTCCCTGGGATTCTCCAGGCAAGAACACTGGAGTGGGTTGCCATTTCCTTCTCCAATGCATGAAAGTGAAAAGTGAAAGGGAAGGCGCTCAGTCGTGCCCGACTCTTAGCGACCCCATAGCCTGGAGCCTGGTTACTTATAATACCTAATCCAATGTAAATGCTATGCAAATAGTTGCCAGTATGAGCAAATTCAAGTGTTGCTTTTTGAAACTTTCTGGAATTTTTCCCCCAAATAGTTTTCATCCTCAGTTGGTTGAATCTGTGAATGTGGAATATGCAGTTGCAGAATCCAAGGTTGTAGAGGGCTGACTATACTTGTCAGATTCTAGGACTCTCCATGAGGATCAGATGCTGTCTGAGGTGAGTTCAGATTCCTGGTGCCTTAGTGCTAGAAGAAAGGAATTGAGTAAATTCTGCTCCTGGAAACCACAAAGGATTATCAAGAAATCTTCAGGATATAATTCGGAAAAGATAAAATATATGTACTTTATATAAGTATTTTTAATGAAAATAGCCTTAATTCCTTTTTACATGTAAAAATACTAAATGTTCATTGAAGAGGATCATAAAGAGCCTCATCCAGGTTAAGTTATTTAATTAATGAAAGAATACTTCAAGTATCTAGGAAGGGAAACAAGCCAAATTCCCAAAACAGGAATGGACAGCAGGGAAACTGGATCGCCTTGGTCTTCTCTTCAATGACAGAAGCCAATGGAACAAGTTTAACAGAGTTCTGAGGGAAAGTTTTAGAACATGCATTACACCAGCAAGGGTATCACTTAAATATAAACGCCACACCATCATCAAAAAGTCTACAAATAATAAATGTTGGAGAGAGTGTGCAGAGAAAGGCATTCTCACACACTGTTGGTGGGAATGTAAATTGGTGCAGGTACTATGAAGAACAGTATGGAGGTTCCTTAAAAATCTAAAAATACTGTGTGATCCAGCAGTCCCCTTCCTGAGCATATATCCAGAAAAGATGAAAACTCTAATTTGAAAAGACACATGCACCCCAGGGTTCACTGCAGCACAATTTACAATAGCCAAGACATGGAAGCAACCTAAATGTCCTTTGACAGATGAATGAATGAAGAATACATGGTACATACACAAATGGAATACCACTCAGCCATAAAAAAGAATGACATAATGCCTTTTGCAGCCACATGGATGGACCTAGAGATTATCACAGTAAGTGAAGTAAGAGAAAGACGGATATTCTATGATATCACTTACATGTGGAATCTTAAAAAATATGATACTAATGAGCCTATTTACAAAATAGAAACAGACTCAGAAACAGACATAGAAAACAAACTTAAGGTTACCGAAAGAGAAAGGTGGGGAAAAGGCAGGGAAGAAGATAAATTGGAAGTATGAGGTTAATAGTTATGTATTACTATTTATAGAATAGATAAACAACAGTCAGCTCCTATATAGCACAGGGAACTATATTCAGTATCTTGTAATAACCTGTAATGGAAAAGAATCCGCAAAATAATATATAGGTAGATGTATAACTAAATCACTTTGCTGTATGCCTGAAACTGATACAACATGGTAGATCAGCTGTGCCTCAATAAAAAATAATAGTTTCAAATATGAAGGCCATAGGTAGATGGCCTCAAATATGAAAGAACTCAGGAAATACTGATGCCCTCCCTTCTGAGCCATTTTGGTGAAAGATCATGAATTGATGAAATCCAGCCAACCTAGAAATGAACCAGAATACAAATCTTAGGGATGGAAAAGCTATGGTAACAGGACTGGTAGTCAGCATCGCATTTATTTTAATAGAGTTAAGACAAAACAACTAGGGGAATTATGATTGGAGAACAGTGTGTGTTATAGATGCAAATTAAGTAAAAATAATGTAAAATTATTGAGAAGGAGATGGAGGTACAGTAGGGCTAATCCTTTCACCACAGGCTGTCAAGTATCTGAAACTAAGACTGAAATAGATCATTAAAACATTTTAATGTCTCAGTCCCCTTATTTTCATAAACTCCTTTTTAACTTTGGAAGGGTCTTTTAGGAATTATTTTTTCCTGTGCTAGAGAAACAATCATTTGAAATTCAGCAATTCCTTCAGCTTCCTTTCAGTTTCCTTTTCTTCTGTGAAATTTAGCTAAAATTAGGCTTGATATTTTATTTTTATATTATGTTATTTATTTTTAAAATTTTTGCTGTGCTGGGTCTCCGTGGTGGTGCATGGGCTTTCTACTAGTTGCAGTGTGCGAGGGCGTCTCCTGTGGTGGAACACGGGATCTAGCGTGCGCAGGCTCAGTAGTTACGGTCTGCAGCCTCTGTAGTTGAGGTGTGTGGGCTCCGTAGCCGCGGCATATGCGCTCAATTGCCCCGCAGCGTGCGGAATCTTAGTTCCCTGAGTAGGGCTTGTACCCATATCCCCTGCATTGGAAGGCAAATTCTTAACCAGTGGACCACCACGGAAGTCCCAGTACTTTATTTTTAAATAGTGTATAGAATATAGCTTTTAGAACTGATGCTTTTGAACTGTGGTGTTGGAGAAGACTCTTGAGAGCCCCTTGGACTGCAAGGAAATCCAACCAGTCCATCCTAAAGGAAATTAGTCCTGAATATTCATTGGAAGGACTGATGTTAAAGCTGAAACTCCAATATGTTGGGCACCTAGTAAGAACTGACTCCTTGGAAAAGACCCTGATGCTGGGAAAGATTGAAGGCAGGAGGAGAAGGGCATGATAGAGGATGAGATGGTTGGATGGCATCACCAACTCAATGGACATGAGTTTGAGTAAGCTCTGGGAGTTGGTGATGGCCAGGGAAGCCTGGAGTGCTGCAGTCCATGGGGTTGCAAAGAGTTGGACACGACTGAACAACTGAACTGAACTGATAGAATATAGTCTCATTCTTTTAAAATTACTCATGCCTATCTGTCCATCCATCCTGCTTGCATATCTGTGTAAGGGAATGCCCATTACAATCATCACCGAATGTTAATACTAATTATTTTAGTTGGTGGATTTTGGACAGTTTGTTGCTTTCTTCTTTGTATTTTTCTTTTTGCTTATTTTTGAACAGTGAGCATGTATCATTTTAATAAAGTGGATAAGGTTATTATTTAGAAAAGACAGATGAGAGTGGGAGAAACTATATAACATGTAAGAATAAAAATTGATATGTATAATATATGAAGAACTTCTACAAAACAATAGGAAAAAGGTAAAATGTTCAGTTAAAAAATTGGGGTGATATGCCTATGTAACTCATAAAATAACATATAGAAATAAATATATAAAATGCATAATCACTGAAATCAAGGAAAAGTAAATTTAAATGAGACCTTTTTTTCAAACCTCTCTTACTAAAGTCTAGTGAGGACTGATAATATACAGTGTTGGGGAGGGCTTCTGGGAGTGGGAGTGCTTGCACACTTTTGGTGAAAATATAAATTGAGAAGGCTCTTTTGGAGGGCAATTCAACACTGTTTTCCAACATTTAAAAGATATATTCTTCTGATCTAGTAAATCCACTTTCTCAGAAATCCTAGCTTAGCTAGAGAAACATTCTCAGGGATGTCCATGAATATCTGCCTGAGGATGTTCATTTAACTCTTCTTAGCAGTAGTGAAAAGCAAAGCAATTAGGGTGACCTTGAACTGTGGAAGATGCCTAATTATGAACATGGTAGTTGGCATGTACTGATAAAGAAAGATCTATGTGACAGATATATTACTAGGTGAAAAACAGAACAGCAAATAATACAATGACCTCAGTTATATAACTAGAAAAAGCTGTGTGTTTGTGAGAGATGACTATGGAAATGCAGAGAAAGACTGGGAGGATACACAGCAGTCTTAGCAGTGGCTCCTCCTGGGGAGGGGCATGGGGTTGGGGGAGAGCATGAAGGGAGGCGTTTGTGTTTTATTTCATATGACTTTGTGTTGTTTGAATCTTTTGCTGTGAGAATGTATTCATATAATATTTTAAAAAAATTTTTAACTTGGGTATATGAACCTAAAGATCCATAACTTGATAGTAGGATTTAGATAAAACTGGGGCTGGGACACAAAGTGGAAATGGTGACAGAGGCTGTGGGGAGCAGGAAAGGGGGAAAAGGGATATTTTGTGCTTTAGACAGACCCATAATACCACACCAAGTAACAGCATTCCTGTGAGACCTGCTGACTGCAGGGTTTCTGTTGTGAAATTCTCATCTCCTTGGTACAGTTTAGCTACATATTTGAATTGACCGTGAACAGAGAACTCTAAGGGCTTCCCTGTGGCACAGCTGGTAAAGAATCTGCCCACAATGCGGGAGACCTGGGTTCGATTCCTGGGTTGGGAAGATCCCCTGGAGAAGGGAAAGGCTACCTACTCCAGTATTCTGGCCTAGAGAATTCTATGGACTGTATAGCCCATGTGGCCACAAAGAGTCAGACACAACTGAGCAACTTTCACAACATACCATGTCCTTTAATAGGTGAACAAATAAACAAACTGTAGTACAGCTTTACCATGGAATATCATTCATCGATAAGAAGAAATGGGCTATCCAGCCACAAAAGGACATGGGAGAATCTTAAAAGCATATTGCTAAGTAAAAGAAGTCAGTCTGAAAAAGCTACATACCATGTGATTCCAACTATGTGACATTCCGGAAAAAACAGAACTATGGAGACAATAAAAAGGAGAACTCTATGGGGCTTCCCTGTTGGCTCAGTCAGTAAAGAATCTGCCTGTAATGCAGGAGACCTCTTAGGTTGGTAAAAGGATACTCATAGAGAAGATGGGAGGGGTGGGCCTAAGGAGTGCAGCATTTGACGGAAGTATCCTTTACTCCACTTAAAATGTATATATTTCATATCTGTATAGATTTGTGTAGACTATAAACATATATATGTGTATATATATACACACATATATATGTATATACATCTTTTTGGATCAGAGTTTGGAAAATTATTCTGTAATGTAGTAACCTGTGCTGGTCAAGGAACTGTACTTGGTTTGGCCTTAATTATTCATGCTATAGACTTTTTGCTGGAGAAGAACACTGTAGAGATGGAGGTCACTGGTCTTTTACAATTCTTCCTGGTTCTGTAGTAGGAGTTTCACATTTTAGAGAATTGTGAGCTTCTATGTAAAAGGTGCAGTTTTGCCTTCAAGGGAAGTGCCATGTGTCATAAATAAGAATCAGCCCTGAGAAGGACTCAGAACTCTCTCTCCTGTTCTCCTTAGGGCATCAATTGAAGAGAAATATGGAAAAGATCTGCTCAGCCTCGCTAGGAAGAAGCCATGTGGACAGTCTGAGACCAAGTAGGTTCCATGTTTCTTTCTGGTTTCCAGGTTGTCTGATACCACTCAGGAGCCCTGTCACTTCATCAGACAGACCTGGCCAGTAGGGTGAAATGTGTTGGGTGAAAAAAATGTTTACTTTTTTTCTTATTTCTAGTTGTGAAAAACAGAAATACAGAAAGAAATCTAAAATGAACTATGAAGCCATAACTCAATATTTTCTAAATTTTCCTTTGAAGTCCTTTTCTGTGTATACTTTTTATAGGTAGAATTATGCATAATTTTATGCTAGAAATTCAGTAGAGTGTATTATTGTTTTGTATATATATTTGTATATGTGTACATATTGTGTGAAACACATAGTTTGTAATTGTTACGAGAGACTGTCTTTGCATCATTTCATAGTTCTCACCATTGATGTGAGGATTCTGTACCTCGACTATTCATTCTTCCATCATTCATTGAACACTCTTGAGGATACAGAGATGTCCAGACATGGTGCCTGCTTTGGGAACACAGTCCCTCATTTGCAAGGCTGACTTGGGCAATCATATGGGATCGCAAATGTAGATGGGCTTCAGAACCGGTTTACTATCTTTGTGTTGATATGTCATGTCTGACTCTGTGTGACCCCATGGACTGTAGCCTGCCAGGCTCCTCTGTCCGTGGGATTCTCCAGGCAAGAATACTGGAGTAGGTAGCCCTTTTTTTCTCCAGGGATCCTCCCGACGCAGGGATCAAACCCACATCTCTTGCATTTCCTTCATTACCAGGAGGATTCTTACTCTTTGCTGTCACTATTTGAAATTCTTAGTGATTTATAAACAAAGAATGGCACATTTTTGTTTTGCAGTGGGCCTCACAAATTATGTAGATATTCCTAGCACGTGGAAACTTCTAGATTCCTTCCATACGTAGCATACTGAGGGAGACTTGGGGAAAATAGTTTAGGCAGACCTTTGCAGATCTCTGCAGATGTAATCGTACCTCATGCTGTCGTGCACACTGCTTTGTGCTGTAGACAGCGGCAAACCTGCCTTGAGGTCTGTGTCTGCTCAGAGGCAGTATTGGGGCAGACAAGACATTGCCCTTCCCTTTCTCTTCTCTTGATCCTAAGACACGTACACCTGCACCCGCACACCCACTCATCCCAGGTTGCAAAGTACTGGATTACGGAGGAGGAAAACATTGGGAGATATTCAAAGTATTAATAGTTACATAAGTCTTAAAAAGGGGCCACTGCATCTGTGGCTTAGTCAGTGGTAAGGAATCTGCCTGCCCATGCAGGAGACTCTGGTTCAATCCCGGGATCAGGAGGATCCCCTGGAGGAGGGAAGGGCAACCCACTCCAGTATTCATGCCTGGAGAATTCCATGGACAGAGAAGCCTGGCGAGCTACAGTCCATGGGGTCACAAAGAGCTGGACCCAACTGAGCAACTGAGCATGCTGCAAGCCTTAAAAAATATGTTACCCTCAGACATAGGACATTCGTACATGGAAAATTTTTTGTTGATTATATTATTTGATTATATTATTTATCTTTCTGATGTTTTAAATGTAAAAACACACTGAAAATTAAAAAGGCAAACATAATGAATGGCTGTGAATCCATCACTTAAACTTAACAATTATTCATACACATCTTATTTTCTTAATGTAATTTTTTTATGAATTTAAATCTGGAGTCAACTAGATTTTACTAGTAATTAGCCGTATTTATAGACCCAGATAATCACGATGGTGTGATCACTGACCTAGAGCCAGACATCCTGGAATGTGAAGTCAAGTGGGCCTTAGAAAGCATCACTATGAACAAAGCTAGTGGAGGTGATGGAATTCCAGTTGAGCTATTCCAAATCCTGAAAGATGATGCTGTGAAAGTGCTGCACTCAATATGCCAGCACATTTGGAAAACTCAGCAGTGGCCACAGGACTGGAAAAGGTCAGTTTTCATTCCAATCCCAAAGAAAGGCAATGCCAAAGAATGCTCAAACTACCGCACAATTGCACTCATCTCACATGCTAGTAAAGTAATGCTCAAAATTCTCCAAGCCAGGCTTCAGCAATATGAGAACTGTGAACTTCCAGATGTTCAAGCTGGTTTTAGAAAAGGCAGAAGAAACAGATCAAATTGCCAACATCTGCTGGATCATCGAAAAAGCAAGAGAGTTCCAGGAAAACATCTATTTCTGCTTTATTGACTATGCCAAAGCCTTTGACTGTGTGGATAACAATAAACTGGAAAATTCTGAATTCAGAGATGGGAATACCAGACCACTTGAACTGCCTCTTGAGAAATCTATATGCAGGTCAGGAAGCAACAGTTAGAACTGGACATGGAACAACAGACTGGTTCCAAATAGGAAAAGGGGTATGTCAAGGCTGTATATTGTCACCCTGCTTATTTAACTTCTATGCAGAGTACATCATGAGAAACGCTGGACTGGAAGAAGCACAAGCTGGAATCAAGATTGCCGAGAGAAATATCAATAACCTCAGATGTGGAGATGACACCACCCTTATGGCAGAAAGTGAAGAGGAACTGAAAAGCCTCTTGATGAAAGTGAAAGTGGAGAGTGAAAAAGTTGGCTTAAAGCTCAACATTCAGAAAACGAAGATGATGGCATCTGGTCCCATCACTTCATGGGAAATAGATGGGGAAACAGTGAAAACAGCCTCAGACTTTATTTTTCTGGGCTCCAAAATCACTGCAGATGGTGACTGCAGCCATGAAATTAAAAGATGCTTACTCCTTGGAAGGAAAGTTATGACCAACCTAGATAGCATATTCAAAAGCAGAGACATTACTTTGCCAACAAAGGTCCGTCTAGTCAAGGCTATAGTTTTTCCTGGGGTCATGTATGGATGTGAGAGTTGGACTGTGAAGAAGGCTGAGCGCTGAAGAATTGATGCTTTTGAACTGTGGTGTTGGAGAAGACTCTTGAGAGTCCCTTGGACTGCAGGGAGATCCAACCAGTCCATTCTGAAGGAGATCAGCCCTGGGATTTCTTTGGAAGGAATGATGCTGAAGCTGCAACTCCAGTACTTTGGCCACCTCATGTGAAGAGTTGACTCATTGGAAAAGACTCTGATGCTGGGAGGGATTGGGGGCAGGAGGAGAAGGGGACATCAGAGGATGAGATGGCTGGATGGCATCACTGACTCGATGGACATGAGTCTGGGTGAACTCCGGGAGTTGGTGATGGACAGGGAGGCCTGGTGTGCTGCGATTCATGGGGTCGCAAAGAGTCGGACACGACTGCGCGACTGAACTGAACTGATAGATGAAACTCTGAGTTCTAGCGTTGGTCATTGTCACAGACATGTCACTGTTTCTAGGCTCTTTCAGGGGACAGATTTTATTTTGTTTATTATTTATTTATCTATTTGGCTGTCTTGGGTTTTAACTGCAGCCAGCAGACTCCCTAGGTGTGCTGCATGACCTAGTTGCTCCCTGGTATGTGGGATCTTCGCTCCCCAACCAGGGGTCGAACCCATGACCCCTGCATTGCAACACATATTCTTAACTGCTGGATTACTGGGGAAGTCCCAGGGGACAGATTTTAAAAGCTTGAGTTCATATTGATATGTCTAATTCAAATTTAATTTATAATTCACTTCTTATATTTTATATTTATTTCCTCTTAACATAGAAAATCTTGGTTCCTGACAATATTATCATAATTATTGGCTTTCTATGACAATATATATTAAAATGTTTCAAAATGATATAAATACAGCTACTAACAATGAAACTTCTGAATGAAACATTTCTTTACAGTGCTTTTTGCAGTTCCTCTTGCAGTTCCTCTTGACCTTGTATACCACTAAGAATATTGTTTTCTAAGGTCACTTATGGAGAAGGCAATGGCACCCCACTCCAGCACTCTTGCCTGGAAAATCCCATGGATGGAGGAGCCTGATAGGCTGCAGTCCATGGGGTCGCTAAGAGTCGGACACGACTGAGCGACTTCACTTTCACTTTTCACTTTCATGCATTGGAGAAGGAAATGGCAACCCACTCCAGTGTTCTTGCCTGGAGAATCCCAGGGATGGGGCAGCCTGGTGGGCTGCTGTCTATGGGGTTGCACAGAGTTGGACACGACTGAGGTGACATAGCAGTAAGGTCACTTAAAATACTATTTTCTCTGTGTGATTATGTAAGCAGTTTCATATACAGTTAAGTTTGTTTGTTTTAAATGTTCAGATCACATCAGATCAGTCGCTCAGTTGTGTCCGACTCTTTGCGACCCCGTGAATCGCAGCATGCCAGGCCTCCCTGTCCATCACCAACTCCCAGAGTTCACCCAGACTCATGTCCATCGAGTCAGTGATGCCATCCAGCCATCTCATTCTCTGTCATCCCCTTCTCCTCCTGCCCCCAATCCCTCCCAGCATCAGAGTCTTTTCCAATGAGTCAACTCTTCACATGAGGTGGCCAAAGAACTGGAGTTTCAGCTTTAGCATCATTCCTTCCAAAGAAGTCCCAGGGCTGATCTCCTTCAGAATGGACTGGTTGGATCTCCCTGCAGTCCAAGGGACTCTCAAGAGTCTTCTCCAACACCACAGTTCAAAAGCATCAATTCTTCAGCCCTCAGCCTTCTTCACAGTCCAACTCTCACATCCATACATGACCATAGGAAAAACCATAGCCTTGACTAGACGAACCTTTGTTGGCAAAGTAATGTCTCTGCTTTTGAATATTCTATCTAGGTTGGTCATAACTTTCCTTTTTCTTGCATGATTTAGCTTCATGTTTTTGAATATGTAAAACATTTCCATATTCACATGTCAGACCTACATACTATTAGGGTTAGGTAAGTTTCATTCAAGGACAGTTTCTGTAGTTTCAAGGAAGATTAGTTTCTGTAGTTTCAAGGAAGAAGGGGCCAAAAAAAAAAAGAAGAGGTCAGTGGATCTAAAGCCTTGTTTATCATAAAGAAATCATAAGTCATTTGGAAAGATATCCAAAAAGTTTTTAGGTGATGTGAGGGAGAATAGCCATGTTCTCTCACATAGTATTGCTTGGAAAACATATTTAGCAGAATGAGTCTGATGCAAAGTGGTATTTCTTATATTCTTGTGTGTTTGATTTATAACTTGGTAATTTTTCAAGAGACTCTAGCACCAATCTCTTCTGTGAAAAAAGCTCGTCAGTTTTCCTTCTAAGAATTTCTCAGAGAGGAAGGTGAATAGGATATGAGACCTGCAGACTATAATTCCAAGGTTGAAGTGAAAGGCCTCTCAGGTACTTCTGGTTTTGTCACCTCCAGGATGCTCTTTAGGAAGATTTCCTCAATGAACGTGCACAACTTTGCTTGTTCAGGGCCTAGGTAGGATTTTTTTCTGCCTCATTGACCACTTTGAGAGACTTCGTAAGGCCAAAGTGTTTGTAAGAGGGGCGGGATATTTTCTCTTCCCACAGTTAAGGAGAACACCTGGGAGGAGAGGGCAGGGACACTGTGAGAGCATCATCCCCAAGGTCCACATTCACTCCTCGGATTGTTGTCATCATCTAAACACGAGCAGCAATGAAGTGATGCTGCAGGACAACTGCTGCTGCTGCTGCTGCTGAGTCGCTCAGTCGTGTCCGACTCTGTGCGACCCCAGAGACAGCAGCCCACCAGGCTCCTCCGTCCATGGGATTTTCCAGGCAAGAGTACTGGAGTGGGGTGCCATTGCCTTCTCCGGCGGGACAACAAAGCTGATGACAAATAAAGAGAGTTTGGGCTGCTCTATTAGTGGCCTTTTAACCAGTCACTTAGGCTGGGGGAAAAAGTTTAGACTCCGAACAGACTTCATCTCTGTCACTTTCCAGCTCCACAGCTCATTATGGGGAAAGACTTCCAGTTCTATCTGAGGCCAAGACCAGCTTTCTCTCTCGCTAATTCCAGTCATAAGTCTGCTCTTGAGTGAGGCTCATGCATCTTACTGGACCAGTTGTGCGTTTGTTTAGACACGGACACTTTCTAGTGCATTTTCCTTGAGAAATTGTATCATAAGGCAGGGAAAGTGTACAGAGACTGTGCAGTTAAAGTTATTCTGCTTAACGTGTTGGTAATAATTGGGAATGTTTATATGAGAAAAGGCAGGGCGACATAAGGACTCTTTGTTTGAGGATGAATAAGCAGAATGGGAAAAATGAGGTGTAGTTAAAAAGAAGGGGCCAAAAAAAAAAAAAAAAAAGAAGAGGCCAGCCAAAAGATACAAGCCTTTTTAGTTTGTAAGACAGCAGAACTTGCCACCTACATGTATACGTGTAGAATACAATCCGTGATCCTACGCTGTTGTGGCTACGGGCTGGGACCATGACTTCACTTAGTCCCATTTCTTCTTGAGTGGCTGGAGTGATCCCAGTGAGGTCTGCATTCGTGAGGGCAGTGATGAGCAAGAGAATCCCAAGAACCACTTCACCTCAAAAGGAAGCTTGTTAAGGAAGTGTAGGACGGGAAGAACTAAAACCACGAGCAAGGGGAGCTATAAGGGAGGAGGAGCCATGGGAGAGAAGGGAGGAAATTGAGAGAAGGTATGAACGGTGAGTCATGGTCTTCTCCACAGAAACTGTGAAGTAAGAAATGTGTCTTGTTTTAAGCTGCTAAATTTGTGGTAGTTTGTTCTTCTGTGATAGAGCACTGTATTCATGACTGTCTCTTCCGTTGAGACTCTTAAGTCTGTGGCAATGTCTGTCTTGTACCACTGAATCACCAACATCTGACACCATGCCTGGCCCATAGTTTATGTGCAATAAACATGTGAGGACTGAAGAATGGATGGAAAAGGAGGTGATCGGGAATCCCTCTTTTATTGGCTTTTATCCATATTTTGGGCTGGATGAATCACAAGCTGGAATCAAGATTGCCAGGGGAAATATCAGCAACCTCAGACATGCAGATGATACCATGGCAGAAAGTGAAGAGGAATTAAAAAGCCTCTTGATGAGAGTGAAACAGGAGAGAGAAAAAACTGGCTTAAAACTCAACGTTCAAAAAACTAAGATCATGGCATCTGGTCCCATTATTTCATGGCAAACAGAAGGGGAAAAAGTGGAAGCAGTGACAGATTTTATTTCACCGTGGACGGTGACTGAGGCCATGAACTTAAAAGATGCTTGCTTCTTGGAAGGAAAGCTATGACAGACTGAGACAGTGTATTTAAAAGCAGAGACATCACTTTGCCGACAAAGGTCTTTCTAGTCAAAGCTATGGTTTTTCCAGTAGTCATATATGGATGTGAGAGTTGCAGCATAAAGAATGCCGAAGAATTGATGTGTTCAAACTGTGATGCTGGAGAAGACTCTTGAGAGTCCCTTGGACTGCAAGGAGATCAAACTAGTCAATCCTAAAGGAAATCAACCCTGAATATTCATTGGAAGGACTGATGCTGAAACTCCAATACTTTGGCCACCTGATGCAAAGAGCCAACTCGTTGGCAAAGACCCTAGTGCTGGGAAAGACTGAAGCAAATGGAGAAGAGGGCGACAGAGGATGAGATGGTTAGATAGCTTCACCAACTCAATGGATGTGAATCTGAGCAAACTCTGGAAGATAGTGAAAGAAGGGAAGCCTGGCATGCTGCAGCCCATGGGGTTGCAAAGAGTTGGACATAGCAACTGAACAACAAAAACAACATCCATATTTCTAATTATCATACTTTAAGGAATAATTTGTATCGTTATGAGAAATGGATCATAACTCCTATATTATCCTTGGGGAAAATGAAGCATAAAGAATTTTGGCATCTGGCTCTACCCAGATGGACAGTAAAGCATTTATGATGCTTGGGCCTGGGACTGAGGGGCAATAGAGAGGAAACTAGACTGAAGAAGCATTGATCTTTTGTTGTCTTCTCAAGCTCATGGGCAAAGATCAGATCACAGGCTATCAGTTAAGATGTAGGCTGGGAGAAACATACAGTGGCATTATAATAAGGTTATACAGCCAATTTCCAGAACTGAAGCTATACACGTGCTTTTATTTTTTTTTTTTTAGCACCCTGAAGCAAGCCCTTGAAGTCTTCAAGCAGCGTAAGTGATTCCTTAAAAATGCATTTGCTGTCCTTGGTGAGCTCTGTGTTTGTCATCACAGCTGCGTTTTAACTTGAACAGCTCATACTGGTTTAAAAAATAAAATAGAGCAACTTGGTGATAAATAGCCCTTCAGAGCTGAAATGAGTTGGAGAACTGTCTACACCTGCACTTCATGATGTGCATTTGACTCATTTCAGGCAGTGGTTCTCACACTGGGAATCCAGGGTGAGGCCCTGGCACTGGTCTTCAGGGGGTCCTGTCCATTTCTAGCATTCCCTGGGCCTGTGACTCAGAGTTTAAGGCCTTTAAATTTTCTGTCCTTAGTGCCTCTAAGCTAAGGATTTTAACGTGGCACAGTATGTGCTTAACATGTTTCTGTAGCTAGTTGAGTGGTGCTAGATATCTTTCCATTTCATTTCATATAGATCTGCCTCACTCTTATATTTAACGTTTTTTATTCTACAAAATGCAGCGTTTCCTCTCAAAAAGTGGTAAATTTCCCCCCACCCGCAGTACTGTTTTTTTCCCATGCTTGCCAATACCAAGAATGTTCGAACTTTAACAATTTTTTTCCAAACTGAAGGATAAAAAGTGATATATTTCTGGATTTTAAAAATTTTGTTTTTTTTTTTTCCAGTAATTTTAAGGCTGAATATGTTTTCAAATGTTAACTGGCCGTTTGGCCAATCTTTTTAAAAATTTCATGCTTTTCAACCATTTTAAAACCCTGGAATATATATATTTATTTTGATTTGAAGTTCTTTTAATATAGCTATTTACTCTGTTGTGTAAATTGCAATTTTTTTTTCTAGTTTTTTGGGTCTCTTCTAACACACACAAGTTCAAAATTTTTTCTTAGATCATATCTGTCAATCTTTCTATCTTTAATGCCATCTATAATTTGTGTCCTTGGAACAAGAAAAGTAAAAATTTCAGTTCTTCTATTAGAAAGGTAAGTCATGCTCTTTACAAAGATCTCAGAAAATAAAGGGAAAAATACCAATAATCATTCTATCCAGAGAGAAATTTCTTACAGGCTCATGAGATGTTAGAGATGGGAAGAACCTTAGAGTCCTGTAATGAGAAGTAGGATTCAATTTGAAATTGTAGTGGGTTTAGTACTGTGTGCTAGCATGCAAGCTCCATGAGCTTCTCCCCTGCCTTGGGCACACACCAGGTTAGTGCAGCTCGTGGTGGAAAGCTGCACTAAAGGTTTGCTGGCTTCAGGGTAATGCTGGGTATGTGGAGGGGCTTAATAAATGTTGATGACCAAGTGAAGCAGGTTAACTTTACCACATGCCCAAGAGTTCTGTCTGTATTTTAACTTTTTATGTGGTTTCTTTGATTTGAATTCAGACATGTGGGTTTGTTTTTTATTCTTTTTGCAGAAGTAGACAATGTGGCACAAAGTCACATCTACCTTGCACAGACTTTAAGAGAAGAAGCCAGGAAGATGGAGGAGTTCAGGGAAAAGCAAAAGTCACAACAAAAAAAGGTTAGATTTATGTGTTACATGGTTTATGTGGTTGGGTTGGGTTTATGTGTTATATCTTACATGTATTAACATGTTGCCTTTCTTCCAGCAGAAAACTCCAGGCTTGTTTTCTCACTGAACTCCTTAGCTCAGCTCCCAATCTCAAGCGTCCACACTCGTCTTTTAACCTATGAGATTATTTATCGGGAACCATGTGGGCACTCAGTCTAGACAGGGATGCCTCTGTGCCCATTTACATGCTAGGGCAGTTCTTTTTTAACTTGTTGCAAGAATCAGAGGTCCAGCTTGCTTTCCTGTTCTATCTGCTGCCGCTGTTTAAACTATGACTGGAAAGGGGAAGCCCTGTTTTCATAAGGGTCTAGCACATCCAAGGTGGTGGGTTTTCAGTTCACATTCCTCCTCCTGGTCAAGGTGATATGGATGGGTAAGAAGTGGAGGGGACTCAGTTCTCCCTGGAGACCAGAATGTAGTCCAACTGCCCTATTTTACAAATAGGGATACAGAGGTCCTGGGAAATTCAAGTCCTTTTGGCTTCAAAACGGATATTATACAGGCTCTTTTTCCTTGATGGGCAGGAGGTGGGAGTAAACAAGAGTTAATAAAACTGGCAAACATTTAGGAAGTTACAAGGATCAAGACAAGAAGTGCAGATTTATATTAAAGTGTTCCTTAGACTAGACCAGCCTCTGTTTTGTCTCCCTTCCATTTTGGTCCTAAAAGATTTGATTTTTTTGGCTGTGCCGAGTCTTTGTTGCTGCAAGGGCTTTTCTCTAGTTGTGTTGCATGGGCTTCTCATGGCAGTGGCTTCTCTCGTTGTGGAGCGCAGGCTCTAGGGCCCGCAGGCTTCAGTAGTTACAGCCCGAGGGCTCTAGAGCGCAGGCTCAGTAGTTGTGGTGCGTGGGCTTAGTTGCTCCAAGGCGCATGGAATCTTCCCAGACCAGGTATCGAACCCATGTCCCTGCAAAGGCAGGCAGATTCTTATCCACTGTGCCACCAAGGAAGTCCCCACAGAACTTTTCTTTAATATCTGGTCTCCAAGGTTAGCATGAACTTCATGTGAGAGAGAAACTCTTGCCTATGTAGCATCTGAACACGCCCACCCAGGTCTCTCCAGACAGCTCTGCATGGACTTCTTGGCAATCTTTCTTCATCCTGGCCCTTTACTGTCTGGAAGTCATTGTCTGCAGTGTATATATCCAGTTAACAGCTGATTTCACCCATGCCTCAATCCCAGCAACTTTGCCTGTGGTTCTAAATCAGAGTCTAATTCCAACCTCCCTTGTGGCGACCTGACATTTGGAGTGGGCGGAGGCATCTTAAGGGCCTGACTACCTTCTATATACTGTCATTTCATAAGCTGCCCTGACAGCTGTGCCTCTTCTCGGAAGGAAGGGTAGAAACTAACAATTAAGGAACACCATGTTGGGTATTTTCAGACAAATTCAAGGTTCAAGTATCAGGTTTGAGGGTCACATCTGGCCCAAAGTATATGTGTATTACACCCATCTATCTATTGGATGGTCAGACTCTTTATGTCTGCCATTGCAAACCCTACCTGTTCTCCAGCGGGTTTACAGTTTTTCAGCCTTCGACAGCCAGGGTCTGTGCACACATGATTTCCACTAAGAGAAGAAGAGACGTGTTTCCTCACAGTCTTAAGTGCCCTTGGTTTCAGGGAGAGTTTTGTTAATTTTGCAAGGCTTCTGAAACTTCCCTTCCTCGTAAGTTACAAAGACCAAGTTCTCGCAGCTGGAACTATTTTGAATTCTCTTAAGCAACAGCGAAGCCTGGGCTCATTCCACTGCAGTCATCAAAGTTCTCCACGCTGTGTGCCCTCGACAGCAGGAAAACAGCTTCTGAGCTTTCTTTGCCAAGTCCAAAGTTTATTCATAAATTTACAGTTACTTGTATCACAGTGAACTATGGGTTGTTCCACTTCTGTATTTAGATACTTTGGAAAAAAAAAATCAGACTTTTAGAGACTATGTGTCAACGTTAACTTCTCATTTTCACTAGTCAAACCCTGCACGTGTTGGTCTCTCACTTCTTGGAAACTAAGCCATTTCCGTTTATCAAGGAAATCCATCAGTTGGTTTCTTTTAGTGAACTGGGTCAGGGGAGGTATGGCTGGTAGAACTTTTCAGTGAACTAGCTTATAGAACTAGGAGAAGGCAATGGCGACCCACTCAGTACTCTTGCCTGGAAAATCCCATGGACAGAGGAGCCTGGTGGGCCGCAGTCCATGGGGTCACGAAGAGTTGGACACGACTGAGCGACTTCACTTTCGCTTTTCACTTTCATGCATTGGAAAAGGAAATGGCAACCTACTCCAGTGTTCTTGCCTGGAGAATCCCAGGGACGGGGGAGCCTGGTGGGCTGCCATCTATGGGGTCGCACAGAGCCGGACACGGCTGATACGACTTAGCAGCAGCAGCAGCAGCTTATAGAACTAGTTTTCTGAGGGTGGTGACAAATGCTGCTGTGGCCATCCCTCCCCCAGAGCATAGAGCTTGGCCAGAGAGACTGATGTGACAGTAATCATGTCGGTGGAATGAGCCTTAAAAGATAAGAAAGTGAAGCTGCCAGCTGAACCTGCAGTGGGACACCTAACCTAACTGGTAGGTCTGGGGAACCTCCTGGAGGCAGTGACCTTGAAGCTAAAGCCAACAGAGTGAAAGATGGTATGAGTGAGGGCAGAGACAAAGAAGGTTCTCAGCCCTGGAGGTGGCAGGCAGGGAGGGATCTTTGGAGCCACGCTCAGGAGGTTTGACGTTTTAGGTGCTGAGGTGCTTTCCCAGCCCAGAGCATCCTAAGCTGAACAAAGGAAGCACGTGGTCAATCACTCTGTCTTCTGGTGCCTACATTATGCTTTACTGTCTCAACTAAGACAAGGATGATCATGGCAGAAGGCCCTGTGTCGAGAGCGAGCTCCGAAGAAGGGAACCTCCTTGGTCACATAGGTTGTCACTTCCAGTTTTCAGAGTATAGTCTGAGTGTAGGTAAACAGACAAACAGACTATTCAGCTGCTCAGTCAGCAATTTACTGCAGGCCATTATTATACATCTCTCCTTCCTTTTCCCCTTCCTCTTGCCTCTCCCCACTTGATAGCATGCAGGGCTGTGGCTTTGCACTATTTTGTGTTACTGATAAAGCATAATCAAATTTCCAGTAGAGTCAGTCTAAACAGGAAGAATGAGTCCTAGAAGAAAAACATCCCTAAGGAGCCCTGGAAGAGGCTCCCTGGTTGTCCAGTGGTTAAGGCTCTGTGCTTCCACTACATGGGGCACAGGTTTGATCCCTAGTTGGGGAACTAAGATCCTGCATGCTATATAAGTCCTGAAAGAGAACTCATGACTTACTGGGGTTACCATGGAAAGGCCACCTTACAAGTGAGTATGGACATGAGGAGACTTAAATCAAGGTGGTAGCAGACAGAGCTGGACTGGGTGTCACTGAGTGGTCTTGAGCTATAGCACTTTGTGGGCTCCAGGGATCACACCAGTTAGGTTAGAGCTAGACTGCTGCTAAGATCCTGCTGATATACAAATACAGGAATCCTTGAAGCCAGAGAGAAGAATGGCATGAAGTATAATGGAACTTTGTAGCCACATGAGAGGTGCATGATGCTGGTGTTACATAGAACTTGGAGATAAGGAGGCCTGACTTGGGCCATAAACTATAAAATAATAACAGCTCCTGAACCGAAAGAATGGCACTGTGTGAATTTGGACTAGAAAGGACCATGGACAGACCAGCATTGCTAACTGATCTGCTCTGTGGAGCCTGGGAAACCAAGAAACATTATGAATAAACTCTGCCCTCCTCACAGAGGCACATAGGTGCTCACATGAGCCACACAGCTGTCTGTCTGCAATGGCAGGGATCTGCTTGGGAGTCATCCCCGTGGGGTCATGTTTCTGTCCTCCATTTCTTTAGAGCCTTAACCTCGTTTCCTCCTGGTCCTTCCGTTTCAGCTGGGCTGGGAGATGGGTGCTTCGTTCTCAGAGGGCCCCTTGGGGGCTCTCCCAAGGGAGTTTCATATATTCTACAAAGTTCATATCTGAAGTGAGACCATCCCAAAACATATCCAGATATCTTGAAAATCCATCCATATTTGTGCATTATGGTAACAGATAAAAACTTAGTTTTCCAGAAGAAAGAGACATATTTTAATATTCTTAGTATTATTTTGCATTATGTCATCTTGTACAAGGGCAGTGCCATAACTCATTTTGTTGCATTTCTTAGCTTTTATATACCCATCTGATTTTAGAGGGCTATCATGTGGTTAATGGTAGTTTTGGGTAAAGATTAGGAACAAGGACACAGGAGTCTGACTGTGTCCAAATCCCAACTCTGCTACTTGCTGAGAATATCACCTTGGGTGAGGTTACCCAGGGGATGGGGATGAGTACTCACAATCGTGATGCATGAGAGTCACTTAGCACATAATAGTGTGGGAGCTGCCACTATGTCTGGGCTGTGCTTAGTTGCTCAGTCGTGTCCAACTCTTTGCAACCCCATGGACTGTAGCCCAGGTTCCTCTGTCCATGGGGATTCTCCAGGCAAGAATGCTGGAGTGGGTTGCCATGCCCTCCTCCAGGAAATCTTCCCAACACAGGGATTGAACCCATGTCTCCTGCATTGCAGGTGGATTCTTTACCATTTAAGCCACCAGGGAACCCCACTGTTATGTCTGAGAGTTGAATTTTTATTATCAGTCCCATTATTTTGACTAATAAAAGTATTGTCACAGCCACAGCAAAGAAATTGCTCCCAAGTGATCTCAACCAAGTAGCTTACCTTTCCTGGATTAGATGGTGTACAATGTAGGACTGATCAGCTGTTCCACAAACATTTCTTCCCTTCATCCTGCCTGGGCTCCTTGCCAGTGATGGGAGTGCCTTTGACAAATGCCACAGAAGTGAATGTTTCTGAGTCCCTAACTGCGCTGACACAGGCTTACAGAATAAAGAACCCTTTTAAAATGAGCAACATTTTAAAAATCCCTTTTTGAAACTCGAGGCTTCCCTGGTGGCTCAGATGATAAAAAATCTGCCCGCAGTGTGGGAGACCCAGGTTCAATCCCTGAGCCAGGACGATTTCCTGGAGAAAGGAATGGCTACTCCCTCCAGTCTTCTTGCCTGGAGAATTCCATGGACAGAGGAGCCTGGCGGGGTCACAAAGAGTCGGACATTACCGAGTGACTAACACCTGAAGCCTAAGTTTCTTGATTCCATATTTACTGATGAGGATACTCTAAGGTGATCCCTGATTCTCAGTAGTGGCTGGTGGCCACCCAGGTTCAAAGGTAGGCAAATTGTTCCCCCTTTCTGTGCTGCACTCTCCTTATTTGTGAAATAGGAGTAATAATAAATAGCACATCTACCCTCTGGGTTGTGTGAGGACTAAACGAGGTAAGCCATGTTAAACGCTTAGCCTTCAAAATAAACTGGTGTTAATAATTATCTTTATTAATAGTGCTTGTGCTCTCTTCACAGACGGAGCTTATAATGGATGCTGCCCATAAACAAAAGAGCTTACAATTCAAGAAAACCATGGATGTAAGTCTTACTATATTGTTTTAAAAAAAAAATGGTGACATTTTTTGAAATCTTGTGCTGTGTATCAACATTTTCCTGAAAATAACATTTGTGCAGTCTTTTAGAGAAAACAGCCTTTAGTGGTTTGGCTTTCTTTCCTTTTAAGGCCTTGGAAAGATTGAGGATGAAATTAGAAGAAATACAATGATGTTATCTTTTCAGCAATCTGGGAAAATAAAGCAAGTCAACTTAAATATTTCAGACCAGAGCATGTATATTATATGATACCTTTTATCTTGTTGGATTTGAACTTCTTCCCTGTAAGACTGTTTTGAATCTTGATTTCTTACCTTTTTTTAATTGAGTTTTAAGATATCTGCAAACTGTAAAAGCCATCTTTGCTTTAAGTAATTTATTTTAAAAAGCTTATCAAGATAGAACTTAGACAAGTTGCTGGGATCTCACACTAGCATTTCATGAATCCCCTACTGTTGAATTGTGTTACTGGAACATCTGTGACTCCATCTTTGTACAGAAGTATCGTCATATATTCTGTGACTGTGACATCATACCTGGTTACCTGGTCAAAAAAGAAAATGCCACCAATGTTGGTGGCATATGCGGTCTATTCTGCATTTTTTCTTTTGCTGGGGAAGTGTGAAATTTCCTCGGTTCTGTCTTGCCACAGCAAAGATTTGAAACGGCAGACCAGTGTTACAGCTCGGTTACAGCTCAGAGTTTTATTCGGCAAGCAAAGGAAAGTATACCCTTGAGGCATGAAGGTGGGCCGACCCCAAAGGAGAGGCCTCAATCCATCTTGGCTTCCTCCTTTTATACGTTTGTCTCCTCCCTACCTTGAGCCTGCCCTATGCAAATTGGGCTAGCCAATAAGAGGGTGTATTTGTTTGTGAGAACTGAAGTTCTCACTCCAGTCTGCAGATATTCTTTTGTTCCATTTTTGCAGGCTTTTCCCTTTCTTTGTCTTTTAGCCACTGCCATTTTGGACTCCTTTTTCCTATTCTAACTACCTAACATCCCCCCCTCAAGAGATGGGAGGCCCAATTCTCTGGGAGTAGGGGTGTTGAGGTCTCTCTGGCTACTTCCTGCTGAGCTGGGATGGTGAGGGGCATTGGGCCTCCCCCTCTCTTGCTAGTCTCAAGCCTCAGAGTCCTTATAGCAGTGTCCATCTAAAGGTGAGTGATATTTTCCATTGGTCAGGTTGTAGCTTTATATATCCTTGTTGAACTGGCACTGCATATTGTAGTTTGTTGACCTGGGCAGAGACAAAAACAGGTTAGACAATTGATAATACATGGAGCAATCACAAGCAGCATTAATATGGTATAACAGGGATTAGTAGGGATATTAGCCAACTCCAAATTCACCCTTGCCTGGAGAAGGATCCCCCAAAGAGAGATTGTAGCCACCCCAAGAACTCTCCAGCTCATTCTTTGAGATCCTGTAGGATCTGAATGTTTTTCTTGAGGACTGTGAGACTTTCTTTAACTTGGTTGGAGGTATTTACCAGAAACAACACGTCTCATTTAAGATGGCTCAAGTTCCTCCTTGTTCAGGGATCAGGAGCTCTATCTCCTGTCTGTTTTGGAGTACAACCCCTGCCAAGCTGTGTTGGCTCTTTAGAGCTATCCTGAGAAATCTTGTCCCCAGAAAATTAATTTTGGGGGTGTTCATTAGAATGGCACTCATTTGTAGTCCTAAATAGGTATCTGAGATCTACCAGGGTATACTGAATATCCTCTTCTGTTTTCTTACACAGCTTGACTAGTGATTAGTGAATCCAGGAGTTGTGCCCTGGTATCTTAACTGCTGTGAGGGTAGAAAATATTACAGGGTAGGGGCCCTTCCATGTGGCCTGGAGTGGAGCCTTTGGGGACCCATCTTTCCAGACTTTAATTAGGACTTGAGTCCCTGGAGCATATAGTGGTGGCTCTTTAGAATCTTTTGGGTCTTGGTTGACACCCCACAAATGTATATCCTGTTGGAATTGCCCAATGGCCATGGTATAAGACCAGAGAGTCTGAGCCTCTGGATCTAGGAAGAGGTCATTGATATAAACAAAAGGTCTTCCATATAGCATCTCATAAGAACTAAGACCAACCTGTTCCTTATGGGCAATGCGGGTGCGGAGGAGAGCTATTGGTAAAGCCTCCTTCCATCCCAGGGAGGTCTCCTGCGTTATCTTTTTTTATCACTGATTTTAAGAATTGATTGGCTCTTTCTACTTTTCCTGAAGATTGAGGCCTCCAGGCACAATGGAGGTACTAAGTAATGCCCAGTGCTTTCGAGACCCCTTGGGTGACCTTAGAAGTAAATGATGTCCCATTGTCACTTTGTAATGACCTGGGCAGACCAAATCTTGGAATGATTTCATGGAGCATTGTTTTTTACCACATCCTCAGCCTTCTCAGTCCAGGTGGGAAAGCCTTCAGTCCATCCCGTGAATGTATCTATCATGACTAGTAGGTATTTAAACCCTTGAGAAGCTGGCGTCTGGGTGAAGTCCATCTGCCAATCCTCTCCTGGGTAGGTCCCATGCCATTGGATGGGCTGGGCCAGCTGAGGTCTTCGAGCTCTTTGGGGGTTAATTGGCAAGTGGGACAAAAGGTGACCACTTGCCTTATAGTTATTTGGAGGCCTTTTCCTCTGAAGGACCTTTCTAGTAATCTTTGGAGGGCCTTCTCCCCTAAATAAGTGGTGGCATATAAGGAGTTAATCAACTTCAATTGGAGCTTCCCAGGCAGAAAAAGGAGTCCCTCCTCTTGGAACCATCCCATATGATCTTCTTGAAAGCTCTCACTCTTAGCTTTAAGAGTCTTACCTTCAGTATATGAAGGAATTTCTGGCAAATTAGTCTGTGGAACTAAGGTGGCAACCCCTATTAGGTCACTGTTCTGTAATGCTGCTCTTAGCTGCCTGATAGGCTTCTTGGTTCCCTTGTGCCACTTTCGTACTCCCTTTTTGGTGTCCTTTACAGTGGGAGGTTGAAACCTCACTGGGCAGATGGACTGCCTCCAAGAACCTAAGGATTTGATCACCCTACTTGATTGGGGACCCTCGGGTGGTCAAGTGGCCTCTTTCTTTCCAATAGCAGCATGTGCATGTAGCACCAGAAAGGCATGCTTGGAGTCAGTGTAAATGGCTGCTCTTTTTCCTTTTCCCAGCTCTAAAGCTCAGGGCTATGAGCTCAGCCAATTGGGCTGAAGTACTGGTGACAAAGGTTTAGCCTCTATGGTCTCAAAATTGGAGACTACTGCATATCCAGCTCTTCTTTCCCCATCTAAGACCAAGCTACTTCCATCAGTGTACAATTTCTTCAGGATTGGTCAGAGGAGCTTCTGACAATCCTTCTCAGGGTTTTGTCCAGTCGTCCAAGGTTTCTAGGCAAGAGTGAAAGGGGAGAGAGCCCTCAGGGATAGGTTGGAGGGTAGCTGGGTTAAGAACCTCACAAGAGTATATAGTTTGGCCTGGATTTTCCATCAGCACTACTTGATACCTGAGGATCCTTTGATCAGACATCCATAAATGGCCTTTCCCATTAAAAAGTTGTTTCACTTGGTGGCTGGTAAAAATAGTTTGCCCCCAAGAGAGAGTTTTAAAGCATCTTCCATCAGAACTGCAATAGCTGCAAGATTTCGAAAGCAGGGAAAGATCTCTTCCCAATAAGGGAGTAGGACACTTAGGGACCCCCCGAAACTGGTGGGAAAGTATTTGCCCATCCCAGCAACAAAGAAGTGCTTGGGTGAATTTTTTTGTAATTGTTTTTCCTGTAGCACCCGAAACAGTACAGGTTTGGGAGGAGACGGCTCTGGAACAGGAGGTCAGGACAGAGTAGGTAGCCTGTGTGTCCATCAAGAAATTCTCGGACCTATCTGCCACATCCAGGTGCACCCTTGGTTCCATCCCTGTTGATGGTTATCTGTGGCAGGTGGGCTGGCTGGAGCAGGCCACTTCAGTCCTGTTGAACCATTGTGAGGGAAGGCTTGGCACTTGACCTTGAGGCTCTTGGATCCGGAGGGCAGAGTGCCACCCAGTGTCCCAATTGATGGCATTTGTAGCAAGCCATTTTAGGAGACTTGCCACAGTTTGAACACTCTTTGGCCCAATGTCCTGCCTGTCTACAGATTAGGCATTTGTCTCATGCCTTGTCCTTCAAGGACTTGGGGTTTGCCCTAGGGCTTCCCTGGAGGGTGGCCAGCATCTGGGCATGGCTTGTCTCTTTCATTCTCTCTCTTTCCTGGGTCTTGGCTTCCCTCTCCTGTTCTCTGTTGTAAAAGTTATTGGTGGCTGTCTGGACCATCTCATCTAAAGAGGCAGCAGAGTCCTGCTGCTGTAGCTATTGTAACTTTATCCTGATGTCTGATGCACATTGGAACAGGAATTTGTCCTTAAAAATCACCCGTCCTTTGTAAGAGTCTAAGTCCAGATTGGTAAACATTTGGAGGGCCTCTTTTAGCCTTTCCAGAAAGGCAATGTGGTTCTTGTTGGGCTCCTGAGTTATTGCTGAGACTCGGCACAGTCCCACAGTAATAGGCTTCCTTCTATTCCATGGGTGGACTTCCTTAGGGGTGAGTCTTTCCAAAGCTTATCCTACCCAGTACTGTTGCAACCTGAGAGCCAGGCGTCCCCGGGTCAGGGTGCAGATCCCCAGGCAGACTGAGGCATGACAGCCTCCTGGAGATCAAATCCCTGGGCAGGTCAAGGCATATCGACTTCCTGGGACCAATGGACTGGTGGATTCAGAAGCAGGTTGAGGTGTGACAACCTCCCGAGGACCAGATCCTTAGGCAGGTTGAGGCAGGTCAACCTCCTGGGATCCTAGGCTGGGTGAATCCCCAAGCAGGCTGAGGCGTGACAACCTCCCAGGAAACAGATCCCTAGGCATGTTGCAGGAAGAGGGACCCCTTCCAGGGCCCGTAGTGGGCTCTTGTCTAACACTTGGAAATGAATTGTCCGAGGAGACACATGTGCTGACAAAGCAAGAGATTTTCTTGGCAAAGGGCACTTGGGCAGAGAGCAGTAGGGTAAGGGAACCCAGGAGAACAGCTCTGCCATGTGGCTTGCAGTCTTATGTTGATAAGTTCTTATGTTGCAGTTTTATGTTGATAGGATTAATTTCTGGGTTGTCTTTAGCTAATCATTCTGATTCAGAGTCTTTCCTGGTGGTGCATGCCTTGTTCAGCCAAGATGGATGCCAGCAAAGGATTCTGGGAGGTGGTCGGACCTGTGGTGTCTCCTTTTGACCTTTCCCGAACTTTTCCAGTTGGTGGTGGCTTATTAGTTCCATGTTCCTTACCAGGACCTCCTGTCATAAAACAACTCACGCAAATGGTTACTATGGTGCCTGGCTAGGGTGGGCGGTTTTAGTCAGTGTGCTTCCCCTAATAGGCAGGTCAAGGCAGGTTGACCTCCTGGGACCCCCAGGCTGGAGTTGGGCATCCCCAAGGTCTCCAGCGTGACTAGTCCTGGGTAGGATTAGGGGGTGTAATCTTAACTCATTGCCGGTTTGTCCATCACGATGGGAATAGATACCATGATGTAAAGCAATCTAAGCCTGTGCCCTGAGACTGGGAACCTGGTGAAACCTTATCCTCTTATTGCTCTGAGGGAATGTAAGTCAGATTTCTTTTCCTAGTCCTCCATAAGAGTAGTTTAGGGTGTTTCCAATGGTAAACATTTTATTGTCATAGACCCATTTTAGGTAATAACAGAAGTTATGACATAGGAGTAGGTTATCTGGTCCTGTAGGGGCATTAAGAGTATTTTAATAATAAGCAAGGTGGAGCAATGTTGCCTATGAGGGGGCAGGGTCCTGGTTGTAGGAGTTAGTAAGTGGCTTAAGAACAAATTGATAAGAGGCAACAGACCAGAGGACTTCCCTGGTGGCTCAGAAGGTAAAGCCTCTGTCTACAATGTGAGAGACCTGGGTTCAATCCCTGGGTTGGGAAGATTCCCTGGAGAAGGAAATGGCAACCCACTCCAGTACTCTTGCCTTGAAAATCCCGTAGATGGAGGAGCTTGGTGCAGGCTACTGTCCATGGGGTTGCAAAGAGTCAGGCACGACTGAGCGACTTCACTTCACTTCAACAGACCAGATGTTCCATAAAAGTGAAGTGGATATTTGATCTGGGGGTATGTTTGTAACTTTAGGAGAAGGGTGGTAAGGGTTTGGGTCCAAATGGCCTGAAGGGCTAACTCCCAAAGAAGCAAACATTATCCCTGGAAGCCCAGTTGCCCTTGAAGGGATGCCACCAACAGATGGACTTTTTAGCAGGCACTGTGTGCCTGTCACCTGCCCTAGTGGGTTCACTGAGAGTTGCTGTTGCTGCACATATTGTAGGAAACATGGAAGATGAAGGCCTGAATCTCTAGAGTGATTGGATATTATATAATATTGCCCTCCCAAGGGTCAGTTATTTTCTGGTTGTCCCTCCAGAAGAGTGTAGAGGCAACATTGTGGGCCCACACTGGGCTCAGGAAAAGAGCATGAAACAGGAGGGAGGGGGCAGGGCACAACTGTTGAAAGAACGACATAGCCCAAGGGTACAACATAAACCGATTAAAATCAAATGGGTCCAAGATGGCAGACAAGTCAAATTCTACTAAATTTTGATCCTCAATCTGCAAGCTAAACAACACACCCAGAGGCGCCATGACACGTCCAAGGCACTATCAAAAGACCAAGGAGTGGGTGATTCCCCAATTGTTGGAATGATCCTCCCATTCACTAGCATATGAAATTGCCCAGCAGATAAAAAACTAACCACACCACATTTCATGGCTGCCTCACTCGCCCTCTGTGATGGCCCACTCTTGGAGTGTGCATCTCTCTGAATCTGAACAAATCCACCTCTTACCTATCGCTGTGTCTCTCACTGAATTTTTTTGGCAATGAGACATCAAGAGCCTGAGCTTCATTAGGTCCTAAAACCAGGCACCATGGGTTTTGGCTGGGTTCAAGTCCCAGTTGAATATGACTGAGTGACTAAGCATAGCACAGAGTCCCTGCCACGTGGGTTTGAATCCCAATCTTAGGTATAAACAGTTTCATACACAATTTTCAGAAATGGAAACATGATGACCCCCCCAATACTTTGTAAGCAGTGGCATAGTTGGAGAGAGGAACTGAAGGACAGGAGGAAAAAGCAGTGGGAAAAATGTGCTGAGGAATCCCCTTCATAACCTGCCGGAAAGCCTCCTAAATACCTGACCCGTGCTCACAGTTTTCATTGGTCTGATCTTTGGCACAAAGATGATTAAGGACAGAAGAACCCTCACCCCCTTGGGCAACAGCTACCAGGGCATAGCAGATAGTAGAGCCTTTGTGACATACCGGGGAGGAGTCCCTGCTAGAGCCCCCCAATTGCACCCACTGCCGCTTGCCTATTTGCAGGGGGTTTGAGGAAACAAGAAACGAGAGATTATAAAGGAATTAAGATTTTGTTAGCCATATGTCCTTTCAGCCATAGGGGTGAGTACCTCCTACCTTGACTGGAGGTCTGGAATCTGAGGCTGAGCCATGTGAGCTTTCTGCTGAGTTTGTTTTTTGCTGTCCTGGTTTCCAGCACTCTGGGCTTCTTATCACTTCTGTTGCGCTGGGTTTTCTTCACGTTCAGCTTCCACAGAGAGAGCTTTCACCGAGTTGGGCTTCTGCTGGGCTTGGCCTCCGCCTCGCTCGTGCTGAGCCGAGGTTGTTTCAGCCACGTTAAATCCAAGAAATGGCACCAGATATGTCGGGGGAGTGTGAAATTTCCTTGGTTCTGTCTTGCCGCAGCAAATATTTGAAATGGCAGACCAGTGTTACAGCTCAGTTACAGCTCAGAATTTTATTTGGCGAGGAAAGGAAATTACACCCTTGAGACATGAAGGCCGGCCGACCCCAAAGGAGAGGCCTTAATCTGTCTTGGCTTCTTCCTTTCATGTGTTTGTCTCCTCTCCACCTTGAGCCTGCCCTATGCAAATTGGGCTAGCCAAGAAGGGGGCCTATTTCTTTCACCTGAAGTTCTCTCTCCAGTCTGCAGATATTCTTTTGTTCCATTTTTGCAGGCTTTCCCCCTTCCTTTGTCTTTTAGCCACTGCCATTTTGGACTCCTTTTTCCTATACTAACTACCTAACACTTTGATGCAGAGCACCTGAAAAGTGATTGATAGAGAATTATGTCAGTATAATGCAGAAATGGTGTTGGTTGATATATGATTACTCCCAGAATTTTTATGTTTTGAGCAATCTAGGGAAAAGATTTTCTCTCTCATAAAGAGACAGTCTTATTGAAATATAAATTTCCTACTTCTTCTGCCTACATTTACAGCTGTAACATTGTTAAATTTTTGCTTCCTCAAAAATTTAGAAAACACAAGAAGAAAAAGGAAGAGTATTGTGTTTGCCCATTTTTTGCTGAGTGTTTTTTTTTCTTCTAATGTTTCAAGGTTTCTTTTCATAATTTTGTTTTGCTTAGAGAACTTCTTCAGGCATTTTTTTAAGGTAGGTCTGCCAGTGATAACTACTCTTGTTACTGAAAACACCAAGCCCATGTGTCTGACACACACCGAGGGCAAACAATACTAAAACATTGGAGTTTGGAACAAAGGTTTATTGCAGGGCCATGCAAGGAGATGGGTGGCTCATGTCTTAAAACCCCCAAACTCCCTGAAAGCTTTTAGCAAAGCCCTTTTATAGAAAAGGTGAGGGAGGGGTGTGGTTAGTTGTGGCAAACTTCTGGGTGTCAGATCCTTTGTTCTTGAAGTCAGGTCATGGTCAGGTAACAATGTAACTGTAAATTTCTGCCAAACAAATTTTTTTCTCTGTCCTGATAAGAAAGGGCAGGGTCCCAAGGCACAACTTTCAGCCACCAAGGTCCCGGTCCTGGCTAAGAGGAGGCAGATCTCAGTTGGCAGCTCCCTTGGGGCCAGGTTCCCTCACCTTGCCCAGCTATCATCACTGAGGCAGCCAGGTGTCCAAACCAACTGGCTCTCAGGCTCCTCTGGCTGCCCAAGGGGGCAGGGCAGGTCCCACAGACTGTGACGCACACAAACTGCTGCTGATATTAGGTCACAGAGACAAGGATGGGGGAGAGGTTCAACACTGCTTTAAGGCCTGGGCCAAGGCTATTGGGTGGCCTTGGTGAGGACTTTTGGCCCTGCATGACACAGTACCCACCCTGTTTCCTTGGTCCCCCATCACGCACTGGCCCAAGACCAGGGAACAGGCTGGAAGGCCCAGGGGAGAAGGCAAGCATCTACCTCTTACCTCACTCTCCAGCTGATGACCACCACCCTACTGACCACTGGCCGAATCAAGTCCCTAAGGATCTCTCATTGACAGTTGGTTGCTTGTGGGAAGGGCCCACTGTGGTGCTGGCCAATGGCTGAGCAGGACCTGTTGCCTAGTAACAGTATGGAGTAATGGTCCACAGTAACCTCTATGTGCTAAGGGCTGCCCTGCTACACTCTGTTACACTCTTAGCTTTCCTTTAGTGAATTCCCTTCCAGTTCACCAGTTCTTTTTTCTGTCTCTTTCATTCATAAGTCTATCCTTTCAAGTAGTAAATTTTTAAGTTCTAAAGTTTCTATTTGGTTCTTATTTACACCTTCTGTTTCTTCGCTGAGATTTTCTTTTTCTTTGCCACGACGGTTTTTTCATTTTCCCACTGTTTGCAAATGTTTATTAAACATTTTTATGATGGCTGCCTTAAAATCTTTGTCAGATAATTGTAACATCTCTGTCGTCTTGATGTTGAAATCTCTTGATGGTCTTTTTTCATACAGTTTGAGATCCTCCTGGTTTTTGGTATGATGAGTGATATTCAACTGATATTGGACATTTTAGGTATTCTGTTGCAAGACTCTAAATCTTATTTAAATCTTCAGTTTTAGCTGCCTTACTCTTATGCCACTCTAGCACTGAGGTAAAGTGCCACCACATTAGTGCTATGAGGGGGTAAAATCCAGGTTCCTTTCCTCCATCCCCCAACCTCTACTGACACCACAGGGTCAGTGTTACTACTGGGGAGTGGTTAAAGTTCTACTCTCCACTAGAACGCCTCTGATGCCACTGCAGCAGGGAGGTGGTGCACCTCATTATGCCAGGTGGGGATGGTGAAAGTCCAGGCTCCTCACAGAGTCTCTGCTGGCTCTGTGTGTGCTGCTTCATTATCTCTGGGTAGGAATGAAAGTCCAAGTCTGATATTTGTTCTTCTCTGATACCACCTTAGCAGAGGAGTTGGGAACCTCAGCATAGCCTGGTGAGTGTGGAAGTCCCCACTTGGCCTTTGCTGGATGTGTGGTGGGTGGGGGAGGGCACAGTTTCTTCATGTGGTGTGTGGCTGCTGTAGAACTTGGAGGATTCTTCCTGTCCTACTGTGCTGTCCCATGTTTGACCTTTTGGCCGGAGAGAGCAGCTTTCCACTGGGACTATTTTTTGTCTATGCCCGTCAGCATGTCTCGGTTGTCTGCTGCTTTGGCACCCATTCTGTGATATATGAGGCCAAAAGAAAACTCAGGGCACTTGCTTCTGGGTTACTGTCTGAGACCAAGGACATTAGTCAATCTATCTTCTCTCTACCTTTTAGCAATTTGTGTTTGTTTTATGTAGAATGCTCAGAGGTTTTAGTTATACTTGTGTGGAGGAATAGGGAAGAGTAAATCTGCTCTATCTTCCCTGGAGCCCATATACATTTTTAAAAGACATTTTATTATATGCTTTTAGAGTCATAAATGTGATCATACCCCATCAATTTTATGCAAAGAATCTAAGACTATAAAAATCCTCCAAAATGAGAAAAACAAAATGTACTACTGTGTTCAGTACTTATATGAAAACTGTAAATGATTTAATTACCAAAAAATGGAGAAAGATTAAACTGTACAACCTTTAAAGATATGATTATGAGGACTATGTAGCAACAGAGAAAAAAGTCCCTAATATGTCATATTAAAAAATAATACAGAAAAGAGAAAGATGGATCACTGACAGCCTTAAAATGTAATACTTCTTTAGAGCAAAAGAAAAAATATCATATGGTGAGAGATGACATGGGAGAAAAATATTAGTACCACATGGGGCTTCCCAGGTGGCGCTGGTGGTAAAGAACCCTCCAGCCAATGCAGGAGACATAAGAGATGTGGCTTTGATCCCTGGGTTGGGAAGATCCCCTGGAGGAGGGCATGGCAGTCCACTCCAGCATTCTTGCATAGAGAATCCCATGGACAGAGAAGCCTGGCAGGCTACAGTCCATAGTGTCACAAAGAGTTGGACATGACTGAAGTGACTTGGCATGCATTAATAACATATAATTTACAGCCAGTTAGTGTTACTAGTATAGACTGAGCTTTTAAAAATCAATTAAAATTATAATGCTCCAAAAAAAAAAAAAAGTAAAAGACATGGAGTAGAAAGGATATACCACCGTAGCAATGAGATAAAATGCAAAAGGTTAAAAACATTGTTTTATTTTAGTGTTGGTGAGAGTATGAGGCCACCATACCCTCACTATGTGTTTATAGGAGTATAGATGAGGGCAACCATTTTGGAGGGAAGTATGTATATATTCTTTTAGCAAACAATTATGCTTATAGGAATTTGGTCTGTAAATTCACACTACCCACAGTAAAAATTGGAGTGTTTTTATGTAATAAAAATAGGAAATAGGATAAATGTCCACCAGTACAGAGTAGGTTAAGAAAATTATGGCATATATATATATATATTATATGTGTGTGTGTTAACCGCAATTGAATTGCAGGGGAAGCTGAGAAATGTAGGAAAGCATGTGAGATATTTGACGAGCACAAACCAGCTCTGAAAAGGTGTCTTCATTCTTAGTCAAGCATTTTTGGGGTGTTTATAATTTTTTATTTATTAGCCAACTGATTCACAGCTTTGCTTTGTTTGAACAAGTTAAGTCTTTGCTTCAAGAGTTGAAACACAATTATTTGATTCAGTAAGTGTACTTTGTGAACTGATTACACACTGCTAATAGTAATGGTAGCACAGGAGAGACCACACTTACTTTTAAACTACCGAAAACAGAATTCTTTACATCAAGAAGGAGCATGACCACCTTGGGCTACAGAAATGATGAGGTCGGTGCCCTCCCCACTGCCCACATGCTGTAACGAGGCACATGAGAATACTGAAGCATTGTTAGTTAAGTTCTCAGGACCAAATCATTGCATCTCAGTTCTGAGTGTAATGAATAAATGTTGGATTACACGTCCTCTAGTTACATCAGTATTTGATTTTGCCTAATTTATATTCAGTCTTTTGTTTCAGTAAATTTTTAAAGTTCATAGACTTTGTTTTTGCCAAATAGGAGTTGTTAGTTCCTTGATCAGGTTGCCGCTACATACATGATTTGGAAAGGGGATGGAGAAACCTTCCAGAGATAGATTAAAAAGAGCAGCTGCTCTGAGCACACACAGTCTAGAGGCGATCACAGCCCTAATCAGTGTGCCCTCTTATTTGCTGGGTGAGGGGAGCGGTTAGGGTGGCTGCTCCTCAGAGTCACAGTCTGCTTATCTGTTTTGATCCTCTTTTGTCTCATAACTACAAAGGCAAAGAAGAACTATGAGCAGAAATGCCGAGACAAAGATGAAGCAGAGCAGGCTGTCCACCGCAGTGCCAACATGGCAAACCCGAAGCAGCAAGAAAAGGTACCTGGGAGAGCCAATAGCCTGAAAAATCCAAGATTCACGTATGTCAAACTAGAGCCAATTAATAATCTTAACGAACAAACAAAAAATGGACTTGCACTCTAAGCTCCTGGCAATACCCTCCTTCAGGCTATTAGAGTCCTCTGAGCCAGAAAAACCCATGTCCTATTTTGAGGAAGAGCTAGAGAAACCTGGTCATGGGGGAGGGGTTCTGATGTTTTCATCTTTCTTCAAAACTCCATCTCATGTGTTCCTTAGAGCGAGGCTCCCTCCTGCTTGGGTCTTTTATAAATTGAATTTTATGAAATCTGGATAAAGATTGTTAGCAATCAGAAGGTAGGGATATGTTTTAGGAAGATTAAAGAGCAAGTTGAGTGATTAACTTACAAGAGAAACATAAGTATGACTTAGAACTTGTCTCTTCACAGACTTTGCTTTTAAACCTGTTTTGCCTTTAGAAGCCTGGCCCAGCATTCCTGACTTCTTCTTCTTGTTTTTTTTCTGGTCCTCACAGCTTTTTGTGAAACTGGCAACTTCAAAGACTGCAGTAGAAGACTCAGGTGAGGGGTGTGCTCCAATGGATGGGGGAAGACGGTGGTGGGGCTAAATCTGTCTGAGAAAGGTAGTTTTGTATACCTTACAATAGTGAATATATGCCTGTACCATAGGGTTAGCAAGGTATCTGAAGGAAAGAAGGGAGGGACAGAGGGAAGGAAGAGGGGTATATCAGAACCCTGGAAAGTGGGAGAAGCAAAAGAGGCAGCGGTTTCTGGCCCCCGCCTGCTTAGCTCATGCTGCCTGACAGGTGACTGAATGGCATGGGGGCATGGAGGGGTCGGGTCATGTGACAGCTGCTTTGAAATCAGGTACTCACTCTTACTTATCGGGTACAATCATCTTAAAATCCCATTTCATTCCTGATACGTCTTCTCTGCTGTGAAAGAAACAGCCACGTTGTGAGGTCTCGTCATCACTGAAATCTAAGGATTCAAACCAAGAGTTTGCAAGGGCTTCTAATTCCCAGAGTTTCCTGCAAGAGACAAACCTCTTACGACCGTGGTCCCTTAAGTCTCTAAATCCAAAACTGAAGTGACTTGCTAGTTCACTTTTCTGCCTGCCTCATTTAATTTTCCTCAAAATGGAAAGAGGTAGAGGGAAACCCTGGTGAGTTTTTTTGTTTTTTTTTTTTTGTCAGCCTTTAGGTCTCTTTCTTTGGAACATTTCTGGCTGATTGTTTGGTTTTTCTTTAGAAAGAAAGTGATGCCTGCCTTTGCTTATTTTTCACAAAGCTATGATGAGGGTGAGATGTAATTATGGCCTTCCAGCCTCCAGAGTCCCCAGGAGCCCTGTGAGCTCTCGGGAGGGGCCTGGGGGCTGGGTCTGCGAGCCCCGCTCCTCCCAGTTTCCAGACCCAGGCCCCTCCCCTCCATTGCAGACAAGCTGTACATGCTGCAAATCAACACGCTGGACAGGGTCCGGAATGAGTGGCAGAGCGAGCACATCAAGGCCTGCGAGGTATCTGGAAGCGCATGGGCGGGTCTTTCTCCCTCTACTTTTGCAGAATTGCTTGAAGGCAAATTAGAAATGTGGACTTTAAGTAGAGGATGGAAGGACTGGAATGCTTTCTTGCAAACCTTGTCTTTCTGCTTCTTGCCCATCCTGATCGTGCCATCCCATTCTGTCAATGGCTTGCTCTGTTTGGGTCGCAGTTATGAAGCAGCTGAAATCAATTAACGCTTGCTTTAGTGACGTCCAGGGCTTCCCTTGTGGCTCAGCTGGTGAAGAATCCGCTTGCAATGCGGGAGATGTGGGTTCGATCCATGGGTTGGAAAGATCCCCTGGAGAAGGGAAAGGCTACCCACTCCAGTATTCTGGCCTGGAGCATTCCATGGACTGTATAGTCTATGGGGTCACAAAGAGTCGGACACGACTGAGCTACTTTCACTTTCACTTTCTTTGTGACTTCCCACTGAAAGCTTCTCCTTTCTCTGTGACAAGGCAGTGCAGGGAGCAGCAGAGTTGGCTTTAGAGATTTTTATTCTCACACCTTTCATTTCGCCATGGCCCTCCTCATTTTCAACATGTGCCTCACAATGTCCCAGAGAAAGTAAAGACTCCACCTGGAAACTTCCTCAAGTTTCTGTCACCCTGTCTATACATTTTTCTTACCAGTGGTTCTCAAAGGGAGGTCCTGGGACCTGTACCAACATCCTTGTTAGATGCAGATCTTATTATCAGACCAATTCCAGGCCCCTGGAACCAGAAACTCTGGGCCCACAATGAGTGGGCTTTCTCGAGTCGAGGTTAACGGGGGCCATTCCCTAGTTTGCGGTGCATGGGCTTCTCTTGTTGCAGAACACAAGCTCTGGAGGGTGTGGGCTCCAGTAGTGGTGGCTTGTGGGCTCCAGAGCTCAAGCTCAGTAGTTGTGGCTGACGGGCTTAGCTGCCCTGTGGCTGGTGGGATCTTTCCAGACCAGGAACTGAATTAGCATTGCAAATTCTGCATTGCAATCTGTCCTTCGATGCAAAGCGGACCCCCAACCACTGGACCATCAGGGAAACCTGAGGGCAAAACTTTGCATTGGAGGCTCTGGCAAGCTACCCACATGCAGATTGTCCTTTAGGCAGTGGGAAATGTGAGCCACAATTCAGGTTAGAACAGTGACGGCTGGGTTCACCATCACCTCTTATGTACAAAACTGTATCCAGTCCTATTTGTGTTAGTATGTTATTAAAATCCATTTGCCGGAGTTAAGAGTGTATGAGCTTCCTCAGCAGTGGGTGGGAGTACACTAAATGAGACTATAAGCTTACAGATAATTCAAGGTTGAAATTGTTTCTTACATCATGGGCAGTCTAGACCCTTTCTCTGCATGTATGTACCTGTTTCTACAGGTGTTTGAGGCTCAAGAATGTGAACGAATAAACTTCTTTCGAAATGCACTGTGGTTACATATGAATCAGCTCTCACAACAATGCGTCACAAGTGATGAGGTGAGTCAGAGTTATCCACAGAGGATGCTCTGCATATTAGATTCGTAGAGTGGGAGGAGTCAGAGACAGTTGTTGGCTCATCCCCTGTCATTAGAGGCCCAGGTAGGTACAGTGACTGCATACACAGTGAGTATGGACCCAGAGAAACACCTAACCTGCCTGACTCCTGGCTCATTTTACCATCATGAGTCTCTCACTGAGAAATTCACATTTAGGGCAGGAGAGCAAAGAAAGGACCCAAATGCAGTTTAATTTATGGAAAACAGATGTCACAACATGAATGTGAGTCCCGGGGACTGCTCCAGTCTGGAACGGAGTCACCCCAGGACAGTAAGTACCAGGAACTAGCAGGCTGAGCCACGCCCAGGCTAATGGTCACTCCAGGGCTCAGGGTTTAATGTCAGCAGTGTTAAGGGCCATTAGTGACCCAGGTTTAACTCATGCACAGCAACTGTCCTGGGTTCCCAGGTCTCAGAAGGACCAGAATCAAATTATCACAACCTTCTTTCCTAAGAAATAGCCACTCTCACTTAGATGGGACATTCAGTTTTGAAAATAACACCCAGAAAACAGGTAGGATTGACTGAAGAACTTTTCTCCAGTTGTCTTTGCATTTGTGTGTAGGATTGGTCATGGGACTTGGTATCTATTCTCTTCATCCCATGCATTTTTTTTTTTAAGTCTTTAAGATTACTGTGCTGCTACAAAGATATTATTTTTTGTCATCTTTAAAAAAAATGTAATAGCAGATATACATCAAAGAAATCCCTCTATATGAGTCCAGGACATTGTGGTATCTTTTTTTTTTTTCTTTTCAAGACAAAATTTGGAAAATAGCCATTCATCACACCTCCCGTTTTAATACTCCATGCCACCATTTTTACGGACGTAGCTCTACCTTGATTTATCTTCTTTTTTGTTAGATGTGTGAAAAAGTCCGTAAGAGTTTAGAGATGTGCAGCATCGAGAAGGACATTGAGTACTTTGTGAATCAACGCGGAACTGGACAGACTCCACCAGGTGAATGGAGCGGTGGGCCGGGGGATGTTATTTAAGCAATACTATCAGTCTTTCGTGTCACATGTCATTGAGAATGGAAGTCATCAGCTTCTTTAATGTTTTATGTCTTGATGATTCCCTAGCACCCATCATGTATGAGAATTTCTACTGCCCCCAGAAGAATGCAGCCCCAGGAAAGGCTACAGGGCCTAACTCGGCAAGGTAATATCCAGCTTTCTTTCACATGAAGAAAAGTGCTGTTAGGGACTTCCCTGGTGGTCCGGTGGTTAAGACTCCACACTTCCACTGCAGGGAGTTCAGGCTGCAGTGAGGCCAGAAAAAGAACTTTTAATGAGCATTTGTACTTTCAGTGTTTCAGTTCTAATACAAACATGTTAGAATCGGAATGTGTCACCACTGCATTTGTTTAGAGAGGTTTCTGGACTTTTGGAAATAGCGTTTTTAGGACAAATGTTAAATGGATTGTACTGGTCATAGTTTAAGGAGAATTGTGTCATGCTTGAGTGTGATTATTATTACTTATGCACGAATCCTGTACTTTTCTATTAATAATATTTATTGATTTTTACTTATTTATTTATTACTTATTTGGTTGTACTGGGTCTTACTTGCGGCACACAGGATCTTTAGTTGCAGCATCTAGTTCCCTGACCAGGGATTGAACCCACACTCCCTGCATTGGGAACTCGGAATCTTAGCTGTTGGACCACTTGGGGAGTCCCAATCCTAGACCTTTCTTGTAGAAAGCAAGAGTTGGCAAACTCTGGCTCCCTGTGAATCAAATCCAGCCTACCTGTTTTGGTAGGGCCTACAAGTTAAGAACAGTTTTCATGTTTTTAAATGGTTGAGAAAAATTTAAAGGAAACTATTTTGTGCCATGTGAAAATTACATGAAACATGAACATCAGTGTTCATATGGAGAGTTTTGCTGTACTTATCGGTTTCCTTTCTGTCTATGGCTGCTTTCATGCTGGAGATGAGTAGCACTGAGATAGAAACGTCATGTGGCCAGCAAAGCCTAAATCATTGACTATCTGGCCCTTTAGAGAAAAAACTTGCTGCCCCTGATATAAAGGATTGTGAGGGAAAAGAAGCTTCTGTTTTACATACAGTCACCCTGAAATCTAAGCTGTTGAATTTTCAGTCCAAATTTTAAAAAGATAGGGGAGTGTTTGAGTAGGAAGGAAGCCAAGCGCAGGACTTCCCTGGTGGTCCGATGGTTAAGAATCCACCTTCCAGTCCAAGGGACGGGGGTTTTAGCCCTGATTGGGTAACTAAGATCCCACATGCCATGGGGCAACTAAGTCTGTGTGCCACGACTAGAGAAGCCTGTGTGCTGCAACAAAGACCCAGCACACCCAAACACATAAATAATAATAAATGTTTATGAGAGGGAATGCTAAGTGCTGCTCAAAGCTCTTACTAGGAATTGTTTCCTTTAACTCTCAAGGCAAAGTAGGAGCTGTTTGACTTCCTGTTTTGCACGTGAAGACTGTCCAAGGTGATCAGGAACTCTGGCCCACACAGTAGATTTCTGGGCTGCGGAGCAGAGCTCTGGGCATCCTGCTCCCTAGCATAGGGTAGTATTTGTAGCCTAGATCCAGGAGGTCAGTGCTGCAGAGCTTTGGTTTCATCTGAAGTCTTCTTAACCCTCTAGAGCAGAAACCCAGTCTGACTAGCATACAGTATGTTTGTAGAGTGAAGTAGAAAATTGGAAAAAACAGCAAGAACTTATCTGAAAGATTTTGGTTTCCATTTCTTACAGGAGAGGACCTCTACCAAATCCTAAAAGCTTACCAGGTATGCTACCAAGAAAGATCATTTGAAATCTTAGGTCAGGTTTTATTTAAGGTTGAGTAGCTAGAATTTTGAAATAAAAGGAGAGAAGGGAATAAATAGAATAAAATTTCCAAGAGAATGAACTTATTATTAGAAACTATAATACTCTTTGTCATAGTGGAATTTGGTAATTTGTGTTCTGTTTTATAGCTTATCCAAGAGAATTCAGTTACTCAAGTAACTTATACTCAAGTAACTTACACTCAAACTTATAAGGGATTTTTACTAAGAGACTAATTCAACTTAGGCCATGAAAATGACAAAACTGAGATATAGTTTCCTTTGGATGACACTGAAATATAATTTATAGAAGATGTCTAGAAACATATAACCTAATATATTTTGTGCACCGCCCACAATTGGATCTTTCCAGAATCACTCTGGTGTCTTTTTCTTTCTGAACTCCTATAATACCTCTAGGGGAACGAAATATTTAGTGCTTTTTGTTAGTCTGTATTCCCTGGGTAATTATAAGATCCTTGAAGGCAGACATTTTGTTTTCTCCTGAATTAATCACGAAATGTAACACGATACTGGGCACGTAGCCGGTTCTGAGCAAATACCTATTATTTGAATAAAAGATATACCTACCTATGTTCAAGGGAAGAGGGAGGAGACATCTTAGATTGCATTTAGCATCTTAGCAAAAATTTAGTGGTTGAAATTACATCTTGGAACTCTGTAAGAATGTAAGTTAATTTATTTCTCATAACCTTTTAAATACCACTTGATAATATGGGACTTACTTTTGTCTATTTCTGAAGATGATTTTACTGTGGGGAATGATAGCTGGGCACGGATGAAAAAGGGCAAATAAATTATAATAGAAATTTCCAGTATGTTTTCTGGCTTGTAGTTATGACTATTATTTGTAGGTTTTGTTGCCAAATGTTTTCTTCTTACAGAATAGCAGTCACTAGACTCAGAGTGGAATGGTTTGATTTGAAAAGGGCTAAGATCTTATCATGAAGAAATGTTAACTTAGTGTTGCTCTCTGTTATGCCCTTTGCAGATGACCCTGATTACTCTTTACTTGATAATAACTACAGTTTGGTCTATCAGTAACATCAGTGGTAAGAACCTTTCATCTTCACAGAATCAAGTTGCATTTAGACTAGTGACTGTAGTTTTGAAGTCTTTGAAGCTTCCCTACAATATGACTGCAAACGCCTTGCATCAGGTCTTACACTGGTGGGCATGGTGCACTTGCAGAATGGCCTCTCTGGTTCCCACAGCTGGGAGGGTACCAAGACCATTCCATACCTACTTGAATGAGGACATTCCCCCTTTATTCTTGGACTCTTTATTTGCTCTTGTTAATCTCTTTTGTGGCTATTGCACACCTATACTTAAGGCACTGCTACAAACAAATTTGAGCTTCCCAGGTGACTCAGTGGTAAAGAATCCACCTGCCAATACAGGAGACACGGGTTCAATGCCTGGGTGGGGAAGAGTCCCTGGAGAAGGGAATGGCAACCCACTCCAGTATTCTTGCCTGGGAAATCCCATGGGCAAGAGCATCATCACGCACCAGGTGATTAGTACTCTGACCTCGTTAGTAAAGCACAAAGGCTCCTGGAGCAGAACTGCTAAGCCCACAGTGGCTGCAAAGGTGATTCTTCCTGTATGGCACTCAGGTGCTGGCACTGGCACTCAACATGCCCCAAGTCAATATCAACCAGAAGGAATGTCTCTGAAGACAAAACAACATTACCAAATGAAATTCCTCGTGAACTGTAATTCTTTTAACCCAAATGGGCATATACATGTATATATGAGCAAAGAAAACCTCTGAAAGGATATCTTCCTAAACAGATAGTAGGTTTTCTTTTCATCTATCCATGTGTGTAATTAGTCTACAGTGCTAATTTATTGTTTCTTTCATTAAAAACTCTTTTAAAGAGTTGATCTTCTTGCATGTTACTGATCTTAGTGTCTTCCTGGGAGTGACAGGAGGGGTGGGTAGGATTCAGAGAGTCACAGTAGAACTGGGAAAGTCTCTCTCCCACGCTTCTCTGTTTGTTGTTGGTGAAATTCACTGTCTCTTATGAAACAAAATTGATTAGACAGAAATATTCAGCTAGTATATTATTTATGTTTACATGTAAGTCTTTAAATTGCTTAAGAAGTATGCTGCTGCTAAGTCGCTTCAGTCGTGTCCGACTCTGTGCGACCCCCATAGACAGCAGCCCACTAGGCTTCTCTGTCCTTGGGATTCTCCAGGCAAGAATACTGGAGTGGGTTGCCATTTCCTGCTTCAATCCATGAAAGTGAAAAGTGAAAGTGAAGTCGCTCAGTCGTGCCCGACTCTTAGCGACCCCATGGACTTCAGCCTACCAGGCTCCTCCATCCATGGGATTTTCCAAGCAAGAGTACTGGAGTGGGGTGCCATTGCCTTCTCCTTAAGAAGTATGTGTAGTATTTAAAGACCTTTGCTGTGAAAGATAGTGAATATTGAAGACATAAAAATCCTCATCCTCTGACTGTATATAATTTTCTGACCTACCAATTGTAGTCAGCCAGTTATCACTTTTTCATTTCATAAACCCCTCTTCCTCGTGGAAAGAGGCCCAGTGCATTTTAAAAGTAGAGTAGGAACATGGGAAATCAATGACTTGGCGTTCAAAGGTGGACCCTGCTCTCTAGAGTACCAGGCAGTAATGACTATAGGGCAGGGCACTGGCAACACCACAAATTTCTTTTTTATTTTTTACCTCCCTTTCTTCCCTCCCTCTCTTCCTTTTTCTCTCATTCCTTCCTGGCCCTCCCTCCGCTCTCTTTTCTTTCCCTCCCTCCCCTGTCTTTATTTTCCTTCCTTCCTTCTTTGCTTTCTCTTTTCTGCTTTCTTTCTTTCCTTCACCTTTTTGGATAAAGCATACATTCTACCTGCTTAATAACAGCATTTGACCCAACAACTCTAGTTCCTCAGAGCCCAAGAATTTGCCGTTTGAATGCAAGATGTCCACACCAACACGTTTACTCAAGTTAGGTCATTTTACTGGGCCTCATTAGTGTCTGCATCAGCTCAAGGAATAGGAATCCACATGTGTAATTGACCGAATTTAAGAGAATTTGAGAGAGTCTACCTTTATTAATAACTTAGTTAAATGACTTACCACAACATTTAAATAGTTTGAATAAAACTTTGGAAATGACATTTAAATAGGAAGGTTTAAGGATTTGCATTTGTTCTGCAATTGTTGATTTTAGCTGCTATTCCTGTTTTTAATCCTAACATGTTTAGATAAAAACAGATTATAACCTTTGAATTAAAAATATATATATATCAAAAATATATAATTTTATGGGGACTTCCTTGGTGATCCGGTGGTTAAGACTCACTGCAGGGGAGCATGGGCTTGATCCCTGCTTAGTGAACTAAGATCCTACATGCTGCTTGGCCAAAAAAATTCCATTTTCCACCACTTGAAAACGCATCTCTCACTATTTATTCTCCTTGACCAAGCACATTGTTCTCACTGAATAAAATCACAATGTAGGAGCAGGGTGCTGATGTGAATAGTTGATTCAAATGAAATGTCTTTGTTATTTCTTTCAGAAAACAAAGCTTTTTCTGGCTGGCATTTCTAAGGCATGGAAGGAAGCACTTAAAGCAGCAGAATCTGTAGAAATTATGTCAATCGTGAAGACTTTGAAGTGAACCCTTGCTATGATTTTTTAATATTTTTAAGTTTATGGCAGTCATTTAGTTCAACTTAATCTAGTAGAGTTCTGCAGTTTTTAAAAGTTTGTAAATTGCCCAAGACTGAAGAATTATCCTTTCCTAATCAAGTTACTAAAATTGTATGTTTTCTACTTGATTCAGGAAAGTCTTTGGATTTAAAACTTTGACTTGCGGTTTGGGGCAGGGAAGGGTGAAGAGGAGTCTGAGCCAGCAACCCGCTCAAGAAGCTCCTTTGCCTTTGAGGGCAGCGTGACTATGGAATTTCCATGGTGACACATAACTCTCAGTGGTGCAACATTCAAAATCACCTTCCTTTTTGGCTGGAAGATTTAAAGGCCATCTCATACATAGCACTTTCTCATTTTGCAGATGAGGAAATGGGGCCCAGAAGTGTGAAATCAATCTCCCTACAGTTAGGGACAGACACAGAAGTAGAGGGCAAGCTCATCTCACGTTATCGTCCTTCTAACGCTTCCTGAGGCTGTGATGCTCGTGTTGAAATTTGAGACACCAAAGTTTTTGCTGCATCTTTTCAGCTGAAGAGATTACCAGGGTTTGAATGTCAGGTTTATTTTTATATGGCTTACTATGTGTACTGAACTACAGAGCACCGTATTTAATCTAAGAAGCCATTCACTGTAAAACATCCCATTATTTATATGCCACTAAGAAAGTCAGTAGAGGAGCTGATGCTTGTGACAATGGCTAAGCCCACTGGAATTTGAGTTTCTAAAGTGTAGCGGGCAATACATCCTAGAATCAATGAAATATGGTATGTTGACTCTATCCCAGAAGAGAGTTTTAGACATACAAAACCGGTACTCAATCTTAAGTCTTCACAGAGAAGCTTTTCCTTGTTAGATCCTGGAATTTTTGAAGTGTCAATCTTACCCTCTCACAAGTATCTGAGTCTTTTTTGGTTACCCACACACAGCCCAGAGATTGTGTACCTTGGTCTAATATTCACACTGAGTAAACTGCATTTTAGTTAATGACAAGTTAAAATCACACTGGCATGGTTGTAACATTGTGGTACCACAAAGAGCAAACACTTTCCTTTTCTGCTCTGTGCATAGCTTTCCCAGAAGCATGGACAAAGTGATTGAAGGAAGGCTGATAATTTCCCCTTTTTGCATAAGGTGCTGCTGGAAGAAGCAGCTTCTTGTCATGGCCGGACGCTTGCATCAGCTGGATATCCTTTTGAGAAACTGAAGTTTGCAAAGGGCCACTGACTTCCCCAAACTGAACAGGCTCAGGAAATTTTCCTTTGAACTCAGAACATTCTGTTTTTAAGTATTTTATTTATTATTAGCAGGTCCTCAGGGATTTCAGTTTTCTCTCTATTGGTCAGTGTAACTGATGTAAAAAGTTTTAAGAATTGAAAATATTTTTATTTTATTGCTCTGCCAGTTTGATATGAAGTGAAATAAAGATTCTTGGTGGTTTGGTGTTTATTTTGCATTTTCATGTTCATTGTACCTCTCTTCCAAACTCTGTTTCACTCCTTGTCACAGTTGCTACTATTAGATCATGGAAGGACAAACTTCTAGTCAGGGAAGACAGACAGAGACTGGCACCATGCCACTTCCTACTAACCCTTCAGGAGACAGATGTAGGATCCCTTTCTTGGGGAGGTAGCTTCCCTGCCTCTGGGCTTGGCGGACTTCCACTGATGTCTCCTTCCCCACTTTTACATTTTCCTTGTTATTACAGAATTCCCTCTTAAAATTAATTGTTCAAAGTCTGGCTTCCCTCCTAGACTGTAGTATCCATGACAGCAGGGTCCCTCATCGTTTTTCTTGCTTATATCCCCAGCACCTGACACATGGTGGTAAATATGTAAGAATTAGTGGCCTAGAAGAAGCTAACGTAGCTAGAGCAATGATCAGGTGACAGAGGAGTGTCAAGGAAGCCAGTTAAATAAGTTCACATGATAAATTAGTAGGTATGGGCTATTCTGCAGACTGTCAGCACCTTAATTTGGGTTTTACCAGAAGCAGACCCTGGGATGAGGATTTGAGTGCAGGTACTTTTCAGGGGGTGATCCCAGAAAGAAGTGGGGATAGAAGTGGGGAAGTAAGATAGGAAAGAAAAGGAAACCCTGTGAGCCATGAGCTTCAGCTGCCAGGACCCTTGAGTGACTGTGGGGTCTGCACATCAGAGAGCTCACCTGAGGGGAGAGAGCTGGGGTAGTCACTCACCAACTCCCACCCGTCACAGGTAGAGCGCTGCTCCTGGGAGGCATCATTCTCTGGCATTTCTGGCCTGCCGTGAACACTGGCAGAGTGGCTTCCAGCTGCCGGAGAGTCCTCGTGTGCCTCCTGCAGTTGGAAGTTGGGCTGGTGTGTGAGGGAGTGATAGATGCTGAGAGGATGTTGCCAGAGCACTGGCAGTGCTGACCCCTGCATGGCTCAGGTCCACCTGTGTCCCGCATGCCTCCTGTCACCACTTCAAGTCTCAGCTTCCAAAAGACACGCAGACACACACACACACCAGGAAGTTTAGTACAACGAGCTTTAGTACCTGCTGCTACAGATGGTCCTGAGTCCATAATTGACATTAATCATCATCTTCCTCTACCACACTGTTAGGAATTCTGTTCCCCCAAATTCATATGTTCAAGTCTGAACCCTCGATACCTGTGTGAACATTTTGGAGATAGGGCCTTTAAAGAGGTGATTAAGTTGAAGTAAGGCCTTTGGAGTGGGGCCTCGATCCAGTCCTTATAGGAAGAAGAAGAGACATTAGGGGTGAGTTTGCACAAAGGGATGAGTGTGTGAAGAGGTAGCAAGAGGGCAGCTGTCCGTGAGCTGAAGAGAGAGCCTCAGAGGAAACCAATTCTGCTGGCAACTTCATTCTGGACTTCCAGCCTATAGAACTGTGGGAAAATTAATTTCTATTGTTTAAGCCACTCAGTCTCTGGTATTTTGCTATGGCAGCACCATCAAACGAATGCACACATAGAGTTCCCTTCACAGTTGTCTGGTCTTCTGCTTGTCCACATTGCTTGACTGGTGGGGTAACGTAGACCCTCAACCCTAAGGGGTCTTAGCCCCTGGTTAAGACTCTTGTCAGACTCTGTTGGATGAAATTGGAAGTTTATGTTTATCAGGCTTGGCAACATCAAGAGGCAACTCAGTGAAACACCCGAATTTCAGATACATTCCTCCTTGCCCACCTTTCCTTGTGGCAATCACCTTCTCCTGCTGAGTTACTCCTTTCTCTGCTTCCTGGTCTACCCCAGGACCCCAAAGGACCAGGTATCAGTGGTAGTTTAGTGGAACTCTTTTATGTTTCTTGATAGACGTATCCCGGGCCAACCACCTAGAGCCAGGTACTCTAATCCACAGAGCCTAATGTCAAAGGGATGGGAACACGTTCCCCAGGTGGACCAGTGTAAGCTATGGTGAACGAGGTCAACCTACCTCTCAGTTCCCAGGCCTGTGTTTTCTACCTATTGGAGTCAAAACATGCAGTACCATATTGTGACCATATATGAAATGGCAACCCACTCCAGTGTTCTTGCCTGGAGAATCCCATCTATGGGGTTGCACAGAGTTGGACACGACTGAAGCGACTTAGCGGCAGCAGCAGCAGCATGCACCATATAAGACCATATCTCACAAAAGAAATAAGAGCAAAAATAAGCAAAAGGGATTTAATTACATTTAGGAGCTTCTCACAGCCCAGGAAACCATAAACAAGATGAAAAGACAACTTATAGACTGGGAGAAAATGTTTGCAAATGATGCAACTGACAAGGGCTCAACTTTCAAAATACGCAAATAGATCCTACAATTCAATAGCAACAACAACAACAACAAAAACAACCCAATCAAAAAATGGGTGCAAGACCTAAATAAACATTTCTCCGAAGAAGACATGTAGATGGCCAATAGGCACATGAAATGATGCTCACCATCACTAATTATTAGAGAAGTGCAAATGAAAACAACAATGAAGCACCACATCACACCAGTTAGAATGGCCATCATTAAAAGGTCTATAAATAATCATGCTGTAGAGGGTGTGGAGGAAAGGGAGTCTTCCTATGCTGTTGGTGGGAATATAAGCTGGTGCAGTCACTATGGAAAATAATATAGTGGTGGTTTAGTTGTTAATTCATGTCTGACTCTTGTGACCCCATGGACTGTAGCCGGTCAGGCTCCTCTGTCCATGGGATTCTCTAGGCAGGAATACTGGAGTGGGTTGCCATTTCCTTCTCTACTAAACGGGGTTTAATGGCATCGACCTCACTGGGCTGTGAAGGGGCTCAAGAGAGACAAAGACACTTAAAGTTCTCGACACAAGGCTTGGTACCCAGGAAGTTTCCCACACACAGTAGGTTCACTGTGAATAATGATCAGGAACACTCCTAGGGGCCTGCAGGGTTCCCCGAGGGGAAGGAGCAGAGTGCCCACCTCCCCAGTCTGACAGAGGGCTGGAAAACACGGATGCACAGGCTCTCCTTGAGGAACACAGTATGAAGCTTCCTAAAAAGACTAAAAATATAGTTGCCATATGATCAAGGAATCCCACCCTGGGCATATACTGAGACAAAAGTATAACTTGAAAAAATACATGTACTCCTCTGTTCATAGCAGCACTATTTAAAATAGCCAGGACATGGAAATAGCCTGAATGTCCATTGACAGATGAATGGACAAAGAAGATGTGATATATATATATATATATATATATATATATATATGATGTATATATATATTATATATATTTATTATATATATATAAATATATTTATTTTTTTATATATATAAGATGAATGGACAAAGAAGATGTGATATATATATATAAATATATTTATTTATTTATTTATATAAATATATTTATTTTTTATATTAAAAAAATATATATATAAATCAGAATATTGCTCAGCCATTAAAGAGAATGTGATAATGCCATTTGCAGCAACATGGATGGATTTAGAGATTACCGTATTAAGCAAAGTAAGCCAGAAAGAGAGGAATGGAACTGGAAGAATCAACCTGCCTGACTTCAGACTATACTACAAATCATGAACTCCTTATTGCCAAATTCAGACTTAAATTGAAGAAAGTAGGGAAAACCACTAGACCATTCAGGTATGACCTAAATAAAATTCCTTATGATTATACAGTGGAAATGAGAAATAGATTTAAGGGACTAGATCTGATAGATAGAGTGCCTGATGAATTATGAAATGAGGTTCATGACATTGTACAGGAGACAGGGATCAAGACCATTCCCATAGAAAAGAAATGCAAAAAAGCAAAATGGCTCTCTGGGGAGGACTTACAAATAGCTGTAAAAAGAAGAGAAGCGAAAAGCAAAGGAGAAAAGGAAAGATATAAGCATCTGAATGCAGAGTTCCAAAGAACAGCAAGGAGACATAAGAAAGCCTTCCTCAATTTTCAATGAAAAGAAATAGAGGAAAACAGCAGAATGGGAAAGACCAGCGATCTCTTCAAGAAAATTAGAGATACCAAGGGAACATTTCATGCAAAGATGGGCTCGATAAAAGACAGAAATGGTATTGACCTAACAGAAGCAGAAGATATTAAGAAGAGGTGGCAAGAATACACAGAAGAACTGTACAAAAAAGATCTTCATGACCAAGATAATCACGATGGTGTGGTCACTGACCTAGAGCCAGACATTCTGGAATGTGAAGTCAAGTGGGCCTTAGAAAGCATCACTACGAACAAAGCTAGTGGAGGTGATGGAATTACAGTTGAGCTATTCCAAATCCTGAAAGATGATGCTCTGAAGGTGCTGCACTCAATACGCCAGCAAATTTGGAAAACTCAGCAGTGGCCACAGGACTGGAAAAGGTCAGTTTTCATTCCAATCCCAAAGAAAGGCAATGCCAAAGAATGCTCAAACTACCGCACAATTGCACTCATCTCACACGCTAGTAAAGTAATGCTCAAAATTCTCCAAGCCAGGCTTCAGCAATACATGAACCGTGAACTTCCTGATGTTCAAGCTGGTTTTAGAAAAGGCAGAGGAACCAGAGATCAAATTGCCAACATCTGCTGGATCATGGAAAAAGCAAGAGAGTTCCAGAAAAACATCAATTTCTGCTTTAATGACTATGCCAAAGCTTTTGACTGATCCAATAAACTGTGGAAAATTCTGAAAGAGATGGGAATACCAGACCACCTGATCTGCCTCTTGAGAAATTTGTATGCAGGTCAGGAAGCAACAGTTAGAACTGGACATGGAACAACAGACTGGATCCAAATAGGAAAAGGAGCACGTCAAGGCTGTATATTGTCAGCCTGTTTATTTAACTTATATGCAGAGTACATCATGAGAAACGCTGGACTGGAAGAAACACAAGCTGGAATCAAGATTTCCAGGAGAAATATCAATAACCTCAGATATGCAGATGACACCACCCTTATGGCAGAAAGTGAAGAGGAACTAAAAAGCCTCTTGATGAAGGTGAAAGAGGAGAGTGAAAAAGTTGACTTAAAGCTCAACATTCAGAAAACGAAGATCATGGCATCTGGTCCCATCACTTCATGGGAAATAGATGGGGACACAGTGGAAACAGTGTCAGACTTTATGTTTCTGGGCTCCAAAATCACTGCAGATGGTGACTGCAGCCATGAAATTAAAAGACACTTACTCCTTGGAAGGAAAGTTATGACCAACCTAGATAGCATATTCAAAAGCAGAGACATTACTTTGCCAACAAAGGTTCGTCTAGTCAAGGCCATGGTTTTCCCTGTGGTCATGTATGGATGTGAGAGTTGGACTGTGAAGAAAGCTGAGCGCCGAAGAATTGATGCTTTTGAACTGTGGTGTTGGAGAAGACTCTTGAGAGTCCCTTGGCCTGCAAGGAGATCCAACCAGTCCATTCTGAAGGAGATCAGCCCTGGGATTTCTTTGGAAGGAATGATGCTAAAGCTGAAACTCCAGTACTTTGGCCACCTCATGTGAAGAGTTGACTTATTGGAAAAGACTCTGATGCTGGGAGGGATTGGGGGCAAGAGGAGAAGGGGATGACAGAGGATGAGATGGCTGGATGGCATCACTGATTCGATGGACATGAGTCTGAGTGAACTGCGGGAGTTGGTGATGGACAGGGAGGCCTGGCGTGCTGTGAATTATGGGGTCGCAAAGAGTTGGACACGACTGAGCGACTGATCTGATCTGATGGATTGACAAACCTTTGTCAGAGTCATAAAATGTTAGTAGGCCTTCTGGCCAGAAGATGATGTAAATCACCTAAACCATTTGTATACGATAAATTTGCAGGAAAGAAACCCTGGTTTCGATAAGGATCAAAGACTGCTGACTTTGCATGATTTCACATCCCCTATTATCCTCTATGTGCAATGCTATGCTATGCTAAGTCACTTCAGTCGTGTCCGACTCTGTGTGACCCCATAGATGGCAGCCACCAGGCTCCCCCGTCCCTGGGATTCTCCAGGCAAGAACACTGGAGTGGGTTGCCATTTCCTTCTCCAATGCATGAAAGTGTAAAGTGAAAGCGAAGTCGCTCAGTCGTGTCCGACTCTATGTGCAACTTAGGGTATAAAAGCCCCTGTTGAAAATAAAGCTACGGGCCTTGCTCACCAAAGCTTGGTCTCCCCATATCATTCTTTCTTTTCACATTCTGGCTGAGTCTCCATCTGGAGCGTGGAGGTCCTCTGCGACTATTTATTGCCTGGGCTTCTAAGACCCACTCGAGAAGGTGCCTAAGGTGGGGCACCTTCCGCTCTTCAAGAGGGCGCCTGCGGCCTCCGTGGTCAGAGCTAACCTGTTGTCACAGGTTATATTGATTTTCCACGTAAACCTAGCTACTCAGCCTCTTTTCTCCACTGAATTTTCCTACTGAGCTATCCTCATTCTATTACTCTTTATATCTTTGATGAATATTTAAATAAAGCCAGTGGACTCACCGAAGCTGTCTCCCCTTCGAATTCCCTGGATCAGCCGGGGCTGGACCTTGGCAGCAGAGGAATCAGAGATCAAATTGCCAACATCCGCTGGATCATGGAAAAAGCAAGAGTTCCAGAAAAACATCTATTCCTGCTTTATTGACTATGCCAAAGCCTTTGACTGTGTGGATCACAATAAACTGTGGAAAATTCTGAAAGAGATGGGAATACCAGACCACCTGATCTGCCTCTTGAGAAACCTATATGCAGGTCAGGAAGCAATAGTTAGAACTGGACATGGAACAACAGACTGGTTCCAAATAGGAAAAGGAGTACGTCAAGGCTGTATATTGTCACCCTGCTTATTTAACTTCTATGCAGAGTACATCATGAGAAATGCTGGGCTGGAAGAAGCACAAGCTGGAATCAGGGAGAAATATTGCTGGGAGAAATATCAATAACCTCAGGTATGCAGATGACACCACCCTTATGGCTGAAAATGAAGAGAAACTAAAAAGTCTCTTGATGAAGGTGAAAGAGGAGAGTGAAAAAGTTGGCTTAAAGCTCAGCATTCAGAAAACGAAGATCATGGCATCTGGTCCCGTCACTTCATGGGAAATAGATGGGGAAACAGTGGAAACAGTGTCAGACTTTATTTTTTGGGGCTCCAAAAATCACTTCAGATGGTGAGTGCAGCCATGAAATTAAAAGACACTTACTCCTTGGAAGGAAAGTTATGACCAACCTAGATAGCATATTCAAAAGCAGAGACATTACTTTGCCAACAAAGGTTCATCTAGTCAAGGCTATGGTTTTTCCTGTGGTCATGTATGGATGTGAGAGTTGGACTGTGAAGAAGGCTGAGCACCGAAGAATTGATGCTTTTGAACTGTGGTGTTGGAGAAGACTCTTGAGAGTCCCTTGGCCTGCAAGGCAATCCAACCAGTCCATTCTAAAGGAGATCAGTCCTGGGTGTTCTTTGGAAGGACTGATGCTAAAGCTGAAACTCCAGTACTTTGGCCACCTCATGCGAAGAGTTGACTCATTGGAAAAGACTCTGATGCTGGGAGAGATTGGGGGCAAGAGGAGAAGGGGATGACAGAGGATGAGATGGCTGGATGGCATCACCGACTCGATGGATGTGAGTTTGAGTGAACTCCGGGAGATGGTGATGGACAGGGAAGCCTGGTGTGCTGTGAATTATGGGGTCGCAAAGAATCAGACATGACTCAGCGACTGAACTGAACTGAATGAAAAATGATTTGATAAACATGGCCCAAGGTGATGTTATGTCGAATTTCATAATGATACTCAGATATTGTTAGCCCCTGGATGGTGTTACTGGCCAAGATACTGCTGACAAAAAAAAAAAAAAAAAGATAATCTCTTCTTAGAATCAATCCCACTAGAGATGAATTTCTAGACTGTTCATCAAGGTCTGGATTTTAAATCCAGAGACTAGATCCAATGATTTACACAAGGGTTGAGCCCAGATAACACCCCAGTAAAATAGGTAGTGAAAAAAGGAAGAAACGAAGAGAATAAAGAGTGTGTTATCAAGCCAGAGGCCATAATGCAAGTGAGTTGAACCCCACTGGGGATTCTAGGAAACAGCACAGAACACATATCTCGGAGTTACTCTACCCAAGGGGTAAGGGAACTGGGTATTTCTATTAGTTTGCTACAACTGCTGTCATGAAATGCCATAAACTGAGTGGCTCAGATAACAAAAATGTATTGTGGAGGCCAGCTGTGGAGGCTGGAGGCAGGAATCAAGGTGTCGGCCCAGCTGGTTCATTCTGAGGGCTGTGAAGGAAGGAGGTGTTCTAGGTCTCTCTCCTTGTCTTGTAGCTGTGAGTCTCTGTGTCTAAATGCCCCCATTTTATAAGGACACCAGTTATATTGGGTGAGGGCCCACCCTTATGGCCTCATTTTAACTTTGTAACCTCTGTAAAGATTGTATCTTCAAATAAGGTCACAATCTGAATTACCAGAGGTTAGGATTTCAATCCTCCCCCGGTAATCCTAGGTAATTGATGCAAAAGCTAGGTAATTGATGAACTATGGTGTTGGAGAAGACTCTTGAGAGTCCCTTGGACTAAAAGGAGATTCAACCTGTCCATCCTAAAGGAAATCGGTCCTCAATGTTCATTGGAAGGACTGATGCTGGAGCTGAAGCTCCAATACTTTGGCCACCTGATGTGACGAACTGACTCATTGGAAAAGACTTTGATGCTGGGAAAGATTGAAGGCGGGAGGAGAAGGAGACAACAGAGGATGAGATAGTTGGATGGTATCAATGACTCAATGGACATGAGTTTGAGCAAGCTCTTGGAGTTGGTTATAGACAGGGAAGCCTGGCTTGCTGCAGTCCATGGGGTTGCAAAGAATCGGACATGACTGAACTGAACTGAACTGAACTGAGGATTTCAACATATGAATTTTTGAGGATATAATTCAATCCTTAACTGTATTTATATGAGAATTTATATATATGTCCTTGGTCAAGGGTTCCCTTTGGTTTAGGAAAATGTGTTATTTCTCTGGTACTTAAAGCCTGTCATACGTGTGGCTGAAGGGATGTTTGAGGCAAAGAGGTGATAAGAGTTGGAATTTGGGTCTGCATACTCAGACACGTTAAGTGCCAAGGGAATTGGAGTGGGACACCTGGAGTGTCTGATACTTTATCAGATCAGATCAGATCAGTTGCTCAGTCATGTCTGACTCTTTGCAACCCCATGAATCGCAGCATGCCAGGCTTCCCTGTCCATCACCAACTCCCGGAGTTCACCCAGACTCACGTCCATCGAGTCAGTGATGCCATCCAGCCATCTCATCCTCTGTCCTCCCCTTCTCCTCCTGCCCCCCAATTCCTCTCAGCATCAGAGTCTTTCCCAATGAGTCAACTCTTCGCATGAGGTGGCCAAAGTACTGGAGTTTCAGCTTTAGCATCATTCCTTCCAAAGAAATCCCAGGGCTGATCTCTTTCAGAATGGACTGGTTGGATCGCCTTGCAGTCCAAGGGACTCTCAAGAGTCTTCTCCAACACCACAGTTCAAAAGCATCAATTCTTTGGCGCTCAGCCTTCTTCACAGTCCAACTCTCACATCCATACATGACCACAGGAAAAACCATAGCCTTGACTAGATGGACCTTTGTTGGCAAAGTAATGTCTCTGCTTTTGAATATGCTATCTAGGTTGGTCATAACTTTCCTTCCAAGGAGTAAGTGTCTTTTAATTTCATGGCTGCAGTCACCATCTGCAGTGATTTTGGAGCCCAGAAAAATAAAGTCTGACACTGGTTCCAGTTTCCCCATCTATTTCCCATGAAGTGATGGGACTGGATGCCATGATCTTCGTTTTCTGAATGTTGAGCTTTAAGCCAACTTTTTCACTCTCCACTTTCACTTTCATCAAGAGGCTTTTTAGTTCCTCTTCACTTTCTGCCATAAGGGTGGTGTCATCTGCATATCTGAGGTTATTGATATTTTTCCCGGCAATCTTGATTCCAGCTTGTGTTTCTTCCAGTCCAGCGTTTCTCATGATGTACTCTGCATATAAGTTAAATAAGCAGGGTGACAATATACAGCCTTGACGTACTCCTTTTCCTATTTGGAACCAGTCTGTTGTTCCATGTCCAGTTCTAACTGTTGCTTCCTGACCTGCATACAAATTTCTCAAGAGGCAGATCAGGTGGTCTGGTATTCCCATCTCTTTCAGAATTTTCCACAGTTTATTGTGATCCATACAGTCAAAAGCTTTGGCATAGTCATTAAAGCAGAAATAGATGTTTTTCTGGAACTCTCTTGCTTTTTCCATGATCCAGCAGATGTTGGCAATTTGATCTCTGGTTCCTCTGCCTTTTCTAAAACCAGCTTGAACATCAGGAAGTTCACGGTTCACATATTGCTGATACTTTATAGGTGCACATAATTGTTTCTATGACTTATTTAACCTGTTCTTAGTCGGGAAGATTATGAGAGGTTGTGTGCTAAGTTGCTTCAGTCGTGTCCAACTCTTTGCAATTCCATGGACTGTAGCCCGTCAGGCTCCCCTGTCCATGAGATTCTCCAGGCAAGAATACTAGAGTGGCTTGCCATGCTCTTCTCCAGGATGTCTTCTTGACCTAGGGATCGAACCTGTGTCTCTTAGGTCTCCTTCACTGGTAGTCGAGTTGTTTACCAGTAGCGCCACCTGGGAAGCCCTATGAGAGGGTAAAAAGAAGAATAAAAGATAAGTTTTGTATTTTCCTTCCTGTGGAAGCAAAAATCTGTTCACAGAAAAGACCTCATCTATACAAGAGTCTTTTTAAAATATGTGGGCGGATATTTTTGGTACTTATTTGAACTGCCAGCTTATTGTCTCAAAAAACTGAAACAATTTAGCAGTGACATGATTTCTTTATAACTAAAAATGCATTTAGTGATCATGAATGATGAAATAATGCCATGTACAGAGTGACACACAGGAAGTAATTGTTTTTAAAAGAATGACTTCTCTGAAACTGTGTCGGACGAGGGTTCACCGACAGATGATCACCACCAGATGGTAAAGAGACTCTGAAATCTAATTTTGTGAGGGATTTTTTTTTTTTTTTTTTTGTCCTCTGAGGCATTTTATTTGTATGCATTACTTTCCTAGAAAAAAAAAATCCAAAGATTTTCTCTCCTGTGTGTTTTCTTCTTGCTTCTTCATGGTCCATGGTGCCAGGTGAGGATGTCAGTACAATGAAGTCAAACTGACAAGATGTGAGCTGACGTTTTTCTAGATCTTTGAGTTGCACATTAAATCTGGGGCTGATCACGTCACACTTATTTAGCCTGCATGTCAGGTTAACAACAATTTTTCCAACCCTGTGATCATCAATGATTTCAAATTCGCCAATATAAATATACTTCATCACTACATTTGGAAACCTCATGATGACTTTGGAGCATGGCCTAACAAGCACTTGCCATTTGCCTCTCTTTTCAGCATTGTTGATGCTCTTGAGAGCATCAACCAGGATGTTCATGCGCATCATTATGGTGGCACGGAAAGAATGGAGGAAAGAGCCAATTTTGTAAGGGATTTTTAAGAAAGATTTAGCCAAGGGTTTTCCATGAATTCAGAACCTTTCACTTAACCCCGTTACTGCAAAAAAAAAAAAAAACTGTTCTAGATGCTGGCTGACTTAGGAATTGTGGTCGTGTTAAGTTTTGAAATACCTTAATATACATAAATTATACTCTTTACAATCCATAGAGTTGCAAAGAGTTAGGACCGAAGCAACTTAGCATGCATGCATGTCTTCTTTGGAAAAATGTCTGTTTAGATCTTTGGCCCATTTTTTTTTATTGTTCTTTTTTTAAACTTTTTATTCTGTATTGGGGTATAGATGATTAACAATGTTGTGGTAGTTTCACGTGAACAGCGAAGGGACTCAGGCATACATATACATATATCCATTCTTGCGTGTGTCAACTACAAATTGGCACTTACCAAGAGCATTGCCAAGAACTGAACAAGGCATTTGCCATCTGCCTCTGCAGAGATTGAACCCTGTGCTGCTGCAGCTGTTGACCTTCAACACCCTCTGAGGGAGTTCAGGGTGGAGTGAGGCACTCTGTGCTCCAGGAAATCTGGTGGGACAGGCCTTTAGATAGTTGAAGGTTTTTAGGAACAAATTTTATGCTTTCAGTCTTTGCATCTCCTTCCTCATATCTAGAAAAGCACTAAATCCTTTCACGGTGACATCAGATCCTCAAGACTAACAGAAAACCTTTTGTAAAATGAGTTTTTAATGGTATTGAATTCTGCCTTCACCAAAACCTAACATACTGACATTCCTCCCACTACCTCTTTGGAGCAGTCTCTCAGAGCTATCTGAGATGCTGCCTCCTGGGCTGAAGTCCTCATTTTGCCCATATAATACCACAGTAATCCAAGTCTATGCCCCAACCACTAATGCTGAAGAAGCTGAAGTTGAATGGTTCTCTGAATGGTCCTACAAGACCTTCCAGAACTAACACCAAAATAAGATGTCCTTTTCATCATAAGGGACTGGAATGCAAAGGTAGGAAGTCAAAAGATAGTGTCAACTACAAATTGGCACTTACCAAGAGCATTGCCAATGACTGAACAACAAAGGCGTTTGCCATCTGCCTCTATGGGGACTGAACTCCATGCTGCTATTGCTTTGGCCTTCAACAAACCCTGAGGGGTCAGGGTGGAGTGAGGCACTCTGTGCTCCAGGGAATCTGGTGGGACAGGTCTTTGCCCAGGGACAGTTGGATGTTTTTACAAACAGTTTTATGATCTCAATCCTTGAAACTCCTCATATCTAGAGAAGCCCTAAAATCTCTTCATGGTGATATCAGATCCTCATGAAAGTGAAATTCTGACTCTTTGCAATTCCAACAGTCCATGGAATTCTCCAGGCCAGAATACTGGAGTGGGTAGATGTTCCCTTCTCCAGGAGGTCTTCCCAACCCAGGGATCGAACCCAGATCTCCCTCATTGCAGGTGGATTCTTACCAGCTGAGCCACAGGGAAGCCCTCATACCCTCATGACTAACAAAAAAATGTATTGTAAAATGAGTGCTTAATGGTATTGAACTCCCCCTTCACCAAAACCTTATATGTTGACCTTCCCCCACTGCCGCTCTGGAGCAATCTCTTGGAGCTATCTGGGGTGCTGCCTCCTGGACTGCAGTCCTCATTTTGCCCCAAATAAAACTTAACTCACAACTCTCAAGTTGTGCATCTTTTTTAGGTGACACCTGTAATAATGCAAGTTTGGCCTTGGAGTAGAAAATGAAGCAGGGCAAAAGCTAAAAGTTTTTCCAAGAGAACACACTAGTCATAGCAAACATCTTCTTCCAACAACACAAGTGTTGACTCTACACATGGACATCACCAGATGATCAATACTAAAATCAGACAGATTATGTTATTTGCAGCCAAAGATGGAGAAGATCTGTACAATCAGCAAAAAAAGACCTGGAACTGACTGTGGCTCAGATCATGAGCTTCTTATCGCAAAGTTCAGACTTATATTGAATAAAGTAGGGAAAGCCACTAGGCCTTTCAAGTATGACATAAATCAAATCCTTAATGGTTACACAGTGGAGGTGACAAATAGATCCAAGGGATTATATCTAGTAGACAGAGGGCCTGAAGAACTATGGACAGAGGTTTATAACATTGTACAGGAGGTGGTGAACAAAACTATACTAACGAAAAAGAAATGCAAGAAGGCAAAGTGGTTGTCTGAGGAGGCCTTACAAATAGCTGAGAAAAGAAGTGAAAGTCAAAGGAGAGGGAAAGATATACCCATCTGAATGCAGAGTTACAGAGAATAGCAAGGAGAGATAAAAAAGCCTTCTTAAGTAAACAATGCAAAAACATAGAAGAAAATGATAGAATAGGAAAGACTAGTGATCTCTTCAAGAAAATTGGAGATACCAAGGGAATATTTCATGCAAAGATGGTAACAACAAAGGACAGAAATGGCAAGGACCTAACAGAAGCAGAAAAGATTAAGAAGAGGTGGCAAGAATACACAAAAGAACTATGTAAAAATGGTCTCAATGACCCAAATAACCACGATGGTGTGATCACTCACCTAGAGCCAGACATCCTCAGGTATGAAGTCAGTTGGGCCTTAGGAAGCATTACTATGAACAAAACTAGTGGAGGTGAAGGAATTCCAGCTGAGTTATTTCTAATCCTAAAAGATGCTGCTGCTAATGTGCTACACTGACTATGCCAGCAAATTTGAAAAACAGCAGTGGCCACAAAACTGGAAAAGGTCAGTTTTCATCCCAATCCCAAAGAAAGACAACACCAAAGAATGTTCAAACTACTGTACAATTGTCCTCACTTCACATGCTAGCAAGGTAATGCTCAAAATGCTTCAAGCTAGATTTCAACAGTACGTGAACTGAGAACTTCCAGATATTCAAGCTGGGTTTAGAAAAGGCACAGGAACCAGAGATCAAATCGCCAACATCTATTGGATCATAGAGAAAACAATGGAATTGACTACGCTAAAGCCTTTGGAGAAGGATATGGCAATCCACTTCAGTTTTCTTGCCTGGAGAATTCCATGGACAGAGAAACCCAGCAGGCTACAGTCCGTGAGGTTGCAAAGAGTTGGACATGATTGAGCAACTAACACACAAAGCCTTTAACTGTGTGGATCACTGCCAACCATGGAAAATTCTTAGAGCAATGGGAACACTAGACCATCTAACCTGTCTCCTGAGAAACTTGTAAGCAGGTTAGAACCATACATGGAACAATAGACTGGTTCAAAATTGGGAAATGAGTACATCATGGCTGTATATTGTCACCCTGCTTATTTAACTTATATGCAGAGTACATCATGAGAAATGCTGGGCTGGATGAATAACAAGCTGGAATCAAGATTGTCAGGAGAAATATCAACAGCCTCAAATATGCATATGATATCACTCTAATGGCAGAAAGTGAAGAGGAACTAAAGAGCCTCTTGGTAAGCATGAAAGAGGAGCGTGGAAAAGCTGGCTTAAAACTCAACATTCAAAAAACTAAGATCATGGCATATGGTCCCATCACTTCATGGCAAATAGATGGGGAAACAATGGAAATAGTGACAGACTTTATTTTCTTGGGCTCCCAAATCACTGCAGATGGTGACTGCAGTCATGAAATTAAAAGATGCTTACTCCTTGGAAGAAAAACTATCACAAACTAGACGGCATATTAAAAAGCAGAGACATCACTTTGGCAACTAAGGTATGTTTAGTCAAAGCTATGGTTTTTCCAGTGGTCATGTATGGATGTGAGAGTTGGACTATAAAGAAAGCTGAGTGTCAAAGAACTGATAATTTTGAACTGTGGTGTTGAAAAAGACTCTTGAGAGTCCCTTGGACTGCAAGAAGATCCAACCAGTCCATCCAAAAGGAGATTAGTCCTGGGTATTCATTGGAAAGACTGATGTTGAAGCTGAAACTCCAATATTTTGGTCACCTGATGCGAAGAGCTGACTCACTGGAAAATACCCTGATGCTGGGAAAGATTGAGGGCAGGAGGAGAAGGGGATGACAGAGGATGAAATGGTTGGATGGCATCACTGACTCTATGGACATGGGTTTGGGTGAACTCCGGGAGTTGGTGATGGACAGGGAGGCCTGGTGTGCTGCAGTTCCTGGGGTTGTAAAGAGTCAGACATGACTGAGTGACTGAACTGAACTGATGGGACCAGAGGCCATGATCTTAGTTTTCTGAATGTTGAGTTTTAAGCCAAGTTTTTCACTCTCCAATTTCACTTTCATCAAGAGGCTCTTTAGTTCTTCGCTTTCTGCCATAAGGGTGGTACCATCTGCATATCTGAGGTTATTGATATTTCTCCCAGAAATCTTGATTCCAGCTTGTGCTTCATCCAGTCCAGCATGTCTCATGATGTACTCTGCATATAAGTTAAATAAGCAGGGTGACAATATACAACCTTGATGTACTCCTTTCCCAATTTGGAACCACTCTGTTGTTCCATGTCCAATTCTAACTGTTGCTTCTTGATCTGCATACAGAAATGGGCAAGGGGGTCAATTTTATGGTTATAGATGGAAACAAATTTTTAGTGGTGAGCTCACTGTAGGATATCCAGAAGTTGAAATATAATGTTGTACACATGAAACTTGTATAACATCATAAACCAATGTCACTTCAATAAAAAGTAAATTTAAAAATTTAAAAGAATGTATCTTTGGGACTTGCCTGGTGGACCAGTGGCTAAGACTGTGATCCCAATGCATGGGGCCAGGGTTTGATCTCTGCTCAGGGAACTAGATCCCACAAGCTGCAACAAAGAGTTCCCATGCCACAACTAAAGATCTTGCCTGCTGCAACTGAAATTTGACATAGCCAAATAGATAAATATATTTTTAAATTTACTTTTTCTTAAATCTTCAAGTCATCTATATAAATCTAAACTTTCTATTTATAAATCTAATAAATTTGAATAGCCACTTTCAAGGGGGAACTTTAACATTTGGTCAACTCAGATTCAATAGACCAAACTTTCTTAAACAACTGATCTCATTTATGACTTAAATTCCTTCAAACGTTTTAAACTACAGTATTAAATGTAATATATTTAAATTTCTTCTTTTGTCCAAACTGAACAACAAACCTAACAACTTGTACTATTTATTAATATATTATTAATAATTACTGTAAATACTAAGGTCTAACAATTTCAGTTTATAAAGTATTCCTCCTTTTCCCTATTGGCTGTGATCTTCATTTATTTATTTCCCATAGGCTATGATTATTTATTTATAACTTATCTGTCCATTGTGTCTACACCCCAACTATGCTGTAAATCATGGAAAGTAGAGGTGGAACCAGTTCTGTTTTGCTAAGCACTGACTGACATATGAAGAACTTTGAAGTTCAAAAAGAATTTGAATTGGTAGAGGCCAGAGAGAGTATTCCAGATTGGAAAAAGTACCAGCAAAAGTTAAAGACAGTAATGGTGGTATAAGGATTTTGTTCATATGTGCCAAGTCTTGCTCATGATAGTCTTTATGCACTTACAGGCACATACACGCTGAGGCAGGAGATGAATGGGCCCCAGGCTAGGCATTTACAACTGATCTCCTGTTTACATTTCTTGGGGGAAGAAAAAGATGGGCATCAGGTCAGACACTACAACTAGCCTCCTGTTTGCATTCCCTGAAACAGGATATGTGGGTTCCAGGTCACATATTTACAAAGATCCTCCAGGAGTTTTCTCTCCAAAATGGGAGTAACAACTGAAACAGAGTAAAGAGCCAGGCCTCGTCTCCTGTGGACACCTTAAGACAACAGTCATGGCGGGAACAGAGAAGGGCTAAACCTTGTCAAGTAAAGGATTCAGATCAGATCAGATCAGTCACTCAGTCGTGTCCCACTCTTTGCGACCCCATGAATCGCAGCACGCCAGGCCTCCCTATCCATCACCAACTCCCAGTTCACTCAGACTCACGTACATCGAGTCAGTGATGCCATCCAGCCATCTCATCCTCTGTGGTCCCCTTCTCCTCCTGCTCCCAATCCCTCCCAGCATCAGCGTCTTTTCCAATGAGTCAACTCTTCACATGAGGTGGCCAAAGTACTGGAGTTTCAGCTTTAGCATCATTCCTTCCAAAGAAATCCCAGGGCTGATCTCCTTGAGAATGGACTGGTTGGATCGCCTTGCAGTCCAAGGGACTCTCAAGAATCTTCTCCAACACCACAGTTCAAAAGCATCAATTCTTCGGCGCTCAGCCTTCTTCACAGTCCAACTCTCACATCCATACATGACCACAGGAAAAACCATAGCCTTGACTAGACGAACCTTTGTTGGCAAAGTAATGTCTCTGCTTTTGAATATGCTATCTAGGTTGGTCATAACTTTCCTTCCAAGGAGTAAGCGTCTTTTAATTTCATGGCTGCAGTCACCATCTGCAGTGATTTTGGAGCCCAGAAACATAAAGTCTGACACTGTTTCCACTGTTTCCCCATCTATTTCCCATGAAGTGACGGGACCGGATGCCATGATCTTCGTTTTCTGAATGTTGAGCTTTAAGCCAACTTTTTCACTCTCCACTTTCACTTTCATCAAGAGGCTTTTTAGTTCCTCTTCACTTTCTGCCATAAGGGTGGTGTCATCTGCATATCTGAGGTTATTGATATTTCTCCCAGCAATCTTGATTCCAGCTTGTGTTTCTTCCAGTCCAGCGTTTCTCATGATGTACTCTGCATATAAGTTAAATAAACAGGGTGACAGTATACAGCCTTGACGTACTCCTTTTCCTATTTGGAACCAGTCTGTTGTTCCATGTCCAGTTCTAACTGTTGCTTCCTGACCTGCATACAAATTTCTCAAGAGGCAGATCAGGTGGTCTGGTATTCCCATCTCTTTCAGAATTTTCCACAGTTTATTGTGATCCACACAGTCAAAGGCTTTGGCATAGTCAATAAAGCAGAAATTGATGTTTTTCTGGAACTCTCTTGCTTTTTCCATGATCCAGCAGATGTTGGCAATTTGATCTCTGGTTCTTCTGCCTTTTCTAAAACCAGCTTGAACATCAGGAAGTTCACGGTTCATGTATTGCTGAAGCCTGGCTTGGAGAATTTTGAGCATTACTTTACTAGCGTGTGAGATGAGTGCAATTGTGCAGTAGTTTGAGCATTCTTTGGCATTGCCTTTCTTTGGGATTGGAATGAAAACTGACCTTTTCCAGTCCTGTGGCCACTGCTGAGTTTTCCAAATGTGCTGGCATATTGAGTGCAGCACTTTCACAGCATCATCTTTCAGGATTTGGAATAGCTCAACTGGAATTGCATCACCTCCACTAGCTTTGTTTGTAGTGATAATAATAGTTTAGCCATAAAACAAAGTCAAGTTCCTTCAGTTCCTCCTTACAGGCTATAGATAGTATCCTAAGTCATATCTTTGTTTTACAGACCCTAAAAAACCCCACCAGAATGAAGACATTGACTGCATGCTGATCACCAGCATGTAGACTCCAGACCAGTTGTAACCAGAAAACTACAAATAAAACTCCCAAAACATCACCTGTTACCTCACCATCAAGCAAACAGAGAATTGAGCGTGAACTGATCGCGTGCCCTCACTCTGTCTTAAAAAAGCCTCCGCTAAAAGTCATTGGGGATTTGGGGTCTCTTTGCTTGTTTCCCTTATTTGACCCTACAACAAACACCGTACTTCTCTTCACCATAACCAGGGGTCAGTAGGTTGGTTTTGCTATGTGTTGGGTGAGCAGACTCAAGTTTGGTTCAGTAACATGAGCAGCTGGATAACTGCTTTGTTGTTTTTGAAGATTGGGGATCAAAATACATGAAATTGTGTTACTGGAAAACTGGATTCACCTCTTGCTGGGTGTTGAGCCAAAAGTCACTAAGCCAGAGGTCCAGAGGCAGAATTTATCACTTGCAGCAAGTAAGGAGAACACTAGGGAATTTTCCCAACGCAGTGTCTCTCCTATCAGCAAAATTGGGGAAATTTTAAGCTAAGGGTATGTGTATATTCATTCAGCTTGAACTGGGGCAAATGTCACCATATTCCCAAGCTTTAGGTGGCTGCAGTCACAAGGATCAGAAAAGATCAACACATCATCACTTAGATTCCCGCTGATCTAGTGGTTGAGTGCTGGGGCTTGAGTAGGGGGAGTGGGAGGGTGTCTAAATTCTGCAAAACAGCTGAACAAAGTGCCTACCCTTTGAAACAGAACTGGAAGTCTTTACAACTGATTTGTTATCTTTGCTATTGTTACTTTTCTAGTCTGGTAATACTCCTCTGTTCTTTTGTTCCCTTAAGATTATCATTACTGAGACTCATTCAAAGGGAAGCATTGTGGCCAGGCTTACATTACAAAATGGATTAGGTCTAAAAGGACTTCTCTAAAAAACATGAATAAAGTATAATGCTGATTAAGTTGCCCCTAACAGATTAAGTTCAGGGAAGCCTAAAATGAAGCAGATAGAAAAGTTAGAAAAATAAAATGGTTCCTCTTATGTCAAATAAGCCATGCCTGGTTTTCTTTATCTGGGGATTCCCCCCAACCCCAACCTATCTGCTTACAACTGTATTTTATATGTTGTTAGGTCATAAACAAGGCACTGTAAAGACTCCATCTCTGGAGTCCTTTCCATTTCTCATGCCATATTCTTGGATAGTTTCCCTTGCCACCCACATCTCAACTATTTTATACCACCACCAGACAGAACAGCTCACATTCATTTCATTTATCAAATAATCAATATTCATTGAGCCTACCATGTACAGGCTACTGTTCTAGAAGCCCTTGGGATGCCTTAGGGAACAAAACAAAGACCCCTGATTTTAAGGATCTTACATTCTAGCCAGGTTGACAGACACAAACAAAAGCAAATTAAAATAGCATTTTAACAGGTACTAAGCACTTTGGAAGAAAATAAATTGTAGAACTGGGAAAGGGAGAAGGAGCCAAGTTTTCCCATCTGGAATTTTTAAATGAAGGTGTGTAAAACCCATACGAAAAACACTTCTATGGGTCTTGTCTTTTTGCCTTCTCGTCTGCCCTCTTTGGTGCAGCTGTCTCTTTGCTGCCTGGGATCTGGAGAGTAATGATAATAACTACCATTTACAATTGGTCCATAAAGAAGGCTGAGCGCTGAAGAATTGAGGCTTTCAAGTTGTGGTGCTGGAGAAGATTCTTGAGAGTCCCTTGGACTGCAAGGAGATCAAACCAGTCAGTCCTAAAGGAAATCAACCCTGAATATTCGTTGGAAGGACTGCTGCTGAAGCTCCAAATACTTTGGCCACCTGATGGGAAAAGCCGACTCATTGGAAAAGACCATGATGCTGGGAAAGACTGAAGGCAAAACGAGAAGGGGATAATGGACGATGAGATGGTTAGATAGCATCACCGACTCAATAGACATGAATTTGAGCAAACACGGGGAGACAGTGGAGCACAGATGAGCCTGGCATGCTACAGTCCATGGGGTCACAAAGAGCTAGAAATGACTTAGCAACGCAACAACCAGCACCATTTACAGATATGCAGGCGTATACCAGGCACCTTAACGATCAGTCCATTTAATCTTCTTTACACTGGTAGAGGCAAGTATCATCTTTCTCCTTCACATAAGAGGAAACTGAAACGCCCACCTGGAAGGGCATCAAAGTTCTTGAGCACAAAGCATAGATTTAGGCTGATTGGTCCTAGTTATCTAAAGGTCAAAAGAAGGCTAACAAGCACTGTCCCCAGGCTCCTTTAGGCCAACGTGGGTGAGGTGTGCAAGCACTCCGGGGATCCAGACCCAGTGCAGCTTAGTGGAGGTTCCGGCGATAAGGACGCGATCCCACTCGGGAGAGTAAGCCGGTCACCCAGGACAATCCAAACGCAAGTGGGGCGGAGCCAGGCGGCCCTGCACGCGGGTTAGGGGGTGGGGCCTGAATGAAAGGGGGCGTGGCCATAATCCTCCTGTGAAAAGGCCTCCCGAAGTGGTTTGTCCTAAGTTGCGGCCCGTAGAGGCTCCGAGTTGCCGCCCCTCTCCGGGAGTGGTGGAGATTCGATCATGTGACAGTTGGAGGCCGGAAGTCGGCAGGTTGTGGAACGCGCAGGGTTTTGACAAAAACAAGCAGCGACTGAGCCATTGCAGGGTCTATGGCAGAGGCAGTGAGGCCCCCACGCCGGGCCAAGGCCAAGGGCAGCCGGACTAAAACCAAGGTGAGGGGAACTCGCCCATCCCACTCTGCCCAGCCCCTGGAAGTTGCGTGCTGTCTCCTTTTCCTCTCTTCGGCCTCTCCAGCCAACTCTGCCCGTCCCCTGAGCCCCTCTCAGCCTCTGCTCCCACCTTCCCATATTTGATCCCTCTGCCCATTGACACCAGACCTGTTCCTCTGTTCCTTCTTCACGTCCTCCTGCCAGACTTTGCCAGGAGCCTATTTTTTTCTTTTTCCTCCTGTGATCTCTCTAGGTGCTTGGTTTTCTGCTGCGTTCTTGACTTCCCGCATCTAGGTCTGGATTTCGGTTGGGGAGCAAATTTTGTCTTCCTAGGCTCAGCTTTGATTGACTTTCACCTTTTTAACTTGTGAATATTTTGAGCCTCTCTCCGCATTAAGAGAAAAGGGACCGCTCTTCCACGAATGTATCCTCCGGTAGAACTTTACAGTGGGAGACAGAAAGTAGACTGTAGTGATGTGGCTTTTCAGTTTAAAAATGCAAGATGACCGTGGCGCTGCTGCTGTTGATTTCTCATTATCCTGGCTGTTTGTGATGGGGCGTGAATGACCAGAAGTGAAATCAGAAAGGGATTCACACAACAGGGACGGGTTTGAATTCTCTGGGTTTCCTGGATTATGCTAACGTGTGGTATTAGTGTGGTTTTAAAGTTGATCTTTCTTGTTTTTAGGTGCAGTCTGGTTTTTCATTTTGTTCCCATATGTTTTCTGAAATGACGATTGTTTTACAGTGAACAGAATAAATGCTGTGCGAGAATAGCTTGGACATAGATAATTTTGGCTTACCTGAAACTGAATTTATATTAAGGAAATAATGAGAATAGTATTAAAGCGACAGGATATTGCCTTTTCTACAAGTAGGTGATGTCTACAAGTGCAGGTGTGACTTAAAAATAATACCAAAATAAGAATTTCTTATGAGAACAAGATTTTAACAGGACATTGGTGTTCAGACATACTGTATTTAATAAGCTGTAAATGATTTTATGCACATCAGTGATCTCATGTCTGTGAGGAGTTATTCTTTGGGGAGAAAGCCATTTTGCTACCTAATTCCAGAAAAATTTTTAAGAGAAATAATTTTGCATTGTACCGAGCTATCTAAATGGACGAGAAAGTAAAAGGCCATTCGTCAGCCATTGAGCATACAGTCCCTGAACCTAGAATACAGTATCAATCTACAAGGAGCTGAATCTTAATTCTCAATCTATAGTTAGTTTTTTTCAGAATGACTGGTGAAACTAAAGCCTAGATAACTTAAGTGATAAACTGTAAGTCATACAGTTAGTAAGAGGACTCAAGGTAAAACCAGAAATCTTAAATCTCAATCCAGTAGCTTAGTAATTGTTATACATATCTTTATGTATCTGTGAAAGTCGCTCAGTTGTGTCTGACTCTTTGCGACCCCATGGACTTGTAGCCTGCCAGGCTCCTCTGTCCATGGAATTCTCCAGGCAGGATACTGGAGTGGGTAGCCATTCCCTTCTCCTGGGGATCTTCCCAACCCAGGGATCGAACCCAGGTCTCCCACATGGCAGGCAGATTCTTTACTGTCTGAATCATCAGGGAAGCCCATATATATCTATAGATACAATGTTATAAATACTTAAAAAATACTTATTAAGAGAATTCTCTGTCAACTTCTTTGTTTAGAACAGGGTTTCTAAAATAAAAATTAAAAACCAAACTTTTAAATCCATCATGAAAAGTCATTTGCTCATTTTATATTGGCATATTGTGGGCAACTTCCCTATAGAAGTTGGGCTTCCCTTGTGGCTCAGCTGGTAAAGAATCTGTGCAATGCGGGAGCTCTGGGTTTGATCCCTGGATTGGGAAGATCCCCTGGAGAAGGGAAAGGCCACCCACTCCAGTATTCTGACCTAGAGAATTCTGTAGACGGTCTGGGGTTGCAAAGGGTCAGACACAACTGAGCAACTTTCACTTCACTTCTCTATAGAAGAATAAATTTATTTTATTATCTTTTAATGTTTATAAGGAAAACTTCATTCCAGAGGTATTTTTCCAAAACCAAAAGTCCTTGACATGCTTTTAGCCACCTTCCAAATCTCTTCAAGGATTGAATTTTGCCAATTATATTTTGTAATTGATCTCTTGATTCTGCCCATTTCTCTTCCATCCTAAGTCCACCATCCTTCAAGGATGATTTCTTGGATTTTTGCTAAAATGGCCTATCCAAATTTATTCTTGCTTCCCATTCTCTAAACTAAAGCTGGACTGATATTTTTATTAACAAACCTCAAAATGATCACTCTTCTTAAAAACCTTTCAAAGATTTCTTATCATCCAGAGGCTAAGAATCCAAAGTCCTTAGTATGGACTCAAGGCCCTGATTGGTCTGGATTCTGTCTTTCTCTTCAACCTCAGGTCTTCACTACTGTCTCTGTTGACCCTCAGTCATACATGTCCTTTCCTGCTTTGGGCTTCCCTTGTGGCTCAGCTGGTAAAGAATCGGCCTGCAATGCAGGAGACCTGGGTTCAATCCCTGGGTTGGGAAGATCCTCTGGAGAAGGGAAAGGTCACCCACTCCAGTATTCTGGCCTAGAGGATTCCATGGACTGTATAGTCCATGGGGTCTCAGAGTAGGACACGACTAAGTGGCTTTCATTTTTCCTGCTTTAGGGCCTTTGCTCATACTGTTTCCTGTGCCCTGACACTTCTTCCAGTCCCTCTTCACCTGCTCATTCATGAGGTCTCTGCTTAAATAGTACTTCCCTCTTTACCCACATAATCCCCCCACCCCAGTAGTGCTTTGCACCTCTCTTTGTCACTTGTCTCACTTGTAGTTACTTTGTTAACATCTCTCTTCTTCCTTAGACTGTGAACTCAATGAGGGAGGGACCTGTCTTTTTCCCAGTACCCTTCACAGCCCTTGTAGGCATTTGATAATGGTTGTTGAATGAAGGAAAAAATACCAGTATGGAAGAATATTGTTTCCAAGCTTTGTGGCTCAGAAGAATTTACTCTGGGAAATTTTCCTCTAGGTAGTGTGAGAATGGAGAAGGCAATGGCAACCCACTCCAGTACTCTTGCCTGGAAAATCCCATGGACGGAGGAGCCTGGTAGGCTTCAGTCCATGGGGTCGCGAAGAGTCAGACATGACTGAGCGACTTCCCTTTCACTTTTCACTTGCATGTATTGGAGAAGGAAATGGCAACCCACTCCAGTGTTCTTCTCTGGAGAATCCCAGGGATGGCAGAGCCTGGTGGGCTGCCGTCTACGGGGTCGCACAGAGTCGGACACGACTGAAGTGACTTAGGAGCAGCAGCAGCAGCAGTGTGAGAAAACAAATGGGGAAAAGTCCACGATACCAGCAAGGCCCTCATACCTGTCAGTCTAGAAAATGAATTCTTCTTTTAGAGTAAACAGATTTATTTCTTAGTGCTGGTTGTGGTTTGGCTGTGATCCTGAAGCCCAACAGTAATGAAGTCCTTTACCCTTGTGGTATAATTTGGTGACTGTTTATGGAACCATATAAAGTAGTTCTAAGGGGGTGGTTCAGGAAGTGAGTAGTGTCATGTGCTTTTGCCTTTAGATAGTTTGAGTGGCTTCTGACCCAGCAGCTGACCTGTATTTCTTAGTGTTAATCATCTGGAAGGTGACCTCACTTTGTTTGTTTGTGGTTATCTGGTGCTTGTCGCTTGGTACACAAGAGACAGTCCTGACAAGTTTCACCTTGACTTCATTGATCTTGGTAGGTTGAGAATAGTAGATTTCCTTTATTTATTGTTTATGATTGCACTGGGTCTTTGTTTCTGTGCTTTCTCTAGTGGCAGCAAGCGGGGGCTATGCTTTGTTGACTGCAGTGACTTCTCCTGTGGAGCATGGGCTCTAGGTTCACAGGCTTCAGTAGTGGTGGTGCTGAGGCTTAGTTGCTCTGCAGCATGTGGGATCTTCCTGGAGAACCAGGCATCCAGCCCGTGTCCCCTGCATTGGCAGGTGGTTTCTTAATCCCTGGACCACCAGGGAAATCGAGAACAATAGATTTTTAGATTGAACTTCCTCTGCAGAAGCAGTGTATTTTATAGTCATGGAAAGTATTTTTAAAGTTAGTATTAAATTCTGAATGTTAGCAACTCATTAATAGTAACAGCATATTGTAATTGCTAAGGACTGACTGAGATGTGTCCCAGAAAACTGATACCAGAAACAGAGACCTTTGCAGTCCCCATCCTCTCTTACTCCTTGGCCTAGATGATTTCTCCCTCTTAGTCCCTCCCTCCCATGAGTGATTATAGAAGTGAAATTGGGGGATGCTCTATATTGTTGAGCTCCTTTTGTGCCTTCTAAGATCCATATTTTGTTTTTGGTGAATAAACTACACACTGATCACCCACTATGTCCCAGAAATTCTTCTAAGCACTTGGGGTGTAAGTGAAAGTGATAGTCGCTCAGTTGTGTCCGACTCTTTGTGACCCCATGGACTGTAGCCTGCCAGGCTCCTCTTTCCATGGAATTCTTGAGGCAAGAATACTGGAGTGGGTAGCCATTCCCATCTCCAGGGGATCTGCCTGACCCATGGATTGAACCTGGGTCTCCTGCATTGCAGACAGATTCTATACCATGTGAGCCAACAGAGAAGCCTGAGATGTAAACAAGGGGAAAAGAAAGAAGAACCTGGCCTTAGCATAGCCTGTGTTCTAGAAACAGAAGACAAAACAGAAAACTCTGTAGGTAAATAAGTAAATCACATAGAAGATAACAAGGGCTACAGAAAAAGAAAAATGAACTGAGTAAGGAGTTGAGTACTGGTGAGAGATTAGGATGGGTTGTGATTTTTAATGGGCTGTCAAGGTAGTCCTTGTTGAAGATGAAATTTAAGTAAGGACAGGAAAGAGATGAGGAAGTTAGCCATGTGGATCTTGGGAACAACTGGGGCAAATGCCTTAAGGCAGTGGCATGTCTGTGCTGTCCTGGGGACTTCAGGGAGGCAGTGTGGTTAGGGTGAGTGAGAGGCAGAGTGAGTGAGGGGAGAGGACCTGAGATGAAGTCAGAAAGGTGACACAGGGCTAGGTCGAGTAGGGGCTTGTCGGCCACTGTAAAAATGGCTGCACTTGAATGGCCTTTCACTTGCACTTGGAGTGAAATGTGCAGTCACCCAGGGTTTCAGGGGATGGCAAGCCACTCCAGTGTTCTTGCCTGGAGAATCCCACGGACAGAGAAGCCCGGCGGGCTGCAGTTGGTGGGGTTGCAAAGAGTCGGACACGACTGAGTGACTAACACACACACACACGCACACGCACACAGGATTTCAAGCGGAGGAGTGATATAACTGAAGTCATTTTAAAGGGTCACTGTGCTTGTTTTGATGAGAACAGTCTGTAAGGGAGCAAGAGGAGGAGTAGAGAGACCATCTAAGACATTTTTGCTGTGATCCAGGCAGGAGGTGATGGTGTCTTGGTCCAGAGTTTTAAAGTGTAAGTGAAGAGAAAGGTTTGAAATCTGGGGGTTTCTGAATATCTAGCTAAGAAGATTTGTTGGTGGTGTGGATGTGGAATGTGGAAACAGTCAAGGATGACTCTGAGATGGAGGAGGCAGTGAGTAGAACAGCTGTTGGGGGCAGATGAGGAATTCAGTTTGGGACATGCTAATTTTGAAGTAAGTGTCTATTAGACCTCCAGTTGGGTTGGATATGTGAATCTAAAGAATGGGAGAGCACTCCAGGCTGGAGCTCTCTTTTACGAGCTAGAGTCCAAGTTAAGTTACCTTAGGAGTGAGTGTAGTGTAAGAAGATGACAAGAAGAGATTCAGGGGCACTCCAATTTTAAGAGCTTGCGGAGAGGTGGAGAAACCAACAAAGGAGTATGATGTGAGGTAGTAAGTGTTCCCAGTGCCCTTACCTGACTGTGGGATTCTAGAAGCTGAGAGAATCATGTGTAAGAGAGGAGGAGGAAGAGATCAAGCATGGAAAGTGCTGTGGATACCTGTAGTAAGATTGTTAAGAGCAACACGAAAGAAATGGCAGCTGAGAGGAGATGTTGTATTCATAGCAAAATGTGTAACCCCCATCTTTCTCCTTTTTATTTGTAAAGCATTCTTGTACATCCCAAGGAGAGCGGGTAAAATTGCCCTGAGGGCTCTTGATGTTATAGTTGGACCCGTGTGTCCAAGCCTTGTTTATCTCTTCTACGCCACAGGCATTGTGCTAAGTGCTATGGATATAGACATTCATGATAAACTGTGCCTGCACTTAAGTGATCCCACAGAAGTTTTCTGTGTAATGTGTAAAATTGAACCTTTATCATTTACGAAAGTAGCTCATCAATAGTTTGAAGGATAGAAAGAGGCTGTATTTTTTTTTTTTATTTTAACTTAGTACAGTTTAAAGCGGAAGAACTGCAAGTGATGTATGGAAATTTCCCATTTATTTTCCAGAACTTAAAAAAAAAATAACTTTTTTTCCTGATTACAGAAATGCTGCTTGCTTAAAAAAAGTGTGTATCTGTGAGTGTATCACACAGAGAGAGAGAAATGTACAACACAGAAGTGAAAGGCCCCAAATTCTGTCTCTTGGAGATAACTGTAGCAGTTTGTTATGTTCTTCAGGATTTTCCCCCTACACATATGCCAACACTCCAAGACATATTTACTACAATGTATGGTTAACTATTGGAGTAGGAAATGGCAACCCACTCCAGTATTCTTGCCTGGAAAATTCTGTGGACAGAGAGCCTGGTGGGCTGCAGTCCATGGTATCACAGAGAGTTGGACGTAACTGTGCATGCACCCATCCACACACGTGGTTAAGTATATATATATTTTCTGTGTTTATTAACAACTATTCCATTTCTGTATAACTTCTTGATTATAACGTCTTGATTTCTCCTATGGAATTATTTTAAAATTGATTCTCTACCTGTATCTAACTTAGAGATCAAAATAAAGAAATATAGATTCTTTCTAATCTCTAGGCCATTTTCAGTTGTAAGAAACATGTCTTTTGGTTAAAATAAAATTAAGCTCTAATTTTTTATGGATAACTGGATACATGTGGAGTTCTGTTTGAATTTTATTTTGTCATCTGTATGATTGTTATATATGCAACATGTTCCGGTTAACTCAAGTAGGCTAAGTAATTGTTGGCTTTCTTTTTTATTTTTAAATGAAATGTTGTGTTTTAAGTGTAAGAATATGTTCAGGTTTTGGCATAAAACTTCAGTTTCCTCTGGATGCGTTGGCTAATCCCTTTGCTTTCTGAGAGGCATGTCAAAATAAACTTCTGAATATGCTAGAGCACGTAGTAACTGTAAATATTTGTTGGATAATTTGTTCATTTTAGGATTCTAGTACTTAGGACCTCAGCATGCAGTTGGTACTCAGTAAATTCTTGTGAATTATGAGTTGTCATTTTTATTTCAATAAATATATATTGAACAAAGTGCCGAAAATCAGAGGCAGGTCAGACCCAAAAAGGGTAAGATATAGTCCCTGGTCTGCAGATACTTGTGGTCTGTTTGGGGAACACACTGTAAAGATGAATAGCCATACGTGGTGGCTTGTGACCAGGACTGGGGGGTAGGTACATACTGCAGAGTTCAGAGTAGAACAGGTGTGGCGGAAGGCTTGATGTGGTCATTGACAGTTTTGTCTTGAGAAAGGATCATCAAAGGCCCTGAACACCAGAGTTAAGAGGCAGTCTTTAATTAAGTGGAGAGCCATGATTGTTTTGTGGTGTTTGGGGTTGGTTGTTTTAAGGAGACCAGTCTTATAATGGTGTCTGGGTGAATTGATGGTGGGGCAGAGGCTGAAGGCTTGGGACCTTTTGGGACCTGCTCCCCTGTTCTGTGCTTTGGAGAAGGGAACTGAGCCGTCGGGAGCTCACCACTGCTTAGGGGCCCTGGCGTTGGTGGTGATCACAGTGTGTGCACCCAGAGGTCCTGTCCTATCCAGGGGTCTTTGAGGGGCAGGCAGACCTTTGCCACCCTCTCAGACAGTTGTGCCTCTCACAGTTGCTCATCCTTCCCTCCCTCCTGCCTTCTCTGGTATGTCCAATCCGTTCTTTGAATCAGATGACCAGCTTCTTCTCTCTCCTTTCCCCTACTTCCTTCCCTGGAGCAACTCCAGGGTAATTCCTTCTTGGACCTAACTTCTGTAAGAACACAGGTGGAGAATTAAACAGAGAAGCACTGAGTTATCCTCCCAAGAGAAATAAAGCCCAAAGGCATGTGTTCCTCCCTGGGAGGGTTCAGAGGTTTTAAAAAGATTCTTTGATGATCTAACCACAGTATCTGTTCTTCTGGTTTTAATTATTCCCACGAAGGTAGATCCGGTGGAAATGAACTTGCAGGTTTGTTAGTAGCAACTGGAGCCTTCATTTTGTTTAGCGGAGAGGAAGAATTTGAAATTGCAAGGGCAGTGGTGGAATAGAAAAAGAGGAAGTGGTTTGGTGGGGTTAGAGGTGGGCAGCGAGGGACAAAGGGGAGTTAAAAACTACCTGAAGGACAGGCTGGAGAGGAAGCCCGAGGTGGCCCGTGGCGCGAGGGAAGTGTGTCTGTTTGCTGCGCCGCTGACCACATGGCCCACTTGGGCCTACTTCCAGCTTCCTGTCCTCTTTCCAGTTAAGCGTGTAACACCCCCAAAGGTCTCTAACAGTTTTAGCAAAGAGAACTAAAATTTTCTCCCTCTATTCCGCATTCCAGTCTCTAATTCCTTACTTTTCACTTACTTCTCAAGTCTTTTAAGTTTTTAAAATCTTTCATCTTTTCATCTGGCAGCTTGGTTGAGATATAATTCACACACTGTACTTACTTGTTATTCAGTGGTTTGGGGGATAATCACAGGGGATGGGTCACCATCACCACGGGCAGGAATGCCTCTCTTTTCTGTAGAGGAAGCATTGTGTTGCCATCCCACTAGCAGCATGTGAGGGTACTAATTATTCTACATCCTTCTCAACATTTATTATTATCTGACCTTAGTCATCTTAGTGGGTGTGATGTATTACCTCATTGTGATTTTGATTGCGTTTCTCTAATGACGAATAGTATTGCGCAATTTTTTATGTGCTGTTTGTATTATCTTTGGAGAAATATCTGTTTAGCTCCTTTACTTCTTTTTAAATTGGGTTGTTCATCTTTTTATTATTGAGTAACACATGTTTACTTTTTAAAAATTCTGGATATAAGCCCCTGATAAGATAATGGGTTCAAAGACATTTTCTTACATTCTGCAGAGTTGTCTTTTCATTGGCTTCATATTTTCAAACTTTAAAATCTTTATGATGTCCAGTTTGTCTGCTTTTTTCTGGTGTTGTGTGCTTTTGGTGTCATGTCTAACAAGGCTTTGCATAATCCAGGGTCATTAAGGTTTACTCCTATTTTTTTTTTTTTTTAAGTTTAAAAGTTTTAGCTCTTATATTAGGTCTGTGATCCTTGTTGATAATTTCTGTATATGATATAAGGTAAGGGTCTAATTTGATTCTTTGGATATCTGGTTGTTAGCACTATTTGTTGAAGGCTGTCCTTTCTTGGCATCCTCGATGAAAATCAGTTGACTTTAAATGTATCAGTAAGAGTTTATTTCTGGATTTTCAGTTCTAATTCGTTGATCTATTTGTCTATCCATGTGTTAGAACCCCACTGTCTTTATTACTGTAGTTTTATAGTAGATTTCGAAATTGCAAAGTATGAGATTTCCAACTTCATTCTTTTTCAAGATTGTTTTGTCCATTCTGGGTTCTTTGTATCTCCTTAAAAGGTTAAGGATCATCTTGTCATTCTCTGCAAAAATGGCAGCTGGGATTTTGATAGAGGTTGTGTTGAATTTGTATATCAATTTTAGGAGTATCACCATATTAACAGTATTGTGATCTGATCCATGAATATAACCCTTTCAGATTTTGTTCTGTAATTTTCAGAAGATAAATTTTACACTTCTTTTGTTAAACTTACCTCTAAGTATTTTGTTCTTTGTTATAAATTAAATTGTTTTCTTAATTTCATGTCATTATTGTTCAATTCACTGAAGTATAGCCTCTATCTTGATGAGTACACCAATATTTCTCCACTGTGGTAACCATTGGCCTCCCCTCCTAGTCTTCTCTTTCTGACTTCTCAATCTGACAAACCTGTTTTTTATAGCTAGTGTGCTAAATATCATTGCAGTGTAATTGGATCCACTTTTTCATTTTCTTATAAATAATCCCACAATGCTTTCCTGCTATTCATGACTTGAGGCATTTTGACACGGTGCTTTGCATGCACTGTGTGGCTGTTTTCTGAATCTGATACGTGCGGTTCACAGTGTGGATTAGAGCCGTTGTGGAGGGACACATTGCTTCTTGGATCACTGCTATTTGTAAACATTTAGTAGTTCATTACCAGCAAGCTGAGCTCAAATTGCCTTTCGCAAACATTTGTCTTTTCTTCTTAATATTAGGTGCATGTGACTGTTTTACTTTTTTGGTTATTGTCAACTTTTATTTATTTTTTTTGCTGGACATTTGCAGGATAGCATAATCCATTATCAGTTCTTACTGTGTAACTATCATTTTGCCTTTCTTAAAATTTCATAGGGAAAGGGAAATATTTGAATGATTCAGTCCTTTTTTAGTTTCTTTGTAACAGTTTTATTTAAATAAATAATAAATTTCTCCATATTTCTTCTTTTTTTATCTAGCCTTGTTTCCTGTGTATCTAGTTAGTGTGTTAATACCAGAGATACTTCAGTTTGAAAAACCATAATCTATTTTATCTTATTTTTTAAATGGTTAAGATTTTTTGATTTGGGTATTTTTTCAAGTTAATTTTGGATTTAATGAAAAGTTACAAATATAATACAAAGAGTTCCATACTGAACTTTCATCCAGAATCTTCTTTTATTTTATGTAACTGTAAATTCTATGCTCCAGGACATTTATTGCAGCCAAGAAATTAACGTTGGTACAATGCTATTAACTAAAATACAGAACTTTTTTGGATTTCAACAGTTTTCTTGCTAATGTCCTTTTTCTGTTCCAGTATCCAGTCCAGGATCCTCCATTGCATTCAGTTATTATGTCTCCATAGTTTTCTCCAGTCTTTTGATAGTTCCTTAGTCTTGTCTTGTCTTTGATGATCATAACACTTAAGTTATTTTGTAGACGTTCCCTTAATTGGGGTTTTTGTCTGACGTTTTCTCATGCTTAGATTGAGGTTATACGTGGGTACAGAAGAGTCAATCAGCCTTCTCAGATCATAATATGGGAAGGTATTACTCATTATAATAACCCTGATCACTTAGTTAAAGTGTGGTCTGCCTGGATTCTCCACTGAAGCTTACTGTTTTTCCCTTTGTAATGACTAAATATTTAGGGGATACTTTGAGACTGTGTTCTGTTTCTGCTTAAATGTTTACTCCCATTCATTAGCAGATCTTGCCTCTTGCCTATGGCAGTTATTATCATGGTGTTTTAATTGTGATTTTCTGTTTTTCTCATTCCATCTACATTTATTAATTGAAATTCTTCTGTGAGGAAGAATGCTACCACTTTTCCATTAAGAAAAAAATATATGTATAAGCTCATGAATATATATTTTATTCTGAGGGTTATAATCCAGTATTATAGCTATTTATTTCATTGCTCAAGTTGCCCTGACATTTTCTGCCTAAATTTTGAATAAATATGTTTGTTAAGATGACAACCTATTGAAGCCTAAGATACTTGGAGACTGTTGTCTTTTATTTAACCACTAGAGAAGGCAGAGGCACCCCACTCCAGTACTCTTGCCTGGAAAATCCCGTGGACAGGGGCGCCTGGTGGGCAGCAGTCCATGGGGTCGCTAAGAGTCAGACACGACTGAGCGACTTCACTTTGACTTTTCACTTTTCATGCATTGGAGAAGGAAATGGCAACCCACTCCAGTGTTCTTGCCTGGAGAATCCCAGGGACGGAGGAGCCTGGTGGGCTGCCATCTATGGGGTCGCACAGAGTCGGACACGACTGAAGCGACTTAGCAGCAGCAGAATGGAGAACAGCCTAATTAAGACTTTTCCTCCAATCTTAATTCATAATTTGTTGCTTATTTCATGTCTTCCTCTGTTGGGATTAGACTAGTGAATCTCCCAAATTTAACATTCTCAAAATTGAATAATACAAAATATGAAGCACATTGCTTAGGAAGTGAGTTTAGATTTTTAAATACAATTTAAACATTCCTCATGTTGAAAGCATGTTATTGCTGTATTATAAATTATTTCACGTTATTCATCTTATTTTTAGGAAAAGAAGAAATATGAAACCCTTCAGAGGGAAGAGTCTGATGAAATCTCCCTTGCACAAACCTCCAGAGAGCTGGGAATCCTTACTCCGGCTTGTGAATTCAAAGGAGATGCTCCAAAGGAGTTAACCGATTCCCAGCTCCAGAATGATGCTAGTGGACAAAATGAGAGTGAAATGTTTGATGTACCACTCACCTCCTTAACTCTAAGCAATGAAGAGACTCTGACATGTAATACAGAGAGTTGGAACATGGGACAGGAGATCAGAGCCTGTGCTGGGGACGATGCAGTCGAGCTGAAGGTTGATCCTGAAGGCAGTGTTCGAACCACAGTAGAAACCCCCAAGAACTTTACTGAAATGGAGAAAGATACGTTGCTACAATGTAGAACTTCAGAAAGCATACAGCAATCTAACGTTTCTTATATTCAGCAGGAAGTGGAAAATTTGCAGGTCAGAGAAACTCAGAATAGGAAAGAAGACAAAGAAGCCTTGGGTCTTTCTTCAGAGGTGCTACAGAATGTTGGCTTGCAGAGTTCTTGTGAAGCCAAAGACATTTTTCAGCCACCTAGAGTGAAAAAACTGTATCCCCAGTTGCCAACTGAAATTGCTGGGGATGTACCAGCTTTGGTGGCAGTGAAATCCTTGCTTCGTAATGAGCGACTCTACCCGGAGCTCCCATCTCAACCAGAAGTAGTACCATTTACTAAAGAACAGCTAAAGATCTTTGAGCCCGGTTCATGGCTGGAAAATGTCGAGTCATATTTAGAAGAATTTGACAGCATGGCTCATCAGGACAGGCATGAATTTTATGAGTTACTTTTGAACTACTCACGCTGTAGGAAGCAGCTGCTGCTGGCTGAAGCTGAGCTCCTTGCTCTGACATCTGATTGCCAAAATGCTAAAAGTCGACTGTGGCACTTCAAGGAGGAACAGTTGTCTGTCCAGGTGTGTTGACTGGTGTTCTGTAAAGTTTGCAAGAACCGGGGTATTTGCAGTGGAACTCCTTTTCCTGTGATGCGATCAAGGTCTGGAATCTGCTCCTTGTACTCACACTGACCTTGTACTCGCTCTTGACAGATTTGGTGGTGAAGGGAAGCTGGAGGAGATATCAGGGAGAAACGTGTGATTTCCCCCATCCCTAATCTTCATTCCTTAGGAGACTTGTGTATCTCTTTGTAGGTATGAAGGAGCCCGTGGAAAGGGAGACTTTTGAAAATACTGAGAAAGGGGTTAAAATAAAGAACACAGCTGTAGGGTTAACATTGGAAAGGAGAGAGGTTCCTTTCTTTTGAGCAGAATCACAAAGAATGATGAGGGAACATTCAGAGATGTTTTGAGGTCTCTTGAGTTGAGGGGCTATCACCTTGACCTCACTGTTTATAAAGTAGAAGGTAAGATTTTCTGTTTTCTTGCATCTTTCCCCTACCTACTTCATCTTAGGGTTTCTCTTCTCTGAACTTGTGACGCCTTTGTGATTGGCATTATACTCCTTGGCACCTGGTTATGTATTAGTTTTATAGTTTTCTATGTGGTAGTATTGTTCCCTCACTGTGATTTTTAAGCCCTTTGAAGATGTACTGAAGCCTGTGTGTCATATACAGATTGCCTGGTTACATCAAGAGCAAAGGTAACTGGCTTCATATCTTACATCTTACCCTTTTGTCCACTGCTAGGGTATCTGTGCAGATCAAGTGAAAGTTTCAGGCCATCATCGCTACCAGAGAGTGGAGATGAATGAAAATGCACTGGCTGAGCTAAAGAAACTGTTTGATGCCAAATCCGAGCACCTCCACCAGACCCTGGCTCTGCATTCTTACACTTCTGTGCTCTCACGGTTGCAAGTGGAGTCTTACATCTACTCGTTACTCAATAGTTCGGCTGTTCTGAGATCTTTAGCAATTTATCAGGAAGGCCAAGGTGTGTAAGTAATGAAAGCCTCACTCTTCTTCTTTTTTTTTTTTTTTTAAGCCTCACTCTTGTGGTCTAAAATGAAAAGAGAATTGAGGGATACAGTCTGGTTGAATTGATTGTGCGCTGATTGATATTTGTAAGGGACCACCGTTTGTGCTTGCTGTCTTACTTGGCGTCTCCCAGTACAGGTTAGGGTTGACCCCTACCTTAATAACATTTCTTGAAAGCAGTGCCAGGTCTCCCTTCCCTGTGGACTGTCTTTCTCGGCTCCTCTAGGAAGCCATAAGTTTGCTTTTTATCATTAATGTCTCTTCCTGTCCTAATTTATGTGCTTGTTACCAATTCAAGTCCAAGTACGGTTTCTGATTCTAAAACCTAGAGCTCTTTTTCATTCTCTGTCTGTTGCACTTTATTTTTGCTTGTCCATTTTGTTCGATTGTTTAATTTTCATCAGAACGTTTATAATGTTTTGTATTTTTAGTCTTATTTTGGATTTTAAGAGATTAGCCTTTATTATATAATGTGTAAAGTGTTAATTATGCAATTTTTATTTCTTGGAGAGATATTTGAATCATTTAGATAAGAAATCCTTCCCCTTGTGGTTTTCATAACTAATCAAAGAGCTGGGGATGGCAGAGATCTGCTGATGTTTAAATAAAAAATGAATTTTGATGAAGTTAATTTTTTCTTGCTCTGAACTACTTCACAAAGTTAAATACTTTGTTTTCAGTTTATATAGTGGAAATTCATATTTTGATGTAGCTTTCTTCCTTGGATGTTCATCTGAAGTAAATATTTTGAATAGTTTATTCTCGTTGTTGTTTTTTAAGAAGAGACACTAAAACTTCTCCCCGATACCATTTGCAAGGGATTCATTCAATCCTCTTTTTAACTTACAGCTTCTAAACAGGCGGAGAGCGTTCCCTCTGACCTGTGTCAGCTGAAGGAGTGCATCAGTGTCTTGTTCACGTTCACCAGGAGAGTTCACGAAGATGCTCAGTTCCATGACGATGTCCTTCTCTGGCTGCAGAAATTGGTGAGGAAATAGGCATGGTAGTCTTTCTATTATTTCCCTGATAATTTAAGAATTATCTCTTATGTCCTCATAGTTTTTTCTTCAACAGCTTATTCAGCTAATTCGTTTAATGTGTTAGTGACATTTTTTTTTGCTCATGACACACAGAAATAAATTATCCTTATCCTAGTGCCTTATTAAGCACATAGTGCTTTTCTCTCTGATAACTTTATGTTCAGTGATCTCTGGTCTTCAGTTTTGGAAGAAATGGAAATGTGGGAAGTATGCTAAATTTAAGTGTCTTCAGAATATAGGTTTGTTGTTCATATCACTTTTGTTTAATCATATGTTAATGCTATACTTAAATTTTTTTTTTTTTAAGGGAAAAGAATCAGGTTTTGGGAAATTTAGGAAAGATACTAGGTGCCTTATGGGATGAGGGGTTGTTTCTTGGTTATGTTTCTCAATGGGGCTCCCTTGGATGTTTCTTTTTTAGGTTCATGCTACAGTTCTTAGATGTGGACTTAGGTTCCAAGCATACTTACTTGGATTTGAGAACCTTGCAGACTGGAACTAGATTAAACTACTTGACTTATATCTATTCGTATATGGCCAGGAACATTAATGTTTTGTAATTTGCCAGATACTAAAAATTGGGTTTGCAGAGAAACTGCTTATGATATTTTTAGCATAGTGCTCATAGATTCTTAGTCCTCTGTACCTCCGTGTAGAAACTCAGCCAGTCAATGGTATATCTTATGTCTGGTTACTCTTTTGAAAGATCACATGTATTTAAGTATCAGATAGATGATTGCACTAGGCCCCTAGAAGTAGTTGTCTTAATAAACAGTAAAACTCTACGTCCTTTGCTGTTCAGGTATCAGTGTTACAAAGAGCGGGCTGTCCTGGAGATCACCTCTTCCTTCTAAACCATATTCTTCGATGCCCAGCTGGTGTTAGTAAATGGGCTGTTCCTTTCATCCAGGTATGATGAATGACTTTCTAATTTTGAGGAGAATGGGGGAGATTTTGTTAAACATTGTTCCTGAGGAAGTTGCTTTCAGAAATAAGCCTACTTAAAATATATTGATATTTAAGATAAAATTATTAGGATATATCCAGCCTGTATAGGAGTTATTATGCTGCGCCTTCTTGGCCACTGAAAATTGATGAAGTTAAGGTAAAGATGCAGAAGTTTCGTTGTAGTGTGGCATGGTGGTTTCAGTGGTGTTTAATCCTGTAAGGTTTCTGTGCAGGAAGGCTTGCTAGGACTTACTTCTGCAATATTCAACTTTGAATATTCAATAAATTCAATATTCCTTAATTAATCCATCCTACACTGTAGTTGGTGCAGATAAAAAAGAAACCACCAGCATCTCAGAGTTCTTTAATACTAGCAGAGATCTCACATCTGCATGATCACTTTAGGCATCGATGTATGGTTTACGGGTTCCTCCTCTCTGCTGCTTGCCTTAGGGTTGTGTTGTTACTCATCGCAGCCCCTTCAGATGGGCGGGTAGGAGCCAAACGTGTGCCAGGTTCCTTCTGCATTTTATCTTTTCTCTAGTATTTCTGGTGGCAAGAAATTTGAATCGTTTTAGGTAGAAGGAAGTTTTTTAAAAAAAATCTCATCTTTGGATTAAAATAGCAGTATAATCCTCTTTCCCATATTATTTCAGATAATTGATGTAAGTGACTGAGCTGCCTCTGTTCTCTGAGTGCATCGAGCCCAGTCAGTACTGCCAGGTAACTCTGAGGTGTTCTCATTCTTGTGGATGAGGAGCCAGTTTCACCTCTGTTTTCTTAACAGCTCCCTTGTCAGAATGCTGGTGAATTCAGACTATGGCTACTTGGGTTGTTGGTTTTCTGCAGTATGCCTTTTCCTTTTCTGATTTCAGATCAAAGTGTTGAATAACCCATCAGGAGTCTTTCATTTTATGCAGTCCCTTGCCCTGCTGATGTCTCCTGTCAAGTAAGTGTGGAAGAGCTTCGTAAAGTAGAAATTAAAATGTTCTGTCAAACAATTGGCTTCCTAAACTGCCCAGATCCAAGCAATTGCTAAGGGAAGAATCAGCATTCCAGAATTTAACAATTCAGCTTTTCTTGGGGTTTAATACCCTTTGTCCCAAAGTGACCCTCTTAACTGCCTTTTTTTTTTTTAATTGATTAACTTTTTTGGGTGCCTCCTTTTAATGGTCTGCCATTCCGGCCATATATGTCATTGTGGTGCTGTGGGGAGAAAAAAAGTTTCTTTCCTTCAAAGGAGAGATTTAGTGGCAAAGGTAAAAAAGCACAGTCAGAGATTCAAGTGCCAAATTGTATGGAACTATGATCGATGCTTCCCAGGTGGCGCCAGTGGTAAAGAACTCACCTGCCAATGCAGGAGATGCAAGAGACACAAGTTTGATCCCTGGCTTGGGAAGATCCCCTGGAGAAGGAGATAGCAACCCACTCTGGTATTCTTGCCTTGAGGATCCTATAGACAGAGGAGCCTGGTGGGCTACAGTCCATGGGGTCACAAAGAGTCGGACATGACTCAGCTGCACACACACACAATTGATGCAGTAGAAATGAGTAAAGAGTAGAGTGGAGTAGTCAGAGGGTTCCAGGTGAATGAGCTGGATTTGAAGACTGGAACTGATTTCGGAGGGAGAGGAGTAGGGAAGGCACTTTAGGGGGAGAAGGGAGCAGTGGCCCAGAGTGCAGGGAAGCGTAGCTGTGCAGGAGGCACGTTGGAGGCCAGCTGGGCTGCAGTGAAGGGGTGTGTGGGAGATGGTAATAAAGATGAGCAGCTAGAGGGGAGTCGGATTATAGAAGACCTAGAAATTAAGAGAGTTTTGAGATGGTCTGGCTTTTGAAGCAATTGAGGGTTTTTGAACATGGGTAAAAGTCGTATTTACGGCAGATTAGGGTGGACTGGAGGTAGAAGATGCACTTCTGCTTCACTGAGTCATGGTTGCAGAGGTCTGGCTCTCCTGGCTCTGGAGCCAAGTCCAGCATCTAGAGGGCACATCCTTACATGGGGAGAATGCAGGCTATGTCCAGGTGACCTGGAACTGTGTTACTACCACGGGCTCTTGATCCAGGAAAGCCTATCTTCCTGAACCTGAATGCACGCGGTGGGCTCTCTGTGTTTATGTTTATGTGACTGGAGCGGTTTCCTTTGTCCTTTAGAAACCGAGCTGAGTTCCTGTGCCACATGAAGCCCAGTGAACGGAATCCATCCTCCTCGGGGCCTGCGTCCGGGACGTGGACTCTAGTAGACGAGGGGGGAGAAGAGGTAACTCGTCATATCTGCAGCATTTTGATGAATTATTTATGAGCTCTCTCATGTGCCAACTATCATTTTAAGCGCCTCTTTTGTATTAGCCCATTTAATTCTCCCAACAGCCCCATGAGGCAAGTACTGTTTTCATCCCATATTAGAGATAAGGAAACAGGTACAGGATGAGGGTGAGGGAATTTGTCCCAAATCACAAGTCTTGAGCCTTTGTGCTGAGCTGGTGTCTGCTGCCTCCCTTCTCCAGACCATCACTGCATAGCTGGGAGAGTTTGGACCTGGAAGTGTTCACATACTGCATACTCTTTCTATTAGGGTTTTCTTTTATGTAGCATCCATTTTCTGGGCTTGGGACCTCACCTACAGATACTCTGAGCCTTTCTAATAAAGAGCTGGATCATACCAAGGTGGGCTTCCCTTATGGCTCAGCTGGTAAAGAATCCGCCTGCAATGCGGGAGACCTGGGTTCACTCTCTGGGTTGGGAAGATCCTTTGGAGAAGGGAAAGGCTACCCACTCCAGTATTCTGGCCTGGAGAATTCCATGGACTGTGTAGTCATGGGGTCCCAAAGAGTTGGACACCACTGAGCAACTTTCACTTTCACTTCTTACCAAGGTTCTGCCTTAACACTTACAAACTTTCTTACCTAGATCTTCTCATTTGAAAGAAGACAATTTCCTATTTTTAGTGAGAATTTAATGATCAAAATCCAGTTTCTCAGATAACATTCATTGATTTTTCTTTCTACTATTATACATGGCTAGTGTACTGGTAAACATTTTTTTTTCCCTTGCAGCTAGTTATCTGCCTGCCCTAGTGTGTCTTTATGGTCCAAATCCCGATTTGACATGCTTGTCCAGGATTGGCCAGGAACTAAATTTACTAAAACACCTTCTCTTTAAAAGGAGTTGAGAATTTTCAGTGGACACTCCTTAGAATGACACGTGGCAGCTGTGGGATCATGTCTGTATATTTACCCAGCTGTTCATTCAGAAGCAGGAGTGCCTTCACACTCAATGTGCTCTTCCTGGAACTTGTGGGAGGTGGGAGATGGTGGTAAATGATGTGGACGTGCAGAGACCGAACAGTCCTTCTGGAAAGAGCTTCTCAGGTGCAAATGGGTCTTCTAAAGATTGTGATGGAGCAGGGTTCCTTCTCTCCCCCACCCTCCACCCCGCAAGACTGGTCTCTCCTGAGAGAGGAGTCTTTTTTTTCCTGTTGGTTTCCTGCATTTAATCCCAAAGATGGGTAATGGTTAAAGACTCTGGAATGGTGCCTTAGCTCTCACTGGATGTTGAGTGGATTCAGGAACCTAGGGTGGGAACGCCGGCAGTGCTGTTGACTCAGAAAAGGCCGAGAGTGGAAGGCATTGTGCATCGCCCACATTGGTGATTTCCTGACACTGGCTGTGTGTCGGGACCACCTGGGCAGCCTTGCCCCCATCCACACCCAGCTATCCAAATGTTTAGAGCCTCCGTGGTGATTCCGACGTACAGCCAGAGCGGGGAACTACTGCTCTGGGTGGAATTTCTGAGGCGCTTATTTGCTAACTGTTTAGGATGTGTAAGAGGGTAGAACTGAGTGGCTTTAGGAAATTATGAATAAATTGCACTAGACCCTTGTTGAAATTGAGGTGATAATTCTTCAGAATCTCTGGGTCTTTTTACAGTATTCCATTTTTTTTAAGTAAAATAAAAATTACTTACTTATTTTTGGCTGTGTGGGGTCTCTGTTGCGGCACACAGGCTTTCTCAGTTACAGCACAGGGGGGCTGCTCTTCATTGCAGTGGCTTCCCTTGTTGCAGAGCACAGGCTCTAGGGCACTCGGGCTTCAGGAGTGCATAGGCTCAGTAGTTGGGGCAAGCAGGCTTTAGAGCTTGGGCTCACTACTGTGGAGCATAGGCTTAGTTGCCCTGTGGCACATGGAATCTTCCTGGACCAGAGATTGAACCTGTGTCCCCTGCATTGGCAGGCAGATTCTTAACCACTGGACCATCAGGGAAGCCCCAGTATTCCCTTTTGAATGTAGCATATCTTAGGTCACAAATCAATTTGGTTTCTAAGGAGACTTTAGTGCTGTGTATCAAACAAAAAAGGCTTCCCTGGTGGCTCAGTGAAGAATCCACCTACAGTGCAGGAGACATGGGTTTGATCCCTGGGTTGGGAAGATCCCCTGGAAAAGGAAATGGCAACCCACTCCAGTATTCTTGCCTGGGAAATCCCATGAACAGAGGAGACTGGCGGGCTACAGTCCTTGGGGTCTCTAAAAGAGTCATACTTGACTTAGCAATTAAACAACAACAGTTGAATAAAACCCCCCAACTATTTCCTGTATGTGAGCTCTGTGTATGACTACTGTTACTTTTATCCTGTTTTCAATGGTTCTGATTGATGACAGAACTTCAGATATCCATAGCAAATGCTAATTGCTTCTTAATAAGTCAGTTGACTATTGCAGTAAACTTTAATTTGGGGGAAAGAAGAGGCTTATAGGTAAAATAACTTGGACTTGAGTGCATGGCTCTTTAATTGATACTGTCAAAGCACTGAGATTTACGGTAAGATCCCTATTCTAGAGGAATTCATCTTCTTTGGGATAGAAATCTAATGAGAGCAGTTTCAGCCACTGAAGAATGGATATGACTTGGTACACATAAAATTGTACGTGCAGTGTTAGGGGATTTATAGGTCATTTAGCAGAACTGATAGTGTAAATCTCTGTCCTGGAGAAGTCCATGAGGACTCATGAGAATACAGCTTGTGTACCCCTGAGACCTGTGACAATGCAGCTCCTGTAACTCTGTACCATGGTGTCATCTCGTCAAATCAACTGTTAAGACTGCATCTTTTTCCTTAGGATGAAGACCCTGAGACCAGTTGGATTCTCCTTAATGAAGATGACTTGGTTATTCTTCTGTCACAGTTCCCATTTCATGAACTGTTTCAACATCTTCTTGGGTTTAAAGCAAAAGGTAGACTAATTTCTTTTGTCTTATATAAAATGTGGCAGTGGCAAGCTCAAACACAGGAACTTAGCATCAGGTCTTACATCTTGAGTGGGCTCCTGATTTTGGGTTCCCCTATGCCTGGCTGTACTATGCAGAGATGATTGTGTCTCTGTGGTGAGGCTTCTTTCCCCTCTCTTGTGATTGTAGTTTCCTCTGTGGTGCTTAAATACAAAAGGTCGCACATCTCCCAGCTTTAATGAATGGTTTTGGTTTTGTACTTCATATCAAGTTTCCCATTTCACAGGGTATAGGAGCCAGAGCATAGGATTCTCCATCTTGACTTTGTTTCTTCCTTAATATGTTGACATCCGTATCTTTCAGTGTTTTTCCATTGTAATTACAATTTTTTTCCTTTTCTTTGATGAACTTTTAGGTGATTATTTACCCGAAACAACGAGACCTCAAGAGATGATGAAAATTTTTGCCTTTGCTAACTCCTTAGTGGAACTTCTGGCAGTGGGGCTAGAAACCTTCAATAGAGCACGCTATAGGCAGTTTGTCAAGCGAATTGGTTATATGATCAGGTAATACTGCTCTTGGTATATCTATTAGCCCCAGTTAGTCACAGACAATGTATAATCGTGATGGTGGGCATTTTATTGGTACAGTTCATGTCTTATTTCTCATAAAAGTAAGAATTATTTCCTTCACCATCTACTAGATGGGAATTTTAAATAAATACTTCCAGTCAGAATATTTGGTTAATTATCTCAAATTTAACTGGTTTGCTAGACAATTGTTGTTGCAGTCAGGATCTTCAAAGCAGTTGGGTTGACCTTGGCCAGAGAGAGGGAGTCGAAGAAAATACAGGGTCTTTCCCCTCCTTTGCTCTCTTCTCTTCTACTTCCTAACTTTTGCCTAGAAATTGTCATGTAGCTGTGGAAAATTGGCAGTAGCTCTCTTGCACTATTATTTCCCTGTTTTCTCTCTTACTTGCTCTTATTCTGATTGCTGTAAAATACCAGAAAATTGCAGACTTCATCAATGGCTCCTGTATTTGAATTGGGAAAGCATTATCATTCATTTGTGTGAAAGATAGGTTTTTTTTTTTTATTATCAAATAAGAGTAAATTCTGAGAAGTGTACTGCTTTTCATTGAATTAACTTACATCCAAGAGGATTCTGTATTATCAACCTTTGATTTTTATGGTATATATAAAACATAGTTATTTCATCCACCCTCCCTTACCTTGAAAGAAAACTTACAAAAAACTATAAAACTTCCCCTCCTTCTGTACTTTTGTTTGTAAAGCATAGTTGATTTTAATTATTTCAGTTATATATCCATCACATTCATAAAGCCAGGTAATGATATAGGATGCCTGGAGTTCTTGAACTCTCCGCACTCAGGCTTTTCCTCCCAACACTACCCAAACAGCTCTGAAGAATGAAAGTTGCTAATGAACTTTGTTCTACTGACTAATCCAGGAGCCACCTCTGAGTCTTCATCTTGCTTCATCTCTCACACAGTTCATACAGCAGCCTTCATCACGGATGGTCACTTTTCCTTAAAGCATTTTCTTTGTTTGACTTCCAGGATACCACGTTCTCCTGTTCCTTTCACTGGCTGTTCATTTTCTGCCTTCTTGGTTGTTTCATTCTCACCTCCTAGACTTCTTAATGTTGGAATGCCTCAGGGCTTCATCCCTGGACCCCTTTCTCCAAACTTACTTCTTGGGATTTCACCCATTCCCATGTCTTTGAGTATCATCTAAACATGGTTAAAGTTCTGTGTTCTATTTCCATTTCGTACCTTTCTTCTAAGCTTGTACTGAATATATCCAGCTGTATTGAATATAACTCAGCAGCACTTGGGTGACTTATGACCATTACAATTGAATATTCCCCAAATGGGCTCACTCTCCCCACCTCTCAAACTGCTGCTCTCTCAGTCTTCTCAGTGTCAGTAAGTGCCAGTTTTTCCGGCCAGAGCACTAGTGTCATCGTTGACTTTTGTTTTTTTTACAGCACATCCAATCTAATGGTCAGTTCTGTCATCTTTTCTTTCAATACGCCATCTTTCAGCAAACCTAAGATACATTTCGTGTACCACTAAGAAAGAAAAATGGAGAAGGCAATGGCCACCCACTCCAGTATCCTTGCCTGGAAAATCCCATGGATGGAGGAGCCTGGTGGGCTGCAATCCACGGGGTCGCAGAGTCGGACACGACTGAGCGACTTCACTTTCATTTTTCCCTTTCATGCATTGGAGAAGGAAATGGCAACCCACTCCAGTGTTCTTGCCTGGAGAATCCCAGGGACGGGGGAGCCTGGTGGGCTGCCGTCTACCAGAGGCCGCCCAGAGTCGGACACGACTGAAGTAACTCAGCAGCAAGAAAGAAAAAAATGCCACCAGATTATGATGTTATCAGTCTTGATGCACATTCTCGCTGCAGAGATTAAACTGTGAAGGGCATGCATCCTTTGGATTAGTGAAACATGCTGCTTCCAGAACCCAGCCTCTACTCACTGTGTTCACTGCTGCTACCACAGTTCATTTTTAGTCATGTCTCACCGATTATCACAGTAGCCACCTGACTTGTCTTGCCGCTTTTGCCCTCCCTCCCCCACACCGCCAGCTTATTCTTACAACAGCTACCAGTGTTTCTTGTAAATCGTGAGTCAGCTCATATCACTCCTCTGCTCAGACCCAGCTGCTCCCAGTCTCATTCAGAGTAAAAGCCAGTATGCACAGTGGCCTACAGGACTCTTCATGGCTGGTTTCATGTCTCTCTGATTTCCTCTCCAGACGTTCTCTCTCTCATTTACTTTAGCACACTGGCTGCCTTGCTGTTCCTCCAACACAATGAACACACCTCAGAGCCTTCACACTGGTTGCTTCTTCAGCCTGGGTGCTCTTCCCTTAGATAGCCCGAGACTGCATCCAGTCTTTACTCACGGGTCCCTCTTCAGTGAGGCCCCTCCTCACCAACATGCCCGAAAACCTTTATTTTTCGCTCCTACTGATTTTTCTCAGTGTCATTTATAACCATGTGACAGACTGTGCATTTTGTTTTGTTTATTGTCTGTGTGCCCTCCACTCAACGTCAGCTCCATGAGGGGAAGGTTTTTTCCCTCCATTGCATCCCTTTAGCACCTAGAAGGTAGTACGCAACAAAGAAGTGCTGACTGAGGTAATGTTTCAAATGTAAAGTTGCCGGTGTTGAGTGCGTTCACAGAGAAGGCCGCGCTGTCTTTCTTCATGCTCAGGATGACCCTTGGTTATGTGAGCGACCACTGGGCCCAGTATGTGAGCCACAACCAAGGCTCGGGATTGGCCCTGCAGCCCTACTCCATGGAGAAACTACAGGTTGAATTCGATGAGCTCTTTTTGAGAGCTGTTCTACATGTCCTGAAAGCCAAAAGGTAAGATGTATGATGATAACTGTCGAGAAATAGCTCCTTGGCTAGCGAGGAAGACTGGCGTGAAAGTCATTGACTGAAGTAGGGCTCTTATAATAACATCAGCGTATTTCATCTGTTTTTTACCTTGGGTTGATGTTTGGGATTTAGTTTCCTTGTCTGTAGTATTGCCTGAAATGATCTTGACTTTCAGGTTTCCTTCAGTCTTAAAAATAACCTGATTCTGCTACCTCAGTTTTGCCACTCTGAACTTTTGGGGTAACTTTGAGCAGGGGATGAATTGTATTTCATACCCTGCTCTAGTGTGCCCAGTGGGGCAGAGTAGGCACTCAGTACGTTGCTCAAGTTGTCCGACTGTATGGGATTTAAAGTTTAGGACTGTCTTGGATCTGGGGTCCTCCTCCACCACCTTGACTGCATTCTCATCTCGCCATTGTTGCTGCTGCTTACAGCCTAGGATACATTTTTTGGCAGAGGTGGGGACATGACCACTCATCTGCACTTTCTTCCCTGAGTTTTTGCCGAAGTGTGGGAGTGGGTTCTGCTTCAGCACTCTGCCCGCCCACCCCCCCACCCCCCAGCTCCACTCATGAACTGCTGGATCCCTTTCTGAGCTGTTGCCCTTCTTGCCACGGCCTCACAGTCTCGCCCGTTATTTATGTGTGCTGTGTGGTGGCTTTGAGCCCGGGTCTGCCAAGACTGTTGCCTTGGGCAAATCACTTAATATTTTGGTCTCACTTTGTGCATTAATTAAGTGGAGATGACGATGATGATACAACTTGTTCCATTGACCTCATGGATATGTTATGAGGATGAAATGCAATAATATGTGGAAAGTAATATTTTTAAACCATAGAAGACTTTTCAGATGTAAGTGGTGGCTGTTTTTGTGTGGTTTCAAATGAAGAACAGGATAACCACTCAGTTAGAGAAAGATTAGTATTCTTCGACTAAGTCTTAAAACTACCGTTAGGTACTTAGAAGGAGTGGGTCTAAGATAAAGAGAACTTGGGCTTAGAAATTCAGTTCGATTATTCTTGTCCATACTTGGTGGTCTCCTGAGGTGTACCAGGTCCCTGCTAGGGCTTCAGTGCAGTAGCAGCTGCTCACTGAGGCCGGCCTCCTGGTGCTTGGGAAAAGTCTTCCGTGTCTGATCTCCTGTCACCTGGTCTTGTGTTTGTTTAGCTGAGAGGCAAAGCTTTTCTAGAAGAAAAACGGTAGTTCCTTATGAGGTCTTACGCACTGAGCTGTGAACCCTCCTGTAATATTGTTTATGTAATTCACACAGGTAATTGCTTTAAATTTGAAAATGCTGAGAGCTGTTGTTCTTGAATATAATTTATTTCAGAACACATTATATGAGAATCAGGTATTTAAAGCTGTGAAATTTAAATTTATTTGACACTCCTATGGAAATTTCTGACGCTAGTCCCTCGACCTAAAAAAAAAAAACAAAACCCAAACTGAAAGATAGACTACAAAAACCTAAACCAGACTTACTTCATGTCTGCTGCTAAGTCGCTTCAGTTGTGTTCGACTCTGTGCAACCCCATAGACGGCAGCCCACCAGGCTCCCCCGTCCCTGGGATTCTCCAGGCAAGAACACTGGAGTGGGTTGCCATTTCCTTCTCCAATGCATGAAAGTGAAAAGTGAAAAAAAAAAAAGAAAAAAAAGAAAAGTGAAAGTGAAGTCTCTCAGTCGTGTCCGACTCTTAGCGACCCCATGGACTGCAGCCTACCAGGCTCCTCCGTCCGTGGGATTTTCCAGGCAAGAGTACTGGAGTGGGGTGCCACTGCCTTCTCCGACTTCATGTCTGCTCTATAGGAATTTTGTAGCTGGAAATATTTATTGTCTGTGACATTACTTTTAAGGCCTCATTGTTGGGCGATCCTTTATATAAGAACATCCAGTCCAATGTGAGGTGTTGGGATAAATATTTAATAAGACAGAAGCCTGACCCACTTGAACTTAGAGAAGTCTAGCTTTTGCTTTTCAGAGTCAAGGTCAGTTGTGGTTTGGACTGCTAGTGGCCTGCTGGGCCACAGACATGGGTTAAGCATACACTATTTAATTTCTGTTTTTCTTAATAAACATTATTTATAATTGATTAAATTAGAGTTTTGCCCCCAAAGCAACAGTTTTGAGTGCCTCCCCATTTTTCCTTTTTAGATTTTTTGAGATAAAATTCATGTAACAAAATATTTATAAGCATTTATTGAGTATTGTTTTTGAGATACTAGTTTAAGTAGACTTGGTTTCTGCTGTCACATTGCTGTGTGCTGGTATGTGCACCTAAATTGCACGTTTAAATCTCTCACCGTGTAGTTTAAGGACCAGCTGAGTCTTGAATCATCTGGGGTGACTGTAAAAAAGAGGTGCAAATTCTTGAGCCCCAGCTGTGACCTGCAGACACAGAATCTCTTAGGTGGACCTTGGGAGTCTGCCTTTTCCACAAAGTCTCAGGTGATTTTTCTTTTTTTTTTTTTATTTAGCATAATTAGGATATTTATTAATTGGAATTCTTTAAATTGCAAAATACAGAAACCCAACTCAAATCAAAATGAGAATTGTTTGCTTCATATAACTAGACAGTTCAAGGAATAACTCCCATTCAGACAATACTAAATCCAGAATCTATATCATGGTATATCATCAAGAAGCTTTTTTCTCTCATTCCAGCTCAGGTGATTTTTCTGCCCGAAGTGCTGTGAGAAACAGTGATAGTGGGTTTGATCATGCCATAGTCAGGTGTGGTTAGAATTTCATAGTGGTGCGGAGGGGAGGGCATTAGGGAAGGCCTCACAAACGGAGAGATGGCGCTTTGTAGTTGGGGAGTTCTCTCTGGGCTTGTCCAGGAATTTGTTGATGTTTAGTTGCTAAGTTGTGTCCGACTCTGTTGTGACCCCATGGACCGTAGCTCGCCAGGCCCCTCTGACCATGGGATTTTCCAGATAAGAATACTGGAGTGGGTTGCCGTTTCCTTCTCCAGGGGCATCTTCCTGATCCAGGGACTGAACCCGGGTCTCCTGTGCGTCTTCTGCACTGCAGGTAGATTCTTTACTGCTGAGCCACCAGGAAAGCCCCTTGTCCAAAAATGGTCTGATAATAATACAGAGAGGGCTGTGGTTGGGAATACAGGTCTGAGCTATTTTTGGAAGGCTTTGAATTTGGAACTGTGAACTTCCTTCTGTTTTGAGGAAGGAGTTAGGGAGGGCTTTGGTCCCTCCCCCGCCTCTGCCAACTGTGCAGGTCTGGGTGTGCCCATATGTACCTTGGTGTGTGCTCAGACACACACACCCAATCTCAGCAGTCTTTCTGTTGCCAGGTCTTAAAAGGATCTTTGGTTTAAAACCCAGCTCTGCCTCTAATTAGTCTTTGTGTTCTGGTAGCCTGATATGTAAATTGGGGATAATATCAGTAATAGTGCTCGCCTTGGTTTTCGTGAGGAGGAATGTGCTGATAAATAGATGATGTGGTGATGAGAACTGTGCGGGGCACAGAGTAGGTGCTTTGTGTGTATTTGCCGTTAAACATTCTCAAGGTGTTTATGACTGAAGCATGCTAGAAGAATTGCTGTAGTATGATTTAAAAATTTAAGAATTATTTTTGCCTCCTTTCTCAATATGGTGAAGTTGACTGATACATGAAATTATTCCTGCTCTTCTTAATACATGCAGACTTGGCATTTGGCTGTTTATGTCAGAAATGCCCTTCGGGACACTGTCTGTCCAGATGCTCTGGAAGCTCTTCTACCTCATGCATCAGGTGGAAAGCGGGAATCTGGACAGGCTCAGTACTGCCCTCCTGCCTGCCGAGTGCAAGAAACACCTCCAAGGTACAGCCGTGCCAGCATCAGTCTCTCTGTCTCATGCGCCTCTTCTCTTCATGGCTTTATTCTTTCTGCTTTTAGAAGGAGTAAGAGATGTTTTACTCTGTGTACTCGTGTAATCATTTTGAAATTTAAGAGACTGCTTTGTTGTTTTGACTTATTAGAATGATGATTCTAATTTTCATTATTCTTCAAATGCTCTGAAGAGTAAATTCTATAATGAACCCAATTTGGGGATAGGAAATGAAAATTGAGTTGTTAATACCCTGTGGATATTTTGATAATCCTGGAAATTTGATGAACTATGTTTGATTTCTCAAATGTGTAAACATATAAAAGGAATTATTGGCTTGTTGCTTTCTTGCTGTGAAAAGTTCCACAGGGAGTATATTTTTTAAAGAGTATTTTCTTCCCTCTATAGTTTTGCCTTTGAAGCCTTTAGTTTTCTGTCAAATGTGGCCATTCTGTTTATCAAGACTGCCCTCTAGTGACAAAATGTAATATTGCTTACAGAGCATTCTCTGAGGAATAGGCAAAAGTTTAGATATTGTTAATCCTATTCATCAGTATTTCAGTCATGATTATAGCTAATTTCTTGTCCCAAATTTTTGTTTATAAGCAAATGTCTTTTGCGTGAAATGCCGTGTTGGTACTGAGTAGTTTCCTAGTCTTATCGGTTTTTGTTAATGGAGTTGTCCTTCATTTGGCTGATAATTACCAGGTAGCTTCAGGTGTATTGCTGAGGATGTCTTGCTCAGTGACAGTAGCAGGGCTTTGCAGTTGATAAAGCTCTTGACCAGTCACATAGCATCTGATCTTAAATAAGCTTTAGAGACAGATTAGGAAACTGAGACTTCTTAAATGTTGCCTAAGCCAACATTATATTTAGAGTTGGAATTTCAGCTGGTCCAGCCTTCTTCCTAATGCCTGTAGAAATCCATTCGAGAACAAAGATGTTTTCTATCTTTAAATATTTCTTAATATCCTTTAGTTTTATATCTTATCTATCTCTGAAAGAGTAACTAAAGTGACATATGTTTATTCTCTCCCCACTTTAATATTCTCGGACTTGCAGACCCTGAACATTTTGTGAACTTTGAGAAGTGTCTTTCTTCCATGAATAGCTCGGAAGAGATTTGCCTTCTAACTACTTTTGCTCAGATGGCTCAGGCCAGAAGAACCAATGTGGATGAAGACTTCATAAAAATTATTGTTCTGGAGATATATGAGGTTAGAATATTAAGTTTTAGAAATGAGCTAAAAACATTTTCTTTTGGTTTGCCCATCCATTGATTCTTCTGGGATCGCTTTAAAAAAATGTGACAGCCTCATTTTGTCTGCACTTGTGGAATGAGATGATCTGTAAGTAGTACTGAAAACATGAATCATACCCACCCCGTTTCTCCATGCTGTCTCTTTTCATTTGATGTCTGAGTTTTGGTAAAGAATAGACAGTCTGGCACAGCCTGACATTTGTAATTTCTATTCTCTCTGTCCCTCTGCCCGCCTTCCTCATTTCCACTCCTCTGACCCTGCCAGGAACATGGAAACCTGGCTTCCCCGCCTACTTAGATGAGATGGTGGAAATAATACTGAACCTAGAGTTAGAGCACCTGGCTTTGTTTTAACTCTGCTCCTCGTTGCCCATCTCACATCAGAGAAGATATCATATCGCTCTGGGCTTCAGTTTCTTTATCTGTAAAATGACAGGATGAGATGAGATCCTTGCTTTCTTTACTTTTTCACCCAGCCACCCTTAATGGTGGAAGAGAATGAACTTTAGACCCCTTGTGTTGAGGGACATAACTCAAGTGGTTACCAAAATGTTATTGGAGTTTGTGTGTGTACATATATCTGTGTGTATATATATAATGTACATTTTCACTGTAGGCTGTCATTTATCTGTTTGCCTTCATAAAAAATTTCTTCCAATATAAGTAAAAGTTATGTCTGAAGATTTATTGTCATCCCCCTCAATAGTACAGTTTGAGAATGATGGTCTGGGTAATCTAAAGTTCTTTTCCAGAATCAAATATCCTAATAAGCTGTTCCCATTATTGTACTTTGAAAGTAGCCCTGCCTGCGATTAAGGCCTTGATGGATCTGAAATTCCAGACTAGCTTTATAATCTGCAAAAACTGAGGGGAGAACGTATATTTTCATATATATTAAGTGGCGTTCTCAAGGTAATATTACTTAAGTACTATTTATGCTCTTGAATGATGGTTCAGATGTTCTGACCAGTTCTTACAGTAAAAACTGCATTCTGATCCTGTGTGTGTTGTGTATGTGTGTCCACATGTATAAAATTGAATCAGTAGTTATGCACTCTCACATTTTCTTCTTCTATTTTATTCTGCTTTCTTATTTTTCCATTCTGTCCCATTGTGTTAAAAAACAAAAACAACACCACCCAAACTGCTGGCACGAATGGGTTGTGTATTGTAGTTTTGAACCCATTGTTTAAGAAGAGTTGGTAAATATTGATTATTATTATTATTTTTTGGCTGTGCTGCATGGCATGTGGGGTCTTAGTTCCCAGGGATCAACCTGCGCCCCCTGCAATAGAAGCACAGAGTCATAACCACTGGACTGCCAGGGAAGTCTAAACACTGATGCATTAGGAGCTCTTCTGATAGAGGATCTCTCTCTCTTTTTTGGAGAGAATAGATATTTCCAGGAAATGAGTTCTGATTTTAATAATTTTATTGGTTTCCTCAAATTTAGAAAAGTTTTAATATGAAGGGACTATTTAATTGTTCTGAAGACACTGGTGTTTCTTCTGAATCCAGCACTAGAAGTCACTGTTACACTTTGTAGGTTGTCTTTCTTCTCCAGTCTCTCCTGCCACCTTCCAGACTCAGGGTAGACACTCTGCTCTCTGAACTTTTGACATCCTTTTGATCACGGTGTGAACCAAGCCTCATTTTGAGATTCTTTCTGATACTTTACTTGAAAACTTTCTAAATAAAGTATGAAAAAGTTTTTTTTTTTTTTTTTTTTACTGATGCTTGGTTTTAAAAATGCCATCTCTCCACGTTCCCACTAGGTGTCTTATGTCACCCTGTCCACCCGAGAAACTTTTTCAAAGGTTGGTCGAGAGCTTTTAGGGGCCATCGCAGCTGTTCATCCTGAGATAATTTCTGTCCTTCTGGATAGAGTTCAAGACACCATTGACCAGGTTGGAATGGTAAGAGCACTGATTTCGTTTGTTTCCCCTTTTGTTATTGTTGTTTATTTTGAACCTTGGAGTATTGGAGCAGTGGGAAAAATAGTTACTGGGATACAGAAAAAGTTGTTGGGATGGCTGAGTCATGGGTACAACAGAGAAAAGAGAGCATTTACTAAGTCACAGGCTCTGTGCCTGCTTGGGCATAGCTGCTGCTTATGAGAAACTGGATTGTTTCTCTTAATCTCTGCAAAGTGACTTCCCACCTCCTTCAGTAAGAGGTTTTTATTTATTATTTTCTTTTTAACTTATTTTTGGCTGCACTGGGTCTTTGTTGCTGCGCTCGGGCTTTCTCTGGTTGTGGTGAGCGGGGGCTGCTCTTTAGCTGTGGTCCATAGGCTTCTCTTGTTGCAGAGCACAGGCTGTAGCTGTGCCAGCTTAAGTGGTTGGCAGCACGTGAGCCCAGTGAGTGCCACTCTCAGGCTCTAGCGTGCTGGCTCAGTGGTTGTGGCGCACGGGCTTGGTTGCCCTGTGGCTTGTGGAATCTTTTGGACCAGGGGTCAAACCCATATCCCCTGCGTTGGCAGATGGATTCTTAACCACTGGACCCCTAGGGAAATCCGCAGGCTTTTATTTTAATTAGAGCCTAACAATAATCCATAGTTTTTATTTCATAATTTTGCTTTACCTTCATAATTCTTATATTTTTTTTGGTGGAAACAACTCTAAGAAAGAAGACCTGCTTTAAATCAATCAAAAACAAAATTAAAAGTAATAGTTTAAGTTGAGCAAGATGTATATCATTTAGTTCTGTCATTTGTCACAATCCCTTTTGTAATCTTTATGTAGTTTTTAAAAACAGTTTTATTGCAATATAATTCACATATAATTCATTTATTTAAAGTGTACAAGTCAGTGGTTCTTAGTATATTCACAGATAGGTATATATATCACCAGTCAATTTTAGAACATTTTCATCACCTCAGAACAAAACCACATACCATTTAGCTGTCAGACTTCCATTCTCTTCAGCCCTGAGTGACCACAGACTATTTTCTGTTTGTGTTTTTGTTGTTCAGTTACTAAGGCATGTCTGACCTTTTGTGACCCATGGACTACAGCCCACTAGGCTCCTCTGTCCCTGGGATTTCCCAGGTGAGAATACTAGAGTAGGTTGCTATTTTCTTCTCCAGGGATCTTCCTTCTTCCTGAGCCAGGGATTAAACCCATGTTTCTTGCATTGGCAGGTGGATTCCTTACCACTGAGCCACCTGGGAAACCTGTCTCTATAGATTTACCTATTCTGGACATTTTATGTAAATGGAATTACAGAATATCTGATCATTTGTGACTGGCTTCTTTCACTTAGCATGATGTTTTCCAGGCCTATCCATGCTGTAGCATATGTCAGTAGTTCATTCCTTTTTATGGCCAAGTAGTATTCTATTGTTTGAGTGTATCATTTTCAAAAATATATACTTACTGAAGATTTTCTTCATCAAGTATAGCAAGGCTGTAATGAGTGAATTTCTCTCATGGCAGGTAGTCATGTGTGGTAACTTCAGGAGGAGTGTTTAAAGTTACAGTGTTTTTCTCTGGGCTTTTATTTGCACAGGGCCTTTACCTTATAGTGATTGCATCATTCCTATCTATCCATCATTGCAGGATAGATGACGGACAACTATTGTACTTCGTCAACTCATGAGTGAGCAAATTTAATGACAGATTGGTTTATAAGACTGTTTTTTCCCCTAACCGAAGAATAAAGGCTATATCATTCTTTACTTGGAAAAGTATATGTTACTTTTTTTTACATTAAGAGAAATTTAATTGTGGTAAATTATACACAGCTTCCCTGGTGGCTCAGTGGTAAAGAATCCACCTACAATGCAGGAGATGTGGGTTTGATCCCTGGGACGGGGAGGTCCCCTGGAGAAGGAAATGACAACCCCCTCCGGTATTCTTGCCTGGGAAATTGGACAGAGGAACCTGGTGGGCTACAGTCCACGGGGTCACACAGAGTCGGACACTACTTGGTGACTAAACCACCACCACCACCAAATTATACACAACATAAAACATGATATTAACCATTTTTAAGTATAGTGGTATTAAATACATTCACATTGTTTTGCTACCTACCATCACCACCATCCATCCACAGAACTCTTTCATCTTGTGAAACAGATTCTGTACCCATTAAACACTAAACTCCTTGTCCCTTTTCAGCTCCTTGCAGCCAGCATTCTTTGAGTTTGCAAAGAGCAAGTTTTTGGTTGTTCCTTTTTGAGTGGTCATCTAATGGGATGTCTTCCAAGAAAATCTACAGTGGGTCATATGAGTGTTTCAGTTTGATTGAGTTCATGACCTTTATCTGACACTTTTTTTTTCCCTGGGTTTGGCCACATTTAACATTTTTAATTGGGTCCATAATATTTTCAGTAATAATTGTGCTCAGAAATATGCTTAGCTGTAAGTGTGCAAATTAGAACCATAATGTTCTTTAGAGCACATCTTATAAAAGATGCCCCCCACTCTGTTTATACATGTGGTTCCTTTATGTTCATTAAACTCACTGACATTTTTGAGGAACTTGTTTAAGCCCCCTTGCCATCAGATGAATATGATGGCTTTGAATATTTTTGCTGTGACCTTGGACTAGGCTGAAATCAGCTTCGAGCTTCAGAGTCTGGGAATGAACTGTGGACCTAAACTTTGACTGACACGGTTGGGGTGTGTCTGAAAGTAACTTTGTTCTCGAGGCCCAGCAGGAGAGGAAAAGTCATTTGTGCTATAATGTGTGGAAGTCACCCTGGGTTAGGAACAGTTGTTGATAAGGACCAAGCCCTTGGGGACATCTCAAAGTACAGAACTCAGATAAGTTTTGATGACAGCCTGAAAATTGATAAATATTTTCCTGTTGGTCTTTTTTAATAATTTGAAACATTCTGCTTTTGTTAGTGAAATCATCTTCCTAATACCCTCTTCAGGTAAAATTAGTGATCTTTTGACTTTCAGTGAATGCATAAATATATTTTAAAATACATTCTTTAAATTCTGTTTTGTTGGGAATTCTTACTAGGATTCTTCCTGTGTAATCGTTTCTTTTTTTTGCTTTATTGAATGAACTAGATCTTTCATTCATTCCAGTATGAAATAGAGGTAGTAAAAGTGGCCTTACTGTGTTCCTTATCATAGCAGAAAAGGTTCCAAAGTTCCCCATGAAGTATCATGCTGCTGCTGCTGCTGCTGCTGCTAAGTCGCTTCAGTCGTGTCCGACTCTGTGCGACCCCATAGACAGAAGCCCACCAGGCTCCCCTGTCCTTGGGATTCTCCAGGCAGGAACACTGGAATAAAAATAAAAATAAAAACCACTCGATCCTAGTATATTAATCTTTTTATGTGTTACTAGGTTCAATTTGCTATTGTTTATTGTGGATTCATGGCAAATATTGATCTATAATGTTATTTTGTTAGATTTTGGTTTTAGAGTCATGTTGGCCTTGTAACATGAGTTGGAAAGCATTTCCTCCTCTTCTATTATTTGAAAGAATTTTTGTAAGATTGCTATAATTCTTCCTGGAATGTGTGATAGCATTTACCAGTGAAGTTATCTGGGTCTTGGGTTTTCTTTGTGGGATATGTTTTGATAACAAATTGAAAATTGTAAGCAGATAGTTTTTTTTTTTTCTGAGTCAGTTTTGGTAATTTCTATTTTTAAAGGGATTTTTCCATTTCTTCTAACCAGTTGAATTTACTGGCCATAGAGTTTTTGTAACAGTCCCTTTTTAATTTTTTAATGTCCATGAGGTCTTTCTTGGTTAATTCACTTTCATTCTTGATGGGTGGATATATGTTACACTATTCTTTTGTGTGACTGGACAGAAGTGCTTTTCTGGACAGATCTTGTTGCTATACTCATTGTTCTAGTACCATTATTTTGTTCTTTTTGTCAGATGCTCACAGGCTAAAGGAGAAGTTTTGTATGTGATAGATTGCTTAGGTTACTGTTTTATTCAGTTATTCAAGACCTTTATTACAAATCCTTATGAAAATTTAGCTAAGTACACACACACATACTGCACGTGCAAAGGAAAGAAGAAGTCTTTCAAAGTCATTCCTTCTAGTCTTCAAATTTTGTTTTGCCTCCAATATGGAGCAGTGCAGGAACCTGAAAAATGCTAGGATCCATGTTCTCAGCTGAGTTGTTCAATAGAGTAACCACTACGCCTATATGACTATAGAGCCCTTGAAATATGGCTTATCCAAATTACGATATGCTGTGAGTGTAAAATACTCCTGGGGTTTCTAAGACTTAATATGAACGGAAGAATAACATATCCCAGTAACCTTTTGTAATGATGTGGGAATACTATTTTGGACATATTGGATTAAATGAAATATGTTGTTAGAATTAATTTTGCTTGCTTCTTTTGACTTTTAAAAATGGCTGTTAGAAAAATTAAAATACATTTGTGGCTTGCTTTAGATTTCCTTTGGACAGCACTATTCTAGACATTATAAAATGAACTGCTCTTCTGATCATTCTTACTTAAAGCAGACGGTATTAAGTGAACCCAGTTGTATCTTACTTTGCATATGGATTTGTTATTGACAAGTGGTGCTGTGGATTTTTGTACAAAATTTTTCAAGTATATAAAGAGTAGAGAAGAGTGTAATAAATTTCTGTGTACCTGTCATCCAGTTTTAACAAATATCAGCTCTTGGTTGATCTTGTCTTATCTTTACCCCTATCCATTTTTTGTATCTACTTCCTGGAATGCTTTAAAGCTAATAGAAATAATTTTTTAAATGCTACAGGAGAAATAATTATTTGAAGTGGTAAGTTTTTTTGTAAAATGAATGTCTTTCTGCTGATTTATCATGACTTTAAATTTGAATCTTACTGTAGTGCTTTCTTAAAAATGGAAGTATACCATTTTACAGGGACTTCCCTAGTGTCTCAGCTGGTAAAGAATCCGCCTGCAATGTGGGAGACCTGGGTTTGATCCCTGGGTTGGGAAGATCCCCTGGAGAAGGGAACGGCTGGCTACCCACTCCAGTATTATGGTCTGGCAAAGAGTCGAACATGACTGAGTGACTTTCACCTTCTGTTTTCACCAGTTTACATAGGAAAAACCGCTTGACCTTTACAAAGGACTGCAAAATGTGCTTTTGGTGTATCATTAGTATTTATATTCATTTGATCTGGTTGTTCATTTCACTGTCTAAAAAACAAAACCCCACTTCCTTTTGGAGAAAACTTTTTGTAAGCACTTTAATAATGTAGTATTGTAGTAATATAGGATTGTCCTTAAATTTTGATTTTAATTATTATAATTTTTCTTTTAAATAAGGTTTCTTTATACTTGTTTAAAGAACTACCTTTGTATCTTTGGCGACCTTCTGCCTCTGAGATAGCTGTGATTCGGGATTGGTTATTGAATTATAACCTGACATCGGTGAAGAATAAATTGGCCTGTGTTATTCTAGAAGGCCTGAATTGGGGATTTGGTGAACAGGTATGTGTTAAAAACCTTCCCTAAAGACTGTCCACACACATCAGTTTTAAAGAAAGATTTTCTCAGACATTAACATTTTTAAACGTCATTTGCAAGATCTGCAGATTTTCTTAGCTGTTTCAGAATTTAGGATCTCCTCTAATTGAGTTCTCTTTTGCAGAGTGAGCATCCTATAAGTGAAGATAAACTGCTCCACACTGAAAATACTTCCCTTGCTCCTTGGATCGTTTGTCTCTGTTGTTTCATTTCTGGCTATTTGCTGCAGCTCCTCCTAATTGCCTCTCCTGCCTCTGGTCTTCCTCTTACATTTTGTATTGTGTGTCATTGCCCGGCTTGTCTTCCAGAACACTCTGCGCTGCTTAAGAGCCTGAGCTCTGAGCCAGCCTGCCTGACTTCTGATCCCACCTCTGCTACCTCCTGTTTGTGTGACCGTGAGCAAGCTTCCTGAACTCCCTGGGCCTCAGTTGCTCCTCTGTAAACGTCACACTGATAGGCTTACCTCAGAAGGTTGCTGTAAGGTTTCAGCAAGCTGGGACACATGAAACATGTTCTTGGCACATGTCAGGGTTTTAGTGGTGGCAGTTATTAAGAGTTTGCTACCTATCATGTCTCCAAAGATGCCATGTCAAGGAATTCTGTCAAAATCTTCCTCCCTTTTTACCCAGGCCTTATTAGTTAGCTCCTTGATCAAAATATTTAAATATTTTAAAGGGAAAGGGAAGAGAACTCAGCCCCATCTGCCAGCTTTTGTTTTGAGCAAGTCATCTAGTCCTTGCAGTCATCTTGTGTGGTGGTGTGAACATGACCCCTTTTGTACAGATGAGGAACCTGAAGCCAGGGAGCTTTCTCCCCAGCCTGTCCCTAACCATCTGGTCTGCTCATGGGCTCAGCTGGGTCTTCTCTCTCTTAAGTGCTGGTCAGTGAGAGCTGCAGGAGACTCTTTTCCACCTTCGCCTTCTCTGACTTGTAAACAGAAGCCCCCACCCTCCTCTCCCAGAGAGCTGCATGCAGAGTCCAGTCCTCAGCGTCTCCTTGCTCTTTTCTTAGTGTTTGGAAAGTCCTCTTCTCTGAGAGGATTAAGGAATGTGTTATGTCAGATGCAAAGGAAGATTGGGTGGGAGAATTGGTAGGCAACTTCAAGCTCCTGAAGGAGTATTTTACCTGTGTTGTTGAGTATTTTTAATATTTTCACTGATGACAGAAGAAAAGGGAATGTAGACTTAAATTATTACCTTCTTGTTTTGTTAATAATAGTTAAACATCTTCCTGATTCTTAACAGTGCCTTTAAACTTGTAACCTAAAGTATTTATAGAGATTTTAGAGTGGGGATTGGGAGTTGCATTCAAAGATACCTTTTATAACTGGAGTTGGTGATGATGCACCTAACTGGTGCAGTGTAGTGGTTCTTTAAAGATTTAAATTTTTTTTCCTATTTCCATTTTATAATTTCATTGTTAAGGAATGTGAGCTTTGGAAAATTTAGCTTCTGCATCCAGGATTTTTTTTTTATCCTAACTAATCTTTCAGTTCAAAGGTATAATAACAAAAAAAAATCAAGATGACATGTTTGTGATTATTTTTCTCTTTAAAAGGTGTCTCTTCATCTGGATCAAGCAGTCCATGCTGAAATCGCTTTAATGATTCTTGAAGCATACCAGAAGTATCTCGCACAGAAACCATATGCTGGGCTTCTTTCTGAAAGTATGAAGCAGGTATTTCCTTCTTTTCTGTATTGAGGACGTAAGTCTTTATTATAAATGACTTGGGTGGATAAAATTACAGTATTTACTCTTAGGCTTCCTAAGAACATTTCTGGCAATTTCAGATATTGAAATTGAGTTCTATGGATGAAGAAAGATTTTTCTTTAAGAAGTAGTCTATATATGACCATTTTAATATTGTGGAATTTGAGTTGATCTACAGTGGTGGGCTGGTGCTGGCTTGCACTGGCTCGGGAGAAGTGGTTATTACATTTTTAAGAACTCTGAAGCCTGGCTGTTAATCTTTGGTGGCTTGAAGTTGACCATGGTGGGAGTTTTTTTTTTTTTTTTAACTACCAGAGTTGGCAAACCCTATAAATGAACCCCTGAACTCCAACTTGTTGTTAAATTTATTTACCAGCACACCCGTTGCATACCAACTTTCGTATTATTACCCTTGCTCGAGCTGACCCTGATCAGGTTCACAAAGTGACTAGGAAATAAGCAGAAGTGTTCAGTTATGAGTGAGAAATGCTTAAATTTAGTGCTATAAATACTGAGTATCAGTACACATTGTGTCCTTTCTTTTGAGGGCATTATTGATCACAAAGAGAGAGGGGTGGGTGAGCTTACTAATTTAATGGTTATGTGAATAATGTGGTTTAAAATAAATGTTTTAGGTTTCATATTTGGCCAGTATCGTTCGATATGGAGAGACACCTGAGACCTCATTTAACCAGTGGGCCTGGAACTTGATTTTGAGGTTAAAACTGCACAAAAATGATTATGGAATACAGCAGAATTGTGCAGCTGTTCCCTTCTCCAGCACTGTGCCAGAAATGACAGAGTCACCCACGTTTCATCCTCTCTTGAAGGCTGTGAAGGCGGGCATGCCCATTGGCTGTTATCTGGCCTTAGCTATGACGGCTGTGGGCCACAGGTACAGTGTTTGGGTTGAACTTCTAGGGTTGCTGAACCTTGTAGTCAGTGCTTCCCCCAACTTCATTTTTCATATCCCAAGGTCTGAGGCCTCATTCAGATCTGTCTAGGGGTAATCAGGGCCAAATGATGAGCCTCAGTTAATAGCTTACCAAGGGTGAATGCTGCCCAAATTCATGTAGGATGGATTTGTGACAGAAAATCACCTGGGTGCATTATGAAGAGAGTTAGACCTTCACCCAGACTGGAATGTGTATGTCAGCAGTAGACAGAGTCTCTTCCTCAGAATAATGACCAAATAAAAATAGTTGGTCACCTGTGCTGAGTTTTATTTCAAGTGATGGCAGCCCATCTCAGGCTTCCTAGCTGGAGGGCTGAGCCCACCAAAGGGATGAACTGCCTGATCAAGTCAAGCGCTTCTCTTGTATGAGCCCGTAGCTGTGTCGGCTTCTTCCGCTACAGTATTTATCACAGTGTCATGTAGGGTCTGCTTAATTTTACTGAAGATATTCTATGAGGTTGGGACTCAGGAACCGTATTTGTCTTTTAATAATCCCTAATGATGAAGACTGAATCTGGTGCAGTAAGTGACTGAAGGCATGAATATTGAGTTGGTTAAAAATCCTTTTCTTTAAAGATCATTTTGCTACAGTGTATTAATTTTTTCTAGCCTGTCAATTTTTCTAAAACCTCTTTTACCCCTACTTTGTGATTCTTGTGTTTTAGATTAACTGTAGCACCTTTCTAGCATCTGCTTTCAATATGTTATTGCCCATTCAATGTATTTTCAGTGGGATGCCAGTTGTCATGTGAGCTGTTAGTGTTCAGCCTATGCTATGAAGTAGAGATACAGAACAGTTGGCGGTACTGAACAATATAATCATGGGCCGTGAAAATCGCTCAGTCATGTCTGTTCTTTATGACACATTGGACTGTAGCCCGCCTGGCTTCTCTGTCCATGGAATTCTCTAGGCACGAATACTGGAGTAGGTAGCCCTTCCCTTCTCCAGGGGATCTTTCCAACCCAGGGATGGAACTGAGGTCTCCTGCATTGCAGGCAGATTCTTTACCGTCTGAGCCACCAGGGAAGATCTGATCATGGGCTGGATGATACAAATAGAGCACTGGTTCTTAATCTTGACCACCCTTTAGAATCACCTTTGTGGTGATTCTAATTACCAATATGGGGAAGAGAGTGAGAATCCTGATCTAATTGTTCTGGGGGCCAGTTCTCCAGGTGATTCTTAATGTACAGCTTAGACTGAGAACTTATTATGAGTATGGGCAGAGAAAAGGTAAAAGAAGGAGAGATCCCTAGAGCAGGATACCATCATGGAGGAGCTAAGCTTTGGAGAGGAGTCTTAATTAGAGAAGACTCCCTGGGCTAAGGAGCAGAGTGGTGGTGCTCACCTTCGCCCGGTGATCGGTGCGCACGGTGCTGGAGATCCTGCGCTGCAGCACCTGTACCCTCTGAGGAGCATGCTCACCACATTAATACGCGATCACCTCCCCCTCCTTGAGGGGCTCTGTTTCTTGGTGGTAGGGGCGTGGTACGGGTATTGTCTTGTTTATATTTGTATCGCCAGAACTTCTGCTTCATAGATATTTCTTTTTTTTCTTCTAGTTTTATTGAGATATAATTTACATACAGCAGTCTATAAGTTTAAGATGTACAGCATAACGATTTAAAAAATTTTTTTTAACTAGAGGAACATTGCTTTACAATGTTATGTTGGTTTCTGTTGTACAACGACACAAATCGGTCATAACTATGTATATATATATCCCCTCCCTGCGGAGCCTCCCTCCCCTTCCCCCATCCCACCCCTCCGGGTCATCACCGAGCACCAGGCTGGGCTCCCTGTGTCTTAGAGCAGCTTCCCACCAGCTGTCTCTTTCACATATGATGGTGTGTGTACGTCAATGCTGCTTTCTCAGTTTGTCCCTCCCTCTCCTTCCCCCGCTTTGTCCACAAGTCCATTCTGTGCATCTGCATCTCCATTCCTTACCTGCAAATAGTTTTTTATCAGTACTAGTTTTCTAGATTCTCTATATATGCATTAATATATGGTATTTGTTTTCTTCTTTCTGACTGACTTCACTCTGTATGACAGGCTTTAGGTTTATCCACCTCAGTTCAACTGGCTCAAATTCATTTCTTTTTATGGTTGTGTGATATTTCATTGTATATATTTACCACATCTTCTTTATCCATTCATCTATAGACGGACATCTAATTTGCTTCCATGTCCTGGCTGTCAGCATAATGATTTGACTTATATACATCATGAAGTAATTATCACAAGTTTAGTGGACATTCGTCATCTCATATAGATATAAAATTAAAGACTAGAAATATATTTTTTTCTTGTGATGAAGACTCTTGGGGTTTACTCCCTTAAAAACTGTTATGTATAATATACAACAGTGTTACTTACACTTAACATGTTGTACATTACATTACTGATTTGATAACTGGAAGATTGCACCTTTTGACCATCTTCACCTAATTCCCCTCCTCTCCACCTTCCCTGACTACCCCTTGCCTCGTCACCCTTGGCCTCTGGTAACTACAAATTTCATCTCTTTTTCTATGAGCTTGTTTGTTTGTTTTTGAAATATAATTTACTTGCAACACTGTGTTAGCTCCTATTATACAACATAGGGATTCAGTATTTCTATACATTTATAACTGATCACTTGATAAGTCTGGTTATGATATGTTACCATTAAAAAATATTACATAGTTATTGACTATATTTCCCACACTGTACATTTCATACCCATAACTCATTTATTTTGCGATTTGAAGTTTGTACCTCTTAACCTCTCTCATATGTTTCTCCACCCCAAGCTGCTTCCTCCTGGGGTTATGATTGTAGCATTTGTGTGTGAAATTTGGCTCTGTATAAATGTGTTGGAGACCTGAGATAATCCGGGTAGCTTGTAGGCTGATAATGCATTAAAAGGATATCATTTTATGAACTGATTACCTTATATGCTCATTGCTTTTTTCTTTTTCCATAGCATTGAGAAGTTCTGTGCAGAAGGCATCCCACTCTTGGGAATTCTGGTCCAGTCGAGGCATTTGAGAACAGTGGTCCATGTCCTGGATAAGATTCTGCCTTTGTTCTACCCTTGCCAGTATTACCTTCTAAAGAATGAGCAGTAAGTGGAGAACAGCACAGCAAATATAAAATGACTGTGTCCTCTGGTTTTTCAAATATAATATAGGCAATGATATTTCAATCCTGTATTTCTTATGAAACAGAAAGCTTCCTGCCTAGTTGAGAATGCAGAGTGATGAATGAAGACTCTAATAATGATCCCAGTTTTACTGTTATGAAAGATACTTCCTTTTGTCATTTCATTCTGGATTGCTTGATAGCTTATAGTATTGAAAAGGGTGGCTGTTTCCCTGAGACTGGGAATAGTGCTTCTGACCTTGAGCAGCAAATGACTTTGCTATTGTAACAGTAACAAAACATATTGCCTTTAATTGCAGTGTGTATGGGGCAGTATTACAGAGAAGATACAAAGAAAGGTGCCCATCACATGAGACATTCATAATCTTGTGAGAAAATAAGACTTTTGAGGTAATCACGAAGTTATGAAACAAAATACTGGCAAGGCCATGGCAGGGTGTACAGGTTGCATTCACATTACAGTGGACCCTTGAATCACACAGAATTGAACTGTGTAGGATATTTTTCAATAAATGTACTGGAAAACTTTTTGGAGATTTGTGACAATTTGAAAAAATTCACAGATGAACTATGTAGCCTACAAATGTTGAAAAAAGTATGCATGAATGAGTAAAATATATCTGGATACTAGTTTATCATCTCCTACCATAACATAAACATAAATCCATTATAAAAAGTTAAAACTTATCAACAGTTAAACAGACAAGCAGAGATCATACATGATGCCATTCACAGTTGAGAGAAGTAGAAACAAACCTAAAGATACAGTATGAATTTATAGCTGCATAAATTAACTAGTACATTCTGTACTGCTGTAATAATTTTGTAGCCAGCTCCTGTTGGACTTCCAGATGGCTTTGAGGTAAAGAATCCATCTGCAACGCAGAAGACACAGGAGATGTGGGTTCAATCCCTGGGTGGGGAAGATTCCCTGGAGGAGGAAATGGCAACCCACCTTAGTATTCTTGCCTGGAAAAATCCCATGGACAGAAGAGCCTAGAGGGCTACAGTCCATGGGGTCGCAAAGAGTTAGGCATGACTGAGCATGCACGCACGCGCCTGTTGCTCTCAGGGTGCGCTCAAGTGAGTATCCACCTGACACGCTGTGTGACGCTGATCATCTCCCGAGTGAGCAGTTGTTTCTCCAGTAAATGGTGCATCACAGTAAAAAGTGACCAGTTCTCGAATCGTTTTCATTGTGTTTAGTGCAGTATTTGTAAGCCTTAAATAACACCAGGGGAGCTCTAATGATTTTGAAAGTGCTCCCAAGAAGCAGAGAAAAGTCATGACATTACAAGAAAAAGTTGAATTGCTTGATATGTACCATGGATTGAGGTCTGCAGCTGCATTGCCTGTCATTTCAAGATAAATGAATCGGGTGTAGGGACCATTGTAAAAAGAAAGAAAAGGAAATTCATGAAGCTGTCACTGCAGCTCTACCAGCAGGTGCTGAAACATTGCACTTTTTGTGAAACGCCTTTTTATCTCATTGAAAGTACAGCTTTTATTTGAGCACAGGATGGCTCTAAGAAAGACATACATATAGGTCCTAATGTGATTAGGGAAAAGTCAAAGTTGTTATATGACAACTTAAAGCAAAAGGAAGGTGAAGCCGCTAAAGCTGGAGAATTCAGTTCCAGCAGAAGATGGTTTGATAATTTTAGAAAGTAGTTTGGCTTTAAAACGTCAAGATAACAGGAGAAGCAGCTTCTGTTGACTGAGGCAGCAGACGAGTTCCCAGATGCCATTACAAATATCATTGAGGAGAAAGGATCTCTGCCTGAACAGGTTTTTAATGCAGATGAAATGCCCTATTCTGGAAAAAAAATGCTACAAAGGACATTTGTTAGCAGGGAAGGAAGGGAAACAGGCATCAGGATTGAAGGCAGGAAGGGATATGGTAATTCTGCTGTTTTGTGTAAATGCAATTGGGATTACCGTCAAGACTGCCCTTATCTGTAAACCTGTTGACCCCCGAGCCTTGAAGGGAAAAGATAAACACTAGCTCCCAGTCTTTTGGTTGTACAAGAAGGCCTGGGTAGAGAGAACCCTTTTTCTTGATTAGTTCCTTCAAACTTTGTCTGCCTTGACAGTAAAGGACTCCTTTTTGAACTTTTTTTGATGCTGAACATACAGAACCTCATGAGTTCAACACTGAAGGCATAGTAGTGATCTGTTTGCCCTCAAACATACCATCTCTAATTCAGTTTGTATATTAGGAGGTCATAAGGACCTTTAAGGCTCATTATACATAGTACTTTATGGAAATAGTTGTCAACGCTATGGAAGAGAACCCTAGTAGAAAGAAAATCATGAAAATCTGGAAGGATTATGCCATTTAAGATGCCATTGTTGTTATAGAAACAAGCATGAAAAGGAACTTCCTTGATGTTTCACTGGCTAAGACTTTGTGCTCCCAATGCAGGGGGCCCAGGTTCGATTCCTATTCAGGGAAACAGAGCCCACATGCTGCAACTAAGAGTTCACATGTTACAGCTAAAGATCCCACATGCCTCAACTGATAACCTAGCGCAGCCAAATAAACAAACATTAAAAAAGAAAGGAAAAAAACCCTGAAAGCCATCAGCCCAAAACAATAAATTCCTGTTGGAGAAAAGTGTGTTCAGAGGTTGTGCATGACTTCATGATTTATGACAGAGACAGTCAAGGAAATCATGAAAGGGATTGTGGATATGGCAAAGAAGGTGGGGCTGGGGGTGGGGGAAGGGTTTCAAGAAATGGATCTTGCAGAAATTCAAGAGCTAATAGACACCATTCCAGAGGAGTTAACAGAAGATGACTTGACTGACATGGGTGCTTCTGAGCCAGTACCGGATGATGAGGAAGAAGCAGTGCCAGAAAACAGTTAACAGTGGACAGTTTGGCAGAAGGTTCCGATCTCTGAAGACTGATCATGACCTCTTACACATGAACCCTTCTATGAATCAGGCTCTGAATTAAAGCAAATGGGAAAGGAGGACTGATACTATATAGAAATATTTTGGAAGAAATGAAAAAGCAAAGAAGTCAGAAATTTTAGTGTATTTCTCTAAAGTTACGCTGAGTGTGCCTGCCTCTCCTCTTCCCCTTCCACCTCCTCTACTTCCTCCGCCTCTGCCACCCCCGAGACAGCAAGACTGACCCCTCCTTTTCCTCCTCCTCAGCCTGCTCAGTGTGACAATAATGAAGATAAAGACTTCTATGATGATCCACTTCCACTTAACGAACAGTAAATAGTCGTAATGCTCTACACTGATAAACTTACCTGTTGGGCATGTGTGTGTCTTTGTGTGAAAATCTGACAACTGTATGGCAGGAACTGTATGAGACGTTTTCATTCATCATCCTCATCAACTAAGTATTCATCATGTAGTATGCGCCGTGCAAGACTAGTGTTAAAATGAATAACCTCTCCTTGCATAGGCATGAGGTGAGTGACATTTAATATAAGATTAGTAATGTGTTAGTTTTCTTACTGTTGTATACCTTTGCTTTCAAAGAATTACACTACTGTACATTATGCTTCTCTCTCATAATTGGAGAAATGGTGTATCTACCTGTTATCACAGATAAGTGGTTCTTAATGTAACGTTTACAGTACTGTATTATGAATATGACTGTCATACTCTCTGTGATTAAATTTTTTATAACAAATCATTCATTAGTATACAGGCTAGATAATTTTGAAACTGTCAGATTGATTATACTAGGCTACCATAGAACAGTCATATTGCTGCTTCTTTATTATTAATGCATGAATTGTTATTATACCTGTTAAGTCAATGTGAATTTTCACACTGTCTTTTCATTTTTGTTTGGTGTTAATAGGTGTAGCATCTACAGGATTTTATAGCATATAAGGCAGTATTGATGTAGGTGCTGACAGATGGTTCGCCTTGTAAACAGATGATGTAAGCTTACAGTATCAGTGTAAATGTATTTTCTCTTCCTTATGATTTTCATAACATTTTCTTTAACTTACTTTATGATAAGAATATAGTATATAATACATACAGCATAAAATAAGTGTTAATTGACTGTTTATGTTGTTGGTAAGGCTTCTGGTCAGCAGTAAGCTATTAATAGTTAAGTTTTGGGGGCAGTCAAAAGTTATATGTCAATTTTTAAGTGCATGGGAGCATTAATACCCATACCCCTGTGGGTTTAAGGCTAGTCTATATATGGCAAAAGTATATGGAATCATGGTAAAAAATAGCTGCTTAGGGAGGAAAAGAATTAAGGATGAGTATGAATTAAGATTCTTAGTTGCACATGGTGAGAATCCAGTACGTACCCGTTTCCAGGAAGGACTGTATTGGCTCCTGTGATTAGGAAACAAGGCTCATGATAACATCAGGTCATTCATTCTGAAGTGGTGGTTCTCAACTTGTGGAGTTTTGACCCTCAGGGGACACTTGATGTTGTCTAGAGATGAGTGTGGCTCAGCGGTAAAGAATCTGCCTGCAGTGCAGGAGCTGTGCCTTCCATCCCTGGGTTGGGAAGATCCCCTGGAGGAGGAAACCCATTCCAATATTCTTGCCTGGGAAATCCCATGGTTGGGGGAGCCTGGAGGGCTACAGTCCATGGGATTGCAAGGAGCGGACACAGCTTAGTGACTAAACAACAAGAGATCATTTTTGTTGTCACAGCCTGGTTGGGAGTGGAGCAGGTAGGGCAGGTGGTTGGGAGAAGGGGATTTAGGGGACGACTGAGGAAAGCTGCTACCGATACCTGGTGGATAGAGGCCAGAGGTGGTATTAAACATTCCACAGTGCACAGGAGAGCCCTTCCCGGTAACTAGCCGTCCCGACATGGCAGTAGTTGCAAAGCTGAGAGGCGGCGGGTTAGTGCTTCTCTGTGTGTGTCTGCCCTCCCAGGTCCCTTGGCCCTGCTTCTGTCTCTTTCAGGCCTTCTCTTGCAGGTGTACTTTCTCTAGGGGAGTGAAACTACATGGCCACAGAGAGAACTAGGCAAAGGCAAATGTTTTTCTTTATCATTATTCCTTATAATGATTCCCGATTGGTCTGACTCATTTGCTCTCCCTGTGCCTGTTGCTGTGTCCGTGGGTTTGCCCAGTCCTGGGAGGATGGTGTACAGGGATCCTGTATTGAAAGTCCCTCCCTCCCACAACTCTGGTGTGGAGCAAGGACAGTTCCCCTGACGAGAGGTGGTGTTACTAGAAGTGAGACAGGCTACTTGGCGAACAGAAACAACAGGTGGCCCACAGATACGACTTTGTGGAAGAGGTGGGTTTCTAATTGAGCTTTGGAGCGCCTGTAGGCCAGTGGAGAGAACCTGGCCTTTTCAGTATCCGTGGGGGTGATAGGAGGGGCTGGACAAGGCCAGGCTGGGGAGGAGCGTGGCAGGAGGGAGCTGGGAGGAGGCCATCTGGCTGGGGCCTTTGGAAAAGTGAGGAAGGCGGAGGTGAGGCCTGATGAGGAGGCCCGATGGCAGGGGCAGGCGGTGTGTCCAGAGGCATGAGGGGGACACTACAGTTTTCCCATTGGGTGTCATTTCAACAGTGTGTCACAGACTTGCGGGGATGAGACTCAACTGAGAGTTGAGTACTTATTAAGTATGGAGTACTTATAGTACTTATTAAGTACTTATAGTACTTATTAAGTATTAAGTACTTATTAAGTATGGAGTCCCAGCTCCTCCCCCAGATATTCTGCCTTAGAAAGAATGCATTAGGAACTTGGGACCTGTTTTTTGTGAAACCAGCATTCTAGGCGCCGGGCAGGTCTGAGGCCACTCGTGTTCTGGTTAGCACGTGGCTTTCAGGGTGCTCGTGTGCGAGGCGTATCCTCACCCCATCACTCTCATGTGGACAGGTGAGTTCCTTCACTGTCAGAGCCTCCATTCTTTATTTGTTTGATGAGATAATATTCTTTCTCAAACAGGCTGAGTGTAAGGATTAAGTGATACGCTGGAGGTTTGATGCCTGCTTGGAAAAATTTTAATAAATTGCCTTTAGGTTTTTGTGATTTTGGGAGTTTAAAATTAGATTGAATGGTCTATTCTGCCGCCCTCCCTCCCAATGCTAAGTTTTGAGTGAAGGTGAATCCTAGGCTCCGTTTCCAGTGCTCGCACCTCTGTATCTCTGCCCTCGAATGCTCACACGAGCTCTGCTCTCCAAACTCTTACAGGGCTGCATTGCGCCGGGCCTGTCACAGCTTTTCTTTTCCACTTGAGTGGAGTTTGGCCTGCATCGTGCCAGCTGTGAAGTGGGACGCTCCCTCACTCAGCAGTAACCTCTGCACTGCCACCATCTGCACGCAGGCCGGGCATTGCCTTTAGACACACAGGAAGTTATCACATCCTCAGGGTGCAGTTCCCAGTTCTAAGTGCCATGAAGGGAAACAGTGATGCTGTGGGAGAGGTTAATGGGTTAGACATGTTTTAGGTGCAGGGAGGGGGTCAGGAAGTCTCCTCTGAGGAGGGGACATTGCAGATGAGAGGTGAGGGCCGCGTAGGACTTTGTCAGGTTAGGTGTGGGGGAAGTGTTTCAAATAGAAAACCCAGCAGAGGCAAAGGCCCTAGGCGAGGATGGAGCCTGGCGCACCCAGGGAACGGATCTGTAACTGAATTATGATATCTGCACACACATACATCCCCCACCCCCGCTGCCCAGTGTCCTGTATGACACCTTGTGTGAAATTGACACCCAGTGAAAGATTGCAGGGTGATTCTGCAGACATTTCTGCTTTTGTCAGTGGGAGTGGGAAGGGGATGGAGTGGTGCTTTGGGTGTTTTCCCTCTAATGCTCTTTAACTTGCACAGGTTTATGTGTTCTAGACCTGTTCACTGCACGCTATAGGTGGGTAGATTTAACCCATGTCAAACTGGAAAACTTGATTCTTCTGAAATTCCTGAAGGTTTTTATCAGAATCCCTGAATAGAGCTTTAGTCTAAAGATGGGACCATGTCAGTGTTTTCCTGTTTCTCTTTGGTAGTTAGACACTGGAGATTCTGTTGGCTTCCGAACGGGAGGTAACAGTTGCCCTGTGTGCTCCACAGGTTTCTGTCGTACCTCCTCCTGTTCCTGCACTTGGACAGCGGTGTCCCCCAGGGTGTCACGCAGCAGGTCACCCACAAGGTGGCACAACACCTGACAGGGGCCAGCCACGGGGACAATGTGAAGCTTCTCAACAGCATGATTCAGGTCAGGGTCCCGCCAGCCCCTAAATGTACCCTCGCCTGCCTTCCTAATCAGATGCCCCTGGTGCTAGCACGTCTGTGTGTTTCGGTCATTTCAGAGCCCTTGGCACAGTGCTTTTGGCCAAGGAAGGCAGCAGATCTGGGTTTTGTAGTGGAGCTAGATGTTATTGTATTTGTGTTTTAAGGGTGGGAGGCTGGTTATTATTTTTGTCATCACCTGAGTCCTTTCTCCATAGGCCCACATTTCTGTAAGCACTCAGCCCAATGAGGTGGGCCCGGTAGCTGTATTGGAGTTCTGGGTTCAGGCTCTCATAAGCCAACATCTTTGGTACCGGGAACAACCCATCCTCTTCCTCATGGACCATTTGTGTAAAACAGCTTTTCAGTTGAGGCAAGAAGACTGTGTGCAGAAATTGCTCTACCAGCAACATAAGGTAAAGCTGTTGTGGAATTTATCTTTGTCATCAGCTAGAAAGTAACCTTCTAAGCAGGCTCCCCACATGTATCCTTCTCAGTGCTGCTCTGTGCCCACTGCCTTTTTAAAGCCCTGCCTTAATGGTGTCTTATCCAGAAACCATGGTCTGCTAGCATGGATCCTTATAAAGCCAAAGAAGGACACCCTAGGAGGAGCCCTGCTCATTCATTACATTTGCCTATGATGTGGGATTATCACTGCTGGTAGACTAATTACTGAACTCTGTATCTTACCTGAATTGTCCACTGGCATAAGATAATTGCTGTACTCTTGAAAAGCTCGTTGGTTCTGTTTTTTAAAAGCCGCCTCTCTTTGCTCCACATGCTCTCCCTGGTGTAGAATGCCTTGGGCTACCACTGTGACCGGAGTCTGCTCTCCTCTTTGGTGAGCTGGATCCTGGCAGGCAACGTCACTCCTTCCTTTGTGGAGGGCTTGGCCACGCCCACTCAGGTAGGCAACCTGCTGTGGATCACTTGTTATCTCTGTATACTCTAGTATTGTTATTATCCTTACCTACATTACTAATAGCCTAAAATATCTAACATCTATTCAGCACTTACTACACATAAGAATGCTTTTCATTTAATCCTCACAGTAGCCCTCTGTTGAGGTTGTTCTGTTGCTATTCCTGTTTCACAGGGGCATTAACTGAGGTTTATCAGAGTCAAGTGGCTGGCTCAGGATCAGATAGCTTGTTATCAAAACTCCAGCTGCCTGACTGCAGAGCCTGCCCAGCAGCAGGACAGAAGGGTTAAGATGCTGGAGCCAGACTGCCCGGGACTCAGCCTCGGTTGTGCCATTTGCTAGCCCTGTGCCTTGGAAACTGGCTTACTCTTTGTCCTCAGAGTCCTCAACAGTCAAATGATGTCATGTTGTTACTAGGTGTTGGTTGTTTTTATTGTTATCATCATTTAATTCACCACATTGTTTTTATCATTATTACCACCTCTTGGACTCTGTGTGTCCGATTCTGTCTTTGTTTTATCACTTAACTCAGTAGGAGCATTCTTCAACTTCCTGTCACAGTCTTACTCCTGCTCTTCCTCATACCTCTTGGGATCCAGCTGAGGCAAACTCCATGTTGCTATCTGCATATATCTCTGGCATTTCCATCTTTTGCTGAGCTGATTGTCTTATCAGACATGCCTTCCTCTCTGCCTCCTTGTCTGATACATTTATCTTCTCTGATCCCACCTCCCTTCTCTAGTTTCCCATAGCGCTTGACCTCTGATTCAACACTCACACTTGTCACTTTACATTTTGGTTACTTACATATTAGTCTTGTCTCCCCTGGTGAATGGAAAACATCTTATGGGCAATTACTAAAATAGCTTTTCCAAAGGAATTTAATGTTTTTCAATAGCCTATTTTATATAAATTTATATCTGTTGTACAAGTAGAAATAGAATTAAAGACCTTCTGTTTTAAGATCCTGTAGTGTAGACTGTTAATTCTAGAAACTATAAATGTGTTGATTGAAATCTGTGATAGCAAAGGTGTTAGTCTGTGGAGTATTGGGGTGTGTGTTCCTGTCTGAATTGGAGCTCGTTCCCCTCATGTTTGCCTGGTATCCTTGCAGGTCTGGTTTGCATGGACAGTCCTGAACATGGAATCCATCTTTGAAGAGGACTCCCAACTCCGAAGAGTTGTTGAAGGGGAATTGGTTATAAACTCTGCATTTACCCCCGACCAAGCTCTGAAGGTGCAAATAACAGTTCTGCATTTGAGGGGTAGAAGGTGGTTCACACTTTGATGCTGATGGGTTCCCTGTAGCTTTTGGACTTCTGTGTTTTCTTTTGTTGGGAATGTTTGGGAAGCACAATAACTGTTTAATGCTCAACATGGTGAATTGAAGTGTATATTTCCTTCCTGAGGTTTATGTAACATCAAGAGTCACAACTTTTATAATTTGAGGCTGTGTCCACTGCATGTATGAATGGGATTGCCTTTGTTTTAGAGCATCAGAATCCCCTAGAGAGCTTGTTAAGAATCTGATTCCTGGACCCCAACTTCTGACATTCTGAATCTGGAGTGGGACAAGGAATGTATTTTTAGAAACTCCCTAGCTGATCCTTAGGCTCGCCTAAGTGTGAGAAAAACTGGAATGAGTCTTTAGAATTAAAGACCTTCTATTTTAGGGTCCTGTAGTGTAGACTGTGCTTTTGGATTTCAGAGCCTGTCAAGGTATTTCTCATTCTTGAACATCCATTTAAAATCTAAGTTTTCAAGACGTTGATAAAGTTTGTAAAATTTACTTTAGCTTTCATATTATTCTCGCACTATAGTGTTTTACATAGAAAGGAATGGAAAGGCATGGAAATGAGATTAGACTCAGTGATGCTTAAGACTCAGTCCAGTTCTGGGGTTTGTGAAATTTTAACAGAAAAAAGGCTGCCCCACGTGTCTTATTACTGGGAATGTTTAAGTGTTAGCTAGAGGGTTGGAAAAGTAAGGTTTATATGACTTTTTTTTTTTTTCCGTATCGAATCGAAAACACAATGGTTAGCATTTTATTTGAGTCACTTAGGAAGAGCAGACCGTTTGCAGATGTGATCATTACATGGTTGCTCAAAGCCCGTCTCTTTTGTAGAAAGCCCAGGCTCAGCTGAAGCTCCCCATCGTCCCGTCCCTCCAGAGGCTGCTGATCTATCGCTGGGCGCAGCAGGCTCTCCTCACGCCTTCTGACCATCCTCTTCTGCCACTCATTTGGCAGAAGTTCTTCCTCCTGTATCTCCACCGCCCAGGACCGCAGTATGGGTATGGTATCCAGTGTGGTAGGGAATCGGTTCCTGCCTTTGCCCTGCTCTGCTGCTCTGTGTTCTCACACTGTGACATGGGAATGAGAGTCATTCCCTGGCTCAGAGCCTCCCTCCTTTCCTGTTTCACATCTGTTAGACTGGACCTTTTCTGAGTTCAGGGTATCTTGGGGCAGCTCTCGCTTCATCACCCCCATACCCAGTTTGGTGAAGACAACACCCTGAAACTGTTCGGAGTTTATCAGAGAGCCTCTGGAGTCCCACACTGAGGCTGCTTGTGTGGCCATGGTGGGGCTTGTTCAAAGGGACCTATGTTGCTAGTATGTGTGTGCCAAGTCGCTTCAGTCATGCCCAACTCTTTGCGACCCCATGGACTGTACCCTCCCAGGCTCCTCTGTCCATAGGATTCTCCAGACAGGAACACTGGAGTAAGTTGCCATGCCCTTCTCCAGGGGATCTTCCCGACCCAGGGATCAAATCCACGGCTCTTGCATCTCCTGCATTGGGAGGCAGGTTCTTTACCACTCATGCCCCCACAGTAATGCAGGTATGGACAAAGGCCAGGACTTGCCTGGGGTGACCATTGCTGTCTGGCTCCAGCTCAGTGTTTCTGCTTCACTCGCATTCCCTTAACTCACCCTCTTTGAAACATACAGATGGTGATTCTTCATCACTTCTGTTCTCAACTGATTGCAAGTTCAAGAAGAGGTTCTGTCTTTAATCACTTTTGTACCTCTAAGTGGTGACAGTATCTTGAATTTGCATAGGATTTCATTCTTTTAAAAACTGCTTTTGTATGCATTGTATTGGTGGAGCCTCATTATAACCATTGAGGTAAAAATGATATGTATTAATAAAATGGGTTGTTAATGGACTGTAATGTGTCACATAGAGCATCTTGTGTTGATCCTAGTGTGCTCTTTGCTTGCGTTTTTTAAGGTTACCTATAGATGGTTGTATTGGAAGGAGGTTTTTTCAAAGCCCTGCACATATCAGTTTGTTGAAAGAAATGAAGAGGCGCCTGACAGAGGTGGCCGACTTCCACCACGCTGCAAGCAAGGCCCTCCGCGTTCCAGCAGAGGGCAGTGAAGGGCCGCCAGCGAGCCAGGCTGGCGCCCTTGCTTACCTGACTTCACCAGAACTGCACACAGAGCTTGTGAGGTGAGGCATGGCTGTTTAACCATTTGTGTTGTTGTTTGTAGCACAGGTACTTGGATACTTGTGCTGGATTGTTGATTTGTGTTACAACTGCTCTTAACCTGTTAGACTGACTACAGAAGGTGGTTTTGACTATAGGTTTGTATCTTGTAATGTTTCTCTCTCGTGTTTCTTATGAGAAGTGAATCAGCAATTTGGGTGTACCTCTGTGAAGTGCCTGGAGTCTGAGTGAACACGTCTAAACTGGAGGGCTGGTGACCTCTTTTCTTTCTTTATTTAGTAACAGAAGCAAACCGAAACAAGTGATCATAGCAAGTTAACTACTAGTGTAGTCTGCTAGGATAGTTCTCTAAAAGAAATAAATGCCCCAGGCAGAGTCCTTTAAATGGGGTTCATAGACCCTCTAGGGGATTCTGGGATCGACCTGGGGTGCAGTAGATTCATAATCTTCCAAAACTGCTTCTGAAAAATAGACTCAGTGTTTGCACACACTGTAAAGGGTTAAGAACTCAGAGGTGAGTCTGTCCCCTTCACACTGTTCTTCTACCTTTCATTTGTAAGCTTGATGTAAACCAGATATTAATCTTATAAATATGACTTAATAAAAATAACTCTTAATAATGACCTCAATGCAAAATGAATACAAAAGTCTCAGTGAGGAAACTCAGAGTTTCAGCCCAGTTTTCAGATTTTAGGCTTAATTGACCTCAAAGCCTTAGGGCTTCTCTCTGCCTCTAGAATAACTTCTCCCTGTCTCTTTCGCGCTTGAAAGAAAATTTCTTTTTGCTGGGTTTAACCATTGGGAAGGCTTTATCTTTGAACATTTAGATCAGCTAAGAAAGTCTTTAATTTCCCCTTTTGCCTGCTGGCATGTTGTGAAGTAGGTATATAGCCCAGGCAGAAGCTGAATGAGAGCTCTGTCCCAGCCTTTCCCCTTTAAGAACCTCAAAGCCGTGTCCCTGCGTCTCTTCCTAGAGGCTGCTGTCGGGGTGAAGGTGGTATTTTTCCACTTTGTTGCGTAAAGCGCAGCCGCACTACCTTCTGGTCTCCACCTGGTACTTGGTGTGTAATATGTGTGCTGTAGACAACTCTGGTACCTGTTGCTGCAAACAGCTGCTTAAAATACCAGTGGTCTGAGCTAAATGGACTGTGTTCCTTATAAAACCAAAAAATAAAAACAAAGGGAGCATCATTAAAAAAAAAATTTACTGGAAAATTGAGAATTTTTTTTTCTTTTTCCTGTTTTTAGCTCTTTTCTTCTTTCTTCATGGGAACAGGATGCAAACATGCTGTGGGCTCTATTTGTGATTCCTTGAGGCAGGAAATTGTCATTTAGCCTAAAGCTGGCAGAGTCTTCCGAAGCATATGTTTTAAAATGGCTTTTAATGTTTTCTCTGAAAGATGGCAAATGTGTTTATTTGAATGTGATTTACACTTTTCCAAGCACCAACACTCACTGTGACTGGATTGCCTAGGAGAGAAAAACTCCAAATTCAGATCCTTGATCTGTGTTAAAGTCACCTTCTCCGGTTATTTTTTCTGTGTACTATATTTAACCCTCTTTTGTAATAGAGTTCACAGAGCCCTTTCTTCATACTTTTTGTATTAGCAATTATTATTGCATCATATTTAAATGATTTGTGACCTGTCTTTCTCCCTTGCTGGCCTTGGGAATGGAAACATTTTCTGTGTTATGTGCTTCTAAACTTTTATCTTTTAGTGCTGGTGTTCCTAGAGATGTAAGAGACTTAATTTGCTTTCACATCTTTTTGTATTTTATATGATGATGATTATTTTTTTTCTTTTAGGCTCTTCAATGTGTATATATTATGGCTAGAAGATGAAAATTTTCAGAAAGGAGATACCTATATCCCTTCTCTGCCAAAGCACTATGACATTCACCGGCTAGCAAAAGTGATGCAGAATCAGCAGGTGACACTATAGCAGTGTCTTTTTTAGCGTATCTAATTGTAATTTGAATTGGTCACTTTTATAACTTAATGGTAAAACCACTTATTGATATGGAAATGGGCTCATTGGGATGGTCATTTTTTTTGGTGGTTTTCTCAGTATGTAAATGAGTCTTTTAAAAAATTTATTCACTTATTTGTTAATTTTTGGTTGCGCTGGGTCTCTGTTTCTCCTTGCAGTCTTTTTCCAGTTGTGGTGAGCAGGGGCTACTCTCTAGCTGTGGCGTACAGGCTTCTCATTGCAGTGGCTACTCTTGTGGAGCATGGGATCTAGGTTCATGGGCTGCAGTGGTTGCGTCTCTGCAGCTCTTGAGCTTAGTTGCTCCACAGTATGTGGAATCTTCTTGGACTCGGGATCTAACCCATGTCTCCTGCATTGGCAGGCAGGCTCCTATCCGCTGTACCTAAGTGAAAGTCTGTAAATGATTTTTTTGAAGGCAATTTGTTGCCAGAATCTCGGCTCTCTGTGCACCAATGCCAAACAGAAATACAGAGACAGAGTTATGGAGGAGAAAGAAAGAGTGGCTTTATTACTTTGCCAGGCAAAGGGGGAACACAGTAGGTTATGGCCTCAAGAACTATGCCCTCCTGTCTGGTGAGTAAGGAGAGGTTCTATAGTCAGGCAGGGGTACATGATAAGGATGAAGGCAGTAACAGTCTTGGATTTCTCTTCCGCAGTTTCAAAAGGGCAGGATTGCTGACAAGATAGAGTGTGTGCAAGGTCTTAGATGATGCTGTTAATGTGCTGCACTCAATGCGTCAGCAAACTTGGAAAACCCAGCAATGTCACAGGGCTGGAAAAGATTAGTTTTCATTCCAATCCCAAAGAAGGGAAATGCCAAAGAATGTTCAAACTACCATACAGTTGCACTCATTTCACATGCTAGCAAAGTGATGTTCAAAATCCTTCAAGCTAGACTTAAACAGTATGTGAACTCAGAAATTCCAGATATACAAGCTGGATTCAGAAAAGGCAGAGATCAAATTGCTGACATTCATTGGATCATGGAGAAAGCAAAGGAGTCCAGAAAAACATCTATTTCTTCATTGACTATGCTAAAGCCTTTGTGTGGATTACAGCAAACTGTGGAAAATTCTTAAAGAGATGGAAAGAGACACTTGTATGCAGGTCAAGAAGCAACAGTTAGAAGCAGACATGGAACAATGGACTGGTTCAAAATTGGGAAAGGAGTACATCAAGGCTGTATATTGTCACCCTGCTAATTTAACTTATATACAGAGTACATCATGTGAAATGCTGGGCTGGGTGAATCACAAGCTGGAGTCAAGATTCCTGGGAGAAATATCAACAACTTCAGATATTAAACCTTAGATACTAAAGAGTCCCCTGATAAGGGTGAAAGAGAGAGTAAAAAAGCTGTCTTAAAACTCAAGATTCAAAAAACTAAGATCATGGCATCCAGTCCCATCGCTTCATGGCAAATAGATGGGGAAAAAGTAGAAACAGTGACAGATTTTATTTTCCTGGACTCCAAAATCACTGTGGACGGTGACTGCAGCCATGAAATTAAAAGATGCTTGCTCCTTCGAAGAAAAGCTATAACAAACCTGCTGCTGCTGCTGCTAAGTCACTTCAGTTGTGTCCGACACTGTGTGACCCCGGAGACGGCAGCCCACCGGGCTCCCCCGTCCCTGGGATTCTCCAGGCAAGAACACTGGACAAACCTAGACGGCGTATTAAAAAGCAGAGATGCCACTTTGCTGACAGAAGTCTGTATAGACAAAGCTCTGGTTTTTCCAGTAGTCATGTATGCCAAAGAAGTGATGTTTTTGAATTGTGGTGCTGGGCAAGACTTGAGAGTCCCTTGGACAGCAAGGATATGAAATCAGTCAATCCTAAAGGAAATCAACCCTGAATATTTATTGGAAGGACTGATGCTGAAGCTGAAGCTCCAATACTGTGGCCACCTGATGTGAAGAGCCAGCTTATTGGGAAAGATTGAGGGCAGGAGGAGAAGGGGGAGACAGAGAATGAGATGGTTGGATGGCATCACCAACTCAATAAACATGAATTTGAGCAAACTTTGGAAGATAGTGAAGGACAAGGAAGCCTGGAGTCCTGCAGTCCATGGGATTGCAAAAAGTGAGACATGACTTAGTGACTGAACAACAAAGGTCTTAGGTAGTCCAGTTTCCTAATCTTGATCAGCTTCCCTGGTCCCTTTAATCTTATTCCAGGTGGCTTTCTGGCTGCTCCTCCTCTGATTAATAACTGTTCTGTCCTTTGGAACTCAAGAAGGTCATGGTGACTGGATTCTTTTAAGAAATGGGGGACAAAAAGGCGTCCATGCCCAGGAGACCCACAGGGCTCTGCTTGGCATCAATTCTCCATTTTCTCTGATACTCCTTGATCCAGAGGAGCATAGAATCCCTACCATGGCATTGCTCTTTTTCACACTTTCAGCAGCACCAGGTCTCCTGCTTTGAAGGGATGTAAGGGAGTTTCCAGGCAAGGGGGAGACCTGTGGAACACAAATGTATGCATAGTTGTTAACAGTTGTCCAGTCTGTTGAACATACTGTTTAATTTTACCTGCTGTGTTAGAAACATTTCTCTTTTTATTCTTAGGAGCTAAGAGTGGTCTCCTGTATGTAATTTCATAATGGCTCCATCCTATCCTGGTTCTAGGGATCACCAGTATACAGAGAGCAATTTGCAAGATCCTGTCTCGTTTTAGATGAGTTTTCCAGCATAGCTTGGCAAAAGATTTCTTAATAATGTCCGTAAGGTTTTTGTCATCTCTGATGTTGCTTTTTCAAACACTGTGGTCGGAAAGGCCTCTATTCAACCTTGATCCAGATGTGACCCTCTCAAATCTTAGCCAAAATCTTGTGGAAGGGTTTGGGGGGGGGGAATTATTAGATCCTGGTAGAATCTGACATAGCTCAGAAATTTCAAGTTTGCAACAATACAGGGATAAATGCCTCTGAAATCACATCCACAGTGGTCAGCTAGTTTTGCCATATTTACTCCATTTTAACTTTCAAATGCATTTCCCTCCTCAGTGTTAAAGTAGCTATCACTGTTAATGAATTTACTGCTTTTCTGGATATGGGAAAATGCAAGAATTTGGTTTCATAAACTCTTCTGAAGACATCTAAGTATCTAAAGGCCTTTTCTGCCAGTTCTTCTCAGAGCACAGAGTACCTCATTTCTGATCTCCACTCTGAATTCCTTTCAGGGGGTGTTAAAGGTCAGTGGGTGCCATGGCATTGACTTAATCCTTGAAGAGGCAGATGGCAGTTTTCAATTGGCAGAACCCCTTCAAGTCATAAATTTGACCATGTTGTGAGGGCATTTCATGACCATTTTGCCCCATGGTTCTGGGAATGATATTCCCAAGTCTGGTGGAGATTTGGCTACTCAGTGTGCTGGACTAGGCCATAAAACAGTATCCAAGAAGTCTCTAGACCACTAACCCCCATGATCCAGGAAAATATCCCCTTTTATTGCTTTTTCCCATATCTAGAGTTCAACTATTACAATCATTGATCTCATATATGTGTGTGCTATATCGCCTCAGTCATATCTGATTCTTTGCAACCCTGTGGACTGTAACCCACCAGGTTCCTCTGTCCATGGGATTCTCCAGGCAAGAATATTGAAGTGGGTTGTCATGCCCTCTTCCAGGGGATCTTCTCAACCCAGGGATCAAACCTGTTTCTCTTATGTCTCCTGAATTAGCAGGTGGGTTCTTTACCATGAGAGCCACCTGGGAAGCCCATATGGAATTATGCATCATTTTATCAGAGGCTAAGTCATATTTGGTAGTATAAGAAACAATTTTGTAAAATGGTCTATATACATCTATATATAAACGATATAGCTAAATTAATAAGGTCATAAGCAAGAATTTTAAGTCAAGAACTTCAATTAGATGTAGCCCCATATATCCTAGGTTATTTGACTTAGTCTATTCTGTACCAGTCCTTTTCTTTAAGGGAAATTTTATGTTGGCATTGTCCGTAAGACACCCAGCCCAGTTTCCTCTGTTGCTAGGCTGATTATCCTTAACATGACTTGATTGTTTCCAACATAGAGGAGCCTTTAAATTTAAACCACCATAGTTTGGTGTTAACTAAATCCATCCCTTAACTGTGAGAGGTTTAATTCCTTGGCTGAAATTCTGCCTGTTCTGTTGAGCTTGAGTAATGAAAATTCTCTGACCCTGGGTTTATGGCCAGGTCAGAGGAGGTGTTACTAATAGGCCAGGTGAGAGGATCCAGTCTGGTAATAACAGTAGTGGCCTGTACATGACTATAATCTTTTTTTTTTTTCTTTTTAATAAATTTCAAAAGAGTCAACCAGTTAGAGCCTTGGAGTAGAGAATCCATCTAGGTAGCCTGAGAGTACTAGACACAGGTCATTGGCCACAAACCCAACAATTGAATTGATTTTAGAAACTAGCATAGCATCATGCCTATCATGGCTATGATAGAAAAACATTTGATTCACATGCAAAAGTCCAAGAAGTCAGGAAAACATTACAAATGATTGTACAAGTCAGATTGGAGATCTTAGGAAAGCTGTCTACTTCTGATGTTGTCTTCTTCTCACCCTGGTGTGAGTGTAGTTTCTCCTCGGAGCAATATTTTAAGGGTGATTTTGAGGTCAGCTGTCCTCTCTTTAGGCCAGTGCATTGCAGGGGCCTTTTGTGAGTGGAAATTAATCCAGGAGTCAGTTCCCTTCAGATTCACTGTGCATGAGCTAGTTAAGAGTGGTTAGTAAGGGTCCTTCCATACAAGTTGGAAATTATCCTTTAAATTATGTATTTTTCAGTATGCATAATCCCCTGATTGTAGGTTGTGGGACATCTGATGTTCATCCAGAGATAGATTACTGAGGTAAGCTTCAGATACAAACTTAGAGTATCCTTTAATAATTCAATTAAACTTTACATTAATATAACATAATAGCAAGAAACTGTCTGGGAGGTGAGTCTTACATACCTCTGTTAACAAACTGCAATTTATCATTCATTGAAGCATCTTTTTCTTTCCAAAATTACCCTCATTTCTACCAAATATAATTAAATTAAGACTAATTAATTTGCAAAATATGTCTGGTCTCAAAAACTTGATCTGGTGATTTATATAACTGATCATGTAGACATTTTGTCTTGTTAAAATTTTTATAAGGAGTCTCAGACTGACCTCTTAAAAGGTATCTCAGGGCTAAGAAAGTCATGCCAAGGATTTACCACAGATTTTGCCAGCCAGATCTAAGTGAATTCCTCCCTTTTCAAGATCCCCAAAATACATTGAAATTTCTGTACCTGTTAGTGCAGTAGCCTTCCTAATTTATCTGATAAAGCTGCTGGGAACCGAAGAGTCTCCAGTCTCTGGAGAGAGCAGATACAGAGAAAAGATAAATGTTTCAATTCTGCTTATAAAGGTATAATTTACCAAATTGCTGTAAGTCATATTTAGTTTGAAGGGAAATTTCTCCTTACAGCTGGAAAACTGATTCAAATTAGTAATTTTTCAGATAGAAATCATAAAAAGTATAACTGTTACTGAGTCCAAGCTCATTCTGCTTGCCACACGACAGGCCAGTGAATCTGAGAGAGATGTTGAGGCAAGAAATACAACTTTATTCAGAAAGCCAGCAGATGAAGAAGATAGCAGACTAATGTCTCAAAATAACCATCTTGTCAGGGTCCGGGTGCCTGGTTCTTTTATAGGACAGAGTGGGAGAGGAGTTGAGGACGTGAAGACCATTATCTTGCACATATCTCCTGGAATGGCCAGTCATATGTGTGTGTGTGTGTTAATCTCCTCAGGTAGAGGGGCAGGGTTCTCTGAGGCAGGTCATTATGTGTGGTTATAAAAACAAAAGTTAAAGTCAAAGAAATAGATACATCTTGAAGTCAGAATTGGCTCTTCCCTACAACATAACCTAACAAAGGCTAACAAAGTTTTGCTAAGAGAATGCACTGGTCATAGCAAACACCCTCTGCCAACAACACAAGAGACAACTCTACACATGGACATCACCAGATGGTCAACACCGAAATCTGTTTGATTACATTCTTTGCATCCAAAGATGGAGAAGCTCTACACAGTCAGCAAAAACAAGACCTGGAGTTGACTGTGGCTCAGATCATGACCTTATTGCCAAATTCAGAGTTAAATTGAAGAAAGTAGAGAAAACCTCTAGACCATTTGGGTATGACCTAAATCAAATTCCTTATGATTATACAGTGGAAGTGACAAACAGATTCTAGGGATTAGAGCTGATAGATAGAGTGCCTGATGAACTGTGGATGGAGGTTTGGAACATTGTTCAGGAGGCAGTGATCAAGACCATCCCCAAGAAAAAGACATGCAAAGAGGCAAAATGAGAAAAGAAGAGAAAGTAAAGGCAAAGGAGAAAAGAAAAGATATACTCATCTGAATGCAGAGTTCCAGAGAAGAGCAAGGAGCGATAAGAAAGCCTTCCTCAGTGATCAATGCAAAGAAATAGAGGAGAACAATAGAATGGGAAAGACTATAGAGATCTTTCAAGAAAATTAGAGATACCAAGGAAACATTTCTTGCAAAGATGGGCACAATAAAGGACAGAAATGGTATGGACCTAACAGAAGCAGAAGATATTAAGAGGTGGCAAGGATACACAGGAGAACTATACAAAAAAGGTCTTAATGTCCCGGATAACCATGAGGGGGTGATCACTCACCTAGAGCCAGACATCCTGAAGTGTGAAGTCAAGTGGGCCTTAGGAAGCATTACTACAAACAAAGCTAATGTCTATAGCTCTAAATGTCTATATTAATCATATTAATCAAACCAGCAAGCTTGAGCCACCTCCAATAGCAGATACTAATGGTGGCTCAGAGGGTAAAGCGTCTGCCTACAGTGCGGGAGACCGGAGTTCGATCCCTGGGTGGGAAAGATCCCCTGGAGAAGGAAATGGCAACCCACTCCAGTATTCTTGCCTGGAGAGTCCGTTGGATGGAGGAGCCTGGTAGGCTACAGTCCACAGGATCGCAGAGTCGGACACGACTGAGCAACTTCACTCACTCAATTCAGTACTGAGTATTTCTTGGATCATGGGTTCTAAAATTTATCTTGGCCAGTTTTCTGTGTATTTAGATTTAATTTGTAAGCACTTACTTTCAAGTAAGTTAAATATAGTTCATTTACAGGTTAGCTTTTACATAAATCTCAGTTTTTCTGCATGATTTTAAAAGGTTTTTTTCCCCCATTCCCTACTTATTTTTTTTCTCTCCTGAGGCCAGAGCACAGGGGAGAGAAATACCAATTCCTTTTCCTGGGGCCACAGTTGGAGCTCTCCCAGTTTTGTAAAAACACCCTGGGGTTGGGGAGGCTGAAGGATGGAGCAGAGCTCTGATCATCCGTAACAAGGCTAGTCCAAAAGGGAAAATCCCAACCAACATTCTGCTGCAGGCAGGGCCTGAGGCAATAGGGAAGGGCTTCCTGGTATTATCCTATGTGAGCCCTGCTATTTACCAAGGAGGTCTCAGTTGGTCACTGTAAATAGTGACACATATGTATCAACAAACAATACCAAGTACTAATTTAATACTGATTTAATTAATACTAACTTAATTTAATATTAATTTAATATTTCCCAGTTTACATGAATCTGAAATCCATTTAAATTTCTCTTGTGCTTAGAATTGTTTGATTTTTAAGTATCTGCTTTTCTTTAAGCCAATTAAATATCCAGTTCATTTACAAATTAACCTCAGCAACAATATCCAAAGACAAAAACACATCTGAGACATACATATATTCACACAGACACAATGAGAGATCTCATAGCTTTGTTTTCTAAACTTAGTCATGAATCAGGTATCACAATAGAAAACTCACTAGTTTATAAATGACAGTTGGAGTAAGAAAAAATTTAAAAGGATTCTTTTTTTTTTTTTTTTAAATTCAGTTTCAGGAATTAGAGGTGGTCTAGGTAAGTGTTCCTGAGAGCCATGGTCTCAAGGCACAGGGAAGAGAAAGAAACTCATGTTCTCCTAGTAGGACTTACTCCTTCAGGGTCAGAATTCTGGGGGTGGGGGGAAAGTACTTTAACAAACTAGCTTTCTCTAATTGCACATGCAGAAATAGCAAATTTTGCAATTTGAAAACAAATTTTAACCAGTTGTGTCCAAAGTCTAAAGGATGTTGTGGGCACACGGTCAAAAAGTCACTTTTCTTTGTCTGTGGTCATACCTAAAATTTAGACCAGGTAGTGGTCAAATTTGCCCTGATAGGCTGCAGTCCATGGGGTCGCTAGGTGTCTGACACGACTGAGTGACTTCACTTTCATGCGTTAGAGAAGGAAATGGCAACCCACTCCAGTGTTCTTGCCTGGAGAATCCCAGGGACGGGGAGCCTGGTGGGCTGCCGTCTATGGGGTCACACATTGGCTGATAAAATGTGTCATCAGGGATTGTCCCTCTGAGGAGATGGGGTCTTATTTTGATCAGTCCAGGCTTTTGGATTATAGGAGAAAGTCCTGGACATGTGGGAACCCTACTGCATTTTCTCATCCTGTGGTAATGAAGATCAAACTGTGAGAGACCTGTTTTTAGGCCATATTTCTTTGTCATTGGATCATAGATATAGGTCGACCAGTCATTTAAAATCTCCCAAGGAGCTCCCACCCAGGGTGGAACCTTAGAGGAAATGCTGTCCATTTTAGCTCCAGCAGTTAGTACCAGATGTCTGCATGCTCAAACTAAAGTAACCAAGCCAAACCAAAACCTCACCAGCTGGCAGTCACATTTTAAATAGAGCAAACTGCAAAGAGATGCCCAGAAATCAAAAACCAAATGGCACAGGTGCCCCAAAAAGATGGCAGAGAGATGCCCAGAAGTCAGAAGCTTGACATCAATCTTTCTTTCCTTTATATTTTATTTGTTTCATTTTTGGCTGTGTTGGGTCTTAGTTGCGGCACACAGAATCTCACTTGCGTCATGCTGGATCTTTCCTTGTGGCTCATGAGCTTCTCTCTAGCTGTGACATGGGTGCTCCAGAGCATGTGGGCTTAGTAGTTGTGGCGCTCAGACTTAGTTGGCCCATGGCATGTGGAATCCTACTTCCCCACGTAGGCATTGAACCTGTATCCCCTGCATTGGAAGATGGATTCTTCCAATGCAGTTCAGCCACTGCAGCACTAGGGAAGTCCCTGGGATATCCCCTTTTGAATATCCGGCCCCGCTCTGGCATCATGTGAAGGACTGAAGTTCATTCTTGGACCGTCTGCAGCCTCATAAACACAGCCTTTTTCTGACTATATTCTTCCTTGTTTTAAATTGTCAGCATCTGAACACTTTTAAGCAGTCATCTCTACTCCCATAAAAAGTTCAGTGTAAGGATTTGTTAAGACTCATGCATATAGAAAGTTAATAGCATGGAGAAAGCGAGGCGCTCACCCTTGAAGAGGCTGACTTGTAGCTGTCAGTTTTGGCTGCCCTTTTGGATGTGCTCAATTCTCGTCTTCACATGTTCTAATCTTTTCTCAAACAAAGAGGTCTGTTGTCTTTCCTAGGTCAAAACTTCTGATTTTTTTCTGAGCTTCTGTAGCTCTACGTGTGTATGTTTGTGTGTGTGTGTGTGTAGAGATGTATCTCTCCTGTTCCAGTTTATTTTTTCTAGGGACTGAACTCTACTGGCCCTTGACCCCCAACCTTGGATAGGATTTAGGATCCCCTAAGACTTGAGAGACTTGATAGACTGTGTCTTTAAACCTAGCTGTTTCCACGTTGTATGTACTATTTCATCTCCACTAGGTGTCTGACTTTCTTCTGTTTTCTTTCTTTCCTTCCTCTCTCTTCTTTCTTCTTTCCTTCTCTTACTTCCATGAGTATCTATTGGATACCTTTGAGGCGTCAGTCACCTATACCAAAAATATAAAAAGTGATGCAGTCTCTGCCTTCAAGATTCTTACTGTCAAATGGGGGACTAAATAATTATTACATCTGGTGATAAAGACTGTGGGAGTGAAATGTGCAGGGTGCTGTTTCATATGCAAAGGTGGAGGAATGGTACCTGATTCAGACTGAGACTGGAGTGTGACCTTGAACTGAGCCCTAAAGGACAAATGGGAGTTTGTCAAGTTGAAAGGATAGCATGGTGATGTGGAGTGGCAGAAAGTTTTCAGCAGGAAGTCTTTGTTTGGAGAGATGTTGAAATAGCTGGAGTGGTTAAATAAGTGGATGAATTAAAAATATATAGAACAATTCATTAGTAGAATCAATAGGATTCTCTGGTTAGGATTGATATACTTGTAGGGTAGATAAGGTATACACGGACTTCCAAATATGTAGCTTGGGCAGCTAAAGATGATCTTTACAAAACTGGAAGAGAAAGTGCCTGAGGGGCTTCAAGGAGAACTCATATTCAGGAATTGGTGGGGACGGGATATAAAGTTGTCTGTAGTTCAGGAGTGGGGCAGTAGGAGACGTGGGTGTAATGGTAATAGAGTATTTGGATTAAGAAGAGAACTCAGCATGGAATTCTGAAAAGGAACATTTAAGACATGGAGAAACAAGGCTGAGATTGTAGGGCCAGAGAAATAGGAAAAATACGTAAGTGATCATGGTGTCCTGAAATCTTTTGAGTGCAGAATTAACCCATTGTTAATTCTCAGTATTCTTCTCTAATTGTCAGCCTCTATCAACAGTAAATGTTTAGCAGGGCTGTTGAAATTACTTTTTCTAACTGTGGTATATAATCAAAAAGTTTTGAGATTCCTTAGACTGTTAGAGTGTCCATTTTATTTATTTATTTGACTGCATTACTTGGCTTCTGGCATCTTAGTTCCTCGACCGGGGAGTGAACCCAGGCCCTTGGCAGTGAAAGCATAAGTCCTCACCACTGGACTGCCATGCCAGGGAATTCTCCAGAATGCCCATTTTAAATGTGATTCATCCTAATGCTTGGAGAACCTGGAATGGACCACCTCATGTTGAAACTTATGGATTCACTTTAGAGTTAAATATATAGTTTTATATGTGAATATATGATTCATCCCTGAAAGTTAAAGTCTTATGGTTCCGTTTTAGGACCTGTGGATGGAGTATTTGAACATGGAGCGCGTCCATTACGAGTTTCAGGAAACCGTTGGTCTGTGGACACAGGCCAAGCTTGAGTCCCATTCTGCACCCTGCAGTTCATCAGTTCAGCTGGACTTCACTGATCCTTTGTTGGGTGAGTTGTATGAGTGAGTGCAGACCGTTTGAATGAGTGAAGCAATGGGTGAATGAATGAGTGAGTGTGAATCAGAGCCATTAAGTGTTAACATTCATATAGTGTATCCCTCAGTGAGAACTGCTATTTATTTTTTAGGAATTCATTGTTAACTTGTCTACTACTTAGGGTTAGGTTACGCTATGAATGAGAGAAACTCCAAAAACAGTGAGGGCACAAATAAGATAGGGGCTTGTTTTGTTTATGTCAAAGAAGTCTGGAGGCAAGCAGTTCAGAGCAGTAGCTTTATGACCTGAAAGCCTTCAGGGACCCCTGCTCCCTCTGTCTTTCTGTCTCAGTGTTCTAACGTCAGACATCGCATGTGGTTCAAGACGGCTGCTTAGGCTGTCATTTTGCGTTCCATTCAGCGGGCAGGGAAGTCTCCCTCTTTTAAGGACTCTTTCAAGAAGCTCCCCATACACTTTCCAGTTACATCTCATTGGCCCAAACTGAGACACATGGCGTGCTACCGTCCATGGAGTTTCCCCAGAGTCTAGATTTTGCTGATTATACCTTTGTGGTATAATTTAACAGTTTTTTTTTTTGTATCCTGTATTTCCTGTAAATCGATATTGGGAAAGTGATTAAGTAGTTTGTGATATGTGTTCTCCATGATGCTTTAAAAAGACATTTCAGTTAGCTTAGAACATTTGAAGTACAACCTAGAATTTAATTATTTGCGGTTTACAGTTTTAAAATTGAGCAGTCTGTCTTTTTCTTTCATAAACTCTTTTTCTGTGTATCTGAAACTCTTAACCATACAGATGGTTAAGATGGATCATATTCCCAGAGTTTCTAAATTAACTGTTTCTCACAATGCATTTTTCTAGAGAAACAGTTTTATAAATTGTTAGTTTTCTATTCTAGGCCACGAAAACTCATTTAACCTGCAAAGTTGACGACATACTTTATTAAAAAAAAGGAGAAAATAATATTTGGAGTCACTTAATCATTTAAATTACTGAATATATTTTTTAAATGTAGGATATATATAATTATTGAACAAAATATTGTAATATGTAGTGTAATAGAACACTGAGGTGATTCAGAGAAAGGTAAAAATAACTTCTTGATCCAACTCTGCCACTAACCAGCTGTGTGATCAGAAAAAAATACATCTCTTGGCTTTTAGTTCACTCATCTGTAAATGAAGGTGCAGAGCAATCTTACCTAAGATTAAAATTTTTCTCTCCAACATCTTTCTCCCTCCATTTTCCCTGAAATAAGAGGCTTTTTTTTTGGTTTGGATGATAAAAATTATATGAGCCCACTGGGAAAAATTAAACAGTTTAGGAAGGTATAGGGCAAAGTGTAAAAGTTGTCCTCAACCCAGCCATATCAGTTCTCATTTTTAGTCCTGAAAGTTTGTTAAATGAGAGGAAGAGTTATGTTTATAGATCTGGAAGCTGTTGAATATGTGTCTGTTCATGCCCTCCCATCCGTTGTGTTTTCACTTTGCCTTAACCCTGCCCTAAAAGGCTGATTGTTTTTCCAAAGGTAAGCTAGTAATTTATCAAGCCCTTAATTTGTTCTAAGCACTGTCTTTGTATGCATTAACTCAGTCTTCCCAACAACCCTGTGAGGGTTATCTCCATTGAGCCGGCAAGGAGCCTGAGGTGTTAGAGTAGTTATGTAACTTGCCCAAGTGACAAAGCTGGGGCTTTGAAGAGCAGGCTTCAGAGACCCTGCTCTTCACCATTTACCTTATTTTATTTCTGGCAATCAGAACAGGTTGCAGTTCTAAATAAAAGTAAGACCTAGATTTGTAAACAGTAAGTTTCAGGTTTTTCTCAGGTGAGAGCAGATTAGGTAATGATTATATCAAATGATTGAACTTGTGATTGTGATTATAGGAAAAATTTCAGTAGCATGTCATAGTTTATTGTATACTTGTGACACCAACTTCTTTTTCTCAAATTTGTCGGCTTCATAACTTTGTCAGTTGTGGTCCAGAGTTGTGATTATAGTTAAATATGGTCTGAATTTTTGTTTCTTTTATTTTGTATTTAAAGTATCATTCTTGATTTTTCTTTCATAGTAAGTTATATCAGGATGGGAAGAGATCCTCTCCACCTCCCCACTCCCATTTTCCTTTAGAATTATGAGCTAATGTTGCTTGAAAGAAATTTGAACATAGGAATCTTAGCCAGTGGTGAATATCCCGCCTTATTACATTCTGTGCATAGATTGGTAGTTCTAGTGGAAAAACCCCAGCTATAAGGGACAGTCCTGACCTTGACCTGTTTGGAATGTTAGGTTCCATTTGTTTGGATTACAAACAATACAAGTTTTCTTATGCCAAGTAAAGTCATGGCTATTAAATTTTCTTTAATTTTTCTTAACAAGAATAGAAAATTGAATGCTATATCTGGAATGAAATCGGAAGTTCAGAGTAGTCCCTTAAGTACTTTGTTGACTTACTGACTTGAAATTCCCTTGACCTTTCCTGGCCTCTATTATATTACATGGCAGCATTTTTCTTCACATTCTTCATGAGCGATGTGGTATGTGGATAGTGTAGTGAAGAAAAAGGGAAGATAGGAATTTATTAGACACCTACTGTGTTTCAACTCTCTACTGAGTACAGAAATGTAAACATTTAAGTTGGATTGATCAGTATGAGACCATGTGCAATCTAGTGCAAAGTTGCATGATGCAGATTTACCTTGATTTACCTTTATTTTTCTTGTGTGGTGCCTGACTTCTTATTTGGACTCATAAATCAGTTTTTGAGTGAATGAATGAATGACTATTTAGTGAAAGTCGTTCAGTCGTGTCCGACTGTTTGTGACCCCATGGACAGTCCATGGAATTTCCCAGGCCAGAATGCTAGAGTGGGCAGCTGTTCCCTTCTCCAGGGAATGTTCCCAACCCCAGGGATTGAACCCAGGTCTCCTGCATTGCAGGTGGGTTCTTTACCACCTAAGCCACAAGGGATGCTCATGAATGACTATATGACTATTATTAAGTTCTATAGGAGGTTATGCGCATGTCTTCATTCAATTTAACTCTACTGTTTTCAGCCCCCCTAATCAAACCTTGGTCTAATATGGTACTTTTCACTCAGCTTCATTCCATAATGCCCATCCCTCTTTCTCGTTTATTTCTTGTGGTTGCATTAAACTCTTAACTGGGCTACCTGCCCCATTTCCCCATTCTACTCTCCAGATGATAGCCACCATCTTTCTAAGCCTTGCTTAGAGTCATTTACTAGATCCCTTTTGCACGGGTGTCAAGTCCAAACACCTTAGCATGTCCTGCAAAGCTGTCTAGGGTACTAATTTAAGGTTGTGACCTGTAGCTCTGTAACTATCATCAAGACTTTTTGAGGATAGTAATTCTATTTAATCATCCCACGTGCTCCCAAGTTTCCAGTTCCTAGTAGAATATTATTAGGCCAGTGGGTGATCCCTCAGAACTTGCAAATAACAAAAGATAATTTTATTCATTTAGGTCTCTGGTGATGTAAAGAGCTATTCTTCAGATCTTTAGCATTCTTTATGAAGGTAGCAGACTATGTAATTATGTGGTACATTATGACCTAGTAGAAGCCATTAGTCAGCAAAATGACAATTTTTTTTCAGCTAAAGAAAGAGTTTTAAGTAACCTGCGGAAGCATGAGGACCCCCGGCCTCCTCTTGTTCTGCACCTGATGAGGCCTCCTGTGCCAGTTATCTCCTCAGCCATGCTCCTGAGTCAGAAGGATGCCACCGAGCTGGTGCGCACAGACCTGAATCTGCTGCAACAGCAGGCGAGGTAAGAGCACACGCTGCCCGGGATCGTGGGTGTGCGCTTCCTGCTGTGCATCCTGATGAGTAGTACCTCCAAGGGCTTCCTCCTTAGCCTTCTCACCACGAGGGTAATTTGACCAGACTGGCTCAGATGGTTATCTTAGTTAACCAAGTTGTGAAAAATCTTTTAATTTCACATGGAAATTATGTGGGTTTTCATGTACTCTATAAATTGTACGTGTTTCTTGTGGCATTTCCTGTGTCAGTAGCGCCAGCTAAATTTTTTCTTAGGCTTCTCCTGAGGAAACCATATAATATTGGAAAGACGATGTTCAAAGGGAACAGAATGAGATTTATTTTCTTTTGTCACTGCTTTGCTCTCTAAATGTCCGAATTCTTTTAAAAATTACATAGATACTTGATGGAAGGGCAGGAAATACTCATTTAATATTCTGAGTTCATGGTGGCTACAGAATGATGAGCTGTTTGTTTTGATTCTAGCTTGTGATCATGTGAGGAGGATTGTGTGTGTTTTACTTACAAAGTGAAAGAGTTTGTCTTTGCAAAACTCATAGGCATCCATCTATTATTGGGCCTGTTTTTGGTTTATTCGTGTCGTGTGTGTTGTTTGCACCACACTGCACAGGCTCCTTGCAGATTACTGAGATAATACAGTTAGGACAGTGTTGAACTAGCTTATCTGGTCTCCACACGTCGGTTTGAGTCCCTGATGCCTAAGAAGTCGCTATGTGTGTGCCCAGTCACTGAATTGTGTCTGGCTCTCTTGCGACCCCATGGCTCTCTGTCCATGTGATGTCCCAGGGGAGAATACTGGAGTGGGTTGCCATTTCTTTCTCTAGGGGATCTTCCTGACCCAGGGCTTGAACCTGTATCTCTTGCATTGGCAGGTGGATTCTTTACCACTGACCTTCCAGGGAAGCCCCTAAGAAGTCACTGGTACTTAGAAAAAAGGTTCCCCCTTAGGATGATTAAATTAGCACGAAATTCTCATTTGTTCTTGTGTACTTAAGGGTTCATTTAAAAAAAAAAACATTGTTGATATAACACAAATTTTAAATGGAGCTTTGTTTCTAGCCAAAAAGTTGTTATACTTTTCTTTCCTTTCTTAACTGTCTTGTTGACCAGTGACTGCCAGGGAGAAGGTTTGGGTAAGTCTTAGCACACACTTTTGGTCTCTTGTTACTGTGAGATTCTTGTGTGTTATTGTTCACTGATGCAGGCTGGGAGTGACTGGAAGCCTTTATCACTCATCATAAAGTTTTTCCTAAGACTTTTAAAATAACTTCTCCTGATGATGTCTTTCAGAACTGCAGCTCTTCGGGAATCTCAGCAGGTTGCGCTGGATAGTGAACTGTTGGACACAATGCCCAAGCAGTATGTTAATCGAGAAGAACAGACCACACTACATTTGGAGTGCAGAGGCAGTAGTGGTAAAAAGTGCCAAGGAGCAGCAGTTGTAACAGTTCAAGTAAGATTGAGTTTCCTCATAGTTCAGAGAATTTCATTTGAGTTCCTAATATTGGCATATCATTGAAAAAGACTGAAAGAAATATTTAGTACATCATCCATGTCCCACATTTAATAGTTTTGGGGAGAGTGAAGCTGCCCGTATTGGAATGTCCCCTGGAGAAGAGCATGGCAACCCACTCTAGTATTCTTGCCTAGAGAATCTCTTGGACAGAGGAGCCTGGCGGGCCACAGTCTGTGTGATCACAAAGAGTTGGACATGACTGAAGCGATTTAGTACAGCACCAAGCTACACACAAAGCTGATCACTTACTTCCATAAGTGCTGATGAGTCTTCCAGGACAGACAGACAGAAATGAAAAGAAAAGTGGAATCGTTGAGATGATTCTAAGAGAGAGGGGCTCCAGCTGGATTTTAAAAGATTTTGGTGATGATAGTTTGGATTCAGTGAGAAGAATGTGGGAATGGAGTCACTATCTAGGGGTCAGTGGCTCGATCCGTCTGTTTCAGTTGTCTTGGGGAGTAGTGATAGGAATTCACGTTGGGAAGGTTGGAGCTCACATTGGAAAGGATCATCACCTGGGATCTTCCCAAGTAAAGATGTTTGCTGCAGATAGTGGGGAGTCACTGAAGACAGAGGTAGGAGGGCCGCGTGGAAAGCAGATCACTTGGGCAGAGTTTGTCAACAGACCAAAGTTGGGTCTGTGACATTGTAAAGACTTCAAACGGAAGGTTAGCTTTAGCCAACATGTCATAGCACTTAATTTATGCAAGGTACCATCTAAACACTTTATATAACTTATTTTATCCTCACCACAACACCGAAAGGTGGATATTCTTTTTGTCTGTATTTTTCAGATGAAGAAATACAGGCAAGGAGCAATTAAGTTACATGCCCAAAGTGATGGTGCCAGTGTAGGGCAAAACCAGGAAGGCCCAGGCAGAGTGCATGCTCCTTAGGCAATGCAGCTTGCTGTTCCTGCAAGTGAATTCAGAATTCCCTGAGCTGTGAAAGAAATGCTTGGAGAGGGGCGCTGGCTGCTGCTTGACTACACCCACATAAAAATGGCTCCTCTTTTTTGTTAGCTTTTACAAGTTGGGGGACTTATTTTTCTGACTTTTGGTTGTCTTTCAAAAATGTCCCTTCTTTTTGTGCCAGTCCTAACAATTCTAATGTAGCTTTCATCAGTCTCTTCTAGGAGACTATTTTCTCTGAAATGTCTTCTTTGAAATAAGTTTTATAGTCATATTTTTCATTACTTTCAATTTTTGTTTTTTTTCCAACATAGTTGTATGCATCTATTAAGAAACTTGACCTGGAATGTGAGATTGCTAAATATTGAGACAACATCTTTGGCCAGGTGCTTTATGGAGTTACTTTTCTTTCTGTGTGTGTGTGCTTCAGTGTGGTTTATTCCTTCCATTGCTAATGCTTTAGAAAGACTGAGGTAGAGAAGTATTTAAGAAGGATCACTTGCTAAAATAATAAAACAGGAAGAAAAGTTTGCCAGCTGAGGGTGGAGTTTGAGTTGGTGGGAAAAAGGCTGAAAATGCATCTCGTTGTAATGAAAAAGGAACCTTTTATTACCAATCTGTGTTTTTACAAATACAGTGTTTTTCCATATTTTGAAATTACACATCTATATCAGGCTGTTAATTCTATATAGAGAAGGGAATTCTCCTAAAATGCATTTTTGTAAGTGACTGTTGAGATAAGTACAAAGAAATGTTTTTCCAGTTCTGGCTAATAGCTTACTCTTTGAAGAGTTGTAAATATTTGCTGTCCCAGCCAAAGATAAGTCTGACTGTGTGACTTCTTTTTAATTTGCAGAGTCTTGCGATGGAAAATACCACCCAGCAGACCTGGGAGCTTTAGCTCTAAGCCTACCAGTGACCTTTTTTCTTTTTCAGAAAAAAGGATCATAATCTTGATTTATCTGAACCCTTGAATTGAAATTTCTTTTATAACCTTTAGTTTGTTAATTTTGAAATAAAAAGCTACATCTTTTCTAAAATACCTTCAAAGTAATTTTGATTGAAGGGAGATCAGAAAGAAGATGATATATGACAAGAATTGAATGAATATGGTTTAGATTTTGCTTTTACAGACAACACAAAAATATTTATGCTTATTTTCAAAAGTAAAATTGGTAGATGCTAAGATCACTTGAAGAAAGAAGTAAAAAAAATGAGAAAGGATAGAGGAAAAAAGAGGGGATTTTATAGATTCTTGAAGAGTTTGAAAAATAGTTGTGTTTTGTGGCCATAACCTCATTAGAAATATCCAAGTTTTCTTAAAGCACATTTTAATTTTCTGCTGACCTTTCTTGTTGCCCTGTGATTTTTCAGTTTGGGAAATCTCATCATTTGGAAAAATCCAGAAGCTTGGGAAGTTCCACTGATGGCTCCTAGAAATATCAGTATCAGCAGTACTGTTTACTTCTGCCATTATTTTGCCTGATGATGCTGATGTGCCAGGGAAATTAAAAATGTAAAGACAGCAATCAACTTTCGTAGTCTGAGGCTTAAGTAGGATTTCTTTGGAAGGTTATATAGAAATTGCTAATTACAGCTGTCCTGGGCAGTACTTACTGGTCATAATGTCTAGGAATTGAAGATAAAATTATTTTTTGCTCCTTGTCTATGGCTGAGAGCGAAGTAGAGGAAAATTGAAGCTCTAGCTGCCATGAAGTTTGGGGATTATGTATGCAAGTCTGTTAGGTTTGCTCTGATTTTTTGTTAAAGATTGTACCTGAATCTAAAGTCACCCATTACACAAATGGATAACTTTAGTTTGTAGAAAGAGAGGTGTTTTTCAGGAAAAGGGAAAGTGAGTTCTGAGTGTTTATGGATTCATCAGTAAACTGTCACTGGGAGAGAGTATTCCTACAGGAGTTAGATTATATAATTGCATGAAACTGTAGCCCTTATACAAACGTGTGTCCAGTGGACACTTCATGGTTGTGACTAGTAGTGTTGATCCTGTTTGACATCGTTCTCGCATCTGGTGATGCTGTCATGAGGCCTCTTCTAGACTCTTCTAGTCTCCCTGAATCTGTAGCCACTTCTTAGTTTCTTCCAGGGTTCCTCTTCATCTGCTCAATGCTTGGATTACTGGTTGTGCTTGGTTCTACTCCTGATCCCCTTCTTCACTGCAATATATGCTGCTTTTTGTCTTCTGTCTGTGCTAGAGTTCGTAATCTAGGATTTGTGACTGGTCTTTGGTGGGTCAGTGAAGTCCCTGAAAGTGTATAGAAAATTTTTTTTCTGGAGAGTTCATAGATTCAGTCGATCCTCAATAGTCCCTGACCCCTAAAAGGTTAGTCCCTTTGTTGATGATTCCTGTTCTGTTTGTCAAGTCCAGAATTCTCTCTTGAGTTCCAAATCTAGACTTCTTGCTTACTTAGCATCCTATCAGTGTCCCAATGATAACTCTGTAGGTCCCAAACTAATCTCATCTTTATCCTTCAAACCTATTTTTTTCTCTAATTCCACTTACTTGGGCTCCCAAGATGAAGACCTAGGCATCAGAATTCACATCTGCAATCCCACCGCTATACTTCCCATCTAGTCACTTTCCAAGTCATATTGGTTCTGCCTTTGAAATAACTTTGAATGTATTCTTTCTTTGTTTCTGTTGACATTGCCCTGTGGTCAGCCCACTTCTCCCCTGAACTGATATACCTTCCTGTCCATAGTCTTTCTCCCTGTCTAGCTCATTTTTCCCCATTCATCTTTTAAAACTCAAACTGATCTCATTTCCAGGCTAAAAACCCGTGTTGGTTCTTGCATGCTCAGTTGCTCATTTGTGTTCAACTCTTTGCAACCCCATGGACTGTAGCCCAGCAGACTCCTCTGTTCATGGGATTCTCCAGGCAAGGATACTGGAGTGGGTTGCCATTTTCTCCTCCAGGGGGTCTTCCCGACCCAGGGATCGAACCTGAGTCTCCTCCACTCCTGCATTGGCAGGTAGTGTCTTTACCACTGAGTCGCTGGCTTCGCCAGTATAATGGTTCTCTAGTACCTAAAAAGAGTTATGTCTCTTAGGACACTTCATAATCTGTTCTTGATCTTTTTCTAGCACATCATTTACCCTCTCTCTCACGCCCTCAACCTTCTGTTTTTTAGCAGCTTGCTCCTTTTCTGTTCTGCAAAGGTGACATGCACATTCTTTTGTTCTTAGCCCTGTGCTGCTGTTTGTTCTCCCCGACTCATATCTGGGCTGCTCACCCTTTCATTCCTTGGTTCAATCAGCATCTTTTCTTGAGATCTTTCTTGACTCCTCTAGTCAGACTGAGATATTCCTTCCTCTCGTCACAGCTTGGGGAGAAGTGCTGTCATAGTCACCTGCTCTTTTTCCTACAGCCTGTGACCTCTTTGGGAAGTAGAGTTGCTGTCATTACTCGTCTCTGTGCCTGTACCACCTAGCACGGCTCTTGGCACATGATAGGTACTTTTAGCACCTCTGAATCAGTCAGTAAAGCCACAAGCACAACACTTTCTAGGTTGTATTATAACTGGTTTTGTGTTACTACTTCTGTAGCTGTTGATAAAGTTTGAGTTAGCTGCGGGTCAGGATCTTGTCTTTTTCATGTTTATATTGTCAGTGTCTCACACAGTCAGTGCCACAGAAAGAACGTGTTTGAAGAAATGAAGAGAATACAAACTCTTCATAATAGTCTCCCTGAAGACATTATTTGACTGTGGAAGACATGGAAATTGGAACTTTTTACTACCAGAAATTGGCAGTCACTTTTGATTCTGCTTACCTTTGGCCAAGTTAATGCTTAATTGGCCAGCTTGATGCTTTCTACAAAATCCCAACTTTAACAACACACACTTCTACACTTACCTTTTTAAGTGAACAGGCTTCTCCTGGGCATTCAGTCTTGGAAAGTGGTAAGGATGGTCATACCTCAGTGCATTGCTTTATTTCTCAGCCTGGTTCAGTGTATTTCTTGTCCCTTGCTTGGGTACTCTCATATCCCAGGTAAACTGCTAGGGACTTTGCTTATATTATCTCACTTGAGCTTCACAGAATGAGGAAGATGAAGCGGGTTCAGAGAGGCTTGGAAACTTGCCTGAGTCACACAGCTAGTAAGTGGTTCAGTTGGAATCAAGAGTTTTGCTTTTTCCATTCAGTATTGGGAAATGACTAGGCCATTTTCTTTAGCTGTTTCAGCTGTGATTTCGAAGATGAGTTGATCATGATAGTCAAATCTTACTTGAATTAACATAGTATCCTTTTCTTTCTGTGTTAGTGTGCTAGGATTGCTTGTTTTTCAGTGATTTCATGGGAAATGATTTTTTATTTCAAGTGTAAATTTTAAAATTAAAACATCTATTTTAAGAGTAATTTTGAATGGCTCTTTTGTAAGGATTTCAAACTATGTCATGAAAATATATTACTGCTTAATGGAATTTTCTGTGAGGGAAAGCCCTGGAAATTTCCAGTTGTCTGCAGATGTTTGAACTATGTATATCTTGTTTGGGGTATACAGAAGCCAAAGATATTTTATGGCAAGTGGGACGTGCCTCTTCTGTGGTTGCCTCTCTTAACAGAAGCCTCTAATAATCAGTGATATTCCCTGAGGAAATGGGGTGATTTATAATAGGGTTCCTTTTGTTGTACTTTGGTATTGTGGGGCATGTTCGCTGGACCCAGGATTGATTTATGATCATGTGAAAAATTTGCTCGTTTCTGGAAATGAAAGACCTACTGAGGGCCTCACATTATTGTAACAACTTACTGAAGCACATGTTCGTGCAACTTTTGGATTTCTTTGTCTACTTAAAATGACTCAAGTGGAAGGGCTTCCAACATGCTGCTTTTTGTCTACAACTTGTAGTTGTGAGCTGGTGATCATTCAGTGTCTCTCACCTCCAGTGTAGTAAGAAAAGAAAACTTTTAACAGAGGTGGGAGCTATGAACGAAAACAGGTAAACTAGGAAATTACGATAATTTGGGGATGTTTCTGTGAGGAAGTCTGAACTTTCCTGAACTAATTAATTTCTTTACTGTTTAGCATTAAGTCGTTTCTACAACATGGAGTGGTGGTCTTAAAGTTGGAGTCAGAGAGAGCTTTTAGTCTCATCTCTCTGCATTTCCCTGTTAAGTGAGCCTCTCTTCTTTCTTACTCATTGTCTTTCCACTTCTCTTCATTATTGCTGTCTTCCTTCCTCCTCTCAGATTCTTTCCCTCTCTTTGGCTGCTTGCTCTCCAGGTCAGCCAAGGGCTGTGACTCTCAAAGACCCAGTCTAATTGTAGTTGGTGACAGATTTGCCAAAAAGCCAACTGCACATATTCTTAACACATTTTGGGCTATTAAAGATTGACCTGTTACTTGAAAGACTTAAAATAAAATATTTGTATCGGTTCGTTATGTGGTTTACTGGAAACAGTTTACTTTCTTTAATCTTTAGTTTCTCCAATAATAAAAATTAATCGTGATTATCATTACATGTTCTTGGAGAGGCACTTTTCTGCCTTTTGATTCATGATAACAGCTTATCCTTGAAAAGTTTTGTGAAGATTTTTAACACAACATTGGTGAGTTTTATGGAAGAGTTATTATGATCATAAAAGTAGGTGGTCAACGTATCATCTGTTAGAGTTGAGCTGCACTAGGCTGCTATGCAAAGCAAAACAAGCAGGACCATTGTACTTTGGGAGCATTCGATCTGGAATTTATGAAAATAAGCCTGGGGGGGATATCACTGTGGTGGTGGCTGAGGCCTGGGTTTGGGAAGGTGCATGTAAAGGAAAATGTAGCCTTTACTGCTCACCCATGTGATTGGGGAAGACCAGGTAAAGAGACTGGAGGGTTTAAAATTCCTGCCTTCTAAGTGTTCTGGTCTTTTCAGCATTTCCTGCCATGCCTGCAAGATAAGTCCCAATTCCCTCACCAGCTCTAAAGGTCTCCCTAAGACAGGCCGCTTTGCTCCCCAGTCCGATTACATTGCAGTCTTCAGCCCTGACTCCCTACTTGGCTGAGCTCCTCTTTGCTGTCCCTCTCTCCTCCTTGTCCCCACAGCTGCTACACTGGTTCTGTCTTTGGGTTGCAACCTGGGCCTAGGATATTTTCTGCATCTATCCACAGGCAAAAAAGGACATTAAAAATGCACAAACCAAGTAGTTATTACTTAGGTCACCATTCAGTTAATTAGAGAAAGGGATATTAACAACCCCCTCAACTAAGAAAGACATAATCTGAAATAAAGGATTGTTGTTGCTCAATCACTAAGTCATGTCCAGCTATTTGCGACCCCATGAACTGTAGCACACCAGGCTTCCCTGTCCTTCACTATCTCCCTGAGTTTGCTCAAGCTTGTGTTCATTGAGTTGGTGATGCCATCCAACCATTTAATCCTTTGTTGCCCTCTTCTCCTGCCCTCAGTCTTTCCCAGTATCAGGGTCTTTTCCAATGAGTTGGCTCTTTGCATCAGGTGGCCAAAGTATTGGAACTTCAGCATCAGTCCTTCCAATGAATATTCAGGGTTGATTTCCTTTAGGATTGACTAGTTTGATCTCCTTGCAGTCCAAGGGACTCTCAAGAATCTTGTCTCTAGAGCACCGTAGTTTGAAAACATCAGTTCTTCAGCACTCAGCCTTTTTTACGGTCCAGCTGTCACATCTGTACATGACTATTGGAAAAACCATAGCTTTGACTATACCGACCTTTGTCAGCAAAGTGATGTCTCTCTGCTTTGTAATACACTGTCTAGGTTTGTCACAGCTTTTCTTCCAAGGAGCAAGTGTCTTTTAATTTCATGGCTGCAGTCACCATCTGCAGTGATTTTGGAGCCCAAGAAAATAAAATCTGCTGTTGTTTCCATTTTTTCCCCATCTATTTGCTATGAAGTGATGGGACCAGATACCATAACTTAGTTTTTGAATGTTGAATTTTAAGCCAGCTTTTTCACTCTCTTCTTTGACATCCATCAGGAGGCTCTTTAGTTCTTTTTCATTTTCTGCCATGAGAGTGGTATCATCTGCATATCTGAGGTTGATATTTCACCTGGCAGTCTGAATTCCAGCTTGTGATTCATCCAGCCTGGCACTTCCCTTGATGTACTCTGCATATAAGTTAAGTAAGCAGAGTGACAATATACAGCCTTGATGTACTCATTTCGCAATTTTGAACCAGTCCATTGTTACATGTCCGGTTCTAACTCTTGCTTCTTGAGCTGCATACAGGTTTCTTAGGAGGCATGGTAAGGTGGTCTGGTATTCCCATGTCTTGAAGGTTTTTCCAGTTTGTTGCGATCCATGTAGTCAGAGGCTTTAGTGTAGTCAGTGAAGCAGAAGAAGATGTTTCTCTGAAATTCCCTTGCTTTTGCCGTGATCCAGTGGATGTTGGTTATTTTATCTCTGGTTCCTCTGCCTTTTCTAAATCCAGCTTGTACATCTGGAATTTCTTGGTTCATGTACTGCTGAAACCTGACTTGATGGATTTTGAGCATTACCTTGCTAGCATGTGACATGAGTGCAGTTGTGTGGTAGTTCGAGCATTCTTTGGCATTTCCCTTCTTTGAAATTGGGATGAAAACGGACTTTTTCAGTTCTGTGGCCACTAAGTTTTCCAAATTTGCTGGCGTATTAAGTGCAATACTTTAACAGCATCATCTTTTAGAATTTGAACTAGATCAGCTGGAATTCTGTCAACTCCACTAGCTTTATTCATAGTAGTACTTCCTAAGACCCACTTGACTTCACACTGCAGGATATCTGGCTCTAGGTGAGTGATCACACTATCATGGTTATCCAGGTCATTAAGACCTTTTTTGTACAGTTCTTCTGTGTATTCTTGCCACCTTTTCTTAATATCTTCTGCTGCTGTTAGGTCCTTGCCATTTCTGTCCTTTATTGGGCCCATCTTTGCATGAAGTGTTCCATTGATATCTCTAGTGTTCTTGAGATTTCTAGTGTTTCCCATTCTGTTGTTTTCCTCTATGTCTTTGCGTTGATCACTGAGGAATGCTTTCTTATCTCTCCTTGCTATTCTCTGAAACTGCATTCAGCTGGGTATATCTTTTCCTTTCTCCTTTGCCTCTCACTTCTCTTCTTTTCTCAGCTATTTGTAAGGCCTCCTCAAGACAACCATTTTGCTGTCTTTCAGTTCTTTTTCTTTGGGATGGTTTTGGTCACCACCACCTGTACAGTGTTATGAACCTCTGTCCGTAGTTCTTCAGGCACCCTGTCTATGAGATCTAATCCCTTGAATCTATTCGTCACTTCCATTGTATAATCATGAGGGATTTGATTTAGGTCATACCTGCATGGCCTAGTAGTTTTCCCTATTTTCTTCAATTTAAGTCTGAATTTTACAATAGGAGTCATGATCTGAGCCACCGTCAGCCCCAGGTCTTATTTTTGCTGACTGTATAAAGCTTCTCCATCTTCAGCTACAAAGAATATAATTAATCTGGTTTCAGTATTGACCATCTGGTATTGTCTGTGTATGCCAGTATGTTCTCTTGGCAAAGAGAACTCTGTTAGCCTTTGCCCTGCTTCATTTTGTACTCCAAGGCCAAGCTTGCCTTAGGTATCTCTTGACTTCTTACTTTTGCACTCCAATCCCTATGATGAAAAGGGTATCATTTTTTATGTTAGTTCTAGAGGGTCTTGAAGGTCTTCATAGAACTGTTCAATTTCAGCTTCTCAGCCTTAGGTAGGGGTTGGGGCATGAAAAGTGAAAGTGGAAAGTGAAAGTCACTCAATCGTGTCTGACTCTTTGAGACCCTATGGACTGTAGCCCTCCATGCTCTTCTGTCCATGGAATTCTCCAGGCCAGAATACTGGAGTGAAGCCGTTCCCTTCTCCAGGGGATCATCCCATGAACCCAGGTCTCCTGCATTGCGGCAGATTCTTTACCAGCTGAGCCACCAGGGAAGCCCAAGAATACTAGAGTGGGTAGCATATCCCTTCTCCAGTGGATCTTCCTGACTGAGGAATTGAACAGGGGTCTCCTGCATTGCAAATAGATTCTTTACCAGCTGAGTTACCAGTATTGGGGCGTAGACTTTGATTACTGTGACGCTGAATTGTTTGCCTTGGAAAGGAACCAAGATCATTTTGTCATTTCTGAGATTGCACCCAAGTACTGCATTCTGGACTCTTGTTGACTTGTAAGGGCTATGCTTTTTTTCCAAGGGATTCTTGCCCACAATAGTAGATATTATGGTCATCTAAATTAAATTTGTCCGTTTGCATCCATTTTAGTTCACTGATTCCTAAAATGTCAGTGTTCACTCTTGACTTTGCCTTCTTGACCACATCCAGTTTACCTTGATTCTTGGACCTAACATTCCGGTTTCTATGCGATACTGATTTTTACAGCATTGGACTTCACTGTCACCACCAGACACATCATCCACAACCGGACACCAGTTCCACTTCGGCTCACCCTTTCATTCTTTCTAGTTATTTCTCTGCTCTTCCCCAGTAGCGTTGTTGTAGTTCAGTTGCTAAGTCATGTCTGATTCTTAGCAACCCCATGACTGCAGCACGCCAGGCCTCCCTGTCCCTTGCCATCTCCTGGAGTTCACCCAAATTGGTGTGCATTGAATCAATGATACCATCCTACCATGTCATCCTCTGTCACCCCCTTTTCCTCCTGCCCTCAATCTTTCCCAGCATCAGGGTCTTTTCTGAGTCGGCTCTTTGCATCAGGTGGCTAAAGAATTGGAACTTCAGCTTCAACACCAGTCATTCCAATAAATATTCAGGGTTGATTTCCCTTAGAATTGACTGGTTGATCTCCTTGCTGTCTGAGGGACTCTCAAGAGCCTTCTCCACCACCAGAATTTGAAAACATCAGTTCTTCGGTGCTCAGCCTTCTTTGTGGTCCAGCTCTCACATCTGTACATGACTACTGGACAAACCATAGCGCTGACTATACAGACCTTTGTTGGCAAGTGATGTCTTTCCTTTTTAATACACTGCCTAGGTTTGTCATAGCCTTTATTCCAAGAAGTAAGCATCTTCTAATTTCATGGCTACAGTCACCGTCTGTGGTGATTTTGGAGCTCAAGAAGAGAAAATCTGTCACCTTTTCCACTATTCCCCCTTCTATTTGTCATGAAGTGGTGGGACCAGATTTCCAATATACCCTAGTAGCATATTGAACACCTGCTGACCTGGGGGGCTTATCTTATGGCTTATCTTATCTTATCTTTTTGCCCTTTCATATGTTCATGGGATTCTCAAGAATACTGAAGTGGTTTGCCAATCCCTTCTCCAGTAGACCATCTTTTTCTGAACTCTCCATCATGTCCAATCTATCTTGGGTGGCCCTGCCCCGCATGGCTCATAGCTTCATTGAGTTACACAAGGCTGGATCCATGTGACCATTTTGGTTAGTTTTCTGTGATTGTGGTTTTCATTCTGGGGGCCATGGGACTGTAGTTCTTGCTCCTTCTGTCTGCCCTCTGATGGATGAGGATAAGACTTGTGCAAACTTCCTGATGGGAGGGACTGGCTGTGGGAAAAACTGAATATTGGTATGGTGAGCAGGGCCATGTTCTGTAAATCTTTAATCCAATTTTCTACTGATGGGTGGAGCTGTGCTCCCTCCCTGTTAGTTGTTTGGCCTGAGGCGGCCCAGGCTCTATGGTAGGGCTGGAGTTGTCCTCCAGAAGGACTTATGTGACACAGGCTTTCCAGAACTACTGCTGCCAGTGCCCCTGTGGACAGTGCCACAGTCCCTGTGGCAGTCCATTGTTGACCAGCACCTCCACACAGGACCCTCAAACACTCACAGGCAGGTCTGGCTAAGTCTGGGGGGGGTCACTGCCCCTTTACCCTGCGTCCTGGTGCGCACAAGTATTTGTGCCCTCCAAGAGTCTCTGGAGGGTGTGGGGTTTGATTTAAATGTGATTGCACCCCTCCTACCGACTCATTGCCTCTTCTCTTTTGTCCTTTGACGTGGAGTATCTTTTTTTTGGTGAATTCTAAAATACTCCTGTCAGTGGCTGTTCTTGCAGGAGAAGATGAGCACGTCCTTCTACTCTACCATCTTGATAGGATAGTTCTAAAAAATTGAAATAACTTTAGTTGTTTTTTTTTTTAAACCTCAATAAATTCTTATTTTTCACATCTTTGCTGAGAACCAGTAAAACTCTATGAAAGACCAGATTTCAAGAACCACTGAATTAATCAATTGCTCCTTCCTCAGCATGCAACCGATTTGGTCATTTCTCATATTTTATCTTACTTTTGGTGTTTCTTTTATAAATATATATCTTTTCTTCTTCCAGTTGATTTATTAACAGATTTGTGTCATCCTGTTTTTATGGTTTTGTGCAGATGAGACCTGCAGCCCTAGTGTCAAATTATGTATGTTTCTGGATCGGAAGAACAGAGAAGGGTTACAGCTCTGGGGAGGGATGGTCCACAGAAGGGGGCTTGATGTGCTTCAAGAAAAGCCCCAGGGGTGGAAGCCATTGAATTTATTTTTGATGAGAATTGGAGCATTGAAGCATAAGTGGCATAGAACATAGCCTACCAAAAAAAGCTCTGAACCAGCAACAAACTAATTCAAGTTTGATTCTTCATGAAAAGCTTGAGATTCTTAGTTATTTTTTTGACATTTTTTCCCCCATCCTCCTCAGGTTCAATTGAGAATTTTGAGTTACAGTATTAGTTGTAATAATATTCTCTTTATCAAATACCCAGGATATTTGTAATAAAGTGTCTGCTGTAGAAACCTGTAGGGGCAAATAAATCTGTTGACCACTCTTAATTTTTCTTAGTTTGAAGGTATGCATAAGAATGAAGCAATAAGCCAACAGCTTCATGTTTTGCGAAAAGAAGTGAAGCAGTTGCAAGCAGAAGCTGCTAAACCACCATCACTTAATATTGTGGAGGCTGCTGTGCATGCTGAAAACTTGATTACGTAAGTTTTGAGGGCGTTATAATTTAAAATACTAGTTAGTTACTACTGATAGCAATCATACGTGCTACTATCCCCCTAGTCACCTACTAATTAACTAGTATAGAAATTAGCAGCCTTTGGACCAAATCTGACCTGCCATCTATTTTTATAAGTAAAGTTTTATTGTGACGTAACCATGCCCGTGTACTTATTTAATGTGGATGGCTTTTATGTTCCAATGGTGGAATTGAATGTTACGACAATTTATAGCCCATAAAGCATAAAATATTTACTGTCTGTCTCTTTATAGAATAATTTTGCTGACCCTTGAATTAGGAGGTGATACATTACATTAGAATTTAATCTGGAGAGATTTAGTGCTTAAGCTTTATATTAAAGGCACATTTACTCAGGAAGTCATCATCATTAGTTCAGATTATTGAACAAAGTTTGCAGTGGAATTGCTCAGGGCTCACAAGTGTAGTTGCCGGCTTGCATTTGACCATCCATGGTGGTTTCTTTTGGAGCTCAAAGCCACCAGGATATTACCTAGTTGACTCACCAGCAGCTAATCCCCCTGTAGATTAGGATGGTGGTGTGGATGGGGTCATTGAGACCTTTTGTGGGTTAGATTGGAAGGGTCTGGGAAGGAGGAGGAGATAAGGTGAACAAGAGGTTGCTGTTTCTTTTTCTAGAAAAGAAACTCAAAACAGAGTAAGAATTAGAAGAGATATCTTTTATACTAGGATCTTATTCTATACAAAAATCTTTTTCTTCAACCTAAGTCATTGTTTTAGGTTTTAAAATTTAGAGAAATCAAAGTTCTTATTTTTAAAAACATGTATTTATGTAATATACAACATTGAGTAATATTTGAATTAATTGGATAATTTGGAAAAATTAGATGTAAAATTGTGGATTACATACAACTATGAAAATATTTAATGTTAATAAAGGCTGATTTTCCTCCCTCCAAGAGGACATAAAATCATTTCTGTATATTGAAAATAAGTTGTTGGGCTTCCCTGTTGGCTCAGGCAATAAAGAATCTGCCTGCAATGCAGGAGACCCAGGTTTGATCCCTGAGTTGAGTAGATTCTCTGGAGAAGGGAATGGCTATCCATTCCAATATTCTTGTGTAGAGAATTCCATGGATAGAGGAGCCTGGTGGGCTGCAGTCCATGGGGTCACAAAGAGCTGGACATGACTGAATGACTAGCACACTTTGACTTTGACATATGAAAATACTTAATGTTAATAAAGGCTAATCCCCCCACCCTCACTCCAGGAGGACATAAAATCATTTCTGTGTGTTGACAATAAGTTGTTGGGTCAAGTTGTAAGCTATCCTGTGAAGTATTTCTAAAATGACATTTGTGTGGGGCTCTCAGGACTCTTAAGGATATTGCCTGAGAAATGAAGAGTATCAGAGAAACACCGAGGGTCTGAATTCTCTTACTGTAGACCAGTAGCCTTACCAGTGTTTTCCCACAGGGCCCTAGTGAATGCCTACCAGTCGCAGCCCACTCCTGGGGTTCAGAAGGTTGGCATCAGCCTCTTCTTTACTGTTGTGGATTATGTCAGTGATGAGACCCAGCGTCATCCTCCCACAAGGCAGTTCTTTACTTCATGCGTTGAGATCTTGGGACAGGTAAGGTTATCCTGTGTTTTTAGCCTTATTTACGTATGATGAGTCCCTGCAGTGTCCTCATTAGATATAATCAGGGTTGACTCCACACTTAAAGGTTCAGAGTCTTACCTAAGTTAGAAGCCCCTTTGAATTGTTTACTTCTCAAGATGTGGTTAGAATTGCTGGTATGGAATTCTGCTTTTCAGAAAGAAATACTAAGTTATTAGTATATGAAAGTCTCCAGGGAGATGTCAAATTCTATTGTATGCTGTTGGTGTTAATAATAGTATTACTGAGACTATTGTTTATAAAATGCTTTTTGATTCATTATTTTATTTCATCCTTTCAATGACTCTCTGTGATTGATAGCATTTCAGTGTTAAAGATGAGAAAAACTAGTCTCTAAAAGATTGAGTGACTTGGCTAAGAAATACAGCTGGTGAGCCCTGGAGACAAGAGGGACCCCAGGTCTTCTGACTCAACATTCAGTGCTTGTTCCACCTCTCCACTGCTGCCTCTCAGTTGCTACTCACAATTTATTTACTTGACTTAACTCTTAAATATATGGATATTTAAAAAGGACAAGGGCAATGAATCCATGCAGACTTATGAAATGTGTCATTAAAGCAAGGAATGCCACTTGCTGTAAAATATAGAAATACTAATTAACCATGTACTTTCTTCCAAATTCAATTAAATGAGTGGTTATTTATTGGATACTTTTAGGGAGGTGATGCCGAGCAGATATTAAAATAGATTTTTTAGAAATGTTTTTCCTAATTATGAAATTGATGAATGCTTATTATAAGCAATACAGACTGTAAAAAGTATAAAGAAGAGAAATTTCTTATAATCCTAATCTGGAGATACTGGTTACATAGCTAACATTTCATTTTAGTTGATCTTGTGTGTCTCTGAGGTCTATAGGTATGTATGTGTAAAAATGATTTATCATTCTTATATATAGATAAAGAAATAGGGATACACACTTAAAAGCTAGCATATGCTATTTTTTTATTCAAGCACATTTTAGACATTATTCCTTGATAATAAATAAAAACCTGTATCATGCTTTTTAATATATAGTGTTCCATGGTACAGATATATTGTAATGTACTGAGCCAGTGCTCTCTGGATGAATATTTAGGTAGGTTGGTTGTTTTGCTGCTGTAAGCCTGAACTAAATATTCTTACATACCTTTGTGAAATTATTAGACTGATTTTTCTAGGATAATTTCTTAGAAGTGTAATCACTATGTCAAAAGGATTAGCATTTGATGTATATTGTCATACTGTCCTCCTGGGAGGTTTATACCTATTTACATTGTAATAACAGCGTTCAATTTATTATTCTCCATGTTAGAACTAACATTAGGACTGATCATTCTTTTTAGGTCTTGCTAATCTAATAAGGGAAGTGGTGCTTTCTGATTATTTTAAGTTGTATTTCTTTAAGTACTAGTTCAATTGCATGATTTTTCAAATGATTTAATAATTTTTTGTGATTTTTCTGGTTTTTGTTTTTTGCACGTTTTCTGCTGGGAAGTTTCTTGCTTTTTGATTGCTTTGAAGAGCTTCTCAGACTGTTAACCTGGTGTCTGGAATGTGTTATAATTTTTCTACTTTGTCGTTTTTCTATAATTTTATGATTCTTTTTGCCATATAGAAGTCAAAGTTTTTATATATTCACATCTATCAGTCTTATCCTTTATTATTTCTGTCTCTTATCAAATTTATCAAAGCTTTCGTAACTCTGAGATTAAATATCAGCTTATATTCTAATACTCTTAAACATTAGAACAAATTAAAACAAGGTGTATATTAATTATGAAAGTTAGCTTTTTAAAAGTATTTAAAGCATATCTCAATAAAATCTACAACCTAGAATCTTTTGTTTTTCTTTTTCTTGACGTAATGCAGAATCATTTTAGATTCTTAGTAATCAAGGTAGGTACACTGCAAATTTCTGGATTCAGATTATCCCAGTATTTTAATCTTCTAAACATTTGCTTTGACTTGTCCAAACCAAATGAATGGATTAGCCAGAATTTTTAATATAAATTACACTGAAAGTGATAGATTTATCTGTGTCAATTTTAGATTTCTTTTGATTGTTTCATATTTTCATTTAGAAAAAATTCTGTTAGCTGTATATACTATTCCTTAAAACTTGGTTGCTCAAAGAAAAGTTGGGGAGGGGAGAATTTGATGACATTTTCCCTTTTCAATTGTTTTTAGGTATTTATCAGTGGCACTAAATCAGAATGCAGAAAAGTCCTTGAGACCATTCTGAAGAACAGAAGGCTTTGCTCCCTCTTGTCTCCTTTCTTCACTCCCAGTGCTGCGCCCGCGGAGTTCATCCAGCTCTATGAGAAGGTGGTGAAGTTTCTGCGCGAGGACAACAGTGATATGATTTTCATGCTGCTGACCAAGGTGACGTGTGACTCAGTCCTGACGTTGTCATTGAGCTGTGGGTACTGCTGCTGTTTCCCTGTGACTCAGAAATGCAGGGCCCTTGGAGCTCTGTCTCCAGGGGGACTGGAGGCAGACAGGCCCTCTTCACGTTTGATGTCATCTTCAAGTAGTCCGATCCCTTAGCTGCTGCTTCTGGATGCATTGATTACGTCATGTAGGACAGTCTCACCACATGTAGTATAAAAAAGACCAGCTCCCAAGCTCTTTAGAAACTTCCTACAGTTTTGAAATATTCATAATAATAATTTGGTACATCCTTCTTTTGAATGTGTCCTGAATTTATACCTTAATTGTGTTTGATAATTGAGTTGTTGATGTGTCAAATGTCACCAGTTGAGAAATTCAGAGCCTTAGCTATCTTGCTTTTAATACTTCTCTGACATCTATAAGTCATAAAACCTGGACATTTTTTAGGACCTGGAGACTGATCGCAATTTTTAGTAGGGAAAAGCATGTTTTATAGTTTGGGATTCTGGAAGGTGAGATCAGCACCCTGACTTTTCATTAACCAATGCCGATTTAGAAACATGGCCACCAGAAGGAGATGGTTCCATTGAGTAGCCACTTGTTTGTGGCAGCGTGACCAGTGAAGAACTACACAGTTCTGATCCTTGTTTTGTAGGGAAAACTTACCAACAATATCCTTAAATTGTAAAAAAGCTCGCGGAGCTGAAAACACTGCCTCTGCGACCCCAGAGAGTGAAGTAGAGATGGAGACATAATGGTACTGTTAGTTATTGGACTAAATTCTTTTAAGTGTATAAATTTTAGTTTCAGTCTTTATGAAAAGCTAAATACTAGGTAAACTTTGACTTTCAAACTACATTGCACATAATTTGCTCTATTGCAATCAACTTTCTAGTGTAAATAAAACTGCTTCTTATTTCTTTTTCTTTTTAGTTCGATCTTAAGCAATGGTTAAACTCCACTAAACCTCCTCTGTCTGATCGTACCAGGCTTCTGGAGTCCATTCATTTGGCACTTACTGCCTGGGGCCTTGAACCAGATGAAGATATTTTGATGCCATTTAATCTTTTCTGTAAGCACTGGACTTACCTTCTTCTCTACCAGTTTCCTGACCAGTACAGTGACATTCTCAGGCTGCTGATGCAAAGTAAGTGTCTTAATTGTGACTGATTAGATCGCAGTGAATGTTCAGTATGACATGAACCATTCCACAGATGTCATCCAAAAATGTAAAAATAATACAAGCATGCAGGAGTTTAGAATTACTAATCTTCACCCAAAATGCTCAATGAATAATGCCCTAAAGGTTGCTGTCTGTAAAAATTGTCTGTTGTCAGGTTGGGCCCTAATTGGGCAGCCACCTCATGCGAAGAGTTGACTCATTGGAAAAGACTGATGCTGGGAGGGATTGGGGGCAGGAGGAGAAGGGGATGACAGAGGATGCGATGGTTGGATGGCATCACTGACTCGATGGACGTGAGTCTGAGTGAACTCCGGGAGTTGGTGATGGACAGGGAGGCCTGGCGTGCTGCGATTCATGGGGTTGCAAAGAGTCAGACATGACTGAGCGACTGAACTGAACTGAACTGAACTCTTAGACATTGGAGTCCACAGTCCTGTGCGCACCCCTTTACTTTGATTTTGCAGCTGTCTTGACTGACGTGGGCCTGCTTACTCTGATGACTATAGATTTGGGAATAGAAGAAAATTTCTCCTTTACAATGTGCTTAATATACCAGTTGGTTTCTTTCTAGTGTCAAAATGGTAGATACATTTAGGGTTCCCTCTCCCTAATTTTTTGACTCTTGTATTTTGCAAATGAATTTTATCCCAGTATAATGATACACTGTTTTTATATTATCCAAGAGAAGGAACAACATTAAATTTCCCAAATTCCCACTGTTTTATCCCCCTCCTGCAGTTTTCCATCAGAGTGTTGGAGAAATAAAGAGTGCAGGCTTTTTAATTTTTGAAATTTCACTCGGCAGGAATTTTATTGAAATTTGAAAAATGAGATAGTATTTATTCATGTAAGCTTCATACTGTTTATTGATGTAATGGAAAACTAAATTTTGCATTATGTCAAATCTTTGTGTTACTTTACGGAAATAGTTTTATGAATTAGCTAATGATCTTATGTATTGGACTACTTGAAGAATGTATAGTCTAATTTTCAAAGCCCTTCAAAGAGTTCATTGTTTCCTATAGCGGCAGGTTGCAAGGTGGGTGGGGAGTGGTGGTACAGAAGTGCACTTGTATAATTTTTAATGCTTATTTACATAGCTAAGTTTTACTCCTAAGTTTTCAAAATTTGATTAAACATATATTATGGATTTTTCCCCTGAAACCTTTTATTTTATTTTTTTAAATATTTATTTATTTGGCTGTGTCAGGCCTCAGCTATGGCATGCAGGATCTTCCTTGGGTCTTGCAGGCTTTCTAGTTATGGCTCACTAACCCAGTTGCCCTACGGTATGTAGGGTCTCATACCCTCACCAGGGATTGAACCCGCATCCCCTGCACTGCACGGTAGACTCTTAACAAAGCACTGGATACCAGGGAAGCTTCCTTCCCCGAAACCTTTTAAAGAGATTCTAAATTGTTTATACAGGCAACCACTGACTTGGATTTAGCAGAAAAGTTTTAATTCGCAGGAAAAGTAGTTCAGTTACAGGCTTAAGACCAACAGTACCACCTCTGTCAGATTCCGTGACCTCCAGCCTCCTGGTGTTCCATCCCTCCCTGGCCATCATGGCAGTGTTCCCAGGGCTTTACCCATTGCTAATCTGTCTTCATTTGCCCTGGGTGAGCCCACTGCAATTTCCCCTGGCTTCACTGCCATCTTCTTGGTGTGCATGACTCCATCCAGACCTGCCCTTCTGAGCCACTGTAGTCTCCTTGATCCAGGCCACTTCCCAGTGGTAAGGGCATGAGGGCGTAGGTTCCTGTCCTCTGGGAAGTGAGTTTTGCAGGTAGCTGAGTGCTGGTTGGTAGTCTCTACTTTTGCATACTGTCTCTGTGTTGCTTTAGGTTTTGCCTGTTACAGGAGTAGGGTGTTAGATGAGTATGAGACGTCTTCTAAAGAGAGCATAGACTCTGCAGTTGTATTCTGTTCCATGGTTCCTTTGTTTCTCTCACATTGTCCAGCCAGAAAGATGGCATCTTTACCATTCCCCAGTCAGGGGCTCACAGATTCCAGCTCAGATGGCTCTGCTGTGTTCACTCCCAGCAGGGTTCCTGAGAATAAGGAAAATCAGGTGTCCACGTGCACAGATCTTTCAGTAGGTTCTCTTAACTTTGGTCTCTTTGCCACAGACCTTTATGAATATGTTTTGGATTTTTACATAACGCTCATTCATTCGTAAAGTACATGTGTTCTTCGATTCACGTTGAAAAGTTAGTTTGTGAAGGATGCTGACTTGCTGTCCTCTGTCCACGCCCTGTAAGGCTCTGCTGAACAGCTGCTAAGCCCCGAGTGTTGGAAAGCCACCCTGAGAGCCCTGGGCTGCTGCACCCCAGGCTGCCAGCAGGGGGCAGCTTCTGTGGAGAGCACGGTGCTTCAAAGTTCTCCTGATGTTCTCTTGTCCGACAAGCAGGTGTGTAGCTCTTGCCTCTATAAAGTTTCTATATGTGTTTCTTTTTCATTTCCTTTGTTTTTTTTAAACAACTGGAACACATTTAAAATTTATATCTAAAAATGCATCTTTTATCTCCAAGAGCCCTGTGCTTTCCTTTGTCAGTCATCTCCTGTTCCCTCCGTCCCCTGCCCCTGTCTCCATGCCCCCGCGCCTGGATCGCCTTTCTCTCGTGCCTCAGTCTGATTCTTGCTCCTCGGTTCCTGAATAGCCCAGGCCCAGCCCTTTTGTATCTCCCCTTGCCACCTTCAGCCTCCTGCTTCACTGGCTCCTTTGAGTAGGTTTCACACAGTTGTCCCCCAGAGCTGTCAGCTTCATCAGTTTTACATGATGTGAGTTCACGTGAATTTATATGAAAAAATGGTTTCTTTGCTTTTGAAAAGGATTTTGAAATCTGTTGATTTACTTTTCATATGCTATATACCTTTGTAATTCGATTATAAAGTCAAAGCTCTTCATCTCAGCCTACTGTAGTATTCTACTGAAAGCACATATTCAGTAAGCATTTTTTAAAATTGGTCATTTTTTTCCAGGTAATGGAGACTATACAGTGGCTGTCAAACTTTTTTTATAAGCTTCGGTTGTCCACATTGGACTTTAAAAGTTTTGGTTTATTCTCAAAATGGAGTCCTTACATGGCAGACATGAAGACATTCTTGGGCTATCTTGTAAAAAGGCTGCTTGACTCAGAAATGGCCTGCTTGGCCCAAGACCCATCTGCCAGCAGCAAAACAGGTAATATGCCTTTAGAGCAACATAGAGCTTAGGTGTTTTGACCTTCCATCAGGAGAGACTTGAATAGACACTAAAATATTTAAATCTTGGTGATAAATCTATATCTGAGTGTTACGAAGAAAAAATAGGAAATAGACAGTGCAAGTGTGAACCCATATGTGTCATACCTGTTCTCACTTACATAGTGGGTGCTTGCTTCACCCGCTCTTTGTAAGGTGAAATACAAAGATAGAGGTTTCAGTCTCCAATTCTCTCTTCCTATTATCTCATTGAGAGTATTTAAGTTTTTATTTTTAAAAAATGTGTGTTATAAAATTATCTCTGACATTGTATTATAGTAAAACTTATCCAATTACAAAAAATTTATTGCAGCAAATGAAAACTGAAGCAGGCTTAGTTATATTAAACATGTTTTTTCTGTATCACCATAGGTTTTTAAGTATATAGATAATTAGATTTTCTAGTTACCAATGATACTGATAAAATGCCAACTTTGTTTCTTTTTTTTCTTAATTGAAGTATAGTTAGTTGATGCACAATATTATATCAGTAGCAGGTATAGAATATAGTGATTCACAATTTTTAAAAATTATTCTCCACTTAATAGTTATTATATAATATTGGCTCTGTTTCCTGTTATACAGTATAACCTTGTAGCTTATTTTTAACTGCTGGTTTGTACCTTTTAATCCCCTGCTCTTACATTGCCCCTTCCCCCTTCCTTCTCCCACTGGTAACCTCTAGTTTGTTCTTGTATCTGTGAGTCAGCTTCTTTTTTGTTATAGTCACTACTTTTATTTTTTGGATTCCACACATGTGATATCATACAGTGATTGTCTCTCAGCATAACGCCCTCCACGTCCATCCACGCTGCTGCAGATGGAAACTTTGGTTCTTTGTTATAGCTGAGTAGTATTCCACTGTGTGTATATGTGTGTATACCAGATGTAGATACCGCATCTTCTTTATCCGTTCTTCTGTTGCTGGACACCTAGATTGCTTCCATATTTTGCCATTTTTAAGTAATGCTGCTGTGAACTTTGTGATGCATGGTATCTTTTTGTTTTTTTTTTCGGATATATACCCCGGAGTGTAATTGCTTGGTCATATGGTAGCTGTATTTTTAGTTTTTTGAGAAACTCCATACAGCAGCTGCACCAATTTACATTCACACCAACAGTGTATAAAGGGTCCCCTTTTCTCCACATTTTCGCCAACATTTGGTGTTTGTGTTGTCTGATGATGGTCATTCTGACGGGTGTGAGGTGATCTCTCGTTGTGACTTGATTTGCATTTCCCTGATGATTAGCGGTGTTGAACATTTTTTCACATGCCTGTTGGCCATCTTCATTTGATGGACTTGTTTCTTGTCTCTAAAAATTTTGCTTTGTTTTAGTGCTAAGATCCCTACATTCAGTAATCATCCAGCTCTTTAAGCCATGGATACTGGTTTTAGAAGACAATGAAAGGTAAATAGTTTTTCTGATATTGAGATTCCTTTGAAATCTATAGACTTAAAGTTCTGATAATGTTTTGGTACAGCTGATGGTTCACAGATTTGATTTTTATATAGGGCAACATTTAAATTTAGAAAATGCTTATTTACAAAGTGAACTTAATACATTTTCTGTTTGTGGAATTGCTAGTCTGATTGATCAGAGCTATTGATTTTGAAGCAAAACTGGACTCTTATTTCCAGCTTACCACAATAAAAAAGTTAAATGAGTTTAGTATTTAATTTCAGAAAAATAAATGTGTTCTCCTGAATTATGTTTTGATAATGTAACACTGCAAAATATGAGACTCACTTGATTTTACCCAGTATCAGTTATTTTTGGGGTACTAAGTTGACTTTCAAATTACTGGGTGGGAATTGCTCTCTCCCAGAGGGCTATCCTTAAACAGTCTGCAAGCTTCAGGATTTTGTGGTGACTGTGAGACTGCTTATCATAATGCAGGCTGCCTGTTTATTTCCAGGATGAGCTAATGGAATTTATTTTTTATATTGAACTTACTAAACCAGATTTAGAACTGAATTTTCATATAAAGAATTTTTTTTTCCTTTGGTTACTTCCTCTCTATTCACTTTTGGTTATCTTTTTACATGACTTTTTTCCCTTTCTGGCTTTAGGTAGAGAAAACTGTTCTCTGAGGCATTTGAAATGTAACCTGAATCCACAAGGGATGGGTTCACGGGTGTAATTGGATGTAAAAAAAAGGTGCTAATTTGATACTTAGTTAGATGACACACTTCTGAAACTTAATTACATTGGAATAAAGTTTAGGAAGGAAAGTCAATAAAATTATGCTATTGATATTAAAAGCTACAGGTCACCTCCAGGGATTTACAGCCTTTAAAGTGATCTAAATGTGTTTTAGGGCTACATATAGATTCTGGGATGGATAGTAATTTAATCATAGTGTTTCCTTTCTAAGTGTATGTTTCTCTTATTTAAAGCAGCCAGCGACATTACCCCTGGTTGGAGAGTGATGCTGTGGTGGCCTCAAGCATTGTGCAGGTGTTCACTGACTGCATTGACTCATTGCACGGGCGTTTTAAAGGTAGGAAGACATTGTATTATGCCTCTGGTTAGTTTTCACTTTTTCCTTAAGTCATTCAGTTAATCTTTTGCCTCTGCTTTCCTACTTTATTTATTTGGTAGGCTATCATCTTTGAACAAGGAGAGGTCCCCCCTACAATTATTTAGTTTTGGTAAGGTAATGCTGAGTGTCATCAGTTATGGAAAAAAGGCCTTTCTGTTTTGAAATTGTGTTTCCCCCATGTTGTGAAAAAAATGAAAGTGTTAGTCACTCAGTCTGACTCTGTGACCCCCATGGACTGTAGCCTGCCAGGCTCCTCTGTCCATTGAATTCTCCAGGCAAGAAAACCAGAGTGGGTTGCTCTTTCCTTCTCTAGGGAATCTTCCTGACCCAGGGATCAAACATGGGTCTCCCGCACTGCAGGCAGATTCTTTACCATCTGAGCCACCAGGGAAGCGGAGGAATTTCTAAGTATAAAGAGAGGTCAACTTACAAAGTATCAGCAGATACATGCTTGACTTAATCTTATAAATTATAGGCAATACATTAGAATATGTAATGAATCCATATACCTTTTCCAAAGGAATAACCAAGACAGAAGTAACGGTAAAGTTATAAATGACAGTCATCAATCAGATGAGATAATTTAGATGAAGCTTGTCTTTCCTAAAGAGATGGGGATTAGGCAAGTGGTCAGGAAGGAAGTACAGTGTGCTTTTAACTTTTAACTCTATGAAAAATAATGTTCAGTTTCATGCTGCTGAGCATAGTTCTGTTTTTGCCATATAAATCCTCTACTTCAAATTACTATTCAAATGCTTTATTAAAACTCTGCTTGGCTTCTGGCCTTTTTTTGAAATCTGTTCTTTTGTTACCACCTCCTGACTGCTGTCCTCTGAAGCTTCTACCTCTTTCCCGCTGTCACCTGACACCTTGGTTGCCTTCCCACTATCCCTGGAAATTGCCGTATCCTTCCCCTGGTTCTTCTAGCCCTGGTTGCTCTGTGGCCTCAGAAAGCTGCCGGTGCTGTGAATCATGCCATTTTTCCTGTACTCTGTTACTGATGCAGTGGGATATCAAAGCAAACACCCTGCCTTCCTTTGAGAAAGACCATTTCCCTTCACTTCGGCATCAGTATCCTCACCCAGTTGCTCTTTAAGTTCTTTCCAAGCATAACTAATGTTTGGCATTTCATTTGAGCAGTGCAAGATCATGGTCACAAAGCCCGCATCTGAGTTGATCATGGAGCGCTTTACCGATGTGGCACCGGAGATGTGGGTCAGGGCTGCTGCCAGGGCTTCCGTTTCTCCCTTCTCCTCAGTCAGCTTCTTGGTTGACTGCTTGAAGTGATCAAGTGCAGTGGGAGACACAGAGTCCATGAGCCTGATGGCATCTTTGCTGGAAGCTTTTATTATCTGTTGCAGAAGGAACACCTGTTCGCTTAAATTTAATTCCTGCTTTTTGTTCCACTTGGGCTAACTGGTATTCTTCCTTGTGCTGATAAAAGCAGATGCAAAACCCCATCCTTCCAGCTCTGCCTGTTCACCTGGAACGGTGAATGTAGGGCTGTATGTCCTTCGGTGGAGAACTTTGAACCAGCAGATCAGCCTCGGGGCTGTCTGACCCACACGCAGCAGCACTGGTTGCAACCAGAACTCTACAATCACCATTTCTGAAGCCTTTTCGGGTGGTTTCCCTTTGCTTCTGTGGAATGTCTCCAGGTAAAGACTGGGCATCCTGCCTTACGGCCACATTCTGTTTCAACTCCTGGGTTTCTTTCTTCGTTTCACAATATATGCTGCTGCTGCTGCTAAGTCGCTTCAGTCGTGTCTGACTCTGTGCGACCCCACAGACGGCAGCCCACCAGGCTGGGATTCTCCAGGCAAGAACACTGGAGTGGGTTGCCATTGCCTTCTCCAATGCATGAAAGTGAAAAGTCAAAGTGAAGTCGCTCAGTCGTGTCCGACTCTTAGTGACCCCATGGACTGCAGCCTACCAGGCTCCTCCGTCCATGGGATTTTCCAGGCAAGAGTACTGAGTGGGGTGCCATTGCCTTCTCCTACAACATATGCTAGTTCTCCCTTGATAACCACTGTACACTCAGATCACGTCCCAGTAACTGCTGCCCTGTGAGTCCAGTGGCACTTGATAGCCAGATACTATACCGTTACTGCCGTTTTCTGTGTCTTTTTACCCATCAGGTCCACTTGTTCCTATGTAGATTTCATGTATTTCTTAGCAACATTATACACCCACCAAGGGCAAGTTGCAGAAAAAAGCAATGTTGGGGATTGTCTTCTGAATCTTTCTTATTGCTACACATAAAATCTCTTATACTTGATCAGCAAAGCCCATGTCCAGCATCTGGTCAACTTCATCCAGGACAACATGCTTAAGTTTGGTGGGGTCTAGCTTGCCATTCTGCAGGTGGTCTTTGGTATGACCTAGCGTCCCAACCAGGATATTGATCCCATTCCATATGCATTCAGTTTGTCCTCCATAGGGAGTTCCACCATAAAAACAAGCCACTGTCAGCTTTTTTGTGATGTCACTGAAGTCTCTGCGTATTTGACTTGCCAACTCCCTTGTGGGTGCAAGAACCAGTACTGGAGGGGCACAGCCTCCCTTCCTATCTTGCAGTTCTCCCTGAAGTTTCTCAACCAAAGGCATAGCAAGGGAGAATGTCTTCCCAGTTCCTGTCCACGCCTGTGCCATCAACTCCTTCCCACTATGGACAGGGTGAAACATCTTTGCTTATATAGGAAACAGGAAGGTCACCACACGGGCTTTGAGAAGTTTAATCGTTTCTTCAGATATGGGAAAATTAGAGAAAGCTGCTTCTTTGCTCCACAGTCATTTCCTGCTATAACTCACTGTTATTTTCTTCACTGGCAGCTTTCTTGGAGTCAGAGTCAGGTCCAGAATCAGGGAATCCATTCTTCAGGTTGGGGCTTTTCTCTCTAGTTTTTCCATTTATTTCTTTCTCTTTCCTCATCTTTTTGGGCTTCAGTTCAGTTCAGTTTAGTCGCTCAGTTGTGTCCGACTGTTTGTGACCCCATGAATCACAGCATGCCAGGCCTCCCTGTCCATCACCAACTCCCGAAGTTCACCCAGACTCACGTCCATCGAGTCAGTGATGCCATCCAGCCATCTCATCCTCTGTCGTCCCCTTCTCTTCCTGCCCCCAATCCCTCCCAGCATCAGAGTCTTTTCCAATGAGTCCACTCTTCGCATGAGGTGGCCAAAGTACTGGAGTTTCAGCTTTAGCATCATTCCTTCCAAAGAAATCCCAGGGCTGATCTCCTTGAGAATGGACTGGTTGGATCTCCTTGCAGTCCAAGGGACTCTCAAGAGTCTTCTCCAACACCACAGTTCAAAAGCATCAATTCTTCGGCGCTCAGCTTTCTTCATAGTCCAACTCTCACATCCATACATGACCACAGGAAAAACCATAGCCTTGACTAGATGAACCTTTGTTGGCAAAGTCATGTCTCTGCTTTTGAATACGCTATCTAGGTTGGTCATAACTTTCCTTCCAAGGAGTAAGCGTCTTTTAATTTCATGGCTGCAATCACCATCTGCAGTGATTTTGGAGCCCAGAAAAATAAAGTCTGCCACTGTTTCCACTGTTTCCCCATCTATTTCCCATGAGGTGATGGGACCGGATGCCATGATCTTCGTTTTCTGAATGTTGAGCTTTAAGCCAACTTTTTCACTCTCCTCTTTCACCTTCATCAAGAGGCTTTTGAGTTCCTCTTCACTTTCTGCCATAAGGATGGTGTCATCTGCATATCTGAGGTTATTGATATTTCTCCCGGCAATCTTGATTCCAGCTTGTGTTTCTTCCAGTCCAGCGTTTCTCATAATGTACTCTGCATAGAAGTTAAATAAGCAGGGTGACAATATATAGCCTTGACGTACTCCTTTTTTGGGCTTAGGTGCACCCAATTGTTCCTCAGAAGACTCCTCATTTTTTATAACTTTTTTGGTTTTAGGAGAAACAACTGTCTTTTCACAGGGCTCCTTTAGTTTTTTTTGACCTTTTCGTTTTAGGAGAAATAATGTCATCTTGAGATGGCTCCTCTTTCTTTTTTGCCTTTTTGGATTTAGGATCACTTTTTGGATTTGAGAATTCACATCAACCTCAGAAGGCCCTGCTTTCTTGACCTTTTTGGCTTTGTTGCCAGTTGGCTGTGCGTCATTCCTTGACTTGGGCTTTCTCACACTGTGGTGTTCTTCAGTTGTTAGGTTGCGTCCGCCCCTGACAGCCCTGTGGCCTGCAGCACGCTAGGCTTCTCTGTCCTCCACGGTCTCCCAGAGTTTGCTCAAGTTCAGGTCCATTAAGTCAGTGATTTAACCTCTGCTGCCCCCTTCTCCTTTTGCCCTCAGTCTTTCCCAGCATCATGGTCTTTTCCAGTGAGTCAGCTCTTTGCATCAAGTGGCCAAAGTATTGGAACTTCAGCTTCAGCATCAGTCCTTCCAGTGAATATTCAGGGTTGATTTTCTTTAGGATTGAGTGATTTGTTCTCCTTGCTTTTCTTGCTGTACAGACACATGAAATCAACCCCCAGACTCAATTATCACAATCAGCTTTCTCAGCTCCCTGATTCCCATTCTGAGCTATCATGGAGAAGATCCATTCCCCTCCACCCTTATCTGCCCTTTCAGTGAGGGTGTAGTCCTTAGAAGATCTTGTTTTCTGTTTCCTTGTGAGGCTGAAAACCCCACATAAACAGCCCCAGGGAAACTGAGGCTTTTGTTGTGTAGTCTCTAAGTTGTGTCCGACTCTTTAGGACCCCATGGACTGCAGCACCCCAGACTTCCCTATCCTTCACACTCTCCTGGAGTTTGCTCAAATTCATGTCCATTGAGTCGGTGATGCTGTCTCACCATTTCATCCTGTGTTGCCTTATCATCAATTTGATGCTCTGTTTTTCTAGTCTTTCTGCTTCTGACCTCTTTTCTTCCACTGAATGTATGCAGCTATGCATTATCAGAGATGTTGTATTTACTCAGTATATTTAAATGTTTTGTATCAGGAGGCTTATGAGGCTATTAGTCCACACAATCCAGGTTCTTGCAGAAGCCTTCTGTTTCCTCTCATTTCTATTCCTGCTCATTTGCTAGGGTCTGTCCGCTAAATTGATTCTCCTAAAATTCTGTTTCTTATTCAAAAACTTGGAAGTGTAATAATGTTTTAGCTCAGCATTCAAATGTGTCTGACCCAGAGCACTTCAGTATTACGGGATGGGTTTTTTGGAAGCATCCATCCAACCATGTGGCTCTACTCACTGTAGGCCTACACGTCCTTGGGCCTTCCCACCGCCACTTCTTTCTTATGCTATTCCACTGCGTGGGTGAAGCCTCAGGCCCTTTGTGTTTCCTGCATATCTGTTTACGTGGGTACATTTCCGTCCTGTTTCTAAGTCTTTATAGCACATTGTTGCAGTTCAAATCTGTGGGAAGCAGACGCCATGATGGAGCCAGAATGCTAAGAGGTGCTGGGGGTAATGCCTGTGAAAATAAGAGGGGAAGCAATAGAGGTAGACAAGCAAAGCCTTCACCTCTGGTGCAGGTAGAACACCTGTGAAAGGAGAGCAGGAAGGCAGAGTCTCAATCTGCAGGGGAGATCTGAGGAAGTTTTGGCCAGCCAGATGGGGCGTTGGAGCGCAATGATTCTTTATTGAGGAGCCCAGCCTTGGTGGAAGCACCAGGTCAGTGCTCAGTTGTTGGCTGAGGGCTCCAAGGGAGGAGGATGGCCTTGGCTCAGGTGCTGAAGTGCTGTAGCCTGATCTGTGGCAAGTTCTGTTTGAAGGGAGATCTGAGGGGTGTACCTCCATGGTTGCCGTGTGTTTATGTGGCACGGAGTCCTAGAGTTAACAAGCTGTCCAGTATTTTGGAGAAGGAAATGGCAACCCACTCCAGTATTCTTGCAAGGAAAAATCCCCTGAACAGAGGAGCCTGGCGGGCTATAGTCCATGGGTTGGCAAAGAGTTGGGCCCAGCTGAACATGCATGCACACACACATGCATCCAGTATTTTATATATAATAGCATCAGATGATAGATTATGTATTATAATAGTATGTATATATAATATAGCAATAATACATATGTTAATATATATAGCAGTGATATGTGTTATATGTAAAATTTGTCATCTAATAATACATATATATATATATATAGAGAGAGAGACTGTTTTTTAGTATAGCTTTAGGATCCCAGCATAACTGAATGGAAAGTACAGAGTTTGCATATGCCCTTTGCTCCCTGCTCTGAGTGCGTAGTCTCCCCTCCAGCTCCCCGACTATCACCATCCCCCATCCAAATGGTACATTTGTTATCCTTGATGAACCTACACTGACACATTATCGTCCGAAGTCCATAGGACTCATGCTGGGTGTTGTTCATTCTGTGGGTTTGGATAAACGTATAATGATGTGTATCCACCATTACAGTATCCTACAGAGTATTTTCACTGCCCTGAATATCCTGTCCTCTCCTAGTCACCCCTCCTTCCCCACTAGCCTTGGGAGACCACTGATTTCTTTTACTTTCTCCATAGTTTTAGCTTTTCCAGAATGTCATGTAGTTAGGATCATTCATAGTGTTGCTTTCCAGATGGGCTTCTTTTGCTTAGTAATGTGCACTTAGGTTTCTCCATTTTTTTCATGACTTGATAGCTTTCTTCTTTTTAGTGCTGAGTAATACTCCATTCTCTAGATGTACCTCATCCGGTATTTTTGATTGACCTTTACATATCTTATCTCTCTTTCCCTCACCCCTCCCCAATTGTGATATAAACTCTAGGCATAGAAACATTCTTCTTTTCATTCCCCTAAGATTAGGATAATGCTGTATTCTCACTGTCCACTTGATAAATATTGGTTCAGTGAGTAACATGAAATCCTAATAGTACTCTTTTTTGTTTTTTTTTTTTGGAAAGGCAGACTTCTAGCTACTTATTACCATCCAGAATGTATTTGTAGTGTGACAAATATTTGAGCATAAAACTATTGTCATAGAGGCTGTTTATTTAGTTTCTTAGTATAAAGGGGCAAGCAGTGTCACAGGTTTGTGTATAGAAAATCAAAAAGTGGCCTAGAAATAAGAAAGTACTTGGCTAACATTAAGAACTGGTAGCTCAGTTCAGACAAGATTGGGCGCGTTCAGGGTGGTATGGCTGTAGGGTAGCTCACTTCAGAGAGAGGAAACAGAAGAACTGTGCATAACAAGATGAAGAATTATTCAATTATAGCCTTTTAGTGAGATTGTCTGATTCAGCTCTCTGCTTTTATTGATTAGAAAAATGAGGACCTGAAAATCAAAAAGAATTCATCTGAGGTCCCAGAACTTATTTGCATCTGGGCTGAAGCTCGTCTGGTCCTAAGAGATTACCTCCTAGACATCTTCTCCTACATGTCCATCCTTATTTAAACAAAACTATCTTTTTTTTCTGTCCATATTTAAACAAATGCTGCCCTTCACCTCTGTTTTAAAAGATTGTTAAAAACATATGTTACTGTTTCATAAGGACTAGGATTGAGGGCACGGGAATGTTAGTGATAAGTCGACTGGTAACACGTGTTGATGCTCATTGGTCATTTTTCATAAGTCAGTGTTGAGAAACTTCCATCAGTCAGTGTTGAGAAACTGCTCTTATTGTGTGTAACTCTCTCTTCTTAGACTAAATTCCATTCCTGTGCATAGAACCAGAAAGTCTGAAAAAATTTGTTCTAGGCTAAATGCCCCTTACATTGCCACTAGCTGTTGAAGACACTAAAGTAATTGATACTTGTGAGGTTAATACTGAGTGATCAGGTTGCAGAAGAGTGTGAGATTCATTTTCAAATGACTTGCTAGAATGATGGTTAACAGTCTAGTTTTATTGCAACAAGTGTTGAGATTTAGTTATTTGGAGTATTTCCTCTTGAGGAACATTAGATTTCTCCAAGGTGCCCAATGAATGGATCAATTGCATGAGACTGAATGCATGGCTAAGGACAACAGACCAAAGGGATGCCTAAAGTCGTTGGGCTTGTGCAGGTGTATCTGAGTTAAAAAGTCGTATATTTAGAAGTTTTAGGGGAAAACTGCTCACCTCTGCTATCTCCCACATACCAGCTTCTCCTTCCAGTTACTCAAGTAAGTAAACTACCATTCTTCATTATTACTCTGCCATCAGTATTTTCTCTGGTAGGTGAAAATCTTTGAAACTGGGTAATTATTGAGAACATTAGGTTTTAGACTTTTAGTTCAAATTTGTGGTTTGTGTTAGTTTTTTGTTCGTTTTAAAGATAAACCCAAAGGTATTCAGCTGTATTTTCTTTTTCAATTTTAGATAAGCTCTTGCCTGGTGATGAAGGAGCCCTTCGGTTACATTTGATGCATTACTGTGAAGCATGTACAGCGCCCAAAATGCCAGAGTTCATTCTGTATGCTTTTCACAGTGCCTACCAGAAACTTCCGTGGCGGGACCTGCATCCTGACCAGATGCTCATGGAGGCCTTCTTCAAGGTAAGCCCTTTACTTTCCATGCCACAGCCTGGCGTCTTCGGAGCAGCCTGTTCACTGTGGGTTTTTGGCCCAGTTGCTGTGTGTGCCGGTGTGGACCCTGCTCACATTCTCAATTGCCTGGATGGTGCTTATGTCAAGCAGCATCCTATGGACATCATTTTACTGTGTTAGTAAGACAGCATTTACAGGACCATTTTTAAAGCTCCCAGAAAGATTTTGTCTGTAATATAGCAGTCATCCCCTTGATGTTCGTGATATTGTCATGGCAGTACATAGTGTAGTGACTTCATCACACTCAGTCGTGGTGTTTCTGTGTATGCACGTATGCATGTTTTTCTATGAAAGTATCATTAAAACTTTTTATTGTTAAATTTCTATTGAAGTAAAATGTAAATCGATACTTAAGCATTAGTTTCTTTAAGTAGTTATGTAAGGGATAATTAGCTTATAGGTGACAAAAGTGTTACTGTAGCAGCCAGTAATGGATCATAGGCATGTGAAGACCTGGAATGGCCTGGAAAAAGTCCCAGTAAGAGTGTGCGAGTTTTTGGAGTAGAAGCAATAGGTACAGAAAACAGGCACAGTAGTGTCACATACTAGTGGGGCGTTTTTGTTGCTGTTCTTAAGTTTCTGTTTTAAAAAAGTCTTTAATCTGTCTTAGCTTTTTATGATCACTTTAGTTTATTTGTTCATAGTCACCAGTTCATTTGTGTTCATTGTTAACCTAATATCACATTTATTATTGAGACACTTTAAGTGCTTTAATTATTGCAGACCCATAATTATTTATGACACTGAGTAAAATCTAATGCAGTCTTTTAGTGTGCCAATGGTGTTCTTGTCAGCCACACCTCTGTAGCTGAGCTCTAAGGAAAGCTGAGGACAGTTGTCTTAGTAAAATACAAGGTTAAAAATGATTTTATAGCTAGGTTTAGTATATGAGACAGGCATTACGTAAATATTCATCATTATTATGAATACAGAATTGAACCTTTGTTTAAAGAGCTGTAAGAGAATGTTTAAGAGGGCAGCATTAGCTATATGACAGATTAAATAGAATGGTCCATAAAGGGTTGCTGTAGACTTTGTATCTCTAGTGGCTTTAGTCTAAGGATAGATGACTGCCCTGCCCAGAAGCTGGGAAGCTTTTAGTTCCATGAGTCTGGTGGCGTAGTAAAGTATGGTTTTGAGGGGGTTGAGGGTCAAGATAGAGAATAGATTATAAAGGAGGATGAAAAAGGGAGAAAGAGTAAATAGCGTGATATAATTATGGTAATAACTGGAAGACATGAATCATCATCAGATTCCATTGATTGTGATTTTACAAATGGAGTTGAGCTTTTTAATCTTCTTTTAAAAAAAGGAAAAATTTATAGCTAGACATATTTTATTTTAAACAGGCTTGAAATTGACTTGTAAGAGATAACTTTGATATTGATTATATAGTAATACTTCATAATACATTTGCCCCCTCATCCCTAATATAGTTTAAATAGGACTTAATTAAACATTATGCAGTCATCAAAAATTATGAAGACTAATGATACAGAGATGTACTTATAATGTAACATTATCCTAAAAAGGCCATATGAAAATTACATGTGCTAATATAATAGTCTCGAGGTATGGCCCCAGGACCAGCAACGTCAGTACCACCTGGGAACTTGTTAACTCCAGATACAGGACATTAGGAATTCTGTGGATGCACCCACCCCTCCCCACCCCCGACAGGTCCTCTGGGTGGTCCTGGTGCGTGCTCAGCTTTGGGCAGCAGTGACTAGTAAATCTGTCACCTTGGTCTTGCCTGCACATCTGAGGACTGCGGTAGGCTCCCTTGAGCACCGGTGACTAACTGTGGCAGAGGTTTGTCACCCTGCCTGGAGCTAGGAAAGATCATTCCTCTCCTGTTAAGACTTAGTGGAATAAATAATGAACTCCAAATAAGCTGAAAGATGTTCCACGCATCGAACATGGGAGGAAAAATAAATATTAAGTCTAAATCTCTGGAGTAGGGGATGGAGTTATAAATAATTTTTATAATCTGGGAGAAAGTGTAATTTAAAAGATATAATTTAGTAAACATTGATGTATATACATTTTCAAGATACATAGATAGCTAAAAGCGTTGTTTCCTTTTAGGTGGAGCGAGGAAGCCCCAAGAGCTGCTTCTTGTTTTTGGGGTCTGTTCTCTGTGAAGTCAACTGGGTCAGCGTGCTCTCTGATGCCTGGAGTCCCAGTCCCCGCCCAGAGACCCGGGGCATGGTTGTCTGCCTCCTTTTCATGATGATTTTATTGGGAAAGGAAGATCAATTGGTGGACCAAACAGTAAGTTTTTAGAGAGCCTGTGATCAAGTCTTGGCGAGTTCCTTAGATCCTCACTCTGTATGAAGCTGCTGCTTTTCCGTTTGCCCAGTGCCTCTTTCGGTTTGAATAGATGCATGGCCTGTGGGATGCACCTTCAACTAGCTGCCTGGTTTTCACAGACACTTCATAGTCTAAGGGAACCATACCAAGTTATAGTATTAAAATCAGTTTCATTTTACATCTCATTAATTGCTGTTCTACCACAGGATCATAGAGTTTCTTTGAAAACTGGATTCTGAATACTTTCAAATCTTAACATTAATGTGTTTTGCCAAGACTTCAGTTACTACTTTCATGAGTACTTCTGCCTTGAGCAATCTGATGTCTTAACTCTTCTATGCTCATAATACACAATGTTAGTGGTCACTCCATAGACTCAGTAAAGACATATTTCTGGCAAAATGGGAGTGCTGGAACTAAAGGAATGTGTGTTTTCATTTTTAGGATTCTCCTCTACTTACTCTGCTTGGACAGACAAGCTCACTGTCGTGGCATCTTGTGGATATTGTGTCATATCAGAGTGTGCTGGGTTATTTCAGCAGCCATTACCAGCCGTCTGTCATCCTGGCAAAGGAATCTTCTGCTGAATTAATTGTGAAGCTCTTGAAAGTGTCTGCAGGCCTTTCTGTTCCTACTGACAGCCAGAAACATCTTGTAAGTTAAGTGCGTGCTGTGGAAGGCAGAGTGTTCTTCAGGGCTGGTCGTGTTAGTGCCGCTGACTGTCTTGAACCCTGCAATGGCTCAGTAGAAAAAGCTGAGGGATGTATATATCATTTGGGCTTCTTGGGTCTTTTAGTTTCATTTATTTCTTCTAGTAAGCCTTTACCTGCTAGCAGTGCCACATGCTAAAAAGAGGTGAAAAGGATTAAGGGACAGCATTGGCCATTGGTTTGCTGATCTGAGTGTCATTGTCAACAGAATGGCAGCAAATAATGAACATAAGTTTAAGGTCTGCAAACTCATATCCCCAATTCACTGTCATTCTTTGGCTTTCTCACCTGAACTGAAAATAATACCTTACCTTTAATGTGTTCTGAAGATTAAGCAATGAACATAAAATTATTGGAAAAGTTCTTGGCAAGTACTTAGTGTATGGTTAATGTTATTAACCGGAGAAGGCAATGGCACCCCATTCCAGTACTCTTGCCTGAAAAATCCCATGGACGGAGGAGCCTGGTAGGCTGCAGTCCATGGGGTCGGTAAGAGTCAGGCACGACTGGGCGACTTTACTTTCACTTTTTCCTTTCATGCATTGAAGAAGGAAATGGCAGCCCACTCCAGTATTCTTGCCTGGAGAATCCCAGGGACAGAGGAGCCTGGTGGGCTGCCGTCTGTGGGGTCGTACGGAGTCGGACACGACTGAAGCGACTTAGCAGCAGCAGCAATGTTATTAACGCAGTAAAAACTGTTCCTGGGCTTTGGGAGAATGTGGGTTCTAGTCTGAGTGTTATGAAAGACTTCTGTTCCCCGGCACAGGGCCCTTAGACATGCCTTTCCTCACGTGGCTCCCTGCTCTGTCCTCTCCACTCCCTGTTGAGGCAGTCAGTGCAGTGCTGTGCTCCCAGGGAATATTCAGTTAACACTGTTGGCATGAACTTATTTGAATGATCGTTTTTTTATTGTCAGGATGCAGTTCCAAAATGCCAAGCCTTCACTCATCAGATGGTTCAGTTCCTCAGCTCCCTGGAACAAAATGGAAAAATCACCTTAGCAGTCCTTGAACAGGAAATGTCTAAGCTCTTGGATGATATCATCGTTTTTAACCCACCTGGTAAGTGACTTTGAAGAAGTCATGTATTCACTCAGTAAATGATTTCCTGCTGTGTGTAAGACATTTTGAGATCAGGATGATGGTCAGGACACTATCATTCTGTTTGCAGAGAAGCTGACGCTGGACACTTGTCATCTCAGCGTGGGGGGGCCTGAATTGTAAGGACCTGAGGGAGGGGAGACACTGTCAGGTGCTGCTGGGACGTTAAGTGGGCCGAGGGCCGAGCTAGACAAGTCACCGTGATGATTAAGAGATAACCGGAGACTGTGCAGTGAGCAGCCTTCCTGGATGTTTAGCTCTGAACTTGGAGGGCACTTCAGAATCACCTGTAGGCTTGTAAGGAAACTTTATATGAGAACTTATACTCCCAGCAGTTTGGTAAACTGGACATCCTGACTGCCTCTCCTGCTAAAAACAGCTTGGAATGCTGGATAAATAAAATGTTTTTAAGAAACCAAAAATTAAATGTATTGACAAGTTGGCAGAAAATCTCAGAAGTCAGAAAGTAAGTGAAAAGAGGAGCCCATGAAAATAGATGGAGTGTTGAGGCTGCCTTTTAGCATGCAGGCTTTTACTGACCTTCTTTGGATTAGGGGAGGCTATAAAGCCCAGGCCCTGCCTAGACTGGGAGCCTTGAAAGGAGCTCCCACGTAGAACCACACAGGACAGTATCCTCAGGGTAAGGATGAATTAGAAATGAACCTGCTCTGAGAAAGGAAGACGGCAATCCTCAGGTTCGTTAAACCCAGCAAATCCCAAGCAAGGTAAATAGAACACCTGTACATACTGTAATGAGACTCCAGAAGCACTGGTGAAAAAAGAAAAACATTACACGGACAGCTGGCTTCCCAGTGGCGTCAGTGGAGATGCCGGACGGCGCAGCCGCACCTTCAGTGTGCTGTGAGGAGACGACCGGTACCTGGGGTGTAAAGCAAGAGCAGCCGCATTCAAGGAGAAGGACGCAATGAAGGTGTTTCCTTGGAGCCTGAGAGTGTTTGTCCCGGTGGACATCATTAAAGCAAGTATCAACTAGAGCATGCTCTTTAGGGAAAAGTGGAGTGGTCACAAGTGAGAGGCTTGCATTTCAAGAAGGAAAATAAGCAGAGAAAGTAATGAAGTATGGGTAAATATAAACTAAACTGCTGATATAAACCTACAGTTAATCATTTAGGGATTTAAAAAGCAAAAGCTAGAATTAAATTATATGACCACAAATATATATAAGTTAAGAAGGGAGTTGAGTTAAAAGCATTCTAATACTAATAATTCTAATACTGTTTGAGGGGGTCAAGAAATTGGTTAAATGTGTGTCTTGATAGAATATGAATTGTAAAAATTCTAAGCAGTTCACCAAAAGAAAGAAAGAAAATATGTAATTTCTGAGTCAGTAGAAAGAGATAAAAAGGATTGACCAAAATACGTTCAATCCAATGAAGGCAAGAAGCATGTGGAGAATAGTCTTTGGACACAGTGAGGAAAGGAGCTATGCTATGCTAAGTCGCTTTAGTCGTGTCCGACTCTGTGCGACCCCAGAGACGGCAGCCCACCAGGCTCCTCCGTCCCTGGGATTCTCCAGGCAAGAGCACTGGAGTGGGTTGCCATTTCCTTCTCCAATGCATGAAAGTGAAAAGTGAAACTGAAGTCGTGCAGTCGTGTCCGACTCTTCGTGACCCCATGGACTGCAGCCTACGAGGCTCCTCCGTCCATGGGATTTTCCAGGCAAGAGTACTGGAGTGGGGTGCCATTGCCTTCTCCGGAGGAAAGGAGAGGGTGGGACAAATTGATATATTGGTAAATATAAATGGACAGATGGTCAAGTTAAAAGACAGAGATTGTCAGATTGCATTAATAATCAACAGCATCTAGTTTTAAGCTATTCATAAGTATATCTACATCATAGGATATAGAAAGATTTCTACAAGGCAATCACGTTAGGCAGATTAAAATAGAAAACTGATGTTGTTGTATCAATATGAGATAGATAGGACTGTAAGGCAGAAAGCATTACAAAGCCAAATGATCTTCAGTGTGTTTTCCCAACCTGAAGTTGCATGAAGAATACATACATACATAAACAAGAAAAAAACATTATTAGAAATCAGAGGGCTTTCCTGGTGGCTCAGTGGTAAAGAATCCACCTGCCAACGCAGGTGACATGGGTTTGATCTCTGATCTGGGAAGATCCCACATGCCGCAGAACAACTGTTCCCTTGTGCCAGAACTACTGAGCCTGTGCTCTAAAGCCCAGGAGCCCTGAAGCCCACCTGCCACAAGTGCTGAAGCCCTAGAGCCCATGCTCCGCAGCAGGAAAAGCCGCCACAATGAGAAGTTTGGGCTCTGAAAGTAGAGAGTAGCCCCTGTTTGCTACAATTAAAGAAAGGCCTGCACAGCAGTAAAGACCCAGCACACCCCAAAATAAATAAATATAAGTAAAATTATTAAAAGAGAAATGAAGAGAGTCATTGGAAATTGATGTGAGGTTCAGTTCACTGGGAAGAAAATGCATAAGGTGAATTGACAGAACTAGGAAGAAAAATGTCAAATTCGCTCATAGAGATTTTGACACGTCTGACAGTAACTGATAGGTCACATAGACAGAGAATCAGTTAGACTGTAGGATGTCTGTATAGCACGGATGTAGTGAGTATGTGGAGAATGATATACCCTGTAAGTGCAGAATGTACACTGTATCAGTCTTACACTGAACAGTTAAGCAACTTGACCCATTACTGGGATTAAAGTATGTCTTCCGTGCATGCTCAGTCACTCAGTCATGTCCAGCTCTTTGCAGCCCCATGGAGTGTAGCCCACCAGGCTCTTCTGTTCATGAAATTTTGAATAACTGGAGCGGGTTGCCATTTCCTCCTCCAAGGAATCTTCCTGGCTCAGGTATCAAACCCACATCTCCTACATTGGCAGGCAGATTCTTTACCACAGTGCCACCTGGGAAGCCCCAAAACATGTCTTAATCAGTTCTAAAGGACTGGTATCAAACAGATTACATATTCTAACCACAGTGCAATGAACTTAAAAGTCAGTAACAAAATATAACCAAGAGGGGAAAAAAACGTACATTGGAAATGAAGAGGAAAACTTTTAAGTAACTGATGGCCAAAGGAACAATAATAATAGAAACTTAAAATATTTAGAACTGATTTTAAGAAAGAACATTAAAAATTAATTAAACATTGAGCTTAAGATATTGTAAAAAGAACCATAAAATACAATCAAAATCTGTTTAAAAAGGAGATAATAAAGAGAAGATAAATAGGAGACTAAGAATGAACGATGAAACTGGTAAATATAAAGGGCAAATCTAAATGAAATCTGACATCAGGTAGATTAATTAGTGATTTGTTGTATCATGGCAACAATTGAGAAGATGATAGGAGTTAACATCGTCTGGGAGCCAATTAACCTCAGACTTTCAAGAATACATGATATAATTTGTATGATAACCACTTCGAAAATGTTATTTAATTTACAACGAATATTTAACTTCCAAACTAAAGAAAAAGTAGAATAACAAGAAATAATCCCTTAAAAAAAAAGAAATAAAAGAGAGCAAAAGGAATGTAGAATAGGAGGAACAAATTGGAAGCATATAGTAATTAAGATGGGCTTCCCAGGTAGCACTAGTGGTAAAGAAGCCACCTGCTAATGTGAGACGCATAAGAGATGTGGGTTTGATCCCTGGGTCGGGAAGATCCTCTGGAAGAGGGTATGGCAATTCACTTCAGTATTCATGCCTAGACAATCTGTTGGCAGAGGAATCTGATTGGCTGTGCTCCATAGGGTCACACAGAGTCAGACACGACTGAAGCGACTTAGCATGTACGCACAGTAAGTAAGATGGGCTTCCCAGGTGGCTCCAGTGGTAAAGAACCCACCTGCCAGTGCCGGAGACATAGAGATGGGCTTCCATGCCCTGGAGGAGGGCAGGGCAACCTACTCCAATATTCTTGCCTGGAGAATACCATGGACAGAGAAGCCTGATGGGCCACAGTCCATAGGGTGACAAAGAATCGGACACGACTTAGCACAGCATGCACATCAGTAATTACGTTAAATACGACTACGATTGTCACAGTGGATACAATAAGGAAGAAACAGACAACCTAGTAGAAAAAAAAATAAACGAGACCCTTAAATTGACATGCTACAAAAGAGAATATTCAAATAACAAATAAACATGTGAAAACATGCTAAACCTTGTTAATATTCAAGGAGATGTAAATTAAGAACTCAATGATATACTCTATCACACCCCTGAGAATAGATAAAATTGAAAAGGTTTCAATATTAAGTGTTGGTGAGGATGTGTATAACTCTCATATACTGCTGAGTACAGAGTAAGTGGGTGCAACCATTTTTATTTTTAAATATTTTATTTTTAATTGGAGGATAATTACTTCACAGTATTGTGATGGTTTCTGCCATACGTCAATATGAATCAGCCATGGGTATGCATATGTCCCCTCCCTCTTGAACCTCCCTTCCACCTCCCTCTCCGTGCCACCTCACCTGTTTAGGTTGTCACAGAGCACTGGCTTTGGGTTTCCTGCATCAGACAGCAAATTCCCATGGCTCTCTGTTTCACATATGGTAATGGATATGTTCTAGTGCTACTCTCAAATCATCCCACCCTCACCTTCCCTCACTGTGTCCAAAAGTCTGTTCTTTATGTCTGCGTCTCCTTTGCTGCCCTGCAAATAGGATCACGAGTACCATCTTTCTAAATTCCATATATATATACTTTTATATATGATATTTGTCTTTCTCTTTCTGACTTCACTCCATATAATAGGCTCTAGGTTCATCTACTTCATTAGAACAGACTCAAATGTGTTTCTTGTTATAGCTGAGTGATACTCTATTGTGTATGTGTACCAAAGCTGCTTTATCCAGTCACCTGTCAGTGGACATCTAGGTTGCTTCCATGTCCTAATTATTGTAAATAATGCTGCAATGAACATTGGGGTACATGTGTCTTTTTCAGTTATGGTTTCCTCAGGGTATATGCTCAGTGGAGGGATTGCTGGCTCATATGGTAGTTTTATTCCTGGTTTTTTAAGGAATCTCCATACTGTGCTCTAGGGTGGCTGTATCAATTTGCATTCCCACCAACAGTGCAAGAGGTTTCCCTTTTCTCCACACCTTCTCCAGCATTTATTCTTTTTGATAACAGCCATTCTGACGGGTGTGAGATGATACGTCATTGTAGTTTTTTTTTAATGGATTTATTTTTAATTGCAGGATAATTGCTTTACAGTATTGTGTTGGCTTCTACCAAACATCAACATGAATCAGCCGTAGGTTTACCTGTGTCCCCTCCCATTTCAACATCCCTTCCACCTCCTTCCCCATCCCACCCCTCTACTCATTGTAGTTTTGATTTGCATTTCTTTAATAATGAGTGATGTTGAGCATCTGTTCATGTGTTTGTTAGCCATCTATATGTCTTTTTTGGAGAAATGTCTATTTAAGTCTTCTGCCCACTTTTTGATTGGGTTGTTCGTTTTTCTGTATTGAGCTGTCTGTATATTTTGGAGATTAATCCTTTGTCAGTTGTTTCATTTGCTATTATTTTTTCCCATTCTGAGGATTATCTTTTCACCTTGCTTATAGTTTCCTTTGTTGTACAAAAGCTTTTAAGTTTAATGAGGTCCCATTTGTTTATTTTTGTTTTTATTTCCATTATTCTAGGAGGTGTGTCATAGATGATCTTGCTGTCGTTTATGTCAAAGAGTGTTCTGCCTATGTTTTCCTCTAAGAGTTTTACAGTTTCTGGTCTTACATTTAGGTCTTTAATCCATTTTGAGTTTGTTTTTGTATATGGTGTTAGGAAGTGTTCTAATTTCATTCTTTTACACATTGCTGACCAGTTTTCCCAGCACCACTTATTGAAAAGACTGTCTTTTCTCTATTGTATAGTTTTGCCTCCTTTGTCAAAGATAAGGTGCCCATAGGCACGTGGATTTATCTCTGGGCTTTCTGTCTTGTTGCACTGGTGTATATTTCTCTTTTTGAACTAGTACCATACTGTCTTGATGATTGTAGCTTTGTAATATCGTCTGAAGTCAGGAAAGTTGATTCCTCTAGCTCCATTCTTCTTCTCTAAATTGCTTTGGCTATTTGGAGTCTTTTGTGTTTTCATACAAATTGTGGAATTAATTTGTTCCAGTTCTGTGAAAAATACCATTGGTAGTTTGATAGGGGTTGCACTGGATCTGTAGATTGCTTTGGGTATAGTCATTTTCACAATATTGATTCTTCCAATCCAAAAACATGGTATATCTCTCCATCTGTTTGTGTTGTCTTTGTTTTCTTTCATCAGTGTCTTAAATGTTTCATCATTTTCAAACATGTACATGTTTGAATGTTTAATCATTTCATCATTTTTAAACATTTGGCATCATCTACTAGTTTGCATATCCCATGGCTCAGAATTTCACTTCTTGGTATGCAGCCAAAGAAATGTTTCCTTGTGCCACGGGAAACATGAACAATGTTCCTGTGCATATGAGGGCAGCCAAACTGGGAACAAGTCTTGTGTTCAGTAGGCAAGATGAAGTATTGTATATTCACATAATGAAATGCTCTATAGCAGTGAGAATTGCACCAGCACAGATGAATCTCAAACATTTTTTTTGTTGTTGTTTATTTAGATCCTATTTGAAAGTAGGCAACAGTAGTTTTTAGGGAAGCATACTAGTAGAACACTGGTGTGACTATTTGAGTTGGTTGGACAGGGGAACAGAAAAACCAGTTGAAATTTCTTGGACATATCTGTGATATAGATTTATCACAGAGCGTATCTAAAATGGTAGTTAAAATGTAGATTCTGAAGTGACTGCCTGGCTTTGTGACCTTGAACGTACGTGTGACCTCATCTGCATAGAAAGCTTAATAATTGTTCCTGTGTTGTTGTTGTTCACTTGCCATTTGTGTCCGACTCTGTGACCCCATGGACTGCAGCACACCAGACCTGCCTGTCCGTCACCGTCTCCCAGAGCTTGCCCAAGTTCATGTCCATTGCATCAATGATGCCATCCAGCCATCTCATCCACTGATGCCCTCTTCTCCTACTGTCCTCAAGCTTTCCAAGCATCAGGGTCTTTTCTAGTGAGTCAGTTGTTCACATCAGGTGACCAAAATATTGGAGCTTCAGCTTCAGCTTCAGTCCTTCCAATGAGTATTCGGGGTTAACTTCCTTTAAGATGACTGGTTTGATCTCCTTGCTGTCCAAGAGACTCTGAAAGACTCTTCTCCAGCACCACAGTTCGAAGGCATCAATTCTTCAGCGCTCTGCGTTCTTTACGGTCCAGCTATCACAACCGTACGTGCCCACTGGAAAGACTATCGCCTTGGCTATACAGACCTTTGTCAGCAAAGAGAGATCTTTGCTTTTCAACGCACTATCTAGGTTTGTCATCGCTTTCCTGCCAACAAGCAATTGTCTTCTGATTTCATGGCTGCAGTCACTATCTGCAGTGATTTTAGAATCCAAGAAGAGGAAATCTGTCACTGCTTCCACCTTTTCCCCTTCTTTTTGCCGAGAAGTGATGGGGCTGATGCCATGACCTTAGTTTTTTTAATATTTAGTTTTAAGCCAGCTTTTTCACTCTCCTCCTTCACCCTCATCAAGTTATTTAGTTCCTCTTCGCTTTCTGCCATTAGGGTGGTATCATCCACGTATCTGAGATTTTTGATGTTTCTCTTGCCAATCTTGATTCCAGCTTATAACTCATCCAGCCCGGCATGTCTCATGATGTGCTCAGCATATAAGTTAAATAAACGTGGTGACAGCGAACAACCTTGTTGTACTCCTTTCTCAGTTAGGAAGCAACAGTCAGAATCCTATATGGAACAACGGACTGGTTCATGATTGAGAAAGAATTGTCCCTGTATTGTATAGATATTTTAAGTATGGAATGACATAATATAGCTAAAGAAATAACATGGAAAGTCAGCAACACTTAGTGACTATTAAAAGAAAAAGAAGAAAAATTAGCAGACAATAATGGAGAAATTGATTTAGAGTTGGTCTTATGTAACTGGACCCAGAAGATTGAATAATAGCCAGGTAAAACAATGAAGGGCACTCTCAGTTCAGTTCAGTTGCTCAGTCTTGTCCAACTCCATGGATTGCAGCAGGCCAGGCCTCCCTGTCCACCAACTTCCAGAGGTCACTGATGTCCATTGAGTCGGTGATGCCATCCAGCCACCTCATCTTTTGTCGTCCCCTTCTCCTCCTGCCTTCAATCTTTCCTAGCATCAGGGTCTTTTCAAATGAGTTAGTTCTTCACATCAGGTGGCCAAAGTATCAGCTTCAGCATCAGTCCTTCCAAGGAATATTCAGGACTGATTTCCTTTAGGACTGGTTGGATCTCCTTGCTGTCCAAGGGACTCTCAAGAGTCTTCTTCAACACCACAGTTCAAAAGCATCAATTCTTTACCACTCAACTTTCTTTATAGTCCAACTCTCACATCCATACATGACTACTGGAAAAACCATAGCTTTGACTTGATGGACCTTTGTTGGCAAAGTAATATCTCTGCCTTTTAATATGCTGTCTAGGTGTGTCATAACTTTTCTAACCAAGGAGCAAGCATCTTTTAATTTCATGGCTGCAGTCACCATCTGCAGTGATTTTGGAGCCCCCCAAAATAAAGTCTGTCACTGTTTCCATTGTTTCTCCATCTATTTGCCATGAAGTGATGGGACCAGATGCCATGATCTTAGTTTTCTGAATGTTGAGCTTTAAGCCAACTTTTTCACTCTCCTCTTTCACTTTCATCAAGATGCTCTTTAGTTCTTTGCTTTCTGCCATAAGTGTGGTGTCATCTGCATATCTGAGGTTGTTGATATTTCTCCCGGCACTCTTGATTCCAGCTTGTACTTCATCCAGTCCAGCATTTCTCATGATGTACTCTGCATATAAGTTAGATAAGAAGGGTGGCAATATATAGCCTTGACGTACTTTCCTGATTTTGAACCAGTCTGTTGTTCTGTGTCCAGTTCTAACTGTTCCTGACCTGCATACAGATTTCTCAGGAGGCAGGTCAGGTAATCTGGTATTCCCATCTCTTTAACAAGTTTCCACAGTTTGTTGTGATCCACACAGTCAAAGGTTTTTGCGTAGTCAGTAAAGCAGGAGTAGATGTTTTTCTGGAACTCTCGCACTTTTTCGATGATCCAACAGATGTTGGCAATTTGATCTCTGGTTCCTCTGCCTTTTCTGAATCCAGCTGGAGCATCTGGAAGTTCATGGTTCATGTACTGTAGAAGCCTGGCTTGGAGAATTTTGAGCATTACTTTGCTAGTGTATGAGATGAGTGTAGAATGCATTCTAGAAACATCTTAATCAGAAGAATGGCATACTAGAAACTTCTTAATCAGAATCAGTTCTGGTTTTTAAGGAAATACTTGTTGGCTCAGTTGATGGTGAATGGGAAGGGGAGAGGCTGCAATCTATTAGGCTTATTGGAATCATTTTTGTTCCCATGAGTCATAATTAAAAGATAGATTAAAGTCACTATTCACAGATGTAAACTGGTATATATAGAATGGATAAACAACAGGTCCTCCTATAGAGCACAGGGAACTAAATTCAATATCATGTGGTAGCCATAATGGAAAAGAATATGAAAAAATCTGTGTGTGTGTTTATGTGTGTATTTATCTGAGTCACTTGCTGTATGGCAGTAATTAATACAACATTGTAGGTCAATTATACTTCAATAAAAAATATTTTTAAAAAAAATCAGGAAAAATTGGGGGGTAAAAAAGGTTTTAAGGTCTTGCAGGAGTTCCTGCTTTGCTCTTCAAAGTGTTTATGTACCATATCCTATCCGTAAAATCTAAGCACTATCCAGGATTTTCTTTCTGGCCCCTGCAGAGCAGCTGCTTTGAAACACTGTTGTCCCCTTCATCACGTTCATGTCATCACACCAGCAGCCTTTGGCACGTATGTGTTTGTGTTCCCTTTTAGACCTGGACAGCCAGACCCGCCACATGGCCCTCAGCAGCCTCTTCATGGAAGTCCTGATGATGATGAACAACGCGACTGTCCCAACTGCAGAGTTCCTCCGAGGCAGTATCCGGACCTGGATTGGGCAAAAAGTGCACGGGCTGGTGGTGCTGCCTCTGTTAACAGCTGCCTGCCAGAGCCTGGCTTCTGTCCGCCACATGGCCGAGACGACGGAAGCCTGCATCACTGCTTACTTCAAAGAGGGTAAGAGGATCCTCCTACCCTCAGTAGGCTCTCAGTTGATCCATCTTCTCCAGGGAAGATTAGGTGGCTCAGTAGTAAAGAATTGCCTGCAAGAGACTCAGGTTTGATCCCTGGGTTGAGAAGATCCCCTGGAGTAGGAAATGGCAACTCACTCCCAATATTCTTGCCTGGAAAATCCCATGGACAGAGGAGCCTGATGGGCTATAGTCCATGGGATTACAAAGAGTCAGACACGACTGAGTGACTGAACACATACACTGAAGGAGATAACCTTTTCCAGACCCTTCCTGTTGAAGGATTGTACCACTCTAATATCTCTGTAAATGTTGTTGATGTTTCAGGATATAGTTTGTTTTCTTCCTGAAGATCTATAGTCAGCATGAGAACCTTTGGCCCATGTTGCTACCATCTTGTTTCAAGGAAGGGAACCTCTGACTCGTTAAAATGAGGGGTTTTGCAGTGTCAGACCAATCCTTGTATGATAGGTAAATTGTGTACGTCATAGGCCTAGTCATAGTCCTAAAAGCAAATGCTATAAACCAGAATCTTTGTAATTATCCACTGTATTAATTTCCTCTATTTTGTCACTTGTTACAATTTTTCTTAGGTCCTTTTATTGCTTTTTGTCATATATTTTAAACTATTATGAAGAAGTTCTCTCCCTTACCCCCATGCCCATTCCTGATGTGTCTTTATTTCCTACCTGTACACTTGCAGATTCTGGCAACAGCTTGACCTGGTTAAGAACTGCTCAGAGCAGTGCCTCTTAACTGCTGCCCAGATATACATCTTCGTGCTCACAGGAGGGGGAGGAAGAGTGCTGGAGTGGGAATGCCAGGGGCTCCTGTGACCTGCCCCTGCCTCCTTTGCAGCACACGGGGATCCATGCTCCCGTGTCCCCCGTGGAAGGCTCTGTGCTGTCACCAGGCCACCGTACTCTCGTTCCCGCCCCCAGAATTGAGAAGCATCAGGACAACCCTCTTGCTCCAAATTTGTTTACTCTTTGTTCCTGAAATCAAATTCGTTTTTTCCCTTTATGAAACATTTTCAAGAATTTGTGTATTTAAGATAGGAGTCAAATGAAGCTTTGATGCTTAAAAAAATACTTACGATGGATAAAGTAATAATAATATCTCTCAGAAAAGCTGAAGTGTTCGTAACATACTTAAAAATGGTATTCGGTAAAATTAAAATTCTTAGATGACTGGGACAGGCAGTGTCTGTGATTTTAATGGTCATAGTATGGTGAAAGAGGGATTTATGAAAAAGCAGCCAGTCACATGCCTGACTTCTTAACCCTTGGAACTGGCAGCCAGGACACAGGCATTTAGCCTGAGGGCTTGCAGTCCAAACCGTGAAGCGTTGTCAGGCCCTCCGAGGCCAAGGTGAGTGGTGTTTTCTCGACATGAAGCTTTTAAATTTTAAAGTGAAAGGTTCATCAGAGTAGTTAGGAAGTTTGATTCTTGCTCTTACCCCGTTCTCTCCTCTCGGTGTTCTTTTCTTAGGCTCCCTCAAACAGAATCTAGGATGGGGCCCCATTCTGGTGTCCCTTCAGGTTCCCGAGCTCACCATTGAAGAGTTTCTGCAGGAGTGCCTGTCCCTTGGCAGCTACTTGACTCTCTACGTCTACTTGCTTCAATGTCTAAATAGCGAGCAGACGCTAAGGAACGAAATGAAAGTGCTGCTTCTCTTAAGCAAGTGGTTGGAACAGGTATATCCGAGGTATGCTGATCTTCCATTTGCTACAGCCAACCCGCAGGTTGGAATAGCTGGAAATTTGGGCTTAGATTAGTGTCCATTTCAGTGCAGAGACCCAAGTGATGCATAAGAAACAAACAAGGCTGTTTCGGGAAGATTTTCCTTACATGGACTGATTTTCTGAGCAGGCTTTTGATTTCCTAAAACAGGCATTTTTGAAGCACCACCTTTAGCTTTGATTCAGTTAAGTAGGTAGGGGTAGCAGCGTTTATCTCACTTGAGTGCAAGGACATCGAGCTCATATACGGCGACCAGCACGTAGAAGGCGCCGTGAATATCAGCTGCTCCTGTACTGTCCCAGTACTTTATTAACATCGTAACTTGTCAGCCTAAGCTTTTAAAGGGCGCAGTGTCCCTAATACTGAAAGCTCCCGTGTGGACTTCTGGTTAAATGAGGGTGGAAAGAATCTCTTCCTGATTAATTCTCCCCACCCACACCCCCTAACTCCTCAGCTCTATGCAGGAAGAAGCAAAGCTGTTTCTGTGGTGGCACCAAGTCCTGCAGCTGTCTCTGGTTCAGACGGAGCAGAATGACTCGGTCTTGACAGAGTCTGTCATTCGAATCCTGCTTATGCTTCAAGGCCGGCAGAACCTGTTGGCTGAGGAGAGGCTCAGCTCAGGGATTCTCGGGGCAATTGGGCTGGGCCGGAAGTCACCCTTGTCCAACAGGTGAGAAGGCATCTGCCGCTGCTCTTGTAAGTGGGCCTCAGACACCTGCGCCTGCCTAGGGGGCGAGGTACTAGGTAGCTTTTCTGTTTGGGGGCTAGGTTCCTTCCGGAGATTAATAAGAAAACTATAGAGCCTGATTACATCTTTATATTTTAAAAAGGATGTTTTTTTTTCCATTTTAAAACAACTTTTATGTTCAAAGTGTTTTTTTAGCAGTATCTCATTGTCTTTTGACCTTGTAACCTGACCACACTACTCATTGCTTTTTGCCTTTGAGCCAGTGATAGTGTGCAGGGCTAGGTTAAAATGCCTGGTCAGCTGCTATACTGCCAGCGCTTTGTCATGGAAACCCAGGTTCTGTGAGGGACTTGGTCTAGCAGCATTAAGTCAAGATGAGTGGAAGTTAACTGATGAGAAGGATGAGTAATGAGAAATAAAGTCAGGCTTTTGTTGCTAAAAATTCCGAGGTGAGAAAGAATTTGCCATTAGTCCCGTTTTATCCTCTAAGACTTATTTGTATCATGGTTTTTCTGCTAAAGGTCTTACCTGGTTTGAAAAACATTCCCATACTATTCTGATATCAGCATTCTTATGGAATAACCAGCCAGTCCAAACCAGTGTACATCATGCTCCTTTGTTTATGGTAGAATTTAGCAGGGCTAAATTTGATTTGATTTTTACTAAATAAAGTGTGATTTGATTCTCTTGAATTGTAAAACGCATGGCACATATAGTTTATCATGGTAACCCTTTTAAAATGTATAATACAGGGACTTCCGTTGGGGTCCAGTAGTTAAAACTGCTTCCACTGTAGGGAGCACAGGTTCGATCCCTGTTTGGGGAGCTGAGATCCCACATGCCATGCAGTACAGCCAAAATAAAAAGAAAAAATGTGCAGTTCAGTGGTATGTAGTACATTCACAGCATTGTTGCAGCCGTTACCACTGTTTTGTTCCAGATCATTTTCATCATCCCAGAAGGAAATCCTATACCTGCTAAGCAATCACTCTCTTTTCGCCTCTCCCCCAAGTCTCTGGCAACCACTCATGGATTTTCTGACTTTTATGTATATCCTGTTCTGGACATCTCACATAAATGGAATATACAATACATGGCCTCTTGCGTCTGGCTTCTTTCACTTAATGAAGTTTCAGGGCTTATCCGTATGTTAGCATGCACCAGTACTTATTTCCTCTTTCATTGTTTGGGTGGTGGTAATGGAAGGACCATAAAGAATTCCTTGATCATATTTATAATTTTCCCAAGGAGGCTAATAGTAGCAGCAGGTCTGGAGATGTGTTTAACTTATTTTTTTTAATAGAAAATGTGATGTTTGTTATAAAATGCTTACTTTAATAGTCATTTACTTCCTGTAATTCCTCCCTAACACCTAAGGTTCCGAGTGGCTGCCCGAAGCATGGCTGCCTTCCTTTCAGTTCAAGTTCCTGCTGAGGATCAGATCCGCTTGAAGCCCAGCTCTGAGTTATATCTGAGCATGAAAGCTCAGCAGGTCAGTAAAAAGCTTCATGGTTAAGGGTTAGAAGTTTTCCACAGGAGGAGGGAAGGTGGCAACTGAGGTCTTCACACGTGAGGACCTGATGACCATTATTGGCAGTAGGACAGCATGCCCTCTGTGGACTCTGCTTACTGGAAAATGGTCACCACATGGCCTGCCTTGGATTTTAAACCAGTTTTTGTAGGCACTTGCCCAGAGTGCTGTCACCACCCTTGTAGAAGAAGCACGATCACGAGCAAGCCAGCCTAGGGTCATATTTGATTCTGACGACATGACTGTATGCCAGTGTCACACGCTGGGCCTGGGGACAGGCACAGAGGACGAGACTGCAGTTGAGACCGATAGACGTTAGCTGAACTCCAGCTGGGAACCAAGGGAGTGGTTCCTGTTTTGTGAGTCTGGGGGTTGACCACTGTCCATGTGTCTGACATGGACAAAATGGTAGCTGTGAAAAATGACAGTTTGTTCTAAAAACGTGGAAGGCCACCTGGCAGCAGTCCTATCCCATAACTGCTTCACCCGTAAACAGTACTGAGGTGCGGAACACAAAACGATAGCTGTCGTTCTCGAGTGCTTATTGCTCGCCAGGCACCGTTGTGAGTTTTAACTTGCTTGATGTTAACGAGTTAAAGTTTTAACTCTTCTAATTCTCATAACAACCCTAAACAACAGGAACTTTCATTATCCTGGTTTTGTTGATGAGGAAATGCAGACAGAAAGAGGCTAAGGAATTTGTCCCAGATCACACAGCCACAGAGGGCTGGGCCTGGGATTCCCTGGGCCTGTCTGGGTCCAGCTTTGTGCTCTTGCCTCTCTGCAGTACCGTCTCTGTACACAGGAAACACTTAGACCTCTTAGCTTTTGTCTTTTGCAGCATTGTCATGTCTGAGTCAGCCATGTATAGTAGATATCTCAGTAGTAAGAGCAAAGATCAAGTGAAAAAATTAGCAGGTTCTTCACAGGTATCCTGATTTATGCAGTACGTGCTGTTTTGTTATAGATTGGTTAGACAGCCACCGTTTGAATCCCTAACATCATGTAAGAGCCATCACACGTGGGCAGATGAGTGTCCCAGGGGGCGGTCATGAAGTCAGTGACATGCATTTCAGGCTGCGTTTGGGAAGTCTGCTCGCCTGCACCCACCAGCACCTGGGGCGTGGCTTTGCTTTAGTGGCCGGCAGGTCCTCCAGGCCTTGGCAGGCTTTGCTGCCTTTAGATTTACAGTGATGACATGCTTGTCATCTGGGTTTTCAGACTTGAAAGACTTCATCTTTTAATAAAATGATTACTCTTAGGCAAACTGTCAAAGTAGCCTATTCTTTAAAAAAGAAAAAGAAAAGAAAGGGAGGTATGTGGGGTGGGGGAGAGACAGATGGAAGCTGTGATTAGTGTGAGTGCCTGTCCCTACTGATTCTTGTTCTTAGATTAACTCTGTTCACACAGCTGTTAGCTTGGTACCAAAATCCCTTCCATTGTTTATTTTCAACCCAAAACTTCGGCCTTAAACCACTTGGTAACTTATTTCTAAGCTGCTTGTTCATTTACCATCCCCCCCGCACCTCCAAATCTTCTCCCTCCTTATTTACTGAGCCAAGCAAATTCCATCTTTTGGTTGTTGTTGTTATTGATTTATTTAAAAAATTTTAATTGGAGAACAGTTGCTTTACAGTATTGTATTGGTTTCTGCCATTTTTAAACATGAATCAGCCATAGGTGTACGCATGTCCCCTCCATCTTTTTTTAAATTAATTTTTATTTATTTATTCACTTATTCATTTTTAATCGAAGGATAATTGCTTTACAGTATTGTGTTGGTTTCTGCCAAACATCAAAATGAATGAGCCACAGGTGTACCTGTGTCCCCTCCTTCTTGAACCCCCCCCCCTCCCGCCATCCCACCCCTCTAGGCTGTCACAGAGCAGCTGATTGGAGCTCCCTGTGCCCTCTAGTGCAGTGGTCCCCTTACGTGAGAGGGGTACTTCATGCTTCATGTTCAGAATCTAGGGGCGGCCAAGCTCCCCGTCTCCCCAGGAACCATTGTTGTGATTTTTTTTTTTTTTTTTTTTTGCGGTTTTTTCTAAATACAGTCTTTTTCTGTTCTCCCAGTATGAAGGGACGAAAAATTAAAATTATGGAAGTAAAGAACGTTTTTCCTCATTCCTGAAGAGATGCATGGGAATATCATTGCTGTTTCTGTTGGGTGGAAACCAGAGGAGCTTGGTCTGTCTGCTGTGTTTGTTGACTGATAGAGCAATCTTATCAGTCACCCTCAGCAGCACTTAGCCACTGGTTTCTTCTGAATTTTATCTAGTTATGGTTTAGTACGACATTACTTCATAACCCGAGAACAAACCCAACAGAAATTAAAACAGGTCTCACGGGTAACCGAAGCCTGTGGTTTCTGGTTGAGGCTCCAGGAGAGATGCAGAGGACGTGCTGGTGGGGGTGCTGCACCGCTGGCACGGGGGCAAGGAGGGCAAGGAAGAAGACAGCGGGGGAGGACTGGGGAGCGGCACAGGCCAGGAGGAGGAATGTGGAAGGCGGCCGAAGCCGGAGAGGCTTAGGCTGCTGGCCTCCTCCCGCTTGCGGCTAACCAGTGCCTGCCTTTAAGAAGCCTGGCTGCAGTTCTGTAGCCCTCCCGGGAGGCTCCCAGCTGCCCCAGATGACAGCAGCAGGTGCGCTACACCTGCGGGAACGTGTTACCTGCATCCGTGTGGTTAACCCTCTTGTCTTCCATGTCTTTTAGGCTCTGAATGCTCTTGAATCCTTGACATCGAGTAAGCAGTATGTTGAATACCAGGATCAGATTTCTCAGGCTGCACAATTTATAAAGCATCCTGGCCATTGCCTCCAGGATGGGAAAAGCTTCCTGGCTCTTCTTGTGAACTGTCTGTATCCAGAAGTGCATTATTTGGACAACATCCGATAGTAACTCAGAGGCTCTCGATAAACCTGTTGCTATTTATGTTTACATTTAACTTTGCTGTTGCACAGGTAACTTGGCTCAGTTTCACCTGCCGTTTGGCCAGTGAGTTAGCTGACCATAGATGCAGGTTGGTGAGTGAGCACTAGATAATTCTGTTGTGCATGTGCACATATGTATGTGTGTGTTTCCTTAGCTCTTAGAACGTTCCAGGGACTCTGTAGTACTTGTATTCATCCAACAAGAGAAACTTACTAAGTTCTACTGGGTAGAGAACCACTCACAATTCCTGAATACCCGTCATCTCATGAGACCCCAGGATGGGGTGCTTTTGTGTGTCGCCACTTCTCTTCTCCTCTTTGATTTAAATGTCAAGACTCCTGCGCCAGATCTCACAGCTTGGGGAATCATGTTGAACCCTCACTTTTGAACCCCGGTTGTGTTCCTTCAAAGTAAAAAAGCTCTGAAAATGTATGCATTTCTCAAAGAAGGGGGAGGTATTCCCCACAGCTTAAAATATTTCTCTCAGAATGCTGAATCAAAGTCCCTGTCTCAGATGTGACCACTTGATCCTGGTTGAAGCGGACAGCAGAGGTGGTGACACGTCCACTTCCGTCCAGCCATGTGTCCTCATGGAGAAGCCATTTGCTCTAAATCGGGGGTGTGTGCTGGCAGTTGTGGGGAGCAAGTCATGCACAGGTGTGTTTTGTTTGATCCCCGTGGCTGAGCGTGTAGGCAGGGCTTCCTCTCTGCAGTTCAGTGTAGATGTACGATCCCTTTAGTCCTACCCTGGCCCACTCCTTCATTCACATCACTCACTTGGCCCCTGTAGACATGTCATGTGCAACTCTTTCCAGACCCCAAGTTTGATGTCTGAAGGTCCTGCTGTTGAGAGAGACAGAAACAGAGACCTCATTTCTCTGTTCCCTGCCTGTTTATCCACTCCAGATTTAAACTCAAACGAAGCTGGCAAACCTGCTGAGACACTGCTGGTCAGTGGAAACCGGGTCAGGTCAGGAGACTTAATTGAAATTTGGCATTTTTTAAATCGGCGTGTGCCTGCTGTTGTTAACAGTTCCTTCGTCACCGAAGCTTGTCTACAGACGGCATTGCCTCGTGTTACTGCCATCTTCTTGCTCTTGTCGTATTGCCCCCTCACCCCACCCTGGAATTAACATTTTGACTTCTGTCATCATAGTCCTAATTCTGTTGGCTCAAAATTGATTTTGTTTGTCCAGCCGGCATACCATGCCTTGTTTCAGGGTTATCTATAGCCTGAGAATATTTACCTAAAAAACGTGTTAATCACTGAGAACTTTTACCAGTGGGATGGGTTAAGCTAGTGATAATCTCTTCCAAGTATCAATTTGGGGTGCCTCCCCCAACAGTCGGAAGTGTGTAGGAGCTGTTCTTTATTTTGAATCTCTAGTTGAACAGAACAGTTCTGCCCCTCAGACATGCTCTGGTAAAGACCATCCCTGTTACCCTTCAAGTCCTGTGGGCCACCAAGTACCCATCTCCGAGGGACGCATCTCAGAGCTTTCCTTGTTACAAATTTTAGAAGCTGTGGGCCGCTCCATGGCTGATTTGGCAACAAAGATTTTTATGACAGGAAATGTTCTGTGTGCTGCTTTCTTTGAGGAAGATGTAATTACTGATATCCTAGAATGTGAAAATTTTGAGTGACAGTACATATGTTCAAAGAAAATTATGTTTAATCTCAATTTTTGAAGATTTATAATATTTATAATGTATTTGCTCTGTAAAAATTATTAAAAAATAAATTAGTCTTTGGTTGTAGCTGGTAAGAATTTGATTTTTAGGGACATCACACTATCTTGTAAAGTATTTCAGTTGTTAAAGTTGATGAAGATTTTTTTATGCCTGATTTCATCTGTTTTCTTGGATACCAACTGGATTATCAGAGATGATTGGTAAAAGTCCTTCCTCTTTATGCTTCATAGTGGAAGGTTTACTCACACATAGCTTCTTCTGAGAGGCTCTGGGCTAAGAAATGACTGTAACGACACTGAGACAGATCAAAAGGTGGCTACGTTGCTGTAGCCTCCTGGGAAAGAAGAGACCAGTCTGCCCACTGGCTTTCAGGAATAATGAGCCTTTGTCGGCAAAATAGTCACCTCCAGAGAGTGCGGGGCCAGTTCCAGAGACAGCGGCACTGCGTTTTGACACCGAGTCAGTAAGACCAAGGAACTGCCTGGCCGAGCGGTGTTGAAGGTGAACAGCACAGACGTTCCCCGCACGTGGCCAGCAGTGGCATCTGGTTCAGGCTGGGATGCCTGGCAGCTTCTGGGCTTGCTGAAAAGCACCTCTTGTGCTTCTCCACCTACCTCTCTGAAGTTCCCATGGGGTGGGCCAGAGAGGCACACTGCACCCCAAGATCTCCTGGCTCCCCCAGCTCACTCTGCAGAAAATGGGATGCACAGACGCCAAGGGAGGTCGGTCCTGCGGACGCATCTGCTCAGCCTGGCGGCACCCGGACCACCCTCCATGTTCCTCAAGCTCCTGGTTCAGAGTTTGACCACCAGTCTGTTGGCCCGGTCACGTCTGCCTCCCTGGGTTGCCTGAGTCTCTCAGTTCTTTGAGGTGGGGGAAGCCGAGTCCAGAAAGCGGGAACCCCACAGCAGCCCGGCCTCTCTTTAACCGAGTGCCAACCCACTTCCTTCCTTGCAGTGTGTCCACATCATACCAGTAGAGTGTCTGCGTTCTTTTTTTCCTTTTGAGTGAAGGTGAGACACAGTTTTCTATTGGATTTTTAAACCTAAAATTAATTTCTGGAGCAGGAAGCAGATGTTATAGAATCATGACCTTTGAGGTCAGCAGGGGCATTGAAGCTCATCTGGCCCCACCTCTCAGCCAGGATCCCAGGCCTGGTCCTCCAGCCTCCCCCTCACCCTTTCCTGTGGTCACTAGTCCTGCCCCTCATAGACAAACCCAGGTGACCATTGGCAGCCTCTGTTTGTAGCTCTGCTTTATACTGGGCTGAAACTGGCCTCCTGGTGACACTGGTTATGGTTCTGCTGGAGCTATTCTCCTGCCTCTTTACAACAGATAGTCCTTCAGACCTTTGGACAGTTTCATAGCTCATCAGCCCTCTGACCCTGCCCGTCTGCCCGCACCTCAGGCTTCTACACTTGATCTTAGCCAAAAGGCTGAGAAGCGATTCTCAGGCTTCTTCAGGCTAAATGCCTAGTGCCTTTAGTTAGTCCTCTTCCCTTCAGTGTCTGCCAGGGCTGCCCTTCAGAAAGCGACCCAAATTAGCCCATGTTACTAGCAAGGGGCCATGCCCGGGAATACAGGAGCTCAGGTGGCGCTAGTGGTAAAGAGCCTGCCTGCCAGTGCAGGAGATGTAAGAGACAGTGGTTCATTCCCTGGGTTCGGAGATCCCCTGGAGGAGGAAATGGCAACCCACTCCAGCCTTCTTGCCTGGAGAATTCCATGGACAGAGGAGCCTGGAGGGCTACAGTCCATGGGGTCACAAGAAGTCAGACACGACTGAGTGACTGAGCACACATGCCCAGGAATAGCAGGGGCAGGACTCAGGTGAGACAAATGAGGTGCCCAGAGCACATGCATAATCTGGCACCACATGCATAAGCTGGCACCACATGCAGGAGCGTGTGCCACCTCAGGCTTTGTGCCCTCAGACTAGCGTCTGCCTTGGGGGTTGGCCTAACACCAGTGTGGGTCCAGCAGCAGCGCTCGCTCCCCTGGACATGTGGGCAGCATCGGCTCAGCAGCTGTGCCCTCTGGTTGGCACATTCAATCGTCGCTGAGTCAAGCTCCAGAGCTTGGTTTATCATCAGTTGCTGCTGAAGACTGGTCTCATCACCGGCCTGCATGATACGTCCGACAATAAGGCGCTTTGCACTTACCCTTCAAAACTATCTCCCACATTTTGGACTGTTACAGCTTACTTTGAGATAACTATTAATATAATTTAAATTTGAACTGAAAACTATTCTGCTCAGTTAATTTTGTCTTATTAAGCAAAATGGAGAGTATAATGGGCAAAGTAAGTGTGTTGCTTAAAAAAGAAGAAGTCTCCTCCTGTGATCCTCCATTTGTATCTGGGAGGTTCTGGATAAAGTTCTTGGCTTCCAGCCAGGTGCTAATACCGACCTTGTTCTGGTCTGTGATGATCCTGGTCCGTGCTGACTGACCCTCTGCATGATAGATGCATCGTGTGTCCTGTGGAGGCTGTGCTTGATGCTTCCTTCAGTCTAGATAGGGTTTCCCTGGTGACTCAGTGGTAAATAATCGGTTTGATTTCTGGTAACAATAACTTGAAAAAATAAAACTACTGACTATTTTGGGATAATGAAACCACTAAGGAATGTTTTTCATTAAAACTTTTATTTTTTAATGTACATATGTAATATCTCCTGAGCACGAGGGTTAGGATTTATTTTTCTTCCAGTGGCTTAATTTCCTCAAGTGGCAGCAAATACTTCTTAAGTGTGCTCAACTTTTTTCCTTCCCACATGCCTAGTGTGCCCTTGAAAAATCACAGCTTATTTTGGTCATTAAATGTATAATATTTACTTATTGTTGACATTTTACATGCTTGTACAAAGGATGAGTTTTTTTTCTTATATAATGATGAGACATGAAATGAGAACTGGTTAAGTATAATTCTGCAAATAAATGATTCAAATTTAATTTACATGTGGTAGATGTCTCATTTTTGGCAAGTTGGTTGGCAGGTCTTTTCAGCTGGAAATCACAAAAAGAAAAATATGTAATTAGAAAACTTATAATGGGTGGACGTTTCACCACAATGGGTGAGGGCTCTAGTTTCAAAGAGAACTTAAGACTTGGGGGTTTAAGAATTGGAATAGACAGATGATCCCAAGAAAGTTGGGGAGAGCTCCGAGGTCTGTAATGTGTTTGTGACCAGGTCGGAGAAAGCACGTGAAACTGTGCAAAGGCTCCCACCACCTGAGCTCCTGGGTGGGGGTGGGAGAGCCTCAGAGAGGGAACCAAGCTGCCAGGGAGGGCAGAGTAACCTGAGCATGTCCACATCTGCTCCAGAAATCACTTTATATCAGAATGCTAGGGAGTTCTTCCTTAGCTTTCATTTCCATTGCTTTTAGACTCTTCTTGGATGAGCCAAAGTAAGGTGGGAAGGCCTGCACTTTTGACTTCGGATTTCCCAACAGGAGATGGCAGGAGTGAATGTCGACATTTTAGGAATCAGTGAACTAAAATGGACGGGAATGGGTGAATTTAACTCAGATGACCATTATATCTACCACTGTGGGCAAGAATATCTTAAGACAAAATGGAGTAGCCCTCACAATCAACAAAAGAGTCCAAAATGCAGTATGTGGATGCAATCCCAAAAAGGACAGAATGATCTCGGTTCGTTTCCAAGGCAAACCATTCAACATCATAGTAATCCAAGTCTGCCCCAACCACTAATGCCAAAGAAGCTGAAGTTAAATGGTTCTATGAAGACCTACAAGAACTTTAGGAATTAACAAACACCAAAAAAAATATGTCCTTTTCACCATAGGGGACTGGAATGCAAAAGTAGGAAGTCAAGAGACACCTGGAGTAAGAGACAAGTTTGGCCTTGGAGTGCAAAATGAAGCAGGGCAAAAGCTAACAGTTTCTTTGCCAAGAAAACACACTGGTCATAACAAACACCCTCTTCTAACAACACAAGAGACAATTCTACACATGGATATCACCAGATGGTAAACACTGAAATCAGATTAATAATATTCTTTGCAGCTGAAGATGCAGAAGCTCTACACAGTCAGCAAAAACAAGACCAGGAGTTGACTGTGGCTCATATCATGAACTACTATTGCCAAATTCAGACTTAAATGAAGAAAGTAGAGAAAACCATTAGGCCATTTAGGTATGACCTAAATCAAATCCCTTATGATTATACTGTGGAAGTGACAAATAGATTCAAGGGATTAGATCTGAACAGAGTGCCTGAAGAACTATGGATGGAGGTTTGTGACATTATAAAGGAGGTGGTGATCAAAATCATCCCCAAGAAAAAGAAATATAAAAAGGCAAAATGGTTGTCTGAGGAGGCCTTACAAATAGCTAAAGAAGTGAAAGGCAAAGGAGAAAAGGAAAGATATACCCATTTGAATGCAGAGTTTCAAAGAATAGCAAGGAGAGAGAAGAAAGCCTTAAGTGAACAATGTAAAGAAATAAGGAGAAGGCAATGGCAACCCACTCCAGTACTCTTGCCTGGAAAATCCCATGGACGGAGGAACCTGGTAGGCTGCAGTCCATGGGGTCGCTAAGAGTTGGACACAACTGAGTGACTTCACTTTCACTTTTCACTTTCCTGCATTGGAGAAGGAAATGGCAACCCCCTCCAGTGTTCTTGCCTGGAGAATCCCAGGGACAGGGGAGCCTGGTGGGCTGCCGTCTGTGGGGTCCCACAGAGTCGGACACGACTGAAGCGACATAGCAGCAGCAGCAGCAGCAGCAGAGATCCCTTGAAGAAAATTAGAGATACCAAAGGAACATTTGATGCAAAGATGGGCACAATAAAGGACAGAAATGGTATGGACCTAACAGAAGCAGAAGATATTAAGAGGTGGCAAGAATACACAGAAGAAGTATACAAAAATGTCTTAATGACCTGGATAACCATGAGAGTGTGATCACTCACCTAGAGCCAGACATCCTGGAGTGTGAAGTCAAGTGGGCCTTAGGAAGCATCACTACGAATAAAGCTAGTGGAGGTGATGGAATTCCAGCTGAGCTATTTCAAATCCTAAAAGATAGATGGTGCTGTTAAAGTGCTGCACTCAATATGCCAGCAAATTTGGAAAACTCAGCAGTGGCCACAACAAACTGAAAAAGGTCAGTTTTCATTGCAATCCCAAAGGCAATGCCAAAGAATGCACTCATTTCACATGCAAGCAAGGTAATGCTCAAAATCCTTCAAGCTAAGCTTCAATAATTCATGAATGGAGAACTTCCAGATGTACAAGCTGGATTTAGCAAAAGCAGAGGAACCAGAGATCAAATGTCCAACATCTGTTGGAGCATAGAAAAAGCAAGGGAGTTCCAGAAAAACATTACTTCTTCATTGACTAGGTTAAGGCCTTTGACTGTGTAGATCACAAAAAACTGTAGAAAATTCTTAAAGAGTTGGGAATACCAGACCACCTTATCTGCCTCCTGAGAAACTTATATATGGGTCAAGAAGCAATAGTTAGAACCAGATATGGAACAATGAACTAGTTCCAAATTGGGAAAGGAGTATGTCAAAGCTGTATATTGTCACCCTACTTATTTAACTTCTATGCAGAGTACATCATGACAGATGCTGGGCTGGATGAAGCACAGGTTGGAAGCTTGCTGGGAGAAATGTCAGTAACCTCAGATATGCAGATGATACCACTCTAATGGCAGAAAGCAAAGAGAAACTAAAGAGCCTCTTAATGAAGGTGAAAGAGGGGTGAAAAAGCTGGCTTAAAACTCAAGATTCAAAAAACTAAGATCATGGCATTTGGTCCCATCACTCCATGGCAAATAGAGGGGGGAAAATTGGAAACTGTGACAGAGTTTATTTTCTTGGGCTCCAAAGTCACTGTGGATGGTGACTGCAGCCATGAAATTAAAAGATGTTTGCTCCTTGGAAGAAAAGCTATGACAAATCTAGACAGCATATTAAAAAGCAGAGATGTCAATTTGCCAACAAAGGTCTGTCTAGTCAAAGCCATGGTTTTTCCAGCAGTCATATATGGATGTGAAAGTTGGACCATAAAGAAGGATGAGAGCCAAAGAACTGATGCTTTCCAACCGTGGTGCTGGAGAAGACTCTTGAGAGTCTCTTGTCAATCAAGGGGCTGATTGACAATGAATCAAACCAGTCAATCCTAAAGGAAATCAACTGAATATTCACTGGGAGGACTGATGCTGAAGTTGAAGCTCCAATACTTTGGCCACCTGATGGGAAGAGCTGACCCAATGGAAAAGGAAGGATTGAAGGCGGGAGGAGAAGGGGACGACAGAGGATAAGATGGTTAGATGGCATCACCCACTCAATGGACATGAGTTTGAGCAAACTCCGGGAGATAGTGATGGACAGGGAAGCCCGGCGTGCTGCAGTCCATGAGGTCACAAAGAGTAGGACAATCTTAGTGCCTGAACAACAACAGCCAGGATGATGCCCTGTGTGTCTCCCCACCCCTTGTGCCCTTTGTCTGGGTTTGGCTTCCCTCTCCAGACAGAACCACAGGATTTTTAAAGGTGGCTTAGAGGCAAGTTGTCATGCTTCCTGCTATAGGAATCAGGTTACCTATCTCTAGACTATCATCACTGGGGAAGGCCCAGAGAAATGAAGGTGGAGGCCCCCCACGTCACCAAGGGGCAAGTGAAAATTAGGGACTGAGGGAGCCAAGATCTTCCTCTGAAACCTGCCTCTCTTCTGAAGACGAACCTCTTCCCTCCTGGTCTTCCTCTGCTAGCCTAAACCCTTGTAGGAAACAGAGCCACGTTCCTGGTGTGTTGGTCCAAGGGACCAACCCAGCCTCTCTCCCGAACACCACATTTTTCATAGCCTAAGTTTGTGGCTTGGACCAGATTTCTTTTGGAATCTGCTCTGGTTGACCAGCTCCCTGACACGTTCTCCTTAATCTTTCTTAAGGCCCCTCCGTCTAACTTCTCATCCTCCTTCCTTTCCCTTCCCCACCCCACCTTTCCCCTCCACCTGAGGTCAGAGCCAGCAGCCTCTGGTGGAGGTGTCTCCAATGGGCACTCTTGGGGAAGTCTTCAGCCCTGGGACCCTTCTGAGTTCACTCACATGTGGGACTTGGGGACAGAGGCTGGAAGATGAAGGTCTGGGGGCCCAAACCTGGGAAAACCAGAGAGCTCCAACCCCAAGTAATTCTGAATCCTTGCACTGGGAGACTGTGTTTTCTCCATTTAGCTCATAAAATATGACAGAGAGGAAGGGGCACAGGAGAGGAGGAAAGACACACGAGAACCTGGGAAGGAGAAGGTGCACAGGATACCTGCAGCCTTGCCTGTCTCCTAGGTTTTTAGTGAGAACTACAAGGGATCATGGAAGGGAAGGGAGGTTGAGGACCACAGGAGGTCCCAGAGAATGAGGAACTGTTATTATGGAGGGCGTGGGACTGGACCTAAGTGCCAGGCTGGAGGCGGGACAAAGCCCAAGACCCCAGCTCATGGTCTACAAGTTCTCCCCTGTGACTGGCTGAGGCCTACCCTCACCTGGCTTTGCTGTCCAGTCTGGCAAGAGGCATATGTACATACGTGAAAACTCAGCCCCACTCAGTGGCACTTCTGTCCCAAGGCAGGCCTACCTTCATTGTACATTATCTCGTGGGTATTATTTCTCATGTAACTACATCTCAATTTAAGATTTAGGATATTATTAATAGCTCCTTGAAGGCAGAGAAGGTGTGCGGTGCTCTTGGCAGACCTGGGTGGGCACCTGTGCAGTAGTCACCCTTCCTCCTGCTGCCCACCTCCAGGAGCAGCCTGGCAGGTGGCCAGGAGCAGAGAGTGCTGTGCCCTGCACCACACTACCAAGTGTTGTCTTCAAAACATCACATCTCCGGGTTACTTCTCAGGCTCTAGGACACTGCTGACTGAGCCCACTGCCCACCGCTTGCTCCTTGCTCACCATCGACAGCGTCTTGGTGCTCTGAGAGAGGTGAGCTGCAGGACCACCAGGCTTCTGGGCAGGCAAGGGGGTCTGGGGATGGTCAACACCCCTCACCACTCTCCCCTCTGCCCTTAGCAGTCGCTTTAATTGGAGACTGGGCAGGAGGCTGCCTGGGCTCTCCCTCCTCACTGGGCCTCCCCTGGTCCATCTCTGTGTCTGAAGCCCTACAGCAGAGAGAAAGACTGCTGCCCCAGCCCACGGGAAGTCCTTCTCCAAGCCCAAACACTGCAGGGAGGATCACCGGGGGCAGCCAGCACCCTGACAAGTGGGCTGACTCAGAGGGAGTCTCCAGTCATGTCACCTAAAAATCACCTGGAGTCAACTTGTTGGAGACAAGCTAAAAAAGGACAATTGGAGAAATATGAATGTGGGTGATACAACAATATTATTAAATAATTGTTAATTTTCTCAAATGTGATAATGGCCTTTAGGTTATGGAGGAGAGAGCACTTGTTCTCAGGAGACACAGCTGAGATATTTAAGGGTCAAGTACTGTGATTTCCGCAATTTACTCTTGAATGGTTCAGCCAAATACACACACGTGCACACACACACACAGACACACACGTGCATTAAACTAATATGGCAAAATGTTAGGAAGTGTTGAATGTATGTAGTGGGTATCTGGGTGATCATCTAGCTTTTTCAGTTGTGTGTGTTTGAAAATAATCATATTACAAAGTTAGGGCCAAAATCCCCTGGATATTTTGTCTATAGAGCCTGCCCTCATAGACCCTGTGATCTGGGTGGTGCAGGGGGTGCTGAGAACGAGGAGCTGAACCAGCTCCCCAGGTGTCCCTGATGCAGGTGATCCTTGGAACCCATCGGGAGAACGGTGCTCCGACAGCCTAAGGTCTGAAGGTAGAAACCCAGGCTCAGCTGCTCATTCTTGCTGGGGCAGCACCCGCCGTGCCCGGGAGCCTCCATGCTGCCGCCTCGGCTCCAGACACACTGCCTCTGCCCGGTGCTCCAGCAACTTTCCACTGCTTAGACAGCATGCTTACCTCCTGGCCTTTGCCCAGAATGTCCCTTTTGGTTTTTATCCCCTTACCTCCCAATCTCCATTCTCCCCCATTTACATGGCCAATGTGTACCATCTCCACGTCCCCTCCTCCAGGAAGACTGGGTCAGTCACCCCTTTTAGGTGCTCCTGTAGAACCCCAGCAGACTGATGCCCAGCAGACGTGATGCCCGCTTACTGGTCTGTGTTGCTCACTAGCATGAGACCCCTAGAGAGTCCCCCTGTGGAATTTTCACAGCTGTTCCCAAAGGCTCCAGCTTCCCTCCTTCTAGGTATGGTGAAGGGTCCCACTGCCCAGCCCCTGGAGGCCCCCTGGGACCTCCCCACTGGCTAATTCTGGCCAATGAACTATGATCCCAAGTGGAAGACTTTCTGGAGCTTTCTTTTGATCCAACCCAGCAATGCACATTAGAGAGGGTGGGCCCCTGGGAGCCTGGGTCCCTGAGTAAGTGAAATGCACACAGCCTCTTGATGACCTGTGCCAAGCAGGCAGCTTTGAAGGGAAGAAACCTAACTGTTCTAGTCACTGTGACTGGGGTGTGTTAATGCAGCGTGACCTAGCCCAGCCCTGCTCACTTCTATATCCCCAAACACTGGCCCAGCTGCTAGCACAAAACAATGCACATGATACCATTCCTATCACTTTTTTCTTGGCTGTGAAACTAGCCTCAAAGACCAGGCAGATGCTCTAAGACAGACACACCACCCCGTGTCCTTCCCTGGTGACATGGGACTCTCCGTGGAGGTGTCCCAAAGTATCCCTGCCCAGCGAGTTATGGATGCCACCTCCTCTGACCTCTGAACAAGTCAGACAGTCTCCCAATGGATCCTGAGTTAACCGTGAGCCGCCATCACCCTTTTACTCTGGCGATGGCTCCAGGAGGAGGGAAGGAGCCTCCTAACCCCCCGCCCTGCTTGTTAACTTGTGAAGGCTCTTCAGCCTTTGCGCCATCTCTGCAGAAAGCATCAGAAAGGACCCCAGCTACCACTGCAGCTTCTGGAAAAGTTCTGGAGGAAAGAAAGTGTGTTCCCACTGCCTCTTGCGTCCCCGATCTCTGTGGCCCTTTTCTCTTGCTAGATTGTCCAGTCCCAAGCACGCCTCCCCCCTCAACCTGTCCTCAAGGACTGCAGGAGCTAAAATGATCCAGTGTGAGGATGGAAGGCTGCGGCCTGGAGGCAGCCTGGCAGCACTTGGGCAGGTGGGAAACTCCCGGGACTTCTGGCCGGTGCACATCCAGGGAAGAAGCAGGTGGAGGCAGGTCAGAGCTGCGGCTGCTTTACCCACGGACCCACTGCGGCCCAGACTGGTCCTCACACCTCCCGGCTTGTGGTCCTTAAGGACAGTGAATTTTCAGATGCTTTGAGGTGATGGCTGTTTTGTCTCCTCTTCCCAGAGGTCCCAGCTGAAGGCAGGGCAGAGCAGCTGATGGGGTGAGAGGTGGGCAGAGTGGGACAGTCGCAGAGGAGACCTCAGGGTGCAGGAACATCGGACTTCTCCTCGTTGCTGATTCAATGTTCCTGGGACTGCAGGGTGGCATGGCCCAGCCCTGGGCTGCTCTCTGGACTCCTCACTCTTAGCAGGGCCGGGGCGGCAGCTACGCTTGTCCAAGGCGGCTCTGCAAGGAGGAGCCTGTAACCCTGCTCACATCTGTGGATGGCCTTGTACTGCCCAAAGCCCTTCCACATCCACTTTGTGTTCAGACCCTGATAGCCCCTAAGCCGGGAGGGAAGAATAATACTGTCCGTGTTCGACAGTGGACAAGTTCAACAGAAAAGCGAAAAAGTGCCTTGGCCCACATAGCAAGTCAGTGACAGAACCCAGATGGAGCTGGGGCCTGGAGACCCCTCTGACCAGTGTCCTGCCTGCTTTGCTCTGTTCTAAGAAAAGGTGAAAAGAGCTTTGCAGAAGGGTCACACTTGGGTTCCTGTGCACACACGTGCACACACACATACACACACTTTCAAACTGCTGCCCCCTAGAGAGAAATATTGCTGGGGCTCAAAGACAGAAGTCCACACAGGAGACCTCTGAGCCTCTGAGCACGGTCCTGACCTCCTCGGGGTGTCGCCAGGCTGCGGCTGTCAAAGTGCCTGGGAGCCAGGAAGGGCCATCCCAGCCAAGCCTCCTGTTGGCCTTTGTTCCTCGTGGTGACCAGTGGATGGGGGTGGCCAGTGGGCTCCTCACGGTGAACACACAGCTGCTGGTGGGCCCCGAGGGCTCATCTGGTTCAAATTCTCATAATTGGACTCCTGAGCCTGGGGCCTGTGGGCAGGAGAAAGTTGGCTGACCACCCAAACAGGAGAGGTCTTTGACTGCCCAAACCCCAGCCCAGGAAAGGGTGGAAGCAGGGGTGAGATGGGCGTCAGGGGCCTACGTCCAACAGGGTCTGGAGACCAAGCGAAGGTTGGAGGCTGGGCAGCAGCAGAACTTGCAGACGAGGGAAGGGACACCCAGGCGACAGCATCCTAGATCAGAGTCTCTGTCTTCTCAAAGGGATATAGTCTGTGGCTTCAAAACCCACCTCCAGGCCAGACCTCCTGAGCTCCAGATGCTTTCCTGACTTCCAGGACATCCTCCTGGGCCTCTCAGACCTACATGCCCCATGCCCTACATGCCTACATGCCCACCTGGGGCTCTCCACCGCCCCTCTTCTCTCCCCGTCTTCAGCTCTGTAAGCAGCACCAGGCTTTCAGCTCCAGAACTGCTGGCTCCCTCCTTTGCTCGTGCTGCCCAGCAGGCCTCTGTCTGCCCTGCCTCTGTGCACCCCGTCTTTGCTTGTGCTGCCCAGCAGGCCTCCGGCCAGCCCTGCCTCTGCCCCATCGCCCCACCCTCTCTGCTGCCACCTTCAGCCATGCAACCGAGCCAGCCACAGTCCTGATCAACAGCCCTCCCAGGTCTCCTGCCTCCACTCCTGTTCAGATGGGGCCATTCGCCTACTTAAACCACTCACCGACTTCCCATCGCGCTCAGGGTAAATCCTGCAGCCTGCCTGCATTCCCCACCCCCTCCCTGGGTCATGCCTGAGCCTTTGCCTCCCGGTTGCCGCCAGCACCCTTACCTGCCCGTATGGGTGCCTGCCTCCCATCTCTCGCTGTCCTCAGACAGGATGACGGGTCTGAAGCAGCCACAGCCCAGTGGCACCTCCCTCTCCTGGGGCTTTGCTCTATCGCCTTGTCCATTTTTTTCCCCCCACAGCTCTTATTGTATAATCTAAGATCTCTTGTTTAGGTATTTATTAAAATTCTCCACATTCAAGTGTGAGTTCTCTGAGATGGAGGATTTTTGCTTTACCTTTAGCATCCAAAACAGTGCCCAGTACATGATAGGGATCAACTGATGTTTTGAGCAGTGGTCAGCTTTCTGATTTAGGTGCCCTGGTGCAATAGTAAGTTAGTAAAGAAAAGGGACTTTGCACAGGAATTCTAGAATGTGGGGGACTGCTGAGTGGACATCTGCAGAGAGGGTTCTGGGCTGGCGGTGCGGCTCTCCCAACCCCCAGGCCTGGGTGGAGCGGAGCTATAGGAGTGCCTAGGCTTGTTTAAGGGGTCCTAGACGGCTGTCACCAGCTTCCTGCCTCCCAGGAAGCGTTTGTTCTTCAATATGGGCCTTCACTTGGACAGACACCAAGAAGGGGTAAGTAAGAAAAAAAAAAAAAAAATCAGTAAAAAAAAATAAAATAAAAAAAAAGAAGGGGTAAGGTCCACACTTCCTACCTTTTAGGTCTGTGGGCCCTCAATTAAGCCCTCAGTACCTCTACTGACATTTTGCTTGCAAAGCCTTCATTCAGCAGGGTGTCTGAGACAATGATTGCCCTATGGTGGCTTTTGTGTGGATCTGTTCTAGAACACTGGACACTACGAGAGGAAAAATACGGTCTTCAGGGATACCTCTAGGTGCAGAGATAAGGCAGACACAGAAAAATGACCTTCAACAGCATGGACACCAAGCAGCTGGCCTGGGAGACAGGCCAGTGCAAGGCCCAAAGTTAGCGCTGGGAACGTGGTGGGACGGGAGTGCGGAAGCAGGTCAGCGTGGCCTGGTCTCGCTGGTCAGCCTTGGCGGACTGAAGGAGCGGGAGCTTCAGGGGGCAGCAGGGAGAGCCTTGACCCTGAGAAGGGCTAGAACCCCCACCCCAGCCTGTTGTCCATTGTTTCTTCTTGCGCCGCTGTGCCTGAGAAGCCCGTACCTCTTTGCCAGTGGGAACCAGAGAGGGGCAAGGTGGGAGTGGGCTAGCTCGCTTACCTTGGCGGAGCGTCCGGGGTGACTGGGTGCTCTGTGTGAGGAACAGAGAGAAAGGAGGCATGAATCTGCGTGGTGGCCTCTGGGCTCCAAGCCCTGCTGCCCATCCCACCCCACCGTGAGAGAGTGGTCTGGAGGGAGACGAGCTAGCCAGCAGAATGTGAAGGAGTGACCTGAAAGATGACAGTTACGTAGGAAGACGGGGAGTGAGGAGCACACCTAGCAGGGAGACCTGCTTTTCTGAGGCCCCTGAAGCACAGAATTCTTGGTGGGTTTGAAGACCCTGCAAGAAAGCCAGTGTGGCCCCAGCAAAGATGGCAGCCAAGGCAACTGTGGCAAATTTTGGATTTCATCCCAGGAGAGTCTGAGGCTGGTGCTACTCACTTAGGTGAGCTGAGAGGCTCAGGAAGCCCCTTCTCTGGGGCACAGAACAAATCTCCCATCCAGCTTAGTGAGAGTAGGGAGGAGTGACCACAGCTCTCCGAAGATAGCTTGCTAGTTCAAGCTTCCACGCTTGGATAGATGCTGTTCCCTCTGCTAGGAACACTGCTAGCTCCTTGTTCTCCCAGCTCCCAGCTGCTTACAGCTTTCGGTTTAGCCTCCCTTTACTGTGCACAGCCTTGCCGCCTGGCTCCTGTCCCAATGCCCCATCAGAGAGAGGCCTCTGGGCCTCTGCAGTACCTGGGTTGACTGCACTTCTGCCTGCGGACTGCATTTATCTGCTTACTTCTCAGCATCCCATTCAAGGGCAGGGACCATGTTATATTCATTTCTGTGTATCCCCAGCACCTATGCAGCCTGTAGGTGGTGCTTGGGATGCTGCTGCAACCTAATGAATGAAATGGTGCTATTTGGGAAAGCCTGTGTGTGGTCAGGGCCCTGACGGATGATGGGGCACTTGGCAAAAGGGTGAGTTTCTGTGACTCTAGACTGGAGGCAAGTTCCCTAACCTCTCCGGCCTCAGCTTCCTGATGGTAAAATTGGCTCACGCTGGCTGGTACCTCCTGGGCTTGACCAGGGAGGAGAAGGAGACCACAGGTGCATTAATGAAATTCCAGTTGTGTCAGGCCAGGTGGTCAGCCTGGAGGAGAGCCCCACTTGCCCTGAGCACCCATCCTGGCCTAGGGTCGCACCCACCTAGGCGATGCTGGGCAGTGGCCCAAACGCCCAGAACGCCGAGCAGCAGCAGCGCCTTGAGGCCGAGCGCGCCGAGCAGGAGAGCGGTCGCCGAGGCCATGGAGGCGCCATGGAAACGAAACAAGTAGACGCTGGCTTCGGCGCGGCCCAGGCTGTTGGAGGCCGTACACGTGTAGCGGCCGTCGTGGGCCAGCGCGGGCAGCTCGGCGGTCACCTGGTGGCCGTGATCATGACCTGGGCTCCGCGTGGCGGCCGAGCCGTTGCCCAGGGCCGGGCCGGACCAGGCTAGGGCGGGCGGTGGCTCCCCTTCAGCTGTGCAGAGTGCGTGGAAGGCGTGCCCCGGGCCTGGCAGCACAGAGATGTTGACGATCCGCGGGGCGGCTGCGGGCGGCGGCCGAAGGAGGACCCGGGAGAAAGCAAAGCGCGGTCAGAGCAGCGGCGGGCAAAGGAAAGGGCAAGGGGCAGCCCTCCCTGTCCCCTTCGTGGAGAGGGTTGGAGGAGGGAGCGAGGATAGGATATGAGCGGAAGGAAGAGGCGCTCGGGGCGCCAGGGCGTCTGGGTTCCCACAACAGGTGTGGCCTTTGGCAAGTTATTCCATCGCTCTGGGCCTTAGTTTCTTCACGTGTAAAATGGGGATCACTTATTTTATGAGGTTCTGGGGAAGATCTGACAAGTTAATTCATGTGGGGTGCCTGGGCAAGTGCTTTCTAAACGTCTTTACTAAGTGATAGCGCATGATTGGGGCTTCCCCAGGTGGCACTAGTGGTAAAGAAGCCACTTGTGAATGCAGGAGACAAAAGAGAAGAGGGTTCGATCCCTGGGTCCGGTAGATCCCCTGGAGAATGGAATGGCAACCCACTCAGCATTCTTCCCTAGAGAATCCCATGGACAGAGGAGCCTGGTGGGTCGGGGTCGCAAAGAGTGGGAGGCGACTGAAGCGATGGCATGCACGCAGGCAGCCGCAGGATCAGGGCGGCGTGGGGCGGAGAGGGGCGGTCTGCTGGAGAGATTTCAAGGGCACTCCCCAGACAGCCTCACTGACATCTCGAGTGGAGACGGATTCACCGAATCCGTGAGACTGAGGCAGACAAGTCCGAGGAAACTGAAGTGCGGTCAGAGAGGCTGCCCAGCCAGCCCACGGGCACATGAGTGGTTCCTGGCAGAGCCAAACTAAACCCAGAATGCCTGGGTCCCCCACAGCGGGGGTCTCGGATTAAAAAAAAAAAAAAAAAAAAAAAGCTCCTTAAGTCATTCCAGAGCTAACCAGGCTTGAGAATCACCCTACTAGGATCCTGGCCCCCCATCCTTAAACCTCAGGGTCTAGCGAAGTGCTGGGCACGTGGTGGGCTCCCTGTGCCCCCTTCAGTGCACACGGCCCGCTGCAGTCCTTGTTCCTCGTTTTTCTCCCCGCTAGTCTCAGGGCTGTTGGGGCACACTCACTGTCTACGAGCTTCATTGCAGCACCCATCCCAGGCTCCACCCAGCCCGTCCCGGGGCCAGGATTCCGCGGCCTTTGAACCAGTTACCTGGGGGCTTGTGGCCCTTCCAGGTGTGGGAGCACCCTGCTCTAGAGGAAGGGTGTGCCCGTTGTAACCCCTCGGATCCCAGCCCAGACCCCGCACCGAGAGCCCCGCGGCACGCGGCGAGCGAAGTCGGGCAGCACGCTCACCCGTCACGCGGAGCCGGACGCCCTGGCGGCTTTCGTAGCGGTCGTGGACGTCGCCCGCGAACTCGACGCGGCAGAAGTAGCGGCCGTCGTCGGCCAGCGCCAGGCGCTCGATGCGCAGCGACAGGTCGTTGCGGCGCGGGTTGCCGAGCAGCCGGAAGCGGCCGTGCAGGCTGAGCGCCGTCTGGCACAGCTCGCTGCCGCGCGCCGCGGCGCAGCGGAACACCTGCGGGCCGGCGAACGGCTCGCCCGCGCGCCAGATGGCCGTGAGCGGCCCGTCGTAGTGGCGGTGCGGGTGCGTGAAGGTGCAGGGCAGCACCGCGGCCTCGCCCGCCGTCGCGCTCACCTCGGCCGGCACCTGCATGGACCAGCGCTGCGCGGGCGCACCTGCGGGCAGGGGGGCGGACGGGCAGCGCGGGCGCGTGCGTCTACCCTACCCGCATCCCGAGGGGCCTAGAACCCGCCGGGGCACAGGAAGCGCCCTCCTCCCCTCGCGAGTTGCGGAGGAGGAGGGGGAGTCTGGAAAGCCATCCCAGGACTCCAGGGGCATCTCCCAGGACCTTGACCCCCGTGACTTTCTAGGTGCCTGGATCCTCCCCTGCCCCTCCCGCTTCCCTGGGACTGTTTGCTTCACTCAGGGCGGTCCCACCTCACCGACGGGCCCAGTGTTCCTAACCTCTTCTCCATCAAACCTGCCCTGCTTCAGAAAACCTCGGGGATCCTGTGGTTACACTGTGTCCGTAATACTTCCCCACCCCCAACCCCCCCACCTGATGATGATAATAGTAAAGGCACTTACTGTTCATCTCTGTGTTGAGCAAGTTCCCAGTGGTATCTCTTTTAGTCCTCACAAGTGATCCTAGAGGTAAGAAGAGTTAGCCCCAGGTTACATGTTAATAAACCAGGGCACAGAGAGATTAAGTAGTTGCCTACTAGGATGAGGCAAAGCTGATGTTCAGACTCCCGGCTGCCTGACTCCTCTGCAGCACTTTAATGCACTAAAGTGAAGTGAAGTCACTCAGTCGTGTCCGACTCTTTGCGACCCCATGGACAGTAAGCCTACCAGGCTCCCTCGTCCATGGGATTTTCCAGGCACGAATACTGGAGTGGGCTGCCATTTCCTTCTCCAGGGATCTTCAACCCAGGGATCGAACCTGGGTCTCCTGCATTGCAGACAGAAGCTTTACTGTCTGAGCCACCACTAGGGGCATAGAAACTCGGGCCTTATCCAAGGAGAGCAACATTCTCATTTACAGAGGGGCAACGGAGGCCTTGGGAGGGGGTGGTATGTTTTGAAGCTGATGCATTGAGTTGGTGACTGAGGTTCCTCTGTACTGCAGTTTCACCCAAGTGGGCTTTCCAATAGGCCAGCGTCCAGACAGGGAGCTGAGAGACCAAGAGGCGCAGACCTTCATGCTGCCTCCTCGCTTTGCACAAGTGCTTTTGGGCTCAGGTTTCCTCACCTCCCATGTTGTCGTGGGCCTCCGAAGTGTGGTTGAGCTAAGGTCTGCAAGCCGCACTCTGCTGCAGCTTAGGGAGGGCTGGAGGTCACTCACTGCCTCTGTTGTCACAGATGTGTGCTTCTTTGGGAGAGGGGTGAACCAGGTGGGCCGATGGGTGTCAGTGCTGGAAGGATCAGACCAAGGGGTGCCTCCTCAAGGAGGGGGCAGGCTGAGTTGCTGGTGCCTGGGTGCAGGGATCTCTACAGGGAATAATATAGGAGCCCCTGTATTTCCAAAGGGCTTTGCGGTTTGCCAAGTTCTTTCACACACATCACATCACATGATTCCAAGTCCAGTGCTCTTTGCTCTTGGCAGTAGCCCAACTTGTATCTTGGACAGGAATCCCCTCAGCTCACAGCTGGCAGACCATCCTCCAGGGAACTCATCCCATCTATGAATAATGTACAGGACAGGGCACTCCTCCTGGGCCTTCAGGCTCAGGACTGCCTGGTTCCTCTGCTGCACTCTAGTGTATTAAGGGCATAGAAACTCGGGCCTTATCCAAGGAGAGCAACATTCCCAGAACCAATGTCTCCTGCTCCTCACTGTCTCTGTCTGGAGCCTTCTCATCCCCTCTCCGTGATGGCCCTCCCCAGATCCTATCATGGCTCTCCTGGACCCATAAGCCTTGTCCTCTCTGGCCGATGTCCCAGCCCTTCACCTGCCTCTCTCCATCCTCACTGGCCACTTGGTACTCTCCCTGCAGTGTAGTGTCCTCACCCCGAGGCCTCCACATGTGCTGGGCCAGGCAGAGTGGGGTACAATTGGGTTGTGTGAGCTGTGTCTCACATAAAACCTCACTTTGGGATCGCGCCAAGCTTGCAGTGAAATAAAACCACATTTTTTTTTTCCACACAGTCTGTTTCTAAGCCGAATCTCCTTTCTTCTGGACAAGTGGAAATACGCTTTTGAACCCCAGCCAGGTTCCTCATCTATTCCTAGTAAGAGCTTGTATGCCCAGTTAATAATCAGAGGGCCTAGTTTCAAATTTGAGAAAACTTTCTGAAGGTTTGCTTTTTCATTCAGTACTTCCAGCTGCAGAAAGCATGTCCCCATCTCGAGGTTCAGCCCCTGCCTCAGTTTCGCTGTGCTCCCACCCTCTGTGACCTCAGCCTCCTCTGACCTCCCGCCTCTCACAGGCATCATGGAGCCAGGCATTGATTTCCCAGGGATTGTTTGATGTTGCTCTGGACACATCCCCTCTCAAAGCCAGGCACTGGGACCAGAGCTGGGGCTACAAAGAACAAGAGAATAATTTATCAGCCTATTGGAGCTCACAGCTCAGAAAGGGTGGCAGGTCTGTGAACTCATAGTTACACTAAAGCCTGCCAGGAGGAACACAAACAGTGATCTCTCTTGTCTGAACGTGGGGCGGGGCCCTTTCACTCACCAGCTCCCTCCTACTTGTCTCCAGACCTTGCTGAGTCATCCAACAGTGGGAGACTTTCCTTGAGCCCCAAGCCTGGGTCTGGTGCCCCTTTCTCCATGCCCCAGAACTCAACTGCATCTTTTGTCCAGGCACCCAGGGGCTCCTGGAGGGCAGGGACCATGGGTGGGGGTCGTATTTGTGCGGCTGTAGCCCAACATGCACCTGCCACATAGTAGCTGATGTTGACTTGAATCGCTGTGAGAGAGCAGAAGGGAGGGAGCCAAGGTTGGCAGAAGGGGTGGATGGAGGGGGTTGATTGGAGGCCCCACGAGAGAGCTGCCACTTTGGAAGAGCCTTGGGAAAGGAATGGGGTTTGAGGTAGGCTGCAGGCATTCTAGGCAAAGGGCGAAATGGAGTATGGACATCAGCACAGAGGATGCAGATGTGACAGGATAAGGGGGCCAGAGTACATGTGCTCTGGGGGCTTGGGGGGAGATATTGCGAACCTTATTTCATAAGTGCAGCAATCCATGAATGGAGTACTGTTACTGGCTCCCCTTTGGAGAAGGAGATCTGAGGCTCAGAGAGCCGAGAGACTCGGCCAGGTCACTTGACCAACCAGGCAGAGTCAAGTCTTCCCCTCCAAGTGTTACTGAGCAGGACCCTATGAGGCCTCCGCAGGACAGACACCCACCCATGTCTTCCACCTGCCTTGTCTGTAGAAAAACCTTAGACAAAGAATAAACTTCATCAGAGACAGGAAAATGCAAAAAGAAAGGAAAACAATCAAGCAAGACAAAACAATAATACTTTAGCCAATAAACAAAGTAAGGACCTTTAGTTCTTCCTCAAGAACTATGGGACTTCCTAGGTGGCGCTAGCGGTAAAGAACTTGCCTGCCAATGCAGGAGACAGAAGAAACGCGGATTTGATCTCTGAGTCTGGAAGATCTCCTGGAGGAGGGCATGGCAACCCACTCCAGTATTCTTGCCTGGAGAATCCCATGGACCGAGGAGCCTGGCAGGCTACAGTCCATGGGGTTGCAAAGAGTTGGACACGACTGAGCGACTTCACCTTCACTTTTCTCTTTCATGCATTGGAGAAGGAAATGGCAACCCACTCCAGTGTTCTTGCCTGGAGAATCCCAGGGATGGGGGAGCCTGGTGGGGTGCCATCTATGGTGTCGCACAGAGTCAGACACAACTGAAGCAACTTAGCAGCAGCAGCAGCAGAGCGATTTAACATACTTGTACAAGGACTATAGATGATATTCTGTGCATGTCCTTTAGCTGTTTTGCAGATACTGACACTCCCACCAGGTAGAAGTTAACTGTATGCAGCCCACAAGCGCATAGACCCCAGACTAATTGAAACCAGAAAATGACGCTGACTCCCAATTACGTCACCAGCAACCAATCAGAAGAATGTCCGTGAGCCCATCACACCCTTCTCCTTGAATATTATATGATCGCTCACTACCCTTCCTGGGCAGGACACACATTTTAGGTCACCAGGAGGCCCACGTTCTTCCCAGTGTCCAAAAGGCAGTGTTGAGGGCATTAGCCCTTTGCCTGGCAAAGTAATAAAGCTATTTCTTTCTACTTCACCCCAAACTCTGTCCCCAAGACTTAATCCAACACCGGTGTACAGAGGCTGAATTTTGACTACAGGTGGGTCGTGTCCCTGGACTCTGTCTGCCTGAGGATGGCAGCCTGGGTTGGGAGCATCCTGGCATGTGATTGGCCAGGGCCCTTCCCTCTCAGAGTGAGTTCTGCTCTAGGAGGAGAGAGGGCACACAGAGGCCCGTTCACCAGGTGTGACAGTTAACCTGCTGTGTGGGCTTCCAAGAAGCGGCACGGGGACTCACTGTTGGATGAGTCCACCCAGGGGACTCGAGGTGAGGGAAGTCCCAACAAGAATTACCCAGGGAGCAAATGCATTTGCTTTGGCAGGAATCCAAGCTCCCCAGTTCCCGTGACATTTACCATTCCTTCTCGAAGCTTCTGCATATCTCTTAGGACACGGCAGGGATGGCCCCTGAGCTGGAACCACAGCCTCTTTTATAGGGAGGGTCTCTACTCTCTCTGCCTCAACTCTGTCAACCTCCGAGTGTCAACAGGAGGCCTGAATTCTTCCTAAGCCCGAAATGCCTCCCCTCAATGGTGGGCCACGGGCTGCGGTGAAGAGCACTCCCGCTTTGGTATAGCTGAAGGCGGATGACATTCTCACTTGTCTGGAGGACCCAGTCTGTCCCTGGCACTATTCTGGGCCGATCCACTTACAGGGAGATCTTTGGGCGGTATCTGTTGCTTAATGTCCCAAGTCTCAGGCTCTTCTAATGCAAAATGGGGAACATGGTACTTTCCTCATAAGATTGAGGGTGGAATGAAGTCACCCATGAAGGCCACCTGGATAGTGCTGTCACTCAGCGAACGCTCAGCGATGTTAGTTCCCTCCTTCACTAGCTCTGCAAACAGACTGGGACCAGGAGGGAGCAGGGGGCGGTGCTTGCCAGTGGTGGGAAGGAGGACTCTGGGCAGAAAACTCAAGCAGCTCAGTGGGGGGATTGTTTTGGCTCCAGACACTGCTCTATCTGTGGCTCAAATCGACACCTTAGGCATGCAATAGCACAGGCCTTGCCCTTAGCTAACCTGAGATTCATGTATTTTTTCACACAATAGATGCTTATTGAGGGTCCGTCAGGTGCTTAACCCTCTGCGGGTGTTGGGGATACAGTTACCAAACCAATCAGTTGCCTCCTCAGTGTGTTTAGACTGGCTCAGCCACTGTTTGTTTTTCGTTTACTTACAATTCTAACAAGTTTGTTTAATTAGTTTCCCAGCCTAAGGAAATAACAGATTGAAAAGCTAGAAAGTGACTTGTGTTTGTAGGTCCACTGAAAGCAGCTAGGGATGATAATCAGCTTTCTGTTAGGGAGGAGGGTTCGGAAAAAATAATGTGATGACTCAGGACGGAAATGATCCAAGTGCAGCACAAATGGGACCCTTCAGAGGATGAGTAAGTGCAGAGGGCCTTGAGGCATCACTCCCCACAGCAGGCTGGTGGAACAGATGCTCATGGCCATGACCTGAGTCACCTTGGAAGGGTTATTGCCGTGAGAGGTGTGCCTCTCAGATGGGGTCTCAGGCTCTGTCTGGGGCTATAGCCCTGGCTAGACTGGCTGTGACTTTGTGACTTTAGGTGAATCCTCGTAGCTCTGGCTTCAGTGGGCTCATCTGTGAAATGACGTCTTTAGATGTTTACTAAGGAGACTTTTAAATCTAAAAGTCTATGTCGGAAAATGGTATCTTGATAAAAATGATGAAGATGTCTAGGAAGCATTTTAGAAATATGGCAGTTGAAAATTAATCGAGAGACTTTAGGTATTTTAAAACAAGCTATTAGTTATCCAGCAAATTCAGCTACTCAGAAAGAGGCGCCCATGTTTGATAGTCCTGCACAGCCACTTACTAAGATTTCTGAGTTGTTCCCATCTCCCCACGGTGATGATGCTCACTGAGAGAGGTTGGGGGCTGCAGCGCTGAGTATCAGCTTCCAAAGCCCTGTGCCAGGGGTGCCGGGGTGGGACAGGGACTCGGCAATAGAAACATCTGCAGAACCTGAACACCCCATTCTCACTTTTCCGATTCCTTCCTGCCCTGCAGTTTGTTCTCAATAACTCTGCCTTCTGGGCCTGCATGTAGCAGTCCAGACAGGTTATCAGCCGAGAAAAAGTGAGAAAAGAGTGGAGACCAGAGAGGGGAGGAGGGAACAGAAACAGGAGTCCATCCTCCACTGAGAAGCAGACCCTGCAGGTTCCAGGGACAGGGGAGGCAAAGGGACAAGTGAGCTGTTGAAAGGCCTGACTGTTCCCCTCTGCCCTCGGTTGTCCCGTTTCCCCTTTAACCTTGCCTCTCTGGCTGCGTGGTTGTGGATCTGGATCCTCTCGCTGAGCCGATGGAGATGCAGAGCCCTGAGTGGAGCCTGCCCCGGGGCCAGTGTCCGTCACACGGCGTTGCTCTTGGGAGTTCTGATGCAGCCGTCCCCGCCGTGCTCCCACTCCTACACCCCTCCTCCTCCGGGGGCAGGACTTCTCGGTCCCAGCTGCTGGCCACAGTAACCACCAGGGACAGAGGAAGTGTCCTGGCTCATCCAATCTTCATTTCTTCCTGGGCCCATGACAGCAGTCCCTGACCTTTCCCCACGTCCCAAATAAACCCCCATGACCTTGGGTGACTGTGCAAATCGTCTTGCCTTTCCAGTTTGTTTTTCTGCAGGAGTTTAGAGCTAGCAAAGTAAGTTCCTCTGAGTCCCAAGCTTTGCCTCAGGCTCACCACCCACTGCACACAGGTGTAGGCAGTGTCGAGGGCAAGCCTGGCCCTCGGGAGACTCCAGGTCTCATCCAGGCTCTGACACCCAGAAGTCCCCTGACCTCCTTGAGCATCCCTGAAAACAGGGACAAGGGTCTTCACTTTGCGGGGTTGTGGTGAAGAGGAAATGAGCTGCCATCAAAGGCCCAGCACGATGGTCCTTCAGGTTGACAACCACTGTGGTCACTGCACCGGTCATCAGAGATTTGGGGACCAACGGAGGTCTTGTCCGAGGTCACCAAGTGGCCGGAGCTCCCAGACCACCGCTCTTCCCACCACCTCTCATGTCCCCTGACATCGCCCGCTTTCTAAAAGCAGATCTGTGGGGAGACAGAAAGGAAAGACAAAAGAGAGTGTGTGGTGTGGGCCCCCAGGGGATGAGGGGCTGCCCCAGGGCACCAGGTGCAGGTAGGGGGCCCCAGAATGAGGGAGAAGGCCCAGAAAATGGGAGAGGGGGATGTTTCCTGCATGAATTCCGCCCACTTCACTTTTGCAGAAGGCCAGCCCAGGGTCCTGTGCTCGCTCGGAGGTGTGACAGACAGGACAGGACTGTGGCCTGGGGTCTCCCTGCCCTCGGGCCGCTTGAGCTCTGGCCTCTTCCAGGCCCGCCAGCTCGCGGAGAGGCTCCTGGGTGAACGGCCTCAGAAGGGTTTCAGGCAGCGAGACGCTGCTCCCCCAGAATTCACGACCTCCTGGTTTCAAGCAGGAAGCAGCTGCTGGCCACGAGAAGAAGGAGTCCCCTCCCTGGGCTAGCTGCCATGGCTCCCACGGATGCCCAGCCTCCCTGAAGAATTGTGACACACAGCTGGAGCATTTGTGTGGTTTGGGTTTTGTACTTCAGCATGTGACTGCTCATGCTTCCTCTAAGTTTTCTTTTTTTTTTTTTGTCTTTTTTGTCTGATTCATTGCTGCTGACTCTTGGAGGAGAAAAAAAAAATCCCAAACAAAACAGCCCTGGAAGCTATCTGACTTGAGCAACATTTAACTGCCGCTTAACCAACAAGCTGCTGAGTGCTAGGACTGTGCTGGGGGCCTTCCACCCATGACCGGATTCTCCTTCACAGCGCCGGACTGGATCATAAACTCCCACCCCAGTTCAATGAGGCTCAGATAAGTTAGGCAACCTGCAGGTGGCGCTAGTGGTAAAGAACCCACCTGCCGCCGCAGGAGACTCCAGAGACGCGGGTTCCATCCCTTGGTCCGGAAAACCCCCTTGTGGAGGGCATGGCAACCCACTCCAGTGTTCTTACCTGGAGACTCCCATGGACCGAGGAGCCTGGCAGACTGCAGTTCATAGGGTCGCAAAGAGTCAGACACAACTGAAGTGATTAAGCATACCCAGAGCCATCCAGCTGGCAAATAGCAGAGCCAAGCTTCAGTGCTTCTCTGACCCATTCTCCCATCTGCCCCCAGGCCTGGGGAGGGTCACCTCCTCCAGCCCCATCCTCTGTGTGGGATCCAACCCTAAATCATCCAGAAAGATGTCTGAATTGGGTCAACTTGGCCAAAGAAAGCCCCTCCCCTGTCAGCCACCACCACGGGGCTTTATGGGTGGGACCGTGGGCAGTGTGGCGTGGGAGCTGGTGGTGTGGTCCCAGATTGAGGCGCACATCCCCAAGAGCAAATCCCAGCTTCACCCTGCACCACTCACTGAACCCCTCTGTGCTTCAATTTTCTCATCTGTGAAGAGAGAATGTAATAGTTCCTTTCTCATAGGATTATGATGCTTACTTGAATGACTATTAATACTTAAAGCGAGTGAATGACTGAAAGTCACTCAGTCGTGTCTGACTCTTTGTGACCCCACAGACTATACAGTCCATGGAATTCTCCAGGCCAGAATACTGGCGTGGGTAGCCTTTCCCTTCTCCAGGGGATCTTCCCAACCCAGGTCTCCGGTATTGCAGGTGGATTCTTTACCAGCTAAGCCACAGGGAAGCCCAATACTTAAAGTGCCCAGCCCTTAATAAGAGGTACTTGCTGTTACTATTCAAATCAGCCCCAAATAGGACTCTGCTGAGTGCTGAAAGCTAAAGAGAAAGGCCCGAGGAGCCTGGGAATGGGAGTTTATGATCCAGTCGTGGAGACAGGACTCTAGCTTAGGAAGATTGACTAACAGCTTGGAGCACCGTGATATCAGTGGCCAGTGGCTGTACACAGAGAGGCCTGGATGCTGAGTCCAGGGACATCGTCATGAGAGGGATGTCTCAGCCCGAGTGGGGTAGAGGAGAAGACTGGGGCCTGGACAGTGGGGACATGAGGATGGCCTTTGTCACTTATCCCAGTGGCCCTCGACTGAATCCTGCATCAGAATCACCCAAGAAGATGGTTGAAAATGCAGATTCCTTGGCCCTGCTCCTGACATTTTCTGATTCTGCAGAGCAGAGCTAAAGAATGTACATTTTAACAGAGGTTTGCCTCCCCTGGGATTCTGATGCAGATGATCTATGACCACTTTTTGAGACACGCTGTTTCCAGGGACACCAACTCCTTGAGCTAAGTGACCTTAAGTGAAGTGATGTTGTTGCTCAAGCCTCCCTTCTTGGGGTTCCTGCTGGGCAGAAGGGTGCCCTCGATCACTTGCCTACTGCCCACATGAAGGTGCCACCCTTACCCTCAATCAGCTGTGTGCTTTCCCCGCTTTCCCAGGGGGAGCCCATTAAGATGCATAGCGCTTGGATGACAACACCACCTAGAGCCTGTCCTCCCCAGAGCTGGCCCATTATGCCCCCTGGCTCCTCACAGCAAAGGGTGGGGTAGGCGACCTTTCTACAGGTGGGGACACTGAAGCCCAGAGGAGCCCGGCACTGCCTCAAGTCCCCAGAACCCAAGGCAAAGCCTGGACTTAGCGTTATGGCTTCTGTCACCACAGCCTCCCGAAGTGCAGCTCTCCCTTCCCACAGGCCTGGAGGTCCTGGCAACCCAGCTGCCCTGAGTGCAGGGAGAAGACTGTCCCTCCAAGTTTGTGAGCACCTAATCTCTTCTGAAAATGCGCTGGAGAGAATAGTGGGAAACTCACCCATTGGGACGATGCACACCAAGCAGGCCAGGAGTCGGAAGGACCCTTCCATGCTGTGAGGTCCGGAGACCCCGGGCTGGCCCCGCACTCAGCCAGGTCCCTGGTGAAACCCCTCCCTGGCGTGGGTGTGAGGGGGAAGGAAGGGAGGGGGTGGGAGGTATGCCCGGGTCTGCACCCTGCAGGGCTCTGCAGGCGCTGGAGGAACTGAGAGGCAGCCAGGCGGGCCCAAGCATGATTAACTGAGACCCGTGGGGTTTAGTCATGTGGAAAACCAAGAGAGGAACCACTCGGATGATTTTCCAGGATGGGAAACAGAGAAGTGGATACGGAAGATGCAGGACACTTTTCTGTGGCTGCTGTCCCTTTGGCAAATCTACTGTTCTTATGCTTGCTTCCTTCTCTCTCTCTTACCCTCTTCCTGCCTCCTTCTTTCTTTTTCTACCCCTTCCCACATTTTTAGTGTGCCAGGAAGAGTTTTCATCTTGGTGAAGCTTCCCGGACAGCTCAGTTGGTAAATAACCTGCCTGCAATGCAGGAGACCCTGGTTTGATTCCTGGGTCGGGAAGATCCACTGGAGAAGGGATAGGTTACCCACTCCAGTATTCTTGGGCTTCCCTTCTGGCTCAGCTGGTAAAGAATCCACCTGCAATGTGGGAGACCTAAGTTTGATCCCTGGGTTGGGAAGATCCCCTGGAGAAGGGAAAGGCTACCCATGCCAGTATTCTGGAGAATTCCATGGACTATACCCATGGGCTCGCAAAGAGTAGGATGAGATCAAGCGACTTTCACTTTACTTTTATATAGGTGTTGAAGTGATTATTATTGATGGAAGGAAAAAATCGTCTCCAAAATGTAAACCTCCCTGACAATGGTTACATACAGCATGCAGCATGCAGCTACTGCCAAGCAGCATAAATGGGAAAGAGTAAAATTATTAAGCAAATCAGCCCTTGTCAGAACGATCAGAACATCAACATGCCAGGTTAAAATATCCTATGGCGGGGCAGAGTCTCAGTATCTGTTGCAAGGAGATAGTAAGGAAGCTGGAGAAAAATGTGGCCAGACAAGGGGCGGGCAAGGATGAGCCAGTCGCTGAGTAGGAGGAGGTATTTTTGTTCAGAGAAAGGTTAACCTGTTGGGAAAAAAGCAATTCCCAAATATAATGGATTAAAAAAGAGAGAAGGCGACATCTCTCCCATGTATCAGTCCCAAGGTGAGCTGTTATGTGGGCAGGTGCCCTTGCTTCTCATGGTCATTCAGAGATCTAGGTTCTTTCATATTGTGACTCTGCTACCCACCCCACCCCACCCTCCAGGGCACTGCTGACACCTTCAAGGCTGAAGCTGAATATCAGTCTTGTTCAAGGTCTAGCTTGTGTGGAGGGGGAAGGCAGAAACCCTGTCTTGTCTAAGGCTTGTCTTTTTGTTATCCAGGATCCAGAGGTTGTACCCATCATACCTGCACACATCCCATTGGCCCCAAGTTCATCAAACAACTGAACCTACTGCCAAGGAGGCCTGGAAATGTGGTCACTAGCTAGGTGACCATAAGGTCAAGTTAAAATTTTATTACCAGGGAAGAAGGAAACATGTTGATGGACAGTTCCCTATCTCTGCCAAAAATATTTGCTATAACTCCAGAAAACCAGAAATAATTTATTCAATAAACTCTAAAATGTCATTAAAAGATGCACCCTTATTTTATATACCACTAAGACAGAAAAAAAGTTTCTACCTTTTCATAGTTGTAAGATGCCACTGACTGTAGTATATATCCTGATCTCAGAAATGTTAAAGTGCAAAAAAGTGTGTATCTTAAAACTGATGAGATAGAGTTCCTTTTTAGCTGTTTGTATTTTGGGTAATATAGTCTCAGTAAGAAAAGGCCAGCCTATGTTCCCTATGCTGAGAGGAACCAGGGGAAAGAGGCATGTCTGTACATAGTCCAGGGTTTTAGAGGGAGGCCAAGCATGTTGATTTTTGTAATAGGGATAGAAACGAGAGGCTCCTGGGGGGAATGGGTCCTTTGCTAAAGTCTTTCCTCTGCCTTCCTCTTTTTCTACCTTCCCTAACCTCTGGGCACCCACTGTGTTCCCCTTGCACGGCCACTTGTCACTTCCTGCATACCTCTCATTTCCTCAATGTAAGGATGCAGACAGAAAAAAGAACCCCCTACTAAGTGTTTCAGATGGAGGGGGATTGGATATAGATAGCTGCTAATATAAATAACTGAAGGATGAAAGAGAAGATAGGAGATTCTGAGATAGCCCAGATATTAGTAACCACAGGAAGTAGCTACCACTCCTAAGGTTGGGGTGGGTGGGGTGGCAGAAAGGAATAAGTGAGGTTCATGAGGCCTAGGGGCTTAGGGGCAGGGCCCCTGCGCAGCTGGTGGTCGGATGGGTGAAGGGGCCCCGTGTGCCTAATGCTCAGACTACAGGATGAGGAGGGGAGAGACACAGCTGGCGGATGCTGTACCTCTGAGGGGGTTCCACAGGCTGGATTGCCAAAAGAAGCTGGAGGCTGAACCTAGAGCTTTTGGAAGGTGCTGGAGTAATGCTAACAGGAACTGGGAGCCCTTCTCCCATCTTCAGATCTCTCTCTAGTGTCTTCCATCAGATGATAGCAAGTGTATCTGAGAAACGTGGTTTTCAGAGTCCCAGCCTCAGCACCTAGAGCATAGTGTAGAAATGGAGGTGTAAATACGCAACACTCAACCCCTGCTGGAGACCGTTCTTCCATATGTCTGGGGCAGTGTCTAGTCTAGCATAGCCCCTGGAACACGGTATGGGCTAAAAATTATGTGAATTTGAGCTGTTGAAAGTGCTGTTTGCTTAATTCAGGAATGAAAAAGGGATCTTACAGACATTCTTACATTTAAGTCATGTAAGAAGATCTTACAGAATTCACAGACATTTAAAAAAAACAACAAGGGAATATTATGAACAGTTCTATGCTGGTAAATTCAACAACTTGGATGAAATTAACCAATTCCTTGACATACATAAATTATCAAAACATACTTTAGAAGAAATAGATCATCTGAATAGTACTCTTTCAAACTAATTAGATTAAAAACTTAAAACCTTCCAACAAAGAACACTCTAGGCATAGATGGTTTGATGAATGCCACCAAATATTTAACAAAGATCTGATACCAATTCATAATCTCTTTCAGGAAATAGAAGAGGTAGACAGATTCCATAACTCCTTTTATGAGGTCAGCATTACTCTAGTGCCCAAACCAGAAAAAGACACTACAAGAAACAAAAAATACAGATCAATATCCTTCATGGACAAACAATTCTCAATAATGTATCAACATTGTTGACCGAACAATGAACTCAGTGATATATAAAAGGGGTATTACATCACCATCAAGTGTGGTTTATTTTAGGAATGCAAAGCTGGTTCAACTTTGAAAAATCAATCAATATAATTCACTAAAGTAACAGACTGAAGCCACCTTTGGACTCTAAAGAAGGCTGAACAAGGAATGTCGAACAATTGATGCTTTTGAACTGTGGTTCGGGAGAAGACTCTTGAGAGTCCCTTGGACAGCACGAAGATCAACCCAGTCAACTCTAAAGGAGATCAACCCTGAATAGTCATTGGAAGGACTGCTGCTGAAGCTGAAACTCTACTTTGGCCACGCTATGCAAAGAGCCGGCTCATTGGAAAAGACCCTGATGCTGCGAAAGATTGAGGGCAAGAGGAGAAAGGGGTGACAGAGGATGAGATGATTGAATAGCATTATCAACTCAATGGACATGAATCTGAGCAAACTTTGGGAGATAGTGAAGGACAGGGAAGCCTGGCATGTTGCAGTCCATGAGGTTGCAAAGAGCCAGATGTGACTTAGTGACTGACCAACAACAGACTGAGGAAGGAAAAATCATATGATTATTTCAATAAATGCCAAAAAGCTTATGACAAAACTCAACACTAATTCGTGATAACTTTCAGCAAACCAAGAATAGAAGAAGAATTCCTTAACCTGGTAAAGAGCATCTACAAAAAATCTGTAATAAGCATCATACTTAATAGTGAAACACTGAGACTAGAAGGCCCAAGCATGTCTTTTCTAATGACTCCTGCTCAACATTGTGTAAAGATACACAAGTTGGAAACCAAGAAATAAAAACTGTCTCTATTAGCAAACAACATGGTTACTTATATTGAAAAAAATTTTTAATGGACAAAGAAACCCCTCCCATAACTAATAAGTGAGTTTAGAAATGTCTAAGTATAAAAAGCCAATACACTGGAATCAATTGTATTTACATATAGTAACAATGAATAATTGGAATTTTAAATTAAAAAATCCCAGATCAGTTTGTTGTTGTTGTTCAGTGGCTCAGTCATGTCTGACTCTTTGTAATTCCATGGACTGCAGCATGCCAGGCTTCCGGTCCTTTACCATCTCCATCACCATAATCATTTACAATAACATAAAAAGCCTCAACAAATACTTACATATAAACTGAAAAATTAAAAAAAAAAACGTTCCAGATCTGTATGAGAGTGTTTCAAATAAGACTTAGAATAGTTGAGAGATATACTGTGTTCGTAGTTCTAAAGTTTCATTATTGTTGAGAGGTAAATTCTCTCTGAATTAATCTATGTATTCAACACAATCTTAATCTAAATACCAGTGGGCATTTTGGTAGATCTCTACAAGCAGATTCTAAAATTTATATGGAAAGACAAAGGAACTAGAATAGCCATTTTTCTTTGTCTTTGACAAAGAAGGACCAATTGTGAGGACTATTGGACTCAGACATGGTCCAAGTTTAAGACCTAAGATAATGTGGTGTTGGTGAAATAATAACCACAGAGATCAATGAAACAGAATGGAGAGTTCAGAAACATAAATACAGTCAACTGATTTTTGATAAAAGTGCAAAGGCAGCTTAATGTAGGGAGGACAGTCTTTTGAACAAATGCTGTTAAAACAATTGTATGTCCACATACATACAACCTTGACGTATAGCTCACACCTTATACAAAAATTAACTAAAAACAAATCATCGATCTAAACGTAAAATGTAAAATTTCTATGAGGAAACACAGAAAAAAAATCTCTGTAGCCTTGGGTTAGGCAAAGAGTATCTATGTATAACACCAAAAGGATGATATGTTTAGAAATATATAAGTTGAGTTTGTTAAAATTAAAAACATTTGCTCTCCAAAGACACTGTCAAGAGGATGAAAAGATAAGCTACAGACTGGGAGAACATATTTGAAAGTCATATCTCAACAGAAGATCTGTAATCAGAATGCACAGAGAGCTCTCAAAGCCTAACAATAAAAAATTACTATTACTACTAAAATAAATCAACCCCAAATGAGAAGATTTGAAGAGACATTTCACCAGTGAAGATATGTGAAAATGAAAGTTTCTCAGTCATGTCTGACTCTTTGCAACCCATGGACTATACAGTCCATGGAATTCTCCAGGCCAGAAATACTGGAGTGGGTAGCCATTCCCTTCTCCAGGGGATCTTCCCAATCCAGGGATTGAACCCAGGTCACCCACATTGCAGGCAGATTCTTTACCAGCTGAGCCACAAGGGAAGCCCAAGAATACTGGAGTGGGTCACCTATCCCTTCTCCAGCAGATCTTCCTGACCCAGGAATCAAACCGAGGTCTTCTGCTTTGCAGGTGGATTCTTTACCAACTGAGCTATCAGGGAAGCCCCAGTGAAGATATACAGATGGCCATAAACACACGAAATCATGCTCAACATCACAAGTCATTATGGAAATGCAGGAGCTTCTCACTGAGGAGGCTTCTTTTGTTGCTGAGCACAGGTTCTAGGTGAGCGGGATTCGGTGGTTGTGGGATCTGGGCACAGCAGTTTCAGTTCATGGGCTCTAGAACACAGGCTCAGTAGTTGTGGCACATGGGCTTAGTTGCCCTACAGAATGTGGGATCTTCCCGGACCAAGGTTTGAACCATGTCCCCTATATTGGCAGGCAGATTTTTAACCGCTGGACCACCTGGGAAGCCCTCCAGGTTTGGGTTCCAATCTATCATTCACTCCAACTAACTTTCTGAAGAGCTGAATGCCTAAGCTAAAGTGTCTGAACACTTTAGCCTATCTTTGGACTTTGTTTTCTTCCCTCATCGGAGTTACCAGCTTTCCTGTTCATAGCTGAGCTCAAAGGTCAGGTAAAAGCCAGGATTCTTCAGGTCCGCAAAGACTTCAAAATCAGATGCTTGCAAGTCCCAGAGTCTCTCCCCATAACCATGGGCCAAGATGCTGGCATGAGTCCTCTGTCAAGGACTACTGTGACATGATGTGACTTACTGTTCATGGGAGGCAGGCCAGTGAGCCTCCTAACCCAGACTCAAAGGCCAAAGGGGAAGGTAGAACTTGCCTCAAGGGTGAAGTAGAGGGTTTGCTGATGGGGGCGTGGGGTGGGGAGGGGCAAGGCCCAGAGTGGTTGGAGGCAGGCAGGACAGTGGGGGAGAGCTGGAAAAGAAGTGTCCAAGGAGGCAGATGGGGCAGCAGCAACCAGCAGCCTGAAGGGAGCCCCTCCTCTTGCCTTTGTGTCAGGCCTCAGTACCCCAGGACCAGAAAGACATAAATCAGGGTCAAGTGTGGGCAGGCAGCACAGGACGGGCTGAGGTCCATCCTCACCCAGGCCAGGAGTAGGGGATGGTTTTTACAAAAGCCATCCTTTTACAAAAGCCTCCTTTTACAAAAGGAGGAGTGGAGGATTGTATACACACACAGAGACACGTTACATATACTATGTAACATGTATACATATATGGATGACTTACAGATGTACATACACATAGGAGCTGCTCAGTTAAATGGTGCTTCATGTCTGTGTTTGTGTTATTGGATAGTAGGCTGATGCTGCCTTCTCCCGTCTCTCTGGGTTGGCCATTTGTGGCTTATAATTAGAGTGACTGTTATCATTTATTATCCAAACTGGGATACTTTTGTTTGGGACAATTGCTAAACTGTTGGGACCATCAGTATTAAAGTCATAAACTGGGCTGTCCTAGGCAAAGCAGGTGTGTTGCCACTTGTTTAGAACATCCTGTACCAAGAATTTCTTGGCAGAGTATCTCGAGGGCTTTTGGCTTTATATACAGATACTGGGGGTATGGGAGTGGAGGATGGGGGAAGGCCTTGGTGTTCCCAGTTATCAAAGGCAGACTTTTGCCCCTTTTGTTCTGAGTTCCTTTGCCCTGGTTTCCCCTGAGGGATTTGGGGTGTATGTGCATAGGTCTCTGAAGCTGCAAGTCAGTACCAGTATCCTCATAACTGAGCAAAGAGTGAAAGTGTGTGAATCAGGGGCCATTGTGCTTTATATGCCCCATAAGCTTGTGCAATATATAACCTACACAACTCTTACGTGGTCACCATGTGTGAATGCCTGGGAGAAAGTAGGTAAGGGTTGGTGTATGAAACCAGGATTGTTTCCGGGGAGCTTTAGGGCCTTTTGCAATCTGAGACTCTTAATCAGGTTTAATCTGGTCAAAGTGAATCCCTAGCTGATTCCTAGCTCAGTGGAACCAGGGTGTAAACCTCAGGAGTGGGGGTGAGTGAAAATACAGCGGCCAGGAGGAAAGGTAAGAGGAAGGAGCAGGAATATCCAGTGGAAGGACTCAGGGTTACAGACTGTTAGGAATTTCTCATTCCTTAGCACCTGCTCATTCCCTGCCTACCCTAGCTGAGTAAGATGCCAATTCAGGGAATACAGGACAGAGTCGGTTGCAAGTCCTGGATGGCCAGGAAGCTAGGGAAGCCAAATCAGGTCTCTGCCTCCAGGCTTCCGGAGAAGCTGGAGCATGGGTGCTGGTCTGTGGGCCCAGCACTCACCACTCTGGGGCAGGGAGGAGGGACAGAAAGCCTGGTTTTTTCTGTGATTCTATCAGGGTAAGTGAGCCCACGTCTTACTGCTGGTTCTGAATAAAGAGGAGGGACTTGTCCTTCCTTTCCATGTGCTCTTTCCATTTCCTCTTCTCTGGAAAGCATAGTTATCTTCCACTTTCTGTATCATTTCCCACCTCTGCCCTCTAGCCATCGGGGGAAGGCAGTGTGGTATCCAGCAGTAACACAGCTTCTGCAGCAGATGGTGCTGCGGCTGAGCCCCAGCTTTGTTACCAATCACAGTGGGACTTTAGACAACTGATTTTCTATGCGGTAATAGTGGCTCCTCACGCTGCTGCTGCAAGGACCACAGGGTGAAGTTTACGAGGGACAGTGTCCAGAGCCTGGCTCATAGGAGGAACCCAACTAATCTTCAGAAAGGCCCAGTGTAATTTTTTTGTTTTGGATCTCACATATGTAGAATACACATCCATTCAGGTTCTGATGAGAAAACAGCAAACGTCCAAGAAACAGCAGATGGTAGTGGAACATAGATACCTATGAGAGGTCAAAATGATTTCAAGCACTTTAGAAATATTCAGCAAACTAATGAACAAACACATTTTCTCATTAAAGCAAGTCCTCTGAGACACTGGACAAGGGTTCATTGTTAGTTTTGGTTGTTTTGGGCTCAACACAAGTTTTTAAAAATATCAGTATGTAACCAGTCCATCCTAAAGGAAATCAGTCCTGAATATGCATTGGAAGGACGGATGCTGAAGCTGAAATTCCAATCCTTTGGCCACCTGATGCAAAGAACTGACTCACTGGAAAAGACCCTGATGCTGGGAAAGATTGAAGGCAGGGGGAGAAGGGGATGATAGAGGATGAGATGGTTGGATGGCATCCCCAACTCAATGGACTTGAGTTTGAGCAAGCTCCGGGAGTTGGTGATGGACAGGGAAGCCTGGCATACTGCAGTCCATGGGGTCACAAGAAGTCGGACACGACTGAGCAACTGAACTGAACTGAACTGATGTTAACAGGACTTATCCCTGTCCTGTTCTGCCTGCCCAGTACTCCCCCAAGTTTCCCTCTCCTCCTGCTCTCCTTTCCTAGCAGCTGCGCCAGCACCCCTGATCTCAAAGTTGTGCTTCCTCCCTGGTCTATACTCCAAAGTCCATGCTTCTTTTCTACTCTGTGCTTTTGACACTATCCTTCCTCAGAGAGGCACTGACAACGGACGTATAAAGCAGGGTTCATAAGCCATCTGCAAAAGGCTTCATATATTTCAAATTATTGGGCAGAAATGAGTTCTTTAATAATACTGGGAAAACCAGCTAAGTCAATAATGGGAAAACCATTTGGATAAAAAAATAAAGGTGGATATTGTCTTTAATTTTTTTTTCTTTTTAAATTGAGTTGATTTTTGTATGTTTCACGGTATAACTTAGTGATTCACATGTTATAATTTTAATATTACATGAAACTGAAACATTGACTTTGCATCTTAGAATTTCAATATTATATTCTATTTATAGTTATTATAAAATATTGGCTATATTTCATGTGTTGTAGCTCACTTATTTTACAATAGTAGTTTTTACTTGTTATTTCCCCATCTATGTCTTGCTTCTTCTCCCTTCCCTCTTCCCACTGGTTACCACTGGTTTGTTCTTTATATCTGTGAGTCTTTTGAAGGTCTTCACAATTTCTTTTGTGAAGATATGTGAAGGTCTTCAAATATCTTTTGAAAAATTATGTTCACTATTTTGCTTTATTTTTAAGATTCCACATATAATTGGCATCATATAGTATTTGTCTTTCTCTGTCTAATTTCACTAGGCATAATACACTCCAAGTACATCCATATTGTTTCAAATGAAAACTTTCATTCTTTTTTTGTGGCTGAGTAGTATTCCATTGTGTATATATTACATATATATATATATATATATACACCACATCTTTTTATCCATTCATCTGTTGATGAACCCTTAGGTTGCTTCCATATCTTGGTTACGGTAAATAATGCTGCTGTGGACACTGGTGTGTGACTACCTTTTTGTATCAATGTTCTCCTTTTCTTTAGCTGTATACCCAGGAGTGGAATTGCTGGATCAACTCCAGTAATTGGTAGTTCTATTTTTAGTTTATTGAGGAACCTACATACTACTTTCCTTAGTGGCCACAACAATTTACATCCCCCCACCCCAACAGTGAACTATCTCCCGGAGTTTGCTTAAACTCCGGGAGATAGTAAAGGACAGGGAAGCCTGGCACGTGCAGTCCCTGGGGTCTCAAAGAGTTGGACATGACTAAGCGACTGAACAACAACAGTGAGCATTGACATTTTAAGAATCAATGAACTGAAATGGATGGGAATGGGTGAATTTAAATCAGATAACCATTATATCTACTACCAAGGGCAAGAATCACTTAGAAGAAATGAGGTAGCCCTCCATTTCCACTCCACTCCTTCCTCATAGTCAATTAAAGAGTCCAAAAAGCAGTACTTGGGTGCAATCTCAAAAATGACAGAATGATCTTGGTTTGTTTCCAAGGCAAACCACTCAACATCATAGTAACCCAAGTCTATGTCCCACCACTAATGGTGAAGAAACTGAAGTTGATGAAGTTGATGAACTTCAACAGTTGATGAATGGTCTGTGAAGACCTACAAGACCTTCTAGAAGTAACACCAAAAAAGTTGTCCTTTTCATCATAAGGGATGGGACTGAAAAAGTAGAAAGTCAAGAGATAACCTGGAGTAACAGGCAAGTTTGGTCTTGGAGTACAGAATGAAGCAGGCCAAAGGCTAACAGAGTTCTCTTTGCCAAGAGAACACATTGATCATAGAAAGCAGCCTCTTCCAACAACACGAGAGACAATTCTACACATAACATCACCAGATGGTCAAGACTGAAACCAGATTAATGATTTTCTTTGCAGCCGAAGATGGAGAAGCTCTCAAGGCCGGGAGCTGACTATGGCTCAGATTATGAACTATTATTGAAAAATTCAGACTTACATTGAAGAAAGTATGGAAAACTACTAGGCCATTCAGGTGTGACCTAAATCAAATCCCTTATGATTATACTGTGGAAGTGACAAACAGATTCTAGGGATCAGATATGATAGACAGAGAACCTGAAGAGCTATGGCTGGAGGTTTCTAACTTTGTGCAGGAGGTGGTGACCAAAATCATCCCACAGAAAAAGAAATGCAAGAAGGCAAAGTGGCTGTCTGAAGAGGTCTTAAAATAGCTGAGAAAAGAAGAGAAGTGAAAGGCAAAGGAGAAAGGGAAATATATATCCAACTGAATGCAGAGTCCCAAGGAATAGTAAGGAGAGATAAGAAAGCCTTCTTAAGTGCACAATGAAAAGAAATAGAGGAAAACAATAGAATAAGAAAGACTAGAGATCTCTTCAAGAAAATTAGAGATACCAAGGGAACATTTCATGCAAAGATGGGCTCAATAAAGGACAGAAACAGTAAGGACCTAACAGAAACAGAAGAGATTAAGAAGAGGTTGCAAGAATACACAGAAAACCTATCAATAAAAGGTCTTAATAACCCAGATAACCATGATAGTGTGGTCATTCATCTAGAGCCAGACATCCTGGAGTGTGAAGTCAAGTGGGCCTTAGGAAGCATTATTACTAACAAGGCAGGTAGAGGTGATAGAATTCCGGCTGAGTTATTTCAAATCCCAAAAGATAGATGGTGTTGTTAAAGCACTCAATATGCCAGCAAATTTGGAAAACTCAGCAGTGGCCACAGGACTGGAAAAGGTCAGTTTTCATATCAATCCCCAAGAAGGATAATGTCAAAGAATGCTCAAACTACCATACAATTGCACTGATTTCACATGCTAGCAAGGTAATGCTCAAAATCCTTCAAGGTAGGCTTCAACAGTACATTAACCAAGAACTTCCAGATATACAAGCTGCAAGATATACAAGCTGGATTTTGAAAAGACAGATTAAATTGTTAACATCTGTTGGATCATAGAAAAAGCAAGAGAATTCCAGAAAAACATCTACTTATGCTTTATTGATTATGCCAAAGCCTTTGACTGTGTGCATCACAACAAACTGTGAAAAATTCTTTAAGAGATGGGAATACCAGACCACTGTACCTGCCTCCTGAGAAATCTGTATCCTAGTCAAGAAACCACAGTTAGAACTGGACATGGAACAACAGACTGGTTCCAAATAGGGAAAGGAGTATGTCAAGGTTGTATGTTGTCACCCTGCTTATTTAACTTATATGCAGATTATATCATGCAAAATACTAGGCTGGATGAATCACAAACTGGCATCAAGATTGCTGAGAAATATCAATAACCTCAGATGTGCAGATGATACCACCCTAATGACAGAAAGCAAAGAGGAACTAAAGAGCCTCTTGATGAAGGTGAAAGAGGAGAATGAAAAAGCTGGCTTAAAACTCAACATTCAAAAAATGAAGATCATGGCATCTGGTCCCATCACTTCATGGCAAATAAATGGGGAAACAATGGAAACAGGGATAGACTTTATTTTCTTGGGCTCCAAAATCACTGTGGACAGTAACTGTAGCCAAGAAATTAAAAGACTCTTGCTCCTTGGAAGAAAAGCTATGGCAAACATAGACAGTGTATTAAAAAGCAGAGACAAAACTTTGGTTACAAAGGTCTGTTTATCCAAAGCTATGGTTTTTCCAGTTTTTCATGTATGGATATGAGAGTTGAACCATAAAAAAGGCTGAGCGCTGAAGAATAGATGCCTTTATACTATGGTGTTGGAGAAGACTCTTGGGAGTTCCTTATACAGCAAGGAAATCAAACCAGTCAATCTTAAGGGAAATCAACCCTGAATATTCATTGGAAAGACTGATGCTGAAGCTCCAATACTTTGACCACCTGATATGAAGAGCCAACTTGCTGGAAAAGACCCTGATGATTGAGGGCAGGAGGAGAAGTGGGCGACAGAGCATGAGCTGGTTGGATGGCATCACCAACTCAATGGACATGAGTTTGAGCAAGCTCCAGCAGAGAGTGAAGGACTAGGAAGACTGGCATGCTGTAGTCCATGGGGGTCACAAAGAGTTGGACACGACTTAGAGACTGAACAACAACACTCTTTTCCATATCCTTGATGACATTTGCTATTTGTGGTCTTTTTGATGATAGCCATTCTGGCATATATAAGGTGTTATCTCATTTTGATTTTGATTTGCATTTTTCTATTGATTAGCGATGTTGAGCATCTTTTTATGTGCCTGTTACCCATCTGTATGTCTTATTTGGAAAAAATAATGTCTATTTAGGTCTTCTACCCATTTTTAAATCCTTGTTCCTGTACCATACTATTGTTTTTATTTATTTATTTTTATTTTTTGCCACACCATTCTGCATGCAGGATTATTTTTAGTTGTTTGTTTTTAGATGTTGTGTTGCATGAGCTGTTTATATATTTTGGATTAACCCCCTACCAGTTAAATCATTTGCAAATATTTCCTCCTATTCAGTAGGTTGTCTTTTCATGTTGTCAGTGGTTTCCCTTGCTGTGAAAAACTTTCACGTTTAAGGAGGTCCCATATCTTTGTTTTTGCTTTTGCTTTCTTTGCCTTAGGTGACAGGTCCAAAAGAATATTGCTATGATATACGTCAAAGGGTGTTCTGACTATGTTTTCTCCTAGAGTTTTATGGTTTCCAATCTTACATTTAGGTCTTTAATCTATTATAAGCTTATTTTTGTGTATGGTGTTAGAAAATGTTCTAATTTCATTCTTTTAGGTATAGCTGTCTAGTTTTCCCAGCAACATTTATTGAAAAGACTATCTTTTCTCTATTGGATAGTCTTGCTTCCTTTTGTCATGGATTAATTGACCATGAGTGGGTGGGTTTATTTCTGGGTTCTTTATTCTGTTCCCTTTATTTATGTGTCTGGTTTTGTTCCTGTACCATACTATTTTTATTTATTTATTTATTTTTTGGCCACACCATACCACATGCAGGATCTTATTTCCCCAACCAGGAATCAAACCCATGCCTCTTGCAGCTGAAGCATGAAGTCTTAACCACTGGAGTGCCAGGGAAGCCTTTGTACCATACTGCTTTGATTACTGTAGCTTTTTAGTATAGTCTGAAGACAGAGCGTGGAAAAACAGACTGGTTCCAAATAGGAAAAGGAGTATGTCAAGGCTGTATATTGTCACCCTGCTTATTTAACTTCTATGCAGAGTACATCATGAGAAACACTGGGCTGGAAGAAGCACAAGCTGGAATCCGATTGCCGGGAGAAATATCAATAACCTCAGATATGCAGATGACACCACCCTTATGGCAGAAAATGAAGAGGAACTAAAGAGCCTCTTGATGAAAGTGAAAGAGGAGAGTGAAAAAGTTGGCTTAAAGCTCAACATTCAGAAAACGAAGATCATGGTATCTGGTTCCATCACTTCACGGGAAATAGATGGGAAACAGTGGAAACAGTGTCAGACTTTATTTTTGGAGGCTCCAAAATCACTGCAGATGGTGATTGCAGCCATGAAATTAAAAGATGCTTACTCCTTGGAAGGAAAGTTATGACCAACCTAGATAGCATATTCAAAAGCAGAGACATTACTTTGCCAACAAAGGTCCGTCTAGTCAAGGCTATGGTTTTTCCAGTGGTCATGTATGGATGTGAGAGTTGGACTGTGAAGAAAGCTGAGCACCAAAGAATTGATGCTTTTGAACTGTGGTGTTGGAGAAGACTCTTGAGAGTCCCTTGGACTTCAAGGAGATCCAACCAGTCCATTCTAAAGGAGATCAGCCCTGGGTGTTCTTTGGAAGGACTGATGCTAAAGCTGAAACTCCAATACTTTGGCCACCTGATGCAAAGAGTTGACTCATTGGAAAAGACTCTGATGCTGGGAGGGATTGGGGGCAGGAGGAGAAGGGGACGACAGAGGATGAGATGGCTGGATGGCATCACCGACTCGATGAACGTGAGTTTGGGTGAACTCTGGGAGTTGGTGATGGACAGGGAGGCCTGGCGTGCTGCGATTCATGGGGTCGCAAAGAGTCGGACACGACTGAGTGACTGAACTGAACTGAACTGAAGACAGAGCGTATGATATCTCCGGCTTTCTTCTTCTCTCTTAAGATAGTTTTGGCTATTCTAGATCTCTTGTGTTTTCATACAAATTTTAAAAATCATTTGTTCTAGTTCTGTGAAAAATGACATTGATATTTTGATAAAGGTTGTAGATTGCATTGAGTAGTCATTTTAACAGTATTAATTCTTCCACTTCAAGAACATGGTATATCTTTCCATATGAGTGTCATCTTCAATTTCTTTTATCAGCATCTTATAATTTTCAGATTCCAAGTCCTTTATGTCCTTAGATATTTATTCTTATGCATTTTATTCTTTTTGATGCAATATAAATGGGATTTGTTCCTTAATTTCTCTTTCTGATAGTTCATTGTTAGTCTATAGAAATGCAACAGATTTTTGTATATTAATTTTGTATCCTGTAACCTTACCAAATTCATTGGCGAGCTGGAGTAGTTTTCTGATGGCATCTTTAGTATTTTCTATGCATAGTGTCATTTCAGCTGCAAGCAGTGACAGTTCTACCTCTTCCTTTCCGATTTGCATTTCTTTTTTTATTCTTCTTCTTGTCTGATTGCTGTGGCTAGGACTTCCAACACTATTATGAATAAAAGTGGCCAGAGTGGGAATCTTTGTTTTGTTTCTGATCTTAGAGGAAATGCTTTCAGCTCTTCACCATTGAGTATGATGTTAGCTGTGGGTTTGTGGTCATCATATATGGCTTTCATTATGCTGAGGTATGTTTTCTCTATGCCCACTTTCTGGAGAATTTTTTGTCATAAATGGATATTGAATTTTGTCAAAAGCCTTTTACTTTGCATCCACTGAGATCATCATATGATTTTTATTCTTCAGGTTTTTTATGTGGTATATCACACACACACTGATTGATTTGCAGATATTGAAAATCCTTATGTCCCTGGGATAAAACCCCATTTGATCATGGTGTATGATCCTTTCACTGTATTGTTGGATTTGCTTTGCTAATATTTTTTGAGGAGTTTTGCATCTATGTCCATTAGTGATATTGACCTGCAATTTTCTTTTTTGTGATATCTTTGTCTGGTTTTGATATCATGGTGATTCTGACTTTGTAAATTCAGAAGTATTCCTTCCTCTGCATTTTTTGAAATAGTTTCAGAAGGATAGGTGTTAACTCCTCTCTAAATGTTTTGTAGAATTCATCTGTAAATTCACCTGGTCCTATACTTTTGTTTCAAAGTTCAAATTGAAAGTTGCTCAGTTGTGTCTGACTCTTTGTGACCCCATGGACTATACAGTCCATGGAATTTTCCAGGCCAGAATACTGGGGTGGGTAGCCCATTTTCCTTCCCCAGGAGATCTTCCCAACCCAGGGATTGAACCCAGGTCTTCTGCTTTGCAGATAGGTTCTTTACCAGCTGAGCCACCAGGGAAGCTCAGGGACTTTTGTTTATTAGGAATTAAAAAAAAAATTACCTATTCAATTTCTTTAGTGGTAATTGGTCTGTTCATGTTTTCTATTTCTGCCTCATTCAGTCTTGGGAGATCATACATTTCTAGGAGTCTGCCCTAGAGTTTGTTTCTTACAGGTTGCCCATTTTATTGGCATATAGTTGTCTATAGTAGTTGCTTATGATCCTTTGTGTTTCTATGGTGTCAGTTACAATTTCTCTATTTTAATTTCTGATTTTATTGATTTGAGCCCTCTTTTTATCTTGACGAGTCTGGCTAAAAGTTGATCAATTTTGTTTATCTTTTCAAATAATCAGCTTTTAGCTTCATTATTTCTATTTTTTTACCTTCTATTTCAATTATTGTCCTTAGTTCTTAAAAAGGAAAGATTATTTATTTGGCTGCTCTGGGTCTTATTTGTGCCCATGAGATCTTCGATCTTCATTGCAGCATTCAGGATCTTTAGTTGAAGCACGTGAACTCTAAGTTGCAACATGTGAAATCTAATTCCCTGACCAGAAACTGAACCTCCCTGCATTGGGGGCATGAAGACTTTAGCTACTGGATCACCAGGGAAGTCCCTCTTAATTCTTTAATCTCTTAGTACAATTACTTAAAGGCTAAAAATGAAATAATAAAAATATTAGATAATAGGAAATATGGGTGACTTAAAAAATATATATATATATTTTAATTGGAAGATAATTGCTTAACAATGTTGTGCTGGTTCCTGCTGTTCAACATCATGAATTAGCCATAAGTATAATATGTCTGTTCCCTCTTGAGCCTCCCTTCCACCAACCCCCATCCTACCCTTTTAGGTCATCACAGAGCACTGGGTGAGCTGCCTGTGTCATGCAGCGACTTCCCTCTAGCTATCTATTTTACATATGTTTCAATGCTACTCTTTGAATTTATCCCACCTTCTCCTTCCCTTGCTGTGACCACAAATCTGTTCTCTATGTCTCCATGTCTATTCCTGACCTGCAAATGGGTTCGTCAGTACCATTTTCCCACATATATGGTACATAGATTCCACATATATGTATTAATATGTGATATTTGTTTTTCTCTTTCTGACTTACTTCACTCTGCCAAACAGGCTCTAGATTCATCCAATGGACTCAGATTCATTTCTTTTTATGGCTGAGTAATTTTCCATTGTTTAAATGTACCACATCTTCTTTATCCACACATCTGTTGATGAACATTCAGATTGCCTCCATGTCTTGGCTTTTGTAAATAGTGCCACTATGAACATAGGGGTGTATGTATCTTTTCAAATTATGATTTTCTCTGGATATATGTCCAGGAATGGGATTGCTGGATCATATGACAGCTATATTTTTTGTCTTCTAAAGGAACCTCCATAGTGTTCTTTATGGTGACTGTACCAATTTATACTTCAGCAACAGTGTAGGAGGGTTCCCTTTTACCTACACCCTCTCCAGCACTTATTATCTGTAGAGTTTTTGATGATGGCTGTTCTGGCAGGTGTGAGATGATACCTCACTGCAGTTTTTATTTGTATTTCTCTAATAATTAGAGGTGTTGAGCATCTTTTTATGTGCTTGGTCATCTGTATGTCTTCTTTGGAGAAATGTTTGTTTAGATCTTTTCCCCATGAGTGTGTGTATATTTTGGAAATTAATTGCTCATTGGTGATATACTTTGCAAATAGTTTTTCCCCATTTTGTATGTTGTCTTTTCATTTTGTTTATGATTTCCTTTGCTGTGCAAAAGCTTGTAAGTTTAAATAGATCCCCTTTGTTTATTTTTGTTTTTATTTTCATTATTCTGGGAGGTAGATCCAAAAAGATATTGCTGCAATTTATGTCAAAAAGTGTTCTACCTATGTTTTCCTCTAAGAGTTTTATGGTATCTGCTCTTACATTCAGGTCTTTAATTCATTTTGAGTCTATTCTTGTGTATGTTGTTAAAGAATGCTCTAATTTCATTCTTTTAGATGTAAACTGTCCAATTTTCCCAGCAATACTTATTGAAGTGACTCTCTTTTCTCTATTGTATTTTCTTGCTTCCTTTGTCATAGATTAATTGACTAGGTGTGTGGGTTTATTTCTGTGATTTCAATCCTGTTCCATTGATCTATAAGTCTGTCTTTGTGCCAGTACCATAGTGTTTTGATTACTAACATGTTATAGTATAGTCTGAAGTCAGGAAGCCTGATTCCTCCAGCTCTGTTTTTCTTTCTTAAGATTGCTTTGACTATTCAGGGTCATTTGTGTTACCATACAAATTTTAAGATTCTTTCCTAGATCTGCAAAAGCACCTTTGGTAATTTCACAGGGATTACATTGAGTCTCTAAACTGCCTTGAGTAGTATAGTTATTTTGGCAATATTGATTTTTCCAATCCAAGATCATGGTATATTTTTCCCTCTGTGTCATCTTCAATTTCTTTCATCAGCATCTTATGGTTTTCAGAGTGTAGGTCTTTTATCTTCTTAGATAGTTTTATTTCTCAGTATTTGATTTATTTGATAGGATGGTAACCATTGATTCCTGTTTAAAATAGTCATTTATTTGCTGAGACTTACCATATTTTCATCATGTAGCATAGTGAAATTGCTTCTTTAAAATAATTTGATAATTTCAATGTTTGTTTTGAGATTGTTTTTTGTTGATTGTCTTTTCTCTCTTCATAATGGGTTATGTTTTCCTATTTCTTCATTGTCAAGAGATTTTGGATTGTGCCCCAGATATGGTGTTTATTATGTTGTGGAGATTGGATTTGTTGTATTACCAAAGAGTCTTAAATTTTTGCTATAGCAAATAACTAACTTTATTGGACTCAAGCTGTAAACTCTATATTTGGGGGGAACTTCTTAGTTCAGTTGTATTGTCCCTAGTTGGGGTATTTAAAATCTGTCCTATGTGTGGGTAATTAGTGATCAAGCAGAAGATTTGGCAGAGTTTACACATGAAAGTTGAAACTTCTTCCATCTGTTTGTCTCCTTTGCAGGATTCCCCCTCACTCTTCAGTGGCTATGGTTGCCACAGATTCTGTTCCCTGATCCTTCAGATCAGAAAGACTGTGGGTTTTCTATAAGTTTAAGCCACCTGTCAGGATACTGATGGCAGCTTGCTTTCAGGCTAAACCATAAAATCAGGAGACTCATCTCATGTGATTTCCTTCTTCCAAGTATCACTTTCCATCTAGAATCTGCCTGCTTTTGTGTATTTTCCAAGACCTTCAGGTATGTTTTTTTTTTTTTTAATGTGTTATGCATATTTTTGGTTCAGAGTTTATAGTTGTTATCTTTAGTAAAGTTGGTACAGTAAGACCTTACTTATCCTACCAGAAGTGAGACTCAGTTTAGAAACTGAATTCTTAACCATTGAGATGTATTGACTGTCAAGTAGTAAAATGCTATTCTGGCCTCATCCAATGTTCTATAAAGAGTCATTGCTCTGAGAAGTATCTTGAATTGTGGGTTTTCTGATAAAGACTGGTTATGTCTTTTGAAGAGGAGGAATTTTTGTCAGTGCTTTTCAAATTGCAATTATAGTCCACTTATAATCTAGTCCACTTACAGACAAGGGCCCTTTTTTTTTTTTTTTTTTAATGAAAAGAATGTAATGACAATGTATACAAACAGAAGGTACTGACTCATCTTGGCTAAGCTATCCCCTGAGAGTGATTCACTGTGTCTTAAGAGACTGGGGAAAATGGCCAAGTGGATGCACCATTTGCTAATGCTTCATCCTGACTTGACTAGATTTAGAGCAAATTGGTTCTAATTTGGGAAAGGTATGAACTTGACGTTCCAGTCATTAGTTTTCTTCTGTTCACTTTTATTTACCACCAAGATAAATAGGATGTGACTAGAAATGAGCAAACAAATGCAACTGTACTAAGTCATTCAGTCACGTAGGTTAGGTATGGGGTGGAAAGGGAAGAGAGGTGCAAGGAACATGTGGGGAGAGGCTAGAGGCATCAGGAACTACCGGGCTCTGCTTAGTCATCTCCTGTCCATTCCTTGGAAAAATGAGGTGGGGTGGCATGTTTACTGGGAAGGATCTGAGTCTCAAAGAACAGTGTCGTCATTTGTTATAGCTTTGATTCTCTGTGACTCCCTTTTCCCCTCTACAAACCCATGATCATGGATTGGATGTCCTTGAAGGATCTTTTTGGTTCCATGAATCAGTAAGGAAGGGCCTCCTCTCCTTGTGGGCACTCACCAGAGAGGGAATTATGGGAACAAAAGTCAAGACAGGATAAGTTAGGAACAGAAGGAGTGGACACTGGAGGGGAGGTGCCAGGGCCATATTCATCCCCATTTCCATCATAGAGCTGAGGGTGGAAGTGGGCGAGACCTGGAACCCCACAGTGAGGGTGAAAGACCCACAGGCTCACTGCAGTCAGAGAAAGCCTGTGCATGGCAATGAAGACACAGCACAGCCAAAAACAAATGAATAAACTGATGGTTACCCAAATGTGGAGGGGTGGGTGGTACCAGGGAAAAGGTGGCCGCTGAGTTAAGTGATATCTGCAACTTAGAACTGGTGACTCTTTTCTCTACACCCTCTATCTTCTCCGTCTGCCGTGGACACTGTCCTCATCTCCCAGGAGAGCTTTGAAAGGCACAAATGCCAAAGTCCTCCCCTGGTGACCAAACCTGAAAAAACTCCCACTTCCTTTCACTGGGCTAAGCTTGGTTTCAGTTACCAATAGCAACCTTGGGAGGAGAATGCGTGGTCCTTTTCACTTCTCTCCTGGGGATGGGACTTTGGGTGGATTAAAACAACCAGAGAAGGAGAGGAGGAAGGGAGTTAAAGTAGGGGAGTAAAACCGAAAGAGAAGATAGAGGGTGTGTAGAAAATTGTCACTAGTTGTAAGCTGCAGATTTCACTTAACTCAGTGGCCCCCTTCTCCCTGGAACCACCCACTCCTCCACGTTTGGGTAACCATCCAGTTTATTTATTTATTTCTGGCTGTGCTGTGTCTTCATTGCTGTGCACAGGCTTTCTCTGTTTGCAGTGAGCAGGAGCTACTCTAACTGCAGTGCACGGGTTTTTTTTATCATGGTGGCTTCTCATTGTGGAGCATGCGCTCTAAGCTGTGTGGGCTTCAGTAGTTATGGCTCATGGGCTTAGTTTCCCCACAGCACGTGGCATCTTCCCGGATCAGGGATTGAACTGGTGTCCCCTGCTTTGTAGGGCAGATTCTTAACTACTGGACCATCAGGGAAATCCAACCGTCAAGTTCTTATTCACCAGCACCCTCCATCCACTTTAAAAAAGCAAGAGGAGGATGCTTTGGAGTTAATTCACTCCTTCTTGCTAAAATTTTCACCTGTCTGATTTCCCCTCCTTCCAAGCAGCACTCAGCACTCTCTCTTCTGAGAGGCTCTCCTTGATCAGAGCAGTGAACTCAGAGTTCTCTGAAAGTGTTTTTGGTCTCAGCTTGCTGATGCTCCTGTGCACAGCCTGAGACCTCCCTGCCCTGGGACATGAAACATCCCTATCTGATTCCTGGATGGCATGAGGGGCACAACTCTCCCCAGGTGAATAAGGAAGTGCAGGAGGGTGGAGTGTCAAGATCCCAGGGTGAGGGTCTTGTGTTTGTTCAGAGGGCTTCCAGTGACAAAGTGCAGCTGCTGCTCAATGAAATAAATGTCTTATCAGCTTTCATTTTAGTCTTTGAATATTACTTTTTCCTCCCCAGTCATCAAGGTGCAGCATGCTCACTGCATAAATTATGAAAAGTAGAGAAAATGATAAAGAGATTGAAGAAGATCATCTACTGGGAATGCTTTGAGATGTTCTCTTTTAGTTCTTTCTTTTTACCTCAATTTTTTCTTTATATCGTGTTGTGTTGTTCAGACACTAAGTCACATTCTGACTCTTTATGACCCCATGGACTGCAGCATTCTAGGCTTCCCTGTCCTTCACCATTTTCTGGAGTTTACTCAAACTCAAACTCATTGAATCGATGATGCCATCCAATCATCTCATCCTTTGTCGCCCCCTTCTTCTCCTGCCCTCAATCTTTCCCAGCATCAGAGTCAGTTCTTCACATCAGGTGGCCAAAGTATTGGCGTTTCAGCTTCACCATCAGTCCTTCCCATGAATATTCAGGACTGATTTCCTGTAGGATTGACTGGTTTGATCTCCTTGCTGTCCAAGGGACTCTCAAGAATCTTCTCCACCACCACAGTTTGAAAGTATCAATTCTTTGGCACTCAGCCTTCTTTATGGCCCATATTTCACATTTTGTACATGACTACTGGAAAAACCATTAGCTTTGACTAGATGGACATTTGTTAGCAAAGTGAGGTCTCTGCTTTTTAATACGCTGTCTAGGTTCATCATAGCTTTTCTTCCAGGGAGCAAGCATCTTTTAATTTGATGGCTGCAGTGGTGTACAATCCCTTGGGACAGATTCTCAGGAGTAGGATGACCAGAAGGGTCAGTTTCCTTTAATCCTAGGCAGGCTGAGCCTTTCCCAAACTTTGTTCCCTCTGTGCTATCACAAGCTCAGGCCCATTCTTAAGTCACATACTGTATCACATCTCATTACTTTCCCAAAGTTCACACCAGGTCACAGTTCCACTAGCACTTGGAAATCCGGGTTATTTTGACAGGTCATTTGCAACCTGGAAAAACCCTTATGTTTCTTTGATCACCAGGAAAGTCACACACATCCTGATCTACTCATCATGGCCAGTCTCCTGAGACTGTCCCCAAATAATGACAATGTTAACTGTCACAAGGGAATCAATAACTCTTTAGCAAGTGCCAACTTTGTTCTGAGTGTTTTGTACTTATCGTTAAATCCGCACAACAACCCTGAGAGGTAGCAAGAGTCCCATTTTACAGATGAAGAAGCAGAGGCTCAGAGAAGTTAAGGAATGCATGCAGGCACACAGGTAGTGAGAGACAGAGAGAAGCATGCCCTCTGGCTCATAACACCCATGCTCATGACTCACACTCAGTTCATTTCAGTTCAGTTGCTCAGTCGTGTCTGACTCTTTGCGACCCCATGAATCACAGCACTCCAGGCCTCCCTGTCCATCACCAACTCCTGGAGTTCACTCAGACTCATGTCCATCGAGTCAGTGATGCCATCCAGCCATCTCATCCTCTGTCGTCCCCTGCTCCTCCTGCCCCCAATCCCTCCCAGCATCAGGGACTTTTCCAATGAGTCAACTCTTCATATGAGGTGGCCAAAGTACTGGAGTTTCAGCTTTAGCATCATTCCTTCCAAAGAAATCCCAGGGCTAATCTCCTTCAGAATGGACTGGTTGGATCTCCTTGCAATCCAAGGGACTCTCAAGAGTCTTCTCCAACACCACAGTTCAAAAGCATCAATTCTTTGGCGCTCAGCTTTCTTCACAGTCCAACTCTCACATCCATACATGACCACTGGAAAAACCATAGCCTTGACTAGACAGACCTTTGTTGGCAAAGTAATGTCTCTGCTTTTCAATATGCTATCTAGGTTGGTCATAACTTTCCTTCCAAGGAGTAAGCGTCTTTTAATTTCATGGCTGCAATCACCATCTGCAGTGATTTTGGAGCCCAGAAAAATAAGGTCTCGCACTATAGGACATCAAAGAAATGCAGGGTGGAAAGCTGAAAGTGAAAAGTGAAGTCGCTCAGTCGTGTCCAACTCTTTTTGATCCTATGGACTGCAGCCGCAGGCTCATCCATCCCTGGCATTTTCCAGGCAAGAATACTGGAGTGGGTTGCCATTTCCTTCTCCAGTTGAATGCTGAGGCTGGGCTTTCTAAGGGTTTGGGAGCCAAGGGTGAGCCTGGAGTGGGGTTGGTTTGATTTGGGTTTCCAATGTGATTTTGACCTCACCACCTGGGTTACTATGTTTGGGATCAAGGTCAGCAGGTTGCTGAGGAGTGTCTGCTCAAGGCTATGTCCCTGAAAGCACTGATCTTAATCAAAGTTCTTCCCCCACACCCCACAGCTTTACTGAGATATAATTGACATATAACATGGTATAAGTTTAAGGTGTGCCAGGTAGTAATTTTATATGCGTATACTAAAATATGATTACCACAATCAGGTTGATTAACATATCCGTCATCTCATAGCTGCAACTTTTTTTGCAGGAGTATTGTAAAATCTACTCTTAGCAGACTTCAAATACACAATACAATATTATTAACTGTGGTCACCAGGCTACACACTATATCCCCATGACTTATTTATCTTATTACCAGAAGTTTGTACCCTTTGACCACCTTCACGCATTTCCCCCAGTCATTCTTGGCAGCCACCAATCTACTTTCTGTTCTTATAAGTTTTGTTTATTAACATTCCACACGTGAGTGAGAACATACAGTATTTGTCTTTCTTTGTCTGACTTATTTCATTTAACATGATGCCCTCAAGATTCACCCATGTTGTCAAAAATGGCAGAATTTCCTTCTTTTTTTATGGTCAAATAATAATTCATTGTGTACGTACCCCACATTCTCTTTATTGGCTCATCTGTTGATAGACACTCAGGTTGGTTTTATATCTTGGTTATTGTGACTACTGCTGCAATGGACATGGGGTGATAATATCTTTTTGAGATAGTGATTTAATTTCGTTCAGATGTATACCCAGCTGGATCATATGATGGTTCTATTTTTAACTTTCTGAGGACCCTCCTTACTATTTTCCATAATGGCTGCACCAATAATGCATGAAGGTCCCTTTTCTCCACATCCTGGCCAACATTGGATATCTTTTGTCTTTTTGATAATGGCTATTCTAACAGGTTTGAGGTAGTATCTCACGGTGGTTTTATTTGCCAGTTCTTGTTGTAATGGCAATGCAGGGAAAGACTTTGCAAAACTGCTGCTGCTGCTGCTGCTAAGTCACTTCAGTCGTGTCCGACTCTGCGGGACCCCATAGATGGCAGCCCACCAGGCTCCCCTGTCCCTGGGATTCTCCAGGCAAGAACACTGGAGTGGGTTGCCATTTCCTTCTCCAATGCATGAAAGTGAAAAGTGAAAGGGAAGTCGCTTAGTCGTGTCTGACTCTCAGTGACCCTATGGACTGCAGCCCACCAGGCTCCTCCGTCCATGGGATTTTCCAGGCAAGAGTACTGGAGTGGGGTGCCATTGCCTTCTCTGTGCAAAACTGCTACTTCTGTCCTAAAGTCCAGGCTGCAGGGTCTTGATGATTGCTCTACCGCCTTGGGAAAAAGACAAACAAACAACTTTTAATTTACATACTTAAACATCTAAACTCTTGCAAACACAAATTTAGTAGCTGTGGCAGGTTTTTACCCATTTTTCTTGGTCAGTTTGCTCTTCATTCTGTCTTCCCTCCCTTCCCACTTTCACATCAGTGTCCTGCCCCCATGGTCAGGTAACCCATGTTTAAGCTACTATTCATCACCCTATGGAATGACATATAAATGTGTGAATATATAATATATATGTAAAAACACATGCATATTATGTATATATATATTCAAACACAAATAATCACATATTTCAGCATTTTGGTGCTTAATTTATTAAAGGTAATCTAGTTATAGCCAATTGACTGTGTTTGATTTTCTTATCCAACCATGCTTTCTTTCTTTTTTTTTAAACTCAGGTATATAATGGTTTATAATGTTAGATAAGTTTCAGGTGTATAACATGTGATTCACAACTTTTAAAGTTATACTCCTTTTATGGTTATTATGGGCTTCCCTGGTGGCTCAGCTGGTAAAGAATCTGCCTGCAATGTGGGAGACTTGGGTTTGATCCCTGGGTTGGGATCCCCTGGAGATCCCCTGGAGAAGGGAACGGTTGCCCCTCCAGTATTCTGGCCTGGAGAATTCATGGTCTGTATAGTCCATGGGGTCGCAAAGAGTTGGACATGGTTGACCAACTTTCACTTCTCTTCGTGGGTATTATAAAATATTGCTGTATTTCCTATATTGTACAATATGTCCTTGTGACTTGTTTGTTTTGTACACAGTAGCTTGTACCTCTTAATCCCATTTCCCTGTCTTGCTCCTCCTCCCTTTCCTCTCTCACTGGTAACCACTGATTTGTTCTCTATATCTGTGAATCTTTTTCTTTTTTGTTATAGTCACTCATTTTTATCTCATTTTTTAATAAAGTTTTTTAATTGAATGAAATGTAATTTAAATTCTACAGTGCTTTACAATTTGTAAAAGTTTTACACACATGATTTCATAAATCCCATAACCATACTTTTTTTAGTCCTCTCCCTGTATATCACTCCCCCTTCCCTCTTGATTCTGATAACCACTACTTTATTCTCTGTATATGTAAATCTGTTTCTTTTTTGTTTTATTGACTAACCTCTTTTATTTTTTTAGATTCCACATATAAGTAATTTTGTTGTAGATTAACTGACCATAGATATGTGGTTTGTTTCTGAGATTTCTATTCTATTCCACTGGACTATAAGTCTGTCTACATGCCAGTACCATACTGTTTTAATTATTGTAGCTTTATGGTATAGTCTGAAGCCAGGGAGTCTGATTCCTCCAGCTCCATTTTTCTTACGATTGCTTTGGCTATTAAAGATCTTGTGCTTCCATACAAATTTTAAAATTATTTGTTTTAGTTCTGTGAAAAATAAATTGGTATTTTGATAGAGATTTCATTTTATCTATAAATTGCATTGGGTAGTATGATCATTTTGATAATATTAATTCTTCCAGTCTATGAACACAGTGTATCTTTCAATCTGTTCTTGTCATCTTCAGTTTCTTTCATCAGTGTCTTGTAGTTTTCTCTGTATAATCCTTAGATTTATTCCTAGATATTTTATTCTTTCTGATGGGATTGTAAGTGGAATTGTTTCCTTAATTTCATTTTCTGATAGTTCATAATTAGTGTGTAGAAATGCAGCAGATTTCTGTATATCAATTTTGTATCCTTCAACTTTACCAAATTCACTGATGAGCTCTAGTAGCTTTCTGGTGGTGTCTTTAGAATTTTCTATATAAAGTAAGAGTGACAGTTTTACTTCTTTCTTTCCGTTTGCATTTCTTTAATTTCTTTCCTTTTGTTTTTTTTAAAATTTTTATTTGCTATGCCATGCAGCTTGCAGGATCTTAGTTCCATGACCAGGGATTGAATCCAGGCCCATGGCCATGGAAGCATGGAGTCCTAACCACTGGACCACTAGGAAATTACTTTTATTTTTTTTTCATGTCTGATTTATGTGGCTGGGATTTCCAATAGTGTGTTGAATAGAAGTGGCAAGAGTGTTCATCCTTGTCTTGTTCCTGATCTTAGAGGAAATAATTTCAGCTTTTCAGCATTGACTATGATGTTAGCTGTGGGTTTGTCATATATGGTTTTTGTTATGTTTGAGGTATGTTCCCTTTAGGCCCAGTTACTAGAGGGGTTTTAATGATAAATGGGTGCTAAATTCTATCAAAAGAATTTTAGCTTTTTCTGTATCTATTGAGATAATCATATGTTTTGTTAATAAGATATACCATGTTGATTAATTTGTGGCTATTGAAACATCTGTCTATCCCTGTGATATATCCAACTTGATCACATTTACAATCCTTTTAATGTATTGTTGGATTCAATTTGCCCATATATTTTGCTTAGGATTTTTGCATCTATGTTCATTAGTGATATTGTTCTGTAATTTTCTTTTTGTGATACCTTTTCCTGATTTTGGCATCAGGGCAATGCTGGTCTCATAGAATGAGTTTAGAAACATTCCTTCCACTGTATCTTTTTTTTTTTTTTTTACTAGTTTGAGAAGAACAGGTGTTAACTATTAGCTAAATATTCATCTGTGAGGCCACTTTATCCTGCACTTCCGTTTGTTGTTGGGAGTTTTTATTTAGTGATTCAATTTCATTACTGGTAAATGTCCTGCTCATATTTCCTATTTCTTCCTGGTTCAGTCTTAAAAGTGAAAGTGAAAGTTGCTCAGTCGTGCCTGACTCTTTGTGACCCCATGGACTATACAGTTCATGAAATTCTCCAGGCCAGAATACTGGAGTGGGTAGCCTACTCCAGTGGATCTTTCTGACCCAGGAATTGAACCGGGGTCTCCTGCATTGTAGGTGGATTCTTTACCAACTGAGCTATCAGGGAAGCTTTCAGGTTCAGTCTTGGGAGACTGTATATTCTAGGAATTTGTTCATTTCTTCCAGGTTGTCCATTTCATTGGTATACAGTTATTTGTCACAGTCTCATGAATCTTTGTATTTCTGTGATGTCAGTTGTAGCTTCTCTTTTTTCATTCCTGACTTTATTGACTTGAGACCTCTCCATTTTTGGGGGGAGAGTCCTCCAAAATTTTTTATTTTTCTTTATTTTTTCTTACTTTTAAACTTTTTATTTTGACTTGAGTATATCCAATTAGCAATGTTGTAATATTTCAGGTGAACAGCAAAATGATTCAGTCACATATACACATGTACCTATTCTCCCCCAAACTCCCATCCCATCAAGGTTACCACATAACACTGAGCAGTGTTCTATGTGCTGTACAGTAGGTCCTTGTTGGTTATCCGTTTTAAATATAGCAGTGTGTACATGTCCATTCCAAACTATCTCTTCCCCCTATCCTTCCCTCTGACAACCACAAGTTCATTCTCTAAGTCTGTGAGTCTGCTTCTGTCTTGCAAGGAATTTCATTTGCATCATTTTAATAATGGGATGTTATGTTACATATGAGCGACTCATCTGATCTGATCTGATCTGAAGGGATGTTATATTACATATAAGGGATGTTATATGATATTTCTCCTCTGTTTGACTTACTTCACTCAGGATGACAATTTCTAGTTCCATCCATGTTACTGCAAATGGCATTAATTCAATCTTTTTAATGGCTGAGTAATATTCCATTGCATGTATACATAACATCTTCTTTATCTACCCCTCTCTTGATGGACATTTAGGTTGCTTCCATGTTTTGGCTATTGTAAGCAGTGCCACAATGAACACTGGAGTACATGCATGCTTTTGGATCACATTTTTCTCTGATATATGCCCAGGAGTGGAATTGTAGCTCCATTTTTAGTTTTTTAAGGAACCTCCATACTGTTCTTCATAGTGGCTCTACCAATTTACATTCCCACCAACAGTGTAGGAGAGTTTCCTTCTTTCTACACCCCTCTAGGATCTATTGTTTGTGGATTTTTTAATGATAGTCATTTTGAAAGTGTGAGGTGCTATCTTGTTGCATTCTCTAGTAATTAGGATTGTTGAACACATTTTCATGTGCCTCCTGGCCATCTGTATGTCTTCTTTGGAGAAATGTCTGTTTAAGTCTTCTGCCCATTTTTTGATTGGGGTGTGTGTTTTGATTATGCTAAGTTTCATGAGCTGTTTGTAGATTTTGGAGACTAGTACCGTCTCAGTCACATCATTTGCAAATATTTTCTCCTAATCTGTACATTGTCTTTTCATTTTGCTTGCTTTTCCCTTGCTGTGCAAAAGTTTTTGAATTTAAGCAAGTCTTATTTGTTCATTTTTGTTTTTATTTCCATTATTCTGGAAGATGGATAGAAAAAGATATTGCTGACATTTATGTCATAGAGAGTTCTATGTTCTTTCTCTAGGAGTTTTATAGTGTCCAATCTCATATTTATGGGACTTTGCTTTTTATTTTGATGAGTCTGGCTAAAGGTTTACAAATTCTGTTATCTTTTCAAAGATCAGCTCTTAGTTTTAATGATTAAAAAAAAAATCTCTAGGGTATTTCTGCTCTGAGCTTTATGATTTCTTTCCTTATATTAATTTTGAGTTTTGTTTGTTCTTTTTATAGTTTCTTCAGGTTAAGCTTACATTGTTTACTTGATATTTTTCTTGTTTCCTGGAATAGGCTTGTATTAATATCACTATAAACGTCCCTGTTAGAACTGCTTTTGCTAAATCCTATAGATTTTTGGATCATTTTGTTTTCCTTTCCATTTGTCTCTAGTGAAGTCACTCAGTTGTGTCTGACTCTGCCACCCCATGGACTGTAGCCTGCCAGGCTCCTTCATCCATGGGAATTTCCAGGCAAGAATACTGGAGTGGGTTGCTATTTCCTTCTCCAGGGGATCTTCCCAATCCGGGGATCAAACCTGGGTCTCCCGCACTGCAGGCAGAATCTTTACCCTCTGAGCCACAAGGGAAGCATTTATCTCTAGGTATTTTTAAAATGTGGATTTCTTCAGTGGTTGATTGGTTGTTTAGTAACATGTTGTTTAACTTTCATGTGTTTCTGGGTTTTTTGTTTTTGTTTTTGAAGTTTTTTTCCTTGAAGTTAATTTCTCATCTTGTGGTTGAAAAAGATGCTTGATATCATTTCAATTTTCTTAAGTTTACTGAGACTTGTTTTGTGGCTTAACATGTAATCTGTCCTGTAGAGTGTTCCATGTGCACTCGAAAAGAATGTGTATTTTGCTGCTTTTTCATGGACATATATATATACTATATATAGACTCTCTATATATCTGGTCTAATGTGTCATTTAAGGCTGGTGTTATTATTGATTTTCTTTCTTGATGATCTATCCACTGATATAAATGTGGTGCTAAAGTCCCCTACTATTGTGTTACCATCAGTTTCTCCTCTTATGTCTGTTATTTGGTTTATATATTTAGGTGTCCCTATATTGGGTGCACACATATTTATAATTGTTACATCTTCTTCTTATTGGTCCCCTGATCGTTTTGTAATGTCTTTCTTCATCTGCTGTAACAGTCTTTGTTTGAAAGTCTAGTTTGTCACATATACCAGCTTCCCTGGTGGCACAGACAGTAAAAATCTGCCTGCATTGTGAGATACTCAGGTTTGATCTCTGGGTCAGGAAGATCCCCTTGAGAAGGATATGGCAACCCACTTCAGTATTCTTGCCTGGGAAATCTCACGGACAGAGGAACCTGGCAGGCTTCAGTCCATGGAGTCACAGAATCGGACGTGACTCTCTTATAGGCAACACACATACAAATCTTGTTTTTGTATCCATTTAGTCACTCTGTGGTTTTTGATTGGAGCATTTAGTCTATTTATATTTAGAGCATTAATAATTATTTATATGTATGTTCGTATTGCCAATTTGTTAATTGGGTTTTAAATATTTTTATAGTTCTTTTTTCTTCCTTTTTTCTTCATTTGCTATCTTCCCCTGGGATATGGTGGCTATCTTTAGTGTTATGTTTGGATTCTTTTTTTTTTTTCCTGTGAGTATATATTATAAATTTTTGTTTTGTGATTTCCATGACATTTATATATAGCAGTATCTAATATGTGTGATCGTTTTTAAGTTGCTGACCTGTTATTTCAATTGCATTTTAACAGCCCTGCATTTGTACTCTCTTCTCACAATTACTGTTTTTGACATCATATTTTACATCTGATTGTTTTAACTGCTTAATGTGGATACAGATGATTTTACTACTTGTGTCTTTTAACCTTTCTATTAGCTTCATGCGTGAATGATTTACTGCCTTTACTGTATATTTGCCTTTACTGATGAGCTCTTTCTTTTTGCATTTTTCAAGTTTCTATTTTTTTTTTTCTTGCATAGAGAAGCCCATTGACCATGTTTTGTTAAGGTGGTTTCGTGGTGCTATATTCTTTTATCTTTTGCTTGTTTATAAAACTTTTGAGCTCCCCATGAACTCTGAAAGAGAGCCTTACTATGTAGAGCATTCTTGATTGTTGGTTTTTCCTTTCATCACTTTAAATATATTGTGCCACTCCCTTCTCATCTGCAGAATTTCTGCTGAAAAGTCAGCTCATAGCTTTATGAGAGTTCCATTGTTTATAGCTTATTTCTTTCCCCCTTACTGCTTTGAATATTCTATTTTTATTTTTAGTTCTTGTTATTTTAATTTTCAGTGTGTCTTGGTACTCTTTGGGTTGGTCCTCTCTGGGATGCTCTTTGGTTTCTAGATTTGGATATCTGTTCCTTTCTTGCATTAGGGAAGTTTTCAATTGTTATGTTTCAAAATATAATCTCAGCATCTTTCTCTCTTCTTCTGGGATTCCTATGATACAAATATTAGTGTTCTAGAAGATGTCCCAGATCTCTTAAACTTTCCTTGTTTCTTTCAATTCTTTTTTCTTTTTTTTTCAGTTCGGTAACAGTGATTTCCAGTACTCTCCCAGTTCACTTGTCTGTTTCTTTGTATCATTTAGTTTACTGCTGATTTCTTCTAGTGTATTTTTCATTTTAGTTATTGTATTCTTCATTTCTGTTTGATTGTTCTTTCTCTTTTCTGTTGCTGTTGTTAGTTGCTAAACTATGTCCAGCTCTTTTGCAATCCCATGAACTTAAGCCCACCAGGTTCCTCTGTCCATCGGATTTCCCAGGCAAGAATACTGCAGTGGGTTGCATTTTCTTCTCCAGGGGAATCTTCCTGACCTAGGGATCAAACCTGCCACTCCTACATTGATAAGCAGATTCTTTACCACTGAGCCACCAGGGAAGCCCCTTCTATTTTCTAACTCTTTGTTTAAAACTTCTAACTTCTTGCTCTGAGTATTCATTCTTCTCCTGAGTTCTTTGATCATCTTTACAATTATAACTCTGTACTCTTTTGAGTAGACTGCCTATCTCCACTTCATTTAGTTCTTCTCCTGGGGCTTTATCTTGTTCTTTCATCTGGAACATGTTCCTCTGTCATCTCATTATGCCTAACTTGCTGTTTTCATTTTTATGTATCTAGTAGTTTGATTATGTTTCCCAACTTTATAGAAGTGGTGTCTTAAAGGGGACGTCCTTTACATCCCAGGAGTGCACTCCCCTCTTATCACCAGATCTATATGCTCGCTATGTGGACTATGTGAGTCTTTTTGTTGTAATGCATTGACTGCTGTAAGTAGTCGGGCAGGCTTAGTTAACCCTCAGTCCATTTGTTTCCATTTTTCCCCCGTTGTGAACAATTCTGCTACAAATGCCCTTGAATATATGTCCTTCTGTATAGTGATTTCATTTCTATAGGATGGGTTTCTTAAAGAGGTACTGTTAGGTCAAAGAACATATACATTTTCAACTTTAGTGACAGCACTACATGGCTATCTAAAATAGTTGTGATGCTTGACATTTCCATCAGCTATGTTTGAAAATACTGTTCCTCTATGTCCATATCAGAAGTAAGAGTTTTAGCTTTTGGGTTTTTTTACTTGTTAGGAAGGGATAAAGTGATATTTAGTTATATTGTAACATTTATTTCCTGTGAATTTGAACATCTTATTATGATTGCTGGCCATTAAGATTTGCTCCTATGTGGAATTTTTTTTTATTAATTTGATTTTGTCTGATTTTCTATAATAATTATCTTTTTTATGATATTTTTAAGATCTGTTTACATGTTTTAGGTGTTAACTTTATATTACCCACATTATAAATATTTTTCCTTGGGCTATTGTTTACTATTGTTTGTTTGTGGCCTATTTTTCTGTTCAAAGGGCTTATGTTTTCCTTGTAATTTTCATTACCAAATATACCTATCTGTTTTTATAGCTTCTAGATTCTCAATCTTAGATAAGAAGATGTTCTTTGCCCTTACTATATATATATACATAACACTTTAATCTCAGGCAGCCATAACAAAATATCATAGATTGAATGGCTTAAATGGCAGAAGTTTATTTCTCATGGTTCTGAGGCTAGAAAGTCCCAAGATCAAGGTGCCAGCAAAGTTAGTTTCTGGTTAGGTCTTTCTTCCTGGCTTGTAAACTTTATTATCCAATTAAAATTTTATTTATCTAGTTAAAATTAATTTTCCAATGAAAAAATAACCATTGGTATTCAAAATGGAATTACATAAGTTTTATATATTGATTTTTGGAGACCAGTTACTTTAAATCAACCCTTCATTTATAGTTCCTTTCATATTTCTTGTGCCTTTCTTATTAGATACATCTTTAAAAAACTTGTTAATCCTTCAGTTCAGTTCAGTTCAGTCGCTCAGTCATGTCCGACTCTTTGCGACCCCATGAATTGCAGCACACCAGGCCTCCCTGTCCATCACCATCTCCCAGAGTTCACTCAAACTCACGTCCATCGAGTCGGTGATGCCATCCAGCCATCTCATCCTCTGTCATCCCTTTCTCCTCTTGCCCCCAATCCCTCCAATGATTCAACTCTTTGGGTTGATTGGGTCTTTTCCAATGAGTCAACTCTTTGCATGAGGTGGCCAAAGTATTGGAGTTCCAGCTTTAGCATCATTCCTTCCAAAGAAATCCCAGGGCTGATCTCCTTCAGAATGGACTGGTTGGATCTCCTTGCAGTCCAAGGGACTCTCAAGAGTCTTCTCCAACACCACAGTTCAAAAGCATTAATTCTTCGGTGCTCAGCCTTCTTCACAGTCCAACTCTCACATCCATACATGACCACTGGAAAAACCATAGCCTTGACTAGATGGACCTTTGTTCCTCTAATATAGTACTGTGATCTTTTGTCTGCAAACGTGACTAAAAACAATCCCTCTTATCACTGCATCATAATGACACTCCTCCTTGTAAGAGGTGGAATTGGTTTCTTTTCCCCTTGAGTCTGGGTTGCTCTTGTGGCTTGAATTTATCCATGGAATATGGTGGAAGTGACACACTGAGACTGCCAGCCTTAACTTTAGGAGACTTGTCAGCTTCTGCTTTTATTCCCTCGGTAGCCAGCTGCCGGTTAAAGGAGCTTGGGGTGGACCTCAGAAGGGACAGAGACTATGTAGACAGAGGGAGGCTTAGTCAGCCCCCGGCCTTGCCAGTCATGTCATTCCAGTTGAGGTTCCAGATCTGTGAGTTAAGCTGTTTTATATGTTCCTAGCCCCAGCCAACCTCCTAGCTAAACACAGACTCAAGAGTGACCCCAGTCAACACCTCAAAGAGCAGAAGAATCTCCCACGGAGCCTGGTCAACAAGTACAATCATAAGAAAATCTTAAATCTTTGTTTTAAGACACTGAATTTTTGGCAACTTGTTATGAAGCAATTCATAACTGGAACACAAAAGACTGTGTGAAAGTATTTCACAGTTAAACACACACACACACACACACAATGAAACAAATGCTTGGTAATACAACCTTGCTTGGCAATAAACGTTATTAAGTAGTCGCTTGGTTGCTCCTTGATCACATCTTCCTCTCTTCTTGCAAGAGATAACCACTGTCCTGAATTTTCTGTTAATCATTCCCTTGGTTTTGATTTTACCACCTATGTATTCACCATAAATTAAGACTTTAGTTCTGAAGTTTATACAAACGGAATTATACAGTATACATACTTTGTTACTTTTTGTGCTTAATATTTTGTTTTTAAGATTTATCCATGTGGATATACTATCTGTAGTTCATTCATTTTCAATGATGTATGGCATTCTGGTGGTAACATTTGGATTGTTCTAGTATTTCACTCCTATGTTATGAATATTCATTTTAAATTATATTTCAAATTTTATAATTTAGCAGTAATTTTTATCAAGGTAAAAATATTGACAAATTTTATCTATTTTAAACATGGACATAGTTTACAAGATAAATAAGGAAACAAGGCTTTTTATTAAAAAAAAAAAGCGGTTTTTTACGCTCAAGTTTCACCTTTGCTGTTGTTTAGTTGCTAAGTTGTGTCCAACTCTTTGTGACCCCCATGGACTGCAACGTGACAGTCATTCCCCTTCCTCAGGGTTCACTGGCTCACACTGAAGGGCTGCAATTGCTGATTCCATTCCTCAGGTCTTCCCCTCTTAAACCTGAATTTGACCAATATTTGGTAGACATTTCATGATCAACTTTTGTCCCATGGTTCTGGGAGGCTCATCTAAGTTCAGGTAAAAAAAATCTTGTTATGTCACTCCAAGTATTAAGTTTTGGACGAGGGCTCATCAATAATTAAAAATTCTCTGGATTCTAACTCTATCCAGGAGCTACTTTCCCTTGTTGCTTCTTCCCATACCTAGAATCACACTATGGCAATTATTTTATGTTACAAATGTGATTTTCTCAAATGTTTAGCCATAGAAGTTTTGTTGGAGGCCTGATAACACATTGGTTACTGAAAGACACAACAATCTTATAAATTAAGCAATATATAACTAATGAAGACGGTGACATAGTGCAGCAGGGAGACACAAGCCCAATTTGAAAACAAAGGACAAATTTAAACAATGATTATGATAACTAATTGTTATCCAGTTGCAATACTCAAGTGACCAAAGGAGCCATAACTGATTTAATGAGCTATCTGCAGTTTCGCTGTACTGGTCATGCACACTATAAAGAGATTAATCTTTGAGATAAGCATATGTTTCTGGAAGGATCAACCAGGTAGAGAGAAAAAGCTAAATGTTTCAAAAAGCATAATCTACCAAACTATGGCAAGTAATAATTAATTGAAGCTTACACCTGGAAAACGAAATGGCAAACCACTCCAGTATTCTTGCCTGGAGAATCCCATGGACAGGGGAGCCTGGCAGGCTACAGTCCATGGGGTCACAAAGAGTCGGACATGACTTAGCAACTACACAGACACACAGACCAGTAATCCTTTGAGATAGAAACCATAAAAATTATAATCACATTTACCAGTTTGTTATTTCTATGTAAATAATCCTTTTTGTTAACAGCTTAATGAAGTCATCAGGTTTCTCTTTAGAATTCTTCATTTTTAACTCAGTTCAGTATTACGTTCTGAAAGTTAGAAACTTGTCTTTACCCAAAAGTCCTTGAAGAGGAGGCATTTTTCATGGCATCAGAGTGAAACCAAAATCGTCTATATCAACAAAAGACTTAAAGAAGGCAAGTTCAAATCTGATTACAATGCAATTGACAAAACAAACTGATTATCGCTGTGATGTAAAACACCTTCAGATAACTAAAATTATGGCTGATAATATTCTACAAGAACATATCAGATTCTTAGGAACTCAACATAATCTCTATAATATCATACCGTTTACCATATAACTTAAAATTTATTACTCATTTGACAACACTTCCATGAAGTTTAACTTACCAAATGAACCTGATTAGTTTAATATCTCCCTTTGGGGTACCTCAGGGGTCCTCTGAAGCACCCCAAAGTTAGCTAGAGGTCAGAGGAACTTTATTATAATTTGATTTGGGAAGCCCTGTCAAAGGAACACCAAAAAAAAAAAATTTTTTTTAAGTGACAATGGAAGATTTCAAAAGCAAATACAGATTGTTTGAAAAGTGAAAGTGAAAGTCACCCACTCGTGTCCAACTCCTTGCAACCCCACAGACCATACAGTCCATGGGATTCTCCAGGCCAGAATACTAGAGTGGGTAGCCTTTCCCTACTCCAGGGGATTGTCCCAACTCAGGATTGAACCCAGGTTTCTCGCATTGCAGGATTCTTTACCAGCTGAGCCACAAGGGAAGCCCAAGAATACTAGAGTGGGTAGCCTATCCCTTCTCCCACAGATCTTCCTGCCCCAGGAATTGAACCGGGGTCTCCTGTATTGCAGGCAGATTCTTTACCAACTGAGGTAAATAAAGTTGAAATCTGTTACAAAGGCAGTTTAGCATCTTCCAAAAACTTGTCTGTTTTAACAGAGAAAACTCAGCTTTAAACTTTACACCCTCTTATTCTTAAAAATTTGCTCAATTAATTGCCGGGGTCCAGCCCCGGCTGATCCAGGGTATTTGAAGCGGGGACGGCGTCGGCGAGGATCAGGATACAATAGCTTCAATTAGATATTAATTAGAGATGTAAAGAGTAATAGAATGAGGATAGCTCAGCAGGAAAATTCAGTGAAGAAAAGAGGCTGAGTAGCTTGGTTTACGCGGGAGACCAATAAAACTTCAAGACAAGAAGCTTGCACCACTTACGTAGGCCGCAGGCGTCCTTCCATTCTCCCGAAGGAGAGGAGACACTGAGGCCTCCCCGGTCGGATCTTAGAAGCCCAGGCATAATTAGTAAGCATGGCGGGTTCCGCGCTCCAGATGGAGACTCAGCGAGAGTGAGAGAGAGGGCGACATGGGGAGACCAGTATTTCGAGAAACTGATCCCAATTCTTTATTTTCCATGGTCTACTTTTATATACTGAGATGTTATGCAAATGTCACGTGGGGTCAGCAGTCCTGACTTTTATCAAAGTCAGGTGCTTCATACAAATGTATACAGAGGTCTTAGGGGTGTTACATCATCTTCTGGCCAGGGGGCCTGCTGACAATTTATGACCCTCTCCTTGTGACAGCGGTCAGTCAACCAGGACACTTATTTCTCCAGGGGTGATTATTCTTAAAACAGATGCCACCCAAATAAAATTATATTCCTATAGGGTGAGGGTGTAGTGGGTTTTAGTTAAGGAAAGAATTTACTTAGCCTAAGGTCTAACGTGATTAATATCAAAGGTTAATACTTATTTCTTCTATATATTCATTAATGTGTGTAAGGGCAGGGGATGTGGAGATTTAGCAACAAACATTGGCTCAACAAATGAAAAACCCTTCACCAACACAATTTCTAATCAACCCATTATACTTATACTAATAGTTTTCTAACTTTTCTAAGGAACCTGTTTTTAGAAGGTTTAAAGCATCTTGTGCCTCTCATGGTTGGGAGGCTGTGAGCAATCACATGTGGCCGGACAAGCCTGTCAGGCAGGCTAGAGAACCTTCAGAGGAGTTTGTAGGTTAAAACACTCTTGTCACGCCCAGGAGTTTTTATTAACTGGAGCTCTAGGTTAACTCCTTCTCTGAAAGAGGTGGTGGGGAACAGCCCCCCGTTAAGTCAGAGGTGTAGGTGGGAGCACAAAGTAGTAAAGTAGGCAGGCTCTGATTACGGGGGTAGATGCTCGAGGATTTCCAGGGGGACTCCTGAGGCTCAATCCCGCCTTTGCGTATGTCGAGCCTTCTTCCTCATGACCTTTGCCATGGGCGGAGTGCCTCACTTTGGCCCCCAACAATTAATCTTAAACATAGTAACTCCCAACCACACACAAAACTCCCAGTATTTTTTCTTTTTTTTTTATGTCTCAAACCTTCTACTGAAAACACATATCTTAGTTTCCTTAAAGTTTTTCCACATTGAGGTACTTTTCTTGCTGACAAATTTGTAACATGTATAACACCTTATTATTTCATGCAAAAATGGGCTCGATAAAGGACAGAAATGGTATGGACCTAACAGAAGCAGAAGATATTAGGAAGAGGTGGCAAGAATACACAGAAGAACTGTACAAAAAAGATCTTCATGACCAAGATAATCACGATGGTATGATCACTCACCTAGAGCCAGACATCCTGGAATGTGAAGTCAAGTGGGCCTTAGAAAGCATCACTACAAACAAAGCTAGTGGAGGTGATGGAATTCCAGTTGAGCTATTCCAAATCCTGAAAGATGATTCTGTGAAAGTGCTGCACTCAATATGCCAGCACATTTGGAAAACTCAGCAGTGGTCACAGGACTGGAAAAGGTCAGTTTTCATTCCAATCCCAAAGAAAGGCAATGCCAAAGAATGCTCAAACTACCGCACAATTGCACTCATCTCACACGCTAGTAAAGTAATGCTCAAAATTCTCCAAGCCAGGCTTCAGCAATACGTGAACAGTGAACATCCAGACATTCAAGCTGGTTTTAGAAAAGGCAGAGGAACCAGAGATCAAATTGCCAACATCTGCTGGATCATGGAAAAAGCAAGAGAGTTCCAGAAAAACATCTATTTCTGCTTTCTTGACTATGCCAAAGTCTTTGACTGTGTAGATCACAATAAACTGTGGAAAATTCTTCAAGAGATGGGAATACCAGACCACCTGACCCGCCTCTTGAGAAATTTGTATGCAGGTCAGGAAGCCACAGTTAGAACTGGACATGGAACAACAGACTGGTTCCAAATAGGAAAACGAGTACGTCAAGGCTGTATATTGTCACCCTGCTTATTTAACTTCTATGCAGAGTACATCATGAGAAACACTGGGCTGGAAGAAACACAAGCTGGAATCCAGATTGCAGGGAGAAATATCAATAACCTCAGGTATGCAGATGACACCACCCTTATGGCAGAAAGTGAAGAGGAACTCAAAAGCCTCTTGATAAAAGTGAAAGAGGAGAGTGAAAAAGTTGGCTTAAAGCTCAACATTTGGAAAACTAAGATCATGGCATCCGGTCCCATCACTTCATGGGAAATAGATGGGGAAACAGTGGAAACAGTGTCAGACTTTATTTTTTGGGGCTCCAAAATCACTGCAGATGGTGACTGCAGCTATGAAATTAAAAGACGCTTACTTCTTGGAAGGAAAGTTATAACCAACCTAGATGGCATATTCAAAAGCAGAGACATTACTTTGCCAACAAAGGTCCGTCTAGTCAAGGCTATGGTTTTTCCAGTGGTCATGTATGGATGTGAGAGTTGGACTGTGAAGAAAGCTGAGTGCTGAAGAATTGATGCTTTTGAACTGTGGTGTTGGAGAAGACTCCTGAGAGTCCCTTGGACTGCAAGGAGATCCAATCAGTCCATTCTAAAGGAGATCAGCCCTGGGTGTTCTTTGGAAGGAATGATGCTAAAGCTGAAACTCCAGTACTTTGGCCACCTCATGCGAAGAGTTGACTCATTGGAAAAAACTCTGATGCTGGGAGAGATTGGGGGCAGGAGGAAAAGGGGATGACAGAGGATGAGATGGCTGGGTGGCATCACGGACTTGATGGACGTGAGTTTAAGTGAACTCTGGGAGTTGGTGATGGACAGGGAGGCCTGGCGTGCTGTGATTCATGGGGTTGCAAAGAGTCAGACACAACTCAGCGACTGAACTGAACTGATGTTAAACCTAGAGGCATTGAAGGTATTATACTTAATATTATATTTAATATGTTGATGACTCAAGATGTATCTATATTATTATAATTAGACCAAAAAGCAAAGATTAATACCAGGTACTAATTTAGTATTTAATATTTCCCAGTTCATATGAACCTGAAACTCATTTAACTTGATCTCTTTTGTATTTAGAATTGTTTGGTTTGTAAGCACTTATTGCTATGATTTAAGCCAATTAAACAGAGTTCTTTTACAAATCAACCATGGCAATGTTATCCAAATATATATACATATAAACACGCCAACAGTGAGGTCTCAATTCTTATTTCAAGATTTCAGTTCTGAGTCAGGTACAGCAATATAAAACCCATCAATTCACAAAAAAAGTTGGATTAAAATTGGGGTTCTCCCAGATGAAATAAGTCAGGCTCACTTGGCTAGATGGCTAAATAATTAATATTTGCAGGAAAAGCAATTTCTAATTACCTTGGGCAAGCCAACTTCTAAATTTCTTCACCCTCTATAAAATTTGCATTTCAAAATGACAGCAGAGATAAGTTTTTTGAGAAGACCACAGAGAATATTTGCATCTCAAAGAAGCAGGCACATTCTTCCTAGGATGTCTTTGTTTCTCTTTGTTTAATATTTCATTGTTGCTTTTCAGTCCCTTAGTCATGTCCAACTTTTTGGGACCCTATTGACTACAACGTGCCAGGCTTCCCTGTCCTTCACCACTTCCGGAGTTTGCTCAAACTCTCATCCGTTGAGTCGATGATACCATCCAACCATCTCATCCTCTGTCAACCCCTTCTACTCCTGCCTTCAATCTTTCCAAGCATCAGGATCTTTTCTAATGAGTCAGCTTTTTGCATTAGGTGGCCAAAGAAGCTTCAGCTTCAGCATCAGTCCTTCCAATGAATATTCAGGGTTGATTTCCTTTAGGATTGAGTGGTTTGATCTCCTTGTAGTTCAAGGGACTCTCAAGAGTCTTCTCCTGCACCACAATTAGAGAGCATCAATTCTTTGGCACTTAGCCTTCTTCATGGTTCATCTCTGCTTTTTAATACGCTGTCTAGGTTTGTCATAGCTTTTTTTCCAAAGAGCAAGTGTCCTTTAATTTCATAACTACAGTCACCATCTGTAGTGATTTTGGAGCCCAAAACAATAAAGTCTATCACTTTAAAATGGAAAATGTTTCCATTTACCCCCATCTATTTGCCATGAAGTGATGGTACTGTATGCCATGATCTTTGTTTTTTGAGTGTTGAGTTTTAAGCCAGCTTTTTCATTCTCCTCTTTCACCTTCATCAAGAGGCTCTTTAGTTCCTCTTTGCTTTCTGCCATTAGTGTGGTGTCATCAGCATATGTGATGTTATTGATATTTCTCCTGGCAATCTTGATTCAAGCTTGTGCTTCATCCAGCCCAGCATTTCACATAATGTAATCTGAGTGTAAGTTAAATAAGCAGAGTGACAATATACAGCCTTGATGTACTCCTTTCCCGATTTTGAATTGATCCATTGTTCTATGTCCAGTTTCTAACTGTTGCTTTAATATTTACAAGCTTCATAAAATGAACAGGGAAGTTTTAGGAATGGTAAAAGGATTTTTGGAACCACCTTTCTGGTCCTGTAAAGACTACCTTTGTAAACCAAGGATAGTTTTGTTTTTCCTTCCTTTTCCAAAAGAATTGGGTGGCCTCCCCAGCAAGGACTGAGACACCCATCCACCCATGCTGGAAAGCCTCACTGCTTCCTCCTCTATCCTAAGGGAGAAGGCCTCTCGGGATGGCACAGAGGCAACACCCAGGCTCCTGCAAATCAACCTGGACCAAGGAGGAATGAGGCAAAGGCAACGGGAAAGACAGGGAAGACAGACTGAGGAGTCTGCCTTGTAATCCCACTGGCCTGGATCTCAACTTAAGGGAGGAAGAGGAAAGAAGAGCTCTCACCCACTTTTGTAGCAGCTACTGAGGAACAGCAGGCTGTGGGCCTTTGGAACACACCAGAGAGTAACTCTGGCCAGAGTTCCTCAGTCCCTTCCACAGCCACTCACCTGTTTGCAGAGGGTTCAAGGAGAAAGAAACGAGAAAAACAGAGAAAATCTTAGAGGAAGCAATTAGTACCCGCTGTCTGTGTATTACCAAAGTAACCAGAATAAACCAAAACCTAGTCAGCCAGAAAGTCACATTAACATGAATTCCCAGTCCCATTAGACCAGTGGCCTCTCTTCAGAACACTTTATAATGGAGTTTTCCTTCACAGTGGAGCAGCAACCCATTCCAGTATACTTGCCTGGGAAATCCCATAGACAGAGGAGCCTGGAGGGCTCCTCCTTGGAGCTGCAAAGAGTCAGACGTGACCAAGCCACTAGGCCCACATTCCCTTCACAGGGAGAACACCCCAAATTCGAGCTGAAACCTCCCAGATGGGAGCCAAAGCTCCCCAGATTGGACAAGATCAAAAAGGCCCCAGTGGGACCCTGAAGTCAAGTTATTCTGGGAAAAAGAGCATTTAAACATTTAATTTACAAACAAGAGTGGCATCTATTAGAGAGTCCATCAGCTTGTTCCCCACTGTCAAAGTTACCTGGGGCTCCTGTAGGGGACTTTAGAATTGGATGCCTCAAGTCCAAGGGAGCCCCATTCTTTGTAAAGTGCTTCTGACTGCCAGATTGTATAATTGTGAGCCATTAAGGGGCTGTTGCTTTTCTGATTTTAATGTATCTAATATATGCCCTAAAGAACTTTCCTTCAGCATAGATGAAGTATTTCCCATTTTCATAAGTTTTCTAACACCAAAGCACGAAAGATGCAGACAGGTCCTCTGAGGCAAGCTATTAAGTATGATTATAATAACAAAAGCAAAGAAAACAAGTCAAAGAAACAGTTCTCCACATGGAGTCAGAATTGGCTTCTTCTCTGCAACAAATAGGTGAGAAATATATCTCCTGCAGAGTTAGGGGGAAGAAAAGCAAACTTAGTTACAGACATGCAGAGTTATGAGCAGTTAAAGTAAAAAAACTAGGAATATTCAGGCCTGCTCACTACTCTTTTTATCTTCTTTTGTTCTCAGGGAAGGGAGAGAAAAAAACTCGTTCCTCTTTTTTTCCTTTTCACTGCAACATTCACCTTATAGTTCTTCTTTTTAAGTATCAGAAAGAAAGATGCAGAGCCCCTGAACTGCCAGACTCCATCACTGGGTTACTGATGCCAGCCTATCACGGCCTTTGGAACAATTTAAGAGGAAGAAATCAAGATCCTAACATCTTTGTTCCTCATCACCGACTCCTGACTGTGAGCCCTCATCTTATATAAGCCCCTAGACTCCTCATGGAGGAGGGGGGAACAGTTCTTGAGCCATGTACCTACTGTGTTCCCCTCTCCACCGACTGAGAATAAAACCACCTTTCTATTTCCTCCAAATTCTGTCTCAGTATTTTTTATTAAGCTTCGGTGGTCAAAGAAAGCCAAGTTTTTGGCAAGCAACAAGAGGACAGTCACATCCCAGGTCTCAGATGAGACCCTGGGACGGCTGCCAAGTGTGAGTTTTTTACTTCACACGGGAAAAGAATTCAAGATTGAGCCACAGTAAAGTGAAAAGTTTTATTCAGGGAGATACTCACTCCATAGACAGAGCGTGGGCCTTCTCAGAAGGCAAGAGGCCCCAGGGTGTGGGGTTGTCAGTTTTTATGAGGGTGGGTAATCTCATAGGCTAATGAGTGGGAGGATTATTCCAACTATTTTGGAGAAAGAGCAGGGATTTCCAGGAATTGGGCCCCCCATCCACTTTCTGACCTTTTGTGGTCAGCCTTGGAACTGTCATGGTGCCTGTGGGTGTGTCCTTTAGCGTGCTGATGTATTACAATGAACATATCCTGAGGCTAAAGATCTAGTGAAATCAGCTCATGTGCCATCTTGGACCTAGTAGGTTCTAACCTCTTTTGTTTTCTCTTGTGATGACTCTTGGATGTAGGTCTCATGGCTGTCTCTTTAAAAAATATATTTATGTGCTTGTTTTTGGCTGTGCTGTCTTCATTGCTGTGCACAGGCTTTCTCTAGCTGTGCAGAGTGGACTTACTACTCTCTCGTTGCAGTACGTGGGCTTCTCATTGTGGTGGCTTCTCTTGCGGAGTATAGGCTCTAGGGTGCATGTTTCAGATGCCATGATGGAAAAGAAAGGAACTTTTCCTAACTCCTAACTTCCCACTAAGTCCCACAAACTGAGGAATTCTCCCCAATAGAGAAAAGAATGAGAGGCAGCCCAAAGCAAACCACCACTAGCTGACTACAAATGTCTTCAAAATGTGCCAGGCTGGATTTATTCAACATGGCCCTGAGGGCAGAGCTGGGATCAGGAGAAGCAGACTTCAGCTCAGATAAAGGAAAACCTCCCGCAAGCTGCAAATTGCCCCGACACAGGCAAACCCACCTCCTGAGAGGCAGCCATCCACACCTCAACTTTCTGAACAATTTAGAGCTGTTTCTTCCACTCAGCACATCCTTCTACCCATCTCTTCTTGCATGCCAGTTTTCTCACTTGTTAGAATACACAGTTCCTTGAAAGAGGATTAGAAAATGCAAATAGGAGAGTTAAGAAAGCACTGGAGCTGGGGTTTACCACATATCTGCCAATCCCTGGGGCCTAAGGCACATGAGTGGGGGGGCAAAGGAGAATGAAAGCCTGGGGAAAAAGCAGAGTGGGGGTCACGTTAGACATGCCTGCCTACAAGAAAAATATACTCCTGGATGAGCAAGGACAGTTACGTGACTGCCTGGGCCTTGGCTCTAGATGGAGTCAGAGGGAAAAACATATTTCTTTAAGAAGAGGAAGAAACAATCCTTAATATGCTCATATGCACATGAGATGGCCACAGGGCATCTGGACCCACAGCCCCAGAGCAGTCACTCTGGGCACGGCGGCTTCGCTGATTTTTCACCAGTTTATGGTAGAAAAAATTGCATATTGTGACTTCTTAAAAGCAAAAGAGACACTGATGTATAGAACAGTCTTTTGGACTCTGTGGGAGAGGGCGAGGGTGGGATGATTTGGGAGAATGGCATTGAAACATGTATAATATCATATATGAAACGAGTCGCCAGTCCAGGTTCGATACACGATACTGGATGTTTGGGGCTGGTGCACTGGGACAACCCAGAGGGATGGTATGGGGAGGGAGGAGGGAGGAGGGCTCAGGATGGGGTACACATGTATACCTGTGACGGATTCATTTTGATATATGGCAAAACCAATACAATGTTGTAAAGTTAAAAAAAAAAAAAAAGTTGAGAAGCATTGAATTAATGAAACTGGGAGCCAGGACTATGACCCAAGAAAGAAACCACAAGATATTTTTCTGAAGAGTATCCCCAATTCAATAGGAACTATAAAAAGACAGTGGCAGTGCAACAGTCCACCCATATTATCCCATAGTGAAGAACACAATCAAGTCCTACCCACACAGTGGAGCTTTAAATTCCCTTTTAATCCAGCAGAGATTGAGGTAGAAATTGCTAGGCAATCAGCACAGGACTCTGAGATCTGGTCTTGTTTTCAATAAACATCTTCATTAGCCTAAAGCTATACCCTTTGTCCTGAATTCCTGGAATGTGTCCTTGGTCTGATGAATTACTAGCACTCAGATCCAGGGATGGGCAGTAATTAACTTCTCTTCCATATGCCTGAGAGAAAAATAACTGATGATCATTAATCTTTAGCCCATACATCTGGTCCTTTGTAAAATGGCCAGGGGGCATAAAAAAGGGTGGTGACTTAATCCGAAGATCAAGAAAAGCCATAAAGATGTTAAGTTAAGCATCTTGACCTTTAAATTGATTGGTTAAAAATGATGTATTTTAAGGACAAGAGCCAACCAGAAGTGTACAGATTAATACTGGTAAAGATATAAAACTGCTGTAATTCCTGCCTTATGGTGGGACTCTTTACCCCTTCTCAGTGTCTATGTTGAGAGTTTGTACTTTTTTTCTCTTTAATAAATCCTATTTGCTTGCTGCTATGAGTGTTTTCCTGTTTTTGAAGTTCATTCTTTGGCTCTGCAAACAAGAACTTGGGTTCCTATTTCACATGCATCATTAGATTTTTGAGGAAATCATCTATTATGAAAGATAGGCTAAAACAGATTTTCTTATGGAATTTAGAAAGATGGTAATGATGACCCTATATATGTGTGTGTGTTAGTGGAAGCACACTGATTGAAACCTGGCCAGACAGCATAGTAACCATTTGCATGAGTTGTTTTACGACAGGAGGTCCTGGTAAGGAAAACAGAACTAATAAGCCTCCACCAACCAGAAGAGTTCAGGAAAGGTCCAAAGGAGACACCACAGGTCTGACCACCTCCCAGAATCCTTCTCTCTGGCATCCATCTTGGCTGAACAAGGCGTGCACCACCAGGAAGGACTCTGAGTCAGAATGATTGGCTAAGGACAACCCGGAAACTAATCCCATCACCATAAAACCTGAGACTGCAGCCAGGCAGAGCAGTTCTCCTGGGTTCCCTTACCCTACTGCTCTCCACCCGGGTGCCCTTTCCTAATAAAATCTCTTGCTTTGTCAGCACATGTGTCTCCTCAGACAATTCATTTCCGAATGTTAGGCAAGAGGCCAGTTTCGGGCTTGGAAGGGGTCCCCCTTCCTACAACACACACACACACACACACACATATATATATATATATTTGCGAGACAGCAAAAGAGACACAGATATAAGCAGACTTTTGGATTCTGTGGGAGAAGGCAAGGGTGAGATGATTTGAGAGAATAGCATTGAAACACATATATTACCATATGTGAAATAGATCACCAGTCCAAGTTCAATACATGAAACAGGGCACTCAAAGCTGGGGCACTGGGACAACCCTGAGGAATGGGATGGGGAGGGAAGTGGGAGGGGGTTCAGGATGGGGGACACGTGTACACCCATGGCTAATTCATGTCAATGTATGGCAAAAACAATACAATATTGTAATTAGCCTCCAATTAAAATAAATAAATAATTAAAAAAAAAAGCACTATGGAGGTGTTGCAGGGAGGAAGCCAATTATGACTCTGTGTTGAAACTATTTCTTTGACTTGCTTTTCATTGCCTTTGTTATTATCTCTCTCTCTCTTTAGTTGCTAAGTCATGTTCAACTCTTGCAACCCCATGGACTGTAGCATGCCAGGCTCCTCTGTCCATAGGATTCTCCAGGCAAGAATACTGGAGTGGGTTGCCATTTACTTCTCCAGGGATCTTCCCAACCCAGGAATCGAACCCGGCTCTCTGTATTGCTGCTGCTGCTAAGTCGCTTCAGTCGTGTCCGACTCTGTGCGACCCCATAGACGGCACCCACCAGGCTCCCCCGTCCCTGGAATTCTCCAGGCAAGAACACTGGAGTGGGTTGCCATTTCCTTCTCCAATGCATGAAAGTGAAAAGTGAAAGGGAAGTCACTCAGTCGTGTCCGACTCTTCACGACCCCATGGACTGAAGCCCACCAGGCTCCTCCATCCATGGGATTCTCCAGGCAAGAGTACTGGAGTGGGGTGCCATTGCCTTCTCCGCAGAAAAGCACTAGATCCCTCAATTTAGGATATCTGGTTTTCTTTAATTAACAGCAATCTTTTAATGATCAGACTACCTGCTCTTTGTTGCAAAACTTCTATGTAACCTGTCTACTCCCCTCACCTTCTCAGAGCAGTTCTCTCAGGGTTACTTGAGATGCTGTCTCCCAGGGTGGAAGTCCTAAAAATTCCCACAAAATAAAACAGCTCTCAACTTTTAGGTTGTGAATATTTTTTAAGTTGGTAACTCCATCTGTGAAATAACTTTGAATATTGAATTGTCTTTCATCTTTCAGTTCAGTTGCTCAGTCATATCCAACTCTTTGCGACCCCATGAATTGCAGCACGCCAGGATTCCCTGTCCATCACCAACTCCCGGAGTTCACTCAAACTCATGTCCATCGAGTCGGTGATGCCATCCAGCCATCTCATTCTCTGTCGTCCCCTTCTCCTGCCCCCAATCCCTCCCAGCATCAGAGTCTTTTCCCATGAGTCAACTCTTTGCATGAGGTGGCCAAAGTACTGGAGTTTCAGCTTTAGCATTAGTCCTTCCAAAGAACACCCAGGGCTGATCTCCTTTAGAATGGACTGGTTGGATCTCCCTGCAGGCCAAGGGACTCTCAGGAGTCTTCTCCAACACCACAGTTCAAAAGCATCAATTCTTCAGCACTCAGCTTTCTTCACAGTCCAACTCTCACATCCATACATGACCGCTGGAAAAACCATAGCCTTGACTAGACGGACCTTTGTTGGCAAAGTAGTGTCTCTGCTTTTGAATATGCCATCTAGGTTGGTTATAAATTTCCTTCCAAGGAGTAAGCGTCTTTTAATTTCATGGCTGCAGTCACCATCTGCAGTGATTTTGGAGCCCCCAAAAATAAAGTCTGACACTGTTTCCACTGTTTCCTATCTATTTCCCATGAAGTGATGGGACCGGATGCCATGATCTTAGTTTTCCGAATGTTGAGCTTTAAGCCAACTTTTTCACTCTCCACTTTCACTTTCATCAAGAGGCTTTTGAGTTCCTCTTCACTTTCTGCCATAAGGGTGGTGTCATCTGCATACCTGAGGTTATTGATATTTCTCCTGGCAATCTGGATTCCAGCTTGTGCTTCTTCCAGCCCAGTGTTTCTCATGATGTACTCTGCATAGAAGTTAAATAAGCAGGGTGACAATATACAGCCTTGACGTACTCCTTTTCCTATTTGGAACCAGTCTGTTGTTCCATGTCCAGTTCTAACTGTTGCTTCCTGACTGCATTTAGGTTTCTTAAGAGGCAGTTCAGGTGGTCTGGTATTCCCATCTCTTTCAGAATTTTCCACGGTTTATTGTAATCCACACAGTCAAAGGCTTTGGCATAGTCAAGAAAGCAGAAATAGATGTTTTTCTGGAACTCTCTTCCTTTTCCCATGATCCATCTCCCAAATTCTGTACTGTGGCTGCCATGCAGTTGCAGGAATGAATGACGTTGCTGTTGTTGTTGAGTTCCTCAGTCATGTCCAACTCTCTGTGACTCTATAGACTACAGCACACCAGGCTTCCCTGTCCTTCACCATCTTCTGGAGTTTGCTCAAGCTCATGTCCATTGAGTCGGTGATGTCATCCAACCATCTTGTTCACTGTCACCCCCTTCTCCAGCCCTCAATCTTTCCCAGCATCAGTGTCTTTTCCATTGAGTTGACTCTTTGCATCAGGTGGCTAAAGTATTGGAACTTCAGCTCAACGTCAGTCATTACAATTAGTATTCAGTGTTGATTTCCTTTAGGATTGACTTGTTTGATCTCCTTGCTGTGTAAGGAACTCTCAGGAGTCTTTTCCAGGACCACAGTTCAAAGGTATCAGTTCTTCAGTGCTCAGCCTATTTTATTGTCCAGCTCTCACATCCATATGTGACCATTGGAAAAAGCATAGCTTTGACTGTACAGACCTTTGTCGGCAAACTAACATCTCTGCTTTTTAATATGCTGCTTAGGTTTTTCATAGCTTTCCTTCCAAGGAAGTAAGTGTCTTTTAATTTCAAGGCTGCAGTCACCATCCACAGTGATTTTGGAGCCCAAGAAAATAAAGTCTGTCACTGTTTCCATTGTTTCCCCATCTACTTGCCATGAATTGATGGGACCAGATGCCATAATCTTCTTTTTGAATGTTGAGTTTTAAGCCAGTTATTTCACTCTCCTCTTTCACCTTCATCAAGAGACACTTTAATTCCTCTTCACTTTCTGCCATTAAGGTGTTATCATCTGCATATCTGAAATTATTGTTATTTCTCCTGGCAATCTTGATTCCAGCTTGTGCTTCATCCACCCTGGCATTTCACATGATGTACTCTGCAAATAGGTTACATAAGCAGGGTGACAATACACAACCTTGATGCACTCCTTTCCCAATTTTGAACCAGCCCATTGTTCCATGTCCAGTTCTAACTGTTGCTTCTTGACTGGCACACAGGTTTCTCGGGAGGCAGGTAAGGTGGTCTGATATTCCCATCTCTTTAAGTCTTTTACACAGTTTGTTGTGACCCATACAAAGTCTTTAGTGTAGTCAATGAAGCAGCAGTAGATATTTTTCTAGAATTCTCTTGCTTTTTCTATGATCCAATGGATGTTGTCGATTTGATCTCTGGTACTTCTGCCTTTTCTAAATCCAGCTTGTACATCTGGAAGTTCTTGATTCACTTACTGTTGAAGCCTAGCTTGAAGGATTTTGAACACTACCTTGCTAGCATGTGAAACGAGTGAAATTGTGCAGAGCTGTTAGACATTAAATATTTGAGCAGAGCATCCAGATTGCTGATGTCTACTCTGTCTTCCTTCCACAAGGTTCCTGAGAGAACTGTACCCACAAGGAACACTTGCAAATGACAATAAATATACCTCATCACTAACTGGGCCTATGCTCCAAACCAACTACGCTGCCTCCCAGCAGTGTGGTGTTCTAGTAAAGGAATATTTGATAATGTGTGTTAGGCAACAAATCATCCTATACTTTTGCAAGGAATCAAACGAAACTAAAATTTTTGTAGTTTTGAGAATTTCCCTGTTTATGGGTCAGACAAAGCCGGAGAAGCCCTCCTAGGCAAATTGCCCCCCTCTTTTTTTTTTTTTTTTAAAAGAACTTTTAATTTTAGAATAGTTTTAGATTTACAGAAAAATTATAAGGACAGTACAAATAGTTCCTGTGTATTCCGTATCAGTTTTCTCTGACTGTTAATATCCTACATTAGCAGAAGACATTTGTAGCAACTCATGGACCATTACTGAGGAATTATTATCACTGGGGTCCATGTTTTATGCTTAACATATATTTTATTGAAGTAGAGTAGCCTTCCAATGTTTCAGGTGAACAGCAAGGTGATTCAGTTATACATATACACATATGTTATTTTTCAGATTATTTTCCTTTATAGGTTACTACAAGATATTGACTGTAGTTCTCTGTTCTAGGCAGTAAACCTTTGTTGGTTTTTGTATATCTATCTTTTAAATGAGAAATCTAGCATTCTATTCATACTAAGTCAAACAAGTAGAATCAAAATAACATAAATTTTTTAGTTAGGCACAAGTTCATAAGTTTTCTAAAATATATTTTACCACATACTATTTATATGTATGTACACAAAAGCTTTTCTGCTATGCTTGATAAAGTTTTGAGAAAGAACATAAAAAAAAAAGATGGAAAAATTGGAAAACCTGAATGAAATGGGAGCACTGAATTAAAAAATAGAAAATGTGAAACAAAGTAGATAAAAGTAAAAGATCATTATATAATCCAGTTGTTTTTAAACTTGTCTGCTCATTAGACACATATCTGGAACTTTGGAGAAAAAAAAGCAATACATGGGCATTTTTATTTCTCAAAAATTCCAAGATAATTCTGCTATGCACCTGGATTTTGAAAAGAGATTACAGTTTTTTTAAATTAAATGATAGTTTTGGTGATATAGAATTCTATTATTTTTCTGTTGACTGATTATGATACAATGGTATTAAGTGAGTAATAGGTATAGTCACAATAGTAAAAGATGTTTATCAATTTTCACAATCAATAGCCAGACCAAAAAAAAAAGTGAAGTCGCTCAGTTGTGTCCAACTCTTTGCAACCCCATGGACTATAGCCTACCAGGCTCCTCTGTCCATAGGATTTTCCAGGCAAGAACATTGGAGTGGGTTGCTATTTCCTTCTCCAGGAGATCTTCCTGACCCAGGGATTGAACCTGGTTCTCCCACATTGTAGGCAGACGCTTTACCATCTGAGCCACCAGGGAAGTCCAAAAAAAAAGATAATTACAATTGCAAGCCATAATGGGAACATGATTAACCTAACAATATAAAATAATTACATACAATTTACGGGGTCAGGCAGAGTGATGTGGTAAGTGGAAGTGCATGGATGCAGATACTTTCATCTACCCAGCCAGTGTATGTCTTTTGGTTGGTGCATTTAATCCATTTACACTTAAGGTAATTATGATTTGTGTGATCCTATTGTGAAGAAAGCTGAGCGCCAAAGAATTGATGCTTTTGAACTGTGGTGTTGGAGAAGACTCTTGAAAGTCCCTTGGACTGCAAGGAGATCCAACCAGTCCACCCTAAAGGAGATCAGTCCTGGGTGTTCTTTGGAAGGACTGATGCTAAAGCTGAAACTCCAGTACTTTGGCCACCTCATGCAAAGAGTTGACTCATTGGAAAAGACTCTGATGCAGGGAGGGATTGGGAGCAGGAAGAGAAGGGGATGACAGAGGGTGAGATGGCTGGATGGCATCACCAACCCGATGGACATGAGTTTGAGTGAACTCCGGGAGTTGGTGATGGACAGGGAGGCCTGGCATGCTGCAGTTCATGGGGTTGCAAAGAGTCAGACACGACTGAGCGACTGAACTGAACTGAACTGATTATCATTTTCTTAATTGTTTTGGGTTTATTTTCTGTAGATCTTTTCCTTCTCTTGTGTTTCCTGCCTAGAGAAGTTCCTTTAGCATTTGTTGTAAAACTGATTTCAGTTCAGTTCAATTTGGTGGTGCTGAATTCTCTTAACTTTTGCTTGTCTAGAAAGCTTTTGATTTCTCCATCAAATTTTATTGAGAGTTCTTCTTGGTAGAGTATTCTTGGTGGTAGGTTCTTCCCTTTCATCACTTTAAATATATCATGCCATTCCCTTATAGAGTTTCTGATGAGAAATCAGCTGATAACTTGATGGGAGTTCCTGTGTATGTTATTTCTCATTTTACTCTTGGTGCCTTTAATATTTTATCTTTGTCTTTAATTTTTGTCAGTTTGATTACTATGTGTTTTGGTGTGTTTCTCCTTGGGTACTCTGTGTGCCTCCTGGACTTCGTTGACTATTTTCTTTCCCATGCTTTAGGGAAGTTTTCAGCTATTAACTCTTCAAATATTTTCTCAGGTCCTTTGTTTTGTTTCTCTCTTCTTGTTCTGGGACCCCTATAATGTGAATGTTGGTGCATTTAATGTTGTCCCAGAGGGCTATTAGGCTGTCTTCATTTTTAAAATTCTTTTTTCTATATTCTATTCTGTGGCAGTGATTTCCACCTTTCTGTCCTCCAGATCATTTATGTGTTCTTCTGCCTCAGTTATTCTGCTATTGATTCTTTCTAGTGTATTGTTCATCTCTGTTTGTTTGTTCTTTAGTTCTTGTAGGTCTTTGGTAAACATTTCTTGCAACTTCTCCATTGTTTGCCCAAGATCTTGGATCATGTTCACTATCATTCTGAATTATTTTTCTGGAAGGTTGCTATGTCCATGTCATTTAGTTGTTTTTCTGGGGCTTTATCTTTTTCCTTCATCTGGGACGTAATTTTCTGCTCTTTCATCCTGATTTACTTTCTGTAATGTGATTTTTGTTCTATTTGTAAGATTGTGGTTCTTCTTGCTTCTTCTGCCTGTCCTCTGATGGATGAGGCTAAGAGGCTTATATAAGCTTCCTGACAGGAGGGACTAATGGTGGGAAAACTGGGTCTTGCTCTGGTTGGCAGGGCCTTGCTCAGTAAAGCTTTAATCCAATTACCTGGCAATGGGTGGGGTTACACTCCCTGTTTGTTCATTGTTTGGCCTGAGGCGACACATCCCTGTGGTGTAGGGTTAATGGTGACCTCCAAGAGGACTTATGTCAAGGGGGACCTTCCCAGACTGCTGCTGCCAACGCCCCATCCCTGTGGTGAGCCCTGCTGATCCACATCTTCACAGGAGACCCTCCAACACTAGCAGGTAATTTTGGTTCAGTTTCCTGTAGGGTCACTGCTCCTTTCCTCTGGGTCTTGGTGCATGCAAAATTTTGTTTTTGCTGTGCAAGGTTGCTGCTGCTGCTAAGTCGCTTCAGTAGTGTCCGACTCTGTGTGACCCCATAGACGGCAGCCCACTAGGCTCCTCTGTCCCTGGGATTCTCCAGGCAAGAATACTGGAGTGGGTTGCCATTTCCTTTTCCAAGGTGTGAAAGTGAAAAGTGAAAGTGAAGTCGCTCAGTCATGCCTGACTCTTAGCGACCCCATGGACTGCAGCCTACCAGGCTCCTCCATACATGGGATTTTCCAGGCAAGAATACTGGAGTGGCTGGAGTCTCTATTTCTCCCAGTCCTAAATAGCTGTGAAAAGAAGAGAAGTGAATAGCAAAGGAGAAAAAGAAAGATATAAACATCTGAATGCAGAGTTCCAAAGAATAGCAAGAAGAGATAAGAAAGCCTTCTTCAGCGATCAATGCAAAGAAATAGAGGAAAACAACAGAATGGGAAAGACTAGAGATTTCTTCAAAAAAATCAGAGATACCAAAGGAACATTTCATGCAAAGATGGGATCGATAAAGGACAGAAATGGTATGGACCTAACAGAAGCAGAAGATATTAAGAAGAGATGGCAAGAATACACAGAAGAACTGTACAAAAAAGATCTTCACGACCCAGATAATCACGATGGTGTGATCACTGACCTAGAGCCAGACATCCTGGAATGTGAAGTCAAGTGGGCCTTAGAAAGCATCACTACGAACAAAGCTAGTGGAGGTGATGGAATTCCAGTTGAGCTATTCCAAATCCTGAAAGATAATGCTGTGAAAGGGTGCACTCAATATGCCAGCAAATTTGGAAAACTCAGCAGTGGCCACAGGACTGGAAAAGGTCAGTTTTCATTCCAATTCCAAAGAAAGGCAATGCCAAAGAATGCTCAAACTACTGCACAATCGCACTCATCTCACACGCTAGTAAAGTAATGCTCAAAATTCTCCAAGCCAGGCTTCAGCAATATGTGAACCGTGAACTTCCTGATGTTCAAGCTGGTTTTAGAAAAGGCAGAGGAACCAGAGATCAAATTGCCAACATCTGCTGGATCATGGAAAAAGCAAGAGAGTTCCAGAAAAACATCTATTTCTGCTTTCTTGACTATGCCAAAGCCTTTGACTGTGTGGATCACAATAAACTGTGGAAAATTCTGAAAGAGATAGGAATACCAGAACACCTGATCTGCCTCTTGAGAAATTTGTATGCAGGTCAGGAAGCCACAGTTAGAACTGGACATGGAACAACAGACTGGTTCCAAATAGGAAAAGGAATTCGTCAAGGCTGTATATTGTCACCCTGTTTATTTAACTTATATGCAGAGTACATCATGAGAAACGCTGGACTGGAAGAAGCACAAGCCAGAATCAAGATTGCCGGGAGAAATATCAATAAATCAGATATGCAGATGACACCACTCTTATGGCGAAAAGTGAAGAGGAACTCAAAAGCCTCTTGATGAAACTGAAAGTGGAGAGTGAAAAAGTTGGCTTAAAGCTCAACATTCAGAAAAAGAAGATCATGGCATCGGGTCCCATCACTTCATGGGAAATAGATGGGGAAACTGGAACCAGTGTCAGACTTTATTTTTCTGGGCTCCAAAATCACTACAGATGGTGACTGCAGCCATGAAATTAAAAGATGCTTACTCCTTGGAAGGAAAGTTATGACCAACCTAGATAGCATATTCAAAAGCAGAGACATTACTTTGCCAACAAAGGTTTGTCTAGTCAAGGCTGTGGTTTTTCCTGTGGTCATGTATGGATGTGAGAGTTGGACTGTGAAGAAGGCTGAGCGCCAAAGAATTGATGCTTTTGAACTGTGGTGTTGGAGAAGACTCTTGAGAGTCCCTTGGACTGCAAGGAGATCCAACCAGTCCATTCTGAAGGAGATCAGCCCTGGGATTTCTTTGGAAGGAATGATGCTAAAGCTGAAACTCCAGTACTTTGGCCACCTCATGTGAAGAATTGACTCATGGGAAAAGACTCTGATGCTGGGAGGGATTGGAGGCAAGAGGAGAAGGGGACAACAGAGGATGAGATGGTTGGATGGCATCACTGACTTGATGGACGTGAGTCTCGGTGAACTCCGGGAGTTGGTGATGGACAGGGAGGCCTGGTGTGCTGCAGTTCATGGGGTCGCAAAGAGTCAGACACGATTGAGCGACTGATCTGATCTGATCTATGGAAGTCCTACTATCAAATCTTACTGCCTTCAAGGTCAGATTCCCTGGTGATCTCAAGTCCCTTTGTCAGGTCCCCAGGATGGGAAGGTTGATGTGGGGTTCATAACCTTTATAACAGTGAGACAACTTCTGTGGTATTATCGTTCTCCAGTTTGTGGGTCACAGGTAAGGGATTTGATTTTATCTTGATTGTGCCCCTCCTACTGTCTCACTGAGGCTTCTTTGTCTTTGGACCCAAGACATCTTTTTTTGGTGAATTCGTGTTCTCCTTTTGTTGGTTGTTCAGCAGTTGCAATTTTGGTGGTCTGGCAGGAGAAGATGAGCGTACGTACTTCTAATCCACCATCTTCAACTAAAAGCGGGCAAGTCCTCTTTTAATTCTTTTGTTGTACTGAATGAGAATACTGAAAACCCAAGAATCTGAGGCTGGTTGGATAAACTGCCTTTATTCCCTGTTAGTTTTAATGCCTGGTGTTGCTGTCTTATCCTTCCCTGCTTCCCTGGGGGTTACTAGCAACCAGAATGCACTCTCAGGTATAAAAAGAGCTCACTCCACAGTGAAGGAGAGGGCAGAGGCTTGTTCAAGGTCTTCCCTGAGGCCAGTGTTGTCCCTTGACTGATTATACCTGGGGGAAGTGGTAAGAAGGATTTGAATTCTTTTATTATGGCCTCAGGGCATACGTTAAGGTTTGAAGATGGTATCCAAACACAACCTTATTTTATTTTTCTTTTAAACATTGATAGACAAGTTTTGCACTATTTCATTGTAGAAACAAGACCAGTGTGACTTCTAAACAAAAGGGACACTGTACAAAGTAGGTTTGTAAATGCTTCATGCTGTCTCCCTCACCGTACATAACTGTTACGTGTGCAATCGGTTTCTTGGAAGGGGCACAGTGGCCTTGGTGAATCTTAGTGAAGAACAATTGACAATGACAATCATTGATCCAAATTTACTTCCCTGGAGAAGGAGAAGAGCTTTGTAAGGAAGTGTCAGGGGGATGTTATGTTCTGTGTTGGGGGTTTTCCAGAGGGTCTTTCAAAATACAACTTGTTCCCCTTGAGGAAATATGTCTCCTTTTGGCATGTGTTCTATTTTCTATAATTTATCAAGCATTATTGTTAGTGAATCTGATGACACTTTGGACATTTATTCTAAAGTCAGTTCAGTTCAGTCACTCAGTCATGTCCGACTCTTTGTGACCCCATAGACTGCAGAACGCCAGGCTTCCCTGTCTATCACCAACCCCCAGAGCTGGCTCAAACTCATGTCCATCAAGCCAGTGATACCATCCAACCATCTCATCCTCTGTCATCCCCTTCTTCTTCCATCAATCTTTCCCAGCATCAGGGTCTTTTCCAATGAGTCAGTTCTTCGCAATACGTGGACAAAGTATTGGAGCTCCAGCTTCAGCATCAGTCCTTCCAATGAGTATTCAGGACTGATTTCCTTTAGGATGGACTGGTTGGATCTCCTTGCAGTCCAAGGGACTCTCAAGAGTCTTCTCCAACACCGCAGTTCAAAAGCATCAGTTCTTTGGCACTCATCTTTCTTTATAGTTCAAGTCTCACATCCATACATGACCACTGGAAAAACTATAGCTTTGACTAGACAGACCTTTGTCAGCAAAGTAATGTCTCTGATTTTTAATATGCTGTCTAGTTTGGTCATAGCTTTTCTTCTAAAATAATAGGATGCAAACTATTTGATCCTGGAAAGAAAGGTAGGTAGGGTAATAGGAGCTTTCTGGTTCTCTTCTATTATGCAGTTCTATTCACCACTTCCAATGGGGGCTATTAGGAGCATCTCTGGCTTTTACCTACTAGATGCCACCCCTGCCACTGGTTGAGATTCAAATTGTCTCTAGACATTGCCAAATATCCATTGATGGGCAATGGAACCACGGATCCACTCGGGGTTTATTAATCTTTCGTAAACTTACTCAAGTCCCACTTTTTCCACGAACCTTGCTCTGGCTCCTGCTATTTCTGAGGATTATGCCTTTCTTCGGTCTCCTCTGCCAGTGAGTGGTGCTGCCATGGAACTTAACGTGTCATCTTCTACTCCTGTCTTTTGATCTCCATGGGAAGACAGCCTCAAAAATGGCCCTGAGATGTAGATTTCTTTCAGGCATCACAACAAACTTATTACATTTTTAAGAACAAGCTGCTTCTGTTCTGCCAGAGAACCCTCAGTTTCCTCAATTGTCAAATCAAACTCAGTGAAATAACAAAAAACTTCAACCATGAATTATCAAAGACTTGGAGAGGCCAATCAGACTGGCTCCTAAGTACCAATTCTTAAAGCAGATGTGAGTTTCTGTTTTGTGTTTTGCTGTGATTTTACCATGGAGAAAAAGATGTCAAAACCCATCAAGTTTAAAAGCCTTTCCAGCACTTGATAAAGGGGTTTTATTTGTATTAAGTATATTTCCCAATTAAGTGTGAGGTCCCTTTGAGAAATGAAGTATTTCCTGCCATATCAGTAAACAAGGATGTCACAGTCATCAGAGATTCCAACCCTCCAGGGCACACAGGAAGGAGAATACCTGCATAATCTGGCAGTCATTAGGCAGCAGACTAAGCAGACACCATTAAGCAGAGACTTTGTTGACAAAGGTCCATATACTCAAAGCTATGGTTTTTCCAGTAGTCATGTATGGATGTGAGAGTGGGACCATAAAGAAGGCTAAGTGCCAAAGAATTGATGCTTTTGAACTGTGGTGCTGGAGAAGACTCTTGAGAGTTCCCTGGACAGCAAGGGGGTCAATCAAGTCAATCCTAAAGGGAATCAGTCCTGAATATTAATTGGAAAGACTGAAGCTGAAGCTCCAATAGTTTGGCCACCTGATGCAAAGAGCCAACTCTTTGGAAAAGACCCTGTTGCTGGGGAAGACTGAGAGCGGGAAGGGAAGTGATGTATCATTGACACTATAGACATGAGTTTGAGCAAACTCCAGGAGATAGTGAAGGACAGGGAAGCCTGGCATGCTGCAGTCAAAAAGCCAAACATGACTTAGCAACTGAACAATAGCAAGGCAGCAGCCACTCCTTGTGATGAGCCCTGAGGAATTTAGGATGTATAAAAACACAGGATACTGACCCCAGGATATCTGAGGTGCATATGAACAGAATGGTTTCAATGAGTCCAGACTCTTTCATTTTCCCATATATAGAAAACACTGAATTCCTTAACTTGGGATATCTGGTTTTCTTTAATTCACAAAAACAGTTTTGATGTTCAGACTACCTGCTCTTTGTTGCAAACTTCTATATAACCTGTCTCCTCCACCCCTTCCCCCCTGTCCCTAACTCCTGGGAGGACTACTTGAGGGCTACTTGAGATGCTGCTTCCTGGGCTTAAGTCCTGAAAATTTCCACCAAATAAAATAACTCTCAATTTTTAGGTCATGGCAATTTTCTTTAGTCAACACCTTATTGTTCACTGCTTGCTACTTTGGTGATTTCCACAATGCCAGCTATCTCAGTACTAGATTCACAGAGGGTTCAATTCACATTTGCTGTTTGACTGTGTTTTCATTCTAAAGCCAGAGGTGATTTTGCTCTAATGTTGGGTCCCAGCATTTGAAATTTCCCTACATCAGTTAGAAGTGTTTCATTTGCAAATCACAGAAAACTTAATCACCAAAGTTTGAACAAATAGTGTTTTGTTTTGTTTTTTACCTCATATAAGAAGAATGCAATGTCAGGCCTTGGGTCTTAGAGATTTTCTGGGCCTTCCCCTTCAGGGTGTCTTTTCACAAGATGGCTGCTCAACTCCAGGCAACACATATGCATTCCATTCTGGAATTGGTATCAGGATTGGTTCAGCCTCTTTCATCAAGAAAACCAAAGCTTCCCCAGAACCCTCCCACCAAACTTCTGATTACATCTCATGGCCAGTGGAGGACAGGGAAGCCTGGCATGCTGCAGTCCATGGGGTCACATAGAGTTGGACATGACTTAGCAACTGAACAACAAGGCCAGAACTGTATCACAGGACCACTCGAAGATGAAGGTAGACCAGACATTAGATATTTAGCTATCTTACCCTCCATAGTGGCCAGAGCAAAGGAAAGGAGGTGGAAGGTGGGTGCCATGCTGCCTCAGCAGCAGGGCCTGCCACCCTCTCCATTTAGCAAAGCCTCCAGCACCCACAGTCCTGAAAAGCAGGTAGCCTGGGGGTCCACCCAGGGCCCTTGACCTTCTGCCTCAGTTCCCCAAGCTCACCCACTGCCCCAGTGTGGCTTGAGGTGGCTCTCAGAGCAGGAACACTGTCTCGGTGAGTGGTCCTGGAGTGGGGTTAATCTGTCTGTGGTTTAGGCTTCCCTTTCCTCTTGGCAGAGTTTACAGTTGGAATTGAAGGCTCCCCAACAAGGAAGCAATAAGTTAGACAAAGCTGCCTGTTTTTTAAGTCCAATCAGTTTAACTAGGATTAGAAGTACAAATTTGAGCATTAACGCAATACTTTCTCTGATCCTTTATGCTGGCTAGAGCGTTGGAGAAGGAAATGCCAACCCCATCCAGTGTTCTTGCCTGGAAGACCTCATGGACAGAGGAGCCTGATAGGCTACAGTCCATGGGATCACGGAGAGTCAGGGTTGTGGAGAGCTGGGCAGAGCTGAGCGACTGAGCACACATGCATGCATGCTCACTGGCTAGAGCAAAGGAAGGAAACGGATAAAAAGGACATATTTCTTTATTTTTATTTCTCGAATGACTCCCTCCAGTTTTCATTCCAATCCCAAAGAAAGGCAATGCCAAAGAATGCTCAAACTACTGCACAATTGCACTCATCTCACACGCTAGTAAAGTAATGCTCAAAATTCTCCAAGCCAGGGTTCAGCAATACGTGAACTGTGAACTTCCAGATGTTCAAGCTGGTTTTAGAAAAGGAAGAGGAACCAGAGATCAAATTGCCAACATCTGTTGGATCATGGAAAAAGCAAGAGAGTTCCAGAAAAGCATCTATTTCTGCTTTATTGACTGTGCCAAAGCCTTTGACTGTGTGGATCACAATAAACTGTGGAAAATTCTGAAAGAGATGGGAATACCAGAACACCTGACTTGCCTCTTGAGAAACCTATATGCAGGTCAGGAGGCAACAGTTAGAACTGGACATGGAACAACAGACTGGTTCCAAATAGGAAAAGAAGTACATCAAGGCTGTACATCGTCACCCTGCTTATTTAACTTCTATGCAGAGTATGTCATGAGAAATGCTGGGCTGGAAGAAACACAAGCTGGAATCCAGATTGCCAGGAGAAATATCAATAACCTCAGATATGCAGATGATACCACCCTTATGGCAGAAAGTGAAGAGGAACTAAAAAGCCTCTTGATGAAAGTGAAAGTAGAGAGTGAAAAAGTTGGCTTAAAGCTCAACATTCAGAAAACGAAGATCATGGCATCCAGTCCCATTACTTCATGGGAAATAGATGGGGAAACAGTGGAAACAGTGGCAGACTTTATTTTTCTGGGCTCCAAAATCACTGCAGATGGTGACTGCAGCCATGAAATTAAAAGATGCTTACTCCTTGGAAGGAAAGTTATGACCAACCTAGATAGCATATTCAAAAGCAGAGACATTACTTTGCCAACAAAGGTCCGTCTAGTCAAGGCTATGGTTTTTCCAGTGGTCATGTATGGATGTGAGAGTTGGACTGTGAAGAAGGCTGAGCACTGAAGAATTGATGCTTTTGAACTGTGGTGTTGGAGAAGACTGTTGAGAGTCCCTTGGACTGCAAGGAGATCCAACCAGTCCATTCTAAAGGAGATGAGCCCTGGGTGTTCTTTGGAAGGAATGATGCTAAAACTGAAACTCCAATACTTTGGCCACCTCATGCAAAGAGTTGACTCATTGGAAAAGACTCTGATGCTGGGAGGGATTGGGGGCAAGAGGAGAAGGGGACGACAGAGGATGAGATGGCTGGATGGCATCACCGACTCGATGGATATGAGTTTGAGTGAACTCTGGGAGTTGGTGATGGATAGGGAGGCCTGGCGTGCTGTGATTCATGGGGTCACAAAGAGTTGGACAACGACTGAGCAACTGAACTGAACTGAACTGAATGACTCCCTCAACAACTTGCTCAAATAATCCTATACACCACGTTCTTTTTACTTTTTAAAAACTTAAAAAAATTGAGACATAGTTGCTCTACAAGCTATACAACACTTTCTGATGAATTTCTCTGCTTGTGTCCCTCCATTCCTCAAAAATTCTCTGTCCAGAGCCTATATATAAGACTTCTGCTTCTCGAAGAAGATTAGGTAACTTGGTAGTCTTCCTTCTGAAAACAACTAAAAAAATCTGAAGAAAATACTGACAAAAATATTTCCCTGCAGAACACCAAAAAGGAGGAATTAACAAGCCAAAATCCAGAAGATGTAAATCTAGAAAGGTGAGTTTGGCATTTAGGGCTACTTTTACCTGGGAGGGGAGCACTTGCTGCTCCAGAGGAAATTGAGAAATGCACTATATTTTGACAGAATGGCTAGGGGTCCAAAAGTTGGACTGTATTGTTTACGCTTTCTTGTCCAGAGTAGGTGCCCAGGAAAGTTACTTGGCACTTAGTGTTGAAGCCCCAGAGGGCTGCACTGTAGCACTAAGGTAAACCAGAAGTGACTGCTCTCACACGGAGTTCAGCTAAGCTGAGTCACACAGGTGGCCCAAAGTGTCTGAAGCCTTGAATTGGGATTAACCTGACCTTGAATTGCTGAAGTTCTTAGCTTCCTGGCAGAGCAAGTAAAAATTCTATCTGGAAGAAGCTAGCATCCTAGGTCTCAAATGGTTTCTACTGATAATTTTTCAAACATAATTTCCAATACACAATAAAAACTAACCAAGCAAATGAGCAATGCCATCAAGCCCACTTTCAGCAGTACATGTGGTGGCCCCATAGCTCCCTTTATAAGATTTCTGCAACAACTGTCAGTCACTGTTCTGACTATGCTGTGTCTCCTATCCCTGTTAAATTATTAATCTAGTTCCTTCTCTCCAGAGACCTTCTTCTTCATATGTATTCACATCCTCTTCTGACCAGTCTTCGGGCAATTTCTGCCTCTGCCACAAGCTACTCTACCACCCATGACCCCTGTGTCTACCAAACTTTCTAGAGTCTTAATGGACTGACTCAAGATTGGATTTATTACACATTGTTTGGTATTGTGGTTTATTTTTCCTAGAATACAGGTTTCTGGAAGACAAGGATCATGTCCTTAATAATTTTTGTATCTCCCATTGTTTATTGCAATTCTCTATGCTCAGGAGACACTAAATAAATAATATTTGCAGAAATAGGTAACCAAAGAAAGACATTTACTATCCGAGTCATTTTCTCAGCTGTAAAATGGTTAAAAGAGTAACTGTGTAGCCTAATTCATTAAATTGTTAAGAGCATCAAATGGGCTAACAGATGTGAAAGTACTTGGATTATAAATTTTCTATAAAGCATTGATTAAGCATTTACTGGGTATTTATATCATGAGCATTAAACACTCAATGATGAGAAATTAATAAGAATCGAAAGTCATTCTCTGAGCCCTCAGGTAGCTGGCATCAGGATTTAAGTCATCCATTCACTCATACATGCAATGTTTACTGAGATGTACTATGTGCCTGGCATTGGGTCAGGCACTGAGTGTGCAAAAGCAACCAGTCTCTGCCCATGCCCAGCTTAGTCTCTGAAGGATGAGAAATGAAATAGTGCCTGCTACATCAGTAAACAAAGGATGTCACAGTCACTAGCAATTGTGGCCACAGTCTATGGTGAGCTTGTGAGCCCTGAGGGAACTCAGGAAGGAAAAGAATACCTGCCATCTAGCAGCCATCAGACTGCAGCCACTCCCTGTGGTGAACCCTAAGGAAACTCAGGATATGAAAACAAAATACTGGCCCCAGATAGTGGAGGTGCATATAAAAGGAATGATTTCAGTGAGCCCAGGCTCTTACTTCTTCCCATATATAGAAAAATGCTAAATTCCTTGACCTGAGATGTCTGGTTTTAATTAAAAATAATCTTTGATGTTCAGAAGACCTGCCCTTTGTTGAAAAACTCCTATACATCCTGGCTTCCCCCTTCGACTCCTTGCAGCAGTTCTCAGGGTTACTTGAGATGCTGCCTCCTGGGTTTGAGGTTCTAAAAATTCCCACTGAATAGAACATAACTCTCAGCTTTCAGGTTGTGAATAATTAGTTGACAGGGACCATAAAAAGGTGGCAAGTGATGTAGCAGAGATGTTTCTAAAGTGCTGAAAGAGCACAGAGGGGAGACACCTGACCTGGAAACAGAGGTATTAGGAGGGCATCTTAGGAGAGGCGATCACTGAAACAGTCCTGAAGGACAGACAGGAGATAGACAATAGCAGAAGAAGGAAGAACAAGGTATAAAACACAGTTTCAAAGAATAAGTCTCCTTAAGGAAAGTTTTGGCAGTTTTATGTATCTGAGTAGGTCTGTTGACTTAAGGGACTGGACAGTTTCATGAGCACCAGATTAGTAAGGGCCTGAAGGGGCCTTAAGATCCTAAGACTTATGAGCTGTCTTCTCTCCAAGGGACTCTGCAGGTCATCTAGTCCATCAGTTCACAGACTTGAGCATCAATCAAATCTCTTGGAGGACCTGTTGAAAGACAGTTTGCTTGATTCACCACTGAGTTTCTGATTAGGTCAAGGGGGCCAGTTTGATTTAGTCCGATCTCTCTCTCTCTTTCTTCCAGATGAACACGTTAGACCTAGACGGGGAAATGCAGGAGCCAAGTCCACACAGCTAAGCAAGGCCAACTAGCCAAGCAACCAAAGTACCTCCGCCCCGCCCTGCCCTGCCCACCGCACCCCCCTCGCCGCCCCAAGAATGCTTTCTTCTCAGAGTTCCTCTTTCAGCCATTTAGGAAGGAAAGAAATTGGTGGTCCCAATTTATACTAAAATTCAGTTTTAAAGAAGGTCCCTAAGGAAGGCAACGTTTGAACCTAAGAAAATGCATCTAAACGGGCAGGTTTTCAGCCACCATCGCGGCGGGTGACTCCCGACAAATCGCCGGGAAAACCGGCCTTGCAGACGGTGACCACCGGGCTGGGAGGACCGGGCCCTAGGGCCCGGCTCCCGCCTCCGTCGCTCCCCGCGCAGACCTGTGCGCCGGGGATTGGCACGGCCCAGTGCCGGCCGCAGGCTCCGCGGGGCCTGAGTCCTTTAGCCGTAAGAGCTACTTTGCAGACGGGGCAGGGCGTGGCGGGGACGGGCGAGGTCCCTCCTTCCCGACCGCTGCCCGCCCCGAGCTTACACCCTCCCCGGGTCCCCACCTCTCGGCCTCTGGGTGCCCAGCGAGGGCAGCATCCTTCCCCAGGGCGGTTTCTCAAGCTCACGGAGTTCTCGGACTGTTACAGTTTGGAGGGCGTCTCCCAAGTCTGTCCTGATCCCTGCAGTCCACCACAGGCTTAATAACAGCCACTAATATTACTGATTATATTGTGAACAAACGACTGGACGGTACCATCCCCTTTTTTTTTAGTCGGAAGCATTTATCACGTGTCTGCCATTTACACTGCCCTTTGCTGGGCCCCTGGCAGCACCACTCTTGTCTTCCAGGAACTTAATGTCGGGAAACAGTTCCTGGGCAGAGTTCAGCCTCCATTCTATTTCACGGTCTCCGGAGGTGCCACCAGGAACCACGCAAACCAGACACATGTTGGCATCTGCAGTGTAAGTGTTGAAAGGAAGGGTCACAGGAGTGGGCAACAGAGGTTTCAGAAAGCAGGTGGGGCTTGAAATGGACTTCGAAGGAATAAGTAGCCATTGGCAGGGTGGACAGGAGGGGTGCCTTTCCAGATGGGGAGTGGGTGAGCTGAGGAATGATGAGGTAGGACCAGGGTGGGGGTAGAGGGAGCCTCAGGTCGGTGGAAGGTGTGTGCTGGCCTGTGAAACCTCCTCTTTTCTAGCAGATACAGTCCTTCCTTTGTATTTCAAGTGACCCTGGTAAGGCCACTGGATGTGACACCTGACACCTAGGACAAAGACTGATTAGTGCAGTTTTGTGGGCTCTGGCTTTTCTGCCTCCATCAGAGCCACTGGGGGAAATGGTACCTGCCCTGGGGTGGATGCAGGAGATCCAAACTGGAAAGCAGGAAGCTGTCTGGGGTTTTACAGGCAGCCTCACAATAGGAACGTGACATTTATCTTCCAGGGTGATCATTTTTTACTAAGGCCTGTTTAGACACTGCTAACTTTACCAACAAAGGTCCGTCTAGTCAAGGCTATGGTTTTTCCAGTGGTCATGTATGGATGTGAGAGTTGGACTGTGAAGAAGGCTGAGCACTGAAGAATTGATGCTTTTGAATTGTAGTGTTGGAGAAGACTCTTGAGAGTCCTTTGGACTGCAAGGAGATCCAACCCGTCCATTCTAAAGGAGATCAGCCCTGGGTGTTCTTTGGAAGGAATGATGCTAAAGCTGAAACTCCAGTACTTTGGCCACCTCATGCAAAGAGTTGACTCATTGGAAAAGACTCTGATGCTGGGAGGAATTGGGGGCAGGAGGAGAAGGGGACGACAGAGGTTGAGATGGCTGGATGGCATCACGAACTTGATGGACGTGAGTCTGAGTGAACTCCGGGAGTTGGTGATGAACAGGGAGGCCTGGCATGCTGCAATTCATGGGGTCGCAAAAAGTCGGACATGGACTGAACTGAACTGAACTGAATGGCTTATTCATATGCCAGTTAGGCAGGACTGAAGGTAATCTCAGTTTCAATGGGTTCTTTAATTAGTTAATAATCAGAGCAGGGCTGGAAGAGAGAGTTTTCCCAGGGAAAGACTGATGTTTCCTAGAGGCTCTGAAAAATATTAATATTTTATTTATCTTAATGGACTCTCTCCCTGACTTCAAAGGAAAGGAAGTGTCAAGTCCTCTTTAGATTTCAGCTGGTAAAGAATCCGCCTGCAATGTGGAAGACCTGGGTTCGATTCCTGGGTTGGGAAGATCCCCTGGAGAAAGGAAAGGCTACCCATGCCAGTATTCTGGTCTGGAGAATTCCATGGACTGTTTAGTGTAGGGGGTTGCAAAGCGTCAGACATGACTGAGTGACTTTCACTTTCACTTTTTTTCAAGTGTTAATGAGAACCTCGTGCTAACGGAGGGGGCTGGGAGTAGGCATCTTCTCACTTCTAGTGTAAAATTGATGATTTTCTTCTGGTTGGTGTAGGAGGCTATGGGCAGAAGATGGAGAAAACACACTAGGGAGACTGCTGAATGCTCAAGCTCTCTCCTCCTAAACCTCCCCAAGAGAAGCTCTTTGAATTTATCTCTTTTTAGTCTCCACCTTGGAGTGTCTTTGGGGTTGCCAAAGTCTTCCTTTAAAGTACAAATACCTGGAAGACTCCTTAATGGAGAGAGGGGAAGGATAACAGGAGAGTGGGAAAGGGAGGTAAGAAGGATGGAGATAAGAAGGATTCTGAGGTGTGGGGTATCTTGGGGAGGGAGATATGGGAGGGTGTCTGCAGGGAGATACTGGGGTGTGGCAGTAGAAAAGTACTGAGTGTTGGGCAAAGGCATTGACAAGGAGCTGGGAGGGCACTAGACACAAACTTTGCCTAATGTACAGTCTGATTATAAAACAAAAAAGCATTATGTGCCAACTGTGAGGAGGGGAGCTTCCCACTGGTAAAGAATCTGTTTGCCAATGCAGGAGACACAAGAGATGCAGGTTCCATCCTAAGTTTGAAAGATTCCCTGGAATAGGAAATGGCATCCCACTCCAGTATTCTTGCCTGGAAAATTCGATGGACAGAGGAGCCTAGCAGGCTACAGTCCATGAGGTCACAAAGAGTTGGACATGGCTAAGCAACTGAGCACACATGAGGAGGTAGCTTTTTCAGACCTCATGAGGGTTTCCCAGCTTTCTGTTGCTGTTGAACAAGCTACAACAAAACTCAGTGGCTTAAATCAATAACCACTTCTACCTGATGATTTTGTGGGTCAGAAATGGGGTTGGGGCTCTGCTGGGTGATTCTTCTGTTCCGTGCAGAGTCCATGAAGGTCACTTGGTGGTACTTGCTACATTTTTAAGAGGAAGAAATAAAAAAGGAAAAGTCAGCCAATAAACATTTATTGAGGATCTCCTTAGCACAGAGGCTGAGAGCACAGACTGAAATGAAAATGGCCCCATCTCTTCCCAATCACATCGTCTTGCTAAAGTGTCATTTGTCATATCTGTAGGTGGGGTTGTTATGAGATTCAAATGAGATCACAGATGAGTGCTCAATAAAATCTAAGTCATTTAAATTATCCCAAGTGTCTCCCATCTTTAAAGTAATTGCTCTCTCCTCTCTCATCCAGCTTTAATTGCTGCACTCTGTCTCTCTTTTAAGAAACTACAGATTTGCAAACATTTTCCAACTCACTGTCTCTACTTGCATCCCCCATTCCCCATAAATCCAGGGCTCGCCAGATTTTGCTCCCACCATGCCAAGCTCTTCCTCCCAAGGTCACCAGGGACCTCCTTGTTGCAGAATCTCATGGACAATCTCTTCTGGAAACAGAAGCCACGATCAATACTCTCTTCTTTAAATCTGTTCTGCTTTGGCTTCTATGGCGCCGACACTCCTGGGTCTTCTCTCACCTCCCTGGTTACTCCTCAGCCTCTCTAGTGCTGTTTTCCTTCTGTTGTAGCTTAAAGGCTGATTTTCTCTGGGGTCCCCTGTTCATCTTCTCATTCCCCATGCTCCCTTGAGGTCATTTTATTGACTTGTGGTTTGAATTATCACCTGCAGTCCAAATTGCTTTCCCAAGGCTCAGAGCACTGTGGCCACTGCCTCTGGAAAGCCTCTACATATTTGGATTTTGCTGCCCCAACTCTAGCAACTTGATTCTTTTCTGTGTTTCACTTTTCAGTGAATGTCGCCACGACCTTAGTTGTCCAGGACAGTCATCCTTGACTATCCCTATTGTTTTATTTCCCATGTGAAATTGGTCACTAAATCCTAATTCTATATCCCAAATTGCTTTATTTTTAAGAAAAATGTTTATTTTTAAGTTATAATTTACTCAAATTTATTTACCTTCTGTCTTTTTTGATTCTTTTACCTCCCTGTGTTCCTCAAATAGAAGCAGCCTCGGGGACTCCATGACTCCCTTTTTCCTCTCCTTTCTACTATCTGTCTGAGTCACTTTCACTTTTTCAGCTTTTCTTCCTTTTCCATCATGGTTTGTTATAGGATTTTCAATATAGTTCCCTGTGCTATACAGTAGGATCTTGTTGTTTATCCATTCTTTATATAACAGTTTGCAAGTGCTAATCCCAGCTCCCCAGTCCATCCCTCCTCATTCCTCTATTTTGGCAACCACAAGTCTGTTCTCTTTATCTCTACTTCATAAATAACTTCATTTGTGTCATACTTTAGATTCCACATGTAAGTAGATATCACATATGCTATGTTTGGTATTTCTCTTTCTCTTTCTTACTTCACTTAGTGTGATAGTCTCTAGGTCCATTCATGTTGCTAAAAAAGATAACTTTATTTCATTCTTTTTTATGCTGAGTAGTATTCCATTATATATATGCCACATTTTCTTTATTCATCTGTTGATGGACATTTAGTTTGCTTCTATGTCTTTGTTATTGTAAATAGTCTGCTGTGAACATCAAGGTGTATGTTATCTTTTTGAATTATGGTTTTGTCTGGATATATGACCAGAAGTGGGATTGCTGGATCATATAGCAACTCCAGTTTTAGTTTTTTTGAGGGACCTTCATACTGTTTTCCATAGAGGCTGCACCAACTTACATCACCACCAACAGTGTAGAAGGGTTCCCTTCTACACACTCTCAGCATTTGTTATTTGTAGCCTTTTTAAAAAAATATTTCTGTCCTTTTTATGTATTAAGTATGCTAACGACATGCAAGGCCACCAGTAACTTTGTGTTTCTTTCATTCGGGTTTTCTTGAAACTGTATCATCTGTGGAGAAAGAGGATTTCTATGTCACAAAATTTTCCAGCCACTTAAACTTGGAGCTCATCACCCAGCCAAAGAAGTAGAAGCACTTGTAGTACTACCCAGTCACAAGCTCCCAGGGCGTACTGTCAAGAGGATCCTCTTATCTGTTGGAAAGGTAGCATCAGCTTCCAGGAGGGAAGGGGAAGGGAATGTGGATGGTACGATATTGACAAATAACCCATGACCCATACGGGATTCAGAATCCAGATCTGGAGTAGATAAATATACCAAGTTTAGAAGACTATGCCAAAATGTGAAGCTCTCTGGCAGTTTATTTGACTTGTTCTTTTTTTTTTTTTTAAAGTCTATTTTGTCTGATACGAGTATTGCTACTCCAGCTTTCTTATGAGCTCCATTTATGTGGAATATCTTCTCCCATCCACTTACTTGCAATGTAAGTGACCCTAGGTCTCAGGTGGGTCTCTTGTAAACAACATATATATAGGTCTTGTTTTTGTATCCACCCAGCCAGTGTCTGGGCTTCCCAGGTGGCTCAGATGGTAAAGAATCTTTCCGCAATGTGGGAGACCTGGGTTTGATCCCTGGGTTGGAAAGATCCCCTGGAGAAGGGAATGGCTACCCACTCCAGTATTCTTGGCTGGAGAATTCCATGGATGGAGGAACCTGGCAGGCTACAGTCCATGGGGTCTCAAAGCAGAGACATCATTTATACATGACTGAGCAACTATCACTTTCACCTTTTCAGCCAGTCTATGTCTTTTGGTTGGTGCATTTAATCCATTTACATTTAACATAATTATCAATATGTATGATCCTATCACCATTTTCTTAATTGTTTTGGATTTATGATTTATTTTTTGTAGGTGTTTTCCTTCTCTTGTGTTTTCTTCCTGGAGAAATTCCTTTGTTTCGTTGTTTGGTCGCTAAGTCATGTCTAACTCTTCATGGCCCTGTGGACTGCACCAGGCCAGGCTTCCCTGTCCTTCACTGTTTCCTGGAGTTTGCTCCAACTCATGTCTACTGAATTTGTGATGCCATCTAACAGTCTTATCCTCTGTCATCCCCTTCTCCTCTTGCCCTCAATTTTTCCCAGCATCAGGGTCTTTTCTAATGAGTCGGCTCTTTCAGCAGGAGGCCAAAGTATTGGAGCTTCAGCTTCAGCATCAGTCCTTCCAATGAATATTCAGGGTTGATCTCCTTTAGGATTGACTGGTTTGATCTCCTTGCAGTCCAAGGGACTCACAAGAGTCTTCTCCAACACCACAATTAAAAAGCATCAATTCTTTGGTGCCCAGCCTTCTGTATGATCCAATTCTCACATCTGTACATGACTACTGGAAAAAACATAGCTTTGACTATATGGACCTTTGTCAGCAAAATGATGTCTCTGCTTTTTTAATACTTTGCCTAGGTTTATCATAGCTTTTCTTCCAAGGAGCAAACATCTTTTAATTTTATGGCTGCAGTTACTGTCTGCAGTGATTTTGGAGCCCAAGAAAATAAAGTCTGACACTGTTTCCATTTCTTCCTCATTTGTTTGCTATGAAGTGATGGGACCAGAGGCCATGATCTTAGTTTTTTTGAATGTTGAGTTTTAAGCCAGGTTTTTCACTCTCCTCTTTCACCTTCATCAAGAGACTCTTTAGTTCCTCTTCACTTTCTGCCATTAGCATGGTGTCATCTCCATATCTGAGGTGGTTGATATTCCTCCTGGCAATCTTGATTCTAGCTTAAGCTTCATCCAGTCCGGCATTTCGCAGGATGGACTCTGCATATAAGTTGAATAATCAGGGTGACAATGTACATTCTTGGCGTACTACTTTCCCAATTTGGAACCAGTCTATTGCTTCATGTTGGGTTCTAACTGTTGCCTCTTGACCTGCACAAGGGTTTTCAGGAGGCGGGAAAGTGGTCTCATATTCCCATCTCTTGAAGAATTTTCCAGTTTGTTGTGATCCACACAAAAGCTTTAGCATAGTTATTGAAACAGAAGTAGGTGTTTTTCTGAAATTCCCTTGCTTTTTCTATGATCCAACGGATGTTGGCAATTTGATCTCTGGTTCCTCTGCCTTTTCTAAATCCAGCTTGTACTCTGGAAATTCTTGGTTCACATACTGTTGAAGCCTAGCTTGAAGGATTTTGAGCATTACCTTGCTAGCATGTGAAATGAATGCAGTTGTTTGATAGCTTGAACATTCTTTGGCATTGCCCTTCTTTGGGGTTGGAATGAAAACTGACCCTTTCCAATCCTGTACCAGTGCTTAGTTTTCCAAATTTGCTGCCATATTGAGTACAGCATCATCTTTTAGCATTTTAAATTCCTCAACTGGAATTGCATCACTTCCACTAGCTTTGTTCTTAGTAATGCTTCCTAAGGCTCACTTGCCTTCACACTCCAGGATGTCTGGTTCTAGATGAGTGATCACACCATCATGGTTATCTGGGTCATTAATACCTTTTTTGTACAGTTCTTCTATGTATGCTTGCCACCTCTTCTTAATATCTTCTGCTTCTGTTAGGTCCATACCATTTCTGTCCTTTATTGTGCCCATCTTTTCATGACATGTTCCCTTGGTATCTCTAATTTTCTTGAAGAGCTCTCTAGTCTTTCCCATTCTATTACTTTCCTCTATTTCTTTGCACTGATCGCTGAAGAAAGCTTTCTTATCTCTCCTTGCTGTTCTTTGGAACTCTGCATTCAGATGGGTATATCTTTCCTTTTCTCCTTTGCCTTTCACTTCTCTTCTTTTCTCAGCTATTGTAAGGCTTCCTCAGACAACCATTTTGCCCTTTGGCATTTCTTTTTCTTGGGGATGGTTTTGATCACTGCTTCCTGTACAGCATTACAAACCTCCATCCATAAGTCTTCAGGCACTCTATCAGATACAATCCCTTGAATCCCTTGAGTTATTTCCACTGTATAATCGAAAGGGATCTGATTTAGGTCATACCTGAGTGGCCTAGTGATTTTCCCTACTTTCTTCAATTTAAGTCTGAATTTTGCAATAGGAAGTTCATGATCCAAGCACAGTCAGCTGAGACATAGTCCTGTTAGCATTTGTTGTAAAACTGGTTTAGTGGTGCTGAGTTGTCTTAACTCTTGCTTGTCTGTAAGGCTTTTGATTTCTGCATCAAACCTCCATCAAATCATCAAATCTCCATCAGATCGAGAGTGTAGACTTTTTAATGATAGCCATTCTGACTGGTGTGAGGTGGTACCTCACTATAGTTTTGATTTGCATTTCTTTAATAGTTAGCAGTGTTGAGTATCTTTTCTTGTGCCTGTTAACCATCTGTATGTCTTCTTTGGAGAAATATCCATGTAGGTCTTCTGCACATTTTTTGATTGGGTTGTTTGTTTTTATTTGTTGTTGAGTTATTTGAGCTTTTTGTATATTTTGGAAGTCAAACTCCTGTTGGTCACACTGTTTGCAAATATTTTCTCTCATCCCATAGGTTGTTTTTTCTCTTTGTTTATGGTTTCATTTGCTATGCAAAAGCATGTAAATTTGATTTGGTCCCATTTGTTTAGTTTTGCTTTTGTTCCTATTGCCTTGGGAGACTGACTTAAGAAAACTTTTGTACAATTTATGTCAAAGAATGTTTTGCCTATGTTCTCTTCTAGGGGTTTTATGGTATTATGTCTTATATTTAAGTCTCTAAGTCATTTTGAGCTTATTTTTGTGTATGGTGTGTGGGTGTGTTCTGATTTCATTGATTTGCATATAACTGTTCAGCTTTCTCAGCACCACTTGCCAAAGAGACTGTATTTTCTCTGATGTATATTCTTGCCCCCTTTGCCGAAGGTTAATCAGTTGTAGGTGTGTGGGTCCAGTGTTTTATCTATTCCAGTGCCATACCCTGGGATCGGACCTCCATCATCTCTTACCAGCTCACTGCACTGGCTTTCTGACTGCTCTCCCTAGTTGGAGTACTGCTTTGCCCCAGGCCATTCTCTACATGTATTTGGAGTTACTCCTCACAGCCTCCTACCTGATCAGATGAACTGAACTGCCTACAGGTCACACACTGGATACTTTACTTCCAGGCCTTAGTGTGTATTGGTTCTCCTGACCAGTGTCCTCCAACTCCTCCAACTCTTACGATTAACACATTTTCTGGAAGGCAAATGTGATTTGAAAAATATCATGACCAATGTAATTACTGCATCACAGGCTGATCGTTGGCCCCCGATTTTTCATTCCCAGCAGCTCGTGTATGTTTTCAGCACAAACTGCTGAAAATAAGGGCTGCATTTTCTCGCAGCTCTCTTGCAGCTATCTGTGGCTATGACTAAGTTCTGGTGAATGGGATCTAAATTGGATTGTGTGGCAGCTTCTAGAAACATCCCATAAAAGAAAACTGGCATATGCCTTTTGTCGTTTCTTCTGTCTGCTTCCCTGCTTCTTGGATCGCTGGTGCTATCTAGCTAGACTTGGAACACTTCCTCAGCACTGACACCGTTCACATTCTGGGCGTGGGTGATTCTCTGGGATGTGCTGCCCTACCTCTAGATGCCAGTGGCACCTCCCCCCTCCCCCACTCTGCACTGTTACAATCAAAAATGTCTCTACACTTTGCCTATTGTCCTCTGGAGTGGGGTGAATGCCCTTGATTGAGAACTGCTGATCTAAAACAGTCACCCTTAGACCAGGAATGGCGAAACCACTGGTTCCCTTGGGAATAACAGAAGGGGCCTGGACTCTTGAGCAGCTGGGGGCGACAGTCATGGACAGCCTACCTCTAGACTTCTCCACCGAGGAGAGAGAAACATCCCTCCAGTTTAAGTCATTGTTATTTTCAGTTTCCATCACTTGTACTCTTACTTAATTTTAATTAATACAATTATCTCTTTTCTTTTGAAATACAAACTAGTGAAATTAAAGCTCAGTAAAATTTATTTGGTTGTCAAAGACATACATACAGAATGAATAACTTTGTAAAAGGCCATGGCTTAAGAAAGTTCAACTCAAATGTTCAGCATTGATTGATTAGTTGGGAGTCTTAGGTGAAAGAGACAAGTTGTCTTTCCACATGAGCTTAAGCAAAGAAGGTGAGGAAGCTCAAAAAAATCAAAAGGTGAGGAAGATGCGTAGGAATCAGGGGAATTATAGGGGCCTCGGGGAGGGGGGTGGAATCAGAGAGTTGAGCCTTCTAGAACACAGTTTCTGTCTCTACCTGTTCCTCTATCTCTCTTATTCCTGGGGGGACTTTCTGACACTGTGGAACATGGCGGCTGACAGCAGTTGCATCAGCAAGAAAGGAGCTCTTTCCCCACCAGCTCCAGCAGCTGCTGTCCTATTACCTTCTGAATCTACAACTGTGATTAAGTGCAGTGATTGTTCTAACCTGGTTCCTAGGGCCCTCCGTGGTCAGGGGTTTAAGGCTGTGACCAGAGGGTCAGAAGTGAGAGATGGGCACACACTGGACAAAGACCACGGTCACTTTGCTGCTCAGCGTACACACCCTCTTCTTCCCATATACACAACTTCAGAAGTGTCCCTGATTGAGAGAAAATCATGCTGCTCAGACCTCTTTACCACAGGAGAAATCAGAAGTCTATTGAATACCCTTCTCCTTAGGTCTGGGTAAACATATTCCTCATAATCTCGAGAAAGGATAAATGTGCCTCCCACAGCATAGCCAATATGTAGCCATGATGGGGGAGGAGCAGGAGAACAATGAAAGCTTCCACTTAAAACAGGGGAAAGGCAAGAGGAGATGACAGCCCCTGGCTGGCCAGGAACGGTGAGTTAAGTATGCAGACGTGATTGTTGACTCACTGCCCTGGCCGCGGGTGAGTCCTCGGTCAGCCAGTGTGGCCTTCCTGTGCTCTACAGGCTGACTCTCCTCCCAGGGTGCGCCCCAGCCACACCTGAGGGGCAACTGGGCAGGTTTTGCTATTGGGACCAGCCTGCCTTGAGGCCTACTCCCTCCTGGCATTGGCTCTGGGGCCCGAGTTTGCCTTAAGGTTGAAAATCATAAGCTCCTGTGTGTCCAGCCTGCAGTGTCTGGCAGTAAAGCTTAATAAAATTTTCACTGGTTACGTCTGAGGGAGCTTCATTGACTGGTGAGTCATGGTGTTTGAGTCTGAACCCAGGCCTTCCATTTCTATCTCCTAGTTCACTTCCCCCGTCCTCAGTTTAATTTTAATGGCTTTGTCTGCCTTTGCCTTGGATCCAGGACCATCTGCTTCCTGTCAGGCCCTCCCCTAACATTTATGGGGCTGCAGCAAGAGCTCAAAAAGAGACCCATGGTCTCCCAGTTTTTCTTTCCACTCAACTCTGCTAAACAGGGCCTCATGCCCACATGTAGTCAACTCAGTGGGTATATCCAAGCTCTGTTTGCCCCGCCCTCCGTCAGCCATCTCTCAGCAGCAGCAGGTCAAGGGGTGTGTAACCTGGAAGCACGTGGTCCATTCAGAAGAATGCTGTAGGGCAGTGGCCTTCACAGGCCCAGGAAGCAGCTGCAGGACACTTGGAAGGACATTCTGTGACCTGAGGTGCTTGAAGCATGTCTCGAAGGAGGAACCAGGCTCCAGGTGGACGTGTCCCGTGGGCCTGGGCTATTATTCCCATGGGGAAGGGCATGGACAGAGGAAGGTCAGAGTAGGACGCTTTAAAGCATGAGAGTGTGATCAAGACAGGGCTTTTCTTGCTCAGGTCTAAAGCCAGTACTGTTTCTGTCCTCAGGCTGCTTCCTAGCAGTTGATACAATCATGGCTAGAAACTGGGGTGAATTTATAATAGAAGGTGTTTAGCCTGGGAATCAGACTTCCCTATTTCTCTTCATCCTCCCAGATAGTTTCCTAGTCAGGACATTAATTTCAGCACAGAGACAGAACTCAGCTGAGGAAGGGACCTCTTAGGGAGCCTGCTAGGTCAGATTTTGGGGAGTGACCAAAAAAACTATAGACTACTGCTGAAAATGGCAAATCTCTCTCCCTTCATCTTGCCTCCTAGTCTCTCTCTGACCCACCTCATCAGCAGAAATCAATAGGCAAAGGAGAAATAGGGGTTTCAGAGTCCCAGCCCGGCATCACAGAGCAGAGTGCAGAAGGATGTATCTGGAACTGGGAGACAATAGCTTGAAAACGTGTACAGGAGAGTGCACAGTTATTCAACCCCAGGGCTCTGTTGCATTCGCTGAAGGCAGAAAGAGAATCTCAACAAGCCCATGCACCCTTCTTTAATGTAAGCACACAAAAGTAACCAGAGTATTCCAGTGTGCCAACATTTTTCTGCCAAGTGTTTTCTAAAGCTTTAACCATGAGAACACATGGTTTGGGTCATGATATACATCATACATGGTTAATAGTTTAACCATGTAGCAGGGATTATCATATTCCTTGCCTGGGATGGGGATCTATGGGGGTGAGGGTCCTCCCTCAGCTCCCCACCCCATCTTGACTTAGCTTATTTCGTCTTCTAGATATGTCATTTGCAATATTCTGTATCAGTTTTGATTGTTGGTTGCAACAACAGAAACAGATTCTGACTCACCTAAGTACCACGTAAGTTTAATGGAAAGGTATGAAATAGTTCACATGGACATCGCCAGATGGTCAACACCGAAATCAGATTGATTATATTCTTTGCAGCCAAAGATGGAGAAGCTCTATGTAGTCAGCAAAAACAAGACTGGGAGCTGACTGTGGCTCAGATCATGAACTCCTTATTGCCAAATTTAGACTTAAATTGAAGAAAGTAGGGAAAACCACTAGACCATTCAGCTATGACCTAAAACAAATCCCTAATGATTATACAGTGGAAGTGAGAAATAGATTTAGGGACTTGATCTGATAGACAGAGCGCCTGATGAACTATGGATGGAGGTTCATGACATTGTACAGAAGACAGGGAGCAAGACCATCCCCATGGAAAAGAAATGCAAAAAAGCAAAATGGCTGTCTGAGGAGGCCTTACAAATAGCTGTGAAAAGAAGAGAAGCAAAAAGCAAAGGAGAAAAGGAAAGATATACCTATTTGAATGCAGAGTTCCAAAGAATAGCAAGGAGAGATAAGAAAACCTTCCTCAGTGATCAATGCAAAGAAATAGAGGAAAACAACAGAATGGGAAAGACTAGAGATATCTTTAAGAAAATTAGAGATACCAAGGGAACATTTCATGAAAAGATGGGCTCGATAAAGGACAGAAATGGTATGGACCTAACAGAAGCAGAAGATATTAAGAAGAGGTGGCAAGAATACACAGAAGAACTGTACAAAAAAGATCTTCACGACCCATATAATCACGATGGTGTGATCACTGACCTAGAGCCAGACATCCTGGAATGCAAAGTCAAGAGGGCCTTAGGAAGCATCACTAGTGGAGGTGATGGAATTCCAGTTGAGCTATTTCATATCCTAAAAGATGCTGCTGTGAAAGGGTGCACTCAATATGCCAGCAAATTTGGAAGACTCAGCAGTGGCCCACAGGACTGGAAAAGGTCAGTTTTCATTCCAATCCCAAAGAAAGGCAATGCCAAAGAAAGCTCAAACTACTGCACATTTGCGCTCATCTCACACACTAGCAAAGTAATGCTCAAAATTCTCCAAGCCAGTCTTCAATAGTACATGAACTGTGAACTTCCATATATTCAAGCAGGTTTTAGAAAAGGCAGAGGAACCAGAGATCAAATTGTCAACATGCTGGATTACCAAAAAAGCAAGAGAGTCCAGAAAAACATCTATTTCTGCTTTATTGACTATGCCAAAGCCTTTGACTGTGTATATCACAATAAACTCTGGAAAACTCTGAAAGAGATGGGAATACCAGACCACGTGACCTGCCTCCTGAGACATCTGTATGCAGGTCAGGAAGCAACAGTTAGAACTGGACATGGAACAACAGACTGGTTCCAAATAGGAAAAGGAGTACATCAAGGCTGTGTATTGTCACCCTGTTTATTTAACTTCTATGCAGAGTACATCATGAGAAATGCTGGGCTGGAAGAAGCACAAGCTGGGAGAAGAATCAAGATTGCCGGGAGAAATATCAATAACCTCAGATATGCAGATGACGCCACCCTTATGGCAGAAAGTGAAGAAGAGCTAAAAAGCCTCTTGATGAAAGTGAAAGAGGAGAGTGAAAAAGTTGGCTTAAAGCTCAACATTCAAAAAACAAAGATCATGGCATCTGGTTCCATCACTTCATGGGAAATAGATGGAGAAACAGTGGAAACAGTGTCAAACTTTTTTGGGGCTCCAAAATCACTGCAGATGATGATTGCAGCCATGAAATTAAAAGACGCTTACTCCTTGGAAGGAAAGTTATGACCAACCTAGATAGCATATTGAAAAGCAGAGACATTACTTTGCCAACAAAGGTCCGCCTAGTCAAGGCTATGGTTTTTCCAGTGGTCATGTATGGATGTGAGAGTTGGACTGTAAAGAATGCTGAGTGCTGAAGAATTGATGCTTTTGAACTGTGGTGTTGGAGAAGACTGTTGAGAGTCCCTTGGACTGCAAGGAGATCCAACCAGTCCATCCTAAAGGAAATCAGTCCTGAATATTCATAGGAAGGACTGATATTGAAGTTGAAGCTCCAGTACTTTGGCCACCTGATGCGAAGAGCTGACTCATTGGAGACCCTGATGCTGAGAAAGATTGAAGGCAGGAGGAGAAGGGGATGACAGAGGATGAGATGGTTGGATGGCATCACTAACTCAATGAACATGAGTTTGAGTGAACTCTGGGAGCTGGTGATGGTCAGAGAAGCCTGGCGTGCTGCAGTCTATGGGGTCACAAAGAGTCGGACATGACTGAATGACTGAACTGAACTGAACTGATGAGATAGTTCACTACATGAAAGTAATAGTAATCTGGCCTCAGGGGATGGGCTGAGGGAAGAAGCCATGCTGACTTGAGTATTTCAGAGGCTTCCTCCAGATCACTGTTGTCAGACCTTAATCCAATTTATTTCTATCCTGGGATGTCTGCTTGGATTGCAAATTCCTGCAGGGCAGAATCTGAATCAAGAATTCCTGCTTGGGTCAGGTGGCTCTCCCCTGGGCCAATCCCTGTGGCCAGGGGATTAAAGTATTTGGTAAACCAGGTCTGAGTCCTTTGACTCCTCTGTGCCTAAGAGTAACGTGTTGAGGCTGGTAGAGAGAATCCCATGGATGGGGAAGAAACATTTCCTGAGGAAAGGGAGGTGCTGTTACTAGAAGAAAGTGGGAAGTTACGTCTGGGAGATAAAAACAACAAATGGCCTTTATGTCAGGCAAGCTGGGGTTTCAAGATTATGAGAAGTAATCATGTTCTAAATGGCATGAGGAGGAAAACTGCTTCTTAGCCCACGTGGACTCCATACACTGCTGGCACAGGCACACACCTGACTGCACTCTCTGGTCCTTGCCTACTGCCTTTTCAATTCATGTTGCTGTGCTCAGTGGGGAATGTGTTTTAATCATGCATTGTTCTTGCTTTCTTTTTATTTGTCTCCCCTCCTCTTTCTTTTGTACAATCACTTTCTCAGTTCTAGATAACCATCTTCCTTGGATTTGCCCATCAAAACTAATCCTTCTAGAGTCTTTTGCTTATAGGATTTGCTCTTACCAGCTATTAGGTGAAAAGAGACCAGATAAACTAATTCCCCTAGGGCTTTAATATCTCAGATCCTAATAAATGGCTGTCGTCACAATGTAATGTTCTTTCACTGAGACTTCAGTGGAGAAATTTCAGGCTCTAAGGGAAGGTGAAAGCCTGCTGGTAGAAGCATCTCAGGGTCTTGGCTCCTCTTACTTAGATCGTGGTAGTGCTGGCCTGATCAGATCCAGGTGTAACCACACGTCCCTCTAGCACCTAATGCTGAATCCTGGGTCCTTAGACCCCACCTCACAGCCGGGAAAGAAATAATGCTTTGCATTAAATTATAACCAGCATTAGACACACAAAGTCTGTCTGCATTGGCTCACTTGACCAAATGTATTCCAGGTCGATATTCGAAAAGATTATCAACTGGTCTGGTCAGGGTACCAGCCAATCATATCCAGGATGCTGAGAAAGGGGATCCTCACACTGTAATAAGCCTGTGTCTTGAAGCCTTTGAAGGTCCTGTGATGATCAGTGACACACAGGGCTGCAAGTGATTGGTTGGGGAATGAAAGGTGGGACAGGTGTGGATATCGAGGGAGGTCCCTAGTAGAAGGAAAGAGAAGCTCAAGTCTTCCTTACACGATGAATAGAGGGGTAAAGAGGAAGGGGCAGGGCCTGGGGAATCACAGTATCAGTCTTCTTCTCTTTGACTTTCTTGCATCTATGTAAAATCTGCTTGGCTTTCTAGGACATTCTTACAGATGAAAAGGAGTAGCCCACGAAGGTGGGCAAGATGAACTCTGTGCCATTGCCTTGGTTAAGCGTGAGAGTGTGATAGCAATGATGGTCAATACCAGTTGACACAATGTATGTAAGCTTTGCACACTTAAAGGAAATAGATTCTCCTCCACAGGGGCTCCCTTTTTTCCCTGACCACTTTCTGTATACATGTCTACACTGTCAACATCAGGGCCCATCAAAACATGGCCCCTTGGTAAGAGCATCATGTCTTTGGACCCTAGCAATTTTTCTGGAAAGGGTGGTAGTCAGGGAATCCAGGAGGAACCCAAATGAGTTTCCAAGGTCAAGTCCAGGTGAGCCAGGGAGGGAACTTGTCAGAAAAAGGGCAGAGTCACATCTCCAGGAAGCCGTTCTTAGTTACTCCAGTTTCCAAGGATGTCTGAGTTTTCTGAACTTGCAGTCACTTTTATGTAGGAGGGCACATTAGAATCATCCGTGGAGTCACCAAAGATTCATGGGGTCCAGGATGGGATGGGGGCAATTGCATTTTTTCAAAGGCTCTTAACACATAATTCTGAAAAAATGCCCTTGGTCAAGAAGTTTTGTAGAGCATTTATAAGAGGTGCTGGGGAATAGAATTTGCAAAAGGGAGCCCATGGAGGAAATTTAGCATTTAGTGGTATAGTCTTCAGTTTGCCACAGTTCCCCACCATTCCCTGATGCCTTATACCCTGGTAGTCCATTCTTCCCTGTCTGTGACTGATGGGCCCTGGCACATCTGGGTGATGGCATCCCTCACATGGACACACTGGGAGGCACCCTTTATTCCAGTGGTGCTGCCCGAGCTCTGAGTGCTTCTGAGGATGCTTTTCAGGTTCTAACTTCAGAACAGCTTCATACCACACACAAGAAAATCAGTCTCCTCATTCTGTAGCTGTATAATAATAATTTTTTTTTTAAATGACACCTTTGATGTGCACAGAGTAGTCTGGAAAGGTATAAAATTTTGCCTGAAATGAACGTTTATAGTCTTTGAACTCATAGGTTTGAGATAAAGACTCAAGAATTAGCTAGCAGTGTAATAGAGAAAAGGCTTTTTACTCATTCATTCTTTCGAAGGGAAGGACAGATTCTCTGAAAGTTGAGTTCCAACCAACAACTCAGTGCTGTCTGAGTTCCCACAAAGGCTTTGGGTAATGTCTAGCCCAGCACTGCCCAACAGAAATACAATGTGAGTCACAAATGCAAGTCTTATATATAATTTAAATTTTTCTAGTGGCCACACTAAACATTTTTTAAAGGTAAAATTAACTTAATGATATACTAATATTTCATTTAACTCAGTGTATTCAAAGTGTTCTCATCTCAACTTTCAGTCAAAAAGTTATCAAGAAATTTTACATGTTTTTTTGTTCTTCATGCTTGAATCCAGTGTGTATCCTTAAAGCCTACATCTATTTAGGCTGGCTTTCCTGATGGCTCAGGCAAAGACTCTGCCTGCAATGCAGAAGACCTGGGTTCAATCCCTGGGTTGGGAAGATCCCCTGGAGAAGGGAATGGCAACCCATTCCAGTATTCTTGCCTGGAGAATTCCATGGACAGAGGCTATACAATCCATGGGGTTGCAAAGAGCAGGACACGGCTGAGCGACTAACACTTTCACTATTTCAAGTGCTGTGTGTGGCTAGTTGCTTTCACAGATCTCGCCTCTTGATGAGAAGCCAACCTGGGGTCTCATAGTGTAGAAAGGCCTCATTAGATTGGCTTTTCCTGGGGCTGGCCCACGTGTGCTCTCGTTGCCCTAGGATGCATTTTCTCTTGGGCCAGTAACTCGTGTCTTGGCTTTTATTGTTTCCTTGGTCTGATGGACTTAACTTCAGCCAGATTTCCTGGTATTGTGCCCGTGCTTTCCTCTGAGCTTCATTTCTTCCCCTTTAAGTCCTTGCATGCCACTGTGCTATAATTCAAAGCTACTATGGGCTAGGATCCCATGGACCCAATCCAAACAGGAAACTGGCTTTTTCATTGTTTGTTTGGAACCACGAAGTAGAAAATGTCAAGACACTTGTTTTCAATACTTCAGAACTGAATTTAAACTCTACAATTTCCAAACAGGACTTCCAACGTGGAATGATTTAGAGGAGTCAACTGTTAGATTAAGAAGGCTGATTGGAACATGAATGGACCCTAAACTTTCCTAGCTTTGATAATTATCGCTGGTTGTCTCACCCTTTGTTTAGAATCCAATTAGTCAGAGGCTATAAAACCTTGTATGAGGCTGGGGTATCTAAGGTATTCTGGAATATTTCAGTAAGTATTCAACAAAGAATCACTGTGTTGAAAGGTTTTAGTTGAGGTCTTTGTCCCAAATCTTTGTGAATCCCACAGTAGACAGCCTTGTCTGTCATCATGGATTCTCTCCAGTGTGCCCTGGGCACATAGGCGCTGTGTGCTGTATGGTGGTGCCATATACCAACCAGGGCAGGAATGTTGGCACCTGTCCAATAGTCATTCCTCTTGCTTTTGCTGCAATATGGCGGAGCGCACCACCTCTGCAGTAATAGAGGCTGACAAGTGTCCTGCATATATAAAAGAGGCATGCCAGATGGTCACTTTCCCAGACTCCTTTGTAACCAGGACTAGCCATATGACCCAGTTCTGCCAGAAGGACTCAAGTGAAAGTATTTTTAGAGAGCTCCTGGGAAAGATTTTTCTCCCTGATAAGAGAGAAACATGAAAAACTGACTCTCTTGCAGCTCTGGTTGCCTTCTTCTTCCTGATAAGGTTGTGATGTTTGCAAATAAGGCAGCTATTTTGGAACCATGAGGTAAAAAACCTGGGGATGCAAGTGAAGCTGTCTGAGGATGCTGAGACTGATGATGGAAAGAGATCACATCTTTGATGACATCATTGAGCAACTGCGTGGAACTTGGAACAGAACTTCCTACTTTTAGAATTGTTTTATCATATGGAACTCTCTGAAGCTACAAGCCTTCTAATGGTCTGGGGGTTGTCAGTGCAGGTTTAAGAAGGATGTTTAACTAAAGATTAAAGCCTTTTGGAAGAAAGATGTTAGATAAAGGGGAGGCTGACAACATTCACATGTGTAAAACCTCATTCTGTATTAATACTTGTGCTTAGTTGCTCAGTCGTGTCTTACTTTGCGACCCCAGGGACTGTAACCCACCAGGCTCCTCTGTCCATGGGGATTCTCCAGGCAAGAATACAGGAGTGGGCTACCATTTCCTTCTCCAGGGGATATTAATACTTAGCAACCTCAAAAATATTCTTGCAAGCTTCGCCCCCTACCCCCCCTCCCCCGGAAATTCCTGATCTCCTGGAACTTAACCTTCCATCTCAAGGTATGCCACAGTTATCAGGGGTCTGGGTAACAAGAAGATTGGGACCTGTAACTCCTAAAGGAATATGGTGTCTGGAGTCTTTAGCAAAAGAGCGTCTAAACCTTCTGTCTGTTTTCTGTGCTGTGTGCCTAGTTGCTCAGTGGTGTCTGACTCTTTGCAACCCCATGGTCTGTAGCCCACCAGGCTCCTCTGTCCGTGGGATTTTCCAGGTAATAGTACTGGAGTGGGTTGCCATTTCCTCCTTCAGGGGATCTTCCCACCCAGGGACTGAACCCTTGTCTCCTGCATCTCCTGCATTGGCAGGGAGATTCTTCACCACGGAACCGCCTGGGAGGTGATCTCTGTGTTTTCTACCTCATACCGAAGGGGGCAGGTCACTCTTGTAGATTTACTATCTTGAAACCAAATGTGGGAGTGGTTTTGTTTGACAGAGGGCACTTCAAGGGACCAGCCCACTGTAGCCTCCTTTTGTTTCCTGTTTGGGCAACGTTTGAAAGTGGTTGGACTAAATTTCCATTTTTACCTTGTTTTCTTTCACACATGCTAAGCTTGGGAGAAAGGAGGCAGAGACAAGCACTGGCATTTATCCTCAGAGGATAATACATTCTGAACAGTAGTTTATCCTGGAACACTGACCCCTGAGGCAGGTCATGGCTCATGGTCAGTCCTGATGGGTGCCCAGGGCCTGTCTGGCTCCCAGGATCTTCTTCTCAAAGTGTTAAGAGCATGCCCTGAACATCTGTGACTTTTCTCAGGAATGCATTCTAATTCTTGAGTGAGGAGACCAGTGGGTAGTTGAGGGGATATTGAGGGAGAAGAGCTCATAAATCAGAAATTGAACATGGTTTTCTCAACTATGCATCTGGTGCTATTATGAAGTATAAAGAAAGGGAGAAGGATTCTAGTATTAATACATACACACCTATGCAGGTGATTGTTAATATGTACAATAGCTATAAAAGACATATGACTGAAACAAAATTCACACAAAACTGAGCTGTGAGTATAATTTATTCATATTCTTACATAGAAATTTATTATACAGGCAATAGAAAAGAATACAAATGCCCCCTAAGAAAATCAATAAAATATTTGCTAAAATTGTTAGGATAATACTTAGTAACAAAAATAGCTTGAGAAAATGAATACTATTTAGACAACTTAGAAGGTTTGAAACTGTTCCTGTTTGCAAGTCTGTGTGTGGGCATGGGAAGAAAGTCAGCCCGCGAGGGCTTCAGTGTGAAGATGGGCTTGGAGACACAAAGAGGCTCTGGTTCGCTTAGCCATGCCCAGGGTCTCCAGGGCTGGTGATCTTTGGTCTGCTTGCTTTTTTTGTCTGTCCCCTCTGAACTCCTATTTCTCAAATTCCCTAACAAAAGAGATTTTTCAAACACTGAAAATTTAGTTTTTTTCACAGAAATGTACATGACTCTATGACAGTTGCAAAGTCATGGTTTCGAAAGATCACAGGGTTTTTAAATTGAAACAGTGTTTTCCTGAGAAAATGAAAAAGTGAACTTTTCCCTAAAATAATTGTGGGTTTACTTCCCTTCTGTTCCTATAGTTTGCACTGACTACTTCAAACTCAAAGAAGAAAAAACCTTTAAGATTCCAGTTTCACTTTCCAATCCTCTAAAATTCTGAAGCTTCCCACTGCTGTATTCAGCATGTTAGGTTATAGAATCTTTACAGGACTGAGAGCTTACACAAACAAAGCACCACTGGAGGCTTCTTTATCCATATTTCTTTTTGGTGGTTCAAATACCATTGGTTTTTGAGTGAGAATATTGTAAGTGTTTAGAAAATAGTGAATTTTTTTTAAAGTAAGAATTAAGCAACTTCTAAGCACTCAGAAGCAATCTGACACTAACTTTCAGTCTTTGTAATACATGACATCCTTAGATGAATTGAAAATGTGGCTTTAAAGGGCCCTTGGATGTTGATGATTTGATATTTGATCCCCTGTTTTTGTGGCCTTTACAGAATCAATTTAGGGAATAAAATGAAAATAGCTATGCTGATTATTTTAGAAAAATTTAACTTTTCTTTAATATCTAGGAACTTTATAGCCAGGCTTTATAGCCAGGAACTTCTTTTATTTTACCTCACTGAAAACAAATCCATTCTCACAATAAAAAGATAATAAGCTACCTAAAAAAATCCTTTGCAATAACCAAGAAAAGTGATAATACGGGATAATTTTGATGGATGGGATCCCATTGTCCCTCCTGCAGCTCTGCCAGCCTGAAACAAACCCACTGTCTCCTGTAAGAGAATGCCACACACGGGGGACAGCGTGAAGGCTGTTCTGTTGAGGACCTGGGGAGGGAGCTCAGTGATGGGCCCTGTGATGTTGACCACAGTTGTAATGAGTAACTTGCATTGATTTTAAATCTGCCCAATGGCTTGTCTGCGAATTGTAGGCTGACTTTGATTTTGTGACTGTGAATTCCATTCACTTAAGGCTTATAAAGATTATAAGAGATTGGTTTTATAGAGATTAATTTTTAATTAATACTGTTAACCTCATGTACAGTCAAACACCAAGAATATCAATAAATATCAATAATTAGCTTTGGTCTTCCTTCCTCTTTCTGTTGGAACATTCTGACTCTATAAGTATAGTACAGTCTTAGCGCCAATGCCCCACTAGGGTTTAAAATTCCACAGCCAGAGGACATCACCTTGGTGTGTCTTGTCACTTGTTCAGGGATGTTCTGGAGTCTGAAGGAGATACAAAGTGAGCATAAGAGCAGATCACTAATGGTTTAGTATGAAATTTGTTACTAGTAAAAACAACAGTTTTGAAGCTCTGGAAGTCAATGGGGCAGCTCGTCAGAAATGACTTGTGACCATCCACGGCTGTGGATGGGGGTTGCGTTCACAAAGGCCCTTGAACCGTCCTTTTCCTGGATTGTAGGTAGAAGATGCGGTTTTCCTCAGGATAAGTGACTTTACTGATGGGCATCTTGTAGATGTTGGGGTTTTTTGTGGTCAGCAGGAGGAACAGTAGTGTGGCTAAACAGAAGGGCCAGGTACCAGATGGCAATCCGACCTGCAGAAAGAGACAAGCCACACACTTCTTTAAGATCCTGTTGGAAAGCTAACTTGCACAAAGCACAGGCTTCACACCACTGTCATTCAGCTCAGGAGATAACTCTCTGGAGGCACGACTCTGGACTCCGCTTGTCCCCATGGAGACTGAGTCTAAGATCTCAGGACATTCGGCTCCTAAAATGTCAGCATGCACTCCTTAGGGATGATGCATGCCCTGCCCTCCCTCTTACACAGTCAGACTTCCTGCGAATGTGCACATTCCAGCGAATGTGCAAAGATGACACTTAGCCCCTAGAGATGATACTTAGCAACCACCAACAGTTCCCGACCACTCATCACGTCCATGAGGCTGTCTTTGATGACTTCAGCTCTCTCTCCCCTTGGCCTCTGCCCAGACCAGGTCTTGGAATCTATTTGCTTTACTTCTTTTTGTTTCATCTCTCAAACAGACTCTAAACTCCTTGAGGGTAGCTCCTCCTTCTGTGCATCCATGACAACTCAAGCAATTCTGAGCATACATCATGTACTTGATTAGGTTTGGCCCTATAGACTCCCCTGCCACCAACCCGGGTGTGATGGTACCCAAACTTGACTGCACGTCAGAATCATCTGGAAGAGTTTAAAAAAAACACAGATAACCAAGCATCATATAAGATCTACTCTACCAGAAATGCCAAGGTACAGGGCCCGAGGATCGGGCTTTTTCACAATCTCCCTAGCTGACTCCGTTCTGTAGCCTGCCCAATTCTGGCTCACAGGCCAAGGTCTGTGAACTTTTGTTGGGGTGTGAAGGGCCCCCCAAGCTCTAAGGCATCTCATCATGCCTGTAACAGGGCTTTGACATTCCACCATAAAGATAACTGTGTATCCAGAAGGACCCTCCCAGGTCAGCTCTCTGTGTTGCTGTGAAGAGGACTAGATGCGGTCCTGCCCCACTGGCAGCCATGACCACGTCTGTATGGATGGGCAGTTACCAGGAACTGGCCTGGCATCCCCTGCACTGGTGGGTGAGGAAGAGAACTGAGACGTGGGGGGCCCCAGAGCAGCCGGGGGTACTGGGCTCCTCAGGGGAGGGGAAGGAGAAAGTCAAAGGGCTGAACAGTACTGAAAAGGAAGGAGAAGTGGCCAGAGGCACTTAATAGGTGATGATTTTGCTTATTAAATAATTTAGGACAGGGGTCTGAAAAAGTCTTACTGATGACCGACTGGGGATTTTTTTTTTAAAGACTAAGGGTATGAAAAAAAGTCTTGGCTTAATTAAAAAGAAATCTGGATCTTTAGCCAATTATCCTTTTCTTTCCTTTTCTGATTTCTCAACCTCTACATAGTCCCAGCTTTCTGTTTAAGTAAAAGATATTCTAAAGTCAACTTTTTGACACTCAGAGTTAAAGTATGGACTTGATAATATACATGCTAAGTTTCACTTCTTTAAGACAAACAATCTGATATTTTTAGCAAGCCTGGCGATTATAGTTTGGGCTAAGGTTTACTGTGATGCTGGAGGGTAAATGAGGACAGGTGGGTCCAGAAGATGGACTACAGTGATTATCTGTCAAGCATCCTGCCCTGGGACGCCATTGAGGTGGACTTCAGGAGGGTTTCTGTATCATTGAAAAATGACCAATCACACGGATGAGAAAGTGAGATTAGAGCAAACTTACCACGGCCATCACGTGTGACATGCTGGCTCCCAGGTAGGCAGTGAACAGGGCTAGGAGAAAGAAAAGGGAAAGAAAGAGTGCTTGGACTCCTTTCAATATAAATCCCTGGAATGTAAACTTGTGCATTTTACCAGTGAGCCCAGCACCCTGGTGACAAGTCTGAGCTTAGAGTCAGCAGCTCTGGGTTTGCATCCAGGCTCCACCCCTTAGGAACTTGGAGTCTCCACTCAAAGCCCCCGTTTCCTCACCTGTACAAGGGGGTAATGGAAACCTTGCTCTCAAGAGTTGATGTGAGTGTGAAAGAGGGTAATGCTTGGGCTTAGCACACATTAAGTACTCAAGAAAGGTAGCTTTTCTGTGGTACTATTTACTTTTTTTGCTGTTATTGCTAATATAATACTTAAGGAAAAGGCCTTCCATAGTAAATACATGTCCCCATTATTTTACCCAAGCATAATTAAAATGAAACTTATGAATGTTCCTTGAAGTAACATACAATCTCACGGCATCTGAGATTCTCAGATCAATGGTTAGAAATCACAGCTTAAAAAACCCATGGTATATGTATATAGAAGGAGATAGTAACTCAGAAATCAGCAGAAACTGACCACAGACCTGGATTCCTCTTTGTATGAACATTTTCCCTAAAACCGTTAAGGTCGGCATACATGTCAATGAGTTAACATCCTGTGTTTTTATTTACTTTGAGCATGAATTTTTGAGAGTAGGTAATTTGAATACAGAGGATGAGATGGCTAGATGGCATCACCGACACGATGGATGTGAGTCTGAGTGAACTCTGGGAGTTCGTGATGGATAGGGAGGCCTGGCGTGCTGCAATTCATGGGGTCGCAAAGAGTCGGACACGACTGAGCGACTGAACTGAACTGAACTGACTGAATTTGAGTATATGTATGGCCTTCAATGTAAAATAACAGAAACAAAGAGCTCAGCTAACTAACTCTCAATTCTTGGGTCCAAGGAAACTCAGGGAAGCCCTTAGGGTTCACAGAGACCACCTGAAGAATGACCTTCTTATAATGGCCACATGGCCAACTGGGCCACCCACACTCACCATATGGTCTTCATGTCCATCAAGAAACACATCTGCTACTTGGGGGAGTTGGGTGGGGTGGTGGGAGAGACTCTATGATCTTTTCCTTTACTATAGATTTCCATCCTTTTATTGATATTTTATCTTTTTATCCTGATGTTTTTTGTTCAATATTATACCTAGTTCTTTCACATGTCAAGTGTCTCATGCTAACAGGAAAGGCTCATCTTTGGAAATGGTCTGGGCTTCAAATCGCAGCTCTGCCATTTTGTTTGTTAGACAACAAGTCACTGAACTAGGAATCTAGTTTCATTGTCTGTAAAAAGGCAGCTGGAAGAGGTTCTTTATAGGGAGTAATGACTCTCAAATGAAATTATGTACTTTCACAAGCAGCAGCTATAAACTCATCTCTGTCATCATAGAAAAGGAGGTACTGCTCTGAGCAGAAGGGTTGGAAGATTTTCTCTGCTTGGCTTGGATAATTTCATCCCCACCCTCCCCATTTAGTTCATTCATTCATTCAAGAAATATTCACTAGCCATTGGCTAAGTATGGAGACGCCCTGACCCTGCTCTCCTGAGCACCGGCTCTTTTATGACACGCCCCTGAGCACATGAGTCCTCACTGCATTTCTCTCCTAGGAGTACAGTAGCTTCATACCTATCAGCACCCTGTTGGTGCTTAAGCTCTTTCAATTCCATGTTGCTTTTCTTTCTATAGTAAGAGTATCAGACTAGCTAATAGTTGTTGCCCATCATTAAGATGAGCTGAGTTGGGCTGGAAAAGCCTTAAAGTAGAGGTGAAGTTCTGGACATCGTGGTTTGGAGGTGATGCCCCTAACAGTGTGTTCAGTAGCTGAGGGAGAGAAAAGGCCCTCTGCTTCCCTCAATGGAAGGGAAGACTGAATCCCAGTTCTTCACAGACAACATCCCTCCCCACAGACCTCCATATGAAAGTCCTACGATGATAACGCAACCTGTAAGAAGAGATCCAAAATGTGTTTACAGTTTGCAGTGAGAAAATAACAAAATTGAGGAGTTCTCTGGCTGTGCAATTTCTGGCTTAGGGGCACAGGGAAGGCAGATATACCAGGCTTCTATCAGAGACTCCCATGTTGCTTCCTGACAAAGCCACAGGAGTTAATAAAAGAGGAGCTCTATGATAAATGTCTTTATTTATTTACCTTGGCTGACAAGTTTGATCTTTTGTTTGGTGATATGGGCAGGCAGAAACTTGCTGTGTATTTTACTGTGAGATCTGCTTTACAAGAGGGACTGGAGGTCTGTCTCAAAAGTTTACATCCGAAGATAAAAAGGACTGAGGACTGTGCCCAGCGTGGATGGAACAGCGCTCCCCCACGCTGCCAGTGGCACGGCAAATTCACACGGCCTCTGTCGGGTGCATTTGGCATCTGCTGAAAATACGGGGAGCTAGGATTTTGGCACCAGTGTCTGGGCTCTTAACTAATTCTATACTGACTCAACCACTGAACTAATAAAGGAAATCTGGATCTATCCAAAGGAAGGTAGGTATAATAGATAAAATGAAGGCCCTCAAAGATGTCCACGTCCTGATCCCCAGAACTTGTGATATGTTACCTTACATGGCAAAAGGGACTTTGCGGCTATGATAAAGTTAAAGATTTTGAGATAGGGGATTAACCTTAGCCAAGTAGATCCAATGTAATCATGAGGTCCTTATAAGAAGGAGGCAGGAAATTTCTATCTAGGGAGTAGGATGAAGTGTTTTCACCTGCTTTATACTCTTCTGTATTGATTGAATTTTTGTTTGTTTTGTACAACAGTCCTGTACTACTATAAAATTACAGACAGAAAATAATGAAAATATCTCAGCTTTGGGGAAACACATTTGTAAACATCTTTGTCTTCTCCTTTTCCATAATCTGTGAAAAGACCTTCATAGACCTTATCAGCAACTTCTGCGACCAAGACAGTTTTTGCTTGATCTTTAAGGATGTGCTCAGACTGTCCATACACTGGCCCAGACCCTGCTTTGCAACAACTGGAATTCCTCCTCTTACTTTTTAGGACTTACAGAAAAGCCACCCTTTCTAGGAGGTGCTTTTGGATGATTCTGAATTGTATTTCCCCCAGGGACTCCTGGCCTGTGAGTCTCTTGGTTCTGCATCATGTGGTCCCCACGGGCTTCTCTCTCTTACTTGCCTGGCTTCTGCTGTCTGTACACAGGAGCCACCTAGGATCTAAAGCTTCTGAACCCCTAGCTCTTCCTAGTACTGTCTGGATTGTACTACGAATGTTTAGTACATATTTTCTACTGCTACCAATAGAGAAAAAATACTGGTTTGCACCTGAGATAAAGGTTTGAAACCTCAGACTCATCTCAGAATAAAAGGGTTTATCCCACGTGAGCTCAGGAGGCCACATAATCTGTCTCTACTTTTCTCCTTTGCCCTAAGCTTGTAAACAAGTGAGCAAAAGGTTTGACACGGCTAGTAGGTGAAACAGTTATGTAACTATAAAGAAACTGACAAAATAACATGTGAATGGCAACTCCAGAGCATCTGAGTTCTGTTAATCTTACTACAGCATCAGATAATCAAAATTGAATAAAGCCTTAGAAATCCTTGGTCCTATCCCACATCCTGCCCAATGCAAGAACTCACTCCAAATCCTGCCTGACATGTGGCCCACCACGTTAATAATGGCTGGATTGATTAATGGTGATAAATCCAGCCATTATTGGATTAATGGTGATAAATCATCCAACTAATGATTGATTAGTTTGGTGATTAACTGAATCTTGGCAAATATTTCCATGAGACTACAGAAACTCTTGCTTGTTCCAATATCCTTCCACTCCTTTGTCCCCCAGGAAGGATCATTCCTTTCATTCTAGCATATTATCTTACATACTTGTAACTTGTGTTGAATTAGGGATGCTGGAAGCTATGGGTGAATAAGCCACCCCTTGCAATGGCCTGGGAAATGCATTAGCTTTTCAAATCTGAAGCACTTGAGGTCTGTTTTTACCTAAGGGCTTGAATGGTACTGAAGGAAGGGAGAGTAGCGTAGTGGGAGTAACTCTGGAAGTTGTTAGCAAGTATGGACTCTGGGTTTACATCTACCCCTAATGGATGCCTTTCAGTGCATCACTTTCTCTGCTCTTAGAACTCCAACAGTAAAACGAGAAGGATGTCATGGAGCTCTCCAGAACCCCTTCTAGCTCTGACAGCCTGAGTCTGGCCTGGAGCTCGGAAAGGATTAATATTACAGGTCTCAAAATGTGGTCCCCAGAGGAATAGCATCAGCACCGCCTGGCACCTTGTTAAAAATGCAAGCTCCTCCCCTGCCTCCCCGGCCGGCTCTAACAGACAATGAGTCCGGGACCGGGGCTAGGCCCCAGAAATCTGGGTTTTAACAAGGCTTCCAAGAGATTCTGATGTTTGCTCCCGTTTGAGAGCAGCCATATTAATGTGATTCTCTAAGGACCCGTTAATACCACCAGACTTGCCAGGAGAACTGGCTGTATTTAGCTTGTTTCCTTTCAGTTTCTTGGGTCAAACAATTAGTATGAAGAACATAGAGAAGTTGTTTGTATCCCCCACCAAATACATATTGTAAAATGGTTAATATGACCCAGCAGGCTCTCCAGTCTTCAACATGAGCAGTGAGGTAGGCAGAGCAGACCTGGGTCCTCCCTGAGAGGGGAGGCCCATTGCCCTGGTGACACACTTAGCAGGTATCAGGGGCTCACACTAGAACTCCAGCTGTAGTTTCTCACACAGTCCTTTCTTATTGTTTGTTCTGGATTTTGATACCACAGTCACGAGCAACTTTCCCCACGTTCAGGGAATACTCACCACAGGCAAGAGCCAGGAGGTGGGTTTGCCAGGTGAGTGCCATGAACGTTCCTCCAACTGCAATGCAAGCTAGAGAGCTGTTGAAGCCCCAGAGTCCAGCGTAGATGTCCTCAAATGGAGCTGAAAGACTGAGTCCTATTAGGGAAGACAGGAGGGGTCAGAGCTTTGGACTAAAGGCAGGATGTTCTGGAAGGAGCCTGGGGGTGGGGAAGGCATCTGAGAACTCCCACTGGTCCCTTGGAAGCAGGCCTTCAAGAAAGGTCTGGAATGTAGAAGATACCTGAGACAGCAACTGGGCGGAGGCAGTGCTCAGTATCTGGGAGCAAGTCTGACACTCACCTGCTATTATCCCCAGCAAGGACCCGATTGCAGCGTGCAGGCACATGAGTGGGGAGGAGAGGAGGATGGCGCCTAGGAAGATGCCCCCTGTCCACGGATTATCGCAGCCATATATCTGACCCACACCCACAGGCAGGGACTTCAGCAGCTGAGGAAACGATTTAGAAAACACGGCCATTAAAATGACTGGACAGAAACCCATAGGATACCCACAAACACAGTGCAATGTCATTTTAGATTTAGCGTATCTTATCTTTCAAGATCAGAGTTACTAACATTTACAATTCTCTCTTGCTCTACAGAAAAGTCTCAGTCGCTTTACCCCAGAGACCCACCAGCTCTCCCTGCTGCACGCTGGGCCCTCCTTCTCCAGATCCCTTCGCTCGCTGGCTCTGTGGCCTGCACCGACACCTAGTTTTGGTCGCTGATAAGCTCCCGATGTGGGGTTCCTGCTCCCCACTGTGAGGATCAGCCACACCTCCCAGCGAGGATGGTAGGGACCACCTCTTACACTTCTATTCTCAACTCTCCATCAGTTCTCAGGCCAATACATCAATGCATCTCTATGGTCAATAGAAGTATTATTACTCCCTTGCAATTCAGCTGTCAGTGCTACGGTCAGAGATCCAAAGTCAGATTATCTTATGAACAGCTCAGAAGCAATTACTGGCAGGTTCATGAATCAGGACCATATTTACATTTCTGTTGCTAGTGAGAACATTCATTAATTAAATTTTTTATTTTTTAAAATTTATTTATTTATAATTTTATCTTACAAATTAATTAAAATTCTTTTAATTTATTTTTTAATCTTTTTTTTCAGAGAGCATGTATTAATTTAAACCAAGATAGCTTGTTTCAGTTATCAACAACTGTTAGTCCTTAGAACACAAAAATATATTTAAATATCTTAATTATAGCTTTCTGGCTGAGTTCTGAACTCAGATAATGTGTTCACAGAATGGGAGTTCTTAAGAAGAAGGCACAAGGTTTTATTCAAGCTAACAAATGGTTTAAATTAAAATAGCTATGTAGGGTTAATAGCTTCTGTATTGGGCAGTTTTAGACAGCTCAACTAATGCTACTTTTTTCACGGGTAATCCTGATAAATTTTTAAATTTTCCTTCTGAGTTATTTCCAAATACTTCCATTCATTTTCTGTACAAAAGCTAAAGAAAAGGCTATTTGAACTCCTCACGCTTTCACTGCCCAGCAAAGAGGACAGCAGAGGGGTTTAATAACCTGAGAGCAGGAAAGGCAGTCTCTTGACACTAAAAAATGTAAGGTTGATCTTCTTCTGATTTCAAATGTTTTCTTTATTTTTTAATACTTGAGAAAACTTAGACAACATTATTAAATAAACACCAAGACAAAGAGCTGGAATTTTATTTGGGTCAAGCAGGCTTTTAAAAAATAGTACTATCCCTATACATATTTATATTTACAGCATACATCCTAAGAGAATGGTTCTCAAACTCTGGCCCACATCACTGTTTGGGGAACTTGTTAAAACAGATTCCTAGACTCCACCCCAATGATTATGATTTAGGGAGTGTGAGATGGAACTTGTGTTAATATTTAAAAAACAATGACTCTGATGCCCCTAAAGCTCAAGAAATCTGAATTACTGTACATATTTTAGGAGATCCACCATAAGAAAAAGCAAAATAGAGAGGTTCTGAGATGGGATCTAACAGTGAGCAACCAGTTCTTTTGATTGGGGAAGGTAAGTCAGGGAGGACAGAACCCCAGGCTGCCGGCCCCTGCCTCAAGGGCTGGCCCCTGTCAGATACCCTGCCCCTCCAAAATAAGGGCAAAGTTTGGAACAAAGTGTCAGGATTCCAGTGGAGCTATACTTTGGAGTTAGCACTGCAGGTGTTAGGAAAAGAGTAGGAAAAGTTAGTTTTGACCACATAGTCCTTTAAAAAAATCCCTTAGAACTCAAAGATTTGGAGTAGAACGAATAAGCTCTTAGACAGCAAGACAAAGTGGCAAGGGTACTCAAGAGCTGAGTCTCGTAAGGTCTGATGTCCACCAACAATTAACCAGGAAGTGTCTTCCAGAGCCCAGGGGAGGCGGAACGGGATATAAGAAGATCGCGTATCTTACCTGCAGGGCACTGAGGTCAGGCCAGGTGACATTGGGAACTGAGGTGACAGGTGTGATCAAGGTGCTTGGGAAAAATGGATTGTAATGTCCCGTGGCAGAAAGGTACATTGACAACGCCATATTGAAGGGCAGAGTGAAGACAGGCAGGTCCCATTTGCTCAACACGGAGTTCAACGCGCTTGAGAAAAGTGGACTAAAAACAACAACAGAATAGAATGGAGGAACATGCATGTGACAAGCCACACTGATAAATGGAATATCTATGCTATAGAGGGGCTTTTTTTTTTCATTAGCAAATATGTCCTTAAAGTGTTGTGTTGGCAAACTTTTGACAGGAAAAAAAAAATACTCAAACCCAAACACACCTGGAATAAATCCTGTCATAAATAATTCTTACATAAAGTAAAAAGTTGGAGAAGGCAATGGCACCCCACTCCAGTATTCTTGCTTGGAAAATCCCATGGACGGAGGAGCCTGATAGGTTGCAGTCCATGGGGTCTCTAAGAGTCGGACACGACTGAGCGACTTCACTTTCACTTTTCACTTTCATGCATTGGAGAAGGAAATGGCAACCCACTCCAGTGTTCTTGCCTGGAGAATCCCAGGGACGGCGGAGCCTGGTGGGCTGCCGTCTCTGGGGTCACACAGTCGGACACGACTGAAGTGACTTAGCAGCAAAGTAAAAAGTCAACTCTCAGCTTATTTGGCTTGTGGAAAATTATGCTCTGGGGTTGCTCACAATGAGTTATAAGTCTAGGTTTAAAAATATTTTTGATTGGGTCGTTTATTTTTCTGGAATTGAGCTGCAGGAGCTGCTTGTATATTTTTGAGATTAGTTCTTTGTCAGTTGCTTCATTTGCTATTATTTTCTCCCATTCTGAAGGCTGTCTTTTCATCTTGCTTATAGTTTCCTTTGTTGTGCAGAAAATTTTAATTTTAATTAGGTCCCATTTGTTTATTTTTGCTTTTATTTCCAATATTCTGGGAGGTGGGTCATAGAGGAACCTGCTGTGATTTATGTTGGAGAGTGTTTTGCCTATGTTCTCCTCTAGGAGTTTTATAGTTTCTGGTCTTACGTTTAGATCTTTAATCCATTTTAAAGAACTAAACAGACATTTCTCCAAAGAAGACATACCGATGGCTAACAAACACATGAAAAGATGCTCATCATCACTCATTATCAGATCAGATCAGTCGCTCAGTCGTGTCCAACTCTTTGCGATCCCATGAATCACAGCACGACAGGCCTCCCTGTCCATCACCAACTCCTGGAGTTCACTCAGACTCATGTCCATCGAGTCAGTGATGCCATCCAGCCATCTCATCCTCTGTCCTCCCCTTCTCCTCCTGCTCCCAATCCCTCCCAGCATCAGAGTCTTTTCCAATGAGTCAACTCTTCGCATGAGGTGGCCAAAGGACTGGAGTTTCAGCTTTAGCATCATTCCTTCCAAAGAAATCCCAGGGCTGATCTCCTTTAGAATGGACTGGTTGGATCTCCTTGCAGTCCAAGGGACTCTCAAGAGTCTTCTCCAACACCACAGTTCAAAAGCATCAATTCTTCGGTGCTCAGCCTTCTTCACAGTCCAACTCTCACATCCATACATGACCACAGGAAAAACCATAGCCTTGACTAGATGAACCTTTGTTGGCAAAGTAATGTCTCTGCTTTTGAATATACTATCTAGGTTGGTCATAACTTTCCTTTCAAGGAGTAAGCGTCTTTTAATTTCATGGCGGCAGTCACCATCTGTAGTGATTTTGGAGCCCAGAAAAATAAAGTCTGACACTGTTTCCACTGTTTCCCCATCTATTTCCCATGAAGTGGTGGGACCGGATGCCATGATCTTTGTTTTCTGAATGTTGAGCTTTAAGCCAACTTTTTCACTCTCCACTTTTGCTTTCATCAAGAGGCTTTTGAGCTCTTCTTCACTTTTTGCCATAAGGGTGGTGTCATCTGCACATCTGAGGTGAATGGTATTTCTCCCGGCAATCTTGATTCCAGCTTGTTTCTTCCAGTCTAGCATTTCTCATGATGTACTCTGCATAGAAGTTAAATAAACAGGGTGACAATATACAGCCTTGACGAATTCCTTTTCCTATTTGGAACCAGTCTGTTGTTCCATGTCCAGTTCTAACTGTTGCTTCCTGACCTGCATACAAATTTCTCAAGAGGCAGATCAGGTGGTCTGGTATTCCCATCTCTTTCAGAATTTTCCACAGTTTATTGTGATCCACACAGTCAAAGGCTTTGCCATAGTCAAGAAAGCAGAAATAGATGTCTTTCTGGAACTCTCTTGCTTTTTCTATGATCCAGTGGATGTTGGCAATTTGATCTCTGGTTCCTCTGCCTTTTCTAAAACCAGCTTGAACATCAGGAAGTTCACGGTTCACATATTGCTGAAGCCTGGCTTGGAGAATTTTGAGCATTATTTTACTAGCGTGTGAGATGAGTGCAATTGTGCAGTAGTTTGAGCATTCTTTGGCATTGCCTTTCTTTGGGATTGGAATGAAAACTGACCTTTTTCAGTCCTGTGGCCACTGCTGAGTTTTCCAAATTTGCTGGCATATTGAGTGCACCCTTTCATAGCATCATCTTTCAGGATTTGGAATAGCTCAACTGGAATTCCATCACCTCCACTAGCTTTGTTCATAGTGATGCTTTCTAAGGCCCACTTGACTTCACATTCCAGGATGTCTGGCTCTAGGTCAGTGATCACACCATCGTGATTATCTGGGTCGTGAAGATCTTTTTTGTACAGTTCTTCTGTGTATTCTTGCCATCTCTTCTTAATATCTTCTGCTTCTGTTAGGTCCATACCATTTCTGTCCTTTATCGAGCTCATCTTTGCATGAAATGTTCCTTTGGTATCTCTGATTTTCTTGAAGAGATCCCTAGTCTTTCCCATTCTGTTGTTTTCCTCTAAATGCAAATCAAAACCACAATGAGGTACCATTTTACACCAGTCAGAATGGTTGCGATCCAAAAGTCTACAAGCAATAAATGCTGGAGAAGATGTGGAGAAAAGGGAACCCTCTTACACTGTTGGTGGGAATGCAAACTAGTACAGCCACTATGGAGAACAGTGTGGAGATTCCTTAAAAAACTGGAAATAGAACTGCCTTATGACCCAGCAATCCCACTACTGGGCATACACACCAAGGAAACCAGAATTGAAAGAGACACATGTATCCCAATGTTCATCGCAGCACTGTTTATAATAGCCAGGACATGGAAGCAACCTAGATGTCCATCAGCAGACGAATGGATAAGAAAGCTGTGGTACATATATACAATGGAGTATTACTCAGCCATTAAAAAGAATACATTTGAATCAGTTCTAATGAGGTAGATGAAACTGGAGCCTATTATACAGACTGAAGTAAGCCAGAAAGAAAAACACCAATACAGTATTCTAACGTATATATATGGAATTTAGAAAGATGGTAGCAACAACCCTGTATGTGATACAGCAAAAGAGACACAGATGTATAGAACAATCTTTTGGACTGTGGGAGAGGGCGAGGGTGGGATGATTTGGGAGAATGGCATTGAAACATGTATAATATATAAGAAACTAATCGCCAGTCCAGGTTCGATGCAGGATACAGGATGCTTGGGGCTGGTGCACTGGGATGACCCAGATGGATGGTATGGGGAGGGAGGTGGGAGGGGGTTCAGGATGGGGAACACATGTACACCCGTGGCGGATTCATGTTGATGTATGGCAAAACCAATACAATATTGTAAAGTAATTATCCTCCAATTAAAATAAGTAAATTTATATTAAAAAAATAAAAAAGAAAAAAAATATTTTTAAGTATTTAAGACAGATGAAAAGAATATTGTTTAAGCAGCTAAAAGCCCCTGTATAAACTACTTGATCACGTGCCCTTCCCTCCCCACCAGAGGCAGCCTCAGTCTTCAACTTAGTACTGGAAGAAAAAGACTGTAGACTCAGGAGGGCAGAGGTTTAAGTCCTTGAGCAGTTGAACTGTGTGACCTTGGGCAAGGAGGTACCCTCAGTTTCCTTGCCTGTAAACTGGGATATCAGATTAGATGGTCTCTGGGCCCTTTTCATTCCCTCACTTGTGGACCCAATCAAGGAGCCATGGCTTTGACGTTAGAACCCCCCAGTTTTCCTGAACTCGGGGGAGGGTGTGGGTGACCCTGTGCAGTGATCCCTCTGGTCCTTGAACCTCGTCTTCAGAACAGGTGGGGAGTTTCTCCTGAGGAGGTTGGCTGTGCCGGCAGGTTCTCCTGCACGCACCTGTGGCCGCAGCCAGGGTGGGCACGCTGTCCGTGGTTGGCTGTGTGTATGCAGCCACACATCTCATGTGTGTGGAGCCACACATCTCGTGTGTGTGGAGCCAGCATTTTATATTTTGAATCTATCATAGTAAGGAGGAAATGTTTGCTTAAAAAATGATTTAAGACAGTGTCAATATAGAAACCAGTTTGAAGGACTTATGAGGGAATGGAATTTAGTAAAGAATTGCTTTGAGGGGGACAGGGGCAGGTGGGTAAGGGGGGTTACATAGGGACAGTGGTTCTCAGAGTGTGGTCCCTGGATCAGCCACCTCAGCACCACCTCGGAACTTGTTGAGATGCAGATTCTCAGGCCCCATCCCAGATGGACTGAATCAGGAAGCCTCAGGGAGGGAGCAGTAGTCCATGTTTTAACTGGCCCTGTAGGTGGTCTTGAAAGTGTGCATGTTTGAGGACTCCTGATGGTGGAGAGTGCTTCTCAACTTTGGTTGTACTTTAGAATCCTCCAAGAGCCTTCAAATCCCCAGTGTCCTGGAAACTCCCCAAACCAATTATATCAGAACGTTACTGTGGGGGTGGGGGGGGGGAATGTGGGGTGGGGGGGATGAGGTGTGAGGGGAAGCCACGTGCATCAGTATGTTTGAACGCTTCCTGTTTCCAATAGGTATATCCTGAATCTAAATAAAAAAGATAATTTTCTAGAAATTGCCATATATATAACATAAAATTTACCACTTAAACCATTTTAAGACGTTCAGTTTAGTGGTACAAAGTATGTTCACACTGTTATACAACCGTCACCACCATCCGTTCACGGAATATTTCTCATCTTACAAAACAGAAACCCTGTGCTCAGTAGGTAATAACTCCCCCCACCCCCTCCTGGCCCTTAGACAATTTTTTTTTTTTTTCAAAAAGGCATTTTGAAAACCAGGTACAACTTACCACGTCATGGACATAGCAGATACAGGGAATAACAGCCACCAGAAATAGTTTCCCTTGTCGGAATAGATGGCCATGAGGATTCCCACCAGGGTAGCGTTGTAGCCCTGGAGCCCCGCTGTAATGGCGGACCTGTGGGCGAGAGGCACAGCTTGGACACCTCCCGGCGGATGTTGGCTGAACGTGCCCGTGAATATCACTTCTAACTTCCAGGTAATATTTACATTTGAAAAAGAGATTATATTTAGGGTTTTATTGCAAAGTCTCTAGAAACCAAATGCTAATCAAAGCATGAAACAGTAAAATATACATGGATAACGTACAAATGCGCATATAGAACAACCCCTACAGAGGCAACATGCCTAAGGGGTAGAGAAAAGGAAATCAGCAAGCCAACGTAGTCTGTTTCTTTCTAGCCTTTCCTTCCAAAATTTATTATTTCTTTTGAATCATTAGGGTCTCTGACTTGAATAGAGCTTTTATTTGAAACTCTTCCCTAAGCCTGATTTCCTTGCTGAGAGGTGTAAGATTCTTGAAATGTAAATTCAGCTCCACAGTGTCTTTGATTTTATCAACACAAGTCTTCCAACTTAGAATATACTTTCATCTTCTTCCACTTTGTTGTTTCCAGATATACATTTCCAAATTATTACAAAGAAAAACAATCCCTTTTACTTGGCAAATTATTCCATTCAACTATATGCATCTTTAGCACCTAATTTTTTTTTGGGGGTCCCTTTCTTCCCAGCATTTAACCTTACTTCCAAATGTTGTCCTATGGATTAAGTTTTTACTCCTGGCTAAAATGGTACCTTTTCATAACTGGGGACTAAAATTTATCTCTCTGGAAGCTGAACTAACCTTTTCACTGTCCAGGAAGAATGAATTTGATAAACTAAGCATGGAACTAAGATATAATGGGATTAGTGGAATTATTAAGCCACTAAAACTTTTCCTGAATTCATATGCATTTTTTTGTCCAAATAAATAAAATGCTGATGATAAATAATTGATCAATCATTGAAGTAGACTCCCTTTGGACTGTAGGGTCTTATACCTTAGTTATTATTTATAAGAATTACTTATAGCTTAATTCTGGTCACATGTATTGCCAAAAGGATCTGGCTGCTTATTCGGGTACTATGAATAAGAGGCTATAAATGATTTCCTGATTGCTGACTAAAGGCAAATATAAAGCATTCTGTGGAATAAAGGTTGATTCTCCAGGGAGGGTGGGGCTTTATCACTGTTGCCCAGGGTCACTGGTTGGCTCCTGTGTTCTCAAGCAAGAAGCAGAGGCTTGGAGGGACATGCCTACCTGTCCTGGCTGAGTAACAGGGCCGTCAGGGTGGAGACCACTGTTCCCACACAGCCATTGAGTGCACACCAGGGATTCTGGACCAGGAGTCCCACCAGAATCAGGATTCCACTTATGGGGTTGCTGACAAACACAACTTGGGATATCCCCCGAAGAACCCAGTCGACGAACTGCAGAGCCTGGGGTTTGTCTGGAAGAGATGAGATGGGCAGAGCTAAGGAAATGGTGGGGCAAATGGGGCTCCTTCCCGAGTCTCCTTCCCAAGCCTACCCTGAGCAAAATCCCCTCAGAACAAGGTGAGGCTAACTTTGGATATTCCTTGAAACTTTTTCTCTGAACGCTTTCCCCTTTAGTGACCCCCAGATCCTTGGAAGCATCCAGATCTGCTTTAGTGACACCCAGATCCTCTTTCTGCTCAGTCCACAATGTCCATACTAGAACCCCAGTTCCAGAAAGCATTGAATGGACTTATTTAGTATGCTTAGAGGTTTACACCCTTAAGCCAAAGGAATGAATCACCAAGAGTAAAATTTCAGTTTTTAAGCACCAAAATTACAAGGTGGAACTAGGTGTCTTCCTCGGACATGAACAGGACCACTGTCTCCATTAAAAAGAAAAAGAATGGAAGAAGGTCTCAGGTTAGAAGATAAAAAGTTTTAAAAAAATGGAAAGAAAAGCAATACAAGATAGGGGAGTATAACTGAAGATTTTAGTAGAAGAACCAGCAAACCATCTCCCCCAACGCCACTTCTCCAAGGTGGCGTAGATACCTTTAAGCCAGTTGGCAAATTCTTTCATGTCACCAGTGATATAGCCAAGTGCCTTGGGGAGGCATCTTCTGCCTCGACCTTGTGGAGCCTGATTTCCACCCTGGTCCAATTTAACTGCAGTGGGGTTGTCATCCATGGATGTCTCTTCTGGCTCCTTGAGGAAAGAACGGAGCTCATGAACAATCTTAATGTAGAGCCCTTTGGACTGGCCAGTGTGGGGTTTGACCACAGTAGCCACACAGGATGAGTTTGAAGGCACTTCATCTGGACCATGACAATCCCACGGAACTAAGAAAGCACCATTTTCCTCTTGAAATATTGTCAGGAAGATCATTATCAAAACCCAAGCCCCAGGCTACTTTTGTCATCACTGTTTTTAATGTCACCATGAGAAGGTTCTGGTCTTTAATTTCATAAGGTTCAGTTTCTAGCTCAATGAATATTTATTGAGCACCTATATCCTACACTCAGAGCTCAGTCTAGTGGGAAAAAAATTAAAAATAGTTAATTTCAACACAATGAGTCAGAAAATGATACAGAAATAGCTACAATCAAGTACTTAACCTTTTTGCTCCAATGAAAGGAGCCAGATGTCAGGTTACAAAATGATGCTCACTAATGCAGACCAACCAGCTACTTTCTAAGACAAGCAGCCATTTTAGATTCAATTTTTATTTTACAAAAACAGGCTTTGTTTTAAAAGTTTGAAAGAGAAGAAATGTTTACAAGACAGTTTGTGTGTGTTGATATAGCCTAAGAACTGTGCCCTGCCCCACCACAGAATATTCACTCTCCAAATCAGAGATTACGTCCTGACTACATCTTCACATCAGGTAGCTGCTTCATATATTCTTTATTTTTGAAATTGTTATTTAAGTGTTTAAATAACACTTAAGTGTTTATTTAAGTGTTTAAATGAGCAAAATAGTTAAATAAATGAAATGTGCAAATGGACATAGATTTGGGACTATACATTTATATACATAATATATACATTATATATTTAGTATGTTCACTAAAATATTGAGAATTTGGGCTATATCATTTAAAAATATAATTTACTAAATCTAAACTAGAAAAAAGACTGGCAAAATAATCTTCCACAAAGATATAGAAAATGGAAAAAGTGGAAGTGGGCTAGCTGTTGAAAACCAAAGAATTACAACTTAAGAGCTGTACACTGTAAGAGTGTACAGGGCATACTTACAGTAAGCATGCCTCAGGGAAATACTAACAGTATGACCATAACTTGTGCTCACTACAAGACTCTTCACTTCTCATGTTGAGTGTGCAATAACAAAGCATTAGCATCATCAAAATATTGTACCCTGTAGACAAAAGTGAAGGTTTCATGGTGCTGATGGCAGATATAAAAGAGTACTAATGATGTCATCCCAGAGGTAGGCAAAGGGAGAAAGACCATGGCAAAACCACTTTGAGTTTGCAAGAAAAGCAAAGAGCACAGCCAGGCCAGTGTGCAGGAGGGGAACACCAAAACCATCAGACCCCAGGGGGCACAAGTGTGGAATGCTGAAGCCACAGGCACGTAAGACGTGACCAAGGAAATACCCAAAACCCATGCGGTTAAACCAACTCGTCTTCTCCCTGCAACCAGGCTGTGAATAAGGGTTTCTCATGCCTATTTTTGGCCTCACTGTTCTTCCATTTACCATACCCAACAAAAAGCTATTAAAGCCCAATTAACAGGTAATAAAAGTTATGACTTTTAAAGTTTTTATTTTTTGCAATTCTGATTTCAGTTTTGGCTTCTATTAATCCCAGTACAAAAATCCATGTAACTCATTTTTTATTGAGTCAAGATTGTACTTCAATTGTATTAATTCACTGCCAAATAACCATTCTGCTTTTAAACGATGGCCAGCAATTCCACAAAGTAGAGGCTGTTTATGCAATGCATTCTAGACCAAGGTCATTTTGGTTTGGCAAAATAGTGATAGAAACCAGCATTTGTGAGACTTCCAATGAAGCTTGGCATTAAGAGATTCTTAAACTAAAAACTGCTGGAGGACAGGAACCAAATCTAAGTCTATGTGGAGCTCAGCTGGCCTGAAGTTAAACAATGAAAACCTTTTGAATTGTTAAGAAATTATGAAAAATTTGGGTTTTATTTCATAATCTAACTGATAGCTATCATTTATTTTCATTTATCTCTCTTTAAACATCGTAACTGAAGGTATTGCTTGGTAAGCCCTTTCCTTAGCTATCGTGACCCCGTTCTCAAAGTCACACATCCTATGAGAGGCATCAGGCTCCAGTCCAGACATTGACAAGAAACTGCCTTGAGTTTCTGCAACTGGGTAGATCCAGCTCTACAGAGGCAGCACTGAATGAAAAGATTAAAGTGGGCGTTTTCTATTAAGTACAGAAGCAAGTAGATACAGGGGTTATCCCAGGGTGGACAAATTCGTGTTCTCAAAATTCCCAGCATTTATTTATTTATTTTAGAGGGTTTTCAATACATCATCACCTCAGAGATTTTGGAGATACAGATACAAAACCTGATATTCTAACTGGCCAGACACGATTGAGAACCTGACTGGCCAGAGTTCCCTGCCCAGACACCCAAAGTTGGATAAAGATTGAACCATTGATCTGAATCTTCAGCCCAGCATACAGAAGACTTGCTATGCTTTGCCTTTCTAGTATCCATATATGGGGGTGGGTGGTAGGGCTACCGTGTAATAGAGGGATAGATCTTCTCATGAGTTGATTCCCCAGGGAATCATTTATTCTGAAGTGAACACTATAGAGCTCTGGGAATCCTGATTACTCGTTCCAGAACTCAGGCATGAGAACTGGTCGTGAGAAACCAGTAACAGTTGTAGTTCACCCTAGGATGTAATCATGCTACACTCTTTGTGTTTCTATAGGGAACTTTAAAAGTCCACATATCCTAATTGGGTAGGCAATACAAGGTGATGAAGCAGGAACTAAGTTCAAACTTCTCAAATCTAAGTAGGTCATTAAATTTCACCTGAAAAGACAGGACAAGAAAATATAAGGAATGAACTCTATAAAATAGAAGCAAGATAAATAAAAATCCCCAGAATGCTTTTTTCCTAGCTTTTCCATAGTTGTCCAAACTCTGCAGCACAAAGGTCCAACATCTAAACCAAGACGAGTGTCGTGTGAGTTTCTAGACCAAGACCCCTGTGCATCAGGCTCAGGCCAAGCTGCACCGCTCAGCAGAGCATGAGGACCCCACTTCCCAGGCTCGGTTCAGAAAAGACACAGCAGAGTCACAGAGACAGAAGCTGTACGAAGGTAGCATACCTGTTCTTCTGGCCCCTGGACCACGGCCAAATTTATCCAGGGGAAGACTCTGTGCGCTGCCTCACCAGATTTTTTTCCAAAAGGGCCCCTCCAAAGAGGACCAGGGTAGGCGTCACCAGCAGCGCCAATCAAAGACCGTCCACTCATCCTTCCTTTCTTTCCATATACGACAAAGGGCAAAAATACATGAATCAGCAGAAATCGTGCCCTGCCTGTGATGTGAAATGCAGGGTAGAGCTCTCCTAGGGGGTTCCTGGGGAGAGGAGACCTCAACAAAGAAGGCAGACTTCTTCATCAGCTAGAGCTCCATCAGCAGAGACGATGAGCTGACTGTAGACACCGAATGTTCATTTTACTTCGCTTAAAACAGAAGAAAAAACTGGCAAGCCATCCTGCACCGCGACCCACGTACGGATCTTGTGCTCCTGTGTTTCTCCACTGGCAGGAAGCTGACAGGTCTGAAGCCTGTTCCAGAGGGCGTGGTGGGCTTTGGGCTCTGAAACACTTCAGGTGAACTCTTAGGGCTCCATCTCGGGGATGGAGCCACAATTTCCTTCAGCCTTGATCTTTACAAACGTGAGAAGAAGCCCTGGTATGGGTTCTATTTTCTGTAATAAGATGCTAGCTAGCCACACTTGCACAGCAAAACCCCAGTCTAAGAGACTGCTAAATGGCATTATTTTCCTTCTATCTGAATAAGAATTGGTAAAAACCAGACATCACCTTGTTAATAACAAACAATTCATAGTTATATTCAACAGGTGTGGCAACCTTTTGTTTCCCTTAAAAAAAAATAGAAAAAAAACTTCCATTATATCCAAGGATAGCATTCTTCCTTTAGAAGTTCCAGAAAAGTCATATGTTTGGTATTTATTTTTTTCTTCCTCTTTAATTACTTTCTTCCACTGGCTTGGTTTGAAATCTGAAAACTTAACACTCTGCTAGAGTGTTTCAGAAAAATCCATAGTTGTGGAAAACTTTACTGACAGGTCTGTGGAAAAAGTTGTGTGTGTGTGTATGTACATTTATCCATGGTTAAACGATCTGGCTAACACCAAACAGGTGGGTTGCATTATGCATAGTTTTGTTTGACAAAGAGCAACGTTAAGAAACCCAATAATAGGGCTCTCATATTTAGTTTAAAAAACAAAAGAAAGAAAGAAGGAAAGAAAAAGAAAAGAGACAGGCAGGACTGTCACATTCCCCTGTCATGTTTCCCCAGCACCAAAATCACTCATGTCTGGGAAAATGACATCCTTGAGCTCAACATCGATATTTTCTAAGAGCCAAGAGAGAGAAGAAGTTGGGAGAGCATATAGTTCAAGCCTTCATTTTATAGAGGAAAAAACTGGACTCCAAAATTTGGACCATCCATATTCACTCAGCAGGACAGCCTTACAGAACAGGTAAGCCCTGGTGGCTCTTTGTCTTCCAGGCTGGAACCATACATACTGATGTCCCCAAGCGGGTGTTAGGGCTCAGTAACATAGTGGACACAGTCTGTCTTCATGGCCTCCCTGACGTAACCCTGGGGAGGGGGGTGTTGAACAACAGCAAAGGTTGTTTCACCCTGTGTCCTTGCCAGAAGCAGTGACTCTTCTGACAAACAAACATCTCACCATGCCCCCAAGTAAGCCTCACTCCCTTGTATCACAGACATATCCACAACAAGGCCTGTGTGTGTTGAGGTTAATATCCCGAGAATATTCTAGAAGCTACACCCAGTGAGCTTACAATAGAAGTCAGAAAGCACTTTTGATAGCACAGATCACTTAGTGCCACAAAGCAGGACTCATCATTCTGAAATATCAAGATTTCAGTTTAACAACACTTCTTATAGGAAATACAACTCATTCTATTGTCAGCATATATTAGAAATTTGTATAATTAGAGAGCTCGGAGAGTCTTTAACTTCTATGCTTCAAGTATCCGTTTTAAAAATAATGCAAAGTTTTGGACATAGATATGGAAGAAAGCATATAAACATTCATGCTCTATCATAATTAGGAGACTTCAGCATTGACATTTATGTGATACTTACAGAACTCGTTATGTTAGGCAGTTTTTGAATCTAAGCTGTGGGAAGTGCTCAGCCTTCTCTAAACCTGTGATGAGAAACAGAAAATGCTGTCAGGTATCCTGTCTCCTGCTTAAAACACTCTCCTTGGAACACACTCCCTTTGAAGCCTTGAGGTCTGAATTCCACAACAGAAAGTGTAGTTGAAAAGAAGTTGCCAAATTTGTGCTTGCAGTGGGACTCGTTCTCCCAAAGCGTGTTCCAGTGTCCTCCCTCCAGCATGATGGTACATGCAGGGTGATCTGGAAAACTGTACTTGGAAAGGGCCATTCCCAATACCCACTTTTTTTTTTTTTTCAGTCGTATTGATAGATCTCCAATTTTACTTATTTCAAGAACACAGCCTCAAACTCCTATGCAGCGTCGGTGAGCTCAGAGTCCTTTGGCACCTCAAGTGGACTCCTCGCTGAAACCCTCTTGCACGCGGAGCTCTGGTGCCGATCCACCCTGCTGCAGAAACTATGAACCAAGACAGCTTTCAAGCATCCAGGAAGAAGCCTGTGATTTGGGTAAATGGTTTGCTAGTCTACCAGAATTCTAATTTTGTGCTTTTACTCAGTTCCAATCATCTGGAACATATATCTCCGTTAAAAAGAGAAAAATTAGAGAGGTCTAAGGCGACAGCCCTCCCACTATGAACAGTTGCAAATGAACAGACACAGGGGAGTACTCACATAGCAGCTGGCTTCCCGGGCAGAAGGCACTGGCTGATAAAGCCCTGCTGGGCTCTATTAAAAAGGAGGTGCTTAGGAGGAGGGTGCTGGGGGAGGGACCCAGAGCTTTTATACTCAGGACCCACTCTGCTTATCTGTGCATCTGGCTGTCTCCTCCCACTCTAGGCACAGGGCCAAAGCACTGCCGAGGAGCGGGCCCCCTGTCCTGTACCTTCTGTCTGTCTGTCCCTGTTCTTGACTTGGTGCCAGCAACTTTGCCATCGTTTCTGGGGCTTCCCAGGTCTTTATCCAGCAGCAATCCTGCTTGAGCTCATGGTTATCTTCCCCTTGCAGTTTCCTCTGGAGCCTACCCTCACCCTGGGTTGTTCTGGGGAAGACGTGTAACTGAAAAGGATCAACAGAGTGTCACTTCAACTGAAAACATAGAGACAGGTTGCTGTGCGGCAGACTTTAAAGTTTAAGTGGTAGCTCCCAGGTGGAATGTTCTCTTAGACTTGACGTGGTTTCTGCTCAGGTGTAGGAATCCAGGAAAGTTCCATGGGGTGTGGGGTGAGTGTGGGGAGAACCCGGGTCCACAGAGTGTTTTCTGGAAACCAACCTGCCCTTTTCCCCAGTGAGGAGGGAAACAAAAATATAAATGTTGGCCTGGAATGCCCCTCTTTCCAGGTGAGAATCCCAGGACAAACTCTGCTGCCTTTAAAAGTCAGGAGGCAAACATTCTATAGCAGATATATCTAAAATTCAAGAGAAAAATCCCTTTCTTCTTCATTTTTTCCCTTAAATTTCAATTTTGTGGCCTGTTTTGAGATCACGAACAGAAGTGAGGTGAACTGTAGAATGCTTCTGCTGCTGCTGCTAAGTCGCTTCAGTCGTGTCCAACTCTGAAGAAAAGCAACTAATGGGCAGAAGCTGGAAATACTGGATGATGCTAGGGTACAAAGCACGAACCTTGATGTTAAACCGGACAAGTGATTTAAATTCTGTGAGCCTGTTTGTGTTAGCTATTCAGTCACGTCCGACCCTTCGTGATGCCACAGACTGTGGCCCACCAGGCTCCCCTGTCCCTGGGATTCTCCAGGCAAGAACACTGGAGTGGGTTGCCATTTCCTTCTCCAATGCATGAAAGTGAAAAGAGAAAGTGAAGCCGCTCAGTTGTGCACCCAATTTTGAAAAATGAAAACCCCACAGAAAGCTGTGCAGGTGTCCATGGGGCCTCCTGCCTGCCTGGACGAGCTGATAGCCCTTGTCAGGGAGGCCGCCAGTAACTCTCTGGCTCCACCCGCTGGACACCAGCCAAACCACAGCCTCCTTGCTTTCCTGGGGATTCCCTCCCTCCCAGTGTCCCCAGAGGCTCAATGTGTCTATCTGGGGCCTGGGAGAAAAACTACAAACCCAAGTTCATGGCCAGAATTTTGAGGTTCAGGCAAATCTCCTGCCAACATTTTCTTCCTGGTAAAGATTCCTCGGGTTACGCTGAAGGGGAAAAATGAATCATAAGAGGATAGACTGAGAGCCTGGCATAGGAGCGAAAGGAATCACGCTAGTGTATCTGTGAGCTCTTTATGCAAATGGACTACCATCCCTGACGGTGATAATAACAGTAACAGTGATAGTTACAGTACGTATTGGAATTGGACAAATGGCTGGGCATGCACTCTGTGTGCTGGGCACTGAGCTGAGCACTGGATCTGCGTCAGTCATTTAACCATCACAAAAGTCCTATGAGGTTAATGCCATTATTCCCAGTTTGCAGAGGAGCAAACAGAATCTGCCTGCAATGCAAGAGACCTGTGTTCCAACCCTGGGTTGGGAAGGTCCCCTGGAGAAGGGAATGGCTTACCCACTCCAGTATTCTTGCCTAGAGAATTCCATGGACAGAGGAGCCTGGTGGGCCACAGTCTGTGGCATCACAAAGGGTCGGACGTGACTGAATAGCTAACACAAACAGGCTCACAGAATTTAAATCACTTGTCCGGTTTAACATCAAGGTTCGTGCTTTGTACCCTAGCATCATCCAGTATTTCCAGCTTCTGCCCATTAGTTGCTTTTCTTCAATTCACTAATTACCTTAATGAACTCAAGCATCAACATGTATCTCTAGACCTCAGCCTGAAGCCAGCTCCACTCGGCACCTAGACCGCCTGCTGCCTCAGTGGCCTGAGTGGGCTGGTCAGGGGTGGAGGGTGTTTACTGAGTCTGAAGTCTTCTTGTGGAACCAACTCCTCCCCACCTTTCCTCCCTGCCCTCTCCCCTGGTCCTTGAAAAGGCACACCTTAAATGCTGGTTACAAAACACAGCCGTGCTGTACGGTCTGACTAGGTAGAACAAAGCACGTGGGATTCCCAGTCAGGCAGACCTGAGTTTGAATCCTGGCTTCGTCCCCGTGTGCCCTGAGGTGTGTCACCATGTCTGGCCCTCAGGTTTCTCACTGTAAAATTGAATAAGTTGACTCCTTTGTAAGGCTGTGATGAAGTTTTGCAACCGCGTTTGTAAATCTCTGTACCTGATGCATGGAAGTGGCACCATTCCAATATCTGCCCTTCTCAGTCTGGGTTGGTTTATCCTTGAGGATTCCTGAAAGGGTCCCTGTTCCCAGCCTAAACCAGGAGAAAAGGCTTCTTGGCTCTGACATTTGAAGGGGTGTAGTTATGAGCGCAGAGACAACTTTTCAGCAAGAACCATGAGGTGGGCAGGCAGCAGCCATGTTCTGTCACTGCAAGACCCCCAAGATGCCAGGGTCTTGCCGGGTGGCTGTGGCTTTGGAGAGAATCCTGCACTGGATGTTAGAAGGATAACCGGGCGCCAGTAACAAGTGCATACAGAGGTTCCTGTTAGAAGGATAACCGGGCGCCCAGTAACGAGTGCGTACAGAGGTTCCTGTTAGAAGGATAACCGGGCGCCCAGTAACAAGTGCGTACAGAGGTTCCTCGGGGCTTCTGCACGTGCGCTCAGTTGCTCAGTCCTGTCTGACTCCTTACGACCCCATGGACTGTTGCCTATCAGGCTCCTTTGTCCATGGAATTTTCTAGACAAGAATACTGGAGCGGGTTGCCATTTCCTTCTCCAGAAGCTCCAGAACCCAGGGGTCGAACCCGCGTCTCCTGCATTGGCAGGTGGATTCTTTACCACTGAGCCACCTGGGAAGCCCCAGGTACTTTCAAACAGCCCTGATTTCACAGTTTCATGACTTCTTCTCAGCCCCTCCTGGTATCATTTATTGAGTGTTCGGGCACCGATGTTGTTTCCCTTCCCAAGTCCCACCTAGGCCTCTCCTCGCCGAGCCCCTCCTCTCCTGGTCCTGTAACCCTCTGTCCGCCTCAATCCTCTTTGACTTTCTCCACCGAGTTTCTGCCCCTGGAGGCTCCTTCTCTCCCTGCCCACCTTGTGCAAGTGTCCACACCCAGCTCTCTTCCCTCTGCCCGTCCGCACTGCGCTCCTGGGAGCTGAACACAGGTATGTCCATGTTCCTCTCACAGTGGTCACCGCTCCCCGCCCAGCCCTGTGACAGCTCTGCTATTGTCTTTTATTTTAAAAATATATTCTATGGTGTGCAGTCCCACCTGGGCTGGAGAATACTAGTAATTCTTTTTTTTTTATTGATATCAGATCTCTTTCTTTCCAGAAAGCTTTTGAGGAAGTTTATAAAAATAGACGTGAGAGGAAATAAGAGCTAGATGAGGAAATGGGGAAGAAGGAAGAACAAAAACTATGGATAATGACACAATTTAACTATTTTCCTAGCATGTCTTACATTTTAGGTATTTTAAAAAATGTCTTTTTTTGACCCAGAAATTATCCCAGCACTATGTCATTTTGGTTGCTGCTGGATGTTGATTTATCAACAAGCAATTTGACATTACAGATAATTTGCACCACAGGTATCAGGGGGCAGGGTCTACACAGGAATTCTGCAGAAGAGGAACCGGCAGAGGGCTCTTCTGAATCCAGAGCAGGGCCTTTCTAGATGGGAGAGAAAGTGCTAAAGAAAAAGCAGACAGACTTCTCTTCCTATCCTGCCGACCAGCACCACCCCCTCCCCACCGCCCTCCTCCCCCCACACCCGCCGCACAGAGAAGCAAAGACCACAAACTGAGCACAGAAAGTCCCTCTGCACTGTGTTCTGGGCCCACAGTGTTTGGTTTGGTAAACAGTCGGACAAATAGGCTCCAGACAAGAGCCAGACCCCCCACTGACCCAGAACGCCATTCAAGGGGACCCTTTGTGGTAAGAATTCCTGAGACATGGAGCCAAGTGGCATAAAGTGCACAATTTCTACCCGCTGCACTGCCTGTCCTGGCCAGGGAAGCTTGGGGATGGGTGATGGCAGGAGGCACCGAGGTGCCTACATTTTTGCTCTTAAACAATGCTGTTGTGCAATTATTCAGCTCCACTGAATATCTGGTTGTTTGTCCTGCACACAGCAGAAGCATGAGAAAACCTCATGGGGATCTACCTATGACTTTTATCAGATCCCTTCTGTCCATGCGTCACTTTCTTTCCGGCTCTCAAACTCAGGCTAGTGTCAGGAGCATCATGTAGCTCCTCTGGTATCCTCAGCCAGCACCTAAGGTTATGCACTGCGCAAATGCACCGAGTCAAAAGGGGGCACCATTAGCATTCAAGACCTTTATGTATTTTCTGCAACAAAACTCCTATAGAAGGCAGTAAAATGTTCTGATGAAAGGAATGCTGGGGTGCCTTTGCATGTAGTGGCCTTACTGGTGAGCAGTGACCCTGCTGGTGCTTTTTTTTCTTCATAATTAAAAAAAATAATACTTTCCCAAAGAGGGACAGTAGGGAAAAGGGTAGGAGGACAGTAGTTTCAATCTCTTTAGATCAGGTAGAAAGAAGGGACTGGAGTGTTGGGGAAAATGAGGGTTGGGGACTGGCATGGCCCTGTCTCCCTGACCATCTCTTGAGAGTGATTTATAATCATCAGATTGCCTCCTGACTATTAAAGATATTGGCCAAGAAGAGAAGGGGGATGGCCTGACCCCCAGCATTGCCAATGAAGCTCTCTGAGCCAGTGGGCTCTTGGCAAAGACATCAGCCACTGGGGGTGGGTAGGATGGACTGAGGTCCACTCCCAGCCAGGCACTGGGATGGGTGCTACTCCCTAGGGAGCCTTGAGGAGAGAGCTGGCATTTGTGTAGTCAAGAAGTTGCAACGACTGGATAGATATGCTAAAGTAAGGCTGCTCTCCGGAGCCGAGGAGGTGGCAGCTGGCTCAGGCTCCTCACAGTTGCCCTAACTGGAGGCTTAGTGTCTGCTGGCTATATGGTGTTGCCGCTCAGCCTGATTTAAAGATCAGAAACGCTTTCTATTATTATCCACTACCTCTCACCCACTGGCTGCCAAGATTTAGAGAAGGATTCTGAGTCTCTTAGCCCTCATCCCTCCTCCCATTCCTCTTGTCTCTTCTGTTCCTGCTGTTGGCACCTGTCAAGGCTGGGGTGGGGGCCAAAGGCAGAGGGACCTTGAGGGCACACGATTCAACCATCTGTCTGATCAGTTGGCTTAAAGTTGGACCACACTGCACCCTCAATCTCTTGAACTGGTAAATTGAGCTGTCATAGCATAAGTCATATTCCACTGGCCACAGATTTGTATCAGAGCCTGAGTAATCCTATAATAATGTTGGCATAGGAAATGCAGTTGTGCTGGGATAGTATGACAGACATGGGGAGAATTTTCATGCACCTCTGAGATTGTCCTGTTGTTAAAGAAAAAACTTGAGTTCATGTTTTATTCAAAACCAAAATTAAACCCGGTGGAGAAATACTTATGTATTTTTTAATGCACATCTCTTATTAGAACTTAAAAAAATCAACTAAGCCTTCAGTCAGTTCAGTTCAGTCACTCAGTCATGTCCGACTCTTTGTGCCAGGCTTCCCTGTCCATCACCAAATCCCAGAGCTTGCTCAAATTCATGTCCGTTGAGTCTGTGATGCCATCCAACCATTTCACCCTCTGTAGTCCCCTTCTCCTGCCTTCAATCTTTCCCAGCATCAGGGTCTTTTCAAATGAGCCAATTCTTTGCATCAGGTGGCCAAAGTATTGGAGTTTCAGCTTCAGCATCAGTCCTTCCAATGAATATTCAGGACTGATTTCCTTTAGGATGGACTAGTTGGATCTCCTTGCAGTCCAAGGGACTCTCAAGAGTCTTCTCCAACACCACAGTTCAAAAGCATCAATTCTTCTGCGCTCAGCTTTCTTTATAGTCCAACTCTCACATCCATGCATGATAACTGGAAAAACCATAGCTCTGACTATATGCATCTTTGTTGGCAAAGTAATGTCTCTGCTTTTTAATATGCTGTTTAGGTTTATAGCACCATTATCCTCTGCAGAAAGCTATTTGAATTAAAAAATTATTTGAGTATTTAACATTACAATGCAAAAGTAGTGATAGAACTAGAAGGATTCACAATTAATCACACGTCCTTGTTTTTAAAATAAAATATGGCAATTTTCAACACTGTTGTTTTCCTTTTCTTGGTTCCCTGACCAAGATTGAAACTGTGCCCTCGGCAGTGAAAGCATGGAGTCCTAACCACTGGCATAAGTGAGTGCTAAGTCACTTCAATCACAGCTGACTCTTTTCGACCCTATGGACCACAGTCTGCCAGGCTCCTCTGTCCATGGGATTCTCCAGACAAGAACAGTGGAGTGGGCTGCCGTGCCCTCCTCCTGGTGATCTTCCCAACCCAAGGTTCAAACCCACATCTGTTCTACCTGCATTGGCGAGCAGTTTCTTTACCACTAGCACCACCAGGGAAGCCCCCCTAACCACTGGACTGCCAGGGAATTCCTTGTTATTATACTTAGTTGGAGAAATTACTTTGTGTGTTTCACTTTGATTCTAAATGGAAGAAACCAGGGTAGAGCTCAGCTTCTGGGAGCTGGTGGTAGCTTCTCCCAAGTAAGGGGCAGCTCTGAGTTTGGGAGGAATATTGATGAGGGAAGAAGTATGGTACAGACAGAGAAGAACAGGTTTTCCACTGTTTTATCCACTTCCCTTGTCAATAGTCCTTTTCCCTTTCAGCTCAAGTTGTTGCTTATTTTCTCCCAACACCTGGATCAAGGGACATATGTGACTGGAGTGCTATTAATATTTAATTATGTCATATGGCCTAGGTGGTTGGGATGTGATGTGAGTGAAGTCACAGAATTTATAAGTAGGTTTAAGAGAGGCCTGAGTAGGTGGATTAAGCTCCCTGGTCCCCAAATGCACTGGCCAGCTATACCCAGCTGTCAGCTGAGGTCACAAGGTGGGCCAGTGGAGAGTGCGTGGATTAGAAATAGTCCTTCCTTACAGGACAGTGCCTAGGACACAGCTCAAGGGATGCCATTTTTGAAGACTAGGGTCCATGGGCTCATGATTGAATTCACATATGAGGTTGATGATGAGGGGGAAAAGTCCAGTAAGAAATTTAATCAAACATACTGGTAAGTGATGAGCAAAACAATATCCCCCCAACTCTTAATACCCAACATCATTCTGAGTTTTGGCTCCTCATGGCTCATGGTTTTGCAGAATATAGGGTTTACAGAATCTCAGAGTCTACTGCTGAGTCTACTAAACCTGACAACCAATTTCTCAATAGTTTTTCATGCCCCATAACTTACAAGGAGAAACTAGTTTTAAATTGATATCCATTAGATGGGACATCCTTGGTGATCCAGTAGCTAAGACTCCACTCTCCCAATGTAGGGGGCCCCGGGTTCAATCCCTGGTCAGGGAACTAGATCCCACATGCCAAGATTAAGACCTGGCACAGCCAAATAAATAAATTAAAAACCAATATCTGTTACTATCTTGAAGGGAGAAAAAGTTACCCAAAGGCAGCCCTGGGGTCTGGTGGAGGGCCCAGGGCTTTGCTCAGTGTAGAATCTGAGATTTCTTATTTGTGGAGCTCGTGGGTAGCCTCAGCCTTTTGTCTTGATTATGGCAAGAGATGAAGCACTGAAGTTCCTAAAAAATCCTCAAGTCCCTTTTGCTTCAAACACATTACTCCATTTATTTTTCCACTTGATGTATTTCATCCTATCATTAAAAAATAATCCCAGTTATAAAAATAAAATCCCCAAACAAGGTTTCCTGATGGTGACCATTTACCCTGAGGTTGGTAGTTCATCCCAGCTGAAGTCCTTTCTCCCATCATTATGTGCTTAGTCGCTTAGTCATGTCTGACTCTTTGCGACCCCATGGACTGTAGCTGCCAGGCTCCTCTGTCCATGGGATTCTCCAGGCAAGAATACTGGAGTGGGTTGCCATGCCCTCCTCCAAGGGATCTTCCCGATCAAGGGATCGAACCCAGGTCTCCCGCACTGCAGGCAGTTTCTTTACCGACTGAGCCACCAGGGAAGCCCTCCCTTTCCTCAATTCCAGTGAGACTCCCATTTCTCTACTCCACTGGACTTCTAGACTTTCTTGTCCATTGGACCCCCCTTGTCCTTCTTGTTGCATCCATTCACTCATCCATCCAATTGCCCAATGTATGCTAAGTACAGGAGGACTCATAGATGAATTAGATGTTCTAATTTCAAGGATTTTTTTTTTGTGTGTGTGAGCTTTTCTAGCTTTCTGAATCTTTTCCTCAGCTCTTAAATGTGAAATGTCCCCTGTTCACTGAAACTCTCACTCTTCTCTATGTCTTTTCTCTTGCCAAGAACCTCCATCCTGCTTCTACTCCTGCCCTACTCCATCCCATTATGGAATTTTTGTTTAGCTGGCTTATTAGAAAGAGTCCTAGAGCAGGAACTGAGAGGTGCTACTTCTGACAAGATTGGCACTTCATCCATCCCTTTTCAGTTGCCTCACTTACTCAAAGAGGAATTGGACTAGCTCAGTGATTCTCAGTCTTGTCTGCACATTGGAGTTACCCGAGGGGCTTCTAAAAAGTGGTGATAGTGGCTAGAGAGTCTGATCTCATTGGTGTGGGGTGGGGGAGTTTTAAAAGTCCTCCTGATGATTCTAACATGAAGGCAAGGTTGGGAACCACTGAACTGAATCCAATCCTAATTCCTTACCCACCAAAACAAGGAAACATGTCATTGTAGCATTAGATGGGTTTTGGAATTTGACAGACCAGGTCCAAATTGCAGCCAGCTATAACACCCGGGGGAAAATTACTTCACCTTTCCAAGCCTTAATTCCATTATGAAATTAATGGAGATTACTAATACCTACATTGTCAAACAAATAGATTAAACAAGATCATGGTACACAATAGGCATTCAACCAGAGGTAACCTTTATTATTTCCCTCTAAAATAGGCCCTACCTCTGATTTTCTTATTGTTGCCAATGGTGCCATCAGTATTCCAGTTCTCAGGGTGAGTGATAGAGGGTTGATCTGACTGTACTCTCTCATGAAGGAGAGGGGAAGGCTTACTTTTATTCACTCTGGTTAAGGTTCTCCAGTCTTCAAAGTGTGATTCCTTGGGAACTTGTTAAGAATCAAGGAATCTCAGCCTCACTCAGAACTTCAGAATCGGAGTCTGCATTTTAATCAGATTCCTAAGGATCTGCATGCACTGTACAGTTTGGGAAGCTCCACTCTCAAGCCTCCCTGTCCCTGGAACTGAGTGAAAAGGGAGGGACTCAAGCTTCCGGAGTAGAGACAGTTTACAGAGTCCAAGGTCTCGTTGGCGATGCCACGGTGAGCCCAGATGAGTCAGGGTTGCATTCCAGTTAGTGGCGGGGAGCACGCTGTCACACGCTGGGCCACGCCGGTAGAAGGCAGGGCTCTAGGCGAAGCCTATTCATCCCATTAGACTCCATCGAGCCACTCCATCAGGTCCCACCCTCTGCTGGGGCTGGTTGCTTCACATGGGCTCGGTGAGTGCCTCACCCCCCAGTCACCATGACAGATTATCACAGGTCATGCAAGGGTGACGCCTACATGCATAGGGACTGGCCTCCACTGGCTCCTACGTCCAGCCGGGGACCTCTGCCCCCTGCCCACTCACAGGACTGATACGCCTGTGGGTATCAGCTATGACACTCTGGGGAAAGGACTATAATGCCCCCGGGTCTCGGGGATCTGCCCTAGCATTTTCCTTGGTGGCCACCATTTCTCCACCCTCCATCTTGGATTTCTTGGCCTTTTATACTAAGGCCCCTGCAGTGATTTCCCTCATCCCACTCGGGTTTGCAACTCCTTTGGCCCAAAGGCAAGAGCCCTGTGTGGAATCATATTTTCTTACGCTCCCACAGTAGGCATGTTAACTACCCCTTTCACAGCACGCTTGTCACCCCGTGAAGACTCACGGTCTGAGGGAAGGTGCCTTTCAGGCCAAGGCTAGAGCCACTGGATACATCTCCCAGAGGGTTTCTCTCTTACAGTGTTGGCTGTTTGAAATTACATGGTTTTGTGAGTATTTGCTTCATTGAGTTTGCCCACTGGACTGCAATCTTCCTGGGCAGAGTTGAGCTGGTCTTGTTCACGCTGTGGTTCCAGTTCTGGGCTCGGAGCCTGGCTCACAGAGATCCTCTCAAGCTATTTGTTGAGTGTGTAGACGAATGAGTTGGTGAACGATCTGGGACTCTGGGGCCTTCCAGGGCCAAGGCGAGCTCTTGCACAGCGCTGTACTGAGATGGGTGTGTGTGTCTTTGGTGTGGCAGAGGAGTCGGGGTAGACCTGCCCCAGTTACGTCCTCAGAGCTGGGTGCAGCACCGTGCCTGGGACACGTAGCTCACGTGGCAGAGCCCCTGACATCTGGACACACGCAGGCAGCCCTTGCTCATGGGCTCCTGTCACAAACCCATCAATCTAAGGCACCCGAACCCAGCACTCCAGCTTGCAGGTCAGCCTCTGTGACTAGGGGCTTTGCTTTTCCTCTAAGACTTTCCTGAAATGGGAGAGGACGAGCTCCCACTCCAGCTGTGTAGGCTGGCCAGCTCTTGGAGCACCTGAGTCATCCTGACTGTGGGTAAACAGGCAGGAAGCTGTGTCTTCAGGGCCTCCTTGGTGGAGATCAGTACGGACGAGATAGGACAGTCCCAACTCCAGCTGCCAAAACCTGGTTCAATCCAAACCCAGGAAGGCTGGGCTCTCCAAAGGCTGGATGTGGGGTACGGCTGGCTCCTCCTCCCTCTGCACCCCAGGTCATAGGCTGTAAATTCATGATGTCTTGGCCAATTCACTTCCTTCCAGCTGTCCTGGACTCAGCATCTTCTCTCAGGCTATAGGCCATGCTCTGAGCCTCCCCCCTCCAACCAAGCTGGAGTGCTGGGTGCGGGTGCCTTAGATTGATGGGTTTGTGGCAGGAGCCCATGAGCAAGGGCTGCCTGCATGTGCCCAGATGTCAGGGGCTCTGCCATGCGAGCTACGTTTCCATCATACTACTGATCAAAGAGTCCCTAGGACTCTCGGGCATGGTGTGAAGTGTGGTTCTCACATCCTTCTGCAGCAATAAGACACAAGGGAGCATTAGTGTCAGGGTCAAGGCTGTGTCTGATCACTGGTTACGCCATGGGTAGAATGGCATTTTCCTTAGCAAGAAAGGATTTGTAATATCATTGGCCTACGGGGGAGCCTATCATGCGATCTTCCAGGGGGGGTCAGAATACCTGTCAAGTTTAACCAAGAACTGGCAGGTTTTAAGGCCCTCTAACATGATGTGTGTTTTCTGGGTAGCTCAAATGGTAAAGAATTTGTCTGCAATGCAGGAGACCTGGGTTTGATCCCTGGGTCAGGAGGATCCCCTGGAGAAGGGCATGGCAACCCACTCCAGTATTCTTGCCTGGAGAATTCCATGGACAGAAGTGCCTGGAGGGCCTAACAGTCTATGGAGTTGCAAAGAGTTGGACACGACTGAGTGAGTAACACTAACATGATGTGAGATGCTGTGCAATTAAGTGCTAAACTGAGTGGACACAATTTAGGGCTAAAAGAATTTGGGTAATACCAGTGGTGTCTGGAGTAGGCAGAGGGAGTTTTACTGAAGGTATGGGCCTCCTGAGGCCCTTCACAAGTTTGAGTGGCATTAGTGAAGGCTGGAAAAGAGGGAATGGCCTTTTAGGAAGACACTTGAGTGTCAGTCAACAGAGGCTCAGTCTGCTTGTGGGCTGTGAGTAGCCTCACGATTGCACTGGAGGGTGTGTGCTGTGAATCACAGGCCATGAGTCCACCCCACTCAGCTCCACAGAGAAAGCGGCGCTCCTTCATGTTTGTATCAGGCATCTATATTGACAGGCACTCTGACATTGGCTTCTTTGTGATACAATACTTGGCAATGGGTCCCTACCGAAGGACCCAGCATCAAAGAAAGCAGAGGTAAGATAATACTACATTATGAAAGAAAAGATAGACTTATGAACCTATTAACCATATAAAACAGCAAAATTATGCTCAAAGCTTTAAATATGGGCAGTATTAGAGTGTATTGGGGTCCCATGTGTAAAGTATACACTCAAGTAATAAATGTAGCAAACTGTAAGCAAACATTAAGCACTCAGTTTTATTTGCTTTCTTAAAATTTGGGAGGAGTAAGCCAAATTTGCCTGCTATTTCCCTTGCATGTATTTCTATGCTTCTCTGTAATGAAACTTTCTACCTGTCAAAACCTCTTTAAACATGGCAGATGTTTGAGAACAGTAGCTGATGAGAACATTTCTCTCACTGAGAAGCAGTTTTAAAATCAAAGCCAACTTGCAATTTCTTTTTGTTATTCCCTCTCCTCTCCACCCAGTTAATTTCCAAAGCTCTGCTGGTTTCAGATCAAATAAAAGTTACCAGCAAATAAGAAGTGATACTTGTCACTTTAAGAAAGTTGTGACAAGTCACTAGGACTTTTGCCTTAAGTTCTTTTTCTTAAGTTTCTTGGGGATTCTTTGGAAACAAGGGCGTTGGGCAGTCTCTCGAAGTCTCTGCCAGCAGTAACTCTCCAGCTTGGGGGTTTGTTGTAGAAATGCTAACAGAGAAGACAGATTTCCTGCCACACAAGCTAAGGACGGAGGCATTGGAGAATGACGTGAGGGAGGAAGCACCGTGGCCTAAGGGAAAGATGAGGTTTGCTTGGTCATTGGCGAGGTCTGCAGGGTGTCAATAACCAGATAAATAAACAGGTAAGCTCCAAAGTAATTGGAGATCAGGAGCGACTGTACTTTCGTGGACCACAAGGTGCAATGATGAGACAGACTTGTAGGGAGACTGTGCAGGTACGGGTCCTGGGAAGGCTCTGCACAAGTTCATGGTGCCTGCCGCAGAACAGCATCAAAGGAGAAAGGCCACAAATGTGAGATAATTGGGGAAGAAGAAGAGATAAGCTCGGGGTGAAGGATGGATGAATCAAAAGTGACATTAAGCGTTAGAGAGCGGAGGAGCCAGAACTCATGATGCGGGTGGGCGACGCACATGGATACTTCCTGGCAGCATCTACAGGAGTGGATAACTGCCTACTGAAAGCGTGTGTCCAAAAATCCCTCCTTAGGAACGTGCACAAAAGAAACGTGTGCACACGGCCACACTGAGGGACCAGTGCCACAGAGTTCAACGCAACTCTACTCCTAACAGCCGAAAAACGGGCAACAAGTCAATTGCCCATCGCCGGCAGAGTAGCTAATGATTCCTTTGCAGAGAAAGTGAGGAGATGACCTACAACTTCACGCAGAGCTATGAATGCATCTCGTAATGTTGAGCAAAAAGCAGCCAGGCACAGAACAGTACAGACTGTGTGATCCCACTTATGCGAAGTTCAAAATAGGCTAAAACTGAGAGAAGTCAGGGTACCAGTCACCACAGGAGGGGGGATCAGGGGGACTTCTGAAATGCTCAATCTGCTGGCTACCTGGGTGTGTTAGTTTGTGAAAAGTACATATCGTATATTTACAATATGTACCCTTAAATGTCTATCATCGCACTTTAATAAAAGTTTAATGACAGTGTAAAGTAAAAGCAATTGAAGGCCTATGACACTGAGTTTGAGATGTCTGGACAGGCAGCTGGAAATCCTCAGGATGCATTTGGAGATGGGGGACTCTGGTCTGCACAAGAATCCAGATCTGGAGACATTTAATTTTGGGGCGTGGGCGGGGGCTGTTTAATCTGAAGAGACAGGAAGAGGGAGCAGTTAGAGCAGCAGTAGGTGCTGTTAGAAGGCTGAAGGCAGATGAGAAAGGAGCAGAGCCATTTATCAGAAGCCTATTCAGCACTTTCCTCCACTGGGACCCCCTGCTTCATTCTGTGAGCCTTGATTTCTGTCCTTTGGGCCTTATATTTTTGTGGGGTGAAGGAAAGGTGTTCCTTTATCCCTTTCGGTGGCATCATATTCCCCGAAAAGCTGAAGAAACAGGGGGCTGGCGAGGTGAACGGTCTAGGCTGGCGAGAGTGGCCTGAGGCACAAGCCCAGCCGTCCGCTTGAAGGCATGTGATGCCGTTGACCATGCAGCTGCCAACCAGGCAGGCGGGCCCCTGGGCAGGAGGGCAGGCCCCACGGAAGGGCCTTGAAGGTCAACCAGAGGGGGTGGGGTGATGCACCACCTGGCTGTCCTGTGTGGGCTGCTAGGCTGGTGCTTTCTCTGTAAGCACGGCAGGTCAGGAGGTCAGGGTGCTGTCGCAAACACCTGTGTGATGCTGGCGGCCAAGGTGATATGGCCATAACAGAGCCAGTACATTTCCTCTGATGGAAAATACCAGGGCAGCAGGGACTACCAAACATAGCCACATAAAACATGGAGGCGTCTGCAGCAATGCAGAAGGAAAATACTTATCAAGATACCTCTGTCTCTCACACATGTCCCAGTGTCCCCACCATGAACTCTTAACCATTACACACGGAGTGGGCAGGAGTGGCAGAGTAGCTGTTTGGGCTGAGCGGGAGACGTCCTGCATGGAAGCCCCTCTGCTCGTTTTCAGGACGCTCCCTCTGTCGTGGGCTGCTACGCCTCCTCCATCCCCGACTGACATTCCTCCTCAGCGGGATGTTGGACGGGTGTGTCAGCCCCCAGGGTAGAAGTGTCCCAGGACCAGTGGCTCTCATTTCCAGAGCCTTTGTTATGTTATTTCCCCCTAGAAAGATGCCCTTGAGAGTCCGAGGGATGGGGTTTCTGATTCTGGGCTTCTGAGCATGATAATGTGAAGATGTGGGGCAAGTTCTGGGCGCTCTCCTCAGTCTTCTCATCTGTAAGATGGGAACGGCGCTCCCAGCGGCGTTGCCCCAGGAGCATGGAGACCCTGGCAGACAGACAGCACACTGTAGTTGTTCTCCATCTCACTTCCATTAACCTCTGCCTGGAATGTCCTGATCGTCAACAGGACCTTGTTTTTCAAGTGGTTTCACTAATTAGATGGTGTACCTGCCTCGCCTGATTCTGGCTCAGCTCCCAGGCTTGGGAGCACCCACTGTGTGGCCCAGGTTAGCTGAGGGCTGGAGTGTTGTTCTGGAAAGGAACACGGTGTCTCCACATCCTCTGAGTGAAGTCACTTCTGTAATTTCTAAAATGTCTTTGAAAAGCTGGTGACTACTTGCACATTTGAATTTGACAGCTCACTTGAAAAAATCGCACGTTTCCGTAGTTAATAATGTTTTGAAAATACAACTGTCGGAGGGCTTCTGGATGCTAGAGTGGTATTGTCTCTTGACCAGGTATCAGTTACATGAAGTGTGTTCATTTACTAGAAACTTATTTATGAAGTGTTCACTCTTTGGCTACAGGTTTTCTGAGCCCGGTCATTTGAATTCATAGTAGGCACTGAAGACTGTTATGGAGTGACTGCTGGCTCAGCCTGAGGGTCAGAGGTCTTGGACCAGAGTCTAAAGAGGACCTTGAAAAGGTCACTTTAAGGCTACCTCTGGTAGGCAAGGAGACCCCATCAGCTTGTTACCAGCCAGACCAAAAATGTTAGAGCCGAGGTGTGCACAAAGAATGGACACTAATTTTGCCTCGAGGGTCAGGAAACTCCTCAAAAAAAAAATGCCAGTGACATTTGAGCTGGGTATTGAAGACTGAAGAGGGGTGTATCTGGTGGGAAGAAAGAGACGGCAAGAATAGTAGCACAAAGACAGTAAAATTAAGGGCAAAACTGGGTCTGAGGCTCAGAAAATATTCTAATGTGGCAGAGCTTAGTGTGTCAGTGTGTGTGTGATTAACGGGAAGCGAGGCTAAAGAAGTAAGCAGCGGTTGGACCATGAAGCACTTTGTCGAGCTCGGGAGTTGGGATTTATCCTTCAGGTGGTAGGCTCTCTGAAGGCTGCTAAGTAGGAGAGCCCACCGCGGCTTCTCCACCACTACCCTCTCTATCACCAGCCTCAGCAGCTCCACAACCACCAACCTCACCACCACCTCCACCTCCTCCACCAGCACCCTCACCATAACCCCCATTTCCACTACTTCCTTCCCCACTAAGCATCTGCCTGCAATGTGGGAGACCTGGGTTCGATCCCTAGGTCGGGAAGATCCCCTGGAGATGGAAATGGCAACCCACTCCAGTACTCTTGCCTGGAAAATCCCATGGATGGAGGTTCATGGGGTCGCAAAGAGTCAGACATGACTGAGCGACTTCACTTTCTTCTTTCCTTCCACCGCCACCTCCTTCACTAAAGTATCTACTGCAATAACTGCCTTCGCAGAGTGAATTATCAAAATGATAATTATAGCACAATTAATTAGGGAACAACACCTAGATGTCACTTATATTTTACTACCTAACAAGGCCTGGGGAAGGACACAGAGAGAGTGTGGAGCCTGGAGCCGAGCCCCTTGGTGGGAAGGGAGGCTCCCCTTTGCTAACCTGCATTCTTCGGCTCACCATTGGTGTCATGAACTGTGCTTTATGCAAAATGATAAGATCCAGACCAAAAATTATTGAGGAGACAGAGAGGCTTCTGAATATAGGCATGCAAGACAGCCAAGAAGAAACAGATTTGCTTATAACTTGTTGATAATACAATTTTTAGAACTTGTGTTTTTTTTTTTTTTTTGCAATTCAAGGTTTCAGGATTTCAAGCAATGCAAATCACTGCCTATGGTAGAAAAACAATAGCCATGAGCACTACCTTTACTGTCTCATTTAACTGTTAAAAGAACTACAGTAACAGGTTCATATGTTTCCTTGTTCATATGAGAAACTTGTGCTCAGAGGATTAGACAAGTTCCCCAGGGCTTCACAACTCATAAGAGGTTTTTAAAAAACAGCTCTTCGCTCTCATGTGATCTGACGTCCTTTTGGGAATCGGTGAGTTGGGGCACAGGCCTGAGACTGGGAGATTATACCCTGGGTGGAGAGTCTGTAGTGGAAAAGAATACTGAGGGGAGAGGACTCGCATGGCTTTCGGAGGTGCTCTGGTGCCCTCTGGTGGCAACGCAAAGGTATCACGGACCAAGGTACACAGGATGCACGCACATACACATGAAAAAGGGCACGAAGTGGGCAGTGGAAATGGGGACGGGAAAGAAAGAAGTACAGGAAGGGCGGAGTCATTCTGGTCCCACTTACCTCTCAGGGTCTGTCCCCCCTTCCACCTCCTCACACTATTTTGCTTTCTCCCTTAATCCAAGGATGAGCCGCAGAGCTTTGGTGTTAACAGGAATCAACAGAGAGCCTGTCAGCGCAGCATCTGAGCTCCAGCTTGAGGGTTTCTGATTGCTAGGTCTGAAAGGGCCCCAGCAATCTGCCCTTAAAAACCAGGTTATTCTGATGCAGGTGGTTCTTGGATCACACTTTCAAAAAAAAAAAGTGCTATTTAATATTTACCTTAAAAAATGATGCTTCATTATAAACAAAAACTGTGCATCCTAAACCAGTTAGCAAAGTGATCCAGGGGAACTCACAGATTACTGACTTATTTCTGCTCTCATCTGGTTAAAGATGAAAACATGAAGTGAAAGTTGCTCAGTCGTGTCTGACTCTTTGCAACCCCATGGACTATACAGTCCATGGAATTCTCCAGACCAGAATACTGGAATGGGTAGCCATTCCCTTCTCCAGGGGATCTTCCTGACCCAGGAATTGAACCGGGATCTCCTGCACTGCAGGTGGATTCTTCACCAATGGAGCCACTAGGGAAGCCCAAGAATACTGGAGTGGGTAGCTTATCCTTTCTTCAGGGGATCTTCCTGACCCAGGAATTGAACCGGGGTCTCCTGCATTGCAGGTGGATTCTTTACCAGCTGAGCTACCAGGGAAGCCCTAAAGATGAAAAACAAACAACAAAACAAACAACCTCCAGCCATACTGGTGGCTTAATTCTCAAAGAGGAAAGTTAGAACATTTTAAGAGCATTCAAATGAGTAAATCTGTTAAAAGAGTGGATCCCAAACTTGAGTTTCTTGGAAGCATGCTTCTAGAGAAGTTGATATGTGCCCACATAAAAAGCCTTCACTGATAAAGTAAGAGATCCATCAGATATGCTGGTACTAAAGTCTTTGAGACTACAGTATGGAAAGATGCTTAATTTTATTCAGCTTAATATACCTAGAACTTGTTGGGTCATGTGACTTTTTTTCCTGTTTTTTTTTTTTTTGTAACATGTTTATTAAAGTTCTCAATAGACCAGCTTCGGAAATACTACCCTAGAATAATAAGAATGTAAATTAAAGATTTTTCTGGGTTCTGGAAAAAACTCCAATAAGTGGGAAAGAGTAGTCTTATATAAATGATGCTAACTAAATATTCATATGTAAAAGACTAAGAATTTTACCTCACACCACATATAAGAATTAACTCAAAATAGATAAGAGACCTAAATATAAGAGTTAAAACTGTTAAACTCTTAAAAGAAGTGTTTTCATGACCTTGGCTTAGGCAATGATCTCTTAGATATGACACCAAAAGCATAAGCAAGAAAAGAAAAAATAACTTGGACTCATGACAATTAAAAGCCTTTGGATTTCCAAGGACACCATCAAGAAAGTGAAAGGACAGCTCATAGAATGGCAAAACATAGTTGCAAGTTATATGTCTCATAAGGGACTTGTATTCAGAATCTGTAAGGAACTCTTACAACTCAGTAATCAAAAGACAACCTAATTTTAAAAATGGGCAAAAGATGTAAATAGATGTATCTCCAAAGAAGATAACACAAGTGTCCATTAAGGACATGAAAAAATGCTTAACATCATTAATCATTAAGAAAATGCAAATCAAGACCACAATGGGATATCACTTCACACCCACTAGGAGAGCTATAATTAAAGACAGATAATATAACTGTGGAGAAGTGGGGGAAATTGGAACTCTAATACATCCCTGCTGGTAAAAATGTAAAATGGTGCAGCCATTTCAGAAAACAGTCTGACAGCCCCTCAAAAGGTTAAATAAATAGTTACCATACACCTAAGTAATTCCCCTCCCATGTATGCGCTGAAATGAAATTAAATCACACAAAAATGTGTACATGAACATTTATAGTGGCGTAATTCGTAACAGCCAAAAGTGGAAACAACACAAATACTCATTAACTGATGAATGGAGAAACAAAAAGTGGTATAAGAACACAATGGGATCTATTCAGCCATAAAAGAGAGGAAATTCTAATTCCTGCTGGAGTGTGATGATCTGGAAAGCCTTATTTCTGCCAAGTAAAAGTCACATTTTCATATATGTGAAATGTCCAGAATATGCAAATCTGTAGGGACAGAGAGCTGATTAATGTTGACCTAGGGCTTTGGAGAGGCTGGGGGAAAGTGGGGAATGACTGCCAACGAGTACAGAGTTTCTTTCGCAGGTGATGAAAATGTTCCAAAATTGATGATGGTGATGCTTTTTATACAATTCTGTGAATATTATATGCTTCGGTGGGTGAATTGGATGGTATGTAAATTGTATCTTAATAAAAGTGTTATAATAAATTTACAGGTTTTTTCTTCCATAGAGGCAGTGGAAAGTTCTTGAGAATTATGTATGAAAACAAATATTTATTTAACAATTAAGTGTTTAGTCTATCTTGACCACCTTTAACAAGACCTATTGCCTGCTCGAGCTAAAATGATAACAAGGACATAAAGTTTGAAAAATACACATTCCTAAGGGTAGTGGAGACAAGATGGTAGAGTAGAAGGAAGTGAGCTCACCTCTCATGAAAACACCAAAATCACAACTGCTTAAGAACCACTGACAAACAAAACAAAAAAACCCACTGGAATCTCCCAAAAACCATACGCTATGTCCAAAGACAAAGAGGAGGCCACAGTGAGATGGTAGGTGGGGTGCATTTGTAATAAAAGCAAATCCTGGGTGGGTGACACACAACAGGAAAATAATTATCTCACAGAGTGAAGGTTCTGAGCCCCACGTCAGGTTCCCCAGCTTGGGGGTCTGGCATTGAGAAGAGAAGGCCCTGCAGCATTTGGCTTTGAAGGCCAGTGGGGTTTGATCCTAGGAATTTCATCGGATTGGGGGAACAGAAATCCCACTCTTAGAGAGTATGCATAAGGTATTGTGCATACCAAGAATCAGGGGGAAAATCAGTGACCTCATAGAAGCCTGGGCCAGCCCTACCTGCTGGTACTGGAGGGTCTTCTGTGGAGGTGGGGGTGGCTGTGGCTCACTCTGGGGGCAAAGACACTGTTGGCAGTAGTTCTAGGAAGTACTCATTGGTATGGGCCCTCCTGGAGGCTGCCATTTTCTCACCAAGACCTGGCCCCATCCAGCAGCCTATATGCTCCAGTGTGGGATGCCTTAGGCCAAACAGCCAACAAGGCAGTCCCATCAGTCAGTATTCCTGACCCCACAGCTGTCTACTAAACACATCTCTTGACATGACCCTGCCCACCGGAGGGATAGGACCCAGCTCCATCCACCAGTGTGAAGGACCAGTCCCTCTCACCAGGAAGCCTGGAAAACTCTCATAGACCAGACTCATCCACCAAGGATCAGACAGCAGAAGAAAAAGAATTACAATTGTAGCCCCCAGAACAGAAACTGCAATTACAGAAAGCTAGATAAAGGGAGATGGCAGAGGAATCTGTTCTAGAAGGAACAAGATAAAACCCCAGAAAAACAATTAAGTGAAGTGGAGATATGCAATTGATCTGAAAAAGAATTCAGAGAAATGATAGTAAGGATGATCCAAGATTTCAGAAAAAGAATGGAGGCACAGATCAAAATGTTTAACTAGAGCTAGAAGCTGGAGCTAGAGCTAGAAGATCCATAGAACAAATAATCAGAGACAAGCAATGCAATAAGTCAAATGCAAAAATGCACTGCTGCTGCTGCTGCTAAGTCGCTTCACTCGTGTCCAACTCTGTGCAACCCCAGAGATGGCAGCCCACCAGGCTCCCCTGTCCCTAGGATTCTCCAGGCAGGAACACTGGAGTGGGTTGCCATTTCCTTCTCCAATGCATAAAAATGCACTAGAAGGAATCAATGGCAGAATAAATGAGGCAGAAGAATGAATAAGTGAGCTGAAAGACAGAATGGTGGAAGTCACTGCAGTGGAACAGAATAAAGAATGAAAAGAAATGATAGTCTAAGAGACCTCTGTTGGTTATTAAATGATCAACATTTGCATTACAGAGGTCTCAGAAGGAGAAAAGAGAGAGAGAGGACCTCAGGGAATATTTGAAAAGGCAATAGCTGAAAACTTCCCTAACATGGGAAAGAAAACATTTACCCAGGTCCAGGAAGCAAAGAGAAACCCAGGCAGGATAAACTCAAGGAGGAACGTTCTGGGATACATAATAATCAAACTGACGAAAATTAAAGACATAGAGAAAATATTTTTAACAAGGGAATATCAATAAATAACATACAAGGGAACTCCCATAAAGTTATCAGTTGATTTTTCAGCAGAAACTCGGCAGGCAGAAGTGAGGGTCACAATACATTTAAAGTGGTGAAAGAGAAGAACCTACAACCAAGAACACGCCACCTACCAAGTCTCTCATTCAGATTTGATGTAGAAATCAGAAGCTTTATAGACAAGCAAAAGCTGAGAGAATTCAGCACCAGCAGACCAGCTTTGCAACAAGTGCTAAAGGAACTTCTCTGGGCAGAAAGGAAAAGGCCACAACCAGAAACATGAAAATTATGAATGAAAAAGTCCACCAATAAAGGCAAACATACAATAAAGGGAGGGCTTCATCTACACGAATATGAAATCAGCACTCATGAGAAGAGGAGAGCACAATGCAGGATACTGCAAATGTATTTGAAATGAAAAGAACGGCAACTCCAATCTTGTTTACATACAGACTGCTGTATCAAAACCTCATGGCAACCAAAAATGAAAACTATACAATAGATACCCATATACACACAAAGAAAAAGGGATCCAAACACAACACTAAAGTTAGTCATCAAATCACAGAGAAGAAAACAAAAGAAGAGTGGGAGCAGAAAGACCAGCAAAAACACATCAAAACAATGAGTAAAATGGCAATAAGAACATACATATCAATAATTACTTTAAACATAAACAAATCAAATGCTTCAACCAAAAGACACAGACTGATTGAATGGATACAAAAATAAGACATGTATATATGTTGTCTGTAAGAGACTGCTTCAGATCTAGCGACACATACAGACTGAAAGTGAGGGGATAGAAGAAACTTATTCCATGCAAATAGAAATAAAAAAAACTGGAGTAAAAATACTCATATCATATGAAATTAACTTTAAAATAAAGATTGTTACAAGAGACAAAGAAGGACACTACATAATGATCAAGGGATCAATCTAAGAGTAAGATATAGAATAGTAAATATATAGGCACCCAACATAGGCAAATAGTAACAGTCATAAAAGGAGAAATTGACAGTAATATAATAATAGTGGGGGAATTTAACACCCCAGTTTCCTCAATGGACAGGTCAAACAGGGACAGAAAATCAGTTAGGAAACACAGGCCTTACATGACACATTGAGATCAATGGACCTAACTGATATTTATACAGAATCCCATCCCAAAGCAGCAGAATAAACATTTTTTTCAAATGCAGATGAAATCCTCTCCAAGATTGATCACATACTGGGCCACAAAGTGAGCCTCGGCAACTTTAAGAACACTGAAATCATATCAAGCATCCTTTCCAACTACAATGCTATGAGATTAGAAATCAACTATAAGAAAAAACTGTAAAAAACACAGACACACGGAAGCTAAACAATATGCTACTAAAAAGCCAGTGGGTCACTGAAGACATCAAAGAGAAAATAAAAAACCAAACGAAACTAGAGACAAAAGAAAACAAAAGCATGATGATGCAAAGCCTATGAGACGCAGCAAAAGCAGTGCTAAGAAGGAAGTTTATAGCAATGCAATCTTACATCAAGAAACAAGAAAAATCTCAAATAAACAATCTAAACTTACAGCGAAAGCAGCTAGAGAAAGAACAAAACCCAAAGTTAGTAGAAGGAAAGTAAAAAAGATGAGACAGAAATAAACGAAATAGAGATGGAAAAAATTGAAAAGATAAATGAAAATAAAAACTGGTTCTTTGAACAGATGGGGCTTCCCAGGTGGCTCTGGACTAAAGAATCCACCTGCCAATGCAGGAGATGCAAGAGACACAGGTTTTATCCCTGGGCCAAGAAGATTCCCCAGAGGAGGAAATGGCAGCCCACTTTAGTATTCTTGCCTGGAGAATCCCATGGACAGAGGAGTCTGGTGGGCTAAAAGTCCACAAAGAGTCAGACATGACTGAGTGAGCATGCACACACACTCTTTGTAAAGATAAACAAAGTGGGTAAAACTTTAGCCAAACTCATCAAGAAAAAAAGGGAGAGGGCTCACATTAATAGAATTAAAAATGAAAAAGGAGAAGTTATGATCGATGCCACAGAAATACAAAGGATTACCACAAGCAATTATATGCCAATAAAATGGACAACCTAGAAGAAATGGACAAATTCTTAGAAGGTACAAGACTGAACCAGAAAGATATAGAAAATATAAACAGACCTATTGCAAATACTGAAACTGAAATGATGATAAAGAAACTTCTGACAAACAAAAGTCCAGGACCAGATGGCTTCACAGGTGAATCCTATCAAACATTTAGAGGAGAGTTAATACTTATTCTTCTGAAATGCTTTCAAAAAATTGCAGAGAAAGGAACACTCCCAAACTCACGCTATGAGGCCACCGTCACCCACACATCAAAACTAGAAAAAAGATATCACAAAAAAAGAAATTTACAGGCCAATATTACTGATGAACATAGATGCAAAAATTCTCAACAAGATACTAGCAAACTGAGTCAAACAATACATTAAGAGGGTTGTACACCATTATCAAGTGGGATTTATCCCAAGGTTGCAAGGATACTTCAATATCCGCAAATCAATCAATGTGATATACCACATTAACAAATTGAACAATAAAAACCATGTAATGATTTCAATAGACGGAGAAAAAACTTTTGACAAAATTCAATACCCATTTATGACACAAATTCTCCAGAAAGAGGGTATAGAGGGAGACTATTTCAACATAATAAAGGCCATATATACAAAGCTACAGCTAACATCATACTCAACTGTGAAATACTAAACACATTTCCTTTTAGATGAGGAATAAGAGGAGGATGTCCACTCTCACCACTTTTATTCAACATGGTTTTGGAAGTCCTAGCCATAGCAATCAGAGAAATGAAAGGAATCCAAGTTGAAAAAGAAGTAAAACTGTCGTTGTTTGCAGATGACATACTATACACAGAAAATCCTAAAGATGCTACTAGAAAACTACTAGAGCTTGTCAATGAATTTGGTGAGGTTTCAGGATACAAAATTAGTACACATAAATCTCTTGCATTTCTACACATTAACAATGAAAGATCAGAAAGAGAAATTGAAGAAACTAATTCCATTTACTCCTGCATCAAAATGAATAAAACACCTAGGAATAAACCTACCTAAGGAAGCAAAAGACCTACACTCTGAAAACTATAAGATGCTGATGAAAAAAACTGAAGACGACACAGACAGATGGAAAGATATACCATGTCCTTGGACTGGAAGAATCAATACTGTTAAAATGACTATATCACCCAAAGCAGTCTACAGATTCATTGCAATCCCTATCAAATTACTACTGGCATTTTTTACAGAATTAGAATAAAAAAATTTACAATTTGTATGGAAACAGAAAAAACCCCAAATAGCCAAAGTAATCTTGAGAAAGAAAAATAGAGCTGGAGGAATCAGGCTCCCTGGCTTCAGAGTGTACTACAAAGCTACAGTCATCAAAACATTATGGTACTGGCACAAAAAGAGAAATATAGGTCAATGGAACAGGAAAGAAAACCCAGAAATAAACCCACACACCTATGATCAATTAGTCTATGATAAAGAAGACAAGAATACACGGTAGAAAAAGACAGTCTCTTCAATCAATGGTGCGGGAAAACTGGACAGCTACATGTAAAAGAATGAAATCATAACATTCTTTAATACCACAGACAAAAATAAACTCAAAGTGGATTAAAAACCTATATGTAAGACTGAATACTATAAAACTCTTAAAAAAACATAGGTGGAACACTCTTTGATATAAATTGCATCAATATCTTTTTCAATGCATCTCCTAGAGTAATGGAAATAAAAATAAACAAATGGGATCTAATTAAACCCAAAAACTTTTGCACAGCAGAGGAAACCATAAATGAGACGGAAAGACAACTCACAGAATGGGAGAAAATATTTGCAAACTATGTGACTGACAGGATTAATCTCCAAAATTTGGCTAACAACTGATGGCTCAATATAGAAACAAACAACCCAATCCAAAAATGGGCAGAAGGCCTAACTAGACATTTATTCAATGAAGATGTACACATGGCCAAGAGTCACATGAAAAAGTGCTCAACATCACTAATTATTGAAATGTAAAAAAGTGTTAGTTGCTCAATCATGCCTGATTCTTTGCGACCCCATGCACTGTAGCCCACCAGGCTCATCTGTCCATAATTCTCCAGGCAAGAATACTAGAGTGGGGTAGTCATTCCCTTCTCCAGGGGATCATTGCTGTTGCTGCTGTTGCTAAGTCGCTTCAGTCGTGTCCGACTCTGTGACCCCATAGACGGCAGCTCACCAGGCTCCCCCGTCTCTGGGATTCTCCAGGCAAGAACACTGGAGTGGGTTGCCATTTCCATCTCCAATGTATGAAAGTGAAAAGTGAAAGTGAAGTCGCTCAGTCGTGTCTGACTCTTAGTGACCCCATGGACTGCAGCCTACCAGGCTCCTCTGTCCATGGGATTTTCCAGGCAAGAGTACTGGAGTGGGGTGCCATTGCCTTCTCTGCAGGGGATCATTAGAGAAATGCAAATCAAAACTACAATGAGGTATCACCTCACACCAGTCAGAATGGCCTTCATCAAACAGTCTACAAACAATATATGTTGGAGAGGATGTGAAGAAAAAGGAACCCTCCTACACTATTGGTGGGAATGTAAATTGGTATAGCCACTATGGAGAACGGTATGGAGGTTCCTTAAAAAACTAAACACAGAACTACCATATGATTCAGCAATCCCACTCCTGGGTGTATAGCTGGGGAAAATCATGGTTCGAAGGGATACATTCACCCCAGTGTTCACTGCAGCTCTGTTTACAATAGCCAAGATATGAAATCAACCTAAATGTCCATCAACAGATCTATGGATAAAGAAAATGTGATAGATACATGCACAGGAATATTACTCAGCTATAAGAAGAATGAAATAAGTCATTTGCAGCAACACTGGTGGGCTTGGAGATTATCATATTAAGTGAAGTAAGTCAGAGAAGGACAAATATCATGGTATCACTTATATGCAGAATCTAAATGATACAAATGAACTTATTTACAAAAGTAGAATAGACTCACAGACTTAGCAAAGAAATTTATGGTTACCAAAGGGGAAGCATGGGGGAGACAGATAAATCAGGAGTCTGGGATTGGCATATATACACTACTATATTGGAGTGGGTTGCCATTCCCTTCTCTAGGATCTCCCAACCTAGGGATCAAACCTGCGTCTCCTGTATTGGCAGGCAGATTCTTTACCACTCAGTTACCTGGGAAGCCCTATATATATACAATGGGCTTCCCATATATACAGGAGATAATGAATGAGGACCTACTATATAGCACAGGGAAGTCTACTCAATATCGTATAATAACATAAATGAGAAAAGAATTTGAAAATGAATAGATGTATGTATAACTGAATCATTTTGCTGTACACCTGAAACCAACCCAATATTGTAAGCCAACTATATTCCAATATAAAATAAAAACTTAAAAAAAAATGTTCCTGGAGAAAAGACGGGGAAAACATTCTGTTTGAACTGTCTAATAATGTGCCTAATGACATTCATGGTAGCTTAGTTGAGAGTATTAACAGTATCTTACTTTACTCTTTCTGGAACTTTTAATATGTGTGATCGTCCAAGGAAGGCAGGGTGGGGATTATCATCTCCATTTTATCGGTGAGAAAACAGGTTCAAGGACAGGAAATGCCTTGTTCCAGGTCACAGAAAGAAATGGGACATGGGCTGAGGTCTTTGGACTCCACGTCCAATGCTTTGGTTACACCAGTGCGGTTTCCTTCAGTTGTCATGACTGTCCCCCCACAGATCTCCATGTCACTTACTGGTGTTCAATAGCTCAAAGCCTCCTTTGTTTAATTTCCTTGGCCAGAGTCCCTAGTCCAGGCTGGTTACTTTTATCGGTCTCCAGTCGATCATGCCTGACTTAACAAACATTCTCACACTGTCCTCAAGTTCCATCCTTGCTTAAGAGACTCCAAGGGCAACCATGAACGTTTGGGTGTGAGTTCTGGCTAAGAGATTTATGAACCGGGTATTTGTGTATACAACTTTTAACTTACTAGATTCTTGGGTATTTGATCTGTAAAATGGGAATAAGATGATCAACCCTACAAGAACTATGAGATTTAACTGAGATTTTACTTACAGTTCTTCATGGCCACGTCTGTCTCACCTGATCCTACTCCCTGACCTTGCATCGAATCTGAAGTATTTTGCTTAGCTCGCAAGGCCTTTGGAAACCTCTTCCCTTTCCAAAAGCCACACAGAGCACACAAGGGCCAACATCACACTCTTTGGTGCTGGGCTACTTTCCAGTGAATTTTCTGGTCTTAGTCGTCTCTCACCTTGAAAATCCCTGTCAAAGTGTGGTGATGAATCATGGAATAAGGGTCAGAAAAAGCTCTAGCTCTATCCTAATAATCCAGATCTTCTGAATCACACCCCTTGGGTGGTACTGGTAGAAAAGCACAAAATATTTTTCATAAGCTCTGCCATTGTTACACCCCCTCCTGCACCGCCGTTACACAGTAGCTATAAATTCTAAGCTTCTTGAAGCCAGGAGAAGTTACAGGGTCTTTGTTGCTATCACATTATTTAGCACAGATTTAGGCACCTAATAGGACTTAACATCAATACTTCTGTGATTGAAGAGACAATTCCGTGCTCAGCTTACTAGTTCTCAAACTCCACCAGCACCAGCATCACCTGGATTGCTGGTTCCCACCCCCAGAGTCTCTGACTTAATAGGTCTGGGGCAGTGCCTGGGAATTTATATCCCTAACATGTTCCTAGGTGATTCTGATGTGGCTGGTCTGGGGACTACAACCTGTCTCCGTTCAAGTCTGGCCTAAAGACCAGCAGCATCAGCACCACATGGGAACCTGTAAAATTGCAGCGGCTCAGGCCCTCTGCTGTAGCTTTGTTCTGGGCCTCTATGTGAAACCTGCTGTCACCCCACCCAGAGCCCCCTCTCCTATGCTCCTCCCTCAGTCCTTCATATACTCTGGAAGATCGGCCTTCTCAAGTCACTGGGTGATGCTTGTAGAAATGCAGTTTCCTGGTCCTCTTCACCTGTTGAGTCCCAGTCTCTGAAGGTGGGGCCCCAGGATCTGCTTTTGAGCCAACATTGCCTTGTTTAAGGATGCACCTTCTGGAATTATTTGCTAAAGTAGGGATTGGTTTGTTGTTAAGTTGTTTACCAAACACTTAGCACTGCCAGGACCTGGAGTTGGGGGGGGGGTGCCCGAGAGATGCATGATCTGGCCCTCAGAGAGCTTTTAGCATGTGGAGAAGATGGTTTAGTGAACAAGTCACGGTGTGATAGGCGCACAGGAACTCAAGTCATGGAGGTGGTCTCTGCTCATACACACCCGTGTTGGGGTGAAGTCCCGCTAAACGTCTCTATACCAGGGGGATCAGACTGGGAGGGGGAAGGTTGGCTGCTCTTTTCTCCTTTCTACTGTGAAGGATTTTGCTTGTTGATCATGAGTGGGATCTCCTGAGTCTTGCCTTGACTCTAGTTGGGAGAGCCATGAACATTTCCCAGGTTTCCTGGCCTTCAGAGTGGCAGGTGCCATCTCTCTCTGCATATCCCTCTTCCCTGGGTACTTGCCTTTTTCACTGTGTGGTCCGTTGGTGGATATTGGAGAATCATGTTGCTGTCTCAGGCTGTCACCAATGAGGAAGGAGTTTGGAAAGCAGAGGGGAGCTTTGAAGGTGTTGCCATGGGAGAGAGCTCAGCCTCTGGCAAGAGCCCCGTGCAGAACCGGCTACGTAATTCAAAGGTCCAGGGCAAAATGTAAATGCGGGTCTACTTAGCCAAAAATTAAGACTTTTGAGATGATGATAGAATAGCATTAAACCAAAGTGGTAGCCCACGTGACTGCATAGGGCCCATGCCCAGGAGTCCAGTCTCAGCCCGGGAAACGAGACAGACTATATTTGCAAATAACTTGCCTGTCAGGGGATAAGATGGTCTGTGTAGGAGAGAACTGGGGGAAGAAGAAAATAAAGGAGGCAATGCCCTATTTTTCTCACCATGGCTTAGAGGATTTACTTGAGTAGAACTGTGTCTGAGTTTACTTGAGTTTAACTCTCTCTCACTGCTCCTAGAGAAGAGGGTGGGGTGCTCTGGGGCATGTGAATCCCGGTCCCTATCCACGGGGGCCTTGGAGCCTGTTTCTGTTGAGAACCTGGGACCAAGGCCAAGGAGCCAAGCTGGGATCCCAGGGGAACGGGATGCTCAGGCTCAGGAATGGTGGTGGATACTCTGACCCCCGCCCCAGGCTCTCTGTCCTGCCTTCCTGGTCCTCACATCAATCTTTCCCCCTGCTTTCTCTGCTTTATGCCTGCCCTATGCCAGGGTAGCCACAGACTAGTTGAGCACCCATGTCTCTTGGGGAGTTTAAAAACAAAAGAACCGTCAGATGAGCTGAACAGGTCTTTGGTGGAGCCAGGAGCACAGCTAAAATATGTCTAGGTTCAGAGGTTAAGAATTGGACCCCAGAGCCAGGACAACCGTCCCTTGACAAAATAATGCTGCCTTGGTTCCTCCCACATGATGCTAGGTCACTTCAGTCGTGTCCAACTCTGCGAAACACTATGAAAACTGCTCCTTCCTTGGCCCAACTTAGAGGTTCTAATGGAGCTGCTCTGACTGCGGCCTGTGGCCACTGGGGTTTTTAAATGCTCTGCTGCCCTGGTAACTAGACTTGCAATCATTTTGAAATGTATGGAAACATCAAATCACTGTGCTGTCTACCAGGAACTAATAGTGTTATAGGGCACTGATATTTCAAAAACAAACAAACACTCATAGAAAGAGACCAGATTTGTGGTTGCCAGAGATGGGGAGCAGGTAGGTGGCTGGATGAAGGTGGTTAAAAGATACAAACTCCCAATTATAAGATAAATAAGTACTAGGGATGTGATGTACAACACAATCAATGTAATTAACACTGCTCTACATTATATGGGAGAAGGCAATGGCACCCCACTCCAGCACTCTTGCCTGGAAAATCTCATGGATGGAGGAGCCTGGTAGGCTGCAGTCCATGGGGTCGCTAAGAGTCGGACACAACTGAGCGACTTCACTTTCACTTTTCACTTTCATGCATTGGAGAAGGAAATGGCAACCCACTCCAGAGCTCTTGCCTGGAGAATCCCAGGGATGGGGGAGCCTGGTGGGCTGCCGTCTATGGGGTCACAGAGTCGGACACGACTGAAGTGACTTAGCAGCAGCAGCAGCTACATTATATATGAAAGTTAAGGGAGCAAATTCTCCAAGTTCTCATCAGGAGGAAAACATTTTATTTTTTCTATTTCTTTAATGTTGTATTTATATGAGATGATGGATGTTCACTAAACTTATGATCATCATTTCATGAAGTGTGCATGCCAGGTCATTACGCTGCACCCCTTAAACTTACACAGAGTGGCGGGTCACTTGTATCTCGTTAAACTGGAAGAAAAAACTGCTCTGCTGTCTGATTTGCTCTCTTCCTGCCCCCAGGACTCTCCTTATCATGTCTGCCGAGGCCACACCATAGGGGACAGTCTCTCTCTAGCATTCTGGTGGGCCAGCAAGTAGTGGGGACAGGAGTGAGAACCACCCCATCCCCATCCCATTCCTGGCTCTGCCATGAAGGGTGGAACCTCACCTCAGCACCAAAACCCACCTGCTGTTTGCTCTCACCGACTCAATGGACGTGAGTTTGAGTAAACTCCAGGAGTTGGTGATGGACAGGGAGGTCTGGCGTGCTGCAGTCCATGGGGTCGCAGAGTCAGACCCGACTGAGCGACTGAACTGAACTGAGTTAGAGGACCACCTGGCTCGTCTGCACGTGCTCCCTGCATTTCTCTGTGTTGGGCTTTTCTCCGTCTTCTTTATTTCTTATTGCAGGCGTCTACCCGGTCAGGACTTCCTGCACGCGGGTCTTGTGGAGCTTCCCTTCCTGCCCATTTTTCTGTCCACCTGCGGCAGCAGCTGCAACCACCACTGCCCTCCCAGCTCTCCACGCCCCGGCCACCCCGCACCCGACAGCCTTCGACCTCATCCTGTACCTGCTGGTACGGCACCCCTGCAGCTCCTCGCCTCTCGGCACTCTTCTCGGCCAGACCAGCGCTGCTTGTGCCCACGGAGCCAGGGAGACGGGCTCTGGGCCCAGGGCAGCGGGGGCGGAGGTGCTGGCCACCATCCGCTGCCTCACGCCTCCTCCCCAGGGCCAAGGCCGCCCACTCGGCAGGCTTCCGGGGCCAGTGCAAAACCTTGCTTGTCTGCCAGCTATTTCCTGTTAAGTGGTTTCATTTTTCTTTATCTAGTCTCCTTGGGGGCACAGGCTGGGGCCCAACAACCCTGAGAATGAGGCAAACCTTTTCAAGGGTCCTCTGTGCCTCCGGTACATGCCCCTCCTGCCTCCAGGCGCCACGGGCTTTTCATTGTAGCCGAACCAAGCCCACTGCCTCTCATCAGAATCTACTGGGGGACTGAGGGCGGCAGGGCCTCGTAGTGTGTTGGAGTGACTCTACTGGGAGTCAGAAAAATAGAGCCCAGGAAATGGACATCCAGCTGTCTTCAACTTGCGCTGCCCATTGGAACCACACCAGGAGCTTTGAGAAATACCTGTTCCCAGACCCACTGCTGACTTAATTGGTGTGGGGGAGGGGCTGGGCATCCCGGATTAAACACTCCTAGCAGTGATTTCAAAGCCTGGATCTTGATCCAGCAGCATCAATATAATCCAAGAGTTTGTTAGAAGCTCATTTTCTTGGCTCTACCCTGATCTACTAAATCAAAATCCTGGAGTTGAGGCCCAGGGATCTGGGTTTTGATAAGCACCGTAGATGATTCTTTAAGGCACAAGGGTTTGCAAATGGGGATGTATTGGAGTATGCAAACAAAGGGGAAGGGATGATTACAGAGAGCATCCTGTTTCTAAGTCTACACCAGTGGTTCTCAAAGTGTGGTCCCTGGACCAACAGCATCAACATCATCTGGGCACTTGTTAGACATGCAAACTCACAGGCCCTTCGCCAGACCTACTGAATCAGAAACTCTGGGCATGTTGGACATGCTTTCTCAGTGGTTCTGATGTGTGCTTGAGTTTGAGAGTCACTGGTCTCCCATCTACTTGCCTTACTTGAGACTTACATGATTTGTGTCTGCACTGCGGCGGCTCTGTAGGGAAAGGATGGCAGCCAAGGACAATTGTAGAGGCTTGAAGTTATTACCCGTAAAATGATGACATGCCTAGGGTGAGGTGGTGCGTCTGTTCTGACGAGTTCTTTCCTTAATCACTCTTCAGGGAATGCCTGTTGGGGGAGGCTACAGGCAGGAAGTTTTGGAGGCAGGATTCCGTGAGCTGCCCACCCCTCCCTGAGCACCTGTGTGTGTATTATACGTATATGCCTGTGGATGTGTAACAGGTTTTAAGTTCTCCCAGAATGAGTGCACAGGCTCTGTAGAGAGAGAGTGTGGACACAGAAGGGTCAGTTGTTTTCCAGGGCTGCTGTGTGCCCACCTGTGGGGTAGTTCTGTGAATAATAGAGACAGAAACAATAACAACCGTGTGTGTACCTGCAGATTACTCTCATGTGTATGTAGGAATGTACAAGTGCGTATGTGTGTATGTATTGCCTATCTGTATGTACATGTGAGTATGTACATACTTCTGTGTTTAGCATATGTGTATACATCTATGTGTGTTTATATGTGTGTGTGTGAGTGTGTGTTACAACCATGATCCTCACAGGACTTATCATCTAATTGGAGAGGAAAAATACCTTTAATTGAAGCAGAGTACAGTTGTGCCCTGAGCTCCACGGTTATTGACTTTAAAGAAGCCATCGTTTAAACTTTTGAAGAAATTATCCTAAAACAGGTGGTGCTCTTCTCTGGTGAGGCAGGAAGAGGGAGGATGGGGTAGTTCAAATGGGGAAGGGAGGGGACACCTTTAGTGCACCCCCCTGGGTCCCCTGCCCATCCTTTCCTCAGCATCTTAAAGCCACGGAAGGGTTCTGAGCTGGCCCCGCTGGCCCAAGACGCCACATTTTAAAGAAGACCCCTGAGATGATGCTCAGGCTTTGCTGGATGTTCCCAGTCACTGTGACTCTGCTTGGGACTGTGGCTTCTCCATCTCTCCAGTGCCCACGGCCCCTGCATGGACTGATCTGTTTCCAGGGCTTCTTAAGTAGCCTTTACACGAACACTGCTCTTAGGTGGGTACAGTCCTCATTTTGTAGATGATGGACTGCAGGCTCCAAGACAATCCCCCAGCCAGTAGGTAATAGAGAGGGGCTCAAACCCAGGCTCATCTGAATTCAAAGCTGAGACCTTTTCATACCAACCTCCTGGCTCACCAACAAGGTTTGATGACTGTAGGATGCTAGGTGAATTTATTATGTTTCTTGTAGGCTCATGGTCTTTCTGGACTCAGTTTATATCCTCAATTCCTATATCTTTCATTTTTGCAAATGTTCTTTCCCAACTTTCTGCAATCTCAACAGTAACAAAAATTTCCTTGCATTTCTGCATTTCACCAGAGATTCTAAAAACATCTTACAGGCAGAAATAAAACCTGTGTTCATTATTGTTGTTCTTCTGGGAGTTAAAATACGCTCAACTAACTTGCAAGCCAGGTTCAAAATCTTCAACTCTGTCTCTATCTATCTATCCATCTTCTATCTCTCTGTGTATTATCTGTCTATCTCACTTTATAGTGTGACCAGAATGCTTCCAAATGCTAGTGGAGGCAGACAGAATGCTCTCAGGCTTTATGGGTTGATCCTGCCCCAATTCTGGGGTCACTCTGAGCTCTGACAGGGCTGAGCAGAGCACACACTATGCCCTGCCCATTTTATAATTTTTCTGACTGAGAATTGAGCTAATCATATGGCTTAGTCCCTGCATATTATCTTCTTGGTCTGTGCAGGGCCCTTCTCTTGAATCTATGAGGGTCTGTATGTATGTCTTTTCATTATTATACTCCACTCTCTTTTCCCTCTTGTACTCCAAGTGCCATTTTTTGTTTGTTTGTTTGCATCCTTGAAAAATATGTGTTGCTGGTTTGTGTGCGTGCATTTTTAATGTATGAAATGGGTATTGATTTTACATGTCCTTTTCCTATTTGTGCCATCACTAGGTTTTTAGGATCGATCCACGGCTATACGTGCGGTCCTGGCCTTCAGCCTGCTCTGCTGGCTCCCAGGTGTGCAGCAGCCTTCTTGGCCTCTGCTTTCTCTTCAGCTCTCTCCAGTGCAACCAAGGCTGTTGTGAACAGCCCTGCTGGGAACTGTTTATACTCTGGAGTTGAACTTCTTGGTCACAAGGGGTCTTAATACTCAACGTGAGTGAATTCTGAGGACCTTTGCGCCCCACGTGGCAGCAATGAGCAATTTCCCACCAACAGTGAGGACCCAGAGTTTGCTCCAGAGTTTGCTCCATGAGTGCTTGAGGAGAACCCGGTCTCTATTTGAGAACACACTTTGGGGGAGGTGTTGAGTGGGAGGGTTTGGAATCCTACATGTATTTAAGAGCTCATACTTATTAATTCAATTGTTCATAGCCTTGATATCTCTGCTCATTTTTGTTGTTGTTGTTGTTGTTCTCTTGATATATCAGTTTCTGAGGTTTTGGTAAAATCTTAGCTACAATTATTAATTTGTTTGTTTCCCCCTTCAGTTCAGTCAGTTGTTGCTTGATGTATTTTGAGGCTGATTGCTTAGCACACAAGGGTGGATGATAACCGTGTACTTTTGCCCTATTATTCTTTTTCATCGTTCTTTATACTTTTTTTTTTGCCTTAAATTTCACTTTTCAAGGTGTTATGATTGATATCCTAGCTTTTTCTTTTTTAGATCTGGATTTGTTTATCTTATTTCATCCTCTCACATTCAAACATTTATGCCTTTCTGTTTTAAATGTGTTTACTGTAAATAGCAAATTGTTAAGTCTCAAAAAAAGTGCAGCCGAACAGTCTCTGTATTCCGTGGTGAATCTAATAGTTAACTTTTTTTTGGTCAATTAGGTACTGTCATGTTATATCTAATTTCTACCTTCTGTCCTTCTATTTATTTTTTTTGTGCTTACTATTTTTTTTTTTTGGAAAGGGAGACTTTCTATAATATTTTCCTCCTTTTCTGCTTTCCATTGTAAAGATAATTTTCTTCTGGTTCAAAATTTGCAATTCTGATTTTGTTCTCATGGTGGTTGCCCTTATCACCCATGGTTATTCCTCCTTGTGGACTTTGTAAACTTACCAATTTTTGCACAAGCTAAGTACTATAATAGGTGCTCATGCCTCTCTCTGTCCCACCCTCTGCCATCATTTAATATTCCACTTCTAGGTCTATGGCTTCCACTTTTCCCCTTTGGTCCTGATGATCGATAAACACATTTGGTCACGTCACATTTCTTGTCTCTTTTGCAGCATTTCCTGGTTTCATTTTTCTCCCTTGTTTGGACGCTTCCACTCAGATTGTTTTCAGTGCAGGCGTCTGTGGGTGAATCTTATGCCTGAGGACACTTTTGTTATTCTCTTTAATGCCTCCTGTGTGTAGAGTAGTATCCAGGTAGCTTCGCTGGGTTGAATATTTTGGCCATAGTCTTGGAGTCTCTGGTTAGGAAGTCTACAGTATTTCTCTTTTCTACCAAACTGACTTATCAGTGGAGTACTGGTCAGCTGGCCATCTGGGAAAACTCAGATTTGTGGCCTATTGATTTCTGGAGTGTAAATACTCCCATCCTGGCAAATTTCCAGCTATCTAGGCAATGCCACTAAGTGAGACCTGGAAGGATGTGTTCACAGAGGCATATGTATAACCAGAGCTCGACAGCTGCTTGGAGCTGGCTCCTCTCTCCACTGTTGACACAGAAGTGAAGGGCTGTGTTGCATGGGCTTCCCTGGTGGCTCAGCAGTAAAGAATCCCCCTGCCAGTGCAAGAGATGTGGATTCGATCCCTGGGACAGGAAGATCCCCTGGAGAAGGAAATGGTGACCCACTCCAGTATTCTTGCCTGGGAAATCCCATGGACAGAGGACCCTGGCAGGTTGCAGTCCATAAGGTCTCAAAGAATTGGATACGCCTTAGTGATTAAACAACCACAAGTAGAACTACTTGGGTAGCCTCTAGATGTTGTACATTTCATAACTCAATTCTTTTTTTAAATCCCATCTATTTCTACCTTGCTTGGTATCCTGGGCCAACTCAACTTGCTTTACCACGGAGGATATTGAAATATTTAGAACAGCTGAACTTGTTAGTGGTCAGTAATCAGAATGGCATGCATGTAGAGGGTTTTCTGCTCTTAATAAAACCAGATTATAACACTTTAGTGGAAAATGCACGAAAGTGCTATTTTAATAGTGCTATGTCATCACTTGGAGGTTCTGGGGCAGCTGAGAGAGCTGCGAACATAAACAGCCTTCTGGTGAAATTCCCGGATCCTGGACCCTCAGAGAGTCATAACGCCCTGGTCATGAAAATAGAGCCTGAGACCTTCTTGGCCTCCAGATGTGATCACAAACTCAGAGGTAGCCTCTGGAGTGTGACTTGCTCCCATTTCCTATGTGGGCATTTGTTTCCAGAAGTGCACAATTTTCCTGGAGAAGCTATAATTGGTTGGATATAATCGGGAAGAAAGGTAGGCAGCCCAGGATTCTTGGGCTGGTGGAAAAGGACTGGGATCCTAGGGCTGACACAGGAAAGATAAATGTAGGAAAATAAACGCAGACACCAGCTTTTGCTAAGTATTAGATTCATAAAGAGTTTGTCCCCTGCACCTTGCTTCCTTTCTTCATCTTCTGCCTTAGATCACCCCATCATGCTATCCTGGAAGGATGGAGGCCATGGGCACTGTAAGTTCATCCCTGTTATTGGAGGGACTGGTGGGAAGGCTGAGCCACATGCCTTTCACAGAGGGGTCCTGTGTTTTAGGAGCTCAATGTTACAACCAGAGCAACTGAATAACAAAGAGTTGTTCAAGTGGTGCTGGATTAGTCATTTTAGGGTGCAAGACTATACCCTAAAAAATGGGATGAGTTGTAATAACCAGCATTTCAACTCAAATAGAAAACAATGACTATGGTCATTTCTGTATACTTCCCTTTATAAGCAAATCAAATCTTCTGATAACTTTCAACCTATTCTCATCTCTTTTTCTAGAGAGGAGGACTTTTATTGTTTTGCACTTTATATCATACAGTCATTACAATGAATACATAGCTGTTTCTTTCTCATTGTTAAGACAGAATGTGTGGCAAGTGATCCTGTGGGAAAAGGTAAAAGTATATCTTATTTGTTCATCCTCAGGATATATGCTTTTCAAATATACGTTTTATCATAGAAAACCCCTCAAATGGGCACTGTGTGGACAATGTAGGTGAGCCCCATTTTTAAGAAAACCCACACCAAATTGCAAGCTTAATCATTTAATGAGTATTCTTATGAATATTATAAAAGGAAACACATTTGTTTAAAAATATGATTTAAATGTTGAGAAAGATCACGTTTCATTTGATGACATTACTAGTAACATTTGTGATGTAAAGGATGGCATGTTGTCATTTCCAGTGAACTTAGGTTATAACCCCAAGTCAGAGAACATCACATGTGTTCATCTGTGCTCAGTTGCTCAGTTGTGTCCAACTCTTTGCGACCCCATGGACTGTAGCCCACCAGGCTTCTCTGTCCATGACATTTTCCAGGCAAGAATACTGGAGTGGGTTGCCATTTCCTCCTCCAGAACATTGCATGACTCGAGAATAAATCTCCACACAACATTAAAATTGTCCTGCCTCTTCTCCTGATAGCCCTTTCATCTTTTACTTAACTTAAAGTCATTAGGAAGAAAGCTGAGCACCAAAGAATTGATGCTTTTGAACTGTGGTGTTGGAGAAGACTCTTGAGAGTCCCTGGACTGCAAGGAGATCCAACCAGTCCATTCTGAAGGAGATCAGCCCTGGGATTTCTTTGGAAGGAATGATGCTAAAGCTGAAACTCCAGTACTTTGGCCACTTCATGTGAAGAGTTGACTCATTGGAAAAGACTCTGATGCTGGGAGGGATTGGGGACAGGAGGAGAAGGGGACGACAGAGGATGAGATGGCTGGAGGGCATCACTGACTCTATGGACATGAGTCTGAGTGAACTCCAGGAGTTGGTGATAGACAGGGAGGCCTGGTGATGGACAGGGAGGCCTGGTGATGGACAGGGAGGCCTGGCGTGCTGCGATTCATGGGGTTGCAAAGAGTCGGACATGACTGAGCGACTGAACTGAACTGAACTGAACTGAAAGTCATTATTTATTGGTATGTTGATTTGTCAGTTTAAAGGAAAGAGAAGAATCAATACTTCTGAGGTGGAAGGGACTGCAAGGCCCCTCTCCATTATGAAACCAGTAAGAAATTGGAGCTGAGAAGGGGGATGGATCCACCTGAGTGGTTGGAGTTCACTCGTGGCAGAGCTGGAGGCAGATCCGCCCGTGGCCTTGTTGGCTAATTTCCTGATACTGTACATCACTGCACTAAAAGATGACAATGTCACCCATCTCTGTCCCCTTCCTGGTGAGTTGTCCTTAAGGATGTGGTTTATTTTGCAGAAGAGGGAAGCTTCTCCTCAAAGGGAGCTCTTATGGAGTGAGCTATAGGTACAAAGTTGAAAGTAACCATATTATTGACAAATATTGTGCATCTTGGAACCAAGAGCTTCCTGAACAGTGACTGCATGCATATTTCCCTGTTCTTGGGAATAACTAGGGTGTAGGCTTGCTTAGGGGAAGAATCACAGAACAGACAGGAGAGCTTAAGTGGCTTTCAGCTTGGGAACCTGGACACCCTGCCAAAGGCTGAATTTACGGGGACATGTATTGGAAAGGGCAACTTAGGAGACATCGTAGGCCTGGTACTTTGTGATGGTCGATGCTCTTCTGTTTTTCTCCTGGGACAGGTGGTAGATGCGGTTGGCCTCTGGGTAGGTGACTCTGCTGAGTGGGAGCTTGTAGATGGCGGGGTTGTTGGTCGTCAGGAGCAGGAAGGTGAGGGCAGAGAAGCAGAAGGGCCAGGTGCAGGGTGGTAATCCACACTGGGAGGAGGGGAACACAAGAGGAGTCTTGGTTACATCAGATGCCCGTGCTCGTTTCATCAGCCTTTCTCAACCAGCTACGGTCCTGGGTAGGGAAGGGGAGGCTTTGTGGGCACTGATTACAATAGTACTTAATTCACGATCAATATAAATCAAATTGTGCTGGGGGGTGGGGTGTGTCAGTCTGCACTGACAAGCACATATTCTTCAAAATGCAGAACCCTACCAGAACCCTCTTATAACATGCCTCTATGTAGAAGACACCTTTTTTTCTTGGGTGTCTGGCCATTCTTCATTTGGGATAACCTCAATAGCTTTTTAGCAAACAGCCTGAAAATCCAACTATGAAGCAAGTCAAACCATTGCCCCTTCTCCTCCATACATCCTTTTATCACAAGCAGTAAAAACCTCAGGGAATGCCATTGGAGGAATGAGGCCAGGTGTGTGTGCATGCTCAAAGATGGATCTTCTGGGTGGGACTCAAAGAGCAATGACAGCCTCACCCTAGAACTGTAGCCTTAAGGAACACCCACGACTGATGATTTCCACTCTGTGAGTCTTTCCAAAGCCCTGCTAAGGCTGTGTGGGGTGTTTCAAGTCCTACAGAGGGAATGATGTGGGCTGGGAGTTCCACAGACCCAGATCCAAATCTCAGCTCCAGTCACCTTTGTGGGAGCCATTTCCTCTTTCTGAAAACTATTTCCTCAATAAGAAAATAGGCATAAAGCTATCTACTCAAAGAGTTGGTGCCTCGTGCATACTAAGCACTCAATAAATGGTCTTCATTTGTGGTAACTGTCGTCCAGCAGAGGGCAGCCCTGTGAAGTTATGGGGCTGCACATGCCGAGGCTGATTAGAAAGCAAAATTGTGCAGCTCCTCAGTGCTCTCTTCTGTGGAGGTGTGAACAGTCTCATAAATGTCATTCAACACTTTTATACCCTGTTCCTCAAGGAGACTGGGAATTCCTTCAGAGTGAATTAATAGCCTGCATTTTTTTGTATCCCTGAGAGTGGACAGCCACAGTATCTTAAACATAGTATGCACACAGAAAGTAAACATGATTTTGTTTTGAAAAATGTCTAGATTGAGTGGTGTAACCTGTAACTTCTCTGCACATAGAGGAAGGGGCAATTGACCACAAGCAATCAGGAGCCAAAGCCTCCTGTTTGCATCATTTCCAGTATCTGGTCTGAGGAAGGACACATAGCTATTGGATGGACAATTAGGTGAAAGGATGGGGGCAAGAAGAGATGAAAAAGCCTGGAGCAGACAGCAGCCTCAGACACCAGGCTTCATCCTGTTTCTGGTGATTGGCTAGTTAGCCCCAGCTCTAATGTACCCCATGGCGGGGGCTCACTACCTGAGAGTTTCATTCATTCCATATTTCTTGAGCACCTATTATGAGCTGAGAACTGTAACAAGCACTAGAGATAAAGACAGGAATACAATCAGGCCCCTGTTCTGAAGGGGGACAAGGGCTGAAGGTGGAAGAGGATTGGTGTGTACTAGACTCGTCACAGTGTCATTTGTCATATGCACTTTGTCATATGTCAAATGTTATATGTCATATGTCAAGTGTCATAGCAGATACGCACACAAAATGTGATGGGGCCCAGAGAAGGGACTTAATCCAGCAGGGCACACAGGATGGTATCAGGGAAGTTCATTTCTATTGCTTAACAATTTCCTTCCTATGCTATGTCCAAACCACCCACTGTCACTGAGGGTGGAGGAGAGACTTAAACAGGTGTTAGTGAAATTCCCATCTCCACCCTCACCTGTAGGACCATCAGGACTTTTCCTGGTGGCCTGTGATGAGCCTTCAATGCTTATGGAGGGGGAGGCATCAACTGTAGGCTGAGCCCCATGTGCTCTGCAATAGGGCCTGGGCCCCAATGTGTATATGGGGCTGGGGCTGGCCATATGGCTCCCCTGGACTTCACAGGCCACCTACATTGGTGCTGAGACAAAGGTTCTCAGACTGCCGTGCAAGTGCTCAGCCACCAGCTCTGGCTTCTCTTGTACTTGGCTCCCTGTCATCCCAGAAACCTTGCCTCATGACACCAGACCCAGTAGTTGCTGTGGGATGAACAAATATGTACACTGGCCCACAGGTTAACTGGGTGTTGATCCAGAAACATAGGGGAAAAATTAAATAATCACATTTTAAAATTAGTTGTGGAGGAGCTTGACTTACAAGAAACTTATAAAATATGAGTCTGATTTATAAGATCATGCTCTTCACACTGTCCTTCTCTAAGGAGGCCCGCCTGCCCACTGACCACAGGATCCGATGGACTAATGTAGACATTTCCACTTTTGAGGCCTGGCTCCTTCTGTCTAGTAGATGCTGAGGAGAGTGTGATTTGAGACAGTTTAGTTGAGTTCAGTCGCTCAGTCGTGTCTGACTCTTTGTGACCCCATGGACTGCAGCACACCAGACTTCCCTATCATTCCAACTCCTGGAGCTTACTCAAACTCATGTCCACAGAGTAGATGATGCCATCCAACCATCTCATCATCTGTCATCCCCTTCTCCTCCCACCTTCAATCTTTCCCAGCATCAGGGTCTTTTCCAATGAGTCAGTTCTTCGCATCAGGTGACCAAAGTATTGGAGTTTCAGCTTCAGCATCAGTCCTTCCAATGAATATTCAGGACTGATTTCCTTTAGGATAGACTGGTTGAATCTCCTTGCAGTCCAAGGGACTCTCAAGAGTCTTCTCCAACATCACAGTTCAAAAGCATCAATTCTTCGGCGCTCAGCTTTCTTTATAGTCCAACTCTTACACCCATACATGACTACTGGAAAAACCATAGCTTTGACTAGATGGACCTTTGTCAGCAAAGTAATGTCTACTTTTTAAATAAGCTGTCTACGTTGGTCATAACTTTCCTTCCAAGAGTAAGGATCTTTAATTTCTTGGCTGCAGTCATCATCTGCAGTGATTTTGGAGCCCCAAACAATAAAGTCTGTCACTGTTTCCACTGTTTCCCTATCTATTTGCCGTGAAGTGATGGTACCAGATGCCATGATCTTCGTTTCTTGAATGTTGATTTTTAAGTCAACTTTTTCACTCTCCTCATTTACTTTCATCAAGAGGCTCTTTAGTTCTTCACTTTCTGCCATAAGGGTGGTGTCATCTGCATATCTGAGGTTATTGATATTCTCCTGGCAATCTTGATTCCAGCTTGTGCTTCATCCAGCCAAGCATTTCTCATGATGTACTCTGGATGTAAGTTAAATAAGCAGGGTGACAATATACAGCTTTGACGTACTCCTTTCCTGATTTGGAACCAGTCTGTTGTTCCATGTCCAGTTCTAACTGTTACTTCTTGACCTGCATACAGATTTCTCAAGAGGCAGGTCAGGTGGCCTGGTATTCCCATTTCTTTAAGAATTTTGCACAATTTGTTGTGATCCACACAGTCAAAGGCTTTGGCATAGTCAATAAAGCAGAAATAGATGTTTTTCTGGAACTCTCTTGCTTTATTGATGATCCAATGGATGTTGGATCTCTGGTTCCTCTGGCTTTGCTAAATTCAGCTTGAACATCTGGAAGTTCGTGGTTCATGTATTGTTGAAGTCTGGCTTGGAGAATTTTGAGCATTACTTTGTTACTGTGTGAGATGAGTGCAATTGTGCAGTAGTTTGAGCATTCTTTGCCATTACCTTTCTTTGGGATTGGAATGAAAACTGACCTTTTCCAGTCCAGTGGCCACTGCTGAGTTTTCCAAATTTGCTGGAATACTGAGTGCAGCACTTTCTTAGCATTATCTTTTAGGATTTGAAATAGCTCAACTGGAATTCCATCACCTCCACTAGCTTTGTTCATAGTGATGCTTCCTAAGACCCACTTGATTTCTCATTCCAGGATGTCTGGCTCTAGGTGAGTGGTCACACCATCATGGTTATCTGGGTCCTGAAGATCTTTTTTGTACAGTTCTTCTGTGTATTCTTGCCACCTTTTCTTAGTATCTTCTGCTTCTGTTAGGTCCATACCATTTCTGTCCTTTATTGTGCCCATCTTTGCATGAAATGTTCCCTTGGTATCTCTAATTTTCTTGAAGAGATCTCTAGTCTTTTCCATTCTATTGTTTTCCTCTATTTAATTGCATTGATCACTGAGGAAGGTTTTCTTATCTCTTGCTTTTCTTTGGAGCTCTACATTCAAATGGGTATATCTTTCTTTTTCTCCTTTGCCTTTTGCATCTTTCTTTTCTCAGCTATTTGTAAGGCCTCATCAGACAACCATTTTGGCTTTTTGCATTTCTTTTTCTTGGTGATGGTCTTGATCACTGCCTCCTGTACAATTTCATGAACTTCCATCCATAGTTCTTCAGGCACTCTATCAGATCTAATCCCTTGAATATATTTGTCACTTCTACTGTATAATTGGAAGGGATTTGATTTAGGTCATACCTGAATGGTCTAATGGTTTTCCCTATTTTCTTCAATTTCATCTGAATTTGGCAATAAAGAGTTCATGGTCTGAGCCACAGTCAGCTCCTGGTCTTGTTTTTGCTGACTGTATAGAGTTTCTCCATCTTTGGCTGCAAAGAATATAATCAATCTGATTTCAGTATTCACCATCTGGTGATGTCCAAGTGTAGAGTCTTCTCTTGTGTTGTTGGAAGAGGGTGTTTGCTATGACCAGTGCGTTCTCTTGGCAAAACTCTGTTAGCCTTTGATCTGCTTCATTTTGTACTTCAAGGCCAAATTTGCCTGTTACTCCAGGTATCTCTTGACTTCCTACTTTTACATTCCAGTCCACTATAATGAAAAGGACATTTTTTTGTGTGTTAGTTCTAGAAGGTCTTGTAGGTCTTTATAGAACCATCCAACTGCAACTTCTTCAGCATTACTGGTTATGGTATAGGCTTGGATTACTGTGAAATTGAATGGTTTGCCTTCAAACCATTCAGTTGAATGGAAATGAACAGAGATCATTCTGTTGTTTTTGGGATTTCACCTAAGAACTGCATTTCGGACTCTTTTGTTGACTATGATGGCTACTCCATTTTTTTCTAAGGGATTTTTGCCCACAGTAGTAGATATAATGGTTATCTGAGTTAAATTCACCCATTCCAGTCCATTTTAGTTCACTGATTCCTAAAACGTCTATGTTCACTCTTGCCATCTCCTGTTTGACCACTTCCAATTTGCCTTGATTCATGGACTTAACATTCCAAGTTCTTATGCAATATTGCTCTTTACAGCATCGGACTTTACTTCCATCACCAGTCACATCCACAACTGGGTGTTGTTTTTGCTTTGGCTCCATCTCTTCATTCTTTCTGGACTTATTTCTCCACTGATCTCCAGTAGCATATTGGGCACCTACAAACCTGGGGAGTTCATCTTTCAGTATCCTATCTTTCTGCCTTTTTATACCGTTCATGGGGTTCTCAAGGCAAGAATACTGAAGTGGTTTGCATTTCCCTTTTCCAGTGGACCACATTTTGTCAGAACTTTCCACCATGACCCGTCTTTCTTGGGTGGCCTTACATGGCTCACAGTTTCATTGAGTTAGACAAGGCTGTGGTCCACTGATCAGATTGGTTAGTTTTCTGTGATTTTGTTTACTATTGTCTGCCCACTGATGGAGAATGATAAGAGGCTTATGAAGTGAACTGAAGTCACTCAGTCATGTCCGACTCTTTGTGACCCAATAGACTGTAGCCTACCAGGCTTCTCAGACCATGGGATTTTCCAAGCAAGATGACTGGAGTGGGGTTGCCATTTCCTTCTCCAGGGGATCTTCTTGACCCAGGGATTGAACCCAAGTCTCCTGCATTGTAGGCAGACGCTTTACCCTCTGAGCCACCAAGGAAGCCCATAAGAGGCTTATAGAAGCCTCTTATAGGACAGACTGACTGTGGGGAAACTGGGTCTTGTTCTAATGGGAGGGGCCATGTTCAGTAAATCTTTAATCCACTTTTCTGTTGATGGGCGGGGCTGTGTTCCCTTCCAGTTGTTTGACCTGAGACCAAACTATGGTGGAGGTAATGAAGATAATGGCGGCCTCCTTCAAAAGGTCCCACGCACGCACTGCTGCACTCAGTGCCCCGACCCTGCAGCGGGCCACCACCGACCCACACCTCCGCCAGAGACTCCCGGACACTCACGGGCAAGTCTGGGTCAGTCCCTTGTGGCGTCACTGCTCCTTAAGATCACGTATTTGAAGAAATGAAGAGCTTCCCTGATGGCTCAGTGGATAAAGAATCTACCTTTTCAACATTTCAGATGTAGTCTTGCAGGGATTGCAGTATCTGGGTGGCTTAATTTTTTCCCTGTATCTGATAGATCTGCATAATCATCCTAGCAACCCACAGTGGAGGATCTACACAATGCAAATGATTTGAGACGAGAGATGGATTGGGGAGGGGTTCTTGGAAGAGGGGCTTGGGGAGCCGAGAGAACATGGGGGAGGGTGTGAGGCATGTCCTTAGCCCTGTTGACTCACCACAGACAACATGTTAGCCAGGGCGGTACCCAGATAGGCTGTAAACAGTGCTGCAAGAGAACAAAGAAATCGTCAGGAAACCAGCAGTGCCTCAAGTTTATACATTCTCTCCCCATACATTTTATGCCACAAATGCTATCTCTTGGGTTAAAAAAAAAAATTGAGTTACATTTCCATTGCTTGGCAGCTTTGAAAAGTGTTAAATTCCACGCAAATGCCGGCATAACTAAGACAGCAGATGAACTTTGTTAAAAAGGACCAGAATTTAGCTGTTACAGTTCTCCTGGGTCCTACCACCTTGCATTCTAGCAAAGGAGCATTTAGCAGCATAAACCATAAATGAGCGTTTTACTATACAGCCAAGGCGTGTGAATCCCAGAACTCCCTGCTGGGATATTTCATCACAAGTTATTAACATAATATGGGTTTCCAGGGAGGAACAGCATTCTGTAAGCTTGAGGAAGACCAAATATGCTTGCTGGGCTTTGCATGTTGAGGGCATCGCCAGGCTAGCCACTGGGGAGACCCAAGAGCTGGTGGGAGGTCAGGGTCTGTGAAAATGGGCCACAGTAATTGGGATTTGCTTGTGAACCCTCAATTTCTCCACTAAAAACATCCCAATGGTTCCTAGGATATTAACAACAGCAAACCTTTATTAGAGAGTCACTGAATACCCCAACCACACACCTACAAGGACTATTTGAAGGTGTGTGGTCAATGTTCTGGTGTTTAAGGTTAACTGCTGTATCTGATGTAAATCACCCAATCCTCCATATAAAGATTAATTTACACAAGAGTTGCTTCAATCACCTGCCTGGAAAGCAGGAATCACGGACAACAAATGAACAACCTCCATCAAAAACTCTGTCTTTGTGTGGCTGAACACTTTGCATTCAGTGAAAATAGTTTTTAAAGTACTAATCACTAAAGGACTATTCAAAATAGTTTAAAATAAAAATCCCTTTATAAAGAAAACAAATCCTCCCATTTATCTTTGGAGGCTCAGCAAAAGTTTTGCAGGGTGGTTTCCCTGTGGGCATAGACGCTGGTGTCATTTGAAGTGGATAGGGAACTCTGCTGGTGGTACCCACCGCAGGCGATGGCGAGGAGGTGCGTCTGCCAGGTGATGACGTAGAACATGCCTCCTATGGCGATGCAGGCCAGCGAGCTGTTGAAGCCACATAGTCCGAAGTAGATGGAGTCAAAGGGCGTCGCGAGAGTGAGAGCTGGGGGAGAAGACAGGCTGAGTGCTGCGTGGGATCGAGCGGGCCCACTAGCCCTGAAGTCCCCCACCGTTCTCAACTCAGACAGTTATCAGTACCCCCAAGCATTTATGAAAAGGACTCCTGGCTATTCAGTGGGAAAACATCTAAAGCAGACAAATGGCTTTAGAGTCACATGCATATCAGTGCTTCAGCTGGTATGGGTATGAGACTCTTTTGAGTAATGATCTGAAGTTTGATTGAGCAGTGCCAGAAGAAGGAGGGTTAAGGTATCAACCTGAATGTTCTCTCGTGGAGAACAAGCTTCTTATCATGATTAGACATAAGGCTTACAATATAAACATGCCTGGAACAAGCTCCTCCCAAGCTTTTAGTTTATCCAGAGGTGTAAGTGACCAGAGCTTTTCTCAGGGATGGGGTTTGCTCAGCGGAGCGGGAGGGCACAGCACCCAAAATGCTAAGACCAGGTGATGTGGAAGGAGGAAGAGTTTACAGGAATAAGCAGGTGGAGCAAGAAGACACACGTCAGCATTTTCTTTGGAGCTGGCCCCGGGCACAACATTCTTGCAGCCCATTAATAAGGGATCCATTCATAAGGCCCATTAATTAAGTTAATTAATAATGACACTAACCTGCTAACATCCCAATGGTGGATCCAATTGCAGCATGCAAGCAAATAAGAGGCGATGATATGAACAAAGCTATGAGGAAAATGCCTCCAGTCCAGGGGTTATCGCAGCCGTACACTTGGCCGATTCCAACAGGGATGGCTCTCAAAAGCTTCAGGTCCAACAGGATCACATGCAGTTACGGAGGCAAAAGAGACAATTTGAACAGGAAAATATTTGGTGCCAAACCCTCCATACTAACACTTTGCAACAATTTTCCAAGATATTTTCAAATAATTTCACTCTACAAGGAATACAAGATTTATTATTTTAATCTTGAGTTCTAAGAACAGTAAAGGGTTAAAATGTTGTTTCCTTTATTTAGAAACATGAGTGTAAGGCACTAAACTCCCAGGCTCCTCTGTCCATGGAATTTTCCAGGCAAGAATACTGGAGTGAGCTGCCATTTCTTACACCAGGGGATCTTCCCAAACCTAAGGATCAAATTTGTGTCTCTTGGGTCTCCTTCACTGGCAGGTAGATTCTTTACTGCTGCCCTACCTGGGAAGCCCTTCAACTCTCCTTTAAAGGGCCTGCAAAATAAAGCAAATTTTCCTTTCCTACCAATGCTTGTCTCTTGAGAATTGTCTTTTGAGTGATGAGCAACTGGATTTGGGTTTAGAAAAAAATCAGGGTGTTGGTCATTAGAAAATTACTAGATGGCTAATCAGAGTTGGGATTGAAAAACTCTTGTAACATCTTGTTTTTTTTTTTTTTTTTTAAGCTAAAAACATGCCTAGAAGGCCAAATATTAGATGGGAAGATGGTTCTTTGTGTTTTCAAGAGCAGCATGTCTGGGCCATGGTCATATTGGTGTGGTCGTCTGGATGAGCAGCTAGATTGTATCCACAGAGGAGCCCCTGGGCAGGTGGTGCCCTGGCTTGCGCAGGTTTTAGTGGTAAAGCCATCACGTGGTGGCTGATGGGAGAGTGCCCTGATGTGTCAAGCCTCTGTGTGTCTCAGATAGTGAGTGTCTATGAATGAGAAAGGGAGTCCAGAGTCCAGTGCCTTGTGGGCACTTGCACACGTGCCCTGAAGTTTGGGAAAAGATTCTGGGCACATAGCCTTCCCCAGTGGCTGAGATTGGGTCTGTGTTTCGAAGGTTGGGACTTGAGCTAGGAAAACGCAGGAGAGGCTCTGGGCCTGCTGGGGGGCACTGGGTTCATCCTGCCTTTGTTTATAGTTCATGGGGAAGCAGGTCTTCCCACGCCCTCTGAAGCCTCCTCCTGGGGTGCTGAGGAGGGAGGTCTTGTGGCTGTAGGGCCCTCACTCCACATCCAGACAGGATTGCTGTGGTCTAGCGGGCAACCCTCTGGGTTCAGTCCCCCCTTAACCTAGGACATAGAACAGGACAGGACTCAGACATTGCTATGTGGGGGACAGTGGGACAGGCAGAGTTCTGGACAGAGGCAGTGGCTGGGCTATCTGGTCCCCAGCCAGCTGTAGCCTCCAGCAGGCTCTCCCATCACCAAAGAGCAGGGGAGCTTGCAGAGCCTCAAAATCCTTGGGAGGCCTAGACCCTCTCTCTAACATCTACCGCTGTTTCCCCAAACTCAAGGCTCTAATTATGATGGTCAAAATGACAAGACATTCTCATCATCATCATAATACATTCAAAATTAGCCAGAAGAGTATTTCTCAAAGAATAATCACCAAGCATTGAATTTGTCTTTCTTGGAACTTTGGGGGTTCCAAAGTATTTGTACAGTATTTTCCATTTAATTTTTTTTTTCTTACAAAATTCCTAGTTATCTTTTCTATGGAAACTGTGGTTTGAGGAATGCAAAGTATCTCAAACTTGCCCTTTCTACCATCATCCCCGCTTAGCCATGCCCGTTAGAGCCGTTTTGACTTGAAAAGATACTGATTGGGTGAATATTGTGAAAGGGAAGCGTGAGGGTCTGAACTGCCAACATGGCCTGTTTCTCACCTTTGGCTCACGAAGGTACACACACATACACGTACACACACATACACCCACACACACACACACACACACACACACACATGAACATCAACAAGCATGGGGCTAAAGTCAACTTGTCTCTTCCTAGATAACACATCTTGGGCAAATGCAGGGCTCTCTCTTCCATGCCATCCTGCTGTCTCCATGAACTGTCAGAGAAACTTGGCACCATTATTTCTGACACAAAGTCCCTTCAACAAGCCCAGGTGGCTTTGTGGTTAGATGATAGACTGCTAATAACAAATTTCAGAGCGAGCGCTAGTCCGCAGAGTCATTTAGTGTATCAGAGTAGAGGACCTCAGAGAAAACATGCCCAGTTTAAGAAAGAAGGCTGATGGGCACGTTTCTCCAGGCTGACTTAAAGCTTTTAGTGTAGTTTTTTTTTTTTTTTTAATCTATCTTGGCAGACTTCCAGAGGCCAGCATTATATACAGAATGCATACCAAAAGCTTAAAAAACTCTGTTAGATGTTTCTTAGTGGAGGAACACCCGCGCTTTAAAGTGGGCGATACCCCAGAGAGCTAGGGGAACCCGCTCCCCAGCCTGGAGCAGAGACTTCTCCAGCCAACAGAAGGCAGTGTGGAGTGCATGTCGTCAATGATTCAAAGACATTGAATGAGAAGGAAAACATGACGTAGCTTGGATTGAACTGGAGTAAGGGATCAAGAGGCTCAAAAACAAAACAACAAAAAAAGATAAAAGAACCCAAATCTAGAAATCAGGAGGCTTCTTTTGACTTTACCCCTCACTCATGAGCTGCATGACCTCAGGCAATCTCTTAACCTAGCCTTGGTCTTTCTCTCTGGCTACGACAGGACAGGGTGGGGCCAGAAATGGCCCTTTTAGCTCTTAAAAAGAGAAAAGAAATAGCTGGTGGCTAATGTGATGTTGTAGGTAGAGTGCCTTGCACTGAATAATTGGTAATAGGTATTAATATAACTGGATGTTTCTGACATGCAAAATAACTAAATGCTACTTTAACACTGAGTGTTGGCAGGCATGCTGCCCTTCCACCTTCCACCTACCAAGGGCACTTGGATCTCTGACCAGGTGATGTTGGGCACGGAGGAGACCGGCTGCAGCAGTGTCGTGGGGAAGAAGAGGTTGTAGTGGCCCGTGGCCGCCAGGTACAGGGTCACGGCGATGTTGAAGGGCAGGGTGAAGACCGGGAGGTCCCACTTGCTGAAGATGGTGCCCAGGGCACTGGAGAGGATGGGGCTGATGGCAGAAGCACAGGAGATGCTGTTCATGATGCCCTCTGGCCCTGGCGCTAGACTGAGTGGGACAAGGGGGCTCCCTGAGCCTTCTTGGGGGAAAAACAGCTGGTTGGCTCCCTCTCCCAGCCTGACTGGCTCTGGGCAGCCCTCTTCCTGGGCCTCCTTCCTCTGCCCCACACCACAACAGGGTGGGTGCCCAGACTCAGCTTCAGAAGCAGGTCTTTTGGGGAAAGTCCTAAGGCAAGGGAGTCACAGAACTTCCTTGAAGGGCCTTAAGGCTCCCTCTGCAAGTGTGAGCAGAGAGGACAGACCAGCGAAGGGGAAACCCATTCATTCATTCAACAAATGTTTGCAGAGGAGCTGAGGGCGATCCTGGCAGGAGTGCCCTTTGGTTTCTGCAGGGGAGGGAGGAGCTGGACTCTGGCCCTCTGAGGGCTCTGGGCAGTGCCTGGGCCTGCAGCCCACCCTGGGAGGTTGTCCTGGTTGGGGCATGGGGTCCGAGGACAGGGCAGCGCTGGGGAGGAGGGATGGGAAGTTTTCCGGAGAGTGACAGGACCCCCTGGCTCTAAACCCTCTGTGGACCTCAGTTCCCTTCCCTATCTGGTGGGGTAGGGCCAGGGGCTCTTTTAGATCTCAAAAAAGAAGAGTAAAGGAATGTAGGTAATGAAATACTGTGTGTGGAACACCTAGCACTGTGGTGCTATCACTGTACAATGTCAGTAATTACTTTCAGATGGTATTTCTGGTATGACGATATTTCTAAGGAAATGCTACTTTGAACACCTGTTGAGACGCTCACAGAGTTAGGTAGAAAGGTGGGAAGCCCTTTATCTGCACCCACAGCCTCAGAAGCAAACTTACCAAGACATGGACATCACGATGACCGGGAGTAGAAGCCACCAGAAATAGTCGCCTTTGTCTGAGAACACGGCCATCAGCAGCCCCACCAGGACCCCGTTATAGCCGTGAAGTCCAGCTGCGATGGCGGACCTGGGAGGGGAGCGCTACTGAAGGGTGGTCCCCTGCGGCCTAAAGCAGGGCACAGCCCCCCTGATTGTCCTTCTGAGCCAGGCTTTTCTCAGCTGGAGCCTCACCACACACACTTTCCGATCATTAGCCCTTCACTGTCCCCTGGAGAACGTGCAGTTTTGTAACCAGGGGATGCTTGTTTTAGTTATGAGTGACCTTGTTTGAGGCGTTTCTGAGCTGTGAGCCAAGCAGTGAGGATGGGAAGCTGGGGAAGGGTCCCCTCAGGGAGCTGACTCTTGTCTCAGGCCGGGACCCTGGGTTTCCTGAGACTCACTTGTCCTGACTCAGGATGAGGGCTGTCAGGGTGGACACCACGGTGCCCAGGCAGCCCGAGATGGCCCACCAGGGGTTCTGGATGAAGAGGCCGAGGACGATGAGGATGCCGCTGAGGGGGTTGTTCACAAACATCACCTGGGACGTGCCCCGGAGCACCCAGTCAAGGAACTGGAACACTGGGGATTTGTCTGAAAATGCAATGGGTCAGGGAGTCAGTCAAGGCTCAGTTGTGCCAGGTGAGGCCCCAGCGGGTGAGAGGGTGAGGGAAGCTGGCCTCCAAGGTGGGTTCTGCCCCCTGCTGTCACCTGCCACAGAGCCGGGTAAGGAAAGAACCCAAGAGGGCGTCTGACTGCCCAGAAAGCCCTTCACCCCATTGTGAGCTGGCTCTGGTCTGTAGGTTGTTGTTCAAGCAGTGGGTACCCTGCACAACCTGTGCCAAGAGAATGGCCTGAATTTTCAGGAGGACGGATCCAGGCGCCAAGCCCCTGGCCTGACCTCTGGGAGACTGCTAATGGGAACCTGTTAGAACAGTAGACACAGCTCTCCCATAAGCCATTTCTAGGTGGGAATTTTCCTAGAAAGCTGGCTCTAGAATCCCTGTACTAAAAAGTGACTTTCTGAGGGAATATTGGCAAGAGCGTGACCATTATGTTCAGAGGTGAGAGTTTGCACATCTACGGGTATTGGCATTGACATTCTGAGAGTCCATATGCCTGTTGTAACAGGGAAACTCCTATCCATGGAAACAGGACTCCATCTCATCTACAGAGATCCGAGCAGCGTGTTTCCTAGAGGACAGCAGAGAGGGCCTTTTCAGGGGTGGGAGCAGGGGCTGCTCTCGTGGAGTGTTCACCTTTAAGACCCTCTCCACACTCCTTCATCTCTCCGGTGATGTACCCCAGGGCTTTGCGGATCCTCTTCCTGATGGTGGCCAGGGAGCTCCGAATCCAGGAAGTCTTGGAGATGCCCGTTTCCACCTTTATCTCGGAGCTGTCCTCCATGGTTTCCAGAGCCTGTCCAGGGACAAGAGACGGGCAAGAAGCCCCACATTCTGAGCTTCTCACACTGAGGAGTGACGTGCTTGCCAGGCGGCAAGCTAAGGTTTTCATTTGATATTTCGTGAAATTGCTATTTAAGCATCTTTGATACTGTAGACTAGAATATCTTTTGTTTCGTTTCACACGTTACTTGTCTCTATATGATTTACAGATTCAATTAACTGTGGATTACAAATATTTGAAAAAATTTTTAGAAAGTTCCAAAAAGGAAAACTTGAATTTGCTGCACACTGGCAACTTTTTATTAATACATATCATTTACATTGTATTTACAGCTATTTACACAGCATTTTCATTGTATTAATATTAAGTATTATAAGTAATCTAGAGATGAGTTAAAATGTATCAGAGGATGTGCATAGGTTATATGCAAATATTAATACTACGCCATTTTATGTAAAGGACTTGAACATCCACAGATTTTGGTACCCTTCAGGGATCTTGGAACCAATCCCCCATGACTGTAGTGTAACAAGACACTAGCTTTAGCCTCATTCTGTGGATGAGGTCTCAGGTGTGGATGGAGGGGTTAGGTTCTCACTTATAAAGGTCAAGGTCAAATATATAATTTAGATTTACCCACAAATTTTTAGATTCTTTTTTTTTTTAAATATTACTTCTAGTATACCACACTCTTTGCTGAAGACAGCACCTCCCCAAACTCCAATATGTCTAGTCTTTAAAATTTAACTATCCATAAAATTAAATGAGTAGAGATTCTGTTTTGAAAATTAGCACCAACTTATTTCCTAAATACTTGAATGCTGGATCCAGAAGGATAAACACAACATAATCAAATAAAAGAAGCAGCAGATTTTATAAAGTAAACTGAAAAATAGACATCTTTATCCCACGTAATTATGTTTCTAGAAATATGAATTCAAGAAAAGTTTGCCTAATTCAGAGGATGTCTTTTCCGAACCTGGTTTTTCTACTCTGTGGCAGGCTCTGGCAGGCTCTAGGATGCAGGCGCCACCCCTGATTCAGGCCACTCTTTACTCACCAGCAGCTCGACCGTGGGCTTCCGGTATAGGTGGGGAGAAGGGTCTTTGGGGTGCTTCTCCTGCTGCTCACCTTTACCAAACACTGGAGTCGAAAGGAGAGAGCACCATCAGTTAGGACCTGTACCCTGGCATCTTTGCAGCAAGTTTCCTGCCAGGCTTGAGTTGGAATGCTCAGCACTTCCTGGCCCACTGAGGATGCCCTGGGCTTGTCTCCTTACACAGGAAGGCCCCCTCTTCTGCTATTGCAAACACCCATGGGCAAGCTTTTTGGGGAAAAAAATGCACATCTTGATGTAAACAGGACATTTTACAGGAATTTAGGGGATTCAGAGACTAGGCTGACTTTTAGTAAAGAGGCTCTGATTTTACTCAACTCCTGTGTTTTGTAGATGAGCAAATAGAGCTACTCATGAGCCCTGAACCCAGGGTTCTTTCCCTACATGACACAAAGACTGGTATTTATAAGGTGTTGTTGCTCATAAAGCATTAAGCTGCCCGAACCATCCAAGGTCTGTGTTCAAATTTTACTACAACTCTTCCCACCTGGATGACCTAAGCTGCTTTGGTCTTTTTAGGATTATGTCTCAGAATTTTAGATATTTAAGCAGCAGTGGCTGGTTGGATTAACACAAGGGATACCCATGTTGTTAACTCAAAACAGATTTTGACATGTCCTTGTTATTCTAGAAAATTCATTGTAAGTGTTTTCATTACTATGAGAGAATCTATTTGTAAAGATGAGGAATTTCAGAAGTGTTTAAGTATCATGAAAGGCCTTTGGAAGTTTTGCTGTTGATGCTCTGATGTCCTCTTGTGGTCAAGTGTGAGAATGGCAGTCTGAGCTCTAGATGCCGAGAATCTTTAGACAATTGGCCATTCAGTCCGCATTTATGAGATTTCAGGGCACTTAGATACTAGAAGAGATGCACCAATGGCCCTGTGACCCCTCGTTTGAAGGAACAGGAACTGCAAATACCAGTGTGGTGGTTGGGAAGTTACACTACGTGGGGGAAACAAATTAAGGAAGTTTGAAAGGAAGAGCAGGAAGCAAAGAGGATACTCTAGCCTCTGAGGCCAGTGTGTGTGATATCCTGAGAGATTCTCTGCTTCTGTCTGAAATGCCAGCTCTCCAGCAGCTCCTACTAACTTCTCCCAGTCTCAGTGCAGGGCTCTCTGCCAGGCCCTCCTTTACCCCAGCCCTCCAACACCATCCTAAGAAGATGTTTGTAGGGAGAGTATTAACTTTGGGAAGCAAACTATGCTCTGTTCCTTGGGAATGCCCTGGGGGCTCTGTCAAACTTCTGGCCCAAAGGGGTCCTCTCTGGGGGGCACAATTAGGCCTTCATGAGACTGCTCCCACCTTGCATCTGATTGGAGACCCTCCAACCCTCCCTTGCCTCCTCCCCGTTTGCCCCAACCTGCCCCCGCACCCAGCATCCAGGTTTCTGGCTTTCCTGACTGGCTGCACTCTGGACCTCCTCTTGGCCTTTGGGAGACCCTCCCCTCACAGCTGTAGGAGAGAACATTTTATCTCTAGAAGCGTGACCATCATGACTACATCGTGGTTGTAATTTGCAGTTTTGGGGGGATCATTTTAAATGTGATGTTTTATTTAATTTTAATTATTATTATTTTTTTTTTGTATTTTGGCTACACCTGCTGATGGCCTACAGACCAGTTCTCCAACCATGGGCTGAACCCAGGCCACTGCAGTGGAAGCACCAAATCCTAACCACCAGGCCACCAGGCAGCTGCCTTACAGAGAGCTGTTCAAGCTTCTTCTGCCACCTAGGCTGCCTCCCAGATGAACTAGAGTAGCGTTTCTGGGCATGGGATGTGGGTGGTTCCAATGTGCCATCAAGTTTGCAACCCTCCTGGCCAAGACTGACAAAGCCTGTCTCAGTTCCCGTCTCCCCATCCCTGGCTGAGACTCTGAGACCCATGGCTGAAGTCAGAGGTTGGGGGATGACGAGAATGAACCTCACCCTCACAGATTTCCCCACTGCCTGTGATAGAGGTGCTGCCAGGGTCCCCATTTTAGAGGTGAAAAGGTCTAAGGCCCCCTGGGAGCCATGGGGGGAGGCACACACCTTTGCTTCTCCTGTGGATGGATGACCACTCGATATGGAACACGTTCCTGGGCTTGGGGAGCACGGCCTCCGAGCCCTCATCCGCCTTGGGGCTCGTGGAGGGTGGCTCTGCCTCAGTGTTGCCTGGCCAGGGGCAAAACGAGACAGGTCAGTGTCCCACCCTGGTCCACCCCCAGAGGCAGAGAGTGCTGGGAAATTCATGCAGAGCTGGAGGAGCAGTGCAGTCCGAGCTGCAGTAGTGACTGCATTAGTGTCTATGGAAAAAGCCCTCTTTCCCATTCTTTCTGCTAAAACTTCCACTTCCTTTCCTCACAGAAACCACATCAGAGATACCTATCGGTGTCAAGATACGGATGGGCCAGCCTGCCTTGTTCTCCCAGCAAGGCACTGCTCTAAGCCTCCTTCACTGGGCTTCGGACTAGTGTGAATGATGGACCTTAGCCCACTGCCCATTCCCGTCCTTCGGCCAGTGCCCTGGTCTCCATCTGCTGCAGAGAGAGTGTGTGTGTGTGGGGAAGGGTCCTCAATGCTCCCTGCACATAAGAGCCACCTGAGTGCTTAAAAAATGTCTGACTCCCATCCCAGACCAATTTTAAAAGTCAGAATTTTAATGTCAATGGTGTTTAAGAGATGACCCTAATGTGCAGTTGGAGCTGAGAACTTCTCATCTAGAGCCTTGCTACTCTAAGTGTGGTCCCCAGACCAGCGCCATCAGCCTTCTCTGGGAGCTTGTTAGAAATGCAGAACCTGAGCTTCCACCCAGACTGATGGAATCAGAATCCACAGTCCAACCAGATTCCCCGGGTGCTTTCTGGGCACATTGGTTTGCTCTGTGGGAGGTAAGAGTCCTGAGGCTGTGATCAGCTACTAGAAACCCGCGGTGAAAATAGAGTAGCTTACCACCCAGGCAGCGTTTCTCAAAGTGGGGCCTGAGAATAGACAGCATCAGATCACCTGATGGCTAGTTATGAAGCGTGCCCCATGCTGATTAATTTGGGTACTTGGTGGTCCCCAAGGTATGCAGTTTTGACACTTTCTGCTTCTGGTTCCAGTGAACTCTGGAGTTAGATGATCAAATGGCTACCCGGAATAGTGGAGAGCTCTTGCACTGTCTTTACCTTTGGATACTTTTGGGGCGTTGTTATCTCCGAAAGATGGAAAACTTAGGCTCTGGTGATTTCTGAAGCACTCTAAGTGAGTCACATGGCCCTCAGCCCTCAGTTCCTTTCTCTGCATCTTTGCTGCTCAGTGTCAGGTTTGTGGACTGGCTTCACGGACATCCAAGGCTGCTTGTTAGAAATGCAGACTCTCAGCTCCCATCTCAGACCCAAGGAACTGGAATAAGTTTGTTTTTTTAAACAAGATCTCCAACTGACTTGTGTGCAAATTAAAGTTTGAGAAAACTGGTCTAGATCACATTGCTCATGTGGAAACAGCTTTAGCAAAGCTGAGAATATAGCATCAGCAACCAGAGTATGGGGCACGTGTATGAGCAAGGAAACGGGTTTGTTTATAGTTTCAGACTGAAAGTTCAAACATGAAACTTCACACATTGAAACACGAAACTTCAAACATGACCCTCCCCTCTAGGCTCGGGATGGGAAAAATCTATTTCACTCAGCATCCTGCCTGTGGGTCACCATGGAGCCTTAACTCCAGAGGCTGGAGAAGCTCTGGTACGTCAGACACAAGTGAATAAGGCACCTCCGCACGTGCTGTGCAGGGGGATGGGGACCCAGAGGGTATCACTGCATCATCTGACAAAGCAGGGCATTCTTCCATAGCCAGTCCACAGGGCACATCTGAAGGCTGGAAGGGCACCTCTGCCCACCCAGTGCTTTTCATCCCTCATATGCTGACACCCCAGTCACCCTCTGCATAGAGAAATATATTGACCTTATTTAGCATCAGAGACTCAGAATTGCATGGATCTTCAAAATTACAGTCTACTTCCCAAGTCCAGAGAAATTGCATACTGCCCCCCACCCCTCCCAGATCATGTAGTTATTAATTATGGCACAGCCGGGAGTTGCTCTCAGGTCTCCTGGCTCCCAGTTTGCTGATCTATAGAAAAACTGTCTCCCCTTTCCTGCCCTGGCCCTTTGCTTTCAGTTCTTATCAATAGACTGTGCTGCCTGCTCAGAATCCAGGAAAGTAGATCAGGGTCCATATTACCATGCATTCGTAGAACTGATGTCCCAGCCACAAAAACAAAAACAGAGAGTATCTTTCTTTTCCTTGAACCCACGTTTTGTTCTTATTTGGGCGATCCGGGAGGTGGCCCCAAATGTGGTCTGATACAGTGTTGCTTCTGGTCTCCTGTGGGCAGGACGAGAGTTCAGGCCACAGACTGACCACCCAGGGAGGGTGACCACTCTTCCAGATGTGCTGGCCAAGAGATGAGGATGGCAGGTGGGAACAAGTGCCACAAGGAAGACTGGAGACAAAATAACAAATTTCCCAAGGCTGTGAAAATACTTAAAGCTGAGGTGATAGAAATTTACCACTACCTTTGGGACAGATTCTCAGGACTTTCATAACAGATAAAGGCAATTTCAAGGATATCATGAACACATCTATCAAATGCTCTAGAAAGAAACGTTCCATTGGTGTGGTGGGGAAAAAAAGAAAACAATGATAATGCTGGCCAGGAACCAGCATCACTCATTTCTGCACTGCATTTTGCAAGTCACCAAATTTCATTGACAGTTTCCCCCATTGCAAGCATGGTGGTACTCAGAAGGAGATCTACAGACCCTATAGGACTGGCCTTGCAAACCCAGCCTAAACAGAATGACAGGTATTTTGGAGGGTACCTCCTATTTCGTTCTCACGTTACAATGATGAGACTGCTGCTGCTGCTGCTGCTGCTGCTAAGTCGCTTCAGTCATGTCCGACTCTGTGCGACCCCATAGACGGCAGCCCACCAGGATCCCCCGTCCCTGGGATTCTCCAGGCAAGAACACTGGAGTGGGTTGCCATTTTCTTCTCCAATGCATGAAAGTGAAAAGTGAAAGTGAAGTCGCTCAGTCGTGAGTGAGTGTCCCAGTGCAGGTAGCATCATACCTGGCACTGGGGTTGTCCAATTCAGGGGCACAGTCCCTGCCCTCAAGGATTGCCAGCATCTTGTGTCTTAAGAGGCAAGAGTCCAGGGATGCTATCCTCTCATTGATTCAGAGAAGGAAAGAACAGTCATGAGCCACAATGATTTGCTTAAAAGCACTTTTTTTTTTCCCCTGGAGAGTAGTATCCATAGTATCTATGTGTCTACTGATTGCTAACACACAGAAAATGCCATCTGTTCAAATATCAGGGGTAAAAGTCATTTTACAGAAGACCCCACCTGTCAGATACAATTTTGAAGCTTGAAGCTTACTAAAGTTCCTTTGAGGGGGAAAAAAAACCAAACCCAAATCGTATATGACATCTTTCAGAAGGGGAAGAATGATCTAGTCTATTTTACTAATAATCAACCTTTACTCAAACAAGTCTCTACCTGAACACTTTCTACAAGCTGTCTTTCTCAGGTTTTGAACAGGTTTTCCTGCCTCCTGGAGGTGGGCCAATGCTGTCCATCTATCACTGCTGCTGCTGCTGCTAAGTCGCTCCAGTTGTGTCTGACTCTGTACGACCCCATAGACGGCAGCCCACCAGGCTCCTCTGTCCCTGGGATTCTCCAGGCAAGAACTCTGGAATGGGTTGCCATTTCCTTCTCCAATGCATGAAAGTGAAAGTGAAAATGAAGTCGCTCAGTCGAGTCCGACTCTTCGCAACCCCACGGACTGCAGCCCACCAGACTCCTCCGTCCATGGGATTTTCCAGGCAAGAGTACTGGAGTGGGGTGCCATTGTCTTCTCCGACCATCTATCACTAGCAATGCCCAACGTACAGAGGATCTGGAACCTACTGTAAAGACCCTTTCATCATCTCTCCATAGATCCCTAGGTCTCTTATTTCTCTAGCTTACTGTGGCAGAGACTCCCACAACATCATGAGGCAATTCCCTAGCTACTACACCAGAAGGATAGTTTTTGAAGCGACAATTGGATATAATTTGATTTTTTCCTACATCCAGCGCTACAGGATAACACTTCGGCCACGATTTGGGAACACGTTTCCCCATGCAGAAGTTGAGCTTTGCGCTGTGATGTGTAATTTTCAAGGCTGCCGTGTGTGTATGTGTGATGCAGACATTTGTGGGTGGTAAATGAGGTGTTATCTTTTTCTGTGAAGTTGTGTTTAGTTGACATTTTCAAAGATCATTCTATTAACTATCAGAGGCATTGAACATTAACTGGAAAAGGCTTTTCAGCATATCCAGTCCAGCCCTCTGATCCAGTCCTTCTTCTAGTTGCCACGTCCTCATAGAGGCGGAGAGGAAGGCTTAGAGGAACCGGGGAACTTTGGAGTCTCTGTCTCACTCCATGAAGACATTAACTAGCATAAATGAGTTGGTGCCTGTTTCAACCTCGTTTAACCTTATAACAACCTCATGAATGAGGCTGAGGAGAGTGTGAAGGTCAGAGCGCCCCATCGGTAACTGGGGTAACATCTGACTGACCTTCCTCTGAGTGAGATTTCACTCTCCTTCCCCTATTCACACCCAGGCCACACCTCAGAATCGTGTGTCTGTGTTGTTAATTTCCCTCCTTTCAATCCATTCTGTGCTTCAGTTATTAGGCATATCATTACGTGACTCTCTCACTCAACAATCCCCATGGCTCCCTATTGCCAAGGGTATATTAATGCCTAAACTGCTCAGCCAAGCTTTCCAGTTGTTCTACAATATTGCTGATTTCATCGTCCCACTCATCCTTTGCTGCCCAACACACACCCTGCCTTGGCATTCTGGCCTTGCCTCTGACCCTCTCTGCCTCTTCTTGCCTAGTTTCTATTCAGCCTTCATCATCTGGTTTATGTTCCACTTCCTCCGTGAAGCCATCCTTGATTTATATGGCCACACGGATCATTCTGTTTCTTTGCACAAGGTACTCTAGATCCATCTTTTGAAGTTAGGGCCACGGGGGAGTTTTATACTGATAGTTACAATGTACATGAAAATTTTACAATCCAATGAAACTACTTGGAACTATCAGTCTTTAATAACCAAGTGAATTTGGGTCTGTGTGTGTGTTAGTCACTTAGTTGTGTCTGACTCTGCAACCCCATGGACTGTGGCCACCAGGCTCCTCTGTCCATGGGATTCTCCAGGCAAGAACACTGGAGTGGGTTGCCATTTCCTTCTCCAGAATTTGGATCTAGGTATTAGCAAACAAAACAAAACAAAACTGAGGCCCAGAGAAAAGCAGCTTTCCTGAGGCCAAATAGCTGATTAGTTACAGAGCTATGTTTTAACCTCCTGGTTTTGATTCTTTACTCCTGCAATATAGATGTTTTACAGACTGTTGGAACCTTTGCAAATGATATCAATGGACTTGTGATCTTTTTATTTTAAAAAATTACGAAGTATTTCATATCCTAAAAGGAGTAACAAAAGTTACCAAAAACAAACAGAAAGAATCCACCTGTGCCATTACATTTGTGTTATCCAGTGACAGGCCAAGAAAATTCTGGGCTGTTGTGTACGTGCTTTTTCTCTTATGGCAATGTTTCCCTTCTCTGCCGCTTCTTCCCTGCATTGTCTGTGGCAAACACAGCTAACTGATCATAGACCTCTTTCCCAGTAAGTTTCAACACAGCCTCAGAATCCTTCTAATACAAATCTCCAGACAACCAATACCAGTTAGATATAGTTGGCACTTGAGAGTAAACTTATTTTCCCCTCCCCTTTTAAAGGAGAGTGTGGATGCTGTACAAGCCTGAGAGAAAGGGTACATGAAAGCAGGCAGAGGACTGGCCACGGGCTCTCCAAGTCCCAGGATTGCCTAATCTCAGCAAGTTCACTGAGGCTCCTATCCTTCAGCGCTAGTTTTGAGGAGATCACATGCCATACCAGATTGTTCATTCTCTGATCAGATAATGTCAGTGTCCTGAGACATTGTTCCTTATGGAATGGCTGCCTATCTTCCAGAAACATCACTCTGTAGCTACACAGAACATGTCTAAAGTAATCTCAGATGGCCATGAAAGAGAGGGCCACTGAGGAGATGGGCTGTATGAAGATGTCTGTGGATACTGAGATGCTCTAGTTCTATTGGCATGTCTGTGGAAGGAGTATAGGACCTGAGGTGAGAGGCTAAGGTGCCTCTGGACCAGGTACCTCCACCCTGGAAGCAGCAGGTGAGGACTCTTGGGAACAAGGTTTTCAAACCTACCTCATTAGCATCTCACAGTCAGCTCAACGTGGGGCTGCCCTGGGAATCACACTGATGTCAGAGCTGTGTGTTGGAGAGTTGTGGAAAGGATGATAAATATGAAGGCTCATCCAGCGAACAGGTAGGTGGTAAGGGGATTTGAGGCTGATGGGTTAACTTAGATCCATCACCAGATGTGCAAGAAGAGCTCAGTGTTGTGAGTTAGGACACCTGGGCTTTTGACCAGGCTCATTTATCACCTGGACAGTTTCCTGGATAAGCCATGGGGTTCCTCATGGGGTTTGAACTATTAATAGAATTATTTAAGAGCTCTTCCAGCTTGAAGCTTCCAGGATCTGAACTCTCTCTGGAGTTCTTAATAAGGGCCCCCATTCCCAGGACTGTCTTTCTGCAGCTCAGCAGGAAAAGGAACAGAAAGAGACTGACCTTTCTTTTTTCTGTTTCTTTGAAAAGTCAGAAAGATGGCCCTATTGGCTAGGGGGTCTGTTGTTCCGTTGCTCAGTCGTGCCTGACTCTTTGTGACTCCGTGGACTGTAGCCCACCAGAATCCTCTGTCCATGGGATTTCCCAGGCAAGAATACTAGAGTGGGTTGCCATTTCCTTCTGTAGGGGATCTTCCCAACCCAGGGATTGAACCAGAGTCTCCTGCATTGGCAGGTGGATTCTTTACCACTGAGCCACCTGGGAAGCCCAGCTAGAGGGTCTACCTGATTCATTTCTCTCCCCCAGACCTCTTACCTGAGTTCCTTTGGATTTCTTGCACAGGTCTGGAGGAATCCAGACCACTGGGATTTGGGAAGAAACTTCTTTCCAATTGGGTGGTGTCTCTGGTCCTCAACTCAGGCGCTGGACTTCTCCCTAAAACTGAACCTCTTCAGTTCCCACAGCCCGCCAGCTCATCCTCTGGCTGACTTTCTATAAATTCCTCTCGTGTTTCCTCACCTTGTGCCTGGTGCTTGGCTTCCACTCGAGGAAGGGCACCATATGGCAGAAGAGGGAGAGAAAAGGAGCGCTCTTCCTACAGCGTGCTCACTCTTTGACTTTCCTAAACTCCCTGGGGAAGACTGGCCTTGGCCATCATGGTGCCCCCATCAGGCAGGTTTCCTTTAAAGGGGCAGAGCCTGGACTGCCTGGAGGTAGTTTCTCTGTCCTTCCTCAGGCATCACCTTCATCACCCCTTTCCTTAGAATTCTTGCTCCAGTATATGCCTTTAAGGCAATTACCTAAGTGTCGTCTCCTCAGGGGCCAATTTGCCTTCCCACCTCAATGAACTTCCTTAATCCCCCACACAGGCAGGGCACAGGCCGAGGAATGTTATTGCCATCTGTTTCTAGATGGATATTTCTGCACAGCCTAATTAATACTAGATGCCTTCTTTCTGGTTTTGTGGAAATTTCTACACCTTTCCTCCTTCTGACTCTGCTGACCGGGTCCTGGTGGGCCCTCTCAGAGTAAGGAGGGCACAACCTAACCCCCGTCTCCAGAAAGGACTCTGAGCTCTATATATGAGGGAAGCCACCCTCCCGGGTCCCAGACAGCCGTGGTGGTGGTTGGGGGGGTCTGGTGGGCTGGAGTCTGGGGAGGAGGCCCAATCCAAACATGTTCTGTTTGGCTTTGTGAGTCTGAAGGGTCAAGCAGCAACTGCGTATCACCCCCACCCCCTCAAGTGACAGGGTGTGAGGTGGCTGCCCAAGTTCAGAAACAGAACTCACACCGAGGATATTAGCTCCACCTGAGTAGACAAACTCCCCGCTGACGTCAAAGGCCCCCTTTCCAGCAGGCCAGGTGTTTTGGAACTGCCAGAGAGGGGTCCTGATCACAGGGTGAGGGGGCCCTTCTGAGGAAGGAAAGCAAAGTGACGAGAGGTGGGGAGCCCCGCGTTCCAGGGAGGGGTGGGGAGCTGACTGGAGCTCAGCTCCCACACGGGGCCTTCCTCTGGTGCTGAAGCTCAGGGCCTGTGGCCATCTGCTGATGACACGCTCCTTGTCCCCCAGCCTGCTGTTCTCTAAACTCAGGAGGCCCACCTCGTGCCCTCTCTTGCTCTGGCCTCTCCTGAAGACTCCTGAACTTCCAGTGGTGCATTCTTCACTTCAGCCCCGTATGCATCTGAAAGTAACAGGGAGATGCTACCCAGGAACAACATATGACCAATTAGAAAAGACAGGAAATGAGTACTCAGGAGGGAGGAGCCATCCAGGAAATTCACCCACATCTCAGGAGCCAAATGGAGCTGCGTCCTCAGATGAGTGGTGTCTGTCACACACACCAGGTTAGGGAGGGGCAATTGAGTGCTCCTGGAAAGCAGAAGACTGGGGTGGATGCTTGCCGCCAAAGGGTCTCACCAAAGGCCACAGCTTGATACTGGGGGATCCCCAAGATAATTTATGGGTACCGGTTATTATCTCCTGGTGGGCTTGGTCAATCAGAATTTACTTCAGAACTATATTCTTCATAATGCTCATGGCTTCAACTCTGCATTTCCAACTTTGTAGGGGCAGGAGCCTGCACTGACCTCTAGGAGCCAGACTTGGGGAGGTCAGATTCCTCCAGGGAAAAGGCTAGACTTCCTGTGGAATGAATGAAAGCTGAGCTAGACGCTCCTTGGAGAGTTACTTCCTTGATTCATTCAGTTTCAGCAGCCTGTGGACGAGGGGCTGGTGGCTCCTAGTTACCAGTTCACAGATAATAAGAGGACTTATCTAGCAATGTCCCCCCCCTCCCTCCTTGGGGCCTTGGAATTCTAATTCCACTAGGAATAGAATTGTTTCCTACAGATTCTTCTATTTTCTTTGAATCACAAGAGGCAAGAAAAGCCAAGTAAGTTGAAAAATCTCATATTAAAAAGTGAATGCCTTTTAAAGTTGCCAGATGAGACTGTGGTTTATTGAGTGGAAATCAATAAACCACACTGCAATTGCCAACTCTTAGCTGGTTTTAGATTATATTAATAGTTGTCCCCAGGCCCTTACCACATTTATGACCCAAGGAGACAAAGCTCAAGACTCGTACAGAAAGAACACACAGATTTGATGTAGCCACAGATGTAAGAAGATTGAGTTTCTTGATGGGCAGATCTTATAGGGTTGACCAGAAGAGGAATCCCTGGAGAGAGGAAAGTGATAAAGATGAGAAAGTCAAGGAAAAGGCACAGTTAAATGATGCTGCTCCCTCAGGTTGCATCCACACAAGTAGCCATATTGAGCATTTTGATAGACTGAGCAAATGGCTAACCGGTCAAGCTCTAGGAAAACCTATAAATGCAGCAACGGTATATTTTTGATATATTTGTCTTCATGTTCATACTTTTTACCACCTTAATGATACCTCCTCCTTATTTCTCTGTAGGAACTCAGGGCCATAGTATCACTGAAACTTGAAATTGGAAGAGAGGCTGCCATGGTCATCTGGTCTACCCCTACTAAAAGCAAGCATCTCTAATAGGTCTCCTGCCCCTCTCCTGAACCCAGAGTTTCACCCAGAAATGGACAACCATTTCTCAGGCAACTTCCATTGTGAAAAAGCATCCCTTTCCATTGGTTCAATGTCTGTTTGCTTATCACTTCCATCTAGTGGTCCTTATTCTATGCTCTGAAGTACTGCTGAGTAAAATGACAACTTCTTCCACAGTCATGGCCCCAGGCATTTCTTCTCTTCTCTAAGCCGAATACAACAGTTCGTCATGGAACAGAGGCCCTCCATATCTCATTCCTCCAGCTTGGCCCCATCTCAGCATGCTCTCCCCTGCCAAAGACACTCTCAAAATGTGCTACCATTTTTTCCTTTGTACTCTCCTCTCCTTTTTCATCCAACCAATTCTCAGAAATGACTCCTTCAACCTAAGATGCAAGTGATTGATCATGCTTACTATGTTACCTTCCCAAGACTGTTTACATTTTAACAGTTTACATTTTAACTGTTTACATTTAACTTGAACTGAAGGGACAGCTGGGAGTGTTTGGGCAGGCAGGTAATAACAAGATAAAGAACAAGAGGAGAAGAGGCATAGACATTTTCCTGAAACCCTTAACATAATGCTTAATACTTTTCCTAAACAGAAGATTAACCCAACAAGAAATTTCATTCACCACTCAAAATCATGAAACTGGTGCTGTGACCTTATGTGGCTCAGGCAGTCTGTGGTGACATCCTCTCAAGTAAGATTACTCACATGGCCAGGCAAATCCCCATAACGTGAATTCCTTGAAGGCAGTAAATGGTCTGATTCTTTCCTGGTTTGTTATCAAGGGGGCCTGAGTGATATTAAAATAGTTCCTCATACAACGTCTTCTGGATGAATGAGTGAATGAGGTCAGAAATAGTTAAAAGAAAGTGATACAATTAAAAGGAAATGATAAAGTTTAAAATAAAAGGATAAGGAAATACCAGAAAGAAAGTGGATTCAGCAGTGTCAATGTCAACTGAATCAGAATTTGGTTAAAGGCATTAATGAGCATAAAAATGGGCAGTCTGTAGTAGTAAAAGATAAAATTTAAGATAAAAAATAAAAATCATATACTGTATGATTATAGTCCACAGGTACCAAACAATGTAGCTGCTAAATATATGAGACAAATATTTCAGAAATACAAAAAAAGTTGATCTGATCTGATACAATTATAGTTGAATTTTAATAAACCCTTTTCAGAATTAAGATTTATAGACTAAAAGTAAATAAGTGCATAGAAGAGTTGAATGATGCAGTTAATAAATCAACTTAATATACATTTCCTTCAGATAAAAAATCTGCATTTTGTATGTTCAAGATCAATCATATACTTGGCTACAAAGAAAAATGCATAACATTTGAAAATAAAGATTGTACCAACCATATTCTTTGCTCATAATCCTATAAAAGTAGATATGGAAAGCTGAAAATGAAAAACATCAAGAAGTTTAAAGTGCTGGAAATCAAGAAATACATTCTTCAAAAATTCTTGCCTCAAAGAGAAATAAAAAGTAAAATAACAAACTTTTAAAACCGATGAAAACAGAACACTTTATTCCAAAACCTATAGTACACAGCTAAAGCTGTAACTGAGGGAAATTAATAGACTTAAATGTCTTTGTTGTTAAACGGCAAAGATCTAAAATAAGGGAATTTTATATTAATTTTAAAAACATTAGGAGAAGAGAACATTTAAATAAACCACAAGAAAACAGGAAAAGGAAACAAAAACAAATCGAAATGAGTAGAAAAGGACAAATAAATTCTAAACTGCTTTGAAAAAAATCAATAAAATGAATGAACCCCTCACAAGCCTAAGGGAAAGAGAAAATTACATAAGATTAGAAATGAAAAAGGAGACAAAGTCGCAGATAACCGGAGAGATACAAATTACCACAAGAACATTATGAATAATATTCTGGCAATAAAATTTTAAAACTAAAGAAAATGGATTATTTCCTAGCAAGCTCCCTGTTTGAAGTAGAGATTTTGATTATGTCAGTTATCATAGAAGATACTGGAGAGATAATTAAAACTGACCATTTAAAAATGCAGCAGAACAACACTGTTTCACAACGATAGTAGAATTTGTCAGTGTTGTAGGACAGAAGATGAAAATGGGTGGGAGAGATGGCTAGGTCAGAGGGAGGAGACAGTGGAGAGAGGAAGAAAGGGGTTTGTTAGGGAAAAAAGAGTTTAAGACAGCACTTCTGCTAAAGCCCGCCCTCCCCAACTCCACACATCAGATCAGATCAGTGGCTCAGTTGTGTCTGACTCTTTGCGACCCCATGAATCGCAGCATGCCAGGCCTCCCTGTCCATCACCAACTCTCGGAGTTCACTCAGACTCACGTCCATTGAGTCGGTGATGCCATCCAGCCATCTCATCCTCTGTCGTCCCCTTCTCCTCCTGCCCCCAATCCCTCCCAGCATCAGAGTCTTTTCCAACGAGTCAACTCTTCGCATGAGGTGGCCAAAGTACTGGAGTTTCAGCTTTAGCATCATTCCTTCCAAAGACATCCCAGGGCTGATCTCCTTCAGAATGGACTGGTTGGATCTCCTTGCAGTCCAAGGGACTCTCAAGAGTCTTCTCCAACACCACAGTTCAAAAGCATCAATTCTTCGGTGCTCAGCCTTCTTCACGGTTCAACTCTCACATCCATACATGACCACAGGAAAAACCATAGCCTTGACTAGACGAAATTTTGTTGGCAAAGTAATGTCTCTGCTTTTGAATATGCTATCTAGGTTGGTCATAACTTTCCTTCCAAGGAGTAAGCGTCTTTTAATTTCACGGCTGCAGTCACCATCTGCAGTGATTTTGGAGCCCAGAAAAATAAAGTCTGACACTGTTTCCCCTGTTTCCCCATCTATTTCCCATGAAGTGATGGGACCGGATGCCATGATCTTCGTTTTCTGAATGTTGAGCTTTAAGCCACCTTTTCCACTTTCCACTTTCACTGTCATCAAGAGGCTTTTGAGTTCCTCTTCACTTTCTGCCATAAGGGTGGTGTCATCTGCATATCTGAGGTTATTCATATTTCTCCCGGCAATCTTGATTCCAGATTGTGTTTCTTCCAGTCCAGCGTTTCTCATGATGTACTCTGCATAGAAGTTGAATAAGCAGGGTGACAATATACAGCCTTGACGTACTCCTTTTCCTATTTGGAACCAGTCTGTTGTTCCGTGGCCAGTTCTAACTGTTGCTTCCTGACCTGCATACAGATGTCTCAAGAGGCAGATCAGGTGGTCTGGTATTCCCATCTCTTTCAGAATTTTCCACAGTTTATTGTGATCCACACAGTCAAAGGCTTTGGCATAGTCAGTAAAGCAGAAATAGATGTTTTTCTGGAACTCTCTTGCTTTTCCCATGATCCACTCCACACATACATTCTTCCTTTCTTGAATTTCAGAGAGTAGTAGTTTGTTTCTGTTCAACCATAAACATTTATATTCAACTATCATTTTTACTTCCCTGGTGGCTCAGACGGTAAAGCGTCTGTCTACAATGTGGGACACCCGGGTTTGATCCTTGGGTTGGGAAGATCCCCTGGAGAAGGAAATGGCAATCCACTCCAGGACTATTGCCTGGAAAACCCCATGGACAGAGGAGCCTGGTAGGCTACAGTCCATGGGATTGCAAAGAGTCGGACACGACTGAGCGACTTCACCATTCACTATATCATTTGTACATCCAAGAGCTGCTGCTGGTAGTTTGAGATGATAGTAGGAAAACAGCTATGACATGTTCCCAGAAGCCCTTTTTCCCTCCTGGAGGCCTGCTTCTGAGTGCCCCATGCTGGTGGGGAGAATCTGCAAGGTTAGGGCTCTCAACATGTTCATTCAGGGCCAGGAGAGGGGGAAGCTCTGGTTAAGGGGGGACAAGATAACACTAGGGAGTTAGCTCTCAGGTGCTGGGGCTGTTTGGACTACTTAAGAGGACCTCTGGACATCTGTCCACAGCCTGTGGACAGTGGCCTGCGCTGGGCAGAGTTTTCTTAGAGGGTTTTCACCTCTGCCCACTCTCAGCCATGCCCAAGAGAGAGATGCTGCTTCTGTCCACCAGTCTGGCTTAATGACTGATATTTGTTTTGCTTTCAAGAGGAGATTGTTTGACCACATTTGGAAAACATCATCAACTTTCAGCATCTTAGCCTCAAAGGATTAAAAAATATATATATTTTATAGTTCCTGTACAACTGGCAGAGGCAAGGTAATTCACTGATTAATAATACACTTTGTCCATTTTTTTCTTACATCATACTAGCAGATAATGTGTAAAAACATTTACTCGTGCATAAATACCTGGCCATCTTGATCGCACTGCATTATAGAGTTTCTGGGGCCGCGTGGCTTTTCCAGATTTGTTGGACATACTTTTTCCATTTTCAGAATAACTTAGCTTTTATCCATTTTTCTCTGAACAAGTTTGGCAGCTTGCAACACAGTTAACTTTTAATTCTTGTGGGGGAATTAAAACAGGAACTTGGGAGGGGAAAACAACCCAGATAACTGTGACCCACATGTTACCTTGTAAATGACAAACCAAGAAGTGGTGTAGGAAGAGAAGGAAGGGGAGAGAGAATCTCGTCCAACTGAGCTGAAAGCATTTTTCATATCCAGATAGTCTTCCTCTCCTGAGAATCCAATAAGAAGCATGGCTAAAGGACTGTTCCCATCAGATCCAGTGCTCTGGGTGGAGATTCTCAGGGCTTAATGGAGAGAACAGGGGATTTCCCACAATTTGCCCATAACGAACGAATAGGGTTTCTGGTTCTATCTCCTGCTAGGATACGTGACGGAGTCCCCTCTGGAAGCCTGTCAGGAGACAAAAAGTCCTCTTCCTCCAAATGGAGGTCATGGGTCACAGTATGATGGCACAACCTGGCCTGCGTGCTCCTTCCAGCCCTGAGGTTCCAGCGCCTCCCTGCTCCTCTTGCCTAGAAACCCTGCACCGAAGGGCTCCAGTTTTCTTCTTCCTCCCGTGGTGGTGAACTGGCAGAGGCAAAGCAGCGAGGAGCCCAGAGGGTGAGCCTGAGGGGTGGTTCCTAGACCCGTGTGTGGACGGAGGGTCTGGTGTAAGACTGCGCCCCCTGGTGCTCATCACTAGGCTTCTCAGTCCCTGAAAGAGCCTCAGGGCAGATCTTCCTGCTTCCTGCCGCCCTGATCTCCCTTTCTGGGGTGCCCTCGATTTCCTAAGACTCTTTACACTATTGCCCAGCATGTAAATGCCTTGTGGCTTTGTCTGATGTAGAGATCCTGGTGGTGTCCTTTGAGTCTGCCCACTTCCCACCAGCTCCTAAGTCACACATGGATCTCCAGACCCTGAGCGTTATTGTATTGATCGTCTATAGCAGGGCCCAGCCAACTACAGCTTGTGGACCAAATCTAGCTTCTCGCTTAATAAAGTCCTGTTGGAACACAGCCACCCTCTTTCATTCACATGTTGTCTAAGGCTACTTTGCTCTATGATGACAGGCTTGAGTATTTGTAAGAGATTGTGTAGCCTCCAGAGCTGAAATTTGACACTTTCCAGGACAAGGTTGACAACCCCTGGTCTGTATCTAAACAAAGATTGAAAGTAAGTTAATGCCTGTAATTGGGAAGACAAATTACAAAATTCACTGATAATTGTTTGTTCTTCTACTCAAGGTTAACCATTTAAGTATCATAAATCTCATAAAGCTTCCAACACCCACAGGCAAACTGGGAAATGAAATAGATCTCTCCAACCTCTCACATACTGAGCTCAGGTGATTTCCTCAACTGAATTCCCTGCTTAAAGTCGCTGGCTTGACCTGCAGTGAGACATGCCAATCTTTCATCATGAGTCATGTAGGAGCCTAACTTACTGATTACTTCCTGCTACAGAATATCCTCTTGCCCTTTACTCTGACCCCTGAATGTCTGAGTCCCTATTTAGACACGTTCAATGCCCTAACTGTCCCCATTTTGACTTTCAAACTGTGTTTCTCTATCTGAAATTTCTCTTTTATGTAAAGCTGTATGTACCCACCAGTCATTAGCTCTGTGCACTCTGGCATCTGCATTCCCTGAATTTTCACCCACTCAGGAACCACTCAGCACGTTTAATTTCATAGCTTCTATTATTTAGTTAAACCTGCTAAGAAGATCATCTCTGAATCACCTTTACAAAAGACTAAATACAAAGAATGGTTTTGTTTTAAGTCACTGACATTGAAAATACATGCCTTCCTACTAATACCAGGAACTCATCACCAACTTCTTCTAACAGTGTACAGTGGAGAGTTAAGGCGATTTGGGCAGAGAGAGAAAATCAATGTCAGGGAGAGGGAGGTATAGGTGTGTTTTGTTCCACACAGGCGCGAGGAGAGGCAAAGTAAGTGAGTGCTGCAGCTGATTGACCCAGAGCTGAGATTACAGGGAGCAGACCCCAGTCCAGGCAAAGAGCATTTCTGCCTATAACTTGGCTAGTCACCACTGGAGGACTTCTCTTCTTCCCCGCTTTTCACTGTCAGGTAGTAGATGCGGTTGGCCTCTGGATAGGTGACTCTGCTGAGTGGGAGCTTGTAGATGGTGGGGTTGTTGGTCGTCAGGAGCAGGAAGGTGAGTGTGGAGAGGCAGAAGGGCCAGGTGCCTGGCGGCACACCAACCTGAAAGCAAGAACACCGGGATCTGAAATGTTCCTGGGCTCCTGGGACCTTGCAGGAGAAGGATGCGGAAGGGGCTAAGAGTGGCGACCCTCCCCCAGTGACTGCCTTCCTAGTGACCCTCCCCTTGGCTTCTGGATTGATCTGCCAGAATGGTTGGTTTGAATCTGAAATGTTGGTCCCTTTGGGGACAATCAGACTCTTCTAATGATGGAGCTGAAAATCCCCTAGAGACAATCTCTCATTTCCGGCTAAACATGAGTACCTCCATCTGTCCACCCATATTCTCCACTGCTAGTTACAACACTTTCTCTTTCACACACACATCCACACAAACACACCCCTCAGAGGCACATAAAATATGCCAGGGCCAGTCCTTCTCTGGGAAAACCTTGAATAAACCTTGACCAGGCTGTTGTGTGGAGTGCTAGTGACCAGAACCCACTCACAAGACTCCAAATGTCCTGAAGCCCTGGTTGGGTTGGGGCACTTTAGGGCGGTGTCAGGAGACCCCAGACTTACCACTGACATTATGTTGGTGAGGGCTGCTCCCATGTATGCACAGAACAGGGCTGTGGAGACACAAGGACCATCAGGAGTCAGCTTCCCAGGGCCCATCCCCAGCCTTCCCTAAGAGCGGGCTCCACCCCGGCCCCAGTGCCACCGTGTTGGCCCCACACCCTGAAATCTGGCGTGTTTGCTTGTGACCCATCTCTCACTGGGCTGTGTGCTCTCTGAGGTTAGACATGAAAGCTTGCATATCCCTTTATCCCCTCCCCACTTCCATGGTAGCCCTGCATAGAGCCTGGGGTCAATAAGCATCATTTACTACTCCACACTGCCCTTGGTGATGCTCTAGCACAGACTGGATGGCTGGGTGGTTGTCTGTCTGGACAGATGAGTTGTCAGACTATATGAACTCTGAATAAAGTCCCTCTTGTCCAAGATTCTGAGCCGCTGTGATGCTATGGAACCCTCACCAAGTCCCCTCATAGCTGGACCATGTTGGGTCCCTGAGCCAGGCACCTGGCTTCACCCACAGATGATGACCCCCCAGACAGTGAGGGGAACTCATTCACAGCCCTGGTGCCTCTGGACAAGCTCCTTCTGCCTCTGTTTGCTCTGTTTCCCTGTCCAGAACACCTGTCCCCTCCCTGTCTTTGCTTATCCAAATCCCACCCTGAAAGGGTTGAGATAAGCTGCAGCCTCCTCCCAAAGCCTTCCCAGGTGGTTCCAGCCATAGGAATCGGCCATCTCTCTGAGGATCATAGACAGTTACAGTCTCATCCTCAAAATACCTGGCAGTTTTGACTTGGTGAATATTTGCTGAGCCCACTGGCTCCAAGTCCAGACCCCAGCTGGATGCTGAGGCGGGTACAAGAGACACAGAAGGCATTTACAGTTCCGGGGAAAACAAACAAAAAAGCCCTTCTGGATGATATTATACCCTTCACTTGTCTCTAGTTTTGCGTATTAGTGTCCTGTTGGTTCCAGAGGATATAAGCAACTCCAGGACAGGGAGGCTGATGGGACTGGAGTTTGAATCTCACTTCTGCCATCAATAGTTGTGTTTGGACAAGTTTGTCAACCCCTCTGGGTCTCATTTCCTCACCTGTAAAATGGGGCTAAAATCCATGCCTGGCAGTGGCCTTGGCAGGATGAAATGAGTGCTGTTTGTCCAGCACAGAGCGCGGCCCTGGGGTGCAGTATCATGCCTGTGGTCCATTTCTCTTCACACAGCGCATTCTTTGTTTACTCAATGGAAATCAGCTCCTTTAGTGCTATGTGACTATTTTCTGGGACCTCAGGCCTCCCAGGCACGTCATCTCACGGGCTCTTTCCAATGGTCTTTTTAGATATCACAGACAACTGCCCTGAGTATTGGGCGATTATATCTCTTCTGCTGGACCCTGGCTTCGTGAGGATGTGGTCTGTGTCCTCCAGGTCTAGCCGGGGCCCTAGCACTTGGCGGTGCCCAGTCGATAGCAGCTGAGTGAGAACAGTTGTTGAGGCCAGGAACGTTGCCACTAGCACACGAGGAAATGCGTGTGTGATTTCCTCATGAACTTTAGTGCTTCATGAGGAATAGTGGTGGTGACGCCAGCTGACAGAGGAAGAACCTCAGATCCCCAGCTCTTAGGGTACCCCCACTAAATCCCTTAGTGGTAAGACCGCAGCCACAGTCCTTCCATCATTACTGCTCAGTACCGATAAGGGTCCACATGGGTATCCACAACCGGGGGAGTGGGGAAGGGCAAGGAACAGCAGAGTGGCTTGGCTGCCAGCTTCCCCGATACCTACCGCAGACGAGGGCCAGCAGGTGGGTCTGCCAGGTGAGGGCGTAAAACATGCCCCCGATGGCGATGCAGGAGAGGACAGAGTTGTAGCTCCAGAGGCCCAGGTAGATGGTCTTGAAGGGCGTGGCCACCGTCAGGGCTGTTGGACAAGGTATTGCATTTCTGGCTGATTCGAGGTCACAGCACAAAGGCCACCCCGGCTGGTGCCAGTCCCCAGGTGCCCTTCCTCCCGTCGCTGACTCCCCCCCCAATACCTGCTCATCGGAGGAGCCTCTACAAAGGGCATCTGGTCTTAGGAAAGCAACAGTGGGGGAAGAGCAGTGGTTTCCACTGTTTTTCAAATATTTCACTCAGAGGTATGACTACTTCTGGTCATACCTCTGAGGGTGAGGGTGAGGGTGAGTGTGAGGGTGGGCCAAGGAGGTGGGGCTGCAGGCCCTCCCCACTCCTTTGGCCAGATCAGCTGCATTTTTAGCAAGAAAGATTTCAACTGGTTGAGAAAAATTAAGTCTAGACACATATAGATTCATGCAGACGGAGAAATGAGACAGCAGAAGGGGTTGGATGTGAACAGCAGGTGAATCTGGGTGAAGAATTTGTGGGTGTCTCTCAGACTATTTTTAATTTTGTAAGTTTTCTTAAGTTTGAAATTATTTCCAAATAACATTTTTTTTTAAAGTTGTTCTTCCAAGAAATTTTTGAAAAATATTGGGATAAGTCAACAGGCTCCTATTCCCAAAGCACCCACGGTCCATTTCTGACTCTACTCTCTTTGTTTACATATGTGAATGTGTGTATAGACACCTACGTAGAAATTAAGTCACATTTGTCAAATGACAATCCAATTCTTGGGAAAATTTTTCCTGTTAGCTTAGTCAAAATTTCAAAGTGCTAGGTCGTTTATACCCCACTGGGTCTGCTAGTGCTCCCCACCCACACCGGATTCCCCTCTGCCTCCCACCCCTCAGCTCCCAGGGGCTACAGGCCAGTAGGTCTCAGCCCTTTTGCATCTCCCCATACAACCTGCTCAGATGGTAAAGTGTCTGTCTGCAATGCGGAAGACCCAGGTTCAATCCCTGGGTTGGGAAGACCCCCTGGAGAAGGAAATGGCAACCCACTCCAGTACTCTTGCCTGGAAAATTCTATGCACGGAGGAGCCTGGTAGGCTACCATCCATGGGGTCACAAAGAGTTGGACACGATTGAGCGACTTCACTTTATACAACCTAATATATTTTGGAGACTCAAGAAAGGAAAAAATGAGTCACAAGCCCTGACAGTGTCTAAAAACTTCAGAGAAGATAGTAAGCCTAGACTCTTTACTGTGTGCTGGGAGAAATGACCTCAGGAAAATGACCCCTGCTGAGCCGGGGGGGCCCTGGCCTACCTGCCAGCAGCCCCACGATTGAGCCAATGGCTGCATGCAAGCAAATGAGTGGTGAGCAGATGAACAGGGCCACCAGGAACACGCCACCTGTCCAGGGGTTGTCGCAGCCGTACACCTGCCCGACCCCGACAGGGATGGCTTGTAGCAGCTGCAAAGTCAACAAAATCCACGTCAGTGGAGTGTGGGCTGATAATACAAGGACCAAGCCTCAGGGTGAGGACTGAGCCTTTCCCCGGGGGGGGGGTCATGGTGTGGAATGGGAGGATTGCTGTGCCCGCAAGCGTGTGGGAGAATGTGGAAGGGAAGGCATGAGCTGGAACAAATCGCTCTTCACTCCACCACTTGGCAGGCATCTGAGCATCCCTCATGCAAAACTGGGCAGGTCCCCAGCACAGAGGCTGGAGCCAGGTGGTTCTGAGGGACATGTGGCTTTTGCTTTGGGGGTCTACAGGGTGCCTCCCTGGACTGCCACTGGGAGGTTTCAGGGCAAAAGGGGGCTTCCTCTAGACCTTCTGAAATCCTAGAAATATTCCAGGAATTCTGGAAATATTCTAGGCCATTAAAAAAATTTTATACATTTTTTTAATGGAAGGGTAATGGCTTTACAGAAAATTGTGTTGGTTTCTGTTTAGGCCATTTTGATGAATGATTTGACCAAAGATCACCCAGCTCATGGTGGCCGATCCCAGGCTATAGCCTCTGAGCCTGACCCGTAGTCTCTTTGTTGCTCACATTCGGTGCTACCCCGGGGATGGGGGAGCCCGGGAAGGAAGAGGAGCACTTCCCCTGCTCTCCAGGAGCACTCAGCAGACAGGTAGCATGAGAAATATCTGGAGAACATCACGAAGCACCGGATCCCTGGGCTTGAGAGTCACTGGGAGATGTTGGAACTGGAGATGATTGATTTGTCAGTGATATCAAGATAGCTTTTTAAAAAAATATCCAAATCATCCACATTTTGGCAAAAAGTTCTTTGAGGGGACAAAGGAAAAGAGGGAGATTGACAGGGCAGGGAGAACACTGGCCCAGAGTCATGAGCCCCAGCTTTTAGGGGTTTCTGCAGAAATTTGTGTGTGACCATCTCTGTAACACGAGGAGGCTGCCTAACGATCTTCCAGCTTCAAAATTCTGCCAACTCCTTCCTCCATTACCAGCTCATGTGACCTCTTTGAGGACAGGACTCCTTTAGCTGAGGCCATAAAAGGTGCTTAATAAATAGTGTGGATTAGTTCAGTGGTTTCCAAATTTTGTGAACATTGAAATCACTTAAAGATCTTTTTAAAAAAATATTAATGCCTAGCACCTCCCCAGACATCCTAAGTGGTGTGAGGGGGCATGGCCAGAGCACCAGGTACTGCTAATCTACAACAGAATTTGGGGACCACCGGATTAGTCATCATCTACTGTAGATGTAGGGAGTTCATTGCATTTCTCCCTTTGATGAAATTTTGTTCTTTTTAACAACTTGATTTAATTCTAGAGTCAGTCTGATTTCTTTAGAGAATTTGAGGTGTCCCAGACAGTTTTTAAACTATGTCTATTCTTGCCTCTGAATGTGTGGCCTTTTAAACACCAGCCATTGTTTGGTCCAGAGCCTATAGACTTGTGCAAGAAATCACAGGGTGCGGGCCCTATCTTATTTAAAGGAACCCTGAAAATCCTTTGTTCCAATCCAGGGACCTCTGCTCCATCTGGGAAGCCAGGTTTAAAGTCCAAGGAGGCAAGAATGAGAAAAATGAGGGGGCAAGCTGCCTTGGAGTAAAGTTTGAGTTTAGAATGAAGCTCTGCTGGGATCCAAACTTCAGCCTGGTGAACCGGGGCCCCGACCCGTCCATGCTGCTCTCTAAGCTACAGCCAACACCCTGGTGCAAAGGGCAGTCAGGTGTGCGGTGGAAATTTCCTAAGGACCGGCCTTCTCTGTACTCTGGATAATTCTTGTGTAACAACAACAAGCCAGCTAAACAAAACAGAAATCACTCCCCTCATTGTTTTAAAGAGAAAGACAGAAATGGCACTGATTGGTCAAAACTCAGATCTGGATGGTGTAGAGGGAAAGGAGTCAGTGGTCAGAGAGGCGGTGCATGGGAGCTCAGAGGGTGAGCTTGGGCCTCAGGGAACCTGGGTTTGGCTCCTAGTACTTTTTACTGTTTGAAGATGAACAAGAAGCATCTCTTCTACGTGGCTGTCTCTACTCTGGTCTCTCAGCACCGGATGGTACAGCCTCACCACGCAGGGCGGGTCGGGGGCTCAGTGGGCCTTTTTCTCCTGCAGTACCGCATACCCTGTGGCTGTCACTCAGACCAGCTTCACCCGCAGGGCTCAGGGACAGCAGATTGTGCCCTGAGGCAGTGTGTCCAGTCAGCAGATGGCTGATCCTTCAGTTCGTTTCGTTCCTGCTCTGACCCCAGTAGTTTTCCATTTGAGAAAGCAGGCTTTCACTTAAACACAGGGCTCTGTCTTTTCCATTGCCTTGGATTTAGGCCCTAACCCTGCCTCTGATCCCATTCCAGCCCCAGCCCCAGCCCCAGATAAAACTTCTAACAAGACAAAAACTTTAAAAAGAAGTTTGGCATTGTTGGCAGCAGTGTCTGCCATGAGGGTCGGGGGAGGCCTTCCTTTCCCGACAGTTTCAGGCTCAGGGTGTGGCCGAGCCTGCAGGGCCTGCGTTGTGCATGCCACCTGGTGTCCGCCTGGCACCAGGGCCACACCGAGCCCCACACTAAGCACATCGAGACGCAGGGCCAGGCTGGGTGGGGAGGGCTCAGAAATCAGATTTTGTGAACAATATTTGAAGCACCAGCTACAGCTTGATCTTGGGCAACTAACCCTCCCTGTGCCTTAGTTTTCCCATCTGCAGAAGAGGATGATGGTAGTTAGCATTGGGTTATGGTGAGGTTTAAATGAGTTAGTAAGCTAAGGGCTTTGAACAGTGACTGGTACATAATAAATTTGCTCAAGGTAAGCTGTTAGCTATGCCTATATTCATTAACAGGGCTTCCCTGGTGGCTCAGATGGTAAAGAATCTGCCTGCCATGTGGGAGACCTGGGTTTGATCCCTGGGTTGGGAAGATCCCCCAGGAGGAGGGCATGGCAACCCACTCCAGTATTCTTACCTGGAGAATCCCCATGTACAGCAGAGCCTGGTGGGCTACAGTCCATGGGGCTGTCCATTAATACGCATTAACACGGTCAAAATTTTACAGTTCTATATATTTAATCTTGTGTGAGATTTTTATTATATCCCTTTATCTCTGATTTCTAGAGATCAGTAGAATAAATGCCTTTGTCTATTTGTGGATATCAGGACATAAGGCAAGGTTTCTCAGCTTCGACATTACTGACGTTTTGGGCTGGCTAGTTCTTTGCTGTGGGGAGAGGGCCGTGCATTGTAGGAGGTCCGGTACCAGTGGTACATTCCGCCTAGTTTTGACTTTTAAAACATTTCTGTAGACATTCACCGTCCCTAAGAGGGGAAAAAAAGTCACTCCTGCTTGAGAGCCACTGATATGGAAAATACACAAAAATTTACCCCCATCTTCTATTGATAATATCTTTTTTTTTGGCAGGGGCGGGGGACATGCCTCGTGGCTTGTGGGATCTTAGTTTCCTAACCAGGGATCGAACCTGGGCTCTTGGCAGTGAAAGCTTGGAGTCTTAATCACGGAACATCCAGGAAATTCTCCTATTGCTAATATCTTTAAATTCCTAATTTTAAATATTATTTCAGTGCCTTGACCCTTCACCCACCTATTCATCTTATTTAATATTTTCCCCTCAAAGCCACCATTCTGTATTGCCAGCCTAACCCTTATCTGTACCCTTGTTTATCATCTGTTTCCCTGGGCAGATTGTAGGTGTTCTGAAGCCAGGGATGTTGTCCTATTTTCTGTGTATGCCCAGGGCCTGATGACAAGCCTGGCACATGTAAGGTCTCCAGTAGGGGGTTATGGAAAGAAGCTATGGAAGTGGCAGTGACCCTTTCCCGTGCTCCTCTCTGCTAAGGTGCATCATTCACTGGAGGTGCAGAGAAACTGAGAGCCTGAGTAATCCACGAAGTGGTGACTGAGATGGCTGCAGTGGAAACAGGCCCCCACACACCTGCCGTTGGCAACTCACCAAGGGCATCTCAATCTCCGACCAGGTGATGTTGGGCACTGAAGACACAGGCTCCACCAGCGTCGTGGGGAAGAAGAGGTTGTAGTGGCCGGTGGCTGCCAGGTACAGGGTCATAGCGAAGTTGAAGGGCAACGTGAAGACAGGGAGGTCCCACTTGCTGAAGATGGAACTCAAAGCACTAGAAAAGACGGGGCTGGAGATGAAAGAGAGAAAAGATTTAATTGCTGTGATCAGTCTTCAGTCTACACTGTCTAGTCCGCTCTGGTCACTGGGCCACTCACTGTTTCCCTTTCCTTGACAGTCATTCCTGTCTCCCTTGAGAATCTAGTGGTCCACTGACCTGGGACTGGATATAAGCCAGTGTTCAATATAAGTCTACATCTTTGGGAAACAAAATTTAAAAGTCTTATAACTTGTTTTCAGTAGGAAACTTTATAAAATAATTTACATATTTCTTTGTTTCTTAAACCAAGAAAACAAAATCTAATCCTTACAAAATGGCATGTGTTGCCTTTGGATCATTACAAGGTACATCATGATGTATCCTGGGCTGTGATGACATTTAGAATATATGCTTTAAATAACCTTCTAGGGGGAGGCTGCTATGGACATAGGAAACTCGCAGGCTTGAATTCAGCTGAAGTGCTTGGAACTATTCTGGGAATCAGCACGTGAAAATGAAACCTTCAGTTGATTGTGTTTTCTGTTTTCTTTTCATCTTCCTTGTAGAGAGCACGGATATTGGAGAAGGAGGGAGTGAGGTGCAAATCCGAACTCCTACACTTAAAGGCTGAGTGAGCAGCACTAGGAAATTTACCTTGCCTCATCTCAGTTTCTTCTGAAAGGACCATCACCTGGCATCCAATGCCCTATGCCTCCCACAGCTGCACAGGTGCACAGCTGCAGGCCAAACTTGAACTCATGTGATACGGTTGATTGGTTAACTTTTAATTAAGGATGCTCAGTCTCAAACAGGCATTTAAGCCTGCCCTAATCCCTACTATAGATCCCTAGCAAATTAACTTTCCAATTTTCTGAGACAACTATTTCACATTTTCTCCTTTCTCCTCAAATCTTTGCTTTCTGTCTCCCTTTAGTTTCACTAACCACCTTGCTTTACTTCATTAAGAAAAACAGAAATGACATGATGAGAAATGCCTCATCTTCCTGACCATAAGATTCATATTCTAACTGCCTCTCTGCCTTTTCATACAATGGATTGTTCCTGCTGTCTTATCAGGCTAATTCTTTTTCTTGTACTTGGGATCCAGCCTGTCTCAAAGTCTTGGTTCCTGCAATTCTGTCCTTTCTTTTTTGCAGCTTCAACCTCTCCTTTTTCTCCAGGTCACTCTCATAAATACATAACGTGCTCTAGTGCGTGTGTGCTCAGTCGCTCAGTCGTGTCCAACTCTTTGCGACCCCATGGACTGTAGCCCGCCCCAGGGTCCTCTGTCCATGGGATTTTCCAGGCAAGAATACTGGCGTGGGTTGCCACTTCCTACTCCAGGGGATCTTCCTTCCCCAGGGATCCAACCCAGGTTTCCTGTGCTCCTGCATTGCAGCTGAATTTTTTTTACCACTGAGCCACCTGGGAAGGCCAAAGTGCTCTAGCACCTCCTAACATATAGACCTTCCCCCTTTAACCTGATTTCTACTGCAGCTATTGCCCCATTTCTCTGCCTCCTGCACAGCAATACTCAAGACTAGTCTGTCTTTACTGTCCCCAATCTTTCTCTTTCCCTTCTTTACTGAACCCACTCCTATCAGGTATATGTTCTACCCACACCATGGAAATGGCTCTTGTCCAGCTCACAGATGCCATCTCTCTTGCTGAATCCATGGTCAATCTCTGCCCCTTTCATTTGACAGTTGGATCCTGAACCCTTCCATCAGGGATTGAGAGCCTTCTGTCACGGCGACCACGACACTGCACTCAGTTGCTTCTGCAGGCGCTCCTCAAGTCCCCTTTGGCGGTTCTTCCCCTCTTCTGCCAGACATCTAAATGTTGGAGGATCCTACAGCTCTGTCTTGGGTCTTCTCTGTTTGAACCCTCTCTTTCTGCGTGACTGTCTTTAGTCTCCAGGATGAAGTATCTTCTATATGCTACTATTTTCTAATCTTGACCAGATCACTAAGTTCCAGATTTGCACATCCAATGTCTTTCTCAGCATCTCTACTCAGAAGACTGAAGTTTAATGTGTCCAAACAGAACTTTTGATTTGTGTCCTGTCTCCCACCACCAACTTGCTTTTTTTCCACTGCGTTTTCCATCAGCCCAAGTTCTCAGGCAGATTATAGGAGCACACTGAGTCTTCTTTCCTCCCTGCCTCATCACACTCCACAGCCTCCCAGAATATCCTGTTGCCTTCACTGTCCTTAAAATATACCCTAAGCCTAGCCACTTCTCATCGCCTTCATGGACATGGCTCTAGTCAAAACATTTCTGTCCTCTGTGGGTTATTGCAGCAGACTCCTAACTACGCTTCCAGCATCCATGCCTGTTCCAGCTAAAATCCACTCTACACTGCAAGGAGAGAGATTTGTTTAAATTTATCCACATCCTTTCACTCGTCTGCTTAAAGCCCTTTAACTGCTTCTCACCACAGCTGTAGTAAAAATCGAAAGGCTTACTGGAGAGGTAGAAACTATTAGGTACAAAGTAAGCTACAAGGATATATTTGCAACACAGGGAATATAACCAATATCTTATAATATTTATAAATGGAATATAATCTTTAAAAATTGTGAATCACTATATTGCACACCTGTAACTTATATAACATTGTACAGCAACAATATTTCAATTAATAAAAAGGCTCCCTGGAGTCACATGGTGCCTGGGACATGGCCCTCATTACTTCTGCCCTCGCCTCCTGCCACCCCTGCCTCATTCACTGGGCTTCAGCCCCACTGGTCTTGTTTCTTGAACACATCATGCTTTTTTAGTTGGAATTTTTTCACATGCTGCTGGTTCTGCCTGCGACTTCAAATGGCAGGTACACTCTTGTTTAGGTGACTGTTTAAATATCCCCTCTGCAAAGTGGCCTTCCCTGACCATGCAAGTCTGGACCACTCCTTCCCATTTGCCCTGTTTTGCTTTCCTTAAAGCACTTACCACATCTTGAAAGGATCTTTTTAATGAACAATTTATGAATTTATTTCTTTCTTTGCCAAGAAGAATGTAAGCTCCCAGAGGATGGAGACCTTCTCTTGCTCACAGCTGTCCCCACCATCTAGAACAGTCCCCGGACAATGAAGGCCCTCAGCAAATTGTAGTTTGCTGGGGAACTCTGGCACTGCTAGTCTCTGCCCTGTCGACTGGCTTCTAGGAGTGAATGAATGGATTAGTGAAGTGCCAGGGTAGAGGTGCTCTTTTTTTTTTTTTTTTTTTCATTTTAAATTGGGAAGTGAGGGTAGGGCGAGTGCATTGTAGACACACTGGCACCCAGTGCACCGTGGCTTAGGGGCTTAATCTCTGCAGCTATAAACCAAATGGGTGCAAATGAAGACAGGCCCTCCTCCTTCTGCGGCGTGGCGTGTGGGGGGCATTAAGGAAATCACCACAGAAATGACTGTCTTAACATTTTGTCTTGATACATTAAAGAGGAAATCCTAAGAAGAAATGTAAATTGCCCAGAATGCTTAATGTCTTAATTTATTTGCAAACACTACTAAAAAGCGCTGGAACAGCACTTAAACTAAATTAAACTAACGGGTTTTAGTAACTCCTGACTTTGAAACCAGAGAAAGATGTTAAAAATCAGATGGCATGTCGGAGAGTTGTAGAGCTCAGGGACTAGGGGACACAGGCTCCCCTGAGGCTCTTAGTCACTGCGTAGCAGTGGGTGTGACCAGCGGCAGTGGGCGTGACCCCCGGCAGTGGGTGTGACCCGCGGCAGTGGGTGTGATGCTACAGACACCGCAGGTTCAAGTGAACTGGGTATCATGTGTGTAAAAGGCCTATTTGTTCCCAACACCCTTCATCTTGACTTTTTTATTTTGAAAAATGAGGCGATCGCATAGCAAGACCTCAACTGATGCTTCTTGTTCAAAGATTCTATGCTTTAAACAGAGACATTTTGTCCCAAGCAAGCTCTCTGATTCTGTTAGAAGTGAAATTTCAGCTTTTGGGTCTCGGTTAGGCCGCTGGATAGATGATTCCCGTGTAGCCTGGAGTTGAATAGTGCGGACTCTGGGTTTATCACCTGGGGTAGGTTACGCAGCCTCTGCATGCCTCCCCTTCTCTTCTGTAAACTGGGGACAGTAATAGCCCTCCCTTGCGTAGCACTTAGAAAATACTTGGTAAGTGTTAGCCCTCGTTAGTAAGCCTATCATAAAGAGGAGTTAATCAGGACAGTAAAACCTATGTGGTGGACCTCCCTGGTGGTCCAGTGGTTAAGAATTCACCTGCCAAGGCGGGGGACACGGGTTCAATCCCGGGTCTGGGAAGATTCCACGTGCTGTGGGACAACTGAGCCTGTGCTACAGCTGCTGAGGCCCACACACTCTGGAGCCTACTTTACGACAGGAAAAGCCACCACAATGGAAGCCCACATATGGCAATAGGCAGAGTGACCCCCACTCACCATCCCTGTAGAACCCATGTGCAACAAAGATCCAGCACGGCCGTAAATAATAAAGAAATAGCCAATATTAAAAAAAGTGGCATTTGGCCTTTGAAAGGTCCCTATTATTCCCAACTCAAAATGACCCCCTCGTGTTACAACTGAACTCATGGACTCCTGGGAGACAAGCCAGCCTTTGAAGACACTGGGCCCCCTGCCAGTGTCAGACACAACGCCTTGGGTCCCTGTAGGTGTTTAAGCAGAAGGAAGGAGGTGCCTCACCAGGACATGGCTGTGAGGGTCACAGGAAGCAGAAGCCACCAGTAATAGTCTAACTTCTCAGAGAACACGGCTATCAGCATTCCCACCAGCATCCCGTTGTACCCGTGCAGACCCGAGGCGATGGCGGCCCTGGGGGTGAAAACACAGTTACCGTGTAAATTTGGGGGCACTCACCGGGCCCATTCCTGGTGCTCACAGAAAAAAAATCAGCTCATTTGATGAATATTGGGTAGTCACCCTGCTGCCGGTATCTTTCTAGATCACACACACACACACACACACCATGATTACTCTCATTGATCTGGAATTAAATGATGCACTTTGTGTATAAGATCTCCTTTGCAAGTCAGGGCAAGCTAGGCTCCTTGACATAGAGGGAAATCTAATAGAAACCTGACACCAGGAAGGTGTATGTGTGTGTGCATGCACACGTGTGTGTGAAAGAGACAGGGCAGGAAGAAGAAGGGAGGCAGGGAGGAGAGCGTGTATTCTGACTGTGCTGTGTGACACTGTGACTTTCTGACGTTGAGTGCTTTCTCCTGTCTGAGGTTGTCCCCAGAGTTGACGAGGGGTGTTCGCTGTGAGGCCCATGCTCCTCCCCACGCCCGGCATGGCAGGAAGACCAGAGGTGCCGTAGAATCCAAGCTTTGCCTCCTTCTGCTTCATCAGAGATGTCCGTGTGCACCCAAACTCTCCCTGATCTGAGTGAACTCTGCCCTTGACCCTTCCCATTGCTCTGCTGGGCAAGGGATGAGACTGGGCAAATAGCATTGCAAAGCCCCCACAGAGAATGAGAGTTGTGTGCTGTGGTCTCCGCTGCCCTCCACTGAAAGCTTCATGGGGCCAATGCTCATCTGATGTGAGTGTCAACAGTGTCTGTACAAGGAGCTGCTGAATGGCTGTGAGTGCATGTTAAATCCTACCAGGTACTGACTGTTTCACAGGCAGAGGCATCTGGAAGCATCATGTCCTGTAGTGGAGGAAGGGTGCTCTGACCAGAGGAGGCTCCTGCCTGGCGGAGGCCACGGCTTAGGTCTAGAACAGGGGAGCCTCCAGTTGTGGAGTGAGCAGATCAGCTCAGCTAGATTAGGGGAGTGGGAGGCAGGGGAGAGGGTGCGCAAGCGTATCTAGTTTCCAACAAGAGAAGCTGAACATGGGGGACTTGTGTGGGGACACTGTATGGGATTCGGGCAGCTGGGTCTTTAGCTGCTCCCGGGAGCAGGTGGGGGGCTGAGAAATAACAGGGCAAGAGGAAAGACCACTGGAGTTCAGAATCTCCTCAGGACTAGAATAACTACCTGAGAAACCTATGTTTTTTGGGGAAAAAAAATCATTATCTTTAAGGGTGTTTGCATTTTCTCCATATTTTCTCATTTCTGTTCCATGTTAGAATTTAGTCCTCTTTTAGTTTTAATAACAGCTGATTTGGGAAAACTGAGCAGAGACCATTGACCCATATTGGCAGGAGGGTGTATAGGGTGAGCAGGAATCAAATAAAGGAGCTCAGGGGAGATAAAATTAGGGGGGCATCTAAGGGCTGCCTCCACAGTTGCCCTTCCCCATGGCAAGTCCTCTCCCTGGACCCTTCTGTACCAAAACTTTGGTGGCTTCTGGTTTGATCGTCAAAAGGAAACCCATCAGCTTACATCCCTACCCTGACCATCAACAATATAAAATGAGGTTCAATCTCAATGCCCCCAAAGACCTTCATTAGAACCACGTTCCTCCAGGACACTGCGGCATCATTGTTGCTGAACTTGAGGCTGCAGTGGTAAAGTGCCTTCTTGGACTAGTGGGGGTGGGATAGGAGAAGTAAGGATCGGGGAGTCAGCGTAGGGGGAAGAGGGGTGGACAGGGAGAAGGGGTGTAGCGGGGAGTGGGGATAGGGTGGTAGGCATTGTGGAGGGGAGTGGTGGCGGTCATGACTAGGGTATGCAGCTACATCAGTGGGGACCGTGGTGAAGCTGGGGCTTCTCGGAATGATGTGTGTATGGAGGGTGCTTAGAGCTTTGAGCCTATGATGTAGAACATGTCACTGACCTTCCATCAATGAAGGGGGAGTCTTTGCTAGACACTGTGGTAGAATATGGAACATCGGAGATGGAATTCTTGTTCTCAACAGAGCCAGTGAGAGCAGACTCAGAAAGCAGAGTACCATCCCATATGGTATGGGGGTATATTCTGTGATTGTTCAAAGAGAAAGGAGGGTTCAGAGAGCACTGGGAGAGTCAGGAGTGGCTCCCTGGAGGAGAAGGGATTTGCAGGAGGTAGAATTAGATTTTACAGTGGAGGTGATGAAATAGATTTTAGGGATTAGATTTGGTAGACGGAGTGCCTGAAGAACTATGAACAGAGGTTTGTAACATCATTCAGGGAGCAGTGACCAAAACATTCCTAAAGAAAAAGAAATGCAAGAAGGCAAAGTGGTTGTCTGAGGAGGCTTTGCAAATAGCTGAAAAAAGAAGAGAAGCAAAAGACAAGGGAGATAGGGAAAGATATACCAAACTGAATGCAGAGTTCCAGAGAACAGCAAGGAGAGATAAGAAGGGCTTCTTAAATGAACAATGCAAAGAAATAGAGGAAAACAACAGAATGGGAAAGACTGGAGGTTTCTTCAAGAGAACCGGAGATATCAGGGAAATATTTCGTATAAGGAAGGGCACCACAAAGGAGGACCTAACAGAAGTAGAAGAGATTGACAACAGGTGGCAAGAATACGCAGCAGAACTACAGAAGGAAGGTCTTAATGATCTGGATAACCATGACGGTGTGGTCACTCACCTAGAGCCAAACATTCTGGAGTGTGAAGTCAAGTGGGCCTTAGGAAGAACTAAGAACAAAGCTACTGGAAGTGATGGAATTCTAGCTGAGCTGTTTGAAATACTAAAAGACGATGCTATTAAAGTGCTGCACTAAATATGCCAGCAAATTTGGAAAACTCAGCTGAGGCCACGGGACTGGAAGAGGTCAGTTTTCATTCCAAACCCAAAGGGCAACACCAAAGAATGTTCACACTGCTGTGTTGTTGTGCTCACTTCACATGCTATGTGGTTATGCTCAAAATCCTCTAAGCTAGGCTCCAGCAGTATGTTGACTGAGAACTTCCAGATGTACAAGTTGGATTTAGAAAAGGCAGAGGAATCAGGGATCAAATTGCCAACATTCGGTGGATCATGAAGAAAGCAAGGGAGTGCCAGAAAACATCTACTTCTGCTTCACTGATTATGCTAAAGACTTTGACTATGGATCACAACAAAATATGAAGAATTCTTAAAGAGATGGGAGTACTAGACCACCTTACTTGTCTCCTGAGAAACCTGTATGAGGGTCAAGAAGAAACAGAACTGGATATGGAAAACTGACTGGTTCAAAATTGCGAAAGGAGAATGACAAGCATGTATATTGTCACCTTGCTTATTTAACTTATATGCAGAGTACATCATGTGAAATGCTGGGCTGGATGAATCACAAGCTGGAATTAAGATTGCTGGTAGAAATATCAACAACCTCAGATATGCAGATGATACCACTCGAATGGCAGAAAGTGAACAGGAACTAAAGAGCCTCTTGATGAGGGTGAAAGAGGAGAGTGAAAAGGCTGGCTTAAAATTCAGCATTCAAAAAACTAAGATCATGGCATCTGGTTCCATCACTTTGTAGCAAATAAAAGGGGAAAAAGTAGAAGCAGTGTAAGATTTTATTTTCTTGGGCTCCAAAATCACTGTGGACTGCCCTTTCCAATCACTTTCATGACTGCAGCCATGAAATGAAAAGAAGCTTGCTTGCTACAAGGAAAGATATGACAAACCTAGGCAGCATATTAAAGAACAGAGAAATCAGCTTGCAACAAAGATCCATACAGTCAAAACTGTGGTTTTTCCAGTAGTCATGTACAGATGTTAGATGTACATGTACATCATGTATAGATGTAAAGAAGACAAAGCACCAAAGACCCTTGGGCTGCAAAGAGATCAAACCATTCAGCCCTAAAGGAAATCAACCCTGAATATTCATTGGAAGGACTGGTGTTGAATCTGAAGATCCAGTGCTTTGGCCATCTGATTCGAAGTGCTTACTCACTGGCAAAGACCTTGATGCTGGGAAAGACTGAAGGCAAAAGGAGAAGGGGGCGACAGAGGATGATGTGGTTAGACAGCATCACCAACTCAGTGGACATGAATTTGAGCAAACTCTGGGAGACAGTGAAGGACAGAGGCCCCTGGTGTGCTGCAGTCCGTGAGGTCACAGAGAGTCAGAAATGACTTTAGTGACTGAACGACAACAACAGGATTAGATAGGCAGAAGCAAAAGCTCTCAGCTGGGAACAGTGTGATGTTGTGTGGTAGGTTGGGTGAGGCCTGTCAGAGAAGGCTTTGGAATCTGGCTGAGGAATTGGGTTTTTACCTAATGCACTCTTGTCTTAGATTCTTAATCAAGACATTTGGGAAGATTAGGCAGACAAGGTGTGTGTTTCCCTTGTAAAATTGGGAGCAAAAAAATCATTCAAAGAGTTGCTCTTTGAATGACTTGGCAAGTTTTCCAGTGGATTATGGTCAGTAGGGAAGAAGGAGAATCAAACTGTCAGATCAGGAAGGAACCTGGGCTTCTTGAAGATGACCTGTAGATTGGCTAGATGGAATTCACCTCAGGGGATTTTTGGCAAACAACGATGGAGCAGAAAGGACAAGAGCTGATCCTGTCTGAGGCCAGTTATGTGTCAGCTGCTGTGAGGCTTTAGGTAAATGGCAGCAAGGAATAAGGAGCCCAGTGCTAGAAGCCAAGACACAGATCTTGGCTGGAGTGCATTTCTCCTGTCACTCGCCAGAGCTACACCCCAAAGAATTCAGCCTCTCATCCATCTGACCTGGAATGGCCTCCCAGCTAGAGCTGGCGTGTGTCTTGGTGGAGCTGGAATGTCGGGTGGCTGGAGGAGTGTGGCACTGGTTACAACACAAGCAGCTTGGATCATTCCCCAGGCTCTGGGGTCACCAGGGGCCTCTGGCTCTGCTGTCCATTCTGTCCACGTGCCAGCGGGAGCAGCCACGTGTCTAAATCTGAGCCCTGCCACTCATTCGCCATGGCACCATCCGTGAGCAACTCCCAGCCTCCTTTCTCACACTTGCAAAATGTGAACGCTTTTACCTTCACTGTTTGCTTTGTGAAGTGGCAGGAAGAACCACAGGTAACAAGGCAAGAAGGTGTTTTTCAATCTTTTTGACAGTACTCCACAGTAAGGAAGGAATGTATTTCATAGTATGACCCAGTTTCTCTCTCTCTCTCTCTCTCTCTCTCTCTCACACACACACACACACACACAACATGATTGAAACAAAAATTTCACAAAATAATACTTTACCTTTACTACATACGGATCACTCTAATCTGTTTTATTTTATCCTGTTATTTTAATTAAAAAAATTTTTTTAATGCTGCTGACCATTTATGATATGTGAATGTATTTGTGACCCCAAATTAAAAAAAAAATTGAGGACATGGGCATTCCTAAACCTCTCTGGTCATCAGAAGCACCCAGAAGAATCTTATTTAAAACACCACCCCCATATCCAGATCTGCTGAAAGGGAACATCTCTGGGAAGGATGGAGAATGGGGTGGGGAGTGAGAAACTACAGTTCTTAGCAAGCACTCTAGGTGATTCTGGCCATCAGGAAAGTTTGGGAACCATAACTTATGGCAAAGGGCAGTTCAGTAAAATGCTACTTATCGTTACCGGGACTTGTGGCCCCTGGTACAGAGCTGGCCGCTCCCCTGGCCTGCCACTGTGCTTCCCGGCTTCTGTTGGTTCCCTTCTCCAAACCACCCTGGTACTACCCTCTTGCCCGCTGGCCTTCCACTCTCCCACAGGCTGCCCTCTCTAACCTTCCCAACACGTAGAGATGTCTGCCTGCTCTGAACTCTCCAGTATGTGTACTGCCTAGTATTATTTAGAGACATTTCTTGTCTGTTAGATGTATCTTCCTAACTGCATTGTAGGCTCCATGAAGGAAGAACAGCTGCGCCTGCCTTTGAGGGAATGTTTCCAGAAGGCTCTACAGTCAGATGGAGCCTGGAGCTGTCACTGGCTGTGAGCACACTGTGTGAAGAACTCCAGTGACATGTTCAAAGGTGATTCTCAGGAAACTGGTTGGCTGGTACTGGATACAGTTGGCTGGTCACTCAAGTAATTGCTTCTCCACCTTTCTACTCCGAGAAACCAAGGCCCCCATAGAGAGGAACTCACCTGTCCTGGCTCAAGATGAGGGCAGTTAAAGTTGACACCACGGTCCCCAGACCTCCTGTAATTGTCCACCAGGGGTTCTGGATTAGGAGCCCTATGAAGATGATGAACCCGCTGAGAGGGTTGTTGGCAAACATCACCTGAGCGGCCCCCCTCAGAACCCAGTCTGTGAACTGGAAGGCCAGGGGTTTATCTGAAAGAGACAGGCAGAGTCATCAGCAGGGTTGAGCCCGTGCTTCCCTGCCGGACCGCTGGTTGGCGTGGCAACCAAAGCAGACAGGGAGCGCTAGTGGGGACATTGCCTCTCATTCCTCCGGTGCCCAGCCTGAGCCTCTGAGTGGCCTGGCAGTCAGTCCACAGTGGGTGTCAGTTTTGTTGTACAGACTGAGCGCCATGCTGAGACCAATTTAATGCTGTTCCAGCCATCAGCTTGGTTGGCAAGGAAGCCCCAGGAACATTCCAAGGGAGATTTATTGGTCCAAAGGAAGAGGTGGGGAGGGAAGGAAACTCTTTTTGTGTAGAACTCTATGGCTCAGTTGAGGGCTGGTATCTGAGCAGGAAAGAAACTGGTCTGGAGGGAAAAAAAGCTGGGAAAGAAACGACTAGCCCAGCTGTGAAATTAGCATTGAGTTATGCATTGACACTGAAGATTGACATATGTTCTGTCTCATTCTCTGGTTTGGTTTCCAGGACAACCTGTACAAGTGGGCGGCAGGTGAGGGAGAGGGGGGTGGGGGGTATTTGTTGCAACATTAGTTAAGGGAAACTGGGAGATGAATGATGTTGAAAGGAAAGAACCTGGAACACTGGGGAGGGTGAGGCCAGTATTTTCTTGGCACGTAAAAAATGACTGTGGAATAAGTGAAAGAATGACCATTTAGTTTGTTAGAAAATGGCTTACATGTTGCTACTATGGTTGCCCTATATCTATTCCAGGTAGGAGTGAAGCACTGGCAAAGAGCTAAAATCAGTGAAATGCACTGAATTCTGGAATCATGGAAATTCAGATGGGAGGATACATTATGCTCACCGGAGCCAGCTTGGGGCCGGAACACCTGCCATGGGTAAGTGAGGGAGCAGCTTCCCCAGGCCAAGCCAGGCGGGGCGCCGGCTCCTTGGCCTGGCCTGGCTGCTTCGTCCCTGGACATCTACCTACCTTTCAGCCAGCTCCTGTACTCCTTCATCTCGCCTGTGAGGTAGCCCACTGCTTGGAAGAGACCGATGCCCCCTTGGCCTGCAGAGTCCTGAGGGGCTGCCCCAGTTTCTCTTCTTGTATCCTTTTCATTGGGTTTTTCAATCTTCACAATGTGGCTTTCTTCATTGGATGACCGGAGATCCTTTCAGGAAGAACCATGATAAAACATTAAATAACAGAGCTTTTTGAGAGCAGGGGCATTTGGGGCTAGGGAAGATTGTCAGATTTTTTTTGTTGTTGTTGGAGATAGGGGATTATGAGATAAATGTCCATTGTGCCATGTTGTCTAGAGTGCTTCATGCAGGCCTGCTCCTCCCAGGACCACTACACATTCCTCATAGCAGGGTTCTTAACCTTGTGTGTCCAAGGATCCCTTTTGGTAGTTTGGCAAGCCTGTGAACTTCTTTCTAGAATGTTTGTAAATGCATAAAATGAGATTGCAATGAAAACCAATTATATTGAAAGGCAGTTATCACAATATTTTAAAAACCCGATGTGCATATGGGGCAGTAGATCCAATACCAATACTGATTATAATTCCAAGGTAGAGATGAGTGACCATGTGGGATGTCAACTCGGGACAACTGTATAGGGCCATTCTAGCTCCAGAGCTCACGTAGGCTCACCTGCGACCTTTACTGTGACTACATCACAGCCCAACTTCCGCCCAGTCCTGCTGCTCTCACTTCTCTACAGGTACTGACCCAGGGACAGACCCCAGTAAATGTCTTAGATCCACATCTCCATCTCGGGGTCAGCTTCCTGGGAGAACCCAGTCTGTGGCAATGACAAAAATCCCAGGTACTACTAAAGTGGCTGTTGTTTATTGCTTATATTTATCATTGAAGTAAATGCTAAAGTTCATAGGAGGTTAGTGAACATAAATTCTTTTCTCCATCTAAGTTCCATCCATTTATGAACCCTTGGGTCAGGACTCCTTGCTCTAAAACTATGTCTTCCAATACAGTAGCCAGTAGAACATGTGGCTCTTGGCACTTAAAATGTGGCTAATCTGAACTGAGATGTGCTTAAGTAGGTTTTGAAGCCTTAGTATGGAAAAAGAATGTATGAAAGACCTCAGTGATGCCTTCTATTGATTATATATTAAAATAATAATGTATTCATACATATTAAGTTAAATAAAACATATTACTCAAATAATTTCACCTGTATGAGCTGTTTGCATATTTTAGAGACTAATATATTCTAGAGCACATCTCAATTTAGATTAGCCACAGTTCAACATCACAAAAACAAACAATCCAATGAAAAAATGGGCAGAAGATCTAAACAGACATTTTTCAGCAGAAGGCATTCAGATGGCTAAAAGGCACATACAAGATGCTTAGCATCACTAATTATCAGAGAAATGCAAATCAAGACCACAGTGAGGTATCACCTCACACCAGTCAGAATGTCCATCATCAGAAAGTCTATGAACAATAAATGCTGGAGAAGGTGCAAAGAAAAAGGAACCCTCCCACACTCTTGGTGGGCATGTAAATTGGTACAGTCACGACGTAGAAAAACTAAAGACAGGGCTACCATATGACCCAGCATTCCGACTCCTAGGCATGCACAGGGGAAAACACAGTTTGAAAAGATACACGCCTCCCAGTGTTCACTGCAGCACTATTTGCAATAGCCAGACTATGGGAATGATGTAAGAGCCCATCAGTTGCACAAATGGATTGATAAAGAAAATGTGGTATATTTATACAATGGACTCTTCCTCAGCCATAAAAAGAATGAAATCATGCCATTTTCAGCAACATCTGGACCCAGAGATTATCATCCTAAATGAAGTAAGCCAGTCAGAGAAAGACAAATATCATATGATATCCCTTATATGTGGAATCTAAGAAAACGGTACAAAGAAACTTACATGCAAAATAGAAACAGGCACACAGACCTAGAAAACAAGCATGGTTACCAAGGGGAAACAGGAGGAGGGATTATCAGTTTGGGATTAACATATACACACTGCTAAGTCACTTCAGTCGTGTCCGACTCTGTGCGACCCCATAGACGGCAGCCCACCAGGCTCCCCCGTCCCTGGGATTCCCTAGGCAAGAACGCTGGAGTGGGTTGCCATTTCCTTTTCCAATGCATGACAGTGAAAAGTGAAAGTGAAGTCGCTCAGTCGAGACCCTATGGACTGCAGCCCACTAGGCTCCTCTGTCCATGGGATTTTCCAGGCAAGAGTACTGGAGTGGGGTGCCATTGCCTTCTCCGTATATACACACTACCATATATAAAACAGATAAACAACAAGGACCCATTATGTAGCACAGGGAACCATAGTCAATATTTTACAAAATATTGCAATAACTTATCAGGGAAAAGAATTGGAAAAAGAACACACACACACACACACACACACACACGTAACTGAATCACTTTGCTGCACACCTGAAACTAACACATTGTAAATCAGCTATACGTCTATAAAAAATAAAATAATTTTATCTATTTCTTTTCTTTTTACTTTTAAAACATAGTAATACAAATTTAAACTTATATGTGTGGCTCACATTATGTTTCTATTGTACTTTAATGTTCTGCAGATTTCTCTAACCTCGTCCCTGCATCAAAACTTAAATATCTTGAGGATGCCAGTAGAAATGGTGAACTGAGGCCCCCTCAAATTCTCTCCTCCATTAAGGCAATGAGAACACTGGGAAAAAATGTGCCTGAGGTGGTGGATAACAATTGAGGAAAACAAGAAGCTAATCAAAAACTTAAAAGGAAAACTAGGATGTCCAAAGGGGGCTTTAAAAGGCTTGGGCATATGCCTTGCTATACTCTGGAATTCTGCATTCAGTTGGGTCTATCTTTCCCTATCTCCCTTGCCTTGCACTTCTCTTCATTGGAGAAGGAAATGGCAACCCACTCCAGTGTTCTTGCCTGGAGAATCCCAGGGGCAGGGGAGCCTGGTGGGCTGCCGTCTCTGGGGTCGCACAGAGTCGGACACGACTGAAGCGACTTAGCAGCAGCAGCACTTCTCTTCTTTCCTATTTGTAAAGCCTCCTTGGTTAACCACTTTGCCTTCCTGCATTCCTTTTTCTTTGGATGGTTTTGGTCATTGCTTCCTGTACAATGTTACGAACCTCTGTCCATAGTTCTTCAGGCACTCTGTCTACCAAATCTAATTCCTCTAATCTATTTGTCACCTCCACTGATTTAAGTCATATCTGAATGGCCTAGTGGTTTTTCCTACTTTCTTCAATATGTCTGACTTTTTCAACAAAAGCTCATGTTCTGAGCTACAGTCAGCTCCATTGTTGATGGGCATACAATATATAAAGATGTCATTTGTATGACAATAACAGCACAAAGGTGGTAGGGATAAAGTTACATAGTAACATAGCTTTGTATAATATTGTAATTAAGTTGAATTTAATCCAAACTATATTTTTATATATTAAGACATTTAATTGTAATATCCACGACAACTGCTCAGAGAAAAAACTAAAACATATACATAACAAGGACAGAAGAATTAAAAGGATACACTAGAAAATACCTGTTTAAGATAAAAGATGGCGGTAGTGAAATAATACATAAACAGAAAAGGTATATCATATATAGAAAGTAAATAGCAAAATGGCAGGCATAAATCCTAACTTACCAGTAACTACATTAAATGTAAATGGATTACACACTTCAAAGACAGAAATTTGCAGAACAAAATTTAAAAAGTTACACAACTATATCTTCTCTAAAATAAACATACTTTATATTCAAAAATATAAATTGATTGTAAGGATGGAAAAAGACATATTGTGTAAACAGTTACTAAAAAAACCAAAACAAAACAAAAGCTGGAGTGACTATACTAACATCAGCAAAATAGACCTTTTGCTAAGACAAAAATTGTTACTAGAGAGTAAGAAAGAAAAATTTAATAATAAAATGATCAATCTACCAAGAAAATATAATAATTATAAACACTACATGCTTAACAACAAAGCCCCCAAATTTATGAAGCAGTAGTTTTTAGAACTGACGTGAGGAAAAATTGATTCAATAATAATAATTGAAGCCTTCCATACTGCATTTGAAAAAAATGATAGACTATCTAGATAGAAGATCAAGGAAATAGAAGACTTGAACAACTCTAATAAACTAGACCAAATAGACATCGGTAGAACACTTCACCCAACAGCAGCAGAATATACCATTTCTAGTGCACATGGAACCTTCTCCAACATAGATGATGCTGTGTGCATGTGTGGTTGGTTGTGACTGACTCTTTGCGACCCCAGAGACTGTAGCCCACCAGGCTCCTCGGTTCATGGGATTTCCCAGGCAAGAATGGTTGCCATTTCGTTCTCCAGGGAATGCAGGGATCGAACCCGCATCCCTTGCATTGGCAGGCGGGTTCTTTACCACAGTGCCACTAGGAGGGTCTGATGCTGAAGCTCCAATACTTTGGCCACCTGATGAGAAGAGCTGACTTACTGAAAAAGACACTGATGCTGGGAAAGATTAAAGGCAGGAGGAGAAGGGGATGACAGAGGATGAGATGGTTAGATGGCATCACTGACTCAATGGACATGAGTTTGAGCAAGCTCCAGGTATTGGTGAAGGACAGGGAAGCCTGGTGTGCTGTAGTCCATTGGTTCACAAAGAGTCGGACATGACTGAGCGACTGAACAACAACACTTGGGAAGCCCATAGACCATGCTGGGCCATCAAATAAGTAAAACATTTTTATGGTTAAAAACATTAGTAAAGGGATTGAAATCATACACAATATGTTTTCTGGCCACAGATCAGATCAGATCAGTTGCTCAGTCGTGTCCGACTCTTTGTGACCCCATGAATCGCAGCACACCAGGCCTCCCTGTCCATCACCAACTCCCGGAGTTCACTCAGACTCACGTCCATTGAGTCGGTGATGCCATCCAGCCATCTCATCCTCTGTCATCCCCTTCTCCTCCTGCCCCCAATCCCTCCAAGCATCAGAGTTTTTTCCAATGAGTCAACTCTTCCCATGAGGTGGCCAAAGTACTGGAGTTTCAGCTTTAGCATCATTCCTTCCAAAGAAATCCCAGGGCTGATCTCCTTCAGAATGGACTGGTTGGATCTCCTTGCAGTCCAAGGGATTCTCAAGAGTCTTCTCCAACACCACAGTTCAAAAGCATCAATTCTTTGGCGCTCAGCCTTCTTCACAGTCAACTCTCACATCCATACATGACCACAGGAAAAACCATAGCCTTGACTAGACGAACCTTTGTTGGCAAAGTAATGTCTCTGCTTTTGAATATACTATCTAGGTTGGTCATAACTTTCCTTCCAAGGAGTAAGCGTCTTTTAATTTCATGGCTGCACTCACCATCTGCAGTGATTTTGGAGCCCAGAAAAATAAAGTCTGACACTGTTTCCCCTGTTTCCCCATCTATTTCCCATGAAGTTGTGGGACCGGATGCCATGATCTTCGTTTTCTGAATGTTGAGCTTTAAGCCAACTTTTTCACTCTCCACTTTCACTTTCATCAAGAGGCTTTTGAGTTCCTCTTCACTTTCAGCCATAAGGGTGGTGTCATCTGCGTACCTGAGGTTATTGATATTTCTCCCGGCAATCTTGATTCCAGCTTGTGTTTCCTCCAGTCCAGCATTTCTCATGATGTACTCTGCATAGAAGTTAAATAAACAGGGTGACAATATACAGCCTTGACGAACTCCTTTTCCTATTTGGAACCAGTCTGTTGTTCCATGTCCAGTTCTAACTGTTGCTTCCTGACTTGCATACAGATTTCTCAAGAGGCAGATTAGGTGGTCTGGTATTCCCATCTCTTTCAGAATTTTCCACAGTTTATTGTGATCCACACAGTCAAAGGCTTTGCCATAGTCAAGAAAGCAGAAATAGATGTTTTTCTGGAACTCTCTTGCTTTTTCCATGATCCAGCAGATGTTGGCAATTTGATCTCTGGTTCCTCTGCCTTTTCTAAAACCAGCTTGAACATCAGGAAGTTCATGGTTCACATATTGCTGAAGCCTGGCTTGGAGAATTTTGAGCATTACTTTACTAGTGTGTGAGATGAGTGCGATTGTGCGGTAGTTTGAGCATTCTTTGGCATTGCCTTTCTTTGGTATGGGAATGAAAACTGACCTTTTCCAGTCCTGTGGCCACTGCTGAGTTTTCCAAATGTGCTGGCACATGGAGTGCAGCACTTTCACGGCATCATCTTTCAGGATTTGGAATAGCTCAACTGGAATTCCATCACCTCCACTAGCTTTGTTCGTAGAGATGCTTTCTAAGGCCCACTTGACTTCACATTCCAGGATGTCTGGCTCTAGGTCAGTGATCACACCATTGTGATTATCTGGGTCGTGAAGATCTTTTTTGTACAGTTCTTCTGTGTATTCTTGCCATCACTTCTTAATATCTTCTACTTCTGTTAGGTCCATACCATTTCTGTCCTTTATCGAGCCCATCTTTGCATGAAATGTTCCTTTGGTATCTCTGATTTTCTTGAAGAGATCCCTAGTCTTTCCCATTCTGTTGTTTTCCTCTATTTCTTTGAATTGATCGCTGAAGAAGGCTTTCTTATCTCTCCTTGCTATTCTTTGGAACTCTGCATTCAGATGTTTATATCTTTCCTTTTCTCCTTTGCTTTTCGCTTCTCTTCTTTTCACAGCTATTTGTAAGGCCTCCCCAGACAGCCATTTTGCTTTTTTGCATTTCTTTTCCATGGGAATGGTCTTGATCCCTGTCTCCTGTACAATGTCACGAACCTCATTCCATAGTTCATCAGGCACTCTATCTATCAGATCTAGGCCCTTAAATCTATTTCTCACTTCCACTGTATAATCATAAGGGATTTGATTTAGGTCATACCTGAATGGTCTAGTGGTTTTCCCTACTTTGTTCAATTTCAGTCTGAATTTTGCAATAAGGAATTCATGGTCTGAGCCACAGTCAGCTCCTGGTCTTGTTTTTGCTGACTGTACAGAGCTTCTCCATCTTTGGCTGCAAAGAATATAATCAATCTGATTTCGGTGTTGACCATCTGGTGATGTCCATAGTGGAGTGAAATTAGATAGTACTGATGAAGCCATCTGCAGAGCAGCAAGGGGATGCAGAGAACAGACTTGCAGACACAATGAGAGGAGAGGGTGGGACAAACAGAGAGTAATGTTGAAACATATCTGCTACCATACGTAAAATCAGATAGGCAGTGGGAATTTGCTATATGATGCAGAAAGCTCAAATCTGGTGCTCTGTGCATCCTGTGCTCAAATCTGGTGAATCTACCTGGAGAGGTAGGATGGGGCAGGAGGTGGGAGGGAAGCGCAAGAGGGAGGGGCCGCACACATACCTATGGCTGATTCATATTGATATGTTGCATAAACCAGTGCAACATTGTAAAGCAATTATCCTCCAATTAAAAATAAACAAATTTAAATTAAAAATAGTAAAAATACAAAAAAGATCCACTGGGAAAGGATTAAAGCTAAAAATGAAAAGAAAAAAGAAAATCAAACATGGATATTTGTAAAATATGTGAAAATTAAAGAACACACTCCTAAATAATCCATGGATCAAAGAGGAAATCAGAGGAGGAATTAGAAAATATTTTGAGATGAATGAAAACAAAACCACAACACACCAAAACTTATGGGATGAAGCTATATCAGTGCATAGAGTGAAATTGATAAACGTAAATGCCTATGTTAAAAGAAGAAATATCTCAACAAACTAACCTTTCACTTTAAGAAAGTAGAAAATAACACTGAATTAAGCCCAAAGTGAGTGGAAGGAAGTAACAGATTATAATGAAAATAAATGAAATAGAGAATAGAAAAACAATATAAAAATCAATAAAACTAAAAGTCAGTTCCTTGGAGAGGTCAAAGTTGACCTTTTAACTTTTAACTAGTTTGACAAAGAAAAAAAAGAGAAGACTGAAGTTACTAGAATCAGAAATGGAAGAGGAGACATCACTACCAACCTTAAAGAAATAAAAAGGATTACAAAGAAGTGGGTTATAAAGAAATGAATAATGGTATTCTAACAAATTAGATAACCTAGATGAGCTGTATAAATTCTTAGAAAAACAAAAACTACCAAAACTGAGATAGGAAGAAATAGAAAACTTGTATTGATCCCTAAAAAAGTAAAGCAACTGAATCAGCTAAAAACTAAGTCAAACCAAACTAAAATTTCCCACAAAGAAAAACCCATGTCCAGGTAGCTTCATCTGTGAATTGCACCAAATGTGTAAGGAATTAATTCTAATACCTTCCAAAAAGCAGAAGAGAGGGAAACGCCTCTTAAAATAATCTATGAGGCTGGTACTATCCTGATATGAAAGCCAGACAAAGACATGACAAGAAAGAAGATATAGATCAATATGCTTTATGAATATAGATGCAAAAATCCTTAACAAATACTAGCAAAACAAATCCAGTACGATATAAAAAAGATTATGACCAAAGAGAATTCTAAGAATCTGAGACTGTTTCAACCTATAAAAACTATCAATAGATTGTTTAATAAAGAAAAATATTCACATGGTTATTTCAACAGACACAGAAAAACTATTTGAAAAATTCAACAACCTTTCTGATAAAAGCAATCAACTAACTAGGAATACAAAAGAAGTTCCTTGACCTAATAATAAAAAAAATTCAGAGCTAATATCACACTTAATAGTGAAACTGGATGCTTTCCCTCTAAGGTCAGTAACAAGACAAAGATGTGTGTTCTTGTCACTGCTATTCCACATTGTACTAGAAATTTTAACCAGAGTAGTTAGGTAAGAAAAAAAAAAAAGACAAAAGGGAACCAAATTGGAAAGAACGAATTTAAACTATCTCTATTTGAAGACATCCTTTTATACAGAAAACCTTAAGAAATCTACAAAAAAACAACAACAACAAACTGTTAGAGATAATGAATTAGTTCAGCAAGTTTGCAGGATAGATAATCAATATACATACAAAAACAGATTTTATCTCTATACATTGGCAATGAACAATCCAAAAATAAAATTAAGAAGACAATTCTATATATGTAGCATGAAAAAGAATAAAATATTTTGGATTGAATGTAACAAAAGAGGTGTAAAACTGTGCACTCAAAATTACAAAACATCTCTGAAAGAAATTAAAGACTTAAATAAGAAGAAAGATAGCTTATGCTCACTGACTGGATGACTTAATTTTGTTAAGATACAATATTCTCCAAATTGGTCTATAGATTTGATACAATCCTTATCAAAATGTCAGTTGCCTTTTTATTTATTTATTTATTTTTTTGTGGAGATTGAAGTTTGGATCCTAAAATTTATATTTTAGGATCCTAAAATATAAATATAAATATTTTGGATCCTAAAATATAAATTTTAGGATCCTGAAATTCAAGGATCTCAGATTAGATAAAACAATCTTGAAAAGAAGAACACAGTTGGAAAACTCATATTTCCTGATTTCAAAACTTACTATAAAGCTCCAGCGCTCAAGGTGGTGTGGTATTGTCTTAAGAATAAACATATAAATTGGACCCGTAGAAATGAGAGCCCAGAAACAAACCCATATATTTATGGTCAATTGATTGTTGATAGGACTATCAAGACAATTCAATGGAGGAAGGATAATCTTTTTAACAATAGTGCTGGGACAAGTGTATACTCACTAGTTAAAAGACTGAAATTGTATCCTTACTTAAAATCATATACAGAAAGTAACTTAAAATGAATAAAAGACTTATATGTAAGTGCCAAAATTATAAAACTGTTCAATTAAAACATTGGTGTACATCTTTTGACCTTGGATAAAAAAATGGTTTCTTGGATATGACACCAAAGTATAAGCAATCAAAGAAAAAAATAGATTAATTGGACTTAATCAGAATTAAAAACCCTGTGCTTCTAGGGACATTATCAAGACAGTGAAAAGACAACCTACAGAGTGGGAGAAATAATTTGTAAATTATATATCTGGAAAGGGTATAATATCCAGAATGTAAAAAGAATGACTACAACTCCACCATAAAAGGACAAGTGACATAATTTAAAAATGAGCAAAGCACTTGAAAAAACATTTTTCCAAAGAAGATATACAAGTGCCCAGTAAGCACATGAAAAGATGTCCCCAGGTCATTTGCCATTGGTGGTGGTTTAGTCGCTAAGTCCTATTCTTGGTGACCCCATGGACAGTAGCCCACCAGGCTTCTCTATGGGATTTCCCAGGCAAGAATACTGGAGTGGGTTGCCATTTTCTTCTCTAGGGGATCTTCTTGACCCAGTGATTGAACTCATATCTCCTCCATTGCAAGCAGTCTCCTGCACTGCAGGCGGATTCTTTACCGACTGAGCCACCAGGGAAGCCCCATTTGCTGTTCGGGAAATGCTAATCAAAATCACAGTGAGCTGTCCCTTCACATTTACTTGCTGCTGCTGCTAAGTCACTTCAGTCGTGTCCGACTCTGTGCGACCCCATAGACGGCAGCCCACCAGGCTCCCCCGTCCCTGGGATTCTCCAGGCAAGAACACTGGAGTGGGTTGCCATTTCCTTCTCCAATGCATGAAAGTGAAAAGTGAAAGTGAAGTCACTCAGTCGTATCCGGCTCTTCTCGACCCCATGGACTGCAGCCTACCAGGTTCCTCCACCCATGGGATTTTCCAGGGAAGAGTACTGGAGTGGGTCGCCATTGCCTTCTCCATCACATTTACCTGCTGCTGCTGCTGCTACTAAGTCGCTTCAGTTGTGTCCGACTCTGCGACCCAATGGACAGCAGCCCACCAGGCTCCCCTGTCCCTCATATTCTCCAGGCAAGAACACTGGAGTAGGTTGCCATTGCCTTCTCCAATGCATGAAAGTGAAAAGTGAAAGTGAAGTCACTCAGTCGTATCCGACTCTTCTCGACCCCATGGACTGCAGCCCACCAGGCTCCTCCATCCATGGGATTTTTCCAGACAAGAGTACTGGAGTGGGGTGCCATTGCCTTCTCCCATCACATTTACCTGCTGCTGCTGCTAAGTCACTTCAGTCGTGTCCGACTCTGTGTGACGCCATAGACGGCAGTCCACCAGGCTCCCCCATCCCTGGGATTCTCCAGGCAAGAACACTGGAGTGGGTTGCCATTTCCTTCTCCAATGCATGAAAGTGAAAAGTGAAAGTGAAGTCGCTCAGTCGTGTCCGACCCTCAGCGACCCCATGGACTGCAGCCTTCCAGGCTCCTCTGTCCATGGGATTTTCCAGGCAAGAGTACTGGAGTGGGGTGCCATTGCCTTCTCCATCACCTAAACTCATTTACCTAGACTATAATAAAAAAGACAACACAGTTTGTTGAGGAGGTGGAATGGCACAATGTGTACATGGCTGGTGAGAATAAATACTAATGCAGCCACTTTGGAAAACAATTTATCAGTTTCTTAAAATGTTGAATATAGACTTACCATGTGACCCAGAAATACCACTTCTAGGTACTCTTGCCTTGAGAACCCCATAAACAGTATGAAAAGGCAAAAAGATATGACACCAGAAGATGAGCCCCTCAAGTTGGAAGGTGTCCAATATGCTACTGGGGAGGAGTGGAGGGCAATTACTAATAACTCCAGAAGAACCAAGTGGTTGGGCCAAAGTAGAAACAATGCTTAGTTGTGGATGTGTCTGGTGGTGACAGTGAAGGCTGGTGCTGTAAAAACCTAGAACGTTAGGTCTATGAATCAAGATACACTGGACATGGTCAAGCAAAAGATGGCAAGAGCGAACATTGACATCTTAGGAATCAGTGAATTAAAGAATGGGAATGGGTGAATGTAGTTCAGATGCCCACTATATCTACTACTGTGGGCAAGAATCCCTTAGAAGAAATGGAGTAGCCTTCATCATAAACAAAAGAGCCCCACATAGGTACAACCTCAAAATGAAAGAATGACCTCAGACCATTTCCAAGGCAAACTATTCAACATCCCAGGAATCCAAGTCTATGCCCCAACCACTGATGCCAAAGAAGCTGAATTTGACTGGTTCTAAGAAGACTTACAATATCTTCTAGAACTAAACCAAAAAAAGGTGTCCTTTTCATCACTAGGGGTTGGAATGCAAAAGTAGGAAGTCAAGAGACACCCAGAAAAACAGGCAAGTTTGGCCTCAGCGTACAAAATGAAGCAGGGCAAAGGCTAGCAGAGCTTTGTCAAGAGAACACGCTGGCCATAGCAAATACACTTTTCCAACTATCCAAGAGATGACTTTACACATGGAAATCATCAGATGGTCAATACAAAAATCAGGTTGATTATGTCCTTTGCAGCCAAAGACAGAGAAGCTCTATAGAGTCAGCAAAAACAAGACCTGTGGTTGACTGTGGCTCAGATGATTAGCTCGTTTTTGCAAAATTCAGGCTTAAATTGAAGGAAGTAGGGAAAACCACTAGGCCATTCAGATATGACTTAAATCGGTGGAGATGACAAATGGATTCAAGGGATTAGATTTGGTAGACAGAATGCCTGAAGAACTATGGACAGAGATTCTAAGAGGCAGTGACCAAAACCGTCCAAAGGAAAAAAAAATGCAAAAAGGCAAAGTGATTATCCGAGGAGGCTTTACAAATAGCTGAGGAAAGAAGAGAAATGAAAGGCAAGGGAGATAGGGAAAGATATACCCAACTGAATGCAGAATTCCAGAGAGTAGCAAGGAGAGAAAAGGAAGCCTTCTTAAAGGAACAATGCAAAAAAATGGAGGAAAACAATGGAATGGGAAAGACTAGAGATTTCTTCAAGAAAATTGGAGATATCAAGGAAATATTTCATGGAAGGATGGGCATCATAAAGGACAAAAATGGTAAGGACCTATTTGGTAAGGACAGAAGCAGAAGAGACTGAGAACAGGTAGCGAAATACACAGAAGAGCTATACAAAAAAAAGGTCTTAATGACCTGGATAACCATGATGGTGTGCTCACTCACCTAGAGCCAGACAACTTGGAGTATGAAATCAAGTGGGCCTTAAGAAGCATTACTAAGAACAAGGCTAGTGGAGGTGACAGAATTCCATCTGAGCTTTTTAAATGCTAAAAGATAATGATGTGAAAGTGCTGCAACTAGTATGTCAGCAAATTTGGAAAACTCAGTGGTGGCTACAGGACTGGAAAAGGTCAGTTTTCATTCCAATCCCAAAGAAGGGCAACGCCAAAGAATGTTCAAACTGCTGTACAATTGTGCTCATTTCACATGCTAGCATGCTTATGCTCAAAATCCTTCAAACTAGGCTTCAGCAGTATGTGAACTGAGAATTTCCAGATGTATAAGCTGGATTTAGAAAGGCAGAGGAACCAGATATCATATTGCCAACATTCGGTAGATCATGGAGAAAGCAAGGGAGTTCCAGAAAAACATCTACTTGTGCTTTGTTGACTACACAAAAGCCTTTGACTGGGTGGATCACAACAAACTGTGGAAGATTCTTTAAGTGATGAGAGTATGAGACCACCTTACCTCTCTCCTGGGAAACCTGTATGTGTGTCAAGAAGCAACAGTTAGAATCAGACATGGAAAATTGACTGGTTCAAAATTGGGAAAGGAGTATGACATGGCTGTATGCTGTCACCCTGATTATTTAACTTATATGCAGATTATATGATGTAAAATGCTAGGCTGGATGAATCACAAACTGGAATTGAGATTGCCAGGAGAATTATCAACAACCTCAGATATGCAGATGATGCTACTCTAATGGCAGAAAATGAAGAAGAAGTAAAGAACCTCTTGATGAGAGTGAAAAAAGAGAGTGAAAAAGCTGGACTTAAATGACATTAAAAAAACTAAGATCACGGCATCTAGTCCCATCGCTTCATGGCAAACAAAAGGTGAAAAAGTGGAAACAGTGACCGATTTCATTTTCTTGGCTCCAAAATCACTGCAGATGGTGACTGCAGCCATGAAATTAAAAGAAGCTTGTTCCTTGGAAGGAAAGATATGACAAACCTAGGTAGCATATTCAAAAGCAGAGACATCACTTTGCTGACCAAGATGTGTACAGTCAAAGCCATGGTTTTTCCTGTCGTCAGGTAAGGATGTGAGAGCTGGACCACAAAGAAGACTGAGTGCCGAAGAGTTGATGCTTTTGAAATGTGGTGGTTGAGAAGACTCTTGAGAGTCCTTTGGACGGCAAGGAGATCAAATCAGTCAATCCCAAAGGAACCCAACCATGAATATTCCTGGGAAAGACTCATGCTGAAGCTGAAGCTCCAGTACTTTGAGATGAGTCAGTTCATCTGATGTGAAGAACTGACTCTTTGGAAAAGACCCAGATTCTGGGCAAGATTGAAGGCAAAAGGAGAAAGGGGTGGTAGCAGATGAGAGGGTTAGATAGCATCATTGACTCAGTGCTCATGAATTTGAGCAAATTCCTGGAGTTAGTGAAGGAAAGAGGAAACTGGCACGCAACAGTCCATGGGGTTGCAAAGAGCTGGACATGACAACGATTAAATAACAACAGCAAATACAATGAAATGTTATTGGCCATTAAAGGAATGATTACTGAAAGAACCCAAAATATTATGCTAAATGAAAGGAACCAATCACAAAAGGCATATATTTTATGATTCCATTTATATAAAATATATAGAATGGGCAAATCTATAAATCCAGAAAGTAGATTGGTGGTTTTGCCAGGGCTGGGAGGTGGGGAAGATGAAAGGAGGGCTGACTATTAAGGAGTATGGACTTTCTTTGTGAGGTGATTAAAATATTCTGGAATTAGATGATAGTGATGTGTGCACAACCTTGTAAATATGTGAAAAACCAGTGTACTGTATACTTTAAAGAGGTGAATTTTATGGTACCTGAATTACGTCTCATTAATAACCTTAACAGTCTTGGGTCCTTGGCCACTGAGTTGGTAGCTATGCTGCCTTGATGATGCTGGGTCCAAGGAATACTAAAGGCCTGCTTTGAAAGAGGGCTTCCTTTTGGGGACAATAGAGTAATTCATGGAGCAGATACAAGGAGAAAGATTTGGGGGACTGGCTGGAAGACTTGTAAGTGTGTATAGAGTATGCATTCTCTACTTGTCCTTAAAATCACGTCACACACAGAGTCACATTTTCCATCTAAGGTCAGGAAGGATTGATTGTGGATGTGAGCTGTATTGGGGGTGGGCAGAATCTCCCCCAGTGTGACAGTTATAGGCATTAGATCACACATGCTCCACCCTTCCTCCCACCCCCACCTGGGAAACATCCTGGGAAGGCCATTCCTCACCTTTTCTTCAGGCATTTCTAGAAGAGGTAGGGCTGGGTGTGCATCCTGGGAGTTGGGGGAACAGCCTGGGCTGGGAAACTCGAACTCGTAGAGTTTGTATTTGCTGGAAAGAGGCTCTGCCAGGAGAGGGCTGCTGTGAGTGTGAGCATCAGACATCTCTTTCAGGCTTTGGCTGCTCATCACTCACGAAACTGGTAAAAGGAAAGGGAAAGAACAAGTGAGTCAGGATGGAGCCCCAGGGACTTGGCTGATGCTAGATGGGGGCCACAGGAGGCCTGAGGTCTATTCTGAAACAAGGGACCTACTGTTCCAGTCACTTGTGCTACCAGAGGGGCCTGGAGCCATTCCTCCACCAACATGACCTGTATTGTTCAAAATCCACCCATTCTTTCAAGTCCAGAAGAAAGTCCATTTCTCCTGTGCAGAGTTCCCTGATCACTCAGTCAGAATATATCTCTTTTTTTCTGGTCACTAAAATATTTTTTCTCTATCTTTCATATTGCCAATGGTACTGTTTTATTGCAGTAATTAGACGCACATGCATTTTCCCCTGGATACATACATGTAGATCTGGGTTTCCACCTGAGGAGGGCTCTAGGAGAAGTTCATTTTCTTAGTTGCTATGCAGCCTATATTGCTGCCTGTTGGCCTGCAGTGCCCTTCTCTCCTCTCTGCCCTCAATGCCCTTTCCAGCTTCTATTTCCTTCCTCTCCCCAGGAGCAGTAAGCGGCTCTTGTGTGACCCATTGGAGGCTGTGCACACTGATTCCTCCATGTGAGACCCTTTTCCTTTCATCACTGGGCCAGGGCTTATGTCAGGGTTTGGTTTTAGAACAACCTCTTCACAATGTCTTAGTTTCCACTTTAGTCTGGCTGTGTCATGGTAGTTATACTTCTTTCCTTCTTGTTTCTGCCGTTCTTTTTTGGTCTCCCCCAGCTCAGTTATGTCTTATTTGAATTTACTGTTTCTTTGGGAGGTGGTTTTGGGTCTGCATAGAGTTGTATCTCAGTATGATCTAAAGTTTTCCTCATTGGTCCCTGCTGCCACGGCTTTATCTCCCATCTACATACCTATGGCCCCTAAGTCTAACATTTGCAGCCTAGCTTTGAGAACTGGATTCGCAGATTTAATTCTTTACTTCACAGAAGCTTAGACTTAATACACTGAGACAACTCATAATGTTCCTTCCTGAGTCCTGTCTTCCTCTCTCCAAGGGGCCAATCCCAGGAAAATTCCCGTCCCCCCTTCCAAGTTTCTTCTTTAGACATTTCAGGAATCAAACTCCACACTCTCTTCTCCTCCACTTTCCAATCCAAAACTATCTCTAAAATACACCTTGATGTCCAGTATCACCACTTGGTTACCATCACCTCTTGCCACTTGTCCAAATAACTGCCAATTGCTTACTCCCACTTCTTCTCAGATTTCTCCTCCAAGCTGTGCCCCACAGCAGTCAAATTCATCATATTAACATTTAAGTCCACACATGTTTCCTGCTTAAATCCCTCCAATGGCTACACCACACCTTTAGCATGGTGCTCAAGCTCTGCATCACTGACTCCACTGTGCTTTAGCCTATCCTGTGCTTCTCCTGCTCCTCATTTCTGGGCCCCACACTGGCCTCCATTTAGCACTTTTTACCTCAGATCAGATCAGATCAGTCGCTCAATCGTGACCCCATGAATCGCAGCACGCCAGGCCTCCCTGTCCATCACCAACTCCCAGAGTTCACTCAGACTCACGTCCGTCGAGTCAGTGATGCCATCCAGCCATCTCATCCTCTGTCCTCCCCTTCTCCTCCTGCCCCCAATCCCTCCCAGCATCAGAGTATTTTCCAATGAGTCAACTCTTCCCATGAGATGGCCAAAGGACTGGAGTTTCAGCTTCAGCATCATTCCTTCCAAAGAAATCCCAGGGCTGATGTCCTTCAGAATGGACTGGTTGGATCTCCTTGCAGTCCAAGGGACTCTCAAGAGTCTTCTCCAACACCACAGTTCAAAAGCATCAATTCTTCGGTGCTCAGCCTTCTTCACAGTCCAACTCTCAGCCTTCTTCACAGTCCAACTCTCACATCCATACGTGACCACAGGAAAAACCATAGCCTTGACTAGATGAACCTTTGTTGGCAAAGTAATGTCTCTGCTTTTGAATATACTATCTAGGTTGGTCATAACTTTCCTTCCAAGGAGTAAGTGTCTTTTAATTTCATGGCTGCAGTCCCAACTGCAGTGATTTTGGAGCCCAGAAAAATAAAGTCTTGACACCGTTTCCACTGTTTCCCCATCTATTTCCCATGAAGTTGTGGGACCGGATGCCATGATCTTTGTTTTCTGAATGTTGAGCTTTAAGCCAACTTTTTCACTCTCCACTTTCACTTTCATCAAGAGGCTTTTGAGTTCCTCTTCACTTTCTGCCATAAGGGTGGTGTCATCTGCATATCGGAGGTTATTGATATTTCTCCCGGCAATCTTGATTCCAGCTTGTGTTTCCTCCAGTCCGGCATTTCTCATGATGTACTCTGCATAGAAGTTAAATAAACAGGGTGACAATATACAGCCTTGACGAACTCCTTTTCCTATTTGGAACCAGTCTGTTGTTCCATGTCCAGTTCTAACTGTTGCTTCCTGACCTGCATACAGATTTCTCAAGAGGCAGATCAGGTGGTCTGGTATTCCCATCTTTTTCAGAATTTTCCACAGTTTATTGTGATCCACACAGTCAAAGGCTTTGCCATAGTCAAGAAAGCAGAAATAGATGTTTTTCTGGAACTCTCTTGCTTTTTCCATGATCCAGCGGATGTTGGCAATTTGATCTCTGGTTCCTCTGCCTTTTCTAAAACCAGCTTGAACATCAGGAAGTTCATGGTTCATATATTTCTGAAGCCTGGCTTGGAGAATTTTGAGCATTACTTTACTAGTGTGTGAGATGAGTGCGATTGTGCGGTAGTTTGAGCATTCTTTGGCATTGCCTTTCTTTGGTATGGGAATGAAAACTGACCTTTTCCAGTCCTGTGGCCACTGCTGAGTTTTCCAAATGTGCTGGCACATGGAGTGCAGCACTTTCACGGCATCATCTTTCAGGATTTGGAATAGCTCAACTGGAATTCCATCACCTCCACTAGCTTTGTTCGTAGAGATGCTTTCTAAGGCCCACTTGACTTCACATTCCAGGATGTCTGGCTCTAGGTCAGTGATTATCTGGGTCGTGAAGATCTTTTTTGTACAGTTCTTCTGTGTATTCATGCCATCTCTTCTTAATATCTTCTGCTTCTGTTAGGTCCATACCATTTCTGTCCTTTATCGAGCTCATCTTTGCATGAAATGTTCCTTTGGTATCTCTGATTTTCTTGAAGAGATCCCTAGCATTTCCCATTCTGTTGTTTTCCTCTATTTCTTTGCATTGATCGCTAAAGTAGGCTTTCTTATCTCTTCTTGCTATTCTTTGGAACTCTGCATTCAGATGTTTATATCTTTCCTTTTCTCCTTTGCTTTTCGCTTCTCTTCTTTTCACAGCTATTTGTAAGGCCTCCCCAGCCATTTTGCTTTTTTGCATTTCTTTTCCATGGGAATGGTCTTGATCCCTGTCTCCTGTACAATGTCACGAACCTCATTCCATAGTTCATCAGGCACTCTATCTATCAGATCTAGGCCCTTAAATCTATTTCTCACTTCCACTGTATAACCATAAGGGATTTGATTTAGGTCATACCTGAATGGTCTAGTGGTTTTCCCTACTTTGTTCAATTTCAGTCTGAATTTAGCAATAAGGAATTCATGGTCTGAGCCACAGTCAGCTCCTTGTCTTGTTTTTGCTGACTGTATAGAGCTTCTCCATCTTTGGCTGCAAAGAATATAATCAATCTGATTTCAGTGTTGACCATCTGGTGATGTCCAGTCTTTGCAAATGCTGGTCCATTTGTCTGGAAGGCTTCTCCCTAGCCCTTTACCTAGATAACTCCTGCTCTTCCCTCAGTCTTTGTCTTAATTATCACCTGTTGGACAAGACTTCTCTGATGGTGTGCTGTCTGTCACATGTTCTCATGGGACGAGTATTTTTCCTTATACTGCTGTATCTCCTAGCTCCTAGCACAGAACCTGACACGTAGTTCAGTTCAGTTCAGTTCAGTCGCTCAGTCGTGTCCGACTCTTTGCGACACCATGAACCGCAACATGCCAGGCCTCCCTGTCCATCACCAACTCCCGGAGTCCACCCAAACCCATGTCAATCTAGTCGGTGATGCCATCCAACCATCTCATCTTCTGTCGTCTCCTTCTCCTCCTGCCCTCAATCTTTCTCAGCATCAGGGTCTTTTCAAATGAGTCAGCTCTTCGCATCAGTTGGCCAAAGTATTGGAGTTTCAGCTTCATTATCAGTCCTTACAATGAATACCCAGGACTGATCTCCTTTAGGATGGACTGGTTGGATCTCCTTGCAGTGCAAGGGACTCTCAAGAGTCTTCTCCAATACCACAGCTCAAAATAATCAATTCTTCAGTGCTCAGCTTTCCTTATAGTCCAACTCTCACATCCATACATGACCACTGGAAAAACCATAGCCTTGACTACACAGATCTTTGTTGGCAAAGTATTGTCTCTGCTTTTTAATATGCTGTCTAGGTTGGTCATAATTTTCCTTCCAAAGAGTAAGTGTCTTTTAATTTCATGGCTGCAATCACCATCTGCAGTGATTTTGGAGCCCAGAAAAATAAAGTAGTAGGTGTCCAATAAATAGTTCAGTGAAGGAGAAAGAGGGAAGGAAGAAAAGGAGGAAGAAAGGATGGAAGGCTACAGGTAACTGCTAGAGTGGGATAACTTTATAAATCACTGTGGGTCTCAGGTCTTGAGAACTTGAGGAGCCACCTGTACTTCAAGGCAGAACTGCCAAACTCTGCCCTGTCTAGGGCCTGTTCCCATTCCCAGGAATAGCTCATTTAAACCATGGCTGGCGTTTAGCATAGGTCTGCAAATATCATTCATATATGATCAACTCTTCTTTCTGGTGCTTCCATGGCTCTGGAAGAGGCTTTTCCTTCCTGACTGCAGGTGGAATTTCAGTGAGTTTCAGACGGCCCTGGAGGGGCCGCTGGAAAAGGTTTAGCAGAGCGGAAGCCAGCAAGCCTGAGAATCTGTCCCTTCCCAATGCACTCTCTCCCTCTGGTGGCCAAGAGGTGACAAAGCATGGTATGAATCCTTCCAAGTCATCAGATGAGAAGTGAGGGGCGATATCTAGCCACATGATCTTCATGACACTACATATCTGGATGTACTAGAAATGTTCTGGAAAGAACTTGTGTTAAATTCAATGTCTATGAATTACATTAAAAATCCAGTTGAAAAAAACTTTTTCCCCCAAACATATTTCACTGAATCTAAGATGTTATCAACTGAATATTGTGTAATTGTTTTGTGCCTTACCATGAAAGAAGAAAATGCTGCCAATTAGAATTGCAAGATGCACTCTGATTTAATAAATGCTAAAATATGAGAAAGATGTATATTTTATAATCAAGGACATATGACAAAAGTCATAGTGATGCAACTCAAGTAGACTGGAGTAGGAATTATTTTCCAACTATGGGACGTCAAACATGTATATATTTTTTGATGAAGAATGTGTGTATACATCATGAGACCTTTAAGAACAGGGCCTGTTACCATGTTGATTTCTGTATTTGCATTGCCCAGCAGAAACCCTGACACATAATAAACCCTCAATATATGTTTAATAATTATGGAAAGAATGGATCATTGCACAATGGAAGTACTCTCCAGAGTCTTTCCAAAAAGGCTCTATCTTCTCTTCTTTTGAGTATCTCAAGTGCAGTTAATATTCCCATTTACAGATGGAGAAGTCAAGGCCCAGAAAAGCAGACCAAGAGTTGTTTCTCACATGGATGTAGCTCTCTGCACTTTCTGAAGCAAGCTTGCTGCCTTGGGATGGCTGCAGGGAGCAGAGACCCAGGGAAACCAGCAGCTTGCTATAGAGTCAAGATTAGACCCAGTTTCCCACCCAGGGCTCGTCTGTTACTCCAACTGCCTTGCAGGGCACAGCTGGGGGAGGCAGAGAAGGGGGGCCACCCTCCAGCCTGGGGCCAGGCCCTCAGCACAGTGTCCTATTTCATAAGCCCACATAACCTCAGCAGGAACAACGTGATTGCATCTCCTCTGGGGAACACAGCGTTCCTTTGCCATGGGAATGTTTATCCTACAAATGGGGGAATTTTGGCTTTGGGGTAGGGGCGAGACATGCAGGAGAAAAAAGGTCTTGTAAAGAGAAGGTCAGTGTTTGGAAAGAGCACAGGCTGCGGAAGCTGAGATGCCCAGTTTCATTCTCTTCTCTGCCACGAGGTGCTCTGTGGGCCTCTGCTTCTCCCCCTTTACAGGGTTCTTAGGACAGTGAAACTGCTGACTTGGTTCTTGGCACATAGTAGGCGCTCAGTGATTTTTCAGTTTCCTCTCTTCCTGTGCTCCCAAGCTGAAGGGAAAGATGGCTAAAGCAACCCGATGAAGTGCAAGCTGGCTGCTCTGAAACAGAGCGCCTTTCAAAAGTTTCCATAAGGCGTCGGCCACTTGTTAAAACTGGACGGGGAAATGGCTGCCCGAGCCACGTTCCGTCTGAAGGCGGCAGGCCTCAGAGCCCATTCCCAGCTCTGCTCTGAGCCAGTCCATTAAACCTGCTTCCAAGAACACATAATTATCTGCTTGGCGTGAGAACGCTCTCCTTGGCTGCCTGTACCTCCTCCTCTCCCTCAGAAATGTGGACACAAAGGGTTGTTTGCTTTGGCCTCCTATTTCTCCCCAGAGCCGGACTCTCCAAGTGTTCCCGCTAGGGGGCTCCCCCGATAGACTGGGCCGTCACTCCTCTTTGTGAAGATGCTCCCTGTTGAATACCTACTGTGTGCCCTTGGGCTTCCCAGAGAGAGCATGGAGCTGCAGAGACAGGGAGAGAGGGAGCAGACTGTCTGTGTGGGGGCAAAGTGGCAGGGTCGGGGTGGGGTGTGGGCAGAGGGGCCGCTGTCGGAGCGCAGGGCAGTCCCCCAACCTCCCACAGCTGGCGGAGACCGGCTCAGGCCTTCGTGTCAGGACTTGGTTGAACCGGCAAGAGGGAGGTGAACACTCCAGCCAAGGAAATGCCTGAAAAAAATACACACCTGGTTTGTGCCAGGAAATCCCAGTTGTGGGCCCTGCTGGAGCAGGGGGCAGCCGGCAAGGAAAGGCGAAGCTGGGTGTTAGAAGCTAGACTGTGACGAGTCCTCAGTCCATATATTTGGACCCAAGTTCCCTTCCCAACATAGAAAACATGGTGCCCACTCTCTTGTACTGAGTTTGAAATTCTTCCGGCTCTTTTCTCTAAAAGACAGTTTCTGGTTGCAATGCAAGAACACGCCCCTGCCCAGTGGGAAGAGGCTGCACCCTCCCTGGCACATTCCTGCAGTTAGGAGAAGATCCTGTGGCTGTGGGGGCTTCTTGAGTTTTTGGTGTGAATCAGTGCACAGTCGAAGAGCCTGAGACATGTTGGGTTTAAATCTGCTGGTGACCTTGTCGTGGGGGATGAACATCAAATGATCTAACATCATCTTTCACCCAACTGAGTTACTGAGGTTGCAGAGTTCTGGAGAAGGAAAAGTGATTAGTAGGTTTTATTTATTGACTTGATTAATTTTTCCTAAAACTTTGCAATTGATATAATTATGGAAAAGGGGAGTTTCCATAATTTCTAGAACCTTAGGAACAAAAGGCATATCCTATGCTTATTTAACTTTCATGCATTGGAGAAGGAAATGGCAACCCACTCCAGTGTTCTTGCCTGGAGAATCCCAGGGTTGGGGGAGCCTGGTGGGCTGCTGTCTATGAGGTCACACAGAGTCGGACACGACTGCAGCGACTAAGCAGCAGCAGCAGAATACATCATGAGAAACGCTGGGCTGGAAGAAGCACAAGCTGGAGTCAAAGTTGTTGGGAGAGATATCAATAACCTCAGATATGCAGATGACACCACCCTTATGGCAGAAAGTGAAGAAGAACTAAAGAGCCTCTTGATGAAAGTGAAAGAGAAGAGTGAAAAGTTGGCTTAAAGCTCAACATTCAGAAAACTAAGATCATGGCATCTGGTCCCATCACTTCATGGCAAATAGATGGCGAAACAGTGGCTGACTTTATTTTTCTGGGCTCCAAAATCACTGCAGATGGTGACTGCAGCCATGAAATTAAAAGACACTTACTCCTTGGAAGGAAAGTTATGACCAACCTAGATAGCATATTCAAAAGCAGAGACATTACTTTGCCAACAAAGGTCCGTCTAGTCAAGGCTATGGTTTTTCCAGTGGTCATGTATGGATGTGAGATTTGGACTATATGGAAAGCTGAGCACCGAAGAATTGATGCTTTTGAGCTGTGGTTTTGGAGAAGACTCTTAAGAGTCCCTTGCACTGCAAGGAAATCCAACCAGTCCATCCTAAAGGAGATCAGTCCTGGGTGTTCATTGTAAGGACTGATGTTGAAGCTGAAACTCCAATATTTTGGCCACCCGATGCAAAGAGCTGACTCATTTGAAAAGACCCTGATGCTGGGAAAGATTGAGGGCAGGAGGAGAAGGGTATGACAGAGGATGAGATGGTTGGATGGCATCACTGACTCGATGGACAAGGGTTCGGGTGCGCTCCGGGAGTTGGTGATGGACAGGGAAGCCTGGTGTGCTGCGGTTCATGGGGTCGCAGAGTCGGACACAACTGAGCGACTGAACTGAACTGGACTGATGCTTCTCTCAAACAATGAAGGAGCTGAGTGCCTCTGACTTTTGGCAGGGGTCCCATGGCCCTGTGAGGTGGGTTGTTCTGACTGTGAACATCTCTGATTACCAGAAACCATTGGACCCATGGAGCTGACATCAAGCCCCCGGGTTTTACCCACTGTGGGTTCCAGTTTTGTCTATCCCGTGGGCATGGACACATGCCCTTCCTGTCTCACATGAGTGCACTTCAGATGTTGATTTCAAGCCTTCCTTTCTCTGGGATGGAATTCTGGAGCTTCCTTCGGTTTGGTTCACCAGTCAAGGCCCCAGACTCTGCTGTCCTGATGCAGTGACAGAGGGACCGAAGGCAGGGGTGTCACTCAGCCTTGCTGAGTCAGGCTGGTTCCTGGGCCAGGGGCTCCGGGGTGATCCCTGAGCTGGTGGATAGCTGCTGAAAGGAAGAAATTAGCTGTGCAGGGCTCAGTGGACACCGGAATGGGGACAGAATAGGCCCATGGGCTGGTGGATCATCCCCAGGGAGACCAGGGAGGGGATAAGGCTAAAAGAGGCCTAGTCTCTAGACAGATAAGCTGGAGAATGGGGGAAGGGGCCTGGCCAGCTGCGGGGCCAAGGTGAGAGGTGCCATTCTCAGGGCTGATTGTGTAAGAGGTTGGCTGAGCCCTCCCTCTTATTAGGGACGGCCCAGAGCTTTTCTTGGCAGCTCCAGCCCAGTGAGTCTGATGTGGGCTCAGAGGAGCCTGACTCACTGGGGCCAGAGGGTCAGGCTGGGTGGACGGGAGTCAGGAGACACAGCTTCTTTGGGCCCTCTGCAGACTGTCTGGGGTTAGATGGCTGTTGGCCAGCGTGCTGGGGGCTGCATCTTTCTAGGCTCTTCTGCAGGGCCAAGCCTGGAGCCTGCAGCTGGGAATTTAACCAGGGCCCTCTGCTGGAAGTCTCAAGACTCTACGTGGGGTAGAGGTAAGAGACCAGACTTTTGATCTCTTCCTTAGATAGTAGCTTGTGTTTGGAAGGACATTCAAAGGGGCTCACCACACCTTTTTCAGCTGACACTTTTCAAGTGGGATGGCCCTTCCATGTGCCGGGTACGGAACTCCTGCCTCACCGTGCCAACAGCAGTGATTACCAGGCCGGCACTGTTTCCTTCGAGGCCTCTGTCTGTGTCAGTCTATTCTCTCCCTCTGGGCCAGGCCAGCTCCCCACTGGTGCTGGACAAAGGATCTTAAAACACCAGGTCACACCACAGCTCAAAAAGCTTCCAAGTTGCTCCAGGTCTGGGCGCCTCATACCTCTGGACGTGACACTCTGGGCCTGGGAGTGACTGGGGCCCAGAGTACAGGACAGCACTCTGCTCTGGATGTCTGGATAGGAAATAGCTGTATATTTAAGCAAGCATGGCTTATAAAAGAGTACAGTGCCAAAGTTTTACTTAAAAAAAAAAACATTTCTAAGTCTATAGCAACCTAAAGGCTGCTTTAGGTTTGCTCACCTGGGAGGAGGTCTCGTGTACCCCCATCGCTTGGGGCTTCTCGGGGGAAACGTTAAGCAGCACTGAAGGTGCTGTCCTTACTCCCCACGGCTCAGCCTCAGGGCTGGACCTGAGCACATGCTCCTGTCCTGGGGGCGGTCTCCACCGGCCCCATGGCCCCCTCAGGCTCCATTCTATGGCATGCGTGTTATTCTCCATTATCCGCCCTGATCCTGTCCGAGGCACTCTGACCTGTGTGGTGGTTGGGATCTGTTTCACAGCACAAGAATTACACACATCTCTTTCACACACACACACACACACATACACACACAGCATTCACACTATGAACCCTACCAATTCTGCACTGCTGTAAACCTCATGCACACAGCATTTCATACTTGACAGAGCACTTTCCTGATGATCACTGCATTTGTTTCCTCAAACGGTCCCACAGTGTGGGGAGAGTGGTAGAATGGTGTACTCCTCTCACTACAGGTCCAGAGCAGTGATGGTCGCTGCTTGAAGTCACATGGGGTGGACATGGGAGCTGGGGCTGACCCTGCCTCCTAATGCCCGGACCTGGTTCTTCCTGCATCACTGTCAACCCTGCTGACAACCCGGACTGACAACCCCTGGACTCTTCTCTAAGGATGGCCCTCTGCCCCCAGGCAGAGACCAAGGGCCTGACTGTACATGGTTTAGGTTTTTGAATGCAGTGTGTACAAACACACGCTTCCTTTCAGGCTGGCCACCGTGTGAGCTGGCACTCTGTGTAACCAGGTGGCGTGTAGCCTGGTCCAGCCCTGTGGCAGGGAGAGAGTTCTGTACTTGAGCTCTCCAAAGGGCTTCGTTTGGCACGTGCATAAGGCCTCTGAGCTACCCCCTTTCTTTTCCACAAAACCTTGATAATTTTCTTTCCTACACAGATGCTTGTTTTCTAAAAGCAACACCGATTAGAGTGGGGAGTCAGGCTGTCCCTGGGAGGTTGCAGAAACTAGGACAGATCCCATCAGGTGCTGTCCTTGGAGCCTCGTAACTCAGGTAAAACAGAGTCAGGTGAATATTGAAGGCCTCTGTGGACAGAGTGGAGGTGTTGAGAATGGGGTGAGGGGTGCTGAGAAGAGGGGGCGGGGAGTCAGTTAATGGTTCATTCTTCGGCATCAGCTGAAGGACCAGCTGGGCTGCAGCCTCCCGGGGCAGCTTCCTGCCTGTCCATCCTCTGTGACTTCAGACAGTGCTTCTCAGTAATGTGCTTAGGAGTTGGCTTTCCTTCAGTCTCCCAGTCTTCACAATTAGCTCCACATAAGCCATTTTCTGCACATGATGAACCCAAGCCACTGTTTTCAGCTGGTTTGGTGGGAACTAAGTAGGGAAGGGTTGTTTCCAAAGCGCCTCCCCTTTCCCTTCAGCCAGATGTGAATTCTCCTTCCTTTAAACCCTGAGAGCTGAGATCCTCAAACTTGACACACAAGTCATCATCTTCCTCTAGGGAGCTTTAAAAATGCTGCTGCCTGGGCTCCTTCTCCAGAGATTCTGACTTGAGTGGTCTGGAGGTGCAGTGTGAGATGCTTCAAAACTCCCCAGGGTTACTGACTTGTCGCGCAGATAGAGACGTACTGACCTAGGTCTCTGTGTCCGTCCTTGCTGTCTGGTCAAAGTGAGTGATGAGCAGCAGCTCCAGTTCTAAATACAGGAGCTCAGCCCCACATGCAGAAGCAGAATCTGCATTTGAGCAAGAGCCCCAGGTCTGCTCTTTCAGTTCTGAAGGGCAGGGGTCTCCCCTGGGCATGGTGGCAGAGGGCCTGGAAAAGACCTTCATTCATTTCAGAACCTCTGTTTAGTGGTCCAAGCATTCAGCAAACAAGCAAAACCAGATAGATGTAGGAACAGCAAAACCAAATCAAAACAGAGGTTATTTAGAGTTAAACGTAATCTACGTCCTCTGTCTCCAGGTGAAAGGACATGTCAAACACCCGAGTCTTTTCCAGTGTGTGTGTCTTGACCTGAGAAGCTAAGTCCCTGCTTCCCAAATGCAAGCTGCACAGGTCATAGCAATAGCCTACTCCCGAGGAAGCAAGTTATGGGGCGGCACAATTTCAGAAATAAACATGTACTGCCTATGGAAACAGAGGCTCATTCAGTTGTTAGAATATTGAAATCCAGTGCTCACCTTGCCTTGTAAATCTATATGAGAGCCATAAAGAGGGGAGACACAGAAGGGCTGTTGATATGACCAGCCCTAAAGAGAACAGAAGTGTGGCCCCGCACTGGGGTGAGTGGAAGTTAGGGGGCTTTGGTGGTGGTGTCCTCATGCAGCCTCTCCAGAAGCTTCAGTGGGGGCTGAAGGCAGCAGGAGGCACCAGGGAAGACCCCTGGGGGATCAAGTGATTAGTGGGACTCTCAGAGAGGGGAGGACAGAGAGCCCCCCACCTGATGTGGAAAGGGACCTTTCGTGGAGAGAGTGAGAAGAGAAATACTGTTGGGATGGGCAGAGGGGAAGGCAAGAGTGGAGGACTGGAGAATTCCAGACACAAGGAAGAAGATGAAAAGGGGAAAAAGTGTGACTGAGGCGAGGACAGATGAGAAAGTGAAGTCATAGCTCAAGAGACGCTGACAGGCTGGTCGTAAAGGAAAGGCTGAGGAAGCAGGCAGACCGACCGGGCGAGGCCGATAGACGCCCCGGAGCCAGTTGTCTCTGCTCTGAAGGGGCAACGACCTTCACACTGTCACACCCCTGGCCTGGCTTCCTTCCTCCTCCCACTTCCACGAATCAAGTGAAGGATGGAGCAGAGGAATTGAGCACTTCTCTTCACTGGCCTATGTGTGGCTCCTGGCATATCATCTTAACTCAGAAATGGACCCTGGGCCAGCTATCTAAGAAGGAAAACCAGAGCTTAACAATTCCAGCTTCATTCTGCCCTTGCTCCCCCCTTATGACTAATAAGACTGACCAAACGAGCTTTCTTCAGATGCCCAAAGAAGTCACTTGGGGTTGCCTCAGTTGAGTGACAAGGAATGTGTGTATTTGGAAGTGGCTGAACACATTTGCCAAGATGCTTGTCCTCTGACCCCATGAGGCTTGACTGAGGTAATGGGAGAGCTAAGTTGGCTATATTTAAACGGCCAAAAAATCTGAAGAGATGGAATTTGTCTGGACATCACTGGAAAGTAAACTGAGCTTGTTGTGAAATCTCCGAAGATGTGTTTTCTCTTTATCTGAGAGGAGGGGTGAGGGTTATGAGCAAGTTCCACTGGGACAGAACAAAAAGTACATGGAGTCTGGAGCTCAGCCAGACTCCAGCTCTGCCACTCATGGTGGTGCCACGTCGGACCCGGTCCGCCCTCACTGTGAAGCAGGATGTTGGTGACTGCCTTGCAAGGCCACGTGCAGAGGGCCTAGTGCACTGCCCAGCACTTGGTAGGTGTCAGCCATTGTCAGTTCCTACCTCCCTTCACCCCGCATGTTCTGGGGTTGTCCACAAATTCTAAAGACTCCAACCACCAGGGATTTTAAGAGAGTGGATTGGATAATGTAAATATTTAGAAGTGTTAATCTTTCAAAGTTTCTCTGCAGCAAGTCTTATATTGAATACTGCTTTTTCATTTGAAAGTGTTTGTTGAGCACCTGCTGTGGCCCAGTCACTGGAAATTCAACAGTGAGTGAGAAAGCCCCTCTTGTCTAAATGGAAACCAGAAGATAACCTGTAAAGGCTCAGGGATGGGACTGTCTGGTTGCCACGAGGGCAGGGTAGGTTATGCAGGTGGTCTCAGTGATGAGGGGCATCCCTAGAATGTTTTGGAGAAAGACTGGAGAGGCTAAAAGTCCTTCAATATTCAGGACAAGCCTATATGACAAGGGGTTGTCCCAGTCAAATGCTCTGTGAGAAACCATTGTAGACCAAGGGTGAAAAAAGTCATGGAAGCCAGAAACTTGTCTGTCAGTAGAAATATTTTTATTTTTTTTAGTAGAAATATTTTTAATATCATCATTTCCCTAACATCAACTTTTAAGAGACCTTTGAATTGCTGTTAAGGGATCTCATAGCCTGTTTTCTTTCGTTTTTCAGGTTTCCTAGGCACTTCTCTTTTCTCCTAGGGCTTTTCCTTCTACATGATGACTGTGTTCATTTTTTGGTAACGTTCCTAATGCCTTCCTGCACAAAGCTCATGCAACCAACTGTGAATTAAGAAGTGGCATTTACTCAGGATTCTAGGCTTCCACAGACCCCCCCTGATCAGTGATTTGCCTCTACAAGGGGTTTGGCTTTGATTGGTGGTGCACATGAGGATCACTGATTTGGGAGAAGACAAATGGCTCGCGGGGAGCTGAACCCACCACTGTCTTTGGCAGCATTACGTCTACACTCTCATTAGGCTGAGAGTTAGGAAAATGCCTCTAAAAACCGATGACCCATCTATAACATCTTCAAGGGATTCTGAAGTTTTAAGATATGCACATTTTTGCAAATACACATTAAAAATGAGTTGACAATATAGCCCACCCAATAATCATATTCTTTTAATTTATGCCCCTGTTTATCATGTTCACAAAATCATATATACTCATTGTGAAAACATCAATTATTGATGAGTACAAGAAGAGAGCAAATTCTTATTCCATTGTGCAGATGCATAAAAGGTCATCATAAACATTGGGGAACTATCCTTCCAAACAACTCTTCTATTCACAAGTAGCCAGAGAATGGACAGACAAGAATAATTTTCTAGAAATAGGATCATGCCTTACAAGCTATCTTTTAAAGTTAAAAGTATTATATTTAATTTTTTGTGACATCAACAAAAGAAAAATGGAAACTGCTAAACTTCAGATAAATGTTTATTTATCATGGGAAATATTTTTGCTTTTTATAATCTTTAAGGCTAAAAAAACAGAAAAGTTATTTGGAAAAAAATAATGAATTCAGTATTAAAAAAATTCCAGGTTTCATACTTAGGTAATATTGATTACGTCTTCACTAAGAAAAATGAGGAAATTGGTTTTCTTAAACTTTTATCAGTGTTTACTAATTTTATTACTATTATTGTTTTTGCCTTGTTAAGGTTTATACCATTTCATTTTATTCTTTAACTGTAATTCAAACTCATCATCTATCTCTATTTATCTATCCAGAGAAAAAAGAGCTAATAGATTAGGCTATTATTAAATGTGGCAGCTCAGCCTCCAAGGTGGGCCTCAACACTCTTCACCTCCTCGTATCTTGGAAGTTATCCGCCTAACCAGTGGGACATGTAGAAATGATGGTCTATGACCTCTGAGGCTTTGTTATAAAAGACAGCCTCGCACTTCTGTCTCACTTGTTCTAGGGGAGACTGCTGCCACATCATAAGGACACTCAAGCAGCTTTAGGAATTTCTCATGGAGGGGAACTGAGATCTCTTGCCAACAACCAGCATCAGCTCACCAGCTAAGTCACCTTGAGAGTGGGTCCTCCAGCCCTGGCCAAGCCTTCAGATGAGCCTTGCTGACATCCTGACTGCTGTCTTATTAGAGACCTTAAGTCAGAGTGACACAGTTGTGCTGTTCCTGGATTCCTGGATAAGACATTCTGAGAATAATAAAAGTTTATTGTTGTTTTAAGCTGCTAAGTTTTGGGGAATCTGTTCCACATCAGTAGATAATGAATACATCAGCCATTTATACCTATTCAAGGATCTGATTAGCCAGTCTATTAGCAGGAATATAGAAAGGCATATTTTTTAATGGAGGAAAAGGTTCTTGGGGAGAAGGAAGGAACCAATATTTATTGAATACCTACAACGTGGTAGGTATTGTTAACCTATGTGATCTTATTTAACCTTCATATCAACCCTGTAGAATTGTGCAGAGGGTACTTGCTTACCAGCTTGGAGGTAGTCTGCTGCAAAAATGTAATGACAGGACCTATAAAAAAGATCCGTTTGCCTCACACTTTTGCAGGAAATTTGTTTCCTATCAATTGAGCCTCACGGGGCAGAAATTTTTTCTGGGAAAAAATATTGACTGGGAGTCAGCTGTGAAATACAATCAACCCACTAATTGAGAAATGTACATATCCAGCCCTGTGGTTCATTCTGTAGGGACATACCTGAGAAGTACTAACCAATATTACCTTCAGGGAGGCAGAGACAACACTGAGTAGAATCTGAAAGCAAAATGAGAAAGTATTGACACAGTTAAAGTGCTCCATTATTTGATTATTTGGCTTTCCCTAACAAGAGCCTCTCATTTGTCAGGTTGTACCCATGAAGAACATGAAATATATGATTTCTGTTCTCTGGGAACTAAGGGATGGTTAGATATGCGAAAATGATGTAGGTTGCATTATTTGTAAAACTCCCATGGTGGGGTGCAACCTGTAGCTTGGCTTGCCCAGTCTTCCTTCTAGGGTACCTTACTTTACCCAATAGCCTGAAAAGTTAAAATCAAAATTTTCAGCTTCCCTTGCAGCTAGGCTCTAGAAGAAAACCAGGTTTTTTTTCAATTAGAGATATTTAGGAAAAATTTTGGAGAAGGCAATGGCACCCCACTCCAGTACTCTTGCCTGGAAAATCCCATGGACAGAGGAGCCTGGTAGGCTGCAGTCCATGGGGTTGCTAAGAGTCGGGCACGACTGAGCGACTTCACTTTCACTTTTCACTTTCATGCATTGGAGAAGGAAATGGCAACCCACTCCAGTGTTCTTGCCTGGAGAATCCCAGGGACAGGGGAGCCTGGTGGGCTGCCATCTATGGGGTCACACAGAGTCGGACACGACTGAAGTGACTTAGCAACTTAGCAGCAGGAAAAATTTAGAAGGTAGGAGTGTAGCAGTCTTTAACTGTTTTCTGATGAAAGTTAGGTCATGAACATATGTTGTTTTCTGCTACTCAGGGGGTTCAGCTGCCAGCTTTGTGGGGTTTGAGAAGCAGTAGGTGTAGGTGTAGTGACTGTGATTCTGGCATCCTGATTTTTGGAATACAGTGGTGGGTTCTTGAATTCAAGTTTCAGTGGTGGTCTCAGAGGTAAATCAGTTTTGTAGTGTCCAGGAGTAATTTCTGTCCCAACCTAGAGAGCTTCCTCCTACAACTCTGCCTCAAATTTTGTAAGCCCTAAATAAATACATATGTTAAATCCCTTTTTGCTTACAATGACTATAGGGTTTTCTGTTTCATGTAGTGAACCCTGACTGATAAATGCTGTAAGAAAAAACTCAGTGTTCAGAGTTAGAGCAGGGGATATAAGGGAAGGGGAAATAAGAAAGGAATTTTTGGAAGAGGTAACTTTTTTAGCATAAAGAAATAAGAATTTCAGACAGGCCAGAGGAGAGATGAGGGCGCCCGGGTGGAAGTGAGTAAAAGAGCCCATTTCTCCTTCTCCCAAGCTCATACCTATCACTTTCCACCCTTCAGCAGGGTGGGTTATGTTTTTCAGTAAGGCCTAGGTTTGAATGGGAGAAGGAAATGGCAACCCACTCCAGTGTTCTTGCCTGGAGAAGCCTGTGGACGGAGGAGGCTGGAGGGCTGCTGTCCATGGGGTCACACAGAGTCGGAAGCGACTTAGCAGCTGCAGCAGCAGGTTTGAATGAACAGTTTCTTGGAGTTTCTGTTTGCTATCACTGGAAAGTGTGTTGTTTCAATATAGGATTTAATTCCCAGAACACAGACTCTCATGGAGCCCCCTCATGGATCCTGTAAAGACAAATACATCTGGAGAAGGTAGTGCTTTTCCTTTCCTGCTGCCTTCCTTCATCACCCCCCTGGAAACTGCAGGCTGCTGTCCGGGCTCAGCTCCCGATCACCAGCTTCCCCCAGGGAGGATAAAACGGAGGGACCAGGTGTTCTCTGACATGGCAAATCAGAAGAAAAATCACTGTACTGGGAGTGAGGAGACCTGGGATCTAAATTTAGCTCTGCTGCCTACTGGATGTTTAACCTTGGGCAGGTTTAATTAATAACCAGATCTTTACTATCTTGTGAATCTGCCCACTTCATTCCATTTAAAAGCCTGCAACCTTATCACTTCTCCTGTTACACCTCCTGATATCTGTGCATGCTCCTCGATCCATTCTCCTAGATTCATCCAGCATAATCTTGTAAGAATGTAAATAGGGTCATATCCTCTTCTGACTCTTCAATGCTTCCCAGTGCCCCCAAGTTGCCAAAACTCCTGGGCAGGACCTTAAGTCTGGTTTGGTCTCAGTGACCCTCTTTACCCTTCTCTCCAGAAAAGGCTGTATTTTAAGATGAACTAGAGCCAGTGGTTCCTAAACGGAGGTATTCATATGGAGGGGTACATAAGACAGTCCACTGGGATGTGGCTAGAGAATACTAGAACTTCTATGTGTTTTTTTTTTTAAGGATTTACACAAAATGGACAGTTAATTAATGACACCTGCACAGAGACTTCAGTTTATAAAGAAAGATTGAATAAGATAAGCCCACATAAATTCCAAGAAAGGGATGGGACTATTGTTTCCTCAGTTCTGATTATAAACTCATTATCAGCCACATTAGGAAGTAAAGGCAATAGCAACCTAATTAGCCAAGATGAGAATTAGGCCAAAAAAGGGTCAAAATTATGAAGTTGACTTTATAAAGGATTTACATTCACTGTCATTAAAAATGACCCTCACCTAAGTGTGTATGGTGCCTTGGCATATTGGTTGCTATAAGTGAATGAATATAAATTATAATTAAACAACCATATTGGAGTGCCTGCTCAAAAATATTTTCTGGTATAATTGCATAGTAAAGAAATTCAGAGACCACTGAGTTACACATAGACTTAGGTCTAGATGCTCTAAGAATCTGCCCTAGATCCAATAAATGAACTCTGGCTTAATGAAATAATGTGAACTTCTTGGTTATTGGTGATTTTATTGCATTTATAAAGTGGAGTTGTTACTGTGCAGTATATTCTCAGTGTATGCTAAAAAAGTAGACTTGAAAATTTGGAATATTTTATCTGTGAAATCATTTGATCTGGATATTGTCTGATGCTCAAATTTAAAAAAAGGTAGATATTATGTACCATTCAAAATCATGTCCCTGATAGGATGGGTTACTGTACCCTGCCCGCTGTGATGGTGGATTGCTTCCTGACATTAGGACCAATTGGATCTCACACACCTGTCCATCATTTAGAACCCAGCAAGCAATGCCCTGTTTGAACCACAGCCATTGTTGAAGTAATTTGTTTACCCCAGCCATCAGAAAACAGTCAATAAACTGCAGGGACTGACAAAGTGGCACTGTATAGGCAGCACAGGAAAATTGGAAAAGTGAATTGTAGGTGGTATGTGACCAGCAATAAATAATCAGCTTATTCCCATTGCAGCAATGTCTATGACCAGGAGAAAAATCTGACTAGTGGAAAATTTGAATCAGACCAAAGTGGGTCATTTAATTCTGTATGAATATCTTTGAGAGTGAATACTCTCTGATTCTCTAAGCAAGATGTCTCTCTACAATACCTGGTTTTGTTAAAACCATGTCTGCTGACACCTGGACTCTGAAATTACAGTCGGCTCTCCATACCGTGGCATCTGCATCCACAGATACAGAGAGCAGACTGTACTATGCCATTCTACAAGGACTTGAGCATCTGCAGATTTTGGTATACACTGGGGTCCAAAAACCAATCCCCTGCTTGTATGGAGGGACCACTGTATATCATTAGTAATTTACTCTTCTGAGCTAAACATAGACCTCTCTGGGTACCTTCTGTTGAAAAACAGGCAGCTTTGGAAAGAGCACAGTGAGCCAAACATCCCTCAGTGTGACTTGGTCTAGTAAATGGTTCCCCCTCTGGGGACAGCTCTCAGACAGTATTAGAGCCCCGAGGATCCTGGGACAGGATCTAGGAGGAGGTGGGGAGCTGCTAGGGAGGGAGGGGAGTAAAGGCAGAGAAGCAGAGTGCCAAAGGCCAGCTTTAAAGGTTTTGTTTGTAACCAAGAAAGAACCTGATTTTAACCCTTTAGTATTCTTGCCTGGAGAATTCCATGGATAGGCGAGGCAGGTGGGCTACAGTCCATGGGATCACCAAGAGTTGGACGCGACTGAGCGACTAACGCTTTTACTTTTCACTTTTTCAGGTCAAAAATTGACTATTTTCAACACTGAGTTTATCATGATCCTCTGGACTTGGGTAGGAATCACATCTTTCAGAATTAATTCAGTGTGATAGAACATGCAAGGAGGCCCAGTAAATTCTAACTTCCAGTTTTCAGTGCACTTGCCATTGGCTTGTTTGTTGATGGGCAATCCAGGCACATTCAGACTCTAGGCAATCACCCCATTTTCTTATCAATTATGGACAAATGAGAGACAGGAAGGGGAATTTCTAGGGAGAATGGAAAAATGGTCTTCAACACAAAATTGTTGTGTGATTAGGGGTTATCTGTCGAACCTCTTGCAGGATCCCATTTCTCATCGTTATTGTGGATGATTGAGCATGATATTGTGGCCATTCTGATGGCATCTTTCAGAAGATTTCATTTCTGATGTTCACTTGCCTGCTTGTTCAGCAAGCTGACATATCTGTTCAATACTGCACCCCCTCCCCGCAACACACACAACTGATGGATTTTAGTAGATGTAGTAGATTAGTAGTGAAAAAAATCAAAGAAGTTTGACAAAAATGTCCTCTTTTGATAGAATTTATTAGTCATTTGCTAACTAAATCGATCAGCTATTTTTATCTTGATTTTTCTTGTTTTTGTTTTTAGACATAACAAGTTCAGCTAACTAAAAAGACCAGGTGTCTAATCGACTTGGCTGGTTGTGCTGACAGTTATTTGATATGACATCAATTGACTCAACTGACGGGAATTTGAATGAGTTCAGTCAAAATGTTTGAATCCATCAGCGGGGAGTGTCAACCGATTTTTGCTCTGGAGAAAGCACTCAGAGTCTGCCTTTTACAAGGAGGAAGTACAGGCTGTTTGGCCTCAAGAAACAAAAAATCAAGGGGAGAACTCTTTGAAAGACCCTGAGTGATTTTTTTTTTTTTTTTTATGTCTTCTGATCTCTGTAAGGACCCGAGTTTCTCCAGGGAACAGAAATCTATGTGCCCCATTAGAGTTCCATGTTTTAAGTCTCTGGGGAGGCTGGTGGCAGCAGAAATAAATCTCCAGGGTTGATGCTTTCAATGTTACAGCAGAGACCTCACACTAACTCTGTCCTTAGGGTGTCCAGAGCCAGACTGTGGAGAAGCCACGTCTACTGCTAAAATGAGTGTTCAGTTTCCATGATCTGTGCTCCTCAGCCTGCCTCAAACTTCTTTTTCCACCCTCCTACTTCCTTCATCAGAGTGTCTAATGCCCTCATGCTGTCCCTCTCTAGGGCAAATAATAGCCTCTAATACCCCTCAGGAAAGAAAGAAAGTGAAGTCACTCAGTCGTGTCCGACTCTTTGTGACCCCATGGACAGTAGCCTGTACCAGGCTCCTCCATCTGTGGGATTTTCTAGGCAAGAGTACTGGAGTGGCTTGCCATTTCCTTCTCCAGGGAATCTTCCTGACCCACGGATCGAACCCAGGTCTCCTGCATTGTAGACAGACGCTTTATCGTCTGAGCCACCAGGGAAGTCCATACCCCTCAGGAAGGAGTGGCAAATCATTCTGGTCACTAACCCTCCCCGAGACAGATTACATTCCCTTCAGAGACTGGCACTTCAGTAGGACTGTGAGCCAGGCCTGTGCCAAGCACTTCACATGTGCTGCCTTGTTTCACGGTCCCAACAACCCCTGACTGTCACAGGCCTCATCTACAGCTTTGCAAAGTTTGTGAATTAAACGTCCTTGGCTGAAGTTTGGAGCTGAAGTCCTGGCAATTTTCTGGATGTGTTTGGCTTGCTCTAGGCAGTGAACCGACACTCCTGGAACAGGCCCCCGGATCCCAGAATGTCTCTGTCGAGACCCTTGGGCATCTTGTACAGCCATGCACACCCTCACCTAGAGAGAGTTGCTGCAGTGGCCGGTGACAAAGCTCTGACGGTTCAGATCCTTCAGACAGCCCTGCCAAAGTAGCAGCTTCTTTGATAAGACCAAAGGAAATGCCCCCGACCATGTCTGAGGAAGCACATGTCATGCACTTTAGTTCAGCAGGAAAGACTCAAGAGCTTGAGGGTCACCAAGGCTGTGTCTCATTGAATTGAGACAGCCTGGACCCTTTGCTGCAGTGCTGCAATTTTTGCACCTGGACAAATGTCTCCTTGAGCAACAAAATGCAAAGAAACTATATGGGACTAAAAATAACTGCATGCTTGTGCAGTTGGGGCAAATTCTGGGCCAAAAGATACAAAAAAGACCCAAAAAACAAACCCTCCACTTCCGAAGAGTTGGGAGCAAAAACTGGGTGTCAGGAACAAAACCAGGTACTAAGCACACCCCCTGCACCATATACCACAAAGGGGTGGGCAAACCACTGAAGCCACCCTTGTAGCCCGACACGTGGACACACCCTTACCTTCACCCCATATAAAGAAGAGGTTTGCCCACTCCCTCGGGAAGCCCACAAACAAGGGAACCTGTTACTTGCTCTTGCTCCCTGTTGCTGCAGCAGGGGCCCAAATGAAGCCTTGCCTGGATTTCTTGTGTGACCTTTAGTCAATTTCTATTGATTGAGGAAGGCCAAAAACCCTGGCTGATATCAATATTACAGATTTGGTGTTTGTTCCCCAAGCAGTGCTTACTAATGGGTCAGTCTGATCAATGCATTTGAGGGAAAATATCACGCAGACTCTTCCTCCAATGGTATTCATTCAGCAAACATCTGCTCAGTGGCACAGATGTCAGCTGGGCTGGGGGCATCCTCTGGATCACTAGCCCATCATACTAAGTACAGAAGAAAACTCTGCTGGAATTAGCCGATGGGATCAAAGCATTTGTGCCCAGACTCAGAAAACATTACTAAAGTGATCTGAGTGGTGAATTGGTCCAACCTTGTCCCTTTCTGTGTGGCCACTGAGCAGTTCAAAGCATTACAAAATTTGCACACTGTCCTCTCCGGAGATTCAAGGTTGGGGTCAGTTGCCTGGCAAGGGGCTGGGGAAAGTCCCGTAAAGGAGGCAATGGTTCTGGTCAGTTTCTCTCGCCTGTCTTCTCTATTTTATTTTTATTTTTTTTTAAATTTTTTTTTTGAGGTATTTTATTTATTTATTTTATTTTATTTTTTTTCTAATTTTATTTTATTTTTAAACTTTACATAATCGTATTAGTTTTGCCAAATATCAAAATGAATCCGCCACAGGTATACATGTGTTCCCCATCCCGAACCTTCCTCCCTCCTCCCTCCCCATACCATCCCTCTGGGCCGTCCCAGTGCATCAGCCCCAAGCATCCAGCATCGTGCATCGAACCTGGACTGGCAACTCGTTTCCTACATGATATTTTACATGTTTCATTGCCATTCTCCCAAATCTTCCCACCCTCTCCCTCTCCCACAGAGTCCATAAGACTGTTCTATACATCAGTGTCTCTTTTGCTGTCTCGTACACCGGGTTATTGTTACCATCTTTCTAAATACCATATATATGCGTTAGTATACTGTATTTATGTTTTTCCTTCTGGCTTACTTCACTCTGTATAATAGGCTCCAGTTTCATCCACCTCATTAGAACTGATTCAAATGTATTCTTTTTAATGGCTGAGTAATACTCCATTGTGTATATGTACCACAGCTTTCTTATCCATTCATCTGCTGATGGACATCTAGGTTGCTTCCATGTCTTGGCTATTATAAACAGTGCTGCGATGAACATTGGGGTACACGTGTCTCTTTCCCTTCTGGTTTCCTCAGTGTGTATGCCCAGCAGTGGGATTGCTGGGTCATAAGGCAGTTCTATTTCCAGTTTTTTAAGGAATCTCCACACTGTTCTCCATAGTGGCTGTACTAGTTTGCATTCCCACCAACAGTGTAAGAGGGTTCCCTTTTCTCCACACCCTCTCCAGCACTTATTATTTGTAGACTTTTGGATCGCAGCCATTCTGACTGGTGTGAAATGGTACCTCATAGTGGTTTTGATTTGCATTTCTCTGATAATGAGTGATGTTGAGCATCTTTTCATGTGTTTGTTAGCCATCTGTATGTCTTCTTTGGAGAAATGTCTATTTAGTTCTTTGGCCCATTTTTTGATTGGGTCGTTTATTTTTCTGGAGTTGAGCTGTAGGAGTTGCTTGTATATTTTTGAGATTAGTTGTTTGTCGGTTGCTTCATTTGCTATTATTTTCTCCCATTCTGAAGGCTGTCTTTTCACCTTGCTAAAAATATGGAACGCTTCACGAATTTGCGTGTCATCCTTGCGCAGGGGCCATGCTAATCTTCTCTGTATCGTTCCAATTTTAGTATATGTGCTGCCGAAGCGAGCACTGTCTTCTCTATTTTAGATGACCCCGGTGCTTGCATACAATGGACTTCGATGACTCAGTGTTTTTTCCCACAACACCCGCATGTGGCCGGTTAGGCTGACAGAGACTAAGGGTCTGTCCATTGTCACACAGCCAGTGAGTGCCTGTTTCTGTACGATGGTGTGTGTTGGGGTCTGCTCTCTCTTTTGCCTGTTCCATAAGATGACATAGCAAGGTGCTGATACCCCTGGGCAGGACCAGCCAAATTTGTTGGAATAAAGGACAGCATAGTGATGAGGTGAAGAATGAGGCTCTGGAGCCAGATGACTGAGTTTGAGTCTCAGTGTTCACCCCCTCTTCCCAGCATCATGACTTTGGCCATGAGTTCTCTCATGTGCAAAATGAAGGTTGTGGTTAATATTGGCCCGGAGTCAGCTTCATGGGCACACGACCAATGCGAGGGTATGTGCTTTTGAGCTTAAGAGGGTCTGGGTTTGAGGTTTGATGCTCTATAATTGCCATCTTGAAACTCTTCATAACTCACATACCTTAAGTTATTAAAAATCTTAAATTTGTGCTTTGTGAGTGAAGTCTGATAGGAGAGTGGGTCATGAGGTGGGGAGGCTTGGATCCTCAGCTCACACTAGGTGCTACCTCCCGCTGCCTCCCCTGGCCTCTCCTCACTGCTCCCCTGTCTCTGGGTACCCATGGCCCTGCCTAGCTTCTCCCTCTTTGCCCTGCATCTGGGGACAGCTGCTGCCTTCTCTGCACAGGTGTATCTAGGTGCCCAGGTCCAGGGGTGGGAGGTCAGAGCTGGGTGATGCCCCCGAGGCATCTTGGCCAAGTGAATCCTGGCCCAGAGGTGGCCATTTCCTTGAGGGGTCACTGTTCACAAAAGGCTGGGGTCAAGAGCTTGGTTCAACTCTGGGGTAGGTATGTGCATCTGAGGATTGGGAGATGGGAATCTGGTAGCCACTGGGCCTTTATTTGTGTGCTGTGGCAGGGTGCAACCCCTGGTGTCTGGGAGAGTCTGCATTCACCTGGCTGGTGCAACATTATAGTATCAGATAAAAACACCATGACAGTCCAAGAAGGTGAGACAGCGAGAAAACCACTCCAAGGAAGAGTGGAAAAACTTTTATGTTTGAGTAACTTTCATTTTAGATTTCTCTCACTTTTTGGACAAGGGCCCCATAGTTTCATTTTGCACGAAGCCCCACAGGCTCTGTATCTGACCCTGCATAGCCTTGGGGCTGTGGGGAGGGTTTCGGATGAGCAAGCACCTGAAAGCTGGGCCAGTGGGGGCCAGTGGGGGCCAGTGGGGGCGTGCTCAGTGAGAATCTTGTCCATTTCCAGCTGGAGGTGCTGACCAACGCTCAGGTTCTGCTCCTTTGGAGCAGCAGGGCTACAGTCAAGTTCCCCAGGGGCGACCCTCCACCCATCGAGCTCACAACAAAATAGAGAACGGTCTGATCTCTTCCGAACTCAGGACATGCTTCTTTAAATCGGGCCAGGTATTGACAGGTAACTAGCTATGTTTGCAACAGACAGGGCAGGTCAGGGCCAGGGCTGTGGCAGGCATCTCACTGAATCCAATTGGAAGGAGAGCAAGGGGATCGTCATATGGTCACATCCACTGCGATTCAGCTCATTTCCATCATGATAATGAATTCAAGAACGAGCTTTTGAAATGAACTCTCGATCAGAAGGGAGGCGGTAATTGCACTGGTTATTAGCGATTACTCCTGGATGGGGGTTAGGGGTGTGAGCAATAGAATTAAATGAATTTCCTTTGAAAGTTCTGCTGTGCAAAGTAAGAGATATAAATGCTACATTATGTGTTTAAAATACCTCCAGGGTTTGGTTTATAGACTTGTTTATATTTATATATTTATTTGAATGTTTATGGCTTTCTCTGTGTCATTTCCACATTGGTATCTCCATACTCATTATGGTTTTATGACTGCTTTTTGGAAATCAGTGGCTGAACACACCAGCACATGATTTGATGAGAGGAGATCCAGAAAACAAAAACAAGTTTAATATTGTAGTTGAGGGGAAGAGCCCTCCCTTGGGGTCAGAAAGTTAAAAATGAAGCTCGAGGTCTGTGCACATTAGTTAGAATCTTGGAAAGTTACTGCTTAGTAGGCAGCTGTCCATGCTCAGTCACTTCAGTTGTGTCCAACTCTTTGCAGCCTTATGGACCATTGCAACCCTATGGAGCCCACCCCACCAGGCTCCTCTGTTCATGAGATTTATCAGGCAAGAATACTGGATTGGGTTGCCATGCCCTCCTTCAAGGGGCCGACTCAGGGATCAAACCCAAGTCTTCTGCCTTACAGGTGGATTCTTTACTGCTGAGCCACTGAGGAAGCCCAGTAGATAGCCTAGAGATAGTCAAATTCCAGCCCTCCAAAAGGTGGGGAGACAGAGGCCTTGAGAGGTTGAGGGACTGATCAGGGCTCTTGAAGCTCATTGTCCAGAAATCAGGATGAGGGCCTGGCTCTTCTGATGTCCAGAGCTCCTCCAGACCCACCCTCCTTTCCTTCCTGTACACAGAGTGACTTTCCCATTGGGCATAGCAGGCACAGCCCACAATACTTTTAAGGGTCCACAAAAATGCTTTAGTTTCTTTAAAAATCATAAGTAAAAATGCATATAATTCAGCCAGGATTATATTTATCTCAGTACCAGTTCAGTTCAGTTCAGTCGCTCATCTCGGTACCAACGCAGTCATAAAATACAATTTTTAATTTTTTTTATGGAAGAAGGGACTTATGAAAGTCAAGTGCCTAGGGCCCCCCACAAGTCATCATTTTGCCCTGCTGATACAAACCAACCAAGACAGCCATAGGAGAAATTCAGGGTGGGGGACCCAGTCTTCCACATTGGCCCCTCCTCATGGTGATGAGGCTCTGCTCCCTCCCCATCTTGCTCCTTTTAAGTAAGCCCTTTTGTCTCAAATGTCTTTTTGCCTCTCTGCAGAAAGGTCATTTCAAACAGGGAAGAGAGGCTCTGAATTACACATTAGGATGGGCAACGAGTGATAGAAATAAGCTACGTGGGCAAATCTACATGCGTGTGCCGTCAGTTGCTCAGCCATGTCTGACTCTTTGTGACTCCCATGGATTGTAACCTGCCAGGCTCCTCTGTCCATGGAATTCTCCAGGTGAGAATACCGGAGCGGGTTGCCATTTCCTGGGCTTCCCAGGTGGCGCTAGCGTTAAGGAACCCACCTGCCAATGGAGGAGGCATAAGGGGTGCAGGTTCTATCCCTGGGAAGGGAAGATCCCTTGGAGGAGGGCATGGCAACCCACTCCAATATTCTTGTCTGGAGAATCCCATGGACAGAGGAGCCTGGTGTGTTACAGTCCATAGGGTCGCAAAGAGTTGGATGTGACTGAAGTGACTCAGCACATACGCACGCCATTTGCTACTCCATCTTCCTGATCCAGGGATGGAACCCACATCTCTTGTGTCTCTTGCACTGGCAGGTGGATTCTTTACCACTCCGCCAGCTGGAAAGCCTGGGCAAATCCACACTGAGCAGCAAACCTCTGCTGATTCAGTTCTGACCAGAAGACGCTTGAAGGTCTCTATGGTATGTTTGAGTCACAGCTGCTGTGTGAATGCATGGGTGCCCATATATAGAAGATTCCATGTAGTAAAATACAAGGTGTGTTGCATATCTTTGGGTGGGTGTGCATTGGGTGGCCTGCACCTCCTCAAACCTGACCAACCTTCAAGGTTCTCCCGTCTCAGTAAGATAGACAGTCACTCACAGCAGTAGACTGAGTCTTTAAGTCACCCCTAAATTAATGTTTTGAAGCCTCACCCACAATGTGATGGAATTGAGAGGTGGGCCTTTGGGAGGTGATTGGGCCTCAAGGATGGAGCCCTCATTTATGGGACTAGTGCCCTTATGAAAGAGGCCTCAGAGGGTTCCCTAGTCCCTTCTTCCATATGAGGACACAGTGCAACAACTCTCTAGGAATCAGGAAGCCAGGTCTCACCACATCTCAAATCTACTGGCTCCTTCATCTTTGACTTTTAACGTCCAAAACTGTGAGGAATAGGGGCTTTCCTGGTATCTCAGATGGTGAAGTGTCTGCCTGCAATGTGGGAGACCTGGGTTCAATCGCTGGGTCAGGAAGATCCCCTGGAGAAGGAAATGGCAACCCACTCCAGTACTCTTGCCTGGAAAATTCCATGAGGAGCCTGGTGGGCTACAGTCCATGGGATCTCAAAGAGCTGGCCATGACTGAGCAACGTCACTGGTAAGGAATAGGTGTTTGTTGTTTATAGGCCACCCAGTCTGTGGCATTTTGTTATGGTGGCCCAAACAGACTGGGCCCAGAGGGGCTCAGGTCCCACATTCTCTCATACTCCACACCCAGATGGATCATTATTCCTATTAGCGTCTCCTAAAAATCACATGTGCAATCAGCTTTTCTCATCACCTCTTTGCTAGGTGGCCAAGCCTAGGGCATCATCACGTCCCTCCTGTGTTATGTGAACAGCCATCTGACCAGGACCTGTGTCTTTGCCTTCTACTTCAGTCCAGCCTGAGTCGGTCCAGTCAGTGGTCCTTCGGATATGTAGCTGGAAACCTACTCTTGCTCAAAATCCCCTGGGGACTGATCAGCTCACTCAGGTATAATTCAGAGGTGTTCTACCCACTTGGCTTCTAGGACTTGGACTCTGGCTACTGCTCTGACATCATCTTCTTCCTGTTGCCTCCTTCTTTGTCTCGAACACGTCAAACTCACGCCTACTCCAGGACGCTTGCATGTGCCGTTCCCTCTGCTTAGAATACCCTCCCCTGGTTAGCCATGGCTCCTCAGAGATGCATCCTCCAGCCCCCTCTTTACTATAGCAGCCCCAGCAAAACTTTCCTCCACACGCTCACCACCACCCACCACTCTAGTAACCTTCATTTTTTTTTTTTTTGCTGTTTGTCCCTCCCACTGGGATGAAGTACTCCCCTCCCTAGGGAGGAACCATGTCTTTCTCATTATTGTATCTCTAGACTTATAAGAAATCACATTTCAAATAATACTTGTTGAATGAACGGAGCAAAGATTGGGACTGCAAAGTAATTTACTCTGTGAAAATGCCTGAACACCTGCTTGTATGGGCAGGTTTTCTATTTTTCATCCCAGATTTTGAACCGGGAATTTTGCTGATTTTCCTGGTCTCAAGGGTGCCCCTGCCTAGTTTCATCCCTCACTCTTTTCAAATGCTGGGTAGCTGGCTTCCCTGCCCATCCTCTGTGGAGAGCATTTCTAAAATATAACTAGAGCCCGTACCTCCTCTGTGAGAACCCTGCCAAGGCTCCTGGCAGCCTCCAAGGGAATGGCGCGTCAGACCAGCATCCAGCCCCTTGCCCACCACACCCATCTCACCCTCTTGGCTGCAGCCCTCCTGTGCTTTTTCAGTTCCTGAAACTGGCCCCAGCTTCAGGCCATAACTTTTTTACGCCATAAATTATCATGACACTATTATTGCTCAAAACAGTTCTTAAATTGACAGGGAAGGGAGAGAGAAAAGAAAAATATCATTTCCCCACCCCAATAAATTTCAGATGGAACTATGGGAAGAGGAAGAAAGTGAGGAGCGCTGCTAGACGAGCTGATGGTGAAACAGAGGGGCGCTGGGTAATTTTACCGGCAAACATCTTGTTCACTAATTCAGCCGATATTGATGAAACACACTTTGTGAGCCAGACAGACGCTGGGGCCTGTGCTGGGTTGGGGCTGGGGGCAGAGGTGAGATGCTCATTGGATTGTGGAGGGGCAGATGGCAGGTAGGGAGTCATGCCACAGAGAGAGGAGTGCCCGGTGCAGGGAAGCAGGGGTGCTGAGGGAGTCTAGACAAGGGGCTTCCCACACCCGAGAACGGTGTGCTCTGAGCTAGTCTTCAATGGGGAGGAAGAGGTGGTAAGGCAAAGACATGGGCGATGGTCAGAGGGCAGCATAGGTTTCATCAGGATTGAGGGCTGAGTGGGTTCGGTCCAGAAACCATGAAAGCACAGGGTGGTCGCAACAAAGATGGTCGGGTGGGCAGGGGAGAATTATAGGATCACCTGGAGCTGTGGGAGCTCTGAAGGGGTTTAGCACAGTAAGGGCTGGCCTTATACATAGCTTAGAAGTTCACTGGGGAACATGGACTTGGAGGCAAGGAGATGAGCCAAGAGACAGTTCAGCAACTCACTTGAGAAACGAGGCACAGAAAGAAGTCATTCAGGCAGCCACCTTGGAGATCTATTTGAGGTTCACGTGGGGTTGATTGGCAGACAGCTTAAAGGCCATTCCTGGGGGACAGGGACACCAGGAGCTACTTGAGGAGGGGAGACTTCAGGAGGTGGTTGAGGGTCTGACCATAGAGGAGCTAGGCTGCCTGGCGAGGAGGGCAGGTGGCTGTGATGGTTAGTTTGGTGCATTGGCTTGTCTGGGCTCCAGTCCCCAGTTACTCAATCAAACACTTATCAGGTGTTGGTGTGAAGGTGCTTTGTAGGTGCATTTAAGGTCCATAATCAGCTGATTATGTTGTTGTCATAATCTAATTATGACATAATATAAGTCATAATCAACTGACTAAGTATGATCCGGGTGGGCCTGATTCAAAAAGCCTTACAAGCTGAAGTTTTTCTGGGGAAAAAGAACCGTTACCTGTGGATAGCAGCTTCACTGCAGGCTTGAGAGTCCCGTGCAGATTTTGGACTTGCCAAGTAGCCCTCACAATCCCATAGCAATAAGCCAGTTCCTTGCAATAAGTCTGTCCCTATCTATCTATCTAAGCTCCCCCAGGTTCTATTTTTCTGGCTGACCCAACTGATAACAGCTATGAGGGAACCAAACCCAGCATCTTGCCTGGAGAAGACCTCTTGTTCCCCTGCAGTCTTGTCACTCCCTAGGGAAGGTGCCTCTTCCTCCTTCATCAGGAGCCCCATGGAGAAGCCAGTAGCAAAGATGAGTCTGTCTGGGGAAGGGGAGCACATCTCTATCCACCAATGTGTGTGCCAAAGTACATGTCCCTACAATGCAAGGACTGATTCTCGCCTCTCAGAGACCCAAATCAACCTAGCCCAGTGCATCTCACTTTATAAGTACTCCCTCTCTCTAGTTATGGAGAAGAAAATGGCAACCCACTCCAGTATTCTTGCCTGGAGAATCCCAGGGATGGGGGAGTCTTGTGGGCTGCCGTCTATGGGGTCTCACAGAGTCCGACATGACTGAAGCAACTTAGCAGCAGCCCCAGCTCTCTCGTTAACTCTTGGGCAATTCTCTGTGTGTTTATCACATCATGGGAGAATCCCCATCCTTGCTATCTTTTCCATCACTTTTAATTCTCACAACTCTCTGTTCCCCTATAAGGGCTTGAAATATATCCACCAAGTTTCTAATGAAGATCCTGCTCTATCTGCATATGTATCAATTAACCAAACTCAATCTCAGGAATCCTGGGGGTGAGATCAATTTTGTTCCAGATAGCTGTGCCAATTTCGACTGCTTCCAGTAGTATTTCAAACTCACCGAGAGCGCTTGGCAAGCCAAACATTTCCACATGGTTTACCCACATTAATTAATTTAGCCTCATGCTGCCATGGAGGGATAGGAGAGGGAAACTGGGTGCACAGGTGGAGTTTAAGGGAGGGCTGATGGGGGAGGGTCCTTGTGAGCTGAGGAGGCCTCCTCCCCCCAACGCCCCTTCCCTTCTACCCAACCCCGCACCTCCACCCATGATGATGTGTGGCTTTCTTTTTCTTGGATGTAATCTACATGGCTCAGCAGGAGGGCTTCCATGAAGCACGAGCAACGTGGGCCCCATGATCCCATTTCTGCACTGTCTTAAGGGTTGTCAGGGTGGCAAAGATCTTCTTAATGCATCTGCTAGGGGCAGCGGGCTCAGTATGATGCTGGCTCCCAAGGACTGAGTCAGGCAACTTGAAAAATGATGATGCCTGCAATGCCACCTGAGTGTGTGGGAGGGAGAGGGAAGGGCTGGGAGGGAGAGAAGACGCTGGAGGCTGCCATTGAGCACTTAGGTCCATCCAGGAAACGCCTGAGAATCTTCTTAGTTCTCATCCTCATAGCAACACTGCTGGGTACTTACTACTATTTTCTTCTTGAAGAAGGGGAAACTGAGGCTTTGTTGTTAAAGCCTTAGCTGTTTTCTAGATGTCTCTCACATGGAGGGGCGAATCCAATTGCAAAACTTCAAAGAGCCTGTGAACTTGGTGGAAAGTACCTGGTTTCTGGCATCAACATATGACTTCAGGTAATCACTCAATGCCTGTGTCCCTCAGTTTAGTTACTGGTTAATGGAAAGATAGCGTAGAATGGAAGAAAAACTGTGGGGTGTGAAGTCAGCCTACTTTACATTCTAGGACCTTCCATGCCATAGCTTTTTAAAACTCTATAAAATGGGAATATAAATAACCTACCTTATAGGGTTCCTGATTAACTGACATATTGCATATAAAGTACTTAGTGCAGGGTCAGCCACATTGTTAAATGCTAAATAAGTGAAGTATCACTAATTTTTCACGCGGACATTGTGGAGATCAGTTTTTAGCTCATTTTAAATTAGCTCCTGCTTTTTGTATAACATATGTTTGGTACTTCCACAGATATGCAAACACACTGAAAGGGTGTAAAGAATACTATTATTTTTATAATGCAAGGAAATAGCTGAAAAAGGTGGTTGAGGAAGTAGGTAAAATTATGGAAGGGATGGTTGAATACACGAGGTGATCAGATTTTGGAGTGATTAATGCAGAAAAGTTTCATGGAAGAATAAATGTCTGGGCAAGTTCTGGAAAGAGGAAAGGGTTATGTCTGGAAGAAAGGAGCATTTGTTTCTGGAGGGGTTAAAGGCTGACAGAGATGGGAGGACACTGACTGTGTGTGTGTGCATCTCTGTGTAGGTGTGTGTGTATGTGTGTGCATCTTTGCATAGAGAGTGTGTGTGTGTATGTGTGGATCTCTGTGTAGGTGTGTGTATATGTGTGCATCTCTGTATAGAGTGTGTGTGTGTATGTGTGGATCTCTGTGTAGGTGTGTGTGTGTGTGTGGCCTGGGGAAGGATGGCAGGTGGACGCCTGGAAGGAGCCTGTTCTGACAGGTGTGACCGCTGCCAAGGGCAGTGGAGTCAGGGTGGTGGTGAGCCATGAAATCCATGTGCAGGAGTCTCACTTTGGTAGCAAGACTTGGGCTATAGAATTCTTGGCTTGTTTCCTGGAGTTCCAGAATTTAGAACTAGAAGACATCTGGTTCAGCCTCCAGCCTATCAGGCTAGTAAATATTAACTCACATTTTTACAAGGAAGAGACTCATAAGGTGCCAAGAGTTATGAGGGGCCTGGTATCACAGACCCCACTCTCCCCGGTTCACCCATCTGTCCTGACTTCTTCTCTTGGCAGAAGTAATAACCCATCCAGGAGAGAGAAGAGAGGAGGAGGGGAGGAATGGTATGGCAAGCGGGCCCTTGCAATCCTCATGATAAAATGAGGACCGAAGAAAGCTAGGTGGGCCCGCCATGAAGCTGGTGCGGGAGACCCGAAGTACTGCTGTCCGATTGGAGGAGGACATGGGCTGTTTAAACGCTGCTTTCCCTTCACCCCAGAATCCCTTGAGTCTCATAGCTAATGCCCAACATTCTATGATATACCTTATATTTCAATCCCTCATTGCTATAGCACACCCCTAAAGCTCTGCATCATTGAGTCCTCTAGCCCAGTACCCTGCGCTGGAGTCTGTACCATGGTAGCAAATAATCTATGCCATCCTTCTGGCCCCACTGCCCTGACTGTTCTAAATCCTGTAGCCCTGCAGTCTATCCTACCAGCTTCCTCTGCTCTGGTATTCAAGGTCCTTCTTTAAATCACATTTTAAAAAAGTAAACAACACTGAGCATTCATCAGTTGAGGAGCTCCTGCAGGTGCTTTTTTCTTTTTTGTCTTCTCCATTGGTCAGTCATAGTTCCGGAGATTTTTTATTGAAGGAGCTTAGGGGCGACAGCCTGGCTGGGAAGGGGCGGTGTTAAAATCCTCAAGTAGCATGTGCAGAACAAGTCCAGCATTATTCTTTAGGTCGAATACTAGAGAACAATAAAAATAGCAAACTTTTCTAAAACTTTTCTAAAACTCCTTTTGCCTAAGATTGAAGAAACGCCCGTGTGCTAAGTTGCTTCAGTCGTGTCCGACTCTTTGCTACCCTACCAGGATCCTCTGTCCGTAGGATTCTCCAGGCAACAATACTGGAGTGGGGATCTTCCTGATCCAGGGATTGAACCCACACCCTTTATGTCTCCTGCATTGCCAGGCAGATTCTTTACCACCAGGGCCACCTGGGAAGCCCTGAGGAAATGCCTAGTCACTGTATTTAAGAACATTATTCTTAGGGCTTTATTGTTAGTAATAGGATTATTATTTGGACTGGCTGAGGGGGTGGTGTAGGAGATGATGGAGAAGCTAAATGCTACGCAGCGCCACCACACTGGCAGGGTGCCAAGCAGTTCTTCCGTATCCACCCTGTTTGGTAAGTCATCACTGCCCACACATGCTTATTGAGCACTTGAAATACGGCTAGTCCAAATTGAGGTATGTTGTAAATGTAAAATGTATACTGAGTCTCAAAGACTTTGTACATAAGAATGTGATATTTTTCATTAATAATTTTTAATGTTGATTACATGTTGAAATGATACTACTTTAGATATATTAGGCTAAATTAAAAATATGTTATTAAAATTAGTTAGAACTATTACTTTAAAAGATGTAATACACTAAAATTTTTAAAACATTTTCTTAGTAAAAAATTTTAAATGCTGTATGTGACACACTCATTGGAAAGACTGATGCTGAAGCTGAAGCTCCAATAGTTTGGCCCCCTGATGCAAAGAACTGACATTGGAAAAGACCCTGATGCTGGGAAAGACTGAAGGCAGGAGGGGAAGCAGACAACAGAGGATGAGATGGTTGGATGGCATCACTGACTTGAGGGACATGAGTTTGAGCAAGCTCCGGGAGTTGGTGATGGACGGGGAAGCCTGGCGTGCTGCAGTCCATGGGGTTGCAAAGAGTCAGACACGACTGAGAGACTGAACTGACTGAATGTGACACACATCAATGGCTCATGATTTGTTTTATGGAACAGTGCTGATTTAGAACCCTGGATCTTTTATCGTTTGATGATGCTGGTTCCAGAGGTACCCTTGGACTCTATCAGTTTGAAGAACAGATCTGGGAAGTATCTGATTTATTACCAACGTTGCTTGAAGGAAGGAATAGCTTCACCTTATTGCCTCCCTACTCTGTGCCTGTGTGTTGCCCCAGGAATGACACTCACAGGGACGCTGACGACCACACAGGTTGAGATCTGGGGGCGCAAGGATCCAAGCCCAGCTCTGCTGGACCAGCCATCCACTGGGCCCCCTGCCCCTTACCAGGCCACGATGCCCTGTCTCCCTTTGTCAGAGAGAGCCGGATGGAGGAGGCCAGGGGTCAAGTGCTGCCCCCTTTCTGCTCTAAAATGCCTGTTTCTCTTGGCTAAGGGAGGCCTTCAGAGCTCTCAGGCACAATACTGCGTGTTTGGGCTGTAAAGCAAAGCCCTGGGGACTAGGTTCCACCTTCCAGTCTCTGGCCCAGGCTTGGTGGCTGCGGGAATCAACCTCCTGCATCTGCTTCTCAAAATGTGGCGTGGGGTGGGGTGCCCAGGTTCACAGGGAGCTGTGTTTATGGCGTTCTGCCTCCAGATGGAAAGGAAACTGGTTCCATTTGATATCCTGATGTGTGGCGTAGGCGACAGGACATCAGAATATTTAGACATGCAGACAGTTGGCTGAGTTTTTGTTTACTGTACAGGCATTTAGAGACTCAGATTGAGATGAGAAGGAGAGGAAAGATTGAAAGAGTATCTGGTGTGATCCTCTCATTTTACATGTCAAATAAATGGAAGCAGAAATGCTAAAGGTCTGTCCAACCTCGCCAGCAAGAAGGTGGAAACTGCCACACTGGGCCAGTGTCCCTTGGCCAGCAGCTTCCTTTCAAGATGTGGGAGAGGCATTGGTGCTGACCGTTCCTGACCCCAGTGATTCCACATACTCAATCACCGCCCCTGCCGGGGATGTAGAGACTCCGGAATCTGTTCCTGCAGGTCCCTGGCTGTTGCCAGCTACTGCAAAGATTTCAGTCAGAGGCTTCTCATGGCCCCAAAGACTCTGCACCTTCCCCAGGTGTCCCAGGGCCTGAGACTGGAAGCTTGGGAATCTGTTGGCTCTCCCGACAGGCGGCAGGAGGACTAGTCTGGGTCACAGCTGTGAAGTCAGTGAAATGGCTTTGGCCCTCCCAGCTGCCTCCCGTGCGCGTGCCTTTTGGGGGATGTCTCCGTTGGTGGAGGGAAGCAGTCAGGTGAATAGCCTGCAGCCTTACTGCTCAAGTGCCTCCATGGCCCAGCAGCAGCACCTGTTAGAACTGTGGACCCCCAGCTCCTCCACAAACATGCTGAAGAACCAGCATTTCAGCAAGACTGCTAGGGAATTTGTGTGCTCAGTACAGTTTGTGAAGCCCAGGCTTAGAATCTTAGTGACTTAATTCATTGCCGCACTCAGAGGGTACTTACATAACAAAAGGGTAAGGCGAGAGTGAACTGTTTGTTTCAAAAAGTATACCTCCATCGGTAGGTGAGAAGGGTAGGTGAGAAGAGGGGAAGTAAAGACCTTAGTGTCATTGGTAATTAGGTCTGCGCTTTTGTATGGGGAAGGTGGGGTGGGGTGGGGTGGGGAGGGTAGTGGGTCATTTGAGAGCTTAGGCTCTGGAGCCTGATTGCTGAGGTTCAAATACTGACTCAGTGACTATGTCAGCTAAGTGATCTTAGTCCCTAATGAGACCTTGGGCAATTTGCCCCAGTTTTCTCATCTGCAAAATGGGGATGATAGTATTACTATATCATCTATTCATTAGGAGGAAATGATTTAACTCTTGCAAGCCCTTAGAGCAGTACTTCAGCACACTGTACATGCTTGCTGTGCCGTGCTCAGTCGCTTCAGTTGTATCCGACTCTGCAACTCCATGGACTACAGCCCACCAGGCTCCTTTGTCCATGGAATTTTCCAGGCAGGAATACTGGAGTGGGTTGCCACCTCCTACTCCAGGGGATCTTCCCAACCCAGGGATCGAACCCGTGTCTCCTGCATTGGCAGGAGGATTCTTACCAGTGAGCCTCCTAGGAAGCCACCATACGTGCTTAATTAAAGTCAATTTTTATTCTGATCATTTCCATGCCTGAAGTCAATCCTGACAGCTGGGTCAGAGATGTTCTGCCCAGAGTATGACATTCCTATTTTAGGGACAACTGCTTGGATGACAAGTGATCATGATGTTTTGTACCCTTCCATTCTACAGGTCTGGACTTCGGTCCCTGGGGTGCCAAGGCCTGAGGAAGAAGGGCCCCACTTGGCTTTCTGCAAGGCAAACTCCACACACACACACACACACACACACACACACACACATGTGAACTGCCATTGCCATGTCCTGGGGCAGTTTCCAGAAAACAAAACCAAGTCACCTCCAGGGAGTCCTCACCCTGTTTTGTTTGAAAATAAACATGTAATAGTTTATGATGTGAATTATAGTTCAATAGGAAATGAACTAAGAGTGTCCAATTCCTTTAGGATGGGTCATTTCGTAGCTGAGGGGAGTCTGGGCCTGTGAGTTCTTGCAAAAAACCATGTCAGCAGCTCTGATTGGAGGCAGAGAGAGCTGGGGCTCAAGGCAAACTTCTCTGCCTGGTCTGTGCTGGGAGGTGGAGAGAACTCAGGAGCCCTGGGGTTTTAATTTGCCAAACCTCAGGCAAATCCTTCTCTCTCCCTCTATCCTGGGCCCTTCAGCTGTAAAACAAGGGAATGGAAGCTAACAGTATCCCCTGGTTTAGCTGAAGTTTCCTGTGCTCTAAAAAGTCATCTTGACAGCTCACTGGTGACAGTGGGGTGGTCAGCAACTTGACAGGTAGGGGAGTCAGGGTGACACCCCTCTCTGAGAGGAGTCAAACCTTTCCAAAGTTGGGTGCTGCTGGGGTCTGGAGGAGCTCCCACGACCTCCACACCCGCCAAGTGTGCAGCCTCTTTAGGATTCCCAGCACCGCTACGCTTTCCTCAACAGAGCCTCTGGGCCCCCACCCTGCCCCAGCCTGGCCACTTCCCCCTTCTTCAGCAAGTTAACCAAATTCTCTCTTCATGGACAGTTCAATGGAAAGTTAGTCTGAAACGACAGTATATCATATTTCATGAATTTAATAGGGTTTTCATGATTTTACAAAGTGCCTCCACCAGACACTCGCAGCTGGAGGCGGCTCAGCGGGAGGCTGAAGCCCTGCATCTGGGTTTTTCAACTCTTGCCAAAATCCATTGAATTTGATCCGGAATGACTATGAATCTTTGGAATGTACAGTCCCTTTTCTCTTGCCTTATCCAAATAAAAAGGGGGAGGGGGAGGGTGGTGCTGAGAAATATCCTAAGAGAATTCCATATGGAAACACTAAACGTGCATTATAAAGGATTTCCTATAAACAAAATCACGGTCAGAGATGTTGAACCCTCCCCATGTTTAAAACAAAGGGCTCTTGTGTGTGTGTTTGTGTGCACTTTCTAACATACACACGTATTCATGGGGTACCCTGGCCGTCCCCCGTTCTCCCTAGCTAACTCTCTTCTTTTCCATCTCCCCTGCCCCCAGACTAGCCCCAAACTCCTAACAAGAACAAACTTTAATCGTTCTGTGCAGTAAATCCCCTACAAATAAATATCCAGGGCAACTTCAAACGCGCTTAATTGGAAGCACATGGGAAGAACTCCCCAGTCCTGGCCAAGGCTGCAGGGCTGTAATTTAATGTTATGATCTGCCAGAAATATGCGCCATAATGAGCAGAGTTTGGGTTTCCTTTCTGTGTATCAGAAAACTGCAGGTTTGAGTTTTTTCACGTTCTTTTTTTCTCATTTGCTCTGCTTTTGTTCAGTCATCAAACTTCACATTTAACATCCCCCCATCAACCCCAAAAGAAAAAAGACAACCGCAATCTAAACAAGCCTTCCTCTCCCTTTAACCTCTCCCCGCAACTCCCTTGCTTCAAACTGTGCATGACTGTTCTGTCTTTCCCTCTGCTGTAAAAGAATTATGGCTTAGGGTTTATGGGATTTAAAAAAAAAATGTGTTCAATCACCAGGATGGGAGAAATGAGGCTAAACCACCTCTGGACCCTCTAATGGTTTTATCATAGAATTATAGCTGGAATGGGCTGGCAGGAACTTTGAGAGGTCGTGCAGTCCATCCCCCGGGCTCCACACTGCTTTATCTCCAGCACTGAGGTCCGTGGGTAGCCGCCTCTCCTCAGGGATCACCCAGAGAGGAGTTTGTGTAACACTCTCTGGAAACTGAGCCACATCCCTAAGCTTACAGTATAGGAAGTGTTTCACAGGTCCTATGAAAGTCACATGACCTAAGGCCATTTCTCTTCATCGCATCCTTAGGAAGTGGAAGACTTTTCCATGTCATTTTTGGGAAGACTTCATTTGGGAGAATGCCTCCAGCCAAGAGGGTAGGAGCAACTCCTAGGGGTTTCAAAGAGAGGAAACCCAATGCCAAGTTCCCTTTGCACAGAACTGCTGAATATCAGGCTTCAAAGGAAATTCAGGGGCCATCCAGTCCAACTGTGCCTGAAGATCTGGGGTCTTCTTGGTGGTGCCCAGGCCCTTCTAGCAACTGGAAGCCCACTGTCCCCTCAGCCAGTTTCTTCTCCTTTGTGACAGTTCTCATGATCAGATAGCTGTCTCTCCTATTGAGCCCAGATTCATATTTTCTTTCTTTGCCTTTGCTGGGCTTCATTCTGTTCTCTGAAGCTACATGGAAGAATTCAAATTCCTCTGAATGACAGTCATATTCCTATCATATCATTATCATATTCATATCATGTCATTACCATATTCATATTATATTATTATCATATTTACATCATAACATATTCATCCCAACTTTTCCCTTTCCAAGAACTAAGAAAGGACCAACTCAGCTTTTCAGTTACTCTGCCCCTCTCCCACCTCCCCAATTTAATATATAGTCTATACCACTCAGCAGAATCTCGGTCTTTGTTTATTCTACCTACAAAATCGGGGTAATTCTGTCATTTGTTCCTACTGCCTAGAATGGCTGTGAGGATTGCCTTGAGATGGAATATTGTTTCTGTTGCACTTTTCTTCAGCGCTAACACAGTTGGCTGGTGAGAGTGAGCCATTTTCTCCTCAGCATTTTCAGTTGTCTTTCCTAGCTGTGTGGCTCTGGGCCAGCCGCTCTACCTCTCTGGGGGTTAGTTTCTTCCTCTGGAAAATCAAAGAGCTGGATTAAATGACTTCCAAGATTCCTTTTGGTTCAACAGGCTCACAAGGGCAGGTGTTGACACCAACTGAAGCCAACGCCCTAGAAGCTTTTACATCTTTGATCCTACTGCCTTCTGCTCATCTATCAACTGGTGAATTAATGAGGAGTACTAAACCAAGTTAAAGAAGATATGGCTCTTGTCTGCTGGGAACCTACCTTCTGGTTCATGAGACAAGAGATACACAGAGGACAGAACCAGAGGACAGGGCAAGACATCTTATAACCAGGTGGGTGCCAGAAAGAGTATCCTGGAAGGGGGTTCCCATTCCCAGGGCTGACACACTGGTAAAAGCAGCTGGTTGTGTGGTGGTATGCTACAGGCCCAGTGTTCTCAGTAGCAGTTAAGGGCCTGTGTTTGTGAGTGTATAATTAAAAATAAAGCAGAATAAGAATATTTTTCTATACCATTACTCTCAGTCATGCACAATCTATGACAGGCTCTTAAAGCAGTAGATAAAGGGGCACAATTATAGCTGGCATTTAATCTCTACTGCTTTCCATAATCTGAACCGTGCCCCACCAATCCCTGCCTGGGGGCCCCACCCCTTACCTGGGAATCTGTGGTCTGTGGGAGCCCCGTTTATTTCACAGAGGATGGTAGCCAACGCTTGCTAACCACTGACACATGATTGAAGGACAGAGGGAAGAGACCTGTGGGTCTGAAGACAAAGCAAATCCTCAAAGGATGGACTCAAAGCTTGCGCCAGGCTGGGGTAGGGGTGGGGAGTGCAGCCAGCCAGGGCCTGGTCCAAGCCCCCATCGTGCCTTTGGATACTGCCATTTTGCTTCCTCTTGTTCCCTTACAGAATATGCTCCACGAGGCAGCCAGAAGAAACATTTGAAAACAAATTAGATCATGCTGCTTCTCTGCTCTGGATCTTTCAATCACTTTCCAAAGTACTGGGAACGATATCCTAACCCACGTTTATGCCTCTCAGGTTTATGAGAACCAGCTTCCCACTATCTTTCCTACCTAACTTCCCGCCTCCTCTCCTTTTGTGCTCCGCTCCTTAACCACACAGCATTCTCCATCCTGCCTACGCCAGCCAGGCACACTCCTGCTTCAGGGCCTTTGCATAGGCCGTTCCCAGATACGTGACTCACTCCTTGTTTTCTCAGGGTCTTTACAAGGTAGCCTTCCCTGATCACTGCATCTAGGGCAGCATTCCCTGCCATTCTCTCCCTAACTCTCACATCACCTTTTTCCATAGTATTATTACTACCTAACAGCCTTCCAGGCTCCTCCGTCCATGGGATTTTCCAGGCAAGAGTACTGGAGTGGGGTGCCATTGCCTTCCCCACCTAATAGTGTACTATCATCATATTTGTCTATTGTCTCTCTCTGTCACAAGAGGGAAGGGAACTTTGTCTTGTTTGTGTCACTAGATGGGCCCTTTCATTCTAGTGCTAAGGGAAATGTCCAGAGAGGTAAAAGGACTAGTCCACAGCGTGTTTCTGAGGGACCCAAGAGAAGAGCTCAAGCCATCCAGTCTCCAACCTGTGCATCTCTTATTAAGGCCTGCTGATTTTGATCTGAATATTTCAGCATTTAACGTTTTCCAGAGCATTTCCCACAAACATCATTTTGTCCTATATGCAGAAACCTGCTGCCAGATTCTCAGTGTCAGCTTACAGAAGCGTAAAGCGAACTTCAGAGATGAAGGGATTTTCTGAAAGTCACAGGGAGCTAGGGCTGGAACCCAGGGCCCACAGCGTCCGCTGGCCAGGGCTTCAGAGCTGCAGAACTCGCCTTTCAAAGAAGGAGGCCTGGCATTGTCATTGTCCCCGCGTCCCCCCACCCCGCACCGCGGTAACCCGCCGCCCCCTTGCTAATCGACAGGTGCGTTTCTGAGCACTTCCATTCACATCTGGCTTCTGAGAAATCCAGCCCCCTCCCCCAGGATCCGCACTCTCCAGTAGAAGCAGCCCGGGCCGGGGCGTGGCGGGGAGAAGAGGGCAGAGGGGTTGCGGGGAGCGGGGGTGGAGGGCTGGGGAGGGGGAGGGCCATTTCTGATGCTAAATTGGCCCGCGGAGCGGAGGAGGGTGCAGCTGGGTTCATTAGCTGCCTTCAGTCTCGCGCATTGAAAGCTGGAAGGAATGTGTGGTAATTAATAAGCACTCGGGCTCCCAAGGGAGCAGTCCTGTGGGTGAGAGGAGGCAGTGAGGTCCTGTTAAGGTGCAGCAGATCTGGCTCCCTCTGAAATTAATCCAGCCCGCGGGACAAGCACCGCTTCTGCCCGAGTTGTAAAAGGACAACGCCATTTTAAAAATCATCCCCATCGAAAAATCCTAAAATGGCAGGATGTCCCCGTCACCCTGTCTCTGTGTCGCTTTGACTCCGATTTGAGACGGGCGCTGTCAGCGCCGGTGGTGGCCGGTCACGTGCAAGGTCCGAGGGGAGGTGTCCTGCAGTATAAAATAACGCTGGCATTCTGCAGACTCTGTGTGAAACCCAGAAGGTAAAATATCTTAGTAATGATCTTTTATAAGGATTGGACGTTGAAGTAATATTTTGGATATATTGAGTTAAAAATATTAAGGTTAATTTTGGCTGTTTCTTTTTAACAATTTTAAAGGGACTACTAGAAAATTTTAAAATGACATACATGGCTTGCATTCATTCAGCCGTCCCCGGAACTGGCTCATGCCAGCGCGGGAGAATCAACTGTGAGCCTTTCCTCCCAACTCTGTGCTTAGTGAGGTCAGGTTAGCGTCTTGAAATTAGTATGGGTGGGATTTTTAACACTAAAATTGGCAGAGTGCTAGAAATTAGGATTTTTTAAGAGCTGGTTTATCAACACACCACTCCTCACATTATATTTCCCTGTTAGTTCTATTCTGGGTGTTTTGTTTAAGATTTCCTTTCTGGGTATGCAGGTTGCATGTGGGAGTTTTGTGTGCTTTCCTCTGTCTCTTTTCCCTAGTGCCTATATTCTTATTTTTATTTATTCATTCATCCACAATCATTGAATAAGCACTGTGCATAAGGTACTGTTTTAGACCATAGAGATTTATGATGAATAAGTCACAGTCCTGCTCCAGGGAGCACTCAGGATCTAGTGGGAATGAGAACAGAAGTTGGGGCAAACTGCTGTGGCAGTGGTGCTGCTGTTGAGTTGCTAAGTTCTGTCCGACTCTTTTCTGACCCCGTGGACCGTAGCCCATCAGGCTCCTCTGTCCATAGGATTTCAGCAGTGGTGAAGGTGAGGTCAAATGAATAGGACAACCTACAGAGTATGGGCAAAGGTGAGACACAGGGGCAGGCAAGGCTTCAGAGAGGAAGGGTTATTTGAGCAGGGTCTTCAAGGATGAATAGGAGTTTGTCAGGAGAGAATCTGGGAAAGATCATTCCACCTTGGGATCACCACAGCGTGGGATACAGGACAGAGGAGTGATGTTAGATAAGACTGGAAGAGAATTTTGGAACACAAAGAAGAAGCCTTTGTGAAACATGCAAAAAAACCTCAGATAGATTTTCTCTTTTCCTTCCTTCTCCGCTTCCCCAATGTCTCTTTCTAATAATGGAAAATTGGAATGTAGAGCTTTTATCCTTTCAAGCCCTTCTCCCAGGGGTCAGGGATTCCATGAAGGAGATAAGGCTTTTCATGCCAAAGCCTGGGCGGAGTGATGAGGAGATCAGCCTGGACCCCTCATATGGCAGTGGATTCAGAGACTCTGTGTGCGGAGTTTGGGGTGCTCCATGTCATTATTTGGAGTGTTCCTAAGGAGGTGGATGCCTTTGGAACCAAAGGTGTGTCACTGAGATGAAGAGTGAACATGAAATAAGCTCGCTGCCTATTGGTGCCAGTGGCAGAGTGATGCTACAGCAAAGGGTACTGAAGAGTGTGGCCAGAGGCTTGATGTTTGTAGTAGGAAAACCATCCCCTCGTTTTGACCTCAATTTTCTCATCTCTAAAATGTTTAAGTCATATTCGATTCTGTGTTTCAACACTTATCATAGTTGTTGATTATTTTATGTCTCTTCTTCATGGGTTTTAAGAATATTTTCTATTTCCCATAAATAAACCCTAATTTACTTTTTGTTGATGTGGTTTTGGTCGGTAGAGCATAAGGAAAAAAAGCTTTCTCCTCTCTGGTCCAGTATCGTTTCTTTCCTCGCTTGTCAGGGGTTGTCTCAGTCTCTATTCTTAGATCAGGGGCTATTTAGATGCTAGAGGCAGAGACTCAGCTACCTAGACCAGGTGCCCAGGGTGAGCCCTTCTTTTCATCATCTCTCCGTGACTAAGGGTTCGTGAAACTTCAGAAACCAGTGGGCCAAACGCAAAGGTTTTCTGGGCTGGACGGGGTGGTGCGTGCTCTGTCTGACCATTTCTTTTTTGCATCTGTAGCTCACTCATCACCACTCTGCCCACTTCTGTCAGAAGGTACCCCTTCATGACAGATTTGTCTCGCTTTTTTCTCTCTGCTCTAGAGTCATCCTTGGGGAGTCCGAGGACAGAGTTCCACTGGATGAGGGAGGCTCCGTTCTTCCAGCATGGCTCTCCTCTGGCCACCTGTCAGACAGCTCTCAAGAGCCCTCCTTCTCCTCATCCTGATGGCATGATCACTTGCCCCAGCCCCCAGCTCCAGAGACAGCTCCTGTTTCCTCTCTGACTCAATTCCTTCAAGTTCTTTTTGTGAAATCTCCCTAGTCTCGAGCCTGTACCCCACCCCCCACCCTTCGCTGATCACCTATAGACATTTGCTGTGGGTCCTCGCCTGCTCCTTCAGGTCTGCATCTTGTCCTCCAAAGCACACAGTAGGTCTGGGAGTATGGGGACCCTGTGGAGAGAGGGGCAGGAGGAGATGCCTGCCGGCTGGCAAATAAACCCCAGGACAAGTTTCCAGCTTGTTGGCACCTTCCCTGCTTTGTCTGTAAGATGGGAATAATATTCCCTGTTCTCTTTCACAGAGAATTTTTTGGAGGATCAAAGTGGACAATAAAAAACAGGATTTGGAGGGCTTAATGAGCGACCAGGAAGTAGGTGGAACTGAGGTGCCCCTTCCAGGCCTTGATTTCTGAACCCTCAGTGATGGATCGATTACGTGTCATGACAGTAGTTCCGGTGATGTTTCCCTAACGCTATTTCTCTGATAAACATACAAACAGGAAAACTCGGCCATCAGTCTGTCTGGAACCGAGCATGATTAGTTAAAAAAGAAGGGAAGACTCAGGGTGGTAGCAGTTACAGAAGCTGTTTTCAAACATGTCAGGGGCTGTCTGGTGGTAGATGCTGGCTTAATGGAGCTGGAAGGTGGGAGGAGTCTGTAAACATGCAGAAGCGGGCGGAGAGCTCAGGGAGGAAGTTTCTAAGTAGAGCTGTCCCATGGGTCATGGGCTGTGGGCACCAAAGGACCCTTCAGAAGTACTTGCGAAGGGGTTGCTTATTCCCCAGACAGATGTGAAAATGAGGGCAGCTTCTCTGGAGTACAGGAGCAGCTCAGACCGTGGTTCTCTTTGTGCTACTCAGACCTTAGACTGGATAGCTGTCCTGGAGGCTAAGGCAGGATGCAGCGGCCCACACTGACTGCTTTGGTGCTGAGCCCTCCTCCACCACTCTGTTAGCGGAACTGAGTCTAAGAGAAGACGTACCACCTGCCCCAGGTGTACGGCAGAGCCAGAGTTCAAACTTGGTCTCTCTGACTCAGAGCAGGTGCTGGTGTGTCTTCTGGCCACCACCAGTAAAGTGAATGTGAAAGTTGCTCCATCGTGTCCAACTCTTTGCCACCCCATAGCCTATTCAGTCCATGGAATTCTCTAGGCCAGATTACTGGAATGGGTAGCCTTTCCCTTCTCCAGGGGATCTTCCCAACCCAGGTCTCCCGCATTGCAGGCGGATTCTTTACCAGCTGAGCCATGAGTGGCGTGCTAATTCTCTCTTCTCCTTCAGTCCCTGGCTCTCCTTCCTCTTGTGAAGCCTACCTCTTACAAGTGCTGCTTCTCAGCTCCCTCTCTTAGCCCCCTGCTGCCCGAGGCTCTGCGCTATGGCCTCTCTACTTAGCTTGGATCCTGAGCTGGCTCATCCCAGGGTGTCTCCCCTGAGGACCCTGGACCCCTTGCTCCCCTGTCAGCCCATGCCTGTCCTTCAGCCCTGCAGCCCTGTCTTACGGTATGGGGCTCTTTGGGGATGTTGGCACACTCATGGCCCGTGCCTATCAGGTGGCTGATCCTCTGGGTCCCTAGCCCTCCTGCCCTCTGTTCTCAGCTCCCTTCCTTATTCCCAAAGTGCCCATTCAAACAGTCGCTGTTCTTTTCATCCCCCCCACACCCAGCTCTACCCTCCCTGCCCAGGGCAGAAGGATGACCCTTCATGAACACTTTATCCCCTCCTGGCTCTGCTGTGACTCTGGCTCATGTCTTCTGGTTTCCTTCATGACTGAACGCCTCCCTGTTGCCAGCAGACGTCTTCCAGGTCTGATCTCATGGCTCTGCCTAAAGATTGAGGTATATTGTGACCTCTTCATACTCCACCACGATCTATTCCCCAGCATCAATATCCCAACATGCTGTCTTACACATCACACACTCTGGTTTCGGGACACACCTCAGGGCTCCACAAACTCACCATCTCTTTTCACAGCTCCATACTTCTGTACATGCTCCTCCCTCCATCAGCCCTCCATGTGGTCCACATGCTCTCTCTCTCTGGCACCGTTTCCTTTCGTTACAAAGATTTTCCTAGTTCCCCCAAAGCAAAATTAGCTGCTCCTTTTTACATTTCCTACAGGCTTCAGTTTATACCTCCAGGACTTTGCACTGTGTTTCCCCCACTAATCCATAAGCACCTTGAGGGCAGGGGTGGGTCTTATTTGTCCTTGTAGCTCTAGTGCCTGTGGCAGGCCTGGTGCAGAGTTAGTGCCTGGCCCATGCCTAGTAAATGAGTGGGTAAGTCACTTGCTTCCACACTGCTGACGTGGAAGCGGCAGGCATGGCAATGACATATACGGAGCAACAGCAAACCCACAACCATGAAAGCTGGTTTCCCCCTTTTCTTTTTGAAGGAGACATAATTTTAAAACATTTGAAAATAACCATAACTGAGAAAACCATTTATGGAGGGGGACGTAATTTCCCTACTGTGTAAACATCCCTGTCAATGTGAACACCAGAATGTGTCTTAGATCATCACTACCATGCCAACCCATTGATAAGAAAAAGGAAACTCCCATGAATATGTTTATCCCTTGCATAAAGTCGTATATTTTTTCAAAGACCTCCGTATGTGTGATCTCACTTGATCTTCATATCCTCCATGAGGTTGATTGCAAAAATGGCTCTAATTTTCCATCTTTCTCTGGACATGTGCCCTCTATAAAGAGCCTTTGCAGCTCTTCCTACAGTGGCAGAATCCACTTCCTTATCCCAGGGATCTGTGTTGGCCTCGAGACTTGCTTTGGCCAGTAGGACTTTTGGAAGTGACATCATGCTAAATATGAGTTTAGGCCACCAAATGCCTTGCAGCTTCTTCGCGATCTGTTGGACTCCTGTGACTATCATGGGATAAGTGTAGGCTGGTCTTCTAGAGATTAAGAGCCACCTGATTCATCCTAGTGAAGACCGCTGCCACATGAACAAAGCCCACCGAAGCCAACTCTCCACATGCTAGCAGGCCCATGAGCAGGGCCGTCCTAGACCCAAGGCAAGCTCAGTTTGTGAGCTAAACTGTTTTTTTATGCCTGTAAGTTTGGGGTAGTTTATTATGTAGCACTAGCTAGTTGATAACACTCCCTGTGAGAGAAGTAGGACAGGAATGGCAGTTATAGGTGGGGAGGCTTGATGATCCAAAACTCCAGTTCCTAATTCAGTGCTGTTTCCACAATGGTTTTCAATAATTGGTTGATCACAGAGTCCTTCCTTCAAGTAAAATTGTATGGAGTCCCAATATGGAAAACTAGTCAACAGAACACTCTTTCTATTGAAGCTGGTCCAGGGCCCTAAATATACTGTTTATTTACATTGTGGCCCAGTGTAATATATATAAGATACTTAGATTTGGCTTTGAAACAGTTGGTGGCATTCAGGGCAAGCAGAATATGTGGTTTATGGTTGGCAATAACCTCAATCTAGTGGGAGGAAAACAGATCAAGCCTGAAATGATGATGAACAGTATTAAAAGTGACCTGTACATGTTGAGCTTGGTAGTAGAAGTTCTGGATCCTCAGAGTGCAGTAGCTGTGATAGTGGTTGACTGAGGGTGTTCAGAAAAGGGGTCATGGAAAAGGTGGATTGAAAAGGAGGATAAGATGTTAATGAGTGAAGGAGAGAAAGAGCCTTTTTAGGGTGGAAAATGATATAGCTCCAGGGAGGGAAGGAGCATTATTTTTTGCGGGACAGATCAGGAGGTTTGGTTCACAGAGTTAAAGGGGCTGCTGGGCCTTGGAAGGGAGCGAGTTAACCATGGAAATGGGACAGTGTCAGAGAAGTCCTTTAAGACCCATGTCTTCCATGAAACCCTCAAAGACTAGTTTATCTTATATCTGAACTTCATGTCCTGCAATAAGTGTTTCATGACTTTTCTCCTACTCTCGAGTGCATGTTCCTGAAGGGCAGAGCTGGCTTCCTCTTTTCTTGATGTCATCCTTACGGTTGACTATCTCCTGGGAGAGTTGATACTTGTACACTGAGCACCTGATGAACTTCACTGTGTCAGGTTCCTATAACTCACAGCATTGGGATCACAATTCCTCTCCTGGACTCCTGCTTAAGGAAGTCCTGAAGATTATTCTAATCACAACAGTCGGCCTAGCTCTGTGGTTGGGGAAATGTGATTCTAATAGAGAGAGAGAATTGGATTTCATAGCTTTTAAGTCTCTGACTTCTGGATTGTATGGAATGGGGGAAAGGACCTACTAGCCATTAATGCTATGGAGACTATTATGGGAGATATGCTAGTTTTAAACACGTTCGCCAGTTCTTCGGCAATCCTTCCATCAAAAGGTAGCTCTTGTTTGCAAATATTTTCTTCCAGTCTATAGGTTGTCTTTTTGTTTTATTTATGGTTTCCTTTGCTATGCAAAAGACTTTAAGTTTGATTAAGTCTCATTTGTTTATTTTTGCTTTTATTCTATTGCCTTGGGAAACTGACCTAAGAAAATGGTATGATTTATGTCAGAGAATGTTTTGCCAACATTCTCTTCTAGGAATTTTATGGTGTCATGCCTTACATTTAAGTCTTTGGTCATTAAGAATTATTTACAATAGCCAAGACGTGGAAGCAACCTAAATGTCCGTTGACAGATGGGCAGGTAAAGGAGACATAGTATATGTAAACATGCATATACATATACATGTGTGTGTGTGTGTGTATACATACGCACATACATGTACCATGTCTATATATGAATATTACTCAGCCATAAAAAGGAATGAATAAGGCCATTTGCAGCAACATGAATGAGTCCAGAGAATATTATACAAAGTGAAAAAAGTCAAAAAGAGAAAGACAAACACCATAGAATACCATTCATATGTGGAATCTAAACTGTGGTACAGATGAACTTATTTATGAAACAGGAACAGACTCACAGAAACAAAGAACAGACTTGTGGTTGCCAAGGGGAGGGGAGGTGGAGGAGGGCTGGATTGGGAGTGTGAGATTAGCAGAGGCAAACCATTGTATAGAGAGTGAATACAAAACAAGGTCCTACTGTTTAGCACAGGAAACTATTCAATAGCCTGTAATGCACCACAATAGGAAAGAAAACAAAGTGCTTCAGGTTTATATACACATGTATGGACACCAGAAATTAACACAACATTGCAAACAAACTATACTTCAATAAAAAATAAATTTTAAAAATGGTGACGCTTATTCTCTTCCTCTTGATTATGGGCTGGCCTTTGTGACTTGCTTCTTATACACAGAAAGTGACAAGTGATACTGACTTTTGAAGCCAGTTCAGAAAAGGCAGTACAGCTTCTGCCTAGCTCTCTGTAGCTTTGGATTTGCATGTTTGGAGCCCTGAGCCACCATGTATATCACCCCTATTTTTTATTTTCTGTATTTTAATGCTTTGCTGACACCAAAGGGACTGTCCCTCCAAAATGAGTTAATTCCTAGAGAGAGCAAGGAACTCACCTGGGAGCACATCCTTCTTATGCAAACTAGCTGATACAGATAGAGTCCACGTCCCCAGTCACCTCCTATATTGGGCTTTCACATTCTGGGCCATTATTCATCTGCTCTGATCATCTCAGGGCCAGATACCAGACAACTAGGGATAGCTCGCATGCCCATGAGCCTGACGAGATTATTTAAACTAGCCAGTCTTAAGGCTGCTTCCTCTGCTCCACCATTTCCTCCCATAGAAATGCAGTAAAGGTTCTCACCTACATTCCACCCTACCCCACCCCCTAACTGACCCTGGTGCTTCCCCGTGTGGCTCTCTGTGGTGTAGTATGCCTCTTTCTCTTGGGATCTGTGAATTTACTAAACTGTCTTTTCAGTGGAAAGTGTCTCCTGATCCCACTATACCTCAATAACTATAAAACCTAGATTTTAAAAGACCATGTAAGAAGTCTGGGCATACTGAAGCCACCATACCGGAGGGGCCACATGTAGAGATGACACAGGGGAGGAAGGAGCTGCTCAAGGAGCCCCAGGTGATGTTGGAGCCTTTTTTAACCCCAGTGCTGGATATGTGTGGGATCCTGTGAGAAGACCCCTGCTCCAGCCATCTTTTGATCGCAACCTCATAGAAGACACCTAGCAAGAACTGCCACTGAATTCCCAGAACTGTGAGAGATAATTCTAATGAGTGACTTATTACTTGGTATCACTAAGTTTGGATGGTTTGTTACAGAGTCAAAGGTATCTGAAACAGGAGGGATGACCAAAGTCATGGTTCTGTTGATTTCATTTCTGTTCGCTCTGGCTGTCGAATCACTGTTCATGCCTTTTAGGATAATTTAATTCCTGAAGTTTGAAATTCTTCTTCAAATTGAAATTCTTCAATTCTTGCTTCTTCAAAGCAAGATTCTGTAGACTGACCCTACCCGCCACCCAGGGCAGTTAGTAATAGCCCTCTTGTATCGCTTGGTGCAATGCCTTAAAGAAAACATCTAAAACTATTTAGAAATATTTCTAGGGGCACCAGGATGAAATTCAGAGCTCAGCATGGCCAATCAGAAAAAAAGAAGAGGGGAGAAAATAAAAACGAGACAAACCAGGCTTTCAAAGAAAATTGAGGATCTGGAGAGCCTTCAAGTCTTTTGATTTATATTTAAACATTTCTCAAGATTGAAGTCTTGATTAGCCTAGTCCTCTCAAGTTCTGCCCCAGCCCTGATTTATGGGAAGGCCAAGCCGAAGCAAAATGAAAGCAAAATGAGATATTCTTTAAAATTACCTTGGAGCACTTGAAGGAGGGCACAAGTGTAACGTGGAGATTAAAAAGGAAGTGATGAGATGGGCTTCTGAAACCCTTGATCTGCAGACGTCTGGAGTGTAGGGAGGGGGGCTTATGAGTGATGGGCTACAATCGCTGCAGGTGAGACCCCTGCAGGATGCTTTGTTTGGCTTGGCTCCCTGTAGACTGAGCTCTCTCCATCAAAGAGTGGCTCTGAGAGCCCAGGCTGGCATTATGATTTGGTGACCCTTCCTTCATTAGCTGGAAGGGAGAAACTTCTAGCACAGAGAGAATGACAGATGTGTGAAGGGAGGAGATGGATTGGCTGTGGAATGTTAACAGTAGAAATCAAACCCACAGCATCTCAGAGGCTGAATCACCTTTAGACCCAGGCAAGAGGAGGCTTTGATCCAGGCTCCCTACTCTACCCCTCTCCCAGCCGCCTTCCACCTGGGCAAGAAACCTAGGGACCACAAAGACATGCTCACAGTAGCTGACTGTCTAGACTTCACCCTGGGTATCTAGGATCTGTAATTTCCTGACTAAATGGTTCCAAGCCCACTGCCAGGGGCTGCATGGGCTTCCTCTTTGGTTCATTCTTCTGAAAACAGACCAGGTGCTGTGTGTACCTTAAGACTTGAGGGTTGGACTGGTGGTGGCTATTTAGAGGAGGAGGAGCTGGGACACATGGTCTGGCAAGTTCACATGCACGTGCACAAGGACCTTAAAATGTGGACAAAGCCAAGGGTGGAAAGAAGAAAGTGGTGTTGGCTGGACCCCGGACCCTATACCTTCCCAGGCTCTGGTACAGAAAACTGAGTATTCTAAAGTCAAACTTGGTTTTCCAGGTTGATATAAAGATATATTTGGATGGAGGAGGAGGGGATACATTTAATTTGCACTTGTTATCTTGATTTATCACTCTTGCCTATGTAGCCATATGGCATACATGGGCCTTCGTATGCACTCTCGCCCCAGCCTGCAGATGTTAGGAGAGGGCATGAGCAAAGGGCAGAGACAGAGCGTGACTTTGGTCTGTTGCGTTGACCACAGGGAGCTCAGCCTTTGACCAGCCTTCTCCCTTGAGGGTAGGATGGTATTTGTGTGATGGTATTGCTTTCAACTTTAATCTCTCTCACATGTCTTCTCAGCTCAAGAGTCAGCCATGGCTCCTCTCCTTTATGGGAAGAGCCCTGAAGATCTGTGGAACATTCTGGATTTACTCTGCTGTCTGAAACCTACCTTCTACAACTATCTTTTTTGCTTCCATGGACCTTCTGTGTGCTAGTAAAAACTTCACTACTTCTCCCTACCCTCCTCTACCACACACACACACACACACACACACACACACACACACGGGTGAGCAGGTTCCTTGCTCTCAGTTTACTCACAACACCTTCTTTCTCAAATACCATTCCTCTTGTTCTTCATCCATTCAAATCCTACCCATTTTTAAAGATCTTGTTCAAGTTGAACTTCTTAAACTTTGTTTATCCATTAATTCCTTCATTGAATGACTCATCAGTAAGACCCTGGCATTTCTACATGCTCTTCAAAGTTTCTTAGTTATATATTTTGTATCTGAAGCTGCATAGCATATTTCTCATGAGTGGGAACTCTCTGTTGGGTCACTTTCACATTCCACTCATTGGTCACAGAGGATAATGGTAAAGAGTTGATATGTGGCAAAGATCTATTGATTAAGTAATAAGCAGATTGATGGAGCAATCAGTTGGTTAGCCACAAACCTCCCTCCCACATAAAGGAATTTGCAAAGAGCTTGGATAGTCTGGCTTCCATTCTCTCCTTGCCATTTTTTTTTTTAATCATTCTAGTTAATCACATTAGTTTATTTCTATTTCTAAATCACACTAGTTTATTTCTCTTCCATTATGTATCTATCATAGATAGATCTATCCACTATGTATCTATCATGCTGGGATTTATTTCAACCTTTTTGAACATATTGATATTTTGACTTGAAGTCTTAATGAGAATGATTTCTTTATTACAAATTTGAGTTTTTATTTGCAATTTATAACAAATTACTCTCATAGACAAGCATATGTTGAAATAAATAGGCTCAGTAATTTATTATTTCTTATTATTTCCACATGACTTTGGTTTATATTTCTAACAGAATCCCTATTTCTATCTTTTTTTTTTCTTTTAGGAAATATATAAAAACAGTTGTTCTTGAAAGGGTGACCCCTGGACCAGTACCATCATTATTACTAGATCTTCTATTTGAGCAAGCCCTTCAGGTGATTTTTATGTATGCTAAAGTTTGAGAACCACTTTATTAGTTGACCCCTTCATGGATCACTTCCTTGTCGTGGTGAAGGGACTTGCATAACTCAATGAAGCTCGGGCCAAGCCTGGTAGGGCCACCCAAGATGGACGGGTCATAGTGGACAGTTCTGACAAAATGTAGTCCAGTGGAGGAGGGAATGGCTATCCAATATTCTTCCCATGAGAACCCCATGAGCCGTGTAAAAAGGCAAAAAGATATCACACTGAAAAATGAGGCCCCCCACCCCGCACTCCCAGGTCAGAAGGTGTTCAGTATGCCACAGAAGAAGAGTGGAGGAAAATTACTACTAGCTCCAGAAAGAATGAAGTGGCCAGGCCAAAGTGGAAACAACACTCAGTTGTGGATATATCTGGTGATGAAAGTAAAATCCAATGCTGTAAAGAACACTTTTGCATAAGAACCTGGAATGTTAGGTCCATAAATCAAGGCAAATTGGACTTGGTCAAGCAGGAGATGGCAAGAGTAAACATCAACATCTTAGGAATCGATGAACTAAAGGTGAATTTAATTCAGATGATCATTATATATACTACTGTGGACAAGAATCCCTTAGAAGAAATGGATACCACTCTAATGGCAGAAAGCAAAGAGGAACTAAATAGCCTCTTGACAAGGGGGAAAGAAGAAAGTGAAAAATCTGGCTTAAAACTCAATATTAAAAAACTAAAATCATGGCATCTGGTCCCATCACATCATGGCAAATAGAGGGGGAAAAGTTGGAAGCAATGACATATTTCCTCTTTGTGGGCTCTAAAATTGCTGCAGATGGTGACTGTAGCCATGATATTAGAAGACAGTTGCTTCTTGGAAGGAAAGCTATGGCAAATCTAGGCCGTGTATTGAAAAGCAAAGACATCACTTTGCTGACCAAGGTCTGTAGAGTCAAAGCTATGGTTTTTCCAGTAGTCATGTACAGATGTGAGAGTTGGATCATAAAGAAGGCAGGATGCTAAAGAATTGATGCATTCAAAATGTGGTGCTGGAGAAGACTCTTGAGAATCCCTTGAACAGCAAGGAGATCAAACCAGTTGATCTTAAAGGAAATCAATCCTGAATACTCATTGGAAGGACTGATGCTAAAGCTGAAGCTCCAATATTTTGGCCACTTGATGTCAACAGCCAACTCATTGGAAAAAACCCTGATGCTGGGAAGGATTGAAGCAGAAAGAAAAGAGAGTGACAAAGGATGAGATGGCTGAATGGCATCACCAATTCAGTGGGCGTGAAGTTGGCAAACTCTGGGAGATGGTGAGGGATAGGGAGGCCTGACGTGCTGCAGTCCATGGGATCGCAAAGAGTTGGACACAACTTGGCGACTAGTTGAAAAAAAGCACTGAGCTGGCAGTGGAGACTCTGAATTTTGGCTCTGCCTCTTTTATTAAAAGCCTGTGTGACTCACTCTAAGTCTTAATTTCCTCATGCCAGCTTTTCTGTCTGTCTTAGTGTCTTTGGGGATAAAGATGGACTATTCTCATTTTAGTTTTTTGTACTGGCAACATGGTGAAAATAACAATGATATTTACTTCACAGGATTTTTAAAGATCAAATAGTTCATTGCATGCACACTCTTGCAGGATTCTTTCTAAAATCCCTAGAATTATCAAGGGAGCTCAGATTCTCAATATTCTACACTGGATTGCACAATCAAGGAACCTTGGTTTCTACCATATGTAGGTGTTACAGCCCACTGGGGAGTGCACAGTCACTTGGCCGTATAGTGTATTCGAGGTGTTGGAATAAATGGTACATGTGATGGATAATAAGCTTAGAAGAGGAAGCAGCTTCTGAGAGTTGGCATGGTCACACAGAATGCTGCATATAAAATATGGGTTTTGAGTTGGGTCTTAAAGATAAGCTGTGGAGAGACAGATAGTGGAGAAGGGCACTTTTGATTAGTTTCGTGCATGAATGCCGGGATTAAATATGCAAACTAAAATGGGGGGTGGAGATGGGGTCATCTGCCAGTGATTGGGTCGATGTTGAGGGATGTTGTGGAAAAAAGTTTGAAAAGGATGTTGGGGCCAAGTATTGAGGGTCTTGATGATGGGAAAGGAATCTGGAAACTCTGAGTGAGAAAACTGGCAGAATAGGTCACTGGTCATATTTTAGATTTTTCTAGGATCAGTGGGATATTTGGTTGGTGATATGTTGGGGACATCTTATCACATACTTTCAGGGAAGAAGACAGAGTCTGAGGACTGAACCCTTGAAGCTTGTCGTGGGAACTGCCTTGGCTAGCTCCATGGAATTGGCCTAAATACACATGTTAATTAATTCCCAGTAGTTTTAAAGACTAGCCTAACCACAGTTTCAGATACCCCAGAGGAAAGGGAGCAGGTTCTCAATCTTGGCTACATATTGGAATCACATGGGGGCTTTAAAAACTCCATATCCAGACCGTATACCAGGGGAATTCCCTGATAGCCTATTGGTTTTGTTTCTGGGTTTTCATTGCTTTGGTCTGGTTGGGGAACTGAGATCCCGCAAGCCATGTGGCACAGCCAAAAAAAAAGCACATGGATTCTACCCCAGAGATTTTGAGTTAACTTGTCCAGCTTGGGCCCATGCACTGTTATGTTTTAAAAGCTCCCCAAGTGGTTCTATTACAGATAGTATTCAACCACCCCAACAATTTGTGATATATTCTGCTCAACAAGGAAGTGTTTCTGTTGTTTCAGACATCAGTTGTCTCTGAGTTTTGGTGGCTCTTCAAATAATGGAGCAGATTGCCATGGTCTTGGCAGGCTGAGGAGTGTGGCAGACGTGAGTGATCTTGGCTGGCATATTAAAAAATATGGACCCAGGAAAGAAAACAGAAGGTGCAGTGGAGCAGTGGAGAGGACTCTGGGTATAGGCATCTGACGACCTCCACATAATGCCCAACAAGGAGTCAGAAGCTACAGATCAGAACCGTAATTGTAAAAGTGTTGTCTAATTTCTCAGACTTTATATCTCTTGCATGTTTACTTGTTTGTCCTCCTCTCTGTAGTCCCATAGAAACTACCAGTAAATCTTTGGAATTGAAAATGGATGGCATGCCTGTTTTTAGGACTTGTAAGGAAAAATGGGAGACTTTGTGACATAACATCTTGAAGGAAGGAACCCCCAGCCCAGGCCTGGATATTGACAACTGTTAAAAAAGAACAGGGCTGCCAGGAAGGAAGCCAGCTGGGAGCAGAAGTCCCTTGTGGCTTCCTTGTGTTTAAAAGTGCAACATACCCAATTCTCAGCACACAGAATTTGTGAAGTAAATGACTGTCAAGTTGATGTGTGTTCTAGTCCTGGCTTCTGTTCCTTCTGGATTGTGTATCCTTGAGTATGTTTTTCGTTCATAGAGCTCTTCTTCCTCCTCTGTGAAGAGGGGGTAGATCATATCCTAATATCCAGTCTTCAGGGCAAATGAACTAACGAACTTCAAGGAGTCTAGGGTTGGAGCTTAAGGTGCTGTGTCTTTAATGACACCATTTCCCCGAGTCTCAAGTTTCAGCTTAAAATGTCATATACAGTGTGCCTTCATTCATTCATCAAAATTTTATTGAGCACCTACTGTATGCATGGCCCTACTGTAGCACTTAGGACTCATTAAAGAACAACAACAATAAAAAGACCCTGGTCTCCTGTTGTTTCTACTCTAGTGGAGAGACAGACGATAAACTCCTTAATTTATCTGTGTTTATTTAATATAGAAACAAGGAAACATTATTATCTGAGGTCACACAGTGCTCTAGGAGACCCAGCCCCTGGTCTTCCATGGAATACACCAAAGGTTTCAGGAGAGTCTCCTGAGGATCGAGTGAAATGACGCAGTCACACTGTTTGCAGACTTCAGCACTATGTAAATATGGCTACTTTTTTTTTTAAGTGTTTACTTACTTATTTGGATGTGCCGGGTCTTAGTTGCAGCAGGCAAACTCTTTGGTCTGGCATGTGGGATCTAGTTAACTAACCAGGGAATGAACTCAGAAGAGTGATTACTTTTTACAATAATTTTATAATTCCAAGTCACTAATGTACTGTGTGCTAGAAAACAGCAGACTCAGTGTTTGAAAGGTATGAATTCTCTAAACTGCTCTCTTAATCTCCTGGGACTCTCAGATCCCAGTATTTGGGGACATGCAGGCATGAGTGGGGCTTCCTTGATGGCTCAATTAAAAAATCTGCCTGCCAGTACAGGAGATGCGGGTTTGATCCCTGGGTCAGGAAGATCTGGAAAAGGACATGGCAACCCACTCCAGTATTCCTGGGCAGAAGAGCCTGGCATGCAGACTATAGTCCATGGGGTCACAAAAGAATCAGATATGACTTGGCAAGTAAGCACCTACAACAACAGGGCGTGGGTGGTCTTAGAGTAGGAAGTGGCCCAGGCGATCTGGTTTGGGAGATGAGAGGAAGAACCTCTGCCATGGTGCTTTAGGGTCCACTATTTAGGTTAGGGGCTAACTACATATTCCAAGAAAAACTTCATTTCAAGGTGAGGGTGAAGTGAGAGTCTGGGGAGATTGCAGATGGGGTTTTCAAGAACATGTAAGATGTTATGGAATTTTCGAGCCAAAAGGCAGCCCAGAGTGGTTAAGTGACAAGTTCAAGATCATACAGCCAACAGAGGTATTGCTGGGACAAGAACAGAGTGCCAAGCTCTATGTAGACTTCCTCTCTATTAAGAGGTACTAACCGCATACCAGCCTACATCAGTCGCTCACCAGCTGGTTCCCCTCAATGGCACACACTTGCTATACGTTGAAAAGTATTTTGTTCCTGCATATCTGGAACAAATTGATAGAGTTCCAATTCTCTCTTCATTCTTGACACCACTATAATTTAGCACAGAAAAAAAGATGAGAAAGAATCCAATAGTGTTGCAGTTTTAAAGGCCAATGCATGGCTTTTAGTCCAACTCTCTTGATTAAGAGGAGAGGTGGGTGGGCTGCAAACTGAAGCCTGAGGAAGGCACATGAAGCTCAAGATCACACAGCTGGCCAGCTGGTGGCTGGGATGGGAACCCAGGGTTCCTGACTGCCTCTCCAGGGCTCTTTCTCCCACTGTCACTGAGCGCGGATAAGTGCATTGGAGCAGTACTCTTGGCAGACATTATTTAATGAGCCAAATTATTTTACCATAATGGCATGAGCATTTCACAGTAAATCAGGTCTATTGTCATTACCACATACCTAATTACCCACATCTAGCCAGCCAAGGTAAACTTTCCTCTTGAAATCCTTATTTCATAAAATATTGATTTCCCAGATATATTGCGATGTGGCTAACACTGGCCAGGGATGAGATATGAAGTCTGGAATAAATATACTTTGAGTTGCTTTTTAGAGCATTTGATTCCTAAATCTTGAATTTGATTTTGTAAGGAAGAAGCTCACAGTGGATTCTGAAGGAATAGGGAAGTATAGAATTAGTATATTAATCATTCAGACTAGAGCAGAGGTTGGTTCAAGGCTTAGAGGTGATGTTTATTTCAAACTGAGAGGCATTTGAGAGCATTTGCTGGCTACTGGCAGGGAACAAGTGGAGAGGGAGGTATACACACAGGAGAAGAGAAGGGTGGATCATTGGGAGTAGGGCCCTTGAGCACTGGGGGGTGAACTGGAGAGGGACAGGGGAAGGGTACCACATTTTCTCAGACTGGAGGTAAGAGTGTGTGAAGATGGAAGACTGAAAATGTGTGTTGAGAGACAGTTGGGATGGGGACAGGGGGTCATGAGGGATGCATTTGAAGCCTGATACCCTCCTGACTAATGAAATGTTGGAAGTGCATTTAGGTTAGAATAAGTGCCTAAGTTTTATGGGAACTAGGGGAGGTGAACATTTCTTCCCACTCTCATCAACCTAATTAAAATCCTACTCAAATTCCTGGAAGTGCCCCAGACCACGCCAACTTATGATAATTCTTCACTGCATCTGGCATTTACCACCATTTCTGTAACATTTAGAATATGACCATGCCCAGCCCTTTATTACTGTCCTCTCGTCCAAGACCTCCGCTTCATGTGTCTCTGTACCAGTCAGGGTAGGTTAGGCCATGATGCAGTGACAGCCCTCAAGTCTCTGGGGATTAAAACAACCAGGCTTATTTCTTGCTCATGTTAAATGTCTGATGTGGTTTATGGGGGGTGAGGGGGTGGGCTCTGCTTAACATTGTTCTTCAGAGACTCAGGGTGCTGAAGGAGCTGACTTCTTGAAGTAGCTGGTCCTCATGCCAAAGATGAGAGAGTTTTTGAGATCTTGCCTCAGTGGCTAGATGTTCTGGCTTGGAAGTGACATGACACTTTTGCTCACAACTCAGTGGCTGGAGCTCTACCCTCCACAGTGAGCAGGAAGTATAATCCTACACCTTGATGGGACAGGACCATGAATATTTAACCAGCAGTTCTAACAGCCACCCTATTCCTCCGGCCACATAGCATGCTCTCTGAAGGCAAGGCCATGCTGGGCTCCTGCCGTATGGGGCAGCCACAGCGCCAGGCACGAGACAGTGGTATGCCAGCTGCACCCACAGAACTCACCACCCACACGGTCCCACAGCCACAGGCCACAAAAAGCAGAAGACAGACAAATTAGGAATGGGTGGGGCATGGCCCTGTTGGGAGTGCGGATGCAAGGGAAGGAACTTGGGGATGTGAGGAACAAGCAATAAGACAGAGAAAAGAGGCTGCCCTCAGAGAGGGCGGTACCAATGCTGCCTTTGTGAGAGGTCTCGTCACTATTGCCTTTCAGGAGCAGGAGCCGGGCGTTGCCTGAGGGTCTGACTGAGGGGATGAGGACAGCTGCTCAACTGCAGTAATTGAGCATCAAGATACTGGAAGGACCAGTCTGGGGCAAGCCCTGTGATTTTGAGGGGCAGGTTCTAAGAAAGCATAGCTGCCCTTCTGCACGTCCTCACTGTTCTCTCCTAAAGACCCTGGCACGTGTTTGTTATTCACGAATTATTTGTGCTTGCCTAGTTTATTTATTTATTTTTTATTATTAACATTTTTTTTAAAACAGATCTCCTTTTGAAGTAACTGGCCACTTTGACTTTGAACCCAGCAACTTTCCAATGAAATGGCTGGCAAAAGTGGAGGCCCAGAAGGTGGGCAGCTTGCTCAGGGCAGGGCAGCGAAAGCCCAGGGGTCCTGCCTCCCCGCATGCCCTGCGTCTACACAATTGCCCAGCTAAACCCCAGACAGCTCAGGTTTTCTAAAAGTAGAGTTGAAATAAGTCAAATTTCTGGATATAAGGGACACTCTGACCCCTGCCCAAGTTTTCAGGCATCCTAGGTTTTTAATAAAACAGAGAAGCTGCCCTCTGCTCAAGGATAACCCCTCAAAACCAGCAGAGAGATCCGGGATCTCCAGCCAGCTTGCTCTCTGTCAGTCAGGGTCCCTTTAAGATGCAAGAACTTGGAGGTAGGGAGGTCAAATGCAGGCCAGTGGAAGTTTCCACACTCCGTGTGTCCCGGCCAGCTTCTCTGTCTATCTCTGCTGGGAAGGGTGGGCCCTGTTCCCACAGGCCTGAGATTTATGACTTCAGTCTGGGAGGGGGCGTTGGTCTTGACTTCTTGGCGTGAACAATGGTAAACAGAGTTATGAAGAAAGTTTGGAACTGGTATCCTTCAGCCTGTGTCAGGCTAATTCTCTGGTTCTTTCTCTCCTTGTGAGTTGTGTACACACACACATGGTGTGAACATATACCGGCTGTAAAATGAGATAGAGCAATAGTGTAGTTGGCCTCTAGATCTTGTCAAATATGCACCCCAAACTAATCACCAGACTTCCATCGACCACTAAAGGCTGCAACTTTAGTGTCACTTGAAAATCCCTTGAAGGTACACACACACATACACATTCTGAAAACCTTTCATCTTGCTCCTTTGCCCTTTCCAGCACCTCTCATAAGCCTGACCTGTGCAAAGCTGGAGGTATTCTCAGCCTGCCTAGTCCTGCAGTTATCTGATGATGGAGATACAATCTCTTGTCCCTGAGAGTTTTCCTTTAATACACTGAAATACTATGATGCAAAAGCTACAAGTATTGAAGGTTTATGTGGAGATTAAACAAGAGTAAGAAGTCAGTACCTGACTGGCTAGAGCCTTAATTGTTGGGGCAGGGACAGTCACAGGAAGGACCTCTGGCCAAGTCAGGGAGGCAGTGATGTGGGCCTGTGTTGTGTGTGCGAGAAAGATGACAGCAGAGAGAAGGCTGCCATCAGATTTCTATTTAGACAGGTTTTATATAGTCTCAGGTTTTACAAGATTTGGTCAAGGTTCTGAGCTTACAAGAGCACTATCCCACTCTTATCCATTATAGGTAGTAGATCATAGTGGTTAAGACACAGGCTCTGAAAGCAGACTCTCTGAATTGCTGTCCTGGCCCTGCTACTTCTACCTGTGTGGCTTAGGCAAATGTCTTCATTCTCTAAGCCTCAGTTTCCTTGCCTATGAAATGGGCATGATGAGAAAATTCTCATTATAGAACTGAGACAGCTGAATGCCTCGTATAGGGCTGGCAATCTGAAGTTACTATTAGTTCCTGATTTTCAACCTGAACTGATATTGGAGTTATTCCACATTCTCATTTCCTCACCTTAGAGCATACATAAACCACCTAGAGTTCTTCCTTCTGAGACAGAAATGACCCCCGTCTCCTTCGTTTCCTTAAGGAAGCAGTGTGCAAGCACCAGTACTCTGCCCCTGAAGCAAGAGGCACATCCCCCTGCACTGACCTCCCCGCCTGCACCCAGCATCTGTGGCTTTAAACGGAGACAGAGTAAGAGCGCAGAGCAGCCGTGACCGCACGAGAAGGCAGGAGGTCAGCAGACTCGCCTGCATCTTTCCTTGGGGGGAAGGCTGCTCTCTGTGGAGAAGCAGGTCAGGGTACACTGGTGCAGCCCTGCAGAGGAGCCAGGCTGGTGTGTGGTGTGGAGGAAAGCACCTTGGATGTGGTTTTTAAAGGCCTGAAGTGGCTCTGTGTCCTATCTCTGACCACCTGCGGAGGCAGGGCCCGGCTGTCTCAGGGCCTCAGGGCCCCCCTCACGTGACAGATGGAGGTCCACCACCACGCCAGGCCGATCTCCCTGCAGACTTCATGCTGTCCCTTACCACCCTCCTTGCACATTCTCTACATGGGCACGTGACGTGAGCCCAAGCATACAGGCTCACAGAGGCACATGGTACACACACACACACACACACACACACGGACACACACACACAAACACACCTACACTCCTCTTCAGCGTCTGACTCATACTCAGGTTAGGTTTCACCTCCTGCCTTCCTGGGCTCCTACCACACGCACACCCTGACCACTTGCTGGTCTGCCTCTCAATGACAGCCCTACACAAAGTCCCTTAAGTTTCCTTGTCCTGTCTGGGTTGTGTGAAGTCCTGTGCTGTTTTTACATCTCCAGATGCATAGTTAATTCAAGGTCCTCTCCCTAGATCTGCCATAGTGTGCAGAAGTAAATTTTCTGTGGGGCTAATAACACTTAAACTTCTGGCCCTCCATCAGCACAGTGTGTTCACATGGTCATACATTTTCATAAAGTTGACTGTAATCTGTTAATATCACTGTTTCTTTCCCCTCTGACTTGCCCCTGTCATACGGTCCTATCCTCATTTTGGAGGCATCAGAGTGGCCCCTTTGGATACTAGCTAAGGGACAGCTGAATTGGGGGTGTGTTGGTGTGGGTTTACTGGGACATATTTACATGATGTTTAGTCGATTTTCTTGTAAGTCACATGTTGCTAGCTGTCACCGTCGGGAGAAGGCTTCTAGGAACACCCTGCTGGCCTGTGCAGCAGACTCCGTGTGGGGCCACAAAGGGGCACCTGAGTGAGTGTGCCCTCGGGTGCCGGGTCCTAGAGATGCACGGGGAGTGGGTCAGTGTGATTCGTGCAAAGCCCGAAGCTGGTGGGTGGGGGTCCTCCAGTCGTCAGGTCTTGGAGCAGAGGATTCTCTTCCCATCACCGCCTCCTCAGAATGAAAGCTCTCTTTTGTCAGGATTATATTCAATCATGAAAAGTAATACAATCATAAATGCACTACTCATTTTGTTTCTTTTTGATGGGAATTACTGACATGGAATTTATCAGACTCCTCGTGTTTAAATGCCTTGCTGATTTGACAGGAAATACTGACATTGACGGAGATAACATAAAACTCATTATGCGCCACTACAATGAGGACATCGATGACAATCTGGTTAGTAAGTTTCATAAATTCACAGAATATTTTAGATGTGTTGCTAAAAAAGAGAAGTTGAAATGCCCTGAAATCTCATAGCTCATGTATGAAAGACACTTGACAGCGGTTTTCCCAAAGTTGATAACCATTCTGGAGATTCACACGGCATTACCAGTGACAAATTGTGAGACGGAAAGAAACCTTTTTAAACTGTGAATAATAAAATGCAAAATCGGATCAACTCGTTAGAGGAGAGATTGAATTACCTTTGTATTCCCTCTATAAAAATGAGATGGGAAAATGATGCTCATTTAAAGAGACGATCAAAGAGTTTGTCGCTAAAAAAAATGTAGCAAGAAACATATTACGGATGAGGGGTGGCTCTTTTAGATTCTGTGATGCCTGTAGAATTTGTCAGCTTTTACAAGTTTTTAATTTGTTGTGATGGCCCTTCTCCTTATAAATATAATTTCACTTTCAAGCAGAATTTGTATTTGGAATTTTGAATTCTTTTTCCTCAAGCAGTTCCCCAAATTGTAAACGCTGCTGGCCCCACCTCGCTGGGTCTGTCTTGCGTACCCCTCGTCCCTGGCTAGGAGCTGCCTCTCGCAGCTGTTCCTAGGCCGGTGGCTGCCAGCAGGGGGTCTGGACGTGAGACAGAGTCTAGGTGGCTCTGACCAGGGCACCCACTGTGAGCCAGCGGGGAACCCGAGCCTGGCTGACATCACGCATCCTTGGAGACCACCTAACTCTAGTTCTAAAAGGGGCAAAAGTGGTGTCATGCCGTCTGTGAGGGCCCAAACCTTTCCACCAACAGTCTCGTCAGGGCCTGCCTGGGCCCTGCCAGCCCCCCCTGCGTTTCCTTTTAATAAAATTTAATGTTTTCATTTTCAAAGACCTAGAAAATCCAAACACTTTTTAAAAGCCCCAAGGAACTATAAAAATTAATAGCACAGGGATAATTTCTTTTTCAGTGGCAACTCAATTAAACCTGCCAAAGTCAGACAGTGTGATTTAAACGCACCACTTGCAGAGGGACCCGCGCGGAGCAGGCAAACATGGAATGAAACAATAATATTTACCAATTAGCCTTTGGATGTTTCCCACCCGGCCCCTTCCCTCCGGGGAGAATTTTTTCCTTCCCTCCCTCCTCTCGAGGGCCCAGAGGTCAGCATCCCTAATTGTTTTCTCCTTGAATGGTCACATTGCTATCAACAAGTGACTGAACTTCTTCCCCGCTCAGAGTAATGGAAAAATACCACCCGGGCTGGCTGCCCAGGGCAACAGGCCACGTGGACTCCATCTCGCAAGTGGGCCTGAGTTCAGCGCTGAAAATGAAAGAACGGCTCCCCGCTCATCTCCACTAGGCGCTCCAGCCAGACCAGACATCTCACATTCCACACTTAGTCCTGCCCCGGGGCACTTGCTCCGACAGTTCCCTTGCCAGGAATGCCCTCTCCTGTTCATGAACACTTTACCCCTGAGAACTTCCATCTTATGTTTTCTTTGAGGCCCTGATCAAGTTCTTTTAAGAAAGTTTTCCTGAGAAAATCCATATCTATGTGGATTTTCCCCTTAATCTCACTGCCTTCAGTTCCTCTGTATTGAGTCAACTGCACATTCTCTCCTAATTGCATATGGGCTGCCTGGGCCCATCCTAGAGTTTTTAACACACAGGCTCTAACAGGCTAATCCCTGCTTCCAGACTGTAAGCCCCTCCAAGGCAGGAACTCGTCTGTGTGCACCCTTTGTGTTACGCATTGTATTTAGTTTGCTGTTCTTTGTGGGACAGAGGCTTCATAATCACATTTGGACTGGAATAGTCTCAGCGTTTTCTCTACAACAGGATAATGAACTGTGTGCCTCTGGAAATAGGATTTCAATGCAGCTTTGTTTGAATAGAAAAAATAAAAAATGTAATAATAAATAACGGAAAAATCTAAGCAAAATATTCGTTAATGGAGTATGGGTAAGAATATGGAATATGATGACATGCTTAAGAGCAGTTAATGAAAATGGAGTTGAATGATCAATATGTATAGATTCCCAGGACAGAAATGCTGAGTGAAACGGGCAAACTGTAAGACAATATGTTGGTTAAGATATAACTTATATAGATTCAGTGCCACATAAGCCAATATTACATAGCATTTTATGGATCCACATGAATATATCCATGTGTGAACATAGCAATGAGAAAGAAATACATACAAATCTCGCCATTGCTTGCCTCTGAAGAGGGAGAGGAGAGAATGGGGAATGAGATCCCAGACTCTTTAATTCCTTCTAGGTAATTTTTCTTCTCATGATGATAATCTGAAGCAATTAAGAAAATGTTGCTGCTGCTGCTAAGTCGCTTCAGTGGTGTCCGACTCTGTGCGACCCCAGAGACGGCAGCCAACCAGGCTCCCCTGTCCCTGGGATTCTCCAGGCAAGAACACTGGAGTGGGCTGCCATTTCCTTCTCCAAAGCATGAAAGTGAAAAGTGAAAGTGAAGTTGCTCAGTCGTGTCTGACTTTTAGCGACCGCATGGACTGCAGCCTACCAGGTTCCTTCGTCCATGGGATTCTCCAGGCAAGAGTACTGGAGTGGGGTGCCATTGCCTTCTCCGAAGAAAATGTTAACACTTGCTAATTTGGCTTGGTGAATACATGACTGTCTGTGAGGTAGAGACTGGAAAGATGTTCCTTCTGTGGGCTGCTCTTCATCCCCACCCAGACCTGGACCCTGTTTCCTAGCCTCCTTGGCAGTGAGTTGTAGCCACATGACCTCTGTCTGGCCCGGGCACGTGGGCTGCGGTAACAGACACCACTTCTTGTCCTGGCCCGTGGAACACCTGGGCTGGGTCAGCAGCAAATTGGTCATTGACTTTGCTGTGATCTCCCTAAGGGTCTTCCCCAAACCCTGCTGGGCTGCAGGAAACAAGAGGGTAGGGGGGGAAGACGATCACTGAGCCAAGTCTGCAGCTTGCAAGAGGAGTGTGAACTCTGATTGCTGGCTGGGCTTCCAAACAGGCGGTCTACCCTTTGTTTCATCTTGCCTGGCCTCTTCACTGTCCCCAAAATGCACCTCAGTCATTCCTGACCTGCTCTGCATCCAGATTTCCCCTACGGAGCTCTGAACCTTAAATGCCTTCTGTCTGGCTCAGGCCCTGCTTGTGATTCACGTGTCCCCTTCCCTTGCCCCTCCGGTCCAAGAACTTCTAGCCGTACTGCCTGTTTGGCTGGACTGCAAACTGCCCTGTGCTGTTGCTTCTGTCTTAGTGACCAGAAGGATGTCTTATCTTTGTATAGCTCTGTCAGGGAAGGACCTCGGTGGACTGGATCTGAGCTGAGCAAGGAGATGAGAATCCTGGGGCCTCATCTGGTGTCTTCTGCAAGTCTCATGGGCCTATGTCACGTTATTCAGAATTTCCAGGGTTGGTGTAAAAGAGTTCTTTCCCCGAGAGGGGTAGAGACAAGCAGGACTTGAGGAAGAGAGAGCAAAGCATGCAGCGGGGCTAGGACTCTGAACCTGGAGGCTGAGGTTCACTCGCATTTCAGAGAAGATCAAGGCTAACTCCAGCCCGGGTTTCCTAACACTGGCTCCTCTGCAGGGACCTTGGATCAGATCCCATAGAATGCAAGGGTATTGTTTCAGAGGCAGCCAGGAAGGTGAGGAGACACCCACATCCTAGTCCTCAGCCAGTCCTAGGAGAGGAGAAGGTCCAGGAGGGAGCAAGGGAGCCGGTGTCTGGGAAGGAGAGGCAACTGGGGTAAGCCCTGAGGTTTACCGGAAAAGGCAGGTGGGGTGGGGGAGCCCAGGCTAGAGAGGAGGTCTGGGTAGAGGGCATGGGGTCGTCGTCTGTGGGGTGGCAATGGCAAGTCAGTTTTTTTTTTAGCCTTTTATTTTTTGGACAAAACATTTAACTTTCCTGAGTCTCAGAATCCTTACTTTTAGAAAAAGGATGACACGACTCTGCTGGCTGCTGAGATGTAAACAAGTGAAATATGTGAAAGTGTTTATCAACCCCAAGTGCCATACAAATAAGTGGCATCAGTGTGGCAACGTGACGGATGCCAGACCAACACGGGCCAGTCTGAATGGACAGGCAAATGACAAGTGAGCGAATGAACTGAGAGGGGCATGGCTCACAGGTGGCCCAGAGACCCAGGGTGTGGACACGTGGGCAGAGGCAGTATCTAGGCACCGACGGTTCAAGCACCCCCATCAGAGCCCAGGATTGAGTCACTCCACAGAGGACACAGGAAATAGAGCAGCCCCTCCGATGTTAGTAATCTGATCAAATGGCACAGAGCACCAAAACCACATGTTTGGAAGACAGTGAGCAAGCATAAATCTAACTTGGGAAGACCCTGAATCAAATCTGGGATGGAAATGCTTGGAGGAGAACGTAAGGTCCAGACACGTTTATACCATAGAGCTTTGTCTTTCTGGGATGGTCAACTTCCTACTTCCCTGGGAAATAAAATCTGAACATCCGGATCGGACCTGGAGCCTTCCACAAACTAGCCAGAAGATCTTTCTGGTGTTCCTTCCACTTTGGCTGCCTTGCACAGACCTCCTCTCTGCTGAGGGGAGCTAAGCACACCAACCCACTTTAACACGCTGTCTAATTTCTCTCTTTCTAGCCTGCTCTGTCTCATCATCACCCCCCCCCCCACCCCCTGCATCCCATCTTCTTCTCCTGCACCTTTTGCTCTGCATCACTTTCCCATTCCTAACCTTTGGAATGCTCACTGCCTTCACCTCCACCTGACTCAAGAGTCCTTGTCTAGCATCGTGGCTGAGTATCTCATCTCATCTTTTACGTTGTCTGTTCTCTGAAGGTGTTGATTACTTTAGGTTATAATTTCATGCCTTTTCATCTACCTAGTACAGTGCTGAGCACATAGTGAAACCAAAAAGATTTGATGACTGGTTGGGAAGATAGAATCCTTAGTGACCAAATAATCCCATGTCCCTTGGTGTCTATGACCAAATGGACACTTGTCAGGAATTCGGATTTTTATTCTCTCCAAGGTGCAAGCATACACAGGTGACCATTACCTGGCTTCAGCTCCCACCTCCATGTCCCTGCTCCCCCCACCCCAGTGAGGCTGGACCCATTACTGGTCCCTACATAACATGTGTGACCCTGCCGTGGGGATACTGCCATTGTGGTTTGTTCTCTACTCCTCACCTCCTTAATTCCTAAGCACCTTCTGCTCCTAAGAAGCAAGCTCACGGCCCAGGGTGGTTGTGCCACGGCTGTCTTCCTTGGCATCGTTCCTTTCTCATTTCCACCTTCTCTGCATTGTACCTGATACTGGAGTTCCTGCAGTTCCACTGACGTGGGGTGGGGTAAGCCAGATTCACAGATTAATACCATCCGAGGAAGTGGCTGGAAAGGACAGTAAGATATGGGGCAGAAAGATAGAATGTGGGCCAGGAGTGAGAATTGTCCATATTGACAAAGTATTCATACCCGAAGTGTTTCTGGCCCACCACCTGGTGCTGGGCCAGGGACAGTCAGAGTGGATTATGCCTGCGTCACTCTTGGAAATAGCCAAATCCTCAGATACAAGGTGAATATACTCTTTTACAGATGACTAAGGGTTGTGGGGAGGGCATCCTCATGGGTCCATAGCCATGTGGGTCTAGGGATGGTCTCATCTATATGTCTTATCTGCTTCAGAAGTGTAAATAGTCATTCAGTTGTGTCCAACTCTCTGTGACTCCATGGACTGTAGCCTACCAGGCTTCTCCGTCCATGGGATTTTCCAGGCAAGAGTACTGGAGTGGGTTTCCATTTCCTTCTCCAGGGGATCTTCCCAACCCAGGGATCGAACCCAGGTCTCCTGCATTGCAGGCAGACACTTTACCCTCTGAACCACCAGGGAAGCCCTGAACAGTCTCTGCAGCTGCCTGAATAGTCTCTAGGCAAGAGTAATTCAGTGGGCAAGAAATGATGCCTAGGCTCCTGGTGCTTCAAAGAGAGGAAGCTCACCAGAAAAAACAGGCAAAAGTAGGAGAGGAAGCCACACTGAGGGGATGCTTACCCACAGACTTCAGGGCCAATACATGGAGCCTTTGACATGTCTTATGGAGGCAAGAACTTCTCATCACTATAATTCAAGCCCATAGAAGCTGGGAATTGAGGCCTTGCAAGAAACTGTGTTGGGAACATTTTGGTGGGAAGATAGGAGAGTGTGAGTCAAACCCAGCTGCTCCAGGCTATTCCCAAATACCTGTTCCTTAGGAAGTTCAGGTGTGCGTAGCTTTAGTACTGGAACTGACGGCATGAGAGGGCTGGCAGCAAAGTAGATGCAAACTCAGACGTGTAAACAAGGCTCAGCAGCTTGCCTGACTGTGCACCCCCTTTTTAAGAGACACTGGCACAGGGAGCATCCAGGTCAGGGTGGCAGGAACTATTAGGGAAGGGAAATGGGAGGCATGGGGATATGATGACAGAAGGTGAGAAGGGTGGAGGGCACGGCATGTCTGACATGTCACGGATGTGATGTGACATGTGATATGTCACAGATGTGATGAACTGTTGTCTGGGTGAGGGGTTCACCGTTTGAGGGTAGTACTTCTGCTAGGGCAGAACTGGGAATTTAGAGGATGTGGGTTTTTCAACAGGAGCTGAACTCCAGGGAAAGTGCTGCCTGCACCAGGAGTGCCTGCTCTTTTCGGAGCACTTATTATGCACAGGGCCTGATGCTATATTTCTTATAGCAGAAAACTGGCTGCCCTCAGGTCTGCAGCCGGACATTATTTGGGGGCTTATTTGGAACATATGGGGAATGATTTCTTTGATAGAAGTATTTTAAAGAATTCTCATATGCATAAAATTTTTATACTTAATATTGGCAAAAAGCATGTAGGAATGCATGCTTTGAGGACTGCGAAAGTGACGCAAACATCACCCTCTACGGGTGCTAAATGTGAGTGGTTGACTCAAGCAAAAATAACTGCCTATGTCATTTTTGACCTGTGCATTCATCTCATTCTGATTGTGACCACACACAGTTTGCCTATAAGCTCACATGTAAATAAACATAAGATGTATTGCATAAATTAGAGAAGGAAATGGCAACCTACTCCAGTATTCTTTCTGGAAGAATCCCATGGACAGAGGAGCCTGGGGGTCTACAGTCCACAGGGTCACAAAAAATGGGACACGACTAAAGCACCTTAGCATGCATGCACCGCATAAATAGAAATATAACATTCCAAATAGCGAGAAAACAACATATAGTATCGCATTTAACCCCTACATTAATCCCGTGAAGGAGGTACTGTTATCTTCATTTTACAGGAAAGGAAACGAAGACATAGAAAGATTAAGTAAAGTGGTCAAGGTCACTCTGCTGGTAGATGGCTGAGGCAGCACTTGAGCTGTGGTTGCTGGAGGCATCTGATCAGGAGGTGTAGGGTGACTTAGGGACAATAAGGGGAATTTCTGACTTAGGGGTAGAGATGAATAGGTTTTCTTTCACCTCTCCAGGTCAATATCTGGCCTCTGGGGTTTTTAGGCAAACGCTGAAACAGATGCTAAGTTGGGCCATGCCCTTCCACGTGCCTGCACAAGGCCAAAGATGCAGCACTGAGCAGGCAGGGAAACAGGCACCAAGATCAGGAAGGTTAAGTTTGTTTCTATCTCCCTGACTCCTGTTTTATCTGCAATATGTCCTACTTTAGTTCCTGGGAACCCGAGCGGCTGATCTGTCTTAACGAAGGAACATGCAACAGCCCAATGGAGAAGATGGGAGTTGGGGGCCTCAAATCCCCCTACTCAGAGTTTCTCAGCCTTTTTTGATCCTCAATAAAATAAACCCCCCTCCTTCTCTGGAAGATCTAGAGATGCTCTGATTTCTGGTGGGATGGTAAGTGCCCATTTGAATTCTAAGGCCAGTTTCTGAATCCTCACCAGCCAGGAAGATTCAGTTGACCTTTTATTTCTGTGAATTATATTAAAGAAGTCTCTTGTATTAGGAGCAGACTCTTTAGTTTTCCAAAAATAAAACTATATTTTACAATTGAATGTTTTTTTCTCAACCACAAATGCTACCTTCTTCCCTCCCCATAGGATTTGTTGTACCCCTTGGAAAGAACTTTTGTCCTCTTCTCCTGCCCTCACATGGAAAATCACTGGTCTAGGGTAACCCTTATAGCTGAAGGTCATAGTCACAAAATTTTGTGGTCATAGTCACAAATGTCTTATTCAACCCATTCGTTCAGTTATAGTCAACGAATATTTATTGAGCAACTACTATGTGCCTGAGATCCAAAAGGCACAAGCTACACCTGCATTTTCAAATACGTCTCAGGAAAGGCGACCCCTTGACCAAAGGACTGAATGTTTAGTGGTAGACTTTGGTACTGGTGGAATTTTCCAGATGCCAGTAAGATCTCACACCATAGGCAAATGTCTGCTCAGTCAATGCAGAGAGGGCCAGTCCTGTGTGGATACCCAGCTTAGAAGTTGAAAAAAATGAGGAGGACTAGAGACTGCACCCTAAACTCACAGTACCTCCCTGCCTCCCCTTTCTTGTCAACACCCTCTTCTCCTTGGATTCGGTCTTATACCCTGCCTGCTGTTTTCTTTGTTGTCTTTTCATCCTCACCAAGTTGGGGAGAAGGGCACCCCTCCCCCTTATTTCCTCCCATCACCCCCACCCCATCCTTCCCAGCACAAGGTTCCATTCTTCATTAATGCTGTTTTAAAGCTAGCATGGAGCTGTTTTCCAGATGTGGCCATGCGCAGACAGTAATTGTGCTCTATGATCCCTTCCAGCTGCTCCCATCGCTTGCCAATACACCGCCCCACCCCCGCCTTGCAGCCCCAGGAGTCCAAGTTTGGGGGCTGCAAATTAGGGCAAACATTGTAAAATGATCATGTGCTACACACGGCCTTCCTCGCAAGAGTTATGGACTTTATAACGGAGCTAATTGGCATTAGGTCTTGCCTGAAAGGTCAACAGAGTGGCAGAGAAACAGGATCTTTGTAAATTGATCCGCTGGTCCCCGCCTCCACACCCCCCAACTCCTTTCCCGTTTTGAAATACGGCCTACCTGCCCTGTGGAATTGCTGACTCTTGTAAATTACTGCTTTGACTGTACAGGACTGTGACACATTGTTTCACATCACGTGGAAGGCAGTGGGGATGTTGAAGGGGTGCATAATTATACCCTGCAAATTCTTCTGCCAAACCGCAAGCTTCAGCTTTCATGCACCTTGGTGAAGCAGGCTATTGTAACGCTCTTGACCTTCAAATCAAGCATAATTTATCCAAAGGTAGAGTACAGGCTTTGGATGGATTATTTATTTATTTATTGCTCCAAATACTTGAGTTCCTTCTGAATGATCACGCCTTTCTGTTCTCAGATTGGAACACTCGTATGGCTTTTTTTCATCTCACACATTCTTATTAAGCATGTTAGAGGCATAGTTCAAGGCTGACTTTAGGAGGGAAAGAAAACTTATCTTTCTGGAATCAGAGATATTACATCTTTATCTACAGATTGTGTGGATCTTTCTGGATATGGCTTCAGAATGTCTGCCCACCCCTATCGGGTACTCACGTTTTGTGAATAAGCATTGAAAGTCTCTGTTAAAACATACATAGTATCTGGGAAGAATGACCAATTTATTGTGTGGTTCTTACCCCGCCTCCTTCTTTTTCTTAGTAAAGGACTATTCAGAAGTGAATAGAAGCTGACCTCAAACTGTACACACTCACATATATATTGCCTACAATTTTGGCCTCTTTTTCGTTCTTTCAAATTCCAACGGTGGATCAATTCCAAGTCATGAATTCCTGCTCAGTTATCATCATTGACGTTGACACCCCGGCCCCCATGAGCCTGTTGGAACCTTTCAGCAGTGAGGCCTGAGGAAGCAGACCTTAGGCAGGCCAACACAATGGGAAAGGTGAGGGCGTGGAGTTTCAGTGCCCTATTTTGGGGCCACAATGGTGGTGGAGGAGGAGGTCTGAAATCACCTACTCATTGAACAGTCTGCAGACCTAATAATGCAACTTGCAGGCACCCATGTAGGACTCTTTCAAAATGTATGTAAATGCTGCTGCAATAGGAACATTCATTTGGAAATGTGGACACCATTTGCCCCATCAGCAGACACCTCCCCCTCCAGGTTGCTGCTCAGGAGTCAACCCTCATGCAGCCGCCTCCCCTTGCACTGCAGCTAACAGAGCTCCCGCTGCCACCAGCACTCCTGAGCCCTCTTCCCAGCCCAATTTCCCTACAGCATTCAACGCCTCCTGACTTCACATTTATTTGTGTTTGATCGTATCTCCCCATCAGAATGGACTTCCTGAGCGGTGGTAGTGGGAAAGAACCCACCTGCCAATGCAAGAGGCATAGAGATGTGGGTAGGATCCCTGGGTCAGGAAGATCTCCTGGGGGAGGGCATAGCAACCCACTCCAGGATCCTTGCCTGGAGAATTCCATGGACAGAGGATCCTGGCGGGCTATCATGCATAGGATCGCAAAGAATTGGACATGAATGAAGCGGCTTGGCATGCACGTACTGCATCAGAATACCAGCTCCCAGAGAACAAGACTTTTGTCTGGGGTGTCTGCACTGAATCTGTAGTGTGTGAGGGACAAACCATGCGTACTCAGGTGATACATCCACTCTGAGTGAGGTCCCAGCTCCAGGACACTGGGGGACTAAGAAAGGAAGAGAAAGGAACCATGCATATGCAGGGAGGAGGGAGCCTGGGAAAGCCCACCCTGCTTGGTCCCCCTTCTGTGGTAAAGGCACTGGGAGTCACTCATGGTCTGTAGCACCGAGAGGCTGCCCGTGTCTCCCATCTGACAAACTTCGCCAAGTGTGCTAGGGTCCATTTCACTCTCCTCTGTCTGCTGTATCTTACAAGCCCAAGCAAGGGCTGAGCTAATGATGAAGGCCATATATGGACCAAAGCCTGCTACTGGGATCCCAATATGGGTCATGGATCTGCCACTAACGAATTATTTCACTTTTCTGGGCCTTGTTTTTTTTTTTTTTTTTTTAATATACAAGATGAAAGAATTTGTCTAGAAGAATTTCAACATCTGTTTGATTTTATTATGAAAAGGGCTGTGAGATGCAAATTAGCTCCAAGCCCTTCTAAGAATGCCGCTGCTGCTAAGTCGCTTCAGTCGTGTCCGACTCTGTGCGACCCCATAGATGGCAGCCCACCAGGCTCCCCTGTCCCTGGGATTCTCCAGGCAAGAACACTGGAGTGGGTTGCCATTTCCTTCTCCAATGCATGAAAGTCAAAAGTGAAAGTGAAGTCGCTCAGTTGTGTCCGACTCTTAGCCACCCCATGGACTGCAGCCTTCCAGGCTCCTCCATCCATGGGATTTTCCAGGCAAGAGTACTGGAGTGGGATGCTAGGCAGTGATACTGCACTGTCAGGGGCCCTTGAGAAAAATCCCAGATCTGTGACTGTGCCCCCCTTTCCCCACCTGTTGAAGACCCTCCTTTGTGCACAGGCCACATGAGGGGCTGCTTCCCCTGCAGAACCTGACTGGGAGCTCCAGCCTCTACCCCCTCAAGGTTCCTTGACTCCCACGTAGGGCAGCTTCAGCGCTGCCCATCCTGACTCAGCCTCAGGGGGTGGCCAACTGACAAGGCACGTTACCTTCACTTACCCGATGGCCTCTGCTGTCCCCAGTATCCTGTCTAGCTGCCATTTAGGGGCAGAAGGCACAGCCTCCTGTTGGTGGTTGACCCAGACCGTGGGAGAATCAGGGAGAGAGGCGTTGTCTAGCGTTGTCTTGGGGACAGAAGGAAGAAATGAGATTGACACGGGGCAGAAGGTGTCACACGAGCTCTCTTGAGGGCATTCAGCCCACTTGGACATGACACAAGGCTGCTGGGAGCAAGAGAAGGGAAGATCTGGATCTCACGGTTGGTGAGAACGAGCTGGACACAGAGCCTGGCTGTTTAGGAGTTGGCGTGGTGGACATAACCTTCACGCCAGAACCCCAGCCTCCTTCCTCCCATCACACATCAACACAAGGAGACTTTCGAGTCTCTTTCTGAACAGAGAAAGCAGCAGTGTCCTTTGTTAATATTTGTTTATTTGTCCTCTGTGGTGTGGCATGTGAAGAAAGGCCCATTCTCATTTTCCTTGGGCTAGAATTGAGCCCTGAGGCCCAGTCCAGGCCATAGACCAGACTCTAAGCCAGATCCCATCACAGGCTTCTCCTTGGGGCTGGTCCTGACCCTGGAGTCCCTTGAATACACCTGGAGAGACCTTCCTGTTGTATTGGTCACTGAGAGTCTTTGCTGCCTATGAACCCATGGCTTTGCCTTCCTCATTCTCCACTGTTAAAAGTAGGGAGGCCAAAACAGATGGAGCACAAGTAAATAATTCCTTTCTAGAACTCAGTTTCCCCTGATGTCACAGTATGTCCCCAGCCTTTCTGTTATGCTGTGACTTGTGTCTGGCTAATGTGCCCCTAGCATACTGCCCAGCCAAATCCGTATTGTCCAGGAAACCATGGCACACATCATGAATGAATGTGGTCCCTAATCATCAGGACTTATTACATAGGGCAGAAGGGACTGTCCCCATTTAAGGTCAGAGGTCTCCTTGCTGTCTCCTGCCTGTACCTTTGACTTTCTGGACCTTGGAGCAGAGACCAGCTAGTCAGGAACTTCTGTTAACCACTCCTGTTCTACATGATTCCTCTGGAGTTTAATCTCCTAGGGGCTGTAGACCCTTGCCCATCCTGGTTTTTACCCGCTTGTCCCTTGCACTGGATCCCTAGAATGCCCGCTTCATCATGCCCTGGTGGCCTGGCTGACTCCTGTGGTCAGCTCTTTCCTGTAGCCTATACAGCAGATGTGACAAAAAAAATCTGTGTTCCTGCAGGTAGAAGTCACACGGACAAAGTGAGCTTCCACCTAGGGCTCCTGTTCTATCTCTAGGGTGAAATGCAGATGACAGTAAATGTGGGGAAATCCAGCCTGCCCCAGGAAAGCCAGTCTGGCAAACTCCACAGCCATCAGACATCCAGAGATATCAACTTTCTAAGTCACCACCCTGCCCTCCTCTGGGGCCACCTTCCCTACAATGGGCACACTCACCACTAAACCCTTCAGATAGTTTCTGCTTCCTGATGTCTTCATCACACCTAACTCTCAAGTTGACTCATCTCCCTTCCCACTTTCCCAAGATAGGGAAAAAATGCCAGAGTACTTTCATCAGGCTGGGCTAATGTTGAGGGTCAGCCCTGGCAGTCTGTGAGCAAGAAGCCTCCCCAAATGGTCTGGGGGTTACTGCTCCAGCACAGGTAGGTCTCTTCTTGTTGGGAAACTCTAAGCCTCGGCCTCCGTCTGCTGTGACTCTGAACTTTTCCTGAAGAGGTTTTCACAAGTTCAGGAAGTCCTGGGTATTGGGAAGTTGAATTATTTTTACTCATGTGCAGCTGAAATAGCCATCTGCCATCTCGCCACCCAATTCCCCACTGTGTTTAAAATCCATCTGGAGTTTTAGTTTTTTTCTTTAATTCTTCATGTGAAAAAAAGAAATTAATGTTTGGATGTGAGTAGAGGTTTCAAATCTTTGTCTTTTCTGCCTGCAGTGAAATCTGTCCTATGGTAGAGGATAGATTTAGAACTATGCATTGCTTATTTTGAGCCATATTGATAAATTATCAGTTCAAGGCTAACAGTCGTCCCGTATTCTAGGACTGCCTATCTATCTTCCTTATCTAAATAGAATCCAAAACCCAGCTCATGTCACCTCTTCCATGGAACCTTCCCGATCACTCTAGCTTGCGCTCCTCTGATCACTCCTTGGCAGGACTGGGCGCTCCTTAGCAATAGTCCTTCATTTTCTTCTTTTGCTACAGCTGTGTTGTCTTAGTACCTCTCAGCTTGGTGACAACTGGGCTTTGCCTCATGTTGATCTTACAGCAGTCATAGAACCCACCCTGGAAGCCCCCTCAATAAAGTCTTAAGATGTCCCATAATTCCTTTTCTTCCTTCAGGGCTCCTCAGATCCTACCTTGAACAGATCAGATTTTCACCACACTCAGACTCCTATGTCAGTTAGCTTACTTGAGTTCAGTATGGTGCAAATGTTCTTTCTGTTTTGCCAAAAGTCTTCATGAGCACTAGAGTGTGGAGGTAACATCTCACAGCCCATCACCTACATAATGACCAGCTCAGGGGAGCTGCTCAGTAAATGATTTTAGTTTAAATTAAGATGGTGATGATGATGGAAACATTCAATTAATAAACATCTGCTGGGATCCTAGCAAGTGCCCGGTCCCTTGGCAAGTGCTGGGGGTTGAATAATGATTGAGTCACTGTTCCTACCTTCAAAGAGCTCACTGTTAGTGGAGGAGATAGATGGGGGACATCCCAGCATTTTAATGTGATTTCAGAGGAGGGAGCAATGAACTCATTATGGGGTTTAAGATGTTGAGGGGTTAGAACTTGAAATTTCAGGAAAAGGATTCAAGAAGTCACAGAAATGGGAAGAGTCCTGTGGATTTAAGGAGCAGCTGTGGTTCAGTGTGGCTGGAGGAGTGCTGAGAGGTTGGCCTGGAAAGGTAGGAAGGCCAGGACAAGGAGCCCTAACCTGTTCAGCTAGAGACTCCCACTCCAGCTTTCCTTGGTCATTTCTTCCAGTTGCAATGTGTGCAGGTATCTATCTAAATTTCTCTTTGGTAACAAGATCTATTGACTTGTCCTCTATGAATTGGGACTTCTCTGGATTCACCTTAAGTTTTTCATTTCCATCTTGCTATGGCATTTGTTCTAACCGATCAAACTCCCCTTATTGCCACCGGCCTGGTGATGTGTTCTTAAAAAAAAAGACATATGGAAAAACATTTGCAAACTAGGTCTTCTGAGATATATCCATCTACCTCCTTCATGACTTTGAATAATTTCTTTAACTCCTCTGAGCCTGTCTTTTCACCTGAAATATAGGAAAAGTAACACTAAGACCCACCTACTTTATTGGATGGTTATGAAACTCAGTTATAACAATAGATGCAAAAAAGTCTTGAAATACATAAAACTCAGTGCAAACACAAAGGCTTATTACCCTGATGGAAGGAGACAGCCAAGTTTTTCTCTCGTGAAGATTCCTTTGCTAGGCTGTACAAATTACAGGGAGGTCCCATGGTCTTCCATAGCAACCCACCCCATCATCTCATTGGCATTTTTGCCTCCACATAAGGTGGCATTAACTCATTAGGCGTAACAAATGACCCACGCTCCACTGGGGTATAGATGGAGAGCTGTGAGGCAGAATAGATCTCTTCCCCTCTGCTTCCCTCCCTCTCCCTCTTCATGTTCACAAGTCTCCTGTTCACAATTGTCTCCTGTCTGAGGAAGGCATAGCTAGGACTGCCCAGAGCTGGTGTGCGAGAGTCGGGAAGGCAGCTGACCCAGCCTGCTCAAATGCTTGCCACAGCTCAGCTGACTCTGGCTCCGCCCTGCTCTTGGCACATCTCAGTTCAATTCAGTCATCCAGTCATGCCCAACTCTCTGTGACCCCATGGACTGCAGCATGCCAGGCTTCCCTGTTCATCACCAACTCCTGGAGCCTGCTCAAACTCATGTCCATCGAGTTAGTGATGCCATCCAACCACCTCATCCTCTGTCATCCCTGTCTCCTCCTGCCTTCAACCTTTCCCAGCATCAGGGTCTTTTCCAATGAGTCAGTTCTTTGCATCAGGTGACCAAAGTACTACAGTTTTTGAATCTGCACAGACTCAGTGGCACATCTGAATATCAGCTATTTGCGTAAATTACAAGCCCAACACACCATAGCCCTTTGTTTGAGGCTCTGGCTCTAGGTATCCCTTGGGGGCAGAGCATAAATGGATCAGAAGCCAAGTTCCTATTTCTCTACTTGCTCCAATCTAGAGGACATTACACGAGCCCTTTGTGGTCATATTTACAGCCTTTGGCCTATTTTACTTCCACTCAAGCTGAAACACATATCCCGAATACTGGCTGTGAAACATGGGGAATTGGCTGCGTAGGAAGAAAGATGAGGTAGAGCTCTGGCCCTATTACAGCACTGATCAAGAGTGCTGTTCTCTCCCCTCTCCCTAGGGTTCCTTTTCACCGTAATCTGGTGCCTAGGAATTTACAGTTCCCACTGCAGGTGCCCCAGTGTGCCGTCTAGGCCCGTCCCTATAGCCCAAGGTCTAAGGCCCTAGCTCCATCTAGGTCATCGTCAAGGAGTCAAAAGGTCACCAGATGATGAGGCTGGAGACCTGCTTTTTCCTCCCAGGTTAAGTGACATCATCCATTTATGCTCCAGCTACTGCACAATGAAAGCCCTGGGTTGGGGTTAATTGATTCCATTTGGCGCTAACATTTGTGATCTCTTTGTTTGTTCCCTCTGCTATTCTTCTTTCCGCATCGAAAATCATCTTTCCTATGGTCACAGTCCTCAGCACCTTGTCTTGTCACTGAAGGAACTCTTGTTCATTCACTATTGGGAAAAGCTAAGAGGGGTCACAAAGTGTCCTATGGCATCACAGCCCCACCCTCCCAGCCCGTCTCCAGCCCTGAACCCACAATGAGGGCAGCCTCAGGCCCGCTTCCTCCTTTCTGAGACCCTCCATGGGACTCCTGGCTCTGCATCCACTGCCTCTTCTGTATCATCTCTGGTTGCTTTGACTTTGACAATTCTGCCTCCCACAAACAGATTACAGACAACCCTGATAGCTGTAATCAAGCTGACACCAGGCTGAGCCCTTGGAAGTTTCTCAGTCATAATATTTTGAATGATTGATTAATCAGAAAAGGCTCCCATTTCTGGGTTACAAAGTCTTATTCGAATCTAGTTTCCTACCCTACCCTGTCCATCTTTCTGTCTTACTTTCCTCTGTCCACCCCAGGTCAATCTTTTTGTTCTTCCATCCCAACCAGGGCCTTCTGGCCCTTATAGATTTTCTCATTAGCCATCGCTATGCACCCATTCTGGTATCTAAAGTCCTCTTCTACAAGAAGTCTTCCCAGGCCTGATCAATAAATATATAGTGGGCTTCAACTTTTTTTTTTCTTAATCAAAATCCTTCTTAGTTACATATGTATTTTAACAGAGCACTTTTGTAGAGGTCATCTTCGTTTTATCATCTCTCAGACATTATCACCCCTATTTCAGAAGTGAATAGAATGAGGATGGAAGCTGTCACCAGGGGCCCACTGAGGCAGGGCAGGGACTCATGCAACTCCCAGTTTCCAAGCCAAGAGTTCTGTCAGGTGCAACAAAGGATGAGAAATTTAAATACTCATAGAGACTTGTGGCCACTCCCATTGGTTGGTTTAGTTTATCCTAGAGCTTCTTGCTTCTCTTTTCATAGCTCTCTGAAGTTGCCCAAGGATTCCGGGGAGAAACTACTGCAGGATGAGACAAACTATGAGGGGACTAGAGACGTGGGCATCTCAGGGATGCAAAGTCAGTCTCTAAATGTTCCTGAGAAAATTCTCCCCAAGAGTATGTTACAGGTGGGGATCTAGCCTCTAATGCTCAAAGCAATGGGTTACTAAACATGATGACAACAAGAAAGAAATCATTCTGCTTCTTAAGCCAAAATCAATAGTGATTTTTCTTTTTGCTTTCCTTTTGCTTAGCTCAGATGACTATAGTCTTGATGTTGTTACTCAAAGAACTGCTTGCTCTGGTAGCTGCCTTGACCCAGGACCTCCTGGGACAAGAGACCCAGGACCTCCTGGCCAGTATTCTGATGAGAAAGGGGTTGGAAAGTGCCTCCTGCCTAGGGTTGGTGCAAAAGGATCCAGGGACCATGATAAGGAAATAGATTAGTTCCTGGGTTAAGAAGGCTGGGAATGGATTGGTATGTCTTCCCCACATTTTCAACCAATAGCAAGCCTGTAGGAAGAATGGAAATCCAGGTGCATCTTGCTTTGAGAACATCCAGAAGCATCCAGGAGAACAAATAAAATTGATGGCTATCATTGGGAGCTTAAAATGCCAGGCACTGTACAAAGCATTCATATAGACTATGTCATTTTTGTCTTCATCACAGCCTCATGAGATAGGTTCTATTATTGTTCCCATTATACAGATGAGGAAACTGAGTCACAGAAGTTTAAGTAACATTCCCAAAGTCAACCACTAGTCACAGGGGGATTTAAAATCTGTCTGGCTTCAAGGCCAGACTTAACTGTTAAGCTCTTTGGCTTTTCAGGGCTCAGACAAGGTCTTTTGTAAAAAATATCTGTCCACAAGCTTCTTTTCTGAAGCAAGAGCTCTCCTGTTCCAAAGCTGTTGACTGCTGAGGCCAGAGCCTGTATCAGAGGTGGAGGCAACTTTAGGCAAAGGGAAGTAAAACATAGCCTTGTGCTTTTAGAGATTCAATTTGATTTGGATTTGCTTCATTGTGATTCAATTCAACTCAGTTCCCTTGTACTCCTAGTACAACTGCAGTGCTACTTGTGTGTCGCGCAGTTTTCTCTGTCTTGGGGATTCTCAAATGAAGCTGAGTGAGTCCAGAAATAATTTTCAAAAGCTTAAAACTGGGGCTAATCTTACTCAGAAATTCTTTTTTTCTAGGAGCTTATTCTAAGAACATAATCCTGAATGTTTGGAATATTAGCTATGAAGAAGTTCCTCTTTGTTTATTAACAGTGAAAGGCAATATAAATGTCTCAGGGACAGCTGACAGACACTTGATGTAGCTAATACAGGCATTACAGGCTCTAGTGACTTAGTGACCATGTGGCTTGAGATCAGTCAGGCAGGAGTGAAACCAGACAACGCATTATCTTTCATTCTGCAAGGAATATGCCGAAGATTCCCAAGCTTTGTCTCAGTAATATTTTTTTTACAACACCCCTAGACCAAAATAAATGCCTTACAGTTAGGTTTAAGTATGCAGGCACAAACAAACAAGTTAGTGTTGAAGTCCTATTACACAGAAATTGAAAGAAAAAATAATGTTTATATTTTATTGTTAAATAATCATAATTATTTACTCATAAGATGTATGCACCTGTTGGGCATTGTTCAGTTACTCAAACCTTGGAATCAAGTTGGATACTGCCACCCATCACTCATCTAGAGCCAGACATCCTCAGTGTGAAGTCAAGTGGGCCATAGGGAACATTACTATGAACAAAGCTACTGGAGGTGACAGAATTCCAGCTGAACTATTTCAAGTCCTAAAGATGATGCTGTGAAAGTGCTGCACTCAATATGTCAGCAAATTTGGAAAACTCAGCAGTGGCCACAGGACTGGAATGAAATCAGTTTTCCTTCTAATCCCAAAGAGGAGTAACGCCAAAGAATGTTCAAGTTCAGTTCAGCTCAGGCGCTCTGACTCTTTTTGACCCCATGGACTGCAGCATGCCAGGCCTCCCTGTCCATCACTAGCTCCCAGAGTTTGCCCAAACTCATGTCCATTGAATCAGTGATTCCATCCAACCATCTCATCCTCCGTCATATCCTTCTCCTGCCTTCAATCTTTCCCAGCATCAGGGTCTTTTCCAATGAGTCAGTTCTTTGCATCAGGTGGCCAAACTATTGGAATTTAAGCTTCAACATCAGTCCTTCCAATGAATACCCCAGACTGATGTCCTTTAGGATGGACTGGTTGGACCTCCTTGCAGTCCAAGGGACTCTCAAGAGTCTTCTCCAACACCACAGTTCAAAAGCAGCAATTCTTTGGTGCTCAGCTTTCTTTATAGTCCAACTCTCACATCCATACATGACTACTGGAAAAACCATAGCCTTGACTAGATGGACCTTTGTTGGCAAAGTAATGTCTCTGCTCTTTAATATGCTGTTCAAACTACCATACAATTGCACTCATTTCACATGCTAGCAAGATTATGCTCAAAATCCTTCAATCTAGGCTTCAACAGTACATGAGCTAAGAACTTCCAGATGTACAAGCTGGATTTAGAAAAGGCAGAGGAACCAGAGATCAAATTACCGACATTAAGTAGATCATGGAGAAAGCAAGGGAATTCCAGGAAAACACCCACTTCTGTTTCATTGACTATGTTTAAGGCTTTTATTGTGTGGATCACAGCAAACTGTGGAAAATTCTTAAAGAGATGAGAGTAACAGACCACCTTACCTGTCTCCTGAGAAACCTGTATGCAGGTCAAGAAGCAACAGTTAGAACTGACTGGGTCATAGTTGGAAAAGAAGTATGACAAGGCTGTATATTGTAATCTGGCTTATTTAACTTCTATGTTAAGTGCATCACACAAAATGCTGGGCTGGATGAATCACAAGCTGGAATCAAGATTGGTGGGAGAAATATCAACAACCTCAGATATGCAGATGACACCATTCTAATGGCAGAAAGTGAAGAGGAACTAAAGAGCCTCTTAATGAAGGTGAAAGAGGAGAGGGAAAAAGCTGACTTGAAACTCAACATTAAAAAAACAAAGATTATGGCATCCAATCCCATCATGGCAATCATGGCAAATAGAAGGGGAAAATGTGAAAGCAGTGACAGATTTTATTTTCTTGGTCTCCAAACTCACTGCAGATGGTGATTATAGACATGAAATTAAAAGATGCTTGCTCCTTGGAAGGAAAAGTATGACAAACGTAGCATGTTAAAAAAGCAGAGACATCATTTTTTCGACCAAGGTGTGTATAACCAAAGCTATGGTTTTTCCAGTAGTCATGTATGGATGTGAGAGTTGGACCATAAAGAAGACTGAGTGCCTTTCAAACTGTGGTGCTGGAGAAGATTCTTGACAGTCCCTTGGACTACAAGGAGATCAACCTGTCAATGCTAAAGGAAATCAACCCTGGATATTCGTTGGTAGGACTGAAGGTGAAGCTGAAATTTGAATACTTTGGCCACCTGATGTGAAGAACTGACCTATTGGAAAAGACCCAGATGCTGGGAAAGATTGAAGGCAAAAGGAGAAGGGGGTGGCAGAGAATGAAATAGTTTAGATAGCATCACTGATTCAATGGATATGAATATGAGCAGATTCTAGGAGATAGTGGAGGACAGAAGGGCCTGGTGAACTGCAGCCCATAGGGTCGCAAAGAGTCGGATAGGACTTAGTGACTAAACAACGACCACAGAGGTCAAGACTATGCTGCCCAAAACAAAGACATGTCTGTAGATGGTGATTTGCTTGAGAGTCACCAGTTTGGGACACATATATATTGGGACACAATGAGTTAATATGTAACTGTTAAAAATGGTATTATTAACAAACAAGTAATTGTAAGAACACATATTCATGATGTATTTACTAAGAAAAGATTAACAAAAATAATGATGCCATTCTTAGAAAAGCTCTTTATGGATATGTAACCAAGAGATTAAAATGATTATTTATGGATAGGGAATCATGGATGATTTTAAACTTTTCCCCTTTTTTTTTGAAACTATTTTTACAGTAACAAATACATCTAAATTTTTTATTTGATTTTGTTTTGTATTCTTTTTAAAAAAGAAACCTAGAACAATTACTATGAATAAGACTCTATTAATCATAAATGCAAATACAAATCAAAGTTATAAAAGAAACAGTCCCTTGTTTCATAGGAGCTTATTAATGACTGGGACAGAGACATCAGGTATTACTAGTGATGTACTGTATTAATGGACAAAACAAGGGGGAGAGTTGTGTGATTCTATCTAAGTTGCTCAATGGGCTCAGAATAGAAAGAGAATTGGAGGGTGGAATGGTCATGGAAAGAAGCTGTATGTGGGGTCCCCAAGACTACCTTCAAGTTCAGTGATTCAGGTTTTAGCGTTGCACTCAGGGTTAAGATTTATTATAGAAAAAGAATATAAACAAAAGCAGCAAAAGGAAAAGGCCTGTAGGCAAGGTCTAGAGGAAGTCAAGAGTGAGCTTCCAGAGTGCTCTCCCAGTGTAGTCACACAGGGCATGCTCAGTCCTCCAGCACGGAACTGTGACGACACACACGAAATGTCACCTACCAGGAAAGCTCGTCAGTGACGCAGAGATCAGGGTTTTCACTGGGGATGAGCACGGAGACATCCTCTGCCTAGCAAATACCAAAATTCTAGACCTCCAGAGGGAAGCAGGTGTTCATCATAAACTGCATTGTTTGCACACACATTTTAGTGCTTAGCATTTAGTCATGGTGGGAACATTCCGAAAATTCAAGTTCCCAGTTACCAGCCCAAAGGCTAACCTTGCAAGTAGATCTTTCTAAAGATGGTAATCTCAGGCCTGCTAAGTTATCTCTTTTCTGCAGAGAAACCTTCACTGGGGAAGTGAAATTGAGCAGGACCATGATTTAGGAAAGGGGAGAGAAAAAGGGAAAGTGTTCCAGATATTCAAAAGATACGCATAAAACTAAACTTCTCAGAAATCATAGAAACTTAAACTTAAAAAGGATCATAAAAGTTAGCCATTTAGTCTAGTATTTTCCAAATGGCAAGCATATGTCACTAGTGGCATGCACAACGATTTTAGACTGTCTATAATAATATTTCATATTTTAACATTTATATATTTATTTATATGCAATTATATAATATAAAGTTAATGATAATATTTTATAATATATTATAGATATCATGTATCTAGCTAGCTATCATCTTCTTAAAGCCCTACCAATATAGGTATTATTAGTACAAATCTAATTTTGAAAAGTAGGTCAATTTAAAGATAAATATTAAATTATAAATATTAAATAATATTAAATGAATAACAATCCAGAAGTCAGAGGCCACGTCTACTCCCTGTGGGCAGTACAGTGAGTAAGTATCTTTTACTCTTGAGACATGAGCTTTGCTGAGTCAGCCTGATGCTGTTTCCCCCTTGCCTGAAGGACAAGCAGTTCTTAGTGACAATATCTTGGCCCTGATCATCTATTCTGGGCTGTACTGGGACTTCCAAAGCCACTAACTGCAGTTCTCAGTCATGCCCTCTGGGAATTCTGAGCCCACAGAGATTAGAAAGTTATTATTAAGAAATACACCTTTGCAATAGTCCTAGAGGCTATTTCAGGCAAGAAAGCTGAAAACTTAAGCTAGGCTTTCTGACTGTTGATACCCAGGGGACCCAAAACCGAAAGATCTTTTTCTCTTTCATCTAACAAGCCCTTAGGATAGATGCACCTAGTAACGTCTGTCAAAGAGGTAAGACTACTGTCAAGACGAGGCCTCTGCATTTCAATGCTACTGATTCACTCCACAAATAAGTGCCTGTTTTGTGTAGGCCCTGGGAACCCAGGTGGCACAGTGGTAAAGAATCTGCCTGCCAATGCAGGGCCACGGACTGGATCACCGGGTTGGGAAGATCCCCTGGAGTAGGAAATGGCAACCTGCTCCAGTATTCTTGCCTGGAAAATTCCATGGACAGATGGGCCTGGCGGGCTAGATTCCATGGGGTCTCAAAGAGTTGAACACAGCTGACCATGCATGCATGCATGGACACATACATGCACGCACACACACACACACAGACACCCCTAGCGTTGAACATGGCACCCATGACTCCCATTCACATGGAGATTATGTGTCATCAAGAAGCCTCAACCATAGGTAAAGTAGACAGCTCAGTGGCCTCACATATACTCACCTGCTTCTGCGGCCTCTACCAAGTCTCTCCTTTCTTTCAGTTGTGAAGATCCAGATCTTCTTTTATCCAAAGGCTTGGATGTCATGGACGTCAGACAGGGTTGGATCTGGTTCTTAGACTCCCTCAGGTCTAGAATTACCTCTATCTACTTACACTTGCCTTTTTATACTGTTCATGGGGTTCTCAAGGCAAGAATACTGAAGTGGTTTGCCATTCATTCCCTTCTCCAGTGGACCATGTTTTGTCAGCTCTGGGAGTTAGTGATGGACAGAAAAGCCTGGCATGCTGCAGTCCATGGGGTTGCAAAGAGTTGGACACGAGTGAGTGACTGAACTGAACTGAACTGCACTGAATTTACACTTGGACCAGCTTTTAAGGCCCCTAAATGTTCAGTCTCTTTTGCAAACCATTCTGTAGTTGAGGGCCCAAGAAATCCTGTCCTTCCTCAGCTCCCTGATGGACACAGGACTGTTCATTCCTTTCCCTGAGCAGCTAAGCTGGTGCCCTTACAGATGGCTGATTGAATTAGGGTGGGCACCTGATCCAGGGCCAGCCTCTCTCCAGGCTGGCCAGGTCCTATGAGGGGCTCTAAGTTTGAGAGATTTGTCTCCAGGGGTGAGATGACTGTAGTGGGCCGTGGTCCCAGAACTGCACTCATCAGGCTGTGAATGATGGGAGCAGAGGAGGACACAGGCACACAGCTGGATCACGGGAGAGGCAGCATGCTGGCAAGAAGACCAAGGAAGGGAAGTAAAATACCCCCGCCTCCCCAAAGACTTAGGAGCCCAGTATCCTTCGAGTCTCCTTTGTACTATCGCAGTGAGGAGGTCCCACCGAGCTCGAAGCATCTGAATGCCTGTTCCTCCCCATCCACGAGGCTGAGATAAGGTTTTTCTCCTTCTCCTCCTGTCCTGTCCCTTCTCTCCCCGCATTCTCTCTCGCACGCTATTTCTGGCTTCTCTGGACTGGAATCCAACTGGATTCCTGATCCTTGGCTTCTTAATCTTAAAAGCTTTGTGAAGTCGTTGGTGTGTGCTCGGCCCTGTGCTGGGTGTCAAGAGGGAACAGAAGGGAAGCAAGGGCCCTGGACTGGCCCTCGGGAAGTCTCTACTCTGAGCACAGGTAAGGCCTATGGGTAGCATTGGGCTTGGGGACTCCTCGCACCAGCCTCTGGCTCACCTAGGATGTGGTGTGTTTGTGGAGGGTGCCTGGTGCAGTCAGAGGATGCCTCTGGGCACTGGGTAGGGGGTGTCAGAAATGTGGCTGGAAGAAAAGGAGGGGACGTCATGCCAGCTACAGAGACCAGCATGAGCCAGAGGAAGGGAACGTGGCTGGTCAGGGGGCCAGGAAGCAAGTCCTGGGGGAACTGGGGGCTGCTTCACCCTCTGGTCCTCACCTTGCCATTAAATCTGGGGAAGTAAATGGGTGTGCCAGGCAACCTGCCCTCTCAGTCACCTCATCAGCCTTGAATTACCCAGGATTAAAAAAGAAAAAAAAAAAGGAACGTCCTCATTATGTGGTTGGAAATCCTCATACCAGAGATAAAATTTTATGAGTTGCGTATTGCTCAGCACCCCATATTTTTGACATTCCTTGTTTCACATACAGTATTTTAAACATGAAACACAGACATTACTGTTTTTTAATTTTTTTACCCTTTCATTTTTTTTTTCCTTCTTTCTGTCATGGCTTAGTGGGTAGCTCTGAAGTTTTTAATACTGAAGGGCCCATTTCATGTTATTTATTACCCTGCTTGTGTGAAAGTTGAGGCCTATAAATCGTCAACACAGGCTGTCTAATTCCAGCAATGGCGAGGCTTCGTCACATGTAATTAAAAGATCCCAAAGCCTTTGGAATGTAATGGATTTGGAAATGACACCACAGGGGCGCGGGGAGCAGGCCCAGGAAGAGGCAGCTGTATTTCAAAGGCTCTGGGTCTGGTCTGGGATCTATGGGGCTGCCTGGCCCTGCTCCAGCAGGCCTGGCTGTCGTGGGGTTAGGGGCAGGGTCTGGATGTGATCTGATCCTCAGCTCTGAGACCACTGCTGTTTCCACCTGTGTGGAGGCTCACCGAGCTCTCTGCCTCACTACTCCTTCAGCCTGGCCTGCCCAGGCGCCCTCTGATGGCTGTGAGCATCCATGTCCTGGTAGGAGGGTTTGTGAGGAGTAGTACCCCGGCCTTAGGTTGGGTGCGGGGGGAGGGTCTTGGTTTCACCTTCCGCATGAGTACAATGGTCCTCTTATTTTTGATCCCCAACTCTCTCCCCACAGGTGTTTCTGTCTACTTAGATCCCCATGGTCACCCTTCAGCAGCTCTAGGTTCTTCTCTGAAGTTTCCTTGAATCCCCACACCCATTGCTCCTCCATCTGGGCCCCCATGTCTGCCCAGCTTGGGGTCGGTGCGGTGCTGGTGTGTATTCGTTCCTCAGGAACAAGGACTGTGTCTAAGTTGTCTCTGACACCAGTGGCCTTACATAGGCCTGACACGTAGGAGGTGGGCAGTGACTGTGTGGCAGGAAGAAAGAGAAAAAAGATAAAGAAGGAGAAAAGAATGAAAAAAAAAAAGGATAGAAGGAAAAAAAGAAGAAAAGAAGGAAAGGGGAGAGGGACTTTCATTGATCTCCCCCGTCTTGAGATTTACACATAAAGTAACTAGATTCCAAGATGGCCTCCGACTGCCGCCTCCTCCTGGAATCCGGGTCCCACATCGTAACAGGGCTGGTGCTTGTGGCCAAAGCCACACAGCAGAGTGTGACTACGTCACTTCTAAGATTCGATTATGAAAAAGGCTGCAGCTTCTGCCTTGTTTCCTCTCTCCTCCTCTCTCGAATTACTCACTCTGGGGAAGCCAGCCACCATGTTGCGTGAGCAGCCCTGTGGGGAGGCCCACATATCGGGGAACTGGAGCCTCTGGCCCACAGCCAGCCAGGAACCGAGGCCTGACAGCATGGAGGCCGTGAGCCTGGCAGTGGGTTCTCCGGCCCCATGGAGTTTTGCAATGACTGCCCCTTGGCTGACAGCCTGACTGCAGTCTCACGAGGCTGCTCCCAGATTCCTGACCGCAGAAGCTGTACATGTAAATGATTGTTATTTTAGATTTCTAACTCTGGAATAATGTATTACACAGTGATAGATAAGCACCACAAACACCATCTACATGTTGATGACACCTAGTATTTATTTCCAAGTCAGACCTCTCTGCTGAACTCCAGAATCCTATATCCAAATGCCTCCGTTCCATCTCTGCCCTTTGTTCCAACCTGCACTGCTGATCATCCTGTTTGCCTGCTTCCTCCACTGCCCTCCCCATCCCGCTTGGTGGCAGCTCTTACCTGGATGCTAACTACAGCCTCCTACCTGCTCCCTGCCTCTCCCACAGCCACTGCAGCCTATGCTCTATGCAGTAGCCAGCGAGGCCAGGCAAATGTAAGTCAGATCATGACACTTCAGACTTAACTTGCCAAAGCCTTACCACTTCCCCAGGACAAGAACCAAAGTCCTTAAATAACCCACAAGGTGTCACCTATTCCTCTCCGACCTCAACTCTCGTCACTCTCCCCCACTCCCTTATTCAGGGGCCCACATGGGCCTTTTACTGCCAGCCACACTTCCACTTGGCACTGACTCCTCTCTGAGTCTGGAATATTTCTCCCAGTTATCTGCACAATTCATTCCCTCACCTCCTACAAGTCTTCACTCAAATGTCCACTTCTCTGTGAGGTCTATCTGCCTTGACAACCCTGTTAAAACATGCAGCATAACCCCCTGAACCCCCACGTTTCATTACACTACTCTCCATGCCCCCCGTTTGCCCTCCATTTATAAAACACTTAAGACCTTCAAATGGATTGTATGATTTTTTTTTATGCTCACAGCTTGTTGTCATTCTCTGCTAGTATATAAGCTCCATGATTGCAAGGATTTGGGGTGGTGGTTGTCTGTTTTGTTCATTGTGGTATCTCCAGCACCTGGAACAGAGAACCTAGAACTATGCACCTGGCACATAATGGTAGTCCATACATGTTTGCTGAAGAAGGGAAGGAAGGGTGATAGGAAGGGAGGGAAGCAGGGAAGGATAGATCGTGCAGGGAGGGAGGAAGGAAAGAGCATGAGAGTGCTTGTGTTGTGATCTGAATTGCTTAGCAGATGTAGCCCCTCTCCTCATAAGTTCTGGACTGGAAGGTGTGAGAGAATGACCTACCTACAGCGTCCAGTGACAGCACTGCTGAAACTGAGGCTTAAGGAACACACTTGATTATCTGCCTTTGGCCATCTAGAAATCCCCGTTTCATTGCCTTCATGGTCCTGCAAACCTGAATATGTCTACCCCTCTGTTTTTTGCTGCTATTAACATCCAATTCTTCTGCTTTTTTCACCTTTTAATGAGTTGAGCTGTGTCCTCCAAAAATATATGCTGAAGTTTCAACCCCTCAGTATCTTAAAATGCGACATTATTTGAAAATAGGATTGTGGAGAGTTGGACCATAAAGAAGGCTGAGTGCCGAAGAATTGATGCTTTCAAACTGTGGTGCTGGAGAACTCTTGAGAGCCCCTTGGACTAAAAGGAGATCAAACCAGTCAATCCTAAAGGAAACCAACCGTGAATATTCATTGGAAGGACTGATGAAGCTGAAGTTCTAATACTTTGCCCACCTGATTCCAAAAGCCGATTCACTGGAAAAGACCCTGATGCTGGGAAGGCAGGAGGAGAAGGGGACAACAGAAGATGAGGTGGTTGGATGGTATCACTGACTAAATGGACATGTGTTTGAGCAAACTCTGGGAGATGGTGAAGGACAGGGAAGCCTGGCGTGCTGAGGTCCAAGGGGTCACAAAGAGTCGGACACAACTGAGTGACTGAACAACGAAAGAAGGAATTATGTTAAAATGAGGTCATACTGGAGAGGAATGCGCCCTGAATCAATATGACTAATTGTCTTTGTAGAAAAACTGCAGACATTTAGGGAGAAATGTTATAAGAAGACAGAGGCGATGCATATAACCTCTTCAGAGACTGAAGTGATGCATGCAAAAGACAAGGATGGGTGACAACCACCAAAACCAGGAGAGAGGCCTGGAATGGACTCATTCTCAGAGCCCTCAGAAGGAAACAACCCTTGGGCTTCCCTGGTAGCTCAGTTGGTAAAGAATCTGCCTGCAATGCAGGAGACCCTGGTTCGATTCCTTGGTCAGGAAAATCCCCTGAGAGGGGACAGGCTACCCATTCCAGTATTCTTGGACTTCCCTGGTGGCTCAGATGGTAAAAAATTTGCCTGCAATGCAGGAAATCTGGGTTCGATCCCTGGGTTGGGAAGATCCCCTGGAGAAGGGAACAGCTACCCACTCCAGGATTCTGGCCTGGAAAATCCGCATGGACAGAGGAGCCTGGTGGGCTACAGTCCATGGGGTTGCAAAGAGTCGGCACATGACTGAGCGACTTAAAAAAAAAAGGAGGAAGCAATCCTGCCAACACCTTGACTGCAGACTTTTAGCTTCCAAAACTGTGAAAGAATGAATTTCTGTTTTTCTAAAGCTATTTGGTTGTGGCAGCTTGTTATGGTAGGCCCCCCAAAACTAACATTCTATGCCTTCTTCTTCAAGACCATCTCATGCTTGCCTCCAAGCCTTCTTTCAGCATTAATAAACACTAGAACACATTATCTTTGATCCTACTCAGAGAGTTTTCTCTCTCACACAATACAAAGAATCTTACCTCCTTCAAGAAGCCCTTTGGACAGCTTAAGAAGAAGGAAGTCAATACTCCTAGCATCCTTGCATTTGAAGGTTAAACTTTGGAATGTATGGCCTTTTTTTTTTTTTTTTGCTCACAATTAATGTGTATTTTCTTGGCTTGAGAAAATGTAGACAGTCCATCTTATCCATTTGTTCTTGAATTGCTCACTCATTGCCATGTTGTCTCTCTGATTAAATGACTCTAACAACAAGAAACAGATGTGTCTCCTTTGCTGTCTGTAGTTCCAAGTCTAGATACGGAAATGAGAAAACACTCACACTGGTGGGTAAGGACTGTTTAGTAAGAAGGGGCCTGCTGCATTTCTCTCCTTTCCCATTTTATAAATGAGGAAATCAAGGCCCAGGAAGAAAAAAATGACCCCCAGAAGATACAGAATGTTTCCATCTTGCCTCCACATAGGATAGTTAACTCTGGGACTTTTGCTTAAAGTCAAACACTTAGAAATATACCCCTAGTCCCTTGCACAGTTGTTGCTGACCATCTACCCCGAGCTAGGTTTAAACCCCAACCCCATCCTGCTTTATTTGTACAATTTTGGGCAAGTTATTTAACCTCTCTAACCCTCAGATTCTTTATCTGAAGAATGAGCATGGAGATCCTAATCTCCCAGGGTGGGAAAGAGGATTCAGTGAGAATGTCATTTAGGAACCATGCCTGTGTGCTGTGGGAACTCAATGAACTATAATTTCTTAACTCTCATTCCCATCACTCCAGACTAGAAAGAGGTAGAAACAAATTACATTTTCAACAAAATCTTTGTCTATTTGTCATATCCAGCTCAAGTCGGAAAGGTTGTCAGAAATAATGGAAGTGTGTAAAATAATCTATCCTAGCCTTGTCATTAATAGCAAGTGTTACATAGCACTGGCAAGATCCTTCATCAGCAAACAAAGACCCAGTGATATTCACTAGATTCGACTGAGTATAAAAAGAAAATGAGAATCTGACGTTTTGGAGAGATTTCCATAAACTAGAGCAGAAACAGGAAGAGCTTTCTGGTTGCCTCTTTGTGAAGGATCAGATATCACAGCAGATGGAAAAGTAGGCAAGAATTGCAGACATGGAACAGACCTCGGGTCTCATTAACCAGCTAATTCATTTAACCAGAATGCCTCATTTCCTGAGAATTCCAGTGAACTGTGATTTTACAATATGCTAATATTTGAAAGATGTATTTTTTCTCCCCATCAATGGCTGCAAAGATGCCCTGTGGTGCAGTGAACAGCACTAAGAATGGTGGTGCCAAGATTTAGGAGCTAGCTCTACCATTAACTGACCATGAACTAGCTAGCTCCCCTGTCTAATCTCAGGGTCACCCTCAGGGTAGGACTAATGATCTCTGAGTTTCCTAAATCTGTAATTTTATATATTCCTGCTCCAGTTTCAATCCTTTGAATCCAGGCCCCATATTCTCCATGAAGGCCCTTCCTTGACCTTGAACAATCTGTAATATATGAGGGCTGGATCAGAATAACTCTAAAGTTCCTTTGAGGTGTGACATGCTATTGTTCTGAGTGTGAGCTTCTTTAATAATAATGAATAATAATAATAATACATTTATAAGGGCTTCATCTTAGCTATGCGTGGTAAAATAAGATGAAGTGAAGTCGCTCAGTCGTGTCCAACTGTTTGCGACCTGTGGACTGTAGCCCACCAAGCTCCTCCGTCCATGGGATTCTCCAGGCAAGAATTCTGGAGTGGGTTGCCATTTCCTTCTCCAGGGGATCTTCTCAACCCAGGGATCAAACCCAGGTCTCCCACATTGCAGGCAGATGCTTTAACCTCTGCGCCATCAGGGAAGCCCAAATAAGATGAAGAAGCTCATAAAGTTGTTTTATGTAAAGTTATAGACTGGATGTTATAGACTCCGCCAATTTATACGCCAAAATCCTAACCCCCAGTGTGATGGTACTAAGAGGTGGGGCCTTTGAGAGGTGATTAGGTCATGAGGATGGAGCCCGCATGAAAGAAATCAGTGTCATTATAAAAAGAGATACAAGAGAGATGATCTTTATTTCTGCCACATGAGGATACAATGAAAAGATGGTCATCTGTAAACAGGAAGAGGGCCTTTACCAAGAACCTGACCATGCTGGCATCCTGATGTTGAACTTTTAGCCTCCAGAACTTTGAGAAATAAATCACTGTTGTTTAAGCCATCCAGTCTACGGTATTCTGTTATACCAGCCTGAACTAAGACACAGGGTCTGGTGGAAAAACCACTGGGCTTGAATCTGAGTTCTGAACCAACTTTGCCATCCTGAGTAAGTCAGCATATCTCTCTGGACTTTTTTTTCTCCATCTATATATCTAGCTATTTGAACTAGTTAGTGTTTGGCCCCTTCTAGCTCCTTATTTCTGACATTTGCCACTCTTCTGTAAATTTGCTTCTAGCTCCAGTGAGGTCTCATAAAGAAGTAATCTGCAGTGATGAGGAGGAGCAGGGAGTGGAATTCATGGAGACAATACACACAAAATGACCCTTAATGTCTCTCCCATCGTTGCAGCTTTGCATCGTCAGCCTCAAACAGCCCACCTGAGCAAAGTCACAATTTCACACTCTCTCTTACCCTAATGTGAAGTCCAAAGCCCAGGACAGCTCAAGACCATAAACAAGGGTGTTTCTTTCTTTTCTATCCTCTTCCTGATTTAGGCTCTTGAGTCTGGTATGTTTGGCTTTATGAAACTGCTGAGCCAGTTTTAGTCATTAGGAAAGATGGGGTTCAAATGCAAACCCCTGAGTGAGATTAACTCAGTGCTCCAGCTTGCCACTTGGCATCATTTGGCCTCTTCTAGTCTCTGACTTTGGTCTCTTGGCTCCAAATGAAAGGAAGGTGATTTCTAAGGAGCACTTCCCGACCAGGGGTGATATGATAGTCAGACACTTGAATTCACATAGCCTATGAAATTGATCACATAATGTGATTGGTGCTACCAGTTCTCAAAGGACACATTTAAACTTGAAATAGTCCCAGTGTTGAAGAAACTTCTATGTAGCAGAATACATGGGGCTCTTCTGGCTTCAGTTAACCTGAAAGCTTTGTCTCACCAAGAATAAAGTCTAAGTAATATTTCAGCACCCCATTTATTCAAAGGCCAGACTAGTAGCAACTCAGATCTTGGACCCCATGTGCAAGTACCAAAACCTTCCAAACAACTGAAATAGTTTCCCACAGATTTTTTGCAATAAGTAAAGCCCATGGACCATTCTTTCCCCAGCACTTTATTGACTCTTCTTTGACACATGGTTCCAATATGTTTAGTTATAGATAGATTGCCAAAGCCTACAGAAGGTTAGATATGGAGAATGAGGACTGAAATTGGGTTATGAGAGGCATTGGCATTAGGAAGAAATAGAGCAGAGAGTGTGGAGTGAAAAAGAAAGACTGTCTAGACCCAACACAGCAATAAAGAACATTTTTATATTAGGGCAGGCAGCTTCATGTAAGTCAGTAACCCGTGAGATTTTTGCATTCTTTAGCGATGGGGGGGTTAGACGGTAAAGAATCTGCCAGCATTGCAGGAGAGCTGGATTCGTTCCCTGGGTTGGGAAGAGCCCCTGGAGGAGGAAATGGTAACCCACTCCAGTATTCTTGCCTGGGAAATCCCATGGACAGAGGAGCCTGGTGGGCTACAGTCCATGGGGTCGCAAAGAGTCAGACAGGACTGGGCAACTATCATTTTAACTTTCATTGTGTAGAAGAGGCTACATTTAATTTCAGCATTTGTTTTATAAGCAAGTAGGGACTAAACAATCTTTGTCAGGAAGATTGCCAACCAAAATTGTTCAAAAAGGTCATTGTTAACGAGATCCACTTGAGCCCAGGAACTCTGGCCTGTGTCTGTGTCCCAGTGCCCCAGCACACTGTGCAGCACACAGCAGATTCTCAATAAACACTTGATGAATGAATGAAAAGAAGGAATGTTTTCAAGCGTTGTGTTTTTTAATTCCTGGACAATTTACTTATGTACAATAGAATCTTTTCCAGTGATTTATCCAACAGTGACCTTTATGGAAGAGCTACCGTCTAGGCAGGCAGAGTCTTCCTTCTCAGAGAATGGTGCTGGATCAGTGATAACCACTCAGCAGTTAGTACATATGAACCATCTGGGTGCCTCGCTCTGATGGTTGGGTCTGCTTTGGGACCCTGGCCAGGTTTTATGCCTGTTTGGAGAAGTTGAAACCGATAGGGGTTTTGGTCCATTCCAGACACTCTTTTATTTTAAACCCTTAGACACAGGCAACTCTCCACCAAAGAGCTTCCGAGAGGGAGTCCCATACAGGATCCATGTGCTGAGAACATCCCGTCCTCCTATGGCTTGGGTTCGTTTGTTAAGTCAAAACTACTTTTCTCTTGATGGCTAAGTGACTCCAATTCAACCTTAAGTCTTGGGCTACAATGTGACAGGGCTAAAGATTTCATGGGGGGAGGGTGGGATAAGCTGGGGATTGACATTTGGGTTAAACATTAGAAAAATAATTCTTTGATCTTTATTGATGATCTTTTATGTGCCCGGCACAACATGTAGAGGTCTTTAATAGCCCAAAGAAATAGAAGACCCAGACTTTTTCTTATAGAAAACACGCTAAAGGTTAAGGAAGCACCGGGTGAGGTTGTAAGAGCCACAACTTCCAATTCTGGGGTTCCTGCCAGCTCGCTTGCATCTTCATGTGGGGTCAAATAAACAAGGAGAAGTAGATCACAGCGAAGTATTTTCTTTTTTAAAGATCTTTTACTGCACAAGGCTAATAACTGTTTTGACTGTGCTCATCTTACCACCAATGATTTCTTTTTTAAAATGTCAGTTGCTGCCAAACAGTCTCAAAGATATGATAGTTCTCTTGCCTCTGGGGGTCAGGAATTTGAGCACGGCTTTTGTTCCCTGAGTCACTCACTTAGTTACATTCAGCTGATGGCTGGGTTGGAAGGTGTAAGAAAGCTTCACCTGCATGTTTGATGCCTTGGTTCACCTCCAAATGGCTTCTTTCTCTCCATAAGAGGAAGAGTGATTAGCGGTAATCATTTAGAAGTCTAGCCTAAGCGTCTCAGAGTGTGGTGGCTGCTTCCCCAGAAAACAGAAAAGTGAAAGCGTCTATTCTAGGCCTGGAATCGACACAGGGATACGTTCATCTCAGTTTATTCATCAAAGAAAGTCACCAGGGTGGCCCCAGAGGAGGGAGAAGAATAAACAGGAAGGAGGAATGGATGGTGGCCATCTTCGGATGCTGTCTAGCACACAGTGGACTCTGTTTTCCAATTAATCGAACAGATTTAAGGCTCTAAATCTTACCTTGACTTCCAGGCTCAGGGCTGGCTTATTTCTGTATCTCCAATACCTTCCATGGTTTGGATTCAGAATGAACCATCAGGTTTTGATAGAAACAAATGTGTGTGTATGTGTGTGAGAGAAAGAGTTTTAATTGGGAGTGGGGGTTCCTATTGGCTGGATGGTTAATCCATTAATGCAGTGATATGAAATGGAATACAACTGTATGTGATTTATGACCCTGTTTATAAGTGCTCCTGGATGGTGACTAATATGATCCAAAGATGTCAGGATATCAGTGGACTTCTTCAGCAACATGGGATTTTGAAGCCAAATTTGAAACTACATGGGTGATATTGAAAGCTTAATGGCAGCTTCCAATGGCTACCTTTCTGCTTAAAGTTAGGATAATTTTGTGCCTTTCAAATAATAGAATATACCTTTTAGGAGGAATTCTTGAAATGCTTTTGCAATTAGAATCTCTTTGCACATAGACTTAGAGAGACTGAAGAAATGTGTCTTGTACATACACCCATACACAGATGCACACACACACACACATACACACACACAGTTTTCTGCCTTAATTATAGCACAGCATTCCTTGGAAGTAGTATTAAGATTTACCTTAATAAGTTAAGCTTGTTTTCTTGGAAAAAGCTGTTGATTTTGCCATGAGATTAACTTTCTAGGAGAAAAGTTGTAGGTGGTGGGGAAGAATAATGAGCTGCAGTCATTCACATTTATATATCAATTTTCAGTAGTTTCAAATATAATTGTACTTAGTCCTCACAATCCTAAGATCCAGAAAATGCTACCTCCATTTTACAGTTGAAGAAACAGAATATGTGACTTTCCCAAGTGGACACGCTGCTAGGGGTGTCCAGGTTAGAACTGAACTGAGGGTTTTGAATGCCAAACACCACATCTTTTGAATATCATTGGCCTGTAGAAAAGACTGAGATTTATATTTTTCTCTCAGTGTTGTCTTTCTTAATGTGAAAAAGTTGAGTTGGTTAAGACATGAACTGGGTAATTTATGTAATTTTATTGCTGTTGTTAGCTTTAGGGGGCTGTTGTTGTTCAGTCACTCAGTGGTGTCTGACTCTTTGCATGGACCCCATGGACTGCAGCACACCAGGCTTCCTTCTCCTTCACCATCTTCTGGAGCTGCTCAAACTCATGTCCATTGAGTCAGTGATACCATCTAATCATCTTGTCCTCTGCTGTCCCCTTTTCCTCCTGTCCTCAGTCTTTTCCAGGATCAAGATCTTTCCCAGTGAGTCAGCTGTTTGCATCAGGTGACCAAAGTATTGGAGTTTCAGCATCAGTTTTTCTCATGAATATTCAGGGTTGCTTTCGGTTAGGATTTGGAAATCTGGTTTGATCTCCTTGCAGTCCAAGGGACTCCAAGAGTCTTCTCTAGTCTTATTTTTCTCTTAAGCTATCTTTTACAACATCATTAACATCAAGTACCTCAAATAAGGGGTTTCCCAGGGGGCACTGATGGTAAAGAACCCATCAGCCAATGCAGGAGACATAAGAGATGTGGGTTTGATCCTTGGGTCAGAAAGATCCCGTGGAGGAGGGCATGGCAACCTACTCCAGGATTCTTGCCTGGAGAATCCCATGGACAGAAGAGCTTGGTGGGCTTCTGTCCATAGGGTCTCAAAGAATCGGACATGACTGAAGCAAGTTAGCACGCATGCACAACAAATAAGAATTCTAAGGTGGTGTGTTGTTAAGAATTTTGAAATGAGAAATGGGAACATAAAGGTGACTTGGCTGCTAAGCATCTCAAGTCTTGAGCTTGCCAGCTTGTCTCACTAGCTGAGGGTGCCATCTCAGGACTCAGGAGCCTATTGCCCAAGGAAACTTCCAAAAATCTGCCACCACAGGACACAGAGCCAAGCTTTCTTTTCCTGGAGGATTCTTGGGGAAAGATCTCAGCTCTGTCATCTACCAGCTGTATGATGCTGGGCAAGATATGCCCTTTTGGGGCCTTAGTTTCCTGACGAATAAAACACTTTGGTAGTTTATCCCTGAGACCTTTGTAATGCTGATATTTTATGGTTATAGCTTTCCATTGTTATCCATCCAGCATCTATTATTCTGATTTTGAAGAATCTTCTTTCTATTTCTTCTCCCTGTAATTACATTTTCTTTATTTTCATTCTGTATGGGGTCATGGTGAATTTTGTAGCACCTCCCACTTGGCCAATAGAATCTCTGCTCCAGATTATCAAAAAAGATGGAGGAAGTTAAAATCTGCCTCCCTCAGCCTAGCTGATAAGGCCTTTACCGTCTTGCTCCATTTCCACCTACTCACAAGGTATTTCCCCTTCCTCTTCTGCGTGAACTTTCTTTACAGCTAAGTCATTTTCTACCCACCTCCCCTTCCTATGGCCCAGTTCCCTAGAATTATACACCTGGCACCTCTTCACTGACCTCTCAAGTTCACTCCAATATTGCTTCTAATTTGAAGCACTAGGTTGCCCCTACTGCTTTTCATTTAGTGGATTTTCTGGTTACTTTCTTTATCTTTCCAAGTAAATTACAAGCTACTTGACTCAGACAGAGTGATTCTTTTTTCTGTGTCCCCACAGTGCCAAGAGCACGGTTAGTCTGGGTCTATTGATTGGTAGCCTAGAAGAGCCCACCTTCCAGTTAGGAACTGGAATTAGGAATTCACATTTTGCTGTAGTGTCAAGGTGTCATGACAATTACTCCTGGCCACGGCACACATAGCTCTCTCAGACTGCACCAGCAAAGAGGATTTTTTATTTCCTTCAGCTGGACAGGAAATCCCAGGGACTATAAACCATGAGGGGTCACTGTTGGGAAGAGAATGCTTGTTCAGGCTGAGCTATGCTGCATTAAAAGACCCTCCCGTATAACCCAAATATTATAGCTGCAACATTTATTCATTTTCTCTGAGGCTACCTCTTAGAAAGAAGAACATCTTGATACCTTATGCTTCCTTTCCGCATTTAACTAAGCAAATGATGAATTTATTGACCATTTTAGTTTTGCTTTTGGCTTAAAAATATCCTTTGAACTAGTAGATTGATGTTGATGAGACCTGTTGTGACACTAAAGGGCTCCCAGATGCACCTTAAATTCCACTGTGTCTCAGGAGACACCTAGAAACAAAATGGCCAGCACCAACTGAATTAAAAAATGGCACACCTTTCATCAGTTTAAATTTGGACAATGGGAGGTTTGGAGTTGCTGTTGCATTGGGTATTTTCATGGATTATGGTTCATCTAGGAGGCTATTAGGAAATATATTCCTGGTCTTAAGAGTCTCATCTGAAATGTGAAAGTAATTGTTGAGCAGATTTACAAAATGTTAATTGGAATGCACAGCAAATAGGTCAGTTAAGCATTGTGAGCATTTTGAAATTATCATGGGTGATATAAGCATATTTTTATCAGTAAGTTTTAATAAAAACCATTTTTGTGTCTGGGACAAGGGTTTGGCATATGTTCAGTACAAGTCAAGGAGTTAATAACCAGTACTAGAGGAAAACGGAGCCAAGGAACATCTAAGTTGTGTAATGTATCCCTAGGGAGCTTGGAAGTGAAGGGAGAAGAGGCATTCTTCAAGACATGAGGGGGGACAGTACCTTGTGTCACTCTCATCTTGATTCATCTTGATCCACCAGACCTTTCCCAGGAGAGGGAGATGGAGAGCCAAAAGGCCAGGGCCAATCCCAGGAAGTCCTTGCTTCATTTGCTTATTTCTTTGAGTAATTGTGAGCTATTCTGTTTGCTTCGTTGACAGAAGCCACGTTAAAGAATCCCCGGCACATGGGAGTGGGCGAGTTTAAAGGATGGACAGGGACTGAAAGGGAGGATACTTTATGGTATTTCACCTGATGTCAATGAAACTCTTCCCTCTCCCTCTTTCCTTCTCCCTCCCCCTACACTCCCACACACATGCACGGCAAAGTCATCTGTCTTAGGATTTCCAGATTACTCCATCTTTGGTGACCATGTGTGGTTGGAAGAGGATGGGTGGAATCTGTAAGCTTTCTGAATTACTCTCCCACCAGAAACCTCTGAATTCTCAAGAAAGCTTTCCTTTAACCCCAAGTTCCAGAGTTAGAAAAAAAGGCAGAGATCTCACCTTTCAAGGTTGGGCTGGGGGAGGGGCAAGACCAAGTGTGGGTCAAACACTTTCAGCTTCAGGAGGAGGAGAAGTGACATTGACTGTGCTGCACAGACTCCTGGTATTTTATATGTTTCAAAACATTTTTACATATATCTTCTGATTAGATCCCTGAAAACATCCTATATGCTAGGTCTGGGTTCCTTGCTGTCAGTTTAAAAACAGAAGATTCTGAAATTTTGATGAATAAATCAGGTAGTTTGCTCAAACGCACCTCATGGGTGGCAGCTCTTGTACCAGAAACTGCTTCTTTGATATCTCACACTGCTTCGAGACAGACAGCCAGTGATGTGGCTCTGGGAGTTTCTGGGAAACCAGACGTAGTAAGCAGATAGAATCTGAGATCAGGTTCTTCTCCTGTGATATTAGCCACATGTTTGGGGAAGGTGTTCACTGGCTCTGTATCTGTTAATTGGTAGTGGTGATGGGGCTGGGAGAATTGTACTCCTGGCAAGGGGTAGGGATCCATTTCTGGGATAGGCGCTTCAGTGATTTCTTCTGTTAGATCTTGACAATAGCATTTGAGAAGTAAATATTATCTCTGTTTTACATATAAGGAACTGAACTCAAAGGGGTGAAGTCACTTGTTCAAAGCATAAGGTTTAGTAAGTGGCAAGAGCTAGAACTGAACCCAAGTCTTGTGCTGTTTTCACTGTGCACTGCGGACGGTTGCGGTAGCTCTTTGGATGGATGGAAAAATTATTCTGTGCAAGAGGAACTTCTTGTTTGACACAAGTATCTGAAGTCTGGAGCAAGCTGGGAGGGGACTGGAATGACACAGAGAGGACCCGAGGCTCTCTGGAATTATGGTCAAGCTGGACACAGCCCCTGAATGCCTCAGTTGTCTGTTCCATCTATTCTGAATGTTCTAGATTCATTTATTTGTTTACTTATTAAACAAATATTTATCAAATCCCACCAGTGACCAGGCACTAGGCTAAAGCTGGGGTTGTGAAGGGGAAACAGGGGGATCTGGCCACCTGGTAGATGTGACAGGGGCTCTCAGAGAGGAAAGCTGAAGAACTGGAAGGATTCGGTATCGCAGAAGAGACAGGAAGTGTCAGAGGAGGGAGCTGGGAGCAAGCAAAGTGGAGCTGGAGCCAGGTATCTCCCACCAAATCTCAATTACTAGCCCAAGCATCGCCAGGAACATTTCAGTAAGTGAAACAGAAGACAGACATGAATGTGGAAGCCAAGGCTGTCTGTTCTTGAAGCACCAGCTAAGAAAAGAAGCTTTCTTGATGACTCTGGGAAGGCAATGGCTTTGCCATCCCAGAGAATCAGCAAGGAAGTCAGCTGGGTGGGCACTTTCCAAGAAAGGAGTTACTGGGAGCGGGGCGCATGCCTTCGGAGAGAACCAGTGGTTCTTGGAGTGGTTTGCCCCCTAGGCCTATGAGCTGTGCTGCCTTCACCTGTCATAACCTGAGTCAGGCCCTGGCAGCACCTCCGTGAGACCCTGGCTGCCGTCCATCCCATGCCACTCCCCAGCCCCTCCAGGGCTAGGAGGGAGTCCAGCTGCAATCAGGGATGGCTGAGCCTGGAGCCTGCATTAATGCCACTGCCAGGCTCCTCTCCGGGGGTTTCAGGAGCTGTCTTCTGGTTTTCATATGAGGCTTAGATTCTCTGAGCACAAGGGATGCATTTTCTCCTCCTCTGATATTTTCCACAGTGACTGACACTGATGCGGGCATGGAGGTGATTATTGCTGGTGGATGGAGTGCTCACTGGTGCTGCTGCCGAGCACTGAAAGGAAAGGTGCTTTGGGTTTTAAACTTCACTTAGCGTCACAGAACCACGGAGTGTAGGAACAGGCAGGGCCTCGATGCCTACCTCTCATTTTACAGATGGGAAGACTGAGGCCAGAGAAGGCAGGGGAGTCACTTAAGGACTGGGCAGAGCTAGGTCCACACCTGTGTATTTTCTTCCCTGTGCCTTTGTTTTTGCCACCAAAACACCGGCCACTCTCTAAGTGAGCTCTGAACTCAAGAAAAAGAGTAGAAGGATGAAGTTTCATGACCATCTGATACCTGCTGGCCTTCCATGTGAGCTGGATGAGGAAGTGAGGTCAGTGCGCCAAGTCTGCCGTGGGTGACAGGCTGCTCTGAGCTTCCTCAGGGTCTTATCCAACCTTTTATCTCACTTTGGTTCCAGCTGGGCTGGTCCACACTGGGTCAAGTGCACATCCCTCTTGCTGCCTTCATCTTTTCTTCCCACCTTATTTAAACCCTGCCGGGTCTTTACGGTCTGGTTGAGTTCAGCGCAGTGTGATTCAACAGGTATTTATCAAGGACCTCATGACTACAAGGCATCGTGTATCCTTATGTTCTCAACAGCCCCAGCCAGACACTGGGGGCGTTGAGGACACTAATAAAACACACTCTATCTTCCAGTTACAACAACCCACTCTCTGTTCAAATTTCAAAGGGAAGTGATATCTATAAGCAATTTAGACCCACAGACCAAGGCTGAGAACAACAATAACACAGATCATTTATGGAGCAACCACAAATTACCTGACTCCGTTCTAGGCACTTTAATACTGCCAGTCCTTCCAAGGCCAGGAAAGGCAGGTATTAGATGCCAACAGTATATTCAAAAGAGCTCTAGTTTTGGAATCAGTCCTAAGGCTAACTTCCAATGCCATCTCTTTCAAATGATGTGTCCTGGGCAAGTTGCTTAACTTCTCCGCACCTCTCATCTGTAAAGTGAGGGTAGCAAAAGTTTCTTCAGGGGATGGGTATATGAGGATTAAATGATAAAATGCACAGGAAGGGCTTAGTGTTGAGTAAGAGCTTGACAACTGATGGTCCAGGAAAAGTGGAACAACATCATGAAGAAAGCCTGCCATGGCAGAGCAATGCGACCACGCACTTGGGGGGGTCAGGCAAGATGCCTCATTTAAGCCATGTTTCTAAAGGCAGGAAGGATTTGCGGGAGGAGGATGGTAGCCGCCAAGGGCTGTGGTGCTGCCCTGAGTGACCTGTCTTTGTGATGTTTCCCAGGCAAGCAGGGAGTCTGGGCTGGGTTATCCAGACCCAGCATAGTACTAGAGACTACAGCAACTTTCTTGACATTCTCCCCCTTTATTTTTTTAGTCTCTTCTTCAAACTGAGAATCAGATGCAATCCTCCCAAGTTTGGAAAGTGGAGACCCCTAAGCTCCTACTACTTTCCTGGCTGGTGTAGACCACAAATAACTGCTACAAATAACCCATGGGATCCTGATAAGACACTTGAACTGCTCCAGACTTGAACTCTAAATTGATCAGTTTTAGGGGCTGCACATGTGCAAAGCCATGGTATGTTCTGCATTGGAAGCTAGCAGAGTTAGGAATCCCAAGCAATCTAGATTGTTTAAAGGAGGTGTCCTTAAAAATATCCCCTGACTTCCATTCCCCAAGGCAGTGGGATGTTGCCTGTTGGGCAATATGATTTTCCAAGCATGTCAGTGTGAATTGGGAAATTAGATGAGTGGCCGAGGAAGGCAAGCAAGCAAGGCAAACAAAAATCCTCATGCAGCAAACAACATCAACTTTTTAAAAAGCCTACCAAAAAAATCAATAAATATTTGTGATCTAGAATGAATGAATGAATGCATGAATGGAATTTCCTGAAGAAAGTCCTATTACCAAAACCATCAGCTTCTTTCAGAGGACAATGGAGAGCTAGGCCTGTTTCCCAGGAACTGTCAGGGCAGAATTAAGTGTGCTCCGTGGCCCTTCCATTCCCGTTAGTGAGTTATGTAGGGCTGTTCCCGCCCAGAGCTGGAGCTGGGGGCTGAGTAGAGCAGAACGAGGGGCAGGGACTGAAGGATGCTGCCGGGAAACTGCTGCCCTGAGAATGGCAGGGTTAAAGCTCACCCTGGTCTGAAATGTTAAGGGCGAGCCTGCCAGAGCTACCTTCTTGAGTTTGTCACTGCAAGCTAGACAGTTTCTTGGGGGCTTACGGCGTTTATGCTTCTAGGGCTTAGCTGCTCTGGATATCGCGGTGAATGGTAAGAAATGCTTTCTTTTCACAAACATCACACCCGCAGCACAATACCCCTAGTTATGGCACTTTATATTTTGGAAGGTACTTTAGCATTCATGCTCCCATTTGAAATCCACAATAACTCAGTTGCGGGTGTGTGGGGGGCGGTTTAGCTCCTGTAATAAGATGTGCAAACTTAAGGTAAGAAGTGGTACATGACTGCTTTAACAGTACTCAGGGGAAAATAGTCAAGGCAGGATTAGAAACCATGTCTCCTGACTCCCAGCCCAGCATTCTTTCTTCCCCACAAGGTCTGGTGTTGCTCTCTTCCCTTCGTTACCTGCTTCTGCATCCTTAAATCACCTGGCAATTTGGTACAAGTTGGGGGCCAACCACAGAGACTGATTTGGTGGCCAACACCAGAGACTGATTCCATAGAAGTCTGCATTTTTGACATGTTCACCAAATGATTACGATGTATGTTGATCTCTGCAATTTGCTAGTATAGGGAAATCAGTGAATTTTGAACCAGACATCATCTCTAATTAAACTGGTTTGCTTGAAAGGTAAGTTTAAAAAATTAAAAGAAATAGGAAAGGAAAAAAAGAAACAGGCTTCCTCCTTGGTGGTTGTTTCCAAATTTACAATTCCTGCATCAGCTGTCTCTCTTCTTTCCTGCTTCTCCCAACCTTCCAAGCTTCTCTGAGCCTCTCCCTTCCTGTTCTATATTCTATATTCTTGAGCTGTATCACACTTTCCTTCCTCACTGTGCAGTCACTACGAGTCTGCCTTTGTGTGTGTGTGTTTTTTTTTTGACCCTAACCCTGGGGTACTTTCCGAGGGCCTTGTACAACCCAGTGAAGCTATGAGCCATGCCATGCAGGGCCACTCAAGACGGACAGGTCATAGGGAAGACTTCTGATAAAATGTGATCCACTGCAGGAGGGAATGGGAAACAACTCCAATATTCTTGCTGCTAGAACCTCATGAACAGTGTGAAAAGGCAAAAAGACATGACAGTGGAAGGTGAGCCTCCCAAGTTGGAAGGTGTCTAATTGCTACTGGGGAAGAGCAGAGGGCAATTACTAATAGCTAGAGAAAGAATGAAGTGGCCAAAGTGGAAACGATGTGCAGTTGTGCATGTGTCTGGTGGTGAAAGTAAAGTCCGCTGCTTTAAAGAATATTGCATAGGATCCTGGAATGTTAGGTCCATGAATCAAGTTAAATTGGACATGGTATGAGATTGCTAGGTAGCATCACTGACTCAATGAACATGAATCTGAGCAAACTCTGGGAGACAGTGAAGGACAGGGGAGCCTGGCGTGCGGTAGTCCATGGAGTTCTCAAGAGTCAGAATCAACTGATCGACTGAACAGCAATAAAAAGAGTCCTTGGCACAGTGCTGGAGGCTAAAAGGATGGTTTAGCCATACTGTTGCAACGAGCCACTCAAGTCCGTTGGACTTTGCCTGGCACCACTCCCCAGATCCACCGTGTGGCTAATTGAGACATTGTTACTGCAGAAGCAAAGCCCATCACCAAGTAGCCATTGAGACCCTCCTGATGTAAAGTACAAACTAAAATGCCAAAAACTCCCTTCAAAAATATGGGGTCTTAGAAATAACAAATGTTGATGAGGATGTGGAGAAAAGGGAACTCTTGCGAGCTGTTGGTAGGAATGCAAATTGGTACTGCCACTAAGGAAAATGGTATGAAGGTCCCTCAAACAACTGAAAATATAACTACCTTGTGATCCTGCAATTCCACTTCTGGGTATTTTTCTGAAGAAAATAAAAATACAAATTCAAAAACATATCTTCAACCTGTGTTTATGTCAACATTATTTACAATAGTCAGAATACGAAAACAACCTGTCAAGAAGATGTCGTACACACACACACACACACACACACACACACACTGGAATACTACCCAGCCATAAAAATAGAAATCTTGCCACTTGCAACAATATGGATGGATCTTGAGGTCAATAGGCTAAGTGAAATGTCAGACAAAGACAAATACTGTATAATTTCATTATGCAACATGTGTGCCAAGTTGCTTCAGTTGTGTCCGACTTTTTACTACCCCATGGACTGTAGCCCACTAGGCTCCTCTGTCCATGGGATTCTCCAGGCCAGAATACTGGAATGGGTTCCCATTTCCTTCTCCAAGGGATATTCCCGACCCAGGGATTGAACCTTGATCTCCTGCACTGCAAGCAAACACTTTACTGTCTCAGTCACTGGGGAAGCTCATTATATGTGGACTCAGAAACAAAAATAAGAATCTCATAGACACAGGGAGCACATCTGTGGCAGTCAGAGGTGGGAATCAAGGATGGGCAAAAGGGATGAGAGGGTCAAAAGGTGCAAACTTCAAGTTATAAGTCATGAGGTGACTATAGTTACTAATACACTGTATACAGTATTTAAAAGTTGGTAAGAGACTAGATCTTAAAAACTCTCATCACAAGAAAAGAAATTATAACTATATGTGGTGACAGATATTAGCTAGACTTACTGTGGTGATTATTTCACAATATATAAAAATATCAAATATCATTATGTAATATCATTATATTGTACACCTGAAACTAATATAATGTTATATGTCAATTAAAAAAAGGGACTGAAAAATATAGGCGCACTAAACATAACTGTTGATGGGCACCTGGCAGAGCTGGGGTGGTGGGAGGTGCAGGGTGTGGGGTCCAGCCCACAGGTGGTCCTGTTAGTGGCAGACAGTAAGTACTCTTGCCTGGACGAGCTGTTCAGATGCCAGCGGAGCTCAGAGGAGATGGGCTGGGGGAGGTGTGCACACCACTCACCACTGCCAGAAGGAGCACTCAGATACGGCAGCTCTGCTATCGCAGGACGCAGGACGGGGGGGGAATCGTCTTTGTCATTCAAAAGAAAGCCGTAGGCCTCCAGCAACAGGAATAGTAACAAGAGTTTGTATTAACTCAGGGCTTTGCCGTTTACTAAGCCTTTCCTCCTGTCTTTTCACAATCACCTATTTTTTAGGCAATTTGTTACTTCTAGGTTTAGAGAGGAGGAAGTGGATGTTCCCAGAGGTTAAATGAATTGCCCCAGGTCTTGAACCCTGCTTCCTGATGCTGAAATCTCATGCTCTCCTCCAGACACCATGTAGCATCTTGCCTCCAGCCCTATGTCTTTAGGATGTAAACTCCCAGAAAAGCATTTTTCTATAAATATCTAACTCATTTCGGATGCAGATATTCTTTTTTGGTGGGGGGAGTGTAATTGACAGTAATGTTATATTAGTTTTGGGTATATGACATCATGATCTGATATTTGTATATATTGCAAAATTATCTCAAATATGGTTAACATTTGTCATCATGTATAGTTACAGAACTTTTTCTTGCGATGAGACATTTTAAGACTCCCTCCCTTGTGTGTATTAGTCACTCAGTCGTGTCTGACTCTGTGACTCCATGGACTGTAGCCTGCCAGGCTCCTCTGTCCATCGAATTCTCCAGGCAAGAATCCTGGAATGGGTTGCCATTTCCTCCTCCAAGGGATCTTCCCAACTCAGGAGTTGAACCCAGGTCTCCTGTGAGGCAGGCAGATTCTTTAATGGTACTATTAACTATGCTGCATGTTCCATCCCCTGGAGACGGCAATGGCAATCCACTCCAGTACTCTTGCCTGGCAAATCCCATGGATGGAGGAGCCTGGTGGGCTGCAGTCCATGGGGTCGCTAAGAGTCAGGCACGACTGAGCGGCTTCACTTTCATTTTTCACTTTCGTGCATTGGAGAAGGCAATGGCAACCCACTCCAGTGTTCTTGCCTGGAGAATCCCAGGGACGGGGGAGCCTGGTGGGCTGCCGTCTCTGGGGTCGCACAGAGTTGGACACGACTGAAGCGACTTAGCAGCAGCAGCAGCAGCATGTTCCATCCTCATGACTTATTTATTTTACAGCTTGGAAGTTTGCGCCTTTTGACCACCTTCACCCATTTCACTCATGAAGAGTTTATTCCATAAATTATAATCAAAAAGAATACAAAGAAGTGCAATTTTAAGTACATTTAGTCAATCATTCCAAAGGTATTAACATAGTCCTTGCTTCTCTGTTGTTTGGTGGCTAAGTCGTGTCCGACTTCTGTGACCCCAGGGACTGTACCTCCGCAATACTATGGAAAAGCACTATGGCAGGCACTGGGTGGCACACAAGGGTACCGTCGAGTGACGCCCTCCGACCCATGACCTGAACCACACGTCCCCCCAGTTCCCTACTGAGTGATCTGGCAACGATCACTGTAGCATGTTCATTTTTTGGATGGAGTTTTTGAGATTTCAGTTGCAGTTTTCACCTCTTAGGGACCCAATGCCTACTTGATGATGGGCTTTTCTTCTGGATACCCACGTTTCTATTATCCACACTGATGGCAAGAGAATCGCCTGGTGGAGCCTAGCAGGGTTGAATGGCTCAATCCAAGATTACGGTTAAAGCGTCGTATAGTCTCCATCAACCTCACGACTATGGTTTCTAACCCCTAGGTGCTTAATCCAAGCAGTATGTATACACGTTGGCATACATATGCGTAACATATGCATACATATATATCTTGAACATACACATGTACGCACATATATATGTGTGTATACACATGTGCATACATACATGTATACACACATACGTACAGATGCACAAGCAGCATGCACACTGGCCCAAAGCGCTCTAAGCATGCCACAGGTGTGGTTTCCAGTGTGTGAAGGGGGCAGTGGCTGCCAGCTTCTACCCGCATATGCAAAGATCTGGGGGAGTAACTTGATGCCACTGCCAGGCGCCTGGTGGCACCAGAGTGTTAGTTCCCAGCTCAGGACTCCACCTGCCTCTGGCTCTGCTCGCCTTAGGGCAGCACTCAGTGTGTTCTCACAGCTGTGAGGCTTTCAGACCATAGGCCCCTGCTCCCAGGTGGTCCCTGAGCAACAGCATGGTGGGCTTTCTCTGAACCTTTAGATGAAATTCCTAGAGTCTTTAGCCAGGAGATGTTTGCTTCGGCATCTTTCTGACTCCAGAGCATCAGGCTGTGGCTTACAAACTCTCTCCTTTGTCTTCACCTCCATCCCTTAGCCCAGTGGGTTCTCTGCCAGGGACTCTTCCCCAGTGTAAAGGAGGAAAAAGAATTTTCACTCTACTCTTCTAGGGTTCTTGACTGAGACACCTCTGTAGTAAAAGACATTAACAGGAGAAAACCAATGTTTAATAACGTGTATAACTCCTGTGTATATGGGAGATACCCAGAAAAAGTGAGTAACTCTCTGAAATGGCCACCACCTTACACACCATCCTCAGCTAAAGACAAAAGATGTTGGGGGTGGGGTGAGGGGAGGGAAAGGCCAGTTATGGGAGGTTTCCAAGGAAAGGCACAGTGAGCAAGGGTAAGACTGTGATGTAGATATAAGTCTCTGTCTTCTCCATTGATAAAGAGTTTCTGGGGATTTAGAATCACTTTCCCTCCCTGGTAGGAGCAGGAGACACCCCTAGAAACGGAGATTTCTTGTCTAAATATAAATGTTTCTTACAAAAGGGCAACTTCTACTCAGTATTCAGAGCTTCTCCTATGTCTGTATATATATATATTTTTAAATAATCAGCTAAAGATAATCCTTGCACCAAAGAGACGTATTTTGGGGTGTCATATTCTGTTTCCTTTCACCAGCAACAGCTAACAGTGAATTATGTGTCTGGGATTCCCCCTGAGGGGTGGTGAGCAAGTGAAGAGTGTGTGTGTGTGTGAGTGGGTGCACACGTGCGTGCTGACACGTGGTCATGGGGGTGTGGACGTGGGCGAGGATGATCCAGGTTCAGGACTAACACAGAGGGCTTGGTGGATGGGCAGATAATTTCCCCTGAGGCTGGTGCCCGGCCTCAGAGCATTCCATCTCCTGTAAGAAGCGATCAAATGGAGCTGTGCCTGGTTCAGGGGTAGCTAATCTGCAAGGGAGATTTTTTCGGTCCGCAACCCACCTCGCCTTTCCTCGCCTTCGTGGATTTCAGTTCATTTATACATGGATTCAGTTGCTTGTTAGTGTGTTCTGCAGTGCTTCCCTAAGGATATAACTCTGCAGATGGACGACATTTTTTATTTTCTTAATATTATTCTTAGCTTTTTGGAGAAGAGTTTTTAATGATTATTCCTCCTGGTATTATTTTAGTTCCCAATTACAAATGCGGTATACTCTAGCACGCTGCTATTTTGTAAATGGGTGTATATGCTTATCGTTAATTGATTCCCTGAACAGGCCCCAAACGTTTGCATTTAGATTGTGTGTTATATTACTTGCATGCCACCGGGCTGGCCCCCTGCCAGCTGGGGCTCTCAGTCTGCCGGAAGAAGGGTGGACCATCTCATTTTCCCTGACACCTGTGCAAACCAGCTTGCCTGCCTTTGGCTGTTCTCTCCTGGGAGAGAGCTAAGGTGGTACTTTATCGAAGAGGTGTCTAGAAATCCAAGATCTGCTTGTTCTTTTTTTTTGTAAGGAAAAGATGAGAAAAATATCAACTCTAGTCTCCTAGACTATCCTCTTTTTGCAAAAACACAAAAGAAGGTGACCTCTAGGTCACTAGGTCTTAATCCCTGACCAGCAGTGGTGTGTCCAGAGAGCATCAGCTGAACTGCTTCTCTGTGAAGCTTTTCCTGAGCCCTTCTGCTGGATTCTCTCGGTCATTACTCCATCCCAGCGGTTAGGGGGTTGTGTTACTTACTAACATGCCCATTTCACCTTCAGACTGTAAAAGTGGGCTGGGGTCTTTCCAACAGTAATCTTGGTGTCTAGAACTGTACTTGACAGCTAAATAGACATGACTGAATATTAATGCTCTCCCAGAGGAATTATGCTGGAGTTTAACACTGGGTACAGGCCAATGATGGGTGTAAATTTTTTGAAGGATTATAATCAATTAAAACATCACAGTATTGAATAAAGTAGGAAAGCTTAAGTGTGTAGCACATGGTGAACAGGGATCCAGTTTGTATCAGCGGAGGGATGAAATGGAGTATCTTGGAGATGTGTCAGGAATGGGGTGATAACCCTGAGCTGTGATCTATACTTTGGTAGGTAACAGGTTTTTTTTTAAAGCATGGGACCATGATTGGGAAAATATTACGCATCTTATTCCTTGCTCTTGTGATATATGATGGAGCAGAAAGCAGATGGACTCTAGCTATTGTATTCATTATTATTATTATTTTGGAGTTAAGACATCTACTTTAAGATGTCAAAGTTAAGACACAGGGTTAATCTGGATCTTCCCATTCAATGATCTTCTACAACAGTTGCAGTAAAGCATATTACTCTTCCAGCAGCGGTCCCTAGCCTTTTTGGCACCAGGATCAGTTCTGTGGAATACAATTTTTCCATGGAAGGGGGCTGGTTTGGGGATGATTCAAACACATTATATTTACTGCACACTTTATTTCTAATCTAATGCTGTCACTAATCTGACAGGAGGTACCAATCCATGGCCCAGAGCTTGGGAATCCCTGTCTTACAGCATTTGCCCTGCTGAAAAAGCTGCTTGTTTTCTGTTCTCTGTAACCAGTGAACTATTTTTTTGCACCTCTGTGAACCTAAATAATAGTCCCTTCGAAGGAAAAGAGGGATCAAAGTCCTCAGTAGAATGTCCCAAATCCCAAAGGAAGAATTTCAGGCACTAGTCCAAAGGCGAGAAAGCTCTGAGAAAGGCAGGTCAGGGTAGAAAGTTCCTTGGGTTTCAGAATTTACAACTCCTAGCCAAGAACTGGTGCTGCTTTCCCGTCGGGGTGAAACTGGCCTGGCCATGATAAAGCCTGTCAAAAGCAGCTAATTGGCAAGTTGGGTCACAGCTCGGTAATGCTAGCCTGAGGTTTAATGCCACGATTAAAAGAATAACAAGCCCTCCTGCAGAGAAGCCTTTTGGTTACTTCAGAGCCCTTAATTCCCATCAGAAAATGACATGTCACTTCCAAGGGTTACCCACGCTGCTTGCTTTGGAGACCTCAAGGCGTAATTATCTGTGGGGAGAGGCAAGGCTGAGGTCAGTCTGGCTGGGGGTGGGCCTGCCCTTCGCGCAGATATTGGAATGTCTCGGAATCCCAGCCAGCGCCGTGTCTCAGGAGAAGTTTCTTGGGGAGGTCATTTTGTCTGCCCTGCTGCTGACTCAGGCGGCCTTCCCCAAGCTAACCCGAGTCAGATGAATTCGTGGGAAAATCTCAGTTGTCATCACTAAGCTCACCAAGTGGAACTGGGCCCTGAGCCCACTGTGTCCTTTGGTGACTTGTCCACATCGCCTCAAACCATAATCCCCATGAGAGCAGGGACCCGCCTGTCTGGGCGCCAGCTCTTAGACGCCCGCGTGAGGATGGTGGAGGGACCAGTGGCCCCCCTCTGCAATGCGCTCTCTCTTCTCTTCTCGATGGACTGCCCATCCTCAACGACTGACCCAGTTGCCACTTCTCTCTGAAGATTTCTCTGCCCACACCAGTCCTCCTGGCCTCTTCCTTCTCAGGGAGAGAGGTATGCTTGGGTGCCCCCAACACTTCCTTGGTTAATTTCAGAGCAGTGTGAGTGCCCTGGAACCACAAACTGTCTTACGTTCCCTTCTTTGTATTATACTTCAGGGCATGCAGCACAGGTCTTCTGCAGGACAGAAATTCAATAAGGAGTAGAAACTGTCACCCTATAGGGGAACAGGACCTTCAAGATCAGTGGGTTTCTAATATTTTGTCTTTAAAAAGCAAAAAGAACATTTTGGGGTTTTTTTCAACTGAACTATTATGGCGCCTCCCCTGCCTCTGTGTAAAATAGATGAGAAACTCGCTTCCTCTGTTGAGGAGAGAACAGAGGATTGAATACCCCATCTGCGATCTTTCTGCTCCCACTTTGCTCCCTGAGGTAGCATCTGAAAAATCATCGACTCTGTTCAGATCCTTCATTTAACAAATGAGGATGCTGAGGGCAAGCGAAACAAGAAACAAGGTTCACATTTATTTTGGTGGCAAATTTGGGAGGAGAACCAAAGTCTCCAAAATATTATCTGAATGACATTTCCTTTTTATGTTATCATTGGGCCTTTGGCTGAAAAAAAGAGAAAGAAGAAAAGAGGACAGGAAGGAAGGGAGGGAGGGAAGTACTGAACAGAGAGAAAGGAAATAAAGAAAAAAGTGGAAATTCAGTAATTCTGGATGAGTTTAATTTAATGTTTCATTACTAGCCCCAGCTCCGTACTTGGGATAGCAAACCCTCCATAAACTCCTGAAAGTCGAAATGTTAAGGTTTGTAAAGAAATTCTCCAGAAAGGGGATTTAGGGAAAAATATTAATGATTAACTCAGTTACTTATTACAGTAAAGATTTCACATAACTTACGGACTGAATTTTTACAGTGAGACTTTTCTACAGTTACCAGGTAGTTAGGGCATTAGAGCTGCTCATCCTTAGGTAACTTAAAGGAGAGGAGTGTAGAGCGTGCCCTGTGTCACTTCCAAGAACATTCTGTCAAATCCTTCTTCTCCTGGGTCCTGTTTTCTGTGATGTGCCGTTTTTTTGACCCTAATCATCCCACCCACTTGTGCCTTTTCTGAGGCTTCCCTCCCAGTCCCTGCCTGTCTGCAGTCAATGTGCGGTGAGCTTTAGAGGATGCTGGATGCTGAGGGTGAGCTGGTTGGGATGTTCCAACTTAGTCTCTTCCTTCTGTTTCACCCCCTCTTGACTCCGCTTGTCCTCCATCCCCCAGTCGACTTCATAAGAAACCAAGGCTTGGAAAGATTAAAGGACCCTCCCAAGGCCAAGCTGCTTAGTAAGTATTAATCAAACTTACTACCCAGGTCTCTGGATACCAACTTTACACTCTGTCCACATTCTCCATAATCACTCCTTAAAACTGATTTAAACTTATGATGACTGAGATATGACAGGACAGTTATTTTAAAATCATAATACCTAGAATCTGTAGCTGTATGAAGAATGCATAAAAACACTTCTATTTTCAATCATTCATTCATTAAACCAAATAAATATTGACAAATTACTTAGTGCTGGACACTGTTGTGGTGCACACCACAGACTAACACACCTGTGAGTCGAATGTTAATCCTTTTCAACGTGTTCCCTTCACGCTATCCCAGAGAAAGCTGTCAAGATGCTTCTCTTGGTTTCCTTATTGGGTTTCAATAGAATCACTGAATCTGGTGCTTTCACTTCTATTTTTGATAAGTTGGGGAACAGAAGAAAGCTGGTAGCCATGATGAGTAAGAATAAATCCATTTTTAATATATTAATGAACATGTTAATGGATATTAATGGATATATCCGTAGCTACCTCAGTGCCCTATGAGCAATGAGAAGTTGTGATAGTTACGTCATCAGTGAGTTTCCACATAAATCTTGAGGGCATGAGTTAGGCCCTCTTTGTATATTTCATAAAATCTTGCACTGTGCATCATAGATGTACAATAAATTGTGCAAATTGATAGGTCTGCTTCTCAGTCTCACCATTTGCTCAGCAAGTAGTATCGGTCAGGTCTACCCTAGAACTCTGTCTTAAGGCATATACAGCACTTTTCTAACAAGGCCAGTTCATCTACAAGGCCAAATTTACATTTATCAGAGGAGATGTCTACCTGCTTGATATCATCCTTGGGAAATTCTTTCTTCCATCTGTGGCTGATGTTATTTGTCTGATTAGAACCAGATGAAACTACTAGCCACGGAGTAGAAGGAGGAGGATGCCCACCCAGGGAGAGACCTGAAAGATTATAGCTTCTTACCACTTCAGGCAAAGGAATGGAGATGTTCTTTTTAGTCTGTGGGATCCCCAAGGAAATTGGGTCCATCCTCAAACTGGTCAGGGGAGAAACTTCTTCCATCATGGTCTGAGTAGGTATGGTGAGAATGGGACAGGTCAGTTGAATATCTCATTCTTTCAGACCACCCCAGAGATATGCTGTTGTGTCCCTACTATTTTAGGGGCCATAGTTCTGACTGTGTATACGCAGCTCTTACTGACAATGCTCAGAAAATTGGGGATAGCTAATAGAGACCCAAGTCACCCATCCATTCCTTTACAAATATGTAAGTAAGATCTAAACACTCCTACCCTTCAACCTTTGCATTTGGGGCTAAATTCAATCTTCTGTTATTGTAATTAAAAATATCACATATCAACTTTGCATTTAGTGATAGGGCTTAAATAAAGATTCATCAGGGAAAGAGAACACAATGATCCATGTTTGCATCGGGGGGTAAATAATGGCACTGGAAGGCTTTGATCCAGAGCCACAGGAGAGAGTTAGAAGTAAGGGTTTGTACGTGAGATCAGGGTGTGCTTTACATGGAGTTTGTAATAGAGACCAAGTGTTTATTAAAAGCTGGCTCCGCTGACCTCTACATGAGGGGCCCATGATACACATGCAGGATATCACTTCCCTGAGGCCATCACTGGGGGCCTCTGAGATTGGGGACCACACAGGCTAATGGTAAATTTCTAGGCCCCATCTACCCCGAAGCTTGGTCAGCAGAGACCCTCAAAGGAGCACTTGCTCTGATCACATCTCAGAGTAGACAGACTCTTGGTAATGGATTTACCTAAAATTGCTGACAGAAAACTACTTGAACCTGCTCTGAACTAGACACGGTCCTCATTGTTGAGAAATGATGTCTGGGAATTTCCCTGTGCTCCCTACCCTGGCAGCCCACCACCCACTCCAGTAATGGCCTTGTGATCTCATCCTCTGAGACAAACTCTGAAGGCAGAGTGAGCCTGATGTATGTAAATCTTATGCCCGAGCCAGACTCTCCCGGAGAGGCTGCCCTGCAGAAAATCTATTGCCCTAATCAATTACCAAACTTCCAAATGAAATAGATGGTTCTCTCTTGCTGGAAGACTATCAAGTCATCATTTTTCTTGGTAATGAGCAGTAGTGCAGAGGGGGAATTACATTTTCTCTGTGGCATTGGATGAAGGGTTCCAGTAAGCAGGGCCTGGCCAGGAAAGCTGGAAGGTACCTGCCAAAATGATGGAAAGGTGTCTGGAAACCTCTTTCACTTCTAAACTGCTCTCCAAAAATTTCTCTTGTCTGTTTGATGTGAATCAGGCATTTTGCTGGATGTGGGAGGTATAAAGTAAGAAGGGGCTCGTCCCTCTGGCCAGGAAATCACCCCATCTGACTTTGCTCCCCTGTACTCCAGTCCTTTCATGCTGGTCCAGTTCACCCCAATTCCTGAACTGCATCTCATGAGGACAGAAACTCATCTGGGAGCCTCACCTCTATCATTTGGAAAGGGACTGAAATTAATCTGTTGCCCAGGGATGCTCCATAGGAATTGATCTACAGTCTCCAAGCATTTCTCTGTTCCCAGAAAGGGCTCCCATACAGGCACCCTGACTCCTGCCTCAGCTTACCCACCTCTGAATTCTCCTCTGGACTTAGAACAGCATCTCAGACTTTGGTCTGCTTGGCTGGGCCCTTGCTAAGCATCCTACCTGAGAGCCAAGGGCCAGTTTTTCTCCCTTCTTTTCCCACTAGATCCTACCATGAATACTCTGATGAGTCAGTGTCTTGATGCCACAGCCCATTTGTCGTCAAACCCATCTTTCTGGGCATTTCCCCAGTGGTGCTTTGCCCAACAAAATGGACCCTATGAATACAGACAGAGGCACAACCCCTGTGTTATATCGTCATGCCTGTTAGGATCTGTTTCTTCTTCCAAGGCAATGCTTTTTATAAATAATCTCTCTCTGGGAGCAGTATCTGACACAAATGGGAGAATTTTTATTGGGACCCTTGGGTTAGTTCCCCCTTCCTTTCCCGTCTAATTCCAAATTCCTTCTGCCTCAGGCACAAAGGCTGAGATTCCAGTTTGTCGCGCAAGCTTTCCCCGATAATGGCTCCTAGTTGCCCCTTGTACTCAACCTCTGGATGGAGGACTCTAGGTATTTAGCAGCTAAATATGAACCGCTGTGATGAGGCAATGATAATGATAAAGGTGTAAATAAAGGGCCATGGGCGTAAGCACAGGAAGTAGAGGATGGGGTCAGAGATGTATAAAGAAAATACTTGAAGTGGGCTTTAAAGGAGGGGTAAGGCTTGATTTGGGGGACAAGGGTCTTCTAGGGGAAAGTTACCCTGAAAGGATCCACCACTATGAGTGATGTATAGGAATCTGAAAAAAGAAGTTTTAAAGTGATACATAAATCTTAGTGTCTCAAGAGCTCCACTGTCACCAATATAGTTCCAGCCTCTATGTAGGACCTCTAACCTAGGTAAGGAAAAGAGTTCCTCACACAATAAAGGGTCAGATAAGAATGCAAGGCTACCCTTGGATATAGAAAAGTATCAGGTACATCAAGTGCCAAACTCTCTGGCCCAGGTAATGCACCCTGTGACGGTTGGGGAAAAGAGGGGGTCTGTTGGCTGAGAGTGACTCAGTAATCAATTAAGGGGAGTTAATACATGAGCTAGGAGGAGGGACCTCTCTGATGTAGGTAGAATCATTTCATGTGAGTGGCTGTCTTTTAGACCTTTGCCTCACAGAGAACTCTATTGGATTTCTAGGAGAGAAGGCAAAAATAAAATAGTCGTGAAAAGTAATAGCACTTGGTGCAAGTGTGTGAGTGGGTCTAACCAACCAGAGAGCCAGATCTGAGCGATGGCTTGTGGAGAAGTGTCCTGATTCTGCAGGGGGAGAGTGGCCTTTGCAGATGACAGCTATGAATGCTGCTGAGCTGCTCAAGGAGGATGAGGAGGGGCTAGGGAGCTGTCGTCTTTCAAAGTAAGTTTCTTTTTTGGCTTCAGGGGATGGTCTGGCTATTCTGAGGGGGTGGGAGGTAGCTTTGCACATCTTGATGTCTGTCCTCATGGAGCAAATATCTGAGTGTGGGGAGCACGGCTAAATGCCTCTTCATTCTGTAGCTGATTGGAGCACTGGCCACTTTCTAGAGGCAGGACTTGGACCAGCAGGCAAAGAGGAATGTGCCATTGTGATATTCTGTGAAAAGAGTGGGCCAGGCTGGAGTCCTGTTCTCATGGAACCTGGTGCTGCCTGTCAATGGTGATGGTCAAGGCAGGGGGCTTGAAGGGGCCTGAGAGTATGGGAGAGGTTGGCCACAGATTCCACACTCTTCTCATTTTTCCGCAAGCCTATGCTAAGTACCGTGTGTGTGTGTGTGTGTGTGTGTGTGTGTGTGTGTAGTGGGGGAATGGGTGCAGAACACTAGATAAACCACTGGGATCAGGATTCAAATTCCAACTGTATGAGCTGCAGGACCTTAAGGAGTTTACTTAATCTCCCAGAGACTTGTTTTTCTCCCCTATAACATGGGAATTTTAATGACTCCTATAAAACACAGAACTGTGTCAGGTTTAAATGTGAGAGTAATTGTGAACAGCACTATTCCTATAAGAAGCCCTCAGAAATGCTCTCCCACGTGTTCCCTAAATGTAGAGATAAGGCTCTGAGGCTCAGACGGTTCAGGTGTCTTGTCTTTCCCATCAAAGCTGAGAGTGAGGCGGGAACCTGAGAGAGGACGTGGACTGGCTCTGCCCCCTGCCCCCAGCCCTGGGGTTCTGGGTACCTCCTCTCAGGCCTCAGTCTCCGTCTCTGTTAAGGGTAGATTAGATCCTCTGTAAGCCCCTCCTCCCATTCCTGTCCTGAGTTGAAGCAGCATCATTGATTTCTCCAACCTGTGATCCATGATGCTCTGGGTTCCAGGAGAAGCAACCACGTGGGCTCCTGAGTCAGACTCTGCCGCTAACAGAATTTACCTCAACAGAACTTCTTGAGGCTTTGGGCCCTGACTCCTCCAGTGAGAACAGTTCAAGCGAGGCCGGGGCGAGGGCCCACAGGATGCAGAGTTGCGTGGCAGACGGCTGACATGCCATAACTCAGTCTTCCCGCTCCTCACTTTTCCATCCTGTCCAATTTATTTTTCCTTCCCTGTCCCCTCAGTGACCTCAAATCAGTCACAGCTTTATCTTGGTTTTCCTATAAATGTCTTTTTAAAAACCTTGATCCTCTCCATGCTAATAAAGTAGAATTGAGGCTTATCGTGACAAGGGTTGTGGGTTTCTCTGAAAACTGTAGTTGTGAGTTTGTAACAGGAAGAGACAGTGAGAGAAGGAAACACAGAAAGGAAGCTTGTGGAGAATGAGAGCAAGCGTGCGAGAGAGGCGTGTCTCGATAGAAAGACAGATTGAGACAGATAGGGAGAGAAGGGAGGGATTGAGAGTAGGGAGGAGATGACAGAGATGAATTTAGACAGAGACAGGGAGGGTGGTCCATAACCTTTTGTGCACCTGTCTAGAAAGATATGTGTGATAGAAATCACCAACTCTGCAGATGAGTTGAAAGACCGGGGAAGGTATTCCATGAAGGTGCTGGTGGAGTCTTCATTTTTCTTCTCACTTACTCCAAAGAGATTTCAAGGTGATTGGCTACACTGGAGGCTCCAGGATAGAAGGAGCATCATCAGCAGTCCCATAGCCAGGGCCAAGAGTCTTCCATCCCAGCATTTTGCCCTAAATGAACCTGAAGGCAATGATTTGGAGGATGCTGGCTTTGCTATCCATGAAACCAACTCAAAGGTCATCTGTGATTCACCAAATACTCTACATTATGTGAATCTGTTTACATTTATATATATTTATGTCTTGTTTTCACAATCAAATTGTAAGCATCTTATGGACAGGTATTTTTTTTATGAGCATAATGCTTTGAGCTTAAGAGCCCTTAATAAAGTCTTGTTGAATTACTGAGTCTGTATCTCCTGACAGCTTTCTCTGGACCATATGAATGGATGGATGTGGGAAGGATGGAAGGGACTCACCAAATAAACATTGGCTTTTTCTAGAGGAAACTTTGCAGATGAATATATGCTTATAATTAGGCTGGCAAGCAAAGGAAAGATGAAGGCCCTGCCTTTGACGAATAGGACCCTCTACCAAAACCTGAGAGACAGAGAAAGATGGGACAGTTAGACCATGAATATAGATGAGGACCAGTTTGTCAACAGTCAATATGGGAAGACTCAAGAGGTCAGCCTCTTGAGCTGGGAACATGAGACCTATGCAAATCAGTTTTCTATGGAGTTGATAATGCTGGGTAATGGTCTTTCTGAAAAATATTCCAGTCTTTCTTACCTTTGAGAAAAGCAGAGTATGCCGAATCAATTTTAAGGCTGTATTATAGGTTCAGCATGGTGCCTGGAAGGCTGTTGTTTGTGCAAAGATGTTTGCCCCTGTACCAGATGGCCACAGATTGCTGTGTTTATCTAACTGATTATTCTTCTTGACTCTTCTTACTGTTCTTGTTTTTTTCTGGTGTTGTATGTTTCTGCTTCCTTATCTTACATATACTCAAATGAGGGAGCACCAAGAAGCAGCTCTCACCACTCCCGTCAACTAGCCAACTTTTATTCCCAGGGCTTCCCAGGTGGCACAGTGGTAAAGAATCCACCTGCCAATGCAGGAGATGCAAGAGGTACAAGAGATACGGGTTCGATCCCTGGGTTAAGAAGATACCCTGGAGAAGGAAATGACAACCCACTCCAGTATTCTTGCCAGGGAAATCCCATGGACAGTGGAGCCCAGTTGGCTACAATCCAAGGAGCTGCAAAGACTCGGACACAACTGAGCACAGCACAGAGCAGGTAGCTTAAAATTAACTTCCTCTGGGAAGACTGCCAAACTCCTCAAACTAAGGCAAGACTCTGTTACATTCTTGAGTAAAACTCCTCCCACTCTGAACATTGGTACACACTCAGTGGTCTGTTCTCACATTGCACCTCACTGCTGTCCAAGGCCAAGGCCATACTGACTCTTCAGTGTGCTAGATGCTGGTGGGTGTCCAATGAGTTTCATTAATGCATGGATGCATGTGAGTAGAAGGGCAGCCCAACCTCTCCTACAGAGCAGAGCACATCTTGGTGCTGGCCCTGGATATGGGGCACAGTCACTGCAGCCTGATTTCCGGGTGAGTGGGGTGTCAGTGCTCCCATGGTCCTCTCTGCTCCATCCCAGCCACTTCTCCAGAATCACTGCTCATTCAAGCTCTGTGCATTCACCACTCCCACCCTTGTCTTTTATGCTGTCTCTGCTCCTCTCCTTTACCCATCTGTGCCTGAGCTCAGAGACTGCCTCCTCTGTGGGGTCTTCCCTACTGAGCTTTACTGCGCTTGAACCTGCTCCTCTCCTGATCTGTGATGCCCATTTTAGTCTGCTTTTCGAAGTGAGCTCTCAGGCTTATAATGTCATCAGGCTCTGTAGTTATAACCTCTTTTTTTTTATACAAAATAATACTAGAGCCATGAGAGATTATAAATACCAGAGCCATGGGAGATCATAGACTCTAGAGTCATAGGAGATCATAGATACCAGAGCCATGGGGGATCGTAGATACTAGAGCCATGGGGGGTCGTAGACATGTCATGTCTACTTCCTGCAATGGACAGACTAGGATATTGAGGCCCAGGGCTATGTGGCCTCCCTGAGGGGACAGAGCAGATCAGGTTAAGAAAAGTCCGGCCCCTAGCTTCAAGTCCAAGGCCACTTCCAACTCCTCTTCATTCTTAGAATCTTACACACCATGTCACCCTAGCCCAGGGTTGCTTCAACATATTACTACATACTTGGTACCTTAAAACAACAGAAATTAATCCTCTCATAATTCTGGATGGTAGAGGTCTAAAATCAGGACATTGTGGGGTCATGCTCCTTCTGAAGGCTCTAGGGGCACATTTCTTGCCTCCGCTAGAATCTGATGGCTCCTGGCACCCTTGGCTTGTGACAGCCTGACTTTAGTCTGTATCTCTGTCTTCACATGGCCTTTATCCCTCTCTGTGATTTGCTTTTCTGTCACCTCCAGGATTTAGGATTCATCCTAGTCCAGATGATTTAGTCTGAGGATCCTCACCTTAATTACATTGACAAAAACCTTTGCTCCAAATAAGATCACATTCTGAGGTCCCCAGTGAGGACATCTTTAGGGATGGGGACACTGTTCAACCCTCTCTAGGTGAGAAAACAGCAAGAACACAGTGCACACTCTCTATGGGCTGTTGAGTATGGCAAGGCCAGTTAACCCACCATAGTTACCCCACTACAGGAAGGCTCCATAGATTTTGATGGGGAGCAGAAATGCAGTCTCAGCGGCTGGTGTGAACAAGGCTTGTGAGACTCTTGGGGACAGTGACCTCAGCTAGTGTGTGAACCAAGCTGGGAGGAACACCTCGTGGGCTTGAGGGGAGAGGCTCCCTGTGACCAAGGCTCCTGCTGCTAGATCTTCTGCTGGGGGTGGGGAGAGCCAGGCCTCTCTTCCCCAAACATCTATTTTTCCCAGGAAGGTGATTCTCTGTTCTCAGCCTGGCCCTCCTCACTCTAAATTCTGCCGAGAGAAACCAAGCAGAGCACAGACGGGGTGAAGGCCAGAGCTCTGTCGCGCGTCCCCATTGGTTACTTGAGAAGAAAAGGAGAGGAGGCGATGCTAGGCTTCACATCCCGCCTCTTGTGAGACACACAGGCGGGTCTGTACACACACACCGGCTCAAACAAATAAACCAAACCTGGCCAAAAATAACAGAAAAGGCAACAGATGCTCCCAATTAAAATGTCAGCGTCTCCCGAGAAGCCGAGTTCTCACGTGGTGTGGGTGCTCGGGGCCGAGGACTACTGGAAGGGACCACATATGGAAATCTGTTTGCATTATACCACGTCCCAGATGCCACGTGAGACACTGGCCTGACCTTGCAATTAACACGTTGGCTGTTTCTGGGGTGCAGTGTGTGGATGCAGGGAGAAAGCAGAAAGTTGTGAAACAGAGCGATTGTTCCCACTGAGTCCTACAGGAAGCAAGGGACCCAGAGACATCTCAGGGAATATTACCCTGCAAGCTTTCTCACCTCCATCTCCTTCCCTTTTTGCCTCCATTTCCTTATATTCTTCAACATGGTTATAGAGGGAAAATCAGTTTATGAGAATAACAAGCAGTCTTAGTGGGAAAAAGCTGTCATAGGGTGTGTGTAAAGGTTAGTATCCGCTTTGTGTCTTAGTGGCAAAGATTAGGGGCACTAAGACACTGGATCATGTAAATGGTACAGCCTTCCCCACACTGCTGTTCTCCTAAATCCTTAATAAACTTATTCTTTAAAATTGGCTTTGCTATTTACAAGTAGTAGGTCTTCATCCTCCTGTCTTCCCAGGGTAGTTTTGCTTTGTTTTGCTTTTCCCAAAACTGTTTCTAGCTCCAGCTGGGTAAGGACTAAGGAAACCAATGGAAAGAGACAAGGACACAAAAGCGCAGAGAAGCAGAAGGGAAACAAGGTTATTTCCAAAATTTCACAGTCTCCTCAAACCAGTAGGGAGTGTGTTTTTGAAAGGGTGTCTTATTCTGATAAATGAATCTTCTTCTCCTAATTATTTTTATTATCATCACTATTATCATAAAATCCACATTTTATAGCTAAAGATCCAACTAGAGTAATGTCCACAGACAAGAAGAACAATGGAGAAATTAATGAACTGAATCCTCATTTGAGTTTCTGTAGGGAAAGATGATAATTTGTTGGTTTTAATAAGTTCCTGGATCAAGTTGCTACCGAGGCCAGTCCTGCTAAGTCCTGGTACCCACTGGATACAGCAAGATGTGACACGCAAATATTTTTATGTGAACTCAAACACATTTTCATGTCTTAATGGTCACTATTACTAACCAGATAAGAGAAAGACCTATTGGCATAAAACAAACAAATGATTAGTTTTGACAACAGAAACTTAGAAAGGACATTAATTAGCAGCCAAAGAGATGGGAAGGTCCTGGATGGGAACAATTATGCAGACAAACCCACAGTATGGCTACAATGTGCCAGGGTCCCATCCCTCACCATATGGCTGCAGTCTGGCAAATGGCTCATTGGCAATTCATTACCATATCACTTGGAACTTGGGAGCGAATGGTTTATGATTAGCCAATTCATTATGTTATCCTTGGTACCTCAAGGGGACCCTCAGGGCTTGCCTCCCCTGTTCTGTTATTTTAAGGACATATGACAGGGAAGGAACAGCCCTCCTTTATCCAGCTGCCTCAAAGTACTGTTTGCTGGAAAGTTTGCTGAAGTTGAGATAGACTCTTTCAAAAGAAAATAAACAAGCAAAAAATAAATCCCTGTAGTCATGAACTGTAGCCACAGCTGGAACCATTGGAACATTCCAGGAGATGAAAACAAAGATTCCCTCCTTCTTCTCCTCCATCCTATTGAGGAAGCACCAGCCAGCCCTGTGAGCGCACCTGAGCTACGGCAAGGGTGTTACAGAGAAATGAGGCTACAGACCATTAGACGAGGAGACACGACATGCTTGCTCTGGAAGGGGCCCTGTCACCAACTAACTGGGTAAGTCAGCTTGATCCTTGATCCTTAGCTTTAGAACCTGCAAAACAGACATGGCCCTTTCCGTCTTCCCAGTCTTCCCAGTGATATGGGGAGCATCATGAGAGAAAGGGTTTTTGATGGAGAAAACTACTCTGAATCCATGAGATGTATGACCCTGCAGCAGATCAGCAGAGGAGCTATCAGAGAAATTTTTCAAACCATTAACACAAGTGGGCAAGGAAGAAAAGGACCTCGCCTCTCAGTAGATCTACTACTGATGGAGTCCACCCACTTCTGTGCTGTAGCATTTTAACTGCTGTTGCCAAGAAAGAGTACATAGAAATACGCATATGGGAAAAAAGTGGAGGTGAGGCCTGAGAACCAACTATAAAGAATGCATTTTGTAGGGAGCCTGACATAGTAGAAGGGATACCTACTGAGTCAGAGAAACATTGAGACATTGTTAACAAAAACATTGTTTTTTTTTTTTTTTCTTTTTTTTTTATTTTATTTTTAAACTTTACATAATTGTATTAGTTTTGCCAAATATCAAAATGAATCCGCCACAGGTATACATGTGTTCCCCATCCCGAACCCTCCTCCCTCCTCCCTCCTCATATCATCCCTCTGGGCCGTCCTAGTGCACCAGCCCCAAGCATCCAGCATCATGCATCGAACCTGGACTGGCAACTCATTTCCTACATGATATTTTACATGTTTCATTGCCATTCTCCCAAATCTTCCCACCCTCTCCCTCTCCCTCTCCCTCTCCCACAGAGTCCATAAGACTGTTCTATACATCAGTGTCTCTTTTGCTGTCTCGTACACCGGGTTATTGTTACCCTCTTTCTAAATTCCATATATATGCGTTAGTATACTGTATTTATGTTTTTCCTTCTGGCTTACTTCACTCTGTATAATAGGCTCCAGTTTCATCCACCTCATTAGAACTGATTCAAATGTATTCTTTTTAATGGCTGAGTAATACTCCATTGTGTATATGTACCACAGCTTTCTTATCCATTCATCTGCTGATGGACATCTAGGTTGCTTCCATGTCTTGGCTATTATAAACAGTGCTGCGATGAACATTGGGGTACACGTGTCTCTTTCCCTTCTGGTTTCCTCAGTGTGTATGCCCAGCAGTGGGGTTGCTGGATCATAAGGCAGTTCTATTTCCAGTTTTTTAAGGAATCTCCACAAAAACATTGTTATAGTGAAAAACAGTCAAAACTAGGAGGAACGGAAAAAGAAGGAGGATTCAAAGGACCCAGAATTTGAGTTAGTCACAGTAGGTGATCTGTTAAGCACAGGGGATGTGGCATTGCAGAAGGGACACCCCTCAGCCAGTGAAAACCCCAGCACGGTTCCCTTGTGGGTAATGTGCATAACATGGAGCCACCCTTGGTGACACTTGTGCTGTGGAATCCACTGCAACTGTACCCCAATACTGTGGAACTACCTCTAAGTAGGAATCCCAGGGCCAAGACAAGGATTTCAATATCCTATAAACATACAACACTCTCAGGTGTCATAAACACTATCACGCCCCTTCATCATAAATCTGACCTAAAGGAAGCATGCTTGCCACAATCAATAGTGATTAAACACTTAATTATGTCAATTTTGTTTCCTTCTTAGAATTCCAATGGGCTCTGGAGATTTTCCATGGCCCAGGTCTCTGGTGAGAGCTGTTCAAGAAACTTCAAAATAATGCTTTCTTCTTCAGACAGAACACTCACTGTCTGGAGACTCACTCTTTGTCTTTTTCTGGGTGTACAGAACTTGAAATGCCCTCTGACATCTTCTGTGAGCCAGTCTGCCAGAGTAGAAATATCCTGGAGTCCCTCTGTCCCTTACTCTGTCTGTAATTTTGGGCAAGTTTTAGCCTTTATGACTCTCAGGTTCTTTGCTGGTGAAATGGGGCAACAAACCCACTGTTGAGTGGATTGGATGAAATAATGACAGTCTGGTGTGCTGCAGTCCACGGGGTCACAAAGAGTCAGACAGGACTGAGTGACTGAACAGCAACCATAAATGTCATCTTCCTTCCATTTCCTTATTCTCCACCAGCTGTGTATGGAGCCCACGTCATTTGTTTCTCCTCGCCTTGATATGAAAGACCAGTTTCATACCTCCCAGTCCAGAAGACTGTTGAGAAATGCTACTTGCTGTGTTATTTGATTCTCACAGTCACCTGGCTTGTCCTCACTGGTTAATAGCTGATCTCACTTTTCCCACAGCACCGCAGAAATCTCATCTCTTTTTGAAACCCGATAGAACCTGGTAAAAAGGCAGAGATGGACCCAGTTAAACCTGCCAGTTTGTCTGCCTCTCTCCCTGAGTCCTACCACTTTGAAACTCACTGGGCACAGTAGAGCATAGAAGAACGGGCTGTGAGCAAGGAAGGCACCATGATTCTAGCCAACATGCTTGTTCTTTGTGAGCTGCAAACTTGTGCACACTTACCAGAGGGCACAAGAACTTATAAATCATGGTGAAGCTAGGATTTCAGGTAAGAATATATTTTAGAGTACCCAGGATACCAAAGAGACACTAGAGTTCCTTGGGGGTGGGTTCAAATATAGGACAAGTGGCCAAACAGAGAGATTATTTCTACAAAGGATAATCTTTTTCACACACTATATTCTTTCTCTCCATGCCTCCTTTTAAAAAATAATAAGTAGCCAATTATTATCAACTTATTTGCTGCTTCTTATAATCACATTATCCATGATTAACTCACTGGAGTCTAATTTGATTACAGAGTTATTTCATAGGAACGATCCATCATTGGGCACGGTGGGACTCTTGTGAGCACAGCCTCATTCTGTTGGGCTCTTGGAGCTCAATTAGTGCACATGGAGAGGGACAAAAAAAGAGGATGAGAAACTGTGGGCGCCTCAGTCTTGCTGAGCTGTAAAGTCCCTCCACCATCATTATTTCATTTGATACCCACACTAGCTCCACGAGGTCGCTAGCAGAACTGTCATCATCTCTAGTTTACAAACTGGCAGATGGACACAGGTTAAATCATAACATGGTGCTCAAGAGAGGATTAAAACCCATGTCGACACCCAGCTGGTATACCTCTAAGAATACTAATCAATGATTTTAATGGTAATCATTTTTATAGTGTTTTGAAGTTTGTAAAATGTTTTTAAATTCTTGATCTCATTTGATCTTTACAGCAATCCTTTGTAGCAGAGTAGAAATAAAACATATTTTTGCAGAGAGGCAATTTTGGTTTAGAGAGGTGAATTGATCAAGCCCTTAAGGCATGAAAATGGGTATGAGAACTCTGGGCTCCCTCCTTCTGATAAAGTGCTTTGCTCCATTTTAGCACTGTTGGAAGCCAAGAACTTACGAGAAACATGAGACTTAAAAGCAACGTGGAAAAGTCACATGACATCAAAACTACATTTCTATAAAAGGGTATTTTCTGGGACAGAGGCTCTTAACTTAGGGAATCCATGAGTTTCTCCTGAAATTTTATATATATATATATATAAGCATATGCATATACCTATAAACTGTATTTTGCGGAGATGCTTTAAAACTTCCATCAAATATTCTAAAGAGTGTGTGATCCCAAAACACTCAGTAAGTTAGATGATTCTTGTCTCTTCTCCACCAATGGATGACTATCCATCTCAGGATCGTGGTGGTGGGGCTGCTCAGGACAGGGAAAGATGTTTCAGAAGGGGCCAAGGAACAATGTCATGTAGGCCAAAGGAGGCAAATGTTCTAACACGTGGAGTCTAGGCAGTGGCTAAACAGTGACAAGTGCTGCTGACACCAAAGGCTTGGACAAGCTGGCAAAGCACCTGGCAGTTAGAGAAATTTCTGTGAAATTGTGGGACCAGAAAGCAGACTGGTGGATGTTAAAGAAGGGGGAGAAGAGGAAGAAAATCTGGAGAGCATGGATGTACTTCTTTAAAATCTGGTTAAGGAAAATGGAGCAAGGGAATGCTAGCTTGAGGGGAAGCAGGGCCAAGGAAGTCCTCTCTCTCTTTTTTCCCTTCCCCTTAAAAATGTGAGATGATGTGTTTGTCAAAGAGACCAGGTGAGAAAGAAAGAGCCTAATTAGGAGGAAGGAGGGAGTGAATCCTGAGCTGAGACGCATGGTTAACTTAGATTTGAGACTCTCCTGCAGCAGGAGTGGTGATGGGAGGAGAGGTGAAGATACAGTGAAAGTGTTAGCTTCTTGTGAGTTTCTTGCCAATTTCATCCGCAGCACCACTTACGGCACTTTCAGCAGCAGTGAGCTCTGCCATCTAGCCAGGCGACTTCCCGTCACTCCAGGCACAAGCCTCTTGGCTCTGGGCACCTGGCAGCCTCTCCCTGCCCTTCCCAGCCTGTTCTGAGTCTCACCATCTCCCAGCTTCAGACACTGACCCTGTCTGGGGGCTTCTCCTGCTGTTCCCTGTGGCCTCTCCTTGAGCCCCCAGCCTCACTGAATTCTCTTAGGAGTGACATCAGTAGTAAAACACAGAAATGTACTTGAGCAATGGTTTTCTTTGTTGTTGATTTATATGATTGCTAAACCTTTTAGAAAACTTGAACTACAGATGTATCACTTTATTGTTATGAAACATTATATTTGGCAACTTCTGTATAAAGCTTTCTTTCTGGGTGTTGGACAGGAATGGACTTTCGTATTGTTTCTAAAATACAATCAGAGTCTTATTATTTTATTTTTGGTTTCTTTCCCAGAGACATAACCTCTCAAGTGTATGAAAAAACAGTTTCAGTGAGGTCCTAAAGCACATTTTCTTCCTACCAAAGCTCTTTGAGTATGATATCCACCTCTGATTTTCTTTTTAATAGGAGATGCTTGGAAGGCTTTCAAAGCCTGGATATAAAACGGATCCTAAGGACATCTTACTTAAGCTCCTGAGTCAGTGGGTCATTTTCTCTGGGAATAGGCCCACCTTTTAAAAATCCTTCTTGCTCCCTAAGCCAGCTGGTGACCGCCCACCATTTTCATGGTAGGACTTTGTCAGAGCTGGAGCTTACTTTTGAATCCCTCTTCTTCTTTGGGGACCCCTTGCACACTGTGTGTCTAAAATGCTCATTGGTTGCATATTGCGGCTATGAGCAAGATGTAGGTTAAGTCAAAATGGATTTTGTTGGGAAGCTCAAAGGCAGGTGTCAGTGGAGAGGCCTTCTCTGAGCATCCTTTTAAAAATAATATCCCTTTCTCTCACTCATTGCTCTCTGCCCTGCGTATTCTGCATTATCATTCTACATAGGACAAAATTGTCATCACTGGTGATGCTAGTGGTAAAGAATCTGTCTGCCAATGCAGGAGACCTAAGAGACATGGGTTCAATCCCTCAGTTGGGAAGATGCCCTGGAGGAGGAAATGGCAATCCACTCCAGTATTCTTGCCTGGAGAATCCCTGTGGACAGAGGAGACTGGTAGGCTACAGTCCATGGTGTCGTGAAAAGTTGGACATGACTGAAGCGACTTAGCATGCAGCTCATGATGGATAATTTATGTATACATTTGTATTTCAGTGGAATGAGGGCTCCATGGGAACCAAGACACTTTCTGCTTTCAACCTGCTGTACCCTCACTGTCCTCACACTGTATAAGGGCTCGAAATACATTTGTTAAGTTATTTGTGTGATGTAGCATTTAGGACCATACTAGCTTGAATCTGGGAGGCCATGAGGCGCAGTGAGGAAGAAGCTGAACTGGGAGCCAAGAAATCCAGGCTTACCTTTTGCCTCTGTCATCAGTCACCACGCCCCTTCCTTCTACCTCTGAGAGGTCACCCAGCCCCTAAAGTCCCTTACAACCCTGACATTCTTTGGCTGTTTGAAGGGAAGAGAAGAGTGGAAGAGGATGTGAACTGTGCTGATATTCAGTATGGTTTACATCTGACTCTCCCACTGACTTGGTGACATTTGGAACATTTAACTTTTCTGAGGGTATACTTTTGTATAGAAAAGGTAATACTTCTCTCATAAAATGTTGTGAGCACGGAATAAATGATACAAATGAAGAACTGGGTTCTTTCACATCTGTTGCTACGTCAGGGATGAGGCTGCCCTTAGGAATGGAAATGGCCTCGCTCATTCATCTTCCTGCTTCCACTGTCTGGTTTTGAGATAGATCACCACATTAATGCATGAAACACTGTCCATCAGGAAACCGATATTGCCTCAAGTTTTGGCCTTTGCTCCTATTTGGAGGGTGGCCTTCAAGATCTCAACAAACTGGTCAGACTTGTTACCTGAAGCTTTCCCAGGTGTGGGAGAGTGGCACTTGATCTCAGGTCATAGGCACTGCATGTCCCTTCCACACTCTTCTCTGGGCTCTGGATTGCCACATGGCCGATATTAATTGTCCTACAAGTTGAGTCCTCAATTTTGTTGACCCCTCCAGCAAATCATCATGCCTAAATGACTGGGATCCCTCAAGAGTTGGAACCACGTTATTAACCAGCGTGCCTTTCCCAGTGTGCCATGGAAGTAGAAACTGCTCACTTCAGTAAGATGGCATGTATCTCTGTCCCAGCAGAAATACATGTTGGCAGAATCCCAGGGTTGTAGCCAAGATAGGACCTTGGCTTTAATCACTGTTCCTCTGACTTCTTTTCAAGGCTTCATCATCTAACCTGTTTCTACAGGTCACCAGGGAGCTGGGTGGGATTTTGAGTTCAATACTGGTTACTGGGAATCAGTCAAGTGAAATTTGCTCCCTTCATTTGATTTAAATAGAAATAAGTCTTCTACTAGAGTCTTAGAAACAGTGGTCTTAGATCTCTGTCTTTGAAATTAAAAAAAAAAAAAATCTTACTTAGCCCCAAATTTCTTTCCTCTTTCACATGCCTGTGTATTTTTATCCCTCCCCTGTCCATCCTTATGTCTTCCTGCTCTCCTGTACCCAAACTCACTCAGGCCTTTGACAAATATGCATTTGAGCATAGTGCAAAGGGACTCAAGGGATAACAGATGAAGTTTGGAGGAAAGTGGTGGCCAGATATTAAAGGACCTGGCTTTCTATTTTAGGAGCTTGACTTTATTAAGAAAGGGGGTGTGGGGACTTCCCTGGTGGTTCACTGGTCAACAATCCGCCTTCTACTACAGGGGCTGCAGGTTCAATCCCTGGTCAGGGAACTATTAATAATATCTTGCATTCCTCAGGGCAACTAAGCCTGCGCACAGCAACTACTGAACCCGTGTGCTCTGGAGCCTGCGTCCACAACTAGAGAAGCCTACACACTGCAACGAAGAGCCTGTGTAATTTTTCGATAAAGACCCAGCACAGCCAAAATAATCTCTGGCTCCATTATGTCAAGAATGGACCTGAGAGGGTTAGCTTGGAAACAAATTAAAGCCAAAACTTTGGAGGGCAGTGAACAGACAGGAAAGATGTGAAGAGAATGGGAACAACAGGGCTTAGTGACTCTGTCAGAGATGGTGGCAAGGAGAGGAAGGAGTCTGAGATGTCCCTGGGGGTTGGCCTGGTCGAATGGGTAGATGATGTTTGTAACTGAGGCAGGAGCAGGGAGCAGTGTGCGTATGTTTGACAGGGTTTTTAATGGGGACTGTGGACACGAGAGAGAAAACAGAGCCGAGGGTGGGAGCATGAATGCACAGTGGCACCTTACAACTTGGGAGTGTGTACTTTCTCCTGGAGAGTTCAACTGCCTGATGGAGAAGTAGAGTTTTAGTTAAAAGTAGTCACCCAGCTCTCTTTCTGGTTCCTGGGTGCCCCTTCTGATAGCACCAGTCTAGGGAAAGAAGCATATGGCATAAACAAGGTACACTTCTTTCTGCTCTGTCAGGACTTGACTTCAAACATGAGAGTCCACAGAACATAGATCTGAGCTCCTTGTCTTTCCTCTCTGCAGACATAGTTTGGTGGGAACACGGCTTTCTATCCAGATGATAAAGACTATGAATTGATGTTTCTATTAGTTCTTATTCAGTGGCCTCATTGGGCCAGGTCAGCATCAGAAGATCGTGCAAGCAAGGTTTCTGTTCACTAAGCTCAGTTATTTTATCAAAAACCTTCATCAAATGCCTAACACGTGCAGGAAAAAAGTAGAAATGAGGCACAGAGAAAAGTGAAGTTAAGGAGATACACCCAGAAGCTATAACCAAAAAAGTAGTAGAAAGCAATTCAAATAAGAGAATTTTGACCTAGTAGTTGAAAGATTAGACTTCTTATTTGAGCTCTGTGGTCCCTGTAGAATAGTTGGGTACCAAGCTCAGTCCCTGGGGTCAGAATGCCTGGTTCATAAATCTTGGCTTTGTCCTCAACTAGCTGAGTAACTGGAGTTATCACAGGGCTTAGTAATCTGCTTAAGTACTCAGACCAGTGCCCGACATAGAGGGTGAAAGTTAGTGAATGTTGCAGTTCTTATTGTTGTTCTTGTTAGGAGCTGGGACAATTCAGTTCTCTCTTTACCAACAGTGTCTTCATTCATAGAATGAGGGCAAGATATTCTCCTTTCAGAGCCTGTTCTGAAAAGACCTAGGGCTCCTCCATCCTACTCTCTCATTTTATTCATTTTATCCATCATTACCTTGGGATTTCATATCAGTTTTTGCTCGAAGGACCCTGAAAAAAAGTTGTGCGTCACTGGGCCAGATGGTCTAAGGCTCATCCTTAATAAAAGTATTTGATTCTCTGAGTGAAAGATATGCCATTGACGGAAGACTGTGGGGTAAAGTGGTCTCAAAGGAGGATGCCTAAGTAAGCCAGGTAGGGCTCCTTGGAAGGAGTGCGTTGGAAAGTTAAAATATGGTTGGAAACTGCTGCTGCTACTGCTAAGTCACTTCAGTCGTGTCCAACTCTGTGCGACCCCATAGATGGCAGCCCACCAGGCTCCCCCGTCCCTGGGATTCTCCAGGCAAGAATACTGGAGTGGGTTGTTACTTCCTTCTCCAATGCATGAAAGTGAAAAGTGAAAGTGAAGTCGCTCAAGTCATTTCTGACTCTTAGCCACCCCATGGACTGCAGCCTACCAGGCTCCTCTGTCCATAGGATTTTCTAGGCAAGAGTACTGGAGTGGGGTGCCATTGCCTTCTCTGTGGAAACTGCTAGGAAAGCAATTTCTAGAACTGAAAGAGAAGGTACAATTCCTGAAGACCAGGAAGTGTGAAGCATAAATGCAAAGCCAAAACCATGGTGAGAGAAAAAGGTTAACAGCTCAATTCAGACCTATTCTGGAGGAAGGAGAAGCGAAAGGTGAATGAGTAAATGGGAGACAAAGGCTTCAGGTATAACTGACCCAAATAGAAGTTTGACCAAAGTGTGAAGCAATGACGGCAAAGATGATCGGCAACACTCAGGAAACAATGCTTTAGTCCACACTCTTTCTTGCATGAACAGGAAAGCAATGTCCAGAGTAGGCAAACTTTTGTCCATGGGCACACAGTGAGTTGCTGCTGGCTGTTGACTACTGGGCCATCCCTCTTTCTTCCTCAGTAATACTTCCTTAGCAAACCTTTTAGCTGGGCACATTGCTGACTGGATTAAAAGGAAATGTTTCCTAGCCTCCTTTGGGGTTAGACATGGGAGGCATGCCTAAAGTTAGGCAATACGATGTCCTTGAAAGTTAAGGATTTTCAAGAAAGAACCCACCCCCCTCCAGTACTCTTGCCTGGAAAATCCCATGGACAGAGGGCCTGGTAGGCTGTAGTCCATGGGGTCGCTAAGAGTTGGACACGACTGAGCTACTTCACTTTCACTTTTCACTTTCATGCATTGGAGAAGAAAACGGCAACCCACTCCAGTGTTTTTGCCTGGAGAATCCCAGGGATGGGGGAGCCTGGTGGGCTGCCGTCTATGGGGTCGCACAGAGTCAGACACGACTGAAGTGACTTAGCAGACATACACTAGGAACCATTTTGGCCTTCCCATCCCTTCTTTCTGCTCCCTACCGGGATGGCTTTTGGCTGTAGGATCATCTCAGATCATGAAGTGGCCTTGGAGTTGGAACTCATGTAACTAGGGGTGGCAGAGCAGAAAGGTGGAAAGCACTTGTGTCCTGGAGATATCATGTAGCCATCATATTAGCTCCGGACTGCCTACCTCTGAATCCTTTTAAGTTGGGAGAAATACTCTCTTACTGTATTTAAGCCCTTATCATTCCTGGGCCAGAATCCTAGCTGCAGAAGGCAGTTCTAGACACCTCGGCAGAGCTGGGCTGGTGGGGGCCCTGTGCGTTTTGGATGTCTTGCTTGGCAGTGCTTCCTGCATGACCCTATGCTGCCGCGTGTGAAACTGTCTAGGTGTGTGTGCATGAGCAGAAACCCAGAGCCAAAATCATTTTCAAAGCTGTCAGCTCTCTTCCTGCAGACTCACCCTCCCCACTGCCTTTTCATTTCCACCAGAGGAAAGAGAAGCTGCTGCTGAATAACTCTCTTTCTTGAATTGTTTACTACATCAAACCCTCAATATCCACAGCACAGAATATTATAATGTTAACATCTCGGCAGAATTAGTTTTTTTATTAAGAAATAAAACATCATAGGTTGAGCTGAACCCTCTTTGCACTCTCCTTAAGCTAATTTTTCTCCCCTTTCCTCTGAGAAACCGGCCTCCTGAACTTGTAAGGCTCTTTCTGTTTTTATGCTTTTGCCTCACATATGTTTAAATTTGTAAATAACAGACAATATTGCTTTGTATGTTTTAAACATGGGTGTAAATGGTATATTAAAAAGATTTGATTCTTTTCACTCAACTTGGGTTTCTCAAAAGCATCCTTCTTGATAAACGTGTGTGTACACCGCGAGGCTCACAGCTATGCAGCGTCCGCTCCTTCTCCATTGTCGTCAGTGAGCTTTTACATTGCTTTAAAATTTTCAATATTGAAAACAATGCATTAATAAACATCCTTTTAAATGCCATATTATACATAGGACTTTTTCTAGGTTCATATTCCGAGATGTAAAATTAGTTGTCATAGAAACACATTTCTTCATTTTAGCAAGGTATTTCCAAATCACTCTCTCAAGGAATTTGAGCAATTCATATTCCCTCCAAAATGACCCTGCTCATTTCTTATGAAAACTTGGCATTGTTGAACTATTTAATTTTGGACAATTGGATAAGTGTGAAATGATATTTCACTGCTTTAACTGCCATTTTCCTGATTATTAATGAGGTAGAGCATCTTTTAATATTTTATAGGCCATTTTGATTTACATCTCTGTGAACTATTTTTATATTTTGTCTATCTTTCTATTTGCTGTTTTTTACTTATTGTACTGTTTTCCTCACATATTTTAGATATTAATCCTTTATTGGTCAAATACATTACAAATTCCTCCTCTAAGGCTGTCTTGTTTGTCTTTAGGCTTTGCTCACAGTGTCTTTGATCATATAGAGTTTTTAAATTTTTAATGTAATCCAATTTATTTACCTTTCTCTTTTGTGCTTTCTTTGAATCTTAAGAAATCTTTTCCTGATTTGATATAAAAATATCTTCCTGAGTTTTCTTCTAACAGTTTTTTTTTTTTTTTCCCCTAACTTTTAGCCTCAAGCCCATCTGGAGCTTATCTGCAATATTTTGTGTTATTTCGTATATGTCATAGAGCTCCAATGACAATTTTCCAAAAGGATGAGTCATTTGTAGTGACAATGCATATCAAACAGTCCATTCTTTGCCTACTTATTTGTAACCACCCTGTCATGCACCAAATTCCCCAAAATGCATGGATATCTTTCTGGACTTTCTAGTTTATTCCATCAGTCTCTATCTCTACACTTCCACCACACCATTTTATCATGTGTTTTGATGTCTGTGAGGTAAGCTTTTCTTTTTTATAAACTTTCTCAAAATTCTTTTGGTTTTTCTTGGCCTTTTTCGGCTTTATATGATTTACATTTTTCCCCTAGTTTTACTGAGATATAATTGTTATACATCACTGTATATGTTTAAGGTGTACAACATAATGGTTTGGCTTAATATGTCATGAGGTGTGTATGATTTTGGTTGACCTTTTAATGAAATGCTTTCTTCCTACCTCTTTCAGCAGGTACATTTCTCTTCCTCATCTCCATTCTAAAGTTCTGGATTCCAGCTCCAGTCCTGTCACCAGATGGCCATCTGTTCTTGGGTGAGTCATCTACCCTCTCCGGATTTTAGTTTCTTATCTTTCAGATCTGCTCTACCTACCTCACGGGGATGCTGAGCTGATCAAATGAGATAAGGGTGTGAGAATGCTTTGAACAGGTGAAATCACTGAAGCAAAGTGAAAAAGAGTTAAAAAAAAAATCATCTCAGGACTGACTTGAGACAAAATGAAAGTCAGATGGTTTTGCCATCAGCTTCCTGCTTTCTTTATCTTCTCTGACTCTTCTTTCTCCCACACTTCCGTGGCTGTGAACAGAGAGGTCTTCTTTAATGGTGGACATCATGATAATGGATCAGAGGCAACTCAGATTCATAGAGTCTGGGTCCAAAGGTGAGACTTAAGGCAAGTCACTCAAACTCTTCGAATCCAATTTATTCATCTTTACAAAAGGCATACTAATTCCCTCTGCTAGCTAGTTTTGTGAAATTCAAAAGAAATAATGAGGATGAAAGCACCTGGTAAAATGAAGTGAAGACTTATAAGAGTCAGAAGCAGTTATCATTAGTGTTCTTGCTGATATTAACATGGGAGATAGGACTTACGTGATGCTTACTGTGTTGAAGTGCTTTGCTCCTACCACTTGGATCAAGGCAGGCAGGAAATTCAAACCCACTTTGCCTTTAAGTATGGTTGACCCAATACAGTACCTACACAGTCTTCTAGAAGATGCAGGAAGTCTTTTTCTTAAGTAGCATTCTCTTTAGATTTTGCAGCCTGGCTGCACAGAGACGCACACGTGGTTGGGAGTGCGTGATGTCTGTACAGCCAGGCAGAGCTGCCCCGAGGCAGGTGCTGGGCTCAGTACTGACTTGAGAAAGTGAGAGCCTCCTGGGTTCAAGGGTGGGAACACACTAGCCTTCCTGCCCTTTCCACAGATACTATTCCGTAAAGTGAACATTAAGGTCAGTCCTGATGTTCTGTGAAAAGACTTCCCTTGGAGTGAGCATACGGCAGTGCCCTGGCATCTTTCTAACCCTTGCTACTCAGATGACTGGAGCATCTTTTGCTCCAGTGCCAAAATCAGACTTGAGCTTGGGCCAAGTGACATTCGTGGGCCAGATGACATGAAGCTACAACCCACCTGCTTAAGCTAATCTAGCATGCCCTATTCCTCAGTGATTGGGTTCTTGCCCTTTTCTCAGTTCTTTTGAAGTAAAATTACTTACTGATTCTTGAGCCACTTCCGTGTCTGATGCTGGACTCTACTGTTCTCACCACCAGTCCCTGCCAGAAGTTAACAGAATCCTTCTAAGCCTATATCAGCGTTCCCACCCTTGCCATTAGTGGCTGAAAACGTCTACCTTTCCCCAGTGATTTGGGCAGTCTTGGCTTTTTGGCCTGGGTTTTTGACCTAGTTTCCAAAGCTCATGATCTGCCTATCCTTACTTCCACAGTTCCTGATCGAATCTTCTTCTTCCATCCGTCTGTGACCCCTGCCTTGTCTGACTCCCACGCTCATGCAATGTCAAGGTTTAGGCTGTCCTTCCAGACTCTGTCTTGTTTAGCTTTAAACTCTAGATGAAGCACATGACTCTTTTCTTTCTGATTTGTAAGTTCTGAGTCTAGGACCACTTTGTGAAATCTGTCAAATAGACCACAGCTGAGTTTATTATTATTTTTTTTTAAATGTGGGCATAAAACTTAGGAATAGGTGCTCTAGTAGAAGCTATGAAAGTATGCTTAGATTCTCCTTCATGAATGGAGGACAAATTCCACTAGCTACTGGGAGTTTCTCTGTCCGAAGAGATCTGACTTGCTCAAGGTCACAACCCCTCCTTGGGGAAGCTCATATCCCGTGACTACTTGATGTAATCACAGCTATCAGACAGAAGAGATTTTAAAGGCATGGCCCCTTACAACAACTCTGAAGGGTCCTCTCAATTTTAGGGTTCCCCTTGAGATCAGTTGAGGCTTTGTGACAAGCCCACAGCCCCTCCCTCTGCCCATTTCTGCTTCCTTCCTTTCCCCTGCAGGGGCCAATCCTGTGAACACTCTCACTTCTCACACACAAGTCTCCATCTCGAGTTTGATCCTGTAGCAGGTGCCCACAGTTATTTTCTTGCTGAGTCACCCAGTTCATTGACTCACCATCTTCTTTCTCTGTAAACTCACCCTTTCTATGGTAGGAAATATAATGCCCATCCCCACCCGAAGATGTCCATCCTCATTGCTGAGAACCTGCGAATGAGTTACCTTCTATATTTAAAAAGACTTTGCAAATGTGATTAAGATCACTGACCTTGAGATAGGTAGATTATCCTAGATTATTCAAGTGGACCTAGTCTTATCACCTGAGACCTTAAAGCAGAGAAACCTTTCCTGACTGTGGTCAAGATGTGACAACAGAAAAGAAAGATCAGAGAGTTGGAACACTGTTGGCTTTGAAGACGGAGGATGAGTCCACAATCTGAGGAATGCAAGCAGCTTCTAGAGGCTGGAAAGGGAAAGGGGTGAACCGTCCCCAGAGTGTCCAGGAAAGAAGGCAGCACCACTGACACTTGTTTTAACCCAGTGAAATCCGGGTAAGACCTCTGACCTACAAAACTGTAAGATAACAGATTTGTGTTGCTTTAAGTCACTAAATGTGTATAATGTGTTACAAGAACGGGAAACTAATATATCCTTCGGGGTCACGTTAATACTTGCTCACTTGTGTGGCCTTGATGTGTACTTTATCTGAGTGAGCCTTAGTTCTCTCTGTAAAATGCTTAATTTGGGCCATATGCTTGCAAAACTCCTTACATCTTGACATCTTATGGCCCTAAAGGCTAGATTCCCTACTTTGCAACGTTTTTCTTTTCCTTCTAATGAGGCATTGTTTGTTTATCTTTTGGATGTTTATACCAAGGCAAGCTTATCTGAGATGCTGCAAGAAGCAACAGAACAGCCATGCACCTGAGTCAGGAGTGAGATTTCTTTTTCTTTGTCTGTCTGGCTATTCTGGTCTGTCTTTATACTGACTTCTAAATTTCTTCTTCCCATGAGGCCTCATAAATGGGAAAAAGGCATCTCAACTGGTGACCAATTTATGAACCAAACTCTTGTGACCAGTAAATTCTGTCATTTTTCTCTCCACTAGCTTGCTCCTTTGGAGAAGGCAATGGCAACCCACTCTTGCCTGGCAAATCTCATGGATGGAGGAGCCTGGTAGGCTGCAGTCCATGGGGTCACTAGGAGTTGGACACGACTGAGCGACTTCACTTTCACTTTTCACTTGCATGCATTGGAGAAGGAAATGGCAACCCACTCCAGTGTTCTTGCCTGGAGAATCCGAGGGACAGAGGAGCTTGGTGGGCTGCTGTCTCTGGGGTCGCACAGAGTCAGACACGACTGAAGTGACAGAAGCAGCAGCAGTAGCAGCTTGCCCCTTGGAAGAAAAGCTATGATAAACCTAGACAGTGTTTTAAAAAGCAGTGACATCACTTTGCTGACAAAGGTCCGTATAGTCAAAGCTATGGTTTTTTCAGTGGTCATGTATGCATATGAGAGAGGGACCATAAAGAAGGCTGAGCACTGAAGAATTAATGCTTTCAAACTGTGGTATTGAAGAAGACACATGGACAGCAAGAAGATCAAACCAGTCACTCCTAAAGGAAATCAACTCTGAATATTCACTGGAAGGACCAATGCTGAAGTTGAAGTTCCAATACTTTGGTCACCTGATGCAAAGAGCCAACTCATTGGAAAAGACCCTGATGCTGGGAAAGATTGAGGGCAGGAGGAGAAGCGGGTGACACAGGATGAGATGGTTGGATGGCATCACTGACTCAATAGACATGAGTTTGAGCAAATTCCAGGAGATAGTGTAGGATAGGGAAGCCTGGTGTGCTGCAGTCTATAGGGTTGCAAAGAATCAGACACAACTGAGTGACTGAACAACAACAAAGTAAACCTGTAAGTAAAGTAAAGTAAAAAGTCACTCAGTCGTGTCCGACCCTGCGACCCCGTGGACTATAGCCTATCAGGCTCCTCCATCCATGGGATTCTCCAGGTAAGGATACTGGAGTGGGTTGCCATTTCCTTCTCCAGGGGAGAAGTTACTGCTGCTGCTAAGTCACTTCAGTCGTGTCCAACTCTGTGCAACCCCATAGATGGCAGCCCACAAGGCTCCCCCGTCCCTGGGATTCTCCAGGCAAGAACACTGGAGTGGGTTGCCATTTCCTTCTCCAATGCATGAAAGTGAATATAATTAAAAAAAAATTATTATGCTGAAAATTGTTCTTTAAAGATAGGTACCAAGATTACATGTACAATCAAAGGTAGCAGTGTTGTAGCTGTGGTGAATGTTAACTCAGCCTTTAGGAAAATCTATCCATGTTTTAGAGTTAAAAAAATGTCCTTAGCCTGATTTTTGTTAGGAGTAAGTATAATAAAATGCCTCTATAATTAAAATACTTACAAACCCACTAGACATAGCTGTTGTGAAGGGAAAAAAAATAGACTCTGAAATGGGATAAAAATAGAGCTTCCTTTGGCCCTTTCACCCTCCTAGTGAGAAACCAATACAGTTGCCACTTCATTAACTGCTCTGTGTTAAGAAAAGCCGAGCTGACCACAAAATAATTATGGCAATAGCACGGTGATAATGATGACTCTTGGAAGCATTTATCTAGCACATTGTTTTTTTCAAAGCACTTCCTGTTTAGATGTTTGAATCCCAAGTTCTCAGTATTTTCTTAAGAAAGTGGGGGAGTTGGAGAAGGTGGTCATCATCCACTTGATTGGACAGATGAGGTACCCTTGTCCTACAGAGTCTAAGTGACCCTCCTGTCGTTACAGTCAGAGCTGGCTTGGGCCTAGGGACACTGTCTACATGGAGATCCAAGTCTACTATAGCTCACTCTTCCAGGCAGTTGGGTCACCCAAAGCAAGGTCAAACTCTGTCTCCAAAGACCTTATACTGCAAGCCTAAGGACACCAGAAACCGTTCTTTCTTTTCTTTCAGTAGAAAGAATAAATTCATTAAAATTTAAAGTTAGCTGGGAAAAGGTCAAAGAGTTGAATGGATGAAAACGAAAACCATAAGAAACCCGGAAATGGATTCCAGTCTGTCACCTGCCTCACTGGGGTTGGTGATGCTGGCCAGTCATGTGCTCAGAGTGGAGGCAAAGTGCCATCTCTGCCTCATTCCTGGCTGTGCTCAGGTGGCTTGGAGCAATGGCCAGGAGCCTTGCACACCATGGCCTCTATAAAACAGCATCACCAACACCACTGCTACTTGCTCCTACCCCCATCCCCCAGCCCGGGTGCAATTCGACTGGCTAACCTTGAAGGAGACAAGACAACCTGAGACCAGTGGCACAAAAGGGAAAAACCCCCAAAGGCATCCCCACTTCTTTTGAACAATGAGGGGTGGGACTAGGTCTCCTCAATGATTCCATTCTTTCAACAAGATCTCATGTTACATTTGGTATAGTAGTATAAATTTGATCTAAAAGATCTGAGTTCGAGAGCCAACTGGTGTCTCTGACTGGGCTGTAATATGATCTTGGTTATTATCAGTTAGCCTCCGTGAGGCTCAGTTCTCTTGCCCATGAAATGGATGGTAATATTCAGTCTCCTTTCCTATAACTCTTATCAGTTTGTCATGGGACAGAAATGTTAGGACTTTATTGTTGGCTGTGGTGCTCTCATTGCAAGTGTAGCCTGATAGCAACCACAGTGTCACAAGAGTTGGCAACTATGGTAGTGCTAGGAAGGCACTTCTGAGATTATTCATCATGTGGGGATACTTGTTGGAGAAGTCACTTGCTGAGAAAATGTGTACGTACTGTGAGCTTTCTTGAATTAATTCCTTGGGGCTTTACAACAATCCTAAGAGGTAGATACTGTTATTGTCACTTTATACAACAAGAAACAAAGACAAGAAACTAAGAGGGAGATAGCTGTGTTGTTTTTTTTTTAATAATATCAATAGTGAATATTTATTGAACATTTACTAGGTGCCCAGCACTTGCAACTGGTATATTATGCATGAATAATTATGGAATAACCAAAGACTTATTTTGTTTTATTCTTTCTGGTGTCTCACTATCCTTTTTATTTATTATTATTATTTTTTTACTTTACAATATTGTACTGGTTTTGCCATACATCAACATGCATCCACCACAGGTGTACACGTGTTCCCATCCTGAACCCCCCTCCCACCTCCCTCCCCATACCATCCCTCTGGGTCATCCCAGTGCACCAGCCCCAAGCTTCCTGTATCCTGCATTGAACCTGGACTGGCGATTCATTTCTTATATGATATTATACATGTTTTAATGCCATTCTCGAAAATCACCCCCCTCTCCCTCTCCCACAGAGTCCAAAAGACTGTTCTATACATCTGTGTCTCTTTTGCTGTCTCCCATACAGGGTTGTCGTTACCACCTTTCTAAATTCCATATATATGCATTAGTATACTGTATTGGTGTTTTTCTTTCTGGCTTACTTCACTCTGTATAATAGGCTCCAGTTTCATCCACCTCATTAGAACTGATTCAAACGTATTCTTTTTAATGGCTGAGTAATACTCCATTGTGTATATGTACCACAGCTTTCTTATCCATTCGTCTGCTGATGGACATCTAGGTTGCTTCCATGTCCTGCCTATTATAAACAGTGCTGCGATGAACATTGGGTACACGTGTCTCTTTCAATTCTGGTTTCCTCGGTGTGTATGCCCCACAGTGGGATCGCTGGGTGGTATGGCAGTTCTATTTCCAGTTTTTTAAGGAATCTCCACACTGTTCTCCATAGTGGCTGTACTAGTTTGCATTCCCGCCAACAGTGTAAGAGGGTTCCCTTTTCTCCACATCCTCTCCAGCATTTATTGCTTGTAGACTTTTGGATCGCAGCCATTCTGACTGGCGTGAAATGGTACCTCATTGTGGTTTTGATTTGCATTTCTCTGATAATGAGTGATGTTGAGCATCTTTTCATGTGTTTGTTAGCCATCTGTATGTCTTCTTTGGAGAAATGTCTATTTAGTTCTTTGGCCCATTATTTGATTGGGTCGTTTATTTTTCTGGAATTGAGCTGCAGGCATTGCTTGTATATTTTTGAGATTAATTGTCAGTTGCTTCATTTGCTATTATTTTCTCCCATTCTGAAGGCTGTCTTTTCACCTTGCTTATAGTTTCTTTTGTTGTGCAGAAGCTTTTAATTTTAATTAGATCCCATTTGTTTATTTTTGCTTTTATTTCCAATATTCTGGGAGGTGGGTCATGGAAGATCCTGCTGTGATGTTTGTCAGAGAGTGTTTTGCCTATGTTCTCCTCTAAGAGTTTTATAGTTTCTGGTCTTATGTTTAGATCTTTAATCCATTTTGAGTTTATTTTTGTGTATGGTTTTAAATCTGTTCTCTTGAGTCTGTAGTGGCTTCTGCAGTCTCCAGCAATGGCAGGCACACCCAACACTCCCAGTGCACAACAACCTTGACTCCTTAGAGCCTTGGACAGTGGCTTGTTGCCTTCATCATGAGAAGGAAGTACGGTTGGCATGAGAAGTTCCTTCATATAAGGCAGAGTGATCCACTATTCAAAGAGTCATTGATATGTCAGCTAATCCCTGCCCTATGATAGATGCACGTGTGTCTAAGGAACTTCCTCAGCAAGAACTTGCTAGCACTATTTTTCCTGACAGCGCCCATGTTGTGAATTCTCCAACCACAGGGTGAAGTTTCGGGGAGGTGACTGTCATGCAGGGACTAACCCAAGGCCTCTTTCATCAAGGTAATGCCCGTGTGGCTAGTTCTCACCAATGCGATATGATATGTGTCCAGGGGGGTAGGAAGTGAGTGTGCCATTCTTACTTTCTTCTTCCTTGTCAACAGGGTAGATGCAGAAGATCCAGCATAAACCTCAGAGACCCTAGATGACAGTGAAGCCGCAAGATAGGAGGCATCTGGGTTTCTGAATCACTGCTTTGACAAACCTTCATTTGGGCCTTATGTGAGAGACATCTATTATGTTAAAGCACCAAGGTTTGAGTGTTATCTGTAATATTAGCCATTGTACTATATATCCTAGTGAAAAGAGGTCCACAGTACCTCAGACCTGGTCCCCATCCTCTGCCATCTTGGTCACCATTGACTTCCTTCCCTGTGGATACCATATCAGCCATCCTATATATAGTTGCAGAGCATCTGATCTGCTTGTCAAACAACCAGTAAATCTATGTTTGACAAAACAGTAGTTTTTATCAGTAAGTGACCCTAAGATAACATTTGCATTGCTGAAACATCATTCCAACACTGAACCAATGGCATCCCAACTCCAGCCCTCCTGATGACATGAGACAGGAAAACGAATGAAGTGTGAGGACTATTAATGACATCTTCTCACCCATTCCTCCCCTTTTTCAAACTTGCAAATATGTTCAGCAGGGTCAGATCTGTTCATCTATTTTTGACATGTAAGTAGAGTCTATCCCTCTGGAATTTTGCAGAGAGGAGGATTATCTCATGATCATACTAACTTGTATCTAGAAGCCACCAGAATCGAGCTGCTAAGACACTGGCTCAGGGGAAGATCTTCACAGGACCCAGCTCTCTTGGGTCAGTCACAGTTCTCATTGGCCCTTAATAACCTCAGAGGTGAAAAATAATTTTAATTTTTCATGGGAGCATTGTGGGTGGTGACAGTTGTTTTAAAAGACATAGACGCACCAGCATGTTCTAGAACACACAGTTACCTTGGTCACAGTGAGCTCAATGGGTTCTGCAGAGAATCTTGTGATCTTCTATTTAGTTGACTTCAAGCAGCATGCAAGAAACAGACCTGTAAAGATAGACAGTGGAGGTCAGAAACAAAGAGTCTAGAGAATTCAAATTACTTTGCTTTTTAATTTACTACATTTACTTTTTAAAAAATTTGTAAGCAATACATGTTCATTTTAGGGGGAAAAATAGATAATACACATTAGAAAATAAGATATAAAACTAATCTGTGATCCCACTGTCCAGATATAACTGCTATTAACCCATAGAGCTCCTATAGGTAGTTTCATGAATATTTATATATATATGGATATGTATTTCTCTGTTATTATAATACTTTAGTTACAAAACTGAGGTCATATTGTACATACATTTTGTTCATTGACTAAGATATAACGAGCATCTTTTGCCAATAATTAAACTTCAACTCTGTGGTAGACAGCTCCTAAGAGGGTTCCCAATGATCCCTGCCCTCTGCACTCTCAATGATGTGTGATCCACTCCCCTGGAGTGTGGGTTAGACTTCTGACTGACTTCTAACCAGTGTGGCGTGAGTGATGGGATGTCGGTTCTTGGACAAGGATACAAAAACTGGCTGCTGTCCTGCATATTTCCTCCTGCTTGCTGACTCGTTTACTGTGAGGAAAGCATCTGCGACGCTGTGAACCACCCTGCAGAAAGGATGACAGTGGAACTGGGGTGAGGAACTGGGGATGACCTTCAGTCCACATTCCCAGGGAAACTGGTTCCTGCTGACACCCACTGGAGTCAGCCTCCAAGTGGATCCTCTCCAGATGAAGCCTTGAGGTTATTCAAACCCTTTGACCATAGTCTTAGGAGACGCCCTGAGTCAGAGGACCCAGTTCAGCTGTGTTCACAGACTCCTGACCCACAACTGTGAGATAATATGTTTGCTGTTTAAAGTTGCTAAGTGTTGGGGTAATACAACCATAGATAACTAATACAAACCACATAGTTTTTAGTGGTTGTTTAGTATTCTAGTGTAAAGTTTACTTAATCTTTATTGCAGCACATTTGGTTATTTTATTTTATTTATTTTGCTATTATAAATGAGTCTGCAATGAGTGTCATTGGAGCTGAATTTTGGTATACACCATTCTTCCCTGAGGATAAGTTCCTTGAAGTGGAATAGCTGGATTTCAAAGGATTTGCATCTTTTAAAGCTTTTAAGATGTTATTCCCAATTGCTTGCTGGTAGGATTGTACCCATTTATGCTGCTGGCTGTTGCTTGAAGTGGCTGCTGGCTCATACCAAAGGATTTACGTTTCTGAAGCGTATTTTTAGTTAATTTCAATCACTATGTCTTGAGCTATGTCTCTACGGGAACCAGCTGGAAACAAAACCAAAACCAAATTCGAAAACCCAAGAATGAGGACTAAGATTCAATATTCAAAACAACTAGATAATTTGATCCCAAACAGTTTATTCAAAGTACCATTGATTTGAAATCACTCAGATAAATTCAACCATCCTCAAATAGTTATTCTTATTGTTCAGTTCAGTGAGCTCTAAAGTTCTGAAAATGTAATAATGCTCATCTTCCCAAGAACTTTGAGATAGAAATAATACTGGTTGAAGTTAATTTAATGATGGGCTTCTTTGAAAATCTTAGCTTATTTCAGTCACACAAAGGGTTGTCAGTAAACTCAACTTTTTAAGTTACCACACTAGATGGACTGAATTCAAAAGGCATATTTTTTGGAAGCGTTTGCATGCATATATACCACCACTGTTTCCAAATTGCAACTTCACTGTTGGGGGAGAATAAATATTTTAATGAATGCTATATATTTTAAGAGGCTCTGAACCCTGTGGTTGGTTTAAGCTAAGGGTGCAATTTCAGGCATCTAAATAAGTAAATAAATGAGGAAGAAAATCCATGTTAATTGCGGTAATTTGCGGTACTTTCAAATTCTTAATTAAGAAATAAAATAGGATTCATTATCCATGCCCACTGTAGATGGCATGCATAGATCACCATTATGACCAAACACAAGACCTAAAGTTATTGCCATAAATGAAATAACAGAGGGAAACCACTGGTGCATTTTTGATGGAAGTGTGCAAGTACAAAGAGGAAAGAGAGAGCGCTACACAAAATGCGGTCTTCCATACATGCCTTTAAGTCTGACCCGGGGCTTGCATTGTCCCAAAGCATCTCCCCTAAACCCGGAGTCCTCTCTTTCCCTGCCACCTCTGGGATATGTTCTTCCTTCAACCTCACACAGAACTTCTCTGAGCCTGTATGGCAGACCTGCTAGTGTCATCTTTCCCCCAGTTATCTGCCCCAGATTGTTTGTGTGCCTAGACTTCAGGTCCCTGCCTGCCTCATTCTACAAAGGTGGGGAGAAGAACTTTCCTTGTACCTGGAGGCATTCTGACTCATGCTGCCTTTTGATAATTAAGCATTAAATTAAACCAAGGAGAACATAGTTTATCACACAGAAATCAACTTTTATCTGACACAAATGCTTAGTTGGACAGGACACCAGCCATAAACTGGGACTGTTCCAGACGAACCAGGATGCTCAGTGCCTGCAATGAAAACATACCCCAAGGGCAGGGCAGGCGTGGACAGGATAGGTAGGTTTTCAGGCAGGTAAAAGGGAGTTCTGCTTTGGTGATGTGGACTGTAGGGGTAGTATCAATGGACATCTTGAAAAAAGAGTTGATACACTTGGCTGTGGGAAGAGATGGCTGGTCATTGTGTTTCTGTTAGGAATACTAATATAGACTGTGGGTATGCCTCTTTCGGATCCTCTATCTCCTGCTGCCTACTCATCTTCATCCTGCAGGCTGGCATGGACACTCCATAGGCAGTTGGCATGACTGTTGACTCTACAGCTCAACAACTGCAGTCAGCTTAGCAGTGGGAAGGGTGCAGAGCCTGAGCAAGTTGGAGGAGTTTGAATGACTCAAGACATAGGATGAAGAGAAAGGGAAGCCTTCAATAAAGATCTCTGAAAGGAAGGGGGCATGTTGTTCAGGGACAAAACACTGAAGTATTTTGAGAAAGTAAGACGGTTTGGGGTTTTACCTGTAGACCCAAGGAAAATCAGAAATTAGATGGGGAGCTTGGGATTGACATGTACACATTGCTTTATTTAAAATAGATAACCAACAAGGGCATACTGTATAGCACAGGGAACTTGACTCAATACTCTGTAATAACCTAAGGGGGTAAAAGAATTTGAAAAAGGAATAGATACATGTATATGCGTAACTGAATCACTTTACATCTGAAACTAACACAACACCTGAATATAGTTAATCAGCTATATTCCAATATAAAGCAAAAATTAAAAAGAAAATTAACACATATATTTCTCAAATGCCTATTATATTCCAAACAAGAAGACATAAGAACAGTCTAAAACAGACCTTTTCATTCAAAGGGGACTTAGGAAGTAGATTCCTTCATCGTCAACATCTCCTCTTTTCTGGAAGGAAAACCAGAGAAAAACCTAGACTCGGATAGCTCTAATCAATAAACCACTCTGGCCTTTTCTCAAATCTCACCAATGCTGAAGACTTCCATGGAATTCACCAGGGCTGAATGAGTGTTCGTATTTCACAGTATTTCATTTCTCAAAGACTCCTTCCTCCCTGGCTTTATCTGGATGGAGACCAGACCACTGCAGGACTTAAGGGCCCACTGCTGTGGGAAATGTGATGATTATCCCCATTCTTTACCAAGTGGAATCATTATACCTTTAGTTTTCTGATGATATATGGTAAAAAAAAAAAAAAAAAGATATGGGGCTTTTCTAATTTCAGAAGTAAGCCATGGAGAAATAAATTCAGAATGTATCCATAATAACTGAGGCTAGTTATCAGACTAGTAAGAAAGAAAACCACTATATAAAGTGTCCTGTAGAATTCATTGTTTAATTGTGTTAGGTACTTTGACTTTGCTTAGTAGTTAGAACAGGATACTCAGAAGATATAATGAAAGATGGATAAAAGTGAGCAGGAGATTTCTGAACCATGAGAAACACCCTGGGAAATGTGCCTTGTTCTGCTGTTTCAAGAACAAACCAGGAGAATTAGTCGTTGGAAGTTCTTTTGAAGAGAGACCTTAAATGCAGTTATGTCTCAACAATTACATTTGAGACTCTTCATTCTTTTATTTGTTCATTTCACTTAACAGGGCTCTATGGAGCATCTTCTTTTCCCCAGGTATAGTATCGGGTGCTGAAGAATCAAGGGGAACAAGACAGAGATGTAAAATCTTATAGGGATTTTACTCTTAAGACAGCAGTGTTAAGGCATCCCTGCCCACTTCATTCTGAATTCATTCCAAAACAAAAGAAGAAGGAAAAATAGAAATGCAAATTTCACTTTGTTGAGGAAGGGCTGCCAAATAAAATTCCAAGCTGGGGCAAGTGGATGTTGAAAGATGTCTGTTACCAAAGACCTTCATTAAAGGGGTTGGCAGAGCAAAATTTCATCCAACAGGGCACAACCAAAGTCATCTTTTGAGGAGCAACTGGTCTACAGTGAGTAGGCTTTCTACAAGAGCATCCCTGGACCCTGTGTGGCTCCACTGAGAAGCAAGGGAGGAATTATAAACAAGAAAATACCTAGGTATGGCATCTCTGTACAAAACAGTCTGTTGGGAAAGCATATTGTAGAAGATAGGCTCAATAATTATTAGTCTTGCAGCTGTCAATCTGATAGTTCTTCTGGAAAGAAGTAAAGGCTAAGTCAACACATACACATGTGCATATACACAATCCTCTGTATCATAAGGTGCATTCCTGCAAATGAAAGAGACTCTCTGCTAGATGGTACCATAGCCTAGTCCCTGCTCCATAAACTTTATGCAAACAGCTGGTTAAGAAACAGCTCATCTCAGTCAAATGTGAGTCAGAATAGAAAAGAGACCATCAGAAGAGCTCAAAAAGATACTGTAAGAAAAGAAGGTAACAATTAGAGAAAACAAATAGACAAAGAAAACATACAAAATTGTGTTGCCATAGAGCTAAAGGAAATTGTGACAAACAAATGAGCATGAGCAAACAAAACAATTTTTCAAAAAAATCCTCAATGAAAAATATCACATATAACATAAGAGCTCAAGGAAGAAGTGTCAAGACAATTGCAGGACAAAAAATGAGCTGAAAGAGCTCAGGAAAGAAGTGAAAGAGAAACATAAAGTCATCACAAAAATTAGGGAGCCAGCAACAAGGTAAATAGACACCACTCAAAATACAGAAGTAGGCTTAAGAACATGATTGACAAAGTTAGCAAAACAAAATGGAAATGCATAGTTAAAAAGGATCAGAAAGGAACACAATAGCTATGGAAGATGAAAGAGACAATAGACCTATTTGTATGCATAAATGGACCAAACATTACTTGTTTTATATAAGTGATCATCTGAATGAAATACATGTAGAATAGAAAATGTATTTAGAGAAATAGAATCACAAAACATTTTCCAGAAATAAGATATTTAAATCTACACACAATCAAAACCAAACCAAGCCAAACTAAACAAGCCAAACAAAACCCCAAACATAAACTATCTCAGGAAAAGTTGATATAAAAATAATAGCATAAAAGGAAAAGGCTCTTTCACCATCCAAACAAAGAACTAAAACCAACAAAACAGAGCAAAACCCAAACCAAAATTTCTCTCCTAAAAGGGGGAAATTAGGTTGGTTTCAGAGTTTTTCACAGCACATGTCATGCTGGAGACAGTGGAACATGCTTACGATAACCACATTAAGAATTAAATAAAAAACATGAAAAAAGTCTATGGTCAAACTTTTGTTCAAATATAAATGCTGCACCAAACATCTAATAACCCAGAAAATGTGGTTACCAGGATCTTGTCTGGAGTAAACTTTAAGATGAACTTTAACCAAATAGTAGTGGAATAATGGAAAAAAAACTACAGTCCTTGTGCCGTAGTTTTTAACAATTAAGGATTAAGGAAAAATCCTCTGCCAATTATGATTACATAAAATCATGTAAAATTTAACTCTACTACCATGAAAAACATGGCAACTAACAAAATTCAGCAGGTGAGGGGAGTTACACGTTGGGAGGTAACTCAGGGCCAAAAGTTACCACTTAGGGCTAATGAACCAAGTAAAAAATTATGAGATATTAGATTAGCAGGACTAACATCATCATCAACATCATCATCACCATCATCAACTAAAATTGGGTAGAACAGAAAAATGAGAAGTGGGAGAAACATGTAAGTTTCATCATCTTGCAGACGTGACAGATAATAGCTATGAAGAATATATATGACTAAGGATATTATATTTAGTATTATAAAGTGAAAGTCACTTTATACAGTCCATGGAATTCTCCAGGCCAGAATACTGGAGTGGGTAACCTTTCCCTTCTCCAGGGGATCTTCCCAATCCAGGGATCGAACCTAGGTCTCCTGCATTGATTCTTGACCAGCTGAGCCACAAGGGAAACCCAGTATTATAAAGATAGCCACTTAAATAATGAAAAATATTAAGACTTTCTGTTTGTAACTATAAACCTACATATAAATCAAATTTTAAAACAAAGGAAAACACAGATCATAAGGGAAAATAAAAGCAGAAAGCATATAATGTTACAACTAAGTCCAAGCCTCCTATCAAATAAAAAAATATAAAAGTAAAAATGTATCAGTCCAAAGAAATAGATTCTTAACTTAAATTGCAAAGCAAAAAGAAAACTGTACGTATGATGTTAGCTATGGGTTTGTTGTAAATGCCCTTTATTATGCTGAGATATGTTGCCATATACCATATTGACGAGAATTTTTATCATGAACAGATGTTGAATTTTGTCAAATACTTTTTGTCTATTGACATGATCATGTGATTTTTATCCTTCTTTTTGTCAATGTGGTGTATCACATTGATTTGTGAATATTGAACTATCCTGTCATCCCTGATATAAATCCAGCTTGATCATGATGTATGATCCTTTTTATATATTGTTAGATTCAGTTTGTTAATATTTTGCTGAGGATTTTTGAATCTATATTCAACAAAGATATTGATTTGTAGATTTTTTTTGGTATTGTTTTTGTCTGGTTTGATATCAAGGTGATGGTAGCCTCAGAATAAATTTGGGAGTGTTCCATCCTCTTCAATTTTTTTGGAATAGTTTGAGGAAAAATAGGTATTAACTCTTCTTTATATGTTTGGTAGAATTACCCTCTGAAGACAGCTGGTATTGGACTTTTGTTTGCTGAGATTTAAAAAAAATTATAAATTGAATTTCACTACCACTGATTTGTCTGTTAAAATTGTCTCTTACTTCTTGATTCAGTCTTGGCAGACTATATGTTTCTAGAAATTTGTCCATTTTTTCTCCGTTGTCCACTTTGTTGGCATAAAACTGTTTACAATATTCTCTTATGATTTTTTAATTGTTATATCTCTACTATTATTTCTTATTTTATTTATTTGGGTCCTTTCATCTCTCTTTTCTTCTTAGAGAAGCTGGCTAAAGGTTTTTTTTTTTTTTTTAATCAATTTTATCTTCTCAGCTCAGGTTTCATTGATCTTTTCTGTTTTTTTCTCTATTTCCCCTCTGATTATTATTTCCTTCCTTCTGTTGATTTTGGGCTTTGCTTTTTTTTTTTGTAATTTCCTCAGGTGGTAGGTTAGGTTGTTTATTTGAGATTTTTCTTCTTCTTGAGGAAGGCCTTTATCACTATGAATATCTGTGTTAGAACTGCTTTTGCTATATCCCATGTCAAAGAAGCTGAAGTTACATGGTCCTATGAAGACCTACAAGACCTTCAAAAACTAACACCCAAAAAAGATGTCCTTTTCACCATAGGGGACTGGAACACAAACGTAGGAAGTCAAGAGATACCTGGAGTAACAGGCAAGTTTGGCCTTGGAGTACAAAACGAAGCAGGGCAAAGGCTAACAGAGTTTTGCCAAGAGAAAGCACTGGTCATAGCAAACACCCTCTTCCAACAACAAGAGATGACTCTACACATGAACATCACCAGATGATCAATACCAAGATCAGATGGATTATATTCTTTGCAGCTGAAGATGAAGAAGCTCTATACAGTCAGCAAAAACAAGACCGGGAACTGACTGTGGCTCAGATCATGAACTCATTGCCAAATTCAGTCTTATATTGAAGAAAGTAGGGAAAACTAGTATGTCCTAAATCAAATCCCTTGCGATTATATAGTGGGAGTGACAAATAGATTCAAGGGATTAGATCTGACGGACAAGACTGCCTGAAGAACTATGGATGCAGGTTTGTAACACTGTACAGAAGGCAGTAACCAAAACCATCTCCAAGAAAAAGAAATGCAAAAAGGCCAAGTGGTTGTCTGAGGAGGCTTTACAAATAGCTGAGAAAGAAGAAAAGCGAAAGGCAAAGGAGAAAAGGAAAGATACACCCATCTGAATGCAGAATTCCAAAGAATAACAAGGAGAGATAAGAAAGGCTTCCTAAGTGAACAATGCAAAGAAAAAGAGAAAAACAATAGAATGGGAAGACTAGGAATCTCTTCAAGAAAATTAGAGATACCAATGGAACATTTCATGCAAAGATGGGCACAATAAAGGACAGAAACGGTATGGACCTAACAGAAGCAGAAGACACTAAGAAAAAGTGGCAAGAATACACAGAAGAATTATACAAAAAAAGATCTTCATGACCCAGATAACCACGATGGTGTGATCACTAACCTAGAGCCAGACATGTTGGATTGAGAAGTCAAGTGGGCCTTAGGAAGCATCACTATGAACAAAGCTAGTGGAGGTGATGAATTCCAGCTGAGCTATTTCAAAGATGATGCTGTTAAAGTGTTGCACTCAATATACCAGCAAATTTGGAAAACTCAGCAGTGACCACAGGACTGGAAAAGTCAGTTTTCATTCCAGTCACAAAGAAGGGCAATGCCAAAGAATGTTCAGACTACTGCACGAATGCACTCATTTCACATGCTAGTAAAGTAATACTCAAAATTCTCCAAGCTAGGCTTCAACAGTATGTGAACCGAGAACTTCCAGATGTTCAAGCTGGATTTTTAAAAGCCAGAGGACCCAGAAATCAAATTGCCAATATTGAATATATTCTATCTCTCCCTTCTGGCCTGTGATGTTTCTGCAGATAAATCAGCTGATAGTGCTGATAGTCTTATGTGAATTTCCTTGTATCTAACTCTTTATTATTTTTTTTCTTGATGTTTTCAGAATTCTCTATTTTTCTTTAACACGTCTTAATTATGATGTGTCTTGTTGTGAGTCTGTTTGAGTTCATCTTATTTAGGACCCTCTATGCTTCCTGTATCTGGATATCTGTTTCCTTCTTCAGGTTTGGGAAGTTTTCAGTCATAATTTGCTCAAATACATTTTTGATCCCTCTCTTCCTTCTGGGACCCATATAGTGTGAATGTTTGTATGCTTAATCTTATTCCAGAGATCTTATATTGTTTCCATTTTTAAAATTTCATTTTTATTATTGTTCTCATTGGGTAATTTCCATTATTCTATCTTCCAGATCACTTATTCCTTCTTCAGTGTCAGTTAGTCTGCTATTCATTCCTTGTAGTGAGTTTTGTTTTTTTTTTTCACTCACTGAATTTTTCATTTCTGATTGGGTCTTTTTTATATTTTCAAGTTTCTTATTACGCCTTTTTAAAAAAAATTTTTTTATCTATTATTTTCCACAATTCAGTTAACATTTTTTAAAAAATTTCTAATGCTTTGAGTTCTTTATGTGGTAAATTGTTTATTTCTGTTTTATTATTTAGTTTGGGGGTGGGGGGTTTCTTGCTCTTTCAATTGAGGGGAGTTTCTCTCCCTTTTCAATTTGCTTTAACTCTCTCTGCCTCTATGAATTTAGGGGAAACAGTTACCCATTGTGGTCTTGAATGGTTGAACATCCCTCTACAGACCGTGTGTGCCCAATGCCTTTGGTGGGAGGGCTGGATTTTACATGACACAAGTGATGTCTTTCCTCAGGGAGAACCAGCAGCTATTACCTTGGTGGGGGCGGGTGGGACTGGAGATGGAAGGTCTAGAGCTGGAGCCTGGAGTGAGGCAGGGTTTCTCCTCCGCTCAGTGGCCATTACTACCCTACCAGGGGTGGGGTCTGATCCCAAGCTGGCTTTATTTCCTGAAGTTCCTGTTTTCCCCTCTCCCAGGACCAGGACCCTGGACCCAGAGCGAAGGAGCGCTGGAGCTCAGGGGCTCAGGCAGGCTCGCGGCGTGTGTCAGCCGCTGCCGGAGGGCCAAGCTTCTCCGCTGTGCTTCCTGCGGAGGTGCCCACAGTTGTTTCCCTCGCTATGCTCAGAGGCAGCCTTGGGAGCCTCAGGTGCAAGTCCCCACCGTCCCTCATGGCAGATAAACTGTCCCCAGTCTCTGCTGCCCACGCCCTGTTGTAGAGAGGCATCACGATTCGCGCGCTGATTTACCCTGAAAGTCTCTACCGTCTGCGCGAATCATGGTTGAGGGGCGGCTGCCAGGGTTCCGGGCTGCTTCTAAGGCCCTGCCTAAGCAAGCACCAACGATGGGTACCGCCACCGCAGCGGGGCTCTGTCCTGGGACTAGGTCGCCTCTGTGCCCCTGGCCAAGTCTTCCCTTCGGTTGTGGCTGCCCCACATTCAGAGCTGTGCCGTGACACAGTGAGAGGGGCGAGTGTCTGCTCCACTCGGGCTGGGGCTCGTGTGCACGCAGTTACCTGTGGGATGCCCGGCAGCCACTAGGGCAGACTTCAGTTAGAGAATGCTTTGAGTCACATCTTGGGCTATCTATCCTTTCCCACTCCTTATATTTGTACAGATAGCTGTAAAATAAAAATCTGACAGGGTGTCGGTCCTGTTCCCCATAACACACTGCATAAAGGTCAAGTTCCTCTGTGCCCTGGACCCTGCCTAGGTCTCCAGCCTTCTCCCACTCTTCCCGTGTTCAGAGACATCCCGCAACTGGGAGTTCTCTTTTTCACACCTCCTTGCTTTTGTTTCAGCAGCAGCATCTTCAGCATCAGACTGATGCTGAACCTGAAACTCCAATACTTTGGCCACCTGGGGTGAAGAGCTGACTCATTTGAAAAGAGCCTGATGCTGGGAAAGATTGAAGGCGGGAGGAGGAGAGGACAGAGGATGAGATGGTTGGATGGCATCACCGACTCAATGGACATGAGTTTGAGTAAGCTCTGGGTGTTGGTGATGGACAGGGAGGCCTGGCGTGTCCATGGGGTCACTGAGTTGGACATGACTGAGCTACTGAACTGACTGCCTGACTGCCTTTATTTCAGCCCATACTGTTCCCTCTCTCTAAATGCTCTTTACTGTATCTGGTGCAGAGGTAAACTTTAACACTTCATAATCATGCCACTTTTCTGGGAAGCATTCTTACCTTCAAACCCTGCCAGGCACAGGATATAGCCCACAACATATACCTTACTGTAACTAATCCAGTTTCTTTAGCATTGAGGCAATTGAGGTATCTTTACTCCATATCATCCCTCATTCTTCATATGCAATTAGTTATGAAGTCCTGCTATCTCTTTCTTATTTTCCATTCCCTCTGTGTAACACCCAGCCATCACCTCTTGCACTCCTGAGCTTCTCTTCTCTGAGTATTTTGCCACCAGCCTATTCCTCCTCTTAATTCATCATTCGGCATCTGCACCTATCTTCCTAAAGCATCACTTGGTCAATCCAGCTCCTTTGCTTCAAGGTCTTCAATAGATTTCCTCTCCTTTATGACTGATTCCCTCAATTGATGTCAAGACTTTCTGCGACTGGACATGACATCTTTCCCAACACTGCTGTCCATCACTCCCATCTCATGCATTGTTTTAGTCACACCAAAAACACCTCCCAACTTGCCATGTACACATGCTATCACCATGGCCTTGCTCACATGCATCTTAATCGTCTTCCTCATGTTCTTTCCCCTTTCTCTGCCTATTTATCCGAATCCAGCTTCCAGGGCAACTCTCCCTGGTGCACTAGCCCATGATCTCTACTCTGATATTTATCACCAACACCCAGCTTGGCTTCATCATAATGCATGCTATGAATTGCATTTATTTGGACAAGTTTATCTCGTATGATAGACAGTAAGCCTCAGGAATGCTATCTTGGGCTTCTTCTACATGTCCTTGGCATCTTTCAAGGGACCAAGAATACAGTAGGTACTCAGCAATCATATACACTTTTTAAAAAATATAGAATCTGAAGATGCCAGCTCACCTGAGCTTTAAACAGTCTCCTTCACTGTCCCCCTCTCTTGCAGGATTATGGTGACCCAATTTCTAACTGTCATTTCCTAATTATTCACCTAGCCTAATTAATTACAATAGAGTTGTTTAATATTTTAAGAACGGCTTCCCTAGCCATCTTCTCGGTGGATCCCCACATGATGCTGTATGCAAGATGGAGATTGTCAGCTCACTTGCAAACAAGAAAATAAAGTCGATACATCACTGGTACACACGGGGCCAGGCCTCTGGTTTTTGTTTCCAGTGTGATATTCTTTATATAGAGAAAGCTGTGTTTTTACCTCAAGTTTCTAGAACTTCTCTCTGAAAGTCTAAGAATGTATTTTTAAAACATTGATTTTTGTTAAAATGTCTTCTTATTTTGCTTTTGATTTCTCCTGCCTTGTGAAGATACCACCCTCCCCCCTGATGGTACGCATTCTTTTTCTCTCCTGAATGATGGCCTCACTCCATCCCCTTTGGTTTTCTTTGCCTGAGTTTCCACTTAGCCCTGCCACCCCCTGGAGAACCATTCTGGCTTAATGCCTCCTGCATCTTTTCAAATTGTTCTTGTTCCTCAGCTTGGGATTTCCTGCAGGGCTGGCCTTCTCAGCTAATGAAGAGTCTCTAGCTGAAGGCACTGTCCCTGACCAACTTTCCCAGTCCTGCTGGGAGGTGGGGGTGGTGGCTGGTAGGAGAGTTAGCACCAGTCCTGCCTTGATACTCTGGGATTGCAGGCAGGAGGCTCTGTTTCTGCAGCCCTGTGAGCCCGGGAACTTGTAGGTACCTGGTTTGGTTCTGAATGACCCCACTTGCCCATCCCACTCACACCCCACACTGTATCTTTAAAATCCTCCACTTTATCTTTTTCCTGCAGTTTATTCAAATTGCATTTTTACTTTTTCTAAATTGTTCAACGGTGTCACTTTATCATTTGTGAGGGTGGAGTGGAGAGAGTAATAATAATGCCCTAGACTAATCGAGTAGAAGTGACCTTTTATTATGTATTTGAGAGATGCTGGGGTCATCCCTCAACATAATTGCCCGTTAAAAAAATAGGTGTGTTTTAAGTTGTCACAATCCTAGTGGCAGATATCTATTATTTCTGTTCCATCTTCTATCTCTATCAGCCACAAAGGGGAACCGGTAACTAGCCTGGCTGCAGTGTGGAACCTTATCTCCTTGGCTATCAGATTGGCTCAAGAGATGCCCATGTGACCCAAACTAGGCCAGCCAGAACCCTTCCCCAGGAATTTCCAAGCAGAGCTCAACAGAGGAAGCCACCTTTCCCGCCTAGCTATTGAACCGTCAGGATATGAAGCTGTAGGGGCTGATGCCAAATCCTCAACAATAGCCACTTTGAGGAAATGACATAACACCCGCAGAGAAGTGTAAATAGAGACAGAGGGAACCTCGTTATTCATGAAGCCAGCTCCCACCGCTGCTTTTTCTGGAGTTGGCTACATGAGCCTGTAAATCAACTTTTACTCAAGCCAGTTTAATTTGTTAATTGCAATCAAGAGAATCCTGCTAATATAACCCCTTCTGTCTGTAACTTGTCTCATCATGGGTCCCAGATGCCTTTTCTTGGTTGCTCAGCTGCCCAAGACCAGGTGTCTTCACAAAGCAGCACTGCGATCTCCTAGGGGTTGATTCCTGTTGGCATATGAATCCAAAAAGTCCCGCCTGCATGGCCAATGTCCCATTATTGGTAGATAAGGCATAAAATGCATGTGCCCTTGCAAGAACGAGAGCTCCATGAGGCAGGGAATTCTGCCTCCTTTGTTCGCAGATGTGCCCATCTGTCTCCACAGGGTTAGGCATGCAGTGATATGCTCGATGGATATTTGTTGAATGAAAGAACCAGGGAATGTGGCCATGCATTGGTTCATAGGATCACACAGAGGGCTGGGCTGCCACTCTTTCTTCCCAGACATCTTCCATCACTGCCCACTGCATCTGAATTTAACCCTCTCCTCAGTGCAGCCTCAACCTACCCGTCTAGCTTTATCTCTTATACTCCCCAGCTTGCTCAAAATAGGAGCTAAGTTACCCCAACCTCAGCCTGTTTCTGCAGCCTCTGTGCCTTTGCCTGGGCAATTCCATCTCTCTGGAGGTCACCTTCTCTTTGACTTCACAATCTCATGTTTTGAACTCATGCCTCGAGGCCTGGCTCAGATAGAACTCCTGCCACGTGGCAGGCCTGTCATGCCTATTCAGGAAGTGGCATGCTCTGGGGATGCCTCATAGCACATCTTTCAACCTTCATCCCTGACAACTCATATTAATAAGAGCCACTGATGAACACATCATCCTCCCCTCAGTAGATGCCAGACCCCTGAGTGCAGCTCTGCTGTCTCCCTTTGTCATTGTCCAACATCTTTTTCTTCTGTCCCCTCTTCACCCCCAACCACCACCCCACTTTCCTATTAACTAAGTTCTAGCATGGATGTGAGAGTTGGGCTGTGAAGAAAGCTGAGCACCAAAGAATTGATGCTTTTAAACTGTGGTGTTGGAGAAGACTCTTGAGAGTCCCTTGGACTGCAAGGAGATCTAGCCATTCCATCCTAAAGGAGATCAGTCCTGGGTGTTCATTGGAAGGACTGATGTTGAAGCTGAAACTCTAATACTTTGGTCACCTCATGTGAAGAGCTGACTCATTGGAAAAGACCTTGATCCTGGGAGGGATTGGGGGCAGGAGGAGAAGGGGACGACAGAGGATGAGATGGCTGGATGGCATCACCGACTGGAGGACATGAGTTTGGGTGAACACCAGGAGTTGGTGATGGACAGGGAGGCCTGGCGTGCTGCGATTCATGAGGTCGCAAAGAATCGGACACGACTGAGCGACTGAACTGAACTGAACTGACTGAAGTTCTAGCACAGTCTCAGGCAAAAATGGAGGCCAGTGAATATTATCATACATAAGTAAGTCTGTGCACCTTCGTGCAAACCAGTAAGCTCTGGTCTCCCTGGAACTAGCACGTGGAATCAGGCTGCAGGGCTCACATGCAAAATGGAGCTAAAAAATAACAGACTTTATCATGGCATGGCTGACAACACGCACAGCTAGTGCCAAGTTCTGGCTCACGATGAAGGGCTCAGTAAATGCTAGTCATTCTTCTTGTTGATAGATCTCAGGTATCTAGAAAGCTAGGAGAATGCTCTTCTTCCCATTTCCTATCCAATCGAGGTCTCTGATATCTACAATCTGACATTAATTTCCACTTCCTGCCTTCCCACACATCTACCTGCCTCGAGGGTGCCCTCTGAATGGCTGCTTCTCAGTCCGCCAAGCAGCCAACTTCTCCCCTGTGGGAGCCCACCCCTTGTCTTGGTTCCTTCAGCTTCTGGGCCAGAGGAAGTGGGAAGGGCAAGGGCAAATGAGGTCCACCATGGAAGCTCTACCAGTCACTTCCCCTGCCTGCGCCCGGGAGAGATGGGACAAAACCAGAATGCAAAGCCAGCTGGTGACTTGCATTAAATTCCTTTCACGACCTGGGCTGCCAAGAATGAGGCCCGAGGAGGAAGTGCAGCAAGTTTGGGGGCTTTCTCCTATTTTCCCCTCCTCACATATATACGGTTGGCTCTGGGGCCTCCACTCCTCTCGCTGAACCCCAAACAACTCCCAAGGCTAATGATGTGATGGTGCTCTGAGACAGAGCTCGCTCTCTTCTTCTTTGTGTGTGTCTGCGGTTCTCTCTCGGTCTTTGTCTCTCCCCTACCTGTCTTACTCTATGAATCTGTATTTTTTTCTTTACTCTCTAGCTCATATCTCTGTGATCCTAGCTTTTGCTTTTCTGTTGGTTCTCTAGCTCTCCTTTCATTGTCTGTTTCTGCCCATCTCCCTCATCCTGACTCTCCTGTCTGCCCGCCTCCCCACGTGCATCTCAGCTTTCCAGCTCTCCTCCCTGCCACAATGCTGCAGTGGTGAGAAGGGGCCCATCGATCTGTCAGAGACAGGATCTGCCAACCTCGACTACCTCTCTCCCGCTGCTGGCAATTATCTGGAGGTTGGCACAGGGCCCGGAAACTGCCGCTTGCACCGCCCCACGGCTCAGGACCTGTTCTACCATGCCAGCCCCCTTGGAGGACTGCTTGGTGCCATGCCCAGGATGTGACAACCTGCAAAGGTCACACACACACTCCAAAGAAGATGGACCGCTCTACGAGTGGAATTGACATTGGGCAGATTTGCAAATGTCCCTCCAGACTTTCCAGCCTTTCACAGTGGTGAGAAATGAGCAGCTAAAATAGAAATTGTAAGTTGCACAGAGTGCCTCCACCACGTGCGTGCAGACACACAGACACACACTCCTACAACTTAACATACGATCAAGTTTTTAATTTCTTTGTTTCTTTTTTTAAAGAGTAGAATTGTAATCTACCTGGTTTGAAGTATTGTAGCTAACTCACCCACATGACTTCACTAGAAGCTGACAGTGTTTGGTGCCCCCAGGCTGGGAGTGGACCTTGCAGTGACAGGTTGCCGTGGAGTTTCGCAAACTCCATCACGGTTCAGTTCAGTTCAGTTCAGTCGCTCAATCGTGTCCGACTCTTTGCGACTCCATGAATCACAGCACGAACCCCATTTCCCTCTGAGAAGCCAGTGGGATTTCAGAGTTGACAAGGACTGGGGAGGATCTTTAGGCCAAGTCCCTCATTTTGAAGCTGGGAAATTTGAGTTCCAGTGAGACTGAGGAAGTTACCCAAAGTCAGCCAGCTAGTAGGTAGAAAAGGCCAGATAGGGATTCCGGTTTTCTGGCTCTAGATAAGGCCCCATGTTACTCTTCACCCCATGTCCCTGCTGGGGAACCCTGGTACTTATTGCCCTTTAATGAGGGAACTTACCCTCCAGAAAGACAAATGATTCTGCCCAGGTTGCTCAATTATTAGGTGTTCAAATTCTAATGTCTTCTGGTATTCTCATTTATTTAAAAATACATTCTCCCAACCAGTCAGATAACCTCATGAAGCATCCCGGTTATCTATTGAGCAAAGGCCAGGCAGAGTCGTACCTTGGGCTGCTTGAGCCCACTCAGCTCTGCTCAGCTCAGCTGGTTCTGGGCACGGATACACCTTTCATCAAATCTAAAGCAAAGTCCTGTCATAGAGAGCTTACTCTGTTCAATGAGCCTTTCGCCGAGGGCTGGCGTGTGTCATGAGTTCACAGCAAGGCAGGCACCTCCCGCCCCGCTGTGGGCCAGTGTGGCATTATCTCACTGGGGACCTTGGTGCCTGGGAGTTAGTGGCTCACCTGCCACCAGACTCCGCCTCACAGTGGGGGATTACCTACACGCTCTGTGGTGCTGCCTCACTCAGCAGCACCAAGTGGTGCTGCTTTTGGGTGGAAGGCCCAAAAGGAGACAGAAGTACGCCAAAAAGATGACTGAAGGGCAATAGAAAGTGAAACTGTTCATCGTTGCATCGTGTCCTACTCTGGGATCCCATGGGCTATAGCCTGCCAGGCTCCTCTGTCCACAGAATTTTTCAGTCCAGAATAGAACACTGGAGTGGGTAGCCATGGGCTTCTCCAGGGGATCTTCCCCACCCAGGGAATGAATCGGGTTGCCTGCACTACAGGCAGATTCTTCACCACCTGAGACATGCAGACCTCGCTATGACCAGTTTGTGGCTCACTTTTGGGTTGAGTGTCAAGTGGCAGGTTGAACGACCTTGGTTGTTCCCCGTGTCCTTTCGTTAATAATAAAAGCTGTCATTTACTGAGCCTCTACAATGCACCACACACTATGTCAGAGGCTTCATGTGAATTGTCTCCCTTAAGTCTCACCTTCACACCCTGCGAGGTCGGGGCCATCATCGTAGTCTGCTTCCCTGAGGCTGAGGCCACCTGACTGCTGGCTGAGGGAGCAGAGTGTGGAGTTCAGTCTTTCTGAAAGGGTGCCTCACCGCTCTACCCTACTGCTCCCTAGGGTGCCCCGTTTACAGGGAACCCAGATGAGAGAGAAGCCAGATTCACTGCAATGAATTCGTGATCTGTGACTCACGGGAAGGAGAGGGCGGCAGAGCCACTGTGCAAGCAGAGCAGATGGGGCTGTTTATTTGGAAATGTGGGGACTTCCCAGCTCCCAAGGGCATTCTGTATCACAGCACATCATAAAAGTGGGCACTTATCAGACATAATCACCATGAGGGATGTGGGAAGTTAATGCATGTTCAGCATGTTTTGTTTTAGGAGGGGAGGGATAATCACAATGATGTCAACAATAGCAGAGATGGTGTACTGAGCACTTAGGTGACAGTTGGCTATCTGCCTCATCCGTATTTCAAAAAAGTTTGTGAATTAGGCATTATCCCATTTTGAAAGTGAGGAAATTCAAGTCCAATGATGTTAAAAACAAACAAAAAAAATGCCCCACAAAACCTCTGCAGATTTATTCACTTTGTAAGTGTAGGTGCTTAGGTGTGTGCTCAGTTGTGTCTGACTCTTCCCAACCCCGTGGACTGTAGCCCACCAGGCTCCTCTGTTCATGGGACTTCCCAGGCAAGAACGCTGCAGGGGGTTGCCACTTCCTCCTCCAGGGGATCTTCCTGATCGAGAGATCAAACCCGCGTCTCCTTCATTGGGCAGATTCTTTACCTCTGAGCCACTGGGGAAGCCCTTTAAGTGTAGGGCTGGGATTCAAATGTCAAGCTGCCTGCTTCCAAAGTTTTCCACCACACTGCTCTCAAGGAGGCACACACTACCATTCAGAAAGCTTTCCTACTAAATAATTAAAACTTCAGAATGGCCCTCGTCCTTAAAGGGCCATTTCAATTACCTGGAACAGTCACCGAAGCAGAAAAATCTCCCTGACTATATACTCTTCCTAGTCTCCATTTCAGATCGTATATCTCAGAGCCCTCAGGCTCCAGTGGACAATATATACCTGCCTGGCAGCTTCACGAGGGGGCCCTAAAACCGAGGGATTTACGGAGCCTGCTAGACAGCACACCAGGCCCTTGCCCACGCGGAATGGAGGATGCTGGCTGAGACTCACTGGAAACCAGGGCTGGCTCCAGCCAGTCAGCTGGCTCTAAAATTCTATGCCTTTGGTACGGAGGTTTTATTTTCTCTTTCGATGCTGTTATGGAGTATGGTTGAAGAGAAAATTCCCTACAGTTCAGCAGACTCCAGATTTATGGAGTAGTAGGAAAATATTTGCCCTGTGTTTGAAACTACTGAAGAGGGAAAAAGAAATATCACTTTCTCTGAATTTATGAAAACAGAAACATTGATTTGTTTTGCTTGGGGTTTGTCACTCTTAATGATAGCTTGAAGTTTTGGGTGATTTGAGAGGACCGAGTTTCTTGCAGGTAAGACTGGCAACTGGGAAAATGCACGTTTGCTTCTTACATTTTCTCCTCCACCCCCTTGTATCCCTCCTGCTCCATGTTCCTTTTTTTTTCTTATTGAATTATTTTTTTAATTAAATTATAGTTGATTTACAATGTTGGGTTAGCTTCAGGTATACAGCAAAGTGGTTCAGTTACACATACATATATCTATTTTTTCAGATTCTTTTCCATCATAAATTATTACAAAATACTGGGTATAGGCCCCTGTGCTATACAGTAGGACCTTGTCAGTTAGCTATTTTCTCTATAGCCGTGTATATATCATAACCCCACCCATGTTTCCTTTTCAATCTCCCGCCCTGCATTGATCCCAGTGTCCATTTCACCTCAGACTTTCCCTGGGAGGAAAACAACCTAGCACTAATCCATAGCAATTATGAAAAAATTCCTTTTGGATTTTTGTCTTAAAAAAGCTGAAGATAAGTCATGCTACCTCATCCAACTATACTCGTACTCTCAACTGATGTAACTTTTAAGCACTTATGAGAGAAATACATTCCAGTGGAATTTAAAGTTCTTTTCACTGCCCTTCATGTTCCATCGCATAAGCAATGGTGGGTTCTGCCTGAACATGAGGCTGGCTCTGACTACAAACAGGGATTTCGCTTCAGAACCACCTCACTACAGAGCCAAAATTATTCTGGACGCTTTGATCTCAAATATCTGTGTGAAGCTTCCTGAGTTGAGGGGTAGGTCTCAGGGCCAAAAATAAATCAGAGTAGATTCTATAAAAAGATTAGTCTGATGCTTCCAAGGGATGGCTCAGAATGCTGCTCCTAGTGGAGAAGAAACTAAGAGAAATGCAATTCTCGTTAATCAGGCTCTCAATTGCACCCAAGCTGGGTGGGTCTGGGAGATGACCTGGTCCCTCAGATTCATCCTCATACTCTCCAGTGTCCCTGAATGCAAAGGAACATCTCTGAAAGGGGCCGTGACAATGCTCTTTCCACGCAAGACCCCCAGTGCAAGAACTTCTAGCAAACTTTGATTTACCTCTGCATGTTTACTCAGCAACCAACCTGGGACTGGCAAGTTGTCAGTGTCAGGAATAATAAGAAAAAGAAGGACTTGGAAAGGGTGGAGCAGGAAATTAAAAAAAATAGGGGTAAAGTGGGCAGAAGTGAGGAGCCAGCTTTTGGGGGACCATAAAGATAATTGGAGAAAATAATGTTGGCCTCGGATGGCCTTTGTGAAGGAGGAGGGAGGTGAAATTTGGAGGGAACGATTAGGCTTAGGGCACTAGGCATTAGGAAAAGATTTGAGAAATATCCACTTGGCTTCCAATTAAGTTAAATAAGAGTGAGCCAAAGCCTTTTCTCTCTCCAGCTTCCAAATCACACAGTGAGACTCAGGAGGCAGGAGCCAGTAAAATCTTAGACACCCAAGGACCAGGCCCACGCATTCCAAATGCTTCTTAGGGTGAATATTTTTCTGCAACAAAGCAAAATGAATTTACAAGTATCTCATTAAAGCTGCAGGGGAGGGAGACTGTGCAAAATTTCCAAGGAGGGAGAGATGGTAAATGGAATTAATAGCACACAACTCATTAGTACCCATTATTACTAATTTAAGATGTGAAATATTATTGATATTTTCTTTATTTAGTGCATAATCTTTGTTGTTTGTTTGAATAAACTTTGTTAGAGCTATCTCAGCTTTTTTATAGCCCAAACCTCTCAACCCTATTTTCCTGTAAGTTGGAATTTTCACAAAGGAAACGTCCATTGAGAAGGGCTTACAGGAAATTCCCTTGAATCACAGATTTTGGGCTGGCCATACCCCAAGGTGGAGTGTGGAACCTGGGGGAAACAGGTGGGGTGGGACCCAGATGGAAAGATTTCAGTAAGAGGGTACAGCACAGAGGCAGTGTGGGGAGGACAGTTGAAAAATCAGAGTACCATCAGTGAGGTCCTAAGCATCTGCCTTCTCTCTTTACCTGACTTTGGTGGCTACCCAAAATGGCACCATGTTGAACCGCCACTGGTTGAAGGCAGCATTACTTCCTACCAGAAGAAAATATGCTTGAGAAGATACTAGATCAAGTACATCTCTGTAAAAATGGCCTCTTAATCCCTGGGAACCCAATGGCTCTGTCTGAGAGACAGCCAAGAAGTTGGAAGAGTCCTGAATATAGTGCACAAACCAAAGAGGATGGGCTTCGGTGGAGCACTTTGAGCCCAGGGGGAAATGACCAAGGGTGAGAGGAAGGAGACGCAGTAAAATGCAGGTGGAAGTCATGGGCTGCACGCAGCCATCTCCAGGTCTCTATGAAGTGCTTCAAGCCCAATTTCTTATCTTGAGGTTGAGTCATCATGGTCTTTGCAATTTATTTATATGTTCTCCTAAAAGGGAGCTCATCCCTCAAAGTCATGTTCAAAACCACCCACTGAAGACAGTGGTCATAGCATCAGAGCTTCTAGCTTCCAAATCTAGTCCCCAGATGTCAGTACTGGATGGGGCTGCATTTTCCCCAGATTCCTGAATGTTTTCTGAGGCTGTTTGTGCACCACGTCCTGGGTAAGGCCTGGGACTAGAAGGCTGCAAGTTGCCGTCCTGGCCCTCCATGTGCTTCCAGTCCAGCTGCTCACCTCCTTCCTTTCACAGCAGAGGGACCTGAGGCTCAGCTGGGAGGCGACCCACTCAAGGTCACACAGATTGTTCCAGGCAATGCACGGGGCATTTGTGCAGCATCACAAGGACGGTCCCCATTGTGGCAAGTGGGAAAGCTCTTCACCAGGCAAATAAAGTCTCTCGGAAGCAAGGAGGTGAGGACAGGGTGGACAGTGTTTATCCTGCTCAAGAGCATCTGGAGGTCAGACACACTGAGGTCCTGTGAGGGTGTGGCCAGAGCCCAGAAAATGCTCAGTCTCCATGGCACCGCCCTTTGGGGCTGACTACACCATCCTCTCAAAGAGTCGGACATGACTGAAGTGACTTAGCACACAGAACGTCCTCTCTGTCCCCACCAAAGACACTCATTAGCTTGGGGTTTGGCTGAGAGCAGCACGAGGGAGAGGTTTGCTTCTCCTCCCTGGCCTGGAGCTCAGTTTGCTGCTGGAGGAAGTTTGGATTTGACAAGTACTCTTACAGAATCACTCACTCAGCAGATATGCTGCGATGACAAACTGAGAAGCCTCCACAATCCAGCCCTGGCCCAGAACCAGCAGCTACACATGGTTATCCCACCTCATTATACGCAGAGCGCCTCAGGATAATTGTCCTATTTCACTGCCATTGTGCCCATGATATAGATTTCTGTATGTCAGGATGTTGACTGGCACCAAAACTTTGTAGGCTTTCTAACTTTACCAGAACTGTGAAAGGTCACGAGGCAGGGTCACGTCACACGCCATCCAAAACTGGAGTGACACGACTCTCTCCCCGGAAGCCCACTCTGCGGTCACAGGTCCATGAGCCTATGAGGACACTGGGACTCAGGAACTGTCACATGACTGAGCACGTGCTCTTGGGCAAGTTCCAAATCTCTCTGGGTCCCAGCCTGCACTTTTGCAGAAAAAGGAGGCTGAGTTAGAAATATTCCAAGCTTTCTTCCATTTTTAACTTAATTCACGGAGGTGGAGACCGTGCAGAGGATGGACCAGCAGAGGTGTTGTTGAAATCAGCACAAAGCTGGTTGATCATTTCAAGTCTGATGTTAGGAGGAAAAGGAGGCTTTTTTGGGGGGAAGTGAAAATATTGAGGTGTGGGGCCCCTGTAGCCCAAAGGGAAGGGTTCTGTTTCTGGGTGTCACCCCCTGATTGGGGGGTTCCTGCCCAGAAGCTGTGGGGCCCCTCTGGGCTTTGCTGAAATGCCAGTTTCCCTTCTCTAATGTTCTGGGAAGAGCATTTTCATGGAACACAAATCTAGTCCTTTATACTGTGACAGCAAATGGAGACTAATGATAGGAACTTGGACTTAAGAGATGCCTTTACATTAGTGCCCGTTGTTGCAAACTTATTCCAGGAAGCCCCTTTATGCTGCTCGGTTCTTGGCTGGGGCCGTAGGAAGGCAGACAGCAATGCCTCCCCCTGGCAGGCATTTCTTTATCACCTGTCGCCTTGAAATCCCCAGTGTAGGCTCTTTCCAGCCCCCTTATGTCAAAGCAACCCCCTAATGTGGCCCCTGTCCCCTCTGAATAGGGCTTTCCACAGAGAGCTCGCTGGTCCATGTCCTCAGCTTCCTGCTTTCCCCTCTCCCACCAGCGACTTCTGATTCTTAATACTCACATCTCCATCAGAAAGCATTGGATTCCAGGAAATCTCGTCTCCCCCCATCCCTAGGAGGAAGTTACTTTTTATTTCCATTTTTACAGATGGAAAGATAGAGGCACCATGAGGTAAAGTGACTTGGCCAAGGTCAAATTGGATGGAAAACGTCAGAGCCAGAATTAGAACCCAGGCAGCCCAACTCCCGAGGCTGTGCTCTTGACCGCGAGACTCTTCTACCTTTTTTTTTTTTTTTTTATCCTTATTAGACCTCCCTGACTCCCAACCACAACTTTCTCTTCCCCATGAAACAAATCACTACCTGTTGACTTTCTAACCTGTTGCTTTCAAACAATGCTTCTCTCCCAACTGCCTCTGGGCCTCAGAGAGATGGGGCAAAACTGTGATGGAAAGCCATTGTGGCCACTTTCAGGAAACTCCCTTTGCCATCAGAGCTGCCAAACGTGAGGCCATGAGGAAAGGGGGCTGGTTTGGGTGCTTTCTTTTATTTTCCCTTCTGCATGTACACGCAGCTGAACTTGGAGGTCCCAGTGGGGGTGGGGGCAGGGAGGCATGTGCTTTCTTCTCCAAACCCATCACCTGGGATCAGGTAGGGGAGCTTCCGGGAACCATTGTCCCTCACATCCATTGGAAAAGAGCTATTGCTGTTTATTCTACTCTGCTGATTCAGTCTTAAATAAGATTCAATTTTATTTCCTAGCCGAATGTGAGACTCAAAGAGATGAAATATGTGGGAAGAAAAAACTCTTTGGGTATGGCAAAGTACTATGTAAGATATGCTTTGTTATGGCTTATTAATATTCAACTTTCACCCAAAGAGGAATTGATTTTTTAAAATTTGTATTCATGTGTGCTCCCTAATTGGGGGGAGTGCCTGGCAGCCCTGAAGTTTCCAGGTCCCTGCATCTCGTGGGTCCTGGGGGCTTGTGCTCCATGAAGGCGCCTTCCCTCCAGGCACAACTCAGCTGGAATAATAAGACGTTTTCTCACGTTTCCCAGCCTCACTGCCCACCTTGCACTTATTCCAAAGACTGTCTTTATCTCAGCTTTGAAAATCTGCAACAGTCCTGCAGCTGGGAAGAGAATGTATCATTTGGCTTTTTGCCCAGAAAATAAGATGCTTCAAAAAGGTCATAAAAAAGTCTCTTGGGGGAGAAAAGGAAAAAAAAAAGCCTTCTCTCTCAAGGTTAATTGAGTGGAAGGTGAACTTTCATCACATGCCGTCCCTTTTGTGAAAGCCGCACAGCCTTAAGTATGTGCAGAAGGCAATTCACAGAAGAGCGTGGGCTGGCTGGCGGCCGGCCGACACTGTCCTCCAGAGCTGGCCTGAGCCCTGAGCCTTCGGAGAGTGTCTTCGGCACAGAGGGGGCAGAAAGGAGTGTGTAGCACTCTGTGTACACAGAGCCAGGCCTCCATGGCATATAGAGGAATGAAGGCTGGATACCTGCCCCCAGGGAGCTTTCACTCTTGGGGATGAAAGGAAACCAGCAGCCAGCAGCATGAAATGAATCAGAGGTGACCTGTGTGTCTGGAGGCGCCGACTCTGCAGGTGGTGGGTATCAGGGCTGAGACTGACCTGCGGTGCTGAGGTGAGGGAAGCCAGACTTAGAGCCTTTGACTTGCCTTTGTGCCTAGACGCATGGTTCTCACTGGGGACAGTTTTACCCACCGTGGGACATTTGCAGTTTCTGAGGCCATTTTTGGTCATTAAAACTGGGAGGGAGTTGCTACTGGGATCAAGTAAGTAGAAGCCAGGGATGCTGTTAAACATCCTACAAGGCACTAGTCAGTCACCACAATAAAGAATTCAGTTCAGTTCAGTTGCTCAGTTGTGTCCGACTCCATGAATCGCAGCACACCAGGCCTGCCTGTCCATCACCAACTCCTGGAGTTTACCCAAACTCATGTCCATCGAATCAGTAATGCCATCCAGCCATCTCATCCTCTGTGTCCCTTTCTCCTCCTGCCCCCAGTCCCTCCCAGCATCAGGGTCTTTTCCAATGAATCAACTCTTTGCATGAGGTGGCCAAAGTATTGGAGTTTTCAGCTTCAGCATCAGTCCTTCCAATGAATTATCCATCCTCAAATATCAATAATGCCAAAGTGGGGAAACCCTGCCCTGGAACTAGCTCTCACCACCCATCTCACTCACATGGCTTCCTATTTCCTTTATTTGGATGTTTGCTCACAGCCGGCCCTTAGGATCATCTTCCATAATATCTCATTCTATCACTTCTTTCCCAGTTACCCTGCTTCATTTTTCCATAGCTCTTATCCTTGTCTGATTATATATACTTGTATCTATGGTTGTTTATTAACTGCCTTCCCACATTAGAATGTAAGCTCCATGAGAGCAGGGATGTCATTCTGTTTCTAATGTCTACAATACAGGACATAGTAGATGCTCAATAAACATTTCTTGGGTGAATGAGCAGATGCTGAGTTGGACTATAAAGAAAGTTGAGTGCTGAAGAATTAAACTTATTAATTGTGCTGTTGGAGAAGACTCCTGAGAGTCCCTTGGACTGCAAGGAGATCAAACCAGTTAATCCTAAAGGAAATCAACCTTGAATATTCATTGGAAGGACTGATACTGAAGCTCCAATACTTTGGCCACATGATGGGAGAGCCAACTCATTGGAAAAGATCCTGATGCTGGGAAAGATTGAAGGGAGAAGGAGAAGGGGGTGGCAAAAGATGAGATGGTTAGACAGTATCACTGTCTCAATGGACATGAATTTGAGCAAACTCTGGGAGATAGTAAAGGACAGAGGAGCCTGGTGCACTGCTGTCCATGGGGTTGCAAAGAGTCGGACATGGCTTAGCAACTGAACAACAACAAATCCGAAGCAGCTGTGTGATCCTTGGCCAGTCACTTAACCTCTCTAACAGGCATAAGTGTTCTCATGTGAATAAAGACAGCTGAGGATTAGAATGTTTTAATGGCTCTTTCAGCATTAAACTTGTTATTCTATAAGAAAGTGAGAATTTTGGATGATCAAGAGGGCAGGATTTATTGGATTCATGAGTCCCTACCTCTTACAGACTGGGTGAATTCAACAAGCAAAGCACATAGCCCAAGGCCATGATCCCACCAAGCACGTGTTAGTGGCAGCTATTGATAATTACATAGAATTCAGAGTCAGGATTAGGGTGAGGTAAGTGAAGCACTTGGAGGAGGAAATGGCAACCCACTCCAGTATTCTTGCCTGGAGAATCTAGTGGACAGAGGAGCCTGGTGGGCTAAAGTCCATGTGGTCACACAGAGTCGGACACAACTGAAGCGACTTAGCATGCAGGCAAGTGAAGCACTAGATTTAGGCACAAAATTGAAGGAGGTGCCAAAAATCTCATCAAGATAAGTAATATTTTAATACAATATTCAAAAAATAAAAATCAATGAAAAAATCTACAGTGAATGAAGCATCAAGATCTTAAGACAGGTCGGTATGACTGGCTTGTCCTTTTGCCTCAGGTTCCAGTGTGGCTGGGCTCAATGCTGCCACTCATCCTGTCTTTGTTTACAATTTTTGATATCTTGTTCATCATAGATTTTTTTGCATTAATTTTGATTTTTAAAAGCATAGCATCGAGATATGATTTGTCTTGATTACCAAGCTTTTCCACACCTCCTAAGCACCTGCTTACACAGCTTTATGCCTCCCTCTTTTCACCCTGGGTCCAGCCCTGAGATATGGCTGCTGGAGAGCAGTGGACATGTCTAGGGGCAGAGAAAGGCTCCTCACATCCATCACTAAGAAAGAGAAACGGGGCAAGAGCAAGCTTTCAGGAGGTTAGGATTTGAGGACTGGGCTTTTCAGGTAGCATTGGATTGAGGAGATGGGTCCACTTCCAAGTGCAAAGGATGACAGCCCCCAGGCTGGAAGGCTGTGGGTCCCAGTCTGCCTGGGACAGTCCTGGTTGCACCAGTTGTCTCAGAGGAGTGATGAGTAATTCCTCCTTCTGCTCCCTAAAGTGTCTGGGGTTGGGCCACAAGTGTGTGGTCACCCGGGTCAGGCCGCTGTCCAAGCAATCGCTGTAGTGGGCCTCTCCTGAGCATCACAAAGGAGAAAGACGCTGCCCTCTGCTTGATGATGCTGTCTGATCTCTGATGATTTCTGATGCTATCTGATCTCTGATGATGTCTGATGCTGTTGGAAGATTTCCTCAGACCCATCCCAGATCCTAGCTGTGCTTCAGAGCTCTTACCCCTTGCCCTGTAGCCATTTTCCATTGGTCTGACCTTGCCTTTGTCTTGCCAGACTGACTCTTAGCCCTTCACGGCCTTGACCTGTGGCCTGCTGCCAATACCACAGAGAAGCTTTCCTTGACGCAACACTCACAAAGAAGCCGATCTCCTAGTCCACAGTGTTGGAGAGAAAAACACAGATGATAAGAAAAATAATTGCTACATCACATTCATGGTAATTTTGAAACCCATTATTCCTTTAGTATGAACCTATTCTTCTGTTGCATCATTTGTGCTGAACTTGAAATGCATATTTGGACCAAAAAGCGAGGTTCCCAGTCAGAAATGCCAAATTCCCATCTCATTCGCATGTGGTATGAACAAGTACAATGGACTTAGCATGTAGTGTGTAAAATCCAGTGCTAAGGAATGCTGAGATCGGAAGGGCGTGCATGTTTTGTTGAGTATAGATAATGAACTTGCGGGTTTTTCTACTGCGATTCCCCCCATTTTCATTGTACGTTGGATTGCTATCACTGTGTTCTAGTGTTTCAGACTCTAGACTGCACACTTTACTGGCTCGGTCCCTTTTAATTTTAATCCTCTCCACAACTCTGACAGCGGATATTACCTCCATTTCAGAGATGAGCAAAGTGAAGCCTACACAGGTCAAATTGCCAGAGTCACAAAGTTGATAAATAGCAGACCTGGGATTCAAACTCAGGCTTCTCTGAGCCCAAGCTCTCAGCTAAACCCCAGCGCTGTCGTACTTCCTGTCAACAGTCAAACTAGCCCCCACGGCTATCTCTTGCATGCAAGTCTAGTCCTCTGTCAAACAGACATGTAACCAGACATTTCCCCACCCTTTTATATGAGCAACTCCCAGTTCTAAAACTGTTAACAGTTCTGGTTAACTGAGATATGACCTTCAGAATGGGCCAATAGATACCTCAGGAGGTAATTTTTCATGGAACCAGGAAAATGATATTTCAAAATAGATTATCATTGGTTTATTGATGACCCATGCTTCTTAAAATTTCTGATAGGAAAGGATTTAGAAGTAAGCTAATCCAAATCTCTTTGACTATTGAATTGAGATTCCAAGAAACTTAAACAAAAATGGTTTGTTGGAGTATAATCATGGATATAGTGAAAATGTCTCAAAGATGATTATGTGAAATGAGTAGAAGGGAAGAGTTCATTGCCTTTCATTTGACTACTTGTTTATTTTTCAATTTGACTTGCCAACCTAATTTCAGAAATAATTTTATCCCAAACTTTCTTCCCCTCCTTTCCATAATCCCAATCTTACCAATTCTTTAAATCCTAATTTAAAGAATCATACATAATCATACATTTTTTTCGTGGAACTTTCCTAATGGTTGGTTATTTTTCCTTTCCCTGAACTGCTTTTTGACTCAGTCTTCATTATGGCACTTAGTGCTTAATTACTGGATTGCTTTCTCATGGTTTTATCCCTCCAAATTGATTGTAAGATGAACAGAGAAAGTGTATCTTCAACTTCTTGTTCCTCTCAAAGTCTCTCATCTAGGGATTGACTTTGTAGCAGGTGATTTCAGGGCTTCACCCATGTTCCTTGGATCCTTTGGTGGGTTCCAGCTAGCTTACAACCCACTCCAGTGTTCTTGCCTGGAGAATCCCAGGGACAGAGAAGCCTGGTTGGCTGCCATCTATGGGGTCGCACAGAGTCGGACATGACTGAAGAAGTGCAGCAGCGGCCGCAGCAGCAGCTAGCTTACAACTGCTTATTTTTGCACTTCTTTGCCTGAAGGCTCTCCTTCCTTCAGCCTCAGTGGAGGAAAGTTTTCTCTATAAATATATGGCAGGCCAGAGTTTCAAAGAATTATCCCCCTCTAGAAATAGCCCTCAAATCAACGACTCTTGGGATCTTGTGTATAAATACCCCCACTCACTCACTACTTGAAATGGTTCCGAGTCACGTGTTTTGTACCATTTCCCAGAGTTTCCTCGAGTTAGACTCTAGGGGTGCACAGCAGCAGCCACTAAATAAAGGGTATTGCCATTCTTCACTGTCTTTCCACCCTCATTTTACTTGCCCTGCTTCTTTCCTGGTCTTACCATTGATCCCTGCTAAACAGTTTGCATGCACAGCATTACTTCAGGTCTGCTTCTGGGAAACTGAAACTAATACAAGCACAGAGGATTTGGTCAATATTGGTGTGTTGATTGGCTGATTAACTGACTGTCAGAATGCTACCTCACAAACATAGGGATGGGGTGTTCTCTACTCAGGGGGCATGAGGCCATCCTCCTGAATGGGACTTATTCGATCCTAGTTGAACAGAACAATGATGATGGGCAAGGGTCTCACCCAGGTTCATCTGGTTCTGTCCACTATTCTGTATCTGTGATCTATTGCTGACTTTGGTAAGTAGCAAAGAGCCAAGGGGAATTATGTCAAACCTCTATTACCCCTCTCTGATCCCTGCTGCTACCAGCTGCATATAATTCTCATATTGTATTGCCTTTACACTGATTACCTCCTGACAAGGCCAAGAAGAAATCTTGACCCTTGGTTACAACTAAAGCAAAAGCTCCTTCCCTTTGGAAACAAAAAGAATGGGAAAATGCACCATAGCAAGATGTTTCCTAACAGGGCCATGTCAAATTTATAGATAAATAAAATATCAGAGACCAAATGAGGCTAGATCAGCAGTTGGCCCTCTCCCCAACCAAGCAAAGAATGTGATGTCTGACTCTATCTTGGACTGATTTCCAACTTTGTGATTCACAGCTGCAGCCAAGCAGAGCACATCCAGTAATGCTATTTGTTTTCCACTTAAAAAAAAAAGCTGAGGAAATATATAAATGGCTCATAGGAGAAGGGGGCATTAGCAGACAGCCAGTCTGACCATTCGAGACAGGCAGATGGTTTGTGGGAGCGACGCCAGCTGGGCGTTTCCATAAGTGATCACATATCTCCTCAGTGCCCAGCACTCGGCTTGATTAAGAGGTCAGGAGCAGGCTGCCACAGCACGGGGCCTAAGCGCACATGATATACGGCCGACCTGTCGGTCGCCTAGAAACAGCTCTGTAAAGGGCCCAAAGACAAATCAATTTATAAGCTCACAAGTTTGGGCCCAGTAGTGTTGGCTATTATTAAGCATGAAGCTTGATTCTCTGAGTTTGGTTTCTCAAATACCTGCCAGCCCCTTTAACTTTGACCTCACATCACTTCCTTTGCTTTTTAATAGGTCACATCTTTTGATGAGTGACTTATCACTTTTTGATAAGTGACACGTGGGATCCTGGGAAGTACGAGGGTGGAGGCAGAAGGAAGGAGAGGGCGGGGTTCAGGAAGAGCTGGGTAAGGTCTGGGTCCCCTTTGCTCACTGCTGAGCACCTCCTGTGTGCCCAGCACGTGGAGGAAATGTAGGAAAATGAGAAGGGAACATCCTTTGCTGGAGAGCCGGAGGTTTGTGTAACCCATGGATGCAAAGCGTTGAAATACGAGGAATGCACAATGTGAAGTTTTAAATGGTCGGAGAGGCTGTCAGAAAAAGTCTGCAGATAGGAGGTGGAACAGGAGGTAGGTGGGATCACATAGGTGAGGAGGTAGGATTTGAAGAGATGGCCCAATCATCTGGGCAAGCTCAGGGACATCTCTTAACCTGTATGCACTTCAATAGATTTTACTCTTGTTTTTCAGTTGGCATAGGATGGGGAACATCCCAAATAAGGGACTCAGGAAACAAAGGTTGAGCATGATACTATAGGACCAATGAGGCTCTGGTCGAACTGGAGTGGGTCTTGGGACTTTGTTGACCTGTGAACAATCCCGCCCTCAGGTGATTTCCATGGCAGACCTGAATGGCCCTGGTGATCCTGCTGGCTGCCCCTTTCCCTGCTTATGTCCACTCCACAGGCCCATTTGTTTAGTTACAGATTCTGCTCAGTGATCCTGGAGTGAAATTTCATCCTCTCTTCTGGTTAGGAAAATAAGAGTTGGGGCTTCCAAACTATAAAACCTGTTTTGTAAATGTTTACTACGTATCCATGTTTAGTGAGGCACCAAGGGAAGAATGTTGAAAGAACTCAAATTTTACAAGTACAGTCTGTCTTTTTCCTCAAAGAGTTTGCAGTCTCTTCATGGAATAGATTTTAAAATAAATACATAAATGAAGGTATTGCCAGCCAGTGGATTCACAGAGGTGTAAGCAGTATAGTGGGAGTTAGAGGAGGCTGTGGGCATTTCTGGTTGGAGGGACCCGGAAAAGTTTCCTAGAGGAGACCAAGAACAGCCCCAATTTGCCTAAAATTGAGAGAAGGTGGGCGTCCAGGTTTTTATCTAAAACTTTGTATGGAGAGTGGTAGTCATGAGTAGAAACTGATTCTCAAATTTACAATCTGGTAGGAGTAACCCAGCTGAATGGATAAAAGTCACGTTAATTTTTAGAGGCTCCGTTTTGCTTTCCCTAGAATGCTCTCATTTTATATGTTATCAATAATAGCCTCTTTCATTATTGAAGAAAATTGTCCTGGTCTGGACAATGAATTGTATGCTGCTGCTGCTCCTGCTAAGTCACTTCAGTCATGTCCGACTCTGTGCGACCCCATAGACAGCAGCCCACCAGGCTCCCCCGTCCCTGGGATTCTCCAGGCAAGAACACTGGAGTGGGTTGCCATTTCCTTCTCCAATGCATGAAAGTGAAAAGTGAAAGTGAAGTTGTTCAGTCATGTCTGACTCTTAGTGACCCCATGGACTGCAGCCTACCAGGCTCCTCCATCCATGGGATTTTCCAGGCAAGAGTACTGGAGTGGGGTGCCATTGCCTTCTCCGAATGAATTGTATAGTTATCTTAATTACCATCCTTCAAGAAATTCCAAGATGGCAATGTTGGAATAGCCATTTTAAGCTTTAAGCAGCATGGTAGCCCCAGAGTGCTAGCTTAAACCAAGAAATCCCCTTTATTTTGGTTTTAAATCAACAAACACAGATCAGCAATAGAAAAAGCCAAGGCACTCAGTTGTTATGGATTGAACCAAGCCAAGAAGCAAGTGGGCGTACCAGACCCTCATCCAACATTGAGGTACACTGACAAGGCACCGAACGATCGTGAACCATCTACCAACACACTCGAGTCTCACTTTTTGCTTTGCAGATAAACACGGTCGGTGATTATTTTACAACTCTGTTAAGGTGCTAAGGGTTGTCCCTCATTTATTACTTGACTAATAAATACTTTAATTACACTTAATAAATAATGTAAGCAGGGCTCACTGAAGTGGTAATTCTTTAAATTAATTATTAACTGCATGCAAAAGGCTGCACTGCCTGTACCAGTAAAAGAAAATTCAGCCTTTAATCTAAAGTGATTATTCATTATCTGGTATAAAGGCTCTATTTGCATATTATTAGGAAAATAAACTTTGGCCTCTTTGGCAATACAGATAGATCTCAAAGTCCCTGCATTATGAATCTCCAAATACTAACACAATGATAAACAGTATGTAATAAAGTCTCCAGTTTATAGCTTTATAACAGCTGGATTTTGGTTTTCCAAATATATTACAATGATAAAGTGACCAGTTAATGTATAAGCTCTTTGTGAAAGGTGGTGCCTACAGATGGTCGACTGATAGGAAACGGTAAATGTGCAAACTGCTTGCTTCCCTTGAGATTGGAGGCATAAAATGATCTCAGTAAGATGTGAGAAGAAAATCTCCACTTAACCCTTTTCTCTGCTGCAGCCCAAATATGGCCCTGCATGTGATTGTTTTGTGTGTCTCTCTTTCTTCACTACCCGCTAGACTCCCACCATCCCCTGGAAAAGTGAAGGCGGAATATCTGGGTGGGCAGACCTTGTGGGGTCCTCGGTTCTGTCCTGGGGCAGAGGTAAGGTAAGGTTCAGAAAGCTGATTTAGAAAATCAGCAAAAGACTAGGATTCATTTGTCCTTAGATTCTCTAGCAGGGAGTGGGCTTCCAGCATCCTGAGCTACAGAATGAATGAACTGAACACAGCGGTTTCTGAAAGAGGAGAAGAAAGCTTTGTCCTTGGCTCCCTGTGGCAGAAGATGGGAGTGAGGGATGGAGGACAGCATAGGGAGGGAGAGGGGAAACAAGAAGCCAGGGGCTCATGAGAGTGGTGAGAGTCACAAGGAAGCAGCAATGACCTTCTCTCTCCCCATTCTCCGATCCATCGAATTCGTCTCCCTGACCCCCATTTCCAGATTACCTCTTTCAGTGGACTTTCCCTGATCCTCTGTGTGTTCTAGCAGGGATTATATGAAGATGAGGAATGTCTTTCAAAGTAGTCACTTTGGAAGCTGCAACTGGCCGCTACTGCTCCAAGTATCGTTGGAAATCTTTGAAAATTCCCTTTCCTGTTTGTATTAGTCAACTTGGGCTGCTCAAACAAAATGCCACAGACTGGGCGGCTTGAACAACAGACCTTTATTTCACACAGCTCTGGAGGATCAAAATCTGAGATCCAGGTGCTAGCACAGTTGGGTTTTTGGTGAGGATTCTCCTCCTGGGCTTGTAGACGGCCACCTTCTTACTACATCCTCACAGGATGGAGCAAGAGAGAATTCCAGTCTCTTTTCCTTATGTGAGGATAACCCCACTTTGGGGGCCTAACCATAGTGAACTCGTCTGCACCTAATTACCTCCCAGTGACCCTACCTCCTATTACCAGCACATTGGGGTTCACTGTATAAAAATTTCAGTGACAAAATATTCAGTCCATAACAGTGCTCTTATGAACATCTTCAATGAGAGAAAAATTGTACTGTAGTCACTCCCCTTTAACTGAGTATGAGTGAGAGTTGGAGAGGTTGTTGTCCACAATCTCATATTATCTCCATGGTAACACCGAGAAGTAAATGTCATTAGCCATTTACAATTGAGAAATCTGAGATTCAGAGAAGCTAAGAAATTTGCCCAAGGTCACGCAGCTAGTAAATAACACAGCCTGGATTTGAATAGAGTGCCTCCCAAGCCAAGGCTTTGCTGACTGTGCACAGTGCCCTGTCTTTTGAAGGCAGATTCAAGTTTGAAAAGTAACTTGGGGGGTTGACGGCTGGATGTGTCACCTCCTCATGTAACTTCTCTGGACCTTGCTTTAGCCCAAAGAGAATTCCAAGAGTAGGAATTTTAAGCAAACGATAGGTCAGTGGGATGCTATGTGGGAGAGAAGGGCTTTATCTGCCCTTTGAAATCAGCTATAAAGGCAGCCGCCTTGTGCATCTGCAGCTCAGGCCTGGGGCCAGTTCTTTTCTCCCCATCTAATCCAGAGCCCACTCAGATGTACCCTGTCATTCCATCTTCCCACCTTTCTTTTGAGCTAGGTAGGTATTATTATAATCTTCATCTTAGAGATGAGAAAACCGAAGTACAAATAGGCCGAACAACTGTCCTCACTTTACACAGTCAGTGAGGGAAAGAGTAGGCATCTTTGTGTTTACCACTAAGGGATAGACTGTTGGATCCTACATCACAAATTTCTCTCATGTCCTACCAAAAACTACCTCTATTTGACACAAAGTGCTAACAACTCATCTGTACCTATTTTCCCCTTACCTACAAGGTTTCCATCCATTATTCATGCATTCCCTCATTGTTCCATTCCCTCACTGATTAATTCATTTAATAAATATTTTTGAAGCGTGCAACTTGACACCAGCCACCATACTAGGTATCGGCTATCGAATCTAGATTTACAAAAGGAAATTGAACCAATGGACTGTTAACGGAATTGACAAAGTGATCCAATTACTCTGGTGTTGGTGGAGACTTCATCAGAGACCCCTCCACGTTCATAATCTCCCGTTGGCTCCAGGAGAGAAGTGTAGTCTTCAAAAGAGCTGCAGAGGCAGAACTACTTGTAAGCCTCGCCGCTGGCTCCCACTTAGGAAAAGATGACGGCGTGATTTCTGATTACAAGCCATTAGGCAAAATAAAACACAGAGAGCCTGGCTCACCAGTTTCATCCTGCTTAATCAAATAGCCTCATTCATCACATTCACTCACACTATTCAGGGAAAGTGCCTTTCCACGCTTCAAAGATGGGCATGGGCGAGCCTGAGCTGCTTTTCATCAGATGGCACTTTGCTCTTTCCTTTTTAATGCAGGCAGATGATCGCTCCTTCTTTTTTTCTTCCTTCCAAAGCCTGATCCAGAGGCCCAACCTCAGCACAGCAGCAGTCCGGCCAGAAAGCAGCCTGGGCTGAAGACGGCCTTATCCCTCATGATGCTCATACTTCAGCAGGTTTCTTTCTAACTGACTCGGGCGCTGGGCTTGAGCCAGAATCAAAATATCAAAGGACGCTGGACTCTGTGGCAAGAAGGTAGCCCAGCCGCTCATTTTACAGACAAGGCCACTGGCCCAGAGAGGGAGAGAATCTTGTCTAGGGTCACACAGCAAGGCTGCTGCAGAGCAGATGGCAGCATCTCAACCTGCCGCTTGGATTCCCAGTCCTGGACTCTCACCTCTTCTTATGGCCAGGAGGCTGGAGGGCACGGAGGGCCCAGAACAGGCCTCAGGAGAACGCACCTGCCTTAGGGTCGATCCCTGATGGTTGCACAGGGGAGCCCAGTCCTCTGCGTTTATGGCAGAGCTGGTGACAGTCAGTCTATTGTGCCATCATTTCCTCGCTCTGTGTCCCTTTGCCTTTCCAGGTGACCCACTCTCAGGCATGTTCCCGGGAGTTTTGTACTGCTAACCAAGCCTGCTTTCCCCGCACAGAACTCAGGCCCTGGAATGAGGTCTTCTTCCTCCTTCCCTTGTTCTGTGTTTGAAAGAAAATGAGCTCTGGGTGACTGGCAGCTAATCCTGAGTGTCTCTTGCAGTTAAATTTCATGGGGGTTCGATTTTGGAGCAAAGGGATTTTCCTGTGTAGTTTTCACAACATGCACATACGTGGCCATACCTTTGCCGTAGGACTGGCCCACGTCTGGACACTGTGTAGACTTAGTGTAGAAATTGCCACAAGCCCAGAATCCCCTCTCCTGTGCACACACATGTCCTGGGTAAATTAGATGACATAGTCGATAAATATGGAAGCTGATATTTTTCCAGGCATCTGGCCCAGCTAAAGACAAATCTTTAGTAAATGAAGGTTTAGCCAAAGATAGAAATAGCAATAACTTCTTTTATTGAACACTTGCTTTTAGAAAAGTTATTTGTTTTAATTGGAGGATATTTACTTTACAATATTGTGATGGTTTTTGCCATACATCAACATGAATCTGCTACAGGTATACATATGTCCCCCCCCATCTTGAACCCCCCTTGCAGCTCCCTCCCCACTCTATCCCTCTGGGTTGTCCCAGAGCATCAGCTTTGGGTGCCCTGCCTCATGCATCAAACTTGCACTGGCCATCTGTTTTACACATGGTAATGTACATGTGTCAATGCTGTTCTCTAGAATCATCCCACCCATGCCTTCTCCCGCTGAGTCCAAAAGTCTGTTCTTTGCATCTGCGTCTCCTTTGCTGCCCTGCAAGTAGGATCATCGGTATCATCTTTTTAAATCCCAAACATATGCATTAATATACAGTATTTGTTTTTCTCTTTCTGACTTACTTCACTCTGTAATAGGCTCCAGGGTCATCTACCTCATTAGAACTGACTCAAATGTGTTCCTTTTTATAGCTGAGTAATATTCCTATGTGTATATCTACGGCGCCTTCCTTATCAGTTTACCTGCTGATGGACATCTAGGTTGCTTCCATGTCCTAACTATTGTAAATAGCGCTGCAGTAAACATTGGGGTTCATGTGTCTCTTTCAATTCTGGTTTCTTCAGGGTATATGCCCAGCATGTGGGATTGTTGGGTTATATGGTGGTTCTATTCCCTGTGTTTTAAGAAGCCTCCACACTGTTATCTGAGGAAAACATAGGCAGAACACTCTCCAACATAAATCACAGCAAAATCCTCTATGACCCACATTCCAGAGTAATGGAAGTAAAAATAAAAATAAACAAGTGGGACCTAATTAAACTTAAAAGCTTTTGTGCATGAAGTAAACTATAAGCAAGGTGAAAAGACAGTCCTCAGAATGGGAGAAAATAATAGCAAATGAAACAACTGATAAATAATTAATCTCCAAAATATATTAGCAATTCATGCAGCTCAGTACCAGAAAAATGAACAACCCAATCAAACAGTGGGCGAAAGACCTAAACAGACATTTCTCCGCAGAAGACATACAGATGGCTAATAAACACATGAAAAGATGCTCAACATCACTCATTATTAGAGAAATGCAAATTAAAACCACAACGAGGTATCGTCTCACACGGGTCAGAATGGCTATCATCCAAAAATTTACAAACAATAAATGCTGGAGAGGGTGTGGAGAAAAGGGAACCCTCTTACACTGTTGATGGGAATGCAAACTGGAACATTTACTTTTAATGGAGGTTATGTTAAGTACTTTTAATGCAGGTTTAAACTCTTAATTCTTACAACAAGCCTGTTATGGGTTGAACTGTTTCCCCTCCAAATTCATAGGCTGAAGTCCTAACCCTGGATACCTCAGAAAGTGATTTATTTGGAAACAGGGTCTTTGTAGATGAAATTAGTTAAGATCAGGTCACAGTGAAATAGGATGGAACCTTAGTCCAATGTGTCTATTGTCCTTATCCAAGAGGAAATTTGGACAGGGAGACATACAGACAGGGATAATGCAGATAGACATGCAAAGACATGTAGACAATGCTTCCAAGTGCAAAGGACTGCCGAAGCTGCCAGCTAACCCCCAGGAGCCAGGGGAGAGGCCTGGCACAGAGTCCTCTTCACTCAGAAGGAACCAAGCCTTCTGACCTCTCGCTCTCAGACTTCTAGCCTCTGGTTTACTCTAAAACAGTCAGCTATTTGTTTAAGCCTCCTTGTCTATGACACTTTGTTACGGCAGAACTAGGAAACTAACACAGACCTTTGAGCGCTATTTTCTTTATTTTATGGACAAGGAAACTGAGGCTCAGAGAGGTGAAATAACTTGCCTAAGACAGCACAGTTGGCGAGGGACAGAGCTAGGATTTAAGCTTAGCCCTACATGCTCTGCTGCCTTTATTTGTGAGTCTGTGCTGATGAAAGATAGAAAAGGCCAGTCTTCTTTCCATGACAAGCCAGCTGCGATGGGCATTTTCTTTCGGCCTGGGACAGGGCAGCCGGCCCTCCCAGCCCACACCCTCACCATTCACTCAGAGCTCTGAGGTGTTTCCCTTATTTTTCCGCATTTCTCTTCTTTCAGCATTTAGCAGAACCCCCAAATCAGGTGCCTAGGGCTGGCATTAGAAAAGTAAATTTTCTCACTTCAACCTTCTCATTTTATTTTATTTTTATTTAGCCCTGGGATGCATTTGAGGCCCTGAAATACAGTATACGCTTTCATACTGTTTCTGAGAGAATGAATTCCAAAATTCATCAGGATTGGGATAGAAAGTCGTTTAAAATTAAAATGATCCCTCATTCCTGGTCTCTGTGGTCAGAGGGCCCACTCGCTTCCTGGTATCCCTCCGTGCAGCCTTCATACACACATCTGAAAGTTGAACTTGGCTCTTTTAATAAAGCCAAACAGACCAGGTTCCTCCAGAGGCTCCTCATCTTACCAGGCCTCCAGCAGGTCCCACCCTCAGAAGCCTTCTCCACCCTGTGTCCTGGAGCCAAGGTCCATGGTGGTCTCACCTCATAGCATCTCTGTTTCAGGGTTTTGACTGGGGGAGCCCAGGGCAATGAAACGGCTGCCAGCTTGAATTTGATTCCATGTCTGAATCATTTGAATCTTGTGCCCCTCTCAGCAGGAAGCTACTTGCAGACTTATCCTTGAAATCTCTACAAGGCAAAGCATTTCCCAAACTGAGAAACTATATAAAGCTATATTTGAATAAAGGGACCAGTTATTTTTCCAACCCAGCAGGTTAGAATGTTGACGTGATGAACGTCGACAGAGTGGAAGACTAGAGGGCACTGTCTCCATCAGAAGGTTGGCCTCAGAGCAGGTGGGAGCAAGGCAGGTGGTTACAATCCAAGAGATCAGCTCCGTGGCTGGGCAACGCAGGAGACCACAAACAGGGATGTAAGTCCAAACCAGATCAAAACAGTGTAGTGCCTACCAGGTGGCCTTGATGTTCCTCCAACAGGAAGTCCTTTTTCCTCCCAGATGGAGCAGGAAGCAACATCTGAGTCCCAGGGCAAGGCCAGCCTGAGACCTAAGGACTCAAGGTGTCCATTGTGCTTGCCTTGTGGCAGATTCCCCTCCAGGACTCTAAGCAGCAATGCTGCCCTTTGCTGCACACGATGCCTCGGTGTCCTGGATAGATCCAAGGGCTTCACCTTTGGGGTAGCCACCATTACTTTCCTTATTTACAGATGTCAGCGTGGAGGTGTCCAGAGGCTCCCTTGCCCATTGTCTCACAGCTAGGAAGTGATATAGTGCCAGACACTGAAAGACAGCACTCACAGCCTCCTGCCTCCTACACTGGGAGGCACTTTCAAGGCTATGGTCTCCAGACCCTTTCATTTTGTAGGTTTCAGCTCAGTCTAGTCACTCAGTCGTGTCCGACTCTTTGTGACCCCATGGACCGCAGCACGCCAGGCCTCCCTGTCCATCGCCAACTCCCGGAGTTTACTTAAACTCATGTGCATCAAGTCGGTGATGCCATCCAACCATCTCACCCCCTGTCGTCCCCTTCTCCTCCCGCCTTCAATCTTACCTGCCTACAATATTTTGTAGGGTTAGTAAAGGGAAGTCGCTCAGTCTTCTCCGACTCTTTGCGACCCCATGGACTCCAGGCTCCTCTGTCCATGGGATTTTCCAGGCAAGAGTACTGGAGTGGGCTGCCATTTATAGGTTTACCTTCCACTTAATTGTTAATGTGACCATGAAGTCTGGCACCCAGAGAACTCATTTTATTTCCAATAAGCTGGAGCAATTCTGCTTGTGAGGAGTGAAAGGAAACCCAGCTTCTTGGCTGTTATGGTCTTCGAGTGAGTGCTCACTGACTGACTTGGCCAGACATGGGAGGGAGCTGGTGGGCAGAGCGTTAGGGAACAAACGCCCATACGGGACTCAGTGTACGTGGTGTCAACAAAAGCTACAGAGCAACACCTCTGGATTTAGTCCAGGCTGGCATGAATTCATGGCTGACAGGAGGAAAAGAAACACTTAAAAAAACACACATTTTTAAAAAGCAGTGTTTGCCTGAAAAGGAGCTTGGGCAGAGCCGCCTAGAGGGGGCCTGTCTGCAGGCCCCTTTGGAAGCCCCAGCCATCCATTTTCATTAGTTTTATGATTTGATCAACTTACAAAGGTCACTTTTTAGCTTCCTGTGAACCACAATATTATGACTGGGCTTAAATAATGCCAAAGCAATTCATTGAGAAGGGAAACATTCAGTTAAACCAGTTGCTGGGCACTGAGGCTAGCCTTGCAGAGCTGAATTACTCCCTTGTAAGGGAGCTGTCTGGCTTTGGAGAACAAAGCACAGAGTCTCCAAGGCCCTCTCTGCACCCGGCAGAGCCTGGGGGAGACTGGCCAGGTCGAGGCGAGCAGCTGCCACTGCTCTTGCTGGAGTGGGCTCTGCTCTTTCAGTATCCTGCATTCTGCAATTCCCCGTGCCTCGCCCATCCCAACACGTGCTAGTGTGGATATACTGCCGTCGTCTTTAAGACTCTACACCAAGAGCAGAAACAAGTCTTTTCTGTGTTTCTCCTTAGCATTGAGGAGTGGAGACCACCCCATAATGATTTAGCTGATTCTGTGTAGTGACTTCATTAGCATCTCGTTTTCTAAGCATCAGAGGAGTAAGGACCAGGCTGACCATGTTCATCACTGCATCCCAGCACGGTGTGAAGTACACTACAGATGCTCCAGGAAGTGTTCCTCACTGACATTTTATCAAACAGAATCCCTCCCCCTACAAATTACAGAAAATACAGATAGCATGAAAAATTAGTCGTTTCTTCATTTCAGTTTCTTTACTGAACATTTTGCTAAACAGCCAATCCCTTATTCTAATTCAAGTTAATGACATGGTAGAACTGGTCAAGGTAAATGGGCACCTTTGCCATTTCAAGCCAGGTCTTCAATGTCTTGCCTGGGTCTTGAGATGCTAGAGGGTTCACCTAACATTGGGGTTACACAGGGTCATTGGGAAAATTAAAGGTGATGCTGTACAGAAAGTGCCCCATGTGGTGTACATGTAATAATAATAATAACGAACAGCATATGTATCCCTCGTAATTTCATGCCAAATTCTCAGCCAGGTAACTTTGGTGGCTCTACATTGCCTTCTAGGCACCAGAAGCTTGTCTTCCTGCCCTATTTTCTATCATATGACAGATATGAACCTTCAATTTTATCTTTCTTGCTAGATCACTAAGGTATTTTTGCTCTTAGTTTCTAATCTGAGGGATCCCATCAATAGCTTGTTTGAGTGGAAATGGTATTGTTTAGCCTCCAGCAGGGTGGGTTTGCTTTAAACAGTTGCTTTGACTATTATAAATCATCTTAAACCAGCTAGGTCGTATACAAAAATCTTTATCTTAGCACACACACACGCATGAACACACACATGCACGAACACACATGCACACACATACGGAGCCTTTCTTTAGACTTGGAACTGAACTTTGTCAAGCTAGTTTTTCTGTGTAGATACAGATAGCAGGAAGTACATTGTCTTGGCTGTGGGGTCAAGAATATTTCTTTGTGTGTTTTAGGCAGGCTTGTGGTAATAGAAGTACTAGTAGTAATAGAAGTAGTAGCAGTAGAATCATAGTAGTAATAGAAGGGACCCCCACCCCACCCTACTTACTGCCCCCACTCTCCTTGACCTGCCTCGTCAGTCGTCCAGAGAAATGCTGATTTGCTGCCTACTCTCAGGGGAATGACTTTGGAGGTTTAATTCAAGCGATTCTATTTAATCAGATATGCGTCGAGAAGCTACCCCAGGCAGAGGGCTTACTATGTTATGCTTACTCTTCCAGGCTTCCCAAGTGGTGCTAGTGGTAAAGAACCTGCCTGGCAATGCAGGAGACATAAGAATGGGGGTTCAGTCTCTGGATCGGGAAGATCCCCTGGAGGAGAAAACAGCAACCGACTCCAGTATTCTTGCCTGGAGAACCCCATGAACAGAGGAGCCTGGAGGGCTACAGTCCATATGGTTGCAGAGTCAGGCATGACTGAAGTGATGTAGTACACATGCATACTTACTCTTTATTTTTGTCTCACCATGTCCTGAGGACACCATTCGCTTCTGTAGTTTCAGTGCCCAGCAGAGTCTCTCATATATATAGTAAGAGCCTACTAAATGCTTTGTTGGATGTATGACTGAAAATAGAAGAGCTATAAGAGGTCAAAAGTGTGAAGGTATTTATAACCTGAGATTCCCAGGCCACTGGCAGGCAGTGGAGAATACATACATTAAAAGCATGAGTGTGAATTCTCCTTCTGGAAGAACTCCTTATCTGCTAAGAGGCTAATTATCCTTATCGAGTCTCAAATTCCTCATCAATAAAATGGAAAACAATGGGCGATTTTGAGGGCTGAACTATTGATGATGTACTTAGGACAGTACGATGGTGACTAGTGAGCACTTAGCACACAGAGGCAACCCCAAGGCTGCAGCTGGCGAAGATGGCAGGGTGGGGAGCATTGGTCACCTGCAGTAGCACAGACAGTAAAGAATCTGCTTGCAATGCAGGAGACCTGGGTTTGATTCCTGGGTCGGGAAGATCCTCTGGTGAAGGGAATGGCAATCCACTCCAGTGTTCTTGCCTGGAGAATCCCATGGACAGAGGAGCCCGGCGGGCTACAGCCCGGGGGGTCACAAAGAGTCGGACTCGACTGAGCAACTACCAGTACTACTAGAGCAAGCTGGTGTGCCCAGGGAAAAGACCGACGGGGCCCCGGGAGAAGGGGAGGCTGAGGGCTGGGGCAGAGGCGGCAGCTCCCAGAGAGCCTTGAATGGGGTGAGGACCCTCTCAGCGTTTGGTGGGTGAGGGCGGGCTTGCCTGGCTCCTTGGGCAAGCACACTTGACTCTCAGCAGGAGGAGGAAACCACCTACCTTTCCTGCTGGCACTGGGGTCCTGGATGAACAAGTCTGTCCCTGTGAGACAGGTTTTCACTGTCTGGAAACAACACGAAGCCAACCCTATGGCCTTGCTTTCCTTTCTGCTCCTTTAGGGTCTGATGGCATCAACTTTGTCTTCGTGGGTGCCCTCTCTGGTGGCTTTTTTTTTTTTTACAGACTGGAGTCTAACTATAGTTCTCAAGGACCATACTTAAGGGGTAGTAAGAATGTGTGGGAAATGGAAAAGAAGAAGACAGTGGGCAAAGAAGAGGTGTGTGTGTGTGTATGCATGCGTGTGTGTGCTTGTGTGAGCCCAAACACAGAGAGGGCAGGAGTGGCCTGGTAGTGGGAAGAACTTATTCAAGAGGACTCCACCCTCTGTGGTCTCCTCCCTGGCTCACTCTGGAATCTTGAGCCCCTGAGAAAGGGATCAACTTTCTTTGGGAGAAAATATGCAAAGAAGTTCAAGTGTATCTTTCCATACCATTTGCATTTCTGGTTTAAATCAAGCCCCTCCTCTTTTGCATCTTTTTTTTTTTTTTCCTGTGAATGAATATGCCTTTTGATTTTACCTGCTCTTCTATTATAGCTTTGGGTTTTGAATTTTCCAAAATGAAATCTCCAGCCACTCTCATTTTCTCAGCTTCTGGCCCCACTGGCATCTCCATTTTTGCTTTAATTATCCAATTATTGAAGCTATCCAACCTATTTATTCAGGCAATCAAGGCTTTAAATGCATGGATTTATCATTATCTCAAATCACCTGTCACTGTGATTGCATAGAAAGGTAACCAGGATGCTGCAAGAGGTTTGAATCAACATAATTCTGCTTGGTTTGTTATATCTGAGGCTCCTATACATAAATTAAAATTTGTAGGAGGAAACTCTAAGAAGAGGAGAGAGAAGAAAAGAGTGATGGAGGGAAAGGGCGTGAAGAATGTGTGGAAAAGTTTTGTCTTGATTCCTATAAAGATTGACCTATAACACTATTTGATTTCCCCCCAAATTCCCCTCTTTCCCATCACTTGCCATGGTTGCTGTCCCTAGCTATTTCCTCTATAGAGATATTGTCAGGACCAGTACAACTGGATACAAAGGGCTGGAGGGTCATTAGATGACAGAGAAGCTTGTCTAGGCAGATCCACGCTGCTGAAGGAACTGTATCTACTCTCTGGAAGTGAAAGTGTCAGTCGCTCAGTCATGTCTGACTCTTGGCGACCCCATGGACTGTAGCCTGCCAAGCTCCTCTATCCATGGGATTCTCCAGGCAAGAATGCTGGAGTGGGTTGCCATTTCCTCCTCCAGGGGATCTTCCTGACCCAGGGATTGAACTCAGGTCTCCTGCATTGCAGGCAGACTGTTTACCATCTCAGCCACCAGGGAAGTCCTATCTACTCTCTGGAGACACCAGAAATAAGTCCATTTTCTCATTTATCTGATTGTCCCAAACAAGCTGCTTTTTTCCAAAATTAACAGCCTTCTTTCCTTCAACCATTTCTCCTTCACCATGCTCAGCATTGTATTTCAATTTATTAAATTCTTTATTAAAAGATGGTGCCCTAAAATGTAACACAAAACTCTAAGTGTATTATGTTCAGAGGGGCAATCACCTCCCTTTCTCTGGGCATGGTATTTCTATTAATAGAGCCTCAATGCCAAATAAGAAAAGGAGTACGTCAAGGCTGTACATTGTCACTCTGCTTATTTAACTTATGTGCAGAGTATATCATGAGAAATACTGGGCTGGAAGAAGCACAAGCTGGAATCAAGATTGTCGGGAGAAATATCAATAACCTCAGATATGCAGATGACACCACCCTTATGGCAGAAAGTAAAGAAAAACTAAAGGGCCTCTTGATGAAAGTGAAAGAGGAGAGTGAAAAAGTGGGCTTACAGCTCAACATTCAGAAAACTAAGATCATGGCATCCAGTCCCATCACTTCGTGGCAAATAGATGGGGAAAGAGTGGAAACAGTGGCTTACTTTATTCTTTTGGGCTCTAAAAATCACTGCATATGGTGATTGCAGCCATGAAATTAAAAGATGCCTACTCCTTGGAAGGAAAGTTATGACCAACCTAGACAGCATATTAAAAAGTAGAGACATTACTTTGTCAACAAAGTTCTGTCTAGTCAAGGCTATGGTTTTTCCAGTAGTCTTGTATGGATGTGAGAGTTGGACTATAAAGAAAGCTGAGTGCAGATGAATTGATGCTTTTGAACTATGGTGTTGGAGAAGACTCTTGAGAGTCCCTTGGATTGCAAGGAGATCCAACCAGTCCATCCTAAAGGAGATCAGTCATGGGTGTTCATTGGAAAGACTGATGTTGAAGCTGAAACTCCAATACTTTGGCAAATACAATGCAAAGAACTGACTCATTTGAAAAGACCCTGATGCTGGGAAAGATTGAGGGCAGGAGGAGAAGGGGATGACAGAGGATGAGATGGTTGGATGGCATCACTGACTCAATGGATATGAGTTTAGGTGAACTCCAGGAATTGGTGATAGACAGGGCGACCTGGCATGCTGCAGTTCATGGGGTTGCAAAGGGTAGGACACAGCTGAGTGAGTGAACTGAACTGAATACTTTTTAAGCTTTTTTGGCGCCTCATATGCTGCTGTTTTCCCTTTGATGTGCTTTTTTGGTTGTGAGTTTTTGAGAAACCTATATAGAGTAATTTATATTTAGCCTTATAAATTTTAATAGGTAAATCTGGCCCACTGGACTAGTCATGGAGACCAGTTGGGATGGCAACACACCTCCCAATATATTTACCACTTTCACTTAAACTGTAGCTCTCTGCATCCTCATCCTAGTTACTAAGGCTGTTGACCTGAGCAGAGCTGATATAGAATATTGGGGCAAGCCACTAGGCACCACCCAATGGATTGCTACTACTCCATGAACTGGTATTTGCAGGGTTCACTCTCCCATTCAAAGGCAAATTCTCACTCAGGATAGTCCAGAGGCTCCAGTATTGCTTCTATGCTCAGTATAAAGAAGGCTTCCCAGGAGGCATGGTGGTAAAGAATCCACCTGCAATGCAGGAGACCTGGGTTCAATCCCTCGGTCAGGAAGATCCCGTCTGGAGGAGGAAATGGTTATTACTCCAGTATTTTTGCCTGGACAGTCCCATGGACAGAGGAGCCTGGCAGGCTACAGTCCATAGTGTCACAAAGAGTCAGATGCAACTGAGCACTCCCACTCTCAGTAAAAAGAGATAAGAACAATGGACTAGTTTTGTAAAAATTGTCTTAGTAAAACACCAGCCTGAAAGAGGACTCATCGAGTACAGACTCATCCATACTTCACAGTTTGTTTTTTTCTTATGTGGGTGAAACAATAATACAAGCTGTTGACATACTCATTTTTCGCATATAAATTTCTCAATAATGCACTGTGTAATAACAGATGTAATTGGTCTATTCTATTTGTTTTCTCCAAAGTAATTTAAAACACTCCCTTACTTTCTTTGTTTTTGAGGTTGGCTAATATCCTCACACTAGCTTGTTTCCATCTGTGTGTTTGGTCAAAGCAAGTTTATCTGAAAAATTTCAAAGAATCAGCTTCATCTCTGCTTGGCGGCATGTGGTAAATGAAGGTATTTCTGGTAAGATTTATTATATCACCTTCCAGGAAACGTTAACTCCAGAGAGGACCAGATTGCAGAGATCTATATATTAAAGTTCCTCTTCCTATCTCTGGGCCCAGGTGGAGGGGACAAATGGATTCCTACCTGACTGCAAAATATGATATATTATTATAAACAGAGTCTTGAATTATAGAAAATACTAGTTAGCATAATTACATTACCATATTTTTATATGGAGATTATTATTCAAATACCAAACAGGCAATCTTCCATTGGAAAAAACCAATAAACACTCTCAATCCAGACTTTCACTGTTATGTATGTCATAGTACAAAACAATTTTAAAGTTTAAAACCCATTACATTACAAGAGCTATTCACTTCAAGTAGGTGGCAATTTGCTCCTTTTTTTCCACCCTACATTTTGATAGCTATTCACCTCTATCAATTCTTATCTTGCCCATTCTTTAGAAACCAATTGCAGTTTAAAAAGTGCCCATCTATTTCTGATTGAAATCTTCACATGCTGGTTTTTTAAACTATTTTTCAATCTCTTAATAAAATAGATTGCCTCCAGGCTGCCAGTTAGTAAACCCACTAACCATGCAGCAATTTGTAGGTCCACCCTGGCTTGTGGGTTTTCCTTGCTCCTAACCTTATCCAAGAAATACCAGATTTCCACTATTGCTACTACATATGAGACAGTTCAAAGGATTAAACTTATTTAAAATTTTATAAACAACAAAAATTTTCAGATTCAAATGACTCAAACTCTAAGCCTTTTTAGTCCATGAAATAAATTGATAAAATAGATCTTACAACTTTTCCTTTACTTGTTCACCGTTAACTTCTCAGACTCTCTTTAGATTGAAAAGTCTCTCCATTTTGAGCAAAACCTCCTTTTGTAAGAGGGGCTCTCAGTCCATCAGTGTTGGAATAAACACTTCCTAAAGATCTACCCTTGGCTGGCCAGAAACCAAGTGAAAGAGATGAAGACAAGGTGGCTGTCCCACAGGGCTCACACTTCAGAGAGAGAACTCTACAGGACAGCCTCCAAAATTAATGGGGGAGGTTCAAACTATGAGATCACCTGTGAGTTGAAGATGAAAGGAGTAAGGGAGTGAAGGAATGTTTCCTGGTACCCAGGAAGGTCCCTCAGAGATGGAGATGAGAATTGGTTAGGTGGAGTGGACCATCTGGTGTTGAGGAATGGGCATGGGGTGAACAGAAGGCAGTGAGAAGTTGGCCAGACTGACAACTGTCCCATCCATCTTCCTGTCTCAAAGGAGGAAAAGCTATACCTTTCTTTTTACACTATGGTCCTCATCCACCCCCGCTCAGGAAGTCCGTGCCCTTTCCATAACCTTGGTATCATTATTCCCCAGAGTTTGAAGGTACTGTGACCTTAAACCCCATACACATCCTCTTGGTTTGCATCAGATCAAAGCAAACCTCTTTTCAACCCCAAATGCCAATATCAGAAAACTTTAAGATAAGGCAACGCAATAAAACATATCAGGGCTGGACGCTGCATATTCCCAGGCTTCCAAATTCTTTTAACCAGTAGCAGATACAAGGTAGAGAAGTGTCAGCCCCATAAGAACAGTAGAGAGTGTCCTGCTCTGAGGCAGGCGTGTCTGTATGGAGAATCAGAGCAAGTTACATGCACTAGAGATGACACTTAAAAATGACTGAAGTTTTTATATTCATCATAGAAGAAGGCCTACGAAGAGAAGGGGACAGTGGAGACGAAAGCACGGACATACGCAGTTGGGCTTTTACATTCAAGGAAAGGCAGCAAATAGTCCTTTTTGGCTAACTATATCAATAATACAACTTCATTCATTATAACATACTATCTATTGCATGCTCTTGCTTAACTCTCACACATCAGCCTGTGAGGGGGCACTGAACATGTGGGGAAACAAACCACGGCTTGAGTAGGTTAAAGATCCTGTCTGTAGCCCCTTAGCTGCTAAGTGTTGAAGTCAGGACTCAAGCCCATGTTTATCTCATCCATATTGAGAAGGATACAGTTCAGGGGAGGTAAAGATTTATTTTGAAGAGGTAAATGAGAAAAGTTGATGCAGCACATCTCCAGAGGAGAGGGAAAGGATGGGTTAGAAAATCAGCCGCGGTGACAAATGAGAGCCTCTGGGGAGCGCGTGGAAGGGACTGACTGGCTAATGTAAGGGACTCAGAATCCCAAACTCGTGCCCCTCATGTTGGATTTGGTGGTTCAAGGGAATGCAGTGGACGTTTGGTGACAGAGGCCTTGTTTTTATGCCATCAGATCCCACAGACACCTTCTACTAGGCTCTCCCTGGGGTCCACAGGACCCTGTCCTGGGGAGATTAAAATGCGGGGAGATGCAATCCAGGCCTTTGCAGGAAACAGTGGGCGGATCACATTGAAGTTGATTCACAAAGACAAATCCAGGATCAAATGTCAGGGCGTGGGTGTTGGGGGCATGGCAGAGAAACTAGAGCTGGTGATCCCCCCAGGCTCTGCCTCCCCTGGGTCACATAGGCTATTTTCCAACACAGAGTCAGACCTCAGGGCGAGGATCCATGTCCCCAGCTGACTCCCTGGGTTGCAAAAGTCTGTGTACCTTGAGTGAGGGTCTAATCAGGGACTGTTTGGGGCCACTTGATAGCTAATCAACCTTCATTCTTCTACCTACTTTCTCTGGAGGAGGGTTTCATAACAACCATTTCCAGAAAGCTGATCCAGAAGCTTCTTTTAAACCATCACCGGGTCCCGCCTGCCCCTGTGGCTTTATCATTTGGCACAGGAGCATCTGTCATTTTTATTCCTCTCTTGCCTTGCAGAACACTGCCTGGGGAGGGCGCAGGGAGGGGAGTATTGTTATCCCTTTTAACACTGCTATTTTTATTATAAAAGATGGAGACATAGTAGGAGGTTAATGACTGCTCAGAATAAAAACAAATAGTGACTAAGAACAAATACTCAAACGAGGCATTGTCTTGCTGGGGGAATGATATTCAGCAGTGACGCTTGTGTGCAGTTTCCATTTCCCTCTTTAAAGACAGCGTAAACCAGGGGTTATATGGGCTCATTTGTCAGCATTGTATTGTCTTCCACTGTCAAGTGACCTAACAAAAGAGATTCTATTGGGGGGACAAGAACCCCAAGGGCCAAGAGCCTTCCCCAAGGCAGTTTGTTTCTTCCTTTCCCCAGCATCGTACTTCCTATTTCCTTCACCTTATTGAGTAAGTTGTCACCTCACACTGATTATCCAGGCTCCTTGCAAAGCCCAGTCCTGGGCACTGAGGGGTGGATGACTGTGGCAGACCGTCAGCTCTAGACCATATTTGCGAGCTCCTGGCTGCTCATATCACAGAAATTTGACAAGAGGAAAGAGAGTGGTGGCTAGGTTTCCTTCCTCCCCTCCAGGCTTTCCCAGTGCTACATGGTCCTCTCCAAGTCCTCCAGCATGCTTCTGCTCAGCTAGGTCCATGCCTCTCAAGCCACACTGCACAGTGGCTTGCAATGCCTGGCCCTGGCTAGCTTGTCATCATAGGCAGGCTCTTAATAAGAGTGTGGGCTTCCCGCAGACTCCTGATCTGATGGATTTATTCTTTAGAATGTAATTATATTTATTCATCCCATAAGCATTTTTCTTTTTTGCAAAAAAGTGGAAACTTACTTCCTTGTTTTATAAGATAATTTTTAATGATATATTGTGAACATCCTTTCATGTCAAAAAACTGAGAACTCTAACATCTTTGTCCTTATTTTCCTTGTCCTCCATTACATCTGGAGGGCCAGTGTTTCTCCACATATGCAAAAGAGTAAATTTTGCCTTTGGTCACTGGACTTTTTCTTTTGTCCCTGTCCAGTGATGCATCCTTCTCTCATCAGGCACTTGTGAGAGGGTAGCATCAGTGCTTATGGGAAAAGAGCATAGATTCCTCCCATGAAAGCAACAGATATCCATCTTTCCCCCCAAATCAAGAACCAACAGTCAGAGACAAATTGGGGAAGCTCATCAAGGACCACCACTCATCACTTGTTCATGGCCAGTGATGAACCAGTATTCATCAGGAACCACCAGTTATCATCCTGAATGAATTAAGAGAAGCTGAATTGCTATATGTCTTATTTATTAAATACAACCCAAGTGGGAGTTTTGCTTACCTTTTCTTCTTTGGTCTTGGGGCAGTAAGTCTTTTGTAAATGCAAGCTCAGGGATTGGTCCATTTTGTCATCAAATCTGCTATTCCCTTTTGCTCACCTGCCTACCCAGACTCACCGTGTCATCTTGGAAAACCTCTGCCTTTAAAATTATATTCATGGTTCAGGACCAGCTTAGGTGGTAGGTGCCCTGGGACACCCATAACCTCCAGCCTATAGGGAAAGCTCCTTCTCCAGCCCTCAGGGATTTTTCTTTCCTGCGAGAATGTGGCGCCTACAGTTAGTGCTATTTTCTGCTTTATAATCATGTTAGCACCATCTTTTCTCCACACTTCCAATATAGTGTACAATTTCTAACAATTCTGCAAAGCTGGTTTTTTATTTTAGAGTTATGGTGTATGGTTGCCGTTTTATAGCTTCTTAAACATGGATCGTTTCTATCCAACAATCCGAAGAAGTGACACTGTGCCCTTGAAAAGTGTTGTTTTATTTGAATTGGATATAATACTGCTAAGATACATGCTATCCCAAGGAACTGGCTGTGTGTAAGTTTTCCTTGTAAATGTCTACCTTCCAACTTTAATTCTCGGTCGAGTGTTTCTTGTGTTGAATTGACACATCTTCTAGAGGTAATGCAGGTGCAGTAACTGAGTGATTTACATATAATCCCTCCTTCCTGGAGTCCCTCTTAGGAGGGTGGGTTTCTTCAATGGACTGAATGGACTTCAATTCAGATAGACTTGCTAAAAAAGGGTGAACTTTTTCCTGAGTATGCTGCTGTATACTTGTCAGTGCTCATTCGTTCATATCATTCCAGATCTTCACTGCAATCGTATGTGAAAGCTAGGGCAATTATTTAAATCCCATTTGACAGATGAGGAAAATGAGGCCCAGAGATTTTGGGACTTCCCTAAGATTCCATGGATAGCCGATAATCTAGAATCAGACACCAGTTTTCCTGCCTGGACTGTTCTCTTGGCAACACACACATAGATGTTCTGACAACCATCTGTTTCTCCAAGTCATTTTGCTTCTAAAATATAGTCATATTTCTAATCCCATGTAATTTTCAGAAGAGCCCTGGTAGAAATCCTTGGATAAGGGTTAGCTGCATTATTATTTCCATCTTATGGATAGAGCAACACAGGGACTTACGGGGCTTTCCTGGCCACATGCGGATGAGGTGGGAGAATACTCAGCCCCTAGACCCTCCACATTCCATTTTGACACCTTTCTATATATACACCATGTATTTCAGAGGTAGGTCTCCCTGCTGCCAATAATTTCTAAGAAGAAAGCATGAGCCTCAGCCGGAACTTCTGGGTGGCCTTCAAAGAAAACATGCCACCCAAATGAACCCATCTCCTGGTAGTAAGTGACAGGCAGGTGCGCGAGTGGTGTGGTCCCATGGAAAGAGCCAGGTCTTGGGCATGCAGCCAGGGTGAGAAGCCAGGCCTTCTGATTTCCAGGCCAGGGCTGTTTTTCCTAATTCCACTAATAGGAGAAGTCAAAAGCTTTTACCGTGGAGAAAAATTAAATGAATGTCAGACCAGGGGTCTGGTTTCCCCCATGACAAATATAAAGAATTATTCCCACAATCTTCCAGTGAAAGGGGGTAGAGTGTCCGTTTCCATGCTACTTACGTCTCTCAGTAGGTATTTTAGAATGACTCTGTCCACTGTTAACTGAGTAAAATGACCCAGAGTCTTAACTCCGCCAATACTAATATTTCCTCAACTCCGTGTTGAAGAAAGAATGAATAAATTTGGCCTCGTAAGAGGTGGAAGGAGATGGTTGCAATGCACTCACTCCCCAAGGGAGGATAACAGATGGATGGATTTCCTGCTGTTGTGATGGATGGCCCAGAATCAGCAAAGAAGGGGCTTGCTCACACAGGCGTGTGTGACCAATGCAAGTTCCCTGGGCCAGAGCCAGGACTCTGGGACCACGCTGCCGCTTCCCTTAGAAAAAGTCCAATCTTGTTCAAGGGCCATTATTCCACTGTAGTATAGATATATTATTTATTGATATATGTATGTTTTATCTCTGCTTTGTGTTGTCAGGGCTAAAGTGAGGAGGTACCCCGCATGGAAGTCAGTTTTTAAATAAGACAGCTAAATTATTCGATGTGACTATCTAACGTAAACCACAGTGAGGAATAGGGTGAAGGAAGCATCCCTTCTGCCTTCGGGGAGCCTACACTCCAGTTTAAAAGTCAAGATGGCACACTTGACAAGTCAGTGAGGAATTCAAGGATAGTAGCGATGAATGGCACTCACTGAAGAACAGAAAGTTTGGCCGTGGTAGCCCAGGAAAGGGAGCACTCCAAGGGGCACGGATGGTCTGCAAGGCGTCCAAGGAGGGGTGAGACTTGATCTGGGTCTTGACCGCTGAAATGCTGCTGGATAGGAGAGTCAGAAGGGAGGTGATGCCAAAGGCAAGAAGCACTGGACATGGAAGGAAGAGGGGAGGTGAGAGGGGACAGGAGAGCTGGGTTGACTCACTTCCCCTGAGACAGACAGGCTTTTTGTGCCCAGGCACTTTCTTTCTCTTAATCACAGAGGACGACATGAGGAGATATGGATATCTCAGGATAAAGTCACCTCCATCTCCAGAGGTTGAGGGAGCATCCTGGGTGATGATGGGTGCAAAATGGAGGGATAGCACCCAGCTTCCAGACAAATAAAATCCATCCCTTCCCTGCAGCTTTAAAGGAAGAATATACCAGAACTGTGTTACCTAAGTACAGAAAAATATTGAAAGGAAATGTGGAAATTAGGTGGATCTGTAGGATCTATAGAAGGTTGATACAATGTTAATCAACTAGAAAGTTTTGAATCTCTTACTAATATATTTGGATGCATGACTGAAGGACCAAATTCCAGGAGAGGCCTTGTCATTAGGAAGTAGTTACAGTACTTCCAGTGACCATATTTCGTATGTTCTTAAAGGCAGATAGTCTCTGTCCTCTTCCAGAGTAGCCATCTTTTCCCAAGCATCTCTAAGGGCTGGCCATCCAACCTCTATTCTTGGGACTGCTTATTCCATTGATACACCAGCATCCATCAGTGGGGATTAGCAGGGACTGAACCAAGGGTACATTTCTAGGGCAGAGGACGCCATGGAATCCTGGTGCTGAGAAGGTAGAGAGGAAATGGTACTGGGAGGTAGGAATGCACCGATACTTGGCTTTGCCAATTTCAAATCAAAGTTGAAACCTGGGCTTGATGTCCTCATCAGCTGTTATTATTGCCCTTTATGTCTCTATTAGTTATTATGTTTCTCTTAAGTCATTAACTCTGAGACTGGAAGACCATCCTAAAATAAGAGTGGGCAGTACCAGCATTTGGATAGGATATTACCATTGCAGAGCAATTTTGTCCTTGCTGTATTGGGAAGCTTCTTTTGAGAATTTTTATTTTCACAGTAAAAATTGCAGCTGCTAAAGAGCACTGGGAGTATGGTCAAGATACTGTGACATCACAGTTGACCTTGCCATTAAACAGTCATGGCTGGTATGCACTTATTTGATCATGGGTGTTCAATGGGTGTTTTTCAAGTGAATAGAAAACTCAGGGAAAAACATTTAGTTTACCTGGGCTTAAGTTTCCTCATCTCTAAAGCAGGAGAAATAGCCCCTAGCATCCCCAGGGTCTCTGTGGGATAAAAATGAGGTAATGGTTTTTCAAAACACTTTAAAAGTAAAAAGTTCTGTAGAAATACAAACAGTTGCTATAGCAAACTGAGTTGGAAAAGGCGTGTGAGTAGAATGCAGGAAACTTTGGGTCCGGTCTAACTCTGCCTATAAACAATAAATCTTGGGAAGTCTTGTGCCTTCTTGGACCTCAGCTATCTCATAAGTAAATACACGATAATAGAACCTGTTTACTTCACAGGGTGCTTTTGAATGTCCACCAAGATGATTACAAGTTGCTCTTCTCTGATGAGCTATGAAAAAGTTATGGGTGTCCAACTCTTCATGCCTCGCTCAGCTGCAATTTTGGAAACAGTTCGCCCCTGGAGAAGTGCAGCCTTTACGGGGAGCCGCTTTCTTTCTGCCGCTTGTCATCTACACCATGTGTTTCCCATTAGCCCTTCCTGTGCGTTCCCCTTCCGGCCTGTGTTCTTAGCATCATTGCTCACCATCTTCCAGATGCAAGGTCTCCATAGAATCCCAGAACGTTCCAGCTGGACAGGGTCTCTGAGTCTATGAAACCAACCCCCTTATCTTACACATGAGAACATGAAGGCTCAGAAAGTTCACACGGCTGCGCAGTGGCAAAGATTAGAACCAGAGCCTGGGTCCAAGCCATGTTCTTTTTACTACATGTCACCTCAGGCCTTTTAAACATTGTACTTCCCAATGCAATGGGATTTTATTACAGAAAATCCCATCTGCCCAGGGTGCAGCTGGGATTCATAACTAACGCTGTTACGTGAAATCGATAAATCTCTCTCTAACCATCTCAAGCGTCTCCCTGGAAGCCTGCCTGAGTGGCGTTGGTGAGCATGGCCCCAGCCTGCTCCTCCACTCTGCTCCAGTTATTTCTATCCCATGCAGCAAAAGAGAAGAAATAAGGGATGGAAAAACTCTACCTCACCTCCATAAGCTTTGAGTCAGATGATGCAATCTGACAAGGTAAACCAAAAATGAGCACTTGAGCATGGGTGCTGGGGGAGAAGAGGGCGCAGCTCGCATTGTTTTCTCAACATGAAACACACATCAAATTGGAATTACTGCATGCCATCATATGTGGATTTGTTTCTCCTTAGGACAGTTAAATCGACATGTTGGATTTCATATATAAGTATCTAGCCAAGCAATTTTTTAAGACTTTTTCTGAGTGTCAGAACGTTTGGTCTCCAGTCCCGATGTCATTTTTGTCTTTGTGTCCCTAGTTGACCACATCCCATGTCTGAGCTTCAGTCTCTTCATCTGGGAAATGGGTGGGATAACCTAGATGCTCGTTATCTTCTGATGAAGATGTTCCGGTGCAGTCGCTCAGCCTGTGCTCACTGTCATTGAACAGGAAGCCTTTTAAACGTTTGTGGTCACCCACCCACAACAGTGACAGCTTCACACAAGAGCCCCCAAGCAAAGGGCTCTGTTCAGGGCAAACGATGAGCTAAATCTCAAGTGGAGGTAGGTTACCTTGTCCCAGCTCCTGTGTGCTGACAGTTCACATTACCACCTTTCAGAAGGACATGATAATACAGTGTCTGGATTGTAAAATTGCTCATAAAACATTATGGGATTGTAGGAAATCTGGGTCCCTGTAAGGACAATGTTGGAATCCAACTCGAGCATGAGTGGAAAATAAATAGTGAGCTATGTGAAGCTGTCATCTTTTTCCCAAATGGAGCAGAGAAAGTGAAGATAAATGGAAATACCATCAATTACTGTTTTTCCCAGTGGGAAAGTGATAAAGATATTTAAACGATGTGTGACACAGTGGAGTGTGGGTCCTAATGGAGGGCTTCCCATGCTTAACAAGGGAGACGTTTTAGGTAATGGAATGAGTAGGAAAGCTAGGAGGGGAGAGCAAAGAAAAAGCAGAATGAGAGTCTTGGGGAGCCAGGCTGAGTCTGCACATAGCAGTAAAATAAAACTCAGACTGAAACTAAGGCCATGTTTGCACAAGGTCTGATGCCTACTGTCTAAATGGAGACCCGGAAAGGAAAGACAGAGGTGAGACTCCCCCAAAGGGGTGAATGGGGAAATTAAAAGATTAGGCTGTGAGTGCTTGGAGACCAGTCCCTTGAGCCCCTTTTCTGAGCCACGAGAAGCTCTGCGCCAGTGGAGGGAGCAGGGCTTTGGGCCAAGTCCCGGCCTTGACGTTATCCTTTTCTCCCTTTCCCTTGGTCCTCGGGACCTCCCTCAGAGGTTCACTCTGCCCACTTCTTGGGCTTCTACACGCAACACAGAGACTGCATTGTGGATGGTTCCTAAATCTACCCCTGGGTTCCATCCCCTCTCCCCTGTGGGGCCCAGTCCCCCGTATCTCTAGCCTTCTGCCAGCCCTCTTCACCACTGCAGCAGCCCCCCACCAACTGCCAACCCGGTGGAGTCTCCACTCATCACTCCCTTACTCTCTCATGCTCCCTTTCCCAATTTTTATCCTGTGACAGGGCACCAACAATTTCTTCTGTCTCTCTAGACTCAAACTTTAATTTCTTCTATTCACCTCCCCTGTCTTACGGCTCCCAGATTCAGCTACATTTTTTAAGTGAAATCTCTATCTCCAAACTCTACATTTGAGAGACTCTTCTCACACATTATTCCCATACTAACAGTCCCTGCACACTGGTCCTGGCTCCATCTTCTTCCTACTTGAATCTACCCAGTGTCATTTTGCCAGTCTGGTAATCCTTAAGTATCTTACTAGTCATACTTAGGGAGAAGGCAATGGCACCTCACTCCAGTACGGTTGCCTGGACAATCCCATGGATGGAGGAGCCTGGGAGGCTGCAGTCCATGGAGTCACTAAGAGTCGGACACGACCCAGAGACTTCACTTTCACTTTTCACTTTCATGCATTGGAGAAGGAAATGGCAACCCACTCCAGTGTTCTTGCCTGGAGAATCCCAGGGACGGGGGAGCCTGGTGGGCTGCAGTCCATGGGGTCGCACAGAGTTGGACACGACTAAAGCGACTTAGCAGCAGCAGCAGCAGTCATACTTATTCCTCTGCTTAGAAATCTGCTACAGCTTCCTGTTTCCAAAAGTTGATCAAAATGCCTGGACCTCTTTGGCCCTCCCTTCTCTGATGATAGTTTCAGCTTCTCTTTTCCCTGTTCTCTTTGTTATTCTGCTATTCCTCCACATTCTTATTATTCCCACTCATTCCTACTTCTGGTGCATGTTTCATAGCCTATTCAAGGCCAAAGCCAAGACCTCCTCCTCTAGGAAGCCTCCTTGACTACTGAGACTGGGACTGATGGACGTACTGCCTGGGTATTGATATTCAACTTTGGATTAGAAGCTGATCCACATGATCAGCCTAAGGTATGGGGCCAAACATAGTTAACTCTTAAGCATTCATCTTCCCCTTTCTTTAGGCCTTTTCTACATTCTTGGTACGGAGAGCATTATGAGTTCATTGATAGTCTGTGAGTATCTGTATGTATCTGATCAGCTACATGGCCAGCTCAGTTATTTACACAGATTTGATTTTTGAGAAGGGAGCACAAATATTAGCCGTTTCAGTGAATATTTTTAAGGAAATGCAAGTAAGTAACAATATTGACCATAAACATTGCCTTAACACAGAACCACTGAACCAATGCTGCCCATCTGAACTTCAGGACATTCTGCGGAACCTGTGGGGTTAGCACACTGCTAGGGCCCCAGTGTACTCTACTCCTACTGATCATACTGTGTGATTCCACAAATCAGTCGTGTTTGTTCCTAAAACTTTTTATGCTGGTTGTAGTTATAAGTGCGTAATTTATTTAAGCATTATGCAAAACTGTGAAATATGAATGCAAAGAGTGTTGTTTCTTTGATAAAAACCAAGTGGATTGCTTTGGAAAAGTCAATAAATGAGAATTTGATTTTAAAAAAAAGAACTTATGTGGGGAAACATCTCTAAAAGGTTAGCTCAAATCATAAAGGTCTTGATGAAATCTAAATTCTCATTATTTGGAAAATATATTTTAGGTTCTTTACTTTAAAGAAACCAAAGCTAGATTATTTAAATTATACTTTCTGGGAATAGTTGGAGGGAAAAGATGATGCAGAACTTTAGTTAGAAGGACTTTACTCAAAGAAAAATCATTGGCCCTTCATGAAAATATTGGTAAATGAATGCACATTTACAAATCTAAGCTAAAACAAAAAGTTTACTGTTTTTATGTATGTTTCAAATAATTTGACTCATCATCAAACATTATTCCAGACTGTGTTAGATAAAATAAGCACTGTTCAACTTCAGCACAGGTAAAAATTTCCCGTTTTAAGCAAAAAGGACAGTTTCTCTTCTGAATGCTAGAAGCTTACACATCCACTTGTGAGGTGCAAAAAACAGCCCTTTAGTGGGCAGTAGCCTCCAAGGAACCTTCCAAGGATCTTTACCTTCTGGAGTCTGCACCTTATATATAATTTCCTGCCTCATCAAAGCAGGCTGCCTTGTGAGACCAATAGAAAATATAGAGATGGTGGTGTGTGACTTCAAGCCTGGGCCATTGGGATTTGAGCTCAATATCTTATACTTTTAGTACTTACTGACACTGGGGGAAGCCAACTGCCATCTTGCAAGGACACCCAAGCAGCCTTGTGGAGAGACCCTATGACTGAAGAACTGAGGGCTCCTGACAATGGCCAACGCCAGTTAGCATGCCACATGGGTGAGTCACCTCAGACATGTATCTTCTAGCCCTAGCCATATCTTCAGATAACAGTAGCCCTGGCTGCCATTTGACTGAAACTTCATGAGAAACCTAAGCCAGAACTATCTAGCTCAGCTGCTGCCAAATTTAGGACCCTTGGAAACTGATAGATGTTTGCTTATTATTATTGTTTTGAGTCATTATATTTTGGAGAGATTTGCTACACAGCTTTAGATAACACACAGTTGCCCAAGCAGAACTGTTACATCCAACCAGGGAGAGCCTGATGCTGAACACAGATAGCCAGGACACCCACTTCAAGAGTACAATGGACCTACTGCATGTATTCTCATGGGTCTTCTAAAATTAAAAAGGAAAAAGGATTAAAAAGGTTCATTTTGAACAGCTTATAGGACAGAACCACATCAGAAACCAAATGTGAGCAATAGTTAGATGGTCAAGAGCAAGACAGAGTGAAGGGACATGAGAGGGGGTTGCTTACTCTTATACTTTAAACTTCAGTGACAACACATCATACCCCCCAAAAGAGTCAGAGAGGGCTGTGCAGAGTCCCAGGGATCATCCAGGTCAGGGTGTGCTTCATGAACCCAGGTTGTAGACACAAGTCTGTGGAGACTTTCCCTCCACATGGCATGTTCCTTTCACTGGTATCTAGCTATTGCACTCTTGGGTCTAATAGCAGTAATGCTCACTGACAGACTGGTCAGAGCTTATTAGGCACTGGTCAACAATATTAGTCACTTCTTTCCTCTTCACAAAACTCCTGTTAAAACTTGAGACATCAAATGATAAGATTCTGGCTGTGTCTTTGATGCATTTGCTCACTGTTCTCCTACCTAATTGCTAAGCCATGGATATGAAGCTTGCACCAGTCAAGAAGACTGTCATTGAAGACTGCAATCAGTCACTCAGTTGTGTCCGATTCTTTGCGACCCCATGAATTGCAACACGCCAGGCCTCCCTGTCCATCACCAACTCCCGGAGTTCAATCAGACTCACGTCCATCGAGTCGGTGATGCCATCCAGCCATCTCATCCTTTGTCATCCCCTTCTCCTCCTGCCCCCAATCCCTCCCAGCATCAGGGTCTTTTCCAATGAGTCAACTCTTCGCATGAGGTGGCCAAAGTACTGGAGTTTCAGCTTTAGCATCATTCCTTCCAAAGAACAGCCAGGACTGATCTCCTTCAGAATGGACTGGTTGGATCTCCTTGCAGTCCAAGGGACTCTCAAGAGTCTTCTCCAACACCACAGTTCAAAAGCATCAATTCTTTGGTGCTCAGCTTTCTTCACAGTCCAACTCTCACATCCATACATGACCACAGGAAAAACCATAGCCTTGACTAGACGGACCTTTGTTGGCAAAGTAATGTCTCTGCTTTTGAATATGTTATCTAGGTTGGTCATAATTTTCCTTCCAAGGAGTAAGCGTCTTTTAATTTCATGGCTGCAGTCACCATCTGCAATGATTTTGGAGCCCAGAAAAATAAAGTCTGACACTGTTTCCACTGTTTCCCCATCTATTTCCCATGAAGTGATGGGATCAGATGCCATGATCTTTGTTTTTTGAATGTTGAGTTTTAAGCCAACTTTTTCACTTTCCTCTTTCACTTTCATCAAGAGGCTTTTGAGTTCCTCTTCACTTTCTGCCATAAGGGTGGTGTCATCTGCATATCTGAGGTCATTGATATTTCTCCCGGCAATCTTGATTCCAGCTTGTGCTTCTTCCAACCCAGCGTTTCTCATGATGTACTCTGCATAGAAGTTAAATAAGCAGGGTGACAATATACAGCCTTGACGTCCTCCTTTTCCTATTTGGAACCAGTCTGTTGTTCCATGTCCAGTTCTAACTGTTGCTTCCTGACCTCCATATAGATTTCTCAAGAGGCAGGTCAGGTGGTCTGGTATTCCTATCTCTTTCAGAATTTTCCACAGTTTATTGTGATCCACACAGTCAAAAGCTTTGGCATAGTCAATAAAGCAGAAATAGATGTTTTTCTGGAACTCTCTTGCTTTTTCAATGATCCAGAGGTACATCTGCCCACCTCTAATACAGCACCTCAATGACACCATCAAAACGAAATCACCTCTTCTTTTCCCCCAGAAGTAAAAGAGGAATAAAAGGTTAGTTGAACAGAGACTTGAAGTAAATCTATTCTTTCAAAAGATAAATGTCTCCCTTCCTCCTTACCGGCTGCATTTAAATTCTCCTATACCTTTGATCAAATCAATATTCTGTTTAAGAACCTGAATGACTCTCTAATGTCATCCAAATAAATGTCCAAGCATCTTTAGCTGACACTTAAGTAACCTTGGTAAAAATGCTTCAAATCTACCCTGGAGGTACTTCTCGTGTTACCTCTACTCACAACGTAGGGACGTGAATCTGGAGCCCCAACACATGCTGACTCTTCTCAGAACACACACGACACTTCTGAGCCTCTTGCTTTCACTCTTGCCCTCCTCTCCAGTCATCAGCCTTATTCGATTACAGTCACCAGCCTTCCACACATCCTTGGAGTCCAGCAGTTGCACACACTGGAGGCCCGCCTCCCACGACAAAGCCAGTAACCGCAGGCACCTCCAGATTTTTATGCCACTCACTCTCAAGAGATTGGCTTCTCACTCAATAGTGCAGCAGCTGCCCAGGTTCTGTTCATATTTTATCTCCCCTCCAAACTGGTAAGTGCCCAGAGGGTGGGAATCAGGTTTCACTGTTGTTTCCCACACAGCAGCTAGCAGTGTCCTTGGCATTTCCAAGGAACTTAATATATATTTGATGAGTAAATGAATTACTGTGTTCCAACTACAACTCTACGTTTTTGCTTTTCTAAAACTCAGTCTATTGCCTGCCCCATGAATACATTTATTTCAAAGGGAGAATTGCAAAAAGACAAGAACAGAGTTATGACATGGGATGGGTAGTGCCATTTCCCTGCATAGTTTCATCGCAAATCTGCCCACCTAGCTAATTTTCGTCTCCAAACCCAATCATTAACTTCATTTGATTGGACTGCCTGCAGGTCTTTCTTATAAAAGGGAGTCTTAGATGATGAAGTCTGTGGCTATCTGGAAGGTATACTGTGATAAGAACTTTTTAAATGTCCTTCCTTCTCTAATCCATTCTTCAAAAAGCCATACTTCATTGATTTCTTAAATTTTTCCTGTTGAGAGCCTATATTTAGTTTTCTAGGTAACTATCTTTAGGAGTGCTTAGCTGCTCAGTTGTGTCCAATTCTTTGTGACCCCCTGGACTGCAGTCCGTCAGGCTTTTCTGTCCATGGGGACTCTCCAGGCAAAATACTGGAGTGGGTTGCCATGCCCTCCTCCAGGGGATCTTCCCAACCCAGGGATTGAACCCAGGTCTCCCACATTGCAGGCGGATTTTTTACCGACTTAGCCACCCTGGTGGCTTTAGGGAGAGGCTACACCTATGATGTGATTGTTATTAACTACAGTAAGAAGACTCTGGGACTAGGGAAGTGCAAAAGAAGGGGTAAGAGAGAGGTCAGTAAAAATGGGGAGTGTTAAAAAGACTCTGCAAACCACAGTTTGGAGAATTTGCTGAAGTTTGGTCCTATCCCTAGTAGAATTTTACATGGCAACTCTTCATGGATCAGAAAATCTCTCTGCTGATGAATAACCACAATCCTGGCATTTTTTTAAGCCCACCCACCCTCAGCTCTAATATAATTGCCTATGACAGACAGCCAGCTCTATCCCTGTGATGTAATTATTTTCTCTCTGGGTCCTTCTTATGGGTTCGTGCACACGAGAGCCTGTGCATACATGCACACGCGTGCTGTGTAGGCACGGAGACAGCTCACTGATCCTTTCCACCCCATTCATTTCCCTACTAATACGATACATCTGAAGCACACGTGGAATTTCCGAGTGTGTAGTAAAACATGAATCTGTGGAAAATAAATTAACCTAGTAAAATCCATTCAAATGATCAAATGTCTTGTAATTTGAGAGGAAAAAATAACTACTGGTTTTGATGGCAGCTTAAAATATCTTGTATTTCTCATAACAGGCTAGTTAAAATGCCTATTTTACTTAAAGCATGGTAACAAATTCTACATGACATTCCTAAGTTCTCATCCTTCTCTTGTTAAGTCCTCCCAATAGTAATAATGATAATAACAATAACAACAATGGTCATATACAACAAACAGCAAAGATCATTGGAAAGTTTTCTTCCTCCAAAGAGGAATTTTTGAATGGCTGCACTCTGAGCTTTGAATGCATTATGGTTAATTTCAGATTCCGGGGATGATTAACTCTGACTGGTGGAATAAAAGGCCACGACCAATTATTATTCAGAAAAATCCTGCTGTTTAGCCAAAGAGCGTACAGTGCAATCCAGTCCTTGATGTTCCTGTGATAAACGCTCACATGACAAGGTTATTTGGTGTAGAGCAGCCAGAGTGGTTGCTATGGAAACCTGTTCACAATGCTCATAAATCTGAGGTGTAGTTATCCTTGCTGTGTATGCAAAAAAAAAAAAAAAGGGAAAGAAAAAAGAAACCTACAAAGCCAACTCAAGCGGTTTAATTTACAGTGCTGCCTCAAAAAAAGAAAAAAATGGGCAAATGAATTCTAAGATAATAGACCTCTCCATATTATATTCTTTCACAATGCAGGCACTTAGGACTCAAACGCTCTCTTCAAAGCCAAAAAGACTTTTAAGATAATCATTATGGTAGAGAATATAGGTCATCATTAACACCAGGAGTGACAGAAATAAAAGAGGTGGTTAGAGATTGGAGTTTGCCGGCATCAATTGTTTTCCCTTGGCACAGTTAGCAATGCAAACAGCTGTTGACAGTGCATCAGAACAGGTACATTCGATGGGGAACAAATGGCTTTTTTAGTTTCTGCATCTCAGAAATGATGGGCTGTAAGTCTAAGAGGCCAAAGGTCAAGCAGACAATGATGAAATATCCCCCACAGACCCAATGTCAGGTGGTTCGATGTTAAGATCGCTCTGATATGGTTTCTCGGCCTCGATTTCAGTTCCACTCAAGCCCCATTAGAAATAAGGGCAGCCTATTAAACCAGCAGGCAGCAAGGCATTTCTCATCTCGGCTATAAGCTCCCTGGCCACCTGGCTCTTTGACCCCCTGTGGCTTATTTCAACCATTATCAGTTTTCTAAATAAAAATTGGGAAAGAGTTGAACCCTTTGAAGTGGCAATTCTTTAACACTTGGAAATGTGAGAGCCATTGACTCTGAAGCTATCTAGAAGGACAGAAAAGTCTAATCTGTTCATGGTCTAGCTTAAAATAAGACTAAAGTTTGATTTATGCCATCTAATAGTGGAAATGGCTCAATTAAAGAGCTTTGATGGGAAAATTCAGTATGTGATCAAGTCTCAGATTATGCACACCTATTAGGGCTCTTCATAGGGTAGAAGAAACTACACGTTGGCTTGGGCAACAATGGAAATGCTCGGTTGCATAAAATTGTAGAGCATGATGAGAGAAACACACCTTCTGCTTCTGGGCCTCAGTTCTGAGTCAAACTAAAGTTTCCCCAGTAGTCTGTGATGACGGGGACCAACAAGATAGGAAACTTATAAACTAATACAGAAGCCTGAGCCTGAGGATCCTGTCCAAGACGTATCTGGGAGCCACATGGCTGGTTCAGTTCAGAGTCAGCAGGTACACAACTGATCTATAAAAATCTGTTCCACCCATATTTTAAAGAATGTCTAAAATTCCATTACTTAAGATAATCTTTTTGGTTTAAGACAGACCTTTTAAAAAGCTGGCACCTTTCACAGAGAGCTCAGCTTGATGCTCTGTGATGACTTAGAGGGGTGGGATGGGGGAGGTGGGAGGGAGGTTCAAGAGGGAGGGGATATGGCTGATTCACTTTTTTGTACAACAGAAAATAATACATTGTAGAGCAATTAACTTAAAATTTTTTAATTAAAAAAAGGTGATATTTGTGATTTGAAAAGGTTAAATATGTGGACTCTAGCATGAAAATGTCTCATGTTCTCACAAAGCTCTACAGTCAGGAAGTACTCATGGCCCTATTTGATAATAATGATATTAACTGTCTTTAACTGAGCCCTTCTTGTGATTCACATATAGACATAATTTTTATTAATCATACTCTGTTAGGATAATGTAGGTTTTTCATCCATATATTTAATATATGATCTCATTTGATCTTCACAAACCACAGAAGTAGGCATTATTATTATCTTATTCATAGATGAGAAAACTGTGGCTTAGGGGCCAAGTTAAGCATCTTGTCCAAGTCCCATAGCAAGTATGAGAAGTTAGGGGGACGTGGCTCCAGAATTGCTCCTCCAAAATCCCACAATTAACTACTGTGGCTCAAAATTGGCAGAAACAGCGAATCTCTGATCAATTTGCCAAATGACAATATTGGAGGAAAAAACTGTCAGGTTTTGTAAAAGTATTGGGATTTTGAATGAAAAATGTTTCTCTTACCTTAAAATTATGATTGCTCCTTTACAAGCAAGGAGAGGAAAGAAGGTCTTACTGAAAGTCAGAGACTTGAATCTGAGTCCAGATGAGGAAAAAGAAAAAGGAAGGGTAGCAGAAAAATGCTAGCAGAGTACTGTTGTCTGAATATGGTTTAAATCAGGCACCCCCTGCATTTACCTTATTAACGTATGGCAACATAATTTTACAAGCTATTCAACAATTCTACAAGCTCAGCAAAGAAGCCCTATGGGCAGAAAGTTTCCTTTCCTGAGGGCATAAACAGTTGACTTTCTTGTTACTCTATTGTAGGGATTCTCTTCAACCAAATTGCCTTATAAAACTGCCCAACACACTTTCTCTGCAGACAACATTGGACAATAGAAACCAGTGTGCATCACGATCACACAATGCATGAGTTTTACCTCTCCCCCTGGACCTTAAGCTCCTTTAGATGGACGCTCTGCTCTATTTATCTTTATCATTTCCTTAATGATTGACAAAAGATACTTCAGATAGATAGTAATGACAACAACAAAACCTGGTAAGCTGAGGACGGAAAGCCAGATTTCTGCTTTCTTTTGAAAATTTGGCAACACTGGCCCTAAAATTCTGGCATGCAGCTGAGTAGCAGCTATCGGTTTAGACAGGGCTTGTCATGGTTCCACTTGGCCAACTCCAGGTGCCTACCTTACCACATGAATGTTTGAGTTTAAGAATCCTACAACAAAGAGATGAGAAATAGAAGGGCAAGACCTCCTGTCTTAGAAGTCTCAAAGCATTGTTCTACCATCTCAGGGTTGGCCATCCTGGCCATCCTGATTCTGATCATCACCTGCGATTCATGCTGTGACTCCTGTCCCACTCAGATGTGCTTCTTATATTCACAAAGAATAGTCTTCATGGCAAGGAAACTTAAGGGGTATGAGAAAAAGGAAAAAATTCCTCTGGGGATGGACCTTCAGCTCAAATATAAAAGAAAGAGATTATAAAAGCAGGCACTTGAGTCCCTCGCCCAGGTGAGCTGAGAACAAGGCCCAAGATCCTAATATCAAAGATTTGCGTTTAGAAGTATAAATTCTTGCATTTAGAAGTATGAACTAGAGGACCTGAAAATGTTTTTGTTTTCTCACTTTTCACTTCTAGTTATTGCTAGTTTACTCATTTTCAGGTCAAATATTCAAACAACTAAAAGCTTAAAGCATGAGGAATAAAAATACCAATGGGTGTACAGTGATTCCCCACAATAAAATATTTTTCCCTATGGGGAAAAAACCCTTCCAGTAGTGTGACCTTGTAAAACTTCCTTGTAAAGTTGTCATCCTAGATGTAAGACCTTGACCATACTCTGCAATTTTAATTCAGTCATTCAATAGTTTGTGCCATGTGAGGTTTAAGGCAGTGGGAGATGCAACAATGAAAAACAAAGACAGCAGTAACAAAAATACCTGTCCCCTGCTTTCAGGGGCACATACTCCATTTAGGGAGCCAGATGCTAGTCGATTATGTGTGATGAAGGAGAAAGGAGCTCTATGAGAGTGTCCAGATCTAGTCTTGGTTGGGAGTGAATGTGTGTCTGAAGGGAAGAATGTGTCCAAGAGAAGCTTTCTTGAGAAACTGACCTCTAAGGATACAAACTCAATAATCTTCGTGTCACCTGTGATGCCTGTTCAGGACCTTGCACAAAATAAGTGCTGTGGACCCTTGCACCAGTGTTTCCACCCAAGTCTCCGAGCTAACTGGTCCTCATTTCTCACGTAAAGCATCTTATCCTTTGGGTAGCCTTTACTGACATTTATCCTCCATCCCAGGCTGAGATCTCTTTGATGGTCTTCCCCCATTCCCCATCCACCCACAGCACCGTGACATAATCACGAGACAAAGACTTGTCATCTCTGTTACTGTGACCTAATACATCCTGGGTGAATGTGTGCTGTGGAGTGGAAATCTGACTTTGGAGGACAGCAGAATTTGATCATAGAACTTACACAGGACTGAGGGAAACAGAGACTCTGGGGGGCACAAAGAATATCTTGTGTGCACCAGAACCCAAGGGAAAGGAGCAGTGACCCCACAGGAGACTGAGCCAGACTTGCCTTTGAGTGTTTGAGGGTCTCCTAAGGAGGTGTGTGTTGGCAGTGGCCTGCCACGGGGATAGGGACACTGGCAGCAAGAGTCCTGGGAGGTGTCTGTTGGCTTAATTTCTCTTGGAGGAATTCCTATGGTATTAGCCCTACCATAGAGCCTGTAGACTACAGGACTGGGTTGCCCCAGGCCAAATAAACTAACAAGAAGGGAACACAGCTCCACTCATCAGCAGACAATTGGATTAAAGATTTATTGAGAATGGCCCTGCCCACAAGAGCAAGACCCAGTTTTCCCCACAGCCAGTCCCTCCCATCAAGAAGCTTGCATTAGATTCATCCTCATCCATCAGAAGGTAGACAGAAGAAACAAGAATTACCATCCCATAGCTTCCAGAATGAAAACCACAATCACAGAAAGCTAAACAAATGATTGCATGCGTCACAAGCTTGAGTCTCTCAGTGAAGTTATCAGCCATGCTATGCAGGGCCAGCTAAGATGGATGGGTCATGGTGGAGAGTTCTGACAAAATGAGGTCCACTGGGGAAAGGAATGGCAAACCACTCCAGTATTCTTGCCTCGAGAACCCCATGAACAGTATGAAAAGACAAAAAAGATATGATACCAGAAGATAAGCCCCCCAGTGTCCAATACCCTACAGAGGCAGAGCAGAGAAATAGCTCCAGAAAGAAGGAAGAGGCTGCGCCAAAGAGGAAATGGTGCTCCATTGCAGATGTGTCTGGGGATGAAAGTAAAGTCCAATGCTGTAAGAACAATATTGCATAGGAACTTGGAATGTTAATTCCAAGAATCAAGGTAAATTGGATGTGGTTAGGCAGGAGATGGCAAGAGTGAACATTGAATTTAAGAGCTTGTTTTTTTACAATATTGATTTGAGAAATCAGCGAACTAAAATGGATGGGAATGGGTGAATTTAATTCAGATGACCATTATATCTACTACTGTGGGCAAGAATCCCTTAGAGAAAATGAAGTAGACCTCATATAGTCAACAAAAGAGTGTGAAATGCAATATTTGAGTGCAGTCTCAAAAATGACAGAATGATCTCAGTTTATTTCCAAGGCAAATCAAACCACAGTAATCCAAGTTTATGCCCCAACAACTAAAGCCAAAGAAGCTGAAGTTGAATGGTTCTATGAAGACCTACAAGACCTTCAAGAACTAACACCAAAAAAAATATGTCCTTTTCATAACAGGGGATTGGAATGCAAAAGTAGAAAGTCAAGAGATACCTGGAGTTAACAGGCAGATTTGGCTTTGGAGTACAAAATGAAGCAGGGCAAAGGCTAACAGAGTTTTGCCAAGAGAACACACTTGTCTCCCAACAGCACAAGAGATGAAACTACACAGTGGATCATCACCACGGTCAATAACAAAATCATTATGTTCTTTGGAGCCAAAGATGAACACATTGTATACACTCAGCAAAAACAAGACCTGGAGCTGACTGTGGCTCAGTTCATGAGCTCCTTATTGCAAAATTCAGGCTTAAATTGAAGAAAGTAGGGAAAACCACTTGACCATTCAGGTATGACCTAAATCAAATCTCTTATGATTATACAGTGGAGGTGATGAATAGACTCAAGGCAAAGATCTGGTAGACAAAGTGTCTGAAAACTAGGGACAGAGGTTGTAGCATTGTGCAGGAGGTGATGACCAAAACCATCCCAAAGAAAAAGAAATGCTAGAAAACAAAGCGGTTGTCTGAGGAGGCCTTACAAAAGCTTGAGAAAAGAAGAGAATTGAAAGGCAAAGGAGAATGGGAAAGATATACCCACCTGAATTCAAGTTCCAGAGAAGAGCAGAGAGAGATAAGAAAGCCTTCTTAAGTGAACAGTGCAAGGAAATAGAGGAAGACAACAGAATGGAAAAGACTAGAGATCTCTTCAAGAAAACTGGAGATGTCAAGAGGACATTTGATGTCAAGAAGGGCACAATAAAGGACAGAAATGGCAAGACATGGAGAAGCAGAACAGATTAAGAAGAGGTGGCAAGAATACACAGAAGTATACAAAAAAGGTCTTAGGGACCCAGAAAACCACAATGGTGTGGCCACTCACCTAGGGACAGACATCCTGGAGTGTGAAGTCAAGTGGGCCTTAGGAAGCATTACTAGAAACAAAGCTAGTGCAGGTAATGTAATTCCAACTGAGCTGTTTAAAATGCTAAAAGATGATGCTGTTAAAGTGCTGACCTCAATATATCAACAAATTTGGAAAACTCAGCAGTGGCCACAGGACTGGGAAAAGTCAGTTTTCATTCCAATCCCGTAGAAAGGCAATACCAAAGAATGTTCAAACTCCCATACAATTGCTCTCATTTCACTCACTAGCAAGGTAATGCTCAAAATCTTTCAAGCTAGACTTCAGCAGTACATGAACTAAAAAATTTCAAATGTAAAAGCTGGAATTTAAGTTGGCAAAACTAATACAATTATGTAAAGTTTAAAAATTAAATAAAATTAAAAAATAAATAAATAAAAAGGCAGAGAAACCAGAGATCAAATTGCCAACATCCGTGGGATCAAAGAAAAAGCAAGGGAATTCCAGAAAACCATCTACTTCTGCTTCACTGACTATGCTAAAGCCTTTGACTGTGTCTGACTTTTTGCAGCCCTATGGACTGTAGTCTACCAGGCTTTTTTAAACATGGAATTCTCAGGCAAGAAAACTGGAGTGGGTAGGCATTCCCTTTTCCAGGGGATCTTACCGACCCCATGATCAAACCTGGGTCTCCTGCATTGCAGGCAGATTCTTTGCCATCTGAGCCACCAGGGAAGCTCAATAAAGGGGATGCTACGGCTGCATGAGCCAGGATCAAATCAAGGCCTCCTGCGTGGCAGGCAAGAAATCTACCACTGAACCGCCCATGGACTAGGATCACAACTAACTGAAAAACTCTTAAAGAGATGGGAATACCAGACCACATTATCTGTCTCCTGAGGAATAGATCTGTCTCCTGGTTGCAAAGAGTCAAACATTACTTAGTGGCTGAACAACAATAAATTCCTGTACAGTCAGTGTATAGTACTTAATTAGGGGCTTTCCAGGCCAAGGCTATATATCGTCACTCTGCTTATTTAACTTATATGTAGAGTACATCATGTGGAATGCTGGGCTGGATGAAGCTCAAGCTGGAATCAAGATTGCTGGGAGAAGTATCAATAACCTCAGATATGCAGATGACACCACCCTAATGGCAGAAAATGAAGAGGAACTAAAGAGCCTCTTGATGAAAGCGAAAGAGGAGAGTGAAAAAGCTGGCTTAAAACTTAACATTCAAAAAAACGAACATCATGGTATCTGGTCCCATCGTCTCATGGCAAATAGATGGATAAACAATGGAAACAGTGACAAACTTTATTTTCTAGGGCTCCAAAATCACTGCAGATGGTGACTGCAGCCATGAAAGTAAAAGGCACTTGCTCCTTGGAAGAAAAGCTAAGACAAACCTAGACAGCATATTAAAAAACAGAGACATCATTTTGCTAACAAAGATACATCCAGTCAAAGCTATGGTTTTGCCAGTAGTCATGTATGGATGTGTGAGCTGGGCCATAAAGAAGGCTGAATTCTGAAGCACTGATACTTTCAAATTGTGGTGCTAGAGAAGACTCTTGAGAGTCCTTTAGACTTCAAGGAGATCACACCAGTCAATCCTAAAGGAAATCAACCCTGAACTTTCAAGGAAAGACTGATCCTCAAACTGAAGCTCCAATATTTGGTCACCTGATGTGAAGAGCTGACTCATTGGAAAAGACCCTGATGCTGGGAAAGATTGAAGGCAGGAGGCGAAGGGGATGACAGAGGATGAGATGGCTGGGTGGTATCATTGAAATCAGTCCTGAATATTCACTGGAAGGACTGATGCTGAAACTCCAGTACTTTGGCCACCTGATGTGAAGAACTGACTCATCTGAAAAGACCCTGATGCTGGGAAAGATTGAAGGCAGGAGAAGGGGACGACAGAGGATGACATGGCTGGATGGCATCACCAGCTTGATGGACACGAGTTTGAGCAAGCTCTGGGAGTTGGTGATGGACAGGGAAGCCTGGCATGTTGGAGTCCATGGGGTTGCAAAGAGTTGGATGCAACTGAGTGACTGAACAACAACAGGTAGTGCTAGTGCTAAAGAACCCTATGCCAAGGGAAGGGATGTTAGAGATGAAGGTTGAGCCATGGGTCAGGAAGATCCCCTGAAGGAGGGTATGGCAACCTGCTCCAGTATTCTTGCCTGGAGAATCCCATGTGCAGAGGAGCCTGGTGGGCTACTGTCCACAGCATCGCAGAGTTGGATATGACTGAAGCAACTTCGCATGCACAGTACCTAATTATACATACACATATAGACAATCAATTCTCAACATTTGTGGGAGTTATGTTCTGTAAAACTGCTGCAAACACTGAATTAGTGAATACTGAGCCATTGCTTCTAGGGTAAATATAGGATTAGGTTCCTGAGAGTCTTTGGTCACATTTCTGTCAACTAATCAATACATAATCTTGTTTTGTGTGTTTTTCTATTTTAAGATAATATATAATATATATTAATTCATTAACATTGAACTCAGGGTCAATAGCAGTATATCACTCATGACTGAACAAAGCTTATCAAACCTGCAGTTTACCTGTTAGGCACGTCACAGTTGTACTGCACTTAGAAACACTAGACGGCACTTCGCTGCTGTGTTGGGGGCTTTTTTAAACAGCAAAATCATCAAGGAAAAGCACAGAATGTAAAAAATATTTGGCACTAAATATATCACAAAAAGGGCTTCCTTGGTGGCTCAATAGTAAAGAATCCACCTACAATGTGGGAGTTGTAGGAGATGTGGGTTCGATCCCTGGATTTGGAAGATTCCCTGGAGGAAGGCATGGCAACCCACTCCATATTTTTGCCCGGAGTATTCTTCCTCTGTCCCATGGACAGAGGAGCCTGGCAGGCTACAGCTCATGGGGTTGCAGAGTCAGACATGACTGAATCGACTTAGCATGGCACAGCACGGCATATCACAAATAAAGGACACTTACTGTAGTATAAGAGCTAAAATAAGAAGACAGAGCATCACTTTGTTCCAGCTCAACTGGGAACATGCGAGCCCGGCGACGCAGTCCACACATGTCCTTGGATGACTGTGAAAGCAGGATGAATATTGATTTTGAAGTTACAAATAAATTTTAGCTAGTAAGTGAATTAGCAAATATGGATCAAATGCACAATATAAATAATACATAGAAATATATCTATGTATGTAATTATATTCTTCAGCATAGGACCTTGCATCTAGTAAGTATCAGATAAATATTTTTTGAATAAATAAATTAGTAATATTTGTTATTCAATGTAGTAGACATAAAAGATTTTGGTTAAAAAAGAATCCATGTGTCATACGAGGTAATAAAATAATGCATATTTAGTAATAAAATGTTACTGAACATTATTTAAGGCTTCCCTGGTGTCTCAGTGGTAAAGAAACCACTGGCAATGCAGAAACCACAGGAGACATGCGTTCGATCCCTGGGTTGGGAAGATCTCCTGAAGGAGAGCATGGCAACCCACTCCAATATTCCTGCCTGAAATATTCCATGGACAGAGGAGCCTGGCATGTACAGTCCATGGGGTCTCAAAGAGTCGGACACGACTAAAGCAACTTAGTACGCACACTCGCATGAACATAATTTAATCTTTTGATTATGTGCCTCATTGATTTACATAAAGGCCATCCCAAATGGCCATGAAAGTTTATGCTATTCACTTAAAGTTAAATAATTTCTCCAGAATATATTGCTAATGAGGATTTGGGGAGAAAAAGCATAAGCAATTCTTCCTTTGATCTTTTTATTTCTTCATTTCCATCTAAGGAGGATCCTGAAAATATTCCGCTGGAAAAGAAGTGATGAAAAGAAAGCTCGCTTTGAAGCTTAGTGGCTGGGTTAACTTGGGAAGAGGCAACACCACCATCTGTAAATTTAGGAGTTTCTTTCTGTTTCATTTTCACTACCGTAGTTGCTAAGTCATGTCTGACTCTTTTGTGAGCCCATGGACTATAGCTCACCTGGCTCCTCTGCCCATGGGTTTTAATAATTGTTTGTTGAGTGAAAAATTATGGGTATCATAAGACTCGATAACAGTTTGATTTATATTTAGAAAATTAGAAACTCAAGAATGATTAAGGTAGGGGGAAGGGAAAGAGAGTAGAGATGAAGAGGCAGCCACAGGCCCTGACATGACTCCCAGAACCAACCGTCAGTGACCCTGGTTGACGATAATAAAACTAAAAACAACATCGCACATATACATCATGCTTCTTGGTACTCAGGTAAAATATCTTAATCCTCATAACAACTAGACCTTCCTATCAATATTTTAAGAATGAGGAAGGAAGAACTGGATGTAGTTGTTGACTTCTGAAATCTCTCCTCTAGCTGCAGATGGAGCATGGGACTGTGAATCCAAGTCCAGAGCCCTCTGCCTCCCCTTGGTGAGCTGTAGGGGCTTGAACTACAAGGGCTTGACCTCTGAGCCAAGTATTTCACGAGCAGAAGTAGTAGATATGTAAATAGCCGAGCAACTGGCGACTCAGAATATATTTGGTTAAATTCACAGACTTACTGCTGCTGCTGCTGCTAAGTCGCTTCAGTCGTGTCCGACTCTGTGCGACCCCATAGACGGCAGCCCACCAGGCTCCCCCGTCCCTGGGATTCTCCAGGCAAGAACACTGGAGTGGGTTGCCATTTCCTTCTCCAATGCATGAAAGTGAAAAGTAAAAGTGAAGTCGCTCAGTTGTGTCCGACTCCTAGCGACCCCATGGACTGCAGCCCACCAGGCCCCTCTATCCATGGGATTTTCCAGGCAAGAGTACTGGAGTGGGGTGCCATTGCCTTCTCCGTCACAGACTTAGGGCATTGATTAAATAAATCTAAGGGGATAATGGTCGTACAGCCTGCATTTTTCATATAAGGAAACTGAGTCCCAGAGACATAAAGTGATTTATACAAAGTCATCCAGCTATTAGTAGTAGAGCCTGGTTTTGAACTCATGTCTCTATATTCTGGCTCTTTTTCCTGCCAGCCATGTTATTTCTAGTTCTACTGTAAGTCTCCCCACCAGACCCACTCCCAATAGCTTCACAAGTCTGAATCTTCATGATGGAATTTAAAATATATGGTATGGGGAAATCCTCTCTGTGGTCCACAGATAAGAATTGCAGACTTCCCCACTGTATTAATTAATGGCCTCATTAATCCACATTTAACTGTTCAATTAAATGTTTAATGTAACGCTTAGAGGTGCCATCAATTACCATGGGCGAAGCAACTCTTGGAGATCCCAGCCTTGAAGCTGCTATGTACATATGTGAAATCACTGTCGTTCGGACACCCCATGCTATCTCGTGGAGCTCTCTCTGTTCAGGGAAGGTGCGATACAGCTCCGGTTTAACTCAGATCGGATTAAATCAGTGCGTTGGAGAAGAATGGAATTAAATGCTTTGCTGTAATGACTCACATCCTCACAAGTACCACTCATTAATTGTAGGCGCTACATGACATGAATGTTCTAGGGGATGGCAAATAGAATATTTTGAATGCTTTTCTTTCTCAGAATTACCCCAGAGAGAGAGAGAAATGATCTCAGTGGTGGTTACTGAAAACATATGCCAGCTTGATTTCCCCAGCAATGATATTAACAGTGAAGACTAAAGCATTTGTGTCTCAGCTCAAAGAAAGGCAGCTCAATTTCCACCAAATGTATTTCAACCTGACCTAGGTAATAATTAAACAAGCAACGTGGGGAGGTTCATAATTGTAATTGCTTATTATGTGAACTAAAATGGTAAGATTTGTTTCTGTGGCAGTTTCTCTAAGCAGGGCCATAGATTAGAGCTCGCATTTGCTCCTTTCGAAGGCCACTAGATCACACTGAGACATCCTGGGGAGTGGTGCCATGTAGTAGGGTCTATGTCTCACAGCAGCTGAAAGAAGTCAGGGTTTTAAAAGTTGAAGCCAGCCAAGTAACTGTTGCTGTTGTCCTCAGTGAGGGTAAGTGTTTTGCTTTGTAAGCAGTCGCCGAGGTATTGTGGAGACTCAGCCTTTATGAGAAGAGTCTCGGGAGTGAGAGGCAAGACTCAATGGGGGTGTGTGGCCTGGGGATGTGTAATTGTAAGTTTCCTAGAAGATTCTGGCAGGTTTGGGGATTACTGCATTAGGCTCACTGTCCTTCAAATTTCCCATTCCAGCAGGTGTGAAGCACCGTAAGGGAGGTACCGCCCCACTGCTGGGAAGAAGGAAGGGAAAAGAGGAAGGAAGGAAGGAAAATCAGGGATCAGCCAAATTCCCTGAGCTCCTAATATTGTAAAATTTCTTATGCATGTCTGTACTGTACTGGCTTTTGGTTAATGGATTAGAAATCTAGTCTTATTATTACATTATGCAAGAATTAATACAATTCATTAGACTAATTAATGCCTGGTGTATCAGGCATTTTGTTAGACAGCAAGAATACACAGAGAAAAAAGAATTACCTCATACCTACAGGAGAGAGACAGACAAGTTAATGGACATAACACTGGAGTGAGGATTCAATTGGAGAAGGTAATGGCAACCCACTCCAGTATTCTTGCCTGGAGAATCACACGGACAGAGGAGCCTATCTGGCTACAGTCCATGGGGTCACAAAGAGTCAGACACGACTGAGCAACTAACACACACACACACACACACACACACACACGTTCAAATAGAAAGAAGTGGGAGCCCAGAAAATGGGAGAACCTCTCAAACTGGAAGGAGGTGAGGGATTTCTGATGGCAAAGTCAGCCAGCCAGATGAAGAGAGGTCCTTCCAGACAGCAGGAAAAGTATGAACGAAGACAGATATTCTGAAAGAATGCAAGAGACTTAGTGTGGACAGAGATACAGGGAGAAAGGGGCCAGTGCAAGCACGAAGTGCTGAGGCTGGAGGCCGGAGGATGGCGGACCATGGAAGGCCTCACTGGCCTTTGCTCTCCCAGTGCCGGGAGTCACTGAGTATTTTAAGTAGAGCTTGGTGGTCAAATCTGACTGACACAGAACGTGCCCTCACTCATTCACTCACTCATTTCTGACTGAGGGGTTACTCTGGGCCAGAATCTGATTCTGACTCTGGTGGTACAAAGGGGGACATACAAAGCACAGCCCCTGCCCAGAGTGCAGAATGAATGAGGCTGAGGCCACGTGCAAGGTGGTGGAGTGTCCAGTTAGCTCTTCCTGTTTCCACACACAGTTCTCACCTCCTTCCAGGCCTTCCAGGAAGCTCACTTGAGGAGGGGTAAGGAAGAGCCCAGGGAGCTCAGGGGTGGCCACTTCAAAGGTTTGAGAAACACTACATGTCCATGGCCCTGGCTGTGGAGCTCCATCGTTGCTTTCAAGCAATTATTATCATTACCAGCTTAATTTAAAAAAAAAATTCTGTGATAGGATTAAATCATTATCCTATATTAGGCACTGAATTGTGTCCTCCTACCCACTACCCTGGGGCTTCCCAGGTGGCCCAGTGGTGAAAGAATTTGCCAATGCAAGAGAGGTAGGAGACATGGGTTTGATCCTTGGGTTGGGAAGATCTCCTGGAGAAGGAAATGGCAAATCATTCCAGTATTCTTGCCTGGAAAATTCCATGGACAGAGGAGCCTGGTGGGCTATAGTTCATGGGGTCGTAAAGAGTCAGACATGACTGAGCAACTAAACACACTCTCCTACCCCAGTCAAAATTCATATGTTGAATCCCTAATCCCCCATGAGTGTATTAGAGATAGGGGCCTTCAAGGAGGTAATTAAGACAATAAGGTCATAAGGATGGGGCCTTCATCCTACAGGATCAGTGTCCTTAGAAGAAGAGGAACAGACAGCAAAAGTGGAACATACATGCTTGCTTTGTCTCTCTCTCTGTTTCTTCACTCAGAAGAAAGGCCATGTGATGACCCAGAGGGAGGTGATTGTCTGCAAGCTGAGGAGAGAGACCTCACAGAAACCCAATCTGCTGGTGCTCTGATCTTGGGCTTCTAGCCTCCAGAACTGGAAGAAAATTAATGTCTTTTGTTTAAGCCCCCTACTCTGTAGTACCTTGTAATGAAAATTAGCAGACTAATACACCTTGTTAGGTGACACTGAAGTGTCTTATTCATAACAAGAATATTTTAGGAACCAGGAGTTGAAGGAAGAACCTTCCTAGCAGTGTGCACAGGGGTAGGGGAAGCCCTAGACGCCATCCTCTGAAATGGTTTATACCTAGGATAGAAAGTTCAGTTTCATAGGAGGTTGGATGAATCCTGTTATAGCTTCCGCATTCTAGATCCATCCAAGAGATGCAGGTTCTGGTCTCAGGGCTGCCACCAACAGCTGTGCCAACTCCTCTCAATGATTCAGATTTCTCAAGTGTAAAATGAAGTTGGGGGGCAGGAATGGGATACCTGGTATGGCTACATTCTTGCCAGGTCCCTGAGGCTACCAAGACACAGGGAGTTTATGATTCTTTCCCTTCTAGTCTCCTAGAGAGATATTTCAATATTGACAAGATCTATTGGGACATTTGTCAGAGAAACACACCAATCGTATAACTATCTAGAAGTGGCCCACTTGCAATAAACCTGATTGGGGAAAGAAATGGGCAATTAATTTCAGGCAAACAATAAAAATGTGTGAAAATTAAAGACGTAGAGAAACTAATGATGACAGCGATGAGGGCTGGCTCTGCCTTTATTAGTGTCTTTTGTGTTCTTTTATGAAACGTCTATTATTGGCGAACTGGCTGATTATTCTCTCATAATTACTTCATATGGAATAATTAAATAAAATGCAGACAATAATCTTTTATAGACAATTACAAAGAGAAATATTTTTGCAGGAGCAAAAGAAGGGAGGGTGTTGGGTGAGACGAATAGAACGTGATAGCTTGTTCCTGGGTTTTCTCAGGGGTTCCTTTGCTTAGCTCTCTGCTGAGCCCTGCCAGGGGACGGTAGGCCTCTGTCTTAGGTCCTGAGGGCCTACATCCTTGCTTCTTCAATTAGAGGGGTATGGCTCACTGGTAGGTGGGGAACTGTGGACAGATTTTATAAAACAAGACTTGATCCAAATACTCACCAGAAAAGCATTAGTCTCTGTCTCTGGCCATCGGGGATGTCAAAGCTGTTACCGTGAGAGGCTTTAAAGCCAGACAGGTACAGATGCAACTCTCTATTCTTGAAACTTCTACGTGGGGATCATTACTGACACGTTTTCCTCTGCCTTACGTCTAGTCCATCACCTGTGGTCTTAGGGATTCAGCCTCTAAAATATTCCCTAAATCTTCTACTATTACTCTACTGCCACCACCCTAGGCCATAGTCTCCCTCTTGGGTCGCTGAAACAATCTTACGTAAATATTTCTGCTAAATACCTTGCTCCCATACAATTATCTTCCATTAAGTAATCACTGGGATCTTTGAAAAATATAAGCTACATTAGACCATCGTTCCTATATTTAAAACTCTCCAGGGACTTCCTGTTGCCCATATGAGGACAAGGACCAAATCCTCCTGCTGAACTGCACAGCCCTGGCTGGAGCAGGCTCAGTGGGCTGCTCTGCTCTCACTTACCCGCCCCTCCCTACTCTGCCATCAGCCTGACATTCCCTGCCTGGCTGTGACTTTCCTAAGCTATTAGGGCCACTGTCCACACTCTGCCTCAGCATTATTTCCTGGGTAATTTGCATACATCTTCACATTCATTAATGGGAGCAAGGGTTTTCGTCTGCTTTGGTCACCAGCATAGTGTTTACCTTCATAGAGCCAATGTTTTATTTTATTTTGGGGAGGGGGAAGTTAGGGTGTAGAGAGCATAATAAAGCAAACATATAAAATACTTGTAGTGTTGTCTGATGACAAGTGAGAAGGAAACATTAAAGCATCAGAGGAATGGGTCATGCCTAGGGTTGGTGTCAGGGGTTGTGATTTTTAAATAGGGTGGACAGGATGCCCTTGAAGATGATATTTCAGAGGAGACCTGAGGAGGTGCCAAGTGAGTTCTGTCAGCTGAAGGGTCTTCAGAGCAGTAGCACCTTGGGTGTGAGCACACTTCACATCCAGATCCTAACTTCTAAAGGCCATGCTCCACAAAAAAGAACTTGGAGAAGTGGCTGACTCCAGGACTGGGGCAGGGAAAGTATAATTCAAATGAAGTCAAAGGATGTACATTTCAAATGAAGTCAAATCAAGGAATTATATACTAGGTGACAAAGACAGAGGGATCATCTTGAAAGGGCTCCTGCTGGCCAACCCTAGGAGAAAATAAAAGGAATGAATCATGACCCACTGAATAAAAGAGAAGTCCATGAGTCAACACTGATATAAATAAACAAATGAAGAAAAACATGGGGAAAAATAAAATTCTTATAGGAGAATGCCAACTAATAAATGTAGGCATGATGGAATTAGGAAATTGCCATTTGAAGATCGTTCTGGTTAACAATTGGTCTTCCCACAAGGCTCACTGGTAAAGAATCTATCTGCCTGCCAATGCAGGAGACACAGCTTCTATCACTGGGTCAGGAAGATCACGTGGAGAAGGATGTGGGAACCCACTCTAGTATTCTTGCCTAGAAAATCCCATGGACAGAGGAGCCTGGCAGGCTATCGTCCATGGAATCGCAGAAGAGTTGGACACAATTTAGCCACCAAACAACAATGGTGAAGAAAACTGGAAAGCATCATATTAATCAAGTGATCATAGTATCAACATGAATGGGACAAACTGACATTGCACGCCAATGAGGAGAATGCCAATGAGAAGAACGAAGTATTAATTGTGGGGTTTCCTGCCCCAAATGGATAACTTAGGTCTAAACATTAGGAAGGATCAGACCAATGCAAGTTAAGGGAATTTCTACACAATGACTGCCTTATAATCTTTAAAAAGATCAAGAACATGAGATTCAAGGAAAGACTGAAGGACTGCTCCAGACTGAGGGAAAATAGAGACATGTGACAACTGGGTAGAACCCAACATCCGGATGGGTCTCTTTTGCTGTAAAGGACATCATTGGAGACTTTGGTGTAACTTGATTGGGGAGGTTCTGGATATCTCCTTGTACTATTCTTGCAACTTTTTTTTTGTAAGTTTGAACTTGTTGCAAATAATATTACATTAAAAAAAACTGAGAACTAAAAACTCGCATACTTTCACTATAGCGAGTGACAAGCTCCTTACAACACAAATTGCAACTGACTGTGATAACATCCAGGAATAGTGACAAGAGAGTCAGTGGCCTCAGGCCTCCAGGACTGTTGAGGGAACAGCCAACTCTGATGAGGATGAGGAGAAAGAAAGGAAGGAAGAGGGTGTTGATGGAGTGGCTTTGCCATTTGTTTCTTGTCATCAGCTCCCATCTGCAAATTCCTCTGCAGGAGTAGTAGCATAACCAGAGCCCTTTAACTCTAAACATAATCTCACCAGTTGTCTTCCTGCATGGTTGGGAGTGTGTGGGTGGCAGCAAATAGAAGAAAGATCAGAAAAAATAGAAGAAAAATAGATGCAAATGGGGAAAATGTCCCATCATAACATATATTCTTTCTTCCCTCCCCGACAACTATATCAAACAGAATAATGAAAGAAAAACTAAAAACAAAAGTCAGCCACCATCAGGAAACCTCCCAAGTTCTTCTGTGCCAAAACCCAGCAGAAGCCAAGGAAGTGGCATTTCACCCACACGGCCTTCCTGACGACGGACCCCAGCTGGGTCTCCCACGTCTAGGTTATTTATGAGGCTCTGGGAAGGCATTCAGAACTGGAGAGAAACTCCAAACCCTGCCTCTCAGAGAAATGTGGTGACTTCAAGGACTGTGTGGGCTCAGGAGGACACGCCTTCCTCCTGGGAGACCTCAGCTCCAGTCCAGGGATGCTCAGACTGACTGGGTTCAAATCCTGACTCTAGTCTTTACCAGCTATGTGAGTATGAGTCCATCTCTTATGAGTGCAAAGTTTCAGTCGTGAATGTTGAAAAAATTCTGGAAATGGACAGATGGTAGAACCATGTACGTGCTTAATGCCACTAATCTGTACATTTTTAAACAGTTAAATTTTGTATCGTGTATATTTTACCATAATAAAAAACACACTTAGACAGCCAGAGAAATTTCTGCCTCAGTGTCCTCATCTCAAAATTGAGAGCAGTAATAAGACCTACTTCTTGAAATTGCTGTAAGGATTAAATGAGGTGAGTGTGTGCGTGTATGCTCAGTTGCTTCAGCTGTGTCTGACTCTTTCCGACCCTAGGGACTGTAGCCTGCCAGGCTCTTCTGTCCATGGGATTCTCTAGGCAGGAACACTGGAGCGGGTCACCATGCCTTCCTCCAGGGGATCTTCCTAACCCAGGGATCAAACCTGGGTCTCCTGCATTGCAAGCAGATTCTTTATCTCTGAGGCACTGGAAAAGCCCCAAATGAGATGAGACTTAGCACTTAATAAGTGTCATTGCACTATTTCTCTGGCTGTCTACATGTGTTTTTTATTATGGTAAAATATATATGACACAAAACTTAACCATTTAAAAATGTGCAGATCAGTGGAATTAAGCATTTATATTGTTCAACCATTCTGTCCATCATAGTGTTTTCAGTGTTCACAAATGAAACATTGAACTCATTTAACAACTCATCACCTCTCCTTCCCCATTCTGCTATTGTATCTATGAATCTGCGTACTCTAGGTACCTTATATAAGTCAAATTGTGCAATATTTTGTCCTTTTGTGACTGGCTCATTTCACACACCATGTTGTCAAGGCTCATCCATGTTGTTGCATGTATTAGAATTTCATTCCTTTTTAATGCTGAGTAATATTCTGTTGCATGTTGTTTTTTTTTTTCTTCATGTTTACGTGTTCATCTGTTGACGAACATGTGGGTTGTTTCTACCTCTTCACCACTGTCAATAATGATGCTGTGAACATTGGTATCCAAGTATCTATTTGAGTCCCTGTTTTCAATTATTTTGAGTATATTATTGTTTTATGCTGAATTTCTGCTCATCTACTCCCTGCTGCTTTATGGTAAGAATATACTCTGATGCTCAAAACAGCCCAGAAGTGATACCAAACATCTTATTTAAAACCCTCAGAAATCTTGGCCTTCATCATTTGATTTTGGTCAGAAATTAACATCCAACCTGCTTTCAGCCAAACACTCAATGCAGAGAAGCAGGAAGGAGAGAGAATTGGGGGAGGGGGGAGGGGGAGGGGAAGGGGGAAGGACTTTGGGTTCAGAAAGAATTCCTTTAGAATTCTGGCCTGTTATCTTAAATTTGGGGGCTTCCTCAGTGACTCAGGTGGTAAAGAATCTGCCTGCAATGCAGGAGACCCAGGTTCAATCCCTGAGTCAGGAAGATCCCCTGGAGAAGCAAATGGCAACCCATTCTAATGTTCTTGCCTGGAGAATCCCATGGACAGAGGGCCTGGTGGGCTACAGTCCATGGGGTCACGAAGAATCGGACACAATTGAGTGACTAATACTTTATCTTAAATTTACATGGGCCTTGTCTTGCTTATTTAATCTCTATGAACCTCAGTTTTCCTATATAGAAAACAAATTATATGCATAGAATATTCACTTCGTTTTCCAAATGAAAATTAAGTCAGATTATATAATATATGCAAACTCCTGGCATTATATGTAGGCCCTCAGTAAATGTCACTTCCTACCCCCCTGCTAATATTTATGTCAAAAGTAATGTAAACTGGCAGTTAGGTGATTTATTTGTGTCAATGTCAACATAATTATGGTTATTGCTAGTTCTTTAGAGCCTACCATGGGCCAGGCACCGAAACTAGTGGTTTTTACATAGGTTAATGTACTTCTTTAAATGAGACTTCTTTAAATGTCTCATTGAAGAGATGAGTCCCATTGTTATCTCTAATTTAGATGTGGAAATTGTGGCTTAGAGGAATTCATTAATTTGCTCAAGGTCCCACAGCTAGTACGCGATGGAGACTAGAGTTAAGTGGGTCATCTCCAAGGCTGTAAACCTTCACACTCCACTGTCCCTACAAATACTAGCTAAATGGGTACATGAAGAAACCTAGAGCTCAAAATAACAGAAAGTATAAGAAAGGGAAGGAATTCTGACATTTTGTGAGTATGTGTGAACAAGCTGCGGGAGTAACATTGATGATAGTATAGTTGGATGAATATGAACAAATAACCTCAAGGGTATTGGTTAATAAATTATTATAAAGACAGAAAGAAAGTCTCTAGTAGAGTTCCATAGAACGCCACCCTTGAAATGGTTAGCAGTTTTATTTATCAATGACTTATATGAAGTCACAAAAAGAAGGATTATAAAATCACATGGATCTGGGAAGGCCAGTTACTGGATGACAAAAAGGATTCTATATATGAAATAAATGCAGGACAAATAACATACATCTTAATAAGGATAAATATAAAGATCTGAGCTAAGGTTTAAAAAATGCACAAATGGGATGTAGATGAACTGAGTTGCCAGAAGTTAAATGAAAAAAGATTAAGAATGATTTATTTGGCCAGAAATGCTTCATGCTCCAGTTGTAGGATGAGCTTGCCAAACATCTAATGTTCCCTTAGGCACTACAATTAGAGGAGCAGGATCCAGACAAAAGGGAGATCATTTCATTGGTTTGATCACATCTATAACAATATGTTTAGTGCTGGGAGTATTACCTGAAGAGGGGTCTGAGCAGCAAAGTAGCATTTATGCGGAAGAGGATGACCAGAATGGTTATAATGAGAGGAGATCTGGAAACAACATCACACCTTACCTATTGGTTGATCAACACAGCCCAACTTGGGGAGAAGACATATAGAAATAGAAAACAATTGTTTCCAAATATTTGAGAAGCTAACATATCGAAAGAAAAGAGTAATTTCTTTCTTGCTAATCCATAATGTAAGACCAGAACAAAGAAATGGAAGATTAGAGTCAGATTGCAATTTTATATATGAAATTATTTCCTAAAAATGATCACATGTCAACAGTGGAATAAATGTCTTCCCAGTGCCAACCAGCTCATCTTTCTATTTGTGGAGATGTTGGTGGGTTAGCCATTAGAGATGTAGGTGACATCGTTCTGTCAGGCAATGGGTTAGACTTAATGACTGTGGCTAAATGCCCTTTCCAACTCCAGATGCAATGACTGTAAGCTCTTGGGCTTCTCTCTGGGGGCCCTGCACAGTGAGGAGGGTGAAGGGAGGTGGCAGTCCTGGCATACAGAGGAAGGATCTCTGAGTGTGGGTTCACGTCTAGTGGCTCCTTAGCTAGCTTTGTGATTTGAGAGAGCTACTTAGTCTTTCCAAACTTCAGTCTTTTCATCTGTAAAAGAAGCTGGATTAGATAATCTCTTTCTTTCCCTCTCTTTTTAATTGTGGTGAAAAACATGTAACATGAAATCTACCTTTTAAGTGTCCATAAAAGTATTGATCCCTGGAGAAGGAAATAGCAACCCACTCCAGTACCCTTGCCTGGAAAATCCCATGGAGAGAGGAGCGTGGTGGGCTACAGTCCATGGGGTCGCAAAGAGTCGGACACAACCGAGCGACTTCACTCACTCACTCACAGTATTGTTAATGATACACTCATGTGTACAGCAGGTGTCCAGAACTTGTCATTGTGCATGACTGAAATTCTATGCTCATTGAAGTACATTTCTCTGTTTTCCCCCTCCTCCAATGCAAGGTGTTTTTTTTTTTTTTTTGTCTTTTTTTTTTTTTTTACAGTTTTTGTCCTTCTGTGACTGGCTCTATTCCACTTACCATAATGTCCCAAAGGTTCATGCACAATGTTCCTTGTCAGAATTTCTTTCCTTTTTAAGGATGAATAATATTCCGTTGCATGCTAGACCACATTTTCTTTATCCAGTCATCCTAAGTGATGGACACTTAGGTTGTCGCAATCCCTTGACTATTGTGAATAATGCTGCAATGAACAAGGGAGTGCAACTAACTCTTTGAGATTCTGATTTTAATTCCTCTGAGTAAATATCTAGAAATAGGACTGCTGGATTGTATAATGGCTCTATTTTTTATTTTGGGGGGAAAACTCTATACTAGTCTCCTCAATGGTGGCACCATTTCACTTTCCCATCAACAGTTCATGAGGGTTCCAATTTTATCAAAGGAAACGATCAATAGAGCAAAAAGGCAATCTGTGACATGGGGTAAATATTTGCAAACTATATATCTGACAAGGAGTTAATATCCTAAATACATAACAAATCTCAAGAACAAAATATCAAAAAATGCAGTTAAAAAATGGATAAATGATTTGAGCAGACATTTATCCAGTAGCCACCAAGTGTGTGAAAAGATGCTCAACATCACCAACTATTTATGAAATGTATATCAAAATCACAATGAGATATCACTTTATACCTGTTAGGATGGCCATTGTCAAAAATAGATAAGGACTTAAAAGTAATTTCTACTTTGACAGTCTATGATCCTAAATTTGAAATAACCCAAAACACTGAGTTGCAAAAGCTGTTACAAATCTTATATGTATTTTATTTGTAGTGAAGCCTAAGGACCTGATTCACTGTCTCTTTACTTTTGATTTGCACACAATTTTAATGAGCATGATTTTTGCTATTGTTGTTCTCTGGCACACTACTAGATTAGATAAAATCAATTAAGAGGAATAGAGATGCCCAGAGTAGCAAAGAGATGACACTGCAAAGTGACTCCACAACAGAACAGTGAGAGGAAATAAGCACAAGAATTTTCAATCCACAGTTTACTGACCCCATGTAATACTTGGTCCAAAAAAAGTATCATTGCAACAAAGCACAGCACATTATTTAATGTGTATAACATTTCTGGTTTCTTTAAGGAGGAAAATGATAAAATCCTGAATTGCTCTAAGTAGGCAAACATGATTGAATTAAGACCATTTGTGAGACAGAATGAGAAAGGGCCTGAGAGCCTGGAGCCTTGTAGACCTGGGTCTAAATCCCATTCCATCACTTGCTAATAGTGAAAACTTGGGTTTCGACTTGTTTTTCTGTAAAACAAGGTTGATAATACCACAAAGAGCTTTAGGGAGGATTCAATAAGATCATTATGCTTGTAAAATATGTGGCCCATCGTAAGAACTCAGTGATGTTGGCTGCTGCTCTATGAGGACAACTGGTAAAAAAAGATGAGAGTTGTGCTTCTCATGCAAGAAGGGATGGGGAAGAGAGCACTCTGGCTGTTATCTCAGACAACGTGGAGGGGGTCAAGTCAGAAGGGACTAACAGCGTCCAGTCTTAGGGCTTATGTTACTCTCAAGAGTGTCCAGCTCTCTTCCACTCTCTTTGGGCAGCCATGAAATTAAAAGATGCTTGCTCCTTGGAAGAAAAGTTATGACCAACCTAGACAGCATATTAAAAAGCAGAGACATTACTTTGCCAACAAAGCTTTGTCTAGTCAAAGCTATGGTTTTTCCAGTAATCATGTATGGATGTGAAAGTTGGACTGTAAAGAAAGCTGAGTGCCGAAGAATTGATGCTTTTGAACTGTGGTGTTGGAGAAGACTCTTGAGAGTCCCTTGGACTGCAAGGAGATCCAACCAGTCCATCCTAAAGGAAATCAGTCCTGAATATTCATTGGAAGGACTGATGCTGAAGCTGAAACTCCAATACTTTGGCCATCTGATGCAGAGAACTGACTCATTTGAAAAGACCCTGATTCTGGGAAAGATTGAAGGCAGGAGGAGAAGGGGATGACAGAGGATGAGACGGTTGTATGGCATCACTGACTCAATGGACATGAGTTTGAGTAAGCTTCGGGAGTTGGCGATGGACAGGGAAGCCTGGCGTGCTGCAGTCCATTGGGTCGCAAAGAGTCAGACACAACTGAGCGACTGAACTGAACTGAACTGGGCTAGCAAACCTTTAAAACCTTTAAAAGCTTCCTTGTTCCAGACCTTGGGTTTCCATGGTGCAGAGGAACAATCTATCGTCACAAACTTTTCTGTAGAGAAAAATGATTTGGTGCATGCTTTCCTGTTAAACTGATATGCCACCTCTCCCAAGAATGCATATATTTTAGAAATTTGTGCTGCAGAGGATAAGGCTTCAATAAAAGGACTAAATCAACTACGAGCAAAATTTCAGGCATGGGTTGGCAGAAAAGGGCAAGGCATATTTAGAAGTCTAGGTCTTCCTGGATACTTTTCAGTTATTTAAAATATAGATTGAGATCATATGCATACAAAATAGCCCTAAAAATGTATCAACATACAAAACTGTTGGTAAACAATAGATGTTAAGAGAGGAGAGATCTTCTAGTCAAGTGATTTTGTAGAAAGAATGCTAGGGGAACTTATAAAGGAAAAAAAACTTTCCTGTTCTTTCATTTACTAAGAATTCACTGCTTCCTTGAACAAAGAAAATAAGTTGATTCATATTATTAGAAAGCAAATGTGCTCTTAAAAAAAGTTTAATCTCAACAATTTAAGCAAAGGTTGGACTTTTTAACTATCTATGTATCTTTTTTTTCAAAGTGAAATAGAAAAGCCGTATACAAACATATTTGCATATAAATATGTATACATATCGGAGAAGGAAATGGCAACTCACTCCAGTATTCTTGCCTAGAGAATCCCATGGATGGAGGAGCCTGGTGGGCTGCTGGCCATGGAGTTGCACGACTGTAGCGACTTAGCAGCAGCAGCAGCAGCATGTATACATATGTTCAAAAGTTCAGATGATACCTTAATTCAACACTTAGAAATAGGTGAATCTTTATGTAAGCATGGTATATGCCAGTTGAAGCAAATACCGTGTACACCTATCACTTTGGTGGAAAATCTTTTTAAAATACATTGTTCTACTCCAGTCCATGTTGCGGTGGTGGTGGTCCATGTTACACAGAGCTATTACATGTATCCTAACATTTCGTGGTGAACTCCACACTAGCAGTGTGAACACTGACTACCATGCTGTGCCCTGAGATTTTCACTGGTTCCAGTACTACCTGGGCCAGGTAGTACTTGACTGTTTTTTCAATTCTCCTCCTTCTAAACATTTAGCAACAAGAATTCATACAGCTCTAACAAAATTAAACCCTTAGAGCAAAAGAAGAAAACAAGCTCATGTAGGTGAAATGCATGTGTGTATTGGGCAGGGGTGGGGAGTTGTTGGTGACAGCACGACCTGAGGGTCTCCATGGGGTCAGATGGCCTTGGTGTCTTGGCCATTGGTCACTTGACCCATTCCCAGTAGGTGATGCAGCTGGGTAGGATTCTGGGATTTGGATTTAACCTCCCTGAATGTTGCGTTCCTCATCTGTAAAGTGGGCACAGCAGTATTGCTTATCTGACTGGGTATCGTGAGCATTAAATGAGCCAAGTGAAAAGTGCTCAGTTCGGTGCCTGGCACCCTGGCCACTCATGATGGGCAGCAATCTTATCACTTCCATTAGGCCTTTCAGACCTGACCGCCCCAGCTGAATTCACACCCCTCCACTCGAGGTCACGTCCTAACCTCCTTCCTAGACATTCTTTATCGACCTTATTTTATTTGTGCTTCTTTCACAGTGATCTCTCTCAGATAGTAAAATGTAAACTCCTCTCTGTTCACCCCTAGAACAGCACCAAGCACTTAGTAGGTGCTCAAGGAACACTTGTTTAATGATGAAAAAATGAATTGGCTGATGTGAGGCAGACAATGGAGCGCAAATCCTGCCAAGCTTAGGGGATGGCGAGATCCCTTAATCCACCCTAATTGTCCCATTCTCAGAGACAGCTGGGAACAGGGGAAGCCGCACAGGTGGAGGTCCCTCTTCAGCACCACCAGGCATGTCAGTGCCTGCCCCACATCTGGGTTCCTCCCAGCACACAGGTCCTACTCTGTCCAGGTATAGCCTGGTGTATATGGAGAGCAAACGACTACATGTATTCTACAGCTCCAGGGCCTGTGGCAAGGCCATATCTCCTTTCAAGTTCTCTCTCCAGTGCCAATTTAGGCTTCAATAAACTTTTAGTTTAATGTTTGGGTATCTGTAAAAATGCAAAGATATTTAGCAGGGACACCATTTTTACTCTTTGAAGTAACTGTGGAATCTAATTCAAAGATCTTTTGAAATGGGAGTGAGGCTCCCGAAAAAAGGAGAGAGAGGAGAGAACCATTGGGCAAAGCATGCCAAACCTGGTCAACTTTTTTGTTTTGCCAAAGGCCTATCTTGCCCTTGGGCACCTGTAAGCAAATAGCCTCAAATGTAAAGCACCTTTTAGTTCTGTAGTTCAACAACAGAAGTTTGAGAAACCTTTTGTAGCAAAACCCTAACAGGTCACTATTTTGCAGTGTTTACTGTTAACTTAATCCAAGGAAGATAGAGCTCTAGCTGGTGTTGTTTGGGATGCTGAGAGCAACTATAAGAACAATGCTTTTTATATTGCAGAAATGGTCAGTTCTCAAAGATGAACAATAGTATAATTTGACGAAGAACAAGACTATCCTTTTGGAAAAGCTTAGTGTGGCCACTGGGTTGACCATTAATTCTGGGGAAACAACTATACTCCATGGTTCAAGAAATTATGAAGATGGCATCTGTAGTCCAGATTTAGGAGAACAAAAAAATTATAAAGGATCAAACCTGTATAAAAATTAAATCAAGGAAACAAGCTGCAAGCTTGCCTTGGAGTCTATGACCATTCCAGCCCACTACTCAAGCTACACGCTTCTCCAGCCAGTCAACGATTGATCCAACGATTGATCACCACCAACATTTAGCTTCAGGATGCTCAGTTTCCTCTACAGACTAGGGCTCATATTTGTGTCAGGTATTTTAGAAAGATCTCCACCAAAATGATTTGAAATCAAAAGGTTTTACCTCTCAAAGGGTTATCTCTTACTCTCATCCATGCTGGATTACTGTGTCTATTTATATGCACATTTTAATATACATGAATATTTTACTTCTGTCTTCCCTTAATTATTTATTTGATATTTTAAAATCTTTATTAGATGCTTCTAGCACATCAGTGTGCCTTCTTTGAAGGATCCAACCCACATTTGGATGTATAAGGATATAGAAGGATCCCTTGGCTCTATAGCCCCATCATACTCAAATACATATTCGTGTGCAGCATTGAATTTTAAGCCCTGCACATTCATAGATCACAATGGAGGAGTTTATGATTTTCATCCCTTCTCCATGCAAATGCCAGGATGCTCTTCCTTCTAACTAGCATTTGGAATGAGAAACATGAGTGGAATTCTTTTTTTTTTTCATGTTCTCTTGGAGAATATAAGGAGAAATGATGGAAATGAAGGCTCAGAGATTCTGTATCTCAACATACAAAATTGTCCACCCTTTGTACTTTCAGCCTTGGGGCATGGAACAGACCTGGCCAGAATGGCCCCAGCTAACAGGAAGGAATGGAAGAAGCTCTCAACAGCTCCTGTCAAGATCTAAAAGGGCGAATTTGTTTTCCATCTGTGACAAGATGAGGTCTCATTTCAGGTTCATAGTTTCTTTAAAATTTGAACAAGGTGACCTTTAGAAGATCCAGGACTTCTTCTTCTTCCTCTGAACCTTCCCAAACTGCACATTGTCTTTAAGAGTCAGGTCAAGGATGACCTCCTTCCCATATAACTGACCCCATGGGAATCCATCTATTTCTCAGTCCTTCCAATGGACACCTTGTCAATCAGCTGCACGCATTTTCTGTAAGTAGCTGTAGATTATCTTTCAGCTACCTCAGATGTAGATGCTATTTTGTGTATGAGTCAAATAATCCTGAGGGCAAATAATCCTTCTTAGTTACTGATTGTCATAATAATTCATACAACTTTATGTTTAAAAACACATGACGTGAATAAGAAGGACATAAAGTTGTGTCCTCTATGTAAATATCATCCTTCTGACTTGCCCCTAGGATACTTGAAATTTCTATGAGTAGTCATTAAGAGATTTCTGACCTAAGGCATTGATCTTTACTGGGAGAAAGGACATAATTGTGAACTATACATATTCATTCAGTTAATTACTCAAAGATTTCTACTGTGCACTTCTTGTACAAGGTATACCCACTGCTGGGTGATGTGGGGTGTGATGCAAAGTGACTCCATTGCCTTTGCAATCCAGGAGTATGGTTGTCATCTCTCGTTCTCACCAATATCTGGTTCTCTTCACCTTGGGGGTGGGTGGGGGGCACGTGGTATTGTGGGGTGGGGGGCACGTGGTGGGGTGGGTTGCATCTGCTTTCTCTTTGTGTGGGGGGCAGGGCATGTGATGAATTTGTTAATGAGTTGTGACAAGAAGTCCTGTGTGTTACTTCCAGGTTGGAGCACTTACATGCTAATGTGAGACCCTCTTTATGTCTGGTGACAAGCAGAGTGTGAGGTGGTAGCTGCTCCATTAACCTGGCCCCTGAGTGACTGCCATTAGCTGAACCCATCAGTGATGGAAGTCAAAACGAAGACAACAGGAAGACAAAAGCCTTTCCTGTCGAAAACCTTGGGGGTCATTGATGCTGCAGCATGGCCTCACCTCCTTTGATTTATACAGGAAGCTTATCCTTGTAAGACAGGAACAAAATGTGAGCATAAGTGACTGTAATATAAGGAAGAAAGTTCTAAGGAAGACATAACTGAATTCTTACAGGAGAGATGTCTCAATGTGTAGACTCTCAGTGGAAGCCCAAGGAAAGAAGTGGACTAGGAACAGTTTAGAGAAAAACAGCGATTCAGAAAAGAGTCTTCCAGAAACTGTTTGAGCCCAGGTCTGCAGGGAGAGCAAACATTCATAGAATGTTCATAGAGAACAATTCAGATTGAATCACAATTCACACTACTAATAACAAGCTGCCCTTTATCCTGCACATTCGCCATGTGCCTGGTTACGTGCTGAGTGGTTTGGGTTCATTATTGAACTGACCTGCTTGATGTCCCTGGAGGTAGGTACTACCTCCCTCCTAATTCTGTGGTTGAGGAAGCCGAGGCTCTGGTGGGTCTTGTAAATTGCTTGAGGTCCCACAGCCAGCTGGTCTCACTGCAGAGACTCAAATCCCAGCCTGACCGCCCAAGGACCCTGCTCTCAGCCACACCCTGCTCTTCTGCTTCTCAAAGGAGACATCTTAGGGGTTGAATCCGGGGGTGGGGAGGAATCTAGAGTTGTGTGTTATTAGCAAGACTCAGTTTATCTGTTAATGCAGCTGCAGCACTGCTACTGTGCAGGAAGTGAGCCTTTCCAGGATGGGGGCCAGGGAGGTGAGCTGTGATGGGGAGACGCCAGGTGCAGAGGCAGAGTGTGGGCCCATTAGGGGGTGCGTGTGCCTTCAGACTACAAGGTTGCGGTTGGCCTTTGTTTTCCAAGACCCTCCTGAAGTCTAAAACTTCTAGAAGACACTGCAGGAAACAGCTCTGCCTCCAGGTGTCTTGAAAACTGAGTTTCCTTTCACCGACCTTCACTCTACCCTGGTCCTCCCTTTACTTTTATGACCATCTCCCATCCCATCTACTGGTTTTGGACATGAAATTTCCATGAGACATTTGACCCTTCAGTTTGGGTTTAAAAAGCCAGCCAGCAGTAATTTCCAGCTGCAATTTTGGAATCAACTCCAGCTAGACAGATGTAACTTCTCTTCTGGGCCTCTTCATATACCCCAGAATAACTCACCACCATCAATTTCACCTCCACAGTTTGGCTTATGCTTTTTTTCTCTGCTGACTCAAGTCCTCCTTCTTGGTTAAGGATGCATCTCTCAATTCAGAACTCTACAGCATCTCTCCTTTCTTAGTCAACAATCTCCTCTTCTTCAAACAGACCCTAAGCTCCTTGAGGGCAGGCACCATGCCTTCTGCTTCATTCACAGAACTTTATACAGTCCTGGGGATATGCCAAGGGCTCAGTAAAGGCCTCAGCTGCCCCAAGGGCATTTGTTTCCATCCTTTCTGATCCCATGGACTGCCATATTCTTCTTCTTACTTTTCTGTGTAACTGGTAAAACACTGTAACATCTGAATCAGCTCATTTGAACCCCTCTTGCTTTGGGGCCATTGAGTTTGAAGGCCTTTAAGTCAGTCATGGGTCTGGGTTACAGCTTCATAATTCTCTAGCTAAGGTATTTGGGGAAATCACTTGAATGGTCATCTCAGTTCTCACATCTGCAAAATGAGAAGATAGTGATGGCAACCATGTTCTATGCGAGGATGGATGATATACAAAATATCTGGCACGTGACACAGGTTGGATATCCTGGGGTTTTTTAACCCTCCTCCCTTCTTCTATTACACTTTCAAGTCTCACTGGAAGGAACTTGTTTCTTCCTCATCCACTAAATCTAAATCCACCTCTCCTCCCTCCTGCTGAGTTCCTTTTTTTTATTTGGCCTGTTTAAACTCAGCATCTCTGCATCTCAGCACCCTGGGAAGAGGGCCTGGCTGGATTTCTAAGGAAGGTTGTGACCACAGGCAGACAGCTCGGTGTGGAGCCAGATGCAGCTCAGTTCCATTGGTGCCCAGCCCTGGGTTCCTGTGCTCTCAGAAACATTATCAAGTTGCAGGGAATTTGGTAGCACTAATCAAACATTTGCTGTGCCTCACCTGTAACTGGTGTGTACTTTAAGATAATGTCTGGCTTCAGATTGCAGGCTGGTGATTAGAGCAGTAAATTAGCCCCACTTTGTGGTTGCAGGTTTTCTTGGCCCACATAGCGCATCGGAGCAGATTTCAGAGTGCAGATGTTTTTCTGCTTTCCCTTTCATCTCTAAGGAGAACAATGACAATATTCTGATGTTCCCCTGCCATCCAATTATTCCCATTTTGTTTCTGTGCTTTAGCTCACCAGTCACAAAAGGCAGGCAAAGCTTGTTGGTCATCTTTGCTTCAAGGTGCCATTATGGTGGTATGTGGTTTCTTAGCTGAGTGAGACCACAGTGAAGGTCTTACTCAAATCATAAGGGAGCTTTCACCTTTAACTGAGGATAATTGGCCATTTGGGTTTAATCCCATAGGTCAGTCTCACCCCAGCGCCCACACAAGTACACACACCCGCCAAGGTCCTCAGTTTCCTGGTGCTTTTCCACTTGAACATGAGCTGCAAGGCCGGTCAGCCATAGGGCAAATGGCTGGGCAGCTGAGGGGTGGACAGAGCACCTCGTGGGGGCAATTGGGCCCATACCACCCAGCAGAGGGCAGCAGTGCCTAAGAGTCGATCCTAAATCCATCCATTTACTCAGACACAGGCCAAGGCAGGCTGGGGGTGACTTTGGAGCATCCTTGGCAGCCCCATGCGAGTAGGGGATATTTCCTTTGTGAAGCCTGTTGGCTGATTCCATACTGAGGAGCATAGAAATCCTAGAGCCACAAAGCCCTCTAGAGAGCAAGGTTTGTTCCTGAATTTCCAGGTTGGTCCTGGAAGGGTCCACACTGCTTTTCGTATTGAAGGTGAAATCAGTTGCTGGAGGTAGGGTCAGTATGTCTCAGTCAGCAGAGAAGGTCTACGAGGCTCCTTCAAGATATGACTCCTCTCTTGTGTGGTGGGTCAAGGCCCAGTGGTTTAAGAGGCAAAGGCTTCGGGTCTCAGCCCTCTCGTTTTCAAACAAATGTAATTTGCATCCAATCTCCACCTCTCTATGTAATGCCTATGCTAGCATGTCTTGTAGATAGATTCTTTTCCACCTCTACTCAACCCAGAAAGTCTCTCTAAATTTGTTCATTTTCTGGGAATTTACCCTTAATATTGGTCCTTGTCTTCATATCCACCCTGCAGAAGAATCTCAGATTAAACTCATTCACCCTTCTCACCTCACCTCACTGTAAGATGCCCCATGGGGTTGCAGGGAAGAGATGGGCCCTGAAGTGGAGAAAATAAGCCCAGGAAAGCAGAGCCTAGGGCAGCCAGCCAAAAATATTTTTCAGATTGGTCTTCTCTAGACTCCAGCAAGGATAGTGATTTAGACGGTTTGGATTATGGGACAACTTGGGATAAGATTAAGCCTGGATTGAAGGTCTAAACTGGATCAAGAACATCATGAGGGTCTGAGCTCCTGGAGGCCAACTCCCAGGAGACTGGGGGAAGTAGAGAAAGCAAGAGAAGTGTGAGTGTAACAAATGCAAATCTTGCCCAGACCAGTTTTGTTTAGGCCCACAAGGGAAACTAGAGAAAAGGCTCCTGCACTGGCTGTGTAGCTTTTTATTGGGCGACTACTAAGCTCATTTCACCTCTCAGCCTCTGGGATCCCATGAGCTGGATGAAGCTTTGAATCACCATTGGCTGAAGTAGCTTCTGTGTGGTCACTGTGTTTTGCACTGGAGCTGAGCTTTTAATATACAACAAACTAGTTTCTTCTATTTTCCGCAGACAGTCTGCACTGACCTCCCAGGGGCTTCTGGGAGCTGCATGGCATTATGGGAAAAGCAATAAACTTGGAATCAGGAGACCTGGGTCTTAGTCCTAGTTTTCTTGGGCAAGTCACTTTCCCTCTCTAGTTTGCAATTTGCTCTTCTGTCAAATAAAAACATTGGAATACATCAGGGAAGGCAAGTGTATAGCACAAATGGAGCTAGGCAGTTCATGCCTATAGCACATAAGGCTAATAGATCATCTTTTCTACTGAATTAGACTCAGAATCCTTTTCAACATAGCATTTGAAACAGCCATTATTGACCAAATAGAGTTCTTTCTTGAGGCTACAACTGCTTGCCACCACTGGTTTAGATAATTTTAAAGGTTCTTACAGTTCTAAACTAAGCTTTATGCAAGACTGTAGTGGCCTTCAAAAAAAGAAAAAAACTGATATCTAGCAGTGCTTTTCAAAAGAACCGACATACATCACAGCAGGATCCTCTATGACCCACCTCCCAGAATATTGGAAATAAAAGCAAAAATAAACAAATGGGACCTAATTAACCTTAAAAGCTTCTGCACATCAAAGGAAACTATTAGCAAGGTGAAAAGACAGCCTTCAGAATGGGAGAAAATAATAGCAAATGAAGCAACCGACAAACAACTAATCTCAAAAATATACAAGCAACTCCTACAGCTCAACTCCAGAAAAATAAACGACCCAATCAAAAAATGGGCCAAAGAACTAAATAGACATTTCTCCAAAGAAGACATACAGATGGCTAACAAACACATGAAAAGATGCTCAACATCACTCATTATCAGAGAAATGCAAATCAAAACCACTATGAGGTACCATTTCACACCAGTCAGAATGGCTGCGATCCAAAAGTCTACAAATAATAAATGCTGGAGAGGGTGTGGAGAAAAGGGAACCCTCTTACACTGTTGGTGGGAATGCAAACTAGTACAGCCACTATGGAGAACAGCGTGGAGATTCCTTAAAAAACTGGAAATAGAACTGCCTTATGATCCAGCAACCCCACTGCTGGGCATACACACTGAGGAAACCAGAAAGGAAAGAGACACGTGTACCCCAATGTTCATCGCAGCACTGTTTATAATAGCCAGGACATGGAAGCAACCTAGATGCCCATCAGCAGATGAATGGATAAGAAAGCTGTGGTACATATACACAATGGAGTATTACTCAGCCATTAAAAAGAATACATTTGAATCAGTTCTAATGAGGTGGATGAAACTGGAGCCTATTATACAGAGTGAAGTAAGCCAGAAGGAAAAACATAAATACAGTATACTAACGCATATATATGGAATTTAGAAAGATGGTAACAATAACCCAGTGTACGAGACAGCAAAAGAGACACTGATGTATAGAACAGTCTTATGGACTCTGTGGGAGAGGGAGAGGGTGGGAAGATTTGGGAGAATGACAATGAAACATGTAAAATATCATGTAGGAAACGAGTTGCCAGTCCAGGTTCGATGCACGATGCTGGATGCTTGGGGCTGGTGCACTGGGACGGCCCAGAGGGATGGTATGGGGAGGGAGGAGGGAGGAGGGTTCGGGATGGGGAACACATGTATACCTGTGGTGGATTCATTTTGATATTTGGCAAAACTAATACAATTATGTAAAGTTTAAAAATAAAATAAAATTAGAAGAAAAAAAAAAGTGCACAGTGTCACCCTTGACACATACAACAATTTTAACAGCCAACATCTAAAAAAAAAAAAAAAAGAACCACATGAATTTTAAAAGGAATGTCTGAAAATATTGGTGTTATTTAATCAATTAGAAGTCTTTGAGAAGTGCCTACCAAGTGCCTAGAACTTTCATAAGTTCTTTACAAAGCGATTTGATCTAAAATACTTGTATTTCAGGGACTAATCACACCTGACTTAAACTCCAAACCGTAAGGGAATATGGTTCCTTCCAATAATGCAAAGTAGGTAATCACTTAGTCTCCAGGTGGGAAAAATGGGTTGGAGAGACATAATATAGCCGCTAGGAGAATGGAGCTACTAGTAGCTAGTAACACAGTGGCTAGAATTGTGGAGAATATGGGAGATGTAACACAGTAGCTAGGTGTTTTGCAAACCAAGCCATATAGATTAACTCTAGCAAAAAAAAAAAATTTTTTTTTTGCAAGAAGTCTTCCCTTATCGCTTCAGGTAGAATGAAACCCCACTCTTCTTGACATCCATTGTACTTACTCAATATATTCCACCAGGTACTATCTTTCCCTTAAAAAGTACAAGCTCTTTGAAGGTAGAGCTTGCGTTTAATTCTTCTCTATATCCCCAGCACTGAGCACCAGTATTATGCCCAAATGTTACATGAGTTGAGTTAAAATCACAGTTTTTGTCTCCAGCCAGTCTGCACCTTAAAGAATTTATAGTCCATGTTATTAGATTCCTAAAAAGTTATGCCCGAGACACATTGCAGAAGAAAAAATAAAATATTGACATGAAGGTTGAAATCCCCGTTGGTTCAGGTAAGGATCTAAAAGCAAAGGAAACAGATTAGATCCAGCCCTGTGTCTTTGCTTACATAGTTTTAGATGACCCCAATCAAGAGATCACAGAAAACTAAACTCAGGAGGTCTTTCATTACCTGATCCTTAACTTAACTATTAAGAGGCTTGGTCAAGAATATGTCTCCAATGATGTTTTGATTATACGAATGTAATTATTTATTAACCAAATATACACCAAACTTCACTATCCAACTGCACTATGTGATAAGATGATCTCAGGCCTGCTTGATTCTGCTCCACCAGAGAGATCAGCTCCAGCTGGTAGAGGAGATAATTCACTGCCCAGTAAGTACAGAAACTGGCTGCCTTCATCTGTGGTGGGAGGTTTATCAGAAGAGTTCAAGAGCAGCTTCCACAGAAGGCTCAACTATGAAGCTACAGGTAAGATTTTTCTTCTCGGGGGTGATGGCCTAAGAGGGCCCAATAAAACTCAAGAATGTTTGCAGGTCATAGATCGAGGAGCCCAGAGCTGAGCAAGGCAGCCCCGTAGTTAGAAAGCAACCATAGAGTTGACAAAGCATTTCCACACACGTGAGCACTTTTGATCCCTGACCACAATGGTAAGAGTTATTATTTCTGTTTTATAGATGAGGTAACTGATATGCAAGGAGGTTAACAAACAGTTAAGTTAACTTTGAGAAAGAAAAAAAGAGAAGGCCCTGACATCTGAAAGCTGACCTGGCCCTCACAGCTAGGTCATGTTATTCTCCTGATGGATATAAACAATCTTGCAGAACACTAACCTCAGACAAGGTTATTCTGAGACCATGATAAAATGAGACAAAGCAAAGGGTACTTTATAATTTTATCTAAACAAACAAAAACAAGGCCATCATGCCACCCACAAATACTGAAAACCCACTTAGAATGAGTGACATCTACTTCTTTACCAGTAATTCTCACTATGCTGCTGCTGCTGCTAAGTCGCTTCAGTCGTGTCCGACTCTGTGCGACCCCATAGATGGCAGCCCACCAGGCTCCCCTGTCCCTGGGATTCTCCAGGCAAGAACACTGGAGTGGGTTGCCATTTCCTTCTCCAGTGCATGAAAGTGAAAAGTGAAAGTGAAGTCGCTCAGTCGTGTCTGACTCTTCTCGACCCCATGGACTGCAGCCCACCCGGCTCCTCTGTCCATGGGATTTTCCAGGCAAGTGTACTGGAGTGGGTTGCCATTGCCTCCTCCGAATTCTCACTATACATGAGATTTATTAAGATACCCAGTCATAGACTTTCCCCCTCTTCCTGACAGCACCCAATGTGGAGCAAATCTTCACTTCCTTGGACCCTGTCTCAAATCATCCAACCAAGGCCAAGATGCTACAAACAGTTCTTTCCAGCACGCTTTTCCTGAGATAACACTTTGCCATGATGTGCATCCTCCCTTGATTGAAAGAGTAATAACCCCAACATGTTCAACTACAGGTGTGAGCCTGGTGGTCTTTGGCTGGAGGATATTGACAATTTCCATAAGGTTAAGTGGGTTGCCATGATCACACAGGTGTTAAGGGTGGTCTTGTTCTTTCCTGGGCACTAGACCATTGAGCAAGGTTAACCCCATCAGCAGCATATGTGAGAGGCCTGGAGATTACAGTGGCAGCTACCAGGAGATAATTGAAGGGCACTGGGGGTTTACTGGAGACTAAATCATCTTAATATTTCCTTTTCAGTCTTCAGTTTGATTTTTCAAATCCCTTTCACATCTAACTTTCTTATTTGAGCCATATATTAATGGCAGGTGGGATGGAAAGTGGTTTGCATATGGTCTCCTAGCTAGTTAGCAGAAAGCTCCTTTCCTTACCTATCACGTACTCCTACCAGTCCCTGTGTAAAATGGAATACCTGCTTGACATTCTTTTTGGCCATGGTCAAGTCCTATGATAAATGAAAAATCAGAGGATGAGAGACTTGGGGAAGGTGAGTTTATCTAAAATGGGCATGAATTTTTAACAAAATTCTACACTTAGTGTAAGCAAATAATTACCAAGCTTCACAAAATTTGATGTACTCATAGGCTTCTTTAAGAGATGGATGGGACTCAGATCATAGAAGGTAACAGTTGAGATAGAGCATAAATAAGGTATTTTGTTCAGGTCTGGGACTCATATTTTAGAGGATCAGTGAGTAGCATGTTTGCAGCACATTCAGAGGTGGGTAATGATTGTGAAGAATAGCTTTGAAACCAGGTCACAGGAAGAATGGTTGAGGCAATGGGGGCAGGGAATGGAGAATAGTTCACATGGTGGAGACGTGTCTTCAGACATGGGAAGGCCATCACATGGAAGAGAAAATAGATTTTCACTGTGTTACTTTGGAGGCAGAATTAGGACCAGTGGGTGGAATTTATAAGAAGCCAACTTTTGGCTCAATATGGGAAGTGCCTTTTTAACACAGAGAATTGTCCAACAATGTAGATGTCAGCAAGCTTACTATTCTTGAGGGAATTAAAGTAGAAGCTGGAAGGGATTTTGTCAAGGACGCCTGAAAGCTGGTCTTGCACTGGGTAGAAGTTTGTATCCATGACACCTGAGGTTATTCCAGCTCTAATATGCCCATCTGGGTTTTTCTAGGCACTAGATGAGATGAGGGTGGGGTGAAGAATTCAAGGATTAATACAATGCAGTAACTTTACTATCTTGTGTTTTTGTGTAACCTTTTGCTATCTTGGATTTTAATTTGATTAGCTCTTTGGTCAGGTATCATCTCCCCATCGAATTTATTTGATAAAAATGTATTACACACTGATGTTTTTCAGGCTCTGTGAATACCTTGGTAAAAACAAACAAACAAACAATGACATGGACCCTTCTCCTAGAGTTTCATCAGGATCTTAAACTTGAAAGCCTTAACTGTATATTCTTTAACTCTTTACCTCCCAAAGAGCATCAGTAAAGTGTCAGTCCATAAATATGACTGCATGTGCAAGAACAAACGAGAATTCAGGACAATTGATGTCCAGCTCCAGAAGCCTGCTGAGTCACCTGCTTCTATCGTGTCATCTCAGAATTTTAAAGGAGAAAACTACTTCCAGAAGCCCTTGAAGTCAGTTTTCCCTAGATATAGGGGATGGCCATCCAAGTTCAAGTTTAAATATTTTAACTGCTCTGTAGCTCACAGAGTGTTCTCAAGAAGTAGTTCTCAGGACATTTTACTCTGGAGATGAGGAATAAAGGACACTGTCATCAGACCTCTTTATCAGTATTTCAGTTCAGTTCAATTCAATTCACTTTTAATAAGAGCCTTTAAGGCAATGTATTAAATCCTCCAGAGAATTCAGAAACAAATAAGATGTAGTCCCAGTCTTAGGAGCTTACTTTCTGGTTTGGAGCCTGCTGATAAATAATTGTAAATTTTAAAGTAAAACATCTAAGTGACTTAGGGAAGAAACAAAGAGATGGAAATTACACTAGTTTTAGGGTTTAAGGAAGGAATGGCAATTTCACGGGAATTTTGAAGGATACATACATTTTTACAGTAATTGTAGGGCGAGAATATTTTAGGAAGACAGATGAGCTTGAGAAAGCCACTGAGATGGGAGTGTGTGGAATGTCTGTGGAAAACAGTCAAGATCTTTGTAATTGGGAGCTGAGTAAACAGCGCTTGTGCGCTCAGTCACTCAGCTGTGTCTGGCTCTTTGAGACCCCATGGACTGTAGCCCACCAGGCTCCTCTGTCCATGGAATTTTCCAGGCAAGAATACTAGAGCAGGTTGCCATTTCCTCTTCCAGGGGATCTTCCTGACCCAGGGATCAAACCCACGTCTTCTGCATCCCCTGCACCGAGGTAGATTTTTTACCACTGTGCCACCTGGGAAGCCCCTGAATAGGTAGTGCTGGCGATTTTGTCGTTAAGTTGCGTCCGACTCTTGTGACCCCGTGGACTGTAGCCTGCCAAGCTGAATAGGTAGTGGTGGGAGGTAAAAGCCAGAGGATGAGGCCATAGAAGACAGAGACTTGGGCCCCCGACCAAGGGTTTCTTTTAAGTTTTGTAGGTAAAGGAGAATCACGGAAAGCTTTTATCCAGTGAAAAGGGATAATCAGAGCCATAACAAAGAAAAGGTGCAACTGGCAGCTTTGTATGGATTGAAAGTGAGAGTGACAGGGCAGGTGTCTAAGAGGGAGAAAAGAGCCAGATGAAAGGACGGGCGCATGAAGCGGAAAGAAAGAGAGGAATCTGAGCCGAGATGCTGAGGAGGGGGAATCTACAAAGTTTAAGCTTTGGAATAAATGTGGCGAGGAAGGAAAGGGAGGGATGGTGGCGGGGGGAGGCTCAGGGTAAGAGCAAATAGGAAGGGCTTTTAGACAGTGGTTTTGAGGTGCTGTTAAGACTCCAGGCTGACCGTTTAGTTGGCAGTTGACTCAAAGCCGGTGTCCAAAGCTTGGGAGAGGACTTGGGGTTAGTATCAGGAATTTGCAAGTCATCTGGGTAGAAGCCAATATTATATAAAAAAGATGCAATCATCCAGGGATTGAGGTAAAGATTCTCAGTGATTTGGGGGAATGTCTGTGTTTAAGGATGAGAAGGTAGTAAAAAACAAACAAAAAAGATGGAAAGTGAGGTTTGTGATAAAAAAAAGTTGAGCAGATGACAGTAACCAGAAGAGACATTTCAAGAAAGGCAGGTTGGTGGTCAGTAGTTTCAACCAGAAATAGCTCTGAGGTTTGGCAGTTACTGATGTTCTAGAGTCCTTTAGAAAATAGCATCAGCACCTAGGGGAGGAAGCAGCCAGATCGCATGGGGCTGTTCGTGCAGTGGATCCAGTGACAGGAGTCACATTTCCAAGGAGTAAGGAAGTGAAGGAACATGTTGAGGATAACATGAGTGACACAGTGTTTTATTAAAATAGGACACATTTTTTAGGGAAAAGTGTATACAGAGGAGAAGCTAAACGTATGAGCAAGAGTTGTAGAGGTTTCTTACTGAACCGATGATCAGGAATCAGGTATGAGGCTGCCGCTCCTCTCCCACAGGTAACTGGCTTGTATGCCTAGCTCTGAAGCCCTGTTGCAGGTGGCTCATGCATCCTTTGCTCTTGGGATGCTCCCACCCTGTGCCCACCCACCTACTGCCACTGAGAATTGTCTTTAAACGTCCCCTCTGTCAGGGACTTCCCTGGTGGCTCAGACGGTAAAGCATCTGCCTACAATGTGAGAGACCGGGTTTGATCCCTGGGTTGGGAAGATCCCCTAGAGAAGGAAATACCAACCCACTCCAGTACTCTTGCCTGGAAAATTCCATGGATGCGGGGTCTGGTAGGCTGTCCATGGGGTTGCAGAGTTGGACACGACTGAGTAATTTCACTCACTCACTCACTGGCAGGAATCTCTCTTTTCTCTGAATCTCTGTTGCATCAACTATATAGCTGGCCAGTTTAGCCTGAAATGATTTTCTTAACTGAATGTGTTTTTGTTTCCAACTAGACTGGTGAGGGCTAGAAGAAGTTTTATACTTCCTTTGATTTTTAGTAACTCCTCGCAGAATGTGAGCACGCAGCAGGTGCTCAGTAAGATCTTAGACTCATAGAGTTAAGTTGAGAAAGTGCAACTACCTCATTTCCCTGATGCAGAAACTGAAGTGTGCAGAGGTTTTTATGACTTCATTTACTTACTCTGTCTGAGCATGTTTTTGTGGCAGATACTGAGCAAGGTGCTCAAGGTTTCAGGAGACAAAAAGATTCATAATCTGGCCTGGAAGAGAGACATGTAGACAGCTCAGCAAAGTATAAATTGTACAAAAGGAAAAGGGTGGTTTGTACAATCTGAAAAATGAGGCATGCGTGCATGTTAAGTATCTTCAGTCATGTCCGACCCTATGGACTGTAGCCCATCAGGCTCCTCTGTCCGTGGGGATTCTCCAGGCCAGAATACTGGAGTGGGTTGCCACGCCCTCCTCGAGGGGATCTTTCCGACCCAAGGATCTAACCCTTGTCTCTTGTAAGTCTCCTGTGTTGGCAGGCTGGTTCTTTACCACTAGCGCCACCTGGGAAGCCCCAAACATGAGGAGAGGCTCTTAATTCAATCTGAGTAGTGAGGTCAAGTCCAGAAAATGCATCAGAGGGGAGCAGCAGTTTGCCCTGTGCCTTAAATATGGAGAACTTAAGGCTTGCTAGTGTCCCTGCTGGGGTGTGGCCCAAACCTCCCAGACCACACTGGCTCTCTTCCACCCTGAGCAATGGTTAAGTGTCTGACTGAGCAACCAGTGGTTCTGTCCCTGGCCACAGTTTCCCACCCTGCCCAGGCCAGGTATGTGGACAGGGACTGCTGCTTGTCAGAAATTTGGGTGATAGAAGGAGCTTCTAAGGAAGGGGAAGAGAATGATGGAAGTGCCTAAGATTGGCAAGAGAGCCTGGGATAAAAGGGAAGGGCTTAAGAAAATGTGGTCATGGATTACTCACAAAGCCTGTCCTACACTTGCCCAGAGCTGGTGGTTCAGCAGCACTTTTAAAACTGAAATCGTGTGTGTATGTGTGTTTAAGACTCTTTCTACTTCGACAGCAAAGGACTCAACCCTATCCAAGGGGTGTATCTTTTGGTTAGCTCACAAATGACATGTTATTTGGGACCAGATGTTTTTGATCTGAGTTCCCCAGTTTTCTGCCTTGCAGTCCCTGGAAGTTGGTTCTCTAGATTAGAAGTCCAGATCAGCAAGAGGAGCTCAATCAAGAGAAAGGGAAGGCAGAGAAGGGAGAGCTAAAGACAATTCCACATGGAATTGCACAGGGAAGACTGAATTTTAGAAACAAAAACCTGATCAGCAGGAGGTGATGTTGATACATTGTTGGCATCTCAAGAAGGGCTGAGGCTGGGAGTCTGCCGCTGGCTTTTGACCACTGACAGCACAGGATACCCATGTAGGGGCTGCCACATGTCTCTCAACTTCTAACTCCTCATCCTTAATGTGAGAGGTGGTTGGGGAGTGTAGGGATCAAATAGTCTCTGAGATCCTTTCCAACTCTGGTGGTCTCCAGATTTCTAATTGGAACCCCAGGAAGAAAGCAGTTTGTCAGTCTCTCTTCTCACCTCAAGAGGAGTCAGAAAATATTTGGCTCTGGCTCATTAGCATGGGAAGTGGTGGCCCACAGACATCACAGTCGAGATATTAATAGATTATTCCAAATGTTATATTTGCATAGACGCACCACTCATTATGCAGATTGCCAATTATGAACTGTTTGTTCTTTCTTTCAGGGGAGAAGTTTATTTGCAAACTGCATGAGGTGACTTTGGGCAGCACGGAAACAAGGCATCACCCAGGAGTTCTGTGCACAGGGCACTCTGCGATGACCCGCGCTTGACAAGCTCTTAAAGAGCCAGGTGAAGTTTGCCAATGAATGCCAGCTAGAAAGGCAATGAGAAGGAAATCTGTGATGGAATTTAAGGACAAGGGCTGAGTTAAGAAGATCTTGAGATTAGAGGGATTAGACACCTAGTGGTGGCACTGGTGGTAAAGAACCCGTCTGCCAGTGCAGGAGACTGAAGAGATGCAGATTCGATCCCTGGGTTGGGAAAGTCCCCTGAAGGAGGGCATGGCAACCCACTCCAGTATTCTTGCCTGGAAAATCCCCATGGACAGAGCAAACTGGTGGGCTACCATCCATGGGGTCGCAAAGAGTTGGACATGACTAAAGTGACTTAGCATGCACATGTGAAAGAGAAGTAGGTTTGCTCTAAATTCCCTGGGTTAGGAAAACCCCTGGAGGAAGAAATGGCAACCCATTCCAGTATTCTTGTGTGGACAATCCCATAGACAGAGGAGCCTGATGGGCTACAATCCACTGGGTCACAAAGAGATGGATGTCACCGAGTGACTAACACACACATATGCAGGCACGACCCCAAATGCGCTCAGTCCTTTTGGGCCACAGGACTTCTCCTGATGGAGCTGGGCAAGGATCAGGTCCCCTTCTCACGTGTCAAAGAACTCCAGATTTTATAATCACCCGCAACTTATTGAACACTAATCTGTAGGGGTACTGTCTGAAGTCATTTACTTGGGTATCTCATTGAACTGTGTAGCTGTTAGGTGATAGGGAAGCTTAGAGAATTTACATTTGCTCCTATGCTGACTGGTATTTGATCACAGGCTATCTGATCCCAGAGCCTGTGCCCTTAGCCACTACACTTCTATATTCTACTCTTCCTTGCACACTTAATAATTTGATCATGGGTCATTTTTCTCAGGGCCGTATATAAACCCGAGACAGAATTCTGAGGGCATTAAGATATAGGAGCATCTAATATAGTACCCCAATTGTCCTCTATTAGACTTCAGCATTCCACTTAAGCCTCTAAATCTGAGAGTTGCCTGAAATTGGCTCCAGAGGGAGCATGCAGGTGATTAATGAGTTTTTAAGAGGGGAAATGAGGGAGGGATGGAAGAACTGTTTGCCATGAAGAAAAAGAGGCTGAGAAGCTAACGTTGGAATGAATAAAATCATAGACTCTTGGAAGAAGAAGAAAGTTTGGAAGTCACCTTATCTAATGTTATACACAGTGCAGGAACTGGAGAGCTCTGAGCTGAATAATGTAAATGTGCAAAGAGGTGGGAAAGTCTGTTTTCTCCTTATAGGAAGTCAGGGAGGGTTGAAATCAGTTAATGTCTTCACTGACTGTATATGTATGTGCCCGAACCTGGGCAGGATGTCATAGGGCACACACAGAAATGAGTCTGTTTTGAGAGATGAACTGGTATAGTTGGGTTTCAAGACCTAAACATGAAATAGACTTCACAAGAGAGTCTACTAGTAACAGAAGTACAGTCTGGAGCTATTCTGTCTAAGCTGATGGCTATTAGTCACGTGTGTCTATAGAGCATTTGAAATCCGACTAGTTCAAATTGTGCTATAAATTTAAAGCTAAATACTGGATTTCAAAGATTAGATTCAATAAGTATTATTAAATTTAATTTTATCTCTTTTAAGCTTTCTTATATGTGGCTACTAGAAAATTTAAAATGACATAGGCGGCTCCAATTATATCTCTATTGGACAGTGCTGATCTAGATTAGATACCAGCTGTCTAGGGTATAGTTAGTCCATGGACAAATAGAAGAGGCCTCACCTAGGAACTTGTCAGAAATGCAGCCCCCATCCCCGATTCTGATTTCACTGAGTCAGAATCTGCATGCTATAGAACCCCATACTTGATTTGTATGCACACTGGAGTTTGAGAAGCCCTAGACACTACCAGTGTTCCACATTTCCTTTGTGGGTTGATCTTTTCAAGTATTCACACTTCAACAAAGTTAGTTCTGAGAAGAACTACCTGAATGACCAAGAATAAGGTCCTTCCTGAGTCTATACCTTAGATTTTTCACCTATAATGAAAAATCAGCTGCAGTAGATGCTCTTAAAATCATCTCCAGCCCTGTCTATAATTATAGTGCAAAAGTTTTGTTATCTGCTAGAAGTTAATTGTCCACTATAACATTTAATTTTAGAATCTCTGGTTCCTAAAGTCTTACTTAAGAAGATAGTAAAAGAAAAGCGAAAGTCACCCAGGCTCAGTTGTGTCTGACTCTTTGTGACCCCATGGATTGTAGCCTGCCAGGCTCCTCTGTCCATGAAATTCTCCAGGCAAGAATATTGGAGTTGGGTAGCCATTCCCTTCTCCAGGGGATCTTCCAGATTCAGAGATTGAACCCAGTCTCTTACACTGCAGGCAGATTCTTTACTGTCTGAGCCACCAGGGAAGCCCATCTAAGAAGATAATATTCTTCCCATCTCTTCAAGAACATTTGTTAACTGTGTATCAGATAAACCTGTCTCATGTCCTTTTAAAAACTTCATTTCAATATTCATGCTTATCAATGAATTTACTTGTAAAGCAAGCACCAAATATATGCATTGAGTAAAGAAAACAGTCAGATTCAAAGGTATCCATTATTTACAACTGAACATCTTCTCTGGGCTAGATCTGCGAAACGAGCATTTAATGACTCTCAGAAGATAGACAGTAAGCAAACATTATGGGAAGCAGAAGAACACAAGGGTAACAAGAGAGTGTCTCAAATCAGAAGGACTGAGATTCGTATCCAGGTTCTGCCTATATATGTAATTATAGATAAGTCCTTTGACCTAGCTAAGCCTCATTTTGTTTCTCTGAAAAGGATTAAATAATGTCACTATTTATTCATTCAATAAATTGTACAAGGGTTAAGTTGTTTTAGTATAGTTTTAGTGCTTAATAGATATTGGTTATTATTATTATCATTAATAGTTGAGACTAACATAGAGTGTGACCAGGTAGGATAAGTGTGAAAAGAGCCTTAGGACAGGAGCTACTAATTACAGTTGAACATCACAACAGGGTTTCCCTGGTGGCTCAGTCAGTAAAGTCTGCCTGCAATGTGGGAGACTTGTGCTTGATCCCTGGGTTAGGAAGATCCCCTGGAGGAGGGTATGGCAACCCACACCAGTTTTCTTGTCTGAAGAATCCCCATAGTCAGAGGAGCCTGGCAGGCTACAGTCCATGAGGTCACAAAGAATCAGATACGAGCGACTAAGCACACATCACATCAGAGAGGTGTAACCTGCAGTTATCTCACAAGTACTCTAAGACTTGGAGACATGGGTGAGACGTGGAATACGAAAGTCCTCGATGTATCTGGAGAATGGGAGAGAGGCTAGCTTTGTGAACCCAAGTGGACAGGTGGAATTATGGTTGTAAAGGAAGATTGGGTCATCCTTGGTTGTGGAAACATGTAGGAGAGGTATTTCGGGGCTACGAGATAAAAAAATTGGAACTAGCAATGAGAAAATGGGTGTCTAACTGCCCAAACTGAATGCAGAGTCCCTTTACCTTTGTGGGTGTTGTTTTGCTTTGGGGACGACAGCTTATTCCGTCAGCCCATCTCTCTGGCCTGTCCTCCCCCACCCAGCCACTGGCAGTCATTTCTCACTCCCACGCTGACATTTCCCTGAGACTCATTTCATGCTATTTCTTCATGGGGGCATCTGGGCTGACAATGCAAAGAGCCTTTTCCCACAGAATTGAGAGGAATTTCTGATTATGCGCAGGGATGTCGGCCACCGTGAGGTCTTGCACTGTTTCCATCCAGCCTCCCGCGATGATGACGTTCCCCTCTCCCCCTCCCACTCCATCCCCGCTTTCTCCCTGGGAACTTTTTGCTCCCTCTGGGAATGATTTCTCAAGATACTCTCCTGTTTCCAAGCTTCTCTCTCTCCAGCCAGACTGATGGGCCCCACGCAAAGCGTGCTCTTTTTGGGGACCGGCTTGTGAGCCCTGCAAACACTTCGTTGGTGGCTACCCTGTCATTTCCATATCTGGAACTCTGTGCCTGACAGAAAAGGTTGAGTGAACACACATATATTTTGGGTCTTTCTTCAGAAAAGTTCTTTTGAATATGCAGAACAAAGTGAGGGCTACATTTATCTCTGACCTTTTCCGGCTCTTTCTTGCATCTGTTAAGGGAAAAACAGTCCTCCGAGCTCCTCAGCCTCCCCTCCCTGGGAGCAGATAATAGAGTTGCCTGCATTCACTTCGTCACCAGCTCTCATTCCTCAGGCCTGCCGGAATCTTTCCCCATGGCTGATTCTCCTTGGGGTTTGGGGGTCCAGGGAAAATAAAATGGGATCCTTGGGGAGCACTGAGGTGGGGGCTCCTGCCATAGGTTCAGCCTTCAAATCTTTTTTCCATGAAGCCAACTGACCCCCCCTTGCTAACTCCTGTGTGTTTCCTAGCAGAGTCCTCTCTGATCTGGGGAAAGAATGCATCTCCAGAACAGGGAAGGAAAAGATGGAGAAAGCATCAGTTCACTCTCCACAGACCAATCAGAGGAAACTCAGTCCACAGAGTTTTACCAACAGGGGGACCCAGGGGGATCTCTTGAGGAAAGAGCCACCTCTACACATTCTTGCCATTTCTTATCACTTCCAAAGGGAACAGCTATTACATAGGAGAAAGAATGCTTGGATTTGTTATCAGGAGTCTTGGGTTTGATTCTTATCAAGCCTTTTACAAGGTCACACACTGGACTGTAAGCTTCACAGAGTCCTGGTATCTTCTCAGCTTCCCCTTGTATCTTAGAGCTTAGCCCTGTGCCAGCTTCATGGTAGGTACTTACTCATGAAACATGATCTACAGCAAGTTCATACATAAGATATATGTATACACACATACACACATACTCATAGCTTTGCTTACACTATTAAAATAGATTAAATGAATGCACTATGAACAATGTAGTACAATAATGATTCTAACATGAAACTAAGCTTACCCTCCACTAGAACTCTATCCTTCAGTCAATCAATCCATACATGAAATACTCATCTTGGATTCTTGAGATTTCAGCATTAAATGTATGGTATCTCTTTGGTATGCAGCCTTATGTTTTCCTAATGTGCTGTGCCTAGTTGCTCAGTCGTGTCCAACTCTTTGCGACCCCATAGACTGTGGCCTGCCAAGCTCCTCTTTCCATGGGATTCTTCAGGCAAGAATACTGGAGTGGGTTGCCATGCCCTCCTCCAGGGGATCTTCCCAACCCAGGGATCAAACCTAGGTTCGATTGAAGCATAGGAGGCCCAAAACTGTCTTAGGTTCAACATTTGCTCAGTTTCACGTATCCCTAAGTGGAGATAATAAACCCAACTTCAACTGCTTAACAAGGGAAACATTATAAAAGTCATGTGTCTAATGCGACAGGAAATATGCTATGGATCCTCCCTTCAATCTCACCATAGACACAATCAACTCCACAATCAACTCCATCTCAGTCAGACTCCTCATGGCTGATACCCAGAAAAAAGCTAACTATGACTCCAAGGGACCAAGATTTCTCAGTTCCCAGTAAGCAAGGAGGCTATCTTAAGTATCTTAAGTATTCTACTATTTTAAGTATTATCTTTTCCCTCCTACACTCCCAATGAAAACAAAACTCAACAGCAACAAGCCAAAGTACACAATTAAAGGCAATGGATAACTATAAGTGTGGGGATAGTACTCTTTTGGGAGGCCTTGCTCATTAACACTGCATATAAGATCTGCAAAATTCTTCAGGGCCTTTTATTCAAGTTAAGAGTTAGGGTTAAGGAAGCGTGTGTCTCTCCATCCCTCCCAAGTTCAATTTGCTGGCAGGATGTGTCTGTGTCCCTGACCTCCTGGATCCCCACCATATGAGTGAAAAATGGCAGTGCACAGAGCTCCAAGGGGACATACAGGATCACAGCCATCTAGATATTTCTGATCTGAGGTGTCAATCAGCGAGCTTAAGATTTGCCACTGATTAATCAGAAAGAACATTAAGCCTTTAGTGTCTTTCTCTAGACAAAGACCTGCCACTTTGCTCTGATTACAATTCTTCAACAGGGAGCCAGAAGTAATTTGAGCCAAGATAGCCTCTGATAGCTGGAGAAGGGAATGGCAACCCACTCCAGTATTCTTGCCTGGAGAATCCGATGGACAGAGGAGCTGGAGGCTACAGCCCATGGGGTAGCAAAGAGTCGGACACGACAAAAGCAACTGAGCACAGAGCATAGCCTCTGATAGCAGTGGCCCTGGGAAGAGAGAAAGCTGATGAACCCTTTCAGTGGATGGGTGGGGAAAGAAAGCTCTGATGTGCTGGTTTCCTTGGTGTAAATACTTTCATCATGGCCAACTTCAAGCTGCCGATGTGAAGCTGGAGAAAGATGAACAAACTTGGCTTGGTATGAGCCAGCTCTAGCACACCACTGGGAGGGTGACCTTTGCAAGGCCACAGGGTCACCAAAATGTCAAACCACAGAGTGGTGACATGATGTTCCAGCCTGCTTGCTCCCTGATGGGTCAGCTTGTCATTTAAAATGGAAAGAAGGTAAATCTTTTTCTTAAAAAATCATTTATTAAAACTTTTTTTGAAGGAAAGGCAGACTGCCATATGCGGCACGTCATTTGGATGTGTCTGGAGCCTTGGAAGCCTGACTACCTATGTTCTTCTACAAAAGGACTTCAAGAACTTGTCTGGAGTTTCTAGCCAGGGAGCACAGTTACTTGTCTACCCTTAACCGAAGAACTGTCCTCCTCTTATCAGGGAGAGTCGGCCTCTTTGACGGAGCAAGCGGTTTTGGGAGGGACACACGTAGAGCACCGAGGGAGGGAGGGAGGGAGCACTACCTAGACAACCAGATCAACTGAATCAACCCTCAAGACCCATGGGGTGACAGGTGCTGCAGCCAGATCCCCCTCAGCCAAGGATGCTAATTTTTCACACGCAGATTCCATGCCAGGTTCAGCTGGTTTCTGAGACCCCAAAATCAAAAAGAAGAATATATTGAAGGAAAGGGCCTCATTCTCCCTATATCCTATAGAAAACTTTGTTTTATCTTATATATGTGAAATCTTGGGGAATTTTCCCCAAACACATAGCTACTGCCTTGTTCTGGGACCTCAGTCAGGTCATTTTCCTTCCTGGGTTGTTGTTTCTACATCTGTAAAATACGGAGGGTGCATTACAGTATCTCCCAAGTCTCTCATAGTTCTAACGTTCCTCAATCCAAACCTGAAAACCCCAAAGCTATGAATCCAAGATATAAAAGTAAAAATTTCCAAAGAAATATCTTTTATTGTTTACATGCAGCTGCGTGACCAGTTCCCTGCCCCTCTGCCAAATGGAACTGTGATTCTGACAGGTTTTACTCCTTCTCCCCACTCAGGGCCTCAGCGTGCTATGTGATTTGAAAGGCTATCAGCAAGTCCCAGCCTTTGTCCTTCAATTGCCCTCCCACTGCCCAGGCACTTGGCCTGACCTTCTACCTTTGCAGGTGATCTCTGTTCCACTCTTCCCATTTTGAAGTGCATAGACCCCTCTGATGAAGCAGATGGAAGCTCTCAGTAGCCACAAATGCTTTTGTATTGATAAATATTCCACTAGGTACCAGCTGAGCCAATTTTCTCAATAATGAGGGAGACACACCAGGTATGTATGTGTGGTGGAGGCGGGAAAGTAGGAGATGAAGATTCAGGCTCAGTTTCTGTGAAGTGGAGATGTGTCCTGGGCATAAGGCTGCAGCCAGCTAGTTACCCTGGATAGCCAGAGGCCAGCTCATGGGCAACTGCTGGGGAGAAGGCGAGAGGAAGGTGCTATAGGAAGAAAAACGATCCTGAAGAAAAAGGTAGAAGAGCGACAGACAGCGCCCTAGCTCATAGCTTGCTGATATCCTTCTTGTATATGTCAGCTGTCTTTGCTGTCGAGGGCGTGGTGTTGGAGGGGTCCTTGGCATGAGTTACATGAATGCCTTGTCCCTATGATGATCAAAAGTGGCTTCCTCACCTGGTAGTACCTGGATGGACAGAGCTGAGTCTGGCCTCATCACAAACCTTTTCAGCAGCTAACCCCCATCCCCGCTTCCCACTCCTCAACATGCCTGATGAAGGGGAGGAGAACAAATGCGGAAGGAGGTCAGGAGAGTGGTCCCTGGGAAGACTAAGCCCAGAAACGACAATGTGACTGTGGTGACTGCCACGGCTACTGAGTGCAGGGAGCCAGAGGGGCTCGGCTGAGGAAGCCCAGGTCCCGGTTCAGACTCCTGACAAGGGAGGCAGCTGTGCTCTGCTGTCTCCTCCAGGGCACACTCTGCTTCATGGTAAGTCCTTTGGAAAGGAAACACTAAATGATATAGTTATGATTCTCTACCCCTGTTTTGGTGGAATTTTCTGATCACAAAACTAAGTTTAATGAAGTAGGCATTTTTTTTTTTTTTTGGTACATTTGTTTTGCTTGAGTGCATACACTTTTTCTGCTTATGGGATAATCTAGTTCTATTTGTAGCCCTAAACTGGCTAACTGGACAATTCATGTGTACAGCATGCATAAGAGAGAGTCCATTCACAGTCTTGGAAAAACCATTAAAAGCAGCAATAAAAGTAAGAGTAATAATAATAGCAAATGTGTCTAGTGCTTATTACAAGTCAGGTGAGGGAGCTATGACTTGAACCTTAGCCTTCTGGCTCTAGAGACCATAACCACCAAAGGACAGATATCTCCTCTTCACCGGGAGTGTCACCATGTGAGATGGAGGAAGACCACTGAGATAGGAACTACAGGTGACCTGGGCCCGATGCTCAATGTCTCAGATCCTCCGTGTCTTTTCTGAATAATGAAGACCATTAAGACCAAGAAGATTCACGGTCACATCTTCCATTTTGTGTTTGGTGTCCTTTAAGATCCACAAGAGCAGGGATGTGCACTGTTCGGCACATGAAGTAAGACGTGTTTGTAGTGACCATTTTCTATGTAAGATGAATATGGTTACTCCAAGGCGATGAGCTCCCAAGAGCTAGAAAAGAACAGAATTGGGACCTACACCTAGAATTTCTAACTCTCTGTGTAAAGCCTGGGCCCTGGAGGAAAGCTAAGTTTTGCACAGTGCTATGAGCTAGGAAGCCCATGAGAACCCCTGAGGCTGCTAGGGTTTGAGGGGAGGAGAGGGAAGACCATGAGGGAAAGGGAAGACAGGAGGACCTCCACATACCTCATCCAGGGATGACCCTGACTTATTTACAGTTTCATTTGGAGAGGACTCTGTGTCTTGAAACTCACTCTGTTCCAGCTCTGTCCCTCTTCACATCTGGGCTACAGTGGGGCTTCAGATTACCATCAGCAAGAGAAAAGATGTGACTGGAGATGGTGCTTTATTTCTTCTCAGTAAGACCTTACGAGTGAGGCTCTGTGAGTAAATTCTTATTCCTAAGAAACAATCCGTTCCTACTCCTGGAAAAACAACTCAAGACAACATTGAAAATAAAAGTGAACAGAACATGTACTTGCTATATTGTACACTGCCTGATCTATGCCCCTTATAAAAACCTGCAGTTCTTCTTTATAATGAGAGACCATTGACTTCTTTCCAGAAGAAAACTTCTTTATCTCCTATTGTAATTTACTCCCATTCCATATATGTATAAATAGACATATACATTTGTAGACACATGTAGATACATATGGGAATACAACATCTCTGTATATGTTCATGCATAAATTAATTTTTCTTATAATTTGTCCACCTCCTGCATACTGCTATCAAAAAGCAACTCTCTTGCTCTTCTTTCATTTTTACTCTCACAATGATCAAAATAAGTAAACCAACCAACCATTGGGAAGCGCCTCTAAGAATAATGTGATAAAATCTTGAATTGCTGTTAAGAGCAGATTGAATTCCAAGCTTAGCCTGGGTCAGCCATGTGGCAATTCAAATAATGTTTATTAATTATGTCCTAAGCATAAGGACTGGTGGGATATATACCAGAAGTATACGGGGCAGCCCCGGACCCCCCTGGCCCCCAAGCTAGACAAGAAGTAAATTGGGAGGATGGGCTGGCCAGTGGGAGCTGTGGTGAGGACTGGGGTAGGCTTTAGGGGATATTGGTGTTTGAAATGGGTCTGGAAAAATGGCACAAATACTGATTTTTCCATGACCTCTCTAGGCAAAGTGAGGGGACTGAGTTTTGATGGTGAGCAAGGGAGTTTCTCATGGGAGGCAGCAGCCGGGACTCTGAGGAGCACATTGGAGCCCTTGCCCCCTCCATGCCTTTTCCATTAAAGGAGCAATGAGGTGACATCCCAAGGCCCCCAGTTCCAGAGTGACACCCCAGGAAGCCATCCGTGCCCAGGGAGCTCCCCTCCCTGGCAGCTCCCCAGGCAGCAGGGTTCCCTCCTGTCAGTGCCACCTGGCAGAGACCCAGTGCGCTGCTTTTGTCTTAATCCGTGTCATTCAGGAGCAAACTTCTGAATTTTCCCCATCTTCCCCTTCTCACCACAGCCTTATTGACATTCCGCAAACTTTCCTGGCCCTCCTCTTTTCCAATTCTGTGAGAAGACATTTCAATGAGTCTGAGCTGGGACCATTTAGCACTGAGGCTGGGATCTCTATTCACAGCCGGGTCGGTTCTCACAAAATTTGAGTCAGGAGGCTAAGCTGTTCCGATCCCCCATGGCATTGTCTCAGAGTTTCTCGGGCCTGGGCTGCCAAGTTCAGCCGAGGTGCTGATCTCCCGGCTTTCACAGACCTACTTATTAGCAGCTTGCTTTCTTTCTTTCTCTTTTCTTTTTTTTCCCCTTCCAGGCCCATAGATACAATTATTAGAAATTCCTGGTTTTGTGCCCATATTGAAAGAAGGCCTGAATGGGTATGCTAAGGACCCGAAAGTGAGCCGCTGTCCCTAACTCCAGCTTAGGCGGTTAATTAGATTTGGATGGTTTCAGAGGAGCAGCTGGAGTTTTCAGAAAATGGAAGCGATAAAAAAGGGGACTATTCAAGGTATTTTGGAGGGGCCCTATAAAACAACGTCGCTGTGAAATGGGGTTTGGGAAATACAACACTCTTGATTGGGGGGGAGGGGTGGGAGGAGAAGAGGCAGGCCGGGGAGACAGGACTCGCTGTGAGAGGCAGAGAAGTGCCAGGCCTGGCTGGATTCCATTCACACGGATGCTGTCAAGCTGGTGCCACACAGCGAGAGCCGCAGTTAGACGGCAGCTCCAGCACGGCCCTCTCACATAATTCCTGAGGCAGGTAAACTGGGGAAGACACGAGGCAAATAGTTTTCTTGGAGTCCAAGTCCCATTTGGCTGAAACTATCAGCAATTTGTCAGAAAAAAAAAAAAAAAAACAAGTTTCTGCAGTCCTGGCTGTGCACAAAGGCAGAGTGGGTGATGACCCACGGCTGAGTGCACCTGGAGCCGCGCTCTCCCTGCTTCAGGCAGAATTTGACTCTACCTGGAATGGCTGATGCTCAGAATTCTCTGATGTCCTTGGTTTCTCTCACTGTGATCTTTTAAACTTGTTAAATATGCAAAGACTGGAAGAAGGATGAGTATCCTCAGACACGGTCTGACAGTGTGACTGGGCAGGTCACTCTGTCTGTCTGTCGTCATAGGGGATTTCTTCACCTGAGACCAGGGACGTGGGGTGGATGCCCACTCTCACATTCAGTTACTCACTCGTAATAATGAGGGACGCTTATGAGAAGTTTGGGGGAGGGGGCGGTGCAGGAGGGCCTGAAAGCTCCGAGGGCAGGGGAGGAGGCAGGAGGAAAGACAACTTGCTGTGGTTTCACGGGTCAGGGAAGGGCAACTGGTAGCCAGTCTCCCAGCTCTGGTTCTACTGCCTGGTGGCCAGTGGCCTGAAGCAGTTCTGGGGACAGTGGTCAAGGGGTGAAGGTGGGTGTGAGTAGTTCATTTTGCTCCAGGGAGCAGTAATTGGGAAACTTTCTTGTAACCTAGCAGTTTATTTTCTGCTTACTGGAAGACTTTCTTTAGATGAAATCCCACACTAGGAAGCTGGGAGAAGCAGAGCAGTCCTGAATGGAGGGGGAGGGCTGCAGGGCCACGCTTGGCTTGCTGGTTTTCACTCCTGAGATGGCCCCGTGGGTCCAGGCACAGAGCCCTGGGCCCCTGGTTGCTTTAGAGCTTCTATATCCAACAAAGAACTTCTGCCAAACCCAGACGTTTTAACCTGTCCCATCTGTTTCTCATATTAGGGTCTGTCTGAGATTCCATGAGACAGAATTGTCGAGGTGCCCCTCCTTCGCTCCTGATTCAGATGGAGTCAGTGTGTGACAGACTGTCTGATTGTGGAGGTGGGAGCTGTGTGGGACCAAAATGTGGTTATTAATATCAGCGTGTCCACAGGCTGTCAAGGCCCAGAGAGAATCATGGTTTCAGCTAATCGTTCGCTCATTCCTTTAGCAAAAATGCTTCCTTTTGCTGAAAACTGGGCAGTACTGTGTCCCGTGGCTGCTGGGGGTGAATGAGACATAATCCCTTCTCTAAATGGGTTTGTAGTCTAATAAGGGAAAGAAACCACACGCACAGTCACGACGGTCCAGGGCAACTTCATCGGTCCTGCATCGAGAGGACACGAAGTTCTCCTAGAGAAGACGAGGCCTCTCATCTCGGTGACCTGACAGGAGTAACACCGTGTGCTCTTCAGAGAGGAATAACACGCAGTGACGGGTCTGGTGCTTGCTGTCCGTTGCATTCTGTTTTGACATTTTTTAAGGTTTAAATATTCAAAGGCAGGAAGTGAATAGAGAAAAAGAAATGGAGAAACTAGAGGTGGCAGGGAGAAGGCAGGGGGAGATGTGTGCTGCTTTGGACAAGCTTTCAACACGTGACACTGTAAAACCACCCTTTTCTGTTCAGAACTCTGATATTTTTAGATACTGTCTGCTCCCAGCTCTTGTCTTTTCATTGTCTGTGTGCCCTTTCTCTCTGTGGCATATTTTTAGATCGTGGGCTTCTAAAAGACAAGAACGATGGGCGAGTATTTTAATAAATCCATTTATAATGCAAGTGTTTCCCTTCCTTGGAAACCAGACCACCAGATTGAGGGCCATGAGGCAAACAGAACCCACACAGAGCACCCCTACCCCATCCTATTAGCTGGCAGGAGAATGAGGCCTGGGACAGACACCTAAAACATCTTCTGAAATGGACTGCTTAGAGACACAAAACAAGCCTGTCAGACGCTTTTAAGAAACAGTGATTACTAAACTCTGGATTACTAAACAGTGATTACTAAACGCAACTCTGTTGCGTGTGAATCTAACTGGCTTTGATGATCTGAGAGGTCTGAGGAGATTTTGAGAGGTGAGGGGAGATGAGGCAGATTCTGCAGGAAGTTGAGGAATTGGGAGAGATAGGAACTGAATGGGTGGTTATTCAGCGCCTACACTTTTGTCCCAGATGCTGTGGGGGAAACGAAGAAGTAGGAGACCCCAGAGCCACTTTCTGGTTTTCAGGGGGTGGTGTAATACAGCTAGGAAGTCTTCACTGCTACTTGAAGAGTGCACACAGGTGCGCCATCAGGTCCTGTGGTTCCAACAAGGGGAGGGCAGAGAAAGGAGAGAGCTCTGTGGGATAGGTTGGCCCACCGGGAGGAAGGGCGCTTTGATGATGAAGGGGAGTCCGGGAAAGGGAACACTGGTGGAGGAAGTCCAGAGGCAGATTCAGTATATCTGGGTTAAAATGAAAATGCACCCTCCATCTCCGATAGGCGTAGAGGGTCTGGGTTGGCGAAGAGCATGGGAGGAATCTGAGTAAAGATTCTCAATAGAGATAGCGTGCGCATTTGGAGAGAGGGGGGCCTTGAATTCCACGCTGAAAGATGTGAACTTTCTCCTGCAGGTGGGAGACACTCTTTTTCAGACCAGGAAGCTGAGCCCCTATCCTTTCACCCGTTGGAGAGGAGCCCTCGCCGGTGGTCGTGGCAGGAACCCGCGCCCGGACGTTCTGCCACGTTTAGCGTCACAGACAGAAGGAGCTGGAAGCGCTTGCCTGCCGTAATTGGCTCTCTCTAGGCTGCTGCTTTGTGAGAAGAGGCGATGCTCCCTCCTCTACACACAGTGATTGCTGGCCCAAAATAGCCCTGCACCTGCTCTAAGATGCCTGAGAGATAATTTCAGCTTCCAAGGAAACTGCCCTGATTGGTGTTGATTTTTCATGACCTCCCTTCAGGCGAACACCTGGAGATAAGCACCTGATCACAGAGGCGCAACCCGCAGAGCCCAGGGCAAGGAGGTGTGCGCCCCAGCCCATCCAGGAGGCCCTCTACTCATCTCCCCCAGGGAAGGGGGCCCGGGCTTTGGGGCTTCTGCCCCATGTGGACCCACTCCAAAGGGTTAGATGTTAACTGGCTGGTGAGAGGGCCAGGAAGGCTGGGGGTCAGAGCTGGGACCACTGCCGGGGTAGCACCTTCAGAAACGGGGCCTCCTGTCTCGGATTCACAGTCTGACTCTGACCAACCTTTCCAGTTACCTTCATCTCTGTCCACTCACCCCTTTCAGCTCAGTTCAGCCCTGTAAGAGGGCCTTCCTTTAACTCATGCCTGGAGTCCTGGTCAGTTCCCCTTCCAACTCAGCTCTTTTCTGTAGATCCCACTGTGACCATCTGTGTGCAGAAGGGTCTTGAAAGGGGCCACAGAAGGATCAGTGCAGCAGCACCACATTTATGCCGCATTACTGATGCCCCTACACGTCAGACACTAAGAAGTGGCTTCCGGGGCATTATCGCATCTGATTCCCTCCAGACCTCCAGGAGGCTGGGGAAGGCATCCTTTGGGTCTGTTTTTCAGATGTTTGTTAACTTGCCCAAGGTCTCCCAACCAGAAGTGTTAGTAGTTGGGTTAGGACTTGGTATTTGAAGTTCACAGTTTTTTCTCCTTTCTGATGTCTTGGGCATACTTTATACATTTAATTATGGGTTACTGGAAGGAAGAAGGGTTGCTTCAACAAAGTCAGGCTTTGTGACAGTGTTTTGTTATGTTCATCTGGTGGGTCGCTGGGCCTCTGAGGATTCTCACCAGTATTCCCAGCTTTGGAATGCAGGCCCAGGCAGGCACTGCCTCCGAGAAGGAACAGCCCTGCCAGAGTGGCCTGTGGGAGCCGTGAGGCTTTGGCCTGGGAGACCAAATCATTCGTCGCAACTCAGTCCCTCTGGGAAAATTTGGGGAATCTAATGTGGAATCCTCACTTTGGCACATCACTGGCACAAAAGATAGACAACTAATCTTTCTGTGTGTGTGTCTCTCTCTTTTTCAGAGAAGTTATTTTTAATTTTTTCTTAAACTGAAGATATGCGCAATCAACTGCCTTGATTGAGGAATTACATGGCCCTCACCTGCTCACCTGTGCTGATTCACCAACTTTGCTTTATCTCCAAGGAGACTTGTGTGTGTGTGTGTTGTGATTACTACACCTGTATCGGCAAGCTGGAGGCTTTCTACTTTCTAGAAGTCTCGTGAGATGTGGCAGGGTCCTAGCCTTTCACCGAGGTGGAAATTGGCTTCTTCCCCAGGGATCCTGTCAGCCCCCAAACTGGTCTCTTCTTTGGCAGCCTGAGAACATGGGCCCAGCAGCCCCTCCTCAGGACAGCAGCAGCTTCTCCTTACTCCCCCAGGGTATCCATAGCTGCAGAGGAGGTGGGGTTGAAGAAGGGGAGAACCCAGATCCACACTCTTATTTTTCCTTCCTCTTCTAATTCCAGCACATTCCCCTGTTTAGCTCTGTTTTCTTACCATGTCCTGAGAGAAGCCAAAAAATACTGTGTCCCAAGCCACTTCCTCAGGAAAGAAGTTCTGAGATGGAGAGGAGAGTCAACCTGTCCGTCCTGACCTGACCCCCAGCTGCTCCTCTAGGCTCCTGACTGTAGCATTCCCTTTCCTCACACCTGCAGCCCCAGCCTCCCCAACAGCCTGAACTATAGCCCCTGCATTTCTAGAACTGAGCAAATAACCAAAATCCATAGACTGGTGAGGGCTTCCCCATTGTTCCCTTTCTGCGTTCCAGGGCTTGGTGTGCTGTCATGGTCCAGCTGATGGCCAGGCCCCAGGCCCTGTCCTGCCAGGCTGATGGCTTTTGGCACCTGGCCCCAGGACCGGCCCTGACCTCTGCTTTCTAAACCTGGATGGCTAATTGTCTCAGTCATTTAGGGAACTTTAAAAAACATTTGCCCCAGACACCATGTGGAGATTCTCATTCAGTAGGTCTGTAATTTTGTTCAGGTTCTCAGGCTAATTCTAGTGCAGCCAGTCAGGTTTGAAGACCTTGAATCCAGACCCCTCACTTAACTGCTCTCAATTCATCTCTCAGTCTCTTTGCACCCAGACATTTTCTTTCCTCTGGCTACAGCCTTGGGGACAGGCAGCTTTCTGATCTCAAATTTGATCGCTTTCCATATCCATAAGTGGTATACTATCACACTCTAGAGAATTTCTATAAATGGGATAAAAGTCTGTTGAATGGACTTTTCTGTTTAACCAGCCACGCTATACATGACGATTGCTAAGAATATAATAATTGCAGTCATAATAGTCACCTGTAATAGGAAACAAAGCTGTTCCATACTCATTTAGTCTTAATAAAAGCTATAAAATCCACCAGTGTCATTACGTATTTTTAAACGGAGAAGACTTGGAGAAGAGAAGCGACACATGCAAGGACCTGCTCATCCTATTTTTCTGGGCGTTTTCAGTGCTGAAGATCATGGCATACTAAGCACGGAGCCCACAGAATCCTCTGACATGTCCGCAGAGCCCTCACCACCTTCCGTTCAAGCCATCACAAACCCCTTTGGATGCTCACAACAGTCCCAGATGACTCCCTGTCCCAGCTATAGGCAGTCTCCACCTTGTCATCCACTCTGGCTCCTGCAGTCAGCTCCTCTCTAGCACCCTGGTTGGTGTTTACCTGTCTTGGGTCTCCTTTGTTTTCACTGTGTTGGTTGTACTGTTCCCTGGCAGCCCAGCCTGGCCAACTCACTGGTCAGCCCGCTAGAACCCTGGGATGGAGTAGGAGCATTCAGACAATAATGCTTAGAGGTTTGGGGCTCAGGTCTGTCTGAAGCCAGGTAAGCCTTGTGGAGGCCTTGACTGTGTGAGCTTGGCTTAGGAGTTTTTATTTGTATCCAAAAATACCTTCCCTCTCTATCCAACACTGGCAGCTAATAAAAACATGGTCTCGTACTCCTGTGTGAGATTTGGATCACTGTCAGTATCATAAAAGCTGTCCTCCATTGAAGACCTACTGTGTTCCAGGCCCTGGGCTTTCTGCAAGGAAGGGGCCTGATCCTGTATAGGCCAGAGCATTTGGACTCGAGATTAATACAGAAATCCAGGAGCTTCTCTGCTCCAGACCACAGAGCTGGGAGGAAAGGAGCCTTGTCTCCACTCCACGTCTCAAAGGCAGGTCAGCCGCAAGTGTTTCTTCCATTATATGGTCTTTCTTCAGTTCCATTAATACATGGTCCGTTTAAGATAGTGTACATAAAAAAAGAGGAAGAAACACCGTGGGAGTGATCAATCACCAGCATTCTTAAGTGAAATTTTTCAGTTGATGCTTCCCAGTACACTCAGCTGAAAATCCTTTGGAGTTTTGAGAGAGGCAAACCAGAGGTAATTGGGAGGTTGTGATAACTTTGTAGATCAGCAAACCCAGTAGAGCACACAGACAGAGGTGACTTGGTGGGCCGCATGCCATACTGATTTCTGAAAATTTCATCCCCTTCCTGATTTCACTTCCTCTGGCCATTTCCATGGAACTGTCTTTTACCAAAGCAGTTGCTTTACCAAGGCATTGACAAACTGACCCCACCAAGTGCCACCACCACGCAGATGGCACTTCACTAGATAGGATTCAGGTATAGTATCCCTCTGAGATCTGACAACATGCCTGCATTTGTCTGATGCACTGAACTGGAAATGTACACACATCAAAACTATCTTTGGCATGGCTTTTCTCTAGTGCTGGCCACACGGTAGATATTACTTTGGCATGGCTTTTCTCTAGTGCTGGCCACACGGTAGATATTACTCAAGATACCTGAGTGCTGAGTGCTAGAATGAATTACAGATATCTTTGCTACCAGCTCAGAAACCAATCCATTCAGTCCTTGCCTATTTCTCGAGTTTCCTCAAAACTCAGCCTAATCCTGATGCCTAGAAGCTCTGTTGATTGATCCACTGGGGATTTTTGAGGCCTATTGATTAGGTAAATAGAATGCTAGCATGTTGGGCTGATGAGCTAGAGAACATCAATACCTTAGATAAGCTTGAATCAGCGGCTTCTTCTGGTTATAGCATAGGCAATTTGTCTTCATTTTTACCTAGTATTGATGCTAAAGAGAACAATTATTCATTCACTTTATAGCTTACCTCAACCCTAACCCTTTCAAAAAATCACCTTACTCATCTATGGTATTTTAGAGATAAAGCTAAGAGTTTTGCCTCTTTCATAATGGAGGGAGACCAATTGAGCACAAATAATTCTTATCATCTCTGGCTGCTATGCCTTTCTTGGCAGAGCCCCATTCGTCCTGTTAAAAATCTTTCTAATCTCAGAAAGGAGAAAACAATTAGCAACTCATTTAATCTGTCTGTTTAACATAAATCCCTAAGATTTAAGAATGAAGTCAACCTAAGCAGCTACAGGTAGACTACTACAAAAGATTGGGAAGTCCAGGGATCTGTATTTAATCTTGGAAGGTGGCAAGCAGAAAACCACTAGTCACATCCTTTACCCAAGCCTGACACACACAGGCTCTCAAATGTTTCCATTTTCTTGGTACTCAGGCCCAGGATTCCTCTACACCTAGAATACATGTGCTCTTCTACCCATCCTGTTGAGGCTAATAATGTAAAAGAATGGAAAACCATTCACGGCCGAGGTCACCAGGGATAATTCATGTATGGATAATTATGAGACAGTTGCCATTTTAATCTCTTAATTCTGCCTGGGTCTGCAGGAAAATTATGCTAAAATAAAATAGGTAATGCGACACCAATCATAAGTATTTTCTGTAACAAAATTGACCTATAAAATGAACACTAACCTTCTCATATTCCCAAAGAAATATAATATTTACAGAGATCCCAGGTCCCCTTATTTCAGCAGTTTACCCTCATTCCTTCCTGGTATCCCTGGTCGCTAACTATAAAATGAGCTTTCTGCTGTTCCGGATGCACACGATTATTGGAATTCCCTAGAGTTTTCTTTCAGTTCCTTGTATACATAGTCTTTTCTCTTGCTTTTGTTTATGCTGTTTTCTCTTCCTGGAATAACTGATTCCCCCACTCCTTACCCCTTGACCCTCTTCATTGCCACCCCTTTCACCTTGCCACCATCCTCAATCTCAGATTGCACTCCAACTATCCCTCCCTTAGGGAAGCCTGTTCTGTCACACTGCAGCCTAGCTCTGGGCTCTCTCTTACCTGCTCTGGGTGCTCACGGTATTTTTTGTCTGGTGTCATTTGTAAACATATATCTGAACATGACGTGGCTAATATCTGTCTCTCCAGATAGACTGTAAGCTCTGTGATGGCAAAGACTACAACTGTCTGCAGGTCATTGCATCCCAGCACTTAGCCCCAGTGCCTTGATCCTCAGTGAACTTTTGAAAGACTGAAAAATAGGAAGAATGAAAAGACAAAAGAGCAAAAAATAAAGGCACCAACTTTAACATTTGGTCTACTTCTTGTACCTGTTCCTTCTCTTAGAGGGATGAATGAAAGTATTGTAAACTATTTTCTCTTGACTTAAAATAAGAAAGCTTGTTCTTTGGATAGAAAATTATAAGAAATAATGGGTGTATGCAGGGGTGTTGAGGGCAGGTTGAGTGTGTATTTTTCCTTCTCTAGAAGTATCTTCCCATGTCTTCTTGGCCAGTTCAGCTCTTACAGAGGCCCTAACTCAGTTTTTGTGTTTCTTTGACGTCTTCTCTGGTGACGATGGTCCTCACCAACCTGAACTTCCTGCAGACTCCTGCAGGGTCCATTTGTCACACCAGAGAGCTTGGGCTTGGATGGGCCAGTCTTATGCCCTGGCCAGGGCAGTAAGTCCATCACAGCCTGTCAGCGAGTTCCTCACATACCAATACGTTGCCTTCTTTTGCCAGATGACTCTGTTTAATGGATTGAGAAGGTTTCCTTACATTTACCTCACATCTGTCTCCCTGATGATCCCGTGCTTTGATCCCATTCAAGCTCCCCATGCTCCGCTGTGTATCTACTCCTTTCCATCACAGTTCTTCCCACTCTTGGCTATAGTTGCCACACCTACTCCCCTTCTTATTCTCCAGCACATGCTCCTCCCATACTGCCCTTTCCAGTCCATGTTCAACACATGTATCATTTTCTCATGTGGATTGTAAGCTCCTGGAGGACCCACTACTTGGCTGGAAACACAGTGGGCCTTCCCTGGTGAATGGAAGGTGTATAAATGCAGTGGAAAAAGTATATTGCAGGAAAAACGGAGATTACATGGACTGGAGACTCAGGGAAGATGGGATCTGCCTCTTTCCATGGTTGGCAGAATTAAACTGATCAGTGTCAAGAGTTTCTGACACTTTACAGTAGACCTTTAATTCCAATAAAGAAATATAATATGATCGTTTGCTAGGTGAAAAGAAGAATTTTTTTTCCAGCAATTGGTACCAAAATAAACGATCAAAGAAAACTCTCAATAGAAATTGATAGGAACTGAGAAGACAAAGACAATTAGACACATGGAGGAAAACCTCAAGCAGGGAGAATTAAAGAGATGGTGTGGAATTCAGAGCTTAGCCAGGCTAAGAGTACAATTTCTCTGGAATCCTCTGCCCCAGTCCCAGAGGATGCATTAGGTTTAATGCAGAAAAAATGACTGACAAATTACTAGGTCACTAAGTGTGAAATTTATATTTTTTGCTCCTTGCTTTCTTCCATCCTATAATTGTATCGACCTATACAGTAAAAATATTGCTACTGTCTCCTTTATTGTGGCGCCTCTGAAAAGGAAACTGCTGTGTCTTGGTAGAATTTTTTTTTTTTCCTGGATAAATCCTTTCCTTGTGATAAATAAATCTCCTAATAGGGTCTTATTTAAATAACACTGTGCTGGGAGTGAGGCAGAAATCAAAAGATGAACCATTAAGCCTAGTGAAGTGGTGGGCATCAGCGGTGTTGCTGTGTCCTGAGAAGCCACATCAATTACGTATCTAATGTGTAACCCATCGAATAAACCAGTCCAGCCGCACACCCCTCGTGTTCCCACTATCGATTGTAGCTCAGATACTGGGAATTATACTGAGCCTCCTAATTACCAAGCATACAAAGCGGGGCTGGTCCGGCCATCGGGAGACTGAACCGTCACCTTTTCCTGAGGAATTCCCCTCACAGTGATGAAAAAGCTCTCCCTGTGACCTTGAGCTGTGAATGTGTTTGTTTATAATCAGCCCTCTCTGAATCACAGGGGGCAGGTGGTGGAAATCAGGGAAATCAGAAATAGCCACTGTTCCGTGCATTTCAGTGACACATGTGATTCTGGGGCTTTATCCAGGTTGGTTTTATCAGCATTTCCTCTATTTGGAGAAAATTCTCTAAATCCGTTTCTTACACGTTTCTCTGGCTACTATGGTCACCTCAGGTCATAGGGCTGTCTCCCTGCTCTGAGCTCTTAGCTTTTGTCTCCTCCCCAGACTCTGTCCAAGGGTATGTGTTTTGTCTTTTTAGCTCTGTTGTTCCTTCAGGCAAGTGCTGTAACTTACTTTACTTTTGTCTTAAATCTTCTTTTGTGCAAAGAGTTGGATATACTGTAGACGCTCAATAAACAGTTGATAATATTGCTTATTTTTAGTACTTCTGATTTCTTATACTGCTTTAAGCAGTCATTTTTTTCTTACCATTGATGGGTTTAGATGTTGCTTTTTGCCAAATTACCTAAGCACATAAAATATCTACAGAGGGCTGGCTTTGGGTCCCCTGGCATTTTCATTTAGCTAAGTTATGCCTAGTTAGTTCTCTTAATCTTCTTCTATGTTCCACTTCTTGCCTTTTAATTTTTTACAATCTGGAGGTGACAGGCCCTTGGATAATTCAAGGGAAATATTTGGGGAAATGTCCAGGAGAAGAGACCACTGTAACTAAAAGAGGTTTTGCTTGTACATTGTCCCCATCCTTACCGCATTCACTGCACAGCATATCAACATTGAAATGCCCAGTGCAACCCATGGACAACTGTTGCTGTCTGTCCCTCCTTGACCTTTGCTGTGTTCCGTAACAAGCATGTCAGTCTATTGCCGAGGGGGCCTAAGGATATATTTCCATCCACCCTAGGAGGAGGCTGGAATGTGGCCAGCCAGTCAGACACAGAACAGGGTAAAAGGGGATTGTTAGCAGCCTTTTAAAAACACTAGAATTGGTTTCTATCCCTGCAACATGGTCAATGATCCCAATATGCTGCAAAGTTCTCACATGACAGCATAGAGTAACAGATCTGTCTTGGAACCTGTGTGTGCACTCCTCATTATGCGGTTCTGCTCCCATTTTATATCTTCCTCAGGCTGAATCATGTGTTTTTGATCAAGGGGAGCTTCCCTGTGAACTGACAGTCCTTCCAAATATGTCCTTTGTCCAAATGGACAGGGAACATGAAGTACCTTTTAAAGAGAAGAAAGCAAGCGGAGTGTAGAGAAACTGGGCAGAACATAGTGAGACCCCACTATAAAGCACCTCAGTCTAGCATGGATTACATCTTAAGTCCAACCCTTTCTATTGAGTCAACAACAGAGGTCAGCAGAAGCCTGATGCCACACAAAACCTCTGATATACAAGCCTTCCTGTCAATTACTGCTGAAGCCAAAGCAAGGGGCTAAAAGCATCCTGTGACTAGTGACTAGCTACATAACTGGCCTGAAAGCAAAGAAATCAGGAGACTGAAAGATACAGGAAATGGATGCTTCAGTTTGATTTCTATTAGCCTGGGCTATCCGCCTTGGCTTTCTTACTTCCTACAGCATAGTTTACTTTCTGCAAGCTCCTCAGCCTCTCTGGGCCTCAACTTCTTTATACATTGTGGCAAATCGTTACCTTCTGTCCTATCCATCTCCTGGACTGGCTATAGAATTGTAGCATTTTGATATTGAAAAGGAGTTTGTTGAGTCTAACATTCTTCTGTTACAGCTGAAACAATTCAGAGTCAGAACTTCTGAGGAGGAGTATAGAATTGAAGTTTTAGGAGTAATAGTAGTGACCATGATAATAATCACAGCCATGAGGTGTTTGAGCTAGAAGTGACGCTGGAACTGATCTGGTACAATATCATTATTTTATAATGAGGGAACTAAGTTCAGAGAAAGAGAAGAATGAAGGGATTGGAGGAAATACACTTCACAATAAATGTGTAAATAGCAATTCAACTCATTATCAGAGAAGCGCAAAGTAAACTATAGCAAGATGAAGTTTCTCACATAGTATTTGCAAGAATTTTTAAGTCTGACAATTCCAAGTGCTGGCATATCAATGGAAACTTTCAAGTATTGAGAATGAGAATGTAAATTGTTACCCCCCACCCCCAATTTAGAGAACAGCTTGTCATTACCTAGTAAAATTGAAGATGCATGTTTCTTATATTCTTACAATTCTCCTTGTATTTTCCCTAGATTGACACTCATCGCAAGATTAAATTGATGCATATATATGAATTATTACATAGTATAAGCCTGGAAATAACTCACAGGTTTAACTCACAGGTCTAAGAAGAGATTGAGTAAATAAACTGGAATAGTCCTACAATGAAATGACATAGAACAGTGCAAATAAACGAGCAAGATGATTCATATGGATCAATCTCAGAGACTAAGTTCAGAAGAGATGATTGGTTGGGGAAGTCTGCCTGAGAACAGCAGGGTAATAACAAAGAGGAAACAGAGTTGAGCTTTTGTGGAGAAGCAGAGGGCATTATGTACATGATGTGACGTGATCCAGGGCTCCCTCCTGAATGCCTGTTCATCAGATGCCTGAAATATTACCATTAGAGTGCAGAGATTCTGTCTTTTCTAATTTCCCCTTCTCTGGCATATCAGAATTTCTGTTATAGAGTAAATTCTCAACAACATATTTCTAAATGAATGAATAAAGGCCAAGAGCCAATTCAACCTTGTAGGAAGAAGCACAGAGTAGATGCAGTTTGTTCTTTGAAGTTAGTCTCATTGCTGTCACTTCCTGGCCAAATAACTTTCTCTATTTCTCAATATCTCTGGGTTTTCACAGAGGAGAACTTCTTACTGGCCCCATTCTTTTGACATCATTTCTAGGATTTGACTTTCCCCTCATATCCAAAATATCTGCTTGTTGGGACTCTTCTAGACCTCACCCGATGAAGCTCTTCATCTGGATGTTTGTATCCTTTATAATAAACTGGTAATTGTAAACATAGAAGTTTTCTGAGTTTTGCAAGTTGTTCTAGTGAATTATCAAAGCCTGAGAGGATTGTGGGAAGTCCCAGATTTGTAACCAGAAGTGCTTGGAGACACCCAGGACTTGTGGCTGGTGTCTGAAGTAGGGGCAGTCTTGTGAGACTGAGCCCTCAACTGCTTGGGTCCATGATAACTCTAGGAAGTTAGTATCTGAATTAAATTGAGTTGTTGAACACCAATTTGGTGTCAGAGAGTTGTTGGAGTGCATGTGAGCTAAGTAATACCTATTTTAATGATTGATCAACATATATTTATTTATTAAAGACTATGTGTAGGACACTCTGCCAAATTCTATAGGGAATAATAATAACATCAAAGATAGTGACAAATTTTGATTAAAGAAATACATAGATAGCTTTCACATACATTGACCCTTTTCATCCCAAGGAAAACGCTGGGATATTACAGTTTATGAAACATACTAGGCCATTATGGAGAACAATGTGGAGGTTCCTTAAAAAAACTAAAAATAGAACTACCATATGATCCAGCAATTCAATTCCTAGGCACATACCCAGAGAAAACCAACCATAATTCAAAAAGATACATGCACCCGAATGTTCATTGCAGCACTATTTACATTACATGGGATATTTATCCATCAACAGAGGAACGGATAAAGAAGACGTGGCACATATATACAATGGACTATTACTCAGCCATAAAAAGGAATGAAATTTAGTCATTTGCAGAGACGCAAATGGACCTAGAGATCATCACACAGAGTGAAATAAGTCAGAAGGAGAAAAACAAAGATCATATTAACACATACATGTGGAATCTACAAAAATGATACAGATGAACTTATTTCCTTGGCAAAAATGAGACACAGATATAAAGAACAAATTTATGGACACCGAGGGGGGGAAGAAAGGTGGGATGGATTGGGAGACTGGAACTGGCATATATACACTTCTAAATATAAAATAGACATCTAATGAGAAGTCACTGTAGAGCCCAGGGGGACTCTACTCAGTGTTCTTTGGTGACCTAAATGGGAAAGAAATCCAAGGAAGAGGGCATTTATGTATATGTGTGGCTGATTCACTTTGCTATACAGCAGAAATTAATACAACATTGTAAAGCAACTATTCTATGCTATGCTAAGTCACTTCAGTCGTGTCTGACTCTGTGCGACCCCATAGACGGCAGCCCACCAGGCTCCCCCGTCCCTGGGATTCTCCAGGCAAGAACACTGGAGTGGGTTGCCATTTCCTTCTCCAATGCGTGAAAGTGAAAAGTGAAAGTGAAGTCGCTCAGTCGTGTCTGACTCTTAGCGACCCCATGGATTGCAGCCTACCAGGCTCCTCCGTCCATGGGATTTTCGAAGCAGGAGTACTGGAGTGGGGTGCCATTGCCTACTATACTCCAATGAAAAAAAAGATACTTCTTTGAAGGATAGGAGTGGAATAGAATTGAGAGGGGATGACAAGAGTCTTCAGCTATATGTGTAATATTGTATTTCTAAGTCTAGGTGATATATAAATGAGTGTGTGAAAAAGTTTTGTTTATTTTAAAATTTTAAAATTGAAGTATAATTGACTTACAATATTTGTGTTAATTTCAGGTGTGCCACATAGTAATGATCACAACAAGCCTAGCTACCATCTGTCACTATACAAAGTACATTGTACATTACAGTGTTATTGACTATATTCCCTATGCTGTATACTACATCTCATGACTTATTTATTTTGTAACTGGAAGTTTGTATCTCTTAATCTTCCTCACCTATTTTCCCCATCTTCACATATCCCACCTCCCTGACAACCATCAGTTTGTTCTCTGTATCTATGAGAAAAAACATACTGGGCCAGCAAACTGTAGCCTTTCTTGCACAAATCCCATCATGAACCTTTGCTTTCTTAGGAGAAGACACCCTTATAAGTCACTCCTACCCCACCTTGGGGACTACAGTTTCAGGATGCCTGAGGTCCTGTGTAATTAGATGCTACGTCACACAAACCCAAGTCTGTCATCACCTCACAAATTGTCCTTTCTGGATCCTCCCTGCAGTTTGTACAGACAGTGATTTTAGATTTTTCTGACCTCAGGGTACCTGGAATTTGAGAGACCCTTTGAATACCCAGAAGGAATCTCAGGGCCACAGTCTGACCAGGTCAGGGACTCGGAACCCTTTCAAAGGCCTCATAAAGGAGTGAGAGAATCCTTCCAGCAGAAATTAAATCATAGCATTTTATTTTTATCAGATACTTGCTATCATTTCCCCCCTCCTTTTGCTGCCATGAAAATTGAGAAACTGGGAATCCAATTACAAAGGCAAGATAAAAAGGAAAGATAGTAAAACATTTTAATTGGATAGAAGAGATGCTGAATCGTGTTCTGCTCTGTGCTGCAAACACTCCATGCGTCACTGCAGCAGAGTGGGGGTCACCAAAGACAGAAGGAGTCAGGTGACACAGGAGGAATGGGAAGAGCCACAGAGTGTTCCAATCAGTAAGGGAACCACCATCACACCCCCCTAGTCCCTGGCATTATTGATGGCCCTTTGGACCAATATACTGACAGGCAGAATGTAACCCAAATGAAAAAGACCCATCTCCTCTGTGAGTCTCATTTCAAATGTGATGTCAAAGCAGGGAGAGAGGTGCTGATACAGGAAGGTAGCTTCAGGAGGCTTCCCTTGGAGTTGGGTCAGAGATTCATTTATGAGAAAAAGCAAAAAGAACCAAAGACAAAGGTTCTCAGCAGCACTGAAGGAGAATACCCAGTAGGGCTCTTTCACATTGGCGTGGCAACGTTGCCCCACCACTGGGCTCACTACCTGTGCTGCCCAGACCTTCTCTGTCCAACTTTCTGGCCTCCAGCTACTGCCAGAATTGGTAACCCATCAGGGTTTCAGAGATCAGGGGGAATGCTGAAGGACTTGTGAGCCAGGGCTTGAAAAAAGACTGATTATAGGATGATTTAATGGCCTTTGGTTCCATACAAAGTTTGGTAGATGGAGGGGTTCCTTCTCTAGAACTAGGTCAATATCGAGAAGTAGGTCCAGAAGTTCTATACTTCTCTCAAGGACAAAGCTTGGTCATCAGAGAATCACCACTCACTGGAATGTATTGTCATGGGAAGCTCTTTGCAGTTGGGATCAATTCTTGACAGTCTTTTCTGTATTCTGTTCTAGCCAAGCCCAGTCCAGTTTGCCTCCTAAGTATGTCACAAAGAATTGCTTCTCTCCATCTTAATCAGTAGCACTCCGGTGCAAACAAGCACTGTCTCCTATAAGCGAAAGTCACTCAGTCGCGTCCGACTTTTTGTGACACCACGGACCATACAGTCCATGGAATTCTCCAGGCCAGGATACTGGAGTGGGTAGCCGTTCCCTTCTCCAGGGGATCTTCCCAACCCAGGGATCAAACCCAGGTCTCCTGCATTGCAGGCAGATTCTTTACCAGCTGAGCCACCAGGAAGCCCCCATCTTCTATAGAACATTAGCAGTAATCTTCTCTTGGGTTCCTCCCATTCACTCTGCTCTCAGAAGTATCCGCCATGTTTCAGCCAAAGTGATCTCAGGATGGAAATCTTATCATGTCCCTTTGCTCTCAAATTAAAATTCTACAGAGTTGAGCATGAGCTGACTTTCATTTATTTCTCTGAGCTTGATTTTTAACCACACTTTCCTTTACCCTCCACCCCAACATGAGACCAGCTATTTCTCTATCCTTTCAAGGCAGTCTCCCCCATGTGTCTATAACTCAGAACACTCTTCTTCTGGTTTCCTCCTTCTTATTTTTCAGATCTCAACTTAATTCCCTCTTTGTCTGGCAAAGAGTCACCTGGTTCACCCTAAACCCACAGCACCAGCACCTCTTCACCATTGCATTCGTTTTTTCCTTCTTTTTCAGTACTTTGGGGAAGTCAGTTCTTGTTATTTGCAATGGTTTTGTCCTAAAAGGTTTCCATGAGCACTGAATTAGTGTATACTGAACTGCTGCTTCTAGGGAGAATACAGGCTTAGGTTTCTGTGCTCCAATCACAAGATTTTGCACAACAAATAGATACGTAATCTTATTTTATATATGTTTCTGTTTAAAGAAAGCTTACTTAATATATATTGTTGATTAATTAATATAGAACTCAAGACCAATCAATATAGAACTCAGCACCATAACTCTGGCCGAAATGGGACTTCTGTGGTGCACGTATTTTCTCCATGAGGTACATGACAGCCTTCCTGCACCTTGGAACTCTAGACAGAACTTCAGCTCTATGGTGGTTGGTGGTTTAGACGCAAAGTCACGTCTGACTCTCGTGACCCCATGGACTGTAGCCTGCCAGGCTCCTCTGTCTATGAGATTCTCCAGGCAAAAATACTGGAGTGGGTTGCCATTTCTTTCTCCAGGGGACCTTTCAGGAATTGAACCTGGGTCTCCTGCACTGCAAGCAGATTCTTTACTGACTGAACTACGAGGGAAGCCCCCTCAGCACAATGATTGAGGCCATTTAAAACAGCAAGTTCACCAATAAAAAGCACAAAGGGGCAAAAAAAAAATGAAACATCAAAGAAATGACGAGACACTTTATGATACGAGAGCTAAAACAAGAAGGCAGTGCATCATCTTATTCACACTCAGTGGGAAAGTGCACATCGGGAGACTTAAATTTCTCACTGCTCTGTACAAGGCTGTTCAAAAGTGTCACAAGTATTGATTTTGGTTTAACAAATACATTTTAGCAAGTAGGCAAATTTGCAAGTATGGAATCAGCGAATAATGAGGATCAACTGTGTTTTATCCTTCACTGGATTGTAAACTATACGAAGACTACTGGATGCTCTTTGTTTTCCATCTGATTCTCAGTCCCGAACAGTGCCTGGGAAGTGGTAGATGTACATGAATCGATGTTCAGAGATTGAGTAAATGTGAAAGTTGACTGAGGCTCTATGTTGAAAAAAAATAGTAGTCTTGGTCAGTTGTCTATTTAAGAAATAACCATACCTAGGGGCTCTGTCTCGGGGGAGCTCTGGGCTGAAGACAGGGAGGATGACTTTGAACAGCTATCCTCGTGCTCTCTAGCATCCACATCCAAGGTTGTTGTGGGACTATCCTGCCTAAGATTTAGTCCTGTATTGACTATGTGTGTTCACAGCATAGACCACTCCCTGGAACCCTACGCTGTGAGGGTTGGCATTACCCAGATCCAAGCTATGATTTTCTCAATGTGGAGTGCATGAAGGGCCAGAGCCTGGGCAAGAGCCTATGGTTTCTGACTCCCACACCCGTGTGCTTTACCCTGCACCAGAGACTAGAAGCTCAAGAATACTGGAGTGGGCGACCTATCCCTTCTCCAGTGGATCTTCCTGACCCAGGAATCGAACCAGGATCTCTGGCATTGCAGGAGGATTCTTTACTGGAAGCCCTGCACCACAGAACAGCCTTCAAACAATATAGTGTTTGTGGTTGCTGCTTGTGTATCATCACTCTACCAGTTATCACCGAGGAAGGACGCTTTCAGTTCAGAATCTGTCCCTCCAAAAGATGAAGAAAATTGTATTCTGATTTTTACTACCTAGTTGCTTTAAGACCCAGAGCTCGCAAATACCTTGAATTACCTCCTTTGGTAGTACTTCCATCAGTCATTCTAAGCTGAATCTTGAGGACTCTCATTTGAACTTTGGTGAAAATAGTCTATCCTCATAACCAGGATAGCCAGTTCTCTGACTTTCAGGGAATTCTTACCTCATTTTACCTTCACAAACTCTGGGATAAAAATAGAGTAGATACTTGTACCTTCATTTATGGATGAAACAGGTCCTGTTCTCTCCCACACACTTCTGAGAGCAGCTAGGACTTGAGATAGCACGTGGAAAAGCCCTTCACCAGCACAGAGTAGTTTCTCAAAAAATACCTGCTAATCTGAGTCTCAGGGCCAAGATGTAACTGCCCAAGGTCAGATAAGAAAAATAGTGAGGGAGGTAGTTTCCTTACTACTGTTTAATTGCTCTGGACAAATCAAAAAATTTGAAGAAATAGAACATGTTCCTGAAATGCTGCTCTGAGAAAGTAGGGCACAACATTAGCTGAAGATAAATAAATCTGAGATGATTGACCAAGTATAGGCAGGGGGAGTCCTTTCCCAGGTAGCCCCTCTCCCCTCCCAAGTCACTCCAAGGAAACTCTGCTGTGCTCAGGTGAGCCAAAGCAGAGGTGTCTGACAGATGAGTCTTCAACCAAGGCAGCGTTTACCCCGTCTCCTTCACGCTTTAGTTCAATGACCGTAGCTGAGTCGGCCTTATGCCTCGGTGTGCCTAGGACAGTTTGCCTCTCTTGTCCTAGCATTATCATTAACAGTGTCCCTTTTTACTCTCCAAAGGGCCCCCTCTTTGGACAATAAATGATATGGTCACCCTATCCATAGGCTATCGCATCAAACCTACTCAACCTGCAATGCAATGATTCACCAATCTGCCAAAAACCTTCCTATACAACTTGCTTTCTCCCTTTTTCCTCAACATCTATTGGTCAGCTGATAATCCTTCCCTGTCCACAATCCATGCCATATTCTTTTCCATCTATTTAAATTATCTGTAATTTACTTCAAAATTTATTAGCATAGAAAACATATGGGGTAAGTGGGTGTTAATTTTAATCTATGCCCTAGAGGAGATTGTAACATTTGCATTTCCTTAATCAGTAATGCACACTCCAGAGGCAGCGAGTTAGCATCTGAAAGACTGATCCGCAATCATAGCTCCAGGGTCACCTAGGGCAGGTCTTTAGCTTACTTTATTTTCGGTTATGACCAGTGGATGTGTTAATTAGAATAATAATGTGAGAAACCACTGTTTTCATTGACAACTATAAATGTGGGAATTTTTTTGCACTGTTTTACAGGTAGTCCTGCCCTTGCACAATAATCTAGCAAGAACAATTTTCTTTTCACTTTGGAATGGTGTCCCCAGGATTTGGAATTCAAGTGGGCCTTGTGTTTTTGTTTATCAGACTGGAAAGTTATCGGGATCCTACGACCAGAGTACCGCTGCATTTGTTTCAGTACATGTTTTCATACACGATTAGAGGGACAGGACCCATGATGCTTACAGCACAGTTATATGCTTGTTTTCATACCTGCCTGCTAGTGTGTGCCTGACAGAATTGAGCGCTCCACAGAAGACTATGACTACCCTGTGAATTATGACCTGCAAGCACGTTAGTAGGGAAATAGAACACTCTCTCATTTCTGACTTTGGAGACTACCAGTATATACCCAGGAGAAGGCAATGGCAACCCAGTACCCTTGCCTGGAAAATCCCATGGGCGGAGGAGCCTGGAAGGCTGCAGTCCATGAGGTCGCTAAGAGTCAGACACAACTGAGCGACTTCACTTTCACTTTTCACTTTCATGCATTGGAGAAGGAAATGGCAACCCACTCCAGTGTTCTCACCTGGAGAATCCCGGGGACAGGTGAGCCTGGTGGGCTGCCGTCTATGGGGTTGCACAGAGTCCGACACGACTGAAGTGACTTAGCAGCAGCAGCAGCAGCAGCAGTATATACCCAAATTAACTTAATAATTGGCTTGGGTCAGTTTGTAAAAAGTGCTCTGTCCAGATGCATGCTGTTTTCCCCCACTAGATTGCCCATTCTCCCAAACCCTCATTCCAATTCATTCCCATCCTTTAATGCTCAGTTCAAGTGCCCCTCATGACCCCTCATAGTTTCTTGACTATTTCGGTTCTTTCAGAATCTTTTCTGAACTCTTATACCACTTAGAATTGGACACATACAACTTAGTAAATGGCTTATTATTATTATTTATTTCTCTGTTTTTGTATGCATACATCTAAAAAACTGGACTACAAATGACCTGGGCATGGAGATGTATCCCTCCTTCCCCTGGAGTCCCTTTAATGCCTGAACCAAAGGTAAGTACATATTATAGGCTCAGTAAATTCTTGCTGGTCAGTAGACTTATTTAGGGACCTAAACCAGCAAGCCTTGAGCCTCCTGTATTTGGACAGTGAGGCAAGGTGGAGGCCAGCTGATGAGGGACTCTGAATTCCAGGCTCTGGGTTTAGCTTTGGTGGTGGGGAAACTGGAAACCATCATAGGTGGTTATTGTTGCATTTCCTTGTGAAATATGGGGCCAATGGAACAGTCCCAGAACATCTGTCCAGGGCTGGAGGCCAACGCACATCCTCCAGATGTTACTCAGGGATCTATGAATGCATTCTTTCTGCTCTGTTGGCACAGAGGTAACAGAGAGATGGAGTAAAAATCCAGGGGGAGAACTGATGAAATAAAAGAGACATTATAAGGCATACCTTCCGAGAGGAGTCGATTTATAGGTTGGGAATATTGCACTAGAAATATCAGCATCTTCAAACCTCAGAGTGAGAAAGGGCCCTGAGAGCTCATCTGGCCTCACCCTTTCCCTGATGCAGAATTATTAGCTAAGGAAAACCACTGTTAATACAGGTTCCCTGCTGTTTCCTCCTGAAAGTTCTATTTTTCAGGGGTCTCTTCCTCACCTTCATATTCAGTTATGCTACTGCCCAGAGGAAATTTTTATAGTGCAAACACCTTTTTGTTTTATTTAGGGTTCACTTCTTTTAAATTTGTTTTCCGCACAACACAAAAACAGGCTGTCCAGGTGGTATATGTTGTATCCATTATGCTACCCTCACGTTTCTAATTAATTGGTCCATTTTCAAAGCTGAAACTGGCAGGCATTTACTCCTTTAGGGTCTCTCCATCCTTGCCAAAAACAGCCATGCTAAAAAAATGATTTTACAACTAGGTTTTCCAAAGTTACAGCCTCTCTCATTCCAACCAGCTTGGCAAGAAGGAGGCCAAAACACAGATTAAGCCATTTTCTCCTCGTTATCGCCCCATTAAGCTTGCAAAGATGCTGTGGAAGCCCACAGCTTCATCTACCTGTTCTGGCCAGGGATCCAGGAGAGTTTAGCACCTTCCTCTGAAAGGAGCCATTTATTCAGTCAGTCAGGGAGAGACTTTTCCTCTCCTGGCTGGAAGAAGAAGACCCACAGTATAACCATGGCTGGTTAGAACCCTGGGAGGATTCTTGTGAGGCAAATTTTCCAGATAGTTCAGGATGACTGCTTTAGACTTCAAAATTCAAAATAATTCTAGTTACTTTTGGAAGAAATTTCTGCAAAGTGTATTCTGTATTTCCACGTCTTCTTCAATCAGGAATCCAAACAATAATTTGATCCTTTCTTGATTGCTGAGGGTCATCTTTCCTGACATCCATTCTCCTGGCTTAAATAAATGATACCAGTTGGGCAATGCTGATGCTTATACTCAGAATACAAGAGGTTTTAAGTTCTTATATATTTAAGTTTGAATAGAATCATTTTTATGCCTCCTTCCTTTACTGTAATTAATGAATCTATCTTCAATATGTTATCCTCAGAAGGACATCTAATTTATACATATGACAATGTGGATGAATCTCAAAATAATTGTGCTGAGTAAAGAAGTTATACAAAAATAAGCCAACCAACCAAAAAAAAAAAAAAAGGAAAAGGATCCACATGGTATAATTTCATTACGTAAAACTCTTTAGAATGCAAATTAATCCACAGTGATGAAAGCAAATCAGTGGTTGCCTGGAGCAGAGGAGAGGGGAAGGAGTGATTATAAAGGGGCATAAGATAAATTTGGGGGTGAGGGGTGGATTTGCATCTTGATTGTGGTGGCAGTTTCCAGGGTATACGTACTTGTCAAACCTTATCAAACTGTATACTTCCAATAAATGTCATATATTTGATATCAAGCATATATCAATAAAGCTTGTAAGTAAGTAAACAAATAAATGGATGAATAAAAGCTATGTAGTTCTATGGGAGCACTAGAATGTGAAGACAGGAGGCGAGCCCTGCGTGGGAAGAGAGAGAGGCAGAGGGAAGGGGAGGGCAGGGTGCAGGGTTCTTGGAGCAGACCCCTCAGAATGCAGCGGAGAAACACCTGGTTCGTGGTATGCAGATCTCCCCATTTACCAAAGACCAACTCTGCCACAGGCATGCAGTCAGCATTCCACAGGTATTAACTTTACTACTCCTCACAGTGACCTCTTGAGGTGGAGGTATTCATTTTTTTAATTTACTTTACAGATAAAAGATATGAGAGGTCACCGAAAATGAACATCCTAAAGGACCAAGATAGATACACAGAGGTAAGTACATTTATGTGATATTGTGACCAAAACGCTTAAATACTTTATTTCTTATTCTTTAGTTGGTGTAATAGGAATTTGATACCTGCCCCTATGGTAAAAGAAATTTCAAGAAGTTAAAAAAAATGAGTGATAATGGAGAAAATCCTCAAGGACACAGAAAATGGGACTACTACATGGGTGTGTGCATGCTAAGTTTCTTCAGTAGTGTCCGACTCTTTGCGACCCTATGGACTGTAGCCGGCCAGGCTCCTCTGTCCATGGGATTCTCCAGGCAAGAATACTGGAGTGGGTTGTCATGCCCTCCTCCAGGGAATGTTCCTGACCCAGGGATTGAACCTGCATGTCTTAAGTCTCCCACATTGGCAAGGTTCTTTACCACTAGCGCCACCTGAGAAGCCCGGCTACTACATGCCACACCCCAAATACTCACTCTGTGCCCTAGTTCTAGGGGCTAGAACTTAAAATGGCTTAAGTAAAGGATTAACAACAACAACAACAAATTCTCATCCAACAGGCAAAGTAAAATGCAATTGTTTTGGAGGTTCCTAATATGCAGACTTACATTAATAATAAAGGGCAATGACTATGATTCGATTTTCATATTAGCTCTTCTGTTGTATCACTGATTACATACAAATCCTGAAGCACACGATTCAGCATTGACCAGGCCTCAAGTGACAGAAGAAAGGGAAGAGGATGCAAAAAATAAATACATAAATAATGGAACTATTCTCTTGATCTTAATTAGTTTTTGTAAGAAGAAACAGAGTAATTGCAGAACTTGTTATATATCTTTGTAGAGCATCACATACCACTAGCTGCAATAAACGATATATAGTTCTTAATTTAAAATTGGGCTCAGTCAATCTCAACAATCACTTTTATCAAGTTAAAGAACCATTTCAAATGTTGTTATGAATAGCTGTCAGTGCTGGGTATCCTAGTGTGAAGCTCAGTGCCTGGTACCCAGGAAACACTTAGTAAATTGATGAATGGAGTCAAGATCCTGTTGCCCAGAAAAAGCACAATCAATCAAGCATTACTCTTTTTTTTTCTTTTTTAATGGGGTGCATTTTAATGGGGTTCAGGTCCCATAAGCACATTTAGAAGCAAAACAGGAATTTATTCCCCTTTGAACTTCCCATTGTCCCTAGCTTGGTGTGGAGCTCCTTGTGCATCTTCCATAGATTCACGGCTTAAGTGTTTGTGATTTACTGACTCCACGATTTTTCGCAAGACCAGTGCTGGGACAGATCCTCCATTATTTCCTATATGTATTATAGGATATGAATTACACTGTCAATACAAAATAAATGGTATTACAGTATGCATTGGACTTTAAGAAAGTGTCTTAAAAATGCATTTCAGATAGTCCCTCCCTGCATTGGACCTCATTCCCAACTACCTCTTTCCTACTGCAGAGACTCCAATATATTTCCTTTTAGAGAGGTTCAGTTACTGCGTCTGTAGCAGGATGCAGTCACTATGACAAATAAGGATTTTTTTCCCTCTCTATCTAAATATTTTCATCTCTTAGTTCCAGACCACTTCGCTTGATCCTCTGAGAAGGCAAATAATTTCCTCTGTCAATGAATATGATTCCCCAGAAGATACTGATACATTTGGGAGTATAATTTGGCTGGGGAAGAAGATAACCTGAAACCACAAACTGCCCTAAACACTCTATTATTAACAAAGAGAAAAACTGAATTGAGTTGGAGAAAAGCATTGCTGAATGATAAATTGCCAGACCCTGTGTAGCGCAGGAGGCTGCAGCCCATTCACCCCAGCTGCATTTTTATGAATTCTTGAGGAAAGAACTCTGAAATGGAACATCTACAGTCAGGATTTGAATGGCTGCATTTGCTCCCCAAGGTGGCCTGGGTCTTGAGAAACAGGACTGGGAAATTCACCCCGTGCATCTCCCTACACCTGACCCTTCATGTTATTCTCCTCATTTAAAAGCACGTCAGCCAAATTGCTGCCAGTACTTTTATTCCAGTTTAAGCTGTGGATTTATTGTAGAAGTCACAATTCCAGAAACTTCTCTGCAGATCAGCATATAGTGGTTGTCAAGCTGGGTGACGTCTTTGGCTCAGTGTAGCAAATTTTTAATACTTCGTTGGGCTTTTTGTTCTCTTTGAGTTATATACTTGTCTGATTTCCTCCTTTTTGAAAGCCCCTTGAGAGAACTTTCTTCAGCATCCATCCAGGTCTTCATTGGACACTTATATATTTGAAACATGGGGTAGATTTCCAAGGAGAAGCCTAGCAGGATGAGAACAAAGTAACTGCACCACATCAGATAGTGGAACGTCACTGTTGTCCTTCACTTCAGAGAAGTTTTAGAAAAGAGGAGAGAATAGACTTAGGATTTCCAAGGTGCAAGGATTTTAGCTTCTACAAGTAGCCAACTTCTTCAGACTCACCAAGCTGCCCTCCATGAAGAGAGATGGTACACATCACCATTAACACCATCCACTGTCTGTACAGAGGAAGGTCTGAATATGGTCTGATCTCTGATGACCAGAAGAGATCACTTCATAGTTAAAAGATGCAGAATATAGTATCTGCTTTAAAATATTCCAGAAAAATAGGACGTTGTTTGCTTTTGTGTTTTTGGTGGTTGGGAGGAAATAAATGAAAAGAGAATGCCAGAAAGTGGACAACTGTTCAAGATAAGTGATGGTATGGGAATATATTATTCTATTTTTGTGTATATTTGAAATATTAATTAAGTTTTTAAAATTTTAGGTGAAAACTGAAAGAAAAAGTTACCTCACCACCCTTAGAATCTGACTGAGGGAGGAAAGAGCAACTTTCTTCTGCTTGTTGGAGTTTTTTATGTTATCTTAAAATGGTTTTATATCTATTTAAGAGGATATTACAGGAGGTATTACAGGAGATTTTATTTTAGGTCTTACTTCACTAAGGCCCCAAGTTTGGGAACAAAGGGAGTTAGGTTCCATATACTCTAAAGAGGGATGCTTGAATGTCTATGCAGTAGTTTCTAGGAAGGTGGCTATTGTGGGTTTGGATCCTTATCCTCCAAAAGGATAAGTTGAAGCCCTAATCCCAGGTATCTGTGGATGTAACTTTATTTGGAATAAGTTCTTTGAAGATGTAGTCTAGTTAGGAAGAGGCCATACCAGATTGAAGCGTTAGTTGCTCAGGTGTGTCTGAATCTTTGCAACCCTATATGCTATAGCCCACCAGGTTCCTCTGTCCATGGAATTCTCCAGATAAGAACACTGGAGTGAGTAGCCATTCCTTCTTCAGGGGATCTTCCCAACCCAGGGATTGAACCTGGGTCTCCTGCATTGCAGGCAGCTTCTTTACCATGCGGGGCCCTACATCCATTGACTGGTATTCTTACAAGGAGAGGAGATGAAACACAGAGACAAGCAAAGAGAGAAGAAGGCCATGTGAAGACAGAAGCAGAAATTGGAATGTCAAGGAATGCTGGAAACCACCAGAAGCCAGGAGAGAGGTCTGGGACAGGCTATCCCTCAGAGCATCCAGAAGGAACAAACTTTGCTGACACCGTGATTTCAGACTTCTGCTCTTCAGAACTGTTAGAGACTCGATTTCCGCGATTTTAGGCCACCAGTAGTACCTTGCTATGGCAGCTCTAGGAAACAAAATAGTGGTGAAACACTAATTCTACTGTCGGTAGCCCAGGGCTCCTTCCTCTACCATATAGGAGGGGGCTTTATGAGAGAAAAGGCTGGGAGAATGGATTTCCGTAGAGAAAGCTTCAGGGAATCTATGACTTCTGCCCCTCATCCTACTAGGTCAGAGACTTCCAGAAAGCTGCCAGCTTGATTTGTATTCCCTGGATTTTGGACAACTCAGAGCCCGGCACCTGATTCCCTTCTCACGATGTCTGAAAACTGCAGCAGCCTGTGATGGCTGAGGAAGGAGTGGGGAGTGTGCTGGCTTCTAGGGGCTTCCTGTGGGTTAGAAGGGAAAGGCCAGTGGATTCTGCAGGAGAGGGCTCAGCATGAGCCCTTTTGATGGGTCCCTGCTCAAGAACTTTGTCTGCCAGGATGAGGACGCCATGCAGAAAGATTTGACATGAGCTTTGCCACCAGCAGGGAGAGTCAAAGTTGTTCAGATAGAGGAAGCATCATGGTGCCTAGAAGCAAGTCAGAGTTAGACTTCAGAAGAGATCAAAGAACTCACAGCAATGCCCTGGAGAGAAAGAGCCAGTGTTTGTTCACCTGACACAGAAAGGGTCCAATGTGGTTGAAGGGAGGAACGTCTACTGCAAGTTACGTTCTTTTCCTCAAATTTTCTTTCCTCATTGCAGCCAGACTAGGGGGTCAGGGAGTGCAGAAATGGATTCTGTCAGGAGAGTGGAATGAGGAAAAGACACAGAGAAGATTACGTTCCCCAACTTCTCCCCAAGCTCTAGTGGAATGGAGATTTTCACTACTTTTAATCTAATATTCTAACTCCTGAAAATGAGACTGTTTGTTGATATCTAGTGACTTAGTTAAAAAAAAAATGATCTGGAAAATTAAGGGCTCTAAGCTCTCATCAAAGTTGGAGAAAGCCAGTGGTGGGAGAAAATTAATTTGATTCTTTCTTACACCCTGCTCACTCCAGCTTGTCCAGTAAACCAATTAAACTTGCTAGTTTTACCTTCTCTAAAATAGTATAAGCTACCTAATGGTGAGAGCAATGTCATATACATTTCTAGTTATTTCACCCAATGTCTCATGGAATCTTGGACACAGAAATATCCAGCAACAGTCTTGGTTAGTTATATATTTCTTTCTTTCCTTGGATTTTATGATATGTCACAGTGTCCATTATTCATATACCTTTTGAAAATGTGTGAAGCACTTCAGTGTTTACAGATGTGTTGTATGTAATTTGATCTTCTAACAATCAAATGAGTTCAGGAAGGCAACTGCTACTGCTACTACTAAGTCGCTTCAGTCGTGTCCAACTCTGTGGGACCCCAGAGACGGCAGCCCACCAGGCTCCCCCGTCCCTGGGATTCTCCAGGCAAGAACACTGGAGTGGGTTGCCATTTCCTTCTCCAGTGCATGAAAGTGAAAAGTGAAAGTGAAATCGCTCAGTCGTGTCTGCCTTTTAGCGACCCCATGGACTGCAGCCCACTAGGCTCCTCCATCCATGGGATTTTCCAGGCAAGAGTACTGGAGTGGGGTGCAAGGCAAAGATGATCCCAAAATTCTATCTCAAGAATTAAAGACTCAGTTTTTTTTAGCTGGTGAGTGGCCACAAAAGACTCAAGCCATGATCTTCTTATTTCAAATCCAATGCTCTTTTTCTCTAACACAGAACTTTCTAATGTTTTTTTAAGGAAGGGTCTTAGGGCTCTGAGAGTGAGTGATAAATAATTATACTGTGTAGAAAGGGAAAGACTCTCTGGCCACATCACATCCATGACTCACATCTGCATACAGAGCTAGAAAAGGGTGTATGTGTGCTCACTCGTTTAGCCCATATCTACGTTCCCATGTCCTACCTGGGGTGGATAGGCATTCTGCCTTATCCAGTAAATCCCCCATCACTCAAAGACTGGAACCATGGCTGACATTCCTAGTACATCCCTCCTAGACCCTGGCAACCATGCACTATCATCAGTCATGTGAAGAAATGTTTTCCCAGCTCCCCATTAGAAGACCATGTGCTCTGAAATGTAGCTTCAAGCCTAATGATGAATTTTCCCCAAGCCACCCACACTCCTTTGCCTGTGACCAATTGCACAATTTCAAATCCAGCTGGCCCAGCTTAGGGATGTGGTTAGAAGCCAAAATAGAGTTTGTCTTGATGCAACACAAACATGAAGAGTCACAATCATAGTTCTGGGCTCCCTAGTCCCTTGCTTGACCCCAGTGAGTGAGCTGGCTATGATATCAGCTCTGTTTACTTTCCAGGTCTCAGCTCATGGCCAAAAACTCATCAACCCATCTGGATCTGACCCAACTTTAGTCACTAGAATCTAAAGTTATTTAATTCTTTGAGCCTCAGTTTCCTCATTTATAGGATGAGATAATCATGTCCTATTTGCTGAGTTGTTATGAAGATAAAGGGAGATTATATGTGTAAATCACTCATTACTGTGCCTAGAACATTGTATGCTCTTAATAAATGATGACAATGATAACAGTGATGATATTAAAAATATGTTATAAATATTACTTATTATATTACAAACCATGATGGCTTGGAATCTGAACTGGCTCTCTGACAGTTGCATTTATCAAAATTTTCTTCAGATCCTTGCAAATTTAATGAAACAAAGTGTCAAATGTTCCATTCAATTTACTTCTTTCCTCAAATTGACATCTACTACAAGTCAAGCATTGTGCTGGACACACTAAGGGAGTTACAAGGGGGCAAATTCTCACAGCAGAGACAAGACAGACACATTTTAAACCATTAGAAGACAATACAGTCTAGTGACAGTCTGACAAAGTGAAAAAAGTCTTTCTTTCCAATCCCAGTAAAATCTGTCCCCCCTTAGAAGTTACCCCAGCTGTCAGTCATCAGCTTTGGCGCCCAGCGCCCAAACAAGTATCTAAATGGAAGCTACTTTGGGACACAGGGAGTTGTCATCCACAAATTGATGGTCATCTGCAAATTGATGGTCATCTGAAGGTCTGTTAGGGAGGAGGAAGGGGGTCATTGTAGAGGCTTGGGTGTCACAAACACACACACACATACACATCATCCCCAAGTGTCCCCGGGTTTAGTCTTTTCGAAACGAGCTTGCTCACCATCTTACAAGAAATCTATATAACAACCTGGCTGATTTCTCCATCATAACCTGCTGCATAATACAGAAGAAATGCTACCTTGCCAAAGGAAATAAAACATTGGCAATCAATGTGTCTCCTCACTGCTTGTCAAAGAGCCATAACTGTAACAAAATAAACAAATAGATCATCAAAACATTCCTTTGCCCTTTCCCTTCATTTGTCTCTCTTTCTTTTTTTTACTTCGAATGCTCCATTAGAGTGTAGAAAATTTCACAGTTTTCTCCAGCTCTGGAAAAATCGTTAGGCCCTTCTGCTGGTCGGCTTTGGAAACATTTGGAACAAATTATCTCTACTTTTGGAATCTGAATAAAGGAATGTGAGCCTCACTGGAGAAATGTGAAATCTAGGGTGGGATTCGCAAAATGGTTTAAGGTTTGCTTTTGCACACATACGTTTTTTTAAATTTGTTTGGGTTTGGAACACAGTGTAAGAAAAATAAGAGGACTTGCGATGGACTTGCAACGTGCTTTCTGTAATTCCTTTGCTTTTCACAAACTTGCAGCCCCTCCCCCAGTGCTTCGTCATCACCCGTCAGTAGCTTCCCATCTTTAGAGTCAAGCGTGTGCTTCTTACATAACATGAAATCCACCAGTTAGGGAAAAGCAAGAGGAGGGAGATTTAATCTTGCCCCAATCTCACATAAACTTTTGGTTATGCTGCCAACTTCGTGATGTCTAAACGCTCCTCCCAGAAGTTGACATGGCCCAGAGGGAGTAACAGAGACTTCATGAATCTCAGCAACAAGTTGCCTCATATGAGCCCCAAAGCAGCTCTATCCCAGCACAACTTCAATCCCACTCAAGCCCTAAAAAGGTTCCGACAGGGCTGACTTCGGTCTTACTCTGCTTTCCACAACTTTGTCCATCTTTTTTTGTCCCTGGTCCTGTGTTTAGTGCTGATGTTTAGTGAGAACAGGACAGAGGGCCTAAGAGGCTAAGAGATGACTCAGACATCTTGGGCCACAGGCAGCTTCTAGGACATTCCTCCTGGGGGTTCCAGGTACTTGCTTCTCACTGTGCAGACACAAGCACCTTTAGGAAGATAAGACTCTCATTTTCATAGAAGATGCCAAAGTCAGGCAACAGAGTTCTAAAACCTCTGCTTCAGAAGGGGGAAATCCTTATGGAAAACACTTTTTTCTCCACTTTGTTTTTCCAGTTGCTAGAAGAACTGTACAAAAAAAAGCTTCATGACCCAGATAATCAAGATGGTGTGATCACTCACCTCGAGCCAGACATCCTGGAATGTAAAGTCAAGTGGGCCTTAGGAAGCATCACTATGAACAAAGCTAGTGGAGGTGATGGAATTCCAGTTGAGCTCTTTCAAATCCTGAAAGATGCTGCTGCTAAAGTGCTGCACTCAATATGCCAGCAAATTTGGAAAACTCAGCAGTGGCCACAGGAATGGAAAAGGTCAGTTTTCATTCCAGTCCCCAAAAAAGGCAATGCCAAAGAATGCTCAAACTACCACACAATTGCACTCATCTCACATGCTAGTAAGGTAATGCTTAAAATTCTCCAAGCCAGGCTTCAGCAGTACGTGACCCGTGAACTTCCAGATGTTCACGCTGGTTTTAGAAAAGGCAGAGGAACCAGAGATCAAATTGCCAACACCTGCTGGATCATCAAAAAAGCAAGAGAGTTCCAGAAAAACATCTATTTCTGCTTTATTGACTATGCCAAAGCCTTCGACTGTGTGATCACAATAAACTGTGGAAAATTCTGAAAGAGATGGGAATACCAGACCACCTGACCTGCCTCTTGAGAAACCTATATGCAGGTCAGGAAGCAACAGTTAGAACTGGACATGGAACAACAGACTGGTTCCAAATAGGAAAAGGTGTATGTTAAGGCTGTATATTGTCACCCTGCTTATTTAACTTCTATGCAGAGTACATCATGAGAATCGCTGGGCTGGAAGAAGCACAAGCTGGAATCCAGATCGCCAGGAGAAATATCAATGACCTCAGATATGCAGATGACACCACCCTTATGGCAGAAAGTGAAGAGGAACTAAAAAGCCTCTTGATGAAAGTGAAAGAGGAGAGTAAAAATGTTGGCTTAAAGCTCAGCATTCAGAAAACGAAGATCATGGCATCTGGTCCCATCACTTCATGGCAAATAGATGGGGAAACAGTGGAAACAGTGTCAGACTTCATTTTTGGGGGCTCCAAAATCACTGCAGATGGTAACTGCAGCCATGAAATTAAAAGATGCTTACTCATTGGAAGGAAAGTTATGACCAACCTAGATAGCATATTCAAAAGCAGAGACATTACTCTGTCAACAAAGGTCCATCTAGTCAAGGCTATGGTTTTTCCAGTGGTTATGTATGGATGTGAGAGTTGAACTGTGAAGAAAGCTGAGTGCTGAAGAATTGATGCTTTTGAACTGTGGTGTTGGAGAAGACTCTTGAGAGTCCCTTGGACTGCAAGGAGATCCAACCAGTCCATCCTAAAGGAGATCAGTTCTGGGCGTTCATTGGAAGGACTGATACTAAAGCTGAAACTCCAATACTTTGGCCACCTCATGCAAAGAGTTGACTCATTGGAAAAGACTCTGATGCTGGGAGGGATTGGGGGCAGGAGGAAAAGGGGACAACAGAGGATGAGATGGCAGGATGGCATCACCGACTCGATGGACATGAGTTTTAGTGAACTCCAGGTGTTGGTGATGGACAGGGAGGCCTGGCATGCTGGGATTCATGGGGTCGCAAAGAGTCGGACTCGACTGAGCAACTGAACTGAACTGAACTGAACTGAAGGAAGCTATGGTGACCACACCTGCTTAGTTTTCTGGAAAGTATGTTTTCAAAATTCTCTTCAGTTATCCCTGTATGATCATATTTGTCAAATCATCTCTATTTTTAGTTCAGAAAAAAATGTGGAAATGTAATATTTCTATAGCTTATGGAGAGGTTCCCTAAGAACTCACCAGTGCTCATCATTCTCTTCCCTCATTCATACACCACAGCCTCGTTAGGTAAATATGCACCAGATCCAATAAATGACATAACGAAAGTGCCTAGGTTAGTTCACCCACTGATGAATGGGTAATGCAGTGTGGTATGACAGGTTTAATGGAATTTTATCCATCCTTAAAAAGGAGTGAAACTCATACGTATGCTTCAACATGGATGAAACTTGAAAACATTTTCTAAGTGAAATAAGCCCAAAACAAAAGGACACATATCACAGAGACAGAAAGTAGAGTAAATGTTACTTGGGCTGAGGCAGGGGAGAAAGAAGAAATGGAAGGTTACTATTTTATGGGCACAGAGCTTCTGTTTTGGATTGATGAAAAAATTCTGGACACTGATAGTGGTGACACTTGGTGACAGTGAATATACTTAATGCCCCTGAATTATACAGTTGAAGATGGTTGAAATGGTCAATTTTATGCGATGTATACTTCATCACAATAAAAGAGTGTAGGGACAATTGGTTTGAAGACCTTTATTACTGAAAAGAGAGCCCCAGTTGCGCATTCTCTGGGGGAAAAGAAATATATTAATTACATAAAGCCGCTATCAAGTAGATGTAATCATCATAATAGAAAACTGTGTTGTGTAAAACCTTACTTGGATCGTTCTGGACAGAGCATCTTTTATTAAGAATAGGACTGCATAACACTCCATGCATTCTTCCATCAAGAATTTCCTAATGAGGCTTCTTTCTCGGGCTTTAGACAGGAATTGAGTGTAGGAAATCTGTAGACCCTGCCTTAGATCTGCTTATTCAACATGCAGCATGAAATATATCTCACCAAGATTTATGCCCGACTGTTTGTATTCCTTAACAGTCAAGCATATGTAAGCTAGATTCCCCCTATGTCTTTGGAGCAGGTCTTCAGAGCTATCTGAGAGACTGTGCCAGCTTATAGTCCTCAGTAAGACCCTGAATAAAACTTAACTCACAACTCTAAAAGAAAGGCATGCTCAGAAGGAAGTCCTGCCTTTATTTCTTAGAACTTGGGCTCAGAAAGCACCAGAATTAGAGCACTACCATTTTACACAGTAATCCTGTTCACTGGTGAATGGAACCAACTGAGGGCCGTGGCTCTAATGAGCCCCTCCCATCCAGGAGTATCAGGGTACCAGGTGAGGTGTCTAGAGAGAGGTTTGACAGAGGGGCAGAGAAGTAGGGAGAGAAACACTTTTGTTTCTTGACCAGTATAACTCATTTGCCTTCTAAAATGCTGTTTCTTTCTCATCAGTGCTTAACCACATATTTTAGGTTATTGATGATTTGATCCAAAATTCAGTGGAATGCTCCTGGGGGTATGGGGAAGTTGCAGAGAACTGAAATGAAATGTCATCAAGAGAAAAAGAGGGTCATCACTGTTCAAGAGGATCTGAGCCAAATCTTCAGACTGAGGAGTGAAATCTGTGAGGATCATGCATTCAGATGGAAACACCTCTAACACAAATTGTGGTTCTGGGAATTTTACTCACATCAGGCACATTTTAGACAGTGCATTTTTTTAAAATAATTTTTCTTTTTGGCTATCAAGAAGCAAAACATGGTGTAAAATAACTAGCACCTTGTTAGCAGTCCCCTCTTAACTTGGAATGATGTAGAAAAGTGTGAAAGCAAGGCCATTCAACTAAGCATTGGAAGGCCAGGGTTGGAATACAGACACTGCCATTGCCTGTGCCTCTGGGTTCATCACATCACTCTTTAATCCTCAGGTCCTCTACAGGACAATTAAAGGGCTGGTCTAAAGTTGCGGTGGAAATCACTGTGAGTTTCAAAGTGTGTTCTAAGAAGTATTTGTATCTGGGGTCTCATCCCTACTCATTGATTCAGACTCTGTATGTGTGGATGGAGAGGAGGAGTAGCAGGAAGTTGGAGAATCAGGAGGGCAGTGCATATATAGGTTTTGGAGACAATTCCCCTGACAAATCCCTGGTTAGCATAAACTGATCAAAATTATAGATGAGGTCACTTTCAGTTCTAATATTCCTAAGATTTTATTTTAAAAAATAGGAAGACTGAAAACCCATGCAGACTATTATACATGGCTATTATAAGGATCAAATGAGAAAATGATGCATATGGATATCCCAGAATACAGTGCTCTTAAGCAATTATTAGGACTCCCATAATTCTATGTGCTATCCAAGTGGTTCATCAAATATTAACCAAATCCTCTTAGAATAGAAATTCTGCAATGGTAAGTCTGGAGAACAGGATCTACACTTGGCACTTTTCCTTGCGTTTCTCCTAATGAGAGCATTTAGTAGTGTAATAATATCCTTATTTGTTTTCTGGTAATGTGAATGCATATAGGTCAGAAGAGAAAAAACTAGACATGTACATATTTCCCAGCAAAAGTGAGCCATGGAAAGCCTGGATTTATCTGAAATCTACCCATTTTCCCAAGCTCAGAAGCTGCATATCCTGAAAATTTCTGTCTTATCAAAAAGGTGTATCATTTTATTGTTTCCACCCTGTACCCAGAAGCTGATATTCATCCCTGTGCTTTGACTTCTAGGATGACCTTTGAGGTGGAGTTTGTTAGCTCAGTACAAAGGAGGGAAGTCTCTGCCTAGAAACTTTCATTTTCATTGAGCTAACGAGAGGGCTGTCACCTAAATTTTCATTGTTTTAAGAGCAAGTGGAGGCTGACAGTTTCCTTTCAAGCTTGAATGATGAAGAGAAAACATCCCACAGCCTCATCTGGCTGTCTTGCTGAGAGGTAATGAGCCCTGTGCAGCACCCATCTCTGCTAGACTGGGATGACCTTCTGTCTGGTAATGCATTAGGGAAGAGTGAAAAACACACCGCAGGCCCCGCCAACAATTCCCCCACGACGTGCTGAATGTGCCAAACGGTTTAGTAAATAGATCTCAAGTTACGTGTTGGAACATATTCCAACGTATTGCAACAGAGCATATCTCAATCTAAAGGTCACGCTTTACTTTGCAGAGACTCTGTATGAAGGGGTCTTTGGAGCTGGCTGGAAGAGGAATGTCGTGGAGGTGAGGGTCAGGAGAGAAAATATTTCTAGCATTTAAGAACAAATTTCACAATCTTCCCTGGCTAATTGCATTCTATTCTCAGTCCAGACAGGGAATTTCATTTGCTGCCAGTCTTTGTTCCAAGATTTGCTGGAGTTTCTTGGGATAGGATAACAGCTTGGGGTGGGGAGTAGGGAGGCTGGGCTGTGTCCTGCATAAGCTGGGAGAATATAACTGATGGGGAGAGGCCAACATGGAGTTCAAAAGGCTCCAACCTTGCTGACTTCTTTCTCTTTCTTTTTCCTTTTTGATGTTTTCCTTTTTGATGTTTGGCTGTTTATTTCAATTTTCATACTTCTTGTTTTCTTTGCTTCTAGAGTCCTTGGGGGAGGGATTATAGAAGACTCAGTGCTGTCAATCTTCCTTAAAATAATTGCTGGAGATGGCTTGGGTGCAGAGAAGAGTAAACAGATTGAAAAAAGTTGGATCAAATCTGGCCTTGCAAGGAGGGAATCACTGGTATACTGTGGTATGGTTTGACAAATGCCTGGAGAGGGAACCTCCTACATATACCATGATTGGCTTCACTACTGAGGATCCTAAAAAAGTTGCTTTGATTTGATGGATACTTTTTGGACATCTACTATGTTTCTTGTGATGTATGGTATCTAAAGGTCAACACCTATCTCCAAAGAATTTACTCCTGTTTGAGTGATGGGCACATACCCCACTACTCCCACTAAGCACATTGCTTTTTTGTGCTTTCAAATTATAATCAGTTCAGTTCAGTCACTCAGTTGTGTCTGATTCTTTGAGACCCCATAGACTACAGCCAGCCAGGCTTCCCTGTCTATCACCAACTCCCAGAACTTGCTCAAACTCTTGTCCATTGAGTTGGTGATGCCATCCAACCATTGCATCCTCTGTTGTCCCCTTCTCCTCCTGCTTCAATCTTTCCAGCATCATGGTCTTTTCCAATGAGTTGACTTTTGGCATCGGGTGGCCAAAGGACTGGAGCTTCAGCTTCAGCATCAGTCCTTCCAATGAATATTCAGGACTGATTTCCTTTAGGATGGACTGGTTGGATCTCCTTGCAGTCCAAGGGACTCTCAAGAGTCTACTCCAGCACCACAGTTCAAAAGCATCAATTCTTAGGCACTTAGCTTTCTTTATAGTCCAACTCTCATAGTCTTTCATATAGTCCAACTCACATACATACATGCTGCTGCTGCTGCTAGGTCGCTTCAGTCATGTCCGACTCTGTGCGACCCCATAGATAGCAGTCCACCAGGCTCCACCATCCCTGGGATTCTCCAGGCAAGAACACTGGAGTGGGTTGCCATTTCCTTCTCCAATGCATGAAAGTGAAAAGTGAAAGTGAAGTCGCTCAGTTGTGTCCTTGCGACCCCATGGACTGCAGCCTACCAGGCTCCTCCGTCCATGGGATTTTCCAGGCAAGAGTGCTGGAGTGAGTTGCCATTGCCTTTTCCACATCCATATATGAGTACTGGAAAAACCATAGCTTTGACTAGACGGACATTTGTTGGCAAAGTAATGTCATCTCTGCTTTTTAATATACTGTCTAGGTTTGTCATAGCTTTTCTTCCAAGGAGCAAGCATCTTTTAATTTCATGGCTGCAGTCACCATCTGCAGTGATTTTGGAGCCCAAGAAAATAAAGTATGTCACTGTTTCCATTGTTTCCCATCTATTTGCAATGAAGTGATGGGACCAGATGCCATGATCTTAGTTTTTTGAATGTTGAGTTTTAAGCCAGCTATTTCACTCTCCTCTTTCACCTTCATCAAGAGGCTCTTTAGTTCACTTTCTGCCATAAGGATGGTGTCATCAGCATATGCGAGTTATTGATATTTCTCCCAGTAAACTTGATTCCAGTTTGTGCTTCATCCAGGCAAGCATTTCTCATGATGTGCTCTGCATAGAAGTTAAATAAGCAGGGTGACAATGCACGGCCTTGTTGTACTCTTTTCCCAATTTGGAACCAGTCCCTTGTCCCATGTCTGGTTTTAACTGTTGCTTCTTGACCTGCATACAGATTTCTCAGGAGGCAGGTCAGGTGGTCTGGTATTCCCATCTCTTTAAGAATTTTCCAGTTTGTTGTGATCCCCACAGTCAAAGGCTTTGTCATAGTCAATAAAGCAGAGGTAGATATTTTTCTGGAAATGTCTTGCTTTTCTGATGATCCAGTTGATGTTGGCAATTTTATCTCTAGTTCCTCTGCCTTTTCGAAGTCCAGCTTCAATACCTGGAAGCTCACGGTTTACACACTGTTGAAGCCTTGGGGTCAGGAGGTGCCCTGTATGCTACTGGAGAAGAGTGGAGAAATAAGTCCAGAAAGAATGGAGAGATGCAGCCAGAGCAAGGCAGCACCCCGTTGTTGTTGTAACTAGTACTATAAGTAAAGCCTGATGCTGAAAAGAACAATACTGCACAAGAACCTGGAATGTTAGATCCATGAGTCAAGGTAAATTGGAAGTGGTCAAACAGGAGATGGCAAGAGTGAACATCACCATTTTAGGAATCAGTGAACTGACTGGAATGGGCTGGAATGGGCTATTATAGTCAGAAGACTATTATATCTACTTCTGTGGACAAGAATCCCTTAGAAGAAATGGAGTAGCCCTCATAGTCAACAAAAGAGTCTGAAATGCAGTTCTTGGGTGCAGTCTCAAAAACGACCAAATGATCTCTGTTTATTTCCAAGGCAAACTATTCAATATCACAGTAATCCAAGTCTATGCCCCAACCAGTAATGCTGAAAAGGCTGAAGTTGAATGATTCTATGAAGACATACAAGACCTTCTAGAACTAGAACCCAAAAAAGATGTCCTTTTCATCATAGGGAATTAGAAAGCAAAAGTAGAAAGTTAAGAGATACCTGGAGTAACAGGCAAATTTGGCCTTGGAGTACAGAAGGAAGCAGGTCAAAGGCTAACAGAGTTTTGCCAAGAGAACACACGGGTCATAGCAAATACCCTCTTCCAAAAACATAAGATATGACTCTACACATGGACATCACCAGATGGTCAATACTGAAATCAGATTGATTGTACTCTTTGTAGCCAAAGATGGAGAAGCTCTATATAGTCAGCAAAAACAAGAGCGGGAGCTGACTGTGGCTCAGATCATGAACTCCTTATTGCAAAGTTCAGACTTCAGTTGAAGAAAGTAGGGAAAACCACTAGATCATTCAGGTGTGGCCTAAATCAAATCTCTTATGATTATACAGTGGAATGGGATTAGTGTCCTTTTATTTATTTATTTACTTTACAATATTGTATTGGTTTTGCTATACGTCAACATAAAAAGAGACCTCAAAGTGTTGCTTCTGCCACGTGATGATGCAGGAAAAGGTGACCACTATGAACCACACAGCAGACTCTGACCAGATACTGATTCTGCCAGTGCCTTGATCGTGAACTTTCCAAGCTTCAGAACTGTGAAAAATAAATTCCTATTGTTTACTAACCTCCCAATCTGTGGTATTTTGTTTTAGCAGCCCAAGTGGACTAAGATACCTCTCCTCATTGCCTCAGAGAATTTATTACATTTGTATGGGCAAATACTTTAAAGGAAGGGAATATGGCATCTGTCTGAGAACAAGACTCTAAAAGATGGTATTTCACACAAGAAGCAGCTTTTGGGGAGAGGCCTGACATGAGGAGTAGGGAGAAACCACTGGGAAGTTGAGTGGACATGGTTTGTTATTTTGCAGTTCTGTTAATATTTTGCAGTTCACTGAGGTTCTTATTCCAACAGTATCAATGTGTTTGCATTAGTTATAATACATTAAGGAACATACATAAAATTTATGTAGCAAAATCAGAGCTTGGTTCCCATCGTAATTTGCTTACCCCATAAAAATAATCTTGCAACATCCATCGGTTCTGAATTAAACACCTCAAAACCACTATGCATTTAGATGCAGCCAGGTGCTATTTTTACTTGTTTGTTTTATATTTCTGTCAAACAGAACCCAAAGAAAATAATCTCAACTTGACATTCATCTCTGTTATCTAATTTTGCGTTTCAAAACAATTATTAGAAAAAAGTCTGTGTGATCTTCAGTTTGTCAATTCAATTACTGGAGATAACTGATTAAGCTGGATGACTTTTGATGTACTTCCCACTCTAGGTTCTTCAGGAACTCTGATATAGTAGAAAAAGCACTGGGCTTGGAGTCAGGAAACCAGGGTTCTAACGAATAGCTGTGTGAGCTTGAAAAGTAAACTTGAGGAAGACTCTTCGCTTATCTATAAAGTAGAGGAGGATTGGAATAGATATCTCATTACAGATCAGCCCAATATTCGTGGAGAGGCTGCAAAAGAAAAAGGAGAATTTTCTAATTGCATGTGGGAGAAGAGGAGGTGGATCAGAAAATGACATTTTCTGACCTGAAGTGTTATAAATCTACCTGAAAGGTCAAACGCATGCGTAACATTTAACAGATCGATAGTGTTCGCTTTGATGGGACATTCCATGTCAGCATGTACTACGGAAGTCCCATTCCACCCTCCTGCGTGGAGTTGATGTCTTTAGCCAACTGTCAATGCACCCCCCTTTCAGAGTGTTTCTTTAAGCCCTCAACTAGTGTTCACTAATATTTCTTATTTTGCAACAAGAGTTGATGTTCTTTCCATAATCTCCGAGCTCTAGGTCCTAACCAACTTAACCTAACCAACATGCGTTAGCACTAAATCATGTGATTTGTCCTACTTACAAATGTAAGGTGTGTTAATTCCAACCAGGAGGACAATTTTGCCGCTGGATAAAATTAATGAAATAAAAGTTTTTCCTACTTATTCCTATTTTGAGCTCTTCCAAAATAAGCCACAGAGAATAGACCGTTCTCTTTTCTGGATTCAAAATCATCTAAATGTTTCAATATGTGTTCTGCTGTCAAAAACACCACCCATAGATCAGAATGATGTTCCTTATCTCACCTTATTTCTCACCACCACGTCCCCAGCTCATCCTCAACCACAAAGCAAAGCAAAACAAAACAAAAAACATTAGACTGGCCAAGTTTTCAGTGACTCAACTGATAGGGCATTATTCAAGCAGCCAGAGAGAATATGCCCCAACCTCTCCATCTTCTTCTACCTGGTGCCCTTTTGGAGTTTCTACAAATGTCCCTCTGCTCTTTACAACAGCTCTAAAAATAGCAGATGACTGCTTGGGACAGGTGCTGTTTGTGAAAGTGTTCTCCTTGTGTTAGCCTGCCTGCCTCGGTGATTAGTGCTCTGAAGACGCTCAGCATCCCCTGGGCTCTGCTGTGTCAGCTTTTCTTTATAATAGCATGGGAGCTGGAGGATAATTTCGGGGCTGCTGTTTCTGGGGCTGCTCTCTCTCCCTCAGAACACAGAGAGGGCTTTCTTCCTCTCTCATTCCACATTTCAGGTTTCATGCTCCAGAACACCCTGGAGGGAACCTCAAAATGCCTCTGTGACTACCGTACCCCTCAGAATGTACCAGATTTTTCAAATAAATCTTTCCACATAGAACGGGGACACATGGGTGGAGAATGAAAGATTGAGAGCTAAAACTGTAGTTTTCTTCCTGGCTTTTGCTCCTTGTGGACCTTGCAGTAATTATATTCATAAAATCCTAAAATGATGTCTCCTGACAGAAGCTCAGAGATCATCTGGTTCTGGGGTTGTTGAGCTTTAGTAAGCTTCAAAACATCACCTGGTAAGCTTGTTTCTAGTGCTTATTTCCATGTTCACCCATTAATATTCTGATTCAATAGGTCTTGTGAGGAGCCTAGGGATCTACCTTCATAGACAAGGGCCTAGATGACGTGCATGCAGTTGATCCTCAGGCTAAATGATAAAAAAAAGAGAAGTGTCTACAAATAATTCTTTTATGTAAAGACAAGGAAAATGAGACCCACAGTCTGGAAGTCATTCTCTAAGGCTGCAGCTAGAGCCCTAGTTCACTATCTTCTTGCCCACTGTGCTCTCCGTATGAAATTACATGGTTTCCACTCCAAGCCCATGAACACTGGTGACACAACATTTATGCAGACGCTGCTGAAGTCCAAGCCCCAAAGGCACTTTTGGATAAGAAGGCAGCATTCTGTCTGACAGTGAGGGGTGGCTGTAGCCATATGTCCTGACCACTGAATTCTGGTGGTTACTCGGGCCAGTCATGGCACCTCACTAAGCCTTGTGTTTCAGAAGTAGTGTAACAAACCAGACACCCTTTCCTACTTTATGAGGGTAATTGATGTGACCCTGCTACAAGTACTTACGCTGTGTCTTTAACTGTGACTAAACTGAAAGCCCAGAACTTCTCAGCTTTGACCCCTCCCATGATTTCTGCTGGGCTTGAAAGATCCAGTGCTAGGGTCATTGGACTGCAAGTCAAGGTAAACCTGATGCACTGCAGGAGATCAGGAGCCCCGGTCTGTGACTGACAGGGAAATAGGAAGACACTCTTGCCAAAAAATACAGACCACCATGACTGTGGGAAATTTCTCCACCAGGGAGTCATGTCTTTGGAGAATAAGCCCCTTGGGGTTTTCTTTCTTGTCACTCTGTGTGAATTAGCTTATGTTCTGTGAATCATGTGATCAGGACACATGGGAATGCATGTCCCCACCTTGGGAAAAGAATATTGTTCAAGGGTCAAAGGGTACAAATCTTTGAATTCAAACTTCTTGGCAATTGAAAGCTACACCTAATATTAAAGATTGTCTCAACCAACTATTGAAAATATTAAGAATGATTTCATTACCTTATTTACCACGGGAGAAAAAAAAGGTGAAGCATATAAATAAGCTTCATGAATGTTTAAAAGCCTGGACTTGTGGAAGAAATTTTTAATATTTTTTGCAACAATTTTTGGGTGTTCTTTGGAAGGAATGATGCTGAAGCTGAAACTCCAGTACTTTGGCCACATCATGCGAAGAGTTGACTCATTGGAAAAGACTCTGATGCTGGGAGGGATTGGGGGCAGGAGGAAAAGGGGATGACAGAGGATGAGATGGCTGGATGGCATCACCAACTCGATAGATGTGAGTCTGAGTGAACTCCGGGAGTTGGTGATGGACAGGGAGGCCTGGCATGCTGCGATTCATGGGGTCGCAAAGAGTTGGACATAACTGAGTGACTGAACTGACTAACTGACTGCAACAATTATTAAAGAGATTAGAATAGTACTCTAGAAACAGACTAGAACAAAAAAAGAAGAAGAAAATAAAATCAGCACTTGAAACTAGGAAACTCAGCCAGTTGGGTAAATTTGCCTGAGGTGTCACAGCAAATTAATAGTAGAGTATAGTCTTCTAACCTTTGGGAAGAAAGCTTTGTATAAGATATCACTCACAGATTTCCCAGTTTTGCAGAGTATAAATCTGACCACAGGATGAAGTATGTTTCTTTTCTCTCCTCATGCATAGTAGGAAAAACTCATTAGTTGTTTATGTTCTGTTTGTACTATAGCAAAAGAGAACATGGAACTTCGGTGAAAAAAATAAAATACTCTACTGAAGCTCCTTATCTAAGACTACTCCCCCTAGCCTAGTGATTGAGATAAGAACAGTTTAATGATTTGGGGACTGGGTGATTGCAATCAAGTGTGCCTCTCAGGAAACCTAGGCTAAGAGAACAAGGTTGCTCCCTGGGATGAGGTGTCTGACCCAGGGAAAGCCAACCACCAAATTGGTCTTCAGAAGCCCAGATTGACTTGTTCATTCATTCAACATTTATTTATTGGCGTCCAATATGTTGGACACCAACATAAGACATGTTGGTCTCCAACATGTCCTTGATGTCAGAAACATGCTGGGCATTTGTGATTGGCTAAAGGACCAATTGCACTCATCTCACAGGCTAGTAAAGTAATGCTCAAAATTCTCCAAGTCAGGTTTCAGCAATACGTGAACCGTGAACTTCCAGGTGTTCAAGCTGGTTTTAGAAAAGGCAGAGGAACCAGAAACCAAATTGCCAACATGTGCTGGATCATCAAAAAAGCAAGAGAGTTCCAGAAGAACATCTATTTCTGCTTTCTTGACTATGCCAAAGTCTTTGACTGTGTGGATCATAATAAACTGGAAATTCTGAAAGAGATGGGAATACCAAACCACCTGACCTGCCTCTTGAGAAACCTATATGCAGGTCAGGAAGCAACAGTTAGAACTGGACATGGAACAACAGACTGGTTCCAAACAGGAAAAGGAGTTTGTCAAGGCTGTATATTGTCACCCTGCTTATTTAACTTCTATGCAGAGTACATCATGAGAAACGCTGGGCTGGAAGAAGCACAAGCTGGAATCAAGATTGCCGGGAGAAATATCAATAACCTCAGATATGCAGATGACACCACCCTTATGGCAGAAAGTGAAGAGGAACTAAAAAGCCTCTTGATGAAAGTGAAAGAGGAGAGTAAAAATGTTGGCTTAAAGCTCAACATTCAGAAAACGAAGATCATGGCATCTGGCCCCATCACTTCATGGGAAATAGATGGGGAAACAGTGGAAACAGTGTCAGACTTTATTTTTCTGGGCTCCAAAATCACTGCAGATGGTGACTGCAGCCATGAAATTAAAAGACGCTTACTCGTTGGAAGGAAAGTTGTGACCAACCTAGATAGCATATTGAAAAGCAGAGACATTACTTTGTCAACAAAGGTCCGTCTAGTCAAGGCTATGGTTTTTCCAGTGGTCATGTATGGATGTGAGACTTGGACTGTGAAGAAAGCTGAGCGCCAAAGAATTGATGCTTTTGAACTGTGGTGTTGGAGAAGACTCTTGAGAGTCCCTTGGACTGCAAGGAGATCCAACCAGTCCATTCTAAAGGAGATCAGCCTTGGGATTTCTTTGGAAGGAATGATGCTAAAGCTGAAACTCCAGTACTTAGGCCACCTCATGCGAAGAGTTGACTCATTGGAAAAGACCCTGATGCTGGGAGGGATTGGGGGCAGGAGGAAAAGGGGAAAACAGAGGATGAGATGGCTGGATGGCATCACCGACTCGATGGATGTGAGTTTGAGTGAACTCTGAGAATTGGTGATGGACAGGGAGGCCTGGCGTGCTGCGATTCATGGGGTCGCAAAGAGTCGGACACGACTGAGTGACTAAACTGAACTGAACTGAAGGGACCAGATGGTCATGGGCCCTCTTACTGGTGCTATGGCCTACTGATGGTGCACACAAATAAACAGACAGTCCCCATCAAGCTTCATGTGTGAGTGATACATTGCAGGGTACATAGAAAGTGTCACCACCCAAGACTGGAGGGTGGAGAAGAGACCAGAGACATCTTCCCCAAAGGGCTACTAAGTGCCAGATACTATGTGAGATACTGTAATGTAACAGATACTGCCTCAAGAGGCTTTCTCTCTTGAAGGGAAGACAGATATACATCACAGGGTAATAAACACTGTCATAAGAGTGGGGCAGCCCTTCTGTTCTAGGTTGGCATGGAAGGGGGAGACGTAGGGCTATGTATCATCAAGAAGAACATCTTTGAGCTGGACCTCAAAGCATGGGAAGGAATTTATGAAGCACAAACAGCTGATCGGAGCCATAAAGAGGTCATAAAGTGGAGCTGGAGCACCTGTAGAGGTTGGAGGTTGGGGTCAAAGATGAGTAGAATCATATGGGTGAGAGGTCGTCTCCCACATGGAAGCCTGCCTGGGACTCCCTGGGAAGGAGTGAGGAGTGGGCACAGAGACAGCAAGACCACCTCTCTCCACACACTTCAACTCAGAGGCAGGTTCTCCTCTCCAAAAAGACAGTGTCCTCATCCTGATGTGCTTGGGTTTGGCTCAAAATCTGGCTGTGTACTCAGCTTTTCCTGGGACTCCAGGCGGCCTTCTTGGAAGCAAGCATGCTGACTGGTACTGAGCGATACCCACTGTGGGGAGGACCTGCCCAGGAGCTGGGAGTACACGGTGTGGGATCACAAGGGAAGGCATGGACCGCAGGCTGACCACAGTCAAATCAGGACAGTGTTGCCTCCCCTTCCATCCTAGGTGCCCAGGTACTCAGAGGCGCTCTCTCTGAGGATCTCCAGGGCCAACATCTCCCTCAAACAGGATCATTTCTCCAACATCCCCTTCAAGGGGATAGAGGCAGCTGGAATAGTGGAAATGGCATAGTGGGCAGCACCATACAAGCCTGGGTTCAAATCCTGAGAATTGAAGAGGAAGTCATATATGAGGGACCCAGCGCTCCCCTGGGCTGAAAGTGGGCTCCATAAACGGTAGTAAGTTATTTTAAGTCCTCATATATCTCCTTGGCCTTTAAGGATTGTTGCTATTGTTGTTTAATCGCTCAGTTGTGTATGACTCTTTTGTGATTCCAGTGACTGTAGCCCACCAGGATCCTCTGTCCATAGGGTTTTCTGGGCAAGATTACTGAAGTATGTCGCTATATCCTCTTCCAGGGGATCTTTATGACCCACATTTCTGCATCTCCTGCATTGCAGGATTCTTTACCACTGAGCCACTCAGGAAGATCTGTCCTAAAGGACAGTCGTCAACTATTCTCTAACCAATTAAGGTGTTAATGACTGAAATTGGACTAATGTGTTTTACATCTTAGGGATGTTTTAATAGAAGATTTCTGAAATCACTTTAACTTAATCCCAAGGAACAGATATCCAGTGGTAGATCAGTAACAAGCAAGGAAACCCAATTTTGTACTGAAAAGCCAGTTCCAGATGCCTTAGATCTGAGTGTCCAAACTCAGGACTGTCATCCCCCTGTCTTCAGAGTAGTGAGTCTCATAGCTAGGACTTGCCTTGGGACTTGTACCTGAATCAACATCTAACATGTCACCCCTCCCCATTTGCTACAGGGCAGCATGGGTGGTTAGAACCAGCTTGTCATAGCTCTCAGGTGGGGCAGGGCCACTGTGGGAGGCTTGCAGATGGTGAATGGTGTCCCCTGGGTAGGAGAAAGATAGAGGACCTCAACTTAGACTCACACTTCAAATTTAGAAAGCAGCAGAGAGGAGCATGGATCAAAGACCAGTGAATGTACTCCGTGTACTAATGTCTCTACCCGTACATATGGAGATACTCAGCAAGGACCTACTGTGTGTTGAGACCTTTTCTACAGGGACCTACTGTGTGTGCCCACTTGAGAAGCTCGATTGTTGTCAGCTGCCCAGAGCCTGTGTCCATGCACTCCTCCCAGCTGAAGCTTGTCCCTCAGGAGGGCGGTAGGCTGGAACAGATGTCCCAGCGTTTGCAAAAGCAACCCAAACCTGAACCTTCCCTCGCAGGGCAGGACAGGGGCAAACCTCTTTCCCTAAATGTTTCTGGCTGGTCCTTCCCAGGGCCAGGCAGGATCCTAAGCCTGTCCTTGATGTATCTGTCCTTCAGGCCTTTGTTGCCACCTCCTCTGTACTCAGAGCCAGCTGCCTCCCACTCCTGGAAGCCTGCCAGCATCGTCCTCCAAAGAGGCGCGTCTCAATCAAGTTATTTATTCACCTAATCAAAAAGGAAATAATGTATACAGTTTACAGTCTTCCCAGGTCCTAGCTCCCACGGAGACTGGAGAAGGGGAGACAAAAACAGAAGCAGAGCTCTCCGGAGGGTCTCTGTTGGCCCCAGTGGCCCCCTCTTTAGAGAGATGAACCATAAGTCCCATTGTCCAATGGTCCATAAGCCCCCATCATGACTGAAAGAAGAAAACGAACAGAGCAAGAGGTCAAGCTCAGATTGAAGCTGTGGATAACGTCGTAGAAATAAAGCAGGGGTGCAGACAGAAGGGGAGCCATCTGCTAAGCCCTGAGCATTCAGAGTGTGAGGCCCAGGGGCTCCAGAGGCCCAGAAAAGGATGGGAAAGCTGCAGGCACACAGCTGGCTGCTTTGCTTAGGTGTGTTTCTCTAAAGTTCCATGTTTCTTTCTGTCTGAGGGTTCTGACCAGGAACTATTCCATCCCAGATCCCAAGCTTTTTAAATTTCACCTGCTCTGGCCCATCTTTCAAATCTCAGCTAAAATGACACTTTGGAAGGGAAGCCTTCTTTGACCTTCCACCTAAATCAGGCCCCCCATTATTCTCTCTCACAGCATACAGCTTCTTCTCTCCCTAACAATCACACTGTAAATTATTAATATTTAGCCATTTGCAAACTTCTTCGCTAAGGACCAACTCCCTCAGTGAACTATGAGCTTCACTGGGGCAGACGCATCTTTCTTTTGAGACATTTAGGAGCTCAGTGCCATACTTGGGACATACTAGATGCTCAATAAATATTGCTTGATATTATGATACAGTGTGAGTACGTGTACCCTGGGTTTTAACTATCTTTTCAAATGTTTTATTTATCTATCTAGATTGCAAGGTCCCTGAAGAAGGGATGTGTATATATTTCTACACAGTCCAGAAATCTCAGACATAACCCAAGGTAGGGTTTTAATACTAAAGCCACAGTGCACATAGCTAAGACTGGAAGAGGTACTCGAAAGCAGTGGTCCAGAGCTCAAATCCAGGAATCAGCTTGACTGTAGTTCAGATTCCTTAGTATCTTCAAGTTTTAGTTTTTCAATCAGTAAATAGAGAAATGCTTCACTTCATAGATTAGATGTGAATGTAAATGAGGAAAACCATGAATAACTCAGGGCCTAGGAACCCTTCTCAAGTGGAAGCTTTCACTAGAGGGCCTCTGGGAAAAAGAATGCATGGACTAGTGTTGGCTACTTGAAGTTAACTTCATGGAGCAGAGGCCTTGAACTGGTTCTGGAAGGACAGAAAAGTCTTGGGAATTGGCAATTCTACTTGGAGACGCTCAGCATAGGAATGAGTCACTCAGGTCACCCATGTGAGTTGGTGACCTCACAGGGCAGAGCTATATTTTTCTTGTCTCTTCATCTCAGAGATCAGCATCTACATTTGGAGATGTTCAAAAGTCCAGGGAGGTCCAAGCATCATAAGGAGTCACAATTCAGGCTCTCTTGGTGTTAGGAACCCCAAGGAAAAGAAATCTTTGCCTGATTCTCAGGCACGTTCAAGCAGTCTGTTTCTTTCAATGTACACCACCAACCCAATTTTACATGTTGGAAGCTTTCAAATGCCAGGCGGGTTGATTCATTTAGCAAAATAACTAGCTGTGCCGCTTTGAGGCAAGCCACTGCACCTGCCCAGCTGGACCCTTGAGGTCTGTGCTCCTCCTGCTCTGACCTGCTCTTCCCTCTTTCCTCTGCTTACTCTCTCGGGCACAGCAGTGACAGGCAGCCTCCTGCCACCTGTCATTTACTTTACTTTAGAGGGTCCATCACCGACTCAAGGGATATGAGTTTGAGTAAACTCTGGGAGTTGGTGATGGACCGGGAGGCCTGGCATGCTGCAGTCCATGGGGTCGCAAAGAGTCGGACATGACTGAGTGACTGAACTAACTAACTGCTGCTGCTGCTGCTAAGTCGCTTCAGTCGTGTCTGACTCTGTGCGACCCCATAGACAGCAGCCCACCAGGCTCCCCCGTCCCTGGGATTCTCCAGGCAAGCACACTGGAGTGGGTTGCCATTTCCTTCTCCAATGCATGAAAGTGAAAAGTGAAAGTGAAGTTGCTCAGTTGTGTCCGACTCTTAGCGACCCCATGGACTGCAGCCCACCAGGCTCCTCCATCCATGGGATTTTCCAGGCAAGAGTACTGGAGTGGGATGCCATTGCTTTCTCCAAACTAACTAACTGACTAGAGGGTCTTTTTGGATTGACACATCAGGTAAATCTTTCTTGGGCTTTCTCAGAAAGGAAAGTTGGAGACAGAGCCCACCTCAACCTGCTAAAAATTATGGGGTCAGAGAAGTCACCTTGAGTACCCGCCTGACCCCTCAACTTCTGTGTCCTTCTCCTCTGTTTTTTTTTTTTGCTCCACAGGTACCAAGGCAGGGAAGAAATAGAATGGGGAGGGAGGTCGCACATGTTTCTCCCAGAGTCTTTGAATGTAGACCTCCTACTTCTTCCAGAGGTGACTACTTCCAGGAAGAGGGCACCAAGAGATGTCCGACAACATGAGCCACTCCCGAGTATGGACCGCAATTAATGGCAGTCCCCTCCTGGGGCTTCTCACATTCTCACAGGGCAGCTTCTCACTCGAGCGGATGATGAAATAGGGCTTCCTGGAGGCACTGTGTGCTACCTTTTCCTCTCTGCCTCTTACCTTCTTTGATGTATTTGTATCTAGATGAAAGTATTTGCCAGTGAACTTCAAGGGAAACTTGAAGAGCAGAAACTCTCATCCCATGCCTGCTTGAAGATTGTGGGAGGGTTGAAGGGTCACTGTAGATTTCACCTCATTCCCTCTTTCTTCCTGCCAACACTGCTTTCAGGAAACCCTTAAGTCCCAAGCGAGGAGTAACAGCATACATAGGCCATGGATGGTTCTGAGCTAGGAGGAAACAGTTAACCAGGGGAACTTCGCAGGTCCCATCAAGTCAAGGATGTTCCCAGTCCCTTGTTCTACCTGTCCAATAAAGCTCAACTCATTGTCTAACTTGTGAGTGCTGGCTGGGCAGGGGAGTCATGGAGAAATGTGTCCCGGCAGTGTATCAATTCGAACCCCACTTCATTTCTACCCCGCTCCTTCTGCTGCATGAAGCTCTTAAACAACCATCTTTTCCATCTATGAATGTCAAAGTCTGTCTGTCTTCAGAGCCAAATGACCTTTCCAATTAGACTACAACTGAGGATAGATTTGTGATAGTCCTACCTTTTCTTGTGCCTTTGATCTTGACATTTCTCCTGTTTGGAATTCCCTGTTCCAATCCTCCAATGACTCAAATTCTTTCTGCCTGAGGCCCCTCCCTGATTTCCCCTGCTGTGGAAAGCTTTCCCTTATGGCTCCTCCCTGCAGCGAGATACAGTTCTTCTTGTTGTCAGGCAGCCAGTGATGTACTTCCTGGGGTCACTTCTTAACTGCTTCTCTTATCTCTGGTTTAAATCCCTTCTGGCATTAACAGACTCTAACCTCCTCTCAAATTCTAAGTCACATCTGGTCTGTGCAGCTCCGGTAATAGCTGCCACATGCTAACATAAAGTTTTCTTCCGTGGATACTCACTTTATCTTCTCCTGGAGTCTGGATGCCCCAGAAGGCAGGGACAGCCTCTTTCTCACCTCTGAACCCCTCTCATAACTCCAGCCCAGGGACTTGCATGCACTAGGCGCTCCATGGTTATTGGCCACTTTATTGATAGTATTGCTTTTCGGAGACTCCAAGTCTGCAATTGCAACACTGTGACTGTGTTTTTGTTCTTTCATCTTCAGGTTACACAGCTCCAGCTTACACTATTATAAAATGGGCTTTTTTCCCTTTCATTACCGGCAGCCAGTAGAACAGGTTCTTTAGGACAAATATCCCTTACTTTTTGGAGGGGTAGATCAGTATAGTGGAGAGAGAAGAGGACTCAAGTCTGGAGACCTGAAGTCACATCCCAGCTGTGTGACCTGGAGTGAGTCCCTCAATCCCTTGCTGGCCTAGTGTAGTATAGGAAAGAGCAGGATGGATTGTGGCCTCCCTGGGGACACAACCTTGGTATCTGCAGTGTATGGTACAGTAGCCAGTCCAAGGCAGGGGCATAGCTTTTATCAAGGTCCCATGGGGAGCTCATACAGCAATGTCTCTTAGGCCAGGGTAAGGTGGCTCTTCCTCGTGCCACTGAGTTAAAATAAGACTGACCTGGGTTTCTCCTGAAAAGAAACGTCAGCCATCCCCATCAATAAGGAAGGCCTGAAGGGTAAGATTTTTTTCCACTCAGTCTTTTGGCCTCTGGAGCCTTGCAATCTGGCCTTTCTCGTTGGACCCCCTGCTGGTTCTCCACCCATCCAAAATGCGCTGTGTGTCCATCTGTGCTGTCACTAGGGAGCAGAGTCAAGGCAAACTTCCTACCTGCATGAGGATTTCCATCAATGACTTTAGTTTTTATGCTCTTCTCTCAATTAAAAGAGCATGCAAGCATTTCCAAATAAGGGAATTCTCCTCCTAGATTTTAATAATACAAGCAGCACAGATGAAAAAATGAAGGCAAAGGAACAGAGTTCCCCCTTTCTGGGGGAGAGAGGAATATCTGATCACACACCCATTCGTGCAATACAAACAGTACCAACAGGCTAGAAATTTAGAATATTCTAAACTAACATTAATAATAACTAACATATACTGAGCACTTACATTCTGCCAGGTCCTATTTTAAGCGCTTCACATATATTAACTATTGTGATACTCATATCCTTGTGAAGTGTGTGCTATTTTTATCCTCATTTTATTAATGAGGAAATTGAGAGGGATAAGTAACTCATGCAACTGGCTAGAACCAGGATTTGAATTCAGGCAGCCTGACTGAAGTCTCTGCTCACATCCTTGACTGGTCAGGCTACTGACTGCCACCCTGACCCTGAGCAGGTCCCTTCTCCTGGGCCTCACGCCTTCAGTCACAGGGAAAGAAGCCCAGATCTTCTGACTTGTCTGATTTTTAGAGTGGAGTAGGAGGGAGGCCAGGGGCAGGGGAGGCCTGCTTAATCTCCCTCAAGTTTCAGCCTAGAGGGGGCATCTCTTCTGCTTCTCCATAAAGCTACCTCTGCTGCCCTCAGTAGAGAAGGATCCTCTCATCTCATCCAGTTAATCCATTCAGCATGGATATCATTCAGTTGGGTAGCTCTGTTTGCTCTTATGAAAGCAGCTCCACAGGAGATCAGAGGCATCCTTGAACATGAGAGTGTAGAGCCAGCTGCCTGGGTCCCAGCAGATGCCCATTCATCTCAGAAGAAAAATCTCAGCACCAGCCCTAGGTGTGGAGTGGGTGAGGGAGCACTGCGTGTTTCTTGGCCAGCCTCACTGCCCAGGTCAACTGGCTTTCCTGAGCCTTTGGTCTTGCAACAAGAATCCCACACCTATAGTTAGCAAATATCCCTCCCCTCTGTGGTCTGCTGGTTCCAGGATGAGAAGCTGGGGAGGGGGTGGGGTGAGGCGTGAGAGGAGCCCAAGCTTTCTCTTTGGCTAAGTAGACTGGAAAACGTGAAATTAACACACATTGTTTATTTCACGCTCTCAGCCTTGCCTGCACAATAGCACAAATTAAATTCTGCACTAACCAGACGAGCAATTAGCCCACAGAGAAGATCGGGCTTTCAGCTGATTGCTCAGGCATTCCATTCACACTATTTATGAAGGGAACAAACTTACTGAAAATATTTTTGTAGCAATAATTTCTTCTGATACACATTTTCCCCCAATTTACTGCATTACCCCACACTTCCTGGTATTTGAGATGATTTGGCTAGGTTTTCTGAAGAGCGGTATGTAGTTCATCAAAGAGAAATTCATCTTGGGTCAATACCCAGTAATTAGCATCATTTTCATTGAAAATGAAGCTGCTGTTATTTTGAAAAAAAGCAGGGTTTCTTTTCCCTAGTCTGAAGGTAGCCTGTAGTAGGATCAGAGATCTTAACACATCTAAGGCCAAAATCTCTAAATCTTAGTTTATTGTCTCTCACATCGCCCACAGACCCATTTCCCTCTTCTACCAATAAAAATAATAAGAGATAGTACTTACTTAGCACATTCTATGAGCAAAACACTCCTCTAAACACTATGTGAAAAGTGAAAGTGAAGTATATGTGTAAATATATATGTGAAAAGTGAAAGTGAAGTCAGTTGTATCTGACTCTTTTCAACCCCACAGACTGCCAGGCTTCTTTGTCCATGGGATTCTCCAGGCAAGAATATTGCAGTGGGTTGCCATTTCCTTTTAAACAGAGTCTTCCCAGTCCAGGGATTGAACCCTGGTCTCCTGCATTGCAGGCAGACTGTTTACCATCTGAGCCACTAGGGAATATATGTCTCACTCAACAGGGGAGGTGCTCTTTTTATTTTTATTTTACAAATGAACCAAGCAAAGTACAGAAATATTATTAATTGGCTTCCCTGTGGTCATACAGCATGTAGTAGATGGAGCAGGGCTTCGAATGGGAGCCCACCTGTGAATCACTAAGGTGCTCTCAGCATCATGAGGACTTTGTCACTCCCTAAATATTCCCGACTTGAAGACATCCATGACTCTCTTTACACAGCCCTAGCTGGTCTCCAGTGTCAATGGCTTATTTCATTTCTGTTCCATTCTGCAGGCCCAATCCCTCCTTTCCTAAGACTTGGCCTCTGAACAGTCTGCCACTTTCTCCCCACCTCAGCTTTCTCGACTTTCGTAGTCTCTGCTAGGCACAATGGCCAGATCAGTTCTGCTAAAATACTGCTTTGCTTGTGACACTTCCTCATGCAAACATTCAACCTTGGGATTGTTGCTGGGCTTAATCAGAAAATCCTAATGGTTCCTTATGCTGAGAGCAGTGACTGTCAGCCAGATGTGTGCACATCAGATTTACCCAAAGAGTCATTCACATGCATGGAATCTGAATGTTCAGTGTGAAGACAGGCATTGAGATTAAAAACAACAAACACACACAAACTATGAGTCTTTCACTAGTCTTTATTCAGCAATCCCCAGATCCTATATGGCATAGTGGTTAGGAGTCCAGAAACTGTAGCCACCCTGCTGAGGTCTAAAGCCTTACTCTGCCACTTACTTGCTGGAAGATTTGGGGCAAGTCTCCTAACCTCTTTGTGCCCAGTTCCCTCTTCCATAAAATGGCAATAAGAATATGGGGATAACTGAGATAAAGTATTTAGGGTTAGTGATGCCTAAACCGTCACAAATTGTTTAAGTGTCCTGACACTGTTACTGGGTGATGTTTCAGCTCCTTTGATTGGCGCTTGAGGTTCCCTACCGTTGGCTCTGACTTTTTACTTCAACTTCTGGTGTTGTTACTCACCACCATGGACCTTCCACCATAGATTTACTTCTACTTTTTAATTCCATGGGGTCACAAAAGAATCAGGTATGACTTAGGAACTAAACAACAACACACAAAAAGTCCAACACCTACGATGCTTTTTTACTTTTCTTGCTCTAGCTTTCTGTGCATGCATGCATGCTAAGTCACTTCAATCAAGTCTGACTCTTCGGACGGTAGCCTGCCAGGCTCCTCTGTCCATGGGATTCTCCAGGCAAGATACTGGAGTGGGTTGCCGTGCCCTCCTCCAGGGCATCTTCCCAACCCAGGGATCGAAACTGTATCTCTTATGTCTCTTGCGTTGGCAGGTGGATTCTTTACCATTAGTACCACCTGGGAAGCCCCTAACTTTCTGAGTAGATACCAAATCTGAGTCTTCTATCTGTATTCTCAGTACCTCCCAAGTGTCTGAAACTGGCAGACACACAGGAATAATCTGTTCAAACCTCACATGTGGGCTTATGGACTTCCCCTTCTGGGTCAGTAGCCTTCACCCCACATCTCCCTAAGCTAACATGCAGTGCCGAGGGAAAGACCACTGTCTCTTCTGTGCTATGTGCTTATGAAAGTGAAAGTGTTAGTTGCTCCATTGTGTCTGACTCTTTGCAACTCCATGGACTGTAGCCCACCAGGCTCACCTGTCCACAGAGTTCTCCAGGCAAGAATACTGGAGTGGGTTGTCATGCCCTTCTCCAAGGCATCTTCCCAACACAGGGATCGAACCTGGGTCTCCTGCATGGCAGGCAGATTCTCTACCAGCTGAACCACCAGGGAATTCCATGTGCCTATAAGCCTCCTCAATGGAACCCTCAAGTCAACTTGCTGGTAATCAATCTACTGGACTCTACTATCCTCTTTGCTTCTTCCTGCAAAAGCTGACCTGCCTCTGCTTTAATAACTGCCTGAGTATAGTATCACGTCATCTGCAAACAGTGACAGTGTTAATTCCTCTTTTCCAATTTGGATTCCTTTTGCTTCTTTTTCTTCTCTGACTGCCATGGCCAGGACTTCCACAACTATGTTTAATAATGGCGATAAGAGTGGAGGTCCTTGTCTTGTTCCTGATCTTAGAGGAAATGCTTTCATTTTTTCATCATTGAGAATTATGTTTGTTGTGGGTTTGTTGTATATGGCCTTTATTACGTTGAGGTAGGTTCCCTCTGTGCCCACTTTCTGGAGAGTTTTTATCATAAATGATTGTTGCCTTTTGTTAAAAGCTATTTCTGCATCTTACATCATATTGACAGATTTATATATGTTGAAGAATCCTTGCATCCCTGGGATAAATCCCACCTGATCATAGTATGCTGCTGCTTCTGCTAAGTCGCTTCAGTCGTGTCCAACTCTGTGTAACCCCATGGACGGCAGCCCACCAGGCTCCACCATCCCTGGGATTCTCCAGGCAAGAACACTGGAGTGGGTTGCCATTTCCTTCTCCAATGCATGAAAGTGAAAAGTGAAAGTGAAGTCACTCAGTCGTGTCCAACTCCTAGCGACCCCATGGACTGCAGCCTACCAGGCTCCTCCGTCCATGGGATTTTCGAAGCAAGAGTACTGGAGTTGGTTGCCATTGCCTTCTCCGTGATCATAGTATATGACTATTTTAATGTGTTGTTGAATTTGGTTTGCCAGTATTTTGTTGAGGATTTTTGTGCCTATATTCATTAGTGATATTGGCCTGTAATTTTCCTTTTTTGTGCTATCTTTGTCTGGTTTTGGTACCAGGTGGCCACATAGGTTGGGAGTATTCCTGGGACCTAACTAAACTTAAAAGCTTTTGCAAAGCAAAGGAAACCAATAAGAAGAAAAAAAGACAGCCCTTAGAATGGTAGAAATATTTGCAAATGAAGCAACTAACAAGGAATTAATCTCCAAAAATATGTAAACAACTCATGAAGCTCAATATGAAAAAGAAAAAGAAAAAGAAAAAACTTACAACCCAGTCAAAACAGGGGTAGAAGAACTAAGTAGACATTTCTCAAAAGAAGACATACAAGTGGCCAACAAACACATGAGAGGATGCTCAGCATCACTAAATTAGAGAAATGCAAATCCAAGCTACAAAGAATTATTACCTCACTTCAGTCAAAATGCCCACCATCAAAAATCTACAAATGATAAATGCAGGAGCAGGTGCAGAGAAAAGGGAAACCTCCTAAATAGACATTTTGTTAAATAGACACTTTGCTAAATAGTAGAAATTGACACAGCAGTGTAAAGCAAGGCTACTCTAATAAAAAAATAAATAACTGCCTGAGCCTCTCCGATTGACAAATCTTCAGATCCGTACCCAGGTCTTTTTGTCACCCCCAGGGGAGCAGGGCACTTCTCTGCACACATCTTCAAAGCAGAGTTGGCTTTCTATTTCTATGACTTGAACTCTAGCAACAGTCTTCACACTCCCTCTGAGCTACTGCTGTGATCTTCCTGTGCTCCATAGCAGTCTCCTTGAGTGTGGAGGGTGTTCCCTTCCAGAGAACTATATGATCATATGTCTTACTGTTACATGCAGTGACACAGAGCACATGTCAACTGTATCTACATATGTTAAGGTACTGGTTATATTCTTCTAGTATGTATGTCTGAGGTATTTCATTTCAAATGAGTAAACAATAAAAATAAAATAAAAAAAAAAAAACAAATACTCTGAGCACCTCTATTACCAGGTTCTCTGCATGAGTTGATACTTGGCTGCAAAGAAAAGAGCACTGGACAGGGAGCAACCCCTCACTGGACTGTAAAGAACCCAAGGAATGATGCTGAACACCTGGGTTCATCCACCTTCGTATCAGTGTCCTCACCTGTTCAATGGGAATCATGGTGTCCCCCTATTCACAGGGTGGTTGTAAAAATCAGATGAGATGAAAATTCTCAAAATTCTTAAAGAATTATGGTCACCCATGTTAAGAGGAGCCTGGAGGCCAATGGGAGGAGAAAGTTTAGGAAAGTGTGCATTATCAATGCCAGATTGTTGGAGAGGCCTTTCAAAGAATAGAGGATGTTCCTTCTGGAATAAGGAAGCCTCCAAAATGACATGATCATGGTTTTAAAATTTTGGAACATCTGCTCATGTCACACACCTTATTCTGTGTAGGTCCAGTGGGCAGAACCTGGACACAGGGGTAGATGTTTCTGGTTGGAGAAATTCACTGACATAGAGGGGGAGGAAGAAATTCCTACTTAAAAAAAAAAAAAAAAAAAAAATCTTTCAACCATTTGATCAGGAAGCTCCAAAATGTATGCTGAACTCTACCTGTCAGAAAAAAGTACTTGGAGAACAGGCCAGGGTGAAGTACATGACCTCTAAGTGCCTTGCAAGTCAGTCCCTTGTTCGGTGGTCCTAACGTTCTGAAATGCCTCCTTGTGTGATCACAGTTATAGAAACCCTAAAATAACCGAACCACTCAAATGACGTCAAGAACTGATAGGAAACAAACAGATGGCCTCAGTGGCATTTTAAAGTGTTATGTTTTTGCTATGTTCAGAACTAGGGAAAAAATTCTGAGTATAAATCATAAATATTAGCTTTACTTAACCAATTATTTTTATAATGAAATTATTATTTGGCCATCTGGATGAAATGCTACTGCAAGAGATGGGAAGGTAACCTGAGAGGAAGAGAAGGAGGCAGAACCAACAGCTCTAAGGAAGACCACCTCCTGGATTCCAGTACACAAGTATCCTCCCTCTTGGCAAACTGTGAATGAGGAAAGAGAGGCACGTGATCGGAGAGACAACCTCCCCAGAGACAAGATGTGTGGCAGCTACACAGCGTGTATGATACAGTAGTTCATGCAAGCTCTTGCAAATACTTTTCTTCTTCCACTTGTCGATTCCCCAAATCTTACCATTCCAGAGACAGTATAATGGAAGAGTGGCAGCTCTACAGTCAGACTGCATGGTTCAGATCGCCATTTAATAGGTGGTCTTCTTGGCCAAGTTACTAATATTCTTTTAGCCTTTATTTCTTCATCTGCAAAATGGGGATCTTAGGTGGGAAAACACACTCATACATGTGTATGTGCAAATGTACACACAGAGCTCAGCAGATAGTAAGGCCCCATTAAGTATTTGCTTTTATAATGATCAAAGCCCAATTCCTCCAGCTTTCTCCAGTGTTACAAGTTTTCAACAACTGTCCTTATTCCAACGTGAATGATCAAATGATGTCCTTATCCCGAGGGTAGGTTTTCACAGGAAGTAGGCTATGAAGGGCCTTCCTAGGTGGTGCTAGTGGTAAAGAATCCACCTGCCAATGCAGGATTCGCAGGAGATGTGGTTGGATCCCTGGGTTGGGAAGATTCCCTGGAGTAGGAAATGGCAACCCACTCCAGTATTCTTACCTGGAAAATTTCATGGACAGAGGAGTCTAGTGGGTTACAGTCCATGAAGTTGCAAGGGTTGGACATGGCTAAGTGACTAAACCACCATCACCATCAGACTATGAAGGGACAGGCCTGGTTGAAGAAGGGAGAGAGAATCAAAGTGGGAGGCTGGAGGAAGTTGGGTCTTCTTGAGGGCTTGAATATAGCTGAAGTTCAGCCCTTGGAAGGGCTGTTGTGTTGTTTGCTTCTAATTTTATGAACCTCTCCCAGGGTCAGCCCTCCCTGGATGGGTTTTCAGGATGAAGATTCTGAAATTTGCAAGAGAATGGAGTCAAAGAAAGCAGAAGGAGAAATCTTTTCTGTTGCAACCAAGTCCAGAAGGAACCTCTTGTCTCCCAAAGTACAGGCCATGAGCCTAGGACGTTCCTGATCTGGCCTGGTGACTTTTGTTCTCCTTCCGATTAGCCTTCCAGTGGTAGAGAGGGGTTGCTTAAGAAACAAGAAGAACATAAGAACAGATGGCTCTTGGGGCCTCTAGAAACAGCATATGAGCAAGTTCCTGCTGTGGAAGAAATCACATATCCTTAGAAAAGGATCTTAGATGCCATTCAGACCAAACATTTATTTTACAAGTGAAAATCTGGTTCCCAAGAGAGTGCAGTGGCTTTTCTGCAAGTCTCTCACTAACCTCGTGGCAGAGCTAGAATGAGACCCTGGACCCCCTTAACCTCAGGTCTGGACTATTTCTACTCAAGAAAGTGTTAGCAAACTATGGCCATTGGCCAAATCACGAGCTAAGAATTGTTCTTACACTTTTTCATGGTTGGAAAATTAAAATAGTACTTCATGTCATGTTAAAATTATATGAAATTCAAATTTCCATGTCCATCAATAAGTTCTGTTGGAACACAGCCACCAGTCCCTCTATGGATTGCCTGCAGCTGCTTTTGTGCTCTAAGAGCAGAACTGAGGCACTGGGACAGAGGCTGAAGGGCCCACCATCACCTGAAATATTTAGCACTCGGCCCTTTACAGGACATGTTTGCAGATACCCACACTAAGGCATGCCATTCCTATGTATCGGGAATTGGATTAGAGTTGAAAAGAGGAAAGAAAATATTTTTAAAGTACATCGTTTTAGAAGTTCCTCTATGCCATGTGGACTAGTTTGTTCAGAAAATCTCCACTGTGCCTCTTGCTCACTCCAGTGGGGCGGCTACTGTGGTAATGACGGTGTTCATTGTGTTCATGACCAGGGCCTCGTGATGGGCACAGAGAGGCTGGAGGGAAGATGCGGCTGTCTTACTGGCCAGGGAAAACCAAGGATCCTGAAAGCCCCAGGCCCTTTCTCGCTGAAAGGATCCTGATCAAATGTTATTGGATATTAAATATGCATTACTGAAAGCATTAATTGAGGATTTAATATGCTCCTTAATTAAAATTTGGTAGAGAGAAGTTCATCATATTTAGAAACACAGTATTAAGAATCCTCAGAAACTTAATAAAATTATAAATCGGAATATCTTCTCTGAAATTAATGAGCCAAAATATTATAGCCAAGCAGGAGTTAGCCGTGTCTAAAACTCTGAAGGTCACATGGAGTCATAAAAATGCAGTTTTCAGTTTTATGGTTTCTGAACAATAATAAGGCTGAGGGGAAAGCTGGCAGGAAAAAAAAATCATCTCGGCTACACACAGCAATTAATATAATAAGAAACCCTAAGCTGGTGACTTAGGCAGAAAAGCAGGCCTAATTTAGAGTTCTAAATTTCAAGTAGTGGGTGTAAGTGTGTTAAGTGCTGGGGTCAGGTAGATCTGGGGTAGTGCATGGTCGGTTGGAGGGAGAGGTTGTGATGGACGGGGGAGACCTTGAGAAGAGAGAGCATCAGAGAGTCAGGGGGAGAAAGCCCTGATAATGAAACACATCCACAGAGGAACAAGGGCTTCAAGAAGCAGTGGGTTCTCCATCACTGGAAGAATTCAAGTCAAGGCTATTTAGAATCTTGAGGTAGAGATTCCTACCATGGGTGGAGGTAAGACTAGATGACATCCAAGTGCACCTCAAGAGTAAGAGTTTGAAATTCTGTGACCTTTGAAAAACACATTCAGCTGGGAAGCGGTGATGACATTAAATAGTCTATTGACCTGACTCAGCCTTGAGTGCCCTGAGGAGGGGCAGGGACCTCAGATACCTTCCTTACCGCATGCTCACTGACCACTGCATCCTGTCTCCCCACCTCCATGCTCTTTCCTGCCCTTCACCCAGACCTTGTTGTTGCTCCTGAAATGCTTTGGCCTCCTCCACTCCATCCCTCCCTGGAGCCACTTCTGTCTCCAGCAGATCGGCCCTTTCCCAGCCCCTGTCCCTGGTCAGGTGGGAAGTATTTGACCATGAAGACTATTTGTGAAATGACTCCCAGGGGTGGTTTCTGCCTCTCAGTTTCTGATTGACTCCCTGAGGGAAAAGAAACACATGTATTCTCTAATAGGGCGTGCCTTGGTCCATGATAATGTGCTAATGAGTGTGCTAATCCACATTCCTAAATGAAATAAGGAACAGGAGCCTTTACCCGAGGTGGTTCTTGAACTTTGTGAGCCTCAGAGTCCTTCTCTTCAGCAGCTGAATCCACTGAGAGCCTATCCGAAGTGTCACCTACAGCTCAGGGCTCCCAGGGGTAGCACCTGTAGGGAAGTACTCTCTTTCCTTCGGCACTCAGCACCCTGTCTCCTCTTTTGCTCCCAATACCAAGTATAGATTTTTCATTCACTGCCTGAAGAATGATCACCCCCTCCCAATATGCAGACCAACTATCACCTAAGGTTTGCATTTTAACAAAAGTTCCAAAGCCACAAGCTAAATGCTGCAGAAGGGTGCTTTCCTGGCAGTCCAGTGGTTGCGACTCCATCCTTCCAATGTTTGATCTTTGGTCAGAGAGCTAAGATCCCACATGCCATACAGTGCGGCCAAAAAATAATGAAAAATAATAAAATAAAATACAGCTTTCAGAAGATTTGTTCAATCATTGACTCACTCACCAGACATTTTAATAAATAAGTAAATAAATAAATAGGAATTTCCCTGGTGGTCCAGTGGTTAGGACTATGCTTGCACTGCAGGAAGATGGGTTTGATCCCTGATTGGGGAACTAAGATCCTGCATGCCTTGGAGCCAATAAACAAATAAATAAATATGCTAAAATAAATAAAAATAACAAAAATAAATGCTGTGAAAATGGCAGAGTAGTTGGAAGAGCCCAAATGATACTATTTGTACTTTTCTCGTGTGTTTGTGAAGAAAATATTTATGTACATATTGAAATCTCCTTGAAATAACTCCTCCATCTACCCAGGGGTCAGTGGCCCACAGGTTGGAAAGCTATTCTGCATCATTAAATTTTCATTTGCAGAGAAAAATAAAACCCTGAATAATCTGATCTCTGGGTCATCTTTTCTGTGGGTCAGGATGTCAAGTAATTAGAAAAGCATTTCAGTTATTAAATAATTATCATGTCTTCTTAATTCTGCAGTTTGCAAGAAACTGTGCTACCTGCTGGAGGAGCAGGGAGATTACAAGTGTAAGACACAGGTCCTTGTTGGAAACCCAGCCAGACACACCTACAGCAGAAACCAAAGGCATCTATGGGGAGGGCCAAAAGACCAGCATGGAAACACTGTAACAGAGATTGTGTGAAGCCATCCTTGTTGACCCAAAAGAGCAGAGAAGACTCCCTAGAGACTCTGAGAGAACAGTCTTCTAATATAATTAGCATACTTTATACATACTGATAAAAGGGGGAAGAAAAAGGAAAACCATCCCGAGTCCTGAAGAGTTGGGTTTCTTCAACCCTGTTTTTTCAAATTGGTTACTGAATAGGCATTTTATATTATAATAACCATAGTCAAACTGGTATGTCATCAGGATCTTTTAATAGACAGGGCCACTGTGTCTATTGCTATAGCACATGGAAGGCTTTCAAGGGCAATGCATATTTAATCAGAGAAGGCGATGGCACCCCACTCCAGCACTCTTGCCTGGAAAATCCCAGGGACGGAGAAGCCTGGTGGGCTGCAGTCCATGGGGTCGCTGGGAGTCGGACACCACTGAGCGACTTCACTTTCACTTTTCACTCTCATGCATTGGAGAAGGAAATGGCAACCCACTCCAGTACTCTTGCCTGGAGAATCCCAGGGACGGGGGAGCCTGGTGGGCTGCAGTCCACGGGGTCGCTGGGAATCAGACACCACTGAGCGACTTCACTTTCACTTTTCAGTCTCATGCATTGGAGAAGGAAATGGCAACCCACTCCAGTGTTCTTGCCTGGAGAATCCCAGGGACGGGGGAGCCTGATGGGCTGCCGTCTATGGGGTCACACAGAGTCGGACATGACTGAAGTGACTTAGCAGCAGCAGCAGCATATTTAATGTCACATGCGTGGGGATGGATACAGCATGAACTGGTGGGGACAGCCAAACCTTATTCCAACATGAGTGTTTATACCTTTTTGGTATAAAATGGAACCTTGATCTTTTAGGGAAAGGGAAGAAAGAAGAAACAATAATCACACACTGGGAACAGACACATTTATTAAAGCAGCTGCTGCTGCTAAGTCGCTTCAGTCGTGTCCGACTCTGTGCGACCCCAAAGATGGCAGCCCACCAGGCTCTCCCATCCCTGGGATTCTCCAGGCAAGAGTACTGGAGTGGGGTGCCATTGCCTTCTCCATATTAAAGCAGCACCGTGTGTTAAAAACACACACTACTCAACTAACCTATAAACTGATTTGCCACAGTAGGTCTGCAGTGGATGTTACTGTGACATTCCACATCCATCAGTAAAAGAACACAAGGAATTAGGGAAGAAGACAGAGATGTCCCCTCATTTGGCACATCCTGGACACAAATCAAGGCTGTATACATGCCATGGTGACGAGAGCAGCAGCCAGCATTGGTGGCTGTCCCCAGAAACATCCCCTGCCTCTCCCAAGATCTCTATCCTTGGGAAATTCAATGAAAGTCCCCTGATTCACAGTGACCTTGGATCCTGGCTTTGTCATCTGCCAACCAAAGTTGGCTTTTATCCATAGTTACCCAGGGCTGACTCCTATAGGAAAGATCTTTCTGAGGAACTGTTTTGGTAATTTGTTTGACCAGTTAATGCAGACAGGACATTGATCACTTACTGCTTTATGTTTGTGCTAACAGTTTCATCCATATGTATTTTATAAGTAAAAATTGCATCCAAAATACCTTAGGCTTTCCCCAGTGGCTTGTACTAGGATGAGCATATGAGGTTACAATGAGTATTATTTTCTTTCAATCATAGGAAGCTGAGTTCCTTTAGGCTATAGAAAGGAAAGCTTAACTGAGGATTGATAACCAAAGAATGGATAACTAAAGAAGAAATAAAGGAGGTCTCTGTCCTTAGACAATGTCAGGAAGCCAGACATCTTATAAGGATTAGGTATTGTGATGGGAAAAGAGCCCTGGGACCCAGACAAGGAATCTTGGGGCCTCAGTTTATAACTTTCTGAGAGAATTCGAACAAAGATATGTCCCTCTTTGGGCTACAAAATCCTGATCAGTTGAATGAAATCAGTGGAAAAGCTGTCCAATAAGGTTTATGCTAGTGGTGATCTGATAATTCTGATTCCCAGCTGCCTCCAAGCAGGAGTCTAGACCAACTTTTTACTTATTGGAACTCTTGGCAGCTAGAGACATTGCCATTTAAAAACAAGCCTGCTAGGGATCAACCAAACTATCTCCAGTTAGTTCCCTACCCTGGCCACATTCAGGATGGAGAGCCCAGAGTGAGGTGACATTTCTCAGAGGCATCAAGCATGGACTTGATCTCCTCCTCCCTGGAACCCACCCTGGCCACATTCAGGATGGAGAGCCCAGAGTGAGGTGACATTTCTCAGAGGCATCAAGCATGGACTTGATCTCCTCCTCCCGGGAACCCTGTCTCCTGCATAGATGAAGAGATGGCAGACACAAATATAGATGATAAGCATACTGGGCAGAGAGAGGAAATACCAAAATGGGATGGCTTTGCAAGAACTGCAGGAACCCAAGACAGGAAAAGACCTCAGGGCTGGCACTGAGAGAAAGTCTTCAGAGACAGGACGCCATGAGTGGGATTTCAGAGGAGGGCCTGACCTGGAAAAAGCAGAGGCTGACTGTAGGATGGGAAAACATTATAAATAAGAGTAAATTCTTACGGTGATGAGAATGTTTGCAGCACATTCAGGGTCTAGTAAACTGACCGACTTGGCTGGAACAGAAATTTCTTGGGAGGAGGAGTGGGAGACTATTCACGGTACAAAATCATTCCAACCAACCACTTGGCATTATGGAGCTGAAGCAACCTGGTCTTTGAATTATATTTTCCTCTTTTGAAGCTGTTGTTTTGGCTTACAGCTTCACCACACAAACCAGTTTGATTGAATGGAGTGAAAGTAAAATTTCTGAAATTAGTCATAAATTCTCTGAGCCAAGTGCAGGCACAAATGTAGAGGTCTTTGATGCCAAGAACCAGTTCATCTTAGTTTATCTCAACAACTCCCTCCTTGCAAATAGGTAAGTTGGGCCTCTGGGCAGACCTGCCTGGTTCTGTGGATGGGGGAGCCTCTGGTTCTTCCAGAAAGGACAGGTAGGACAGGCTGCTTCGCTGAGTTGTTTTCATTCCAGAATAGTGACCTCCTCACCACTCAGCATGAAACTCACTGGGCCAAAACAGGTCAGGTGCAGCAAATAATTTTCTTGACATGGCAGAGATGGGGACCACGAGGTCAGTATAAAGGATTCCAGTCCTGACTCTTCTACTGACTCTAGTACATAACCCTGGGCAAGTCCATTCTCTTTACTGAGCCCCTGCTTCCCACTCTCTAAAATGGGATAATATTATTCATCCTGCCTGCCTTACAAAATTTGGAAAATGTTTTATAAATTGTTAAATATACTAGGAATAATGATCATTGAGCCCAGCCATCAGACAGAGGATTTGCTTACACAAGAAATCACATTACCCACCTGTCATTGATCCCAATTCCTATTCATCCTTCAAGGCCCAGATAATAAACCTCCCACAACAGCATAACCTCCCCTTTCTGTTGGTCATGCAATGCTTTCTCTGTTACAGCAGAGATGTTCAGGCACACATCTGTCTCCTTTATCAGGGTGCCAGCCTTGAAAGAGAGAAGCCTGGGGTGGAGAGGACAGGCTGAGTCAGAAAGGGTTCAGATCTTGGGTCTGCCTTGCACTAGCTGTGTAATTTTAGAGGAAGGCACTGACTTGTCTATGCCTCCTTTTTGCCATCTGTAAAATGGGAATAATAATAGTATTTAGCTCAGAGATGCTCTGAGAATTCACCATATTCATGTATATAAAATGTTTAAAACAGTGCCTGGTCCATAGGGCAAAAATAATGTTGGCTATTAACTGTTCTTACTTACTAAAGGAAGGGAGAATTGTGTTTTGTTTTAATCTTCATCTCTTCTGTGCCATCAAGCCTAATTTGATGTTTTCAGGAGCTGGAGTCTTTAGGAGGTGATTAGGCCATAAGGGTAGAGCCCTTGGGAATAGGATTAGTGACCGGTAAAAGTGGCTGCAGAAGCTCTCCATCCCTTCTACCTTGTGAGGAGACAGCAAGAAGGTGCTGGCTGTGGATGGGTAGCAGAACATTTCACCCCCAAATATACTGCTTTGATATATGGATTATTTTAAGCTGTAGGCTCTTGAAAAGCAGTAAATACAGGGAGTATTTACATTCCAAGAAATTCCCTTTAATCCACCTAAAGACTAATCCTCCTAAAGGAACTCAGTTGTCATAGATACCACCCTAGGAATTCCATCAACCAGGGAGGAGGTATCCTATCAGAGGGAAAGAGACTAGAAGTCAATGCCACACCCAGACACACTTTGTCACAAACTATTACACCTCCTGTCACTTCTTCTAAGGGCCCATTTCCTAAAAAGCATTTACTCTCACCTAAGACACAGTGGTCAATGCAAAGAAATAGAGGAAAACAACAGAACGGGAAAGACTAGAGATCTCTTCAAGAACATTAGAGATACCAAGGGAACATTTCATGCAAAGATGGGCTCGATAAAGGACAGAAATGATACGGACCTAACAGAAGCAGAAGATATTAAGTAGAGGTGGCAAGAATACATAGAAGAAGTGTACAAAAAAAAATCTTCATGACCCAGATAACCACGATGGTGTGATCAGTCACCTAAAACCAGACATCTTGGAATACCAAGTTAAGTGGGCCTTAGGTAGCATCACTATGAACAAAGCTAGTGGAGGTGATAGAATTCCAGTTGAGCTATTTCAAATCCTGAAAGATGCTGCTGCTAAAGTGCTGCACTCATTATGCCAACAAATTTGGAAAACTCAGCAGTGGCCACAGGACTGGAAAAGGTCAGTTTTCATTCCAATCCCAAAGAAAGGCAATGCCAAAGAATGCTCAAACTACCACACAACTGCACTCATCTCACATACTAGCAAAGTAATGCTCAAAATTCTCCAAGCCAGGCTTCAGCAATATGTGAACCGTGAACTTCCTGATGTTCAAGCTGGTTTTAGAAAAGGCAGAGGAACGAGAGATCAAATTGCCAACATCCACTGGATCATCTAAAAAGCAAGAGAGTTCCAGAAAAACATCTATTTCTGCTTTCTTGACTATGCCAAAGCCTTTGACTGTGTGGATCACAATAAACTATGGAAAGTTCTGAAACAGACAGGAATACCAGACCACCTGACCTGCCTCTTGAGAAATCTGTATGCAGATCAGGAAGCAACAGTTAGAACTGGACATGGAACAACAGACTGGTTCCAAATAGGAAAAGGAGTACGTCAAGGCTGTATATTGTCACCCTGCTTATTTAACTTCTATGCAGAGTACATCATGAGAATCGCTGGGCTGGAAGAAGCACAAGCTGGAATCAAGATTGCTGGGAGAAATATTAATGACCTCAGATATACAGATGACACCACCCTTATGGCAGAAAGTGAAGAGGAACTAAAAAGCCTCTTGATGAAAGTAAAAGTGGAGAGTGAAAAAGTTGGCTTAAAGCTCACAATTCAGAAAACGAAAATCATGGCATCTGGTCCCATCACTTCATGGGAAATAGATGGGGAAACAGTGGAAACAGTGTCAGACTTTATTTTTGGGGGCTCCAAAATCACTGCAGATGGTGATTGCAGCCATGAATTTAAAAGACTCTTACTCCTTGGAAGGAAAGTTATGACCAACCTAGATAGCATATTCAAAAGCAGAGATACTACTTTGACAACAAAGGTCTGTCTAGTCAAAGCTATGGTTTTTCCAGTGGTCATGTATGGATGTGAGAGTTGGACTGTGAAGAAAGCTGAGTGCCAAAGAACTGATGCTTTTGAACTGTGGTGTTGGATAAGACTCTTGTGAGTCCCTTGGACTGCAAGGAGATCCAACCAGTCCATCCGAAATGAGACCAGTCCTGGTCCTGGGTGTTCACTGGAAGGACTGATGCTGAGGCTGAAACTCCAATACTTTGGCCACCTCATGAGAAGAGTTAACTCATCGGAAAAGACCCTGATGCTGGGAGGGATTGGAGGCAGGAGGAGAAGAGGATGACAGAGGATGAGATGGCTGGATGGCATCACTGACTCAATGGACGTGAGTCTGGGTGAACTCCGGGAGTTGGTAATGGACAGGGAGGCCTGGTGTGCTGTGATTCATGGGGTCATAAAGAATTGGACACGACTGAGCGACTGATCTGAACTGAACTGAAGGCATCTACGTCTCCCTTCCTCCTTCCCTATTAAGATGCTATTTAATTCTGAATTCTAAGGCACCTTGGGAGCTACTCATTTTTCCCTGAGTATCTCCCATGTATATGTGAGGTACACATGGTAATAACTTTTGTTTGTTTTTCACTTGTTAATCTGTCTTTTATTACAGGGTATCAGCCAAGACGGAGAAGGCAATGGCACCCCACTCCAGTACTCTTGCCTGGAAAATCCCATGGACGGAGGAGCCTAGTAGGCTGCAGTCCATGGGGTCGCTAAGAGTGGGACATGACGGAGCGACTTCACTTTCACTTTTCACTTTCATGCATTGGAGAAGGAAATGGCAACCCACTCCAGTGTTCTTGCCTGGAGAATCCCACGGACGGGGGAGCCTGGTGGGCTGCCCTCTATGGGGTCGCACAGAGTCGGACACGGCTGAAGTGACTTAGCAGCATCAGCCAAGAACTCAGAAGATAGAGGGAAATTACATTTCCTTCCCTATACTATGAACCAGGAAGAGGTCCCTCATTCACCTATGCTCGTACCTTGACCTTGAACGTCTCAGCCTCTAGAAGCATGAGCAAAAAATTCTTGCTTATAAGCCACTGGTCTGGGGTATTTTGTTACCAAGTCTGAATGGACTAAGGCCAGTAATGAATAAACATTTTGTGATTAACTACATGAATGACTAAGCACAGTACTATCATTATTTTCTGATTAAATGGGAAAGAGATTATATAGTTTCTTGTGACTTGAATTTAGGAGGGTTCAGTAGCACAACATATTGGTTAGTTTCAGAGATCTAGAGACAGATACAGGAGGCTCTGCCAGTTAACTTGCTGTGCAAACTTGAGCAAAGTACTTCACCTCTCTGGGCCTCAGTGCCCTCAGCTGTGAAATGAATATACAACCGTCCTAAGTTCACCAGTTATATTGAAAATGAGAGAAAAAAGTAACCTACAACACACAGGAAGCTGCAGGTCCTCAGAAAGGGTCCTTCCAATGAGACAAGGACAACAGTGAGAGGAACAAAGCAAGGCCACACAGGGCTGTCTTGTCTTTTCACACCACAGTTCTGGCTTCTCAAATGTGTGCAGGTCAAAACCTAGAGAGCCTGGCCTCCAAAGGAACTCTCATTACGATTATGTACTTACCTTTTTCCTCTTGAAAATACATTAAGCAAAACTACAAACCTAATTACCAGCTAAATACCTGAAATTAGCTAAAGATAGTTAAACCAAGAAACCATTCCCTACACAGCTTTATGCAAGCCTCAAGCATTAGCACACACTGGGACGGCCTCAGAAGACAGGCCATGGACAGAAGCATTGCAAAAAAACCTCTTTTTGGCCAGGACTTGAGACAAGAAAAAGGCAGTAGAGGGGATTTTGCACTGCTGCCTTTTCCCTCAGCTACATTTTAAAGTAGAGTGTGTGCTCATATGCGAGTGTGTATGTGTGTGTGTGCGTATGTGTGCACACGCACACACATGTGGTCATCCCTGACTTCCTTGTAATCTAATCTAATCATAATAATAGTGAAGACCACAAGAAGACGATGGTCAACCTGGCATGCAAAGAGCTGCTCCCTAATTTCCTGTCTCTATAAAGAATATTAGGCATTTGCACAGAATGCTAGAAACCCTCTACAGAGAAAGGGCTTCTCATGTACTGGTGGCAGCTTGATGTCACCAGCCTGGCCAGGAGCACTCCACTGTATTCGCTGGTGTCTGTATTGAGAACTGAGCAATCTCCCAGTGATCATGGTCTATTCAGAACCCAGGCTGAATGCTTTATCTCTTTTACTGAATTTCTAATGTGTCAAAGAATCCAATTTTCAAAACAAAGCTACCTTGTAGCCTGAAGGCTTATCTGGTGCTTCATCAGTTACTCTGGTTTTTTATAGCTAAACAATGTGTCTTCAACCAATGGGTCAAGTAACTTAGTTTTCAGACTGTGTCTTTTAAAACTTGGAGGATTGTTTTTTAGTTGAGATTGAGAAAGACGCCATTGTATAAAAAGCAAGGAAACCTGGTTGCCGGGGTATAAGATCCCCCACTCCTTCTGTGGAATTAGGTCAGAGAATACCCTCTCCTTCTGTCCCAGAGAACCACACAAGAGATTGACTTTGGGAGAGATTTAAATTGGGCATTTTTATTTAAATTTTAGTTTTCATAATTAAAATGATGTTAATATAATAAAATCAAGCATTTATCATGTTCTGACATGTGCTAACCTCCCTTGAAAGCCAGCAGGCAAATGGTCTTTGATCAGGTTTACTATCTAAACAAGAGGAAGAAAAATGAAGCTACAAGGGACAAGGGCTGGGAAACAGAAGGTGGCTAGCAGGCCTCAGGAAAAGGAAATTCTATTTTAAAATTATTTGATCAGTCGAGAATAAAAAGGTCTTAACATCATACTTGCTCTTGATGTTGCCCTTGGATAAGTATAGCCCAGACTCCCGGGTAGATTTCTGCACACTATGCTGTCATATTTCTATCAGGGGGAAAACAAAACAAACAAACCACTTTAAATAAATGGTTATTTTATTAGCCTTTCCTCTGAGTAACAGTAACAAGCAGTGCTCTGGGTGACCTGCTTTCACATGGCTGCTCCAACAATTACAGGGACGTCTCCTCAGACAAATGGTTCTAGGACGTATCTCCCTAAATCTTAAATGATCTCTCCTGCTACTTTATAGAGAATGATGTGAGGAATAAAAGAAATGATGCATATGTCCAGTTAAAGCAATAAATATTCAGAAGATATTATATTATGATTATAGGTTTTTCATGCCTCTAACTGTGGCTTAAGTAAATTTATCTTTGAAGGATTTTCCCACTTTTAAAATGGAGACACAGGCACAGAGTATAAAATGCCTCTTTGTCTTTAAAGTGAACTTGTTTTGACCTTTTGAATGAGTGGCTTGTCACATTTTATCTGTGTCCTAAATAGGATTGTAAACTCTTTCCTTCAGGGTGATGCTCAGGCCCAGCAACCACACCATCCAGTCAGTCTCATGAGCTGAGCACCTGTTATACACAGAAACTCCTAACCTGGACTCCTAACCTAAGCCAAGATGGAGCTATTTGTCCAGCAAGAGGGTGTCTCTAGTCTTTCAGGGGCTGACACATGTAGTTAAAAAAGCTTACAAAATGTATCTTTGTGGGCAACCCCATTGTACACTTCCAAATAGTACTGTTGGGTCAACAGAGTAGCTATTTTTACTCCCATTTCATAGATGAGACTCAAGAAAGTTCAGTTCAGTTCAGTCACTCAGTCATGTTCGACTCTTTGCGACCCCATGAACCACAGCACGCTAGGCCTCCCTGTCCATCACTAACTCCTGGAGTTTACTCCTTGAGTTCTCCTCCTGCCCTCAGTCTTTCCCAGCATCAGGGTCTTTTCCAATGAGTCAGTTCTTCTCATTATGTAGCCAAAGTATTGGAGTTTCAGCTTCAGCATCAGTCCTTCCAAAGAACACCCAGGACTGATCTCCTTTAGAATGGACTGGTTGGATCTCCTTGCAGTCCAAGGGACTCTCAAGAGTCTTCTCCAACACCACAGTTCAAAAGCATTGATTCTTTGGCGCTCAGCTTTCCTCACAGTCCAACTCTCACATCCATACATGACTACTGGAAAAACCATAGCCTTGACTAGATGGACCTTTGTTGACAAAGTAATGTCTCTGCTTTTGAATATGCTATCTAGGTTGGTCATAACTTCCTTCCAAGGAGTAAGCGTCTTAATTGCATGGCTGCAATCACCAATGATCTATCCCAAATCCATAGCAAGCAGGTAATGGAGCAGGAAGTAGAACAAAGCATTCCTTGAACCCAGCTGTCTCTCCCACTGTAGGTAACTTCCATGTGGAACACCCTGGCCTGATGTACTGCCCTGATCATGGTCACCAACTAAACAGTCGAATCTACCTTCATCTTTAGAGGATGCAGGATTCAAATGCCATCCTGGCTAAGAATCCTGTTAAAGGATGCTGATCAAATCTGGCCTGATTTGATGTCAACTCTTCCGCTGATCTCAATTATGAAGCTAAGCTGTAATTAATACATAAAAGATGATGACTACACTGAATTGGACAAGATATCAAGAGAAAACACTGTTTTAGACTGTCTTTCAGTAGCTGATGCACCTTTAAAAATACAACCTTCTAACAAGGCATTATTATTGGGTTAATGGACTATCTAAATGTCACTCATGGTCCCTGGCATTGATTGTTAATGCCCAGTATCATTCTTCTTTCCCTTTCCAATGAAACAATTTCCCATTCATCTTTCCACATTCTTTTCTTCTTCCTGTGCTGTATTTGCACTGTTTTCTTCCATAGGGGAGCCTGTAACTTTAAATCAAAATAAGAGGCAGAATAATAGAGGGTCTCACATCTGCCTTCCTTAGAATCAAAATATCTTACAAGGTCTCGAAAAGAAGCTATCAAAAAGGCATAAAGGAAACAATAAACATGAAAAGAACTATAGGATATTTGAAAAGGAGAAAAATATCTCAGCCAACAGAGACGGACACTTTTATGATGATTACCTTGGGAAAAATGCATTCAGAAAAGAAGTTGTCTTGGGTTTCTCTCTAAACTGAGGAAAGGGGGGCCTCCACTTTTCAGAAGCACCACTCCCTCACAGCCCCCGAACACAGAGCCTGGAGACCATCTCCTCCTATTGATAGGTCCAGAGAGCTGGTCAGAGGAGCTGAGCTGTGACGCAGTTACCAGCACTGATGGACCCAAGAGCAAGATTTCAGAGAGCAAGTCGACTACCTGCTCCAGTGTGCAGTTTGGGGTGGCCACCTGGAAGGGTGGAGGCACCGAGACACTGGCTGAACTAGTCCTGAGACACCAAATGAAACCCTGCTGACTGAAGCTCTAGCCGGTTAGCTTCTCTCAACTGGCTGTCTAATTATATCACAACTTAACTTAGTACCTGCATAAAAAACTGCCTCCCTTCAGCAACAAAGTTATAGAATCCTTGGAAGACAAAGACTGTTTTTCCCTATGTTTATCCCTATCCCACCCAATCCCAGAACCTGACATGGGGCTGAACACATAATGAACCCTGAGGTCTTGACTCTACAGTGCTGCCCTTCGGAGGCAAGATTCCTTCCTAATTACCTTTATTCTCCTAGAGCCCTGAGCAAAGCCTTGCCCTTAATGGGCAGTTAACAAATATTTGCTGAATGACCTGTCTAGTGCTTACTAGAGCCTTGTTCATTTCAAACAGAAGGTGAGACTTCAAAAATTAATTCCAAACCTGCCTCTCATAAACAGTGTTTAAGAAATAGTACAATAGCTTACATTTTTTCAGTACTTAACTTCATGCTAGACTTTCCTCTGTTACCTTATTTATACTCTCAAAAGCCCCTTGAGATCAATATTACCTATTCCCATTCTGCAGATGGGCAGTCTTAGAGATGAACTTCATAGCTCATGGTTATATAGCTAAAGTCAGGACCTAACAAAGTGTTTTTTTGATAAAACACACCAGAGAGGAAAAGTGTAAATCTGGTGTTTCCCTCTCTCCAGTGGTCCCTCAAGATAGTTCCCATGACCAACGCGATTGATGGTGCAGAAATCAGTTATCAAGGCAAAAAGGCAGGCTGCAGATAGATAAGGCCTGTAAAAACGGACAGAACACGACATGCCTCACTGGGAGGACTGATGGAAAGGATTGGGATTGCGTCCGAGAAGTGTGCTGATTCTTATCCCACAGTGATTGTGTTCTGACCTTTTCTAAGGAAACAAATCTAGGAAAGTGTTTGTAACGGACTCTCTCCTAGTTCTTTTCAGATGTAGGAAGCTGTAGCTATGAAGAGGATGGACGATTTCTTGATGATAATCTTGCATGGCTGTTTAACAACAGTCTGTGAGTGTGCCCACCCTGGGCATACTTGAAATCATTTTCAAGTTACCTCTATTAACATTTGAAAAATTCCTCTGCAGAAGACTTTAGCTTACTAGGCTCTTCAGAATTTCATAGGATCAAGGCATGCTGTGTTGCATATTAGTTACCTTTCAGACATTCCTTCCAGAAATTTCTACAATATCTATATAGCTCTACATGATGATTGAAGAGAATGCAAAACAAGTAACAGCTTGTTCCAGTCTCCCAACATCTTAATTGCAAAGGAATGGCCACTCTAGTATTAAGAGTACTAATATAAATCCACATCTTGCATTAGCAAAATATATGAAAAGTACATGGTGAGTTTGTTGGAAAGAAACGGTATTTGGAAGTAAACAAAAATAAATTAGACCATATCCTATGGCATAGAATAGAAATTTCTTCCTTGAGTAAGTATCTGGTAACTTCTTGATGACTCACTTAGGTGGATGGGAGGAAAAAAAAACAGGAATGATTTTCGAGGTTTTGACAAATGTTTAAATTTTTGAAAAATGTGAGGATTCTCATTTAATGTGGTGGCATTCTTTGATAAATTATTACTCATCTGGAAATGGTAAAAACAAGGACCCTTTGGGGACTAGGACAACATCTGTTTCTTCTGCCAAAGATGCAGTTAAGGGTAAACTTGTTCCTCAATCAGACTCACTTTCTTTAAATTCCTTCATCCCGGCAAACCCCTTTGGCCTCAGCACCTCACCTGGGCTTCTTTCTGCCCTCCCCTAGCTTGCGACTCCTCCCACCAGTCTCAGATTGAATGGCCATCTCCAGAGAGCTGTGATTGATCCTTCCAGTCTAAATCAGAAACCTCCCTTGTCTCTCTCATCATTTCTGAGCATTATAATTGCATATAAATACTTAAAAATATGTCTTTCCCATTAGATTAGGCTTCATGAAGACAGGGGCCATGTCTATTATGTTGATCACTTTATCCCTACCACCTAGAACACTTCCTGGTATACTCAATAAATATTTGATGAATGAACACATTAATGAATAAATGAATGGACAGATAAAAATTAGAATACCAAACTAAAAACTGAGATGCAGTTATAAACTTATACACCTGAACTCACGCTTTTAAGTACCCTGTCTGTCAAAAAATTTTCACCATGGGAAGTTGTCTGTTAAATAATGTAATCACTGCTTAAAATATGTTTGATGGGGGTGGTTTAGTTGCTAAGTCGTGTCTGACTCTTTGCAACCCCATAGACTGAAGCCCACCAGGCTCCTCTGTCCATGGGATTTCCCGGGCAAGATCCTGAAGTGGTTTGCCATTTCCTTCTTCAGAGGATCTTCCCAACTGAGGGACTGATCCCAGGTCTCCCGCATTGTAGGCAGACTCTTTACCAACTAAACCATCAGGGAAACCCTAAAATACTTTCAGAATTCCACTTTTGGAAGAGTACTTCATGCCTGATTCAGGGTGCCTGACTTTATGAAACAGCCAAAAACTGTTCAAACTAACTCTGGAGAGCTTGGAGGAAATGGAGTCATATGTTGGGGAATAAATATCAAAGCTCATCATTTGATTTTACAGACTATTTTCAAACTGGAAAGTCACTAATACCACACATTATATCATTGGGATCCTTGAGGGGCCACTGGGGATGTTGATTAAAGGGGCAATGTTAACTTGAATGGAGAAGGCAATGGCAACCCACTCCAGTGTTCTTGCCTGGAGAATCCCAGGGATGGGCTGCTGTCTATGGGGTCGCACAGAGTTGGACACGACTGAAGTGACTCAGCAGCAGCAGTTAACTTGAATACTGATTAAAAAAATGAATCCGATGGCTTTGAAATTTTACTTCCTAACTACAAGGTTAATGAAACAACAGGAAAAAAAAAATAACTGACTCAACTGAAGAGAAACCACCCAATGTCCTCAATGGTTTCTAATGGCACAGGCAACAAGTAGGCTAATCCAGCATGTCCCATCACCAACAGGGTTTCTTAAAGTCATTGTTCCAAGGGAGTTGTCAATATCCCTTAAAACTAATTTGGGGGACCCTATTTCAGGATAGAGAATAATGATTGAATGGCATAATGGAGATTCATCTGGTTCAGTACAATTGCCCCCACAACCCACTCCTTTCTTGCCCCATAATGAGATCATGTGTGAAAGCCTAAATTATGTAAATGAAAAGGCTCCACTAAGACTGCTGAAATATTCCTGGAGTGTTACACTTGACAACCTCAAAGTACATTTCACACTGCTAATGACTTCATCACTAACACAACTGCCATGAGTCAAGCAGTTTCCATGGCAACGCCCTAGTACAGCTGTTTACCCATATAAAGTATTGCACGTACTTAGTTACATATACAGACAGATCACTAGATTCCTAGGTACTGAAATTGAAATAATTCAATTTTCAATGTCTCTCTTTATGAAGTGATTCTGCCAGCTATAGGGATTAGCATATCAATGTGACTTTGACAGGGGTTGCTGCAAAAGACATATTTTGCAGGCACTTCATGTCAATTAGAGCCCTAACTGTTTCATGGAATAATCATTCCTGCCAGATTAAGGTCGGGCTGCAAGGTAATTTAATTGGTGCCATTATATGCAGAAAAAAATGCTCTAATAGAGTGCATACACTGTCTCTGCCAGGAAAGGGGAGGGCTGCACAAAGCAAATGACTGAAAAGAATTGCCTTCTTAGCCATTTAGACAGGGTTTAAAAACACCACACACACCAAGATGGGAACATCTGAGATGTTATTTCCTGAATTAGCTGGGAGGAGAACTTTGAAGGGGAGAGGAGACATTGGCCAGTTTGTGGTTTTCTCCAAAGGTTTCCCCACCCAACCCCAGAATAGCAGAATGGTTCAATTGACTCATCACCCAGGTGACCTCCGTGAATCCTGCAGTCATGTCTGCTGACGGGGCATGGTCCCTGGGTAGGGCAAGGGGGAAAGGAAGGTTGCAAAGCAGACAGGGAGTTGCCCAATGTGCTAAGGAGTGATGCTGAGCTATTACTTCTTCCCTTTCCTTGAAAAGAGAAAGATGCTTATACTTTACCATCCTCTTCTGCCAGAATTCTCTAATATAATACACTTTACCTCAGAGAAACTCATATCCTCTCTAGCTCCCCATAGTTGAAGCTCTGGAGGAATGGCTGGGGTTCTGAGTAACCAGGCACAATGAGTAGCACCATTCTAGGTTTCCAATCTTGGTGGGAAAAAATAGGGAAACTATTCTTAGAAGGGAAGACAATAGCTCAGGAAATATCCTCTGTTTACCTTTAAGTCCCTCATGCTCACTCATCATTCCTCACAATTATCAAGCAATCATTTAGGAGAGAATGAAAAACACTAGCCTTACTTTATTTTGTTCTCGCTGTTACCCCCACTAGAAAGAGTCTCCTGGTTTGAAATGCTCTCAACCGATTAAAGCCTTACACATCCTATGTTATGAGAACGAATTTACAGTTGATCACCTCTGATATGATATCATTACTGCTTGTTTTGTGTTTCTAAGTCTTATGTCTTCCTCACCAGCACTTCCTGCTCTAGGACAGGACTTATGTTTTTTCATCTGTTTAGCATCTGGATACCAATACACTTAACCCACATGCCATGTTTTTATACAATAAGTTTTCAACATTCATTGATGATGCAGGTAAATCAGTTCTTAAATATTATAAAAAAGGAGGCAGTAACCTTGGAAGACTGCATGCAAGGAAATTACTAGTTGTCAGAAGTGCTCTCGACTACATCTTTTTTTAACAATTAGGAAAGCTCAGGTTTGTCTGGAGCAGCTCTGTCCCATAGAAATATAATGTGAGCCATGTGTGAAGCTTTACATTTTCTAGTAGCCAATTAAAAAAGTAAAATTGTACACACAAAATAAATATTTTGTTTAACTCAAATTTATCCAAAGTAGTATCATTTCAGTATGTGGTCAATATAAAATTTACTGAGCTCTTTTAGAGTCTTTTAAAAAAAAAAAAATATCTACTAAGTCTTTGAAACCCAGTGTGTATTCTACACTAAAAGCAGATCTCAGCTCAGACTGGCTGCACTCAGAGCGCAGTGGCCACATGCAGCTGGCGGCTTCTGTGCTGAGCAGAGCAGTCCTAAGGCCTCACTGTCACTCCGTCACAGAACAGCAGCCGAACTCACATCTCCTGACCCTCTGGCCAGTGTTCTTTCCACTACACGAAGCAGAAGCGAGGAAACCCGGGCACTGGTTTCCCTTCTCTCAGGTGCCCTTCGAAACAGTGGACTCAGCCATGAGCTGAATTGCAAGAAATACCTTTGAGAAGCTCATAGCCACACAAACCGGAGAAATCCCAGAAGGTACTGAATTTGCCTTACTTTCAACAATGGGCACTTAGAATAGCGTGGTGAAAACTTTTAAAGGCTGATGGGATCCGGGAAGATCAGCCACAGGTGGCATCTTGGCAGTTAAAGGCCCGTCAAAGGCTGATGGGATCCGGGAAGATCAGCCACAGGTGACATCTTGGCAGTTAAAGGCCCGTCAGAGTTACTATCAAGAAGCTATTGAATCTGTCCATTTGTCAGCAGGGAAGGCCGTGCCCTATGTATTTTATTTTCCCCTTTCAATGTGAACAACTCATTAATTAGGCTATAGAGTGATCCCTTCAGGTTCTTCAGGCCTTGCCTTGACTTTGACAGTGACCACTGAAATCACGTTAAAAGAAAACAGGTACCCCTACCTTGCTTGGGACCTGGAACTTCTTAGCAGAGAAAGGCTCCTTGTTGAGTTACTGTTCCAACCTGGAGAACAGAGACCACCTCTCCTCTGCTCAGCCCTGGGGAAGGATATTTTGGGGGAAATTGACATACACAGGCTAGACAGGGAGTAAAGGTAATGTGGAAGAGTTTTTCATTTGAGGATATAGATTATGTTCCAGAAATTTAGCCAAATTGTACTGAAAGACTCCCAGGTGTGCTGGCCAGGGGATAGGGGAAAGTTAATAACACTGTTCTATGATTCGTTACAGTTTATCAGCTGGGGGGTTAAAAATGAAACTGCCACCTCATTATAATAATGGGTTAAGTTTTGTGTCACGGGAATCCCCAAGGTATTTAATTAGGATATTTGCATTGAATTCTAGCTCTCAGGAGTGTTTGAAGGACCACTGTGGAGGTGTTTGAAGGTTGGTGAGTTGCTTAAGTCTTTTAGTATCAACTTTGCTGCTCCCTTCTTGGGTTGATGGGACTTGTCTTACCAAGCTAAAAGAAAAAAGATGAAAAAGATTTTCAAATATGATAATAAATTAAATTAAGCAATAAAATGTAAGGAAAGAGAGATGGGTGTAACGATTAAAGCAGATGATGAGCAGTGTACCAACTTCCTACCCACACTTCCCCAGGGAAGGAAGGTAGGTGTTATTTTTAAGGGGGCTGACAATGGCCAGCTGGCATCCTGGGCACCTGCTCCTGCAGGGGCTGGGTCCACCTTGAAGGTCTCCAAGTCTGCACAGGCCAAGGAGATCTGCATCATCGAGCCCCAGGACTCATTTATGTTTTGCATGAGATGGTAAAATATGCTCTTACTGTGAGCAGGTGGGTTCATTCCCACAAGAACCACAGGTAGAATTGGGGACATCCCAATCCAGTTCTCAGTCTCAGTATATTTTGATCAATGACACCATCAGGTTATGTCAGTTACTTAAGAATGGTCTCAGCTGGTGGTCAAAATTGTCATGAGGGGAGTTCTATCATTCTCCCCCTTTCTGCGGCTTCCTTGTAGACATGGATTTTGATTTCCTTAAACACCTAGTCTCTTTTGGTGTTGGCATGTACTGTGTATCTGGCAACTTCTGCCAGATGTGTCTGGAGGGGCGGGGGCCCAGCCCAGGGACACCTCTGAGCATGTGCATTGTTCTCCCTGCCCTCCTAGCCAGCTGCGGTGGAGCAGGGGATGAGGAATGACAGCTACACATCCATGAGGCTAGAGTAGGTGGCTCACATATTAACATGTAGCACTGATCTCAGAACACAGAGTTAATCACTGGGAGGATCCCAGGGTTTGGTGTGGGTTTCTTGTCAACTCGCCTTACTCCTAAATCCACCAGACACCCAAAAAAACATGCCTGAGAGAAGACAGATCTGAACTAACAAATGCTGCCACTTGCCCTGGGAAGAGCTTTGTCTCTTCAGGGTTCTTTCCTTTCCTTCTCATTTTTACCTCCCAGCAGACCTAAGTATTTCTGTGGCAAAGGGTGGCTGTTTCTACGGTGTGCCCTGTTTGGAAAAGGGAAATGGGAGATCTTAGAATGACAGCGACTTGCTCAAAGACTCTGGACAAGAGGCCAAAGGAGGCAGGGCTGGAGGGCCGTCATCCCACCTGTAGCAGGTTGGGGAGCAGGGAGGACACATACAGGACTCTCGGGGGCCCCAGAGTACAGGTTGGCTGGAGACAGCTGCGCAGTGTGGGTCCCATGGGGCTCAGGGAGGCTGTATTTATCTACTGCTGCTCTGAGGCTGCCCTCCTGGCATCAGGGCAAGGAGGGCCCCAGCAGGGAGGCGAGAGCCAGGAGGGGAGCCAAAGGTCAGAAAGCAGAGAAGATGCAAGTCTAGAGCAGCCAGTGATGCAGACGCCAGGAGGACTAGTGGGCCGGGTTGAGGTGTGGTCATTGGTTTTTTGTGGCTTCCTTTCCTGAAACCCAGTGCCAGAATTGGAGAGAGTAAAGCTGCAGGCCATGAAGCCCCCAAGAGACTCCCAGCCTCCCTCGGCCCCTGAACTTCCCCAGCCTCACGATGAGGCGTTCCCTTCCCATGGCCGTGACCATGAGTTGTTGCTCCCCAGATGTCTGTGTGGCAGCTCCCCTGCAGGGTCCTGACTGCACAGGTCTCTACCCCAAGTCCTACCTGCCCCTTTTGTTCCTCCAAGGAGATGAGCGTGAGAGTCAGCAAGCTATTCCTCCGGCTTGAGGCCATTTCTCCCCCAAAACATTTACCAGCGTCCACCTCTTTCTAATTTAACACTGACAGGTAATCCCTCCTCCCGCAAGGAACCAATTCCCTCCCTGAGCAGGTGCACAGCCATCCTTCATCCACGACGGCTTAGACACAGGCAAACAGGAGGAACACGCGCTGCCTTCCAGAGGCTAGAAAGGAAAAGGTCTTTCTGTTTTCTTTTAAATCTCTGTGGGGTTGGTTTGTTTGTTTTAAATGAGACAGCGTGTAAATGGCTCTCCTTGGAAGAAGGGAGTTCTAATGAACAAGCCCGGCCCATTTTCCACTGGGTAATGAGAGCACCCAGGTAGCTGCTGGGAACAGTGATGTATTCAGTTGTCACCCTGATTTTACACTGGGGCTGGGTGGCCTGTTTAATACAAGAACATAAATCTATCAGCTGTTTTTACAGGTTCCCATTTGGAAAGCCACAGTCTTCGAATAATGCATGCTCTGTGTTTGTGAGATTGGCACAGCCCTTCCATCATTTCCATAACATCAGCGAGCACTTGCAGGTATTGTATATTATAGACCCTAACACTCCTACACACACACACACACACACACACACACACACACACACACACACACAGCTATGTGGACATCAGGACTGTGGATGCCAATAAAAAGAGAGAGATTGGTGAATCCTGGAAACCTCTCAGCTTCTGAAAAGAAGAGGGAGGGTGTGAGATGAGTGAAGGCAGCTCCCAATCTGGGGTTAGCACACCCTCCCTCAGTCTCCAATAAAAGGAGGCAGTCATTGTCTCTTAGCTTTTCTTCACCAAATCCTCAGATTCTAAGATTTGGAACAAAATGTAAATGAGAAATTCTGAATCACATTTTTAATAAAGGCAAGGCAAGAGACTACAATGTGATGGGAGCTTTGGATGTGTGTCTATGACACATACTAAATGGCACTGAATGAAAAGGCTGGGGGTGGCAAAGATGCCATCACACACTGACATGCTTCTGAATCCAGAGAATTCAGGGCATCTGATCAAGGCTGTGTGACTACATGAACAAAGACGCAGATGATGGGCCATGGTAAAGAGGAGACACTCGTGGTGTGCTAACAGTGATAAAGCCAGATGTGCAGTGCCAGATGAGAACGTGTTTCCAAGGACGTCAGGAAGACCAGTCTCAGAAGGGCTCCTGACCAAACACAGCACACATGGAAAGTTACACTCAGATCAGCTGTCAGCTCCCCAGAACAGCTGCAGGAATTGTTAAGTCACATGTGCCAACTCGTAGAGCTGCTGTTCGGTCCAGGTCTATTTCTCACCCTTGGCCAGATGTTAGAAATACCTGGGAACATTTTAAAGATACCTATAACACACGAAAAGATGCTCAACATCACTCATTATCAGAGAAATGCAAGTCAAAACCACTATGAGGTACCATTTCACGCCAGTCAGAATGGCTGCGATCCAAAAGTCTACAAGCAATAAATGCTGGAGAGGGTGTGGAGAAAAGGGAACCCTCTTACACTGTTGGTGGGAATGCAAACTAGTACAGCCACTATGGAGAACAGTGTGGAGATTCCTTAAAAAACTGGAAATAGAACTGCCTTATGACCCAGCAATCCCACTGCTGGGCATACACACTGAGGAAACCAGAATTGAAAGAGACACATGTACCCCAATGTTCATCACAGCACTGTTTATAATGGCCAGGGCATGGAAGCAACCTATCCATCAGCAGATGAATGGATAAGAAAGCTGTGGTACATATACACAATGGAGTATTACGCAGCTATTAAAAAGAATACCTTTGAATCAGTTCTAATGAGGTGGATGAAACTGGAGCCTATTATACAGAGTGAAGTAAGCCAGAAAGAAAAACACCAGTACAGTATACTAACGCATATATATGGAATTTAGAAAGATGGTAATGATAACCCTGTATGCGAGACAGCAAAAGAGACACAGATGTATAAAACAGTCTTTTGGATTCTGTGGGAGAAGGAGAGGGTGGGATGATTTGGGAGAATGGCACTGAAACATATATAATATCATATAAGAAATGAATCACCAGTCCAGGTTTGATGCAGGATATAGGATGCTTGGGGCTGGTGCACTGGGATGACCCAGAGGGATGGTATGGGAAGAGAGGTGGGAGGGGGGTTCAGGATGGGGAACATGTGTACACCCATGGCGGATACATGTTGATGTATGGCAAAACCAATACAATATTGTAAAGTAATTAGCCTCCAATTAAAATAAATAAATAAAAAAAAAGGAATGTTTAAAAAAAACCCACATATATTCAGGCTATAGACCAGAACAACTAGATGAGAAACTAGAACTTTGATCGAGGCGGATTTCAAGCTCCCTCAGTGACTCTAACAGGCAACCAAGGCTGAAAATAGCCGCTGATTCCCCAATCTGGTGGCCCGATTTATGCTCCAGAGAAGAAGCCTGTACAGACCTGGCCTTTAGGAATGTCCTGTGTGAAACTGACCGAGGCTTCCTCTCTCAGGAGGTAAGTCCGTCAGTTGGAAAACAGTGGTGGCTGTCAGAACAATCCCCAGGTTTCAAGAAAGACACAATCAGCTCTCTTCTCAATTCTTCCACTAACAAGCTACGTGGCCCCTGTCCATCATTGTAGTTCAGTGTCTGGATTGTAATTTATATTTAGTGGATGAATAAAAGTCAGCAAGCTCCCCTAGACACTGGGTTTCTTACTTCTTAAAATGAAAATATGACGTCTCAGATCTCCATACCCCTTCAAATTTTAAAATTTGGAGACTGATATAGATCCTCTATAATTTGCTTCTATTCTACCTGTAGAACTTACCACCCTCCACATTTAAATAAACTTTCCAAAGTACCATTGTTATATAAAGTATTGATATCAGAATAAGGAGAGTATGAGAAATCTATGTAATATCTTTGCAACTTTCTGTACATCTTGGATGTCTCAAATTATTCTAAAATTAAAATTTATTCCATAAGAAATCTTCCCATCCTATTAGGTAGTCTATTCTCTATCTTGTTATTTCCCTGTACTTTCATTTCCTTCTACTACCATTCCCATTTAAGTTCTACACATTTAACTTAAAAGATGCATGTGATCACTTTTGAAGTCCTTCCTGCCTGCAGACCCTTGTTTTGTATTCTATCATCTCCTCCAACTCTTGCCGATCCTGCTATTCAGGAGAATTTGTGACATAAGTATCAAACAATAAAAAGCCAAATAGGAAAGAATGAGACTGTGATTAAAACAGCAGGAAGCCACTCCCTCCAGGCTGGAAGGATGAGGCTGAAGGTAATGTTACCAGCAAGGGGGGTCCAGATAACCCTCTACCTGGTTGGAGTTGGAGCCTCTCTAGTAGGAACCCGGGGCACGGAGGGGGCAGCACCTGCCAAAACACTGCCCAAAGCACAGGGGGTAAAAACACATCAGTTTCTCTTTCCTTCTCACCACCAACCTCCTAATAGTGTCTCCCCGAATCAAATCCAGGCAAAAGCCAAATGTCATAGAAACTTGGAAAACGGACCTTGTAGGCAGCAGCCACCTGTGATGCTAAGTGGGAACAAGACAGGGAATGGGTTTGAGGGCAAAAGGCCAAAACCCTACACTATACTTAAAACTTTTATGATAATCTAAAGCTTGATTGTATCATGTCTCTGATACTCTAAGACAGAGTATTCAATAGAAATATAATACAAGCCATGACATGTGGGCCCCGTATGCCATTTAAAATTTTCTAGTAGCCAAATTAAAACAAAAAGAAATTTAATAATATATTTTATTTCACTCAATATATTCAAATTATTAGTCATTTTAACATGTAATTGGTATTATCAGGTTTAGTGAGATATTTTACATTTTTCTCATACTAAGTCTTAGAAATCCAGTGCGTATTTTATACTTGAAAAGTGAAAGTCACTCAGTCATGTCCCACTCTGTGACCCCATGGACTATACAGTCCATGGGATTCTCCAGGCCAGAATACTGGAGTGGGTAGCCTTTCCCTTCTCCAGGGGATCTTCATAACCCAGGGATCAAACCCAGATTTCACCAGCTGAGCCACAGGGGAAGCCCAAGAATACTAGAGTGGGTAGCCTATCCCGTCTCCAGCAGATCTTTCTGACCCAGGAATCGAACCAGGGTCTCCTGCATTGCAGGCAGATTCTTTACCAACTGAGCTATCATGGAAGCCCATTTTATACTTACAGCACATTTTAATTTGGACAATTTAAGTGCTCAGTAGTCACATGTGGCTAGGGTTTCCCTATGGAGTTTCAAGTGATTTTGTATGGATTCCAAGTTTTGAGAGAGTGTAAACAGGCAAGAATCTACTGAGAAGGGCATCTCCATACCTAGAGAGACTTCACATGTGTGAAAGTTTCCAAAAATTCTTATTGAACCCAGAATTGTAAGGGGAAGCTGAAAACATAACAGACACCTGTTGAACATTGACCTGAGACGTCTGAGAAAGGCAGTGTGTGCCAGATTCATAACGTTTCACGCACCATAGGAAGTCGCTTTAGAATCATGGGCTGTGTTATTGATTTGTGTGTTTCTTTTGGATGACGTTGGATAGCGATATATTAGTTTTTAAGAGCCTCCACTTTTATAAGAAGAAGAAGACTATGTTCAGAAGTGGTCAGAAACTTCTCTCCTGTGATCATCTCAAAGTCGGAGGGAAATATTCCTTACAGAAGGCAGTGCCTCTGTATCTGGGGAACTCTGGGCTTACAAGAGTTTCCGTGGCCCATGAGAATCACAAGTCAGATACACACAATGCGGAGTGATGATTAGTTCTGGTGGCGGGGTAGGGGGCAGAATGAGACAGGAGTTTCCAGTTGTGAACATGTCCTGTTTCTTATACTCAGTGTTGATTGCACTGCCAGTCTTCACCGCCTACAGGTGTTTTAGAAGTGTTTTTATATCCTTTTGACATTCAACAAAATTACAAATGGTACTCACACAAAGCACACAAAATGAATGAGGAAGATAGAAGAAAGGAGGGAAAGGAGGGAGGGAGGAAGGAAGGAAACGTGGAAGGAAGACAGGGAGCAAATAATGAGGGGAAACTGAAAGAATGCAGAGTCTGCAGCTAGTGTGAACTGACCCTGCCCAGAGCACACTGACCTGTGAGACATCCCGTTGCACTTGGAAATCCCATCTTTACATTTTGCCTAACTGTCCACCTTCACACACTCAAGGCAGGTGTCTCCTAGATGTGGGGAAGTGTCCCAGCGGGGATGGGCCTGGGCCTTGGCTTCTCCCTCTGGCAAAAGTCAATTTTTTTCTCTCTCTCTCCCTTAACAATCCTGTGTCTTCCAAGAGATGATTCTTTGAGGGCAAAAAGCAGTGGTTGGCTTTTAGGAGCCAGAAGTAAAGACACGTGATTTGCAGACTTGGGGAAGTGCTGGTGGGGTGGAAGAGGACAGCATGGGCTCCACGGCCAGATCAGCCCGCAACAGATCAGGCCCACCCCTGGCTCCTGGAATAACTCCACACTGGAAGAAAACAAGCTATGGCATTAAGCAGGGGTCAGAGTAACTCAAGTATCTCATGTTCCTACTAGAAGCACCCTGCCTGCTGGGTCTTCTCTCATCACACTGGCCCCCACATGCCATTCATAGCCAGACCAGGGTGCACTCCCTTCTGAAGTTGGCACCAGCTCTCAGACTTCATCTCTGAAATCCTGCCCAAGGTGCAATGTGTCAGCATCTCATTCTGTCTACACTGACCTGGAGGTGCTGACATCTTGACCCAAAGGCCCTCACTGCCACAGAGACTTGACCTGCACCCACACGGAGCCAACCAGCAATCAGTATTCCACAGATTCAAGGGGGAAAGAAGTCTTGAGTTAGCAGGAGAGCAGATAGGTGGGCGAGGAGCAGGCTGCAAGCAGGGGCCAGGTGAGGGATGCTGGGAGAATCAGGCAGGTGTCTGGGCTCAAGCGGTTGGAAGCTGAGCCACTTACTGGAGCTCTGGTAAGCAAGGCTTACTTTGGATGCTAGAGCTGAGACTGTTTAGCCCTTCTCTATTTTACACTCTCAGTTGCATGTCAGTATCATTGGCCCTAGAAGTGTTGAACATTGACAGAAGAGGTGTCAGATTAGGAGAGAGCCCTGCGCCTGAAAGAGGCAGGATTACTTCACCCTCCCTGCTGTCAAATGATCTTGTTTCTCCTACTAAGTAGAGAAATGATGTGTGTGCTTTATTTACCAAGAAATACTTCTAAATTCCCCCTAGCATCTAAGAGAGGCAAGAGAGAATGATGACAAGCATTCTCGACATATTTCAACTGACAGAGTCACATAATTAAATTTTGATTGGAAAGGGCCTGAAGAAACAAACAAAAAATATCTAAAGTAGTCCATATTCCACCCCCCACAATAATTCGAATGGTCTTTGAAAGCATGATGACCTCAGACATTTTGTTGATGAAACATACAGACTGGTGATAACCCAGCCTGATGCTTATGGCAGTCATGGTGTGGGGAAGATATTAGTCACACATGCACCTGCGTGTGTACAGATGCACATTTGCGTGTGTGCAAGTGTGTGTGTGTGTATATATATATATATATATATGATTCTAGAAGCATATAAATAAGGTGACTGAGTTGGAGAAGTAGTGAGTAAACTCCAAGAATAGCAGGGACACTGTTAACCCCAGAAAAATGATTTGGAATTTAAATAGCAAGTGTTCGGAAGTGATAGGCAAAATAAACCTGGGAGACTGTTTGGGGTACAGATGGGATCCGATGCTCTCCGAGCAGGGAGAAGCACTGTCAGTGTTTTGACAGACACAGACTGATGTTCAGGACAGAGCCAAGGAGGTGCTGGGGTGGGGGGTAGGGGGGCGGAACTGGAGACCTCTGTGACAGATTGACAAGCCAGAGCAGGAATTCTCCTCCAAGCAGAGGGAGGGGAAAGAGGGGATAGAAGATAAAGGCACACGAGGCCGGGATGCTAGCGGTGTGGTGAGCTGAGAAGGGCAGAACTGCGTTTACCGCCTCTGTCTCTTTGGGGATTATTAAGGAGCTAAAGGCAAGGGGCCAAAAGCCAGACCACGGGGGGATAAGCCTCACTTCCCAGAGCTTTATTTCTCTTTGCAGTCTGTGAAGCTGGCAGCCCTGCTTAGAGCTCCAGGCAGGGAAACCTCAATGACAAATGCCTCCCAGGAGGGCTGAGGGTCAGAGAGCAGAACTCCACCAGCAGCAGCCATATAGAGAGTGTTTCTCTCCTAGCACCTGTACAATGTTACCCAAAAGGCAAACTGGAGCCTAGCTGGGTATAAAAGCATTCTAAACCGTGGCCAATGAGGCAGGAGACCCACGGACAGACTTAAATCATCACGATGGAGATACTATCCTCTGACTGCATAACCTTAACCAACTTGGACCGACCCGTCCCCTTGGCCCTCCCAACCTGCCCAGGCCCCTCAGAAGCCTTGCACACCCTGCAACCCGGCTACCCTGCTCTCCTCTGGGACCCCCTTGTCTGCACTGGGGCCCCCTCTCTCTTATGACGGGTGGGTGCAGCATCCTTGTTCTGATCTTCCCTAGTGAGCTCCCTGGGAGCTCAGCCTCCAGGAGGCAGAGTAGTGGTGTGGTCGCAATACTCCCTGAAGTCAGGAGGCTGCACTCAAGTCTTGCCTCCATCCCTCATCTGCCTTGTGCTCCCAAGCGAGTCTGTTACTCTCTTGGAGCCTGTTTCCTGGTATGTGGAGTAAGAATCACTTAGTATGCCTACTAGCCTTGTTTGCACCTAGATCAGTGGTTCTCGACCAGGTTGTCCCCTAGACATTTGGCAATGTCTGCAGGCATATTTGCTTGTCACAACTGTAGGGGGTGGAGGGCAGGGAGTGTTAATTCTGGCTGCAGCAAGTGGAGGCTAGGCCTGTTGTTTAATGTCCTAAATATGCAGGATAGTCCCCACAACACAGAATCTTTCAGCCCCAAGGTCAAGTGTGCTGAGGTTGCTTACAAACTGTCTCTCAACATCACATGGGTTTTTTTAAAAATTGAACTTTTAATTTGTGTTGCAGTATAGTTTATTAACAATATTGTGTTAGTTTCAGGTGTACAATAAAGTGATTCAGATTGTTTCCTTTCCTCCTTTCCTTCCCTTCTTTCCTCCTTCCTTCTTTCTCTTTCTTCTTTCTTTCCACGTATGTGTTTGGGGGAAGATTGCAAGCTCCTTGAGGGGAGGCAGAGGCTGTATCTAAAATCTCTTTGTTTTGCATTCAGAGACTTGCACAGTGAAAAACCTCACAAGTCATCAGCCAATTGGTAAAAGGAATCACAGAAGTGACTTCCACTCTCCTGGCAAAAGGATAAATCTGCTTTTGTACTGTTGGGTTTATCTGTTCACGGTGTGAGACAGAAGTAAAGTCACCTGTTATGCTGTCCCCAAACCCCTCTAAAATATTAGAAGATCCTGCTAAAACCACATCCAGATCATTTGAAAACAGTCTTCAAGAGAAAAATACATCCAACTCACTGCTTTCCAACCCATTGACAATAAACAAAAGGCTGATTGACTAAATTCATCCCCACGGAGGGGAAGGTGGTACAAGGCCAGGCTGTCCTCACTGGGAAAAATCCACAATGTCAGATTGTTCATGTAAATGTTTTAAAAGTTCAGGAGGTAGGGAAAATTAAGTACTAGGAAAGTAAATAAGATAAATAAGTACTAGGAAAGTAATGTACAACATGATGTCTATAGTCAATATTGCTGTATGATATACAGGAAAGTTGTTAAGAGAGTAGATCCTTAAGAGTTCTCATCAAAGGAAGACATTTTTATTTTTATTGAATGTATACGAGATGATGTTTGTTAACTAAAGCTATTATGGTAATCATTAATCATTTCACAATATTCATAAATCAAACCATCCTCTGTGGATCCTAAATTTATCCTATTTAAAAATTTAAATTTAAATATGATATTTAAATTTATCCTAAATAAAAAGAGAAGAAGAAAGAATGGGGACTTTTTGGCTCCTTGAACATTTTTGTGTTCTTCTAATAAATCAGATCATATGTTACATGTGTTATTGCATTTATCGTCAAAACAACTCATTAAGTAAGAATTGAGGTTTAGAAAAATTAAAATTGTATATTATAGATTTTAAAACAAATACATTTTTTCACACTTTATATTCTGAAATGAACATGCATCTTAAAGTTGATGTCATCTAATAATCAGTGTTCACTTCCCGCTCCCACCTTCTCTCTCTCTTGGCGTTTTAATATACCTGAGTAAGGATGCATCCTACAATCTTTAGCTACTTAGATTCCTAAAAATAAGGTCACTTACTCAGATCATACAATATGACAGAGCTGGCAATCATAAGATACTAGCTGTTATTTATTTCTAATCCAGCAAGGAAATTCAAGTGGTGCATAACAGACTTCTTGTATAGTCCACCAGGTGCTTTTTCCTCAGATGACTTGGATGGTGCCAGTGAGAAGTTAAGGAAGATGATACATTTGTGTTACTGTACTTTTTTACATTTCTTTTTTTTCCAGTGTTATGGAGAACTAATTTACATGTATCACTGTATAAATTTAGGATACACAAAGGATGGTTTGATTTATGAATATTGTGAAATGATTAATGATTACCATAATAGCTTTAGTTAACAAACATCATCTCGTATACATTCAATAAAAATAAAAATGTCCTCCTTGTGATGAGAATTCTTAATGATCTACTCTCTTAACAACTTTCCTGTATATCATACAGCAATATTAACTATAGACATCATGTTGTACATTACTTTCCTAGTACTTATTTATCTTATAACTGGAAGTTTATACCTTTTGACCATCTACTGCCAATCTCCTTGCACCCTGCCCACCACCTCTGATTTGTTTTAAATTAGAGGGGGAGGGGTTTCCCTGGTGGCTCAAATGGTAAATAATCCATCTGCAATGAGGGAGACCTGGGTTCGATCCCAGGTTGGAAAGATCCCCTAGGGGAGGGCATGGCAGCCCACTCCAGTATTCTTGCCTGGAAAATCCCCATGGACAGAGGAGGACAGAGCCCTCCTGGAGGGCTACAGTCCATGGGGTCACAAAGAGTGGAACATGACTGAGTGACTAAGCACACACAGCACAAAGGGAAAGAATAAAGAAAACAGGGGCTGAATATTTGAGATTGCTATTAACATCAAAAATGAGAGACTGAATTTAAATTTAACAGAGAAGACAAACAATTAATGTATATATGTGTGTGTGTGTGCATATACATACACACATATACATATACATGAATACATATATGTATATTTATGTAAAGTTATATCACTAGTAGAAGCAGTCAGGGCCACAGTGGGAGGTCAGGTCTAGCCATCAACATTTATGCCCTTGGTTTTCTTGAAACCCGAGACAGGAATTCAGCCTTGCATAGAAGGTTACAGATCAATAGAATAAAGTTTAACTTACAAGTGCTTGATGACAATTCAGTTGTTCAGATGGCACCAATTTATGCCTAAAAATAGAATTTATTTTCAACTTGTTACTGATAGTATTCTAACTCAATGTTAACATAGGTCAATGAAGTGTATTAGATTCTTGTTGAATGTACCAATGTTTGAAAAAAAAAAAATCACAGGCTGGATAGTGGGCTTCCTCTGTCCTGTAGACAGTGTCTGCGTCCATGAACTTGTCATGCTCCCTACTGCTGTATTTCTTACCTGACGTATTTATCGTACCTCACTTCCTCCTCGTACTTTTGTCTGCCCAGAAAACTTCTACTCAGCCTTCACTGCTCAAAGCTGATCCTTTAGGAGCTTGTCCTGATTTCCTCAGACTTCAGCGTCTCTTACCTGCCCCTCTGCACTTTGTGCCTGTACATCTGTTGTAAAAGCCATCTAAACCACATTGAAAGTTTTGAAGTGCATTTCTGTCTGGTCCTTGTGGATTGTCTTATCTTTTAGGATTCACGGGTACAGCTCCTGATCTTTATATGGTAGTGAACTTGTCCGTAGGATGAATAAATGAAGTATGCACAGCCTGAGACAGGTCCTTATCATGGCATAGAAGGCTGTCACCAAACTGCCCCAGCTCCTCCCAGACTCTATTTCCCAACTCTTGCCACCTCACATATTCACCCAGACCCGCTGGTCTCATTATCACCAAATGCCAGGCCTCAGGGCCCCACACGGCCTGGTACAGCCATCTACACCGCTTTTACTCCAGATATATGTCATATCCCACTTCTTCTCAAGATCTAGGTCTCTGCTGAACTATCTTCACAAAGATTCGTTCTAACCACATTGTCAAAAATAGCAGCTTTCTTCTTTAGTTTCTCTATTCTTACCTGCTTAATTTTTCTTCTTAGCCCTTACCAATAACCTACATATTTTGTACTTACTTACTTTTTAAAACTTTGTCAATCTTCCCCACAGAGAGATGAACTCAGTGGAGAAGGGGATTTTAATCTACAAATAATAAACAAGTAATCACTCGGTAATAAAGGGATTAATGAGTCTATCACTGTCTTTGATGAGACTACTTTCACCTAATACTGAAAAGCAGAATGGCAGTCATAGAACTGCCTCTAGAGGAAACCACTTTATGGACCATCTAATACAGCCAAGTTTGCCTGTGTGCACGCGTGCCCAGTGACATCCAACTGTTTGTGACCCCATGAACTGTAGCCTGCCAGGCTCCTCCATCCATGAAATTTTCCAGGCAAGAAAACTGGAGTGGGCTGCCATTTCCTACTTCAGGGAACTTTCCCAGCCCAAGGATTGAGCCCACGTCTGTTAATCTCCTGCATTGGCAGACAGATTCTTTACCACTGTACCACCTGGGAAGCCCTAATATAGGTATGCGCCATTTCAGTTTCTTTAAATGTATTAGCTCATTAATTACTCACAAAAGCCCTAGCATATTGGTATTATCACCCCAATTTTAAAAGAGGAAGCAACTGCGGTTCTTCCAATTCCCATAGACTTTTTTTTATACTCATCTTTACACTATCACATTTTTGCAAATCCATCTATTCCGTTACCTGTATTCAATAATGCAATCAGTACTTGTTGAGTTTATGCCATATCTATCTATTACAATAAAAGAATACAAGATTTTCCCATAGGAGTTTAGCAAATATGATACTCCCTGGCTGTTTCCAAGGTAGTAGAGATATGTTAAAAACTAGCAAACAAACCATAACCTAAGAGAAAATTTAGAAGTATTTGTTTCTTTTCCTCATTATTTATACATACTCTTTCACTGTTACTTTCATCCATAAGTAAAGCCACTAAGGATGGGGAACAGCTACCATATATTCTGTGAAATATATAGTAGAACCCTAGTGCTCTGCTGCTGCTGCTGCTAAGTCGCTTCAGTCATGTCCGACTCTGTGCGACCCCGTAGATGGCAGCCCACCAGGCTCCTCTGTCCCTGGGATTCTCCAGTCAAGAACACTGGAGTGGGTTGCCATTTCCTTCTCCAATGCATGCAAGTGAAAAGTGAAAAGTGAAAGTGAAGTCGCTCAGTCGTGTCCGACTCTTAGCGACCCCATGGACTGCAGCCTACCAAGGTCCTCCATCCATGGGATTTTCCTGTCCGCATCTACTATGGCACTTCCCAGGCCCTAACTCCTATAATGTTTGGTTTAAATAAAGTATTGCAGAGAAACCTAATCTTAACATAAGAAAAGGAAAGACCAAAATGAAGGAAGGAGTTTAAAAGAGAATTCAATTAATGAGTCGCTACAGCTTCTCCCTGTAAGAGACCTGCACATGCATTCATCAGGCCAAGAATCAAGTCTGGAAAAACTACCCCTGGAAGAGCTATGCTTGAGAACTCACACCAAGAATAACATTCTCAAGGGAATTCGGGCGTGTTCAATAAGACATAAATGATGTTATTAGAGGACTAGTGATTTGAATTATCAAGGAATTGCAGAGAATTGTGGAACCGACTCATTGGGCAAGGCCTGAAACACTGCTATAGAGGTAAATGTAAATTTGGTTTTGGGACATTGTCCTAACTCTTTGGGGGCTATGTGGGTTCCACCTGAGACATCTATTGAGTGGCAATAAGCTGCCCTGAAAAAAATACGAGTTTGCTAGAGCAAAGATTTCTTACTCTATGGATGACTGGAAGAACAAAACATCCTGTATTCATAATTGTGGAGAAATCAGACGTTTGGAAAACCTGGCTCTTGTGTGAATGCGGGGACTACGACTCTGAACAAAGGTAATAAAAGATCTATAGGTGGGTCTTAGCCCTAGAAAACAATGACCAAAGCATCACTTAACCCCAGAGATTTCCAATAATATAAGAGAAAAAGGACTTCAATTTAGTAAAATGTTTAAGTTCTGCTATTTAGCCAAGTAGCAGACTAAAATATTCTGTTTAGGCCAGATGTTTAATCTCACTAGTGAGAACAATACACATCTTGCCTGAAATGACCTGGGAAAGGTCCCTATGGGTGACAGTATCCAGCCAAATTGCACCTGATCACTTCGGTCTCACCCTGAGTGCTACTCTGAAGGTCTCAGAGTTGTGGGCGCCCCTGTTGGTCAGTCAGGTTGTTCTATCACCAATACAAAGGACTCCTGGCAAGCCTACATAAGGGGGAATCCAAAATTATAAGAAAGTAGCTGTAAATTATATTACATTTTCTTAAAGGAGGTATTTCTTATAATAGGTAATTCTCATTAGTCCTGCCTTGGAATTGTAATTTGAAATAAATAAAAGGTATTGAACGTTAAATATGATATAAATTTGTGGCATTATGAAACTTAGATGATCTAATCCTCTTCACTCTGGTTCCATTTTACAGATAATTATACCAAGCCCAGAGATGAAAACTGTCTTACAGGAGTCACATTTAAGTTTCAGTTTCCAAAAAAGAAGAGGTTTTGGTTTCATTCAAAGGACAATCTATGCCAACACAGAGCCTGGTTTGCTCTCCTACTTTGCCCGCATCTTGCCTCCCAGCTCCTCGTTAATGCTTTTTTTTTAGACTATCAGAAATGTCTTTGGAGCCCTCATTAGTTTACTCACCTGGTCCTCCTCTTTGCCACTCTGGGCCACAAATACACACATACACTTTTCAGAGAAAAAGTTGAATCTAGAGTGTTCTAATGTTAGATGGTTTCATTGCATACCCCTCTTGATCTCTTTTCCTCTGAGAAATGCTCTCTTCTGAGAAAAGCGCTTCCATTTCAGTCTCCATAATTTGGTGGTATCTTGATTCTATTCCCTCGTTTAGGGAGAGAAATGCTGTTCAGATCTGACTAATCAAAGCATCCCATTGTTCTGACCTCAGAGATTGGTTCAAGGAGGAGAATATGACCCAGTTAGACCCAAAAAGGTAGTCACAAGACTTCTGATGGGAGCACCTAAAGAGAGGCATTCTCTTTCTTTTTCAGATACAAGCTGAACGTAGAGCTACTAGGATATAGCCTGAAGCAACTGGGTGGTCATTTCACTTCTGCAATGTCTGGAACTACTGAAAATGAGACCAATACACAGCAAAACAGAGTGAAAAGAAGGAGAAAAACCTATTCTGCTGATATTATTAGAACTCCTTGATCCATCTGAGCTTCAAATTCTTAGACATTTCAGTTATAAGAACCAAAAAACCACCCTTTTATTTAAGCCAATTGGGTCTATTATTCTGACACTTGCAATTGCAAGATTCCTGACAGTTTCTGCAGTGTATAGCTTATCTAATGTCTATGCTCACCTAGAAGGGATTCACTTGCTGGCTTGGGTAGCCTTTTACTAACGTATGTTTTGTTGATAGGATTAAAGTCACATCTCAGTTGCTGCAGGCTTTTTCACAATGTCATGAATTACTGTTAACCATCAGACTAGATTTTCATTCAAGTCATGAATTTCCTAATTTTTCTAGGATCTGGGCTAGGATGATCTTTTAGACTCTAGAATCACCTCACAGGAAAAAAGAAATAAAATCACTGCCAGGGAGAGCTAAAACTGGACTGACCCAACGACTAAGACGTCTAAAACAAAAGGCATTTTCTCTGGGGAAGTGCTGGCTTGATCTGATAAGAACTGCTTACCCCTCTGCTCTTATAACTTGGTTAAGCCTTGCAAATGCAGCTTGCTTTTCAAGTTGAGGCATCACTAACTTTCTTTACTTGGACATGGGGTCTTGCCTATGGAGGGGCGTATGGTAAGACTGGGGGATGTGGGCACTGGCACCATTAGGCTATACTTCCCATCTGTCAGGAGCTGCCCCCTACTTTGGGCCTTGCCTGGATAGCTTTGAAGAATGCTTTCATTGATGTATGAACGACAACTTACAGCTTGTTTGTGTTCTCCTATATGGCATATCTGTTTTAAAATAGTCTTATACCAAAGGAAAGACCCTTAGGCATCAGCCACAAACTAAGAAGAAGAACTTTCCTAGCACATCTGAAATTCTACCCATCAATTCTCCTTTTGGGCATAGAGGGCCCTTAGTAATGGAAATGAAAGGGCAGAGCCTTGGGAATCAGGTTCAAGTCATTCTCGAAGTGTTATCTTGATTTGGCACTATAAAGCTTGACTCATTTAGGTGTCTTTCTGGAAGCAGAACTCATTCTCCAGGCTTTCCCTCCTTCTGTCAACAACCATTACTAGTGATCTAGTAATTGGGAATTCCCTGGTAGCCCAGTTCGTAAAGAACCTGCCTGCAGTTGAGGAGACCCAGGTTCAATCCCTGGGTCAGGAAGGTCCCCTGGAGATGGAAATGGTAACCCACTCCAGTATTCTTGCCTGTAAAATCCCATGGATAGAGGAGCCTGGCGGGCTACGGACCATGGGGTTGCAAGAGTTGGACAAGAGAGTGACAAAACCACCAGTGATCTCAGCCTCCTCCTATTCCATTTCGTTCACACACACACGAGTATTAAGTGAAGCAAACTGGTAATGAAGAGCTTCTTCTCCCAAAACACCCACGGGCGCCTCCACTTTTGCCCTGTCACTGCTATTGCTCTAATGTGCTTAACTCTGGGCCTTTCCAATTACTCTCATGGGCTGTGATGGACTGTCCAGTGTCACCTGTCAAGGGATCTCAACCTCTAGCCAACCTGATCCATGGTGGTTACCAGCTCCCGATGCATGGTCATCCAATCAGATAAATTGGGCGCCTGAAGTCTGGACTCGTAACCACCCGCTTGCTGCTCTGAAACTGGTATATGCTGCTCACAACTGTATATACATGCTGCCAGATCTGTCACATGTCAGGTGCTTAGACTTCACACAATTATGTTGCTACCCCATAGAGACCACAGAGCAAAAGAGGGGAAAATAAATGGGAGCATTGCTGTTCATTGTGGATAAGACAAAATCTGTCACTTTGAACCCAACCCTTTATGAAACAACAAGCTCACAGCAGTTGTACCTATCATACTATACATTTCACTTAGTGTATATCAGAGATTGCCTTTGATATCTTTTATATTATGTGCTATTATTATATGTTAGTACTCATCATTTCTATTTAACATTTATATGGACATTTGACTACTTGTGATTTTTTTCCCCCAGTTTTCTCATACTTTGAGGAAAAGATGTATTTATATCCCCTAGCTCCTGGCATGGGGCTTAAACATATATTTGCATTAAATAAACCCATAGTTTATCGATACATATTTATTGAACATTTGGTATTTGCTTCAACTTTGTTCCAGTTACTGTGGGATTTGCAGAAGAAAACTTTGTAATACTCACCCTACCCTGAAGATTATGCAGTTTGGGAGGGGCGTAAGATGAATGAGTATGAAACAAATAGAGACAAATGCAAGATATTTTATGGCAAAATGGTGCATTTTGAGAACTGGGCTATGTTTGCTATAAGATTTTTAAAAACAAACAAATATTTCTGAGAAAGAAAAATTTTCCAGTCATAGATTTGAGGTGGAAGAATACAAAACAGGCCTACCCTCAGTCCATGCCAAGCTGCTCCCTACAATTTCTCTCTTCAGAGTTCTGTTTAGTCTAGTCTTGAATGCCACTAGAGATCCGGTTTCTATCACAGTCACTGGGAAACACCTTTGCAATCCAAGTGTTCTTTGTCTGGGAAAGTTTTTTTCCAGCACTCAAGTTTTATTTCTCTACCTCTTACTGCCTTTCAGTTTCATTTCATCATTTCTCCAGCCGTGGCATGTCCTGGTACCTTTGTTCTCCATCTCCTTTCTCCAGCCGTGGCGTGCCTCCTGGTACCTCTGTTTCCCATCTCCTTTCTCCAGCCGTAGCATGTCCTGGTACCTTTGTTTTCCACTCCTTTCTCCAGCCATGGCATGTCCTGGTACCTTTGTTCTCCATCTCCTTTGTGTTGGTTGGCCGAGTGTTTCACATATCCCATCTCCCCTGTCTTTCATCCTCTGGTTTCTTTCCTTTATATTTCCTATAACAATGACAGTCATATTCCTGCCCTGGAATGTTCTCTATATTAAATAAATGGTTATAGCGTGACTCACAAGATGCAGAGTACTTTAGAAACAACAACTATAACATTGTTTGATATCAAAACATTTCCAATCCATGATTGTATCTCAGTGCCTAGCCCTGGAACATAGTAGGTCTTCAATGATGATTGCTGGGTGCAGATTAGCTCACCCTCCTGAAAGTACTTTGTTCTCCCAAAAATGGACCTTAGGGGACCTGCTGTCCAACTTTCTGTGCTAAGTTGCTTCAGTCATGTCTGACTCTGTGTGGCCCTAAGGACTGTAGTTCACCAGGCTCCTCTGTCCGTGGGATTCTCCAGTAAAGAGTACTGGAGTGGGCACCCATGCCTTCCTCCAGGGGAAACTTCCCGACCCTCTAACAAAAGTTTCCAGCAATGAGGATTCATAATTCTGTATGTTGTTCCATTCATTTGTTGGGCCATTCTATTAGAACTTAAATTCCTCCTTGCATTTAATGAAAATTTCCTTCTTAAATTCTACTCATTGTTCTTGACTTGCTATGTGGAGCTAGTTAGAAAAAGTATGATTCTTATTTCACATGAAAGACCTTCACAAGCTTGAAGAACATTATTATGGCCTCACTCCAATTTCTAATCTAGCCTCAATAATTCCAGGTATTTGTTGCACACAGGTCATTTGTTATGTGCCCCAAATAATTGTTTTCAATGGAAAGATGGGCCAGTGATGGTTGAACGAATATATGAATGAATGCAAGGAGATGGCTCTCTCATTGGTTCACGGACACGATAATTTTAGATTCTTCGCCACCTTGGCTGTCCTCTTCTGGATACTGTCTACTTTGCTGATGTCACTGTTAAAGTGAAGTTTCTAAAGCATAACTCTTCGGGAGAAATGTGGCCCATACAGAGAACAGCACAACTGAGAGCTGAAATGTGAATATCTGTTCTTTAAAACTCCAAAGCCATCTTGTAAGGCAAAAGATATATATATATATAGATAGATATAGATAGATAGATATAGATAGATAAATATAGTTAGTAACTTTGTTTATCAAAAAATATGGGTTAGGAATTCTGAAACTATTTTATGTGTTTAGAACAAATAATTGAATATATCATGGATAGCAAAGAGTAACAGGAGCCAAGTTGGAGAAACCTAAACAACTTGTTTTTTTAAAAAGTCTGCCCTTTTTCACTGTTGGAAAATGAAATCATGAATAAGGAAAGAGAAAAGAGTAGAATGAACCCTGTGGGTTAGGATTAGAATCAGAGGTATTGAATATGAACTAATGGCTTTTTAATATAGATTCAAATGGAAAGATATGGAAATAGGTATAGATGTGGCTATATGCATGGATTAATGTCTATTCACATATTTGTAAGTTCTGCTGAGAGGAGTTAGGAGCAATGACATTGCAGTAGCAGTGGTCACTGCTGGTGCCCAGATCTTGGCTTATAAATGCCAGTCTCTAATAAAAAGAGTCAGGACTTCTTGGAGAAGACTTTTTGATTTTCAAGCTAGAAGAGAAAATATGAAATGAGACTGTTAAATATTGTGGTGCCAAAAAGAAAGGAATGCTTTAAAAAGAATGTGGATATGTCAGAATGGTGCAGGAACCAGGCTGAAGGAACTCCCAATAACAAAATCTGGAACCATAGGATAAAATTAATATCCTATGAGTATTTAATATTTAATATGAGTTGATATTTAATAAATGTGGGAGGGGGAAAACTTTTCATTCTGGAATAATTTTACTTAAAAATAAAAAATTAGGGAAATGGAAAATCATCATTAAAATACTACATTAAAATTGTTACCAGCAAGATTCCCCAAGCATGCTAAAAATAGTGGGGGAAAGTTTGGGGAGAAACAGTATATTTTATAACCTCAATATGCTTCAATAAAATATTTATAAATTTAAAAGGGAAAAATAGAAATTCAAACAACGTATTCAATGATCAAAGTTATTATCACCAGTAAATAGATATATCAATATCATGTAACACCTGACTGATGTACTGAAAAGAACACATCACTTCCTTGGTAAATATCTTACTAAAAATGCATAATCACAATCTAATTGTGAAAAAACCTAAGACAACTCCAGACTGAGGGATAGTCTGCAAAATCAATGACCAGTACTCTTCAAGAGTTTCATGGCCAGGAAAGATGAAGATGAGGAATTGTCACTGACTGGAGGAAATTCAGAAGCGTGTGTGTGTAATCAGTTGTCCGATTCTTTGTGATCCCATGGACTGTAGCCCATGTCTGTCCATGGAATTTTCCAGGCAACAATATCAGAGTGGGTTGCCATTTCCTACTCCAGAGGATACTTCTGCACCCAGGGATCGAATCCTCGTCTCCCGCATTGGCAGGCAGATTTTTTTTACCACTAGCGCCACCTAGGAAGTCTGATTCAGGAGTGATGGGTACTAAACGTGATGCAGGTTGCTGGATCTGATCTTGGAACAGAAAAAGGACACTAGTAGAAAAGAGGATGCCATCTAAAGAAAATCAATAGTTAATGGTATTGCACCAATATTAATCACTTAGTTTTGTATTTGTGCTATGGTTATGGATGATGTTAATGTTTGGGGAAGCTGGACGAAGGATGTATGGGATCCTCTATACTAGTTTTGTAACTTTTCTGTAAACCTAAAATTATTTCAAAATATAAAGTTTAAAACAAACACAGATGTTTCAAAAGTTGACCACTTTTTTTTTTTTTTTTTTTTTGCTCACACTGGTATTGCCTTTGCTCCGTCTTCTTGATGTTCAGCCTACAGCAGTGTGCTCGTTCACTGCCATGGAAGGAAAGAACAGCGGTCAAGTAGGAAGCAGTCAGGAGTGGACCATGTGCCCATACTACAAAGTGGTGCCGTTTCCCCGAGTTGGAATCTCTGACTAGCAGTAAGGAGACCTTAATTCTAGTTCTGGCTTCACCTAATTGATGTTCGTGGTCATATGACGTTGAGAAAGTTGTTCAATCATTTCTACCATAAAAATGAACATAGTGACCTGCCTTCCCTTCCTCATAGAGCTATTGATAGACTCAAAGACCACAGTAAGAGGCTGGACCAAAGCAATGACAAAGCATCAGTTTACTCAAGAATTCCCACTGCATTTACTGCCTGTCTCATTCATTACCTTTCACTGTGTGCAGTGCTGTTTTATACAGGGTAGCCTGTGCAGTGGTTAAGACCACAGGCTCTGGGTTTATATTGCCTAGTTCTTATTCTAATGCCACATGTCACGGTTTCCTCAGCTATAAAATAAGAGTAGTGACAGAACCTACTCCATATAGTTGTTGCATGGATTAAAGGAAGTGATATTTGGAAAGCTTTGAAAAATGTCTTGCAACATAGTTAACTGCTATATAGTACTAGATCATAATATTACTGTTTTTCTGCTGCTTTGAGCATTATTCAGGGAACTATTTTACTCCTCTGGGTATAGCAGCTGGTGCCTTGCCAACAGTAGGTTGTTTGAGGGCAGGGGTGGAGATGATTGTGAAGCTGGAGCCTCAGCCTTCCCCAGCAACTGCCATGTGCAGAGGAGGTGCTCGGTAAATAGCTGGTGATTGATTGATTCATAAGGCCCTAAAGCCAATGTTCTTTACTTCACAATTTTGCTTCAGGCCAACTTGTCAACTGTGTATATTTAAACAAACTTGGAAAATAAAAAAATTCTCCTGTGGTAGAAATGGGCTTTCCTGAACTCTGTCAGAGTTTGCTATGGAAATTGTGAGCTTTTTGACATCTCTTCCTCCCATCCCCCCACCAAAAATCATTCTGTCAGCACCATATTTAAGGAGACGAACTCAGAAATAGCACACCTGCCACTCAATATTTGACTGTACTCTGCCCTTCTCTTTCCTCTTGTCTGGAAGTTAAAAAATAAAAAAATCCTACCATTCATTTTCCCAGATTTTCTCTTTATGTTTCTTTTGTTCCTTTTCTAAGAATACATCTTCAGAGTCAACCTGAGCGTCAGAGCTGGGCAATTACTAAAGAAATAAAATATCACCCTCCTTGTTAAGCATTTGGCCGTGTTCTTCTTGGCGCTTCCATTTTTGGTATCTCAAGTGCAGCCCTCCTTCGGTGCCCTTCGAGAGGTACTTGTTTCCTTACTGAATGCGTTATTTCAGAGAAGAAAAAAATATCATCTTTCAATTTATGAATCACTCTTATCTTTACTCTTCACCTTTCCTGTGCTTTATGTTTCTTCCACTTACATACTTCTAAATTATTCCTGGCCTAACACGAGGCAGCCAAGTTGGAATTCTGGGTCTGTCGCTATCGTTATCATCATTCCTTTGGTGCCATTTGGATGAAATGAAGTCCCTCAGATTCAGGGCGTACTGAAACTCTTTTCATTTCTGCAGACAGCAGTGATTGTACTCGAGAATTATCCAAAGGCTGCCCTTCTCTCCTGACCCTATTTTTCATTTCTCTCCAACATGTTGTTTTCTCCTGTTTTGCCTCTATGATTCAATAGTGGAAATATTTCATGATTCCAAGAAGCTTTGCTATTCTGATCCTAAAAAGTGTTCCAGAATGGTAGGAGTCCTTTCTCATCCTCTAGGAGGGGAGGAGAAGACTAAAACATTAGCACTAATGTCAGTCAAACCTCCCTTCCTTTCTTTATTTGCTGACTTCTGTCAGGCCAAAGCCACTGGCTTTTTTCTTGAGAAGAGAAAGTGTGGGAGCTTAGAAGGCAACACAGTGTGAGATACACCCATGAGTATGCGAATAGCACTTGTGAAGGCACACTCAGAATTAAATGGCAGTGCCTGAGGGACATCCTCCAGTCTCTGCAGTAATATGGAGACCAGGCAGCCAAGGGAAGCCCAAGAAGACCCTACACTGAGTCTCATTTTATTACCTTCAAACTGTATGCTATGACCTTGATCAAATTACACACCTGATCACCTTTGGAAAGAGGAGAAGAAACTCACAGCTTTCTCAACGGCCCTGGTCAAAGTGTACACAAAGTGAAAAATGCCATACGGGTGCCATTATTCAAAAAAATTTTTATAGCAATGAATGAAAGGGTAGTTATTAGCATGGTCATTCAAATCAGTTGATCAATGACTTGTCCTATTACATAAGCAAGAAGTATTAAATAAGGTCTTTGCCCACAGAAACTTAAAGTTCAGTTGAGAAGACTAAACTTGCACAGCTCGTCCAGGCTTACACAGCTGAATCCATGAGAAAGCAGACAAAATCTGGTTCTAAATTGTGTGTTGTAGGGTATTGTGCAAAGATGAGAATATGGTCAATATTATTTCCTAACTGAAGCAGTTAAACCTCTGAAATTTTAGCATCTTTGCAGAATACTCTCTAGTGAAGTGGAACTAAAGTGAAGAGGAACTAAAGGGGCTCTTGATAAGGATGAAAGAGGAGAGTGAAAAAACTGTCTTAAAACTCAAAATTCAAAAAACTAAGATCATGGCATTCAGTTCCATCACTTCATAGCAAATAGAATAGGAAAAAGTGGAAGCACTGATATATTTTATTTTCTTGGACTCCAAAATTACTGCAAACTGTGACTGCAGCTATGAAATTAAAAGATGCTTGCTCCTTGGAAGGAAAGCTATGACCAATCTAGACAGCATATTAAAAAGCAGAGACATTACTTTGCCAACAAAGGTCCGTCTAGTCAAGGTTACGGTTTTTCCAGTGGTCATGTATGGATGTGAGAGTTGGACTGTGAAGAAAGCTGAGCACCGAAGAATTGATGCTTTTGAACTGTGGTGTTGGAGAAGACTCTTGAGAGTCCCTTGAACTGCAAGGAGATCCAACCAGTCCATTCTAAAGGAGGTCAGCCCTGGGTGTTCATTGGAAGGACTGATGTTGAAGTCCTGGTAGTTCTTCAATTAGACTGCAGCAGGGGGTGATATGTGAGATACAGGCTCCATCCAGGCATCCAAACTCCTAACTCAGTGGGACTCAGGCTCTTGGACAGGGAATTCTTCTAATATTGTCAACCTCCCATCACAGAAAAAAGAGGTAGAAACAACACAACATAAGGGTGGAGAGTATAAGCTAAAGGGCATATCAGCCTTGTTCAAATCATACCTCCCAAATGTAACATTTGCTGGCCCTGGATAAGTTATTCATGCTCTTCCAGACTTGGGTGCTATAACTGTACTTATAATAGGATGGTGTGAAGATGATAGGGTGATACATGTCAAGGACAAAGAACAGCGTTTGGCTTATTGCCGTTGTTGTTCAGTTGCTAAGTCATTTCTGTCTCTTTGAGATCCCAAGTAGCATGCCAGGCTTCCTGTCCTTCACTGTCTCCTGGGGTGTGCTCAAACTCATGTCCACTGAGTTGGTGAAGCCATGCAACCATCACATCCTCTGATGTCCACTTCTCCTCCTGTCCTCAACCTTTCCCAGCATCGGGGTCTTTTCAAATGAGTCGGCTCTTTGCATCAGGTGGCCAAAGTATTGAAATTTCAGCTTAAGCATCAGTCCTTGCAATGAATGTTCAGGGTTGCTTCCCTTTAGGATTGGCTGGTTGGATCTCCTTGCAGTTCAAGGGACTCTCAAGAGTCTTCTCCAGCACCACAGTTCAAGAGCATCAGTTCTTTTGTGTTCAGCCTTCTTTGTGGTCCAACTCTCACATCCATACATAACTACTGGAAAAACCATAGCTTTGACCATACAGATCTTTGTTGGCAAAGTAATGTCTCTGCTTTTTAATATGCTTTCTATATTGGCCATAGCTTTCCTTCCAAGGAGCAAGCATCTTTTAATTTCATAGCTGCAGTCACAGTTTGCAGTAATTTTGGAGCCCGAGAAAATAAAATATATCAGTGCTTCCACTTTTTCCTCTTCTATTTGCTATGAAGTGATGGAACTGAATGCCATGATCTTAGTTTTTGAATGTTGAGTTTTAAGCCAGCTTTTTCACTCTCCTCTTTCATTTTTATCAAGAGCCCCTTTAGTTCCACTTCACTTTAGTTCCACTTCACTAGAAAGTAAAGTGGTATCATCTGAATATCTGAGGTTGTTGATATTTCTCCCAGCAATCTTGATTCCAGCTTGTGATGCATCCAACTTGGTATTTTGCATGATGTACTCTGCATAGAAGTTAAATAAGCAGGGTGATGATATACAGCTTTGATGTACTCCTTTCCTAAGTTTGAACCAGTCCATTGTTCCATATCTGATTCTAACTGATGTTTTTTAATCTGCATACAGGTTTCTCAGAAGACAGGTAAGATGGTCTCGTATTCCTGTTTCTTTAAGAATTTTCCACAAGTTGTGATCCACACAGTCAAAGCTTTAGTATAATCAATGAAGCTGAAGTGGGTGTTTTCCTGGAATTTTCTCTATGATCCGACAAATGTTGCCAATCTGGTCTCTGGTTCCTCTGCCTTCTCTAAATCCAGCTTGTACATCTGGAAGTTCTTGGTTCATGTACTTCTGAAGCCTAGCTTGAAGGATTTTAAACACTACCTTGCTAGCATGAAAGGAGTGCAAGTGTACATTAGTTTGAACATTCTTTGACATTGTCCTTCTTTGGGATTGGAATGAAAACTGGCACTTTATAGCTTAGTAAATGCTGGTTATATTTGCAGCTCTTGTCACTGTTATTATTATTACTGTTATTATTAAGTAGCATTTCCCAAAGTGTGTTTAAGTAAGTAAGTGAAGTCGCTCAGTCGTGTCTGACTCTTTGCAACCCCATGGACTGTAGCCTACCAGGCTCCTCTGTCCATGGGATTTTCCAGGCAATAGTACTGGAGTGGATTGCCATTTCCTTCTCCAGCGGATCTTCCCAACCCAGGGATGGAACCCTGGTCTCCCGCATTGTAGGCAGACGCTTTACCGTCTGAGCCACCAGGGGAGTCCAAAATGTGTGTTTAGAGGACAGTTATCCTATAAGATATTCCTCACAGAAGGGTTCTGTGGTTCATGTATGTGGTGATTGTTGCATTTTACATAAAAATATGCAAAGTACTGAAGCACAGAATTCCTTAAAGACCTGTAACTTGAATCAACCCAGGTTATCAAAACACATTTGGTTTAATCATAATGTCAATGATCTTAGACTTCCTCTGAGAGTGCACTTCACGGAACTTACTCCAGGGGGTGAAAAAATGGGGGAAATCTCCAAATTATAAATATTTTAATCTCAATAAAGGGCTACACAGACCTTGGAAATCAGTTTCCTAAGGAAATCAATTGAAAATACTAACTGCATTATGAGTGATTTTTTAAGTTGTCAAATAAATAGTTTGCATATCTTTATGTAATCATTAGCTCTTTATCTGACACATTAAAATTGAATTAAATATTGACTTTTCTCTCTAGCCAACAACTGATCTGCAATTTTATTTAAAAAAGGACTTTAACCTTGTGTCGCTTTAAATTAAAAGACGCTTGCCCCTTGGAAGAAAAGTTATGATCAACCTAGACAGCATATTAAAAAGCAGAGACATTACTTTGCCAACAAATGTCCATCTAGTCAAAGCTATGGTTTTCCAGGAGTCATGTATGGATGTGAGAGTTGGACTATAAAGAAAGCTGAGGGCCGAAGAATTGATGCTTTTGAACTGTGGTGTTGGAGAAGACTCTTGAGAGTCCCTTGGACTGCAAGGAGATCCAACCAGTCCATCCTAAAGGAACTCAATCCTGAATATTCATTGGAAGGACTGATGCTGAAGCTGAAACTCCAATATTTTGGCCACCTGATGCAAAGGACTGACTCATTTGAAAAGATCCTGATGCTGGAAAAGAGGGCTGGAGGAGAAGCGGACAACAGAGGATGAGATGGTTGGATGTCATCACCAACTCAATGGATATGAGTTTGAATAAACTCCAGGAGTTGGTGATGGACAGGGAAGCCTGATGTGCTGCAGTCCATGGGGTCACAAAGAGCAACTGAGCGACTGAACTGAACTGATGCTGGGAAAGATTGAAGGCAGAGGGATAAGGGGACAACAGAGGACGAGATGGTTGGATGGCATCACCAACTCAATGGACATGAGTTTGAGTAGGCTCTGGGAGTTGGTGATGGACAGGGAAGCCTGATGTGCTGCAGTCCATGGGGTGGCAAAGAGTCGGAATGACTGAGCTACTGAACTGAACTGAACTGAACCTTGTGTCAGTCTCAGTCTCACTAATGACACAAAGGACACAAGAAATATGTTGAAGAAATACTTGCCTCACCCACAGGCAAACACAGAAGTGAGAAATAACTCCTGGCTGCTGCTGCTGCTGCTGCTGCTAAGTCAGTTCAGTCGTGTCCGACTCTGTGCAGCCCCACAGATGGCAGCCACCAGGCTCTGCCATCCCTGGGATTCTCCAGGCAAGAACACTGGAATGGGTTGCCATTTCCTTCTCCAATGCATCAAAGTGAAAAGTGAAAGCAAAGTCGCTCAGTCGTGTCCGACTCTTGCGACCCCATGGACTGCAGCTCACCAGGATCCTCCGTTCATGGGATTTTCCAGGCAAGAGTACTAGAGTGGGGTGCCATTGCCTTCTCTGAGAAATAACTCCCTAGGTAACTTAAATCAACCTACTATGTATGAATTTATCTAAAACTTCTTCTTCTATCATCCCTGGAACAATTAATTTCATAAATCAAGCTGCCACTTTATAGAATAATTTTAGGGTCAATGTGTCTGGATACTGTGATCATCTTAATGTTCACCTTTCATTTCTTTGAAAAAAAAAAATGTCAGCATTGCAGTCTCTACACAGATCCACCTTGACTACATGTCACCTTTTCAGAAGATGTGACCTTCATCAAAATATTGGTGGAGTGTGTGTGTATAAGGTATGAGAGTAAGGATCTAACAAAATTTAATTTCTGTTATTGTCTCTAGTGTGTAAGCAATTATATTTTTCCATATTTGAGCATGTAATCAAAAGACAACAGCAACACTGGCTCATGTGAAGGATATACAGCCTTCACAAGGGTTTGACAAATTGACAGCCCCAGGCTTTGAGGGACCCTATAGTGTATATATGAGGTTTGATCACCTTTCATTCAAGACTCTTCTGGTGGTGACATTCCAAGGCCCTAATTCATGTTGTATCTCTGATTTAACCTTTTCCCCTTTCTTTCCTTAGTCAAGAAAAGCAGTTTTGATAAGTCAAAGCTGCTAATCATTAGGTTCTTATTTCAGTCATCAACTGGTAGAAAGTTTCCTCTTGGACTTGAACTTCCCAATCTTTGTCAATAATAGTTCCACAATTGGTAACTCGGCCTTTGTTACAATGATTAGGATACCTTCACTCAATAGAGATTATCAGTTCCTTAGCAGAGACAAGCTAAGAGGGAATGAGACTGTGGACTTATGGGAATCACAGAGAAGGAGGGGCAGGGTGTAGAAAGCTATTCTTGACCCCATCAAAACGTACCTATAGGGAGCTCTGTAGGCAGTTGAAAGAGCACAGAAAGATGACAGGTTCCACTGGAATTCAAATAGCTCAAAAGGATGGCTGAATTGAAGGTGGTATAAAGCAGTCTTACCTTTTGCCCACATATGCCTTTGGGCTTGCCCCATCTTTGGCACTTCATTCCTAATTAGCAGCCATGTTTAATTGTTTCTGTTCCTTTATTTACCCAGTGAGAGACCAACAGTCCAAATCCTTCAATAAGAATTTGTTCTACTCTCCTCTGTCAAAAATCTAACATCAGTATTTTAGATAGAAGTTACCATCAGCCTCTTCATCAAGAAAATCAAGGAAGGACCTTGATGGGTAGGCATAGGCGTCTGTTCAGGCAACCCTGGATAGAACTGTTTCCCAGCTCTTCAATGGGTGAGACCAAACCAGGTAGCGAAATAAACGTCAAGTGTGAAAGGCTAGAATCAATTCGAAGGGCTTAGGCTTGGAAGATCTCTGAAAAGCAGACATCTGGGCCTTCCTACCCTCTCTGTGTCTGCAGGCATCTGAGAGCTGAGGGGCAGAGGAGCTGCCCGTGAGACTCTGTCAGGGACACCGCTGAGTGAAGTTTGGGGGCTGGTGGCATATGTGTTTTTCTTTTAAATATATATATTTTTTCATCTTGGTTAAAACCACAAGTATTTGAAATACTCCCAAAGGAACGAAATCTCAGACCTGTGGAATGTCAGTCATGGAAATTAAATGGCCACCACGTGACCTAGCAAACGCCACTGTGGAAAATAAACATATGATGCTGTGCAGACCTTCTGTTTACGCTAACATTTTGAGATGACAGGCAATCACTTTCCAAAACCACGGCCAGAGGTAGAGCTCTCAGAAAGCTTAAATCAAGAGTCTTTTAAAGCAAATTGACTATTCGGCTGTGATTCTCAAGCAAATTAAGATCTGCTCTTGAATGCTGGACAATGAAAGCCCAGACAAAGCTCCTAAACACACACAAGCACACTCTTCCTTTCTGGCCACAAAAGACCACATGAAGTACCGTGTTGCTCAATCCTGCCTGAAGCTGTGCAAAACCAAGATCTCTTTACTTTAAAGGAGCAAAGACTGTAGCTTTAACTGTGATGTGATGCTATAGGGAACGTGAGCCAGGGATGGATGAGAAAACATGAGAGAGAGGCGCCAAGGGAAAGAGGAGGAAGGATGGGGGATAGAAAGAAAGAGGCAAGAAGATGCAGAGAAAAAGGGAGAGGCTGGCGCAGCATTTAGGTAAAACAGAAAGGAGAAAGGGGTGTGGCAAAAATGAAAAGAGGAGAGAGCAAAACAGGGAAAAGAGAGAGAAGGAAGGAAGTGATGAATGAGAATCAGGAAAACGGCTAAGATGGAGGCAAGGGGAACACACAGAGGTGAGGGTGCCTCTTTTCTGGATTCCTCCTTTCCCTTCAGATAGCATTACAAAGGCTGGAGTCTTGGCCCGCCTGGCATGGCACAGCTGGAATCAATCGAAGTGAACTGTGAGCGGCTCCAGGCCTGCCCCAGGAAGCAGCAGGAAGCCCCTCCCTCTGGTTTGGCGGAGTCTGGCTCAAGCCTGCCAGAATCCTCTGCTTCTTTGGGGCAGAAGACTTGGCCCACTCCAGCCTTCAGGAGAACAGAAACCCAGGCCCCAGCAAAAAGCTCAGGCCCCGACTGCATTCGCACTTGGATTGCTGGGATAGATCCTATAGGGTATTTCTCTCCTCAAAGGGAGAGATATAGTGGTATGAGTCCTTCTCAGAGAAAAATCAAAGTCCAGTCAGCTGCCTTCAAGCTTTCAAAGCCTTAAAATTGAAGTTCAGTGTTTCACAGAATATGGGAACAAAATCCTGGCCAAATCGCACAGTTGAATGGTTTTTATTTGCACCGCTCTCCTCCTCGCCTCAGGGTCTTTCTCCAAATTTTAAGCATCTTAGCTCATTTGATTAAAATATGTGTGAGGCCTACAACGTGCTTGGTCCCTGGCTCCATTTAGGGGAAAAATGAGCGACTAACACGTGCCGGAGCCTGCCTTCAGGTTGCTTATAAGCTTTTCCACATTCCTGTGTCTCTCCCAGAATCCCAGGAGTGGAATCAAAACATCCTGAACAGCATGACAGGACAGTTTGCCCAGCTAACAACACTAGGATTCTGAGGAAACAACCTGCTTTACAGTCTCAGGAAATACACTGCCTGGCTGGGACCTTGACCACAAGGATTCCCACCTGTAAAATGAGACTGTGGGACAAGCTGGACTGCAGGGTGCCCTTCTAGTGTCCCAGTTTTGTGATTCTCCTATAAAACTTCCTCATTTTCCCCTAGTGCCCACTTCCACCAATATCCAAAGAGCCTTAGAATCAAATAAGATACCATTTCCCAAGATCTCTTTTTAGGCATGGAATAAAATTTCTTCACCCATTCAGGGACATGAGAAGTCTGATAAAAATTTAGGGGGAAAAAAACACAACTATTCACTATGAAAATACAATTCAGGAAATATGGACTAAATCAAATATTTCTAAAGTCACTTTAACAAGTTTACAAAATTGAAGCAAATCTATTTGTTCTCTAAAGATAAGACCTGGAGCTAGAGGTTCATTTTCATCTTTCAAATGGCTTGGGGTGTGGGTGAGGGAGAGGGAAAGTACTATATTCATATCTGAAAATGATTAAATGAAGACTTAATCCTTAATTATCCTCCTAACAGCTGCTGATGGAAAATCATGTGTGTGCACAAAATTTTAAAGTGCCTGGGTTCTGTGCCTTCAAATTAAGATTTTTTTATGCAGTCATTTGATTTTTAAAGTTATAATGAATGTCTGTTTTCAAAGCATCCAGCATAATGCAGACAGCAAATACTTTAAGAAGTATTGTGTAAAAGTAATCTGCTCCTTTTTCCAAATCCAAGGATCTGTCTGAACTCGCCTTGAGCTATTTCTTGGTCTGCATTCTGTCTTCTCTCCATTGTGCTCCATCATCACATTTGCACTCTTCTGGCTTTCAATACTGGGCCACAGGGGATACCCTCCTTACTGGAGGTGTAGGAGCAAAGGTTCTCCAAGTGTGGCCTTCCAGCCAGCAACATCAGCATCCTCTGGGAACTCGTCAGAAATGCTAATTATTAGGCCCCCTTCCGACCAGTGAAATCAGGAACTCTGCATATGTGGCCCAGCAACCCCTTTTAGCAAGCCTTCCAGGAGACTCTTGCTCAAGACTGAGAATTTGAGGTTAAAGGAAGGGATTAGAAACTGAAACAGAAGGTTGTAGGTGAAAAGATTTCAGGCTTTTTGACTTCATCAACCATTGGTCTGCTTCCTGACCAGCCCAATTCCCATCCTTCTTGAATAACTTTCCTTATTTTCTCTCTCTGTGGTGGTTTAGTCACTCAGTCCTGTCTGACTCTTTTGAAACCCCATTAGGTATAACCCGTCAGGCTTCTTTGTCCATGGGATTTTCCAGGCAAGGATACTGGAATGGGTTGCCATTTCCTTCTTTAGGGGATCTTTCTGACCCAGGGATCAAACCTGGCTCTCCTGCATTGCAGTTTACCAACTGAGCTACAAGGGAAGTCCTAGAATGTCCGAATTTTGTATTTAAATATGCCAAGGGAGGAAACATGCACTCAATCATATTTCCTAATTCCTGTTGACTCCTCTCCATTGAGCTTTCTTATCTGTAAAAAGAGTTCCATGCCAAAATTGCTATAAGTTTGTTGGCATGAAGAAAAAAACCCAAATGATAATATTAACTGTGATTTTAATGTTTCTCAAATTGGGTTTGTGAAAAGTCTGAACATACTCAAGTTGAATAACATTGATCTAAAAGACTGAGGCTCTCAAGCACTAGTCTACAGACTGCTGATTCATGACTAAGCTCTGTTAGAGTGAGGCAAGATGTTTAAGTGAGGAGGTGTTTTGTTTTTGTACTGCTTGTTTTTTTTTTAACTTGTTTGTTAATAAACCCAGATATTCCATTTAAATGACTATGATTCTTTTAGGTCTGAGATTACATCCTTCAAATTTTTTGTTGTTAGTATGTCCTTTATTATTTTTAATCCCTATATTTAGCACAACAAAAATTAGAAACCCTAAGTGACACCCCAGTTTAAAAAAAATTGGTAATATTAATAAAATGAGAAAAATCTAGGAAACACATTGTAGATCATTTCTCAGTTTCTATATGCTTTCAAACTTCTGTGGTCTCATCTTCATCTCTACTGCTACCCCAATATTGGGTAAAAATGAATTTCAAATCTTCTAAAGATTTATTTTATGATAGAATTGATTCTTTTTTTCCCCCCATGAATAAAATAAAAGTCTGTGGTTCCAATATAGCTGTTCAGAGGGCAGAATCTGTCTGAGCCAGAGTCTGGAATATGGTTCAGATCACTGCTGGTATAATTTTCATTGCTAGTAGCAACGGGGACCAAGGGCTTTCTAGTGCAGAAACAGCTTTTATCAGTAGCAGAGACTTTAGAGGAAGTTTGTTGCATTAAAGCAAAGGATGTAAGAGATACATGTTTTAAGATCACCATTCTATAAGCTAATGTTTTTCTGTTCCTTCAAGTTCCAGACCAAGAGAGACTCTGCCATCATCGTTAGGTGGAGGCTTCCATTAGCATAGACACTCTATTCACTATCTATTAGAGGTTAAATTGTGTTCTCCCCAAATTCAGATGTTGAAGCCCCTATTAGAATGTGACTGTGCTTGTAGACAGAATCTTTAAAGGGGTAATTAGGTTAAAATAGATCATTAAAGTGGGTCCTCATCCAATAGGACTGGTGTCCTTAAAAGAGAAAATTAGGACATAAATCCATACAAAGAGAGGACTATGTGGTCATCTATAAGCCAAGGAGAGAAACTCAGAAGAAACCAACCTAGCTGATATCCTGTACTTTCAGCTTCCAGAATCATGAGAAAATAAATTTCTGCTCTTCAAGTCAAAAGAACAGAAATTTCTTCAAACCATCTGGTCTACTCTACTTTGTGATGGCAGCCCCAGCAAACTAATATGCTACGCATTCTATGCATCAGAATGCATCTAGCCTTTTCTGAGAGGGATGATGGTTTGAGTTCCTCGAATACAGTGGAAAATCTCTAAGCAAGATTCTTCTCTAATGTCTATGCCTGAATTATGAGACTTTTTTAACCTAATTTCACAGTAATCTTTTATATTCTGAATCATAAACACTCCTCCCTAGAATGATGGAGCTGAAGAGATTTAAGAGATCTGATCTACCTGCCTTACCCACCATTTGTTTACAGAAAGAAAACTGAAGCCCTAAATGGTTAAGCAATTGTATTTGGGTCATTGGTTAGTTACAGGCATGAGCTTCCCAAGTGGCTCAGTGGTAAAGAATTTGCCTGCCATGCAGGAGACACAGGTGTGATCCTTGGGTGGGAAAGATCCCCTGGAGAAGGAAAAGGCAGCCCACTCCAGTATTCTTGCCTGGGAAATCCCATGGATAGAGGAGCCTGGTGGGCTACAGTCCATGGGGTCAGAGTCGGACATAACTTAGCAACTAAACCACAACCACCACAACAACCTAGTAACAAACAGAGACAAAACTTGATCCAAAGTTTTGACTCTAACCCTAGTTTTCCTCACCATGTCACATGCCTTTGATTCTTTCTTTGCATATGTTTATTTAATTATCATATGCAAGCTGCTGTGATACAGGGTTTAGGTTAAGTACAATGTCTGTTAATCAAGAGTATACAACAGAGGACGTGGCAAAATTTTTCCAAATGTGGATACCAGGCATTTAACGCAGACCTACTGATTCCAAATCTGTTAGAGTATTTGACAAGTGGAGTATCAAAATTCTATGGCGGATGTATGGTAATTGCTGAACCATTAATGCATTATGTTCCATTCCTATCAGCAGTGTATGGAAGTTTCACATCCCTAGCAACACTTGGGATGGTCAATCTTCTTAATTTCAGCCACTTATATTGTAATATCACAATGTTTTAATGTCTATTTTGTTTCATAGTATGAAGTATCATAATTTACCTGAATTGAGAACTTCCAGATATACAAGCTGGATTTAGAAAAGGCAGAGGAACCAGAGACCAAACTGCCAACATATGTTGGATGATAGAAAAAGTGACGGAATTCCAGAAAAACTACTGCTTCTGCTTCATACAGTTCAGTTCAGTCACTCAGTTGTATCCAACTCTTTGAGACCCCATGCACTACAACACTCCAGGCCTCCCTGTCCATCACCAACTCCCGGAACTTACTCAAATTTATGTCCATTGAGTCGGTGATGCCATCCAACCCTCTCATCCTCTGTTGTCCCCTTCTCCTCCCACCTTCAATCTTTCCCAGCATTAGGATCTTTTCAAATGAGTCAGCTCTTCACATCAGGTGGCCAAAGTATTGGAGTTTCAGCTTCAGCATCAGTCCTTCCAATGAATATTCAGGATTGATTTCCTTTAGGATGGACTGGGTGGATCTTCTTGCTGTCCAAGGAACTCCCAAGAGTCTTCTCCAACACTACAGTTCAAAAGCATCAATTCTTCGGCCCTCAGCTTTCTTTATAGTCCAACTCTCACATCCATACATGACCACTGGAAAAACCATAGCTTTGACTAGATGGACCTTTGTTGGCAAAGTAATGTCTGTGCTTTTTAATATGCTGTCTAGATTGGAAGTAACTTTTCTTCCAAGGAGCAAGCATGTTTTAATTTCATGGCTGCAGTCACCATCTGCAGAGATTTTGGAACCCAAAAAAATAAAGTCTGCTTCATTGACTACACGAAAGCCTTTGACTATGTGAATCACAACAAGCTGTGGAAAATTCTTAAAGAGATGAGAATACCAGACCACCTTACCTGCCTCCTGCAAAACCTGTCAAGAAGCAACAGTTAGAACCAGACATGGGAAAATGGATTAGTTCAAATTTGGAAAGGAGTACGTCAAGGCTGTATATTACCACCAGGCTTATTTAACTTATATGCAGATTACATCATGCAAAATGTCGGACTGAATGAAGCCCAAGCTGGAATCAAGATTGCCAGGAGAAATATCAATAACCTCAGATATGCAGATGGCACCACTCTTGTGGCAAAAATTGAGGAGGAATTAAAGAGCCTCTTGATGAAGGTGAAAGAGGAGAGTGAAAAAGTTGGCTTAAAATTCAACATTCAAAAAACTAAGATCATGGCATCTAGTCCCATAACTTCATGGCAAATAGATGGGGAAAAAATGGAAACAGTGACAGTTTTATTTTCTTGGGCTCCAAAATCCCTCCAAATTTAATTTCATGGTGACTGTAGCTATGAAATTAAAAGAAGTTTGCTCCTTGGAAGAAAAGCTATAACAAACCTAGACAGTGTGTTAAAAAGCAGAGACATTACTTGGCCAAAAAATGTCCATACGGTCCAAGCAATGGTTTTTCCAGTAGTCATGTATGGATGTGAGAGTTGGACCATAAAGAAGGCTGAGCACCAAAGAATTGATGCTTTTGAACTGTGGTATCAGAGAACACTCTTGAGAGTCCCTTGGACAGCAAGGAGATCAAACCAGTCAATCCTTAAGGGAATCAATCCTGAATATTCATTGGGAGGATTGATACTGAAACTAAAGCTTCGATCTTTTGGCCACCTGATGCGAAGAGATGACTCTTTGTAAAAGACCCTGATGGTGGAAAAGATTGAAGGCAGGAGGAGAAGGGGATGACAGAGGATGAGATGGTTGGAAAGCATCTTGGACTCAATGGACATGAGTTTGACCGAGCTCTAGGAGGTGGTGATGGACAGGGAATCCTGGCATGCTGCAGTGCATGGGGTTGCAAAGAGTAGGACATGACTGAGTGACTGAACAACAACAATCACTGGATATTAAGGTGATTTCAGTCTTTTGCTATGACACAATGTTGCCTAATCCTGTACATTCACTTTACATATTGAATTACTACATTGCAAATTTCCAGGAATCATTATGCGCACTGTGGTTTATGTAAGTAACACCCTACAGGTCCATTCCAGCAGCCCAATTTTTAATAAGTAGGAAAAAATTACTAAAAGAGCATGCTGCAACTGTGCCAACATTTAGATATATCTGCACCAGTACATGGATTTTTTATCAGAAATATTCAAGCAGGAGTAAAAGGAGGTAGGTAAGATCAACTAGATATAATTTAAGAATTTGAAGGATAAGGAGAGATGATACCAAAAGACAGAACAATGTGAAACACCAACATTCAAGGTTTAGACCAGGGAAAAAGGAAAGTCAGCAAAGGTGAGAGGCTGGAGGAGAAAGGGAAGTGGTCATTAGGATATTTAAGCAATTTACCCAATACTGCATAACCAGAGACCAGCAAAGCAAAGACAACACCTGACAATATCCTATCAGGGCAGGATAGGATTTTTTTGCAACTTACTTTGTCTCTCTGTCTGTCTTTCTCCATATTTTTCTTTATGTTCTCCAGAAAGTTCCATTTCTTTAGTATCTCTTGTTCTAACAGGCACAAGCTATGCAACCTTGTGAGAGTATCCACCTTTCTGGCTCACCATTGATGATCAGATGTGTTTTGAACATCAAGTGGGAGTATAGGTGTCTTAGACACAGAGATGCTTGTAGCCAGGGTGGAGAAGATGAAGCAAGAGTGTTCTAATACCACTGAAATCCCACTTGACCTCATGGTGCCCTACACTGACTAAGCTTGACAATGCATTACAAGCATGGTTATGATATTGACAATGACTCCCCTTTGGAAAGAAGCCTAGTGTTTGTAGGATTACTTACTTATAGTGATCTCCCTCTCCTGTGAATACCTGGTGCTCTACAAACACTTGTACCATGCTGCTGCTGCTGCTGCTAAGTTGCTTCAGTCGTGTCTGACTCTGTGCAACCCCATAGATGGCAGCCCACCAGGCTCCCCCATCCCTGGGCAGGATTATTAAAATATTTTCCACACTGTAAGCAAAGCATCTAAGTGTTGGATACATAGCACGTGAGCTCCATGAGGTAGCTATTGTGGTCATTGTTGAATACTTTGATATGACCTGATTATAGTGATAACTAGATGACCAGCTTCTTTAATTGCTCTGCTTTATTGTATGGAAGACCACACAACTTCTATCTACATGAACATTAGCTTTGACAACATCAGGACACAAAAGCTCATTCCTTAACCCCACCTCTCTCATGGGCCTGACCTGAAGACATCAAAAAGTCCAGAGCTGCAATTCAAACTGAGTGTCATGTAGCCTATATGCATTTTAGGGAAGAGAGGTGGTTTTGCCACCAAGACTCAGAAGATGGCTCACAGCTATGCGTATGGAGAGGGTGTGAGTGCACAAGACAGATACAGAGAGACAAAGAGAGACAGACAGACAAAAGGGATGTGGAGATAGAGAAGCACTGTGAAACCTTACTCTCTAGTCTTCTGCTAACTCTAACCACTTCTGAGTCCCAAGCGGCAGCTTTCCCATGGGCAGTTCTGACTAAACCCTGTCCATATCACTTAGTGCTTTGGAGACAAGGGAAATGGGAAGGATATTTAGAAAGCAGGCAGAAGGGGAAATAGGTACAATAATAAGGTTGGAGGAAAAAAAACCTCACTTCCAGTGGGTGATGGAACAAGAATAATAGAAAAATTAGGGCAAAGAATAGACAGGAAGAAAAGAAAAGTGAGAGTAGAAAGGAAGAAAAAAGTAAAGAGGGAAAATCAGGCTACACATGATGAGATAATAGGGCATTTTAAAGTGGCCATGGAATAAAAGCAAGATTAAATATCAACTGAGGACTAATTAAAATGTGCCCTTATGTGGGTATGCATGTGGGGGTATTTGGTATTGGTGTCCTTCATCTAAAACCCAGACATCAAATTGGAGCTAATGCTCTGAACAGAAAAACACAGTACTCCTTAACACCCGCCTAAATGCCTGTAGTTGATTCTAGCCATTTGTTTCTTCGGATTGACCACACCTTCAGCAGAGTTATCAGAGCTTGTTGGTAAATCATGCTGTCTGAATTTCTGCCCATGCATTTACATTGCGTTTCCTCCTGCTTCAAAAACAGGATCTGGCCTTAATGAGGATCCTTATTTTCTCATGGTCACTTGGCCTGTCTGATATTTAGTCAATGTCTCTGATTCATGGAATGAATTCGACATTTTCTAAACCAATAACAGGTATCGGGGGACATTGTAGCTGGAAGGAAGCAGAGAAACCTCCCATTGGGCCCAAGAGGAGACGAAGCCCATTGAGGCCAGGTCACTTATAGGAGGCCACACGTGCCAGCTCTGCCTCTCGCTGGAGCTCAGACAAGTCACTCAACCTCTCTGAGCTCACTTATATCTTCTCTAAAATGAGTGTTAAAATATTTGCTTCAAGGATTTTTTGAGAAAATTAAGAGTGTTTAAAAGGTAAAATAGCATAAATTCCAAAGTGGGTCACAGGAAGTGTCAAGCGCGTGTGGCCACACAGGCTCAGTTACAGGACCCGCCCCCTCCTTGCCTGTGCACGCGGAGCAGAGGAGAAACAAGGCTGGGGCGCTGACTGTGACCTGAAGCTCCTTGTTGCGGCATCATGGGACGCGGCCAAGTCCAAACATAAGATAATTAAACAAGAGTGAATGAATGAGCCAATTAAATAATTAGCTAATTAATTAATTAAAGAAAGTTACACCCCTCAGTTTAAAAAGAAATGCAGAAGTAGTTTTATAAAAGTCCTCAAAGAAGGAAGCAATTATTTCAAAGTTCACTTATGTAAAAATCCTCTCTTCTGTTGATACTGAAACGAACACACCTAAATGGAGTTCTCAGTTGTTTCCAAGTGAATGCTGCTTACATACATATATAGATACATGTATTTTATGGTCCTGTGCTCACTATTTTGAAAGCAACCCCCCCACCCCGCCCCAAAGGATACTCATCCCTTTCTTCTATGTTCCTAAAAAGACACTAAAGGGAATTTAAAAGAGAAAAATTATGGAAAGTGGACAGCAATGAAAATATCACTTCACTCAGGTTCATAAATCATTAAAAAAAATTCTTCTTTCATTTCGCACAACCTAGCAGATTTATTGAAAATTTATCACTAGTCCTTTCAAGGAAGCTTTCCCTTGTTCAGAAGAGAAAGGATTTTGACCTAAATTGCCGAACAGCTAAGCCAGAATGCCATTGTAGTTCTGCGGCTCTATTTCAAAACTAGCCTGTATTTTACAGAATTTCAAACATTCAAGTCACTTCCAGTCATAGGAGCTAAAATTGGCCAGGGTGGAACTTGTGGCTGTCAGAACTGATAAACATTTCCTGAATGCCAATTGGTTGGGGAACCATGTCTCTAAAGGCTGTTAGAAGAGTCCGAAGTCTACCTCAACATGTAACCCCAACTTTCAATTGCTTGATGGGAAATTGAGACTTTGTTTGAACAAGCTCAACCAATTTTTTTAGTCCCTCGTTCTGTGGTAAAAGGGGTCTTATGAGTGCTGAGATCTCTGGAGGGAACAGGCCAAGTCTGTTTTTCACGGGGAAGAGAATAATAAAGGTCAGATCCCTCGATCCTGGAAATCAGGGTTTTTCTGCATGAACTAGTAACTTTGATGGGCCTCAGAAAGTGTTAAAGAGGAGAAATCAAAATTAAATCCAGTATTTACTATGGTAGGACAAAATGGGATTGACAATGGCTAAGATCTTTCTCTGTATTGGAGGAGCTTTCTTCTCTAAGGCAGTTTTTCCTTGACCTCCCCTTCCATTTCTATGCAGTGACCCCTGCCAGCTAAGCACTTACTGCACAAAATCAGACAGGCTGTTAACATCTTCTCAAGATAGTATTTGATGAATGTTCCTCTCTCTCCCAATCTCTTTGACAGAAGAGGGTCTCTTGTGTGTGTGTTTTTCGAACACCACGAAACAACTGACTCAATTCTGACACTATCTAACTGGAGATAGCATCAGATCCCACAGTTAGGGGCTCAGTCCTACGATACTGTCACCCAAGACACCAATTGCTAATCCAGGGCATCACCTGTGCTTCTAACTGATTAGCTGTAGATTGGAGGTTCTCCAAATCCTTCCTCAGGTTTGATTAACTTGCTAGAGTAGCTCACAGATCTCATAGAAATGTTTTATTACTAGATTATGAGTTTATTATAAAAGGATATAACTCAGAAACAGCCAGATGGAAGAGATACATGTAGCAAAGTATGTGGGGATGACATGGAGCTTCCACACTCTCTGAGCATGTTGTTTCCCAGCACCTCCATATGTCCACCAATACGGAAGCTCTTTGAACTATGTCCTTTGAGTTTTATGGAAACTTCATTTCAATGGCATAATTCATTAAATCATTGGCCATTGGATATTGGCCAGTTAGAACCGGACATGGAACAATGGACTGGTTCAAAATTGGGAAAGGAGTACATCAAGGTTGTATATTGTCACCTTGCTTATTTAACTTATATGCAGAGTACATCAGACGAAATGCCAGACTGGATAAAACTCAGCTGGAATCAAGATTGCCAGGAAAAATATCAATAACTTCAGATATGCAGATAATACGACCCTAATGGCAGAAAGCAAAAAGGAACTAAAGAGCCTCTTGATGAAGGTGAAAGAGAGTGAAAACGCAGGAGCTCAACTTTCAGAAAACTCAACTTTCAAAAAACAAAGGTCATGGCATCAAGTCCCATCATCTCATGGCAAATAGAAGGGGAAAAAAATGGAAACAGTGACAGACTTTATTTTCTTGGTTTCCAAAATCACTGTGGACACTGACTGCAGCCATGAAATTAAAAGATGCTTACTCCTTGGAAGAAAAGTTATGACCAACCTAGACAGCATACTAAAATGCAGAGACATCACTTTGCCAACAAAGGTGTGGATAGTTAGAGCTATGGTTTTTCCTGTAGTCATGAACAGATGTGAGAGTTGGACAATAAGAAAGCTGAATGCCAAAGAATTGAGGCTTTTGAACTGTGGTGCTGGAGAAGACTCTTGAGAGTCCTTTGGACTGCAAGGAGATCAAACCAGTCAATCCTAAAGGAAATCAACCCTGAATATTCATTGAAAGGACAGATACTGAAGCTGAAGCTCTAATACTTTGACCACCTGATGTGAAGAGCCAACTCATTGGAAAAGACCCAGATGTTGAGAAAGATAGAAGGCAGGAGGAGAAGGGGACAATAAAGGATGAGAAGGTACGACGGCATTACTGATTCAATGGACATGAGTTTGACCAAACTCCGTGAGATTGTGAAAGACAGGGAAGCCTGGCATGTTACAGTTCATGGGGTTGCAAAAAGTCAGACATGATTGAGTGACTGAACAACTGGTGACTGATTCAACCTTCAGCCCCTCTTCCCTCCCTGAAGGTCAGGGGGATGGGACTGAAATTTCAATTCTCTAATCACATGGTTGGTTCCCCTGGCAATCAGTCCCACCTTTTGGGGCTTCTAAAATTTACCTTATTAACATAAAGTATGGTATAATTGAAAGGGGTTTGTTATTAATATTAAAACACCTTTATCTCTCTATGACTTAGGAAATTCCAAGGGTTTTAGGAATTCTGTACCAGAAATGGGGATGGAAATCAAACTTATATTTCTCGTGATAAATAACAATATCACAATGTCTTTTGTTTATAATTGACAAACCCAACCTAAACTAGTTTGGGTACAAAGGGAACATGCTAAATCACCTGGCTGCTGGAAGAGCATGCTGTCTGGGCCTCAAGGACACTTGGAATCAGGGCTTATAATGCCACTACCTTCCCTTTTCTCTCCCTCTCTTGCCTGTGCTTCTCTCTGAGTAAGCTCCATTCTTTCTAACCATAAACTGGCTTCTGCTATAATGGGGAACATGATTGCCTACAATTTCAATGTCTTGTATCACTGGGGAGTTTCTCCTCTTTTAGAGGCCAAATTTAAAAATGAAGAGGAAGGGCTTTGAGTTGGTAAATGAGACACAACTGTCCAGAATACCCAACTGGTAACAGCAGAGTGAGGGTCTGTAATTGGTCCCACTTAATCAGAGGGTGGATCTGTTAGAAAATAGCAGCTTCCATTTGAACTCATTAAGGGAGAAGGATAGAGATGTATTTCTAGAAGGAGGAAGGTAGTTAGGAAGGGTTAGATGAAGTAGTCGAGAAGGCAATGGCACCCCACTCAGTACTCTTGCCTGGAAAATCCCATGGATGGAGGAGCCTGGTAGGCTGCAGTCCATGGGGTTGCTAAGAGTCAGACACGACTGAGTGATTTCACTTTCACTTTTCACTTGCACGCATTGGAGAAGGAAATGGCAACCCACGCCAGTGTTCCTGCCTGGAGAATCCCAAGAATGGCAGAGCCTGGTGGGCTGCCATCTATGGGGTCGCACAGAGTTGGACACGACTGAAGCAACTTAGCAGCAGCAGACGAAGTTGTGCATGTTTATCAGAGAAATCCACAAATACTTGTCAACTAAATCTCTTGCTCACATTTAGGCCTTAATATAAATGAGTAGCTGAGGCCAGAATCTGAGGTGTTCAGGGTATAGACTCCAGGCCTCCACGGCCCATCAAAGGTGGCTACACAATCACTCTCCTTATCAGTATCTCTTCAGCAGTGTTTGCTTGATTCTAGCACAGTTATCGGAAAAGGCAATGGCACCCCACTCCAGTACTCTTGCCTGGAAAATCCCATGGATGGAGGAGCCTGGTAGGCTGCAGTCTATGGAGTCGCTAAGAGTAGGACACGACTGAGCAACTTCGCTTTCACTTTTCACTTTCATGCGTTGGAGAAGGAAATGGCAACCCACTCCAGTGTTCTTGCCTGGAGAATCCCAGGGACGTGGGAGCCTGGTGGGCTGCCATCTATGGGGTTGCACAGAGTCGGACACAACTGAAGTGACTTAGCAGCAGCAGCAGCAGCAGCACAGTTATATTTTTTTCTTCACCATATTTGTTTATGGAATGTGTGTGTAAATCACTTTTTCTAAAGAAAGAGTGAAACTTTAAATGAACAAGGGGAATTTACTTCTTTAAAAATAATCTGTTTGTTTCATTGCCATTCTCCCACATCTTCCCACCATGTAGGAAACGAGTTGCCAGTCCAGGTTTGATGCATGATGCTGGATGCTTGGGGCTGGTGCACTGGGACGGCCCAGAGGGATGGTATGGGGAGGGAGGAGGGAGGAGGGTTCGGGATGGGGAACACATGTATACCTGTGGCGGATTCATTTTGATATTTGGCAAAACTAATACAATTATGTAAAGTTTAAAAATAAAATAAAATTGGAAGAAAAAAAAATAATCTGTTTGAAAAGTGATAATTCTGCTTAAAATGTTGACATAGGCCTAGAATTTACTTTGTGTTTGAATATAGATTTTTATACAGGGCTTACTTAAATGGAAAAGAAATGCAAAAGAGCAAGATGGCTGTCTGGGGAAGCCTTACAAATAGCTGTGAAAAGAAGAGAAGCGAAAAGCAAAGGAGAAAAGGAAAGATACAAGCATCTGAATGCAGAGTTCCAAAGAATAGCAAGGAGAGATAAGAAAGCCTTCCTCGGTGATCAATGCAAAGAAATAGAGAAATAGGAAAGACTAGAGATCTCTTCAATAAAATTAGAGACATCAAGGGAACATTTCATGCAAAGATGTGCTCGATAAAGGTCAGAAATGGTATGGACCTAACAGAAGCAGAAGATATTAAGAAGAGGTGGCAAGAATACACAAAACTGTACAAAAAAGAGCTTCATGACCCAGATAATCACCATGGTGTGATCACTCACCTAGAGTCAGACATCCTGGAATGTGAAGTCCAGTGGGCCTTAGAAAGCATCACTATGAACAAAGCTAGTGGAGGTGATGGAATTCCAGTTGAGCTATTTCAAATCCTGAAAGATGATGCTGTGAAAGTGCTGCACTCAATATGCCAGCAAATTTGGAAAACTCAGCAGTGGCCATAGGACTGGAAAAGGTCAGTTTTCATTCCAATCCAAAAGAAAGGCAATGCCAAAGAATGCTTAAACTACCACACAATTGGACTCATCTCACATGCTAGTAAACTAATGCTCAAAATTCTCCAAGCCAGGCTTCAGCAGTATATGAACCATGAACTTCCAGATGTTCAAGCTGGTTTTAGAAAAGGCAGAGGAACCAGAGACCAAATTGCCAACACCTTCTGGATCATCAAAAAATCAAGAGAGTTCCAGAAAACATCTATTTCTGCTTTATTGACTATGCCAAAGCCTTTGACTGTGTGGATCACAATAAACTGTGGAAAATTCTGAAAGAGATGGGAATACCAGACCACCTGACCTGCCTCTTGAGAAACCTATATGCAGATCAGGAAGCAACAGTTAGAACTGGACATGGAACAACAGACTGGTTCCAAATAGGAAAAGGAGGATGTCAAGGCTGTATATTGTCACCCTGCTTATTTAACTTCTATGCAGAGTACATCATGAGAAATGCTGGGCTGGAAGAAGCACAAGCTGGAATCAAGATTGCCAGGAGAAATATCTATGACCTCAGATATGCAGATGATAACACCTTTATGCCAGAAATTGAAGAGGAACTCAAAAGCCTCTTGATGAAAGTGAAAGAGAAGAGTAAAAAAGTTGGCTTAAAGCTCAACATTCAGAAAACGAAGATCATGACATCCGGTCCCATCACTTCATGGGAAATAGATGGGGAAACAGTGGAAACAGTGTCAGACTTTATTTTTTTGGGCTCCAAAATCACTGCAGATGGTGACTGCTGCCATGAAATTAAAAGACACTTACTCCTTGGAAGGAAAGTTATGACCAACCTAGATAGCATATTCAAAAGCAGAGACATTACTCTGTCAACAAAGGTCCATCTAGTCGAGGCTATGGTTTTTCCAGTGGTCATGTATGGATGTGAGAGTTGGACTGTGAAGAAAGCTGAGCGCCAAAGAATTGATGCTTGAACTGTGGTGTTGGAAGACCCTTGAGAATCCCTTGGACTGCAAGGAGATCCACCAGTCCATCCTAAAGGAAATCAGTCCTGGGTGTTCATTGGAAAGACTGATGCTAAAGTTGAAACTCCAATACTTTGGCCACCACATTTGGCAACTCTTTGACGAAGAGTTGACTCATTGGAAAAGACTCTGATGCTGGGAGGGATTGGAGGCAGGAGGAGAAGGGGATGACAGAGGATGAGATGGCTGGATGACATCACCGACTCGATGGACATGGGTTTGAGTGAACTCCAGGAGTTGGTGATGGACAGGGAGGCCTGGCGTGCTGCAATTCATGGGGTCGCAAGGAGATGGACACGACTGAGCGACTGAACTGAACTGAAATTGGAAGGGAGAGGGGTCAGGAAGAGAAACACCTATACATTTCACTAGGTGCTCTGTTAGATGTTCTGAAAAACGTTTTGGACTGCAGTGTGTTGTTTTTTTTTTTTTTTTCCTGTCATTGCAGGTAAAGCAGTCTTTTGTGAAAGCAGTGTCTTCTCTTTCTAACTGGATGATCTTAAACAAGTCACTTATCTCTCTTGGACCTTATCTGAAGAATGGGGATTATATTAATAGTTACTTCTGCTTTATGATGTTAGTGAGAGGTTCAAAATGAGATAAAGCAATGAAAAATTATTTTAAATTGTACATATATGAAATGAGTTGCCAGTCCAGTTTCGATGCACGATACTGTATGCCTGGGGCTGGTGCACTGGGACGACCCAGAGGGATGGTATGGGGAGGGAGGAGGGAGGAGGGTTCAGGATGGGGAGCACATGTATACCTGTGGCAGATTCATTTCAATGTTTGGCAAAACTAATACAATATTGTAAAGTTTAAAAATAAAATAAAATTAAACTAAAAAAAATAAAATAAAATAAATTGTACATTATTGTGAGACTAATACTAATTTAATATTTATTTATGTTTCTTATTACCTAGGATTATGTTACATTAGGGGGCTTCCCCAGTGGCTCAGTGGTATAGAATCTGCCTGTGATGCAGAAGACGCAGGAGACCTAGATTGGATCCCTGGGTTATGAAGATCCCCTGGAGGAGGGCATGGAAGCCCACTCCAGTATTCTTGCTTGGAGAACCCCATGGACAGAGGATCCTGGAAGGCTACAGTCCATAAGGGTCACAAAGAGTTGGACATGACTTAAGTGCCTGAGCATGCATGCTTGTTACATTATCCCTTCTTACCACCTGTCTTAGTTTGCTCAGGCTGTCAAAACTACAGCACAGAATATATATTCTGTGTGTGTGTGTGTGTGTGTATTCATGTTTATTTCAAAGTTGCATGCCTTTAAATCAAAAGGCATCTGAAATAGCTCATGTTTAAGGCACATCTAATGCCAAACAAATAAACAGCAACCAGAAGATGCAGGGTCATTACAAAAGAAAGCAGAGAAAATGATTAGTAAAAATTTGAAACCAGGGATTGAGGAAGGGCTCCCAGGCTTGTCTTCCTAACCACAAGAAATTTTGCAGACCAGGGTCAGCCTCACAGACTCAGAAACCTAACTTGGTCAGCACCCGAGGAGTAGCCTGTTCAGGAACAGTCTTTAATTAACCTCAGAGATATTGTGTAAATCAGACTGCTTATTAATTAATTTATCCCAAACATTGTAACTCCTGTGCCAGTGACATTGGGTACAATCAGCACATTTCAGCCTGTAGACACACATACCTGGCCTGCCAAAAGCAAACTAGAAGACTGTCTGGTCAGCATGGTACCAGAATAAGGAAATTTTGAGTTAATGGCTTCAGATTCAGATGTCAGTAAGGCTGTGATATGCAAAGCCTATTCTGCTGCTGCTGCTGCTAAGTCGCTTCAGTCGTGTCCGACTCTGTGCGACCCCATAGATGGCAGCCCACCAGGCTCCACTGTCCTTGGGATTCTCCAGGCAAGAACACTGGAGTGGGTTGCCATTTCCTTCTCCAATGCATGCAAGTGAAAAGTGAAAATGAAGTCGCTTAGTCGTGTCCAACTCTTAGCGACCCCATGGACTGCAGCCTACCAGGCTCCTCCGCCCATGGGATTTTCCAAGCAAGAGTACTGGAGTGGGTTGCCAGTGCCTTCTCTGAAAGCCCATGCTCTGGTGCCCCATCTCTTGGACCCTGCTAGCTGGGCATTACCTTTACCAGTCTCTTTGATTCTCGTTTGGTCTGTGCTTCTGTTGCTAAGTAACACTCCTTCTGCCTTATCCATTTTCCCCAAAGATGTCTTGAAACTCTCAATCTGCTTACAATCAAGGTCTACTCATTTTAGGGCTTCCCTGGTGGCTCAGAGGTAAAGAATCTGCCTGCGAATGCAGGAGACATGGGTTTGATCTCTGACCGGGAAGATACCACATGTCGAAACTAAGCCCAGGTGCCATGACTACTGAGCCTGTGTTCTACAGCCCCGAGCCACAACTACTGAAGCCCTACTGAAGCCTCTGCACCCTAGAGCCCATGCTCTGCAACAAGAGAAGTTGTGCGCTGCAAATGGAGTGCACGGCCTGCAACTGAAGGAAAGCCCATGAAGCAATGAAGACCCAGCACAGCCAGATTAATTAATTAATTAATACTTAAAAAAATCTACTCATTTGAAAATTTTCTTCTCTGTAAGGAGATAGCTAATACCTGTTGTTTCCAAATTAACTTTCAAGTCCTATGACCACCCTATTTTTGTCCCCTTTAGGTAGTAGCTGAGAATGCTGGCTCTATAATCACAGAGTACTGGTTTCAAATTCCAGCTAGGTGAACATGGGTGAGTCACTTAACCTCTATGAGTCTGCTTCCTCATCTGTAAAATGGTCATGAAAACAGTTAAGAAGACTATTTTTAAGATTAATTTATGGCAATGTTTAGAAGCACTTAGCATACCTGCAAACTCTCACTCATAGTAAGTAATAATAAAAGTGACTGTTAGTCATTATCTCATATTCCGCCATTCAGCCATCCTTCACTGAGTACCCGCTAAATGTGCTTAGCTACACGCTAGCTCAGGAATCTAGCACAGGGCAATTACTACAACTGAATATTAAATTTAGCTCTTAGCTTCCTGTCTGCCAGAGCCCAAAGGGCCATATTAATTATTGCTAAGATGTTTTCTTCCTGAGCTTAAGTTTATTTGATCTTATGATACTTATACAAGAAGCTTAGTACCAAAAGGTTTAAGCTCTAAAGAAATGACTGTCTAATTATGGACTTTCAGATACTGAGACAATTAGATGAGGACAGCATCTCGGCACTCAACCGGCTGGATGTGGTGTAGTGCAAATTAACTATGTTGACAAGACTCTATGCTTCCCTGTCCTTCTAGAAGAGCCTAAAAATTATAAACTAAACACGAAGGTGACTGCTGCAACATCTCACACTTTGAAAACAGGATTGGTTTTCTTGGCCACCGAGAAGGTTTAGTCAAACAGAGGTTTGACCCTAGCTATTAATTATTTCTTTATAATTTTAAGTACAGTGCTTAGGAAATGAACTCATATGTCTAAGATGCACATGTGCATTCATTTAGGCTGATCTTGAGTAATTCACATTAATAAGAAAGACACAGAGCCCCATCTCACCATATGTTGGCAGTCGCTTTACTGGACTCGAGATAGAATCAAAGTAATTGCTCCATAAAGTAAAGCAGTTAGTAATAACCTAAACTCCAAAAGCCCTTTAATTTTCTGATTCATATCTTTAATCAATTTGCAACATGGAGCAATTGAGTTTTCCCTCTAGTTTCCCAATTGTTTGCTCAAAGGGCTGCTCTGCTGCCTTTGACTGACGTGACATTATTGCATTTATATTGACTTTTACGGCAGTTTTTACAACATTCGCGGTGCATAAGTTACATGAAAATGTAGCACGGGAACATTTCAGGATGAAAGTATGCCATAAAGAGAGTGCCCGGCTGTAATGTTTGCAATTTACAGTGTGAGGACATTACAAATGGAGCAGAGCAAACTGGGTCTGGGCTTGGCATCATCTGCTTCCAAACCCCCTCAGGAAATTGTCTAAGCTGCTTCCCTCAGACCCTGGACCAGGAATAGCTGGAGTTCTGTTGGTTGCTTTTGGCTTTGCTCTGAAATATTGCTTTTAGAAGAGAACCATCTTCTAGCTTCAAAGCTGGAGGAAAGGAGGAGGCTGTTGAGGCAGGATTGTTTTTAAAATTAAGTAAGTTATTTGAAGTCTGAAGGAGGCCAAAGGACTGCTTGAAAATGTTGCTGCTACTGGTCGATTGTTACCTGTTCTTGGGCTGCACACCAATCTTCACTATTCATTTCCTACCAGGGTCCGGCCAGGAAGCAGAAACACATGGAAGGCTGTTTCTCACCCACCAAGGTCTCTCTTCCACTGTCTTCTCAACTGTGATGACTCCAACTCAAGCACCCAGAATCTCCTACCTCATGACCTCCTTCATCTCTCCAGTCCGCCCCCCCGCCCCCGCCCCACCTCTCCTATCCTCACTAGAGGTCTTTTTCTAAGACATTATAGCTCAGAGCAGGTGTTTTATTCCAAAAACCTGTCTGGTGGCTTCCTGCTCCCTCAGAGGAAGTTCCCAGCCCTTTTCCTAGAATTCAAGGATGCAGTCCCATCTCACCTCCCACAGTTACTGCCTCCATTCCAGCTCTGCTAGGGAGCAGCTGATGTGTGCACCAGCACTTTTTTTCACCTCTAGTGTTTCCCAGCACTCCTCACCAACTCAGTGGACATGAGTTTGAGCAAACTCCGAGAGATAGTGAAGGACAGGGGATCCTGGTGTGCTGCAGTCCACGGGGTCACAAAGAGTTGGACATGACTGAACAACAAGAGTATTTGTCAGTTTACAAGAAGGTTCTGAGAGGTCAAGAGGTCTAATGCCCTTGGTTTGATTCTCAACCATACCACTTATTCCTTCTGGGACCCTAGGAAAGTAACTTTTCTGTGCCTCAATTTCCTCATCTGCAAAATGGGTATAATAGAACACTAATCTCACTGGATTAATTCATTCCGTATACATATAGGTGCTATTTAAGTGCTAACTCCTATTTGATACTGGATTCTTCTCCATTTCTTCCTGTAGAAATCCTTTCTACTTTCTCTGTTAATCAAAATCCAATCCTTCAGGAATTACAATGTTTCCTGCCCAGTGAAGCCATCCTAGGTTTTCTCGTTAGAATGAGGCACCCTCTGTACCCTCCTTCCCTCCACGCATGTTTCTTCCTTAGAACCTTTACTAAGAAGGGCATGGTTTCCATCAACAGCTGTAGGAGCCAGCACACAGAAGGATCCGAGCGGGCAGCCCACACTGAGTGACAGCGACAAGTTTGCCACCATTAGGGTTCCCTCGTAGGAGCTTACATACAAAATCGGTTTCAGTTACATTACCTGTGATTGGGTCATGACTCATGTCAGGAAAACTCAAAGTTCCAGGGGAAATTTAAATCAGCAAAGCTACGTATATCTTTCCTTGAGTCAGCCCTCAGCACCTAGAGAACCCCTTCTGGACAGATAGGCAGGGTAGTCAGATTGGAACAGGGACCCTGAGAGGGTCCGTTCAACACTTGCCTTCCTAGGGAGGATCCAGGCTGGCTTGTGCTTCCTCACCACCCCAGAGTCCAAAGAGGCCATTCACTAGCACCTACTGTTCTGGTGGTGATGAAAGAAGCACAGTTCTTGGTCAATACTCCCAGTGGGAAAATTTCTTTCAACATGTGTCCTTTTTATCTTATACACACTTTTTCAAGTAAACACTTTTCATGTACTTGCAGTGTCTTTATTCTGATAGTGTAGTTAATGTTTGTTTATCTGCTCTTTTGGGGTGTAAGGTCCTTGAGGTTGGGGACTACATCTTTTATGTATTTACTTTTGAACATTTTATTTTTAAAATGCTGAAACACAAAAAAAGATCATATGACTTTTAAAATACTATGGGAAGTAAAAAAACCAAGAATGTGGCCCTTTCACTCCTCCCCCCACAGTGCCATTAGTGGCACATAAATTCTTCTGAAGTTGTAGTTTCCTCTCTCTTGCTCTCACTCTTTCTCTCTCTTACTGATCTTCTATTTATCATCTATCTACCTGTTTGTCTACATGCATCATATATGCATATAAACTCATAAACGTACACACATAGTTAATAAACATGAAATCGTTGGCCATCTTCCCTTTTAATGCTATATCATGGACATACTTCCCAAGATTTCTGTATCTAACTTGTTTTTATCAATGGCCACACTCCTGGATGTGCTGTTATTAGGTCAAGAAGCCTGTGCAGTTAGGTGTGGAAATCCCTTAAATTCTGCAGCAGTGGCGCCAGCTTAATTTCAGACACTGCTTTCTCCACTCTAACCTCTCCTTCAGGTTGCCTTGAATAGAAAACAGGTGCCTCCTGAGCTTTATAATTATATTCACCTTCCTTGCTGCTCAGTGCCCCATGCAGTGCTGTACACAAAGCAAGTGCTCAGTAAAAGCCTGCTGTAAGAATGGATGGACGAGGAAGCCCAGCATAATGTTACCCAGTCCAGTCCATAACCACCTGCTAGACAGACAGCATCTGTGGTCAAGGGGCTTCCTGTGTTACTTTCAGGATGTTTTTTGTTTCCTCAGTTTCCCATTCATCCAGTAAGTCTAGAGATATTGGCTTGTCTCCCTGGAGACCTTGGGTGGAATCTGGTATTTCAAAGTGCTTAATGGTGCTGTTCAGTAAATAAAAGAAGCCATTAATATGCATGAAGCTATTTCATCAAGAGGCCAACAGAGCAAATTTAAAAGCTATCTTCAAGGGAAAGAACTAAACTGTCATTATCATGCATACTAATAACTACAACAGAGGTCTGCAGGAGCCAGGACAATGCCCTCCCTGGGGCCCCTCAGACTCTGCTGAAACCTTAAGGTGCCCTGGGTCTTGCTATCAGCCTCTCCAGAAAGGGGCTAGAGATGGAGAATTATCTTCTGTCTCCAGACTCCCACCAGCAGGACTGGAGCTCTCAGCATTCCAGGGCTGTGCTTAAGGGCCCTTAGATGATGCATCTAATGCTTTCCGAGAACTCTCCCTAACAGTATGAAAAATTAGATGGGAAACAGCCAACTCATGGGCAGGAAAAAGACTCAGAGGATTTACGATTTGCCACCACTCCAAGGTCACATTTCCACTCAAAGGCATGAGAAATGGGGAGCATGGTTAAGGCAGAGTCATTAGGAGTGAGTAGAGTGCACTATGCTGTCAAAAGAGCCAGAAACTGCTGGGAAAGGAGCCCTGGGCTGCCAGTGACCTTTGCAAATTCCTAAAACTCTCCCTACCTAGAACCTATACCTCCTCTTATCCATACCTCATCTACAGGTAATCCAAGACACCTTCATGGGGATCCTGCATGTGTGGGTTAGCAGGGAGACTAGTAGTTCCCTCTTGAGTCTTCTTCTTCTTGAATTACCCAAGAACTTCTGTCAATGGGGTCAGTCTTCACTCCAAATGTCAGGAGAGAACTAGGGAGCCTGATGTGTCCCCAGTCGAATCGCCATTATTTCTACTGTTGCCACAGGTGTTGCCATGAAAACGGTTCCACATCACACAATCCTTTGTGTTCTTTTTATAGCTGAGATGATGCCTTTTCTAGTCCAGACCCTGTTGTAGGTTGCAGTGGGTCTCCTCATATGTGCCCCCTTAGTTACAGCCATCGGTGGTTACACACTCATGCCCAGGAGCCCTATTTCTGGACTCTTCCCCAGACTTCCAGGCCCTGGGGTTGAGGCCAGACTAACAGTTCCAGATGTTTTAAGTTCTTTCTCACCTTCAGATATCACCTGACCCATTCCAAGCTTCCACAGATGATATGAAAGGGGATATTTAAGTTATTAGTCTCTCTTGCCTCCCAGGGGAAGTCTTGGCATCTATGCAGACTCAGATCTTCTCCAGCTAAGCATACAACAGGATGTGGAAAAAGTGCATATATTATATTTGCCTAATTAGGAGGGAAAATTCAGGAAAGAGGCAAATTTAATAGGTTCCAAAGTGACTTTCTGTGCCACCTATAAAATGAAATAGCAGATAAATTCTCCTGTTGAAAAATAAGTTCACTTTTATGGATATATTGCTATATATACAATGTGCTTTACAAATTGACCTGCTTCATCTATCTTACTTATTTGTGAGGATCAAGTAAGGTATGTGATAAAAACATGAATCTTAAAAAGCAAAAAATAAAAAAAGCCTGATAATAAAGAAAAAGAATTGCTGTATAAATGATTCTTTCTATAAAAAATAGAGTTTGGTTCTAGAAGCTCTGAATTGACTTCTAGGCAAGTAGAGAATAAAAACTGGTTACCCAAGGAAGTTTGGGGACAGAGCATACTTGATTTGTGGTGCAAACACAGAGGGGAAGCCAAAAGAATGTAATGACAGATAAAAATAATCACAGGGACAATGTTTCTAATTTATAATATCCATCTCCCACTTAAATAATTGTTGTTTCCTTAGCTTTTCCTCCAAAACTGTATATTTTAGAAGCCACTTAACCACTCTGAGATTCAGTTTCCTAAATGTGAAATGAGAGAATTCAACTAAAATCAGTAGTTTTCCAATTTTTCTTTTTAGTCATAGAATGTCTTGTATGAGCAAGACTCAGAAGATGACTTAAAGATGCCCAATATGCAAACCCACTGAAACAGAGTGTTTGAACACTCTAAGATTATATACAATCATAGATAAATGGTAATCTTCCAAAACGTGCTCACATCTTACATAGCAGGGATGCCGCCCTACCTAAAAAGTCTGACAGGAGCCCTCTGGAGATGCAGCAATCTTTAGTGACCATGGCCCAGACCCTCAGCCCCAAGTTGCATGTATATTTCCATTGAGCTTCTTGAATAACCTGACAATGTTAGGCAGATGAAGGAATTTAGTACTTAGCATTTAATTTTTCCTAATTTTTCAAACAGGGAGAATAACTGACTCTGACTGGAGGTCTACAATGAAGACATTACCTCTGATAAAGCCTGGACGACCACAAGCAGTCCAGAGAATGAGTAGCTGAGGTGGCTTCTCTTCGTCTAATACTAGGTCTACGTTCTTCTAATGAGCTAACTTCTCCCTTTTCTGTTAGGTAATCACCTAAAATCACCCCTTGCTCCAAAAAAGCAAAGGCCAGTGTGGAAATAAATAATTTCACTTTCTACATGAAGGCACCATGACTACGGGCAAATATCTTGGGTGGGGGTAGTGAGTGGGGTGGAAAGTGAAAAGCACCCGGGAGACAACCCAGAAATATAAAAACAACCGCAGGAGGAAATAAGTCTGAAAGGCACTGACAAAAGTCAACCCAGCAAGCCAAAGGAAATCATGAATTTGAGTCATGCCAAAAATATGACCCCATCACGGCCTAAGGCTCTTTTTCTTTTCAGAGTCGCATAGATGGTTCTTTCTTCATCAACATTTTCACGACACACAGGAGGGATCCTAAACAAGACCATGAACTTCGGGAGTTTTGAGTCTGGGTTCTTCTGATGCTCTCGGGCACTTTGATGCCCATGTTGAATCTTCGTCAACAGCAGGAGAACAAGGGTCATTCATCAGGGTCAAAGAATCACACCACCTGCACAACACAAGCTTAGTTTGTGGGGCCCATTTCATTACGAACAAGACAGTCTTTCAATAATAACTTTCTGTTAGCCAGTGAGTTTAGATTAGGAGAAAGCTGGTCTTGAGAAGTCAGGTTGTAGAATCTCCTAAGCAGTACAGGAACCACTTCTACGATGTAGCAGAAAGATGGTCATTCAGGGTCTGTGTGAGTCCCTTCAGGGACAGACCCTCCCTGCCATTCCAACATGCGGGTTCCATTGTCAAATCACTGTTAGTGCTGGAAAGTTGTTAGAAAGTAGACAGGATCTTAGAAAACCCATTATTTCTTGTAATTTCAAAGACAATTGCAAGAAGAAAATATTTGCCCTAAAAGAACACATTTTGAATAGGAAAAATCTCTTGTAAGCATTTACGTTGGAGAAAAAATAGGGGTGTAAGAAGTCAATCTATAACCTCTCTTTTCACAGATCTCTTTCTGAACTGATACATCTCCAATAGCCCGGTCCACAGAGCTTGATGATATTTTAATCATATTATCCTTTGTGGTTTGTAGGGTGTGCCTCTGAAGGGGCACACACTTGCTTAATAGCACTCCCGTGACACCCAGCCTAGAGACAGCTGGCTGCTCTTTAAAGCCCCTGGTGACTAAATCAATTAGGCCAAGTATGTAGCAGATTTTTTAAAGTAACAACCCACAATGTATTTATAGTTTCTTGAGTTGGGTCACAAGGAGATTGTCTATGATTTCAGCCAGGTGTACCCTGGTTTGATAAGTGGATCTTCAAAGCTGGAACGAAGCTTGGTTAGTTCTTTCCCATTTCCAAATAGTCACTGGAATGCCAAAGAATTAGAACAATGGGTTGAGATGTGTTAGTATCATGGCCTAGTTGATCCTTTTCTGCTCCCAGAGTCAACCCTGCTTCAAGCTCTTGTCATTTTGTGTTTTTACTATTGCAATGGGCTCTTAGTTGAAATCCTTTAGCCTAGTTCTCAAGGTGTTATGTGAAAGGCTTCCAGCTTTGTCTGTTGTCTCTTCCCAGAGCCGTTTATATTTGCTCTTTGGTAATACTCTTGACACATATAGTTGCTTATTTGAAAGATTGTTTTCACTACCACACTGTAAACACTCCACAAGGGTAGGGGCTGTGCCCTAGATAGTCACTGGGATGTCCACAGTACTCACAGATGCTCAGTAGCTACTTACTGAACGAATGGCCTGATTCCTCACGTGTACCTATCACACTGTGTAACTGAGGTATGTATCAACACCCCTCGAAACAGACCCCCCACTTGCCTGCACTGCTCCTGCTCTTGCCTTTTGCTTATGCCATTTGCCTGATGGCCATTCTAAAAGAAAACACAAAAGACATTATGAAGACAATATTTTGGACATATTTTAAGTGATGAGAAAGGAAAAATGAGAGTATCCTGGCTGGGAGATAAGAAAGGAATTTTAGGGTCACCGCCCGAAAAAGCCTGAACTTGATCATCAGGATGCCAAGATTTTATTACTTGGTTATCCTGTGACCATGGAAGATGAAATTCTCTGTACATTGGTCTGTAAAGCTTGGATAGTAACGCCATTTTACCCCATGGTGTTCCCACAGGCTGCATAGGGACTGTGAGACACTGGGCTTTGGGACTCCTGCTAATACATTTAGCTTTGTTGTTGTTGTTAAATATTTAACATAATTGCAAACTGAGCTCAGAAAAGGTGTTTTTTTTTTTTTCCCCTGCCTGAGGTATTAACACATCACCATTCATTCCAATAATTTGTACAAATGATATTAGGAAAATATTTTCTGGAAAACAACAGACTCTTCAAAACTCTCTTTGAGTCTCCCTGCCCTGACACTCTGTGAGGATTGGATTCAGTTCAGCTACATTTCTTAAAAGCTTTTCATATGCCAGGCTCCATAAGGAGTAGCTGGGAGGAAAAGAGAAGATCTATCCTCAAGGCTCCTGTGGCAAGCCAAATAATGATCCCCAAAGACAACCACATCCTAATCCCCATAACCTGTGAATATGCCACATTGGATAAAGGGGTGTTGCAAATGTGATTAGGTTAAGGGCCCTGAGATGGGAAGCTTTCTGGATTAGCTGACTTGGGAGAGCATAATCTAATCACACAGCTCCTCAAAACTGGAGCCCCTTTCCTGGCTGTGGTCATAGGTGTGACCACAGGAGGAGGGTTGGGCTGGTAGTAGTGTTACTGGCTTTGAAGCTGGAAAAAAGATCCATAAGCCAAAGAACACAGATGGCTGTGTTCAGAAGCTGGAAAAAACAAGAAAACAAATTCCCACTTCGAGCCTACAGAAAGAAATACAGCTCTGCCAACACCTTGATTTTGGTCTGTGTTGGACTTCTGACATGCACAACTGTAAGATAATAAATTTGTGTTGTTTAAGTCATTAAATTTGTGTTAATCTTTTAGATCAGCAATAAAAAAACAAAATCAGATCTCATGAAATAACGCAGGAGGAACAAGGGGAGAAATCACAACAATCTAAGGACATCCAGGATTAATTCTTCACGAGTGAGACAAATCTATCATATTAATGATAATGGTGACAATTTTGATGATAGCCCTTAAATAGCATTTAATATCAATCATATGATACTTGAAATATGTTTTATCATTGATCCCATTTTTCAGATGGGGAGACTGAGGCATAGGAATATTAACTAACTTGCTCAAATTTATCCAGCAAACATGCAAATCCATGTTCATTCCATAGAGTGGAATGATGAATCCACCTGGGAAACAGAAGCATCTTCCTGTCTTAGATCAGATCATGCTTGATCTTGAACTGGTGAGTAGAATTTTGAGTGGAGAAGCTAGAGAGACCACCATGTGGAGGAAGTGACGTGAACAATGATGTGGGAACACCTCTCTGCTTAAAGGAAGGTAAAGAGTTTGAGTTGGCGTCGTGGCCAGTGCCAGAAGCTGCATTGGTGGACACAGGCTGTAAAGTGGGTTCAAAACAAATCATGAAGTTCTGGCCATGCTAGCACTAGGGTTCTAATCTGTCGGTGGATGAAAGCTAGAGAAAGTTTCTCTGTGGAGTGACATGGGAGAACTTATTCAGCTTCACTTCATCCACCAAGAAAGCAAGAGTTGGAAGGCTGGAGGGGGAGGGGGTGGTGGAGGGGGTAGCGTTTGTTTTTAAAAAGCCTAACCTATGGGGAAAATCGCTAGCTTGACTCTAAGGAGAGTGTATTGATTATTCACATCTCGAATTCTGAATTTTTTCCCCAACATTTGACTCCTTAGTTATTAACTCCTGACTTGTAATCCTCTGGAAGGCAGAAACTGGCTTCTGTTTGTATGTATCCCTGGCACCTACCACAGGCCCTAACCCAGCACAGGGGCTTCCTTGAGAAGAAATTGATAAATGAATGAATGGATCAAGTCATGCCTCCTTGAGCTTCACTTATTAAAGTTTATGCTTTGTCTACTTTCTGAAAAGACTACAGGCCAATAATGCACAGAACAGACGTACAGGAAACACGTACATGCCAAATCAAACAGTCTTACTAAAAATTGGAAAGCGTCTCCGGACACCAGATTTCAGCAGTTACTGTGATTTCTGCCCTGAGAGACGTGGTGATGGTGTTGAGGGGAAGTGTGTGGTGTGGAAGGCCAGCAGGCCCACTGGCTCTGCTCTCAGCCACAGAAACCACTGGAGAGGTGGACTGGGCCACACACTCGGGGGCGGCATGCCCACCATAACCAATGACAGTCACTCGACAAGAGTGCTGGAATTGGAAGGTGTAGGGCCTGAGAAGTGTACAGTGAGGCAGCCAGAGCTAGGCTGTATGTCCTGAGGTGTCTCCCGAAAGCATCTGTCCATGTCCTGAGCGTACAGAGAGCTGAACACCATTAGCTTTCTTTTGGAAAATGGTGAAGGGAAGTGTTTTACATCAGGGTGCAATGAAAGCAAAAGGCAGCTTGTTGCCAGGGAAGAACTCAACAGGGGACCCCGTGAGAGACACTCTGGACTTGTGGTTATTCTGCAGGTGAGAGAAGGGGAGGAGAAGGGGGAGACCCTTGGAAGAGGAAATCCTCTTCCAAGAGGGACGCTGAAGGCTTTCCCTCTGAGAAGGCGGCGGAGGCAGGCTATACAGCCGTGGCCAAGAGAATGCTTGAGGCCTTCGCAGCAAGGATGAGCTGCTAGAACAGCTGGAGGACTCGAAGGTAGCACTGTCCCAGCTGCCCCAGGCTTCCAAACTTTCCAAGATCTGAGTTGTTTGCAGATCCATCGCCTGTGTGCTCACTGTCATTAACCAGACTCGGAAAGGGGACCTCAGGAAAGTCTGTAAGGACAAAAAGTACAAGCCCCTGCATCTACAGCCCGAGAAACATGGGCCATGCGCTGCCAGCTCAACAAGCAGGAAGAGAACCTGAAAACCAAGAAGCTGCCGTGGAAGGAGCGGCTGTACCCACTCTGGGAGCCTGCGGTCAAGGCCGGAGCATCCGGGCGTCAATAAAACAAACTGGCAGTGAAATGAAAACAGAGCGGCCCTGAGGACCCAAGTCCTGAATTCGTGGCAGTGCCCTGGGCATGAGCTCTAAATCACCAAGACTCTAGAATAGATCCGGAGAGGTGAAAGAATGCAAAAGCCACAGAGAGCCTCTCCTGGTGGCAGGAAGCGGAGGAAGGGCATCCACATACAGGTACAGCCCAGGGAGGGTGCCCCCAGGCCTGTGGTGACAGCCTCTAGGAAAGGTTCGACAATCACATTTCTCTGCTAGAGCCACCATCATGGTAACTCGACTATATAGATTTTTTCAGTGGCCTTAAATACTTTACTTTTTACCAAAATACAAGCCAACTTCAAAGAAAATGTTGCAATAAAAATAATCACCTCATATCCTCTCACCTAACACAAACCCTATTGTCTTTGTCTTTTATTCTTTTTCCCTCTATCTATTTGCTCTTGTTTTATAGAAGGGACATTCTCAATGAAAAAGCAAAAAAAAAGTGGAAGTGGAACAGGAAGAATTCTTCTGCTATCTATTTTAAGTGATACAATCTATTTTAAATGAAGGACAAAAGGGTCTCTTCATACAGGAACCTAGAGCCCTTTTTCCTACTGCGAATCCATCCCCAAGCCTTGGGGGCAAGTCTGAAATTTATCAAATTAAAGTAATTAACACACGTGTCTTGTTAAAGCAAGAGAATGTGGCTGACAGGAGCATGGAAGCAACAGTTCGTGACTGAAGAGATGAAGGTGGCTTTTAGAGTGGATGCTTAAATTCAACCGTAATGCAAACCCCAGCTGGCTTTCCAATCTGTGCTCCCACCAGTTCTCCGTACAAACTGGGATCCAGACCTGGCCCGACCTCGCCATCTTTATATTTGCACCTTCCTGTCTTGCACTTGCATTTCCCTGTCTCTCTTCCTGACCGATGATCAGGTCACGTTTAAGCTATGGAACAATTGCATAAAGCCATTCCTGTCCTTCCCATGTAGAAAGTACAGAGACAAATTTTTCCTTTCCTTAGCCTTCCTTCCAGCTAGGGGAGGTCGTGTGACTCCCTTCTCATCCGTGCATCCTAAGAAGTCTGTTTTTACTGGGGAGAGGTTGGTCCTGAAAAGCATTTTCTTCCCCGCTGGATGAAAACAGGTAGTGATAGCACCAGGCTTTCTTCTTTCTGTCTTCCTGCCTTGAATACAGATGTGATGTCTGGATGTGTATGGCCTTCTTGGGATGAAAAGGTAGAAAGTAGAAGGTGCATGTAGAAAGGGTAAAGGAACAGTCTCCCCACCCATGGCGTTTGATTGAGCACCAGCAGCTGCCTAGCTCCAGACTCTCATTAGGAGAGAAAAATCAACTCCTGTTTACTTAAGTCACCATAACTCAGATTTTTTATTGCTTGCAATCAAAAGTAATCTCAACTGTTATCACCACTCCCATCAGCCTTCCTTAATCAATCCAGCCTGAGAGGTAGTGCATATAGTGGTTACAAACTTGGGTTCTGGAGCCAACCAGTTTCAAATCCTGGTCTATCACTGACTAGCTGCATGACCTTAGACAAGTTATCTAACTGCCAAAAGCTTCATTTTGCTCATCCATAATGTGGGAATTACACTGGTATGTGCTTCATGTACATGTTAAATGAGATAATGCACATAAAGCACTTAAAATACTGGCTGGCAGATAGTCAAATAACCCTGGTTTTCTTGGTAGAGATGCTATCATCCTTCCCCAGTACCCACTGGAGATGGAGATTTCCGAACCCTTCCTGTGTCCCACAGCTGAGCCCACTCCTCTAGAGCCCTCAGAGCCCCACATCTGACTCTGAATAGACCCATCTGGCCTGGCCTGCTCCTCATGGGCATCCATTTTGGAGCCTGAGTTGGACTTGGCTGTGATGCTATTTGGTTTCCTCTGCTGACCTGGGGCCTCATCGTAGTTTACCCCTTGGTTTCTTTGAAGGAGGGACTTGAGGCAGAGAGAAGGAAAGAAGAGAGCTCTGAGAGTGTTTTCCATGCCCCTGCTTCCCTGTGACCCCCGACACTTTGCTTATTGCCATGGCAGTGGGTTCCAGGACACCACTACTCCCCACGGCAGCTGCTTGGTCTCCCTGCACTTCAAGGATGGGAAAAATAAATCCTTCAAAGAGTCTCCTCCCTCTCTGGGAACCAAGGATTATACTGAAACTTTATTATTACTTTAAATAAATGAATTACTCCCATGAGGCCAGATGAAAACATGCTCTTATTAAATTTTTTTAAAGAAGGAAAGCAACTAGAGAATAAAATCAAAGGTGCCCAAATGGATTGAAGTGGCTCCTCAGAAGCTGTCTCAATAGCGATTTGTATTTATGTTATGCTTCTCATCAAAGGAGCATTTCACAAAGGCCCTGTTTCCTCAGAGTTGCCCCATGGAGCTTGACTCCAACGCAGAAGAGCCCAAGAGTCTTGGGGTCTGCCAGCCTCCAAAGCCCAGCCTCAGGCTCTGACCAATGCTGATGATCTGTCTCTGGACCTCAGGGCTGGCTTAGCGTCAGAGACCTTCTGGGAGCTGTGAGGAGGCATCTCTGTCCCCACTGGTCAGTGGGAAAGAGAGTGGCTGCCTCTCATGTAAGGACTCCTAGTGGAGACATAACACGGAAGCCTAATCAAGGGACAGATGAGATACACACACAAACACACACACACACACACACACCATGAAAACTGTTGGAAATAAGAAGAACCTACCTCAGCTTGAGTTTCCTTCTGACTGTCCATCTACCAAGACCCAAATTTCTGACTGTGTTTGCTTTCCCCAAGTTCAAACTTTTTCTTTCCTTGTTTTCTAGATGGGAAAACAAGCCATATGCATACAAATATGTTGAAAAATAAAACATCCATCACAGGTCCTCTTTTATTTGCTTTTGCTTCCACAGTGCTCAGTACATGGTAGGGGTTAGGTAAGTTTTCACCAGTGAAATAAGTGCACAGGCAAATTGATGACAGAGGAAAGTGGATCAATTATTAATAGATGGTAAGTGGAAGTTTCTAGGTAGGAATGATCACTTCCCAGCTGCCTAGGAAGCTGGACAGAATTTTACTCCTCAGTTATAAAACCAATTAAAAAGTAGACTTAACCATTAATTGAAAAATCTACTCTTTGCTCGGCACTGTTGCAGAATTTTGTTGTTGTTCAGTTGCTAAGTCATGTCCGACTCTTTGCACAATTTAATCTGTTTTTAAAAGATTGGTCTTCACTGTTACCCTTCTCATTTCACAGAGGAGGAAGCTAAGGTTCAGGGAACCTGTAACTTGCTCATGGACTTGGTAAGGCCAAGGTTGGAACCCAGCTCTACCTATCCCCAAAGCCATGCTCCTGCTCAGTGCCTCTGTGTCCCTCCACCCATGGTCTAGCTTCATCTTTCCACTGTAATATCCACATCCTTAATTGTTCCATGGGAATTCTACACTTGAAATACTTTCTTTCTCATTTATTTAGCAAAATTCTATATTTTATTTAGAGCCCAACCCTACCCCCAAATCTTTCAATATCCAGAGTCTGCCCCAGCGCAGTCATCAACCAAATACTCCGTTAAGGAAGACAGAGCAAGGATCACTGAATGAGGGCTTGGATATTCTGTGTAATGGCAAATACTACCCATAGTAGGGCTGTTTCTCATCCGGAACTCCCGTCCTTTGTTGACACCACCCTCCCCCCCCCCCCCGCCACACACACACACTCACACACAGGGATTGTGAGCTCCCTGCAATCAGAGGCCAGGGTCTAAGTTCCAGATCCATCACTTACCACCTTTGTGACTGTAGGCCAGTCACTAAACATCTCTAAGTGTTATTTTCATCATTTGGTACAATGGAGATAATAATATAAAACCCACCTTATAGGGTCATTGAAAGAGTTAAACTGAAGGATAACTATAAAAGTCGTGGCACTATCGGGCTTGTAGTCAAGGTGGCTAGGATCGTCAGTGATGAGAGGGTGATGGCAGAGATGGCAGCACTCAGGTATTCCTCATTCAGTGCAGCCTTGAGGCCCGCTGTGGGACTGAGAGGGGAGGAAAGGGTTTTCAGTGATGTTAGTTGAGTATCATTAGGGAATTCAGGGGCAGACAGATGGGGAGACCATCCGCACTATTTAAGCTCCATGCTGCTAAGTCACTTCAGTTGTGTCCGACTGTGTGACCCCATAGACGGCAGCCACCAGGCTCCCCCGTCCCTGGGATTCTCCAGGCAAGAACACTGGAGTGGGTTGCCATTTCCTTCTCCAATTAAGCTCCATAAGTGTCTGCTTTCTGTGTGTAGGACCAACTCTGCAGAGGTTTATCTCCAGAAGATAATATACAGTGTCAAGCAATAGGATAAAAATAGTCTAGAATATTCCAGAGATAGTGTGAAGTGCTATCCAGAAGGGCAGGAGTGCCCTTTGCAGGCCTGAGTGACTCTGGGATAAACATTGGCCTTTCCCACTTCTCCTCCCTTGCTCACAGTCCCCCTCCAGCTGATGCCCAATCCCCATTCTCGATGACCTCACCCCCTGTCTTTGTCCATGTTAATCACAACCATCCTTATGGACTAGTTGAAATCCCACCATTCTGTGAACTTTTTCTCACCACCTCAGTTCAAATGCCCTTGCTCTGAGTGTAATCAGAATTTTTTTATCTTTCACATGTTAGTTTGTGAAAGTACAGCAACCTGGCACTAATATTCTATTGTTCACATTAAGCCTTATTTGTCTGCAGTTTTTCATAGACAAAACCCAGGCCAAATACAGATCTTTGCATTCTATAACTGAGATCAGGGAATTCCCTGGCTATCCAGTGGTCAGGACTCTGCTTTCACTGCTGAAAATCTGGGTTTGGTCCCCAGTCAGGGAACTAAGATCCTGCAATGTACACAGCACAGCCAAGAGGGAAAAAAAGAGGGAGAGAGAGACCACATATCTTCTGAGAAGCTGTGCCTGGGCTTCTGGCACTTAACCTTCTTAAAACAAAACTGAGGTCAGCACTAAGGCCAGTTGGAGCTAACAATCAGTATTCAAGATATACATTTGTTGGATAGAAAGGTAGGTAGCCACCAGCTGACCTGGCAGGGTTTTAACAATGCAGACAAGAATAATCCTTTCACTTGAAATAAATCAGTAAACTGAGAACCAAAGAAAGGATGTTCCTAGTCCAGAGTCACAGCCCAAACTAGTGTTTCTCAATAGGGAATGTTAAGCCTTATAAGAAGAACCAAACCAAATTATTTTACCTTCTCCCTTTTCTTCTTCATACCTTTATCTTAATGGAAGTTCTAAGCTTTGTTGTTTCATTGGGACAACAGTAAGACACCCAGAATCACTTTGGATCCACTGTGGGCCTTTCAAACTGCCTGTTCTTAAGACATGGACTCTCTAGTCTCAACTTTTACATTTCACGCCACCATGTTGAAATACCTACAAGCTCCCTAAACTTCCCACACAAAACTTTGCATTTCTTCTCTATGCCTCACTCCACTTGGTGAGCCTTCTCCTCCTGGGAATTTTCTTTAAGGTCATTGTCTTTAATGATTCCTCAAAACCCTGTTGGATGTTCCTACCAAGTGCTGCCCTAGCATGCTTTTCATCTTTCCAGATTAGAGTTACCTTAGACCACTATTCCAGAGAAGGCAATGGCAAGCCTTTCCAGTACTCTTGCCTGGAAAATCCCATGGATGGAGGAGCCTGGTAGGCTGCAGTCTGTGGGGTAGCGAAGAATTGGACACGACTGAGCGACTTCACTTTCACGTTTCACTTTCACACATTGGAGAAGGAAATGGCAACCCACTCCAGTGTTCTTGCCTGGAGAATCCCAGGGACGGGGAAGCCTGGTGGGCTGCTGTCTATGGGGTCACACAGAGTCGGACACGACTGAAGCGACTTAGCAGCAGCAGCAGCAGCAGACCACTATTCAGAGTTCTTTCTGACGTTGCATTGAAATATGTTTGACTTCCCCAAAGATACACTGGAGTGCCTGATTGGATCTCACTTCCCCTATGGTAAGGTACTTTGGAAGAACGACTCCTCTTCCTGAAATATGTTCCAGATGAGGGATACTATCTTGGTAAAATCCTGTCTCCCTGGCTGCAGTGACTGATCTGCAGTGATCTGCAGTGGCTGATCAGCCAGTGGCCATGGGCTCTGGCTGAATTTGAACCAAAGTTCTCACAGCTGTGGCTGCACTGGTTCATGGAAAACCACCTGATGCAAGATAGATCAATCAGTGGCTTTCTCCAGGATATTTCAAACTCAAGCTGGGAAGAGGCATTTCCTTTCCTCCCTAATAATGTACTAAAGATGAGAGGTCAGCAAGGCCGGAGGCCGTGGTTCCCTCCTATGGAGAAGCACTTCTAGAATGGTGAAGCCGACAGAGAGAGAATGGCATTTAGAGGAACAGAATCTTGACCACGTTTGATCTCTTATTTTCCCAGTTAAGCTCTTGCCCTGCCAGTCAGAAGATTTGAGCAATGACCATATTTTGAGGCTGAATTGTGCCCCCTTCCAAATTCAAATGTTGAATCTCTAACTCCCAGTACCTCAGAAAGTGACTCTGTTTGATAATAGAACTTTTAAAGAGGAAATTAAGTTAAAATAAAGGTGTTATGGAGGACCCTAATCTAGTATGACTGATGTCTTTATAAGAACAAGAAATTTGGATACACTGAAAGACTCCAGGGGCTCACGAGTACAGAGAAAAGACCACGTGAGGATGCAGAGATAAAGCAGCCATGTGCAAGCTGAGAACAGAGGCCTCAGAAAGAAAACCAAACTGCCGACACCTCGGTCTTGGGCTTCTAACCTTCAGAACTGTGAGAAATAAACATCTGTTAAACCCCCTCGTCTGTGGCACTTTGCTATGGCAGCCCTAGGAAACTCACACAGATCCCAACGTTCTCTTTTTTGTTTGAATTGGTTCAAGATCAGTTTCTAAGTCTGATGATTCAGAGTTCCAGTGCAGGCTTCCACATATCTTCAGCAGATGCCATCGTGCTTGTATCCCAAATAGCTTCATGGCCTGTCCCAAGGCCTAAGGCCTGTGACATCAGGAAGATAGGCTTACCAACAGACTCATTTATGGGCCTAAGTGAGTCAAACCTAAATCAGGTAAATTTAAAACCATTGTCTCAGTTCAATGAATTAATGGCTGCCTGAAATATTTTATTTGATAAATAATGCCCTTCACAGAATTCAGAAACCTAGGACTGAGCAATGACCATCAACGACAGAACTGACATTCAGTCTGTGAGTCATAATTATCTGGGTACCTCTGATTACCTAAAAGACTTGGCATTTCTTTCTAAATGACATTTATGTCAGAGAAACTCTCCTGCAAGATAAACCCAGTGAAGGGTCACTCAACTAGGTGGCTTGCTTTAAATATGACTGGTTGGCATTTTGTTCTTATGGCATTTTCCACCTTTCAAATCATCTACATGCTTACTACCAGTAGTATTTTCTAGCTCTGTTATGAATGAATTCACCTGGTAAAGATCAACATCAATTTTTTAATTTAATCTAATAATGTTATTGAGTTCTAAGATCACCATTTATAACACCAAGTATCCACTGCATGCTGACTAGTGGTCAGAAAACCTGACTACATTAACTTAGCTCCCTATAGAACATCTATCTTTGAATTAAGATTCACAGCCTTAACCCGAAACAAGTGTCCGCCTTGGGGACTACCTCTTAAACTTTAACAGCGTCACAGTTTATTTACTCTTGATTTTGTGTGTTGGTTGTTTGCCTCCCGGCTCTCCTTATACATTGCTGCCCACTCCTTTTTATTGCAAGGACACTCTCATTCTTAAAATATAGTTTCTGAATTTATTTTCCTGTCCCCCCATCCCTCAATAACCCTCTTGCTTGCTTAAAAGTAAGCTAAATATGCATAATCAGCAAAGTTCAGAAAACAGAGTTTAAAAACCATGAGAAACTTACCAAGTTATAAAGTTCTTAGTAATTGGCATGTGAGGTCTACAGAAACATAAAACTGATTTTTGAAAAGTTCTCTTCCTCTTTTTCAAATGCATCTTTTCCTGCGAGCTCCCTTAATATTTCACCCACAACTCTGATAATCTCCTTCAACCTATCACCTCCTTCCCTTTAATGGACTCTACCACTTAAGGAAAGCTTGGCTAAGACTCAGTTCTTTATTTTTTGCTTCACAGATCAAAAGACTGAGAAAAGCTTGATTTAAGCAACTTTGTATTTAAATAAATTTTATTTTTTAAAATAAATTTATTTAAATAACATTACTATCCCATCCACAAAAGTGTAGGCAAAAAATACTATTTCCTACATCTTTTTCTCAGTGTTCTTTATGTGGACACAAAATAAATTCTTGAGTTTAGCTAAATAATTTTTTTAAACAAGTAACAAATGAATTAGCTGACTATGAATCTAAGTGCCTTTGTCTTAATTATGCAAACATAGGGGGAAATTCTTTGTCTGTGTGTCACGATCCACTCAGCTCAAGCCTCTGAGAGGACCCACTTTTTCAGGCGCTCTCACTTTTGCTATCTTCTAAAGATTGTACCTTGATTTAATCCAGAACACGTTGAAGTTTTACCAAAATAACTACTGAAAAATTATTTTGAGTTAAGATGTACTTGGAAAAGGCTAGATAAAGTAAATGAAGCATGAGGACTTTTTGTTTTTTGTTTTTGTTTTCTCTAAGCAGCAAAACTTTTCAGAGACTTTAAAATGTGTGTGTAACAGGAGAATCTGCAGGGTGCCACTAGGAGAAGCACTCACAAGTTTGACCTTCGGCACCTCTTCTGTGCAAAGGATCTTTCAGCATTATTGGCCTGGGGAACATCAGCTTGATGTCTCTAGCCACTTCAATGACTTACAGAATAAAGGAAACTAAGATATAAAATAAAAACATCTTTGCTTTTCTTTTAAAAATCTAAGCTACTACCCTAGTTGACCTTAAAAATACTATTAGTGGCATTAGAGGAAGTGCTATTTCTAGTAACATTCTTTCTTTTTAGAAAGGATCATATTTAACTTTCTTTCATCAAATAGTCAAGTATTTCACAATATAAAAAGAATCAAGTTACCAAATAATACCCAGAGATGCACATAAGTGCCTATTGGATGGTAATGAGCATTTTATCTACACCACAAACTTGAGGTGATGGGTACACAAAATGTGGTATATACAAGCAATGCAATAGTATCCAGCCTTAAAAAGGAAGGAAATTCTAACACATGCTACAATACTGACACACCTTAAAGACATTATGCAAAGTGAAATAAGAGGCACCAAAGGACAGCTACGGTATGATTCCACTTATATAAGGTACCTTAGGTAGCCAAATTCATAGTGACAGAAAGTAGAATATTGGTTACCAGGGGTCTGGGGAGGGATGGCAAATGGGGTTTTACTGTCTAATGAATAGAGTTTTAATTTAGGATGATGAAAACCTCAGAGATGGATTGTGGTAATGGTTACAAAACAACATGAATATACTTAAAGCCAATGAACTGTACACTTAAAAGTGGTCAAGCAAAAACAAAAAAAAAAAAGAAAGGAAGAAATCAACACAGCTTGCTGTGGTCCACAGAGTTTGGCCTTAGAGGGTGGAGTTGTAAGGGCAAAAAGATTGCGTAAACCTAGGGTCAACATTAGGACCACAAACGAAGACTTATCTTGGTCTTGTGAATTGGTGACTTTGGTCTCTTCCATGACTTATTTCTGTCTTGAAATTCTGTTGACTCCTGGACTGTGTGGCCCTATAACCATCTGATCACCAAGTGATTGCCTTAACCCAATCCTGAGAATTTATAACACTTTAATTTTCAGGACTTAAATAAAGAATATGAAATACAGAATCAGGATGAAACAAGCAAAATGACTGAGACAATCTATTAGTCAGGAAACTAGCACCACTGTCCTCTTGAGGCTTGAACTCATCCCCACCCTCACTACATTGCCTATCATGGAGTAAGCACGTAATAAATATTGGTTGAATATGGGGGGGGGGCGTGGAGCATGGTCAAAATGGTAAATTTCATGTTATGCATATTTTACCACACAAAAAACAAATAGCAACTTTAGGTGACCAATATATGGAAATCCCATAGATAAGAAGGGTGGGACATCAAGAAAGATAAGAGAGTAATATATTAAAGAATATCTAAGGTAAATCTCTATTCAGATTTTTTTAAAGTGTTTTTCTTTAATACAGGAGTTTTGTAAAAGAACTCAGCAGTTTTAAAAGAGAGAGCTAAGGGGAAAATTTTAAATTCTAAGGTTTTAACATGTTACATTTTAAATGTATATGAAGACCTAATGTGTACACACACACGGCTAAGTAATATTGTAGATGTAAATACAAAAAGTTTTTGTCCCTCTCTGCAAGTAATTTATTATCTTATAGTAAGGTATACCCATGAGTAACTTAGAGACAATAAAAACTGTCCTAACAAAAGAAAGGACACTCCCAAGCTCATTCTATGAGGCTGCCATCACCCTGATATCACAACCAGACAAAGATATCATTTAAAAAAAAATTACAGGCCAATATCACTGATGAACATAGACTCAAAAATCCCTAACAAAATACTAGCAAACCAAATCCAACAACACATTAAAGGATCATACACCATGATCGAGTGAGATTAATCCCAGAGATGCAAGTATTCTTCAACATACATAAATCAATCCATGTGATACACCATATTAACAAACTGAAAAACTAAAACCATATGATCATCTCAGTAGATGCAGAAAAGCTTTGACAAAATTCAGCACCCATTTATGATAAAAACTCTCTAGAAAGCGGGCAGAGAAGGAACCTACCTCAACATGATAGAGGTCCTATATGACAAACACACAGCAAACATCATTCTCAGTGGTGAAAAGATGAAAGCATTTCTTCTAAGATCAGGAAAAAGACAAAGATATCAATTCTCAGCACTATCATTCAACATAGTTTTGGAAGTCTTAGCCATGGCAGTCAGAAAAGAAAAAGAAATAAAAGGAACCCATGTTGTAAATGAAGTAAAACTGTCTCTGTCTGTAGATGACATGATACTAAACATAGAAAATCCTAAAGATGCTACCAGAAAACTACTACAGCTCATCAATAAATTTGATAAAGTTGCAGAATACAAAATCAATACACAGGGACTTCCCTGGTGGTCCAGTGGTTAAAAATCCGCCTTCCAATGCAGGGGATGCAGGTTCAATCCCCAGTGGGAGAACTAAGATCCCACATGTCACAGGGCAACTAAGCACACACTGCAATTATTGAGCCTACACGCTCAGAGCCCATGTGCAACAGCTAGAGAGAAGCCCACATGCCACAGTGAATGATCTCACATGCAGCAGCTAAGACCCAAAAGAGTCAAAAGAAAATATTAATATACAGAAGTCTCTGGCATTGCAATACACTGAAATTGAAAGATCAGTAAGAGAAATTAAGGAAATCCCATTCATCATGACATCAGAAAGAATAAAATATCTAGGAATAAACATACCTAAGGAGGCAAATTGGAGAAGAAAATGGCAACCCACTCCAATATTCTTGCCTGGGAAATCCCATGGACAGAGGAGCCTGGTGGGCTATAGTCCATGGAGTCACAAAAGAGTCAGGCATGACTCAGTGACTAAACAACAAGGAGGCAAAAGACCTATACTCAAAAAACTATAAGACAACTGATGAAAGAAATCAAAGGTGATGCAAACAGGTAGGTATACCATGTTCTAAGATTGGAAGAATCAATATTGTCAAAATAACTATACTATCTAAAGCAATTGACAGATTCAGTTCAATCCCTGTCATATTACCAATTGCATTTTTTTTTTACAGAATTAGAGCAAAAACTTTTTGTAATTTGTATGGAAACACAAAAGACCCAGAATGGCCGAGGCAGTCTTGAGAAAGGAAAGCAGAGTGTGAGGAATCTGGTTCCCTGACTTCAGACTGTAATACAAAGCTACAGTAATCAAAACAGTATGGTACTGGCACAAAAGAGAATATAGATCAATGGAACAGGATAGGAAACCCAGAGATAAATCCACATGTCTATGGTCACCTAATCTATGACAAAGGAGACAAGAGTATACAGTGGACAAAAGACAGTTTCTTCAATAAGTGGAGCTGGGAAAACTGGTCAGCAATGTGTAAAAGATAGAAATTAGCACATTCTCTAATACCATACACAAAGATAAACTCAAAAAGAATTAAAGACCTAAATGTAAGGACAGATATTATAAAACTCTTGGAGGATAACAAAGGCAGAACACTGTCTGACATAAATTGCAGCAAGACCTTTTTGATCTATCTCTGAGGGTAATGAAAATAAAAACAAAAATCAACAAATGGAACCTAATTATACTTAAAAGCTTTTGCACAGAAAAGGAAACAAAACAAAAAGAAAACCCACAGAAAGGGGGAAAGAAATATTTGAAAATGAAGCAACCAACAAGGGATTAATCTCCAAAATATACAAACAACACATTCACCTCAATATCAAAAAACTAAACAACCCAATCAAAAAATGAGCAGAAGATGTAAATAGATGTTTATCCATAGAAGGCATACAGATGGCCAAAAGGCACATGAAAATACACTCAACATTGGAAGCCCCACAAATTATTAGAGAAATAAAAATCAAAACTACAGTGAGGGTTAGGGTAGGGGTAGGATGTACTGGGAGACTGGAATTGACATATACATACTACTACACACAACATAACTAGTAAGAACCTACAGTATAGCACAAGGAAATCTCTTCAATATTCTGTAAGTCCTATATGGGAATAGAATCTTTAAAAACAGTGCATATTTGTCTATATATGTATAATCGACTGACTTTTCTATACAACAGAAACTAACACAACATTGTAAATCAACTATACTCCAATAAAAAATTAATTAAAAAAACCACTAAAAGCTGTATATGAAGTATAAATACAGAGCTCTGGAAGCATGTGGAAAGAAAGTATTAAATCTGATTAAAAATCCATTCCCTCTTCTTCACATCTATCCTACTTCTTCTATCCCTGTGATCCAAATCAAGCTCCACTGCCTCTGAGGAGCCATTCTTCATTATTCCAACCCACTGTGGTCCAACTTTGTACTCTCACTACAACCATGAGTGTTACTCGCTCAGTCACGTCAGACTCTTTGCAAACCCAAGGACTGTAGCCCACCAGGCTCCTCTGTCCATGGGCTTCTACAGGCAGGAATACTGGAGTGGGTTGCCATTCCCTTCTTCAGGGGATCTTCCCAACTCAGGGATAAAAACTAGGTCTCCTGCATCGCAGGCAGATTCTTTACCATCTAAGCCACCAGGGAATCCACTACAATCATAGTCAAGTAACTGTTCAGAGCCTTGCCCTTTTCTTTCAGTGGTTTTAGGTAGACTTTATAACATAGCCAATATATATTTTTGTGTATTCTCACACATTCTCCCTATTTTGTTAGAGCCATCAGTTGCTTTGGAGATGACTAGAACTGTTAAAACAAGAATACAAATAAATAGAGAAAATTGGGTTTTGAGTCCCATATTGATAAAAAGTTGTTTGTTTTCAAAATCAGCCTTGGTTAAGAGAGACAGGTTTTACTAAATTCCAAAATCTTCCCTTAAAATCAGAAACCAAGCTTGGCAAGCTCAGCAGCAAAACTTTACCCTAACTCTTACTATAGATATTAGAGACAGTAGGGAAGTTTCTTTCAGGTAAGATAAGAATAAAGCATTCCAGGCAAAGAGAGAAGGATTTTGTGTGGATACCCCCAGGGTAAAAATACAGTCAGATTCCCTTAGAATCAAAAGCCCAGACTTTTGTGGGCCTTGATCAAGGATGTGGAGTTAATTGACCCAACACATTAGACTCTAGAGTCTGAGTCTTCTAGAACACTCAGGCTGATGCTGCTCTGTCCCTCTATACCTTAGACGGCTGGAGAAATCTCAACTAGAGGAGCCCAAGAGCAAGCACTCTGTCTCTACATGACTTGTGCATTGCGTGAAGAGGTCCTCTGAGTTCCCATAGACTCTAACGTGGGGTGAACACGAAGATAATGAGCCCTACAATACTAGGTTAGATGAGAAGGATTAAAAAAAAAAAAAAGAAGAAGTACAGAAACTTCTCCATGGTTATATTAGTAACAATATATTTTGATGGTGTAAGTGAAGCACAGGATCCACCAAAACAAACAAACAAAAAATGAAACAAAACCCAGGTGGGATTAGCCATAGTGGGCAGACACCAGTACAATGTGTTCAGGAACCAGAACAGACCAGCCTCACTCTGTGATCAGCAGGGAAGATAGCAAGCAGGTCAGTTCCCGCTCCCTCCACATGGCATGTAAACCCTCCATGAACACATCCAACCATCTTGGGAAAGGAACATAGAGGTGCTTCTTGTGAAAAGGAATATCCCTGATTGAACATTTATGCTTCACATTCACTGAATATCTGTCCAAATTACACCTCAGATGCTATTCTAAAATGAAAAAGGTTGAACTGTATTTAATTAGAAAATTTAAATCCAATTACCACTTGATCGGATTAAGGAGAACAGTCATAGAAAAGAACTCTATTCCTAGAGTATGTAAATATCCATCCTTTCTCCCCTGTTTAACCCAGGAGGTCAGGGCAATGTTACACTATGTATGCCATAGGGGTCCCCTACGTAAACACCACATGAAGAAATGAAAGGAAGAAAATATGGATTTCATTTCTTTCTTTTCTCTTGTTCCACCAAAGCCAAAATAAGTCATAAGACAGATTTTTTTCAAAAATAACATAATTCACAGAGAGCATTCTGGAAAGAGAACTGGCATTAGGAAAGTCACAGGGCTTAGTCCCTCGAATATTGGTACTGCCGGCTATGGACAGTTTTCCTGCCAGGCTTTCTGTCAATAAGTCTAAGTAAATATCTAGTTGAACTAGTAAGTCCCACAAAAGTAATAAGCAAAGTTTTCAATCTTCAAAAATGTCTGACTGTCTCTTTCTTATTGAAGAAAAGCCCTACAATGGCTCATAAATGGATATTTCCCCTGGGGAACTAATATCTTTTCCAAGGTCAAACTTGAGTTTTCTTAAAGATTAGCACAGCAACATTTATGAGAAAGTCATTCTTTTTTTTTCTTTCCTAATCTATTACCTTAAAATTCACTTTGCTTCGAGAAGTCATTAAATATATCCACCCACCCCTCACATTTTTTTTTTCTTTCCTCATTAGAGCTTTTAGCAGGAAAAAAAAAAAAAAAACTAGAGCAATGGCTTCCCTGGTGGCTCAGTTTAAAGAATCCACCCTTGGTGCGGGAGACCTGGGTTCGATCCCTGGGTTGGGAAGATCCCCTGAAGGAATGCATGGAAACCCACTCCAGTATTCTTGCCTGGAGAATCCCCATGGACAGAGGAGCCTGGAAGGCTACAGTCCATGGGGTCACAGAGAGTCACACATGACCAAGTGACTTTCACTCATTCACACAAACTGGAGCAAATTGTAGGCAAAGTAAATGTCAATCTTAAAAGTTAGCAAACAGCCCAGATACCTCTTAATGAGAAAGTTGACAGACTGGCTGGCTTTTCCTTGGTGTATATGATGAAGTACATGAGGCTATTAACAATAAAACTCTGCAAAAAGTATTGTAGAAAGCAGGTGAGAGACTTCCCTGGTGGTCTAAGACTCTGGGCTCCTGTGGTAGGGGGCCTAGGTTCAAGCCCTAGTTGAGGAACTAGATCCCACATGCCACAACCAATGTCCTGCATGCTGCAACAAAGATGGAGGATCCTGCACATCGCAAATAAGACCCAGCATAGCCAAGTAAATAAATATCTTTTTTAGAAAGACGGGTGAGTGGTGATTGTCTGTCTGAAGTTCATAAATGACTAATAACAGAATTGTATTAAAGAAACAGGCATTACTACAGCCATACTACCCTGAACATGCCTGATCTTGTCTGATCTCATAAGGATACAGGCAGTACTCAGTTTTTAACCTGTTACAGCGGTATACAGAAATTCATTATATTCAGTATCCCATAAAAATATCCTCGTCCTTTATGAAGACACTCAAATTTCATCTCATTCATAAAACCTTCCCTGACCAGACTAGCCCACACCAATAACTCCCGTCCCTGAACTCCAAGAGCATTTATTGCCTTTAGCACTGACTTGGTGTAAGCCATTAAGTTTTTTTTTTTTTTTTTTTAACAAACATGGTGCACTAGATAATAAAATCCTCCAGGGTAGGGATCACATTAAATTCATCTTGTCCCTAGCACCTAGCCTGGAGCCTTATCCACAGCCCATAAGGGTTCAATAAATGTTTGTTGTTAATGATGATATGTTGTAGGCGCATCTGAAACATAATCTGGATAAACACAATACAGGAAAAGTGCAAATCATCATCTAATGAACACACAAGCCAAGGAAATCAATATGAGAGAGCTGTCTGAACACCAAGTGAAAGACAAAGTAATGCCCTTCTCCTTGCCCCAACATCCAATATGGTGATGGATTATGCTACATAAAATTATTGATGAAGACCAATGTAGGCACAATGATTTCTAAACAGTAGCAAGAAATATTAGATACAAAATGTAACATTACGACATAGGCAGTTGTACTGAGAGGCAGAACATGGACAAATAGATTCAGTTGGTGAAGAAGCTCTTTGCAGATAAGTAACTTCAAGCCTAATGAAAACATGGTGCTTTCATTTCCTCCTCTATCTCTCCAGCCCAGAAACTGAGATGCCGATTTCTCACAAGATACGTCAAATGAGCATCATTTGCCCCTTAAACAAAAGAACAGGAAGGCAAAGTGGGGCATTCAACCTTTGCCAAAACAAACCTAACCCTTCCAAACAAGTTATGTTCTCACAATGTGAGTCAGGTTGAGTAAATTCATACAATTCTCATTTACGGTACACAAAGAGAGTAGAACAATCTACTTACCTCTAGTTTGAATTATTGTCTTCTTTCATAATATTTGACTTATTAACTTAGTAGTAGAAAGTTTGGGCCAAATCTGTTCCAGCAGTGAATCTTATCTTGCCTTTCTCTGCCACTCTTGCTTACCTTTTCTCTACTAACACCCTTTCTTTCATCCTGGAAGCAGGGACTCTTAGGAAGAAGGCTCTGCTACGTTTTTTTTTTTTTTTTTTTGAGCCTGTAGGTAACATACTCAGCAATAGCATTGGTATAACTGATGTGAAGCAGTGAAAACTCCATCAGACTAATGCAAATGTGCTTGGGCCCTAGGCCAAGATTTGAGGCAAAAGGGGAGCAAGTGAGGACCACAAGTTGACATTCCTCCCCTACTCAACTTGTATATGCTTTGTTGTTATATGGACAACTGAAATAAGATAATAATTAAACTGACCATTTCAGTAGAACATTGATGAGGGCATGACTCATTTTTAAGAGAGTTTACTAGTTCTTTGGCTTAAATAACCAACCAACAATATCTGAACTAGAGTTCCTCACCTCATCTACTATGTTTCCCAGCTGCCTATAAAATTTTCAATGGGTTGAAGAACTTGCAAAACAAATTGGTTATTTAGACACCGATCTAATGACCTGGTTTTCTCCACTATTATTAATCTTCTGGGTGCATTAAATCCACTAGCTGAAGGAAATGAGGACTTAATTCCATGGTTAACTGATGCATAGCAATAATAATTTCTACAAACAACCTGGCTTCCTTCATAGTCAAGGAAAAGCAAAACCAGCTCATTTCTTTGAAATAGTTGGTCTGAGGCATATTTTTGTGTAAACAGAAAGTAGTCCTAAACTTAGTTATGTAAGAAGCCTTCATTATAGGATACAGAGTTTTCCTTCTAGATCCCGAAGACATGGAATTAGACACGATTCATGTACTCACAGTCATTCATGCCCTGTTGGCCCAGTGGATTGAGGTGTCCAAAGTCTCTTCCTTATCTGTGGGTAGTGGGAATATTTCAATGATACGTACTTGTGTCCAGAAATACCCAAGAAGAAAACTGCAACAGGCCTAAATAGAAGTACAGACGAACTCTTAAGCATAGTTGTTTCTCAGGATGATGGAGCATGCTAAGTCACTTCAGTGATGTTTGACTTTTTGTGACCCTATCGACTGTAGACTGCCAAGCTCCTCCGTCCAGGGGCTTCTCCAGGCAAGACTATTGTAGTGGGTTGCCATGCCCTCCTCAGGGGATCTTCCTGACTCAGGGATCGAACCTGCATCTCTTATGTCTCCAGCACTGGCAGGCGGATTCTTTACCACTAGCGCCACCTGGGAAGCCCATGATGATTCAAGCAGCTTGCAAAATGGTGAGTTGGGCCAATGGCTGGAGCAGCACAAGGAGACACTATGGGACAGAAAGTGGGAACCTCCACTAGGTGGAGCTAGCATACACCTATGGCACCCAAGGTACTATTACCAAGGCAAAGCAGGGAGGTGTGTGTGTGTGTGTGTGTGTGTGTGTGTGTGTGTGTGTGTGTGTTAGTCGCTCAGTCGTGCCTGACTCTTTGCAACTCCATGGACTGAAGCCAAGTGGGCTCCTCTATCCATGGAATTTTCCAGGCAAGAATACTGGAGTGGATAGCCATTCCCTGCTCCAGGGGATCTTCCAGACACAGGGATAGAACCCAGGTCTCCTGCATTGTGGGCAGATTCTTTACCATGTGACCCCCTAGGGAAGGTGACCTGTGAATTAAAGTGAGCATATGTGAATATTTCATACCTCCTTAGGTTTGACTCTATGCTGAAGGTATAGAGTGGGGTGGTACACACATGTGTTTTATTATGAGCATGATTGCTTATATGGGTATAGATGGATGTGTGGGTGTGAACACACACATATACACATATATACCTCTGTATTTATGTACACATATGCACATATATATGTTAGATTCTATAGATAAATGTTGATAAAAGTAGAGATATAGCTTGTGGGCCATCACTACAATAAATGGAAGTCATGCTGGAGGAAGGAAGCTAACTTTTGCTGAATGTGTACTGTGTGCTAGGCATTTTCATACACTTTCTCATTTAACCTTCACAATAGCTGTGAAAAGTGGCTATTATTACTCCCATCTTTACCAAAGAGGGCATCTGATGAACGTTATGCAGAACTTGCCCAGGATCACACAGCTAGGAAATTACAGGGCCTAGATTAAAAACCAGTTCTGCTGAACTTCAAAAATCTAAATATAGTCTTCAAAACCATAATACAGTCACACTTCATATCACATAGACTTGCAATAGTTTCTTGCAGCATGCAAACTAAGTCCAGGGAATATGGTTTGTGGTATGTTTTCACAAATAATATTGACATGTGCATTATACAAAATTAAAATAACATATATGCAAAAGTTTGATCTATGTTGGAACATAAATATATATATATAAAGTTAAATAAATACCACATTTCACTTTTTGCTTTTTCACCCCAGGATAATTATTGAAGAATGCCATCATAGGAATATGCACAAGAATGAATTCCAGTATATGATTTAATTAAAATAAGTTATTTAAAAGAATATTAAGCTTGTTTTCAAGTGGATATATCAAATCCACATGCATACATAATCAAATGCATTCACCATTTGCAAAAGAATACATTAGCATTGGGGTAGCAATACAAATTCCATTTACACTGCCTCTTTATGCTGTAGGACTTCTCTGGTGGCTCAGACGGTAAAGTGCCTGTCTACAATGCGGGAGACCTGGGTTCCCGGGGTTCGATCCCTGGGTCGGGAAGATCCCCTGGAGAAGGAAACGGCAATCCACTCCAGTACTATTGCCTGGAAAATCCCATGGACAGAGGAGCCTGGTAGGCTACAGTCCATGGGGTCGCAAAGAGTCGGACACGACTGAACAACTTCGCTTTCTTTTTATGCTGTAGGAAAAGCTATTTCCACTGAGATGCATGAAGCATATTTAAACTTGACCCACTTCACAATGCTCTGTCATTGAAGACTTTGCAGTCTTTGAGCACCAGCCTTTTGGTTTATTTTTCTCTTGTTCAGAAAGTGTGCTGTTTCCAAATAGATGGAGAAATACCATGTTCTTGGGTGGGAAGAATCAATATAATGAAAATGAGTATATTGCCCAAAGCAATCTATAGATTCAATGCAATCCCTATCAAACTACCAAAGGTATTTTTCACAGAACTAGAACAAAACATGTCACAATTTGTATGGAAACACAAAACCCCAAATAGCCAAAGCAATCTTGAGAAAGAAGGATAGAACTGGAGGAATCAACCTTCTGATATCAGACTATACTACAAAGCTACAGTTATCAAGATAATATGGTACTGGCACAAAGACAGAAATACAGATCAATGCAACAAAATAGAAAGTCCGGAGATAAATCCATGTACCTATGAACACCTTGTCTTTGACAACAGAGGCAAAAATATTCAATGGAGGAAAAACAGTCTCTTCAACAAGTGCTGCTGGGATAACTGGCCAACTACATGTAAAAGAATGAAAGTAGAACACTTTCTCACACTGTACACAAAAATAAATTCAAAATGGGTTAAAAAGCCTAAATGTGAGACCAGAAACTAAAACTCTTAGAGGAAAGCATAGACAGAACACTCAGTGACATAAATCACAGCAAGATCCTCTATGACCTACCTCATAGAGTAATGGAAATAAAAGCAAAAATAAACAAAAGGGACCTAATTAAACTTAAAAGGTTTTGTACAATGAAGGAAACCATAAACAAGGTGAAAAGACAGCCCCCAGAATGTGAGAAAATAAGAGCAAATGAAACACCTGACAAAGAATTAATCTCCAAAATACACAAGCAGCTCATGCAGCTCAATACCAGGGAAACAAACAACCCAATCAAAAAATGGGCAAAAGACCTAAACAGACATTTCTCCAAAGAAGACATGCAGATGGCTAACAAACATAAGAAAAGATGTTCAATATCACTCATTATTAAAGAAATGCAAATCAAAACCACAATGAAGTATCATCTCATGCCAGTCAGAATGGCCATCATCAAAAAGTCTACAAAAAATAAATGTTGGAGAGAATGTGGATAAAAAGGAACCCTCTTACACTGTTGGTGGGAATGCAAACTGGTACAGCAACTGTGGAGAACAGTGTGGGGATTCTTTAAAAAGCTGGGAATAGAATTGCCATGTGACCCAGCAATCCCTCAGCTGGGCATACACACCAAGGAAACCAGAACTGAAAGAGATACCTGAATGCCAATGTTCACTGCAGCACTATTTACAATAGCTAGGACATGGAAACAACCTAGATGTCCATTGGCAGATGAATAGATAAGGAAGTTGTGGTACATATACACATGGAATATTATTCAGCTATAAAAAAAAAAGAATGCATTTGAGTTAGTTCTAATGAGGTAGATGAACCTGGAGCCTATTATACAGAGTGAAGTAAGTCAGAAAGAGAAAGACAAATACTGTATATTAACACATATATATGGAATGATGATCCTACATGCAGGACAGCAAAGAAGACACAGATGCAAAGAACAGATTTTTGGACTCAGTGGGAGAAAGTGAAGGTGGGATGATTTGAGAGAATAGCATTGAGATGTGTAACTTACCATATGTAAAACAGATGACCAGTTTGATGGTCATGCAAGTTCGATGTATGAAGAAGAGCCCCCAAAGCCAGTGCTCTGGGACAACCCAGAGGGATAGGGTAGGGAGGGAGGTGGGAGGAGAGGTTCAGAATAGGCGGACACATGTATGCTGCTGCTGCTGCTGCTAAGTCGCTTCAGTCATGTCCAACTCTGTGTGACCCTATACACGGCAGCCCACCAGGCTCCCCCGTCCCTGGGATTCTCCAGGCAGGAACACTGAAATGGGTTGCCATTTCCTTCTCCAATGCATGAAAATGAAAAGTGAAAGTGAAGTCGCTCTGTCATGTCCGACTCTTAGCGACCCCATGGACTGCAGCCTACCAGGCTCCTCCATCCATGGGATTCTCCAGGCAAGAGTACTGGAGTGGGATGCCATTGCCTTCTCCGGACACATGTATCCCTGTGGCCAATTCATGCTGATGTATGGCAAACACCATTACAATATTGCAAGGCAATTATCCTCCAATTAAAATAAATAAATTAAAAAAGAAAGTATGTTGTTCTATAAGTTGCATTTTTGTAGACTGATTTAAAAATGTAGTGCATATTGAGAATGGCAGTTTCTGGCAAATAGTAAGTGCTAAATGAAAGTCAAGTGTTGTTGCTGATAACTATATGGAGAAGAAAGAAGAGGAAACAGAGGAGGGAGACCTGAAAGGAGAGACAAAGACTAAGAAGAGGAAATTTTAATAAAAAGAAGAGGATGCAGAGAAGAGGCAGGTGGCTTGAAGAGAGATACAGGATCCAACTGGAAATTCAGTTTTTGTTTTCTTAGCATCAGAGCTTCCCCCTAAAGATACAAAAATATCATCTGAAATTATATGGCATTTAGATATCTGTGCTGCACCCTGCAAATTACTCCATCCTTTACCTTCGACTCCATGCAGCTCTCCTCTTTTGTTGTTTTGGTCTAAGATTGGTTGCTGTTCTGTAGGAAGAAAATGCTGTGTGCTGAGCCCCTGGCCAGGATCAGGGTACTGAGAAGAAGACAGAGGGAGCATTTCCCCCACATGTGCTGTGGTCCCTTGGAGAGTATATCAGCTGTGTGCTTTGCAAATAGACTACTTGGTACTATAATAAAGGTTAACTTTGGCCTCTGAACCCAGGTGGAGGTCATGGAAGCTCCTCCTAGACAAGTCAAAGTGAAATAGACTTTCTCTGATGTTTCTGTTCTCTAATTAACAGTATCAGAAAGAAGTTATAACTCAGGCAGGGCAGGGGGAGGAAGGAAAATATTTTCAATTATCTTGGAAGGTAAAATTTCTTAAGTAGATTTTTGTCACATCAGATCTCAGTCTTTGTTTCTTCCTTTTGTTGGGGAATGTTGGAAATTGAATTGATAATAAAGTAATAGTGATAATAAAGACTAACATTTATTGAATACTTATCATATGTAGAGTACTGCTTTCCAAGCTTTATACTAGTTTATACCCAGTACAATCTCATCCAGTAGGTGCCATATTACAGGTGAGAATTTAAATAATTTGGCTAAAGTCACATAGGTAGTAAGTAGCAGAGCTAAAATGCAAACCAAGGACTAGCTGAAAATGAAACCCTCTGTAGACTACCAGACTATATTTAGATAAGCTACAAGATGCCTCCTTCACTGTCACACACAGTCAGTACATACGATTAAGGCTTCCCTCTGCTTTTTAAAACAGTTACCCCTTTGGATTATTACCTGTTTAAATAAAGCTCTATTTTCATTTGTGTTAAAATTGAGAGAAGTGATACTCTCTCATGAGGTGAGTGATACTTACTTTGATCTGGGAGTCTAAAACAGCCATTTTTTCCTGAATATTTCTACTTTGTAGATCTTAGGTCCTAGCATAAAACTTCAGCATCCTTCCCTAGACTCAATAAGCCATGAGACATAGGACAACGCCTGAAGGTTACCTGCAAGGATTATCTGGGGAGGTGAGATGTGCAGCGGTGAGAAGGAAGATGTCTGGCTCTGTTGGGCTTTCATGTCTGCCATCTGAGACATTCATGCTTACATGATTTGCAGTATACTTTAAATTAAGGGAGAAACCCAATCCTTAATTTGCTTCCAGAAGGTAATTTCCTGAGCTTTTAGAGAAATGTAGCAAATTGTCTCAAGAGCAGTGGGCATGGTGGCCACTAATTAGTAATTGTCTTAAGAAGTCAAATGAATAACTATCTCAATATTTCCACTACTGTCTCCTGCTATCTTCTTGACCAAACTAGGATAGCAAGATGAATGACGAAACTGAGGCCCATAGATGTCCAAGGTCACACCTTCAGTCTCTAAGAAAACAGAACCTAGGTTTCTTATCTCCAGTCAAAACTAATCTTCGATTCAGGGTGTTAATAGTGAAAGATGCCTTGCTGCAGAAAGAAGGAGGGAATCCTAATTAGTCAAGGTGTTTAGGAAACAGCATTCTCTATCATCCTTCAGAAATTAAAATGTACGTTTTGCATATTAAATTCTTTCCTAAATTCTGCTGTAAATTTTTAAGACTTGGTTTCACCCACAAATTCTGTACACTTTGATCACAAGTGGTTTTTTCTTTTTAAACACTTTTCAATATCCAGAGGCACTAGTATTTCTCAAAATCCATTTTAAGTAGTATACCACAAAGCAATTCGGAGGGAGTTCTGGAAATGCTTTTTATTAAAAATAATGGTCGAAATCATAATGATAGTAACTGACTTATTGGCATTTCATGTTCATACTACCTTACCTTGGAATACTACCTTACCTTGGAATACTACCATAATTTCACAACAGGTCTCTCCCTAGCTCTCTCTATCTGATTGATTCTCTGGACTCCTTCTATATGTGCCTTTTCTAAAGCACTTTCACTATGCCCTCCTGCCACTCTATCATCACCACAACATACACTATTCTTGGCATAAAATCCAACTTCTCAGTCTGGCATTTCAGTCTTTCTCTTTCTCCAGGTTCCCTCTCCACTGTTCTCCAAGACAAGCCCTGTGGTTGAAAATTTGGCACATTTTCTGATCCTCAAACTGGGCACAAACTTCCTCACTTCCCCACCTTTTCTCCTCTCTCCATTTGTGCGGGTGTGTTTCTCAATAGAGCATAGGTTCCTTTGGGAGCAGAGGCTGTGATCTGCTCATCATCACTTCCCACACAGAACCTGACCCTAGGTCTTACACCAAGGATCTTGTAACAACTTCAGCTGGCCACCTGCACTGCCTTCACCCTGTCTTACCATCTCTCAAACAACGAATGTCCACAACGAGAGTCACACCTGACCTGCGGTTTTATTTTTAGACTTTAACTATGGTGACAAAGTTTTATTATGAAGAAAGTTAGAAATAGGTAACTTCCTGGTGGCTCAGACAGTAAAGAGTCTGCCTGTGGTGTGGAAGACCTGGGTTCGATCCTTGGGTCAGGAGGATCTCCTGGAGAAGGAAATGGCAACCCAGTCCAGTATTCTTGCCTGGAAAATCCCATGGACGGAGGAGCCTGGCAGGCTACAGTCCATGGGTTTGCAAAGAGTTGGACACAACTGAGCGGCCTCACTTTCTTTCTTAGAAATATGTTAAGTGATTGTACTTAAGGGAAAAAAGCTATCTCTATTTTAATCTTTTTTTTAATTTAATTTTATTTTTAAACTTTACATAATTGTATTAGTTTGCCAAATATCAAAATGAATCCACTACAGGTCTTTTTAAAAAATTATTGAAATTCTAGACCTTCAAGCTCAAGTTTGTATGTTGATTGAAAGAACAACTTTAGGTCCCCTTGAGCTTGTGTCAAGTACATATTTTGCCTTCCATATAATTACATCTCCACCTTGTTACAGACGAAACTGTTTGCAGAGGGATCCATGGCTATGAAGACAGAGAGGCTGAGATTGGACAGTCTGTAGTCAAAGATCTGGCTTTGGGTTCCAGTTTCATAACTGACTTCTGAGTGACCTTGGGAAAAGCCACCTTCCCTTCTTGGGCAGCAGTTCCCTTGGCTGTAAAATAAGAAATGTAATATTTGAATTCACAGGGTTATTGTGGAAATTAACTGTGGTAATTGCTATAAAATACCTTGTAGATTCTAAGGGACTCTGTGAATGTTAGTTATTATTAAAGAAATATTCTGGGCATCTCCAAGTTTTTGTTGCTTGTCTGTTTGCATAAGGCAATACTAGAGGTATTTCCAACTACCCTTGAATAATTTCTGTCATGAAACGTATGATTCTCTTGCATGCGTGCATGCTCAGTTGCTTCAGTGGTATCCAACTCTGTGATCCAGTGGACCATACCCTGCCAGGCTCCTCTGTCCATGGGGTTTTCCCAGCAAGAATACTGGAGTGGATTGCCATGCCCTCCTCCAGGGCATCTTCCTGACCCAGGGCTCAAACTTATGTTTCCTGCATTGCAGGCAGATTCTTTACCACTGAGTTACCAGGGAGGCCTCTTAGGTCTGTACAAATGCTCCATGTTCCAGTTTTAATTCCGTCTATATTTACATGCAGCAGGCTCAACTTCTTAACCAAAAATTCTCCTTTTAGTGTTTGAAGTCTGCTGTTCAAACTTTTGACTCGATGAAGTATTATGGATAAACTTGCCATTTTAGACGCTGCTATCAACTTTGGACTTTCAACTACACACACACACACACACACACACCATTAGGTTTATTTCCTTTCTCTTTCCTTCCTTCTATCCCTCCTAGCTTTCTCTTCCATCCTTATTATTTTTTCTTTCCTCCAATTAAAGTCTAGAAATATTCACTTCAGAGAATATCACATGAATCTTTGCCCAGAGTGACTCTTATATTTCTCTCCTGCCTGAAACACTTGTAAAGCCTCACCATTTTCTCCAGAGCATTCAGATAATCTCTGGTAGATAAAATGGGCCCAACTCTGTGTTATTTACCAATTAAGTCCCAGAGCAGACTATGAAGTTAAGGCACAATCTACTATGCAGGGGACTTGATTACTGAAGAACATCCCCCAGGCATTCCATGACCTATAGAGGCAATACATTTTCTCTGATATGATGGGAATTATTGACTCACTGAACCAGAACGCTCTGAAAGTCCACGTAAAGACCCGTATTTCCAGAATGGATTGAAAAGCCAACAGTCTCTGGTTTCCTGCATACTCACAGTTTGTAGATTATTGATCTGATAATTAATCAACTCAGAATCCTCAGTATTAGCTCAATGTATGTGCAAAACCCCTTCATCAGACCTGAGTTGAAGAACACCCCAAATCTGCACCTCACAGAAGCTGCTTATAGTGCTCAACTGCTCAAATTATTTTTGTCTTTGAAGTGTAGCAGTTCAGCCTTCCTTAACACACACAAGGTCAAGGAAAGTAATACTGCCTAGGAAATAAGTAAATTGCCACAGACATACAATTATAAATAAGAAAGGCCTATAAAAACAATATAATCATGGAATTTTCAAGTTGAAATAAAATGCAATAAAATTGTTTACAATTTATTGCATATTAAGGCTAGCCTTGGAGGATTACAGACAAGGGTCCTTATAAATTTAAGTACATGTTTGTGTGTGTATGTGTGTATGTGCCTGGACTAAATTTTTTCCCAAAGAATTATTGTTGGAACTTGTTTCATTGAGAGTTGTCATGTCACAGCCTCTCAGGAAAGCATGTTCTCTAGTGACTAGCATTAGCCACATGGAATATTTTGTGGGGAAGTTCAGAACTTAATCTTATCCCTATCTGGCCTATTAGAATTGTCTTCTTTTTTTTTTTATTTTTTTTTTTTATTTATTTATTTATTTTTTTAATTCTTCCAATTTTATTTTATTTTTAAACTTTACATAATTGTATTAGTTTTGCCAAATAGAATTGTCTTCTAAACGTTGATATAAAGATCAATTCTGTTTCAAATGACTACTATCTCACGTATGTAGATGAAACAATACATCTTGCTCCTCTATTTCCATGGTCTTTCTGTCCCTCCCAGCCTCTCCAAATCGTCTTCCTATCTCACACTCTGATGCTGGTACTTCTGCTACAAGTAGAAATCTGAGTCAGCACCCACGCTCTGAACCATGGCTCTTCCTCTCACCTCTTCTTCTCTGGGAAGGTCCCTCTCTCTTCCCATATCCCTGTCTCCTTAGAGGGGTTCTATAACAGATTCCTTTGCTGAGATCTCAAGGATCACTTATATGAAGTGATCACTTTAATATTTGTGGAATAAATTAATGAATAGGTCCAGCCAGGAATCTACATTTTAAGGCTTTGCTCTCTGATGTATTCCATAGTACCTTCATGTTTTTAATACATGAAAGATTTAAAAGATTTATAAATTCACAGAGTTGGTTCTCTAGTGCTAGGATTTTAGCTTCAATGTAAGCAGTGAGATCTTAGTCCTGTGTCTTTGAATGGCACCTACTCAATCTATTTTTCCATCAAGGGTTTATAAGCACCACAAAGGCAATGACCTTTTCTCTACTTCTGTGTTTAACCCCCACAGCCCTCATTATATTACTCTGTTCAACAAATGCCAATGTCCAGCTCTTTCTGCTCCTTCAATCTCCAGATAATTTGATCGACTATAACAAAATGTTTTGCAGCTTACAACATGAAGTTGTTAAAGATTCTTTGTCAGGTAATTGATAAAAGAACATTCCAGCCTAAGCTTCACATCCACTGGCTCCAAGTTTATGCCACCTATACTTGTACACCTCATACCTAAAACACCATTAGCCTGTTAACATGAGACTATCACCATTGCAGATGAATGGTAATGCAGATCTCTGACCCTCCAAGCTGCCTGACAGTTCATGCCACCAGGGGATGTTCTGGGCCCCCTGATGCTGGAGTATTGGCATACTGGGGAACAGGATCTTGAGACGGAGTGGTCTCCAAGACCAGCACCGAGTGCCAGCCCCTAGTTCTCGCCTGGTTTTGATCATGGTCAGGACCATAATTATGCCTCAATACCTACATCTCATGGGCTTCCCAGGTGGTGCTATGTAAAGATCCTGCCTGCCAATGTAGGAGACGTGAGAGATGCAGGTTTGACCCCTGGGTTGGGAAGATCCCCTTGAGGAGGGCACGGCAACCCACTCCAGCATTTTTGCCTGGAGAATTCCCATGGACAGAGGAGCCTGGTGGTCTACATTTCACAGGGTCACAAAGAATTGGACACAACTGAAGCAACTTTAGAGAAGCCAATGGCACCCCACTCTAGTACTCTTGCCTGGAAAATCCCGTGGACGGAGGAGCCTGGTGGGCTGCAGTCCATGGAGTCACTAAGACTCGGACCCGACTGAGGGACTTCACTTTCACTTTTCACTTTCATGCATTGGAGAAGAAAATGGCAACCCACTCCAGTGTTCTTGCCTGGAGAATCCCAGGGACGGGGGAGCCTGGTGGGCTGCCATCTATGGGGTTGCACAGAGTCAGACACGACTGAAGCGACTTAGCAACAGTAGCAGCAGCAGAGAGTGTTATTAATAAGACAAAATAAGATTGAACACTTAATGCCGTTGCTTTTAAACCTACCCTTATGCAAAACCTAAATCCACCACCAGCATACAGTGCCCTCAGGGGATCATCAGCCCTCCATCAGACCTGTCAAAATTTTCCATAGTCAACAGAGAGCCGCACTTGTAAGCCCTGCCATCACATACGGTGAAGGTGGAGCAAAGCATCAGGTGGACCAGACGGTTTCCATTCTACAACCCATCAAGCCTGAACAATTAGAATAGATTTTGGAACCGCCTCCCATATGCACAGATAAAGCTGTAAACATGCCCTCTTGTTCTACTGATGGGAGCCTCAGGAGGCTGATAATCATTTGTCCCAAATAAACTTGTTTGAACTCTTGGTGGATTCCCTTTAGTTTTTCATTACCATTCTGGAAAAAAATGCAAATAATTAGGTGACAGCATGCCCTTCGGACATTATTAACTATATCACAATTATTACATGTAGTGTATTCTATGTGCATACAAGTCCCTTCAGGATAGTGCATATTCTCAACTCCAACCAAAAAAAAAAAAAAAACCAAAAAGAGAGGGAATTATTAACACCCACTCTTCAAGTGCTGTAAAACCAAATCTCAGATTGTGGAACTAAACATTTGTGGCTCTGGCGTCTATACAGGCTGGTTGGAGAATTCACTCACTATGGTGTTTGACACACTCATTCTCTCAGGTGAAATACTGCGGGCAAAACTGCATAATTTATTAGGCTTGTACGGCAAGGCGGAATAATTAGATCCTCTCCTTGTACAAGGCTACATTTTATGATGATCTTTTTAATGCTGTAATCTAAATTGAGGCTGGAGTTGAGGCATGGAGGGGGCTTGAAAGTGAACTAGTTGGGAGATGCTCTACATGAACTAACAGCTGTACTATTATGTCATCAAAAGTAGGATCCTATTCTTAAAGGCTTTCAAATCATCTGTATTATTAGGTAACAAGTACCTCAAATGTTTTAATAGCAAGAACATGATTATACATATCTATCTATCTATCTATATACACAATGTTGTGTTTTATTGTGAGTGGGCAGGAAAAGAAAAAGGTTAGAAGCCAGTAATGTCCTCCATGAACAGGTAGAAAAGAATTTCCAAATGTTGGCAAGAGGTGACAAAGTAAGAAAAAAAGCTCTGCCTTACCTTACAGTTCCTCCTGAGCCTTGAAACGATGGTTTAGAGAAAAGTAGCCAGTGTCACCAAAGACACAATTTGGAATAAGAATTTGAGATCCTTCTCAGGTGATCAAGGCAAAGAAGGCCGCGAACACACGGTGTCCAGGTGTGTGCTTAACTGGCTCGCTCGGTCCGTCCTCACTGTACCAGCATCTGAGCACTAAAGTGGGTCCGTCATTCTAGGAGATTTGCTTTTAAAGTGCCTCCCCTTAGAATGCTTTCCTTAGCATCCTGTTCTCCTTCAGTGATCAAGTGGTGCATGAGGATAGGGTTGTTTTCCCATTGGAGATTTGCTTCTTATTAAGTAGTCAGATGACCCATCTCAGGGGCCCAAGAAAGAACCATTGGAAGATAATTCTTCCTGCAGCCACTCTGGTTCTGCTTGGCTGCCACTCTGCCGCGTTGTTTCCTCCTTTGCACATTACTGAGAGGTTAAATTTTTACAAATCTTATAAGACATTTTTGTCTTTGAGCAGATAGAAGATAAGGAGGGCTCATACACCTGGCCCTCTCAGGATGGAAAACTCCATTTGAGAAACGAATTTGCCATCTTGAAGGCTGATCCATGAGCATATCTGGCCATGGAATTCAGGTGGGAGAATCAAGTTCAAAGAAAAGGTTATGAGAAACCTTTCCCATGAGATCTGGTCCCTTTCTCTTTGAGAGCAGACCAAAGTCAAATTCCTTCACTGTGTCTATTTTCTGAACTCAAGGGCCTAGAACTCCAGTTTTCATCACCCTCATTTCATTCTCTTCCTCTTCATTATCATGATCACAGAAAGAAACAAACGTAATTTTTATTCCCTAACATCGAGTAGAATAATTTGCCTTAAGCATAGTGTAAAAACTAAGGCTCACTTGTATTCTCTGTTTCCTTTGAACATCACATAATTGGTCCCTAGATTTCCCTGAAATCTTAGATTTTATTCTGAAAACCTTGCATTAGCTATGACTTTATCCTAAGGATCAACTCCCTTTAAGCCTCAATATCTATCCATTGCTTTTAGAAATGAAACTGTTTTTCCAAAGGCTCAGCATGCTGTCCTTTGGGCTTTTGCCATATCTTAGCAACCACTCTGTTGGGGAACCTTTCAAAAAAAACTAGGCTTCGGAGTCTGGGCACATATTAAAAGATATGTTGCAATAATAAACATTTTAGTTTCTTTGTTTAAACCAGCAATAACAGCTTTTAGTAACTGCTGAGGTCTTGCCCTTTGTTCTGATTAAAGAAAAGAGATTCTTTAAATTTAGTGTATTTCCAGGTTAATTTGCTCTTGCATTTAAGAAATCTCTACGTGATAGTTCAATATTAGATCCATATTCAGAAGAGATGTATGGTCTCAACTGAAGTTTTTTGTTATCTTTATGGAATTTCCTAATTTTCTTCAAGAATTATACATCCCCATTTTGAAAATCATTCCTTTCAAAGAAATCTAATGGCTTTATGAGGCCATTCACTTTAATCTCAGCATTCCTGCCAGACTGACAGAGGGAAAAGTATCAAATATTTTATAAGTGGATGAAAGAAGAAAACAAGGTCTAGTCATGTAGGATTCAATGCAGCATTTTCTTTTAGTCAATAATCCCTTTCCTAAAGGGAACCAGGGCCCCTTGGAGATGTGGCTGATTTTAGAATTGGGGTAGGAAATATACAAGATAAGCCTAGAGAATTTCACAGCTCTTAAAAATAGGAGGAAAATGAAGACTTGATGAAACTGGTAGACACAAAAACTTATAGAGCCCTTCTCGCATTTGTTGTTTCTCAAGTGTTTTAGCTCAAAATAATCAATATGCCCAAGTGGCATATTCTGAAGTGGCATGTTCTGAACCCTTTCATACTAAGTAAGTATTTGCTGACTGCAAATCAAAAAAATTATCATTTTGAAGTGTCATCTTCTCTTATTCTATGCAACAGCAACAAACCATTTCTCGATCAGATTGTAATATGCAACAAAAAGTGGATTTTATATAACAACTGGCAATGACCAGCTCGGTGATTGGACTGAGAAGAAGCTCCAAAGCACTTCCCAAAGCCAAACTTCCACCAAAAAAGGTCATGGTCATTGTTGGTCTGCTTCTGATCTGATCAACCACAGCTTTCTGAATCCCAGCGAAACCATTACATCTGAAAAGCATCAATGAGATGCTCAGAAAACTACAACACCTACAGCCAGAACTGGTCAACAGAAAGGACCCAGTTCTCCACGACAATGCCCAATCACATGTCACACAACCAAGGCTTCAAAAGTTGAACAAATTAGGCTATAAAGTTTTGCCTCATCCACCATACTCACCTGACCTCTCACCAACTGACTACCACTTCTTCAATATCTTGAGAACTTTTTGCAGGGAAAATCCTTCCACAACCAGAAGTAGTAAGAAAATACTTTCCAAGAGTTCCTCTAATCCTGAAACAAGGGTTTTTATGCAATAGGAATAAACTAACTTATTAATATTTTTCTTTGGTAAAAATGTGTTGAATGTAATGGTTCCTATTTTGATTAACAAAGATGTGTTTGAGCCTAGTTATAATGATTTAAAATTTACAATCCAAAACTGAAATTACTTTTTCACCAACCTCATAAATGAATACATAAATGTACGGAATAGACAAATCACCCATGCAGAACAATTCCACACAGCTTATGTGGATAGTCAGCCCCTTAGAAGGTAGAACATAACTCTTCATTCTTCAGATGTGTGTTGCTCATAGTGTATGCCCTCTTGGGGCATGAACAAGGGTCCATGAGCAAATTATGAACAAGGTACAAAGAGTACTTTTCCAGTTGATAAATCTTACCAATATTATCTCAGACATCAAAAATGATGTCATCTTGATTTCATGTACCTTTGATATAAAGTGATGAGAATGGCACTTTACCTCTGTGATCTTTCTCCAAAAGTGGGACACTCACATTCCCACTCTAATCATGAGAAAAACATCAGACAAATCCCAATTAAGAGACATTCTGCAAAGTTCCTGACCAGTAGCCTTCAAAGCTGTCAAGGTCAAAAATGTAAAGTCTGACTTTTTGTCACAGGGAAGAGGAACCTAAGAAGACATGATAAGTAAATGTAATGTGGTGTCCTGGATTGTATCCTAGAGAAAGAAAGTCAGAACTAAGGAAGTCTGAATACAGGTATAATGATGGATCAATATTGGTTCATTAATTGTGACAAATGTACTATACTGGCATTAGGTGTTAATGATGAGGGAAAAGTGTGTAGGATATATGGGAACTCTACCTTTGCAATTTTTCTATAAATCTAAAACTCTTATTTAATTTTTTAAAAACATCTACCTACTACTTCCCAGGCAATACCTAAGTGCATGTATAGACTGGTCTTCAAAAAATGTTTGCTAAATATATGAAAATAACATTTGTCCTTAGTCTCCATAAATTTACCATAGTGCATCAATTTCCATACAAGAGTTCTTCTTTTATTTAATAACTTTGAGAGTGGTATTAGAATATGAAAAAAGGAAATTCTATAGTGGAAAACTCAGAAGTAATTTTTTAGCAATGCATATTGACTTTACTCACAATTTCCATCACAATAGAACTTTTAAAATGAAAATATTAATGAGACTAAGTGTTTTATTTTCAAAATACTTTCACATGTATTTGCAATGTAAATTCCTTAAATAATAAATTGAAAAAGGCAAGGTAGGCATTACTCTGCATTTTGAACATCAAAAATCTTGAGGCAAAGATACAGTATATGATGTATTCAAGGTGGAAAAGAGCCTCATATCTACATATTGGCAATAATTAGGCTGTGAATTGAGCAAGCTGGCTAACTTTCCTGGGGTTAAGTTTCCCTGTTTGAAAAATGAAGGAAATTTCCATGGTAGAGGAAAGTTCCTGTTTAATACACCCCCTGTCCAACTCCAAACACATAGAACATAATAAATTTATTTATTTAAAAATAAATACAGATCTGTATTAAATATTAAGGAAAAAACCCAAGGACCAAAAAGGAAAGGAAATTACAGGTATAGGCAGAGGCTGAAGTCTCATGGTCACCAATGGGAAGAGACTAGTTGTATGTGGATTATCCAGCTAAAGTCCTCCAATGGGAACGTGTACTCCAAAATGAGCTCAGGCTGTGATAGAAATTAGAATATCCCATCTTGTCTGTCCAGGTGGCTTCCAGAAACATGATTCTTTCCCAAAGCCTGCCACCAAAGTCAAGTTTCTCATATAAGACTGATTTCCAGGCTGTTACTTGTACACACACTGAGAGTAGAGCTGAGACCTCCTGTGGATCCAGATGGCACAAGAGGCACAGGCTGAGGCCATCATGAGATGGCTTCCGGAAAAGGGTGCAGAAGGGAACTTTTCAAGAGATGAGTGAAACCAAAAAACTGGGTGAATTCCAATTCTAGAAAAAAAGAAATAATGAAAGAAATCTAAAAAGATCCTTAAAAATCAATATCCTTGAAATTCTCAAAGAAATAAGAGAGGAGAATGGGAAACTCGAGAGTAAGTCCAATACTAGGCTAACATAAACAAAGAAATTGAACCATGAAAGATAGAATTGAGGAAATTTCCTAGTATGGAAGCAAAGAGATAAAGTGATAGTAAGGAAAAGAGAAACTGAGCTGAAGGCCAAGAAGTATCAATATAAGCCTAATATGAATTTCATAAGAAAAATATAAAGAATTTGGGAGAAGGTCTAAAAGAGCTAAATAATGGCTGAAAATCTCCAAAGTTTCCAAAAGAGTCTTCCAATTAGGGAGACCCATGTTGTACACAGCAAGAGAAATAAAAAATACAGTCCACACATAGACTGTAAAACCCATGAGAAGAGATAAATTACCTAAAAAGAACAGCATCTGTTTGACAGCTCATTTTTTCATTAATAAAAGAATTCATTCAAAGTGTCATGGGAAAATAATTGTGAATATAGAATGTTATGCCTTCAAGAGTAAATGTGAAATGAAGACATCTTTAGACATTTAAGGACTAAGTTTATTACTATCAGATCCTCACTGCAAGAATTATTAAAGGCTATAATTCATCAAAAAGAATCATAAATTCAGAACTAAGGAGTGGGATTCAGGAAAGTTGGTGAGCAAAGAAGTTGAATATAGTGATGATAAAAACACATAGATGTTTACTGTAAATAATAAAGAAGAAAAATTTCTTTTATGTTTAAAACATGTTGGAATTAAAATTCTAAACATCAACAGTATAAAAACTGGGAATTAGGAGCTATGTACCTAACTAAGGAGCATGAGGTACACTAAGATCCTTCATGTATACTTGATTAGAAAATCAGTAATAGAATAAGTATATTGAAAATTTAAAGATAACCGCTAAAAGAAAAGAAATAAACTGTGTACCTTGCCAAATAGTATATGAAGGAAAAGAGCAAAAAAAAGAAAATTATAACAGTCCAATAAAGACTGTTAATAAAGAGGGAAGTAGAAGTAAACCTAAAGTAGCATAAAGAAAACACACAATAAGGTAGCAGAAATAAAATCCAAATATATATGGGGAAGCAAGTTTCAGAATAATATTTTGTATATAGCATTGATACGTTAATATATGTAATCAAGTCTACAAAACGCTTTAAACAGACAAAGAATCAAATTCATTAAATTCATGACAGTGGTTGTATGTTGGGTAAGGGGTCCCAGAAGACTCACCTTATCTATGATATATTAATTATTTGTATATTTAGAAAGAGATAATGCAAATATTAAATTTCAGGCTTAATTAGAGATGATAGAAACCCAGATATTATTAGATTTTTCTTTGTATGCCTTATGTTTTTCTATTTTTTTTTTACAAAAAGTGTTTAGGTTATTCCTTCTAAGTCTAATAATGTGTATATCTCTATATTATCTCAAAGCATCCAGTGAGCTAAAGGCAGAATCAAGACTAGCACAAAGGTTTCCTGATTTCAAGTCCATGATTCTTTCCTTTACACCAATATTCTAGATGTTCAGGTTACAATCAATTTTAGCTGCTCCCTTGAGTCCTTAGAGATGACTTTTGAAAGTTCGTACAAGCTTTGGGTTTTCATTACTTTTTCTTCTACTCTCAATGCTTAGATTGGCACCAATTTACCCTCAAGAGGTTCTTGTGAGCCTTAATTGAAGACCACAAAAGATAGCAAGATCTTTAAGTGAGTAGCTCTGAGTAATTTCCCAAGCAGATCACTCTGCAGAATTTCATTTTCAACATGAATGGTCACACTTCAAGCAATGAATGAGACGCATTGTTCAAGGGAAATGACGCACTCGATTCTGTAGTGCTGCTCAACAGTCCCAGTGCAGCTGAGCAGCAGTGCGTCAGCATTTTCGTTATAAACCCTAGGCAGGATGTAAGTGCCAGAGGCTTCTAAAATCAATTTGCTGAGTCACTGCCGAGAAGGACCCACAAGACTGTCACAAACATAAACACCAACCTCTTCAAGGATGTCTTTCTTTACTATGCTCATCCTCACACTGACCCTTGTATGATCTTGAATATTTTCCTTGTGTATGGAGCCTGCTAGCTTGACTATTATGGGTTCATATCAATAGACTCTTAGCTCTCTTACTTTTTCTCTACAATTAGAGAAAATTTGGGGGTAGGTGGAAGGTCTTTTGTTTATCATGATTATTATCCATAGAGAATCAGATTATTGTTGCATGCCATAGTTTTTAGAAGTAGAATAGCTGAATGAGAAAGGTAATCAATCATCTAATATGTGATCATGCACTTTAATAATGAAAACTCTCTCTTTATGGCACTGGATTCACTCCCAGATTAGAAAATTAGTTGGAGCACATAATAGGCCTTTTTTTTTTTCCCCTGGAGTGGGTACATGGTAGAAGACAAAATCTATGTGAAACATCAAATTCATAAACTAGTATCTTCTGACTCTGGAATGCTGTACATTTCCTTCTGGGTGTCTAAAGCCAAACCATCATTCATCATTAGTAGAACTCTACCAGAGCAGACTTCCCCATTTGCTCATTCCTTCTCTGTTGTCTCTGAACTCATTCTATATTTATGTTCACATACTGTTGAAGCCTAGCTTGAAGGATTTTGAGCATTACCTTGCTAGTGTGTGAAATGAGTATGGTACTTTTGAACATTCTTTGGCATTGCCTTTCTTTGGAACTGGAATGAAATCTGACCATTCCAGTCCTCTGGCCACTGCCAAGTCTTCCAAATTTGCTGGTATATAAAGTGCAGCATTTTAACAGCATCATCTTTTAGGATTTGATATAACTCTGCTGGAATTCCATCACCTCCACTAGCTTTGTTTGTAGCAATGGTTCCTAAGTCCCACTTGACTTCACACTCCAGGATGTCTTGCTCTAGGTGAGTGACCACACCATCATGGTCATCCATGATGTAGAAAGGCTGTCAATTCCACCTTCACCACATTTTTGTGTGTGTGCCCAGAAGAATATTATAAAGCTCCTTGTGCTGGAGAACACTTGAAGAAATGGACTATTTTTGTGCAAAGAGAAAAAAAAAATAGATAACTAACAAAGATCTTCTGTATAGCACAGGGAACTCTGCTCAATATTCTGTACTAAGGCATTTCTTCTTTGTATTCTTGCCACCTCTTATTAATCTCTTCTGCTTCTGTTAGGTCCTTGCTGTTTCTGTCGTTTGTTGTGGCCATCTTTGCATGAAATATTCCTTTGGTACCTCCAATTTTCTTGAAGAGATCGCTTGTCTTTCCTATTCTTTTGTTTTCCTCTATTTCTTTGCATTGTTCACTTAAGATTTTCTTATCTCTCCTTGCTCTTCTTTGGAACTCTGCTTTCAGTTGGGTATATCTTTCCCTTTCTCTTTTGCTTTTCACTTCTCTTCTTTTCTCAGCTATTAGTAAGGCCTCCTCAAGACAACCACTTTGCCTCCTTCATTTCTTGTAGATGATTTTGGTCACCATATCTTGTGCAATGTTACAAACCTCTGTCCCTAGTTCTTCAGGCACTCTGTCTACCAGATCTAGTCTCTTGAAGCATAGCCCTTATTAATAAGTTGCTTTGGTCTGTGATTTATTTAGGGATATTAGTTCTGTTTGCCAAGAAGCTTCTTGTTTCAGAGGCTGAAACACAGTTTAAGAACAGTGATGACAACTTATGAGGCACTAGAGAATTAACCACACATTTATTTTATATTGGAATTTGGTGGGCTAACAATATTGTGCTTGTTTCGGGTGTCCAGCAGAGTGATTCATTTGTACATATACATATATTGCTATCTATTCTTTTTCAAATTCTGTTCCCATTTAGGTTATTACAGAATATTGAGAATTCCCTATGCTATACAGAAGCTCTTTGTTAGTTATCTATTCAATTTATTTTTATTAAATCTTTGTTTGTATTGCAGTTCAGTTCAGTTCAGTCAATCAGCAGTGTCTGCCTCTTTGCAACTCCATGGACTGCAGCATGCCAGGCCTCCATGGCCATCACCAACTCCCGGAGTTTACCCAAATTCATGTCCATTGAGTCGGTGATGCCACCCAACCATCTCATCCTCTGTTGTCCCCTTCTCCTCCCACCTTCAATCTTTCCCAGCATCTAGGTCTTTTCCAATGAATCAGTTCTTCGAATCGGGTGGCCAAAGTAGTGGAGTTTTAGCTCCAGCATCAGTCCTTCCAATAAATATTCAGGACTGATTTCCTTTAGGATGGACTGGTTGGATCTACTTGCTGTCCAAGGGACTCTCAAGAGTCTTCTCCAACACCACAGTTCAAAAGCATCAATTCTTTGGTGCTCAGCTTTCTTTATAGTTCAACTCTCATATCCATACATGACTACCAGAAAAACCATAGCTTTGACTAGAAGGACCTTTGTTGGTAAAGTAATGTCTCTGCTTTTTAATATGCTGTCTAGGTTGGTCATAACTTTCTTTCCAAGGAGCAAGCATCTTTTAATTTCATGGCTGCAGTCACCATCTGCAGTGATTTTGGAGCCCCCAAAATAAAGTCAGTCACTGTTTCCACTGTTTCCCCATTCATTTGCCATGAAGTGATGGGACCAGATGCTATGATCTTCGTTTTCTGAATGTTGAGTTTTAAGCCAACTTTTTCACTCTCCTCTTTCACTTTCATCAAGAGGCTTTTTAGTTCCTCTTCACTTTCTGCCATAAGGGTGGTGTCATCTGCATATCTGAGGTTATTGATATTTCTCCCAGCAATCTTGATTCCAGCTTGTGCTTCATCCAGCCCAGCATTTCTCATGATGTACTCTGCATATAAGTTAAATAAGCAGGGTGACAACATACAGCCTTGACGTCCTCCTTTTCCTATTTGGAACCAGTCTGTTGTTCCATGTCCAGTTCTAACTGTTGCTTCCTGATCTGTATACAGATTTCTCAAGAGGCAGGTCATGTGGTCTGGTATTCCCATCTCTTTCAGAATTTTCCACAGTTTATGGTGATCCACACAGTCAAAGGCTTTGGCATAGTCAAGAAAGCAGAAATAGATGTTTTTCTGGAACTCGCTTTTTTGATGATCCAGCAGATGTTGGCAATTTGATTTTTGGTTCCTCTGCCTTTTCTAAATCCAGCTTGAACATCTGGAAGTTCATGGTTCAAGTACTGTTGAAGCCTGGCTTGGAGAATTTTGAGCATTACTTTATTAGTGTGCAAGGTGATTGTAATTGTACAGTAGTTTGAGCATTCTTAGGCTTTGCCTTTCTTTGGGATTGGAATGAAAACTGACCTTTTTTGTATTCCGGTATAGTCAATTGGTGCCTTTGAATTGTGGTGCTGGAGAAGACTACTGAAAGTCCCTGGGACAGCAAAGAGGTCTAATAAGCCAATCTTAAGGGAGATCAACCCTGAATATTCACTGGAAGGATTTATGCTGAAGCTGAAGCTCCAGTATTTTGGTCATCTGATGCACACAGATGACTCATTGGAAAAGTCATTGATGCTGGGTAAGACTGACGGCAGAAGGAGAAGAAAACGTCAGAGGATAAGATGGCTGAATGGCATCACCAGTACCATGACCATGAACTTGGGCAAACTCTGGGAGATGGTGAGGGACAGGGAGGCCTGCCATGCTATAGTCCATGGGGTCACAGAGTCTGACACCACTGGGCAAATGAGCAACAATAGCATAGTCAATTAACAATGCTGTGATAGTTTAGGTGGGCAGCAAAGGGATTCAGCCATACATATACGTATATCCCTTCTCCCCCAAACTCCCTCCCATCTACACTTCCATATAACATTGAGCAGAGTACCCTGTGTAATACAGTATGTCCTTGTTGCTTATCCATTTTAAATACGACAGGGTGTACCTGTCCATCCCAAACTTCATAAATGTCCCTTCCCTCCATTCTTCCCATGGAAACCATAAATTTGTTCTCTAAGTCTGTGAGTCTGTTTCTGTTTTGTAAATAAGTCCATTTGCATCATGTCTTTTGATTGCTGGGTGATAAGTCATGGGGCATGAACTCCTCCTCTGTTGGGAGAAGATATCAGCTCCACTCCTCTGGATCAGGCCCAGTGAGTTGGGGCTCAGAGCACCCTCAGGTTATTTATATTCATGCTTCTCCACTGTTCTGCAAAGGTAGCAGTTTGTTTTAAGAGATATTGCTCAAAATTACCTTAAGATTGACAAACTCAAAGCAAATTTTGACTTAGAGGGAGAATCTAAAGGACTATTAGCAACAGCTGTAAAACCTCCCCTTATTGAGTAGTGTCTCCTGCACTTCAGAGAATTGCAGCTTTAGAGAGTGAAGGTCCTTCAGTTCAGGAGCTTTAAAGTTCTTTTAACTGTTATCTGTAAGAAGACCTCCATCTCACATTGCAAAATAGTGCATACACATGATTCAATGACAGAAGAGAATGAGAATGAAACAAAAATTTCTGGAAGTGCTAACTACGGTAGGTGGATCAATTGATACTACACGTCCTATTGTATCTTACTGTATCTTATCCTATGTTATTCTATTACATTACAACTCATTTTTAATGTTGAATTTATGTCTCAAATATAGAAATTACTTTCTCCACATAACAAATAAGAATTTTTTATTCCTATGTCATTCAGTACTTGAGTCAACCTTTTTTGTGATCCTCTCTCTGATCAGTAAAAAGTTCCTTGGAATATTTGATAGGATCCTCTCTCTCCATGACTTCTGTGCTCCAGTGTGCTTTGGAGCTTTTCTGGTTGTCCTGGATTGTGGTGACAGCCACAGTTCTTGCTCACCGTGAACAGTTGCAGCTGGACATCTCTGCGGGCTTTCTGAGAGGCCACGGATGGCTTCCCCTCAATAAACCCCACCTCCTCCTCCCATCCCCAGTTTCAACTAGAAAAGAACCACTTAAAATAGTATCAGAAACATAAAATATTGGGGAAATTTTGACAAAATGTGTGCAAAAGTTACACATTGAAAACTATGAAAGATTCCTGAAAGACATTTTAAAAAGCTTAAATAAACGTGTTCATGGGGGAAGCAATTTTCTCAAATTCTTCTCTAGATTCAATGCAATTGCCATCAAAATCTCACTAGTACTTTTGTAGAAATTGGTAAATTGATTCTAAAATTCCTAGGGCAATACAGAGAACCTACAAGAACCAAGACAACTTTGAAAAAGAACGAAGCTGGATGGCTAACACTACCTGATTTTAAGACTTATTGTAAAGCTATAGTGATTTAAAAAAATGCATTATTGGCATAAAGATAGATAAATATTCCAAAGAATAGAAAAGAGTCCAGAAATAAATTGCCACATATATGGGCAACTTATTTTCTTCAAAAGTGCAAAATTCAGTACAGAAAGGTGCTACAAAAGGTGCTGGAACAATAACAGGCGAATTTGGCTTGGAACACAGGGAAGCAGGGCAAAGGCTGATAGGGTTCTGCCAAGAAAATGCACTGGTCATAGCAAACACCCTCTTCCAACAACACAAGGGAAGACTCTACACATGGACATCACCAGATGGTCAACACCGAAATCAGACTGATTATATTCTTTGCAGCAAAAGATGGAGAAGCTCTATACAGGCAACAAAAACAAGACCGGGAGCTGACTGTGGCTCAGATCATGAACTCCTTATTACCAAATTCAGACTTAAATTGAAGAAAGCAGGGAAAACCACTAGACCATTCAGGTATGACCTAAATCAAATCCCTTATGATTATACAGTGGAAGTGAGAAATAGATTTAAGGGCCTAGATCTGATAGATAGACTACCTGATGAACTATGGAATGAGGTTCGTGACATTGTACAGGAGACAGGGATCAAGACCATCCCCATGGAAAAGAAATGCAAAAAAGCAAAATGGCTGTCTGGGGAGGCCTTACAAATAGCTGTGAAAAGAAGAGAAGTGAAAAGCAAAGGAGAAAAGGAAAGATATAAGCATCTGAATGCAGAGTTCCAAAGAATAGCAAGAAGAGATAAGAAAGCCTTCTTCAGTGATCAATGAAAAGAAACAGAGGAAAACAACAGAATGGGAAAGACTAGAGATCTCTTCAAGAAAATTAGAGACACCAAGGGAACATTTCATGAAAAGATGGGCTTGATAAAGGACAGAAATGGTATGGACCTAACAGAAGCAGAAGATATTAGGAAGAGGTGGCAAGAATACACAGAAGAACTGTACAAAAAAGAGCTTCACAACCCAGATAATCATGATGGTGTGATCACTCACCTAGAGCCAGACATCCTGGAATGTGAAGTCAAGTGGGCCTTAGAAAGCATCACTATGAACAAAGCTAGTGGAGGTGATGGAATTCCAGTTGAGCTATTTCAAATCCTGAAAGACGATGCTGTGAAAGTGCTGCACTCCATATGCCAACAAATTTGGAAAACTCAGCAGTGGCCACAGGACTGGAAAAGGTCAGTTTTCATTCCAATCCCAAAGAAAGGCAATGCCAAAGAATGCTCAAACTACCACACAATTGCACTCATCTCACGCTAGTAAAGTAATGCTCAAAATTCTCCAAGCCAGGTTTCAGCAATATGTGAACTGTGAACTTCCAGATGTTCAAGCTGGTTTTAGAAAAGGCAGAGGAACCAGAAATCAAATTGCCAACATCCACTGGATCATTGAAAAAGCAAGAGTTCTGGAAAAACATCTATTTCTGCTTTATTGACTATGCCAAAGCCTTTGACTGTGTGGATCACAATAAACTGTGGAAAATTCTGAAAGAGATGGGAATACCAGACCACATGACCTGCCTCTTGAGAAATTTGTATGCAGGTCAGGAAGCAACAGTTAGAACTGGACATGGAACAACAGACTGGTTCCAAATAGGAAAAGAAGTACGTCAAGCCTGTATATTGTCACCCTGCTCATTTAACTTCTATGCAGAGTACATCATGAGAAACGCTGGGCTGGAAGAAGCACAAGCTGGAATCAAGATTGCCGGGAGAAATATCAATAACCTCAGATATGCAGATGACACCACCCTTATGGCAGAAAGTGAAGAGGAACTAAAAAGCCTCTTGATGAAGGTGAAAGAGGAGAGTGAAAAAGTTGGCTTAAAACTCAACATTCAGAAAACGAAGATCATAGCATCTGGTCCCATCACTTCATGGGAAATAGATGGGGAAACAGTGGAAACAGTGTCGGACTCTATTTTTGGGGGCTCCAAAATCACTGCAGATGGTGACTGCAGCCATGAAATTAAAAGATGCTTACTCCTTGGAAGGAAATTTATGACCAACCTAGATAGCATATTGAAAAGCAGAGACATTACTTTGCCAACAAAGGTCCATCTAGTCAAGGCTATGGTTTTTCCTGTGGTCAGGTATGGATGTGAGAGTTGGACTGTGAAGAAAACTGAGCGCTGAAGAATTGATGTTTTTGAACTGTGGTGTTGGAGAAGACTCTCGAGAGTCCCTTGGACTGCAAGGAGATCCAACCAGTCCATTCTGAAGGAGATCAACCCTGATTCTTTGGAAGGACTGATGCTAAAGCTGAAATTCCAGTACTTTGGCCACCTCATGCAAAGAGTTGACTCATTGGAAAAGACTCTGATGCTGGGAGAGATTGGGGGCAGGAGGAGAATGGGGACGGCAGAGGATGAGGTGGCTGGATGGCATCACCGACTTGATGGACATGAGTCTGAGTGAACTCCGGGAGTTGGTGATGGACAGGGAGGCCTGGCGTGCTGCCAATCACGGGGTCACAAAGAGTCAGACACGACTGAGTGACTGAACTGAACTGAACTGATGCATAAAAACAGTGAGATTGAAATATATACTTATATCATTTGCAAATATTAACTCAAAATAAATCATAGACTAAATGTAAATCCTAAAAAATAAAACTTCTAGAAAAAAACTGGAAATTTATGTTCCTGAGTTAGGAAAAATTTTTTTAGATATGACATAAATGATGCATAAAAAGAAGAAATTAATAAACTAGACTTTCTCAAAATTAAAAGTTTTTGCAAAAGACACTATTAAGAAAATGTTAAGAGAATTTTTTAACTGAAAAAAATCAACAAAACAATACATATCTATATTACTTACTTTTTGAGAGGCCCACAAATATGTTACAACCTATTTGAAAACACAAGTCCCTGACAGGGTCTAGATATTGACAAATTATACATCCAGTAAAGGACTTTTATCCAGAATATATAAAGAACTCTCAAAATGTGATAATAAGAAAACAAACAACCCAATAAAAATGAGTGAAACATTTCAACAAACTTTTGACCAAGAAGATTAAACATTTTAAAATAAACATATGAAAAGAGACTCTTTAGGGAAAGAAAAATAAAAACCACATTCAGATGCCACTATACACTCTTAGAAAAACTAAAACTTAAAATCCAGTGTTGACAGATGTGAAAGATTTAGAAATTATCTATATTCCTATATGGATGGAAAATGATACAAGCACTTTTGAAGACTTTAGTGTTTCTTAGAAAATTAAACACCACCTACTAAATGATCCAGCCATTCCAACCCTAACTATTCACTCAAGGGAAATGAAAGCATATGTTTACAGCAAAGATTGGTACGTGGGTGCTCAAAGCAGCTTCTATCAACAGGAAAAATAGGTAAGTAGATTGTGCCATAGCCATACAATGCCATAGAAAGGAATAGATTTCTGAGACACACAGCAACATAGATGAATTTCAGAATAGTTATGCTAAGTATGTCAAAGGAGTTAGACCAAAAAAAAAAAAAAAGTGCACACACTATAATCACATTTACAAAAATAATGATTGGTTTAGTCACTAAGTCGTGTCTGACTCTTGCGACCCCATGGACTGTAGCCCACTAGGCTCTTCTGTCCATGAGATTCTCCAGGCAAGAAAACTGGAATAATAGGATATATAAATAAATGCATAATTACAGAAAGAAGATCACTGATTGCCTGAGGACAGGGTGAGGGAAGAAATGACCATGGGAGAGACAGATTGCAAGGGAGCACCAGAAAACTTTTGGGGGTGATGTATATCTTCACTATCTTGATCTTGGTGATCACTTAACAAATACATACATATGTGAAAACATACCAAATTATATTCTTTAAATATGGTTAATTCAATAAAACTAAAACATGTTTCGAATATATGTCTGATACCACATCTTCAAGTATGCTAAGAAAAAAGAAAGAGAAAAAAACTGTACTAGTATAAATTTCACTAATCAAAAGTGAAAAAATAATTCTAGGATTAGCACAAGCTGTCCACTGCTACTTTTGCAGGAAGGAGGGTTTCAGAGATGCACAGTTTAAAGCCAAGACTGGAAAAATACAAAGTCATAGCACAGGGATGGATGCCCCCAGTGAACTGGAACTCCTCGATAGTCAAGCTTTATCTGTACATACAGATCATAATTCCTCCTTGGCACTCTACCTTCTTTCCATGACAGTCCATCAAGTGCACCAAGGTGGCTGCCCTAACTCCTCTTAGGTCTCCTTTTATCCAGAATAAATACCCTCAGTTTCCCCAGAGGCAAGATATGGTTTCCAGATCTGTTCATGGGTTTTTCACCTTGCTTTTCCCAATTACTACCAAAATTACTCCCTGGATGGGTAGATTCCATGTGTATTCTTGAAGCTCCCAGGCCTCATGTCACTAATATAAACAGGTTCCTGGAGTTTCGGTGTCAAAAAGGAAGGTGTTTGGACAGAGTCCTGGAGTTTCACCCTAAAGGACCTGGTTCATGGAGACAAAGGAGGGCCCTGACTGAGGTCCCTAAGAAATAGCCAGGCCTGGACATGAGGACCAGAATATGTCATTTAATTCAGTACTTAAAGTATATCCAGTTCCCTTGGGGATACAACTTAGAAATTGTCCTCCTAGCCAAGGTATTTTAAAACAAGTGTGAAAACGAGTGTATACATTTGTATAAATTCCTCCTTAGGCATTCTGATTCTTCCAGGGCTCTTGGCAAGGACGACAGGTCAAGAGATAGCTTACATTGCATCATATCTTTCTGATTCAGCTCTGAGATTTCCTTAATTCATATACTTCCATTTTATTTTTCCTCTCACACAACACATCTTTACCTCATGCAAAATAGGAGTGAGACTATGGATCAGGCACCAAGAGTGGGGTTACGGAGGGCAACAGCTTTGAGCATGACTCCAAACAGGTCACAACCCTTGTCCACACAAGGAACTTGGTCTGCTGGGGGAAAGGATTGGGATCAGACCAGGAATCTGGTTAGAATGTGCCCTAAAAAGACATAATCCAAGGGGAGGGAGGCTCCGAGGAGATTGAGCTGCCTGTCAGTCGGGAGAGAAGGCGCTGCTCTCCTGTCTCCTCATTTAGCTATAAGCCTCTTAGCACACGGAGGATGTTCTATTTCTTTGTACGGTGTCAGTGACAGCCAAAGTGCCTACCTGGAGTGAGGGAAAGTGAAAGTCACTGGGTCGTGTCCGACTTTTGCAACCCCATGGTCTATACAGTCCATGGAATTCTCCAGGCCAGAATACTGGAGTGGGTAGCCTATCCCTTCTCCAAAGGATCTTCCTGACCCAGGAATCGAACCCTGGTCTCCTGCATTGCAGGCGGATTCTTCGCCAACTGAGCTATCAGCGAGGAACGAGAGACTCACTCACAGTGGAGTTTCCCTTGTGGTTCAGCTGGTAAAGAATCCACCTGCGATGCAGGAGACTCCGGTTCGATTCCTGGGTCGAGAAGATCCACTGGAAAAGGGATAGGCTAACGACTCCAGCATTCTTGGGCTTCCCTTGTTGCTCAGCTGGTAAAAAATCTGCCGGCAATGTGGGAGACCTGGGTTCGATCCCTGTGTAGGGAAGATCCCCTGGAGAAGGGAAAGGCTACATACTCCAGTATTCTGTCCTGGAGAATTCCATGGACTGTATAGTCCATGGGGTCACAAAGAGTCAGACACAACTGAGCACAAGGCCACACAAAGTAGCAAAAAGTGGATCTGATTGTAATCCTGGCCCTGAAGTTCTGAACTTGTAGGACTTGGGGAAATTAGTTACTACTTCTGAATGTGACTTTCATCATATCTGAAAGTTGAATAATAAGAATACCTTCATTTCTTGGTTGAAAAATTAGGTGATACGCTGAGGGTTGTGTGAAAGTGCCTCTTACTAGATGCTTTTATACAAGCTGGGCTGGCAGGATGTGCTTCCTTTGTGCCACAGAATTGGTAGGAAGATGTCTGGTTCTCAATAAGCTGCAGGCAATGGGAAGACACTGGCCCCGGAGGAACAAAGATACGAATTCTGGTGAACTTGATGACACTGCCACAGCCCATCTTTATCACAAATTGGGAGTTCAACCAGTTGACCAACTTGGTCATTGATTCAGTGCAGAAATTCCAAAGGGAGTAACCTGAAATGTTGATTCCCAAACCCAAATGTTTACACTAATAAGCTGGGGCAGCCGGTAAAAATGCAGACTATTAAACCCACCCAGTATTTCTGTTCCATTCAGCCTGGGAGTAGGGACAAGGAAATTATATTTTTAATTGTCTCCTTCAGGAGTTTATAGTACTGTTTGGAAACTGGTACCATTTGAAACTTGAGGTCTGTTTCAACACAAAATGCTCATTTGTCTGTCTTGCAAAAATGGATTTGCAAACTTTTCTAGTTTGATTTCCTGCTTCCCGAAGCAAGATCTAAAGAAAGAGTTTGTAGAGAAAATTGTTGTATAAACAGGAATAATGTTTAGCCTGCTGAAGAAAGGTCAACAAATGGTTGCCAGGCAACTACACAAGCCACTTTGTGTGCAAATAATGCTGTTAACAGAAAATCTGCTCATTATAAATTATTCTTATAACACCTGAAAAGGTTTTTCTGATTTTCAAATTCATATTATAAACCTGAGCTCTGCTCACGACCCAGGCATCATCTGCGTGCTGGGGAAACAGTGCCCTCACCTCCGCCTTCGTGCTTTTGGAGTGTTTTCCCGAGCCAGGAGATGACACTGCTCAGAGAACTGAGAACCAGGGGCTCATCTAAGTAGGAACGAAGGAGTGGCACTGCCAGCACACATGCACACTCTTGGCTTTCCCTTTACTTGATAGATTTGCACTTTCACCTCCATTCTCACCACTCTAAGCCAAGGCCTTGAGCCCTTCACACCTAGATGAATGGCTTCATTAATGACAATTGGTACTTCTCTTTTTCTGCTATCATTTTCTTTACTTATTAAATTTTATTTTGTTGTGGTATTAACACAAGTGCAACCCTCTGAACAAAGCTTGTAAGTGTAGATTACATGATTGTTGACTATCGGGACAAGGTTGTGCCCAGATCTCTAAAGTTTATTCATCTTGCTTCACTGAGACTGTATGACTGACTCCCCACTTCCCCCTCCCTTGAGTCTCTGGGAACCACCATTTCACTCTTTGATTCTATGAATTTGACTCTTTTAAATACCACATATAGGTGGGATCATGCTGTATCTCTTTCTGTGCCTGGCTTATTTAACTTAAATTGAAAGGACAATTGTTACCTCTTAGTGGGGCAATTCAGAGAAGGCGATGGCACCCCACTCCAGTACTCTTGCCTGGAAAATCCCATGGGCAGAGGAGCCTAGTAGGCTACAGTCCATGGGGTCGCTAAGAGTTGGACATGAGTGAGCGAATTCACTTTCACTTTTCACTTTTCACTTTCCAGTTTCATGCACTGGAGAAGGAAATGGCAACCCACTCCAGTGTTATTGCCTGGAGAATCCCAGGGTCGGGGGAGCCTGGTGGGCTGCCGTTTATGGGGTCACACAGACTCGGACACGACTGAAGTGACTTAGCAGTAGCAGTGGGGCAATTACTGAGAACCAGGCATTGCTTAGGCATTTCACATGTTTTATCTCGACATCTACTTGAAGTATACCTTCGTTGCAGGTTTAGGAAGTCAAATTCAGAGAGGTTACATTACGAGGCCAGTGTCTCACAGCTAGTAAGACAACCAAGGTGTGAGTATAAGACCTGGGTCTTAATCATACTGCTCTAATGCCTCATACCTACAATATCCTCATTTTATCTATTGATGACAGTTTCTCCACAGGCTAAATTCTCTCGCATTTGACTTGCAGACTTATTTTCTATCAAGAAGAAAGGCAACACTTACTGGCACATAAATAGTGTGCCAGGATTGTTTCCAAGGGCTTTTATGCATTACTTCATTCAACTCTCACAAGAACACTATGAGGCAGATTGTATTATTATTTTTATTCCATCTAAAAAGAAACTGAGCCTGAGAGCTTTGCTCAGAGTTACAGTATTCGTAACTGTTAAGTCTAGCTTTGAATTCAAGTCATTCTACTACAGAGCATGAGCTCATAACCTTTAAGCATACTTCTTCTGTAATATTTTTCAGTATTTTTTTATCACAGAGCACATCTAGTTTAATCTGCTTGTCAGTTTCTTATGTAAATCATCTGTTTCTGCCTCAGAATTATGGGTTAGCTTTTGCCCTGGAAACTGAGTCACAAACTCACATCCTAAGAGAAAGCACATAACTGCCTTGTTTGGAACAGAGCTCAAAATATAAAATCATCCAACAGGAGGCCTGAAGGAAGAGGAATCTCTACTTTTAGTCACTCCTTGCTTTGCTGTGCGCTCAGTCACTGAGTCATGTCTGACTCTTTGCAACGCTATGGACTATAGCCTGCCAGGCTCCTCTGTCCATGGGATTTTCCTTCAAGAATACTGAAGTGTGTTGCCATTTTCTTCTTCAGTCAAATAGCTCATTCTTCATTTCCCTTGCCTTTGCTTTGCCATCTAACACAATGTGGTGTCCTGATCTCTCAGTTGTCCAAATGACTTTGATTCTTGGCCCTTATTTGATCTATATACTTTGGTAACTCCCCAGGTCTGGTTGCTCCCACACTCCACCCTAGGCAGGATTGGCAGGGAAAGGAAGGGATGTTTCAAGGCATGGTGACAAGGCATTTCTTTACTGTGGGGCCAAGCAATCAGGAAAGCTCTAGAATAAAGACTCTAAGTCAAATTCTAGGCAATTCTTAGGAGCAGAAAATTGGGGGAGGAGATGAAAGTAAAGATGTTTTAGTAGGAAGGATTTGTATCTAGAAGGCCCCATGATAGACTTACTAGTCCAGGGCCTATGACAACAAACAGCTGGAATACAGGGACAAGGGCAGGTAGTTCTAGGAACATACTAGATTACAGTTCTAGAGGACCCCAGCTTGCAGATAAGTTATCAAAGCAGAGATTTAGACATAAGAGGGAAAGATGATAACACAGTTACAAGACGTAGGACATAAGTTGGATCAGGATCAGTGACCAGTATGAATTAGTGGCAATCATCACTGAACAGCTGCCCAAAGATTCTGTAAATTTTTGCCTGTGGGCATTGTCAGAATGGGAAGCAGGGGATCAAGGCAAGATATAAGACTACTTTTGGTTGCCTACTCTGTTTTACCTTTTTTATACCACCTTCAGACGACAGCCTTGGTCTACCAACAGTGGCTCCCTCTTCTATCATCTTCAACAATTTATGTCTCTTCCCTGGTGGCTCAGATGGTAAAGCGTCTGCCTGCAATGCAGGAGACCCCAATCCGATCCCTGGGTTGGGAAGATCCCCTGGAGAAGGAAATGGCAACCCACTCCAGTACCCTTGCCCGGAAAATCCCATGGATGGAGGAGCCTGGCGGGCTACAGTCCATGGGGTCACAAAGAGTCTGACATGACTTAGCAACTTCTCTTTCTTTCTTTCTTTCTTCCTTTCTTTCTTTCTTTCACCTTTAGATTGTAGCCATACCCAAATATTTAATTTCTAGTAACCTCTAACTTATACCCTCCCGACTTGGAGGACTGATGTCTCCAGGATATGTATGTATCCTATAAACTCTGACATGTCTCACATGTCCAAGGAAACTGTTCTGAAGATTCACTTGATATAAGAAGAAATGAGCCTGGATTGTGCAATGGCACAGATCTGTCCTTGATGAGTTGGAAGATACCCCTATCAGCAGTGACAGGGCACTTTCTACAGTAGCCATAGATGCCCTCAATTCTCAATGCAATGTAGAAAAAAAGGAAGCCTACTCTGTCTCATAGACCCTTTGGGAAATTTTACTGACTGTAATACTTGCTGGCATGAAATGATTCAAACTTGACTCAAAAGGATATATAATACTGTCACAAAAATAAACATTTTTCACAAAATTAAGACCCTCTTGTCACCAATAATAATAATAAAATTTTTTTTACCAGAAGTAGAGATTGGGGAAGGAGAGTAGTTATCAGAAAATATGGAAGAAGGGATTTGGAAATGCTACTTTTGTCCTGAGTCATTGATGTTTTTCTGTAGCAGCAGCATCAGGTGACCTCATTTTCTTTGGTGTACTTTGCAACTACCCATTAATGCCAGAAACATCCTAGTTGATCTAGGGATCTCCCAATGCTCCATTGCTAAGACCTCCCCAGCCCCAAGTAAGCAACAGTATTGTTTTATCCTAAGAATGTCGTAGGGAATGTAAATCTCAGTTTGCAATTTTATATCCCAAAATAAATACCATTATTGTTTCATAACTTAATTTAACTCCAGTTGTGAATCCCATCCTGTTGGGGCTGGTGGAAGACACTTAACCTTATTCTGTTTAACATTCCTTCCACCCCTTTTTTCAAGATTATATTTAAGTTTGGGTTGCATGTCTATGTAAACTTTGAGGTTGTCTGTCTACCCATTCACCACAGAACCATTCCAAATTTCCTCTAGTCCTCCATTATTGGTTCATAGAGGTCATGGCTTAGGCTTTTCTTGTTTCTGCCACAGTTACCAAAGTAGACTAAAATATTTTAAGATAAAAGAGAATGAGGGACTTTCCTGGTGATCCAGTGGCTAGGACTCCCTTCTCTCAGTGCAGGAGGCCCAGGTTCCTTGGGCAGGGAACAAGATCCCACATGCCACAACTAAGAGTTCCCATAATGCAACTAGACCCAGCACAGCCAAATAAATGAATAAATTTTTTTTTCTTTTTCAAAGAGAAAGGAATGAAGAATGTTTCTGGATGATGAGCTAACTTTGGGAGTAACCTATGTTCTTTAAAAGAGCAATTCTTTGGGACAACAGCCCAGTGAAGTGCTGTAGTGGGCAACAGTGGTTTCTGAAAACTCTGTAAAGGCTTCTCACAAGTGACTATACAGGATTGTCCCAGCAAAGAAAGTGACTGGGAATCCATTCATATCAAGGAATCTCCAGGTTTAAGAAGGCAGAATCCTAGGGTTATGTGGAGGTTCTGCAAGAGAGAAATGATGGAGCCATGAGAGAATATTTTCTGAGCTTTACCATGGGAACCTGGTAGAATTCCTAGATGGAAAGATCATAAAAGTGTGAGGGTTTCCCCATAACTGGAGCCCTTGGGAGTGTTTTATTCCCACACCAGTTCACACTCAGCCTTCAACAGTTCATCCAAATTACCATGTAAGTAGGCTTACTAATTTATGGGTCTCATGGCTTCCTATACCAGAAAAGCAGTTCTTACTATAACACTTGAGATATGACTGTCTTTCCAGATTCTGAGGTGGCAAGTTGCCCTGAAATTTCCAGGTCTCTGATAGGTTCAAGAAAAGCCCTTTATATTCAGTTTGTCTAGCTTTTCTTGCATTAAGAAAAACAGTGATTCATTCCAGGTTCTTTACATGTAGGAGCTGAAACTGAAACTCTCTAATGGTTTTCACCTATATTTTCTTCTGTAAGTTTTGTGATTTTAGGTTTTATATTTGTCAACAGCCCAGTGAGTGCGGTAGTGGGCATCAGTGGTTTCTGAAAACTCTCTAAAGGTTTCTGATAGATTTTATATTTGTGATCCATTGATTTAATTTTTGTAGTTAGTTTGAAATTCCAAAGTGTTGATGTTAGTTCAAAATTCCAAAGTGTTGATTGAAGATATGTTTTTGTTTATTTCCTTTTAAAAATATGTAAATCTAATTGTCACAGTACTATAATTGAAAAAATGATCTTTTTTTCCATTTAGTTGTCTTTGCATCTCTATCCAAAATAAGTTTTCCATATACAAGTGATTCTCTATCTGATTCTGTTGGCCTGTGTGTCTCTTAAAACCAAAACCATATAGTCTTGATTAATATAGATTTAAAATAAATATTGAAATCAGGTGGTATTAGTCTGCCAATGATTTTCTTTTTCAAAGTGCTTTGCATTTTCTTAGACATTTTAGAAGCTTCTTGCCAATTCCTACAAAAAAAAAGACTGCTGGTATTTTTATTGGAATTGTATTGAATTTAGAAGTGAATATGAAAAGAATTGATATCTTAACAATACTGAATCTTCTGGCATATTAACAATGCATATTGTTCCATTTATTTAGACCTTTATTTTCTCATAGAAATGATTTGCAATTTTCTGTGTATTGGTCTTACACTTTTGGGGAACAGATTATTCCTAAGTGTTTAACCATTTTGATGGTATTATAAATGACATTATTTTTTAAACCTAAGTTTCTGACTGTTTGTTGCTTATGTACATAAATACAACTGCTTTTTGTATATTGACTTTTTACTCTACCACTTTGTTAAATTTACTTATTGATTCTAATAATTTTGTGTAAATCATCACATTTTTACACAAATGATTATATTTTCTACAAATAAGGATAGTTTTATATCATCCTTTCTAATTCAGATGTATTTTTTTTCTTGCTATATTTCACTGACTAGAATCTCTAGCATAATGTCAAAGTGATGATAATGGGTGATGTCAGCTATATATTTACTAGGTATATATTTGTAGATTCCCTTTTTCAAGTTGAGGACATGTCCTTCTATTAATTCTAATCTTGGAGCAAAGGCCAGTTATTCCTATATTAGTATCCTCTAAGGTAACCATGTCTATGCACATTCTGACCAACCTCATATGGCTACAAATCTGACAGCTTTGCACTGTGGGTATCTCATTTTCCTTATGCTCCAAGTCTTCCCTCTTAGTGTTGAAGCATAGATGACATGGGACATGCTCAATAACACATGTGTACAACCTGGAAGTTCAGAGGAATTTTCCCTATGTTGGGTAATCCTTTGACTCTTGAGGGAAGTGGCAGATGAGTTCTTCTCTCTCCTTCTGTCTGGAAGGCTAGTCCTGAGATCTAAATGTTTCTGTAACCTCGTAGTGGGTCAAACGTATGATAAAGTCAAGCCATCCGTGAGGCTTGATACCAGACAGAAGTTAACTTGACAAGTGACTCTCCCTCCATTGTTGCCTCACTTTAATTTTCCCTCACTCCTGCTTCTCCTGAGTTATGCTTTCTAATATAATGGTAGCAAATAGTCTTTGCTCTCTGGGGGATTCAAGCTAAGAGGGCTTACAGATGTGAAATGTTGAACTACACTATTCATCTTGCTAACACAAGAGGAGTTTCTTGAAGGATGAAGCCAACAAAGGTGGTGAAGATATACTAATCATAAGGAAAAGGAGCTGGGCTTACTGGACTATGTCAATGTTCTGCAATGTGCTCTCTCTGGATTCCACTCATGAAACAATAAAATTTCTTATTATCTAAGCTAATTAAGTGATTGTATATGCTGTTAATTTCAGTTGAAAGTATACTACTCATGCCTTCTTTCATGTTTCAATCGTTATTTGTGATTTCTCCTATTACTTTTAATTCCACAATGGGAAATAATTGTGGGATTAAATAAATATCTACCTTTTTTACTTTAATTTATAACATTGAAAAAATAAACTGCTTCATTTATGTAGACTGTTTTGTTTGTATTCAAATTAGCACATCAAAGTGAGCAGTGAGATAGCAGGTAAGATTATTTTAACTGCTGAGGGTCTTTAGGACTCATGAAGAGATCTTCAAGAAGAGAGCTGCCTTCATTGGGAAGCTTTATAGCTTCCACAAAACTGATAAGCTTTCCAAAAGGCTGAGCCAATGCATGAGGAGCAGCAAGAAGCTGAACAGTGTGCCTGGATTTAAGGCACTGAAAGACTACACCCCAACCTAATTTGGTGAGAACATATTGGGGACAACCATCTTAAACATTACCCTCATAATCACTTTGGACTTATGAACAAGTGAAACTATGAGCAATATTTCTAAATCTAACTGCTCATAATTTTAATCTATGCTAGTCTCTGGTTTTGTCTTTTATACTGTTCTAATTACCAGTCTGTCAAGTCTAACATCAATACCATACTGTTACAATTATTCCCTCATAATGTTAATTTTAATAATTCCTGGCAGTAGTGTTGAGGAGTTTCTAACAGGGCAGCCACAGCCCTGACTGCAGCATGGAGACACAGCCTCTCAGAACCTCTCAACTTTCCATGACCATGAACAGAGGCCTGTAGGAGCAGCCACGATGGTGGAAAAGAGAGAAACTTAACTCACTTCCTCTCATCACACACCAAAATCACAACTATCTGCAGGACAACCATTGATGAAAAAGACTGGAATCTAACAGAAAAAATCTACAACTAAAGACATAAAGAAGGAACCATAGCAAGATGGGTAGAAGAGGCAGATTCACAATATAATTAAATGCAATGCCCCCTGGGTAATGAAGACTGGACAACAATTATATTACAGAGGTTTTCCCACAGAAATGAGAGTTCTGAGCCCCATATCAGGCTCCCTAGCCAGGGGATCAGGCACCAGCAGGATAAGTCTGCAGAGCGTTTGGCTTTGAAGGCCAGTAGGGCTTAATTGCAGAAGTCCCATAGGACTGGGGGAAGTGAAGATTTCCCTTTTAATGGCACACACAAAATCTCACATGAAGCAGGGCCCAGGGCAAGAGTAGTAATTTGATAGGAGTCTGGACCAGTCCTACCTGCTTGTCTTAGAGTGTCTCCTGGAGAGGTGGGAGGCTACAGCTCATGCTGGGGACATGGACACTGATGTAAGACATATTTGGGAACATTCAACTTCATGAAGACTGCTGCTAGTATCTGCCATCTTGGCTCATTAACACCAAGACTTGGGCCCAAACAAAAGCATGAAGGCACCAGTGCTGGGATACATCAGGCCAAACAATTAACTGGATGGGGATATAGCCCCACCCATCAGCAGACAGGCTGCCTAAAGACGTTCTGAGCCCACAGCCACCTCTTCACATTCTTCAAGACATGCTGTGTCCACCAGTGGGCAGAAACAGGCCCTTTCCTCTAGGAAGTCTTCACTAGCATCTAGACTAACCTCACTTACCAAAGGGTAGACACCAGATGCAAGAAAACTACAGTCCTTCAGCCTGCAGATCCAGCACACCAAAAGCAGGCCAGACCCTACTCTGGGACCACTTGGGCCCTGACCATCCCCACTAGCAGACCAATGTAATCTTCAGGACACCCCAGACTCCATAGCCAAGTGTGCCAGGAACTCTCTCCTCTCCCATCAATGATCTGAAACAAGCTCTGGGATACTTGGGCCCTGTAGTTGGACTCCAAGAGCCATTTCTGTCTGCCGGTAGTCTGGCACTGGCCTTAGGATCTAGCTTCACCTGCAACAGCCCCAGAATCTTCAGAACCTCAACTCTGCCTACCAATTGGCCAGCAGTACAGCCCAAGAAGCCCCTACAGTTCTGCAACTGGCTACTTCATGACCAGGCCCTTATTAACAGCAGCCAGCAGCATATACATAAGGCAGGGCCTGGCACCCAACCAAATTGCCCACGTAATCATCCCATCACAACAGAAGGATCCATGCAGTCTTGTTAAGGTGAATCCCTAAAGCATTTAGCTTGGGAGACAAGAGGGTAGTTCACTTCTGGGAGGCATAGGATGTCTTCTACATAAGGTCAAGGTCAAGAAATGCACCTAACCTACCACATACATAAAAGAAAGAATTCAAAGTAATGATCACAAAGATGATCAAAGAACTTGGGAGGAGAATGGATGCACAGAGAAGTTGTATTTTAAAGTTTTGTTTTTATTTAGTTAGTTATTTTTGGCTGTGCCGAGTCTTCTTCGTTGTGTGCAGGCTTTCTCTAGCTTCAGCGAGAGGTGGCCACTCTCTAGTCTGGTGCTTGAGCTTCTCACTGGAGTGGTTTCTCTTCTTGCACAGCACAGGCCCTAGGGTTCATGGCCTTCAATAGTTGCAGCTTGCAGGCTCTGGAGCACAGGATCAATAGTTGTGGAACACAGGCTCTGTTGCTCCACAGCATGTGGGATCTTCCCAGACCAGAAATTGGACTGATGTCCCCTGCATTGCAAGGTGGACTCTTAACCACTGGACCACCAGGGAAGCCAAAAAGGTTATTCTTTTTAACAAAGAGTTGGAAAATAGGACAACCAAACAGAGATGAAGAATACAATAACTGAAATGAAAAATACACTAGAGGGAATCCATAGTAGACTATCTGATTCAGAACAATTGGTGAGCTGGAAGACAAAGCAATGGAAATCACTGTCTAAACAGAAAAAAAAAAAAAAAGAATGAAAAGAAATAAGTACAACTTAAGAGACCTCTCAGACAACAGTAAACACACTAATATTCACATTCTAGGGGCCCCAGAATTAAAAGAACAAAAGGACCTAAGAAAAATATTTGAAGATACAGTAGTTGAAAGAGATCTCTAGTCTTTCCCATTCTATTGTTTTCCTCTATTTCTTTGCACTGATCACTGAGGAAGGCTTTCTTATCTCTCCTTGCTATTCTTTGGAACTCTGCATTCAAATGGCTATATCTTTCCTTTTCTCCTTTGCCTTTCACATCTCTTCTTTTCACAGCTATGTGTAAGGCCTCCTCAGATAACCATTTTGCTTTTATGCATTTCTTTTTCTTGGGGATGGTCTTTTTTTTTAAATTTTATTTTATTTTTAAACTTTACATAATTGTATTAGTTTTGCCAAATATCAAAATGAATCCGCCACAGGTATACATGTGTTCCCCATCCTGAACCCTCCTCCCTCCTCCCTCCCCATACCATCCCCCTGGGTCGTCCCAGTGCACTAGCCCCAAGCATCCAGTATCGTGCATCGAACCTGGACTGGCAACTCGTTTCTTACATGATATTTTACATATTTCAATGTCATTCTCCCAAATCTTCCCACCCTCTCCCTCTCCCACAGAGTCCATAAGACTGTTCTATACATCAGTGTCTCTTTTGCTGTCTCGTACACCGGGTTATTGTTACCATCTTTCTAAATTCCATATATATGTGTTAGTATACTGTATTTATGTTTTTCCTTCTGGCTTACTTCACTCTGTATAATAGGCTCCAGTTTCATCCACCTCATTAGAACTGATTCAAATGTATTCTTTTTAATGGCTGAGTAATACTCCATTGTGTATATGTACCACTGCTTTCTTATCCATTCATCTGGTGATGGACATCTAGGTTGCTTCCATGTCCTGGCTATTATAAACAGTGCTGCGATGAACATTGGGGTACATGTGTCTCTTTCCCTTCTGGTTTCCTCAGTGTGTATGCCCAGCAGTGGGATTGCTGGATCATAAGGCAGTTCTATTTCCAGTTTTTTAAGGAATCTCCACACTGTTCTCCATAGTGGCTGTACTAGTTTGCATTGGTCTTGATCATTGCCTCCTGTACAATGTCATGAACCTCTGTTCATGGTTCTTCAGGCACTCTATCAGATCTAATCCCTTGAATCTATTTGTCACTTCTACTGTATAAGCATAAGGGATTTGATTTAGGTCATACCTGAATGGTCTAGTGATTTTTCCTACTTCCTTCGATTTAAGTCTGAATTTGGCAATAAAGACTTCATGATCTGAGCCAGTCAGCTCCCGGTCTTGTTTTTGCTGACTATATAGAGCTTCTCCATCTTTGGCTGCAAAGAATATAATGAATCTGATTTCAGTGTTGACCATCTGGTGATGTCCTTGTGTAGAGTCTTCTCTTGTGTTGTTGGAAGAGGGTGTTTGCTATGACCAGTGCATTCCCTTGGCAAAACTCTATTAGCCTTTGCCCTGCTTCATTCTGTACTCCAAGTTCAAACTTGCCTGTTACTCCAGATATTGCTTGACTTCCTACTTTTTGCATTCCAGTCCCCTATAATGAAAAGGACATCTTTTTGGGGTGTTAGTTCTAGAAGGTCTTGTAGGTCTTCATAGAACCATTCAACTTCAGCTTCTTCAGCATTACTGGTCGGGGATAGACTTGGACTATTGTGATATTGAATGGTGTGCCTTGGAAATGAACAGAGATCATTCTGTCATTTTTGAGATTGCATCCAAGTACTGCATTTCAGACTCTTTTGTTGACTGTGATGGCTACTCCATTTCTTCTAAGGGATTCTTGCTCACTGTAGTAGATATTATGGTCATTTGAGTTACATTCACCCATTCCAGTCCATTTTAGTTCACTGATTCTTAAACTGTCAATGTTCATTCTTGCCATCTCCTGTTTGACCACTTCTGTTTTGCCTTGATTCATGGACCTAACATTCCAGGTTCCTATGCAATATTGCTCTTTACAGCATTGGACTTTAGTTCCATCACCAGTCACATCACAACAATCACAACACATGGGTTTGTTTCTGCTCTGGCTCTGTCTCTTCTTTCTTCCTGGAGTTATTTCTCCACTGATCTCCAGTAGCATAATGGGCACCTATCAACGTGTGGAGTTCACCTTTCTGTATCCTATATTCTTGCCTTTTCATACTGTTCATGGGGTTCTCAAGGAAAGAATACTGAAGTGGTTTGCCATTCTCTTCTCCAGTGGACCATGTTTTGTCAGAACTCTCCACCATGACCCTCTGTCTTCAGTGGCCCTACACAGCATGGCTCATAGTTTCATTGAGTCAGACAAGGCTGTGGTCCATGTGATCAGATTGGTTAGTTTTCTGTGATTCTGTGTGATTTCTATGACCAAGGGAATATTTCATGTAAAAATGGGCACAATAAAGGACAGAAATTGTATGGACCTAACAGAAGCAGAAGATATTAAGAAGAGTTGGCAAGAATACACAGAATGACTATACAAAAAAGATCTCCATGACCCAAATAATCACGATGGAGTGATCACTCACCTACAGCCAGACATCCTGGAATGTGAAGTCAAATGTGCCTTAGGAAGCATCACTACAAACAAAGCTAGGTGATGGAATTCCAGTTGAGCTATTTCAATCCTAAAAGATGATGCTATCAAAGTGCTGCATGCAATATGCCAGCAAATTTAGAAAACTCAGCAGTGGACACAGAACTGGAAAAGGTCAGTTTTCATTCCAATCCCAAAGAAAGGCAATGCCAAAGAATGCTCAAACTACTGCACAGTTGCACCCACCTCACACGCTAGCAAAGTAATGCTTAAAATTCTCCAAGCTAGGCTTGAACAGTACATAAACTGTGAAATTCCAGATGTTCAAACTGGATTTAGAAAAGGCCGAGAAACCAGAGGTCAAATTGCCAACATCTGTTGGATCATCAAAAAAGCAAGAGAGTTCTAGAAAAAATCTACTTCTGCTTTATTGACTATGACAAAGCCTTTTACTGTGTGGATCACAACAAACTGTGGAATATTCTTAAAGAGATGGGAATATCAGACCACATGACTTGTCTCCTGAGAAATCTGTGTGCAGGTCAGGAAGGAACAGTTAGTAATGGACATGGAATGACAGACTGGTTCAAAGTAGGGAAAGGAGTACATCAAGGCTGTACATTGTCACCCTGCTTATTTAACTTATATGCAGAGTACATCATGAGAAATGCTGGGCTGGATGAAGCACAAGATGGAATCAAGATTGCTGGGAGAAATATCAATAACCTCAGATATGCAGATGACACCACCCTTACGGCAGAGCAAAGAAGAACTAAAGAGCCTCTTGATGAAAGTGAAAGAGGAGAGTGAAGAAGCTGGCTTAAAACTCAACATTCAGAAAACTAAGATCATGGCATCTGGTCCCATCACTTCATGGCAAATAAATGGGGAGACAATGGAAACAGTGAGAGACTTTATTTTGGGGGGCTCAAAATCACTGCAGATGGTGACTGCAGCCATGAAATTAAAAGATGCTTGCTTCTTGGAAGAAAAGTTATGACCAACCTAGATAGCATATTAAAAAGCAGAGAGATTACTTTGCCAACAAAGGTCCATCTAGTCAAGGCTATGGTTTCTCCAGTAGTCATGTATGGATGTGAGAACTGGACTATAAGGAAAACTGAAAGCTGAAGAATTGATGCTTTTGATCTGTGATATTGAAGAAGACTCTTGAGAGTCCCTTGAACAGCAAGGAGATCCAACCAGTCCATCCTAAAGGAAATCAGTCCTGAATATTCACTGGAAGGACTGATGCTGAAGCTAAAACTCCAATACTTTGGCCACTTGATGCAAAGAACTGACTCATTTGAAAAGACCCTAATGCTGGGAAAGATTGAAGGTGAGAGGAGAAGGGGATGACAGAGGATGAGATGGTTGGATGGCATCACCGACTCAAAGGACATGAGTTTGTGTAATCTCCAGGTGTTGGTGTTGGACAGGGAAGCCTGGCATGCTGCACTTCATGGGGTTGCAAACAGTAAGACATGACTGAGAAACTGTTTTGAGCTGAACTGAGTAGCTGAAAACGTCCCTAACCTGAGAAAGTAAACAGTCACCCAAGTCTAGGAAGCACAGAGTACCATATATTAACCCAAAGAACACATCAAGACACATTGTAATCAGAATGGCAAAAATTAAAAATAAAAACAGAACATTAAAACAGTAAGGGGAAAGAAACAACATATAAGGGAACTACCATAAGACTATCAGTTGATTTGAGTCTATAATTTAAAAATTCCCAACAAACAAAAGTCCAGGACCAGAGGGATTCACACAAATATTTGGTGAATTCTACCAAATATTTAGAGAAGACTTAATATAGATCCTTCTTAAACTTTTTCAAAAATTGCAGAAGAAGGACTACTTTTGTAATTCTATAAGGCCAGCATCACCTGATATCAAAACCAAAGATATCACATACACACAAAAATTACAATAAAAGCCAAAAAAATTCTTGGCAATTTTAATTTTTCCAGATGAATTCTAGAATCACTTCAGATTGAATGTAATAATCAGAGCTGTCATATTTATAATATTTTGTTTTCTTATATTTAGAAATATCTTCCTGGTGGCTCAGAGGTTAAAGCATCTGCCTGCCATGCGGGAGACCTGGGTTCAATCCCTGGGTTGGCAAGATCCCCTGGAGAAGGAAATGGCAACCCACTCTAGTATTCTTGCCTGGAGAATCTGTTAGGTTATACTTATGCCCTTTGGCCAAGATTTTTTACTTTCTTCATATGAGTACAACACATATTATATTTGGCTACTTTATTTTTGTATTTTTTACTGCTTTATATATTACTATTTTTGTGGTTTTGTATTCTTTTAAAAAATTACTTACAAAAATAATTTCTATGTGTTTTACTTAGACTATAGAAAAAATTATGATTTCTGTATATCTTTTCTATATTATCAAATATTTTTGTTGGCTTTAGTAGTTTTAGGTTAATTTTCTTGCTAAATACTTTCCATTGTTTTTCTGTGTTCTGGTACAAGAGAATTATTTATTTCTCCAAAGTTTGAAATAGTATATTTTTCAAATCAGCTGAAATATTTGAGGAGTATTTTTTCAATTATTTCCCTTCTGTATAAATCAATGTGCAAAGGTATATCTCTCCAAGAAAACCATCCATTTCTTTGAGATTTTTAAATTTACTTTCAATGGGTATTATATAGCAACAGGTTAGTATAAAAGTACTGTGCATCTTTTTTTGGCTAAAAATTGTACCTTTTCATAAACATTGTTCTTGTTTTAGATACTTTTTACAAGCAGTTTATAATTATAGCTTTGATGATGTCTTTTCAAACCCAGTAAATTTTTTATGAAAACCATAATTCCAAAAGATACATGTACCTCAATGTTCATTGCAGCACTATTTACAATAGCCATGACATGAAAGTAACCTAAATGTCCTTCAACAGAGGAGTGGATAAAGGTACATATATGCAATAGAATATTACTCAGCCATAAAGAGGAGCAAAACTGTGCCATTGGCGGAGACATAGATGCACCTAGAGACTCATACAGAGTAAAGTAAGTCAGGAAAATAAATATTGTATATTAACACATAGATTTTGTGGAATCTACAAAAACGGTACAAATGAACCTGTTTGCAAAGCAGAAAGAAACACAGATTTAGAGAACATATGGACAGCAAGGGAGGAAAAGGGGTGGGATAAACTGGGAGATTGAGATGGGCATATACACACTACTATGTATAAAATAGGTAACTAATGAGAACCTACTATACAGGATAGGGAACTCTACTTGCTCTGTGGTGACCTAAGTAGGAAGGAAATCCAAAAAGAGGATATTGGTAAACACATGCTGATTCGCTTCACTGCACGGCAGAAACTAACATGACATTGTAAAGCAACTATACCCCAATAATTTTTTTTCAAAAAAAGAACTCTTTTAATACACATCAGTGCAACCTCATTAGTTATTATATTAAAATCTTTCAATTAGTCTACTTTATGTTGGACTGTGAAGAAAGCTGAGTGCCAAAGAATGGATGCTTTTGAACTGTGGTGTTGGAGAAGACTCTTGAGAGTCCCTTGGACTGCAAGGAGATCCAACCAGTCCATCCTAAAGGAGATCAGTCCTGGGTGTTCATTAGAAGGACTGATGCTGAAGCTGAAACTCCAATACTTTGGCCACCTGATGCAAAGAGTTAACTCATTGGAAAAGGCCCTAGTGCTGGGAGTGATTGGGGGCAGGAGGAGAAGGGGATGACAGAGGATGAGATGGCTGGATGGCATCACCAAGTCGATGGACATGAGTTTGGGTAAGCTCTGGGAGTTGGTGATGGACAGGCAGGCCTGGCGTGCTGCGATTCTTGGGGTCGCAAAGAGTCGAACATAACTGAGCAACTGAACTGAACTGAACTGATGCATTAAGAGTGACTGATGTGTATTCAAGTGCCCTGTTTTGTGCAAATTTGTTTCTCATGACTTTTAAATCTATTTTGATATTATTAATTGGTATATAAATCTCTCTTTTAGATAGCATCTTTTATCAATTAAAAATGACCCTTTGACTTATTTTGTACAATTTTTATTTTTATTTTACTTTATTTAAAATTAATATTGTCACTTGTTTTTTGCTTATACTTGAATTTTCTTGTTGCAGTTTTTTGCTTTTTTTTTTTTTTTAACTTTCTGAGAGCTATTTTGCTTATGAAGAACACATACTTGAAATTTTACAAATGGATAGTCTTTTATAAAAGGAATTAAGATAATTTACTTTCATTCTCTGTCTTGTTTGATCTTTCTTCAGGGTAACTGGAAAGATCATGTAATGGCACTTTGAATGACACTATATTCCAGTGAGAAGCCACAACGCCCACTCTATCCATTACTCCTTCCTAAGGCTTCGTACATCTGCTGAGCAGAGGTAATAGGACCAGGAACAGGACTAGACACACGACTAGGAATAGATAATAGGTAATATCATTGAATTGGACCAGGCATTGGATTCAAAGAGAGAAATGAAGTGGGTGGACTCAAGACCTCAGTCAGTCAGTTCAGTCGCTCAGTCGTGTCTGACTCTTTGCGACCCCATGAATTGCAGCACACCAGGCCTCCCTGTCCATCAACAATTCCTGGAGTTCACTCAAACTCGTGTCCATCGAGTTGGTGATGCCATCCAGCCATCTCATCCTCTGTCATCCCTTCTCCTCCTGCCCCCAATCCCTCCCAGCATTAGGGTCTGTCCCAATGAGTCAACTCTTCGCATCAGGTGGCCAAAGTATTGGAGTTTTAGCTTTAGCATCAGTCCTTTCAATGAACACCCAGGACTGATCTCCTTTAGGATGGACTGGTTGGATCTCCTTGCTGTTCAAGGGACTCTCAAGAGTCTTCTCCAACACCACAGTTCAAAAGCATCAATTCTTTGGTGCTCAGCTTTCTTCACAGTCCAACTCTCACATCCATACATGACCACTGGAAAAACCATAGCCTTGACTAGATGGACCTTTGTTGGCAAAGTAATATCTCTGCTTTTTAATATGCTATCTAGGTTGGTCATAACTTTCCTTCCAAGGAGTGAGCGTCTTTTAATTTCATGGCTGCAGTCACCATCTGCAGTGATTTTGGAGCCCCAAAAAATAAAGTCTGATACTGTTTCCACTGTTTCCCCATCTATTTCCCATGAAGTGATGGGACCAGATGCCGTGATCTTCGTTCTGAATGTTGAGCTTTAAGCTAACTTTTCACTCTCCTCTTTCACTTTCATCAAGAGGCTTTTTAGTTCCTCTTCACTTTCTGCCATAAGGGTGGTGTCATCTGTATATCTGAGGTTATTGATATTTCTCCCGGCAATCTTGATTCCAGCTTGTGCTTCTTCCAGCCCAGCATTTCCCATGATGTACTCTGCATAGAAGTTAAATAAGCAGGGTGACAATATATAGCCTTGACGTACTCCTTTTCCTATTTGGAACCAGTCTGTTGTTCCATGGCCAGTTCTAACTGTTGCTTCCTAACCTGTATATAGGTTTCTCAAGAGGCAGGTCAGGTGGTCTGGTATTCCCATCCCTTTCAGAATTTTCCACAGTTTATTGTGATCCACATGTTCAAAGGCTTTGGCATAGTCAAGAAACAGAAATAGATGTTTTTCTGGAACTCTCTTGCTTTTTCAATGATCCAGCGGATGTTGGCCATTTGGTCTCTGGTTCCTTTGCCTTTTCTAAAACCAGCTTGAACATCTAGAAGTTCACAGTTCACGTATTGCTGAAGCCTGGCTTGGAGAATTTTGAGCATTACTTTACTAGTGTGTGAGATGAGTGCAATTGTGTGGTAGTTTGAGCATTCTTTGGGATTGCCTTTCTTTGGGATTGCCTTTCTTTGGGATTGGAATGAAAACTGACCTTTTCCAGTCCTGTGGCCACTGCTGAGTTTTCCAAATTTGCTTGCCTCAGTAGGCCACCCTAAACAGAGTGATGACTCTCTACAGAGTGATGACTGGGCAGCCCAATCACTTCTTCACATTTCAAGAGCTTTGAAAGCAAGAAAAAAAGAAAGAGTCAGCAGTCAAGAGAGAAATACAAGGCCCTGAAGCCCCACAGACTATGTGCAGAGAGGATGAGGAGGAGAGGAGATGAGAGAGCTGGTCAATGGCATCTGGATGAGAAGTTGGTCAATGGCATCTGGAGAGGCTGAGAAGACAGTGGAAGAGCTCCCCTGGGAAGCTGGTGTGGGGAGCAAAACCCAACAAAGCCCAACAGCCAAAGGGTGTTCCAGGTCTCCACCAGGTCCTCCCTCTGTCAGGCTGTTGTCCTGAGCTCCTGGACTTCCCCCAGACCCTTCTCACCCCAGGGAACCCAGAACCAGAAAACTCAAATAGCACTTTAGTTCACATTTTCTCTTTGCTATACTTCTTCTTCTTTTTTTTTCCTTTGCTATACTTCTTTGCTCTTTCTTTCATTCTCTGTATTTTACTATGTGAAATATATGTTGTTTGATTTTTTTGTGCTTCAGAGACTTGAGAGGATTATGCCCTTCCTTGAAATCTATCAATGAATATCCTCTAGTTTTTTGAAAATATAATTTTTCTACATTTTAGTTTTCTGTAGCTATTCAAGTCAAGAATGTACTGCAATCTCTGGAGTCCTTAGTATACAAGGGAAGAGATTTAGCATGGTTGTATCCCCCTGCCTTGACACTCTTCTTCTTCCTTTAAAATATAAACTGGGATTTTTATATAACTTGCTAAGAAATCACTATTCTTTTTATAATACATAGATCATCTTTCAAATTCTTTGACATTTATATTATTTTTAAGCATCTGTGTTAACAAAAGCTACTTAGTTTTAGTTCTATGATTAAGTGAATGATTTCAATGATTATTTCTCAATCTTTCATGCCTTAATTTTCACATTCTTTATTACAATGAGCAATAACTACATAGCAATTTCTAGGTACCCAGAATTCTAATTACATTAGAATAATGAATCTTGTAATCCTCATAACAGCCCTGTGGGATGTGTGTTGATATTATCCCCATTTTATAGTTGAATAAACAGAGGCACAGAGATAATAACTTTCCCATAGTCTCATGGCTAGTTTTCAACAAAACCAGGATTTGAAAGCTATGCAACAAGATGCTGCACCCAGGAATTCAATTTGCTCTGCTGCCTTTCATCTATAAGCTCCTAATTTTAATTAATCTTTCCATGGGCTCTAGTCATTCCTTAAAAAGAAAATAATACTTGAGTGGTATATTTTCTGAGTCCTTGTACACCTGAGAATTATTCTTTGTTATTGTTGTTGTTTAATCACTAAGTCATGCCCAACTCTTTGTGACCCCACGGACTGTAGCCCCCCAGGCTCCTCTGTCCATGAGATTTCCCAGGCAAGAATACTAGAGTGGGTTGCCACTTCCTTCTACAGGGGATCTTCCCAACCCAGGGATCGAACCCCACATCTGCTACATTGCCGGGTGAATTCTTTACCGCTGAGCCACCAGGAAAGCCCAAGAATTATGTTCCTTTTATTTATGAAATCCCTACTTATTTGTTTAAATTAACCTGCAGCATAGTCTTCAAATAACAAAAACAACAACAACAAAATGTTTATTCTTAACAAGGTGGAAAAAAACATTCACAGAATAACTTTCAGAGAGCACCCTGTGTTGGTTTTGCTTTTTATTTTCTTTCTCAAAAGAGAGCATCAATAAACTGTCAGGGCCAGGTGGCAAGACTCTGAGTGTATTGATGAAGAGAACTGGGAAGACTGGTGTGTGAGGCAAGGCAGTGGGGGAGTGAGGAGAGAGATGGGTGAACAAGGCAAAGAGAAAGGGGAAAGGGAGCCAGCCAGATGGCCTGCAAAAGCTCTTCAGATCTTTCCCAAGTCTCCAAACTCATGGATAGAAATGTGGTGTCATGATATAACATGTGGCTCTGTGGAAACTAAATGGAAGGGCTGGGTCTGGCACACCAACTGATCAAGGTGGAACAGCCACAGTGCCTGGGAAGGAAGAGGAGTAAGTAAAGAGGAAGTCTTGCAGTTCTCCCTGAAGTTTCTCAACCAAAGGGATATTAAAGAAGAATGTGTCTTCCTAGTTCCTGTCCTCACCAGTAAGATCAAATCCTTCCCACTGTAGACATGGTGAAATGCCTATGCTTGTATAGGAAACAGGAAGGTCACCCCACGGGCTTTGAGAAGTTTAATCATTTCTACAGATACAGAAAAATTAGAGAAATCTCCTTCTTTTTGCTCCACAGTCCTTTCCTGCTCTAACTCACTGTTATTTTCTTCACTGGCCACTTCCTTGGAGTTAGAATCAGGTCCAGAATCAGGAAATTCATTCTTCAGGTTGGGGCTTTTCTCTTCAATTTCTCCATTTCTTTCTTTTTCTCTCTTTATCTTTTTAGACTTAGGTGAACCAATTCTTCCTCAGAAGGCTCCTCATTTTTTTTAATAACTTCTTTTGCTTTTAGGAGAATTAACTGTCTTTTCACAGGGCTCCTTTGCTTTTTTTGAACTTTTGGTTTAGGAGAAGTAAGGTCATCTTGAGATGGCTCCTCTTTCTTTTTTCTTTTTGGATGTAGGAGAATTCACATCAACTTCAGAAGGCCCTGCTTTCTTTTTAACTTTTTTAGCTCTGGGGGAAATCATTACTTCCTCTTCTTCTGCTGCCTCTTAAGTCTTACTAGATTTTTGTTTCTCTCTTTTTTACCTTTCTTCTCATTTTGCTTTCACGGCATCTCCATTTTTGCCATGGCTGAATCTGACTCCAAATCCATGTCACTAAGAAGTTTCCTCGGCATCACTCAGCACAAGTGGTGTAGGCCAACTGGTCTCCTCTACCATGTGGAGAAGTACTGGTTTTTGTACCCACAAGGGAACTGGCAAGTCAAATAAGCAAAGACTTCAGTGACATCACAAAAAGTTGGCAGTGACTTGTTTTTATGGTGGAACTCCCTATGGAGGACAAATTGAATGAATAAATGAACTAGGATGATCAAAAGTGAAGAATTACAGATGAAGGTAGATATCCTTTAGTTTTTCATGCATTTTGTTCATTGTTCAGTCATTCAGTCCTGTCTGCCTCTTTGCAACCCCACGGACTGCAGCACCCAGGCTTCCTTGTCCTTTATCATACTGCATGCATTCAATTTGCATGTCTTTCTACACTAAGCACTAGGGATAAAATAAAACATTCCTTATATCATCCCTCAAGAAGCACATGGAGAAGGCAATGGCAACCCAGTCCAGTACTCTTGCCTGGAAAATCCCATGGATGGAGGAGCCTGGTAGGCTGTAGTCCATGGGGTTGCTAGGAGTCAGACACGACTGAGCAACTTCACTTTTACTTTTCACTTTCATGCATTGGAGAAGGAGATGGCCAATATTCTTGCCTGGAGAATCCCAGGGACAGAGGAGCCTGGTGGGCTGCTGTCTATCTGAAGTGACTTAGCAGCAGCAGCAGCAGCAAGAAACACACATAAATAATACCAACAGGATATGATTGTGGATTTCTGAATGCTATGAAGAGAAAGAGTAATAAGGTGAACATATATTTCAGAGCAGAAACAAATTCAATCTGAGTAGCAAGCAAGGAGGACTTCTCTGTGGAACTTATATTCTAAACTAATCATTGAAAAGTGAATTGGAAACTTTCAAAGGAATAGGAGGAAGAGCATTCCAGATGAGGAAAAGCCTGTATGTAAATACACCGAGGAGTTTTAGAAGAAAAGCTTGTGACTAAAGCCCAAAATGCAAAGAGGCTTGTGAAAGGCAATGTTCTGCAAAAGTAGCCATGGGCCAGCTCAGGTAGGCCTGGCCACTCTTATTAAGGATATTGAAGCAATGGAATGCTACTAACCAGGTTTTAAGCAGTATAACAGTATGTTAGTACTGGTCTCTAGCAGATCTCTCTGAATGGAATGTAAAAATATTTAAAGGACCAATCATGGACTTAGTAAAGCCAGCTAGGGGCTGTTTCAGTGGCCTGAGTAAGAGAGAATGGTAGTTTCTACTAAGCATTTTGTGGGTACATTGGAGAGACAAATGAGAAGCAAAAATGACAGGAATTGGTGAAAGAATGGGGTAGAAGGAGAAAGAAGGATCAAGGATGCTCCTAATTTGTGTTACTTGACTGAATGATAGAATTTTTCATCAAGATAAAATTAAAAATAGTTTTGGTTAGAAAAGGTAGAGACTAATGATAATATTTAAGTTTGAGAAGTTGTTGAGAAGTCCAAGCAATAATGTCAGGAATGCAGTTACAACACAGATATGGAGCTCAAAATACATGTTTAGGCTTAATTTGCAAGATTTGTGAGTCTTCATGAATTAACAAGTGCTATGGTTGTCCATGAGATCTTCAAGGAAGAATTGACATGCTTAAGAAGTGGGTTATGGCTGAGCCTTGTGGAATCCACATTTATTAGCTGAGAGAATGAACCAGAAAATCAGACCAGATGGGAGACCAGATCCACAATATAGAAAGAAAATCAGGAGTTGGGTGTGAAAGCAACTGAGGAGGGAGGGTTTCCAAAGTAACTGTCCGCAAAGTCAAAGAAGAAATTTGTCACCCTGAGCCCTCCTTTCCTATTTTCCTAATAAAGATTGTAAAAATGTAGTTCTGGGGATTTCCATCTGTGAGTAAATATACAAATGGAAATACTCCTTGGGAAGGGGAGGGTGTAAAGGCAAAAATCCAGGCTAGACCGGACCACATTACCTGCCTCCTAAAAAACCTGTATGTAGGTCAAGAAGAAACAGAACCAGCCATGGAGCAAAAGACTGGTTCAAAATTGCGGAAGGAGTACATCAAGGCCATATATTGTCACCCTGCTTATTTAACTTATATGCAGAGTACATCATGCAAAATGCCCAGGCTGGATGAATCACAAGCTGGAATCAAGATTGCCAAGAGAAATATCAACAACTTCAGATATGCAGATAATACCACCATTGTAATGGCAGAAAGCAAAGAGGAATTAAAGAGCCTCTTAATGAAGTTGAAAGAGGAGAGCGAAAAAGCTGGCTTAAAACTCAACATTCAGAAAACTAAGATTATGGTATTCAGTCCTATCACTTCATGGCAAATAGATGAGGAAAAATGGCAACAGTGCAAATTTTATTTCCTTGAAGTTCAAAATCACTGTGGACGGTGACTGCAGCTATGAAATTAAGACACTTTCTCCTTGGAAGAAAAGCTATGACAAACCTAGACAGCATATTAAAAAGCAGGGACATCACTTTGCCAACAAAGGTCTGTATAGTCAAAGCCATGGTTTTTCCAATAGTCATGTATAGACTTGAAAGTTAGACCATAAAGAAGGCTAAGGGCTGAAGAATTGATGTTTTCAAACTGTGGTGCTGGAGAAGACTCTTGAGAGTTCCTTGAACAGGAAAGAGATCAAATCAGTTAATCCTAAAGGATTCAACTCTGAATATTCATTGGAAGGACTGATGCTGAAACTGAAGTTTCAATACTTTGGCCACCTGATGTGAAGAGCCAGCTGTTTGGAAAAGACCCTGATGATGAGAAAGAGTGAGGGCAAGAAGACAAAGGGGCAACAGAAGATGAGATGGTTGGATGGCATCTTCTACTCAATGGACATGAGTTTGAGCAAATTCCGGGAGACAGTGAAGGACAGAGAAATCTAGCATGCTGTAGTCTATGAGCTCACAAAGAGTCAAACATGATTTAGTGACAGAACAGCAATTAAACAATCAGTACCTACTCTCTGGAAATTTTCTATAGGGTGAAAATCCGGTGTTTCATTGGTAAGGGGAAGGTTGAATGCGAGTTGGTGATGATGGAGCAAAAGGATCACGTGGGCTCTAGAGTTAGACTGCCTGAATTCAAATCCCAGCTCTGCTTCCTCACTAGCTAAGGAAACTTGAGCAAGTTTTCTGTGCCCAATTTCTCCATCTGTAAAATGGAAATAATATTACTCATCACATGTGGTTGTGACCATCAAATGCATTAATATTTGCAAAATAATCCTGAGAGTGTCTAGCACATAGGAACACTCAGCATTAGCTGTGATTTTTTACTTCAAGTGGACAAATCCATTCTTTTTCAGGGAGGGGCGGCAGAGGGAGACAACCAGTGTGGACACTGGTCCAGCCTCTCTGGCAGTCTGCTCACTGCCACCACTTCACCAGGTTGGTGAGATAACTTGTCTATTTTGTTTCTTCTTACTAATTTTATAGGTAGGTAATAGAAAGTTATTAGTCAGAGACTCTTATATGCTATAGTTTTACATTTTTATTTATTTGAACAGGTATGTGAAGAAGAAATTAGCCCCTCATTACTTGTCGCATAGACTGAGAATTAATGGTTCAGAAAACTGATAAAACTTATGTTTTTCTCCCCTGAACAAATAGCGTTCAAATAGTGTGACCCCTTTCAGAAGTATGCTGTCAGCATTATTTACAGAGGCTCATCAAGGTTGCTAACCCCATGGCCCAGCCGTAAGAGAACACAGCAGAATGCTCTTCAATGTTGTCACCCATCACAAAGAACAGCTTGCAGCGTGACTTCCTGAACCGGAGTTTTATTCCTTCCTGCCTGTCACCTTAGGAAAACAACTTATTCAAGAACTTAGGTCTTTAGTCCTATTTTCCTTGGAACATGATCCATTCATAAGCCTAAGAAGTCAAACTGTGTGGAGTGAAGAGGCTCCTCCTTCTTCTCCACCTGCCCAGTTATCACGGAGGCACTGCTGCAGGCAAGCAAAGCCATCAGTCTCAGGAATCTTCCAGAGTTGCCCTTGTTGTTGTGTCAGCTATCATTGTTCCTCCACTCCCATTTATTGAGTCATTAAATGTAGTATATTATGACTATTTTCTGCTTCCTTTTTTTGACTTAATATATATCTTGGGGATCTTTTCATATCAGTATATAAAGAGCTCCCTTCTCGTTTAAGTCATTGTATGAATATACAATTATTTATTTAAGCATCCTTATTGATAGTCTAGTGGCTTTTTTCCAATCTTTTGCTACTACAAACAAGGCTTCAATTAATAACCTTGTAGGTATATCATTTTGCACCCGTGCGAGTGTATCTGTGGGATAAATTCCCAGAAGTGGTATTGCTGGGTCAAAGCATATTTGCATTTGTAATTTTGACAGATACCATGGAACTGCCCTCCACAGGGGTCATACTGACATAAATTCCCACCAATAGTGTATGAAAAGGGTTTGTTTCCCTATAGCCTTGCCAACAGCATATATTTCTGACCTTTTGGACTTTTGCCAATCTGATAAGCAAAAAACGGGATCACAGTATAATTTTAATTTCTATTTCTCTTATTATGTAAGGTTGTGCATCTTTCTATATAAAAGTTTTTTGTATTTCCATTTCCATTCACTGTTCATATTCATGATCCATCCATTAGGTTGTTCTTTATCTCAGATGTTTTAAACATGTATACCTCACCTTCTGTAATTTTGAACAGAAGTATAGTATACCCTGGGACTACTTTAACAGAAGTAGGATAACCTGGGACTCAATTTTTTTGTTTTTTGTTAGGGCCCCTTCTTGCCTTAATTTTCAGTTAATAACATGTACATGTGTTTATGCTAAGAAGGGAAGTACGTGTTACTATTATTAGAGGTGGAAAAAATGAAGAGGAATGGCAATTTATGACTGACATTCAAATTCTGACTTTTAAAAAAATGGTGATTCTGGCAGAATCTCTCCACTTATAACAGCATTCCATTTCTTCCCAGTTCTGAAAGAAATGTGCAAATTAGAGAATATGTGTAACCTCCCTAGAGTGGTCTTCCTAGAACAATTACTCTCAAGATAGTAGTTAGGAAAATGGTGGAGCGAAGAATAAGATTTGCAGGAAATTGTCCAGGAGGAATTATCCTTACAACCACCTGCCAGTCACCTGGAAATCCACTGGCAAAAAAGAAAAATGGCCAGCACTCTGTCATAGCTAGGGGGAAGGAAGGGTGAGTGTCACTCTTAATAGAGATGCTGACATGGGGGGAGAGATCTGCTGTGACGTGCTGGCTGCCAGGGAGAAAACTCATTCCCTAGGTGCACGTATCTGCTCTACCCTGTGCTTTAAAAATAGAAATGGTGAGCCCAGTGCAGGGGCTGCTTGGGGTGGGAGGAAGCATATTCAAATGCAAGAATTGACCTGCTAACACACACTCATATGAGGTAATGGTTTACTTCATGCTGCTGCTGCTGCTGCTAAGTCGCTTCAGTCGTGTCTGACTCTGTGTGACCCCAGAGATGGCAGCCCACCAGGCTCCCTCGTCCCTGGAATTCTCCAGGCAAGAACACTGGAGTGGGTTGCCATTTCCTTCTCCAATGGATGAAAGTGAAAAGTGAAAGTGAAGTCGCTCAGTCGTGCCTGACTCTTAGCAACCCCATGGACTGCAGCCTACCAGGCTCCTCCGTCCATGGGATTTTCCAGGCAAGAGTACTGGAGTGGGTTGCCATCGCCTTCTCCGGGTTTACTGCATAATATCCTTTAAAGTGAAACTCAGAAACTGATTTGAAATATGACAAACACTAACCCAATCAAAGTAAAACCAGGAGACTAAGCTCTGTCGGGTATCAGCTGTGTGTCCTGAGTCAGGTTGTTGAACTACTCTTGGGTTCAGTTTTCCTCTTCTGAAAAATGGGAGTAGGGGAAGGTCAGTTTGGGGCATCTTAGTACCCTTCTTCATCTTCACCACACTGCAATTTCCTGAGGGACCACAGAGCCAGGGTGATATCAAACAGGGCTATACATTTAGTTTTCAAGCCTTGAAAGAAAAATTAAGCATAACTGACAATTATTTGTGGTCCTCCATTCATGTTTCATGTTGTAAGTCAGGTTCTAAATCTTTCAAGCTGCCACCACTCAAAGGCATTGGTCTCTTCTCCAACCTTCCGGTTCCAAACAGCTGGACTCACAGCAAACCTATCAGTTTTATCAAACAAACCAATCACTATATTTATCAGTGTTAAATATCAGGATATTTTGCTGATCCTTTCTACTCCCAGCTGTGAAGTTTTGCCTTGGTCTCTTTTTTTCCTTTATATTTTCTCAGGTGAGCTCTACTCTTAACATTTAACTCCCAACTGAATGATAACAAAAGGAAAAAGGAAAAACTGAAACTGGTGTTGGTCTTCCATATCTGAGCAGGTACTATTATTAAGCATCTTATAGAGTGCCTCATTATTGTTGATATTGTCATTGCTTCTAGATTTAAATGACCAGACATGGAGTTTCCTTTAGGATTTCCTAAGCTTGATTATAGACTCTTAGAGATGGATTAAACACTAAAAATATTATCAAGTTTCATCTCCCACCTATTTCATAATTTCTTATGCATCATCCCTGCTAAAGGGCAATCTAGTTGTTTAACACCTTGCTGACAGATAGTTCACTACCTGACAGGCTGTGACTTGCGTTGGTATCTTAATAACAGCAATAGGTGGCTTTTGCTTTTCCATTTCAGAAGCATTGTGACATTAATCCGTTGTTCCCCTTGCCTTTATTCATCTAAATTAGGAAAGAGCGTTTGGCAGTTTAATAGTACCAACTAAATGTTTATTTAATAGTAAATGTTTCAAATACCAGCTGTAATCTTTAGCAGCTGTTTTGTATTGGTGGTACAATTCCAACAATTATATTTTACAAAATCATTTCCACTGGGTTGAGGCAATCTATGGATGAGTCAGGATTGGAAGACAGAAGAGCTAGAATTTTGTTGCCACTTGGCTTAAAAGTGGTGACTCTGGGAAAAGTCACTTCTCTTTCTGATTCTCAGTTTTCCTAATACATAAAATAAAAGGAAGAAAATAGACCATTTCTAAGTACCTCCCTACCCAATAATAACTTTTAATGAGGCCACAACAGCGCTTTGTCAATGGAAAAAACCAAAAATGGTAAATAAGTGAATTTATTAATTTCTATGGTCAACCGAATATGTAATCAAGGTAGATATTAATCCAGAAGACATAAATCAGAATTGCCAGAAAAGCCCCAGTTACCACCAAATCTCTATGAACATTCAGATAAAATGAGACTTCCATATCTTTGGCATCTTCTCAGATGACATTTCCACTTAGATACTTCATTATTTTGGTGCATTAATGTCACTTGTTCCTAATAAAAAGCTTATCCCACCTAAAAGGAGAATGCTGAATTAACTTTATGAATTACTGGGCTCTTTTCAATAAATTATTTTGATGATGGCTGAACATGTTGATTGGCTTAGGAAAAAGAGGAGGCCACACTCAGAAGATCACCTGAGCCAAATTTCTAGTGCCAGCTGAGAGTGGGGGTCCCTCAGGGACAAAGTTTAAGGAGGGAAGAAAGTGACTTAGGGACTAATTTTTTGAGTGAAATTAAGATTTATCTACATGCTCAAGCCAAGTCAATCACTGCTTACGACATTGATACACATGGAAGATTATTTTCTGGCACAGATCTCTGTGTGGAGAATTTAATTGTCTGTGGAAAATAACAACCACCAGAACCCTAAAGGGAAACTACCTCTCTAAACTTTTTAGGATGTCAGTAGCAATTTGCCCCACTGAGGGCTAATGAAAGAAGTGGAGCCCAGAGAAATCTGAACACCCAAGGAAGGTTTCCAAAGTTGCTTGAGGTGACTTGAGAGAGTCACGATGGAACTTAGGAAAGAATTTCAGTACTTAGCTTTCACTTTCGTGTCCCAATACGTTGGTTTGGGACCACTGTTGGTTTGAAACTACTACTTTATTTGAGAAATAAGAAAAATATTCTGTTCATGGTGAAATGGAAAGTATATTAACCTGAGAATTAGAACATTAGGGTTCTGATCCCAGATCTGTGAGTTTGGGCTGTGTTTTTTTCATCTGTAAATGAAGAGGGAGATGACTGTTAAGGTTTCTTCCTGCATTCATTATCCATGAACTTTCAGTTATGAAACAGAAAGATCATATCTAACTTTTATATCTTCAACCCAGAGTTCATTGGACCAGTTTTAAATTTCCATGTTATGAGAGTGGTGAATTCCTGCCAATCCACCTTTGTCTTCTACATAAACTCTTCGTTCCAGACCACCTGTTTTAGTCATCATCCTTTGCAAAAGTGGCCTACTTTTTAAACTATACACCTCCTCTTCCTTCTAAAGATTCCATTCTTTCTATAAGTTTTTATATCCATCAAGCTATAGGGTAAGGTGTCCTTTGTTTTTATAAAGCTATCACAAAATACAGTACACCCACTTAAACTAAATTTTAGTTAAACAATAGTGTTTAATATAAGTATATTTTGTTCAATATTTGGAATATACTTGTGCTAAAAATTGTTTGTCTGAAATTCAAATTCAATTATATGTCCTATATTTTTGTTAACTTTAGTAACTCTGCCTTTGACCAGAGTTCTTTCTCCCACTGCTGAAGAACTTCATAAAGTCCTGTAGAACTTCATTTAACATTTTGAATGTCTATGTCCATCTGATTTCCCTAAGTAGATCATTAGTCCTGTGAGAGACAACCTGGATGCTACACATTATTATCTCCTCTTATCCACAGTGGTGCTTTTTATTATTTCATAATTGGCTGATTCTTTTGAGACTCCTTCACAACTCATGTACTTTAAAGCACAGTCTGCTTCTTCCTCAGGCTAAGATAACACAATCATGCCACATTAACCCAAACCCACAAGAAAATAGGATGGAACTCAATGAAAGTTAATGTTAGGGTTTACAACAGTCAGTGTTACCAACGACAATGAAAAATATAAATTAATATAATTGTTTCCAGGGAATTAAAAAGTACTACAAGGTCACTTGCAAAGCTGAATTCCTAGCTTACCAAATGTTTCCTAGTTGCTTTTGACTTACAAGATCTATTTAGCAGGACTTTGAAAAGTCTCATAAGGTAATAAGTTCCTTCTGTGTCCATATAAAAATATTTAATCCCTGCCCCCCAAAAACCAAGGGGACTAACCCATTTCAGTCCTCAAAATAAAGTTCTTTAATTTCATTCCCATGCTTGAGACTATTCTCTCCCTTTCAAGTCTTACCTCACTCCATAGGTTACTCACCATTTCCCAAACATACCTTGGACCCAAGCTTGCCTCTGTCTCTAATGCTCACCATCTCTGCCTTTCTAAATCCTACCCATTCATAGAGCCACTGATTCGTGAAGCTGTGGGAGAGGCCCTAGGAATCTGGTGTTACACTAGCGCTTTAAACATAAACCAATGATAGACCTGAGATCTAGTCAACAATATTCTGTAGCAGAGTGACAGAGTCATGACTCAAAAATGTCCTTTAAATCTTTCATTTTTGCCTTTTCCAAGTTCCTTCTTCAAGAAGCACCTTCAGCTACCACATCATTTTTAAAGTCTTCCTTCATCATCCCAGCCAGAAATACTCTCTCTCTCTCTCATTTAACCTGAGGCAGCATTTTATTTGTAGCTCTCCTGAGGTACTTCATCCTTTTTAGGTTATGTTTTTGTTGTTGGTAAGGTTCCAAGATAAAACCATTCCCTCTGCTAAGAGCAAAGAGATTGGGTTGTACTTCTGGAGTATGGTTTTCCTAACAGCCTAAGGGCTTTGTTGGGAGAAAAATGGGTAAATGGTGTTTATCCATTTATTTATCCATTGGTCCAGCCCAATTGCTAGACCCCATGACAGAGGCTTTCCTTGGCAAGGAATCATGGTTGTCCTTCACTCTCAGGGCAGCTCAGCATGGAGAAGCAACTGAGGAGAAAGGGAGTAGGGGTGCCCTGGGTTGTCCCAGGGACTCAGGCTATGCTGGATAGGGAAGAAATGGTCTAAGGTATTTATACAACTTCACCATGCCCTGTATTCAACCAGCCTCAGTGAAACTTGTCATAAATCCATTAAGAGAGACACATACAAACTGTATTATCATTCTAAGGACACCGTAAAAACTAATGTAACTGTGGCTCTGTGATTAAGCTTTGTCAAAGAGCTCTGGAGAGGACACCAGTGGGAGCAAACTTAGAGGAGGAATAAAGCAGCAAAGGGAGGGAGACAGCTGGGCGAGAACCAGGTGTGTCGACGTCGGCTTTCACATCAATGAAGGAGTCAGATGAGGAAGGTGGCACATAGCAGTCACAGGTTTCAAAGCCAGAATGAATTTGGTCACCAAATAATTTCCACAAAAATTGCATATCATAATGGATTAAAATTGGTCAATTTTTTAAAATATAATACTTTGTATGGGAAGTTTATCATCAACAAATAATCTCAATTTAGTTCAGTTCAGTCACTCAGTTGTGTCTGATTCTTTGCGACCCCGTGAATCACAGCACAGCAGGCCTCCCTGTCCATCACCAACTCCTGGCGTTCACTCAAACTCATGTCCATTGAGTTGGTGATGCGATCCAGCCATCTCATCCTCTGTCGTCCCCTTCTGCTCCTGCCCCCACTCTCTTCCAGCACCAGGGTCTTTTCCAATGAGTCAACTCTTCATGTGAGGTGGCCAGAGTATTGGAGTTTCAGCATCAGTCCTTCCAATGAACACCCAGGACTGATCTCCTTCAGAATGGACTGGTTGGATCTCCTTGCAGTCCAAAGGACTCTCAAGAGTCTTCTCCAACACCACAGTTCAAAAGCATCAATTCTTTGGTGCTCAGCTTTCTTCACAGTCCAACTCTCACATCCATACATGACCATTGGAAAAACCATAGCCTTGACTAGACGAACCTTTGTTGGCAAAGTAATGTCTCTGCTTTTTAATATGCTATCTAGGTTGGTCATAACTTTCCTTCCAAGAAGTAAGTGTCTTTTAATTTCATGGCTGCAATCGCCATCTGCAGTGATTTTGGAGCCCCCAAAAATAAAGTCTGACACTGTTTCCACCGTTTCCCCATCTATTTCCCATGAAGTGATGGGACCAGATGCCATGATCTTCGTTTTCTGAATGTTGAGCTTTAAGCCAACTTTTTCACTCTCCTCTTTCACTTTCATCAAGAGGCTTTTTAGTTCCTCTTCACTTTCTGCCATAAGGGTGGTGTCATCTGCATATCTGAGGTTATTGATATTTCTCCTGGCGTCTTGATTCCAGCTTGTGCTTCTTCCAGCCCAGCGTTTCTCATGATGTACTCTGCATAGAAGTTAAATAAGTAGGGTGAATTATTGACTTTAAATCACACAATGCACAGCATTTTGTATTAATGCCATCTCTTTCAAAAAAATTTTTTCCCAGGACATTGGGATAAGAGAAATGTTTAAAAAGACAACAACCACCTATGGTTAATTTCTTCATAAGTCAAAGCCTCAAGCCGTCAGTGGGTGTCTATCAAGTCAACAAACATTCATAGGGTGACTCCTGCAGGTCCAGTACTGTCCAGCCCATACAAAGCAGTCCACGAAACAAGCATAATCTCTGTCTTCATTGAACTTGATCCCAGACTCTGAGGCCACAAAAACACCATTTATACACTATTTGACATAAGAATTAAAGTATCTAATGAGTTTTAATAAATTTAGAGCAGTGGTTTTATGCTAAAAGCCCATTTTTTTCATTTTTAGGGTTATTCTATCATTAGATGTGACACCTTATTCAAGGCACTGACTGCCTCATTAAAAAAAAAAAAAAAGCTCCTTTTTCACCACTAAAATGATACCCTGGTTGGAATACTTCATTAAAAGAAGACTATTTCTCATAGTCAACCAAACTCTATAAACACTTAGTTCACAATTTGATAAATATTCAAAAGGAAGTCACTTACCAAAATGTAAGGACTCCTGTGTATAAGTTCTATGCATCAAACATAAGTACATCTCAAATATATCATTAAAAGCTGCCATGTACTGAGTGTTTCTTGTCAGCTTGCTACTGTTCTAACCCTTTTTTGTTTGGGGTTGAAATTAATCTACACAGAACTGTAAGAGGTAAACACTACACATGATTTCCATTATACAGATGAGGAAACTGAGGCACTGAGAAATCAGCCACTTGCTCATAGACACAAAGCTAGTGTGTGGTTCAGCAAAAATTCTAAACCAAATGTCCAGCTCCAGAGCCCACATGCTATTGGCTGTGCAAGCTGGTAAATGCAAATAAATATAAATTTCATGCCCAAAATCACTGTTATTCATTTTTCCCTGGAGAAATTTAAGAAATGAATTTAAAACTTCAAAGTGAAGTAACTTTTTTTTTTTTTTTTTGCCAATTATGTGTTACTTTAAAAGAAATTTGCAAGAGGTGAAGGATATAAATCTTGACAAAGATGATACTGTCATGAACCATATGATTATAAAATAAAACTGTTGAGCAATAATATGAAGCCACAAGTCCTGGACAACATCAAGATGGATGAACTCTCTACCAAGCTATTCAAATAACTGCCTGCTTATTGGGCTAGCTGTGCTCAGTAGGTGTGGGACAGCAGTAACACCCTAGTCAGGCTCACTCTTGATTATACAAATGACAAAGCAGCACAACAGCATATAGAGGCAGCCTCCACAGAAAATATGATCTCAAACCAGGCTATGACATAAAACAGCAGAACTTAAGTGGGGAACGACAGATGCTCATGTCTTGATTTGTACTTGAGCACTGTCTCAATCTGCTCCCCATACACAGAGCTCAAATAATATCTTCTCTGGTACAAAACCTGAGAACAAGCTCCAAAGTCACCAGAAGGAGAGCAGGGTTGCAGTCATGCAGGAAAGCAGAAAGTTGGATAGTCTGCAGTCCAGAGTGGAAGGTGAGACTTGGGGACCAGTGGCTAAGGTCCCTAGGTTTCACTGGGGAGTTCCCAAACTCCAAACCATTGTTAACTCATAGATCTGTTCTGTTCTAGAAAATAGGGATTGCCTACTTATTAATAAGCATGCCTCACTACTTCTTTACAAGCAGTGATGAGGGAGAAAGTACCTGAGGCCAGTCTGCTGCCCTGATGTTTGGCACAGTCTGAGTACAGTGATTATTTGTCAGCACTGGTCTGTCTGTTTGTTTCTGTTTGAAGGAAAGTATTAGCCCCCAGAGGCTTGGTTCACCTTCTTTGTGGTCGTGGTAAGTTCACTGGTGGTTGAGGGCCATTGTGCTCACCAGCTTAGGGGGCAACCGATATCCAGGGGTGGTGCACCTACGCTTGAGGTTGACCCAAATGCACGTAAGAATTAACAAGGATAGTGATCTCATTCAGCAGTGGAAGGTGTGTAGTAAAAAAGAAATGTCAACATGTTCGAAAGTCATTTCATCCCACATTGTCAACATAGAATATATCGAGTGGCTGATTGAAGTAATAGGCTGTCTTTGTGGAGCAGTAAGAAGTGGAGAAAAGGATGTTCTTTGTGCAATTATCACAATGCAAGGCCAGCTGAGGCTAACTGAATCTTCCCTCATAGACCATAATATCCCCTGGGAACCTTGCTGGGCAACACGGAGCTCCTGACACTCACCTAATTCACCACATCAAGAGAGTCATAGGCCAGACCAGACAGTGATGGAACCCCGCAGAGTCAGACAGTCTGGTGCTGCCCTCTTTGGGCCTCTAGCAAAATCAGCTTAAGGACAGGGCCAAGGTAAGAAGCCCCAGAGAGTAGGAGGAAGTAACCACAACCCATCCAGGGGGGATGAACCGTGTACTGAGAATGCGTCTTCGTATTGGGTGCCCACATGCATTAGCTCATTATTCTTCTCAATTGTTACAGTACATTGACATTGTCCTCACAGCATCTGTGGAGCAAACAGAGCTGAGGAAGCTTATATGAACTGCCCGATGCATGAGCCCCGTGAGTCGTGAGACTGGAATTTTAACTCAGTCTGTGGTTATGGAGCAAACCAGCTCTAGATCCAGCCAGTTAAACTCAAGAATAGAATCTGAGTCAGCACCAGAAAGATCTTGAAGACCATGCTTCTGTGGAGCAAATTTTGTATTATAGCATATCACATTTTGAAGTCTAGTTTACAAGAAGAAAGAGAACATTTATAAAATATCTTATCAGCTATACTGTGATTTGGACTGTAAATTCCATCACCTTTATACTCGGAAAACCTTTTCTGCAGATATGGGCACTATAGCAGGGGCTTGATGTTTTTTAGAGGGTGTTCCAGCACTGGTGTAAGCTTCCCAGTAGCTCAGATGGTAAAGAATCTGCCTGCAATGCAGCAGACCTGGGTTTGATCCCTGCATCAGGAAGATCCCTGGAGAAGGGAATGACAATCCACTCCAATATTCTTGCCTGGAGACTTCATGGACAGAGGAGCCCAGTGGGCTAGTCCATGGGGTTGCAAAGAGTCGGACACAACTGAGCAAATAACACTTTGACTTCTTTTTTCACTTTTCCAACACAGGTAAAAAGTGACCCAAGTCAGAGCTGCCATGCTTTTATGTAGTTTTGCACAGTATTTTCAACTTTTTAGGCAAGCCACTGGGGCTTCCCAGGTGGCACAATGGTAAACAATCCTCCTGCCAATGCAGGAGAGACAAGAGACGCGGGTTCTATCCTTGGGTCGGAAGGACCCCTAGAATAGGAAACAGCACTCCAATATTCTTGCCTGGAAAATTCCATGGACAGAGGGGTCTGGTAGGCTACAGTCTATGAGGTCACAAAGAGTTAGACATGACTGAGCCACTGAGCACACAGGCAAGCCCACTGAGAACCTGTATCCTCTCCTGCTTGAAGAAATAAGTGTAGTTAGCTTGAAAATTCACTTACAGTGACCCTCAGCATCATGTTTAGACATTTTCTGGACATATATATCATCAAATGCTTTGTATTCCGAACTTTTTTCAACTGATTCAGATCATGACCTTAGGCAGTAACTTCTCAACATGATTTATGGTTTCAGGAATCTTAAGGCCCTGTTCTTAGGAGCATTGATTACCCATTTTACCTTCCATACAATTCACGGAGGAATCCAGTTTCCCATTCAAATTTCCAGACCTTGCTCAGTTCTACTTTATGTCTGGAATCTTTCTAAAAATGCAGCAAATACGGGATAAGAAATAGCTGGACTCCAAACAGAATGATTAGACGATATGGAAGCAAGTTTGACTTTTAAGATCCTTTTATTCAGACTAATGCTTCTCATTTTAGCACCCTTTCCTGCTCTCTATAAAATCGTATTCCCAACTGTCTTGGCATAAAGCATGAACTATTTAGGCGTGGATGATCTCATGCACCTCCACGTGCTCTGTTTCCACTTGTGCTTGATTCTTCTGGCTCTGGGAACTTCTCCTGTGTATTTGTGCTCCCACTGAGGACAGATAGGAAGAGAGACAAGTAAAAATTTGTCTAGTCCTGAGTTGACCAGGTAAGGGTGTGGATCAGGAGGAAGGAAGGGACCTGTGTGTACAATGTGAATACTGACAAGACCCGAATAAACCTCTATTCAGGCAACATGTCTCAGGATGCTGGTCATTGCTTGTGTCTGTTAGAACATTGACAACTTGCCTTAGACTGTTAGGCAGGATTATTCTGTGAATTAAAAAACTCAAAGAAATTATGTTTTTTTTTTTTTAAGCAAAAAGAAGTGTCAAAAGTTAACTGCTTATGAGAGGAATATATTTCATTACAAACTATATTAAGCTTATAAATAACCAGATGTAAATATTGTCCAGCAGGATTCTTCTATTACGTCGTAGTTCATACTCATAAAGGACATGCTGGTAACTTTCACCAAAGCATTCAATAATATTGCTCAGTAACAACCTGTAGCATGCCATCTCTTATATAAGCTGATTCATCACAGGGTTTCTTCACCAGGCTTTCTTTTGTTTTCCATACCAAGGCCCTTATTATTAAGTTTTAACCTTTTCATCTTTAAATGCCCAAACATCAAGGTAAACATGTGCTTCTAGAGCACTGACTAGACATTATATGTTCTGCAAAATGCTAGCTGCCTGCTTTGCTTGTCAGTTCTAGAAATGACTTGATGCGTCTGTGATTCCTTTTTCAGCTTCTGCATCCTGCCCACCTGGATTGTCTCTGCTGAACTCTTCCTGTCTTACCTGCTGTGGGAAAAGCAGGGAATCCATTTCCTGATTTGGAACAGTTCACCTCCCTGAAGCCATTGGTTGAGCAGTCTCAGTCTTATCTACCTTACTGTAACCTAAATGTCAATGGAATCAGGAACTTTTCTCATCACTTTTTAGTGTTATCAATGACTTCCTTAAACACTGTATTTTGTTAAAACATTTAGCATTTTCTAATTGCTTTCACATGTACCATCTCATTAATTTATAATAATGACTTCATCAGAACTGCAAATTTCATAAATGAGTAAAACTCATTTTGTAAATGAGTAAACTAAAAACCAGTGACCCCACAAGAGACTGACCCAGACTTGCCTGTGAGTGTCCAGAAGTCTCCAGAGAAGGGATGGGTCAGCAGTGGGCTGTTGCAGGGTTTGGGGGCACTGAGTGTAGCAGTGCCTGCATGGGGCCTTTTGAAGGAGGTCACCATTATCTTCACTGCCTCCACCATAGTTTGGCCCCAGGTAAATAACAGGGAGAAGGAAATGGCACCCCATTCCAGTGTTCTTGCCTGGAGAATCCCAGGGATGGAGGAGCCTGGTGGGATGTCGTCTATGGGGTTTCACAGAGTCAGACATGACTGAATCGACTTAGCAGCAGCAGCAAATAACAGGGAGGGAACACAGCCCTGCCCATCCACAGAAAATTGGATTAAAGATTTACTGAGCATGGCCCCATCCATCAGAACAAGACCCAGATTTCCCCTCAGTCAGTCTCTCCCATCAAGAAGCTTCATAAGCCTCTTATCCTTCTCCATCAGAGGGCAGACAGACTGAAACCACAATCACAGAAAACTAACCAATCTGATCACATGGACCACAGCCTTGTCTAACTCAATGAAACTATGAGCCATGCCATGTAGGGCCACCAAAAATGGACGGGTCATGGTGGAGAGTTCTGACAAAACATGGTCCACTGGAGAAGAGAATGGCAGACCACTGTATTATTCTTGCCTTGAGAACCACATGAACAGTATGAAAAGGCAAAAAGATAGGACACTGAAAGATGAACTCCCCGGGTCGGTAGATGCCCAATGCTGCTGGAGATGAGTTGAGAAATGACTCCAGAAAGAATGAAGGGATGGAGCCAAAGCAAAAAAACACCTAGCTGTTGATGTGATTGGTGATGGAACTAAAGTCCAATGCTGTAAAGAGCAATATTGCATAGGAACCTGGAATGTTAGGTCCATGAATCAAGGCAAGTTGGAAGTGGTCAAATAGAAGATGGCAAGAGTGAACATTGACAGTTTAGGAATCAGTGAACTAAAATGGACTGGAATGGGTGAATGTAACTCAGATGACCATTATATCTACCACTGTGGGCAAGAATCCCTTAGAAGAAATGGAGTAGCCATCATAGTCAACAAAAGAGTCTGAAATGCAGTACTTGGATGCAATCTCAAAAATGACACAATGATCTCTGTTCATTTCCAAGGCATACCATCCAATATCACAATAGTCCAAGTCTATCCCCTGACCAGTAATGCTGAAGAAGCTGAAGTTGAATGGTTCTATGAATACCTACAAAACCTTCTAGAACTAACAACCAAAAAAGACATCCTTTTCATTATAGGGGACTGGAATGCAAAACGTAGGAAATCAAGCATACCTGGAGTAACATGCAAGTTTGAACTTGGAGTACAGAATGAAGCAGGGCAAAGCCTAATAGAGTTGTGCCAAATGAACACACTGGTCATAGTAAACACCCTCTTCCAACAACACAAGAGAAGACTCTACGCATGGACATCACCAGATGGTCAACACCGAATTCAGGTTGATTATATTCTTTACAGCCAAAGATGGAGAAGCTCTATACAGTCAGCAAAAACAAGACTTGGAGCTGACCGTGGCTTGGATCATGAAGTCTTATTGCCAAATTCAGACTTAAATTGAAGAAAGAATGGAAAACCACTAGACCATTCAGGTATGACCTAAATCAAATCCCTTATGATTATACAGTAGACATGACAAATGGATTCAAGGGATTAGATCTGATAGACAGAGTGCCTGAAGAACTATGGACAGAAGTTTGTGATATTGTACAAGAGGCAGTGATCAAGACCATCTCCAAGAAAAAGAAATGCAAAAAGGCAAAATGGTTATCCGAGGAGGCTTTACAAGTAGCTGAGGAAAAAAAAAAAAGATGTGAAAGGCAAAAGAGAAAAGGAAAGATATAGCCATTTGAGTGCAGAGCTCTAAATATAGCAAGGAGAGATAAGAAAGCCTTCTCAATGATCAGTGCAAAGAAATAGCAGAAATCAATAGAATGGGAAAGACTAGAGATCTCTTCAAGAAAATTAGATACCAAGGGAACATTTTATGCAAGGATGGGCATAATAAAGGACAGAAATGCTAACAGAAGCAGAAGATATTAAGAAGAGGTGGCAAGAATACACAGACTACTGCTACTGCTAAGTCACTTCAGTCGTGTCCGACTCTGCACGACCCCATAGATGGCAGCCCACCAGGCTCCCCCATCCCTGGGATTCTCCAGGCAAGAACACTGGAGTGGGTTGCCATCTCCTTCTCCAATGCATGAAAGTGAAAAGTGAAAGTGAAGTTGCTCAGTCATGTCCGACTCTTTGCAACCTCATGAATCGAGCACACCAGGCCTCCCTGTCCAGCACCAACTCGCAGAGTTCACTCAAACTCACGTCCATCGAGTCAGTGATGCCATCCAGCCATCTCATCCTCTGCCGTCCCCATTCTCCTCCTGCCCCCAATCCCTCCCAGCATCAGAGTCTTTTCCAAGGAGTCAACTCTTTGCATGAGGTGGCCAAAGTACTGGAGTTTCAGCTTTAGCATCATTCCCTCCAAAGAAATCCCAGGGCTGATCTCCTTCAGAATGGACTGGTTGGAAGTCTTTGCACTCCAAGGGACTCTCAAGAGTCTTCTCCAACACCACAATTCAAAAGCATCAATTCTTCAGCGCTCAGCCTTCTTCACAGTCCAACTCTCACATCCATACATAACTACTGGAAAAACCATAGCCTTGACTAGATGGACCTTTGTTGGCAAAGTAATGTCTCTGCTTTTGAATACGCTATCTAGGTTGGACATAACTTTCCTTCCAAGGAGTAAGCGTCTTTTAATTTCATGGCTGCAATCACCATCTGCAGTGATTTTGGAGCCCTGAAAAATAAAGTCTGACACTGTTTCCACTGTTTCCCCATCTATTTCCCATGAAGTGATGGGACCAGATGCCATGATCTTAGTTTTCTGAATGTTGAGCTTTAAGCCAACTTTTTCACTCTCCACTTTCACTGTCATCAAGAGGCTTTTTAGTTCCTCTTCACTTTCTGCCATAAGGGTGGTGTCATCTGCATATCTGAGGTTATTGATATTTCTCCCAGCAATCTTGATTCCAGCTTATGTTTCTTCCAGTCCAGCATTTCTCATGATGTACTCTGCAAAAAAGTTAAATAAGCAGGGTAACAGTATACAGCCTTGATGTACTCCTTTTCCTATTTGGAACCAGTCTGTTGTGCCATGCCCAGTTCTAACTGTTGCTTCCTGACCTGCATACAGATTTCTCAAGAGGTAGGTCAGGTGGTCTGGTATTTCCATCTCTTTCAGACTTTTCCACGGTTTATTGTGATCCACAGAGTCAAAGGCTTTGGCATAGTCAATAAAGCAGAAATAGATGTTTTTCTGGAACTCTCTTGCTTTTTCCATGATCCAGCAGATGTTGGCAATTTGATCTCTGGTTCCTCTGCCTTTCTAAAACCAGCTTGAACATCAGGAAGTTCACGGTTCACATATTGCTGAAGCCTGGCTTGGAGAATTTTGAGCATTACTTTACTAGCATGTGAGATGAGTGCAATTGTGTGGTAGTTTGAACATTCTTTGGCACTGCCTTTCTTTGGGATTGGAATGAAAACTGACCTTTTCCAGTCCTGTGGCCACTGCTGAGTTTTCCAAATTTGCTGGCATATTGAGTGTAGCACTTTCACAGCATCATCTTTCAGGATTTGAAATAGCTCAACTGGAATTCCATCACTTCCACTAGCTTTGTTCGTAGTGATGCTTTCTAAGACCCACTTGACTTCACATTCCAGGATGTCTGGCTCTAGGTCAGTAATCACACCATAGTGATTATCTGGGTCATGAAGATCTTTTTTGTACAGTTCTTCTGTGTATTCTTGCCACCTCTTTTTGATATCTTCTGCTTCTGTTAGGTATGGACCATTTCTGTCCTTTATCGAGCCCATCTTTGCATGAAATGTCCCCTTGGTATCTCTAATTTTCTTGAAGAGATCTCTAGTCTTTTCCATTCTGTTGTTTTCCTCTATTTCTTTGCATTGATCACTGAAGAAGGCTTTCTTATCTCTTCTTACTATTCTTTGGAACTCTGCATTCAAATGCTTATATCTTTCCTTTTCTTCTTTGCTTTTCGCTTCTCTTCTTTTCACAGCTATTTGTAAGGCCTCCCCAGACAGCCATTTTGCTTTTTTGCGTTTCTTTTCCATGGGGATGGTCTTGATCCCTGTCTCCCATACAATGTCACGAACCTCAGTCCATAGTTCATCAGGCAGTCTATCTATCAGATCTAGGCCCTTAAATCTATTTCTCACTTCCACTGTATAATCATAAGGAATTTGATTTAGGTCATACCTGAATGGTCTATTGGTTTTCCCTACTTTCTTCAATTTAAGTATGAATTCGGTAATAAGGAGTTCATGTCTGAGCCACAGTCAGCTCCTGGTCTTGTTTTTGTTGACTGTATAGAGCTTCTCCATCTTTGGCTGCAAAGAATATAATCAATCTGATTTCAGTGTTGACCATCTGGTAATGTCCATGTGTAGTCTTCTCTTGTGTTGTTGGAAGACCCTAAATCAAATCCCTTACAATTATACAGTAGAAGTGACAAATGGATTCAAGGGATTAGATCTGATAGACAGAGTGCCGGAAGAACTATGGACGGAGGTTTGTGACATTGTACAGAAGGCAGTGATCAAGACCATCCCCAAGAAAAAGAAATGCAAAAAGGCAAAATGGTTATCGGAGGAGGCTTTACAAATAGCTGAGAGAAAAAAAAAGATGTGAAAGGCAAAAGAGAAAAGGAAAGATATAGCCATTTGAGTGCAGAGCTCTAAAGAATAGCAAGGAGAGATAAGAAAGCCTTCTCAATGATCAGTGCAAAAAAATAGCAGAAATCAATAGAATGGGAAAGACTAGAGATCTCTTCAAGAAAATTAGAGATACCAAGGGAACATTTTATGCAAAGATGGGCATAATAAAGGACAGAAATGCTAACAGAAGCAGAAGATATTAAGAAGAGGTGGCAAGAATACACAGACTACTGCTACTGCTAAGTCACTTCAGTCGTGTCCGACTCTGCACGACCCCATAGATGGCAGCCCACCAGGCTCCCCTGTCCCTGGGATTCTCCAGGCAAGAACACTGAAGTGGGTTGCCATCTCCTTCTCCAATGCATGAAAGTGAAAAGTGAAAGTGAAGTTGCTCAGTCGTGTCCAACTCTTAGCGACCCCATGGACTGCAGCCCACCAGGCTCCTCCGTCCATGGAATTTTCCAGGCAAGAGTACATGAGTGGGGTGCCATTACCTTCTCCAAAGAATACACAGAAGAACTGTACAGAAGAACTGTACAAAAAGATCTTCATGACCCAGATAACCAGGGTGGTATGATCACTCATCTAGAGCCAGACAACCTGGAATGCCAAGTCAAGTGGGCCTTAGGAAGCATCACTATGAACAAAGCTAGTGGGCATGATGGAATTCCAGCTGAGCTGTTTCAAATCCTAAAAGATGACACTGTGAAAGTGCTGCACTCTATAGGCCAGCAAATTTGGAAAACTCAGCAGTGGCCACAGGACTGGAAAATGTCCGTTTTCATTTCAATCCCAAAGAAGGGCAATGTCAAAGAATGCTCAGATTACCACACAATTGCACACATCTCACATGCTAGCAAATTAACGCTCAAAATTCTCCAAGCCAGGCTTCAACAGTATGTGAACCATGAACTCCAAGATGTTCAAGCTTAGAAAAGGCAGAGGAACCAGAGATCAAATTGTCAACATTCATTGCATCATCAAAAAGGCAAGAGAGTTACAGAAAAACATCTACTTCTGACTTATTGACTATGCCACAGCCTTTGACTGTGTGGATCACAACAAACTGTGGAAAATTCTTAAAGAGATTGGAATACCAGATCACCTGACCTGCCTCCTGAGAAATCTGTATGCAGGTCAGGAAGCAACATGCGACAACAGACTCGTTCAAAATTGGGAAAGGAGTATGTCAAGGCTGTATATTTTCACCTTGATTATTTAATTTATATGCAGAGTACATCATGAGAAATGCTGGACTGTATGAAGCACACACTGGAATCAAGATTGCTGGAAGATTTACCAATAACCTCAGATATGCAGATGACACCGCCCTTGTGGTAGAAGCAAAAAGAATTAAAGAGCCTCTTGATGAAAGTGAAAGAGGAGAGTGAAAAAGATGGCTTAAAACTCAACATTCAGAAAACTAAGATCATGGCATCTGGTCCCATCACTTTATGGCAAATAGATGGGGAAACAGTGGAAACAGTGACAGACTTTATTTTGTGGGGCGGGGGTGCTCCAAAATCACTGCAGATGGTGACTGCAGCCATGAAATAAAAGATGCTTGCTCCTTGGAAGATAAGCTATGGCCAACCAGACAGCATATTAAAAGCATAGACATTACTTTGCCAACAAAGTTACCACTAGTCAAAGCTATGGTTTTTCCAGTGGTCATGTATGGATGTGAGAGTTGGACTATTAAGAAAGCTGAGCACCAAATAATTGATGCTTTTGAACTGTGGTGTTGGAGAAGACTCTTGAGAGTCCCTTGGACTGCAAGGAGATCCAACCAGTCCATCTTAAAGGAAATCAGTCCTGAATATTCATTGGATGGACTGACCCTGAAGCTGAAACTCCAATACTTTGGCCACCTGATGTGAAGGACTGGTTCATTTGAAAAGATTGAAGGTGAGAGGAGAAGGGGATGTCAGAGGATTAGATGGTTGGATGGCGTCACCAACTCAATGGAAATGAGTTTAAGTAAACTCCGAAACTTGGTGATAGACAGGGAGTCCTGGCATGCTGCTGTCAATGGGGTCAAAAAGAGTTAGAAATGACTGAGCGACTGAACTGAACTGAACTGAAACTAATGTCCCAGAGAGATAAATTATAGTTTTAAGTTAAAACTGGTAAGTGTCAGAAAAACAAGAAATACTGTCTCCTGAAACTCGATTCATGTTTCAAACTTGCTTATAGAAAACTGCTGTGTGAACTGACTTATGGTAAATAAAATCAGTTGGCCCAGAGGAAATTTTCTATTTAAAAAGGAACTATTGTGAGTCATTTTATGAAGTAAATATTCTCTAATGCATCCATTTTATAAATCTGGATTTTCTAACAATATATTATACATTGCTGAAAGCTGCATACACGGGAGCCTGCCCATTTCAGCTACTGAATCTTATTCCAAGTTTCTCCTCATAGAAGTAGTAACAGGCTGGTTGAGTCTGCAATGTGGGTAAAATGCAGCATCAGAGGGAGCAGAGAGCAACTCTGACAGACACTGGAGCAAATCTACCCCCTGAATCTGGCCACTGCTCAACTACTTTCCATGTTCTGCTCACCAAGATTACTCCTATTGGGACTGGATCATTGACCACTTGTGTCTAAGTCTGCACCCTGCCTGAGTCCATTACTGCTTTGCCTGACTCTGTCTCACTTTCCTTGCCTCCTGACCCTCTGTGCCACATGTTCCATCTGAGCTGCGTATTTTGCTATTGACATGGCCCCTTGACTGTACCTTTGCTTCTCCTTGGGTCTTACCCTCTTAAAGTCTTATCCTCAACTTTGTTCCTCCTGATCTTGTTACTTTCATGGTCCTCAGCTCAGAAGCATCAGTGATTCTCAGCCCTGGCTCTATATTAGAATAACCTGGGAAGCTTTAAAAAATTTTCCAATGCTTAATATCCTCAATAGCAAAAAATTGAAAGCATTTCCTCTAAAGTCAGGAACAAGACAAGAGTGCCCACTCTCACCATTACTATTAAGCATAGTTTTGGAAGTTTTAGCTACAGCAATCAGAGAAGAAAAATAAAAGGAATCCAGATTGGAAAAGAAGTAAAACTCGCTCTGTTTGCAGATGACATGGTCCTCTACATAGAAAACCCTAAAGACATCATCAGAAAATTACTAGAACTAATCAATGAATATAGTAAAGTTGCAGGATACAAAATTAATACACAGAAATCCCTTGCATTCCTATACACTAAGAATGAGAAAACAGAAAGAGATATTAAGGAAACAATCCTATTCACCATTGCGATGAGAAGAATAAAATACTTAGGAATCACTTCAGTTCAGTTCAGTTGCTCAGTAGTGTCCAACTCTGTGACCCCATGAATCGCAGCACACCAGGCCTCCCTGTCCATCACCAACTCCCGGAACTCACTCAGACTCACGTCCATAGAGTCAGTGATGCCATCCAGCCATCTCATCCTCTGTCATCCCCTTCTCCTCCTGCCCCCAATCCCTCCCAGCATCAGTCTTTTCCAATGAGTCAACTCTTCACATGAGGTGGCCAAAGTTCTACCTAAAGAAACAAATGGCCTATATATAGAAAACTATAAAACACTGATGAAAGAAATCAAAGATGACACAAATAGATGGAGAAATATACCATGTCCATGGATTGGAAGAATCCATATAGTGAAAATGAGTATACTACCCAAAGCAATCTATAGATTAAATGCAATCCCTATCAAGCTACCAATGGCATTTTTCACAGAACTAGAACAAATAATTTCACAGTTTGTTCAGTTCAGTTCAGTTGCTCAGTCATATCCAGCTCTTTGCATCCCCATGAATTGCAGCACGCCAGGCCTCTCTGTCCATCACCAACTCCCAGAGTTCACTCAGACTCACGTCTGTTGAGTCGGTGATGCCATCCAGCCATCTCATCCTCTGTCATCCCCTTCTCCTCCTGCCCTCAATCCCTCCCAGCATCAGAGTCTTTTCCAATGAGTCAACTCTTTGCATGAGGTGGCCAAAGTATTGGAGTTTCAGCTTTGGCATCATTCCTTCCAAAGAACACCCAACTGATCTCCTTTAGAATGGACTTGTTGGATCTCCTTGAACTCCAAAGGACTCTCAAGAGTCTTCTCCAACGCCACAGTTCAAAAGCATCAATTCTTCGGTGCTCAGCTTTCTTCACAGTCCAATTCTCACATCCATACATGACTACCAGAAAAACCATAGCCTTGACTAGATGGCATTACTTTGTTGGCAAAGTAATGTCTCTGCTTTTGAATATGCTATCTAGGTTGGTCCTAACTTTCCTTCCAAGGAGTAAGCGTCTTTTAATTGTATGGAAATACAAAAAAAACTCAAATAGCCAAAGCAATCTTGAGAAAGAAGAATGGAACTGGAGGAATAAACCTGACTGACTTTAGACTATGTTACAAAGCTACAGTCATCAAGACAGTACGGTACTGGCACAAAGACAGAAATACAATCAATGGTACAAAATAGAAAGCCCAGAGATAAATTCACACACCTATGGACACCTTATCTTTGACAAATAAGGGAAAAGTATACAGTGTTAAAATCTCCTTAACAAGTGGTGCTGGGAAAACTGGTCAACCACCTGTAAAAGAATGAAACTTGAACAATCTCTAACACCATACACAAAAATAAACTCAAAATGGATTAAAGATCTAAATGTAAGACTAGAAACTATAAAACTCCTAGAGGAAAGCATAGGCAAAACACTCTGACATAAATCACAGCAAGATCCTCAATGACCCACCTCCCAGCATAATGGAAATAAAAGCAAAAGTAAACAAATGGGACCTAATTAAACTTAAAAGCTTTTGCATAACAAAGGAAACTATAAGCAAGATGAAAAGACAGCCTTCAGAGTGGGAGAAAATAATAGCAATTGAAGCAACTGACAAAGAATTAATCTCCATAATATACAAACAGCTCATATACCTCAATACCAGAAAAATAAATGACCCAATCAAAAAAATGGGCCAAAGAACTAAACAGACATTTCTCCAAAGAAGACATGCAGATGGCTAACAAACACATGAAAAAATGCTCAACATCACTCATTATCAGAGAAATGCAAATCAAAACCATAATGAGGTAACATCTCATGCCAGTCAGAATGGCTACTACCATGGCTGATTCATACTGAGGTTTGACAGAAAACAACAAAATTCTGTAAAGCAATTATCCTTCAATAAAAAAAAAATAAATTAAAAAAAATTCTACAAACAATAAATGCTGGAGAGGGTGTGGAGAAAAGGGAACCCTCTAACACTGTTGATGGGAATGCAAACTAGTACAGTCACTATGGAGAACAGTGTGGAGATGCCTTAAAAAACTGAAAATAGATCTGCCATATGACCCAGCAATTCCACTGCTGGGTGTACACACCAAGGAAACCAGAACTGAAAGAGACACATGTACCCCAATGTTCATTGCAGCACTGTTTACAATAGCTAGAACATGGAAGCAACCTAGATGTCCATCAGCAGACAAATGGATAAGGAAGTTGTGGTACATATACACAATGGAATATTATTCAGCTATTAAAAAAATTCATCTGAATCAGTTCTAATGAGGTGGATGAAACTGGAACACATTATACAGAGTGAAGTAAGTCAGAAAGAAAAGCACCAATACAGTATACTAATGCATATATATGGAATTTAGAAAGATGGTAACAATAACCCTGTATACAAGACAGCAAAAGAGACTGTTCTATACATCAGTATAGATGTATAGAACATCTATACATCTGTGGACTCTGTGGGAGAGGGAGAGGGTGGGATGATTTAGGAAAATGGCATTGAAACATGTATAATATCATATATGAAACGAGTTGCTAGTCCAGGTTCAATGCACGGTGCTGGATGCTTGGGGCTGGTGCATTGGGATGACCCAGAAGGATGGTACAGGGAGGGAGGAGGGAGGAGGGTTCAGGATGGGGAACACATGTATACCTGTGGCAGATTCATGTTGATATATGGCAAAACCAATACAATATTGTAAAGTTAAAAAAATAAAAAATAAATAAAAATTTTAAAAAGAGTAAAAAAAAAAAAAAAAAGAATAGCACCAATACAGTATATTAACACATATATACGGAATTTAGAAAGGTGGTAGTAAATGGTAACCCACTCCAGTGTTCTTGCCTGGAGAATCCCAGGGACAGGGGAGCCTGGTGGGCTGCTGTCTATGGGGTCACACAGAGTCGGACATGACTGAAGTGACTTAGCAGCAGCAGCAGCAGTGATGACCCTATATGCGAGACAGCAAAAGAGACACAGATATAAAGAACAGACTTTTAGACTCTGGGAGAAGGTGAGGGTGGGATGATTTGAGAGAATAGCATTGAAACATGTATATTAACATATGTGAAATAGATGACCAGTCCAAGTATGATGCATGAAACAGGGCACTCAAAGCCAGTGGACTGGGACAACCCAGAGGGATAGGATGGGGAGGGAGGAGGGAGGAGGTTTCAGGATGGGGGACGCACATACCCCATGGTTGGTTCAAGTCAATGTATGGCAAAAACCACGACAATATTGTAAAGTAATTAGCCTCCAATTAAAATACATAAATTAATTTTAAAATAAAAAGGATTAGAAAGGGAAATGATTTTCTTAAGTAGGTCATCCTTAAAGTATTTAGTTTTATGAAAGCTTTCATTTCTCATTTTGAAATTTGGAGACCATATCTACTGTGTTTATATTTCAATTCTATTTCCAGAAACTGAGAGGTCATCTTTCCTGATATGCTGAAAAATCTTATTTGTCATGCCTCACATTTCATGGCTTCCTCTTGTCCATTTAAGATTATGTGTTGAGACTTTTACCTGTATGCATGTAAAAAACAATAAAGAGATAAAGGGGGAAAAATTTTTTTTTCCAATGCTTGACCCATCATCAAAATTCTTATTTATTTGGCCTGGTGTGGGGCCTGCAGACGCTATTTTTTGTTGTTCATTTTCTTTTCTTTTCTATTCTTTATTTTTAAGCCATCTAGATGATTCTGCTGCTGCTGCTAAGTCACTTCAGTCATGTCCAACTCTGTGCAACCCCATAGACGACAGCCCACCAGGTTCCCCCGTCCCTGGGATTCTCCAGACAAGAACACTGGAGTGGGTTGCCATTTCCTTCTCTGATGCATGAAAGTGAAAAGTGAAATTGAAGTCGCTCAATTGTGTCTAGATGATTCTAACATGCAACAAAATGGAGACCCTCTGATATACTTGATGGCCTGACCTTGACCTTGACCTCTGTTTACTGGATGATCCTTGTTATGGGCTGAATTGTATCCCATACAATTACATGCTGAGATTTCTCTAGTAGTCCAGTGGCAAAGCATCTGCCTGCCAATGCAGGGGACACTGGTTTGATCCTTGGTCTTGGAAGATTCCACACTCCACTGGGCAACTAACCTGTGGACCACAGCTACCGAAGTCCACACACCCTAGAGACCATGCTCTGCAACAAGAGAAGCCACTGCAATGAGAAGCCTGTCTACGACAACTAGAGGATAGCCCCTGCTCAGTGCAACAAGAGAAAGCCTGCATGCAGCAATGATGATGCAGGACAGTCAAAAATAAATAAATAATTTTTAAAAGTTCACATGCTGAACTTTTAACGCCCAGTACCTCAGAATGTAAGATATCCACAGAAAAAAGTCAAGTTAAAATAAGGCCATTAGGGTGGACAATAACCCAACATGGCTGGGGTCTTTAAGAAAAGGAGGACTAGGAGACAGACACCTGTACAGGGAAAACTCCATGTGAACATGAAGATGGCCATTTATCAGCCAAGGAGAGGGGCCTGGAGAGGTGCTAGGGATCCTTCCCCAGTGCCTTTGAAGGGAACATGGCCCTGCCAACAATTTGATTTCAGATGGTAACTTCCACAACTGTGAGACAGTAAATTTCTGTTGTTTAGGCCATCCTGTTTTTGGCATTTTGTTATGGCAGCCTCGGGCTATCAATAATAGCACTTTAGACCTCATTGCAGTTGCCCTGATTTTGTAGCATACCTAGAGCAGCCAACTCTAGAACAGGTTGCTCAGGATTTTCCCAGAGTTAGCACCAAAAGTCTGCAAAATGGTTAAATATGTGAGCTTCAGAAAGAGACAATCTGGATTTAATATCCATATCTGCTCATTCTTGGATACATTGTCATAAGCCTTAGCATCTTCAGCTGTACAAAGACCTGCCTAATAGTAATGTCGTTGCAGATAACACATACTAATACACATAGAACATTTTCCAGCATGATGGGCTCTCAGTAAATATTAACTAAATCTACATTAACATACACAATTAACATCAGAAAATAGTCACATAGATATTTGATTTCATGACAATAAGATAGTGAAGGGGCTTTGCTTCAAGAGCTGAATGTGGTCAAGATTTGGCTTTCTATTTCTTCATTCCAATCCTGGTTTTTCTTCATTATTGACTATGATATGGCCCGGACATTTCTCAGCATTTTTACTATTATTGTACAGCTTGCATTCACCACAGATTTGGGCTACATGAAGCAAAACAAGAAGGCCTAGTTTTAATCATTCTCTGTATTTACTTCCCATCTTCTTGTAAAGCCATGGAGGAAGCCACCCCTACTCAATTGGTAAAGGCCATGACCTGGTTCAATGGTGAATCTTTTAACCAGTCATAACCAAAGTAGTCATCCGAAAAAGAAGAAAGATCTGCAAGTGAGGAAGTGTCAATTACCTGCAGACAGGTAGAGGTTTGAAAATGACTTAAAGAAAGACTGACACTGACACAGTCTTGAATGAGGGAAAGGCACCATCAGGTGGCCATGGAGGACTGGTTAGTTTAGACAGATGGTACAGTACTAGTAAAGGCAAGAAGACATGAAGCTGTCAGACATTTCAGAAAAATAGAAGCCTTTTTGGTATCTCTGGAGTGTGGGAGTGTGTGGAGATTAATTAAGAGAAGAATTCAACCCACACTAATTTCACCCTCCCTTTTAATGTAGTCAATATGTGACTCTTGCCTCCACAACCAGATTTTAAATTCACTGAGGACCATGAGCTTACTTCTTTATATCCCCCAGTAAAATTTTGTCTTGTTACTTACTAATAAGTATTTAAATTGTCAAAAAAAAAAAAACTTTTTAGAATGGATGTGTTATGCCTACATGTACATGAATTCATTAACTCTTAAATTTATTTTATTTGTATGTCACCCTGTAGAATTTATTGTGAGAAACCTTATCCCATCATCTCTTCTACCTGCGGGCTTCCTTGGAATCAGAATCTGTTCAAATCCAATATCTTACACTCCAGCAACAACTCCAGATTGACTTCTATGAGCCTTGGCTCTGTCACAGTATAGAATAAAATACTAAGGCCAAGGGAACATAGGCCTTATCTAGAATAAAGTTCATACCCATGCTTTTGTCTCCAGCCACTCTTATCCTCTTCCTTATTTTAGCTGCTCAATTTTTGCTTGACTTTGGATTTTACTTTCTTTCCCGGTGATTTTTGCTTTCCCTCTTCTGGACCCGTTTGTTCTCTTCCATACTAATTGGTCCCCGATCTGAACATATTGCTTCTCTGGAAGTGTGCCTCTGTGTGTGCTAAGTCGCTTCAGTCGTGTCTGACTCTTTGCGACCCCATGGCCTGTAGCCTGCCAGGGGAAGTCCTGGCAGGGAAGTCCCTCTGGGTGTGTAATCTCTGTCAAACTCTTCCTATGCAAAAGGTATGAGTTCTCAGCCCTGGTGATGCACAAGAATTACATATAAATCACAGGGAACTCAGTGGCAGAGCAGAAACAAGAGGAGCATGTGTGTTCCTGTCTATATATACGTGTGCCTGACCTTTCATAGTGTAGCAAAGATAAAAACAGATGAGACCATATATCCCAAGGTGCCAGTTAATGGGACCAATATAATGACTTGAGTCTTTGCAAGCTTTAATTCGGAGGCAACACCTGTGGAGAGAGAGGATACAGACATCTTAATATTTCCATCTAGCCCTATATATCACACTGCTGATAATCATTAGGATATCTGGATTAGGGGCCAAACATAACCCTAATAGTAACTGGAAACCTGATTGAAAAAATAAGCTACAATTTTTAATTTTGTAAACCAAGGGCAGACAATATTTAAGCTTCACTGCTCTATGTGTGCATGCTCAGTGATTCAGTGGTGTCTGACTCTCTGCAACCCCATGGACTGTGGCCCTCCAGGCTTCTCTGCCCATGAATCTTTCAGGCAAGAATACTAGAGTGGGTTGCCGTTTCTTCCTCCAGGGGATCTTCCCGACCCAGTGATCAAACCCTGAATTGGCAGGCAGATTCTTTACCACTGTGCCACCTGGGAATCCCCAGTAGTAACTGGAGACCTGTTTGAAAAAACCAGCTACAAATTTCAATTTTGTAAACTGTTGTGAAACTCATTCAACATGAACATTCTTAGAAATCAAGTGCTTTCGATGAAACCTTGAGATTCAAATACATAGGCTTATAGAAAAGAAAAGCTAGAAGGTGGTATTGGCTATCAAGATGGATGCAGCTGGGAGTATGATCCAATGAGAAGGCATGGTGACCACCTGCTTCAGCCGATGTCTCCAGTAAGCACAGCTAAGCTTTTCTGCTGCCACTTTCCTTTGGTGTGAATCTTTAATCTCTGCAGTGTGCTGACATTGTTCATTATCCCAGACACCAACAAGATTCAATTAGTTTCTACAGGGATGTCCATTTTACGAAGTTGAATGTGAATGAAAGACCTTGGTGTAAGTGGTGCACTTATCAAACTAAGATTTTACCATGTTATTCATTAGGCAAATGAATTCATGTCAGGCCTCTTAATCTACTGGGCCATCAAGGGACAGGCCAACTCCTTGACGGGATTTTTTTTTTTTTTTTTTTTATGAATAGCCATTTGTATAAGAAAGAAAATCTTGCTGAAAGCCCTAAAGGATGTGACAGCAAGTAAGAGTATTTTCGACAGAACAGATGCAAGATGCATGGGGAAGGAAAGCTGTAAGACCTAAAATTTCATGGGCTGTCTTGATGTATTCGAGCCCACAAGGCCATAAAGGCCATTCAGTGAGCTCCTCTGTTCTCTCCAGGTGTGTGCCCACTCCAACAGAAAGGCTCCCCATCTGGATGAGGTGTACCATTCTCAGTCCTCAACCTATGGTTTCATCTCCCTGATAGCCTGCAGAATTGTTCAAACAAGCTCATTGCATCCTCCTGCAGGAACAGGGGGTCACCTCACCCTCTTGTTACTACAAATCCTGCCTTCCACAGCCTCTGCTCTCTAGTCTGTCACTGTGTAGCCCTACACAGAGTGCAGTGTCTTTGTCCCTACACTCACCCCCTAGATTATGTTACTAATAAACTATTGTCAATCTTCCCTGTCCAGTATCAAAGTGTCAGGTGTTCAACCAACTTGAACTATTTTGGGCAAAGGATCTCTCTCATTCACTCACAGAGCTGGGGTTAGGAAGAGTTGGGATGGGAGTTCACACTTCTCCATTTGTAGCAGAACATCAGCCTTGCTGATCACAAAATGGACAGTCGGAGCCCTGGTTGCCAATCCCAGCATCTCCAAATAGGCATGTAATTTAAACCCTCTTAGCCTCAATTTCCTTGCCTAGCAAATAGCTGTAATAACATTATTTCCACTTGCTTTATAAGTTTTGTTGTTGTATTGCTGTTCGTTGATTTATTCTGTGAAATATCCTAATTAGCACAAGGCATTGCAATTTAAATTTCTTTCTTTGGAAATTTTTTTTCCAAATTTTTATTGGAGAATGGTTGATTTACAATTTTGTGTTAGTTTCTGCTATACAGCAAAGTGAATCAGTTATACACATGCATAGATCCACTTTTTTTAAGATTCTTTTTCCTTTTAGGCCATTACAGAGTAGAGTTCCCTGCACTATACAGTCAGTGCTTACTAGTTATCTATTTCATATATAGTAGTGTGTGTATGTCATTCCCAGCTTCCAATTTATCCCTTCCCACCCTCTGGCTTTTCCCCTTGGTAACCATAGGTTTTCTTTCTACTTGTCTTTAGAAAATAACCATATTTTCTGTGTCTCTACTTCTGTTTTGTAGATAAGATATCTGTGATTCTATTTCTGCTTTGTATATGAGACAGGGAAGCCCAACATTCTTCAGTCCATGGGGTCTCAAAGAGTTGGATAGATGGCTTAGCAACTGAAAAATAACAATCCCCCTTTCTTAAATATTCCAGTATAAGTTATATCCTATGATATTTGTCTTTCTCTGTCTGACTTACTTCACTCATCATGACAATCTCTAGGTCCATCCATGTAATATTTTGTCATTCAGTTGTTCAGTTATGTCTGACTCTTTGCAACCCCATAGACCACAGTTTGCTAGGCTTCCCTGTCCTTCACTATCTCCTGGAGTTTGCTCAAACTAATGTCCATTGAGTCAATGATGCCATCCAATGAACTCGTCTTGTCTCCCCCTTCTCCTCCTGCCCTCAGTCTTTCCCAGCATCATTGTCTTTTCCAATCAGTTGGCTCTTCCCATCATGTGGGCAAAGAATTGGAGCTTCAGCTTCCATATCAGTCCTTCCAGTGAATATTGAGGATTGATTTCCTTTAGGATTGACTGGTTTGATCTCCTTGCAGTCCAAGGGACTCCCAAGAGTTTTCTTTCAAGTTCCAAAGTATCAATTCTTCTGTGCTCAGTCTTCCTTATGGTCCACATCGCACATCCATACATGACTACTGAGAAAAAAACATAGCTTTGACTATACAGACCTTTGTCAGCAAAGTGATGTCTCTGCTTTTTAACATGCTGTCTAGGTTGATCATAGCTTTTCTTCCAAGGAACAAGCATCTTTAATTGATTTAGAGACAGATTTAAAGGTGCTTTAATGGATTTAATGGCTCCAGTCACTATCCACAGTGATTTAAGAGCCCAAGAAGATAAAGTCTGTCATTGTTTCCCCATCTATTTGCCACGAGTGATGGGATGGGATGCCATGATCTTAGTTTGTTGAATGTTGAGTTTTAAGCAAGCATTTTCACTCCCCTCTTTCACCTTCTTCAAGAGGCTCTTCAGTTCTACTTTGCTTTCTACCATAAAGATGGTGCCATCTGCATATCTGAGGTTATTGATATCTCTCCCAACAATCTTGATTCCAGCTTCTGCATCATCCAGCCCAGCATTTCACATGATGAACTCTGCATATAAGTTAAATAAGTAAGTTGACAACATACAGCCTTAATGTATACCTTTCCCAATTTTGAACCAGTTTGCTGTTCCATGTCCAGTTCTGACTGTTGATTCTTGACTTGCATACAGGTTTCTCAAGAGGCAGATAGGTGGTCTGGTATTCCCATGTCTTTAAGAATATTCCACAGTTTTTTATGATCCACACAGTCAATGACTATGATTTAGCATAGTCAATGAAGCAGAAGTAGGTGTTTTTCTGAAATTCTCTTACTTTTTCCATGATCCAATGTATGTTGGCAATTTGATCTCTAGTTCCTCTGCCTTTTCTAAATCCAGCTGGTACATCTGGAAGTTCTTGGTTCATGTATTGTTGAAGCCTAGCTTGAAGGACTTTGAACATTACTTAGCTAGCATGTGAAATGAGCACAATTGTGTGACAGTTTGAACATTCTTTGGCATTGCCCTTCTTTGGGATTGGAATGAAAACTGATCTTTTCCAGTCCTGTGGCCACTGCTGAGTTTCCCAAATTTTCTGATATATTGAGGGCAGCACTTTAACAGCATCATCTTTTAGGATTTGAAATAGCTCAGGTGAATATTTCAGTTCAGTTCAGTTGCTCAGTCGTGTCCAACTCTTTGCGACCCCATAGACTGCAGCACGCCAGGCCTCCCTGTCCATCACCAACTCCCAGAGCCTACTGAAACTCATGTCCATTGAGTTGGTGATGCCATCAAACCATCTCATCCTTTCTCCTCCCACCTTCAATCTTTCCCAGCATCAGGGTCTTTTCAAAGGAGTTAGTTCTTCTCATCATGTGGCCAGAGTATTGGAGTTTCAGCTTCAGCATCAGTCCTTCCAATGAATATTCAGGACTGATTTCCTTTAGGATGGACTGGTTGGATCTCCTTGCTGTCCAAGGGACTCTCAAGAGTCTTTTCCAACACCACAGTTCAGAAGCATCAATTCTTCAGCCCTCAGCTTTCTTAATAGTCCAACTCTCACATCCATATATGACTACTGGAAAAACCATAGCTTTGACTAGATGGACCTTTGTTGGCATAGTAATGTCTCTGCTTTTAATAAGCTGTCTAGTTTGGTCATAACTTTTCTTCCAAGGAGCAAGCATCTTTTAATTTCATGGCTGCAGTCACCATCTGCAGTGGTTTTGAAGTCCAAAAAAATAAAGTCTGTCACTGTTTCCACTGTTTCCCCATCTATTTGCCATGAAGTGATGGGACCAGATGCCATGGTCTTAGTTTTCTGAATATTGAGCTTCAAGCCAACTTTTTCATTCTGCTCTTTCATTTTCATCAAGAGGCTCTTTAGTTCTTCTTCACTTTCTGCCATAAGGGTGGTGTCATCTGCATATCTGAGGTTATTGATATCAATAACCTCAGGTAAATATTACTCAGCCTTAAAAAAGGATGAACTAATGCCTTCTCCAGCTTTATAAGTTTTTTATGTACCTAATAATGATAATTTAGGACACTATAGAGTCTGTAAATCTGTAGGGTTATGCTGTAATTACTGAATCCTGTTTTAGAATTGTTTCCTTCACCTAGTGTAGGAGGAATTGTTACTAGAGACAGGTTGCTAGAGAACACGGGGACAGTCCCTTTAGAGAGACCTGGAGCATTCCACCTCCTGCCTCCTACATCTTCTCCTGAGATGCTACATATAAGAAGAGGAGGAGGAGGAAGAGAGAGAGAAGGAGGTGGAGGAAGAGAAGGAGAGCGAGGACTGCGCCATTATTTGAAGGCAGCAGAAGTGACAGGCAGCAATTTTTCTTTGTCCTATTCTGAGTCAGATATACTTCCTTGCGCTACTGCATGTCTGCATGTAGACCACCTTCTAAGCATGAGGTGTGAGGACATGGAAAAAGCAAGAATTAAGAATTAGAAAGATATGAACCTGCCTGTAGAAACATTGTAACATGACCTGAGTGATAGACAGCTTTAAGGGTCTCATAAAACAACCCATGGACAAGTAAAAATTGATACATATTTTTCTCTCTTCTTTTTCCTAACTTCTGTATCCTTCAGATCCCTGCACCTACATAAAGTCTTCCCTGAAAGCCCAGTCCTCTGTGATTGCATAGATTCATGGAAGCGCTGGCACAGATCTTGGTGGTGGTTGTGGTTTAGTCACTAAGTTGTGTCCGACTCCTGCGACCCCATGGACTGTAGCCCGCCAGGTTCCTCCGTCCATGGGATTTTCCAGGCAAGAATACTGGAGTGGATTGCCATTTCCTTCTCCAGGGGATCTTCCCGACCCAGGAATCGAACCCACATCTCCCACATTGCAGGTAGATTCTTTACCCACTGAGCTATGAAAGCTCAGCTATTCCAGCCCCAATCTCTTTCTTCCGGTTCCCACCGCGTGAAGGCGTTATAGTAAAAGTGTGTCTGGAGTGAGAACAAAGCGCCCATAACAAGAGTTCACGGGGGTGGAGGAGAACATTATATAATGGGTGACTAGGAGGGATTTTCCGAGAAGGCCATGGCACCCCACTCCAGTACTCTTGCCTGGAAAATCCCATGGACCGAGGAGCCTGGTGGGCTGCAGTCCATGGGGTCGCAAAGAGTCGGACACGACTGAGCGACTTCACTTTCACTTTTCACTTTCATGCATTGGAGAAGGAAATGGCAACCCATTCCAGTGTTCTTGCTTGGAGAATCCCAGGGACGGGGGAGCCTGGTCGGCTGCCGTCTATGGGGGTCCCACAGAGTCGGACAGGACTGAAGTGAGTTAGCAGCAGCTGGAGGGATTTTACATATGAAGACATGGGGAAACAGGGCTCAAGTAGAGGGAAGATCACTCTGAAAGTGAAAGGAGGAAGAGAAAGCATGGATCACTTGCCCAACAGCAAACGGAAGTCTGGAAATCTGGAAGGTAAAGTTGCAGTCAAAGGGAGCCTGCAGGTGAGGTGGATCCTGGTTGACATGTTGTATTCCCTAATTTAAGAAATTTTAATTTTATATTGAAGGTAATAGGGAAGCACTTAAAGTATTTAAATGATGAGTTTGTGTGTGTGTTTATGATACGTACTTTTAAAATCTCACAGCGGCAGTAAGAAGAATGAGATTGTACTGTCATACTGAAAGCTACATAGAACTATTGTGAGACTTTGTCTGAGAAATGAGGAGGGATCAAGCTATAGCTGTGAGAGTCATGAGGGAAGAAGTGGTTTAGGCACTCTCTATGTAAAAGTAAAATGCAGTGTATAGAGCCAGGCGATTCCTGTATCTGCTCTTCCACTGTGTAGCTAGAGGACCTGGAGCAAGTCTCTTTCTTTATCCTTTCCTTTTCTTCATTTGTAAAACGCGAGGGTTGAACTAGAAGTATTGCAATCACTTCCAGCTCTAATACTCTCTAGCACTATGATTCTGTTCCAATTTGAAAGGCATCCAAGGACATATGGTTAGTGGAATTCCCAAAAGACCTCATTATAAAGCGGTACCATAGATTAGAGCCCCAGGACAGTTATGGCAAGACTTCAGAAGACTATTATTAAAGATAATAATAGCATTTCGTTTTTATATAAGACTTATATACCTGTAATCTGCATTCATCTTCATCATATCATTGTAAGGCAAAGAAGTATAAGGATAATTATCCACATTTTAAAGATGAGGCATCAAGTCTTTAAAAGCTCAAAAGATCTGCCTGAGGTCCCAAACAAGTCATGATGGAGTCTGGACTAGCATTCGTGTCTAAATTTATCGCACTGAGCTCTTTACATTACCCTGGGCTCCTTCTGGTCTGACCTGAACCTCCTGGGTGCATGCCTCATCAGGACCTCAGTCTGCCCGTTACAGGGAGCCGTGAGATCAAATGTAACCAGGATCAACTTCAATTTGGCAGGCATGATCCTGAGTACTTATAACATCCTCACACTGGAGAAATATTACTATGAAGATGCTCTGAGTAGATTCATTTTGAGACTAAAAGAGCCCTCAGTATGATTACATGCAAGCAAAATCTGAAGTTCTCTTATTTGTTGTGTGAAGTATGTCAAAACTACAACTTTCAGGTGCTTCTCCAAGCAGCTCAAAGAGCTTATGCATATATTTCCAGCCTGCTGTCCTGACCTGAGAAAGGAGCTATGTAAGAGAATAATGGTAGAGACTTAAGATCAAGGATCTTTCCTTGATCTTCCCTCTACTCTGTGTGTAAGGAGGACACAGCAGGGGTCTAGGATAAAAAGGTGAGAATAAATACCTCACAGGATACTTATCCCTTACCAGAAGGACAAGATCAAGGTAGATTGTTTTCCTGCCCTGCTGACTCTGGATCCAGTCAATCTACTCCTCCTTTCACCGCCTCTATCCTTTATTACATGTTCCTTATTGGTTGGTCAAGACAGTGAGTGATTTCTAATGGAATGAAGAAAGGAAAGAAGAGAGGAAGGGTAGGCAGGAGCAGGGGTGTTTATGATAATATTTAATAAATATATGCTTGGTGCCAGGCCCTGTGTATATATTATCTTTTTGTCCTTACAGTAATCTGATTAAGTAAATTACATTACTATCATTTTAGATATTAAATCAAGGAAGTCAAGTAATTTAAGATTATTTGGGTAAATAAAGCTAGAATTTGAACCCAGGAACATATGACTCCAAATCTTTTCCACATCACTATGCTACTTTCTAATTCTGTTGGTTAGTTTACTGCTGACCTTGAAAGATTATCAGAGAGGATAATCTCAATTTTGCATGGTGCGTCTAAAACCTGGGAGTCATAATGGGTTGTAAGACAACAGGTGAGTGGGGCTAAATAAAAACTTGACTAATATTTATAGATTTTTCTACATTCTTCACATAACCTTATCTATATTTACCATTTATTTCTGATGAGAACACTGAAGTCAATAAAAGTTATGTGCAACATAATCAGTTTATTTTACAGCCAAGATTTGAACCCAGGTTCCCTGACACACATTTGGGGGCTCCACTCCACCATACTCTGATCTCACATAACTTGTTATCCATCCATGATAAGGAGGCAGTGATGGCAAATATGAGCTTCTTCCACATTTTAATGATCCCAGTGTTACTAACATCCTTGTTTTGTGAAGATCTCTATAAATACTGTTCTTGAAATTCCTCACAATAAAGGTAATGACTCTACAAGATAAAACTGCTAAAGTACATTTGCTGGCATCTTTACCAATTTTCTTCTGTTCTAGAGCTGTTCATATATTATAGACTTAAAATGTGTTTTTAGAATGATTTTGACCAGAGATTTCCAAAAGGAAATGACAAGAAATGGTTTCCACACTTTAAAATTAAAATTACTCATCTTACTCACTTTATAAGGAAGTGAGGAGGTGGCAGGAGAAGCTGTAACAGCGTCTTCATGGAAAAGACCCAAACCCTTATAATTAATAGGAGCCTCTAAAATCAGAAGCCAAATCCATTAATCATTCAGCCAACTTTCCATGAGGTTGGCATCACCCACACACCTTTAATGACTCAATGCACAATGGGCAAACTTGAACTGCAGGCATAGTCCTCCAAGCAGCATTTTAATACTGGTACCAATGGAACGTGTTAAGTTAGTTAAGTCTCTCAGTTGTGTCCGACTCTTTGCGACCCGGTGGACTGTAGCCCATCAGGCTCCTCCGTCCATGGGATTCTCCAGGCAAGAATACTAGAGCGGGTTGCCATTTCCTTCTCCAGTGGATCTTCCTGACCCAGGGATCGAACCCAGGTCTCCCGCATTAGAGGCAGATGCTTTAACCTCTGAGCCACCAGGAAGACACTAAATATGTGAGTTTGTGCTCTTTCTAGTCCATAAATGTAGCTTTCAGAGTGTTGGGAGTTTGGAGATGGGGGAGCATGGGGACGCATGCCACACAGCTTGTGGGATCTTAGTTCCCTGACCAGGGATTGAACTTGGGCCATGGCGGTGAACGCACAGAATCTAGGCTATCAGGGAACTCCCTCAGAGTGTTTTTAAGACTAAGTTGGGAGGTGCTGCAATTGCTTCCAGGGTTAACAGTGAGAGGCAAGATGATCTTTTTCTCAGTGTATGGTGGGAATTCTTAACAATCAGACCCAAGGTGGGAAAGATGTGCCTTGTCAGATAGTAAACTTGATACTCCGAGGATCACCCAAGGGAAGCTTAAGGTGTGGAAGAAAGGATACCTCCTCTAAGTAGATGGCCTTTCCTGTGGCTCAGCTGGTAAAGAATCCACCTGCAATGCAGGAGACCTGGGTTCGATCCCTGGGTTGGGAAGATCCCCTGGAGGAGGGAAAGGTTACCCACTCCAGTATTCTGGCTGGAGAAATCCATGGACTGTATAGTCCATGGGGTTGCAAAGAGTCGGACACAACTGAGCAACTTTCACTTTCACTTTTTGGGTGGAAGGCTGCATTATACTTCCTTCCAATTCAAAAGTATTTGTGTTCTTTTCTCAGTTATTTCTTGAAGTAATGTAATTAATCAGGAAGCAAACTCCTCCAGGGAGCTCCCAAATGAACCCAGGACACAGAGACTCTCACAAAGGAAGACTATCAGGAATAGCAGGTTTTCAAATTAGGTGACTTCCCACCACCTTTCTCAGCTAGTCCACAAAATTTGTGCTGGGATCACCACCAGTCTTCTGGTGAAGAGGACAATATCTTCTATATATTTCACCCTAATCTGAAAAAGTGAAAGTGAAAGTCATTCAGTCATGTCCAACTGTTTGGGACCCCATAGACTGTAGTCCACGGAATTCTCCAAGCCAGAATACTGGACTGGGTAACCGTTCCCTTCTCCAGAGCATCTTCCCAACCCAGGGATCGAACCCAGACCTCCCACATTGCAGGCAGAGTCTTTACCAGCTGAGCCATGAGGGAAGCCCAGGAATACTGGAGTAGGTAGCCTATCCCTTCTCCAGTGGATCTTCCCAACCCAGGAATTGAACCAGGGTCTCCTGCATTGTAGGCAGATTCTTTACCAGCTTACAAGGTTTTCATTCTTAACTAGCTTAGTAGTCTACAGGGTTTTCATTAAACCTTAGTAAGCTAAAGTTCATTTAAATGAAGTATTTAATTACATAAATCTTACTATATTTACTGAACATTAAGAAAGAGGAGAAAAACATTCTTGATAAGTTTGTTTGTTTGTTTGATTTTAATACAGACTGTCTGGAAGTCAGTACAAACTCAGTCTCTTCTCTTTCCAACAGATATTTGTAGAGCATGAACTGTGAGGTATGATTTGTGCTAGGTACTAGTTTCACAGGCATTCACTTTGAAAATGGTGTTATAAGACAGTTTTGATTGTTTCCATTTTATAACAGAGAGCACAGATTCAAAAAAGTTGAATGACGGCTCCAAGATGACTCTCTAGCCTTCTCTGTGATTTTAGAAGGAATATTTACTCCTGGACACTGAAGCTTCCTCATTACTGGGGAAAAGCAAGTACTGACACACAACAGACTTTAGTTTTAAGGATGTAACATGCGAAGCCACTGGGCGTTTCTTGTTGCTGTTGTTCAGTCACTCGGTCAAGCCCAACTTTTTGCAACCCCATGGACTACAGCACAGCAGGCTTCCCTGTCCTTCCACATCTGCTGGAGCTTGCTCAAACTCTTGTTTGTTGAGTTGGTGATGCCTTCCAACCATCTCATCCTCTGTCATCCCCTTCTCCTCCTGCCTTCAGTCTTTCCCAGCATCAGCATCTTTTCTAATGAGTCAGCTCTTCACATCAGGTGGCCAAAGTATTGGAGCTTCAGCTTTAGCATCAGTCCTTCCAATGAATATTCAGGGTTGATTTCCTTTAAGATTGACTGGTTTGGTCTCCTTGCAGTCCTAGGGACTCTCAAGAGTCTTCTTTAACACCACAGCTCAAAGGCATCAATTCTTCAGCACTCAGCTTTCTTTATGGCCCAACTCTCACATTCATACATGACTACCGGAAAAACTGTAGCTGTGACTATATGGACCTTTGTTGGCAAAGTAATGTCTCTGCTTTTTAATATGCTGTCTATATTTGTCATAGTTTTTCTTCCAAGGAGCAAGCGTCTTTTCATTTCATGGCGGCAGTCACCATCTGCAGTGATTTTGGAGCCCAAGAAAATAAAGTCAGCCACTGTTTCCACTGTCTCCCCATCTATTTGCCATGAAGTAATGGGACCAGATGCCATGATCTTAATTTTCTGAATGTTGAGTTTTAAGCCAGATTTTTCACTCTCCTCTTTCACCTTCATCAAGAGGCTCTTTAGTTCCTCTTCACTTTCTGCCATAAGGGTGGTGTCATCTGCATATCTGGGGTTATTGATAAATCTCCTGGAAATCTTGATTCCAGCTTGTGCTTCATCCAGTCCAACATTTCACATGATGTACTCTGAATATGAGTTAAATAAGTCGGGTGACAACATACAGCTTTGATGTTCTCCTTTCCCAATTTTGAACCAGTTTGTTGTTCCATGTCCAGTTATAACTGTTGCTTCTTGACCTCCATACAGGTTTTGCAGGAGGCAGATAAGGTGGTCTGGTGTTCCCATCTCTTTAAGAATTTTCCACAGTTTGTTGTGATCCACACAGTTAAAGGCTGTAGCATAGTCAATGAAGCAGAAGTAGATGCTCTCTGGAATTGTCTTGCTTTCTACTTGCCCTCCAATATACAAAAAATTAAATTTACCAGGAGAACTCTTAGCCTTTTAGTACAACAGGAGTTGATGATAATCTTTTTCTCAGTTGTATAGGTATTATCTGTTATGGGCTGAATCATGTTCCCCCAAAATTCATATGTGAAACCTTAAACCCCAAAATCTTTGCATATGACTATATTTTAAGACTGTCATTAGAGTGGGCCCTAACTTAAAACCTGGTGCCCTTATGAGAAGTGGAAATTTAGATACCCAGAAGAGACACCAGGAATACAGGTACATGAAGAAAAGACCCTTTGAAGAGGCATCTACAAGGCAACCTTCTGCAAACCAAAGAGAGATGCCTAAGAGAAAAGTCAACCCTGCCATCCCATTGATGTTGGACTTCTAGCCTCTAGAACAGTGAGAAAATACATTTCTGTGGTTCAGGACACCGCTCTGGTATTGTGCTATGGCAGCCCTAGCAAACTGATACATTATCTTTAAGGAAGTGGTTTTCTCATAGAGATGAAAATGGATAAGAGAGGTAATTGTTGCTTCTACTTCCAAAACGTGGAACATGTACTTTGTTTCCAGTACTCTGATCGATCTTGGTTCCTGACCTATTATAACAGGAAGGTATAAGCACAGGGAACACTCCAGTTGGAATTCTACCGGTGAAGGACTCAGACAGCCTATTTATATAGTTAAGATTTTAACTACAGAATCTAAATAAATGTATTTAATATATATTCAATATTGTTCACCAAAGAAACCCAGAATTATATAAGAATCACACACACAAACATAAATATATATATTTTGTAAGGACAAAATCTGTTTATATCCCTGGAATCTAAATAATCTAAATCAGTCTGCTAACAGAAATCTGTGTGATGTAGAGAATGTTCTATATTTGTGCTGGATATGGTAATGACTATCCACATAAGAGCTACTGAACACTTGAAATGTGGATAGTGCTACTGAAAAACTGAATCTTTAATTTAATTTTAATTGCAATAAATTTAAATAGCTACATGTAGTTAGTGGCTATCATATTGGACAGTATGGTTTAAGAGCACATGGAAAAATTAAGCATTGCTTCAGTTTTGTTTGGAAATAAACAGTAAGGGAAGCTAAACACAAATAAAAACTCAGGGTTTTGTAACATTTTAGTACACATTTCATTTTCTTTGGCAAACGCTAATTTGACCTTCTAAGAAATAAAAAACAAAACAACAAAAAGAGTTAAACCTTGAAATGTTATTTCAATGTGTAGCTTTATGCCTAAAAGAACTTACAGAACTATCCAATTTTAGACTTATAGGAGATCTTGGGCTTCCCAGGTGGCTCAGTGATAAAGAAACTAACTGCCTGTGTAGGAGACAAATGGGCCTCGATTTTGATCCCTTGGTTGGGAAGATCCTCTGGAGGAGAAAATGGCAACCCACTCCAGCGTTCTTGCCTGAAAAACTCCATGAGTTGAGCAGTCTGGCTTGCTACAGTCCATGGGATCACAAAGAGTCGGATATGACTGAGCGACTGAATGTGCCCGCACGCACACACACACACACACACACATAAGATCTGAGAAACAGTTTCTAAGAATTTAAAATATAAAATTTCTTACTTTAAGAAAGGGGACTGGACGCTTTCTGAAATCTTCACATCTTGTGCCACACCATCACATATATGCGAAAGAAATCAATGACTACAAAGCCATATTCAAAAGCAAATAAAGCGTTAATAAAAGAGAAAGATAGACTGACAGGAGAAGCCAACGCCACAGTGCCAACAAGGACAGACACCTGCTGCTCTGCCCCCAAGGAGGCTCTCGCAGGTAACAAAAAGCTGTGTGGGAAATTTGTGTGGAAAATTTTTCTTGAAGACAAGCATTTGGCTGGCAACCACCAATAATCTGAGGAAAGCTAATGCTATAAAAAAGAATAGTAATGACAGGGTAATCTCAAAAGCTCTTAAAAGAGTACACTTAGTATTCTCAGGGAGACAATGGGGAAAAATTCACATTCTCTAAAAAATAACTATGAAACAAAGACAGGAGATTATGAAACAAGAGTAAACAACTATGACAAAGAATGAAGGTCTTTAAGATGAAAAAATAATGATTAAAAAAACACACAGCTGAAGGGCAAAGCAGTAACCTATATATTAAGCCTAATTCACAAAAAGGAGACAGAAAATATTAGGTTGATATTAAATGAGATGGAAACCTGATGCAGAAATTGCAAGTGCATCTAATTTGAGTTCCAGAATTAATAGTCAGATAAAAAAAAATGGAGAATATGCAATATGCCTGAAATAACGCCTGAAAATGTTCCTAATGAAAAGGGGGGAAAAAAAGATTTGCATCTTTAGATTGTAAGAATTTGAAAACCTGAGGAGAATTACAAGCTACACTATACTTGGACACAAATCTGTAAAATTAAAACATCAAAGGAAAAGAAATTCCAAAAAAACTGCCCAAAAGGAAAAGGCAGACTTCCTACAAAGGGATGAGAATGAGTGACATCAGTCATTTCATCATCAATCAGAGCACATTTGTATTTGAGGTGACATTTCCTTCCTGGGAGAACACAGATGTTAGCCTGCGGACTTGAGTGATTTGGATGTTTCACTTCTCTACAATATAGAGACAAAATGGTAACCCTTACCACCCACAGAATCTCTGTAATAATCAGTACCTTACTTGCACTGCTTTTTCATACCTAAATATCCTCTGACGCATCAGAATACTTATGCCCCTCTAAGTGAAGAGGAACTAAAAAGCCTCTTGATGAAAGTGAAAGAGGAGAGTGAAAAAGTTGGCTTAAAGCTCAACATTCAGAAAACAAAGACCATGGCATCTGGTCCCATCACTTCATGGGAAATACATGGGGAAACAGTGGAAACAGTGGCAGACTTTATTTTTGGGGGGCTCCAAAGTCACTGCAGATGGTGACTGCAGCCATGAAATTAAAAGACGCTTACTCCTGGGAAGGAAAGTTATGACCAACCGAGACAGCATATTCAAAAGCAGAGACATTACTTTGCCAACAAAGGTCCATCTAGTCAAGGCTATGGTTTTTCCAGTGGTCATGTATGGATCTGAGAGTTGGACTGTGAAGAAGGCTGAGCACCAAAGAACTGATGCTTTTGAACTGTGGTGTTGGAGAAGACTCTTGAGAGTCCCTTGGACTGCAAGGAGATCCAACCAGTCCATTCTGAAGGAGATCAGCCCTGGGATTTCCTTGGAAGGAATGATGCTGAAGCTGAAACTCCAGTACTTTGGCCACCTCATTGGAAGAGCTGACTCATTGGAAAAGACTCTGATGCTGGGAAGGATTGGGGGCAGGAGGAGAAGGGGATGACAGAGAATGAGATGGCCGGATGGCATCACTGACTCAATGGACATGAGTTTGGGTAAACTCCGGGAGTTGGTGATGTATAGTGAGGCCTGGCGTGCTACAAATTGTGGGGTCTTAAAGAGTCAGACATGACTGAGTGACTGAACTGAACTGAACTGGCTTTCCCAACACAAAGTTTCTGTCACCAAACAGTGAATTTGCTCATTTGTTCTCTCTCTATCTACACTTGACCTGGCCTTGATGAAATTCTCTCTACTCATAATGTATTTTCCTGGCTAGGTGCTCACCTAAAACTCTAGCTGATCCTTAAGGGTCACCTCTGAGCACATCTCTAGTTCATGGTAACCCACTTTCCCTTCTTGACTTCCAGAAACACAGTTTTTTTTCCCAATACGTCTTGGCATTTTCAAAATTATTTTGATGATCTTACTGAAAACCAGCACTGAATTCTTAGTATACACCTAGTACTTTATATCTGTTACAGCACTTAATCCCCAAAACAATGCTTTTAGGTTGCTGTTCAGTCACTCAGTGGTGTCCAACTTTTTGCGACCCCATGGACTGCAGCTCGCCAGGCTTCTCTGTCCTTCACCATACAGCTAAGAAAGCAGAAGCTTAGGGATTCTAAATAAGTTGCTAAAGATTGGAGAGCAAGAGTGTATCATAGCTAAGATAAACCCATGCTGCCATGTACGGTTATGGGGCTTAGGCATTGTACAAAAGTGCGTTGCAAGGGACCAATTGGAGTCTGATATTTAACCCATTCTCAGCTCAACAAGCCAACAATGAACCCTCATAGAGGAAAAGATATCTTTTTTTTTTTTTTTCTAATTCACCAAAGGCCTATGGGTAGTCTTGGAAAGACACTCAAAGACTCTGGATCCAGAACCCACATTTAACTGATGCACTTTACCCCTCTGCACTTAAAAGATAAAATAACGGGGTCCAGAAAAACAAAATGATTTTTTAAGTTTCCAGAGCTTCTGGAAAATGACCTGACATTTCAAACCTTCCATTGCTCTTTTTTGCACCCTACTGGGGTTGCATTCCACTTACATTTTATAATGCACTGTCTATCACTGTTTTCTGATGATCTCCTGTGTTTATAACCATGGTAAATGAAAAAATCCTGAGGAGAAGACCATTCTTATAATTATCCCAGCAGCATATGCACTTAGGTATAGAGAAGACTCTAGTACCTTAACTTGAATGAAATGCTTCTCAAAATGAAGTTGCCCCATGACCCTGTGAAAACCCTTGTGATGATTTAATCTTCAGAAAAATCACTTGGTCACATGGTCTTGAGAAAACACCAACTTGCCCTTATCCCACTAGGAGTTAAAGTAGGACATTGGCAGGAGCTCCCTGTCAATGTCCTGCTTTGAGTCTTTCATGATACCACTTGCTTCAAAGTAGAAGAAGCTCTACCTGGAAGGCATTCTTGGTAAATTTCTTTTATATCTTTCTTTTTTCCATGCCCAACTCCATCTTTAAGTAAAATTAAAAGATACAAAGGATGATTATGGAATCAAGGCCTTAGAGATTCGAAGAGTAACAACCGACAAGTGTCTTGAAAGTTTTGTACGATGAATGACATAAACTCCAGGCATACCTCTGGAGTCCAGAAAAGTAATGGTATTTTCTTTAAATATGTTGTTGCTGTTCATGTCTGACTGCAGCAGGTCAGGATTCCCTGTCCTTCACTATTTCCCAGAGTTCGCTCAAAGTCATGTTCATTGAATCAGTGATGCTATCTAACCATCTAATCCTTTGCTACTCTCTTCTCCTTTTCCATTCAGTCTTTCTCAGTATCAAAGTCTTTTCCAATGAGCCGGCTCTTTGCATCAGGGAGCGAAAGTATTGGAGCTTCAGCTTCAGCATCAGTCCTTCCAATGAATATTCAAGGTTGATTTCCTATAGGATTGGCTGGTTTGATCTCCTTGTAGCCCAAGGGACTCTCAAGAGTCTTCTCCAGGACTACAATTTAAAACCAAAAATTCTTTGGCACTCAGCCTTCTTTACAGTCCAACACTCACATCCATACATGACTACTGGAAAAATCATAGCTTTGACTATACAGACCTTAGTCGGCAAAGTGATGTCTCTGCGTTTTAATACACTGTCTAGGTTTGTCATAGCATTCCTTCCAAGGAGCAAGTGTCTTCCATTTTCATTCCTGAGTCACCATCTGCAGTGATTTTGGAGTTCCAGAAAAAAAAATCTGTCACTTCAGTTCAGTTCAGTTCAGTTCAGTCACTCAGTTGTGTCTGACTGTTTGCGACCCCATGGACTGCAGCATGCCAGGCTTCCCTGTCCATCACCAAATCCAGGAGCCTACTCAAATTCATGTCTGTTGAGTTGGTGATGCCATCCAACCATCTTATCTTCTGTCATCCCCTTCCCCTCCCACCCTCAATCTTTCCCAGCATCAGGGTCTTTTCAAATGAGTCAGTTCTTTGCATCAGGTAGCCAAAGTATTGGAGTTTCAGCTTCAGCATCAGTCCTTCTAATGAATATTCAGGACTGATCTCCTTCAGGATGGACTGGTTGGATTTCCTTGCAGTCCAAGGGACTCTCAAGAGTCTTCTCCAACACCACAGTTCAAAAGCATCAATTCTTTGGTGCTCAGCTTTCTTTATAGTCCAACTCTCACATCCATACGTGACTACTGGAAAAATCGTAGCTTTGACTAGATGGACCTTTGTTGGCAAAGTAATGTCTCTGCTTTTTAACATGCTGTCTAGGTTGTTCGTAACTTTTCTCCTAAGGAGCAAGCATCTTTTAATTTCATGGCTGCAGTCACCATCTGCAGTGATTTTGGAGCCCCCCAAAATAAAGTCTGTCACTGTTTTCATTGTTTCCCCATCTATTTGCCATAAAGTGATGCGACCAGATGCCATGATCTTAGTTTTCTGAATGTTGAATTTAAGCCATCTTTTTCACTCTTCTCTTTCACTTTTGTCAAGAGGCTCTTTAATTCTTCGCTTTCTGCCGTAGTGAGCTGTTATCTGCATATCTGAGGTTATTGATATTTTTCCTGGCAATCTTAATTTCAGCTTGTGCTTCATCCAGTCCAGCATTTCTCATGATTTGTCACTGCTTTCATTTTTTCCCCAACTATTTCCCAAGAAGTGATGGGACTGGATGCCATGATCTTCATTTTTTGAATGTTGAATTTCTCTCCTATTTCACCTTCATTTAACTTATATGCAGAATATATCATGAGAAATGCTGGGCTAGAAGAAGCACAATCTGGAATCAAGATTGCCGGGAGAAATATCAATAACCTCAGATATGCAGATGACACCACCCTTATCGCAGAAAGTGAAGAGGAACTAAAAAGCCTCTTGATGAAAGTGAAAATGGAGAGTGAAAAAGTTGGCTTAAAACTCAACATTCAGAAAACTAAGATCATGGCATCCAGTCCCATCACTTCATGGGAAATAGATGGGGAAAGAGTGGAAACAGTGTCAGACTTTATTTTGGGGGGCTCCAAAATCACTGCAGATAGTGATTGCAGCCATGAAATTAAAAGACACTCCTTGGAAGGAAAGTTTTGACCAACCTAGATAGCATATTCAAAAGCAGAGACATTACTTTGCCAACAAAGGTCCATCTAGTCAAAGCTATGGTTTTTCCTGTGGTCATGTATGGATGTGAGAGTTGGACTGTGAAGAAGGCTGAGCACCAAAGAATTGATGATTTTGAACTGTGGTGTTGGAGAAGACTCTTGAGAGTCCCTTGGACTGCAAGGAGATCCAACCAGTCCATTCTGAAGGAGATCAGCCCTGGGATTTCCTTGGAAGGAATGATGCTAAAGCTGAAACTCCAGTACTTTGGCCACCTCATGCGAAGAGTTGACTCATTGGAAAAGACTCTGATGCTGGGAGGGATTGGGGGCAGGAGGAGAAGGGGACGACAGAGGATGAGATGGCTGGATGGCATCACTGACTCGATGGACATGAATCTGAGTGAACTCCGGGAGTTGGTATGGACAGGGAGGCCTGGTGTGCTGCAATTCATGGGGTCGCAAAGAGTCGGACACAACTGAGCAAGTGAACTGAACTGAAGAGGTTCTTAGCTCCTCTTTACTTTCTGCCATTAGTGTGGTATCATCTGCACATCTGAGGTCGATGTTTCTGGAAATCTGGATTCCAACTTGTGATTCATCCACCCCAGCATTTCACATGATGTACTCTGCATATAAGTTAAATAAGCAGAGTGACATGACAATATATAGACTTGACGTACACTTCCCAATTTTGAACAAGTCAGTTGTTCCTTATCTGGTTCTGTTTCTTCTTGACCCACATACAGGTTTCTCAAGAGACAGGTAAGGTGGTCTCATATTCTCATCTCTTTAAGAATTTTCCACATTTTACTATACTCCACACAAAGGCATTTGTGTAGTCAATGAAGCAGAAGTAGATGTTTTTCTGGAATACCCTTGCTTTCTCTGTGATCCAGTGAATGTTGGCAATTTGATCTCTGGTTCCTCTGCCTTTTCTAAATCTTTCTTCTACATTGGAAGTTCTCAGTTCACCTACTGCTGAAGCATAGCTTGAAGGACTTTGAGCATAACCTTACTAGTGTGTGAAATGACCACAGTTGTACAGTAGTTTCAAAATTCTTTGGGATTGAAATGAAGACTGACCTTTTCCAGTCCTGTGGCCACTGCTGAGTTTTCCAAATTTGCTGGCATATTGAGTGCAGCTCTTTCATAGCATCATCTTTTAGCATTTTAAATAGCTCAGCTGGAATTCCGTCACCTCCACTGGCTTTGTTCATAGTAATGCTTCCTAACACCCACTGGACTTCACACTCCAAGATGTCTGTCTCTAGGTGAGTGACCACACCATCATGGTTATCTGGGTCATTAAGACCTTTCTTGTACAGTTCTTGTATCCTTGCTAACTCTTCTTAATCTCTTCTGCTTCTGTTTGGTCCTTATCATTCCTGTCCTTTATCATTCCCAGAATGATTGTATGAACTGTTCCCTTGATATATTAATTCTCTTGAAGAGATCTCTAGTTTTTCCCATTCTATTGCTTTCCTGTATTTATTCACATTGTTTATTTAAGAAGCCTTCTTTTCTTTTGTTGCTATTCTCTGGAATTCTGCATTCAGTTTGGTATATTTTTCCCTTTCCCCTTTGCCTTTCTCTTCTCTCCAAGAAGGCCTTCTTATCTCTCATTTCTATTCTTTGCAAATCTGCATTCAGTTGGCTCTATCTTTCCATTTCCTCCCTTGCCTTTCTCTTCTCTTCTTTCTCAGGTTTTACCTTCTCGTGTTTCTTCTCTTCTTTCTCAGGTTTTACCTTCTTGTGTTTCTTTTTCTTTGGTATGGTTTTTGTCACTGCCTCCTGTAAAGTGTTATGAACATCCATCCATAGTTCTTTATGCACTTTGTCTACCAGGTCTAATCCCTTTAATCTATTTATCACCTCCACAGTATAGTCACAAGAAGTTTGATTTAGGTCATACCTGAGTGGCCTAGTGGTTTTCCCTACTTTCTTCAATTTAAGTCTGAATGTTGCAATAAGGAGCTCATGATCTGAGCCACAGTCAACTCCAGGTCTTGTTTTTGCTGACTGTATACAGCTTCAACATCTTCAACTGCAAAGAATATAATCAATATGATTTCAGTATTGACCATCTGGTAATGTCCATGTGTAGAGTCTTCTCTTGTGTTGTTGGAAAAGGGTCTTTGCTATGATCAGTGTGTTCTCCTGACAAAACTCTGTTAGCCTTTGCTGTGCTTCATTTTGTACTCCAAGGCCAAACTTGCCTGTTACTCCAGGTATCTCTTGACTTCCTACTTTTGCATTTTAATCCCCTGTGATGAAAAGGACATTTTTTAAAATTAGAGGATCATTACAATATTGTGATGGTTTGTACCATACATCAACATCGCGCATAGGTATGCATATGTCCCCTCTCTCTTGAACCCTCCTCTCACCTCTTTCCCTATCCCACCCCTCTAGGTTGTCACACAGCATCAGCTTTGGGTTCCCTTAGTCACACAGCAAACTCCCACTGGCTATCTATTTTACATATGATAATGTATATGTTTCAAAGCTATTCTCTCAGAAAAAGAAAGACAGATATCATATATTAATGCATGTATATGGAATCTAGGAAGATAGTACTGATGATTCTACTTGCAGGACAGCAAAAGAAACACAAAGAACAGACTTTTGGACACAGTGGGGAAGGAGAGAGAAGGATATTTTGAAAAGGTCATCTTTTTTTGGTGTTAGTTTTAGAAGGTTTTGTAGAGCTTTCATAGAACTGGTCAACTTCAGCTTCTTCAGCATCAGTGGTTGGGGCATAGACTTTGATTACTGTGATGTTGAATGGTTTGCCTTGGATACAAACCAAGATCATTCTGTCATTTTTGAGATTGTACCCAAGTACTGCATTTCAGACTATTTTGTTGACTATGAGGTCTACTCCATTTCTTCTAAGGGATTCTTGCCCACAGTAGTAGATATAAAAGTGAAAAGTGAAGTCACTCAGTCGTGTCCAACTCTTTGCGACCCCATAGACTGCAGCCTGCCAGCCTCCTCTGTCCATGGGGTTTTCCAGGCAAAAATACTGGAGTAGGTTGCCACTTCCTTCTCCAGGGAGTAGATATAAAGGTCATCTGATGGCTAGCAAACACATGAAAAGATGCTCAACATCACTCATTATCAGAGAAATGCAAATCAAAACCACTATGAGGTACCATTTCACGCCAGTCAGAATGGCTGCGATCCAAAAGTCTACAAACAATAAATGCGGGAGAGGGTGTGGAGAAAAGGGAGCCCTCTTACACTGTTGGTGGGAATGCAAACTAATACAGCCACTATGGAGAACTGTGTGGAGATTCCTTAAAAAACTGGAAATAGAACTGCCATATGACCCAGCAATCCCACTGCTGGGCATACACACTGAGGAAACCAGAAGGGAAAGAGACACGTGTACCCCAATGTTCATCACAGCACTGTTTATAATAGCCAGGACATGGAAGCAACCTAGATGTCCATCAGCAGATGAATGGATAAGAAAGCTGTGGTACATATACACAATGGAGTATTACTCAGCCATTAAAAAGAGTACATTTGAATCAGTTCTAATGAGGTAGATGAAACTGGAGCCTATTATACAGAGTGAAGTAAGCCAGAAAGAAAAACACCAATACAGTATACTAACGCATATATATGGAATTTAGAAAGATGGTAACAATAACCCTGTATACAAGACAGCAAAAGAGACACTGATGTGTAGAACAGTCTTTTGGACTCTGTGGGAGAGGGAGAGGGTGGGATGATTTGGGAGAATGGCATTGAAACATGTATAATATCATATATGAAACGAGTCACCAGTCCAGGTTCGATACACAATACTGGATGTTTGGGGCTGGTGCACTGGGACAACCCAGAGGTATGGTATGGGGAGGGAGGAGGGTGGAGGGTTTAGGATGGGGAACACATGTATACCTGTGGCAGATTCATGTTGATATATGGCAAAACAAATACAATATTTTAAAGTTAAAAAATAAAATACATAAAAAATAGAAAATAAAGGTCATCTGAGTTAAATTCACCCATTCCCATACATTTTAGTTCACTGATTCTTAAGATGTCAGTGTTCACTCTTGCCATCTCCTGCTTCACCACCTCTAATTTACCTTGAAGCATGGATCTAACATTCCAGGCTCCTATGCAATATTGTTTTTACAGTGTCACACTTTACTTTCACCACCAGACACATCCACAACTGAGGATCATTTCCACTTTGGCCCAGTTGCTTTATTCTTTCTGGAGCTATTAGTAATTGTCCTCCACTCTTCCCTAGTAGCATATTGGACACCTTCTGACCTGGGGCGCTCATCTTTTGGTGTCATATCTTTTTGCCTTGTCATACTGTTCATGGGGTTCTTGTGGCAAGAATACTGGAGTGGTTTACTATTCTCTCCTCCAATGGACTATGTTTTGTCAGAACTCTTCACTATGACCCATCCTTCTTAGGTGGCCCTGCACAGCATGGCTCATAGTTTCACTGAGTTATGCAAGCTCTTTTGCCCCAACAAGGTTGTGATGCTTGCCAGAGTTATTTAAACATACGTTTTATAAAACAGAGAGTCTTAAAAGGTCTCATGCCTGAGTTGCCTCAGGTTATGGTGATATAAAGTGGAGGATCTGGTAGTGTATTCCCAGTTTATATAATTCTTGGTTCAGGGATCCTTCCCATCATCACAACTGCTATAATCTGAAGGGTGAGAGGAATGTGGTCCCCCAAAATGCCATCAAAGTTTACTGCTTGAACATTCCTTCTGTCGTATATGAAGGCTAAACCAGATAGACTCCAGAAAGTGTGAGATAGATAAGACATCTTGGGGAGTTAAAAGTAAATTCTAACTGCCCTTTAGAAAGTTAGAGAAAGAGAACCTACCATGGGCAGTAAAAATGTAATAAAATGTTCCTCACTGGCTAAGGAAGATGATCAAGAAATTCAGCTCTGACCAGACCACAGGCAATTGCAACCATTCTTCAAAAGATCCTGTCTTCCCAAAATAAATGTCTGCTCCACTTGAGTTAAAATTAGACACACATCAATTCTGGCTGTTGACACAGAAGCCTCTGGCAAGCAAGGTAGAATCCAGAATTCTCTACATAAATGACTAGCTCTGTAGACATCTCTCAAGACACTCAGAGCTAAAGGAATAAAGTATCTTGCCACTTCCTAATCACCAGTATCTTCTGTTTCTGCTCCAGAATCAGCTATGTCTCAGTGAGAATGAAGACATGAACAAAAACTACCTCCCTCTTTGTGGCTAGGGTTCCAAAACAGAATGGCACAAATATGAGATGATTTTATTTTTTATAATGTTGTTTCTTGGAATCTGCGGTCTTGCCTCAACACTTTAATATTCATTATATAATTTATCCTTTCTTTCCATAAATATTTATGGATCCTCTCCTACTCCTTTAAGTGTCAGGTCATAAATCAGGGCCCATGCCCAGAGTAACCCCATGACTAAGATGTCAAAAGTATTATTGACATCCCTTTAATGAATAAGGAAATGGACACTCAGAAAAGTTAAGTGACTTTTCAACATGAGTGTTAGAGCAGAAAAAAAGCCCAATTTCCTCAGTCTTTCAGAGATGTGACTTCCTTATTATCCACATTCCTTCAAAATAGAGAAACTTCATGGCAGCTATCAGTACTGCCTTATAAATGCCATTATAATTTTCCCTCATATATATTAAGATACATGAATACACACTGGAAGGAAATTTATTTTTGGATTTAATTTTTTGTAGAAATTATTTTTATGTAATAGTGAAAGAAAGAAGTATAATTTAAACAGAACTTCGTTGCAAACTTTTTTTTTCTTCTTGCATGAGCCATTTGGATGTGAGAAAAATTATCTGCTGAGATTGGTCAGCTTTGTGTTTTCTCACTAAGATTCCTGCCTTCATCGTTCCAGGCATTCATTCTTGCAACCAATATTCCTAGAAAAGCGTTCTATTTAACTCACTTGCCTGATGGACTTAATTTCATTCTATAGAATAAAGTCTTTCTATAGGATAGGGCAAACTCCTTTAGGACCATCTAATACTCTTATTAATTCAATTCATTAAACATTAATTGAGAATTTAGGCTTGGGATACAACAGTGTAAAACCTTGAGCCCTTGCACCCAAGCAACTCCTGATTCAGTAATGAAGGAGATTATCAAACAAATAATTACAATGCCTGAAGAAATTATTTAGTAGGACCCAACAGTAGGCAGAGAGATAGTTTTTCAGAAGTGATTAACTCAGTTTGAAGATGTATGGTTAAGAAAAGTCTCCTGGAAGAGGAGATGCTTGAACTTTTCTCTAACAAGAGCCTTCTCACTATTCTCTGTGCAAACCATGTATCTTTTTTGCTTCTTACTTTTGCTTAGAATTATTTAAAAATTTTATTTACTGTGTCTCTCATGTATTTGCTCATGACATTTAGAAGACTTTAAACATGTACAAGATATTGATTTCCAACATCACTGTTTCCATTTTCCTAGCTGATGTAAACATCAGGAAGGTTCTGGGTCTTCTGAACAATATATCTCTTACCTGATAAGACACTATATACTTTTCATAATTCATCAGATTTCCCTCTGCAAAGGAGACTAAATTATATTTTAGAATCAGATTTGTTAGCAAATTCATAAGTAGTACTTTTGGAATATTTGGCTCCATCTGCCTTCTTCTTTTTCTCTTTTTCTTTCTTTATTTTTGCCATTTTGCTATATTTTGTATATCCTTGTAAGCCACCTTAAGACCCTTCTAGATTGAATGATTTTCCCTAAATAAATAAAGATAATATTGGCACTGCTTTTGTATTATCCAAGTGTGTAGCACAGGGCCAACATGGGGCTAGGGTCACATTACAACTTTCAGAGATGAATTTTCTGGTAAGTATTTGAGTGTTTTTCAGTCTATGTATGGTTGGAGAGGTAAGCAGTCACCTAAAAGAACATAGAACAAAGCTCTTCTACTGCTTCATGATCATAAGAAATTGAAACAAAACCAAGATGTGAATTTTATAGACCAATTCTTGAGTCCCCAAATCTAAGCAAGACGATTTCAGGTCTTGAAATGCTCATCTACCACTTCTCATTGTAGTTGGGAAAAGCTAATCTTATTTTTGTTCCTGATTTGCTGTGATATATTCCTTTCCTTAAATGTTATTATTTTACTAAACTCTGAACTCTGTTTTGCTTTAGGGAAGGCCATAGAGATATAGATTTTTATGTCAAAAAAATTTGTGAGATCAATATTTGTTCCTTGCTGAGGACCTGTGGAAGATATGTAGAGTAGGCTAATTGAAATAAGCCTTCAGTGATCAACATGCAGAAAACCCCAATAAACCATTGACCAGCTCCAAGAAGCTGGCTTCAACCTAGGTCTTAATGACCTTCCCTGAAGAATGCATTTCAGCCAATTAAAACTTTTAGCCTGCCCCACAAACAAAGTGATAATGCTGACCCTACCCAAGTTTCTACCCTCTGATTTTTAGACCAGCCAGCAAGTTGTTGATCCAGCATCCAGCTATTTTTTGCCTGTAGCCTACAGTGCAACACATTTGTCTTCTGTGCCAGCTATTTCTTGTCTGTATAGGAGAGAAAGAGGGGTTTCCCTGATGGCTCAGTGATAAAAAATCTGCCTGCAATGCAAGAGACACAGGAGACCCAAGTTTGATCCCTGGGTCAGGAAGAAGGGAAGAAGCCCTGGAGGAAGAAATGGTAACCCACTCCAGTATCCTTGCCAGGAAAATCCCATGGACAGAGGAACCTGGCAGGCTATAGTCCATGAGATTGCCAAGAGTTGGACACGACTGAAGCAACTAAGCACATAAGAGAGAAAAGTAATAGCAGAGATTGGAGGGTCCGTTGGAAGAGTTACCTTTTTGTTCCCCTTTCTTCTGTAGACTTTCTCCTTTAATAATCTGTTGTGATGGTGTGAGATTTTATCATAAAATACTGATTCTTTGGATTCAAGTATTTCCATATTTCTATGTCTCTATAAGTCAGTATGAACAAGTCTTCCTCATCCTGACAGCTTCCCTTCTTAAAACTGAAGGATAATTGCCTTGCTATTACGGATAATAGGAAAAAAGAAAAAGAGACAGAAAGGAGAGAGAGAGCCAGTCTAATCCCAGGACAGTAAACCCATATACAGATGTACATCCCACCTTTGTGCCCCCAGAATGACCAAAGAAACCTCAAACCATACTGATTTAAAGCAATCAACTTACTTTAAAAAATAGAGATTCATCAAAAGAGGTACAAACATTTCTTGGGGAAAATATCTTCATCTCTGGTGGCTCCAATGGTAAAGAAGCTTTTGCAAAGCAAAGGAAACTGTAAAAAGGTGAAAACACAACCCTCAGAATGGGAGAAAACAATAGCAAATGAAACAACTGGTAAGAAATAATCTCCAAAATATACAAGCAGCTCATGCAAGTCAATACCAACAAACAAACAACCCAATCAAAAAGTGGGCGAAAGACCTGAACAGACATTCCTCCAAAGAAGACATACAGATGGCTAATAAACACATGAAAAGATGTCCAAATCAAATGCAAATCAAAACTACAATGAGATATCATCTCACACCAGCCAGACTCATCTCAAAATCTACAAACAATAAATGCTGGAGAAAAGGGAATCTCTTGCACTGTTGGTGGGGATGAAAATCGATACAGCCATTATGAAAAACAGTATCATAATTCCTTAAAAAGACTAGGAATAAAACTACGATATGACCTAGCAATCCCATTATTACTGGGTATATACCCTGAGAAAGTTATAATTGAAAGACAAATGTACCCCAATGTTTATTGCAGCACTATTTACAATAGCTGGGACATGAAAGCAACCTAGGTGTCTGTCAACAGATAAATGGATAAAGAAGCTTTTGATCCATTTACTCAGCCATAAAGAGGAAACAATTTGAGTCAGTTTTAGTGAGGTGGATAATGATCCTAGAGCCCATTATTCAGAGTGAAGTAAGTCAGAAAGAGAAAAACAAATATCATATATTAAAGCACATACATGGAGTCTATAAAAATGCTATTGATGAACCTATGTAGGGAAGAAATGGAGACTGAGATACAGAGAATGGACTTGTGGACACAGTGGGGGAAGGAGAGGGTCCGACAAATGGAGAAAATAGCATATACACTACCATGTGTAAAATAGATAACTGGTGAGAAGTTGATATATAACACAGGGAACCCAGCTATGCTCTGTGATGACCTAGGGGGTGAGATGGGGGAGGGAAGGGAGGCTAAAGAGGGAAGTGATATATATATATATATGTGTGTGTGTGTGTATGTATAAAACTATAGCTGATTTGCATGGAGGAGCCTGGTAGGCTGCAGTCCACGGGGTCGCTAAGAGTCAGGCACAACTGAGCGACTTCACTTTCACTTTTCACTTTCATGCATTGGAGAAGGAAATGGCAACCCACTCCAGTGTTCTTGCCTGGAGAATCCCAGGGACGGGGGAGCCTGGTGGGCTGCCGTCTCCGGGATCGCAGAGAGTCGGACATGACTGAAGCGACTTAGCAGCAGCAGCAGCACAGCATAAACCAACACAACATTGTAAAGCAATTTTCCCCCAATTAAAAATAAATTTTTAAAAAGTTCAACAGCTTAAAATAATTTTGTAGGTATAAATATGTCTGTATTTATACACACATGTATATATTTGTTGTTGCTGTTTAATTGCTAAATTGTGTCAAACTCTTTTGGAACCCCTTGGACTGTAGCCCACCAGGTTCCTCTGTCAATGGGATTCCCTAGGCAAGAATAATGGAGTGTATTACCATTTTCTTCTCCAGGGGATCGTCCTGAACCTGGGATCGAATCCACATTTTCTGCATTACAGGTAGATTCTTTACCATTCAGTCACCTGGTAAGCCCACCATATATATATATTTAAATATATATACTTAAAGGTATATATATATATATATATATATATATATATATATATATACATATATATATACATATATATGTATAGTCAGTTCAGTCACTCAGTCATGTTTGACTCTTTGAGACCCCATGGACTGTAGCACCCCAGGCTTCCCTGTCCATCAGCAACTCCCAGAGCCTACTCAAACTAATGTCCGTTGAGTCGGTGATGCCATCCAACCATCCCATCCTCTGTCGTCCCCTTCTCCTCCCATCTTCAATTTTTTGCCTCATCAGGGTCTTTTCAAATGAATCAGTTTGTATCAGGTGACCAAAGTATTGACGTTTCAGCTTCAGCATCAGTCTTTCCAATGAATATTCAGGACTGATTTCCTTTAGGATGGACTGGTTGGATCTCCTTGCTGTCCAAGGGACTCTCAAGAGTCTTCTCCAACACCACAGTTCAAAAGCATCAGTACTTGAGGGCTCAGCTTTCTTTATAGTCCAACTCTCACATCCATACCTGACTACTGGAAAAACCATAGCTTTGACTAGATGGACCTTTGTTGGCAAAGTAATGTCTCTGCTTTTTAATATACTGTCTAGGTTGGTCATAACTTTTTTTCCAAGGAGCAAGCATCTTTTAATTTCATGGCTGCAGTTGCCATCTGCAGTGATTTTGGAGCCCAAGAAAATAAAGTCTGTCACTGTTTCCATTGTTTGGCTATATATTTGCCATGAAGTAATGGGACCAGATGCCATGATCTCAGTTTTCTGAATGTTGAGTTTTAAGCCATCTTTTTCACTCTCCTCTTTCCCTTTCATCAAAAGGCTCATATATGTAACCTCAGGTTAACCATAAACCAAAATCTATAACAGATAACACACAGAGAAAAAAAGAAATTAATCCAAACTTAACACTAAAGATACTCATCAAAGTGCAAGGATTGGACACAAAGGAAGAAATAAGAAACAAGAAAAAACTGGAAAAACAACTCCAAAACATGAGTGAAATGCTGCAGTCAAGATACATAAAGTACCTGAATGGATATATGCTACCCACAATAGACTCTCTTCAGATCTAAAGACACAAAGTGAAAGTGAGGGAGTGAAAGTGAGGGAATAGAAAAAGATATTCTATGAAATAGAAATAAAAAGAAAGCCAGGGAAGCAATACTTATATGGGACAAAACAGGGTTTAATATAAAGATTATAACAAGAGATAAAGATGGATATTACATAATAATAAAGGGATCAATCCAAGATGATATAACAATTATGTGTGTGTCTGTGTGTGTGTGTGTGTGTGTGTGTGTGTATATATATATATATATCCAATATAATTTCACCTAAATACATGAAGCAAATATTAATAGACATAAAGGGAGAAACTGACAATAATATGATAAGAGTAGGGGACTTTAACACCCCTCCATATTAATGGATATATCATCCAGACAGAAAATCAAAAAGGAAACACTAATATTAAAAACATTTGACCAGACAGAATATATATATATATATAAATATATATATATATATATATAGAGAGAGAGAGAGAGAACATTCTATGCAAAAGCACAGATTATACATTTCTTTCAAATGTACATGGAACATTCTCCAGGGTTAACCACATATTAACCACAAAAATGGCCACATATTAGGCCATTCTCCAGGGTTAACCACATACCAGTAAATTCATGGTAATTGAAATCATATCAAGTATCTTCTCCAACCATAATATCATGAGACTAGAAATCAAATACAAGAAAAAAAGTTGCAAAAAGCACAAACATGTAGAAATAAACAATATGCTACTAAACAACCAGTGAATCATTTAAGAAATTAAAGAAAGTTTAAAAAACGCCTGGAGACAAATGAGAACTCAACAGTCCAAAATCTATTGGATGTAGCAAAAGCAGTTCTAAGAAGAAAGTTGATAATGATATAAGCATACCTCAGGAAATAAGAAAAACAGCAAATAAACAACCTAATCTTACACCTAAAGGAATAAGAAAAAGGACAAACAAAACCCACAGTTAGTAAAAGGAAAGAACCAATGAAAATCAGAGAAGAAATTAATGAAATAGAGACTAAAAAAATAGAAAGGATGAGTGAGGCTAAGAGCTGGGTTTTTGAAAAGATAAATAAAATTGATAAATGTCTAGTCAGACACATCAAGAAAAACGAGAGGGGTATCAATAAAACCAGAGATGGAAAAGAAATGAATATCACAGAATAAGGTAAAATCATAAGAGATTACTAGAAACAGCTATATGTCAATAAAATGGGCAACCTAGAAGAAATGGGTAAATTCCTAGAAATATACCATCTCTCAAGATTGAGTCAGGATGAAATAGAAAATCTAAACAGACCAATTAGTAGTCATGAAATTGAATTAGTAATAAAAAAAAATTTCATCAAATCCAGGACCGGATGGCTTCACAGGTGAATTGTATCAAACATTTAGAGAAGAGTTAACACCTATCCTTTTTAAACTATTCCAACAAATTGCAGAGGAAGGAGCCCTTCCAAACTTATTCTACCAGACCAAACTAGAGAAACACACTACAAAAAAATTGCTGTATAATATCACTAGTGAACATAGATGCAAAAATCCTCAACAAAGAACTAGCCATTGAAGGATAATACATTAAAAGTTTTATACACCATGATCAAGTGAAATTTACCCTGGGAGTGCATAGATGGTTCAATATTTATAAATCAATATGATATACCACATTAACAAATTGAGAAATAAAAATCATATAATCATCTCAATAGATATAGAAAATGTTTTGATGAAATTCAACATCCAAAATTTCTCAAGAAATTTCGGGCATAGAGGGAAAATAACTCAACATAATGAAAGCCATATAGGACAAGCCCACAGTTAACATCAATGGCTGACAGCATTTCTTCTAAGATCAGAAATAAGACCAGATGCCCATTCTCACCATTTTTATTTAATATACTACTGGAAGTCCTAGTCACAACAGTTACATAAGAGAAAGAAATAAAAATCTAAGTAGTAAAACTATGATTGTTTTCAGATGACATACTTCATATACAAAATCCTAAAAATGCCACCAAAAAACTATTAGAATTCATCAATGAATTTACAAATACACAACAAATATATAGAAATCTGTTATATTTCTATATACTAACAGCAAACTAGAAAAAGAAATTAATAAAACAATCCTATTTACAATTGCATCATTAAGAATAAAATACTTAAAAATAAATCTAAGGAAGCAAAAGAGCTGTATTAATAAAACTATAACCACTGATGAAAGAAATTGAAGATGACAAGAACAAATGGAAAGATATACTATGCTCCTGGCCTGAAATAACTGAAATTTTAAAAATTAACATACTACCAAAGACCATCTGCAAATTCAATGCAATTCCCCTTCCAAATAGCAATGACATTTTCCACAGAACTATAAGAAATAATTCTAAAATTTTATGAAAACTCAAAGACACCATATTGCCAAAACAATCTTGAGAAATAAGAATAAAGCTGGAATAGGACACTCCCTAATTTCAAACTATACTAAAAGCTACAGTAATTGAAACAATATAGTACTGCCCCCCACCAAAAAAAAAAAAACAAAAAAACAAAAACAAAAACAGGCACACAGATCAAAGGAACTCAAGAATCAGCCCAGAAATGAACCCACACTTTTACAGGCAATTAACCTACAACAAAAGAGGTAAGAATAAAGAATGGGAAAAAGACAATCTCTTCAATAAACAGTGTTGAGAAAATTGAACAGCTACACTTGCAAAAAGAGCTATACTTGCAAAAGAATCAAAGTGGACTAGTTTCTCAAACAATATACTAAAACTCAAAATGGATTAAAAACTCAAATGCAAGCCCTGAAACCATAAGCTCCAGCAAGTGCAGAAACCATGCTAAAGTATGACAGGTTAAAAGTGCCAATACTCAGGCACTAAAGTAAGCTGTCATCTACCCATCTAGCACCTTATTTTTAAAAATCTAACAATGAAATCACACCTTGAAGAGGTATCTGCATTTTCATGTTTACTGAAGCATTACTCCTGATAGGAAAGGCGTGGATATTCTGCTCCCTGTTCTTTCCTGTCACTCTTAGGGACACAATATCTATTTTCCTGCTACTTCTACATTACCTGACATTCCTCCCCAGGAGCCAAGCCTTTTCCTAACATACTCAACTATGATGTCCTGCCTGAGCACTTTTCTCTATATCTCACCAGCATCTTTGAACTTGATTTTGTTACAAAGAAACAAAGGAAAACAACAGAATGGGAAAGACTAGAGATCTGTTCAAGAACATTAGAGATACCAAGGGAACATTTCATACAATGATGGGCACAATAAAGGACAAAAATGATGTGGACCTAAAGAAGCAGAAGATATTAAGAGGTGGCAAGAATACACAGAAGAACTATACAAAAAAGATTCTCATGACCCAGATAATCACGATGGTGTGATCACTCACCTAGAGTCAGACATCCTGGAATGCCAAGTCAAGTGGGCCTTAGGAAGCATGACTACAAACAAAGCTAGTGGAGGTGATAGAATTCCAGTTGAGCTATTTCAAATCCTAAAAGGTGATGCTAAGAAAGTGCTGCACTCAGTATGCCAGCAAATTTGGAAAACTCAGCAGTGGCCACAGGACTGGGAAAGGTCAGTTTTCATTCGAATCCCAAAGAAAGGCAATGCCAAAGAAAGCTCAAACCACTGCATAATTGCACTCATCTCACAGGCTAGCAAAGTAATGCTCAAAATTCTCCAAGCCAGGCTTCAACGTACGTGAACTGTGAACTTTCAGATGTTCAAGCTGGATTTACAAAAGGCAGAGGAACCAGAGATCAAATTACCAACATCTGTTGGATCATCAAAAAAGAGAGAGTTCAAGAAAAAGCAACTACTTTTGCTTTATTGACTATGCCAAAGCCTTCAAAAAACTGGAACATTTTTAAAGAGATGGAACTATCAGACCACCTTACCTGCCTCCTGAGAAATCTGTAGGCAGGTCAAGGAGCAACAGTTAGAACTGGACATGGAACGACAGATTAGTTCCAAATTGGGAAAGGAGTACGTCAAGGCTGTATATTGTCACCCTGCTTCTTTAACTTATATGCAGAGTACATCATGTGAAATGCCAAGCTGGATGAAGCACAAGCTGGAATCAAGATTGCCAGGAGAAATATCCATAACCTCAGATATGCAGATGACACCACCCTTATGGCAGAAAGCAAAGAACTAAAGAGCCTCTTGATGAAAGTGAAAGAGGAGAGTGAAAAAGTTGGCTTAAAACTCAACATTCAGAAAACTAAGATCATGGCATCTGGTCCCATCATTTCATGGCAAATAGATGGGAAAACAATGGAAACAGTGAGAGACTTTCTTTTTTGGGTTCCAAAATCACTGCAGATGGTGATTGCAGCCATGAAATTTAAAGATGCTTGCTCCTTGGAAGAAAAGTTATGACCAACCTAGGCAGCATATTAAAAAGCAGAGACATTACTTTGCCAACAAAGATCCATCTAGTCAAAGCTATGGTTTTTCCAGTAGTCATATATGGATGTGAGAGTTGGACTATAAAAAAAGCTGAGCCCTCAAGTACTGATGCTTTTGAACTGTGGTGTTGGAGAAGACTCTTGAGAGTCCCTTGGACAGCAAGGAGATCCAACCAGTCCATCCTAAAGGAGATCAGTCCTGGGTGTTCATTGGAAGGACTGATGTTGAAGCTGAAACTCCAATCCTTTGGCCACCTGATAACAAAGAACTGACTTATTTGAAAAGACCCAGATGCTGAGAAAGATTGAAGGCGGGAGAAGAAGGGGATGACAGAGGATGAGATGGTTGGATGGCATCACTGACTCAATGGACATTAGTTTGAGTAGGCTCCAGGAGTTGTTGGTGATGGACAGGGAAGCCTGGTGTGCTACAGTCCATGGAGTGGCAAAGAGTTGGACATGACTGAGTGACTGAATAGAACTGAACTTAGACTAACATCATCATTAATTCAATAATTCATCACAGTAATCCAGTCTCAACAATTCAAATCCTAAACCACAAGAATACTCTGAGAAGAAAAAGAAAGAATTAGAAGGTCAACACCCTAACAACTGTAATTTGTAATGTGATAATAAGAAAGTAGAACATGGGGTAGACTGCTATTTGCCATTCTGTTTTGCAGGCCATACTTGCTGCAGGGAGTGAACTCTGTTTTATATTAATAATCGGAATGTGCTGCTATTCAATGTGGTATATGACGTATTATGATGCCATAATACATCACATGGCAAGTTGTTGACATGCCCTTCCCTCAGGTTTCTCTGGACTGAAAGGAGCCCATTTAGTATTATTGATACTGTTTCTCTCTCTGCCTTTGCTTTCAACAGTTTCACTGACATTCGTTAAAAGGTTCCCTGGCCTGACAGAGTAGGCAGACAACCTGGTCACACAGAGGGCTTTGGTCAGGGCCCAGTCTCTCTGACAGCACAAAAGCAGGAGTTCAGATGAGGAAACATCAAAAATCAATGTTTTAATTCATAAAGACATGGGGATCCTTTGTTGATTGGGCAGCTCCAGATGAAAGACTGAGAAGGTGGTACAAGGAGATCTCAGCTCAGAACAGAATGCTCATCAGGCAGTTTTCAATTTAACTAGGAGGCAAAAGAAGCACTTCAAGCTCAGATGAGCAGAGGCGAGGATATGGTCCTGTGCTTCAGGCAAGTGGAAGAGGGAGAGTAAGACCCTAGAAACCAGAGGAGAGAAGTTTCCTTACAGGACACAGGAAGAAGACAAAATGAGACCAAACACTTGGAAAACAGGCCAGAATGTATAATCAGTATTGTTCTTCACAGGAGACACCTCAAGGTCTTAAAGTAGTGGAGGTAACATTTGTATTATATTATTATATACATTATATTAATATTTGCTCAGTCGTGTCCAACTCTTTGCGACCCCATGGACAGTAGCCTACCAGGCTCCGCCATCCATGGGATTTTCCAGGCAAGAATACTGGAGTAGGCTGCGATTTCCTTCTCTAGGGGAACATCCCAACCCAGGGATCGAACCTGGGTCTCCTGCAATGCAGACAGATGCTTTACCATCTGAGCCACTAGGGAAGCCCTTATATTAATATAATTGTATATTATATTAATATTTTATATGAAGACCTACAAGACCTTTTAGAACTAACATCCAAAAAAGATGTCCTTTTCATTACAGGGGACTGGAATGCAAAAGTAGGAAGTCAAGAAACACCTGGAGTAACAGGCTAATTTGGCCTTGGAATACAGAATGAAGCAGGGCAAACACTAATAGAGTTTTGCCAAGAAAATGCACTGGTCATAACAAACACCCTCTTCCAACAACATAAGAGAAGACTCTATACATGGACATCACCAGATGGTCAACACCAAAATCAGATTGATTATATTCTTTGCAGCCAAAGATGGAGAAGCTCTATACAATCAGCAAAAACAAGACCAGGAGCTGACTGTGGCTCAGATAATGAACTCCTTATTGTCAAATTCAGACTTAAATTGAAGAAAGTAGGGAAAACCACTAGACCATTCAGGTATGACCTAAATCAGTGGAAGGGAGAAATAGATTTAAGGCCCTAGATTTGATAGATAGAGTGCCTGATGAACTATGGACTGAGGTTCTTGACATTGTACAGGAGACAGGGATCAAGACCATCCCCATGGAAAAGAAATGCAAAAAAACAAAATGGCTGTCTGGGGAGGCCTTACAAATAGCTGTGAAAAGAAGAGAAGCGAAAAGCAAAGGAGAAAAGGAAAGATATAAGCATCTGAATGCAGTTCCAAAGAATAGCAAGAAGAGATAAGAAAGCCTTCCTCAGCGATCAATGCAAAGAAATAGAGGAAAACAACAGAATGGGAAAGACTAGAGAGCTCTTCAAGAAAATCAGAGATACCAAAGGAACATTTCATGCAAAGATGGGCTCGATAAAGGACAGAAATGGTATGGACCTAACAGAAGCAGAAGATATTAAGAAGAGATGGCAAGAATACACAGAAGAACTGTACAAAAAAGATCTTCACGACCCAGATAATCACGATGGTGTGATCACTGACCTAGAGCCAGACATCCTGGAATGTGAAGTCAAGTGGGCCTTAGAAAGCATCACTACGAACAAAGCTAGTGGAGGTGATAGAATTCCAATTGAGCTATTCCAAATCTTGACAGATGATGCTGTAAAAGTGCTGCACCCAATATGCCAGCAAATTTGGAAAACTCAGCAGTGGCCACAGGACTGGAAAAGGTCAGTGTTCATTCCAATCCCAAAGAAAGGCAATGCCAAAGAATGCTCAAACTACCACACAATTGCACTCATCTCACATGCTAGTAATGCTCAAAATTCTCCAAACCAGGCTTCAGCAATATGTGAACCATGAACTTCCTGATGTTCAAGCTGGTTTTAGAAAAGGAAGAGGAACCAGATATCAAATTGCCAACATCTGCTGCATCATCGAAAAAGCAAGAGAGTTCCAGAAAAACATCTATTTCTGCTTTATTGACTATACCAAAGCCTTTGACTGTGTGGATCACAATAAACTCTGGAAAATTCTTCAAGAGATGGGAATACCAGACCACATGACCTGCCTCTTGAGAAACCTATATGCAGGTCAGGAAGTAACAGTTAGAACTGGACATGGAACAACAGACTGGTTCCAAATAGGAAAAGGAGTTCATCAAGGCTGTATATTGTCACCCTGTTTATTTAACTTATATGCAGAGTACATCATGAGAAACACTGGACTGGAAGAAACACAAGCTGGAATCAAGATTGCCGGGAGAAATATCAATAACCTCAGATATGCAGATGACACCACCCTTATGGCAAAAAGTGAAGAGGAACTGAAAAGCCTCTTGATGAAAGTGAAAGTGGAGAGTGAAAAAGTTGGCTTAAAGCTCAACATTCAGAAAACGAAGACCATGGCATCCGGTCCCATCACTTCATGGGAAATAGATGGGGAAACAGTGGAAACAGTGTCAGACTTTATTTTTCTGGGCTCCAAAATCACTGCAGATGGTGACTACAGCCGTGAAATTAAAAGATGCTTACTCCTTGGAAGGAAAGTTATGACCAACCTAGATAGCATATTCAAAAGCAGAGACATTACTTTGCCAACAAAGGTTTGTCTAGTCAAGGCTATGGTTTTTCCTGTGGTCATGTATGGATGTGAAAGTTGGACTGTGAAGAAGGCTGAGCACCGAAGAATTGATGCTTTTGAGCTGTGGTGTTGGAGAAGACTCTTGAGAGTCCCTTGGACTGCAAGGAGATCCAACCAGTCCATTCTGAAGGAGATCAGCCCTGGGATTTCTTTGGAAGGAATGATGCTAAAGCTGAAGCTCCAGTACTTTGGCCACCTCATGCGAAGATTTGACTCATTGGAAAAGACTCTAATGCTGAGAGGGATTGGGGCAAGAGGAGAAGGGGATGACAGAGGATGAGATGGCTGGATGGCATCACTGACTCGATGGATGTGAGTCTGAGTGAACTCCGGGAGTTGGTGATGGACAGGGAGGCCTAGCGTGCTGCGATTCATGGGGTCTCAAAGAGTTGGACATGACTGAGCGACTGATCTGATCTGATTCACCTTATTTCTATCTTGGCTTCAAGTGACTTTTAATTTTCTTGAAAAAATTAAATCATATATGAAATTAAATAGCATTTATGAAATGTTTATTATATGCCAACACTCTGCCAGATAATTTCACTTATGTCCTCTTTGATTATTTTCATATTATCAAAAACATAGGAGATCAACAATTTTATCTCTAAACAGAGGATGAAACAAGAGTTAATAATTAGTCAAAATTATACAAGGGTAAATAATGTTTTTATCTATAAATTAAAAGTAAAGACTTGATCACTAAATATTAATCATAATCTTAGATATTCTAATCCTTTTCTGAAATCTCATCTCCAACATGACATTCTCTCTCTCTCTAACTCAGTGTGTCCATCCTGAGACCTGATTATTCTTCGTACTGGGAGGCTACTGGCTCTTCTCACATAGAGGCTACTATCTCATCATCAGTTGTATAATTCTACTTAAATGCAAGCTCCTTGAGGCAGAAACTATGTCTTATAATTTGTCCTGAAGCACCTAGTATAAATCATAAAACCAAGAAAACAGTAGATATCCAATAAAGGCAGAAACAAACAACTACTTGAGTGATCTATTTAGATTTATAGCTATTTGAATTCACAGATGTGTAACCTAAAATTCCATTCTTTCTCTGTGCACTTAATATCTTTCTGTTAAAGATGTAAGAGAAGGTAGCATTTCCAACAGAATCATTGCAAAACAGGAAGAAAGTCTGAAGATTCTGATCACCTCTTTCTCTCCATTAATGGAGTGGTGAAGGACAGAGTACAATATACTGTGCTTAATGCAGATTCTGCTCGGTGAAACAATGATTACAATCAATTTGACTACTAATGTGACTTATCTTGTAAATTGCTGGGTCATTAACTTCAACAACATCAATGTGCTGTCACTATCCAATTCCACCAAATTAGTGTCCGAGGTAATAGGAGAACGAATGTATTAGTGCATTATTAGTGGCTAATAGAGACAGCGAGTCTTTAATGTGCTGCAGAGAGCAGCTGAGGCACTAGAGACGGAGACAAGACCAAGGGAACTGGGTGAGGCATCAAGATCCACAACACAGTGGCTTGTTAGGACTGCGGCAGGAGCTCCTCCTGCCCCTTTGCCTTGGTGCCTTAGATGACACAGCTGAATACTAGGGGGAATCTCAACCTGTGGTAGGGGAAATGCCCATTCATTGCCCATTTGGAACAAAAGTAGAAAAAGTATAACAACTGGATCATCCAAGTATAATGTGCCTGTTTAGGGTCAGGTTCTTGAAGCAGGAGCTTTTCCTGCCAGCCTTGCATTCACAAAATACGAAGGAACACTTACTCTTTACACACATGAGGATGGTCCGCATAACCTGACCTATCCTGGAAGTTAGTTTGAAAACTGTGCTCATATTCAATTTGCAAATTCCTTTGATACTTGTTTCTGAAATATTTGTGTTCATATTCAAGAAATAATGATTACATTCTCCCTGTCCACCCTTTCTTGTTGAGAAGCTTCTATGCCTACAGCCCAACAGGGGCAGGACTCAAACCACAAGACCCCTGTCCCTTGTTACAGTTCACTGAACCAGAGATGAGTACCTGTTTGAGGTAGGTCAAGCACAGTCAGTCTTTTAGGAGAATGGAATTAAAATATGGACATTGAGTAAGTCAGAGAGTGTTAAGCCCTAAACTGTAATTCTTTCAAGTCGGCATTAGTGCCAAGACACCAAATTCACATTCAAGCCAGTGTTATGTGCAGCAGAATTTACAAACTTTACAAAAGTTCTAATGCAGAAAGGAGAATGAAAGGCTTAAGTGGAAGTGTGGAGAGAAGCTGTCTCAGAAAGATGGAGAAAGAATGGCTGCTTGACAACTTTTCAGGTTCTGGGCATAAAACCTACTACCTATCTCAAAATTAGGATTTATGCACTTCTCTTTCTCTTTGCTAAACTTGTTTTAGTAGGTTTCTGTTTCATGCATCCAAACAGTCCCAATGATACTTTCTTTATGATTGTCAGCAAGCAGCTATTGATCACATGCTGTAGATAGTGAACTAAATCCTGCCAGAGACACTCAACCAAAAGAAAAGATTACTGCTTTTCAGAGAATGATAACTAGTTGGAAAATTTTTTCTAAGTATTTCTAATCATTTTTCTTTGGTGAAAGTGAAATTTATAGAAATCCAGGTCTGAAATCACAGAGTCCTTCCTATGACTGTAAGACAAGGTAGGATATGTAAAGAGCACATGAGAGGTGTACTGTGTGGAGCTGAGATTCAACAATCTTTCAATAGTCATTGCCATCAGGACCACTAGCTCCCATTAACTGTGGGCCCCTATGAACCTAACACTGTGCTTCTTCATGTCTGCCCGATGAGGTAGTTACCCTCTTTTAAAAGGAGGAAACAAGGCACAGCTAGCGAGCAAAACGGAATTTGAATTTAAACGCGACTGGTCTAACTCCAGAGTCTGCTGTGAGCCATTCCCCCACCCCCTCCTTTTTCAACATCTGCCTCCCTCTTCAGAAGCTATGTCCCTGTTCTCTTTTCAGATACCCTTTCTTGGCCTTCCTAATCAAACCTGTAGTCATCAGAGTTCCTTATACCAGGAACCTAACTCTTAAGAGAAATTGAAGTCATAATTTATCTCCCCTGCAGGGGGACTTGCATTATGCCTGATTTCTGCATCTGAAAGGACAAATACTATCTCTTATATATAAAAGTTTAGGCATTTTTAAGAATGGGTAGGTGAAAGAATATCTTCATGACAATCCTGAAACCCCACCCTGCAACCTGCAAAGGAAGATTGCTCTAAGAGTTTGCATATGTAGTGAAACTTTTTATGAATGACTAGAATTTTCTTGATTCCACATATATTAATATGAAGGGATTTTCTTGCTTTCATTATGATATTGGTCAGAAAAACACCTTCAATGGTAACTAAATTGTTTCAGTTAGTTTATTTTGAAATATGCTGTATTAAATTTCCTTCTCTAAACAAAAGATGAATTAATATGTTGAGGTTGAATATGTGGCAAACGTTACTCAATATAATCAATGTGTGTTTCCCGTAAACAGTTCTCTCTTGCCAAGACCCACTCTATGAAGTAGGTCAGAAAGAGAAAAGCAAATGCCATATACTAACGCATATGTATGGAATCTAGAAGATGGTGCTGATGAACCTATTTATAGAGCATCCGTGTAGTCACTTCCAAGGTGGCGCTAGTGGTAAAGAACCCATCTGCCAATGTAAGAGACACAGGAGACATGGGTTTGATCCCTGGGTCAAGAAGATCCCGTGGAGGAGGAAATGGCAACCCACTCTAGAATCCCATGGACACAGAAGTTTTGCAGGGTGCAGTCCATGGGGTTGCAAAGAGTTGGACATGACTGAGCATGCAGCATGCAATATAGACACAGACATAGAAAACAGACTTAGGGACATGGCTGTGGAGTAGAAAGGAGAGGGTGGGGTGTATGGAGAGAGTAATACAGAAACATAAATAACCATCTGTAAAATAGAAAGCCAATGGGAATTTGCTGTATGACTCGGGGAACTCAGACCAGGGCTTGGTCACAACCTAGAAGGATGAGATGGAGAGGGAGGTGGGAAGGATGGTCAAGTGGGAGGGGACATGGGTAAACCTATGGCTGATACATGCTGATGTTTGATAGAAACCAACACAATATTGTAAACCAATAATCCTTCAGTTAAAAATAAATAAATTTTTAAAAAAGACCCACTCTACACAAGTTAAGTTGGGAGTTTTGAAGCCAGCCATCACAAAGCCTATAACTTAGTCAAGGGTAAGACATGTCCATCATGTGTATTGTGGCTTTGAGATTAAACTTGATCCTTAATAGACTTTTAACATCCTAGCAAAGAATTCCTAACACAGAGGCTCCTATCAGGTAACAGACATAGCTGAATGCTTATACTTGGCACAATGAATAGGACTTATCAAAAGGATAACACATACACATATAAAGTTTTTAAAAACTTTTTATCTTGAAATAGCTAGATTCACAGGAAGCTGCAAAAAAGTTCATAGGGAAGTCCAGTGCACCATTTTCCCATTCTCCCCAAATGTTAATATCTTGCTCAATTCTAGTACTTTATTAAAACCAGGAATTTGACATTAGCATAAACATGAAATTTATTAAGATTTCATAAATTATGTATGCATTCATTTTGTGAGAATGTGTGAATAGTTCTAGGAAATACTATCACATGTATAGCCTTGCATAGTCACCACTACAACCAGGATACTCAGCTGTGCCATTACCACAAAGATTTCTCTTGTATTATTCCTCTATAGTCCTTTTCCACGTTCTTCTTAACACCCTTAATTGCTGGGAACTACTAATCTGTTCTTCATCTCCATAACCATGTGTTACAAGAATGTTACACAAATAAGAATCACATACTATATATCCTTCTAAAATTTTTTTCATTCAGCATAAATTCCTTGAGGTTCATCCAAGTTTTGTGTGTACCATTCAAGTTTGTTCCTTGCTCTTGCAAGATAGTATTCTATGGTATAGATTACCACAGTTTATTTCAGGTACAACCACTGAAGGATGTATGGGTAATCTCCAACTTGGGTTATTACAAATAAAGTTGTTATGAATGTTTGTGTAACATTCTTGCATGAAAATAGCTTTCATTTTCTTGGAATAAATACTCAAGATGGAAATTTCTGGGTATACAATTAGAAATTGAGTAGTTCTTCAGGTTTGAAAGGACCATTATCTAAAATAGTTGTTGACTAGCTAATAGCTAAGCTAAGTAATGTCCAACTCTTTGCGACCCCATGGATTGCAGCACACCAAGCTCCTCTGTTCTCCAATATCTCCTGGAGTTTGCTCAAATACATGTCCATTGAGTCAGTGATGCTACCCAACCATCTCATTCCTCGCTGCCCCCTTCTCCTATTGCCTTCATCTTTCCCAGCATCAGAGTCTTTTCCAATAAGTTGACTATTCGCATCAGGTAGCCAAAGTATTGGAGCTTCAGCATCAGTCATTTCAATAAATATTCAGGGTTGATTTCCTTTAGGATTGACTGGTTTGATCTCCTTAAGTCCAAGGGACTCTCAAGAGTCTTCTCCAACACTACAATTCAAAGGCATAAATTCTTTGGCACTCAGCCTTCTTTAGGGTCCAGCTCTTATACCTATAAATGACTACTTGAAAAACCATAGCTTTGACTATATGGACCTTTGTCAGCAAAATGGTGTCTCTGCATTTTAATTCTCTGTCTAGGTTTGTCATAGCTTTCCTTTCAAGGAAAGATGATGTAATTTCCAAGATGTACTCTGCATATAAGTTAAATAAGCAGAGTGATAATATACAACCTTGTCATTTTACATTTCCATCAGCCATGTGTGAGTGATCCAGGTCCTGTGTCCTTGCCATCATTTCTCCTCACCATTATTTTTTTTCTTTTAAAAATTAATTTATTTATTTTAATTGAAGGCTAATTACTTCACAATGTTTTAGTGGTTTTTGCCATACATTGACATGAATCAGCCATGGGTGTACATGTGTCCCTCATAGCTCAGTCAGTAAAGAATCTACGTGCAATGCAGGAGACCTGGGTTCAATTCCTGGGTCGGGAAGATCCCCCAGAGAAGGAAATGGCAACCCTCACCATTATTTTTTATTTTAGCCATTCTGATAGCAGTATAATGATATCTCATTGTGGCTGAAATTTGCATTTCTCTAATGGCTAACAATTTTGAACGTCTTTCCATGATTTTTTTGCCATCCTCTTCAATGAAATGTCTATGTGTGTTTTTGAACATTTTCTAGCTGGATTTTTTTTAATGTTGAGTTTTGAGCTACGCAATACTTCTTCATATAATAAGAATTACTTCAAGCCTATTTAGAAGAAAATTTTTAAAATACATTTTAGGCAAGATTTAATATTGACCTGGTTGTTCTTTCAGAGGGGATGTACAGTGATAGGCACTAAAATATTTCCTTTTACATTTATTTAATAAATAGCTCATCAATACCCAGCCTATATCCAGCCTACTATATCATGTATTTTAAATTACATTTTTTTCTTTTTTTTTTAATTTAATTTTATTTTTAAACTTTACAATATTGTATTGGTTTTGCCAAATATTGAAATGAATCCACCACAGGTATACATGTGTTCCCCATCCTGAACCCTCCTCCCTCCTCCCTCCCCATACCATCCCTCTGGGTCGTCCCAGTGCACCAGCCCCAAGCATCCAGTATCGTGCATTGAACCTGGACTGGCTCGTTTCATACATGATATTATACATGTTTCAATGTCATTCTCCCAAATCTTCCCACCCTCTCCCTCTCCCACAGAGTCCATAAGACTGTTCCATACATCAGTGTCTCTTTTGCTGTCTCGTATACAGGGTTATTGTTACCATCTTTCTAAATTCCATATATATGAGTTAGTATACTGTATTGGTGTTTTTCTTTCTGGCTTACTTCACTCTGTATAATAGGCTCCAGTTTCATCCACCTCATTAGAACTGATTCAAATGTATTCTTTTTAATGGCTGAGTAATACTCCATTGTGTATAATCTCTAGTTAATTATTACTCCCTTCTAGTGTCTACTGCATCCTACTTAACAGCTTCATCTTTTGCTACTCTGCCCATTAAATTCTATGCTACAGTTATCCTCGACTTCCAAGTCTGCCTCAAATATTCCATATCTTTCTTGGCTCTCTGTACTTTACAAGCTATTTTCTTAGGCTGGAATATCCTTTGCTGCTTCTTCATGTGGAAAACCCCTACTCAAACCTCGATCCAATTCAAATACCTTCACCTGTAAGAACCCTTCTCTAATTTCTTCTATACCCCTACTCCATTTTGCTCAACTCATGACTGCTGCACTAGGAATTTTCTTGACTTTTCAAATAATTATATTTTATATTAACATATGTTCTCTTTCCTCCATAAAGCAGCTGATAGGGCTCATAGGACAGTGAGTTTGGTACTCTGCTGTCTAGTGCACTCACATCTGTCCCCACCAGCATTTGAACACCACACTTCCAAGAATCAGCCAAGTTCATTCCCATATTTGCTTATGAAAATTGAGTTTTTAAGTGCAATTATGTAAGTGAATCATATATTATTTAAATTGATGAAATATGAATGTGAAAGAAAAGGGGTTGTTATTGCTGTGAATATTAAGTTATTGGTTTGGAATGATTTGACAAAAGCAAATCAAATTAGGGATGCGTGAAAAATTATAAAAGAGTAGGGGCAAAAAACATAACATTCCAGAGGTGTTCAGAACTCAGATTGTTTTGATGCTAGTAACTTAAACTTTTCACTCTTCAAAATAAATTTGAAAATTATATAGAATGTATGATGGACGCAGTTTACATAAGAAAGAGCATGTGAAGCTGCAGTTATTCAAATCTGTATACAAAAGTCCTTGGCCTTACATTAAAATTAGTTAATTTATTATCACTTTAAGTAAAATATATAGTACTTATAGCATTAGTATTTATTATAATTTTTCTCTTTAACTATCATTCTCAACACATAAAATACTGGTTTGAATTACATCAGTCAAGAAGGCTTCTATTATGTTTTCTACTGAAGCTTATCATTCAAAAAATCCTTTTGTTTATGTGCTTTCCTACTAGATTGAGAGCTCCTTAATGTCAGGAACCTGGCATTTTGCCCGACACATCAGGAATACTCAATAAATTATTGTTGGATGAGTGAAAAGATATCTGTAAAGCAAATTTTTAGAAATCAAAAGAAAATTGTATCTTATGATCTTCATGCAATCATTTAATACAATTTATTCCAAGAAGTTATTGGTCTCGGATATCAATAATTCAGAGGAGTTCATTCTCTCTCTACAGAGAATTTGGGCCTCTTGAAGGGTGTTAGCTAGTCTTGATATAAATATACATCTGTATATATATGGCAAATAGATGGGGAAACAATGGAAACAGTAACAGACTTTATTTTGGGGAGTCCAAAATCACTGCAGATGGTGACTGCAGCCATGAAATTAAAAGACACTTGCTCCTTGGAAGAAAAGTTATGACCAACCTAGATAGCATATTCAAAAGCAGAGACATTACTTTGCCAACAAAGGTCCATCTAGTCAAAGCTATGGTTTTTCCAGTAGTCATATATGGATGTGAGAGTTGGACTACTGAGAAAGCTGAGCACTGAAGAATTGATGGTTCTGAACTGTGGTGTTGGAGAAGACCCTTGAGAGTCCCTTGGACTGCAAGGAGATCCAACCAGTCCATCCTAAAGGAAATCAGTCCTGATATTAATTGGAAGGACTGATGCTGAAGATGAAACTTCAGCACTTTGACCACATGATGGTGAAGAATTGACTCATTTGAAAAGACCCTGATGCTGGGAAAGATTGAAGGCCGAAGGAGAAGGGGACAACAGAGGATGAGATGGTTGGATGGCATCACCAACTCAATGGACATAAGTTTGAGCAAGTTCTGGGAGTTGGTGATGGACAGAGAAACCTGATGTGCTGCAGTCCATAGAGTTGCAAAGAGTCAGACATGATTGACAGACTGAACTGAACTGACTGTATATGTCTGTGTGTCTGTATATAAAATATAGTCCACAAGTTTAATTAGATTTCATTGTGATAAAAATTAACCTTTCAGCATGGAAATGTTGTTTCTTAATTATTATTATTCTTTACATAGTTTCTCAAATACAGTCATGATATAGCCTAACATAATCTAAATATCTATTAGGTTGATGGAAAGCAATTGTAATAACAGTCTGAATTTTAAATCATTATAACTAGACTCAAATACATTTTATTAATCAAAGTAAGAACCATTATAATCAACGCTTTTTTTGCAATGAGAAATAAGTTTGTTGATTCTTGTACCATAAAAATCTGTGCTTTGGGATTCGACATACTGTTGGCAAGCATTTTCTGCCTCCTGGTGAGAGGTAAGGTGAATATGGCAGATGAGGCAAAATTTTATAGCCCAATACATTCAACTTTTGAAGCACTGGTTGTGTGATATTCAATCAGGTGTTACCATGGAGAAGAAAGGGGCCCTTTCTATTGACCAATGCCTGCTGCAGGCATTGAAGCTTTGGGGGCATGTCATCAATTTACTGAACCTACGTCTCAGATGTAACGGTTTCACTGGGATTCAGAAAACTGTAGTTGATCAAGACAGGCAGCAGACCACCAAGCAATGACCATGACCGTTTTGATGCAAGTGTGGCTTTGGAAAGTGCTTTGGAGCTTCTTCTCAGTCCAGCCACTGTGTTGCTCATTGCCGGTTGTCAGATAAAATCCACTTTTCCTCACACATCACAATCCGAACAAGAAATGGTTCTTTGTTGTTGCATAGAATAAGAGAAGACAACACTTCAAAATGGCAATTTTTTGACTTTCAGTCAGCTCATGAGGCACTCACTTATCAAGCTTTTTCACCTTTTCAATTTGCTTCAAATGCTGAATGATCAGAGAATGGTCAACGTTGAATTCTTCAGCAGCTTCTCATGTAGCTGTAAGAGGATCAGCTTCAGTGATTGCTCCCAGTTGGTCATTGTCAACTTCCAATGGCTGGCCAATGCACTCCTCATCTTCAAGGCTCTCATCTCCTTTGTAAAACTTCTTGAACTATCACTGCATTGTACATTCGTTATCGGTTTCCAGGCCAAATGCATTGCTGATGTTGTGAGTTGTCTCTACTGCTTTATGACCCATTTCAAACTTGAATTAAAAAATTGCTCGAATTTGCTTTTTGTCTAAGGTCATCTCTATGGTCTGGAATAAATATAAAACAAACATCAAGTAATAAGTTATTAGCAAAAAATAAAGTGATAAATGTGCATTAAAATAATAAATAACATAACCACATTTATTTAAGAATGTAACCCAATATCAAACAATGCAAAACCACAATTACTTTTGCACCAACATAATAAAATGAAATATTTTTAAAGTTAAGCTCACATTTAACCCTACTAATTTCAGCCAGAATACAATGTGTTAGCTATAAATCAGTTTTAAAAATCTACATGATTTCTCTGAGCAGCATCCACAGCACCACTGTGAAAGACAAATTACTAGGTGAGGTGCTTTGCATTAGCTTTTTGCCAAGTAACTAAAAGACCTTTCTTCAAGCTCTGAGGGGTCCTCTTAGCGCTTTCTTTGGTCCAATTAACACTGAATGGGCAAATTGAGAGGGCTCTTCATATTATCTCTGCAATTAAATGATTTGGCTGGTCAATTATTTTTAGAGCCTCATCCAGTAAGTACAAAAAAAGAAAAAGAATGAATCAGCTCCTGTATTGTTGATTACCTTTGGGTTAGCTCCTGTCCTTACTTTCTCACTTTGGAGAGCAGAAGATACAATCCGTCTTGGTGTAAGTGTCAACCATCTTGTCTTTCAACTAGAAAGCTAGAAGTGACAGCTTGGTATATTAAGAGGTCTCGGCCTGAATAAATTGATGTCAGGTTTTATTACATACAGTCCAAGTTAGGAGGCACAAGACAAGCACTCAACAACTATGTATTGAACAAATAAATGGTATACAGTGGTATTGCCAGTTCTTGAAATAAAGATAGAGACAGGCAAGGTCTGTGTTCTCTAGAAGGCTAAAGTCCACCAAAGAAGATATACAATACAAACCAAGCTATATGGTAAGGCCCTTATGGTGTTGAAAGGAGCTGTTCTCTTGTCCTTATGGCCTGGAGCGTGGATGAAGTTGTCCAAAGAAATGCCTGCTGGAAGCCCAAGTCTTTCTGAATATTTAAAGACATCAAAAGCAGCCTCAAGGAAGTGGCTCATACTCAAAACTTAGTATAAAAGAGAGAGAAATGGGATAGGGAGAGATTTTTAAGTAAAAAGCATTCCCTAGAAGTAAAACAAGAGGATAAATCAATACCACTCACATTTTTAAAATACTTATGTGAATAACTGTGCTAAATTCTAGAAGAGTATTTTTCAAACTAAGAGATACAACCCAGTAGAGAATTGTAAGTTTCCCATTTTTAAAATGAGCTAAAATAAGATAGAAAATATCAGAATATTTCACTATAGTAGGTATATGTTTGTTTCAGTTACGGATATGTGTGGTATTAAGTCACAGGGTAAGAATGTTTTACTCACTGTGCATTTAAATTAATTTTTTAAACATCTGATCTTTTCACTAATTAATGTATTAATTGGAGGATAATTTAAATTTAAAATTGGCTTAAAATACTACTCTAAAAATTTTTTTCCTAAACTTGGCTAACAAAGCCATTTAGGAGTTATATCCAAATTTCCAGGTCCCATCTTAGGAGGAGGGGTCCAGCATCCTCTGGAAGCCTTCTCAGAAAAACAAAAATCCAGAAATCATTAAATCTAATTAGTATGAGTTCAATTCAGTTGTTCAGTCGTGTCTGACTCTTTGCGAACCCATGGACCACAGCATGCCAGGCTTCCCTGTCCATCAACAACTCCGGGAGCTTACTCAAACTCATGTGCGTCTAGTCGGTTATACTATCCAACCATCTCATCCTCGGTCATACCCTTCTGCTCCCGCTTTCAGTCTTTCCCAGCATCAAGATTTCCTAGCAATTAGTATGAGTAGGCGGAGAAGGCAATGGCAACCCACTCCAGTACTCTTGCCTGGAAAATCCCATGGGCGGAGAAGCCTGGTAGGCTTCAGTCCATGGGGTCGCTAAGAGTCAGACACGACTGAGCGACTTCACTTTCACTTTTCACTTTCATTCATTGGAGGAGGAAATGGCAACCCACTCCAGTGTTCTTGCCTGGAGAATCCCAGGGACGGCGGGGCCTGGTGGGCTGCCATCTATGGGGTTCCACAGAGGTGGACACGACTGAAGCGACTTAGCAGCAGTAGCAGCAGTATGAGTAGGTGAGAAAATGGAAAAAAAAAAAATGAGAAAGTGTGCTATGACCTAAGCATCGGGACCCACAAGTGGAGTTTAAGAGTGATGAACGTGGGAAGAAGTTTTCATAGAAGACTGTTAGAGAAGGTTTCTGGAGCAACTGCTGTGAGCAGGATACAAAGGTACCTGAGGACTTGCAATTTGAGGGAGGAGAGCTAAAACACTCTCAAGAGTGGAGTCCGCCAGGGAAAGACCCATGAAAGAGGTTAAGACTTGCCTTGACTGAGACCTGAACTCAGTCAAGTTCACCTTTGATTCAGCCAAAGGTTTCTTGAGGAAAAAAAGTGTCTCACTTGCACTGAGCACCAATTGCTAAGAACACAATAGATGTTGAATGAGTATAGAATGTTTGTGGAGGAACAGTAAGAAGATGATCCAGAAAAGTAGGTCTGAATGGTAAGTTTGCACATAAGATCAGCCTCTGCATTCATATATTTGAGAGACATAGGAGAAGCAGAATCAAAAGGAAAAATCACAGACAAGATAATTAAGTTTTTTCATCTCTTTTCTTGGCTTCTGCGGCAAAGTTACACAGAAATGTAAAAGAACGTATCCAAAGATGTCCTCTAAAATACTGATCATCTTTTTCTGACTGTAAGAGGCTGGATGCTCAGGTTTAAACAATAGATTTGGAAAGAAGTTTTTGTTTTAAGACCTTAAGAAACACACTGTATTAGTTTTAACTTCTTCCATTGCAGCGATGCTTCTCTATCCATTGCTATACATTAGAATAGTCTGGGCGCTTTCAAAATTTCCATTGTTTGGGCTCCCCACTAAGAAACTAAGTCAGAGTTTCCAGGGGGTGTATCTGGAGCATTTATGCTGTTGAAAAGTGCCCCAGGTAACTCTGAGACGTATTCAGGTTTGAGAACTATTGAAATGTGAATACTAAAACTCACACTGCTAAAGCAGAACAGAGTTTATGCTCTTTTTTGCTTCTCAACTGAAGAAATCAGGCTGACATTTATTTTTTTCCAGTCTTGCCCCAGGCTGCAGCCGCAACAGAACCATGGACAGCAATGATTCTTTCCTTACCTCTGTAGGCAAAACCAAAGATGAACTTTTAAGCTGAAGCCCCTGACAGCTGCTCCTGTTCAATGCCAATTATACTAACCTAGACATCCTTCCCTTCCAGACATACCTCCCCAATGGCACACCATTGTCAGACTTTCACACTTAAAAATTTCCTGTGGCTCTCAGTTCTTTAATGGCATAGCCCAAACTTTTCATCCAGACACTCCTCGCCCTTCCTAATATGGCTCAAAACACTTACTCAAGCTGTGGCTTAGGCTTCTAACTGTTGGAGTTGCCTTACTAATCCCTCAGGTGTCATATTCTTTCTTGTTTCTACCTTTCTTTTGCTCTTATCCACATTTGCAATGGCAAGAGTTCTGTTCTTACTGTCACTTCATCCACTTTTGCTACTCAATGTCAAAGTCCAGTTTAAGTCCCTCCTTGATTATCAACAGCCTTTGAAGCTTCTTTCCACCACTCCCAGCATTGGGAAATACATTAGATTCAATGGCTCAAACAGAACTTCAAGTTGTTCAGTGAAGAAGATTCATTGTATTTGGATCATAATTATTCACCATAATGATTCTGTAGTTCAACTGTCTGGGGCTGAATCTTATTTCTTTAATTGATTTATTATTTGACTTCTCCAAGCCTTAGTTTTTTCACATGTAAAATGGGGGAAATAGTTCCTACCTTAGAGGTGAGGTTCAAATCAGACAATACAAGAAAATTCATTAGCACAATGTTTAACCTCTAGTGAATATTCAATACATTCAAACTTTTCTTGCTTGTTTATCTGTCTCTTCATACATTCTGATAAATATATCTTGTCTCTTCAGCAAAATTGTAAGATCACTTGAAAATCAACTCCTTATTACCTGGATTACAATACTATACTAAAAGCAACATGAGGTTTGAGAGCAGAACATTAAATTTCAAATTCCAATTCATCCATTTCCTCCTTATATGATTTATGGAATATTATTCAACCTGTTTAAACTTCAATTCCCTAATGTCTAAAATGGAAGTTATAATAATAGTGGTATTTTCCACATTCTGGAGATTAAAGGAAATAATTCACAATAAAGTTCTTTGCTATCTTTCAAGTACTAGTAGATAGTCTATACATGTTTATTGAATTATTCCATAATGTCTAACTTTGAGATTACATATATATTAATAAATAGCTTGTTTACTGAAAGTATAAGTTCATTGACTAATTGTTCACTTAAAAATAAAAAAGTTGGTGCAAAATTTAGGTCTTAATTTCTTCATCTGTAAAGAAAGTGCATTAAACAGGAAAGAGACCATAAGGTCTTTTCGGACTCTAAATTCTATATCTTTGGAAAGTGTCTATACTTTTATATAAGTTGAAAAGAGACAAGCAGGGGATTATATGTGCGTATGCTTTTCCTTTATGTATATTCCATACATAAGAAAATAAATCGATAAACCTGTAAGCACATGTTATTAGTGATTATCTCTGATAGAACTGTGGGTGATCTAAACATTTTCTATTTTCTGTGTTTCAAAATTTCTATGATTAAAAAATTATTATTAAAAAATCCTTAAGATGTAAAAGTCTTTCCCAAAAATATGTGTGTGTGTGTGTGTGTGTGGGTACAGAAGCGTTGACATCTTTTAGGACAGCTGACTAGCAGCGTGCCATGACAGCTTCTTGCACATTTCTGCTCATTATAGCTAGAAAGCTGAAGGAACAGACTGAGTAGAGTGCACACACATAAAGCTTTGTTTGAAACTTTGCAGTGAGATTATTATAATCTCTTTGTAGAAATTTGAAATCATAGAAATGTAAAGTTGAAGAACTCTTCCCAGAGAAGCCCAGCGTGTGGCAGTGGCACCTACTGGCGTGATGTGGTACAGTAACCAAGCTCCCTCAGACCTTATAACAGGTTGTGTGTGTGTGCGTGTGGGCTATGTCTGCTAACTGAATTTTTAAGGAGGCCTAAAAGACCCTGATGCTGGGAGGGCTTGGGGGCAGGAGGAGAAGGGGACGACAGAGGATGAGATGGCTGGATGGCATCACCGACTTGATGGACATGGGTTTGGGTGGACTCTGGGAGTTGGTGATGGACAGGGAGGCCTGGTGTGCTATGATTCATGGGGTCACAAAGAGTCGGACATGACTGACTGAACTGAACTGAACTGAAAGGAGTTCAAGGACAAAGGGCTTAGGGTTGCATTTGGAAAAGTATAGATCTATTTCAAAAGTAATTACTGTGCTCTTGCAGACTGAAAAAGTTCTTAATTATGTTTCCCTAAATGGGAGCCTATCTCTTACTTTTAAATGCAAAAAAGTACAATTTTCTCTTTAGAAAGTAGGATTTTCTCCACAGAAATAAACTTTATAAACATTTTGGTTGAAAACATATACCAGCTACAGAAAATAATATCCATTTTTTTCCCTTCTGGTATAGAGATCTTTGAAGATCATTTTAACCTTTTAATGTGGGGTGTTAGTTTATTGAAGGAGTAAAACATTGAAATGGACATGAGGTCATATGAGTCAGGGATTCTTAATCAGTGAATTGGGACAGGTCGAGTATGCACTGAAACTTATGGTAAAATTTTTCTAGAGAAAGACACTGGAGCTTCTATCCATTTTCCAATGAGTCCCAGGACCTTAAAGGGCCTCTGGGACTGCCCTGGTTTATGTCTGCTTATCTGGTATAATTGTTACTAGCATCCCCTTTCTCAGAATTGTCCTAGCCTAGAAGATAAGTTATTTAATCTTGCTAGTTAAAGCCCGTGGGTCGAGGCGTTATTTTTATTTTTTTGTGCAAGTCACGACTTACTTGACAGGAAGGAGGGCAGCTTTAAGAGAAGTTTTATGAAATTCTCTGAACACAAATAATGTACACACCAAATATTGATTTAAATTTCTTCATTTATTTTCTGCTTAAATTTAGACAACACACAGCTGAATACTTCACCAGTGTTTATCTACCATCCCCCAAATGTTTCTGTTCATCTTTTTCTTAGTTGTATTACATCTGGGTAAACACTAGGAATGACAGGTAAAGAATGTACTTGGAATTTTTTGTGCATTCATTCAAATAGCATTATTAAGTATCCACTTAACAATGATTTGTGGTAGTGGACAAAAAAAAAGTAAAATAATATCTCATTTGTTCCATAGCTTGCAATCTGTCTGAGGAAATAAGAAACACACTTTTTAAAAGCTAAGACAATTAAAATAACAAAGAGATACTTATAATATCTATTAAAATGGTCAAAATTCAAACACTGACAACACCAGACACTGGCGTGAGCGTAGAACAAAGCAAAAGTGAAAGTGAAGTCACTCAGTCGTGTCTGACTCTTCGTGACCCCATGGACTGTAGCCCACCAGGCTCCTCCATCCATGGGATTTTCCAGGCAAGAGTACTGGAATGGGGTGCCATTTCCTTCTCCAGAGGATCTTCCCAACCCAGGGATCGAACCCGGGTCTCTCACATTGTAGGCAGATGCTTTACTGTCTGAGCCAGAAGCTCTCATTTATTGCTGGTGGGAGCACAAAATGGTACAGCCACTTTGGAAGACAATTGGCAGTTTCTTACAAAGCTAAACATACTCTTACTATATGATCTAGCAACTGGGTTCCTTAATATTTTCTCAAAGGAGTTAAAAACTTAGGTCCACATAAAAATCTGCACGTAGATTTTACAGCATCTTAATTCATAACTACCAAAATTTAGAAGCAACCAAGGTATTCATCAGTAAGTGAGTAGATAGGTAAACTGTTTCATCCAAACAGTGGCATATTACTCAGTGCTGAAAAGATGTAAGCTATTCAATTTGTGAAAGAGCGTGGAGAAAATGCACTGAGTGAAAGAGCCAATCTGAAAGGATAGGTACTGTGTGATTTCAACTATACAATATTCTAAACTATGGAGACTGTAAAAAGGCTTCCACAGGTTAAGGGGACAGAGGAGTACATGCAGCGCAGAGGGTTTTTTGGGCAGTGAAGACACTCTGTATAATCCTTTAATGATGGATACATTATACACTTGTCCAAACCAATAGAATACACAATATCAAGAGTGAAATGTAATGTAAAGTACATATTTGGGCTGATTATGATTTGTCATTGTAGGTTCATCAGTTGTAACAGATAATGGGTGAGATTATACATATGTGGGAGCAGGGCATATATAGGAAATCTATGTACCTTCCCTTCAATTTTGCTGTGAATGTAAACCTGCTCTATAAACATAAAGTCTTAATAATTTTTTTCAAAAGATTATTAATGAATGATAGGTAGATAACTAGTGATCTAAGAATTTGAAGGGAATGCTTGCTATAAATTAGAATAGTTATAAGGACCGATTGGGATTTTTGAAAAACCTTGAAAGCGAGCCAGTGCCATGGAGAGAAATTATTCTCCAGACAATGGAACAGCTTTAGATATTCTTAGGCAAAAACTAGAGCATAATAACACAACTCAAGAAATGACTCTGAGGCATGGCTTCCTGAAGATAAATTCCTTAGTTTTCCTGAAGACACAATAATTTTTATGCATTATAGATCTTTCCAGCCCCACAGCACCTGTCTGATCCCTTAACATTCCTATTCTGAAATGCTGCAGGCAGTTATTTAAACATGTTTTGAATCCACAGGAACACAAGTTAGTTGTTCTCTTGTCTTCCTTTATAGACAAAGTCCTCAAAGCCGGGGACAATGTCTGATTCTATTGTTCTTCTCTGTATAATATCTCTATTTCTTTGTATCTGTTTCTGTGTCTGTCTCTCTCTGTTTCTACCACACACACACACACACACACACACTCACATACACACACAGTAAAAGCCAGTTCTGAACCTTCATACAAGTGATGGGTGAAGGTTTGGTTTCACTTTAGTAGTCATTTCTCACATTCAATTCTGTAAGAAAGTCTATTGATGAGAACCACAATTCTCATCAATTGTGAAGGAGATAGTGAAGGACAGGGAAGCCTGGTGTTCTCAGTTCATGGGATTACAGAGAGTCCGATATGACCTAGTGATTCAACAACAACAAACAATTGTATATGAAGGAGGAAAACGTCACCTGCATCACAATGGGGATTCTAAGTAAAATCCCTCATCCTGCTGGATTTACCAGCAATGTATGACAGAGCTGATCACTCTGTTATCAACATCCTGATCTTTAAGTGTTAGAGGATTCTAGGGCTTGGTTCATGATCATCTTCTCTATTTTCTCTTATCTGGTGAACGCATTTATATTCATGATCTTAAACACTATCTATATGCTGATGATACCTAAATGTATGTCTCTGCCTCTGACCTTTCTCTGATCTCCAGATGCATGTCTGTAACTTTCTGCTGGACATCCTTACTTGGATGTCTGATAGGGAACTCAAGCTCTATATGTTTGAAACAGGACTCTTGATTTGAAACCGTCCACCAAATTTTTATGTTCTCATTTTATTCCTCATCAAACAAATGGCATTTTCATTCTACCAGTGAGTCTCTTAGGCCAAAAAACCTTAAGTCATTCCTTAATATGAGTCATCTTTGACATCTGTCTTTCTCTGAGGACACACATCCAATCTATTAACATATTCTATCAGCTCATAACTTCTGTCAGCCCAGCCTCGGAAATATATTTAGATTCAAGACCACTTCTCTCCACTTTCATTGCTGTTTCCTTCCCTTTTCTTCTGAATTATTTAAATTGCTCCAAATTATCTTTCTGCTTCTACCCTTGCTTTTATACAGTGTACTCTTTAAAAAGCAACAGAATAATCCTTCTAAAATATCATATCATGACACCCCTCTACTCAAAATCTCATAATAGTTCCCATTCCACTCAGAGTAAAAGCTCAAACACATACCATCCTATAAAAATCTATATTTTCTGGCCCCGCTTCTGCTCTTACATCATTTCCTACCATTCTCCTTATTGTTCTTTCAGCTCCAGCTACTGGTTTCTTTGTTATTCCTCAACATACCAGGTACATTTAAAATAGCACCTGCCCCATTCCTGACTCTATATCTTAACCCTACTTTTTTTTTTTAATGATTTCTTCTGAGTGAACTCCGGGAGTTGGTGATGGACAGGGAGGCCTGGCGTGCTGCGATTCATGGGGTTGCAAAGAGTCGGACATGACTGAGCGACTGATCTGATCTGATACCCCTGTTTCACATATTATCTATTTATTTGTTTATTTAGCCTTTATTGCTTTAGAATATTGGAACATAAACTCCATGGAGGTCAAGGTTTTAATCTATGTATGTATATATCTATGTATACCTATATCCTCAATAACTATAATATAACCTGGTACAAAATAGATGCTCAATAAACATTTATTGATTAAAGAAGCTAATACATAAATCAATGAATAAATGAATGAAAACATAAACAAGCAAATAAATCAGCCTTCTGTATGGCTTATCTATACATCTCTACCTTTGTTAGAATAGAGCTCTAAAAATTGACTTAAGCCCACCAACAGAGGTCCTAAAATGTGCACACCAGAACCAAACTCTGCCAACCAATGGGCCAGCACTAGTACCAGGATGCTGCAGAGCTCTACAGAAAGCCACCTTGTGAATGACACTGCCTATCAGAGTACAGCAGCCTTTGCACAAGAAAGAGCCAGGCAGGATAGACTACGGATCAGCTATACCTACATGACCGTCTACAGGACTCAGTCCACCACAACAGAAAGACACGCGGCCAACACAGCAGGTGCTCCCAGAGCATATAGCTCTGCTGATCAGAGATAAATGCACTGGTGGCACTCACAGGATGTCTCTTTAAAAAGATGACTTCTGCAAGGTTGGGAGATATAAACACCACATAGAAATAAAAACAGAAAATTAGGCAAAATGAGGCAACATAGGACTATGTTCCAAATGAAGGAAAGAGATAAAACCACAGAAGAATTAAGGGAATGGAGACAGCAATCCAACCTATGAGAGTTCAAGGTAATGATCACAAAGATGTCTGAAGAACCCAGCTGAGGACTGGATAGAGTAGGAAGTTTTTAACAAAGAGGAAATATAAAGAACAACCAAACAAAGGTGAACAATAAAATAACTGAAATTAAAAATACACTAGAAGGACTCAAAAGTAGATTACATGATACAGAAGAACAGATTGTGAGCTGAAAGAGTAGTGGGGGTCGCTGAAGTGGAACAGAAAAAAAGATTAAAAAGAAATAAGAATGGTTTAAGAGACCTCTGAGAAAATATAAAGCATACTTATATTTTCAGTATAAACATTTCAAAAGCAGAAAAGTGAGAGAAAGGGGCAGAGAACTTTATATAAAGAATTAATAGCTGAAAACTTCATTGACTTGGAAAGGAAACATCTAGGTCCAGAAAGCACAGAGAGTCCCAAACAGGATTAACCCAAAGAAGGCCACACCAAGACATATTGTAATTAAAATGGGAAAGATTAAATAAAGAATATTAAAAGCAGCAAGAAAAAAGCAACAAGTGATGTACAAGGGAGCTCCCATAAGGCTATCAGCTGCCTTTTCGTCAAAAACTCTGCGGGCCAGAAGGGACTGGCATGCTATATTTGTAAGTGATGGAAGAGAAAATCTTACAAGCAAGAATATTTTACTTGGAAAAGCTTCATTCAGAGTCGATGGAGAAGTTACAAGTTTTACAAATAAGCAAAAGCTGAAAGAGTTTGGCACTGTAAAACCAGCTTTATGAGAAATATTAAAGGGATTTCTCTTGGTGAAAAAGAAAAGGCAGCACCTAGAAATATGAAAATTACAAAAGGAAACATTTTACTTGAAACTACAAATATAAAATAAATGTAGTAAATAAACTACATATGAAAGTAGTAAGGTCAAAAGATGTAGTTAAGTCATCCATAGTCACAAAACAAAAAGATGTAAAATATGACATTAAACACAGTAAATATGAGGGGAGTATAAAATATGGGGCTGTACATAGTAGGGCAAGACACAAGCCTCAATAAATTTAAGAGTATACAAATTATTTTCAGACTACAAGGGCATGAAACTAGAAATCAACCACAGACAAATAAATGAGAAAAAAAAATCTATTATATGAAGACTAAACAACATGCTATTAAAAAATCCCAATGGGTCAGTGATGAAATCAAAGAAGAAATTTAAAATTACCTTGAGACAAATGAAAATGAAGATACAGCCATACAAAATCTGTGGGATACAACTAAAACCATTTTTAGAGAAAAGTTCATAGTGATATAGGCCTTCTTTGAGAAACCAAAAATCTCAAACAACCTAACCCACCACCTAAAATAATTTTAAAAAGAAGAACAAATAAAATCAGCAGAAGGAAGGAGATAATAAATCAAAGAGAAAATAAAATAGAGATTAAAAAATAATAGAAAAAAATGGATAAAACCAAGAGCTGATTCTTTGAAAGAGTAAACAAAATTAACAGACCTCTAGCCAAGTGCACAAAGAAGAAGAGAGGACTCAAATAAATAAAATAAGAAATGAAAAAGGAGGATCCCAACTGACATCACAGAAGCACATAAAAAAGAGAATATTATGAACAATTACGGGCTTCCCTTGTGACTCAGCTGGTAAAGAATCCACCTGCAATGCAGGAGACCTAGGAAGATCCCTTGGAGAACAGAAAGGCTACCCACTCTAGTATTCTTGCCTGGAGAATTCCAGGGACTGTATAGTCCATGGGGTCACAAAGAGCTGGACACGACTAAACAAACTTTCACTTTTAATTTCATGGACAATTAAATGCCAACAAATTTGACAATCTAGAAGAAATGGACAACATTCTAGAAACATACAGTTCACCAAAAATAAAAGAAGATGAAATTAAAAAAAACTTGAATAGATCAATCACTAGAAGTGAAATAGAATCTGTAATTAAAAAAGAACTCCCTACAAACAAAAGTCCAGAGTCTGACTTCACAGGCAAATTCTATCAAACATACAAGGAAGAACTTATACTGATCCTTCCTAACTCTTCCAAAAGACATTCTATGATGCCACCATTACCCTATAACAAAACCAGATAAAGACACTATGAAAAAAAAAGAAAATTACAGGCCAATATCTTTGATAAATATATATGTAAAATCAAATTTCATACCCACCAAGTGGGTGACCCACAAACTGAAGAATAATAATACCAAAGAAGTTCTCCCACTGTTGTAAATGTTCTGAGCCCCATATGAGGCTTCCCAGTCTGACAAAGGGACAGGAAATCCCCAGGGAATCTGATCTTGAAGGCCATTATGATTTGAATGTAGGACTTTCACCGGACTGCGGAAAACGAAGACTCTACTCTTGGAGAGCACAAACAAAATCTTACATACATACATGTATAGTGTATACATACAGCATACACTAAGACCCAGAGGAAAAGAGCAATGACCCCACAGAAGGCTGAACCAAAGCTATCTTCTAGTGTTGGAGGGTCTCTTGTGGAGGTGTAGGTTGGCAGAGGCTCACCACGGGGAGCCTGCAGCAGCAGCAGTCCTGGAAGGTCCTCCTTGGTGTAAGCTCTCTTGGAGGTCAGATTAACCCTACCATGGTGCCCATAGACCCCAAGGCTGGATCACCTCTAGTTGTTAGGCCAAGATACTAACAGGGGGTGAGCACATCTTCACTCACCAGCAGATAACTGGATTAAAGCTTTACTGGAGCAAGGCCCCAGCCATCAGAGCAAGACCCACCATGTCCATCCCATCAAGAAGCTTACAGAAGCCTATTAGCCTCATTCACCAGAGGGTAGAGAGAAGAAGCAAGATGAAATAAATAACTTGAGTAGACCAATCACTAGATCACAATACTACAGCTGCGAGAACAAAAACCATATTACAGAAAGTTAATCAGGATGAAAAATGTAAAGAGTTACATCCCAGAAGAAGGGTCAATATAAAACCCCAGAAAAAACAATGAAATGAAGTGGATATAAGCAAACTTTCAGAAAAAGAATTCCGAATAATGATAATGAAGATGATCCAGGATCTCAGAAACAGAATGGAGAAGATATAATAAATGTTTACCAGAGACCTAGAAGAACAAACAGAGATGAATAATACATTAGAAGGAATCAATAACAGAATAACAGGCAGAAGAGCTAAGTGACCTTGAGGACAGAATGGTGGAAATCACTGCTGCAGAACAGAATACAGAAAAAAGAATGAAAAAAAAAAAAATGAAGACAGCCTAAGAGACCTCTGGAACAATATTAAACACACCAAGATTTGCATTATAGGGGTCCCAGGTGGAGAAGAGAGAGAAAAAGGACCCAAGAAAATATTTGATAAGATAATAGCTGAAAAGTTCCCTAACATGGGAAGGGAAATAGTCAACCAAGTCCAGGAAGCTCAGTGAGTCCCAGGAAGGATAAACCCAAGGAGAAATACCCCAAGACACATAGTAATGAAACTGACAAAAATTAAAGACAAAAATAAAGTATTGAAAACAACAAAAAGCAACAGGGAAAAACGGCAAATAACATATAAGGGAATTCCCATCAGTTTATCAGCTGATTTCTCAACAGAAACTCTACAAGCCAGAAGGCAATGGCTTGATATATTTAAAGTGATGAAATGGAAGAACCTACAACCAAGAATACTCTATCCAGCAAGACTCTCATTCAGATTTGAGAAATCAAAAGCTTTCCAGACAAGCAAAAGTTAAAAGAATTCAGCACCACCAAACCAGCTTTACAACAAATGCTAAAGGAGCTTCTCTAGTGAGGAAACAAGAGAAGGAAAAGACTTACAGAAAATAAACCCACAACAACTAAGAAAACGGTAATAGAATCATACATATTTATAATTACCTTAAATGTAAATGGATTAAATGCACCAACCAAAAGACATAGACTGGCTGGGAAGATGAAAACATGTGCATGTATGCACTTCTACTTACCATATCACATCGCCTGACCCCCCAAACTGTATGCAATAATTTGTATTGTTGGGTTAATCATGTTCCCATTATGACTTGCAATTGCATTATCTTTAATTTTTGTCTGGCTATTGATTGTGAAAACTGATAAATGTCTTTTACTATTGTGATTATGTAACTATTACTTAATACTAGTGTATCATGATTGATCAACAGAATAATAGAATTCTATATCACCAAAAATAACATTTAATAGAAAAACCTTTAAAATCCAGATGGATATCAGAATTATCTTGGAATTTTTTGAAAAGTACAAATGTCTAGGTATTACTTATTTCTTCTAAGCTTCTTCTATGTTGCTAATGAGCAGCCATGTTTAAAAAAAATTGGACTATATGATAATCTTTAACTTTTATCTAGTTGATTTCACTTTTTCTATTTCATATTCAGTGCTCCCATTTCATTTATGTTTTCCAATTTCTCCATCTCTTCTTTTTTTTGATGTTCTTTATCAAGCCTTTATCAAGCACAGTAGCAAAGCATTTTATACATATAATAAATAGTGTATATAATATATATATTTTAGAAAATGTATGAATTTTTGACTAAAAATTTATGACATTTTGATTCCATTTGTTTGACTTAGTATGAATAAAATGCCAGATTTTTAATTAAAAAAATAAATATGCAATAAGCAATAAAGGTTTACCATATAGCACAGGGAACTATCTTGTATATAGTCCATATCTCATAATAACCTATAATGGAAAATAATCCAAAAACTATATATATATGAATATGCATAACTAAATCATTTAACTGTGCACCTGAACCATTTTAAATCAACTATAGTTAAGTAAAATATATATATTAACAATAAATAAACAAAAAAACAAACAACCTGATTAAAATGAGAGATGATCTGAATACACTTTTTTTTCAAAGTAAACATACAGATGGTCAACAGGCACATTGAAAAGGCACTCAACATCACTAACCATCAGAGAAATGCAAATCAAAACCACAATTGGATATTCTATCACAGTTGTCAGCATGGTTTTTATCAAAAATACAACAGATAAGAAGTGTTGGCTAGGATGTGATGAAGAGAACCCTCATGCACTGTTGGTGGGAATTCAAATTGGTTTAACTTCTACAGAAAGCAGTGTGGAAGCTCCTCAGAAAATTAATGCTAGAACTACCATACAATCCGGAAATTCCACTCTGGGGCATTTCTCTAAAGAAAATGAAAACGATAACTTGAAAAGATATGGTGGTGGTGGTAGTTTAGTCACTAAGCTGTGTCAAACTTTTGTGACCCCCTGGACTGTAGCCCACTAAGCTCCTCTGTCCATGTGATTTCCCAGACAAGAATACTGAAGTGGGTTGCCATTTCCTTCTCCAGGGGAATCTTCCTGACCCAGGGGTTGGACCCAGGTCTCCTGCATTGCAGGTAGATTCTTCACCAACTGAGCCACTTGGGAAGCCCTGGTAAAGGTATATGAAACCCTATGTTCATTGCAGAATCATTTATAATAGCCACAATATGGGAGAAACCTAAGCGCCTGTCAACAGACAAATGGAAAAAGAAGTAGTATATACATGCAATGGAATATTATTCAGCCATAAAAAAGAATGTAATCTTGTTGTCTGTGACAACATGGATGGGCCTAGAGGTTATCACACTAAGTTAAAAGTTAGACAGAGAAAGGCAAATACTGTGTGATTTCACTTATATGTGAAATCTAAGAAAATTAGCAAATACAACAAAACACAAACAGAATTAAAGATACAGAGAACAAACAATGGTTGGCAGAGGAAATGTGGTAGGGGGAGAAAACAAATAGGAGGAAGATTAAGAGGTACAAACTTTCAGTTGCAAAATAAATGTCATTAGTATGAAATGTACAGTGTGAGGAATATAATCAATTCTGTAAAATAGCTTTGTATGATGACGTACCACAACTAGACTTATTGTGGTGATCATTTTAAAATGTATGTGTGCGTGGTAAATCACTTCAGTTGTGTCCAACTCTTTGCAACCGTATGAACTGTAGCCCACCAGGCTCTTCTGTCCATGGGATTCAACAGGCAAGAAGATTAGAGTGGGTTGCCTCCTCCAGGGGATCTTCCCAACCCAGGGATCAAACCCTTATCTTATTATGTCTCCTGAATTGCAGGCAGGTTCTTTACCACTGGCACCATCTGGGAAGCCCTTTGAAATGTATAGACACATTTAATTCCCATGTTGTGTAACAGGAACACAGTGGTATAGGTCAATTACACTTCAAAAACAAACTAATAGAAAAAAGAGATCAGACATTTGGTTACCAGAGGCCAGTGTTGTGGGGCAGCAGGGATTGGATGAAGGCAGTCAGAAGCTACAAACTTCCTTATATAAGATAAATAAGTACTAGAGATATAATGTACAACATGATAAACATAATTAATACATATGAAAGTTAGAGTAAATCCTAAAAGTTCTCATCACATGGAAAAATATTATTTCTATTTCTTTAATTTTATATATGTATGAGATGGTGGATGTTCCTCTAAGCTTATTGTAAAAATCATTTAATGATGTGAACCAAATCATTATTCTGTACACCTCAGGCTTATACAATGCTATGTGTCAATTATATCTCAATATAACTAAAAGAAAAACAAAGTTAACATATAAATAACTGTAGATGTATTTTTGTTTGTTTATTTTCAGAAAAGAGTATAAGAGTTGGCCTGCCTCCCTGTCCATTTCATACTCGCTAATTATATATTCTATCTGTGACCTTTTCCACTGGGAATCACTAAGTAATAGAACAGGGAGGGTCATTGGAGATGACCTAGTCCAGATGAGCTTTTCAGAAGAAAAGAAACTGAGGCTCAGATTCTTGAAGTAACTTCAAAGTTACAGAGCTAGTTAAAAATAGAATTAGATTTCAAGTCTCTAAATTTTGATGACCACTGCTATTTTTTCTATCACAACAAGTATAAGGGATCTTTCTCTACCTCTCCCTTGTCGTCCTTGTCATCATTATTTTTTATCAAAATTCAGTATCAACAGTCTAAGAAGAGAGAGTCAGATTTGCAAGAGAATTTGAAGCTCAGTGATGACTTTCTTGGAGTCCAAAAGACAGTTGATGCATCCCCTTTACTTTCACAGAACAAAAGAGGCAAGGATTCATCCGTGGGCACTGGCAGGGCTTGATGCTTACTGACAAGGCCCCAGAATGGAAATATCCTACTTGTCCTTTTAACAGGATTTCAGCCAGAGATTTGAGGGAAAAGTACTGCAACCGAGTGGGCTGTGAATATGAGTGGAAATGTCAGAGCTATGAATCAGTTAACACGTTTTTATTTAGCATCTTCCTGTGAAAAAGGATGAAAAGACAAGACTCTTGTACTCAAATTCCTTACCATTGCAGAACAGAGTCAAGAACAGTGTAAGACCTTTTTAGATCTTAGAGGTTCTAACACCCCAGACTTGGAAAGCACAACCTGCATGGCAAGAACGGGGTGACTTTCATGAAGGACAAAATGCTTAATTTTGTCATGATATGTTACTGGGATTTAAGTAGATGAAGGGGATGTTTTCTCCTTTTCTCTCTAGATTTAAGAAGTAAGTTTATATCCTTCAGCTCATGAAACACTCAAAATGTCCCTGAAAAGTAGGGAAAGCAGAAACTATATTCTATTCTTTTTTGAGTAGAGAAATTAACATCCTAACCTCTGAAGCAGCCAAAGTTCCCACATCAGATCAGAGCCAAAGTCCCTCCGGCTCCCTCCCAAGACACTTTCTAATAGAATAACCTTCTGGAAGACTGCTCCTTTGTATCTTCCCATCCGTTCTGAAGATACAGGTACTAACCTAGTCTTAGGATCCCTTGAGATCAGACTTGGCTCCTGTCCTAACTTCTATGACATAATTTAAAAAAAAATTGTTCAAGGCATCCCAAGGTGTCAATTTCTTCCTTGGTGTTCATAACCCAAATGTTTTAACAGCCTTGAGGTGCCTTCCACCTATGGGGCCCTGACTCTTTGAGGCCTATTTGTTGACCTGGCCCTGCCAATGAGAAAAGCACAGATGTCTACCATCTGGTCAGGGGTCCCGGTGCTTGTGCCAATTTCCTGTCACTGACAGCTAGCACTTGATTGATGGAATTTGGTACTCCACCTTTTTTTTCTTAGTACAATATAACCTAATGAATTCAGATGGCACATAGCCAAAATGAGAGAATCTGAACTTGGGCAGGGGTAAAGTTTACCATCAATGAAATGAGGGTCTGTTAAGTAAATTACGAATGTAAACAGGATTGTAAAAAGGACAATTTAATCTACTTACAAGAATAAATTGTTTTCAAGCACTTAAGTTGCATAAATTTACATACAGTGTGCTAATTACAAATGATTGATAGCCAGTCATTCAAACACATCTGGTAGGAACCCTGTTCTCTTAACACTTTGAAAGACACTAGACTGCATTACTTAAAGTACTTGAAAATAGTACAAACGTGTATATATATATTACATATGAATATATGTATTCACACACCCTCATATAAGACAGTCCTTGTTTTTCATCAAGCCATGTTCCTGGAAACCACACCAGAAAGGATTATCAAACACAGATCACTGAGAGCCAAATTATATTTTCATACAGGAACACTTTTATTATTGGGACTGGTGTGCCAGACCCAGGGGTCACACCGGGTAAATCATAGATTCAATCAGCATTGTGGCATAGCAAACTGAGCTACAACAATCACAGCTAAAGAAGACAGCTAATATTTATTGAGCAGTTGCTGCATCTGTGTGCTTTACATATGTTATCTCAGTCATCAATATATGACGGTAGGGAGCTAGTGCCTCCATTTTCTGGGAAACAACACTGAAACTCCAAGAGATTAAATAACTCACCCTTAACCATATGTTTGTCATCAGTAGAATTAGAAACTAAATCTAGGTCTGATTCCATATCTCATGGCTATTTTTTGAACTATAACATTTATAATCCTTTAAAAATGCTGAATTGTATATGGTTATGCAAAGTCTACGTAACATATAAAATGGAAATAAACAAAACCATCATTTTCTATGGCCTGGATAAAATTTTAGCTCTCCATGAAGACTCACTGTTAAAACAAATCTGCCTCCTTTTATGCAAATGTGTGTGCCAAATTTTAAAAATATTCAGGTGTAAGGTATTGTCTTAAATAAAGCTGTAGCGTCTTCAGCATATATTTTTTCAATTGTTGCTGTACATGTCTTATTTTTTTAATAGATAGTAAGCTCATTAAGAGTAGAGACTAATGTTACTCATAATTTGCACCCATCAGCATCATTTATTATACTACCTAGAATAAAATCTTGACCAATGGATGCTTTAATATGTTCATTATATGAATTAGCAAATGAATAAATTGTACTTTCATAAATTTTAATATACCCATAAATTCAAAATTAATATGTGGCTCAGCAGTAAAGAATCTGCCTGCCAATGCAGAAGACGTCGGTTCGATCCTTGGGTCAGGAATATCTCCTGGAGAAGGAAATGGCAACCCACCCCAGTATTCTTGCCTGGGAAATCCCATGGACAGAGGAGCCTAGCAGGCTTCAGTCCGTGGGGTGGCAAAAGAGTCAGATGTGACTAAACAACAGCAAAAATGGCTACAATAAATATCACAGAATAGTTTTTAAGTTTTAGACAGTTATTGGTGGTGATAATGGAAAGAAGTGGCATTAGAGAAGGATTTGGATGTCTAGAGAGTTTGGAAAACAAGTTGCTCCTGAAAACATTTCCTATAGCTAGGAAATCAGTCCAGATTAATCCCTTGACTTCAGAGTTAAAATTCAAAGTAAAAAATAACTATTTATTACAATAATACATGTATAACATAAAACTGATCATTTAAACATGTTTAAGTGTACAATTCAGTGGCATTATGCACATTCATGACGTGGTGTAGTTATCACCACCTTCCATCTCCAGAACTATCCTCATTATCACTACGGGACTTTGTGCCTATAAACAGAAAGTTCTATCTCCTTCCTCTCAGTCCCTATAATCTCTATTATACTTTGTGTCTTTAATAATTTGCATATTCTAGGTACCTCACGCAAATGAAATCATTTCAAAACATATCTAGATATTGGAAAACCTCATTATCAACTTCTAGACTGACAAATTAGAGGACAGAAATACCATGACTCTGAAGAACTATGGATGGAGGTTTATGACATTGTACAGGGGGCAGTGATGAAGATCATGGTCAAGAAAAAGAAATGCAAAAAGCCAGAATGGTTGTCCAAGGAGGCCTTACAAATAGCTGAGAAAAGAAAAGACGCAAAAGGCAAAGAAGAAAAGGAAAGCTGGAACCCTTTGAATGCAGAGTTCCACAGAATAGCACGGAGAGATAAGAAAGCCTTCCTCGGTGATCAATGCAAAGAAATAGAGGAAAACAATAGAATGGGAAAGACTAGAGATCTCTTCAAGAAAATTAGAGACACCAAGGGAACATTTCATGCGAAGATGAGCACAATAAAGGACAGAAGTGGTATGGACCTAACAGAAGCAGAAGATATTAAAAAGAAGTGGCAAGAATATAGAAGAACTATACAAAAAAGACCTTCACGACCCAGATAACCACAATGGTGTGATCACTCACCTAAAACCAGACATCTTGGAATACCAAGTTAAGTAGGCCTTAGGTAGCATCACTATGAACAAAGCTAGTGGAGGTGATGGAATTCCAGTTGAGCTATTTCAAATCCTGAAAGACGATGCTGTGAAAGTGCTGCACTCAATATGCCAGCAAATTTGGAAAACTCAACAGTGCCCACAGGACTGGAAAAGGTCAGTTTTCATTCCAATCCCAAAGAAAGGCAATGCCAAAGAATGTTCAAACTACCACACAATTGCACTCATCTCACACACTAGCAATGTAATGCTCAAAATTCTCCAAGCCAGGCTTCAACAGTACGTGAACCATGAACTTACAGATGTTCAAGCTGGATTTACAAAATTGCCAGCATCCATTGGATCATCGAAAAAACAACAGAGTTCGAGAAAAACATCTACTTCTGACTTATTGATTATGCCAAAGCCTTTGACTGTGTGGATCACAACAAACTGTGGAAAATTCTGAAAGAGAAGGGAATACCAGACCACCTTACCTGCCTCCTGAGAAATCTGTATGCAGGTCAAGAAGCAACAGTTAGAACTAGACATGAAACAACAGACTGGTTCCAAATTGAGAAAGGAGTACATCAAGGCTGTATATTGTCACCCTGCATATATAACTTATATGCAGAGCACATCACGAAAAATGCTGGACTGGATGGAGCACAAGCTGGAATCAAGATTGCCAGGAGAAATATCAACAACCTCAGATATGCAGATGACACCACCCTTACCACAGAAAGTAAGGAACTAAAAAGCCTCTTGATGAAAGTGAAAGTGGAGTGAAAAAGTTGGCTTAAAGCTCAACATTCAGAAAAACTAAGATTATGGCATCCAGTCCCATCACTTCATGCCAAATAGATGGGGAAACAATGGAAACAGTGGCAGACTTTATTTTGGGGGACTTCAAAATCACTGCAGATGGTGACTGCAGCCATGAAATTAAAAGACGCTTGCTCCTTAGAAGAAAAGCTATGACCAACCCAGACAGCATATTAAAAAGCAGAGACATTACTTTGCCAACAAAGGTCCATGTAGTCAAAGCTGTAGAAAAACTACGGGTTTTTCTGGTAGTCATGTATGGATGTGAGAGTTGGACTATTAAGAAAGCTGAGCACTGAAGAATTGATGCTTTTGAACTGTGGTGTTGGAGAAGAATCTTGAGAGTCCCTTGAACAGCAAGGAGATCCAACCAGTCCATCTTAAAAGAGATCAGTCCTGAGTGTTCTTTGGAAGGACTGATGCTGAAGCTTCAATACTTTGGCCACCTGATGTGAAAAGCTGTCTCATTTGAAAAGCCCCTGATGCTGGGAAAGATTGAAGGCAGGAGGAAAAGGGAACGACAGAGGATGAGATGGTTGGATGGCATCACTGACTCAATGGACATGAATTTGAGTAAACTCTGGAAGTTGGTGATGGACAGGGAAGCCTGGTGTGCTGCAGTCCATGGGGTCACAAAGAATCAGACACGACTGAGGGACTGAAGTGAACTGAGTCCTCTATTTCTTGTTTTCTTCTTTCTTTGTATTTGATACTAAGTTAGGATTACTGACAAGGATTCAGCAAAAGGAACTGGCAAGAAACCTGTGTGTACAAGTGAGGGTACAGCCTTAGTGCTGGTTGTTGGGGGCAGTGTTTACATCCTTCAGTTGATAGCAAGTGTATGAAAGTCAGCCTAACATCCACCTTTCTCCCTCCTCCCACTCACTGCCCCTACCTCTTGACTTTCCCTTCCCTCGATAATATCAGTCAGATTAACTGACTGTCACATAAACAAAAGTGGCAAAATAAAATGAATTTATTAGGTGGTGTTGAATAAGAAAAGCAGCAAAAGTGGATGTCAACATGCCAGGGAAACATCAACGTTTCTATTTATGACTATTCTTTATATCAGTTCACTCAAACCAGTTTAATAGTTGCTGAATGAACCATTACAATCATTCAGTGCACTCTCAGTATGTCAAAAATCACAAGAACTAAAATGGAACTTGGCCCTCAACTCCTGCCCTTAGGCACCATCTTGTTTTAACTCTTCTAAGTCAAGCAATCTCCATTTGAAGCAACGCCTTTGCATCAGCTCTTCTCCCTGTTGAGGAAATGTTCTCTTTGTTAATGTTTGTTCCCGTTACTCCTCATCACCTCTTCCTGCACTTGGTTAAATAATTCCTTTGCCTCCTTAGAAGTTAAACATTTCAAATATTTATGGCATGTAACTTGAAAAGTTTTGGGCTAATGGATCATGTTTCTACCTGAGATTCTCCTTCATTTTCCAAAATTACTGTAGGTGCATGATCTTTAATCCTCCATTATTTCTGATTTCTCCAGGTTAAGCATCTGTGGGTGGCAGCGAATTTGACACCTGCAAGCTGCCTTTTTAAGATAAAGACTTTTCTTCCCTACCTTTAATATTTGAACTTTCGAGAGAACAAATTGACTCTGTACTTTCTGGTATAGGAAATCTGATTCAGCCAAACAAAACATTAAGACTGAAATGATGCAGCTGGCTCTTGAGCTGGAATACAGGTAACTCTTATTACAAAATATTATTGCTACAACGTTACATTATTCAGTGAAAGAGCAGCTGCGAATCATCAAATGAGAGAATATCCATGAAAGGGATTTGCAAAATATAAAATGTTATAAAAATAAAAGTTTTATTAACAATAATATGAATTGTGCCATGCTGTTTGGATATTTGAAGTTTTATTTATTTTATACTGAAACTTAAAGAGAATAATAGTGTTGGGTATTAATAAAGTTTACTGCACAGAATATATCCTTTTGCTCATAACATACGGCCACCATAATGAACATTATTATTTTAATATGAAGAACTCACTTTTATTGAAGGTTTACTCCATGTCAGTATATAGTGCTAAGTATTTTACAAAGATTAGATCAATGTCTATAGTATCTCTCTGAAAAAGAGTTTATTTCCCTAAAGTACAAGTGGGAAATTTGGAGCTTACAAAGTGTATTATCTGATGTCACTCTACTACTGTGATCTTGAATTCAGATCAATTCAATGGCAGCATCTGAGCTCTTATCAGTGCTTTCCTTTTCTGTGATATTATGATGCCCTTCACTTAAGAAAGTATATCTACACTTTTTCCTTAGCTAGATGGTTGCAGCTTCCAGGTTTTGTTTTCTCATGAACCTTAGGGAGTCTTGCTTCCTCTTTCACTGTCAGACTGTGAGATGTCCCTTCTTCCTCCTATCTCTGTGACCATCCCTCCCTCTCCTTCTAATTAGACACTGCAGGTCTCCTAAGAACTTGGAATCCAGATGAACATATGAACATTGTGCAGCAAATAAAAGTCAATGTACACTGAGTGAAGGGCTAGGAAGGCTGCCCGGAATGAAATGGGCTGTGGCATAAGATTCCTATTTTAAGCAGAGAAGTTATTGAGTATGCTGTGGGAGTAGGGGAACAGTGTTCCATGAAAATCAGACTAGAGACTTTCTGTAGTATCTCAATTTAGGCATTTTATGGATCCATGAATGAAATTCTTATAAACATACCACAGTGGAGAATATGCTCATTGATTCACTAATTCTGTTTTTCAATTGAGGTGTAATTGATGTCCAATATTATTAATATTGAACTTTCAGGTGTACAGCATAGTGGTTCACAATTTTTAAAGTTATATTCCATTTACAGTCATTATAAAATATTGGTTATATTCCCTATATTGTACAACACACCCTTGCAACTCATTTATTTTATGCTTAGTAGTTTGTACTTCTTAATTCCCTACCCCTATATTGCCCCATCCCCCTTCCCTCTCCCCACTGGTAACTAATATTTTGTTCTCTGTATCTGTCTGTTTCTGTTCTGATGTATATGTGTACGTTTGTTTTTTAGATTCCAAATCTAAGTGCTACCATACAGTATTTGTTTTTCTCCAACTATTAATTCTTTGGTTCAACACTTTATTGAAAACCTTCTCTGGACTAGTCATAGCTCTGGCAGTAGGTCATTCAGTGGTAAAGAGGACAAAAGCAGTGACCTCAAAGAGGACATTCTCAAGGGGACTTAAGGCTCAGAGCAGAAACACAGAAATAACCAAGATCATTGCTGAAGAAAAATGCAAACTGAGAATGTGATGCCTGCCATGGGTCATGGAAGCCTCTCTGAGGTGATGACGTTGGAACTGGGTCCTGAATGACAAGAAAGAAGAGCTGAAAAGAAGGAGTGAACAGGTCCCAAGAAAGAAACAAGCTGAGCTTCTTTATGAAATAGAAGGTCAGTGAGGCTGGAGCTTGGAGAGGAAGAAGACAGGGAGCAGACCAGAGGGACTTACAGTCCAGTTGCCATACCATGGCAGAACACGGAGGGATTTTTTAAGCAGTGAAGACGCATGCATGATTTACTTACATTTTTAAAAGATAAGTTTGGATACGACATGAAGAATGGGTTTTGTTACCATGTACAGCTTTCTAGGACTTACAAGCAGCTTTGCTAAACTAAACTTTGATGAAGCCAATCATTTTATCTATTTTTAAAAAGAATAAAAAGCACTTCAAAAGGGTGATACCTCACAGAGCTCCATCTTTTTTTTTTTCACAGTCTCTTTGTCTAATCACCCTCACTCTGGGCTTTGTAATATTCTCATTTCCAAGCTGCCTAGACCAAGGGCAGAAGGACTTCAGCAATCTTTTGTTTTCTATTCCTCAGGCATCTAACTTCTGGAGGGCACAAAGACTTCTTTGCCTCATGCTGAGCCCTGGTCCAATCTTCCACATTTATTTATATTGTATAAATAATACACTGCATAGTATAATATGTACTATAGTAATATATCATATAACAATACTTATTCTTTAATGCTATAAATATTACCTTTGGAATTTTGCTTCATTAGTTCAAGACTTAGGTGCTTTGTTAAACCACAAGTGTCTTCAAGGGAACTTTTAGATCATCATCACTGGTCATTCCAACTTGAGAATTAGGATTTGAGGATTAGAGGGGAGAATGGAAAAACCACTAAGGAGCTAGGGACTCTACCAGAACTGGGGTAAGACCAGAGGAAGAGCACAGGGTGTCCAAAAATAAAAACATCAGAACTGACAAATTGCTTGGCACTGCCACTCACTTTTACTTTATCCAAACTTTTCTTCTCTCTGGGTGTTAGCTCTTTTTTTTCTCTTCACCATATTCACCTTGTTGTGTGAGCAACAATGTCTTTTGTTTTTGGAGAGAATTAAATTAAAGTTTACTGAAGTTTATGTCTGAAACTGAAGCAGTGGGATGAAGTTGAATTTCCAGAGCCACTCAGAACATGTCAATTAATAGCCAGTATTCAGTGCAGCAAGTAAACATGTATCTCATGGAGTGAGAAATATCAGGAAAAGATTAACTCCCTTTTAAGATTGAAATGATATATGGCAAGAGCATTTGGTGAGACATCTAGAGACCTGCTCTTCAGTGCCAGCTCTAGCGTTTACCCTTGTGGGACTCCATTAGAAAGAGAGACTATTTCAGGGAATTCACAGTAAGGAATCAATGAGCCAATGACTAGTGAATTAACCCTCATGAAAATCTTCAGTTAACCAAATAAATCTTCACAGCCTATCTGGCAGTGGGAAGGCAAATCTCTACCTTCTAACCACCAGCCAATTCTAGCTGGTGATTAAATTCTAGCATGAATTAGACTTCAACCGTGTGTATGTGTGTGTACAAGCATGCACACAGTTTTAGTCATGTGTATATTCACAAGTACACATATGCATGTGATATATATGTATATATATACATTCACATGTGTGTTTATCTTCACACGTAAGTAAACTTGTATGCATGTATACACATATAAACACAGACGTGTGTGAGAGCACGCAAGTAAACCAGTTTATTATGCATGTGTATATACGGATTTGAATTTCTGTTTAGTAGGGACACTTCAGTGTGACAGAGTAACTAGTACTAGACTCACATGTCCATCAAATAACCTTAAAACTTGGATAAATTAGATGTTTTTTGGCAGATATTGGAGAATGAAAATATAAAATGTTGTGTCCCTTAAAAGAAAGAAGGCATAGGGGATTTTAGTCATATTCTCTCAGTATTTCTCCACAAGGATATTTCCTGGGCTCTAATACAGGGAAGAGGAGCCCAAGCAATGAAAAGTGATCTTAATGGCCAAAGGAAGGAAAATTAGAGTCCTAACTGGGATCTTTGGAGCAGAGTGACAAAAAATAGGTAAACCACAGAGAAAGCATTTCAAAAATCTGTGTGGAATTATTCCTTAGGTTCTAGGCCAACTTCGGGACTTTGCATGTGCAACACGAAGCATGCTGAGTGTTTGAGAGCTGATCAGAGATCCCAGAGGGGAGTGGAGGTACCTCGGGCAACACTTTGGACAATTAGACATCCTAAAATGTCCATTCTGTAGAAACAAGAACGCCCTGAGGATAAGAGGAATAAAAGCTGAAATAGATCTACTTTGATAAAGCTTTTCCCAGGCCTGAAAAGAATCAAGGGGATTCACCTTTGATTTAACCACCTACCAGAATAAAACTCAACTCCATTTAGAAGAATAGAACATAATTTGAAACCTCTGTAAAACATTATTTTAAATGTCCAGCATATCATCAAAATTTACTAAACATAAATTTAGAGAAAAATGACTGAGAAAAGAGAGACAACAGAAACTGTAAAGTTAACAGAAGCAAATCCAGAGATACTCAAGATATTGAAATTAACAGACAAAGAGCTTCAGAAAATGGTGTTAAGGGAAACAAAAAGGGGAAATAGATGACTTGTGTAAAAAAGTAAAATATTTCAACAGAGAATTAGAATCCATTAGAAAGTCATTAAACTAACATTCTAGATGTACAAAATACAGTATCTGTCAAGAGGAAGGTGATATAGGTATAACTATGGCTGTTTTGCTTTGTTGTATGGCAGAAACCAACACAACATTGTAATGCAATTTTCCTACAATTAAAAAATAAATTTATAATTGTACACAGAAAATTATAAGACACTAATGAAAGAAATCAAAGTTGACATAAATAGCTGGAGAGCTACTCCATGTTCCTGGCTAGGAAGAATCAATATTGTGAAAATGACTATATTACCAAATGCAATCTACAGATTCAATGCAACCCCTATCAAGTTATCAATGGCATTTTTCACAGAACTAGAACAAAAAATTTCACAATTCATATGGAAACACAAAAGACCCCGAATAGCCAAAACATTCTTGAGAAAGAACAATGGAGTTGGAGGAATCAACCTTTCTGACCTCAGATTATACTACAAATCTATAGTCATCAAGACAGTATGGTATTGGCAGAAAAACAGAAATATAGACCAATGGAAAAAGATAGAAAGCCCAGAAATAAACCCACGCACCTATGGCCACCTTATTTTTTACAAAATAGGCAAGAATACACAATGGGGCAAAGACAGCCTCTTCAATAAATGGGGCTGGGCTGGACAGCTACATGTAATAGAATGAAATTATAACAGTTTCTAACACCATACACAAAGATAAACTTTAAATGAATTAAAGATCTAAATGTAAGACCAGAAACTATAAAATTCTCAGAGGAAAACATAGGCAGAACACGTGATGACAGAAATCAAAGCAAGATCCTCTATGACCCACCTCCTAGAGTAATGGAAATAAAAACAAAAGTAAACAAGTGGGACCTGATTAAACCTAAAAGATTTTGCACAGCAAAGGAAACTATAAGCAAAGTGAAAAGACAACCCTCAGAATGGGAGAAAATAATAACAAATGAAACAACAGACAAAGGATTAATTTCCAAAATATACGAGTAGCTCATACAAATCAAAGCCAGAAAAACAAACAACCCAATCAAAAAGTAAGAAAAAGACCTAAACAGACATTTCTCCAAAGAAGACATACAGATGGCTAACAAACATGTGAAAAGAGCTCAGCATCACTCATTATTAGAGAAATGCAAATTAAAACTACAGTGAGATATCACCCCACCCCAGTCAGAATGCTGCCAAGTCACTTCAGTCATGTCTGACTCTGTGCAACCCCACAGACGGCAGCCCACCAGGCTTCCCCGTCCCTGGGATTCTCCAGGCAAGAACACTGGAGTGGGTTGCCATTTCCTTCTCCAATGAATGAAAGTGAAAAGTGAAAGGGAAGTTGCTCAGTCGTGTCCAACTCTTCGCAATCCCATGGACTGCAGCCTACCAGGCTTCTCCGCCCATGGGATTTCCCAGGCAAGAATACTGGAGTGGGGTGCCATTGCCTTCTCCGCTGGTAAGAATGGCCATCATTAAAAAGTCTACAAACAGTAAATGCTGGAGAGAGTGTGGAGAAGAGGGAACGCTCTTAAATTGTTGGTGGGAATGTAAATTGATATAGCCACTATGGAAGACGGCATGGTGATTCCTTAAAAAACTAGGAATAAAACCACCATATGACCCAGCAATCCCACTCCTAGGCATATACCCTGAGGAAACCAAAATTGAAAGAGACACATGTATCCCATTGTTCATTGCAGCACTATTTACAATAGCTAGAACATGGAAGCAACCTAGATATCCATCAACAGATGACTGGATAAAGAAGTTGTGATACATATACACAATGGAATATTACTCAGCCATAAAAAGGAACACCTTCAAGTCAGTTCTAATGAGGTGCATGAACCTGGAACCTATTATACAGAGTGAAGTAAGTCAGAAAGAGAAAGATAAATCTTGTATTCTAATGCGTATATATGGAATCTAGAAAAATGGTACTGAAGACTTTATTTACAGGGCAGCAATGGAGAAACAGACATAGAGAATAGACTTATGGACATGGGGAGAGGGGAGGAGATGTATGGAGTGTGTAACATGGAGATTTACATTCAGTTCACTTCAGTTGCTCAGTCGTGTCTGACTCTTTGCGACCCCATGAATCGCAGCATACCATGCCTCCCTGTCCATCACCAACTCCCGAAGTTCATCCAGACTCACGTCCATAGAGTCAGTGATGCCATCCAGCCATCTCATCCTCTGTCGTCCCCTTCTCCTCCTGCCCCCAATCCCTCCCAACATCAGAGTCTTTTCCCATGAGTCAACCCTTTGCATGAGGTGGCCAAAGTACTGGAGTTTCAGCTTTAGCATCATTCCTTCCAAAGAACACCCAGGACTGATCTCCTTCAGAATGGACTGGTTGGATCTCCTTGCAGTCCAAGGGACTCTCAAGAATCTTCTCCAACACCACAGTTCAAAAGCATCAATTCTTTGGCGCTCAGCTTTCTTCACAGTCCAACTCTCACATCCATACATGACCACTGGAAAAACCATAGCCTTGACTAGACGGACCTTTATTGACAAAGTAATGTCTCTGCTTTTCAATATGCTATCTAGGTTGGTCATAACTTTCCTTCCAAGGAGTAAGCGTCTTTTAATTTCATGGCTGCAGTCACCATCTGCAGTGACTTTGGAGCCCCCCAAAAATAAAGTCTGCCACTGTTTCCACTGTTTCCCCATCTATTTCCCATGAAGTGGTGGGACCAGATGCCATGATCTTAGTTTTCTGAATGTTGAGCTTTAAGCCAACTTTTTCACTCTCCTCTTTCACCATATATAAAATAGATGGCTGATGGGAATTTGCTGTATGGCTCAGGAAACTCAAACAAGGGCTCTTTGTCAACCTGGAGGGGTAGGATGGGAAGGGAGATGGGAGGGGGTTCAAGAGGGAGGGGATATATGTATACCTATGGCTGATTCATGTTGAGGTTTGACAGAAAACAACAAAATTCTGTAAAGCAATTATCCTTCAATAAAAAAGAAAAATTTTTTAAATACAATATCTTCAATTGAATAGGTTTAACAGCAGACCGGATAGAACAGAAAATAGGATTACTGAATGTATTTTTAAAAATACCCAAAATGAAATACTGGAAAGAAAAACAATAAAAAGAATAGAGCAGAAAGAAATGTGTGAGATGAATTAAACTATCTAACATATATATAATTGTGACCCTAGGAGAATAAGAAGAAAGGATAAGAAAGGAATAATATTTGGGGGGAGGGGTGAAAGGGAATAGTCAAGAATTCTTCAATACTAATGAAAGACACTTACCCACAGATTTAAGAAGGTCTGTGAACCATATTGGAAAAATACAAAAATATTGTATCTAGGCACCATATAGTAAAACTTCTGGAAGCAAAGCTAAAGAGAATATTTCCTTGAAGAAAAATACTGGTATGGAGGAAGTTTAATTTTTTTAAATAGCCTTTTTATTCTGCCTTGCTAGGAATCTTCGGCAAGTCCTTTGACAATCTTTAAATGCTTATAATGATAAGATGGGAGAACATATTATATGCCCTTTTGGAAGTTACTCAAGAGCTGCCTCAATTTTCCATCCTCCATTAAGTCTTATCTAACTTTTCCAGGTCTCCTGAAAGCTGGAAGAGAGCCGGGTATCTCTTTCCTCTTGTTCTCTCAATCCTTTATGTCTATATTGGTTATGCCTCTCCTCCTCAATGCTCAGTTCTTTAAGGATGCATGAACATTTCACATAACTCCTTAGGATTTCCATAGTTCTTAGGGATGCATGAATATTTCACATAGCTCCTTCAAGGCTTGTTGCGGTGTTAGAATAAATTAAACTCTGTATGAAATTTTGCCCATCGAATTAATTAAAGTGTAGAAGTTCTCATTTTAAAAAGAGTATAAAGTCTGTAGATGTTTTTTCATTCCTATAATCCATACATTTTTCAATCAATATTTATTATGCCGCTTGTATGTGTGAAGCACTTGTACCTAAAAATTAATTTTCATTGTTTCCTACATTTTCAAAATGTACATAAAACAGTCCAAATAAATATCAAATTCAGTATCCTGTTAAACATTATTATCCATTTACAATATCTATTACCCTTTTAAAATTTCAGTACCTAAGTCTTCTATAATCAATTGCAAGTACATGAATACACAGTAACTTTTTTATTAAATCTGAGTTTAAATATTTGTTGTAGAGCCTTAATTTAAAATCTGACCCTCTTTTGAATGGAATGCCTTTTTGGAATTTAATAAAACATGAAGGTCATAAAATGTATTAAACTATTATACTTTTCATTTTTAATTCTGAACAGGCAAGATTCAAAGAGAGAAGTTTGCTTTCTTATTAGCATGACAGGCAAGTTAGGTTTCTCTTCTTCAGGGCCCTCACCCTCAGAAAGAGTTCTGTTAACTATGTGGGGAAGACTGAGAACAAAAAGACAAAGGAGGTACCAGACAACTCCCCATGACCTTCAAGCCTGACAATTCCATATCACCTTCTCTTGTTATGCAGGTATGTCCAGAGAAATTTTGACAATAGTGAGATCTCAGCTGCTTGTGTTTAAAGACCATCAACAACCATATGAAAGGTCTGTAATAAACAAACCTTTTTTTTTTTTTTTTTGTCTAATCAGAGCAAGATGACCTCTTCAGAGCAGGACTGACCCATTTTTGAAACACTAAATTTTGGGAGGGGGCCCTGAGGAGAAAAAATATAATCATTGTTGGTTTTAGCCTTTAAACTATATTTCTTCATCCTTATTGTCTTCTCAGTCTGATTGTTTGTGGTACAGGGTCACTTGATGGGCAGTTAATAAGCACTAATGGAAGGAACAGATAGGCAGCCCTGTTCTGCCACATTTTTCTCATGAATATGATACAAATCTAAAATGCTTTCTGACAACAATTTTGACCACTTGAAAAAGAATGGGTTTTTCCCCCAACATCTTGTAAAGAAGTTCACTGAGTAGCTGGGTTCTCAAACTTTGGTTATGACCCAAATTAAAGTTGCTGATGCTCTACAAAATGACTTGGAAGCATCCCCAGAAAAAGAAACACTCCACCCTCCCTGTTCCCAGACTCCAGGCCAACTGCAAAAGGGCAAGGAACATAGAGTCTTTACAAGGGGGAATCCTGCTCTGGAGTGTTCTCCACTCACATCTCCCAAACTAAGGTGAAGGCTGAAGAAGGGAGCAATCCTTTCTTATTATATAGATTATCACTAGCTGCCCACATTTAGCTGGCAATGCCTGAGGTTTTGGAGACAGAAAAGTGGAGGGGAAAGAAAAAAAGTATTAATACATGTGTTCATTAATCACTTATACTGTGACAGACATTGTTCAGTGGAATGTGCAGATGAGTCAGATACTGAAGAGATGACTTACTCCCTGGCAGAATTGCTCTGGCTATCCTCCATTTGTCCCTCCTGACTCACCAACTACCCACTTCATTGTCCCAGAAGACTGAACATCATGGGCTGTTTGAACAGGTCCTCTTGCCCTCTGTCTTCTTATGTTCAGTTAATGGGGAAGCTTGCAAAAAGGCAGTAGATTGAAAGTGGAAAGAAGCTGGGGAATATTTATGCCTCTGGCTCCCTCCATGCTTAGGCATCTCTCAGCTTATAACCACAACTCCACAATTCTCTTTCCTTATGTTCCTTGCTCCTTTATGCTGAGAGGTGGCAGCATCACTTCTGTCACTAGGTCCAAGATATTGCCCTGTCCATCATAGGCCACTGTACCCTGCCCATTGCTCTGAACATAGTTCTTTTATTAGAAAGTCAAATGTCCAATGTAATTATGCCATCTGTGATTGATACAAGGACTTTAGCTTACTTGCTATATGATCCTGGCTAAGTTTATCTCATCTTCTGGATAAAATAACATACATTTTGCACAACTATTTTGAGGATTAAAAAAGTATATAAAGCATCCAATAAGTAGTACCATCCAGTGACTTTATTCAGGCATTGAACTTACTCACATTCAAGTCTATGTGTTCAACCCAAATAGACAGAGAGAGAGAAGAGAGAGTGAGGAGCGAGAGAGAGAGAGGTAGCGACATTGCGCTACATAATTTGGGATTCTGCCACCTATTTTCCTTAATTAGTGTCTGTCTCAGGCTGGCCTCAGTTCTCATATGACCTTAATTCTGTGAGAAGCTTCCCTTGTTGACTGGAATTTTGCTGCTCGAAGATTTGTATTTTGCATTCTACATGACCCCTAAACAGAAGCCAACCACGTCTCTGTGTCAGCCAAAGAACAGCTCTCTAGTGGAAAAACTAGCTGAAATCGACTTACTGAGAAGTTGTAAGTTGGTACTCAAGTAGTGTTTCTTAAGAAATTTAAAGATGATTTTGATTTTGAATCACAGTTTCTGGCTTTAGAAACCATTCCTCAGATAGAATAGCTCTCCACTGTTCAGTGTTCCACCACAGGGAGCTGCCACTCTACTTGTTTATGTGCTGGACTCCACCATGAGGCTCCTGTCCCCTCTTTGTCCCTGTAGATCCAATCCCTGGCTTACATAAAATGGATACTCAATCCATGCATACTGAACAAATGCGTAAAAACATGAATGAGTAAAGCCAGACCACAAAATGCTTTACAAGATCATCGGTTCCTAGGAAATATTTATTTCCATCACCTCCCCTCCTCCAGTGGAGAGCTAGAATACATGGTGGGTCCAGGAAAGCCAGTGGCTTCTTTGGATACTCAGTTACAGTTGCAATGTGGCTGCTTCAGTTTACTGGAGCTCATGGGCGTGAACTGGAGTCATATGTGATGAGCATCTTTCTGTGTCTGCTCTGTTGTACATACTATGTCGATTTCATAAAACTAAGCTTGTTGGCCTCTCCAAGTCCTTGATTTATTTTTTTAATGGAAGACAGCATGCACTATTGTTTCCATTCTTCTTAGCTTCACCTAAGAAGCCTGAGGTGGGTACTGCAGCATTGGTACAACTGAGGTGATGTGAAAGAGAAGCGATGCAGTTCTGGTTCCAGTCGTGTGTCCTTTAACTTCTTGATGGTGACTTGTACTTTATTGAAATGTTTGTGGCTCCACCTCCATTTGCAGGGAGAGTTTTCTTAAAATGGAGTAGTCTAAGTACAAATTCCTATCTGGAGCAAAGTACACATTTTCTCAACATCCCTTTTGGGTCTTTCAGGCCTCCTGGTATTATCTCCTCAGGTGGAAAGCAGCTCTAAAGAGCATGCAGTTTGTAAGCAATGTTAACAAGAAAATCATGAATGAAGAGATTTTTAAACTCACTTACTTGACTTATTTACAAGTTCTCCTCTCTGCATCTGTGGCTAGCTGAAAGGCATGTTATATGTTAGCCAAGGGGATCTAATGAACCAACAGTGTTCAATGACCATGAAGAAGAAGAATATTCTGCTCTGAAACTAGATAACTAGATCAACCAACTTTATCTCTCAGTGATCTCAAGACTTTGGGACATAAGTCTGTAAGTTGATCCTTTAGCATTTATTTAATTTGTGTGACCTCTAGTTATCTTGAAAATGAATTTTCCTTTAGAAAGTCAAATCTTGTTTCTATTTAGATCACCTTAACTAGTCGAGTTTCTGGATGTCAACTGTCATTCATTATATCATTCATTCATTCATTCAACAAATAATAATTGAATTCTGCTCCTGATACTGGGGATATAGGAGTGAACAAAACAAACAAAAAAGCAGCAGAAGTCCCCGCTTTCATAAAGTTTATATGCTAGGGAAACAGATGAAAAATGAACAGCACAAATAAAAAAATATTGTAGTATATTAAAAGCTATAAAGTGCTATCGTGAAAAACAAAGTGAGAAGGGAATAGGAATGACTTGAGTAGCAGCTTCACTGAAGAAAACACAGCATGGGCCAAGTTCCCAAGTGTGTGGCATTTTTGTTGCACCAGGAGTTCAGTGTAGTGTCAGAGGAGTGGGGAGGAGAGCTTTGCGGAAGATGAGGTCAGAGAGACAATGGGGTTGGATGGTGTAGGGCTTTCTGTGTCTCTGTAAGGTCACTTTGGCTTTTACTCTGAGTAAAATGAGAAGGTATGTCAAGGCTTTGAGCAAATGAATGACATTCTTTGATTTATATTTCAATAGAATCATTCTGTTGGGATTAGAATGAAGGATCTGAGGTTACAAGTAGGGGAAGTTAGGAGAGCCCTATTGTGATATGGGCAAGAGATGATAGTGGTTCAGACCAAGAGATGGCAGGTAGTGAGAAGTGATGATCTGAGCCAACAGGATTTGCTGAAAGATAGAACATGGGGTGAGAGAAATCAAGAAGTTGAGCTGACATTGATGTGCTCGACCTGAACAATAATCAGGATGATGTTATCATTAACAGAGATGGAAGCAAAAACAGAGGAGTCAGTTTGAGAAAAGTTAGGAGCTCAGTTATTGTCACATCAGGACCTTCCCAGAGGGTCTCAGCCTGGGCTGAGAAGGAAGCCTTGGGAGGGCCACACTGAAGGATCCAAACCCTTAATGGGCAGTCATTCCATCCATTAAGCAGCATTTTTGAAGACCTGCTTTGTGCCAGGCAGGATTCAAGGCTCTGGGGCTGTAGCAATGACAGTCTCTCTGCTTAAAGGCTTACATTTTTGTGCAAAGGTGCAGAAGTTAATGATGGGTGAATGGATAGATGTATGGATACATAGATACAGTCATATTGAAAGATACACATGAAATAAATTCAGAAGGTGATATCTTATGAGCAAAAATAAAACAGTGAAAAAGCAAAGAAAAGGGAGCCATCCATTGCAGCATTGCATATGCTTTTTCATAGCTATGGTGGCCAGGAAAGTCTTCTCTGAGAAGATGACTCATGAACTGGGAGCTGAATGATAAAATAGAGCCAGTCACAGCAATATCTGGGAGAAAATATTCCAAGTAGAAAAGACATAATTCAAGATCCTGAGCTGATGGTGACCTTGAAGTGTTTGGGGGGACAGAAGGAAAGCCAGTGAGGCTGGAGAAATATGAATATGGGGCTGAGTGGTGGGGAGTCAAGAGGAGACAAGGTGGGAAAGCCAGATCAGATAGGACCCTGAGGACTGGGGCAGTTTCAATTTCATTATATATTGATACATACATAGGAAGGTTTTGAGCAAGCGTTCAAAGCTGGTTTGCATCTTTTAAAGATCTCTCCAGCATTTCTGTGAGGAATGACCTTATGGAGAGGCAAGAGAGGAAGCATGGGGAATCATTGGGTGGCTGTTAGAGTGGGTTGTAACATGAAGAGAGCAAAATGTTGGTATTTTAGAATATACTCTAGACATATTCTATCTAATACAGTAACTACTATATTCTGACATTTGACTATTTATGCTTGGTTGAAATCCATCAACACTAAATAAAATTAAAAATTCAGTGACTTAATCATATTAGCCACATTCCAACTGCTAAATAATCACATGCAGCTTGTGGTTTTGTTATTGCATAGCAGAGCTATAGAACATTCCCATCATCTTAGAAAACTCTATTGGAAAGTTCTGCTCTAAAGTCACAAAGACAACAAGCGGGAATAGTTATAGATAAAGGCAGTGAAGTGATTTTGGTGCCAAATATGTTCTAAGTGAAGCAGAAATGGGCCAACTACATTAGATTCAAGCTGTCTAGAAACTGAGACAAAAACTTCTGTAGATAGGGTATCTTTCCCTGATTCTATTGGATTGTTGGATTCTCATAGACTAATGCATATTGACCTCTACATTTCATGTTCCTTCTGCTCCTGAGAAGGATCTAGACCTTTATTCTCCCTGTATCAGTCACTTATTCTTTGGTTATAAGTATTAAAAGTCTTAAATTTTAGAAGGAGAGTTATAAAGACGAATGTATAATCAGAGCATATGGCTACTATCATAGCAGGACGTCATAGGACCCAGAGAGTTGTGAGATAGAGATCCTCACCTCTGCTCCATTTTTCTATCATAGAAGGGCTTCTCCATGCATGTATCCATCATGTAAACCAGAGAAGCCCCCAAAGTGGTCACAACCCCAAATTTACACAGCCTTCTAGTTAAAACACTGAACATTGATGAATTTATTGACTCAATTCATTTTTTAAATTTTGAAGAGTTCCAGATATTGGCTCTGCTTGACCTGGTGTAGTCAGTTATGACCAGGCTGCAGAGCCCTTGATACTTGGGATTGAGTCTCAACGAGGAGGTTCTCTAGGAAGTGGGGATGATTGGAGAGACAATGACAGGTAGAGATGTGGCTGGTATTTCTGCTACAGTCTCCTGTTTCTACTTTGTACTCACAGAACCTAACAAAGATTATATCAAAGCTATAATAAGACAAATAGGTGTCTATTAATTATACATTTATTTAGCAATCAGATCAGACCAGATCAGTCGCTCAGTTGTGTCCGACTCTTTGCGACCCCATGAATCGCAGCACGCCAGGCCTCCCTGTCCATCACCAACTCCCGGAGTTCACTGAGACTCATGTCCATCAAGTCAGTGATGCCATCCAGCCATCTCATCCTCTGTCGTCCCCTTCTCCTCCTGCCCCCAATCCCTCCCAGCATCAGAGTCTTTTCCAATGAGTCAACTCTTCGCATAAGGTGGCCAAAGTACTGGAGTTTCAGCTTTAGCATCATTCCTTCCAAAGAACACCCAGGGCTGATCTCCTTCAGAATGGACTGGTTGGATCTCCTTGCAGTCCAAGGGACTCTCAAGAGTCTTCTCCAACACCACAGTTTAAAAGCATCAATTCTTCAGTGCTCAGCCTTCTTCACAGTCCAACTCTCACATCCATACATGACCACTGGAAAAACCATAGCCTTGACTAGACGAACCTTTGTTGGCAAAGTAATGTCTCTGCTTTTGAATATGCTATCTAGGTTGGTCATAACTTTCCTTCCAAGGAGTAAGCGTCTTTTAATTTCATGGCTGCAGTCACCATCTGCAGTGATTTTGGAGCCCAGAAAAATAAAGTCTGACACTGTTTCCACCATTTCCCCATCTATTTCCCATGAAGTGGTGGGACCGGATGCCATGATCTTCGTTTTCTGAATGTTGAGCTTTAAGCCAACTTTTTCACTCTCCACTTTCACTTTCATCAAGAGGCTTTTGAGTTCCTCTTCACTTTCTTCGATAAGGGTGGTGTCATCTGCATATCTGAGGTTATTGATATTTCTCCCGGCAATCTTGATTCCAGTTTGTGTTTCTTGGCATTCCAAAAGACAAGATTGTTATGTTCTGTGTGTTCACCAAATACCATGTGTCACTTGAGCAAAATCCTTGGCTTGAGAGGCAAGTAATAAACCAGTTAAACAGCCTCTGACCCTTATTATTACATATAAAGCAAAAAGGCCGAGCAAACTTGTAACATCAAAAAAGTCTTGAGGGAAATAGTTGTTCTTGTATTACTCATCAATCAGGTCTTTTCTTATCTCATTGCTAATTCCTTGCACTGAATTCAGGTGACCTCCCATCATTCCTGGAGAATTTGAGGTAGTTTCCTAGGGAGGACACTCATATCTAGAAAGACTGGGACCAAGCTTTTCCTTGGCGCAGTTTCTAGCATCTAGTAGATGTTCCATATATGCTAAATGATTGCGTGGATGGATGGATAAAAGTTTGGCGTTCCTATGGGCGCTGCTGTGTCCCCTTGGAGAGGGTGGATCCTACTCTTCATCCGTGTGCTCGTCCTCTTTTACCAGTCTCTTTCAAGAGGAGATGGCATGATTTGGTGTTAAGGACTTTGACATTTATTTTACATATTATCAGCCAAAGATGAATCAAAGGATCATGCCCACATGGCCTGAAGGGCTGGATAGTTCTCAGTTTTTGAGGTAAAGAAAACAACCTTCTTCTAAGGGTGTAAGTGCATCTTTAATTTCAATAATATATCTTTCACAAGCAGTAGAGGGAGTTTATTTATAACAAAAGGGATTCGTGGTTTCAATTTCTGTTCACTAATGGCCATTAGGCAGGTTTCTGACCTGTGCTGGACTGTTGTTGAGCAGTAAGTATATCACAACAAAGGCCAGGAAATGACTAATTAATCCTATGGGAGATTGTGGAGACACATTTGCCATTCATCCAGCAAGTGCTGTTTAAGTGACGGTTGTGAGTATCTGAGGGCACTTGGGCTAAAGAGTTTATGGATTCGGTGTAAGGGGAGCTCCACAGTCTGCCAGCTCATTGTCAGCCCACACCCAGAAACAGTCTCCCAGGAAACACCTCCAAACTGTCCAGGTGGCAATGAACACCTTTTAGCCAGGTGATTCCCTCCCACCTCACCTTTTAGGGGGCAACACTGAGCTTAAAATTTGCTCAGTTCATTCTGTGCAATATACCCTGTGTACCTCTGGCAGCTAAGCTGGCATTTGCTAAGATAATGTAAGAAGGCAGCAAATAGATGGGAAGCAAGCACTTCGGGTCATTGAATCCAAACCGCTCTCTTACTTCAGCCTGTTTTCTGCACAGCAGGCCGTGGCTCTAATGACTGTTTCTCAATGAACTCTTAGAATAGCAGCAGTCTCAGTTTCTTTCAGTGTCTTGCCTGTCTCTCCTTGGGGGAAAATCAGCTTCTTGTGCTTTTCTCATTCTAACGGAGCCTCCAAGAATTGGGAGCAAGTGCATCTTGGAGACATAAAGAGGACAGAGTGCAGCCACCTACATGAGGAAATGTGCTGTGGTGTTAGCCTAATTAGATTCAGTTCCGTAGCATCTATGGAAGGCTTGAGCTTACTACAAGGGAGTGTGGGGGATTAAAATTCTTTGAGGGCTTACTACATCCTAGGCATCAGGACGGGAGCATTACATGAGCTGGCTCATTTCATCCTCCCCACTCCGTGGGGACACACTGCAGTCTGCATTTTAGACATAAGAAAGGGCTAGGTTAAGCCACTTGCCCAAGTCACAGCCAGAAATGGCTTTGAAGCCAGGACCTTCCATCGACACCAAAGCCTGAACTCACTCCACCTTCCAGTCTGCCTCCTGGTGCTGAAAAGGCACAGGAAAAATGAAGTCAAACTAGCAAGTAGTGGGTGAGCACAATATAGTTTAATGGTAAATTAAAAAAAAAAAAAAAAGGGAGTAGAGCAGCCCAGTTGGAGAAGGCAATGGCACCCCACTCCAGCACTCTTGCCTGGGAAATCTCATGGACGGAGGAGCCTGGTAGGCTGCAGTCCATGGGGTCACTAAGAGTCGGACACGACTGAGAGACTTCCCTTTTACTTTTCACTTTCATGCATTGGAGAAGGAAATGGCAACCCACTCCAGTGTTCTTGCCTGGAGAATCCCAGGGACGGGGGAGCCTGGTGGGCTGCCATCTATGGGGTCGCACGGAGTCGGACACGACTGAAGCAACTTAGCAGCAGCAGCAGCCCAGCAGAAGCCTAAAGATGCAAGAAGGCCGGTAAGCCTGGGTTCCAGGCCGGCCTACTTCTGCTACTCACTTGTTCTCTTCCAGAGATGGCATTGGGTACTCTGTAGGGTGCCCCTCCTCTCACGCAGTCCCCACCTCACTAAGCCAACTCCTCCCTGCTCCACAGGTTGTCTGCCTATCTACCTTCGGAGGTTTCACCAATTTCCACAGTCTTCACTGATTCGAGCATTTATTAAAGTGCCTCCTTTGTGCATATTATGCATGCTTCCTACCTTTGGACACACACAGCGACTCCATGATGTATCTGCATATGTGAAATAAAATATATATCAGATTATTCATTGCAGTATTATCTTAATAGCAAAATAGAGAAGTGGTTAAATAAATTATGGTGCCTCCATACCATTGACTATTCTGCAGCTGTTCCAAAAAAAATGAGGGGAAAATCTCCAAGTTATATACTTAAATGAAAAAGCAAAGAGCAGAACATTTAGCAGGCAACATTTTGTGCACATGTGTGTGTAGCACTCACACACATGTATGTGCACGTTTGTAAATGGTTCAAGGATACACAGAGTCTAGAGACATGTGTTGCCTCCAGGAGGGAACTGGAGGGCTGGACATAGGACTAAGAGGAAGACTTCAGTATACAGCTGCTGTTCAAACTGCCTGTGGGGGAAGCACCAACATTGCTTCCTCTCCTCCATCATAGACAAGTATGTGATCTTATTGCGCATGTTTGCATGCAGTTTTCTCTGTGGGCCACTTATCTCATGAGTTTGACAACATTCAGAAGGATTTATTCCCTTTTCTTAGACTGGAGTCCACCAGTATCATGCTTATTTGACAATGTCACATTGCTATAAAAGTTTCTAACCTTTTAAATCTTTTTAAATTCTGAATTTTAAATTCTCTAAGTTTATCTTGTGAACCAGAAGCAAACAGTTCATGCACTGACATACACCTTTCTGTCCTTTTGACTCTGACATATGACCTATCCAAAGAAATCTCCTTTAAAAAAAAAAAAACGCCAGTGACCTACCCTCGCAGAGTAACACTGAAAGGAGTGAGGATAGACTTGCTAATTTTGGATTTCCTTGAACTCCTTTTCCAGCACCAGCGCTCTATATAATTGTGAGTGTACCCACTCTGCAGTGGGCTCTTTCACTGCCCTCCAACAAATGAGCTTGTAACCACTCCATTGCCTCAGAGAGCTGCCTAGATAAGCCTCCTCCCACCCTCCCTGCCACTTACTGTGACTGTCAACTCACACTTACACAAATGCGCAGTACTAATCCAGATTTAAGGAACTTCCTTTCCCATGAAAACAGGGGAATTGAAAAGTGGTTTTCCAAACTGAAGGGGAAAAAGGCATCAGAATTGGGTGACAGATATCAAAATTGAGTATTTTAGCTGGCCACCACTGGTCCCCAGGTTGAGTGCATGAGGAAATTGAAACAGCCCAAAGAATGGGGCTTCCCTGGTGGCTCAGGTGGTAAAGAAAATGCCCGCAGTGCGGGAGACCTGGGTTCAATCCCTCAGTCGGGAAGATCCCCTGGAGGAGGAAATGGAAACCCACTTCAGTATTCTTGCCTGGAGAATTCCAGAATGGACAAAGGAACCTGGCGGGCTATAGTCCATGGGATCACAAGGAGTTGGACACGACTGAGTGACTAACACACATGTAAGGAATGAGAGAGAGTGGTTCTGCAAACTCTTCGTGGCAGGCATGGTATGGAGGTGACAGGGAGGAGACTCTGAAATGGGGAACTAAAGGGAAAGATACTATCCATTGTAAATTCACATATTCAACAAACTAATGATTAGAACTGATTCATGCAGAGGTGTTTTAAAGAGCCAGTCACAAGGTCAACAGAAATCAGTCTGAATGTTTTAACCTGTCTAAAGAGAGAATGTATCCACCAGAAGCACAAGGTGGAGTCCTGGGGTCCAACGTTGGCAGGGCTCAACTGGATCATAACTCGGGGAGAGGTGTCCAGACTGCCCACGTAACACGCTAGGGGCATCCCCACCGCAGAGACAGTAGCACAAGCCTTGACTTACAGCTCACCGCTACTGGGCCCATCCTTTCTGTTTCCACAACGTGTGAATCAAGCAATCTGTGAATACAGGTTGCATTACCATGTCCTTCCCCACAGGGAGAAAGTGTGCCGGCTTTTCTGTTGCATGTCTCATAGAAATTATTAAGCTGATTCTGTGATTTATATTCTAGCCTCTTGTAAACACAGATAATGTGAATCTACTCTGGTGATACAGACTCACTTTGGATCAAGAAGAAAACTCTAGAGTATCAGCACAAAAAAACAAAAAACTGACCACAGACTGTGGTTTTTTCAACATGGCAAAGCCATGAGTCCTGTGGTGGCCGGACAGCTAAAGGCTGTGGAATCGGCATCACAGATTCTCTCTCAAATTTCCCAAGTTCTTTTGGTCAAAGTAGAAGCTCTGGGCAAAATCCTCAGGCTCCGTGTTGGTTTTGATTTGGCTCAGCAGTGGAATGGCGTGTATCTGACATGCAATTACACAGTTACAGAAGCTGTAAATTGGGTTACATGTTAAAATGACCCATATCAAAACAGCCAAGACAAAAAGTGGTATGTTTTTTAAAACCTGTTTTAAATTTCTTAAAATGTAAAGAGATGATCCACATACATGTTTCAAATATTAAAAATGTATCTTAAAAATACAGGCAATACTGCTTGCCCAGTTTCCATTACTCTCAACAAGGAACTATTGTGATTAATTTACTGTTAATTCTTGCAAATATATTGGCATGTGCAGGCCAATTATATATATGTTATTTATTTATTTATTTATTTTGCCCTCTCTTTTCAACAGAGTATCATTCTCTATGTTTTCTTCTCTCTTATCTGTTTTTTTTGGTGACCATTTTATCAGTATATCTTAGTGACTTTTTCCATATCAATAAAAAAAAGTTTTCTCTTTCAGGAAGTCATATTGTTCTTATACTAAGCAAGGTAAGAATACAGGATTTGGTATCAGAGAGATTCAGCTTCATAACTTCTTAAGTGAGTTCCTTAACTTTTATAAATGTTTACTTTCTGAATCTAACAGAAGCTACTGCCAGTTAGACTTACTCCTCATGTCCTGCTGGGATTCACTTACTTTCTCTAAGATTCAGTACTCTTGATTACTCCAGGCAATAAGTGTCCCTGGGTATTTTGGCTGTCTATATCCTGACTTTAGACTAATTTAAATATTTTATATTGTATGTCAATCAGGTTTTGTACACAGGAGCTAAAGAAAGCTGATCAGCACTTTCTAAATAGCCTGAGGAACCACTAGACAAAAATGATTAGATGTTCCTTGATTCAATGCCAGAATGCTATTATTGCCTCTTTACTTGTGAATCCAGGAAGATAAAACACTCAGTAACTCAGTACATTCTTTTCAAGATGACACAGTCCACCCAAGATGGGCCCAGACCCACTTTTGAAGTTTGGGGTCATTTGTAAATAGCACCCACAAATTGATTAGGGTAGTGGCCATTCTTCTTGGACAAACACGGTAAAAGCTGTAAGATTTTGTTTTTTTAGAGCCGTTTTAGATTCACAGCAAAATTGAGAAAGATACAGAGATTTTCCACACATGCATAGCCTCCCCCACTAGTAACATCTCCCACTGGAGAGATACATGTGTTGCAATCAATGAACCTATGCTGACATATCATAATCACCCAAAGCCCATAGCTGACATAAGGGTTCACTCTTGGTCTTGCATATTCTGTGAGTTAGACAAATGTATGATAGGTATCCATCATTATAGTGTCATATAGAATGTTTTCACTGTCCTAAAGTTCCTCTGTGCTACATTGGGCAAGATCTTGAAGGAGACTTTCTTGTTGATGAAATAAAATCACTTCTGACCAATTTCAAGACAAATTGCCAATATTTCAACTCATAAAGATTTCTTTCCTTTCTATCGTCAAGCATTTTTTCCTAAAAAGAGAAAACAAGAAAAATAGAGATTTCCTAATATTATTCTTTTTCTGGCCTTCTTGGATCTCTACTCTCCATGCCCTCTGCCCCCAAACCATCAGAAGCACAAAAATGATCAGCAGTCAGAGCAAAACTAGCTGAAAGTCGATGATTTGTAGTTAGGTATATGGGACCAATTGCTATGATAAATGTTCTTTTAAATAGGCAGTTCTACAAAGGATATAGACTATTTATATATGATTAATTAAGAAATAATTATCTTTGACTGGGGGAATATGAGACAATAAATGGACCATAAAATCTAAATAAACACTCAGGCTGCAGCCTTTAGTTTCAATTGGCGCCTGGAATATTTATGAATTATATAAAAAGACATGACAAACTCCTCCCCAATTCACCCACCATTTCCAAAAGCCAAAGGAATTATGACAGTTTTCTCTGTTGTCTCTGACTCTGGATATGTCCATCAGAAATGTGTAATATTGTACAATCATTATGATGCTTTCATTTTCTGTTTGTTGAATGCCATCATCTTAGAGGTCACCATCAGTGACATCTTCTGCCTCATCTTCATCTCTTACCTTTTTACTGGAAGGGGCCACATGGAAAGCATAAGGAGAAAATGCAGGCAGGCTCTAGATGCTAAGACTAGCCCCTGAATGGCAGCCAGTAATGAAACAGTGGCCTTAGTCCCAAAATTGCAAGGAGTTGAATGTGGCCAGGGTCTCAAAATGGGAGAAGGCAATGGCACCCCACTCCAGTACTGTTGCCTGGAAAATCCCATGGATGGAGGAGCCTGGTAGGCTGCAGTCCATGCGGTCACTAAGAGTCAGACACGACTGAGCAACTTCACTTTCACTTTCCACTTTCATGCACTGGAGAAGGAAATGGCAACCCACTCCAGTGTTCTTGCCTGGAGAATCCCATGGACGCAGAAGCCTGGTGGGCTGCAGTCCATGGGGTCGCACAGAGTCGGACACGACTGAAGCGACTTAGCAGCAGCAGCAGGGTCTCAAAAGCAACAGGACCTTACTGACTCTTTAACTGCAGCCTAGTGAACCTAAACAGAGGGCCCAAATGAGCCATGCTAAGTCCAGACTGACTGAATGCTAAGCGTGTGCTAATTTGTTATAGCAGCAATAGAAAACTAATACACCATCTGATAGCATATGGGGAAGAGGGCTGAGGTAGCAATGAAAGTCAGGACAACCAGCCCCTTGCAACTTGTTTTCTGTTACTCACTCAGCAAGGCTTTTGGCCTGCACTGGTGATCTGAGCTCTTACTGAAGATTTATGACACAATAATTCACTCAAGGATTATCCAAATTTATGCTAATTCTGGGGGAGGCAAAAGCACAATGCAACCTTTCCCTCCAATTTTACCACTCACTGCCCCCCGTGGTTATGCACCTCCCAACACACCCGACTCTCTAGGGATTCTTTATTTGTTGTTTTTTATTTTGTTCTGGTTTTAGTTTCTAGAAATACTAGTCTTTTGCTTCTTCAGATTTTTTAGTTAATCTGGGGAAAGGAGCCAACCACTGCCCTATTTCTTAATCTTTGTAGAATGGACTCTTTGGGTCTGTTCTATATTCCAGCATCTTATGACCTCATTTAAACAGATGGCATCTGGTCCCATCACTTCATGGGAAATAGATGGGAAAACAGTGGAAACAGTGTCAGACACTATTTTTGGGGTCTCCAAAATCACTGCAGATGGTGACTGCAGCCATGAAATTAAAAGACGCTTACTCCTTGGAAAGAAAGTTACGACCAATCTAGATAGCATATTCAAAAGCAGAGGCATTACTTTGCCAACAAACGTCCATCTAGTTAAGGCTATGGTTTTACCAGTGGTCATGTATGAATGTGAGAGTTGGACTGTGAAGAAAGCTGAGCGCTGAAGAATTGATGCTTTTGAACTGTGGTATTGGAGAAGACTCTTGAGAGTCTCTTGGACAGCAAGGAGATCCAACCAGTCCATCCTAAAAGAGACCAGTCCTCGGTGTTCATTGGAAGGACTGATGCTGAGGCTGAAACTCCAGTACTTTGGCCACCTCATGCAAAGAGTTGACTGATTAGAAAAGACCCTGATGCTGGGAGGGAATGAGGGCAGGAGGAGAAGGGGACAACAGAGGATGAGATGGCTGGATGGCATCACTGACTCGAGGGACATGAGTCTGGGTGAACTCCAGGAGTTGGTGATGGATAGGGAGGCCTGGCATGCTGTGATTCATGGGGTTGCAAAGAGTCAGACACGACTGAGCGACTGAACTGAACTGAACTTCCTATGATGGACTTCCCAGGTGGTTCTGTGGTAAAGAATTTACCTGCAATGCATGAGACAAGGGTTCAATCCCTGGTGGTGAAGATCCCCTGGAGAAGGAAATGGCCACCACTCCAGTATTCTTGCCTTGAAAATCCCACGGACAGAGGAGCCTGGTGAGCTATAGTCCTTGGGGTCACAAGAGTTGGACATGACTGACAACTAAACAACAACAACAAACTTCTTATGATAGACGTTATGCTACTGCTTAACAAAGAACCAAACTTGATCAAAATATATAAATAATTGTCCAAGAGCACACAGCTAGTAGGTGGCACACCCAGTTGGTCCTAGATGTTCCTAAACATGAAACCTGTTCTTTTAAATGGGGTAGCACGCTGCCACCCAAAGATTTACATTTTCAGTCTTATTATTTAGTGAAGAAAGAGAGATGTTGGATGGGTAAAGGCATTTCAAGGGTTAGAGGTCCTGGAAAGCTGAGAAGATATTAACATCCTGTTGACAGCTTCCTATTTGGCCAACTCACGGGGCTGGTTTAATGAGTAAAGAGAAAACACTGATAATTGGAAAAGCCGAAGATGGCTGTCTTCTAGATCTATTTCAAGTCCAGGACAAAGTGTATTTCCTTGTTACCTGCAACAGTAGCCCTGGCTAATTATAGATAAAGGTTAGAGACACCTTTTTATTTGGACCAAAACCCAGGTGGAACTGACGAACACTACCTATCAGCTGTACAATGTTACTAACTCACTTAACTTCTACACCTTAGTTTCCTCATCAGGAAATTGGGGGTAATAATGTTTTTCCAGTGGCATGCATCTGAAAAAGATGATTCCTTAGAGTCCTTCTGGCCCTAAGATATGGAATTCTCTTTTTCTCAATTGGGTCTAACAAGGTTCTGCTGTAGACTACAGAGTCTGGAACTCTGCCACACGAGATCTTCCCAACTAAAAGTTAAACTAGCTTTTTTTTCATTTTGCATTTGAGTAAATCTGGCTTCTTATATATTTCCCTTTATTTAATCCAGTTTGACAAGCGGCAGTGAACTTCCAAGTTACCTCCCTGTGGAATAATGTTCCATCGTCTATCTGCGTTGTTGTTGCACGTCACAGAGGAACTCCATAAAGCAAACAGATGACCCAGGTGTCAAAATACCACTTCAGGAAACAACTCGGAAATGGATTTTGATCACTAGGACACAGTGATCTCTTCAGCCCGGAGAACCTTAGTGTTTCCTGTGTCTCTCTTGGCTCTGAAATAGCAGCCTAAAGCAAATGTGGAGGAAGTAATTAATTGTGTAAAACAACACAGAGATTTTACCCTGAATTGCAGAATCACCTTTGCTCAAATCCTGTCAGGACTTTTATAAGAGCTGTCTTTTCCCACAGTTGAGGAATTCTAAGCCAACCATGAAAATGACCACTGGCCAAAATGCTCTGGCCTAATGAAAAGAAGGAGGGAGGCCTAGTGAGACGTTGAACCCATCTTGCTTTCTTCTTTTTTCCCCTGAGTTTCTGTCTGAGAGAAAATTCTCTTTCTTGGCCTCTCTCTTTCCTTTTCCATTTTTTTCCCTCTTGGTTTAGGATTCTCATTCTACTACAGACACATTTAGGTTTATTGACTGAGATCAGATGGCTTCCTAAGAGCAATTTTAGGTGAGGGAGACTAGGAAAAGGATAAAGAGCACTAATTATGCTCAAGTAAATGCCCTAGAGGAAATACAATGGAAGTGAAGTGAAGTCGCTCAGTCGTGTCTGACCCTGTGGACCATAACCTACCATGCTCCTCCATCCATGGAATTTTCCAGGCAAGAGTACTGGAGTGGGTTGCCATTTCCTTCTTCAGAGGATCTTCCCAACCCAGGGATTGAACCTGGGTCTCCTGCATTGTAGGCAGACGCTTTACCATCTGAGCCACCAGGGAAGTCACAATGGAAGGAGTATATAAAACAGTTAGTATAGTAATGAAATTGATAGGCAATATACTATTTTATATTTGACAAGAAATTGATTCTTTCTAATACTTCCACTCTAGGATTCTAGAAAGACTATACTACTAATACTACTACTGCTGCTATTACCAATAAAAATACTACCACTTACAGTAGTAATGAAAACCCCCCTAAACTACCATAATTTTCCATTTGTCAAAGTGCCTTTTATTTTTTATTTTATTTGACCCTCACAAGCATCACACTGAAGCAGTTGAGCCTCAGAGAAGGCTTTGAAATAGCTCAAATGCACAGCAGAAGACTCAAGCCTGAACGCAAACCTCTGGGTTCTTTGGGCTCATTGCATTACAAATGAGTCTAAGGCTTAATTAACGAGAACAGGCTTTCATAAAAGCCAAATTTTGAGGGGCCTTAAGGGGAGGGAACAATGTTAAAGTAGAGGAGAGAAAAGCATGAATGGGCCCATATATTATTGTACTGCTGTTGAGCTGACCCCCAGATGCAGCTTCTGCCAGTAGATGCTTGTGTGTCTGGGTGTGGAGACGATCACAGGCCAAACTCTGCAATCTCTTCCCCTGCCTCAGCATTCCTTCTGTGTGCTGTCAGCAGAAAAGGAACAGAGAGAGGTGATGCTTTCATTGAAAATCAATTTGCACAATGCACACAAGATCGCCACAACATGGCACCCAAATGGGCCAATTCCCTGCGATTTTCCGCAGAATTACCCTCCATTCGCCTTCACAGTCAACTAAGCTTATCTCTTGGAAAAAAGAGAGTCCAGAGTGTCTGGGTTATACTCTGATGCCAACTGTAAAGTTTCCTGTTGTCCTGACAGCTTGCAAGACAAGCAGGGAAGTGTGGCCTGTGCTGGAGACACTCACCAGAGCATCTGACATCAACGCAACTGAAGTCTTGTGCCAGGTAAAGAAAAAGATGAGCATGCCAGGCTTGGATCAGGCCACCCATCAGTTTCCAGGAGAAAACTAGACTTTAGGGAGAAAAATAAAACAGACCAAAAACAACAAAGTTCAGGTCTTGGGAAGATACTGTTCTATTTTAGGATGATGCTGACTGATGCCTTAAGTAATAGTTTGAAAACTTAAGATGTCCTGCCAGCAAATCAAAATAAGAAGTCATAATGTCTAAACAATGTGTTAAAGCTTTCAAAGAACTTGTACCTGCAGGATTTCATTTGGGTTCCAGGATTTCCTGAAGAGCAAGTTATAAGATGTATTATCCCCATTTGCTTGGGAAAGTCTAGATGGTTTATCCAAAGCCACACAGGAATTGGCCATGGAGTTAGACCTTGGCCTCCTGACAACTGCTCAGTGGCCTTTCTGTCCTTTCTGTGCCCTGGTTGTTGTATAGCTCAGCGACTTCTCAAAGAGTACTGAAAAAGGCCTTGCAGCAAATCACATTTGTGATTTTCAGGCATTCATTGCCTGATTACAGTGCAGGGAACATGGTGTGATTTTAAGAACACATTCTGATAGAAATAGGATTGAGGTGGATGAAGTAAAAATTCTCCTAAACATGGCAAGACAACTCTCTCAGTTTTGTTCACAGGCCCAAGCCCACCTGTTCTAAGAGCTGAATGACTTTTCTAGGCCCCCTGTTGCTACTCTTTACATTTTACTCTAACTCCTTTGAGTTTTGATTCTTTGACTTTGTCCAAGTACCTTCCCTGGTCAAGTAGTTTTGGCTCTATCCGAGAATTGCCACACAGTTTCTCCATTCTTATTCTCTGTGGTTCTTAGTAAATGCCTGACTTTTAAACTGGCCAGCACTAATTCATTCAACAAATCCTCAGGGGACACCTACCAGGCAGAGCTGCATAAGCTAGTGCTGTCTCAGCAGTGTTTGGAGGGACTACTGTCTTTAATCTTGGTCTCGTGAAGAGAGAAGCCACTGATGCATTTTATCTTAACATCTTGTCCCTATTTCAGCAGTTCCAAGGTAGAATGAATGGGGCTGGATAGCATCCCCACTTTGGAAGGATGTTGGCATGACTGTTTAATAGGTTTGGGAGAAGGGCTCTGTTGCAATTCTTCATTTCCTTTGTCTATTGTTGCAGGTTTTCATTAACCTTTGAGGTTGTCTTCATTTTGTGGTTTGCATTTTAAGCATTTTCTGGTTTTGAAACTGCCTAGCAAATAATTTCTTTTGATCCAACTGCTTCCCTCAATTACTATTATATTTAACTCTATTGTAGAATAACAAACTCCACACCCTCTGGATATCTCAAACCACCATTCCACCCATCTGTGGCCCTTATGGTTCAAGATTTCATTTAGGAACTGAGCTTTGTGCACTTGAGGAAATGATCCACAAATGCTAGACTTCTGTTTCCCTTCCTAGCTTGGAACTCCTCTTGTTTCTTCTATTCCTAACTGAAAGGAAGAAGGAAACAAAGGGGAAAAAAAAAGGAAAGGAAGGAAGGAGCAGAAAGAGGATAGGTGAATGGATAGATACTGCGCACGTTTGCCGTGTGATTCTATAAACATGATGACACACATCTCACTAGTTACATTTTTCCTCTCCACAAATCCTGCCTTGTATACAAATTTCCACGTTAACTATACAGTCCTGGATGATCTTTGATTTCCTCAGTCATTTAAATACAAACATTTTATGAATTTTGCTCCAAGACAACACAGGACATGGGAATTCCCTAATGGTCAAGTGGTTTGGACTCCAAGCTTTCACTGCCAAGGGCTCGGGTTCAATCCCTGGTCAGCGAACTAAAATCTCACAAGTTGCACAGCATGCATGTCCCCCTGCAAAAGAAAAGCCAACCCTGGACAAAATTATAGATTAGACAATTTTGCACCACATTAACGATAAAAGAGTTAACATTTCTTATTTATGAATTTGTCAATTATTAAAAAACCTTTTCCTACATTATTTCATTTAATTTTTGCTGCAAGAGTGTGAGGAAAGTTTGTCATGTCCATCCTACAGAAAAGGAAGCCGTGGTTTTGGGGGATAATCTAAGTTGTCCTTTCAAGGCAGCACCACTAGGAAATGGTAGAGCAACACTGAATCCATGTCTCTTTGATTCCAGGATCTTTCTTTTCTCCTAAATATTGAACTATTATACTCCGTGCATCCATTTCACTTACCTTTTTCCCTTGCCATTTTCCCCAAACTCCCCCCGTTCTAATCCCACACTACTTCACTGCTGCCATTCCCAAGTCTTTCTCTCTGTTGTGTGATCTCCTATTTGGAGAGAAAGTTTAGATAAAACACGTTTGCACTGACATATATCATTAGTCATTAATTCAATGAATTAACACAGCTCACTCACATCCATTTACAGCAGACACTGTGCTAGGCTGTAGAACAAACAAATATGTCTAGGTTTAATAAATAGGTCCTAGGCAGATCTGTGTCAGTACCGACAACATGACTGTGTTGAAATAAAAGCATGTGCAAGGCATTCTGGGCACAGAGCAGGAGGCTGCCTGGGAAGTTTAGGAAGACTTCAGAGGGAGGGATATCGGGCATCTATTTTGTAACATGACTATGATTTCAACACTCACATGTTCATCCAACACATGGTTGTTGTGTACCTGTTTAATGCAAAGCACTGCAAGAGTTCACTAGTATACACCAGTGGAAAAAAATAAACCTAGTCCCTGCATTCATGGAGCATGCGTTATGACAGGGAAAACAGGCAGTAAACACATAAGTATCTAAAATAAGCATTCAGTTATAAATCATCAAAATGTATGCTATAGGTAAAATACATAAGAAGGGAACCTAATTTAGCGTGGCTGGGAAAGGAAGAGTGTGTGTAAGAAAGTCCTTTTTAGAATGGTGACGCCGAGGGATGGGTGAGAATGAGGTGGGCAAGATGCTGTAGGCAAAGCAGCACTATGTGAAGGTCTTGAAAGCGGGATAAGTTGGACACATTTCAGGACCTGAGAGGAGGCCACTGCAGCAGGAGAGTGGTCCTGGAGGGGAATCACAGGAAGTGGGGCTGGAGAGGCAGGTGGGGCCTCAGCTTGATAAAGAGAACAGCTTGTGCTCCCAGTGCAATGAGACGATGAGAGGACAGGGAGTGGAGGGACACAGGCCGCAGGAGCAGCTTGTAATGTCAAATGTAGACACCTGGCAACCCCTTGTCAGGTGTGGAAATAAATGAAAATCAACCAAAGGAGGCTTGTTTTGGCAAAGACTCAAAGGCAGGCAGAAGAATGGAAATGCTTTATGGTAGAAAAAAGTGATGTCTTCAGGCATGTCTTGAATGGATGCTGTTGGCCTGGCAAAGCTGTAAGAGAGCTAACTAGAAGCCAGATGTCTTAAGGGATGGGTTATGGGTGCATCTATGGTTTCCTCTCCTTGATCCTAAGTTGGAATTAGAGACAACAATCAGAGAAGCTGTTAATCAAGTCCTGGTTATTTGGGGTCAGTTATTATGGAAGGTATTCTTTAGCTTCCTATTTTGTCATTAGAGATAGCACTCTTGCTTCTTGCAAATCTGACATCACAGCCTAGCATCCTGGTCTGTAGATAAGGGGTTGGTTTCCAGGGCAGGTTGCTGTAGGTTGTGGTTCAAAGTTGACTAAAATGTGATTGGTGCGTATATTTCACTGGGGAAGAGAACTGGAGGCAGGGAAGATATAGGAAAGTTACCTCTAGAGTTTGGATTTAATCCTCCAGACAATCATCACCAAATGTTTCTGTTTGCACATTACTGTCTACAAAATAATTTTTAACATACATATCCAACATATCTATCTTTACTTATATCTAAATTTTATGCATGTTCTGCTATAAATTTTAAGAAAATACCAAACAGTTTTCTATACATTATTATTAATTTAAATATAATTTTGCAAAGACTTTGTTTGTCACATGGCTCTAAATTTTGCTAAAGAATTATATTTATAATTGAAAAAGATACATACACCCCTATGTTCATAGCAATACTATTTACAATAGCCAAGACATGTAAACAAACTAAAAGCCCACTGATAGATAAAGGGATAAAGAAGATATGATGTACTAGGACCCAGAAATCCCACTACAGGGACTATACTCTGAGAAAACCATAGCTGAAAAATACACATGTACCCCAATGTTCATTGCAGCACCATTTACAATGAGCAACCTAGATGTCTGTTAACAGATGAATGGATAAAGAAGTTGTGGTACATATATGCAATGGAATATTATTCAGCCATATAAAAGGAATGAATTTAAGTCCATTGTAGTGAGGTGCATGAACTTAGAGTCTATTATGTAAAGTGAAGTAAGTCAGAAAGAGAAAAACAAATATCATATATTAGTGCATATATATTGAATCCAGAAAAATGGTATTGATGAACCTATTTGCAGGGCAGGAATAGAGACTCAGACACAGAGAACAGGCTTATGCACACAGCAGGGCAAGGAGAGGGTGTGACGAACTGAGAGAGTAGAACTGAAGTATACACATTACCATATGTAAAACAGATAGCAAATGGGAAGTTTCTATAATACAGGAAGCTCAACCTGGTGCTCTGTGACAACCTAGAGGGTGGGATGGGGTGGGAACTGGGAGGAAGGTTCATGAGGGAGGTGACATATACCTGTGGCTGGTCCATGTTGATGTGTGGCAGAAACCAATACAACATTGTAAAGCAATTATCCTCCAATTAAAAATAAATAAATTTTAAAAAGAAGATGTGAGATATATATACATATATATATCATACACTATACACTGTGGAATACTATTCAGTCATAGAAAAGAATGAAATAATGCCACTTACAGGAACACGGATAGATCTGGAGATTATCATACTAAATGAAGTAAGTCAGAAAGAGAAAGACAAATACCATATGGTGTCACTTATATGTGGAATCTAAAATATGACACAAATCAACTTATTTATAAAACAGAAACAGATTCAGACATAGAAAACAAACGTATGGTTACTAAAGGGGAAAGGGGGATGGGAGAGGGATAAATGAGGAGTTTGGGATTAGCAGATACAAACTACTATATATAAAATAAATCAAGATTGTCAGGAAAAATATAAACAACCTCAGATATGCAGATGACACCACTCTAGTGGCAGAAAGTGAAGAGGAATTAAGGAGCCTCTCGATGAGAGTGAAAGAGGAGGTTGAGAAAGCTGGCTTGAAACAACATCCAGAAAACTAAGATCATGGCTTCTGGTCCCATCACTTCAAGGCAAATAGAAGGGGAAAATGTGGAAAAACAGTGACACATTTTATTTTCCTGGGCTCCAAAATCACCGTGAACGGTGACTGCAGCCATGACATTTAAAGATGCTTGCTCCCTGGAAAGAAAACTATGATAAACCTAGACAGCATTTTTTTAAATTAATTAATTAATTTTAATTGGAGGCTAATTACTTTACAATATTGTGGTGGTTTTTGCCACACATTGACATTAATCTGCCATGGGTGTACATGTGTTCTCCATCCTGAACCCCCCCTCCCACCTTCCTCCCCATCCCACCCCTCTGGGTCATCCCAGTGCACTGATTTTGAGGGCCCTGTTTCATGCATTGAACTTGGACTGGTGATCTGTTTCACATATGGTAGTAAACATATTTCAATGCTATTCTCTCAAATCATCCCACCTTGCCTTCTCCCACAGTGTCCAGAAGTCTGTTCTTTATATCTGTGTCTCTTTTGCTGTCTTGCATATAGGGTCATCATTACCATCTTTCTAAATTCCATATATATATATACATTAATATACTGTGTTGGTGTTTTCCTTAATGACTTACTTCACTTTGTATAGTAGGCTCCAGTTTCATCCACCTCATTAGAACTGATTCAAATGAGTTCTTTTTAATAGCTGAGTAATATTCCATTGTATATACGTATCACAGCTTTCTTATCCATTCATCTGCCAATGGATATCTAGGTTGCTTCCATGTCCTAGTGATTGTAAACAGTGCTGCAATGAACATTAGGGTACACGTGTCTCTTTCAATTCTGGTTTCCTCAGTGTGTATGCCCAGCAGTGGGATTCCTGGGTCATATGGCAATTCTATTTCCAGATTTTTAAGAAATCTCCACACTGTTCTCCATAGTGGCTGTACTAGTTTGCATTCCCACCAACAGTGTAAGAGGGTTCCCTTTTCTCCACACCCTCTCCAGCATTTATTGTTTGTAGATATTTTGATAGTAGCCATTCTGAGTGGTGTGAGAGGGTACCTCATTGTGGTTTTGATTTGCATTTCTCTGATAATAAGTGATGTTGAGCATCTTTTTATGTGGTTGTTAGCCATCTGCATGGCAGCATTTTAAAAAGCAGAGACATCACTTTGCCGACAAAGGTCTGTATAGTCAAAGCTATGGTTTTTCCAGAAATCATGTATGGATGTGAGAGCTGGACCATAAAGAAGACTGAGCGCTGAAGAATTGATGCTTTCAAAATGTGGTGTTGGAGAAGACTCTTGAGAGTCCCTTGGACTGCAAGGAGATCAAACCAGTCCATCCTAAAGGAAATAAACACTGAATGTTCATTGGAAGGACTGATGCTAAAGCTGAAGCTCTGATACTTTGGTCACCTGATGTAAAGGGCCAACTCATTGCAAAAGACCCTGATGCTGGGAAAGACTGAAGGCAAAAGAAGAAGGAGCAGCAGAGGATGAGGTGGTTAGATAATGCTTGGCATTCAGTAAGTCATCAGTAGGCACAGTTGCAGAAATAAATTCTTAAATGAATGACTAGAGTCTGTCTATAGGGATGTTCATCTCTCTACCACAATTTTCCTAAGACAGTGTCTTCACTGTGCCCGACAATAGCATTTTGCATTGTTTTACTATTACATTAAGAGCAAGTACTTATTGCCCTGTTCTTATTGCCCTATCAGTACTTATTGTAATTCTATTCTGTGGTCTTGAGTTTTCAGTAGAGGTACTCAGATGAAGGCTATCTCCTTTTCCATGGCAAACCTTCAGATCCTTGAAGACAGTTATTTTCCCACTGAGATTTCTGAGTTAACACTATCACATATCATAATATTACATATTATTGCATATTACTTTGTGATATATAATGAAATAATTATATAACTCACCATAATGCAGAATCAGATAATCAGGCACCAGATTCTCCTAAGGAGCGCACAACCTAGATCCCTCTCACGCACAGTTCACAGTAGGGTTAGTGCTCCTATAAGAATCTAATGCTGCCACTGATCTGACAGGAGGCAGAGCTCAGCTGCTAATGTAAATGATGGGGAGAGACTATAAATACAGATGAAGCTTCCCTAGCTCACCTGCCACTCACTTCCTGCTGTGTGGCCCAGCTCCTAACTGGCCATAGATTGGTATCAGTTCATGGCCCAGAGCTTGGGGACCACTGCCTTAGATTAGTAGGGCCAGTAATATTAATATTATGGGATTAGTAGTCATGGAAGCATTAATAGCAAGGGCAACAGTGACAGCTTACACAGTATTGTCAGTTATACTAATACCATTTCCCACTTTCATCAGTTCAGTTCAGTTCAGTTGCTCAGTCGTGTCCGACTCTTTGAGACCCCATGAATCACAGCACGCCAGGCCTCCCTGTCCATAACCAACTCCCGGAGTTCACTCAGACTCACATCCATCGAGTCAGTGATGCCATCCAGCCATCTCATCCTCTGTCGTCCCCTTCTCCTCCTGCCCCCAATCCCTCCCAGCATCAGAGTCTTTTTCCAATGAGTCAACTCTTCACATAAGGTGGCCAAAGTACTGGAGTTTCAGCTTTAGCATCATTCCCTCCAAAGAAATCCCAGGGCTGATGTCCTTCAGAATGGACTGGTTGGATCTCCTTGCAGTCCAAGGGACTCTCAAGAGTCTTCTCCAACACCACAGTTCAAAAGCATCAATTCTTCAGCACTCAGCCTTCTTCACAGTCCAACTCTTACATCCATACATGACCACAGGAAAAACCATAGCCTTGACTAGATGGACCTTTGTTGGCAAAGTAATGTCTCTGCTTTTGAATATGTTATCTAAGTTGGTCATAACTTTCCTTCCAAGGAGTAAGCGTCTTTTAATTTCATGGCTGCAGTCACCATCTGTAGTGATTTTGGAGCCCAAAAAAATAAAGTCTGACACTGTTTCCACTGTTTCCCCATCTATTTCCCATGAAGTGGTGGGACCGGATGTCATGATCTTCATTTTCTGAATGTTGAGCTTTAAGCCAACTTCTTCAGTCTCCTCTTTCACTTTCATCAAGAGGCTTTTGAGTTCCTCTTCACTTTCTGCCATAAGGATGGTGTCATCTGCATATCTGAGGTTATTGATATTTCTCCTGGCAATCTGGATTCCAGCTTGTGCTTCTTCCAGTCCAGCGTTTCTCATGATGTACTCTGCATATAAGTTAAATAAGCAGGGTGACAATATACAGCCTTGACGTACTCCTTTTCCTATTTGGAACCAGTCTGTTGTTCCATGTCCAGTTCTAACTGTTGCTTCCTGACCTGCATATCGGTTTCTCAAGAGGCAGATCAGGTGGTCTGGTATTCCCATCTCTTTCAGAATTCTCCACAGTTTATTGTGATCCACAGAGTCAAAGGCTTTGGCATAGTCAATAAAGCAAAAATAGATGTTTTTCTGGAACTCTCTTGCTTTTTCCATAATCCAGCGGATGTTGGCAATTTGATCTCTGGTTCCTCTGCCTTTTCTAAAACCAGCTTGAACATCTGGAAGTTCACGTATTGCTGAAGCCTGGCTTGGAGAATTTTGAGCATTACTTTACTAGTATGTGAGATGAGTGCAATTGTGCAGTAGTTTGAGCATTCTTTGGTATTGCCTTTCTTTGGGATCAGAATGAAAACTGACCTTTTCCAGTCCTGTGGGCACTGTTGAGTTTTCCAAATTTGCTGGCATATTGAGTGCAGCAGTTTCACAGCATCATCTTTCAGGATTTGAAATAGCTCAACTGGAATTCCATCACCTCCACTAGCCTTGTTCTTAGTGATGCTTTCATAGTAGTTAATAAAGTACTTTCATAGTCACTGTCTCCTTTCACTCTCCTGGCAACACTGCTGCTGCTGCTGCTAAGTCGCTTCAGTCATGTCCAACTCTTTGCAAGCTCCGCCCATGGGATTTTCCAGGCAAGAGTACTGGAGTGAGTTGCCATTGTCTTTTCCACCTGGTGACACTGGGTGGTGGATGTTACAGCCTCTTACTCTACAGAAGAGGGAATGGAAGGTATTGCTGCCCACGTTCTCTTGTCCAGTGCTCTGCCTTTGAGCCAGCAGGCAACATTTTTTCAGCCACAACATAGCTTTTGTGAATGTGTTGCCACATGCTAACTACTCTGGATGTGGCCAGGAACACCACAAATATTGATGGGGGAAAAAAGCAGAAGAGAAGGCAACACCTAGACACCAGAACTGCCTGGAGTAGGGATGGTGGGAGTGTTGATGAGTCTGTACTTCTATATCTGTGGATGTCTCTCCACCGCCCTCCCAAGCTGGGCACCAGACTTTCTGCCCCTTGACAGCTGGGGATGTGCCCAGAGAAGTGATGCCTACAGAGCCCTCAGGTCCGGCCTTGTCGTCACTCTGGCTGGTCTTCTCCACTTTCCCCTGGAGAATGCTTTCCTCAGTTTCCTCCTAGAAAATTTAATGTAATAAATTCCTACAATACCCTTCAGTGCACTCAAACATCTCACTGAGCAGTGTTGGGCAACCATATTTCCCTGCAAATTTCCCAAGAGCAAGGACTTAGGAAGCCCTTACTGGCGGCCCTAACTACCTGCGCTGGGAACAGTCAGCTTGTAGTGGGGCTGGCAGGGCAGAAACACAGTGTTCATGGGGGTTACAAAGCGTCCACTTCCTGGAATGGGGGCTGGCAGCTGGAAAAGGCCCTCAGGATTTATGAGGCTGCAGAAACTCGGCTCGCTGCTCCTGTAGCAAGAGGGAGACAGAACGTTCTGTCACCACGTCAGGTTCTCATGCACCAGGCCTTCTGGAAGTGTTTTCCCCATCTGAGAATTGAAGGCAGATGGGGACAAGTTGCTTTGTTCATTTGCACCGTCTTCTCTCCTTCTCTAACACTTTTCAAATCCAGTGAACCCGGAAGGAACTTGAAGGAGAAAGGGCACAAAACAAATGAACACTGCCCCGGGTTTCACATAAGGGACTTTTTGATCCATCCTCCCTTATATTCCGGAGAAGGCAATGGCACCCCCTCCAGTACTCTTGCCTGGAAAATCCCATGGACAGAGGAGCCTGGTAGGCTGGAGTCCATGGGGTCTCGAAGAGTTGGACACGACTGAGCGACTTCACTTTCACTTTTTCACTTTCATGCATTGGAGAAGGAAATGGCAACCCACTCCAGTGTTCTTGCCTGGAAAATCCCAGGGACAGCGGAGTCTGGTGGTCTGCTGTCTATGGGGTCGCACAGAGTCAGACACGACTGAAGTGACTTAGCAGTAGCTCTTATATTCGGGCTGCCACCTCACTGGCTTAGCTGCTCAATCAGTCAGTTAATCAACAAACATCCTGCTCATCTACTGAGGGGCTGTGGCTGGCTCTGAATGGGAGGCATAGAACAAAATGCTCAGCAGAGGCTTTATACCTGAAGTGCTCACTTCAGGCTTGAGCAGACATTCACTACCGCTGATAAAATGAGAGATGGTTCATTATTAATCAGGACTAGATTATCTGCCCTCAGTGCCTAAATGCTTTCCTCTTTTAGAAAACAGGATGAGATTCTGGAGCCCAGGAGAGATTTAACTGTCTGGACATGAATGAAACATTAAGGGCTTGGTAACAATAATCCAAGTAAGTGTTACCAAAAGCACAGGCTCTCTGTACACTGGTGCTGAATCAAATCCCAGAGACAGAGTTTGAGGTGAAGCAGAAAATGATAGCTTTATTGTTTTGCCAGGCAAGGGAAACACACTGGGCTTCTGCCTTGAAAAGCTGTGTGTCTCTACCAGAAGATTTGATGAAGGGTTTTATAACAGTGGCTCTAAGGTGGGATCTCTGACAAGAATAGGGTGTGAACAGGGCATGTAGACCCTTAATCTCAGGTGGTCTCCTAATCTTGATGAGCTTCTGTGATTCCTTTAATCTTGTGGTTTCTTGGCTGCTCCTCCTTTGATTATCAATTGTTGGAATCCATCCCTTGAAACTCAAGGAAAGTCATGGAGGCTGGAATTCACCCACAAGAAATGGCAGACAGAACAGTCTCCATGCCTGGGAGGCTCATAGGGCCCTGCTCAATTTCATAAATAAAGCATAAGTGAGGAATTGGAAGCCTCCATGACTAAAGGACACTGAGGTTGGATGAAAGTGATTGGATTGTGTGTTCAGTAGCTCAGTCATATCTGACTCTTTGCAAGCCCATGGACTGTAGCATGCCAGGCTTCCCTGTCCTTCACCATCTCCCAGAGTTTGCTCAAACTCATGTGCATTGAGTTGGTTATGCCATCCAACCATCTCAACCATCTTGTGTCACCCTCTTCTCCTCCTGCCTTCAATCTTTCCCAGCATCAGGGTCTTTTCAAATGAGTTGGCTCTTCACATCAAGTGACCAAGGTATTGGAGCTTTAGCATAAATCTTTCCAATGAATATTCAGGGTTGATTTCCTTTAAGATTGGCTGGTTTGAACTCCTTGCAGTCCAAGGGACTCTCAAGAGTCTTCTTCAACACCACAATTTGAAACCATCAATTCTTTGGCACTCAACCTTCTTTGTAGTCCACCTCTGACATCCATACATGACTACTGGAAAAACCATAGCTTTGACTATACTAACCTTTGTTGGCAAAGTATGTCTCTGCTTTTTAATACACTGTCTAGGTTTTTTCATATCTTTTTCTCCAAGGAGCTGCTGCTGCTGCTGCTACTGCTGCTGCTAAGTCGCTTCAGTTGTGTCTGACTCTGTGTGACCCCATAGACTGCAGCCCACCAGGCTCCCCCATCCCTGGGATTCTCCAGGCAAGAACACTGGAGTGGGTTGCCATTTCCTTCTCCAATGGAGCAAGTATCTTTTAATTTTGTGGCTGCAGTCGCTGTCGGCAGTGACTTTGGAGACCAAGAAAATAAAATCTGCCAGTTTCCACTTTTCCCCCTTCTATCTGCTATGAAGTGATGGGACCAGATGCCATGATCTTAGATTTTTAATGTGAGTTTCAAGCCAGCTTTTTCACTCTCCTCTTTCACCCTCATCAAGAGACTCTTCAGTTCCTCTTCACTTTCTGCAGAGTGGTATCATCTGCATATCTGCATATCTGAGATTGTTGATATTTCTCCCAGAAAACTTGATTCCAGCTTGTGATTCATCCAACCCAGCATTTCACAGGATGTACTCTGAATAGAAGTTAAAGAAGCAGGGTGATGACATACATCCTTGATGAACTCCTTTCTCAATTTTGAGCTAGTCCTTTGTTCCATACAAGGTTCTAACTGTTGTTTCTTGACCTGCGTACAGGTATCTCAAGACAGGTAAGGTGGTCTGTTATTCCCATCTCTTTAAGAATATTACACAGTTTTTGTGATGCACACAAAGACTTTAGCATAATCAATGAAGCAGAAGTAGATGTTTTTATGGAATTCTCTTGCTTTTTCTATAATCCAACAAATATTTGGAATTTTATCTCTAGTTTCTCTGCCTTTTCTAAATCCAGCTTGTACATCTAGAAGTTCTTGGTTCACATACTTCTGAAGCCTAACTTGAAGGGTTTTGAGTATAATCTTGCTGGCATGTGAAATGAGCACAATTGAATGGTAATTTGAACATTGTTTGGCATTGCCTTTATTTGGATTGGAATGAAAATTGACCTTTTCCAGTCCTGTAGCCACTGTTAAGTTTTCAAAATTTGTTGGCGTATTGAGTGCAGCACTTTCACAGCATCATCTTTTAGGATTTGAAATAGCTCAGCTGGAATTCCATCACCTCTACTAGCTTTGTTAGTAGTATTGCTTCCTGAGGCCCACTTGACTTCACACTCCAGGATGTCTGGCTTTAGGTGAGTGACCACACCATCATGGTTATCTGGGTCATTAAGACCTTTTTCATATAGTTCTTCTGCATATTCTTGCCACTTCTTCTTAATCTCTTCTGTTTCTGTGAGGTCCTTGCCATTTTTGTCCTTTATTCTACCCATCTTTTCATGAAATGTTTGGGATGGGAAATTATAAAAATTGAAGTGGGAATATTTGTTCCCTCACAGGGTCTGACTAAAATGCTGCCAGGCAGAGATCTCAGCGAACTGAATTAATTGCACACAGCTTGTGTTTTTAACTCCTGGAGACCAATGATTAAGTCAGTCTATTCCCAAGGCCTCCATACTTTTTCTGTGAAGTGCCAGACAGTAAGCACTACAGGCTTTGAGGTCTATAGTGCCTCTGTTGTGACATCTCATCTCTGTGGTGACAGGAATGCAGCAACAGGCAATATGTAAATGAATGACTGGGGCTGCATTCAAATAAAACTTTATAGATGGACACTGAAATTTTAATTTCATGTAAGTTTCACAAGACATGAAATATTATTTTTCTTTTGATTTTTTTTCCCCCAAGCCACTTGAAAATGTAGCAGCCATCCTTATCTTGTGGGCTATGTGAAAAGAGAAGCAGCAGACTGAATTTTGTTGATGAGCCATGATTTGTCAACTCCAGTCTTGTAGAAGCATTATCACTCCCATGGTTGAAAAGGAGGAATGAAGAGGAAGATGGAGGACAAGAATATTTATTAAGTACTGACACTTCTATTTGAGTTTAAACTCATTTGTTCTTTGCTTGCTTCACATATGTAAGTGGTTCTTAAAAACAACATCACTTAAACATATTAAAAAAGAGTATACTTTTTTTTTTGGTTGAGCAATGCTGATGATCACTCATAGCCACACTGATTTGTAAATTTTTTTATATAAACTGTGTTCACCATCATAGGATATACTTTCCTTGAAGGCTAACACCTGCTTTACAGCCACCATATTTATATTGGCTGCTGCAAACTTTTTATGGAGTAGGCCAACAGCAATTTATTATTTTGTTGAATCAGCAAATTTGAGACTATTCTATCTGCACAGTACTAAGAATTAAAGGGAGCACATAATCAAAATATAAGACTTGAACCATAAATTGTAAGCCTATCTTTCTGGAATTTTGAACCCTGGTTTATTGTTTTTTAAATGTATCATAACTGTGTAGCAATTCGGACACATTTTTGTTGTTGTTGATTTGCATTATGATGCTCTCCATTTTATTCACTTCTACTCCCCACTAATTTTTTCTTCTTCTGTGACATCTACCCACTGGCTGGGCTGATTTCCTCTCTGTCTCATAACCAGACCATGTGAATAACTCTTATAGCATGTTTGCTTGCATTTTCTTTTCCCCTTTTATGAAACATTGCAGAAGATGTCTCTTTTTCATTCTCTTTTTTGTGTCTATCCTTTAAGGCCATGCTCACCTTTCTACACCCACATGCATATTTTTCTCTTTTCAACTCCTTGAACACTTGTAGTGCTCTGGTCCATTCATTTTCTTTCATTTTGCTTGTCATATCCACAACTAAAGTTGGGGAAAACCTTAACTTTGTGCTGAGATGGCTTTTATTGTTGTGGTTTAGTTGCTAAGTCATATATGACTCTTGTGTGAACCTGTACTCACAGAAGTCTGTAGTCTGCCAGGCTTCTCAGTCCATGGGATTTCCCAGGCCAGGAAAATCTACCCAATAAAGAGTACATGGCCAATGAGAACATGAGTTCAGTTCAGTTCGGTTGCTCAGTTGTGTCCGACTCTTTGCGACCCCATGAACCGCAGCACGCCAGGCCTCTCTGTCCATCACCAACTCCCGGAGTCCACCCAAACCCATGTGCATTGAGTCACTGATGCCATCCAACCATCTCATCTTCTGTCATCCCCAGTGAGAACATACTTGGTGGTCAAATTCCTGTGTCACTTAAAATGACACTAGAGAGAACAGTGATATTAGGTTGGAAAGAGAAGATTCAGATAAAAATGGGAAGGGAAACAGTGTCAGGAAATCTTAGAAAACAAGTCAACATTTTAACACTGCAGGGAAATGGAAGGCTGCAAAATTAGGACTATCCACAGTCTAGTCTCTTCAAAACTTCAGGAAAATTAATTTCAGATAAAGATTAGAGACAGAAAATGATCAACTTTCAAACATCTCTCATGAAAGTTATTAAAAGAAAAAGAGAAATAAGAGGCAGAATAAAAATATACGAGTAAAACATATCCACAAAACAAATAAAAATGCTAACTTACTGTTTAAAAATGAACTAAAAGATATGAAAAAATGCTGAAAGACATGAAAAAAGAACATAAATTAGAGTAAGAAAACCTCAATAATGAAGTGAGAGAAGTCAGAAAAAAATTAAAAGAAATGAAAATACAATATAAAAAATGAAGATGAAACCAGAAGGAATACAAGAGTGAATAAACACAACAGAAAATACTTGAAGTGAAATAGAAGATTAAATGAAAGAAAAATTTTAAAATCAAAGAGATAAAGTAAACAGATAAAAAGAATTCATGACATAGTGACTAAAATTGAAACTACAAAAGAAGATCCTTGAACATTATCAGTTCAGTTCAGTCGCTCAGTCGTGTCTGACTCTTTGCGACCCCATGAATCGCAGCACGCCAGACCTCCCTGTCCATCACCAACTCCCAGAGTTCACTCAAACACGTCCATTGAGTCGGCAACGCCATCCAGCCATCTCATCCTCTGTCGTCCCCTGCTCCTCCTGCCCCCAATCCCTCCCAGCATCAGAGTCTTTTCCAATGAGTCAACTCTTCACATGAGGTGGCCAAAGTACTGGAGTTTCAGCTTTAGTATCATTCCCTCCAAAGAAATCCCAGGGCTGATCTCCTTCAGAATGGACTGGTTGGATCTCCTTGCAGTCCAAAGGACTCTCAAGAGTCTTCTCCAACACCACAGTTCAAAAGCATCAATTCTTTGGTGCTCAGCTTTCTTCACAGTCCAACTCTCACATCCATACATGACTACTGGACAAACCATAGTCTTGACTAGACGGACCTTTGTTGGCAAAGTAATGTCTCTGCTTTTGAATATGCTATCTAGGTTGGTCATAACTTTCCTTCCAAGTCCCTAAAGAAGAAAACCAAAGCAAGGAAACAGAATAAGATCTAAAAAATACGTTGCAAAAAAATACGTTGCAAAAAAATCTTTCCTTAAAAAAATTTAAATCATATGTTTAAAGATACTACTGACCAACACTAAAATCTATTCTAGTAAAATGATTGAATTTTAAAGAAAAAAAAAAAAAACAAGTATCTAGACAAAAAGAAAAAGTGACATAAGAAAAAAAACATAGACCGTAATTGTGTTTTTCAAAAGCAGTATTCCATGCCAGATGAGAATGGAGGAACTTAATTACTCAGAGAAAGAAAGTGTGAGCCAAGGATTTTTTTGTCCAGCAAAAGAACTTTTAAATATAAAGGTGAACTCTTCTTTACATGGAGAGCTCAGGAAATTGTATTCCTATGAGGCTTTTCTTAGGAATTTAATTGATGGTGAGCTAGACATCAAAATAACTAGAGAGACACTGACATGTCTGGTGGTGAGCACTAAACAGTCATTTGTAGAACTAAGATTGGGTGTGTGCTAAGAGGGAACAAGTACATTGCTCTTTAGGTTCTGACAAGGTAAGCATATAGTTACGGTGTAAAAATGAGAGGAGGACAGCACATGGTGTTTTTTTCCTCATCGTTTCAGAAATCATATTGATGGTATCTATTAAGGATGTTTCAGTGATACTGTGGTATATATATGTGGAGCTAAAAGAAAAGATTACTTATAGTTTTTCTATGTTTTTTACCCTTATGTTTCTTGAGATGAAATTAAGGAGATACAAATATAAGTTTCAGCTAAAACAAAACAAAAAACTCTTACAATCCAAATACAGAAAGTTGAAATAAATTTGACTTAGAAGTATCAGTTTGAAACACACATACACAAACACCCCCACACACACATGCCAAGTTCATACTTACGCTTGCAATTCAAATTTATTTCAGATTCTATCTATCTAATCTATCTATCCCAGTGCCCAGATTGTGGTCTTGGAATACCATCGCCCACTTTAAAAAATAAAGAAAAATCAAGAATTCTTAGAGAAATGGCTCATTTCATTTCATCTGAAACAAAAAAAGAAAAATTATGAGATGAGCTTAGAACATCTTGTGACACCAGATAGCCAAGAAGTTACCAAACCTACTATATTATATAAAACAGTTGAAGTTGTATAAAAACATTTTAGGAGCCAACTTGAAGAGACTCCAGCTGGACACAGATGGGTCAATTTGAGCTTCAATAATGATAATAATTGCAGTGGGCTAAAACCTTTCAAATATATTTTTCCTTGAGTTTAAAATAGTATTTTTAAAAACCCACTTGGTCACACTTTCAGGGTGATAGGAAATATTCATGATCCTAAAAATAAAAGAAAGCATCAAATACTTATTCTGTTTTTCATATATCAACTGTACCATGAGGTATCCAAAGAGAAGACAAGGGAAAGCATGTATGAAAGTATGTCACCTAGTCAGTGAAGGTAATGGACTAGATGAAAACATCACCTCTTTTCAGTCCTTAATACATGAATAGATTTCTACCTAAGCATCAAGAGCTGCTAACAGACAGACAATCATATATTATGTGCCCTTGGGATGAATGGCTACAAGCTACCTACAGTCTTTCCAAAGGGATCCAATCTGAGTCCTGCTGTCTTTGGATCCAGCACTGTATTTAGCTGCCAATTTCCAGTGAAGCCTGAAGCCAGAGGAACAGATGCACCATGAGGGTGCATCCAGCAGCAGCCACACTGGGAGCAGCTCTGCAAGTCAAATAGCCCAGGTTCTCCAATAGGTGCGTGTAAAGAAAAGAAAGGGATGAAGGGGAGGCATGTGGACTCAAAGGGTCCTAAAAGCTTATCAAGGATTTCTAACTCTGCATGTCTAGGGATATATACTTGGGTGATAAAACCATAAAGAGCTGTATGGAAGTAATTGCCATAAAACTCAGGAGACGTTTGGAGGAGGGCTTGGTTCTGGGTTTTCCTGGTGGCTCGGATGGTACAGAATCTGCTTGCAATGCAGGAGACCAAGGTTCAATCCCTGGATTGGGAAAGATCCCCTGGAGAAGGGAATGGCTACCCACTCCAGTATTCTTACCTGGAGAATTCCATGGAGAGAGGAGCCTGGTGGGCTACAGTCCATGGGGTTGCAAAGAGTCAGACACTACTCGGCAACTAAGACTTGGCTATGTTGGAAGGAAGAACACCAGAGGGGTAGTTTAATGGGTTCTATTTTTTTAACTGGGTTGTGCTTTTTGAGGATTGACCTTACAGTAATATGTGAAGCCATATTTTATGTGTTTTCTATATCAGTGTTTTATTTTTACAATGTAAGTTTTTAAAAATGAAATGAAATGTCCCCAGAGACACGTAAGGGACCTCACATTTTTTTCTAAACATACATATTTTCTTGATCACCATGAAAACAGAGTATATAACCTACACCCTCCTAAGTCAACATCTTTGGCTCTGGGAGAAAGAAAAGCAGAGCCTCTCTCCCTAGCTCTGTGTGTCCATCACCACCTACCTTAGCTGGAATCTAGACAAGTCTGTGCTTGGGTATGTGTGGGAGGGTGGAGATGGGTGATGGAGGGAGCAATGGAATAGACATCTTGCTGCACTGAGGAAGATTCACTTAGTTAAGAGAAATATTTTTTGTTTTGAGTCAGGATAACAGCAAACTTTTAGTCACAAATAGCCTCTATTAGGTTTGTCACATATATTGCAAGGGAATAAATAATATATCTATTTTGAGGTGCAGTGACAGCATTCACAAGGTGTCAGCAGCCTCCACACATTCCCATCAGTGAGACTTTCAAGGCTCTCTTCGGTATTCATGTGACCACATCACTTCCTTTGATGTTCATTTGTTTTCTGCTGCCCTTCTTTATTTTCCCTCATCCCTCCAAGGTAAAGATCTCTTATCTGGGCTCCCAAGTCATTATCCTTCCTCTCCCCTAAGCTCCTGGGACAGGAGCATGCTGTACATGGGGAGGTTTAAGGGCTAATGAGGGAGAGTGTGGCAGAATAGGGAAACAACCAGACTGAGAGTCAAGCCTGGTGCTCTAGGCTGGATTCCACCATTAATTATTAAGCCATGAGTATCAATGATTCATTTAATCTCCCTGCTCTTAGTTTTATCAATTGTAAACGGGGGGACTTGAGCTATAAGCTGTCTAAGGTTCCTTCCAAAATAACATACTATTTTAATTGAAAGACTCTTTGGCATCAAGAAAATTACCAAGCATGACATAACCAAGATGTCATTAAAAAAAAAAAGTACTGAGCTAGCATGTATGTAGTGAGTTCTAATTCCAGCTATGCTCTTAATAGTCGTGTATTTTTAAACTCTCCTTACCTTGTTGAGCCTGTTTCCTCATGCTGAGATAGGAAAAACAGTCATGTTTCAGAGTGTTTTAAGACTTTAGCAAATGAAAAGACAAATTACAGACTAGGAAAGTAATTTGCAATCACATCTCCAATAAAAATCTTATATCTAGAATATATAAGAAAAAGTCTCAAGACTCAGTGTTAAAAAATGAAAGGGTAGCATTGAAATGTGCATATTATCATATGTGAAATGGATCGCTGGCCCAGGTTTGATGTATGAGACAGGGTGCTCAGGGCTGGTGCACTGGGATGACCATGGGGGAGGGATGGGGAGGGACTTGAGAGGGGGGTTCTGGATGGGGAACACATGTGTGCCCATGGCTGATTTATGTCGATGTTTGGCAAAAACCACTATAATACTGTAACTAGCCTCCAATTGAAATAAATAAATTTTAAAAAATTAAAAAATAAAAACGGGCAAAACACAAGCACAGATATTCTAATAAGAAGATGTACAAATGATAAATAAATGCAAGAAATGATGTTCAACATTATTAGCCATTACAGAAATGCAAACAGTGAGTTATCACTACAAACCTACTAGAAAAGGTCACGATAACATCAAATGACGGTGAGGATGCAAAGAAACTAGATCATTCACACATTGTTAGTAGAAATGTGAAATAGTATGACCATCCTGAAATACAGTTTGACAGTTCCCTTCAAAACTAAAAATGAATTTACCATATAACCCAGTAAATGGAGATTTGGGCAATTTCCCCAGAGAAATTAAAATTTATTTCCACATAGGTTCTCGTATATGAATATTCATAGTAACTATTTGTAGTGGCCTCAAACTGTAAATTACACAGATATCCTTCAATACGTGAACAGGTGAAAAACGCTTGTACCTCCATGCCGTAAAATCCTACTCAGCAAGAAGAAGTCCACTACTGATACATACAACTTGGATAAACCTCAAAGGAATTATGATAAGGAAAAAAGCCAATTTGAAAAAGATATACAATCATACGTCAACTGCTCTGATACTGATATACTGGAATTAAGCAATTGGGTAAGTGAAATGGAAGAAGATAGTGAAAGCTAGGATTCTCACTATTGAAGTAGGACATTACAGATATGTAAGAGAAGGAGGCTAGAATAATCCATGGTAATGAATTAGAGATATCAGTTCAGACTCCTGCTTAACAGATGATTATATATGGAAATATTTCTAGCAATATACAGTCTATACACTGGTTAGTATGACACATACTTCGCCAGCTGAAAGGGCCAAGAAGTAAGGGTACCCTAGTATAAATGTGCATGCCTAGGGCCCAGCTCTTGGGTTCTAATGTTGTTCTTTTAAGGGATCCTTAAAGAAATGACTGATGCTAGGATGCTAGGATCAGTCAGAAATGACTGATGCTCGGACTGGGGCAGTAAATAGATAAAATGAGCCTAGAGCACCCTATAGTGCCAGAAAGTAAGAACACGCTACCAAAGGAAAAACAAAACAAAACAACATACAATGTTGGGGGTATGTCAAAGGAATACAGGATCCAATGGAAAGAGCTCCCAATAGCCATAGCTATAGTAACTTGCTCAACAAACTAAAATATGTAAATGTAATATTGTTAATGTAATAATGATAATATATAAAATTGCACAATTTCATTTATGTAACATTCTTGAAATTTAAAAAAACTGTAAAGATGGAGCACACATTAGTGGTTGCCAGGGATTAGCAATGGTGAGGGAAAGGGAGCTTCAGTTCAGTTCAGTTCAGTCACTCAGTCGTGTCCAACTCTTTGCGACCCTATGAATCCCAGCACACCAGGCCTCCCTGTCCATCACCAACTCCCGGAGTTCACTCAGACTCACATCCATTGAGTCAGTGATGCCATCCAGCCATCTCATCCTCTGTCGTCCCCTTCTCCTGCCCCCAATCCCTCCCAGCATCAGAGTCTTTTCCAATGAGTCAACTCTTCGCATAAGGTGGCCAAAGTACTGGAGTTTCAGCTTCAGCATCATTCCTTCCAAAGAAATCCCAGGGCTTATCTCCTTCAGAATGGACTGGTTGGATCTCCTTACAGTCCAAGGGGCTCTCAAGAGTCTTCTCCAACACCACAGTTCAAAAGCATCAATTCTTTGGTGCTCAGCTTTCTTCACAGTCCAACTCTCACATCCATACATGACCACTGGGAAAACCATAGCCTTGACTAGACAGACCTATGTTGGCAAAGTAATGTCTCTGCTTTTGAATATGCTATGTAGCTTGGTCATAACTTTCCTTCCAAGGAGTAAGCATCTTTTAATTTCATGGCTGCAGTCACCATCTGCATTGATTTTGGAGCCCCCAAAAATAAAGTCTGACACTGTTTCCACTGTTTCCCCATCTATTTCCCATGAAGTGATGGGACTGGATGCCATGATCTTCATTTTCTGAATGTTGAGCTTTAAGTCAACTTTTTCACTCCACTTTCACTTTCATCAAGAGGCTTTTGAGTTCCTCTTCACTTTCTGCCATAAGGGTGGTGTCATCTGCATATCTGAGGTTATTGATATTTCTCCTGGCAATCTTGTCTCCAGCTTGTGCTTCTTCCAGCCCAGCATTTCTCATGATGTACTCTGCATATAAGATAAATAAGCAGGGTGACAATATACAGCCTTGACGTACTCCTTTTCCTATTTGGAACCAGTCTGTTGTTCCATGTCCAGTTCTAACTGTTGCTTCCTGACCTGCATATAGGTTTCTCAAGAGGCAGGTCAGGTGGTCTGGTATTCCCATCTCTTTCAGAATTTTCCACAGTTTATTGTGATCCACAGAGTCAAAGGCTTTGGCATAGTCAATAAAGCAAAAATAGATGTTTTTCTGGAACTCTCTTGCTTTTTCAATGATCCAGCGAATGTTGGCAATTTGATCTCTGGTTCCTCTGCCTTTTCTAAAACCAGCTTGAACATCTGAAAGTTCACGGTTCACGTATTGCTGAAGCCTGGCTTGGAGAATTTTGAGCATTTCTTTACTAGCGTGTGAGATGAGTGCAATTGTGCGGTAGTTTGAGCATTCTTTGGCATTGCCTTTTTTTGGGATTGGAATGAAAACTGACCTTTTCCAGTCCTGTGGCCACTGCTGAGTTTTCCAAATTTGCTGGCATATGGAGTGCAGCAGTTTCACAGCATCATCTTTCAGGATTTGAAATAGCTCAACTGGAATTCCATCACCTCCACTAGCTTTATTCATAGTGATGCTTTCTAAGGCCCATTTGACTTCACATTCCAGGATTTCTGGCTCTAGGTCAGTGATCACACCATGGTGATTATCTTGGTCGTGAAGGGAGCTTAGCAACAGGGAAATGTTTGTGGTGGTGGAACACACACTGAGTATCTTGATCGTAGTGGTGGTCATGTAGGGCTATACAGGTGATGAAATTGCATAAATCTGTGCACACGAGCACTCACCACAATTAAGTTCATGGTAAAACCTGAATAAGCTCTATGAATCGTGTCAAGGTCAATTTCTTGATTTTGATATTATACTATAGTTGTATGGGATGTTGATATGGGGTGCAGAGAGGGAGTTGGGGGAGAATGGTACTGGACTTTCTTATATATTCCTCAGCATCCTTCCATGGAACCTATAATTATTTCAAAATAAAAATTCTAAACTCTTCGGAAAATTGTAGACTCATCAGAGGTCTACTTGCTTATTAAATTATATTCATGGGGCTGTGACACTGAAACTAGTTGACACATTCATACAAAACTGTTGTCTTGTATGTTGTCAGGCTTCTCCAGAGAAATGGAATCAATAGGCGATATCCATCATCCATCATATCTGTCTCTATCATCTATCGATATCTGTCTATTATCTATGTATCTCTCATCTGTATCTATCATCTAGCTATCTAGCTAGCTATCATTTATTATGAGGAACTGATGGTGGAGGCAGAGGACTCCCATAATCTTTCCTCTTAAAGCTGGAGACTCAAGAAAGCCAGTGGTATAATTCAGGCTCAGTCTGCGACCTGAGAACCAGCATAGCTTATAGTGTAAATTCCAGTTTAAGGGCATGAGAAAATGAGATACGTCCCAACTCAGTAGTGAGGAGGGCAAAACAAGGGACAGTTTTCTCCCTTCTCCTCTTGTTCTATTCAGCCCCTCAGTGGATTAAATGGTGCCCATCCAAATTGGGTAGGGAAATTTTCTTTACTGAGTCCACACATTCAAATTCTAATCTCATTTAGGCACATCCTCTCAGACTTACCCAGAAATAATATTTAATCCAGGAAACCCATAACCTGTCAAGATGACACATGAATCGTCATGTGTCACATGACACATGAACCATCACATCTAGTCTCACTGTTTCCTTCCAACTATTTAGTTTGGGAAGGGATTCGAGATCTTCTGGAATACATGGTCTTACTGACTAAAACAGAAGTCTTGGGAGACTGGTCTTGGAGGTGTCAGGGGCAAGGGCAGAATGGACTATGATCTGAGTGAGAAGAAGAGGGAAGCAGAGATTATCCCCACCTTTCATTGCTGCACAGTAGATCTTGAAAAAAAATTACTTTAGGCATTATTCTCACAAAATCATCATGTATATTTGGGGCAGATGCCACCCCAAGAGTACACAGTTTGACAAGGAAGTGCAGGCTAGATTTCAGCTCCCACTTTCTTTCTTAGACAGATCACTTTATACAGGGAACAACCTGTACAACTTTACATGGCAGCCCTGGCTAAGGATTGTACTCTGCTGCCTGTAAGGTTATTAAGAACAGTTACCAAATTAGTGATCTGAGAGATATTTGTGGGTGCTTCTTGAGACTTCCTTGAGGAGGTGGGGTTTGAATTGAACCTTAAAAAGATGGGTAGAATTTGGATAGGCAGAGAGTGGGAGGGGGAAGTTCATGATCTAGACTTGCTTGGATAAAGCTCAATGAAACCTTGTCTTGTTCATCTTAATATTTCTGGTACTTGTTAATGTTCTGATAGGAAAGAAAAGAAGAAAAGAAGGAAGGCAGGAAATAAAAAGAAAGAAAAAACCTCTTTATATGTTCTTAGGATTCTATTTGTTTTCATTAATTTCCTCCACACCTTCACTTCCTTAGTCACATTCAGTTCAGTTCAGTTCAGTCGCTCAGTCGTGTCTGACTCTTTGCCACCCCATGAATCGCAGCACGCCAGGCCTCCCTGTCCATCACCAACTCCCGGAGTTCACTCAGACTCACGTCCATTGAGTCAGTGATGCCATCCAGCCATCTCATCCTCTGTCGTCCCCTTCTCCTCCTGCCCCCAATCCCTCCCAAATCAGAGTCTTTTCCAATGAGTCAACTCTTTGCATGAGGTGGCCAAAGTACTGGAGTTTCAGCTTTAGCATCATTCCTTCCAAAGAAATCCCAGGACTTATCTCCTTCAGAATGGACTGGTTGGATCTCCTTGCAGTCCAAGGACTCTCAAGAGTCTTCTCCAAACCACAGTTCAAAAGCATTAATTCTTTGGTGCTCAGCTTTCTTCACAGTCCAACTCTCACATTAGGATAGGATAAACTATACTGAGGATGAGTGAGTGAAGTCGCTCAGTCGTGTCCAACAGTTTGCGACCCCATGGACTGTAGCCTAATAGGCTCCTCTGTCCATGGGATTTTCCAGGCAATAGTCCTAGAGTGGATTGCCATTTCCTTCTCCAGGGGATCTTCCCAACCCAGGGATTGAACCCAGGTCTCCCACATTGTAGTCAGATGCTTTACCATCTGAGCCACCATACTGAGGATAGACAACCCCAAAAGGTCATTGGCTCTATTAGGGAGAGATAAGAAAGACTTTGTAAGTGAACAATGCAAAGAAATACAGGAAAACAATAGAATGGGAAAGACTAGAGTTCTCTTCAGAAAATTAGAGATACCAAAGGAACATTTCATGCAAAGATGGGCACAATAAAGGATAGAAATGGTATGGACCTAACAGAAGCAGAAGATATTAAGAAGAGGTGGCAAAAATACACAGAACTATAGAAAAAAAATCTTAATGACCCAGATAACCATGATGGTATGATCACTCACCTACAGCCAGATATCCTGTAGTGTGAAGTCAAGTGGGCCATAGGAAGCATCACTATGAACAAAGCTACTAGAGGTGTTGGAATTCCAGCTGAGCTATTTCAAATCCTAAAAGATGATGCTGTGAAAGTGCTGCACACAATATGTCAGCAAATTTGGAAAACACAGCAGTGGCCACAGGACTGGAAAAGGTTAGTTTTCACTTCAATCCCAAGGATGGGCAATGACAAAGAGTGTTCAAACTACTGCAGAATTGCACACATTTCACATGCTAGCAAAGTAATGCTCAAAATTCTCTAAGCCAGGCTTCAACAATATGTGAACTGAAAACTTCTAAATGTTCAAGTTGGATTTAGAAAAGGCAGAAGAACCAGAGATCAAATTGCCAACATCCTTTGGATCATAGAAAAAGCAAGAGTTCCAGAAAAACATCTATTTCTGCTTCATTGAGTATACTAAAGCCTTTGGTTATGTGGATCACAACAAACTGTGGAAAATTCTTAAAAAGAGGGGAATACCAGACCACCTTACCTGCCTCCTGAGAAATCTGTATGCAGGTCAAAAAGCAACAGTTAGAACCAGACATGGAACAATGGACTGCTTCAAAATTGGGAAAGGAGTATGCCAAGGCTGTATATTGTCACCTTGCTTATTTAACTTCTATGCAGAGTACATCATGTGAAATGCCAGACTGGATGAAGCACAAGCTGGAATAAAGTTTGCCAGGAGAAATATCAATAACTGCAGATAGGCAGATGACACCACCCTTATGGCAGAAAGTGAAGAGGAACTAAAGAGCCTCTTAATGAAGGTGAGACAGGAGACTGAAAAAGCTGGCTTAAAACTCAACATTCAAAAAACAAAGATTATGGCATCTGGTCCCATCACTTCATGGGAAACAGATGGGGAAACAATGGAATCAATGAGAGACTTTATTTTCTTGGGTTCCAAAATCACTGCAGATGGTGACTGGAGCCATGAAATTAAAAGATGCTTGCTCCTTGGAAGGAATACTATGACCAACCTAGACAGCATATTAAATAGCAGAGACATTACTTTGCCAACAAAGGTCCATCTAGTCAAAGCTATGGTTTTTCCAGTAGTCATGTATGGATGTGAGAGTTGGACCATAAAGAAGGCTGAGCACCAAAGAATTGACGCTTTTGAATTGTGGTGTTGAAGACTCTTGAGAGTCCCTTGGACTGCAAGGAGATCAAACCAGTCCATCCTGAAGGGAATCAACCCTGAACATTGATTGGAAGGGTTGATATTGAAGCTGAAGCTCCAGTACTTTGGCCACCTGATGCGAAGAGTGAACTCGTTTGAAAAGATTCTGATGCTGGGGAAGATTGAAGGCAGGAGGAGAAGGGGATAACAGAGGACAAGATGGTTGTGTGGAATCACCAACTCAATGGACATGAGTTTGAGAAAGCTCCAGGAGATGGTGATGAACAGGGAAGCCTGGTGTGCTGCAGTCCATAGGCTTGCAAAAAGTTGGACATAACTGAGTGACTGAACAACTATCTACACAACAGATAAAGTTGGGAACTAAAGGTAGGGCCTGTTTGGAAGGTAGAACAACGAGAGAATTGGAGATTTAAACTTATAAGCCATTGCAGATATCATTAAGAACTTAACTCCTCATTTTAGAGTAAGCAAGTGCGACTCAAAGAAGTTCTGCTCCTTGGTGTAGAAGTTTTTAGTGATCAAGTGGAAATACCTTCCAGATATTTTGACTCTTATTCCAGTGCTATATTCTCTATAAAGGGTAGAATTAAGGGAAAATATCAAGTTTAGTAATGATAGAATAAGTGAGGTTTCTCTATTGAAGGTTTAATATTTCTCTTTTTTTACTTCCCAATTTTGGCATAAATGAATGAGAATAACACTTGTGAACCAGTTTTTTTTTTTTTTTTCCTTTAATGAATCCTGAAAACAAAAGCTCTCAACAAAGTGTGTTGCCACAGCTTTTTATAACAGTTAAAAAACTGAATTTGGCCTTTCCTATAAAAGTGAAAGTGTCAGTAATAACAACCAATGGAAATGCTTGTCACTGTTGGCACCTTCCCGATCCTTTTCACACCCATTATCTCACCTCACCTATTAAGGGCCTTTTAAGATTTGGGCAAATCCTTTAGCTTTTCACTTCATTGTCCTTATTCCCTATCACAGGGATACCTGGTTAAACTTTCTGAAGTAGTAACCAATTACCAGTATTTCTACTTTTCTGCTATCTCCTTCCTTCAATTCAGGTAGCTAGGCTGATTTGTCCTCACCCCCTCAGGGTATGTACTTGACAGCAAAATGCAGAGGCGGGGAATTAAAAAACAAAAAACCTTTTTTCTGGTTTTTCAATTTCAAATGCCTAGGGATTAGGAAAATAGAAAAGACTGGAACACAGAGAAATCCTTTGGAAGAATTGGAGCCAGGCTTTCTGAAAGGCCCTTCTTTCCTTCTCCTCCAGGTTAGAAAAGAATTCCTAGGTCTGGAACTAAGGTTCATCCTTGCTGGTAGAACAGGGTGTAAAAATTCGTACCAGCAACATGTGTGAACACAGCTGACTGTCTTCACAATCTCTGTCAGCACGTTGCTATTCTCTGGACTGACGAAAAACCCTAAAGGTTGAGCCAATCAGTATCATGGCAACAGCTTTGTCCCTACATGAGAAGTTGGTGGGAAGAGATTAGGTACACCCCTGGGAGCCTTGCTGATTTCAGAAATACCAGCAGTCTAATGAAAAAGGACTATATGAGGTACTAAAATTTCCTGGTTCAGTGCAGGCTTCCGTGATAGCTCAGTTGGTAAAGAATTTGCCTGCAATGCAGGAGACCCTGGTTCAATTCCTGGGTTGGGAAGATCTGCTGGAGAAGGGATAGGCTATCCACTCCAGTATTCTTGGGCTTCTCTTGTGGCTCAGCTGGTAAAGAACCCATCTGCAATGTAGGAGACCTGGGTTCAATCCCTGGGTTGGGAAGGTTCAGTGCAAGATAGTTGGCAGAGGAAAGAGGGCAAATTCTACTTTGATGGAAATTGCTGACTAAATTCTCTGAGTCTCAGGTAACTGTCTAAAGCATTAGGATTCCAACCACCCTGGGGATTGCCCTAATAATCCACTGTTGAAGACTGCTATTCACAGGATTCCTGTTATTCCATTGTGTGTGCTTCAAATATCAAAAGTCGTAATAAATGTTACATTGGGTCAGGTTGTTGGTTAAGGATGCAGAGCTGCTTTTAACATTTTCTACTTACCTTGTTGGCTTTTTGAAGTGGTGCATCAGAAGATAAAGAAAGGAAATGAAAAAAATATAAATATATGTATAAACGTTTACATGTTCTCAAAGTAGAATGTGCAAACTACACTTTTAAAAGGGCTCTTAAAACCTACTTCTGAATATAAAAATTAGAACATGAAGAGTAGGAACAAAAGAAAGTGCCACCTCAAGGGCTCCACCCTCCTTCTGAGACCCCATCACTCTTTTACTGCTTGCCATATTCTGCCTAGAACTATAGTTTATTTTCCACATGCCAACCTTATAAGTTCCTTCAGAGCAAGGATTGTATATTCCTCGACACCGCCTTTCGGGTCTTGCTCAGACTGGGAGTTTAGGATACGTGATCAGTAACTGCCTGTGGTTGATTAAATAGCTTTTCCTATCACTCCAGTAAAACTTTAAGGCCAGCCAGGGATCCATCCTTCAGCTATTTAACATCATGGGATATTTAGTAAGAAGGCTTAATCCATAATGTTCTTCTAAAATTTTAGGATAGGAGGGTCTCCAACATCTTATACTACATTTGGGTTGCTTTCAACAGAGTTCTGACTAGTTCTTTGAATCAGGCTTGGCTTTATGTCCAGGTGTAATATATTCTGAACAGTAACCCTGTAAATCAGACTCAAATCTTGCCCAAAATGTACTTCCCAGAATCATACAAAAGGCAGAAATTTGGTGAGAATTTTCTCAATGATTCTATATCCAGTTGGTGTGAGCAAAGACCCCCAAATGCTATTAAACTCCTCAGTGATGTGAACCAGATGGAAAATAAAACAAAAGAATTCACAACTCATGTTAGACTGAATTGAATGTCTTTAATTTCACACAATGAATAACATATGAATAGGATTAACTTTTTTTTTTTAATAGTTAAGTGCTCTATACTGTGCTAACCTGATCTGGTAGCGAAAAAGACTGAGCTTTCTTTTAGAAAAAATGTTTAAAACCCAACATCTAAGACCATGGAGGAGCATGACAGTAAAGCATGCCAGATGTATCTACGCCTCAAATAACAGCAAGTCCATGTTCATTTTAAATGTACAAAAATGCTTTATGAATAAAAACTGTTACAAAAAGAACATTTCAAACAATGTACAATTTTTCTTGCCTCTATATTCAATAAAATACAAATACATTTTTTGTTCTAAAATATGTTTACATACAATCAAAGTAGAACATGCAAATTACACTTTAAAAAAGGCTTTTAAAAACCACTTATGAATACAAACTAAAAATTAGCCAGCACGACTTGTAAGACAATCTTGTGCCCCATTTTTTTCTTTTGAAATATATATATACATATTTAACACATCATGTGCATTTATTATTATTTAAGAAATAGATTTTTTTTTTTAAAAAAAGGAAGAAAAAGAAAGACACCAACCTAAGCTGGAACTGCCCTTCTGTGTTGACCAGTGGCAGCTCTTTTCAATTTTTCCCCCTTTAGTGTTTATTATACCTGGGCAAATGGGCGAGAGTTATCCAGGAAGTTTCTTCCTTGGTTGATATGTGCTTCTAAGACTGTTCCCCAAGTGACTGAGTCCAACAAGGGAGGCAGACTCATCAGTAGGGCAAACTCTCCAAGAAACAAGAGGCAGAGGGAGCCTGGTGTTGTGGAAGGAAACTTTAAAAAACACCAAGAAAATGCTACGGTATATTACAGTTCGAGTTTCTAGGCACTGTGATGACATTGTCTGTAAGCTCTGGCATGTGGACCATTGTGATATTATAGGGTAGAATTGAGAATAATGTCTATATTTATCTACTTTTACATAATGTGAAGGACTGAAAATCCTGCAATGTAACACTTAAATGGCTTTTGAGGCATTTCAGCTTCTGCCACCTCCCCCCGACCCCCATGCTACAGTTGGCATTTAAAGGCTTTGGAAATATATGTATAGACTTTAGACAGTTCCCAGGTAAATCTTCCTAGTGGTAGGGAAATAATATTCTCCAAAAGCTCATTATCTGAATATTGTCGGGTAATAAGCTGTAGGAGTGGATTTTCTACTTAAGTCCTAAAACCAAATCCTTTATGATCTCCATGTAGTACATCACCTTATACTATAATTCTGTCACCACTTGCTTATCATATTTATAGAACCAGCAATGCCCAGAACACGAACTCCGACTGCCATCAAATGTGGCCTCCCACTCCGGACAGCAGCCAAGTTAACATGCTAATCCTGTCGGCCCTTAGTCACCTACTCGGGGCTGTCAGTGGCTGTTGAGTCCCAGGCCTGTCAAATCACGAGCCAACCCTGACATGCTCTCCTTTCCTTCAACCTGTCTTCCTCGCGTTGTAGTGGGAACCATACATTAGAGGAAGTTAAACTCTGTTCCTCTCGTTTGAGATGAGCGGTTGAAAAGCAAGTGGCTCCCCAGCCACTTAGAAAGATGGCTCAGAGACCCATCATCACCCTCAAGGTGATTTTTATACCGATTTCACCCTTTGCTTACCCCTAATCAGACTCCATATAAGTGGGTCTATATTAAGTGCCTCCTTGCTGAAGGCAAGTCTTGCAGGAAACAGAAAAGTAAACCAAGGAATTTCTCTTATTATGAAATACTTTTGGAGCGGTTATGGAGTCTCGTGCATTTTCTCTAAATATGCAGCCACAGAAAGCAGTGCTGAGTGGCCAAGAGACCTCCCCAGTGCATGTCAGGAGAGTTGGGTTCTAATACTGGTTCTGCTACCAATAAGATGTGAAATGAGACTGGCCCCATATTGAGCCTGGACAGGAGAGGCTAATGCAAAGCGGGTAGTTAGAAAATGAGGAAATGGTCATACTAGAAAGATGAGTTAGGCTAATAGAAAGCAAAAGGAAAAAAATCAAAGTAATGCGATACTGAGGGAAGAACTTGATGGGAAAGAGAAGCCCTATGTAGGTGACAAAATTTGCATCCACCTCCAAACAATGAATTAGCTTATCTCAGTTTGGCTCCTCTGCAGTTTTCCAATCTAGTCTTGGGATCATAAATGTAGAAGATCTGCGTTTGACTCACATGATCACTGGCGAACTGAATTTATGTATAAGGTATAAGTCTGCTGTACCTCTCCTGGAATATCTTTTGTTGGTTTGGAAATTCTAATGTATCCTAGAGTTATTTGAAATTTCTCACCTACTAGAGGTTAATGCCAATTGAGCTTTAGGTCCTTCCTTAAGAAGCTTAGAGAGTGTCAGCTTATTCCTCTCTGCAGGAAGATTTAGTCTGCTCACAGATTTGGTTGGGGAAACAGTACAACACTGGAAGGAAGAAGGGCAAAAGAAAGAATGAAATCAATTATTTTCAAAATCCAACAAGAAAGAAACCTCTTTATGGCTTAATTGGAATGAAAATGGGTGCTCTTTCATAGCAATGGTGGGGTTAGCAGGGATAATTTAAACCTTCCTCTTGAATGACTTTGGAACCACTCAGATATGGCTTGGGAATGACAAATTTAAAGTGGTTGGTTTGATTTTGCTGTTCAACCTGTGTGAAATGTCAAAGGTCAACCTAGGTCATAAACAGTATCTAAGATATAAGCTTTGAAGAACAGGAGACTGCATTCCTTTAAACTCACATATGCTGGGATTAAATGCTACTGACTTAGTGGCAGCACACGATGTGAAGTCCATGGTGATAGCATATAATAGGATGGCTCTGTGGGTAATTTCAACCAACTGCCGGTGCCATGACAGAGCAGTGATGTTTGCAAGCATATTAACTTGGAATTTAAACATTTACTCTGATAGATAACCCATCCCTTACTCTATGTTCCCAACAAAAATCCTTCTTTTTCTAAGGAAATAATGTTGTGTTCTGAAGTAATAACACAATTTTCTGCTCTTCCCAACTTCCTGTAAAGAAGTAATTTGCAGGTAAACCAGATATTCTCATCAGAAAATTTAATTCTGTCTCTTAGTGTCTCTCTTTTTATAATCTACCATACCAGGTATTTGATGTCTTAGGGAAGATAAGGGGGAGGTGTGAGGAACGAAATTGAAAATACTTATTTGAAGTTTCCACATCTGACTTTTAGAAAACATCTATGGCAACGGAATAACTTTATATTCATTCTGAGTTTCTTAACATGTTTTACTTGGGCTGTGGAAATGGATAAAAGAGATGGAATATCTGTCCACGCTAAACCAATGGCTAGAGTACAACTTGGATGAAAAATGTACAGTTGAAATTGACCATTTAAAAGACGATTTGTCACACACAGTTTGCATCCATGCAGACTGATAGACTTATAATTACATTATGTACAAAATGTTTCAGTTTATTAAGGCAACCACAACTTGGATACTTTGTCCAAGGTGATGTGATAGGATTGGAGTGGTGACACCCTTTGAGCATTTCCTTTCTTTTTTCCCAGATAAGAACACTTAATCCCATCTGCTTTCATGAAAAGAGATAATGGACTTCTATTGTCTTTTTGCTCCCTTTTTTTTCCAATGACCTTTGACAGTTATCTGTTTGAAAAACAAAAACAAAAACAAGGCATTGCTAGACACTTATCTTTCTGGTGGGTCTGGGGTTTCAATTTTTGGTGATTTGTCAATTATTCCATTTTCTATGGGGCATTAAAACCGTTTTAATCTGTCTATGCTTCGTTGATATGTTTTAAGTATAAAAATAACCTGATTGATACCTGGGTCAATATATATTCAGTTGCTCTAAATTACTTATTTTTAAAAGGCTCTATCAATACTAAGTATTCGTTTCACAATGACTGGGATTCAAAGCCAAGTTCCTTGGAACAGCATGCCAAGGATGAACATGACGACACAGGTAAGGTTTACATTATTCAGGTATGAAAGGTAATGAAAAGGTACATGGAAGTACAATGTGCAAAGAAAAAGCTGGAACAGATGATGCTAAAAATCAGTGTATGTGTGGTAGAGGAAACACACAAAAGAGTATGAATGCATGTCTGAGGTTGCCTATCACTAGAATTTCACCCTCCGATGACATCACTCTATCTGAGAAACCGTATTGTTAACAGAAAGATTCAGGTCACCTGAAGATGATTTTGGTGCCCCAAAGCCTAGCCTAGCTCAAAAAACCAGAAGAAATAAAAACCAATTAAAATGGAAGTGGATTACAACAAAGCCAGTTGAGAAATGTGCCACTGTTCTCCCCTTGGAATGTTTCCTAACTGAGGGCGTTTCCCTTTCAATCTTCCTGTCCAGCAACCGCAATGGAATCAAGGGTGCTCCTCGGCTGCAGGAGGTCTGGCGGCTTTCCGGGAGCACCACCATCTTTTTCCTCCAGGATGGGTCTCCTGCTGCCTGTCAAGGATCTAGCCACACTGAAGTGCTGCTTGGTGGGAACTGCTGTGAAACACACACGCACGCGCGCAAACACACACGCACGCACACACCCATTCTTTTGAAGACGTCCCCTTGCTTTGCTTTGCCAAGAGCTCCTGAAGGCTCAACCCCGTCCTCTGGCCCGATTCTGCCCCTGCCCAGCTTCTGGAGAGCAGGGCATGGTGTCCCTGCGGCGGGGATTCCGCCCAGCCCGGCTCACTGCACTTTCAACGCGTAAGTCCACCCCCGGCCCCAGGTTCGGACGCCCAGACCCACCCTAGGGAAGGACATCGCTCTCACTGCCTCGCGACTTCCTCTGCCTTTTGGCTTTCACTTCCTCTTCCGGGGGAAGGGGCTGTGGCGGGGGCGCCTGCTGCGGGGGCTGGGCCGGAGGCTGAGGTTTGTGTTTCCTCTTCCCGCCTCCTCTGGGGGTCTTGGGCAGAGGGGGCGGCGGGGGCGGCGGGGGTGGCGGGGGCGGTGGGAGGGGCGGGGGCGGCGGTGGGGGCAGGGGCGGCGCCTCCCGGGCCATGTGGATGACCGCCTCGATGGTGGCCATGATGGTGTCTTGGCTGGCGGCCGGCTCCAAGACAAGCGGGCTCAGGCTCGGCTTCTGACCCCGTTTGCTGGGAAGGTCGATGCATTTTTCCAGCACTGGCATTTGGTCTCTGGAGTCCTCATCGAACTGCGTGGGCTGCTTCCGGGGACGCCCTCTCCTCTTCTTGACGAAGTTGTTGCCCGTTTTTGATTGTCTCTGCAGCCGCTTGGCCTTCAGGATCTTGTTCACGTGGTCCAGGTTCTTCTTGGTGGACAGAATCTTGGTGTAGTTGCACATCTTCCGCACCTCGCACTGGATCGCTTCGATCTCCCGCCGCTTAAATCGCTTCTTCAGGGAGGAGCTGGCTGCAGGAAGGGAAGAGAGAAGAAACTGATCACAGGATGCAGGCTGTCTTAAACCCAGGCTTTTCAGTGACAACTGGCAGTATATTTGGCTATGAAGATGATGGAAAGTTGATGCTATGACTCAGTACCCACTATTCTTTTTTTATTAAAATTAAAAAAAAATAGACATAAACATGGGTTGAATAGTATGTGTACAAAGTATATCATTATTTCGGTCTCCACAGAAATCCCATGAAATACTCTTGTTCCCATTTTTAAGTTTGGAAACAGGCTCACACCATGTAGGAAGATCTGCCAGGGAAGTCAATGTCAGAATCACAATATAACGTCTTCCATTGTTGTTTTTCTATTATAGCTTTTATTTTTTTGTTCAGCTCTCTGACCTCTGATCTAATTTAATTTAGCATTAGGTTATACTTTCTTTTTTTTTTTTTTGGTAAAAGATGCTGAAAGGATAAAATGACAAGCAGCCCTCTGGATCAGAGAATCTGACTCATTCGTTTGTAGCATCAACCTCAAAAAGGAGATGCCTTGACCTGAACTAGAATCCGGAACTGAACCTATTATATCCCTAACCGTCCTCCACTGACAGAGGGAGAATTCTGTTAGGAACACTATATCTGGGATGACCCTATCTCTCTTAATTTCCCCCGCAATGGTCTGGACATGTCAACTTGCCTGATGATGTCCAATTGACCACGTCTTTCTTAACTAGTGCATCTTCTGGAATCCCCAAGGAAAATACCAGCCAGGTGTTTCTGAATCATTTACACCCCTGCTACTGGGCTGTTGTTTGCAAAGAACTCTTTTCATGTCCTGGTGGCCAGATGCGCCTCTGTTTTATGAGCCAAACTTCTAGTTGCAGGAAGTCCTGTACTGCCGCCACTAAATAGCCTTCAGAACTGCTTCATTTTGAAGTTCAGACACCGTAAAGTGTGAATAGCTTCAAGATGGAGCAGACCTTTCCTCTAGATGGTTCTTCCTCCTTGTGTTGTTCACTAGAGGCATACCTGTCTATACATGTGTATACATACATACACACACAGGCACTCACACACATCCAGCTGCCCTATCTTCACATTGGCTCCTCCCTCTGGCCACTTACAAGCTCAAAAAGTGTGTCCCTAGTTCTTTGCTGCTGTGATTTACGCTAAATGCGCATCCCCAGAGAAGCCCATGTAGTTGTCGTCAACACTACAAAAACACTGCAGGCCTAAAAGCAAATGTGTTTCATTTTAGCATGGTGGTTTGTTGTGTCATCCTGCATTTCTTCAACTGTTAGTGGAGAAGCAGAATAAATATCTTAAGGGAGATGAGGAAAAACTGGCGAAAACACAGACACCGCTGTCACTTACTCTTGGGCACTCTGGCATGGTTCTTTCCCTGCTTTTCCCCATCTCTCTCTCATGCTGTGCCTGACACAGATCTCCTGGAGGGTTTTATTTGAAGTTATTTATGCCATGGGCTTCATGGAGTGGGAAGCTCTGAGTTGCATAGGACAGGCCAAAATGGTACTGCTTTTGGCCAAAGGTCATCGTGAGACTTACTGTGCAATGAATACCTACTGAACAATCTTTAAAATAAGTTATAAAGATCAAAATAGAACAAAGCCAGAGTGAGCTTCTGACTACAAAATAGAATTTTTGTAGTTACTGTTGTAAAAAGAAAAGCTTGCTCGATTGTAAGTTTTCAGACACAGAGGCTGACTTCTGTTGGTCTTCATGTCCCTCACAGGGCATGGCATGGTGCCTTGTAAAAATGGCAGGGATTTAAAAATTGTTTCTTGACTGATGAATCATACTGATCATTACTGTCTTATATTCTTCTCTAAAGGAGTTTTAGTTTAGATTTTTAAATTGACCATTGGAAATATCGTGACACTAACAGCAAGTTTCCATGTCAGAGCCAAGCCATTTACTTTGTCCACACTGCTCACAAGGAAAGGAAAACTAAGTATCCCAACTTATTTGTTGAGGCCCCCAGTTGTTTGCCAGGAGCTTCCCAGAGTCTGTGCTTTACTGGATGATCCCTGTGTGTCCTCAGTATTCTATGGTCCTTGGGCTAATACTCCACAAAACAATTGGCATTGTTCCAAATAAAAGTTCCACGAGCAGTTTACCTTCTTCTTAGTTTATATCATCCAAAGAGAAGAAAATGCCATGTGACACACTATACAGCATGCAGTTCCAAAATAAATCATTTGGGGCAATTAGCTGGCAATGTTCAATGATTAAAGTTTGACTAGAAAACTGTGAGCTGAACTGGAGGTCATTTGGAGCAAATACAACCAATGGATATTTCATCTCAATACTTTTTTGAGCATGAAATGTCATACAAACAAAAAGGACATAGTAGATAATCCCATATTCAATAATTTCTTACATGATACATATTTTTTTTATTAAACCTTTGCATTAAAAATTATGAAATAATTCATTCTGAGTATTTTAAACCTACCAAACAATACTAAAAATACTATAACCAACTCTTTTGTACCCACCATTCACATTTAATAAACATTACTTTTTGCCATACGTGCTTTATTTTATTAGCAAGAAGACATTACAGAGTCAGTTCAGTCAGTGCTCCATCAATTCCATTTCCTTCTCTTTCCCTGCTTGAATTTGTACTTTTACTGCATATATGTGAACCCATATTGGTAAAAATTAAAAGTCTGAGACTACCTGATATTTGTAATCCTGTAAGGAAGTAGCAAGACTTGCACAGTGTTGGCAGGAAAGCAAAGTGTCACGATGATTTTGGGAAGTGATTGGGCAATAACTGCTAGTGTTGAAGATGGGCGTGCCCAGGGCCCCAGAGAGCCCAGCCGGGTTGCCTCCTTTGCTCATGTGTGACAGGAGGCTGATGATGTCCCTTGAAGCTCAGTGTATGTTACAGAAGACTTAAAACAATCTAAATATTCATTTAAAAGATAATGAATCACTGTGAAACATTCACCCAAGGAAATACTGCACATCTGTTAAAAGGAATAAACTACATATCAACATGGCTGAATCTAAAAACAGTTGAATAAAAAAAGAAAATGAGTGTTTGTAAGCATACCATTTATGTAAATTAAAAACACAGATCCCTTGAATTTTTGTCTCATTTTCAATGACCAGGTGTGAAAGTTTAAAGTGACTCCCATGTAGATTAATTGAGTCAAAGACTGAGTGGCTGAAATTTCAACATTTCTTCCCTCCAAAGCTACCTCATGGGACTTTATTAAGCCTCTAGAGTAGCACTGTCCAATAGAAATGTCTGCAGTGGTGGAACTGGTCTGTATTTATGCTGTCTCATACAGTAGCCATTAGCCACATGTGGTTACGGGGTACTTGACATGTGGCAAGTGTGACTGAGGAATTGAATTTTTAATTTAATTTAAAGTTAAATAGCTATATGGGCTAGTGGCTAACATATTGGGCAACTCAGCTCTAGCCCAAGGACCATAGAATACTGAGGACACACGGATCATCCAGTAAAGCACAGACTCTGGGAAGCTCCTGGCAAACAACCTGGGGCCTCAACAAATAAGTTGGGAAGAGGGGAGGAAGGAGGAGGAGAGGGTGGAGGGGAGGGAGGAGGGGAGGGAGGAGGAGAGGGAGGAGGGGAGGGAGGAGCTGTAAATTAAAAGAGAGAAGATATAAAATGACCACATGTGGATGCCAATTTAAACTGTCAAGAGATACTTTATAAATTCATGGAAATTTTAATAATATCTAGGCATTTCTTGATATAATTGGTTGCTAAGTTTCTTAGGTGTGATAATTGCACTGTGATCATTTTTAAAAGCACCTTCCTTTTAGAAATACCTACTAAATTATTAATAGGTGAAATCAAACAACATCATCTGGCCCTGGCTACAAAATAATAAAGGAAGGAAAAGGGGTGTGGAAGTATTCCTGAAACAAGATTGCCATGAGTTGATTATATTGAAGCTGAGTATGCTATTCTACTACTCTGATATATACTTGCTAGTTCCATAATCCATGGTTTAAAAATAGAAATAATTAGTGTCAGTAAGACATCTTTCTTAGGATCTTATGATTGGTAAGGGTCAGAGTGTTCTGCTTTTTATACTCTTGGGCTCTATTTTACCTAAATAACTTTAGAAGAATAAGAAATGACCTCGGTAAAGGTCATATATCATCTCCTGGAAAACTCCTGCTGGTAGCTATCCTCCTGGCTGAGTGGGGTGGGAGAATGAATGAGTGCTCTGGGTTTTATTTTGTAACTAATTGCATAAACATGCCTTGTGGTCGAATCTCCGTTGATGGCCTCATGTGTTAAGATGAAATATCCCTCTTTCTTTTCTATATTATAGTTTTTGAGGGGTTTCCCATCTACTGAACATCTGAATTTTATTGTATCCTATAAGTATTATCCAAACTTTTAGTGCGAGCTCATTATGTTGTGTGTGAATAGCACCAGAGCGCAGGTCCGTAGGAAGGGCTCTGGGCAGGGACAGCTGGAAACCAAGTTGAATTAGGATGAAACTCTTAGCCCCTTCTGGGTCTCTCCTTTTTCATCTGTTACGTTGAACAGTTAGACTAGATGCTCTTAATGTTCCCTTCTGTATTTAAAGACTGTTATAATTCTTTCCTATAAAAGAAAGAAAGTGAAAGTTGCTCAGTCGTGTCTGACTCTGCAACCCTATGGACTATACAGTCCATGGGATTCTCCAGGCCAGAATACTGGAGTGGATAGCCTTTCCCTTCTCCAGGGGGTCTTCCTAACACAGGGATCAAACCTAGGTCTCCTGCATTGCAGACGGATTCTTTACCAGCTGAGCTACAAAAGAACCCCAAATTCTTTCCTATACTCATTATCAATTGCCTTACCAAATGTGAGGTGGCTTTCTACAACATTTATTTCATCTAATAATTTTGAAATCCTAGTGTGGTGGAGAGGAAGGCTTTGGATTTGGCAGGGTTTGATAGTCACAAATCTTTCTCCTTATTGCTTATGATTTCACTGTCCCTCTAAATGTTAACAGATTTTTCTCTCTTCAAATTGTTTCATTATTAAACAGTAATTTCTGGTCTCTTGCAGCAAGATTGATTCCATATTTGCTCTCTTTCCTATAATTGTCCTATATCTTGCCTGCTCTTTGTTAGTCTTAAAGAGTAATTATGAGTGGCCAAGGCAAAATATGAATTCATTTCTTCTAACTCTGCAATGCAAATCATCTTGTAGATTTTTTCTTTACTTAAAATTGCCACGCAATGGTTAAGTTGGTTTTGATCCACATCTCGAATTTCTCTATTTGCTCCCATTATCAGATGATTGGCTCACCAACATTTGTTGATTCTGCTACTTCTTTTATGATAATCAAACATTGGACTTAGCACTCCTTTTGCACATTGACTTTATAGATGTTGTGTAAGCACTGAGAGCAAGATAAGGGCTAATGAGGCTTAGCTGTATATAGAATTTTCTTAAGAAACAGGTACTAATCTTTTAGAGACTCTGCCCATGGCAAGATACATTCTGGTTTTGTAAAGTTTTGGATGGGTTAGAGAGGGAGACAAATTTATCTCTAAACTAATTAGACTTCTTCTTGCTATTGGGAAGGTGAAGAAATTTTAGGGACTGTTGAAATGCCCGGAGTGGAGTTGGTCTGCAGGTAGAAAGGGCTAGAGCACCATTGGCCTCAGTCAAGGAACAGAGATGCAGTCTGAAGCCGCTTTGTATGTTGATACACGTTAGAAGATTTCTTTGCAGGCACAGGCCATGACTTTCCTATGTCCTCCCAGAGCTATCCACACAGCAGGACAAGATCTGGTATGTAACACATGGGCAACAAATACAAGTTCAAGGGAATTTGACTGTTCTCCCATGTAAACTGTACATTTTGGGGATACTTCTGTACTTAACTCAGTGATGATCTCTTGTTTTCCTAATGCTACTTTTTACTTTCTAGTAAAAGTAAAGCTCCCCTGGTGGCTCAGCTAGTAAAGAATCTGCCTGCCAATGCAGAAGACTTGGGTTTTATCCCTGGGTTGGGAAGATCTGCAACCCACTCCAGTATCCTTGCCTGGAAAATTTCATGGACAGGCTTCATTTCGGAGCGGTGGCCTACAGTCCATGAGGTCGCAAAGAGTTGAATATGACTGAGCTCGCATGCATGCTAGCATGCATGTAAATTGAGCATTTTTTTTGGATACTTCTGTACTTTTAACTCAGTAATGATCTCTTGTTTTCCTAATGCTACTTTTTATTTTCTAATAGAATATATGAAGCAACTTTCCTTGGCATGCAAGGAACTTTCCTTCTTCCTTAGAATTTAAATTAACCTTCTGTGTCCTGGTCTTAAAAGCTCATTTGAAAAAGATGGCAAGTTCCCTTGGCCGGTGAGGCCTCTGTGGGGCAAGGCACATCAGAGTCACTGCCGGTCATCAGCACACGTGCGATATAACACTGCTTTCCAATTTGAAAGCCATAATTTAGAATTAAGGGTTAGCAGATGTGGGAGACTTGTCACCGATAGAATGGTGTGCTTCCATTCTGTTCTGAAAGTCACATTAATATAGCTGGGGGTTTCTTTGAAAATGTAACTAGCTTGTTTAAAGCATAGTAACTGCTGGAACCACTAAATGATAGCTTCCTCTTAGGGTTTTATTTTGACAGAACATTCTATCTCAGCTACAATGCTGAGGGTACATTCTATCTCAGCTGCAATGGCTGAGGAGACCCTGGTCTTTGTTTTGCTCCTATTTCACTTGTCTCTGTGGGGAAAGGGAAGGTAGGAGGTGAGGAGAGCAGTGTGACTATGGAGAGGTGGAGCAGTAGGTGTGTGCCTGTGTGTTCATGTGTGGGGGCTCCTCTCTGCCACTCCAGATCTGGATGCTGTTCTAAATTGGCAGGCTCTCAAGAGGGGTGTATGTTCCCCAAGGAGGAAACTGGGCTGCAAGAGAAACATAATAATACTTTAATTTATATTTTTATCTGAAAAATAAAAACCATGTTAAGCAGTCCAATGCTTAATATAAGGAGCAATGGTGGATGATGCCCGTATTTGGGCTGCATATCAGATAATGTATCACCTGTCACAGTTGGGCATGAAGTCCCTGGGAAAAGAGGAGACCACATGCATTCAAGGGACTGATGGCATCCCATCAGTTTATTCCCTTTGGGTGTTGTCAGGTCTTGTACATGGTGAAGTTTAGAAAATTAAGATCTTTAATCAGTTAAAAAAAAAAGTTTTTCACAAAAAATGAAAATACTTTGTAATGAGACCAAGAATATCAGTGAAATATGTCATATACCACACAGAGTTTCATTGGTTACCTTGCAGCAAACTTGCAGCAGTATAAAGACGTTGCTATTTTCCAAGATGAATCTGGCAATTTTCTTTACTTTGAGAGAAGGATTCTAAATATTTTCACCTTCTTGGTGCTGTCAATAGGCTGTCTATAATGTTACCTTGCAATTGTTAAAAAACAAAAAAAGCCCTTAATGCCCCTTTAGGGGAAAATGGGCAAGAAAGTAACTGCTTTTAGAAGCCAACTCATCTTACAGAGACAGCAATTTTTGAAATTGATTGGAAATGTTTTCAGAGATCTGAGCTCATTAAAAAACGCAATGCCTTTTGATATGCAAGACCATCTGACTGTTAATAAAGGAAGTTGGTTAGTCTAATTTCAACAACAACAAAAACCCTTGCTTAGTTGATGGATGGGATTGAAAAAAACAGTGCTATGATTCAAAATGAGGCACTTTCTCCTTTTGGACCTATGTTTATATGAAATACCATTTTAACCTATAACGTCTACTGTCAAGTATTGAAACAAACTGGATTTGAAATGAAATCTTCAAATTGCTTAGTCACAAGTGTTAAAACCCAAGATTTTCAAAAAGAAGTATTCAAATGCAATCACTTGGTTCTCTCTGAAACATTATTAAAAATATTAAAATTAGTATAAAATTTTGATGACAGAGAAAATATTTTTGTTTCACTAATAATACAGTTCAATGAAATTTCAATTTTGAGAATGTTATTTATTTCAGCTTTGTCTCAACTTTTCAAATTTACATTTTAAAATTGCACATATGTATTTACATGGGGATAATGTTCAAAATTATTTTACTGATATCACCTCATGATCAAAAATTTGAACTGCTTAAAAAGTTTTCCTTTGTTTTTCTAGGCTCCCGAAGACTTTATTTACTGAGTATTTAATCCTAGAGGAATTTAACTTTCTATGAATCCATAGCTTAAGAAGTCATTAAAGCTTCTTGAAGACAGCATGTGTTCTTCTTTGTACCCCTCATAATGAAGAGAACAATAGTTCCTTTCTCATAGTAGATGCTTGATTAATATTTCCTGTTGGATTGTTTCAGTTTCTAAGCCCTAGAAACCAAAGCCTAACATCATTAATCTGCATATTCCCTAGAGCACCTTGAATTGAATTGCATGCAATTCCAAGACAGTCAAAAGAGTGTTTTCATTCATGGAGAGCCTCTGGAGTGGGATTTGATGCTGACCTCCATGTTTTGGAAAGGCAGTTCTGAGGTCCTGGTTCCTAGGTTTTCAGAATCCTTGACTTTTCTGACCATGGGGTTAAAATGCCAGTCCTTTCATGACCTGGGTTTTGGACAAACCACCTGCAGTTTTGGACAGATAAAGGCGGTGGTGACTAGCCTCCAGAGAGAGACTAAGCCAAGCAAGAACACTGCCAGGTTGCTCAGAGAATCTCTGAGAAAGGGAACCAGGACTTTAGCAAGCCTGAGAAAGCTTGATGAAGGGAATGAGCTCAGAGACCAGAAAACAAGAAATAGGGGCAACTATATCAACCTCAAAGTGAACTGTGCATATTATTAGCAGGAATTGCCCAGGATGAATCTACAGAAGAATTTTAAGTCCGGGAGTTTTTCTGAGAGTGATACTTAATAGAGTCAGAGTGGCTTGGTGAGGAGTGAACTGAGAGTGGCGGCACTCATTAGCTGAGGAATACTAGAGCCATTTAGCCTGACTCTGTGTTCAATCAACTTTGGTTTTTGTATGTTGCATGCGGCTCAAGCCCCAGCAGACTGACTAGACAACGTGAGAGGCTGGATAGAAGTGCAGTTAATGCCAAAAAGTTTGACGCTACATCTGTTGAGTCTCACAGTATGCCAGGTGGTCACGCGGCGGGGGTAGCTGCAACCTCTCAAAGGGCTCTTTATTTCTCTTTTCTTTCCTCTCAAATGTGGCATAGCAGTATTCTTAACTGTAAATACCATCACTTATATAATACTTCAGCTATTGTAGATATGTGTTCATAAGTGATCACGAGAGACTTTCTTTCTCTCTTGTAAGTTTTGAAAAAGAAAATAGAAAAACAAGGAAGAACAAAGAATAATGTAACAGACATGATCTTATGAAAATTTTCACATTTTTAATATTTAGGCTTGGATGAAATAAATCCTTATTGACTATGCTAGAACTTTAAGAATTACATCAAATGGTTGGTATTCATGTTTTGTTTTCTATTTGGTCTTAATAATTGCATTTGAGTTTACTTAAAACTCAGACTTTTGTTTACAATCTGATAGAAAACATATTGACCAGGACATTTGGAGAATGAAGTGCTCATCTTGATTTTTCACCCCTCAGTACTGTGTGCCTTCAGACAAATCTCTCAATTCCTTGGCAGGACATTTACTTCGGAATAAATATGATTCTGTAAAAATAGCTATATACCTCCAAGTCTTCTCTGTTCTAGGTAAAATGTCCTCAATTCCTTCATCTATGTGCATATGAAATTAATTCTAAACTATATTCCATTTTGATTACCCTCCACTGGAGATTTAATCATCTGACAAATCTCACCTTAAATTTTGTTGCCCAGGATGGAACTGATTTTCCAAGTATGAAGTGATGAATGCATATGGCACTACACTTAATGTGAACTACATAAAAACAAACAACCAAAAAGCCTCCTTTTTTTTTTTTTCCAGCAACATCACATGGTTGGTTCACATTAAATGGAAGCTCAATTAACTCTCTTAAACACTTTCATAAGTTTGGCCACCAAACTTGGCCATTGCTACATGGAATTGGTTTTTGAGCTTAAATGCAAGTCTTCTATTTAAATCTGCAAAATTTAATTTTACTGGTTTTAATCTATTGTGAAAGTCTGGAATCTTATTTGTGTTTTCTCAGAGAGAGCCCAGGTTTGTGAAGTTTCCAGAGAATCTGAATACCCACATGTCAACTTTTGCTTTAACCCCTTCTGAGCATGATTCGTGTGACTCAAATGCATGCTACTATTTTTCTCTTTATTGAAGTTTTTCCAGAAAAGATGTCAACTTACACAACGAAATATCCCTAAATTCTTCATAAAACCAGCAAACAATTTATACCCATTGCTTTAGACTTTCACATATGTTTGTGTCTGGTTAGTAAATGAAGGGTGTACCACAGAAACAATAACTTTGCGTAGCCCACAGGTGTATGCCCAACTCTATTATTTCTGCCAGAAAGGATATTGCATCTCATGTTGGAGAGGGAAAAGAGAAGTCTTACATTTTTCTTTTATCCAGAGGCAATTCTCCAGCCCTAGTGGGAAAAGAAAAGACAAAAACAAAACAAAACAATGCTAGTTGTGGTTCCAGGGCTTTCCAGTTTCTGCTGGAATTCATTCAAATGAAGTCCTCTCCCTAAAAGCCAAAAAGGACTCTCATTTCAGTGTTAATCTTTCTGGTCCTGTACATTGCTTATGTCTCTCTGATGGCACTTCACAAAGTGTGTCCTGTTTTAAGATGATGGGATTACTCTGCACTTATCTCTTCTTTTAAATTGTTTTTTCGTAAGGCACGAGGACCATATCTTAGCCATTCTTATTTATTCTTAGAACAAACAGGGACTGAGCTCACTCTGTGCCAGGTGCTGTGCTGGGCACTCAGTTCCAGCTCTCTTAGGTGAGGTCCTAGCACAGAGCTCAGCTCACTTACTTGAAATGGACAATCCATGTGCTCCAACCTAAACCAACACTTACCATCTATTTTGTAAAATCTGTGTGTAAAATAGAAAAGGACTCATTGAAGGTGATCCAAATCACTGTAAATTAAACTAGATCCTCACATATTTCAGCTGTTTACTGCTCTCCTCAGAGCACCATTAGCTGTTGGAGTATCCAAGCTACGATCAAAAGCACTGAAATACTATGAAATACAGGCTGAACTCCAAACCACCTCATAGGAGAAGCGAAGCTTCGATGAAAGAAACAAGTTTAGAATTTATTAAGTGCCATTAAGAAAACAAGCTTGAACATTTAAGTCCAGTGATTAATGAAAACTATGGTCCCTTGGAAAAAGGAGACAAGTACATGTTATATATTGATTATGTAACACCAGAAATGAGAGTGACAGAGACAGAGGATGGGTGGGGAGATGAAAGGTCTTCTCATGGCTGAACATCTGGATCAGAATTATAATGGTTTATTGTGGGGGAGTGGTCATAGCTCTTTTGGCAAATTATCTATACATTTAAGTTCTGAGCACTAAATCAATAGGTTGGGTTTGTTGTTGTTATTATCGCTTTTTTTTTTTTCCAAATAAAAGCTTGGATAGACACAAGGCAGCAAATATTTCTTCCTCAATTTAAGATTTGACAATTTAACAGGAAAACACTCATTCATCATCTTTTCCTTTGAGAGACCATAAATTATTGGCTCATATACCATGTGGCTTGGATTCTAGGAAAAGTTAGTGTAAACAAACCCAAGTTACAATGCGTGGAGTAAGAGAGTGAGTCATAAACAAAACACAGACATATGCTCTCATATAAATAAGGGCCTGGATCATCAGCTTCCCAAAGTCTGCTTCTCATTAATTACACAACAAAATGAACTTTCCATATGTAAAGCCCAAATCACTTAACTCTAGCAACTTGCACAAGACAAAGACCAGGATTGTACCTAAAAGGCACTGACAAAAAACTGAATTTCAAAATAATGAAAGTCCTCTCAAAATATCTTCAGGTATTGGAGGGCAAGAAAATCCCTTGGAGGAGTGTTTCTGAGCACTGAAACTATTCCCAACAACCCAGGAACACTGCTTGAGGCTGGTCTGATCCCCTGCTGAATTTAAAGGTAGTATCAGGTGTACTCTCTTTTGTTCTGAGCTCTGTCATCTTTATGGGGCAAGCCCTGGGTCCAGGCCACACAGGGTGTTCACAGACATCGCTGGGAACACTGAAGAGTTGAAATTCCCTCCGTCAGTACCTTCTCACTGTCCTTTGAAATTGCCCATTGGTAGCACAGATTCACGTTTCCTTATTGTTGTATGAAGGCTATCTGGTTTCTCTTAATTTAAAGAAATTTCAAGGAAACACAGAACAATTCCTAGGGAAGAGGATTCTTGAACTGGTGAGGAACTCTGAGAGAGATGGTAAGCAGCTAATTCTCTCCTTGTGTCTCTTTGAAAAGTAGACCTCATAAAGCAAACTAACAACATTACTTACAAGGGACATTAAAATAACAGATGTCACATTTTAGGAGTCTTGGGTGGGGAAGAGAGGAGAAAAAGAAATTCTATTCTTTGCTGGGGGTGTAGTGGGGTGTATGTATGCTTTTTTAGAAAATCATTAATTTACTCAATGATTGTTTTTGTAGCAATTACTCTTTGTGTCATACCATAGACCATAAAAGGTAAGTGGACTGTATCACCTCTGCTCTCATACGAAACTATAGGAAAGGGGGAGAAATTAACATTTCTGGAGAACCCACAGTGCAGTCTGCAGTATTTCACGTATTTCCTCATTTAATTGTGATCACAACCAAGTGAAGACATTACTATCTCTATTGAACAGAGGTGAAAACTCAGACCTAAGAGAATAAATAATTGCTCCAAAGGACACATAAGTCATGGATTCATGGATTCAAGCAAGGGCTGCCCTATTTCAAAGTGAGTTTCATACCATATTTCCCTACTAAGAAAGCAAAGAAGACAAGGAACGGGACCAGGAGAAATCCTGGGTTTCCCTGGTTTTCCCAATTTCAAAGGGCTTTTCCAGCTCCCAAATTTCACAGTTAAATAACACAGGTATTACTGTGTTCTAGATCACAAGTAGATCAAGTAGAACAAGTAGATCACCTGTTCTACTTCTGCTAGACTAGGTCTTCTTCACATTGCTTTGATCCTGTTGCTGTCTCAAGGTCACATGCCTTTAAGGGTTCTGTATAGGGAGCCAGACAGCCAATATAATGAGTGAGGTTGACCAGGATTATGAAAGAAGGTGGGGGTAAATAGAGGAGGACATGTGAAAATAATGAGAATATGGCCCATCCAATGGGACAAATGTTATTCTGTATCAACCATTGTTGTCAGGTAGGAATCTGAGTCCAAATTTATCAGATAATCCGGTTTCCAAAAAACCAGAACTCTGATTATTATGTAAACCTGATGTTGAAAATCTACAAATTAACTTTTTAAAAAATGTATAAACCTGTGTAGGTCAATTGAAATACAACTGCAGACAGCTATTGGCCCATGACTTTATTTTGCTATCATTGTCCTTCAGAAGAATCACCATGACTCATTCTAGAATTTCAGGGACTCCAGGTTCTGACCCCAAACCTTTCTTCCAGCCTTATCTGTCATTATTTCTACATACACGTCTATCTTAGAGATGCTGTAAACCTGTCTTTTCTGCTTCTGTCTACTTATTTAATTTGATCCATCCTTCGAGGGCCATCTCAACTCTTCTCTCCCCAGATTATCTCAGTGTCCTCCAAACTCCCTTAGTGCCATTCAACTGGAAACTAATGATTTATTAGTTGCTAAATGATAGCTCTGTTAGTATCTGAGACTGTTATTCAATCTATTAATTTAAAAATATTATTTGGCCATTTCATGTTTTAGAGTCAGGTCTTCCCAAATAGTGTGAACGTTTCCCTAGGGCAAGGGCCAGTATTCACTTGCATGTATCATTGTGGCAGGTACTTAAAAAATATTTGACAATTTGTAACAAAACCTTCTAGAAGTTTCAGTAAGATGCGCTTAATATGAAGCCCTTAACAGGTGGCATGAAGTAAGAGTATTTGGAGGAGGTAGTGAGAATAAAGGGGCTTCCCAGGTGGTGCTAGTGGTAAAGAGCCCACCGGCCGATTCAAGAGACATAAGAGACTCAGGTTCAATCCCTGTGTTGTGAAGATGCCCTGCAGGATGGCATGACAACCCACTCTAGTATTCTTGCCTAGAGAATCCCCATGGACAAAGGAGCCTGGTGGGCTGCAGTCCAGAGTCAGACACGACTGAAGCAACTGAGCACGCATGCATGCAGTGAGGATAAAACTTCTAAAGATAGTTAATGGGTGTTATGATCTGAGTCATAACATGACTAAATTATGACTTACATGATTAAATCATAGCATGACATGACTTCATTTTTGACATGAGAGGGGTCATAAGACAGTAATATATTGTTTTGAGTATGTGATTGGTGTTTTTATCTGCTATTTCATTTCTTTCTCATCACTGCCTAAAAAGCAGAAATTATTTTTCCTATCTCACTGATGAGGAAACTGAGACTCAGAAGTCTTAGACTGTTACTCACCTAAGGAAATTAAGTACTGCAGGCTATGCAATAACACTGGTCCTTGAATTTCAAATCCAGTTTTAACTTTACATCTGTGTGGTAGCCAGAAAGAGTCCAGGTTTCCTAATTTCTAGCAGGTAATATTTGTAATTCAGTTCACTTCTCTGGGCTCAATTTCCTCAGCTGCAACATGAAGGGGTTTGCAGAAATCCCTTCTAGTCTATTCTAAATCAGTCTTGTCAATTCCAGTATAAGTAGGAGAAGGAATCCCCCTGGGAGGTGCTCTGGGATTATCACAATGACTCTCCAAAGTAGAGTGAAGTGGGCTGCGGGTGAGTTGTACCTCTCTCTATGTCTGTCTGTCTCTTTCTCTGTCACACCTGTTTATTCTCTCTAAACCTCTTTCTTCAGTCTCTTAGACTGGCTTACAGTCTGCCTGGACCACTAAAGATCATTCTTAATGACAGTCATTACACAGTTCTTCCACGCTGCCTGAGGCCATTTCCGCAGCAATAAGCAGGAAAGACCCTGTCCCCCTTCACAGCTGGGCTCAGTATGCCAACTTCACTGGAACCAAGAAGTTTTTCAAAAACTCTCCATTAATTACAGGAAACCAAAAGCACTGTCCCCCCTTCTCATTAACACAATTGCTTTCAGTGGCCACTAAATTATCTCACTACCATTAAACTAACAATCTAATTAGACTTCTGGAAATGGAAAGAGCCAATGAATAAGGCAGGCATGTCACTTTCATCTCAAAACTGATCGTAAAATATTTGTGCCCTTTTGTTCTCGGCCACATAAAATCTGCCCTGAAAGACTGTCCTTTCATTCTCTCCTGTTTATAAAGAGGAGTTTGAATATTTGATATAAAATGAGTATCTTAATAGAAATCACTTCACGTGTGGGAGGTTTTCTTTCCCGCATTTTGAGCGTGGGATCATTATTACAATGATCGCACCTGACTCCCCTGGTGTGTGATGCCTCACAGCCAAACCTCCCACTGGGCTTCGATGAAGGTGTGAATGATACTATCACTAGGAAGATGATAAATTGTATTATTATCATTATTCTGTTTTTAAGAGGGTCTGATTGTAGCAAGAGGTGGTTGGGAGTGTAATCTGTACAAAGCATTCGGAGAAGATAAATTGAGTTAAACTTCTCACAGGCATAGCACTTTCCAACCTGACATTAAACCCTCTGTCTTTCCTAAAATTTCAGCTCTGGAGAGAGCAAAATTAGTTAAATCCAGTCCAGGCATGTTTACTGAGTATCTACTATGTAACCCAGCTCTGCAGGAGGTTCTTGACACCCAAATATGATTAAATGTTGCTTAATAGCAGTGTTCCTGGATCTTTTTTCTCTTGTTTTCATCCCATTTAGCCCAAGGTTCTGGAAATTCATGGGTTACTCAATACTCATTGAATGGAACAAATCTTAAACAGGAAATGGTTGCTGCCCTCCAGAAATCAATACTTTGGGCAGAATTCAAGAATGGTATATATAAAATAATTAAGTACGCATCAGCATAGGCCAGTGTAAACTCCAGCTTTCCACTGAGAAGTTCACCCTGAAAACCCCAAAGGATTTCTGAGTAAAGGAAAACATTTATGTGTACAAGTTCCTCCTCCTCTGTATAAGCACATACCCATTTACCAAATATACCATGCCATTTAGGCTGTTTTTTATCTTTAACTTGAAAACAATCTTCCTTGGAGGATATCCTGGTGGACTACCCAGAAGCTGGTCTGCTACTACTGAACAGAAGATTCTAGAGGCCCCAGAGGTCCCTCTCAGGTTGCGCTTTTTGCAGAACAGTCTCAGGATGATTTGCTGTTTCTGGGGCTGACATGGAAAATAAAAGCAAATCAATGCCTCTCAACTCTAGTAAATATCATGCTAGAGTATGTGTTTTTGTGCAACAGATGGTCTTGTGCAGGAGACAGTTGTCCAGTTCATTTTGACTAGTATTTAATGATTAGCTATTGTTTGCCCATGCCACCTCAGAGCTAGATACTGGGGTTTCAACGTTGAATGAGGAGTACTGGGTTTGGGCTCCCTGCAGCATACAGCAAATTCCCACTGGCTATTGGATTTACATATGGGAATGTATATGTTTCCATGCTACTCACTCAATTCATTGGTCCATCCCTCGCCTTCCCCGACTATGTCCACAAGTCTGTTCACTATGCCTGCGTCTCTGTTGCTGCCCTGCAAATAGGTTCATCAGTATCATCTTTCTAGATTCCACATGTATGTGGTGGGGTGAGGTGGGAGATAGGAGGAAGGTTCAGAGGGAGGGGACACATGTATACCTATGGCTGATTCATGTTGATATATGGTAGAAAATTAGCACAATATTGTAAAGAGATTATCCTCCAATTAAAAATAAGTTTTAAAAAAGTCAAATAAGGTCTGACAATAGGGCAGTGGACAGTGCAGAATATGACACAGACACCACATTAAATGTAGGGATCAATGATCAATAGGCTTGTAGGGAGCCATGGGGCACAGAAGATGTGGTGTCTCATGTGGGGTGATTCTCAAAGTGGGTATAAGGGAAGCCTTCTTAAGAGTTGAAGACACTTACGATGAGTCTTGAAGAATAATCATGAATTCAATATTCAAACAGCTTGAGGAGTGGGTGAAGGAGATAGGAACATTCCAGGGTGGAAAACAGGTAATAGCAATAAGAGTTTCTAACAGTAACAATAGTAGCAGTGACAATAAGACTTACTTGCTGAACTCTTCCTATGTGTCAGGCACTCTGCTAAGATTTGCTTAAGGCTTACTTCATTTATTCCTCACCATAAGCCTTTATGCTGGGTACCATGCTTTTCCCCGTCCACAGACGTGAACACTGCTTTAGTGGAGTACTGAGCTTCCAGTGCAGGCAATCAGAAGCAAGAACACATGCGTTCAGCTAGAGCGTTGCACAGCCCACAAGTGGTGTCAAGAAAAATGAGCCAAAACTTAGAAACAAGGTAAATGGAAGGGTGCATGTCCTTTTGGAGTCTTAGCGTCATTGCACAGGCCTGCCCAAGGATGATTAATTATCCAGGGAAATGTACCCTTATTGAATTCACTATCCACTGCTGAGTAAAGGCTCAGATTCTGCCAGGTAATATATTAACTTGTAGACTTTTGCCCAGAAAATATGCAAATTATTTCTTTCCAGTAGAAATATAAGCCCAGAGGTTATGGTTTTATTGCCCATTAGGACATTCACTGAGCAATCTTGCTGAGGATGCTTTCTCCAATGCCTACATTCCTGCAATGCCATTTTCTATTTCTAATTCTTTCTGGATCAGTTTTATCACCATGTTGGTTTCCTCATTAAAGAGCTGAATGAATCTTTGACATGAGTTTTTAGTTTTTTGAAAAGTACACTCTGACAGTGGGGATTCCAAAGGAGTTTGGGGCTGGCTGACGTTTTCAGGCAAATGGGGTTGGAGCAGAAGGCAGGGGCTAGATTCTGGAGAATATGCTGCTTCTTGGGGATGTTTACAGCCGTGTTGTTCAATCGCTAAGCTGTGTCCGACTCTTTGTGACCCCACAGACTGCAGCATTCCAGGCATCCCTGTCCTTCCCTATTTCCTAGAGTTTGCTCAAACTTGTGTCCATTGAGTTGGACAGCTTTGGCCATAGCAAGAACTCAGCTTTTCTAGGATGTCCAGTTTAGAGCCAAAGGGAAGGGGCTCTTTTAGGACTTCGTGTTCAGTAGAGCTTGCTAGGCAGAGTCTGTTTGCTACTGAGCTACTGAGCTCATTCTGAGCTACTTCAACATCAGTGGGTAGGTAGCCCTTTAGAACATTTGAGTGATATGTTTTTTAAATAAAGCTTTATTTTCTCTAGATCTTTTTGAACTTTTTCTCCTGTATATTTTAAGTGATTAATCTGGACTTAGAGAATTTATTTTACAATTTGATGACTTCTTTGGTTTGTATACTTATGGCTCTTAGATGTTCCAAATCCTATCAACTTGCACATATATTTGCTCTATTTTGGTTCTTTTTGAAGGACAAGACTTTTGGCTGAATTGACCTGTTATTTTGATCAGGAGCTTCAGATCATGATTCCCCATATGATAAAAAACAAATACATTACTTTACAATTCTGAAGTTCCTGTTCATTGCTTCTTGCATTTGCACCTGGATATTATTTCATCCTTTTGCTTTTAGAAGCAAAATGTCTAAACATTTGATAGACTTATGAAATTTAAATATTTTCACTTACTCTGATAGTTCTAAACAAGATATATCATGCAGTTTGAGAGAATAGTTTATTAGCCTTGATACAAAACAGATACAAACTATAAACTAAGAGCTATGCTCCCTCCATTGCCCCTCTGTCATCTCTAACAAGACTATACCTTGAACAGGTGAGATTTGGTGACAGCAACCTTGATACATGTCTTTTTTCCTATTTGAATTTAAGATGAGAGATTATCAGTGTGTGTGTGTGTGTGTGTATGTGAGAGAGAGAGAGAGAACAAGAAAGGAATGCCTGCCTATTTGCTTGTTTTTCCATCACTACTACTCTGGACTCTTGGTGTAGAAACCAAAGAAATTAATTTTCTTGGTGTTTTATGAAGTGCCTACAAACTTTGTAATTTACTTAATAACATAGTCTCATCCTAAATACAAAGTGTGGGAGCATGTTTTAGTAGTGAAATCCTGTACTCTCTACACATCCCATAATCTCCTTGAGAAATCAGTTCAGTGTGTAGAGGATCAGAAAATCAGGCTAACTTATTCAGGTGCACATTATCTGGTGTGGTTATTCAATCACTATTGGAACAGGGCAATAGAAGTTATTTCAAATTATATATCATTTTGAACAAACTTTATTGAAGCTTTCACTGCATTAGCCCTAATTACTCACAATAATGATGCAGTGCTGCCTTGAACCAGACCTCCTGTGCTGTGCCAGGGAACTGCAGCTGATCAATGGCTATAGAGCAGTTTGATCACGAAAGCCAACCTGCTTGAGCACCAGTGGCTCCCACTGCCTTCCCTCCCTCCCAGAAGGTCACAGACTGACATGTTCTCAGTCTGGCCACTCTCTCTTATAGCTCCTTTTCTGCTTCCTCCTCCAAATCAATAACTTCATAAGCAGCACGACTACCAGACTTGGAGAAGCTAAAAAAAAATTCCCTTAAACAAATAAAAATACACACATACACACACCTACCAGCTAGAAAAGACATATTTTTAAGCCTCTGACCTACATTCATTTCTTCCACTTCATGTTTATAAAATGAAGTGGGAAATGTTCCTTTTTCTCTTTCACCAAAGACCACCTGTCTAAAAAAAATACCATTAGGACTAGAGACTGATAAATTATTTGGCAAGTATTTACCAACAGCCTACCACATGTCTGTCAAATGTTTCCCATTTGCTTGTTAAGCAGTTCCAATATCAAACATGTTTTTCTCAGATGTCTCCCATGTTGTTTGGTACTGAATACGTATACAGCTATTCCCTTGTAATCATTCATTTCACTCAGTGATTATTTATTCAGCACCTACTATGTGTCAGGGACTGTACTAGATACCTTAAAGTAAATGGAATTTCAAGTTAATTGAATTATTTTAGCATTTTAAAAATCTCAATAGGGAATTCCCTGGCAGTCCAGTGGTTAGGACCCTGTACTTCCACTGCAGAGGGGATGGGTTCCATCTCTGGTTGGGGATACCTCATGCCACGTGGTCAAAAAAATACCTCAATAAATGATTTCTTAAATTAGTTATGCTTTATAAGCAACTTAATTTTACTCTTCTTTCCTTTTCCTTCTCGCACTTGTCTGGGTTTTCAAAATCATTCCATAGAAATGATGACCTATTGGAAAATAAGTTGATTTCTGTATACAGCCAGAAGTAATTTCTAAATTACCTTATTTATAGTGAAAGATGGTACTCTAAAGAAAACAATAAAGTGAGTTTTCTCATCGCACCCCACTCCAGTACTCTTGCCTGGAAAATCCCATGGATGGAGGAGCCTGGAAGGCTGCAGTCCATGGGCTCGCTGAGGGTCGGACACGACTGAGTGGCTTCACTTTCACTTTTCACTTTCATGCATTGGAGAAGGAAATGGCAACCCACTCCAGTGTTCTTGCCTGGAGAATCCCAGGGATGGGGGAGCCTGGTGGGCTGCCGTCTATGGGGTCGCACAGAGTCGGACACGAATGAAGCGACTTAGCAGCAGCAGCAGCAGCAGCAGCAGCAGCAGTGTACAAGCACCGAACTGAATGAAATCAAACCCAGAAACTATTTATTAACCGCCTTCTGTATACTTGACTTTGGTTAAAGCATCCAATTATGAGTTTCACTCACTGTTCTCTAAAAAAATTAGAAGTCCATAATTAGGGAGAAAGAAGTCTGCCTCTGCTACTGTTGGGCCTATGACAGAAATGAGATTCCACTGGAAATCAGGCAGTAAATCAAGAAATTTGAATTCTAATCCAACTGCATGACCTCAGGCAAATTTCTGAATCTTGGAAGCATCAATGTCTTTACATGTGAAATGGGGCACTGGGCATGAGCCCAGGTTGTGCAACCCTAACTCTCTTAGATTTATGGGAAGACATTTGTCTGTGGGGAGTGGAATCTCACGACGGTCTGGTCTCCAGCACCTGCAGTAGGTCTTTAGCTTGTTTTCCCATAAAGTTCCGCTCAGCAGTCTAAGACCCGGAAATGGACCAAATCTGTAAAATTCTCGTGAGGCTCTCCTTTGAGCACTGCCAAAAATAAACAGCCTATTCCTATATCCTGAAACAGGAGGGCTTTGGCTCAGCTCTTATTACCAGAAAGGCGGGTTTAAAAGTTTAATATCCACCTGTTTCTATGCCCATTTGGCATATTTGTAAATTATTGAATGCAAATAGAGGAGGTGAGCCTGTAGAAGCTTGGGATCCCAAGAATGCATTCTCTCACTCAGGATGGAAAGAGTTCAGGAAAGGAAAACAGGGGATCACCTGTCTTTTGCCTCTGGGAAATATCTATTCTTGGCAAGCAAAGGCGGAAACACACAGGCTAATTTTTAAATCCATAAAGGGAGGTCTCCAGAGCTTAACTGACAGAGTTCAATAAGCAGTTATCTGGATGGGTATGCATACTTTGGGCTTCCCAGGTGGCACCAGTGCTAAAGAAAACCCCTGCCAATGCAGGAGACATAAGAGACATGGGTTCAGTCCCTGGGTTGGAGACATCCCCTGGAGTGGAGCATGGCAACCCACTCCAGTATTCTTGCCTGGAGAATCACATGGACAGAGGAGCCTGGGGGGTTACAGTCCATGGTGTTGCAAAGAGTGGGACACAACTAAAGTGACTTAGCATGCACACACACACATATGCAGACTCTGGCCCAAATCTTTTGCTCCAGCCAAGTGATGAATTCCTAGAGTTCCAGGCATGGTAGCAGTGCCCTCTTCTCTATCCACAGATGCCCTTCCACAAAGATACTGCAAGTCTCAGGGGCAGCTTCTTCTGCTTTCCTCTGTGATTCTCCCTCCTAGAGGGAGAGCTGTTCTTATAGCTGGCATCCTTTACCTGGCATTTCCATCAAAAATGTTTCATTTCACACCTAGCAAGTGAAAGATGCTAATATTCTTGATCATATTGGAGAGATGATCCTATTTCCTCAAAGCAAGATTTCCCAAGTGGTGGTAAAGACTACCATTTCCAAGAGATGTTAAGAACTATTCCCAGGAAAAAAAAATGAGGTTGTGTGGTCAGGTAAGATCGTGAAATTCTGTGTCTCACCCTCCTGGAACTTCACGGTGCACACTGGTCAATTAAAGGCTTAGGAAAACCCTGCAGAAGGAAGCAGGTACAGAGTAGCATTCCTCACACTCATCTAAGTTTGAAAACATCTATCACAAAACACCTACTGATATTTTGTGAGACTCAACGTGGGAAATCATGCCAAATACTTCTTTCTGTTATTTCAGTTGGCCTCCTTTCCTAATTACCAATGGTCTCAGTGAAAGAGGTGGGTATGGAGACAAGTTGAGTTCTCTATTTAAAGCAATCTGCTGAATTAGAGGGCTTTTCTGGTGGCTCAGACGTTAAAGAATCCACCTGCAATGTGGGAGACCTGGGTTTGATCCCTGGGTTGGGACGATCCCCTGGAGGAGGGCATGGCAACCCACTCCAGTATTCTTGCCTGGAGGAAGGTGGGTTTAGGGTGAATATCAATAATGAGTGTCTTCTTGGGCTTCTAATCATAATAGGCATTTCTAAATACGGCAATATGCCTAAGATTTACCAGTACATCAATTCAACACATTTTATGGAATGTGCCATCATTCTGGGTGCCATGAAGACAGAAGAATCTAAATCATGGGTTCTATCTCTAAGGTACATACAATTCTGTCACAAGAGAAAAGTTAAAGAGAAGCATTTCTTATGCAGTCCAAATGCACGACAGAGATGCTGCACGCTATTGGTATTCAGAGAAGGTGTGACTTACTTGCTGGGCCTTGAAGATCTGAAGGATGTGAATAGGAATTGAGTAAGGCTGTCCTCAAGAAAGGTGTTAAGCCAAGCGCAAGGTCTTCCTTCCTGGCAGTAGGGATGAGTCTAGCATACTGGGGTTGATACAGGAGATGATGCGTGAAGTAATGGAAGGCAGAGCATAAGGGATGTCTGAGTAAGGAGCTTGTATTTTATAAACTGCTAGTGAGGAGCCAGGTGGCTATTGAGGAATTCATGACATCATGAGGCAGAATGAATTGACCCTCAGGGAAGCGCTGATTATTGTCTCCTAACCCTGGTGAGCACAGGAGATAGTGAAATGCAGTGGTCGAGACCATGTGTTTTGGACCTGAGTTGAAATCTTGACTGTCTAAAATTTCCCGGGGCAAGTTTCCTTACCCTTAGCTTCCTCTTCTGGAATGAAGATGCACGTATTTGTTCCAGAGAGCTCTTTTATGAGTTACATGAGATGACACATATAAGGTCCTTTGTGCCGAGGCTAGTAATTACGAAGAATTCAGTGATTAATACTGTTACTATTACCCACTGACCTCTGCTTCCAGGTTCTGAGATGATCTCCTTCCTTTCTTAGACCTTCTCCCACTTGAAAAATCCAGTGCTGAAACAGCGCCTGTGCTCAGCATCTGTGGGAGGTTGGCTGAGCACAGAACGCTTACCTGTATTCAGAAGCACATTTCCAGAGGGCTTCGCCACGCCCACCTTCCCTGGGGCAAATCCAAAGCATCTGAAGTGCTCACCTGCATCCGACGTTGCTGCCGATGCAGCAAGGAGAGATAACACTGGGGCAGGTGGGATCGCAACACTGTCCACCGTGGCTGGCTTCTTCCTGGTCATCACGGTGGACGCTGAGCTCTCGTTCTTACCATGCGTTGCCGTTTGGTCCACTTTTAAGTGGGGACTTGGTATCCCTAAAAAAACAATGACCCCAAAGCCTACAGTCACTTTAAAGAAACAGGAAGACAGACAACATAAAATCTGAAAATGACCCAAGGTCACATCATCAAATGATCTGAACTTTGGCTGCAAGAATGACATTTTAGAATGTTTAAAGAAAAAAAAAAGAATTAGAAGCATGACTGGTTTTGGTTTTGTGGCTGTTAGTGGTGACAACATTTAGGTGGGCTACCTGAAAGTAGGGGTCAGGGCACAGGTCTAATGGATTATCCATTGCATACACTTTACCTTCCATGGGTCAGGAAGCCTGTTTTTTACAGAGGTTGTGGTATACACAGCATGGAGGGGAGAAGTGCACCCCATCCTAGCGAGGCTTCTCATCTCAGTCAGCTGAGGAGACAAGACTAAATGAAAAGGAAAAGTGTGGGCAACAAGTGTGGGCAGGTCTGCATGTTATTCATTCTAGGTGCTCGGGAGGAAGGGGTTAGTGTGGGAAGAAGTGGGGAAAGGCTTCCCAGAGCAGCATGGTTGAAGAAAAGGCATTCTCAGTGCTTAGGAGAATGTCTCCTAAGTCATGGGTGGGGAATGAAGATGATTCAGGCAAGAAGTCAGTCTTCTGGAGGCAGAAGATGCCCTGTGGGGACTGTTGTATAAATAGTCATCAGACCAAGTGAGAGCTGTACGTGGGGGCCTTTGAGTGTCTGGTCATAATAGTCACATCTTTATGATGCTGAAAAGCCTGGGTAGGCTCTTATAAGGTGCCTGTGGATGGGTCTGGAAATTTACTACATGACACATTATAAGAACTATTCTGGAGCCTTGTTTCCTGGGCTCAAATCCAAGCCCTTTTACTTATCAGCTGCGTGATCATGAGCAAGTTGCTTAACCTCTCCAAGCTTCAAGCTTCCTTAACTGTGCAGATGGGACGGAACCACATTTTCTCATAGGAGTGGTTTGCAGCATCCATAAGTCAATCAAAATAAAGGGCTCAGAACAATGTCTGACACATAGTCCATGCTATGTGTTTCCTGTCATGGTTATTGCTATTTTTACTACTATCACTATTATAACTTGCTCCACAGGTCAAACTAAAACCAGCCAGCAAAGCCTCAGTTCTCCTACCTGACATGACCAGGGATTTCTGGGGACCTTCTACATCCCTAACTGAAAAAAAAAAAAAAATCACTCTCCAACTCATCTAAGCCTAAGTTCAGAGACTGGAGGTATCTGAATCCATGTCAAAAGGTCATCTACTCAGAATTTCTTTATTTGTAGGCTACAGACCACTGATAGCAACAACAAGAAGTGGCAAATAGCAACAACAATAACAAATAGCAATTGTTGACTTTTTTCCCATCCAACCAACTTGAGTGACACTGGTTCCTCCTAGACTGTCAACGTACCTCCACAGTGAGATCTGCTTACTTGGGCCTTAACAGCAGCCCTGTGAAGCATGTAGTGTAGAGATTACTATTTTCTTAATTTTATAGAAGAGGTCAACACATTTCTGGGATGTTAAGAGATAACTGACTAAACTCATCCAGCTCTTATTGTCAGAGCTGGAAGTTTTCAAGTAGCCAGATGCTAAACTCAGGGGTCATCTTGGTGCACTGGCCATCTTCCAACATCTGCCCATGACCCCGCCTACCAACAGCATGCTTCACACTGAGGACACAGAGGCCCTGTATCACACCTGGAAAAGGCATCTGTAACCACCTAAGGAAGAAATCCTGACATTTTCATTTACCTTCCACTACCTAGATAGCATATTCAAAAGCAGAGACATTACTTTGCCAACAAAGGTCCATCTAGTCAAGGCTATGGTTTTTCCAGTGGTCATGTATGGATGTGAGAGTTGGACTGTGAAGAAGGCTGAGCGCCGAAGAATTGATGCTTTTGACCTGTGGTGTTGGAGAAGACTCTTGAGAGTCCCATGGACTGCAAGGAGATCCAACCAGTCCATTCTAAAGAGATCAGTCCTGGGTGTTCTTTGGAAAGAATGATGCTAAAGCTGAAACTCCAGTACTTTGGCCACCTCGTGTGACGAGTTGACTCATTGGAAAAGACTCTGATGCTGGGAGGGATTTGGGGCAGGAGGAGAAGGGGACGACAGAGGATGAGATGGCTGGATGGCATAACCGACTCAATGGATGTGAGTTTGAGTGAACTCCGGGAGTTGGTGATGGACAGGAGGCCTGGCATGCTGCAATTCATGGGGTCACAAAGAGTCGGACACGACTGAACGACTGAACTGAACTAAACTGACCTTCCTCCTACTCTCCACCCCAAACCTCTGAAGCTTCCACTTGAGGAGCTGTAAATAACAATACCATTTTTATTTTTTGATTTCATATTTCATAGAGTTTTGACAGTGGGGGTGCACAAACATCAAATTCTATGACAGAGAGACTGCAAGGCACAACCACCAAGAAATCAGGAAGTGCAACAATCATGGAAATGACCCCTGGATGATGCCAGTTTGAAAATATGTAGGTGTGCAAGGGATAGGCAAGGTAAACACAGGCAATATATGTAAAATGCAAACAGAATCTTCTGCCAGGAGATACATCCAAATAGCTAACTGTGGTTATTCCGAGGAAAGAGAGCACAGGAAAGATTAGTGTAGGAGTTTTTACTTCTGCTCTTTAGCCTTCTTTAGTGTGAATATTTTTTAAACTACAAACATATTTTAAACTGTTTTTCCATTGAGAAAATACACATAGTTTAGAAAGACCCTAGTGGTCTATCAGAGTATGGTCATCAGAGTAGACTGGATGATGCACTTTGACTGTGGATGGCTAACAAATCTAGCAATGGGACAGAAAGCCTAAGTCAGGAGAATCCCCCACAGTGGTACCCTGCGCCACCCTGGCCCTGTTCCAGTTAAACGGGCGCAAGCGTCCTTGGCACAGCACACCTCTGGAACTTTAAGCTGCCAGAGGTCTGTTGGATTCTAGGTCCTCTCCCTGATCTGTCTGTCCTCTTTGTACCTGTGGACACAGGTGGGGCAGGTAGCTCTTTACTCAAATTATGACATGCACAAGGACTGAGCCATAAACAGGATTAGCAGGCAGATATTTAACTTTCACTTGGGAACACAGTGATTTTAAGCCATTTTGGTTGTACCCTTTTCAAACAGAGATTCACAATCCACATCATGCCATTAAAATGGATCTGATCACACCTCTCTTGGGTGTACTTTGCTACTCAAGTGTTTATATTACAGAATATGTTAAAAATAATAAAATGACACTTGGAACACTCTATAATTCAGATGGTCACTATTTAGCTATCTTGAAAGCCCTAGATAATTTAGGATTTTCTAGATTATAGTACTGTTTACTAATTGCCATCCAATGAATTTGAAAACAAAACAAAAAAAATTCTGATGTTTTCTCAGACATATTCCGGTTTTGAAAGGACTAGGGAAATAATTCCAGAAGTAGTGTATGTGGGCAAGAATATTAGATAAACTGTAAACGAAGGCTGATATAACAGTACTAGCAATTCACAAACTCTGTCTAGGAGCAGAGGTCTCAGGAAACTGGAATGGGTGACTTCTCCTTGGGAGAGAGCATTGGACAGGCTGGCCACTGGAAGTCTTGGCTTCCCTTCATTCCAGGTGGCAGCACATGCTGCCATGGAGAGGTACCCAAAGGACCAGACAAATGGGAAACATTTCAGAACCAGTTCTCACAAATGCTAGGTGACAGCAGAATGGTGGGGTATTTGGCAAGTTCCTTTCCAGCATGAGCCTGGCTGTTCTCTCCAAGGGAGGACGATTTTTGAGGCTGGAGACCAGTCATGAAGAAAGCCAGATTCAGCACTGTCCTGACTAGACAGACCACTGAGGTGTGGCCCTGCTGCTTATACTGGGGCATGAGGAAAGGCAATGAATGATGGCTTCGATCTGGGAAAGGATCACTCTGTCAAATTCAGACAGCAGACTGTACGAAGATGGTAGATGTGTTCAGAGGAGCCCCAAACCCCAACACAGGACAAACTGTACTGAGGCTTGCCTATCTGGAGGCCAGTACATTTTTAAAGGAGGAAATAACAATGCTAATAACCTCGTGGATCCAACATCTGTTCATAATTAAGAGAGATGAGCCAAAGATAAATAAAAAAAGTTAAACGAAAACATTCTACTATAATCTGTTGACCTTGATTGATAAATTTTCTAAAAAAGTCTTTGAAACTGTGCATAGCCTATCGAGGGACAGTCACTCATTTTCAAAGGTAATTTCTCAAAGATCACTTATCCTCTTAAACCTCTACCTGCACACTGTGTTTGCATTAGAGACTTGATTTATGGATTCCAGCTCCTCTGATGCAGAAGCTGACTTTCTGTTGCCTTGGTTACTTGGAGCTCAGTTCAAGGTTAAAGTACTCCCAAATCAGAATCAGTGGCAGACGCTGCTTCTAGAGGCCAGGTTATTGACTGCCCCAGGATGCGGAAAGGTCAGAGACCAAAGCATTGTTTACTGCCTTAAGGGTGAGTCAATATTGAATCAATAGCTTCGATATCTTGATTCTGTTTCTTCCGAAGTAGTAGCTGCTGTTCAATTACCTCTTCCCCAGGTTGCTCAAGGTTACAGGGGTCATGCAGGAAAAGCAGGGTCTAACAGTGGCTGATTTTCCCAGGATCCCTGTAATGAGCTTTGTGACCTTGGATAATAAAAACCAGCCTCACCACAGAGTAATCTGTATGTTGCTCAGGTTTATAAAGTTAGTTATCTACTCATCTCATGTTCTCTATGGAGAAACAAACAAATCTTTGTGGGACAGTTACTATTTACTCCTCTTTTCTAGAAGAGAAAATGGGGGTTCAAGGAGGTGAGACAACTCATCTAAAAACACACCGCTGGTAGGAAGTAGTAAAAACTAGATCTTAACTCCTGGCTGAGTCCTCATTTCATACTTTCTTTAAAAGTGCTGATAGAATCATCATCCAGGGATCATACGTAATTCATTTTGTAATATCTACTACAGAAAGCAATATATTTGTAAAACAGCATGCGACTAATATAGACTTAATTAATTTTTTAATTCTAAGATTTGCAAATGCCCAGATGTTTCCTGTAGACAAAACTCAGAATGGCATAGTGAGAAAGGCTGACACCACTGGGGTGGTTAGTTCCTTCCATCATCTTTTTGATCCTTTCACAGTAGAATGTAGGACTTGGCATGGACTGAGAGGCATGTTTTGTTGAAAAGTCAGTGGCTTTTAATCTTGCAAGGAGCAATGATATGCATTATGCCATTTGCCCCTTGCAGCATCCCTATGTATGGATGCCAAGAGTCAGAGGGTGAAACTCCAGATTCACAAATAAGAAAACCAAGGCAAAGATGACCAGGTGAGTGCCCAAGCTCACATATCACATGTGTAGGAAAAAGCGGAGCTGAAATCCAGGCCTCTTGACTCAATTCAAAGTTCTTTTCTGTTCCCTAACACATTGACTTTTGGGTCAACCAGTATGTATTTTTCACAAGAGGAAACTCATCCTGATAACTTGATTTTAATTCCTTTTCTCATATGCTGGTTGTCTGTATGAATTCTCCCATTTCTCTTTTATTCTTGTTTGCAAATGAACTTCACTCATGGTAAATAAGGGGATACACGTTATAGAATAAAGTGAATTAAGAAATAGATGGATTTGGAAAATAATGTACTTCTGTGCCAAAGTCAATAAAAATGTTATTTTTGTTACATCATCTTATTCATTAACTCAGCAAGTATTTATTGAACATCTACCACACCAAGGATGTGACACTGGTCAAAACAGTTGAAGCCCCTAAGTTTTCTAAGAATTACATTCTAATTACCTCTGCATAGCATAAAGGTAGCTGTTACTTTTTATAAGGATTCTGAAGTATCCTAAAGGGCCTCTTTAATCATAAAAAAATCAGAACCTTTGCGACACATACAGAATCTTTGGGTAAATTTGTAAAAGCCACGACACCTAGGTGGAGATCCCCAAGGGCCCAGATCTTAGCAAAGAGAGGGTATGATTGTAAACGTTCAAATGAAGCATGACTTCCTGTGCGCAGTGCACCCCGCTGTTCATGGTTTGTACGGAGCACGGGCTGCTTCTCGGCACCCTTTTCTCCTCGAGCCTACACACTGCGAACAACCTGCTCAATTCCTGGTGATGCCCTATCAACATGTGTTTTGTGTCAAATGAATTTTACTTCATTTCAGGATCTTAAGAGATGAAATTCAGCCAAGGTCACTTGTAAGTAGGATGCTATTCAGTGAGCCTGGAGTCAGTCATTTTAAAACCAGCAGTTATTTGAGTGCTGCATAGCACAACTCAGAAAATGTGATCTCTGTCTTCACAAAGAAGGTTGAGTTAAGTAGAGAGTGCGATAAAACAGAAACACTTACAAAACTGATAAACCAAGTGAGATCGGAAGTCAAAGGAGTCAAATTCATAGGAAGTCAAATTCATTTCCTCCATGAATTAGGAGGAAAATGAGATCTCAGTGGGATCTGAGGTGGTCTTGTGTTCACTCATATATTAATTCAACATTCATTAAGAGCCTATAAGTGCCAGGTACCTTTAAGTATAGGGAACAAGAACCTTCTCTGAATGGGGCAAACCCGTCCATGCAGGAAGACAGATACAAGCACAAAAAGCCCAGTCTTGAATAATAAGTAGAATTCAACAACTAAAAGTAGAGAGAAGGCCTGCCAGGACTGGGAAATGACAAGAGCAAAAGGAAATAACAATCCTTCTTTGTGAAACTGAGACAAGAGTGCTTGGGCTGAGTTGTAAAAACCAAATACTGAAACATATGTTTGGAAAGGTAGTTGGGAAAAATTAAACCCACATCTTGTGGTTAGGTAGAGTTAGTTTCTCCCTTCCACATATATGTCTTATCATCTTGGAGAGACTTCTACAATAGGATTTATCTCCTATTATGTAATTATTTGTTCATTGTTCTGACAATTCTTGTAGGTAACTGCAAAATCTAAAAGTCAGGAACCATGTCTAACTTTATTTTGATTCCCTAGCACTTAGCTTGATGGGTATTAGATACTCAAAAGTGTTGGATGGACGAATGGACAAATGGAATATACATTTCTTCTTCTAGGCCCAAACCTTCTGGGGAAGCTGCTCAAATTATTTCTGTTCACACATGGTCTTCTAACCTAAAACTTCTTTTTCAGCACAGTGCAGAGTACAGGTGACATTCTCTGGGGGTAAGATACCTGCATTACTAGCTGTGTGATTTGGGGCAATTCATGTCAACTCACTGTGTTCAGTATCCTCATCTGTTTAAACGAGGTTACTGAGGATTAAAAAAGTTTATATATTGTAGTAGAAAATAATGCCCCTCTTTATAATTCCTAGAACCTGTGAATGTACTATGTATCATGGCAAGTAGGAATTAAGGTTGTATTAATTCTGTTAATTAATCAGCTGACCTTAATATCTGGAGAATATCCTTGATAATGAGATGGTCAAAATGTAGTGAAAAGTTTAAGTTCATTTAAATAAAAGGAGGTAGAAGAGTCAGAGAAAGAGATGTGGTGATTGAAGTAGGGTAAGGGAGCAGCTAAGATGGAGGAGGGATACAAGTTAAAGCAGTGATCCCCAATCTTTCTGACACCAGGGGCTGTTTTGTGGAAGACAATTTTTCCATGGATGGGGGTGGGGGCAGTGGGGATGGTCAGGCAGTAATATGAGCAATGGGGAGAAAGGAAAGTGGCAGATGAAGCTTTGCTTGCTTGCCTCCCACTCTCCTCCTGGCGTGCAGCTGGGGTTCCTAACAGGCTGTGGATGGGTACTGGTCCATGGCCCAGGGGTTTGGGACCCCTCAGTTAAGGAATGCAAGTTGCCTCAGGAAGGTTGGAAAAAGCAAGAACATAGATTCTTTCCTATAGTTTGCAGAAAGGAAGTTGATACTTTGATTTTAGCTCAGTGAGACTCATTTGGGATTTCTGACCTCTTACATTGTAATATAATACATTTTTGTTGGTTAAGCTACCAAGTTTGTGGAAATTTGTTATACCAGTAACAGAAATATTAACACATACAAAACCACTTATTATGGTGCCTAGATACAGTAAGCAGTCAACTGTGTTAACTATTATTACTCAGCACTACAGTCTTGGTGCTAATTGTTTCATTTTAAACTTATTTCATATGTTCAAGTCATGTGTATCTTCTGCATGCTTAATCACTCAGTTGTGTCCAGCTCTTTGGGACCCCACGGACTACAGCTGCCAGGTTCCTCTGCCCATGGGATTCTCCAGGCAAGAATACTGGAGTGGGTTGCCATTTCCTCCTCTAGGGGATCTTCTCAATTCAAGGATTGAACCTGTGTCTCAGTTTCCTCTTGGTCAGAATCTATTCTAGTTCTACTATTCTAAGTTGTCCAGATTCAGAGAAACCGCTAACAATCTGATTTGTTCTTGCTTCTCTTAATTTTGAAGTGAAGAAATGGGCTGAGAAGAGAATATTTTGTCTATTAGAACTTCAAAGAGATATTTTATTAAAGACTCCTTTATGCAGTAAATTCTAATGCTGTAGAAGCCAGTCTATCCTAATCCTACAGTGAAAAAGTCACATCAGATGAAAGCTATTTTCTAGATGTGCCCAATGATAACAGAATGGAAATACAGCAAACATCACAAATGCAAAGAGGAGACATCGTGAGTTAGAAGTTTTTAATCTTTCTGCATGTTAGACATCAGAACCTCTTCTTAGGAAAAAAACAGACATGGGTACACACACACACGACACATTTTGTACACAGCTCAAAGTTCAAAGATACTTTTAGGTTCAGGTTAGTATCCTGGCCTGCCTAAGTCAATTCCTGTGTATATACACACACACACACCCCAGAAGGACTAAGCACAGATAGATGTAACCAAACAGAATGCTGATGAAACTCCCCAATGCTTAAAAAAAAAGGTAGAGTCAAGTGGTACCTGTTTCTCTGAAAAATATAACAGGGATTTTCAAAAGATACTAGCAAAGGAAGGATGCCTACAGGTCATTAAAACAATTTAGTAGCACACTGCACCAAGTACGGGGTTTTGTTACATCCTTGGTGATCAGGTAGGTTAGGAATTTGCGACTGATGCGCATAAAGCAGCCTTCGTCAATAGATGAGCACCAAGAAGCTTCAGTAAAGGAAAATCAATGCAGTTTAGAGTTGGAAAGGAACTAGTCCAGTCCTTCCTGGGAAACTGAGGCCCCAGAAAGGGATGTATCTTGCTCTGCCCAGTGGCACACAGGGAGGATGGCAGGGCCATTACTCTGATCCCGGCTTTATTTTTTGACTGTCTCAGGCCAGTGTGTTGGCTTTCTGTTACACGGGTTGCAATCTGAGGCTTCACAGAAGCAGTCTTCTTGCTCTCCTGGTACATGCTTATTATTCTACGCTCTACAGGGCAGCTTTCAAACAGACCAAGCCAAAAATGGCAGTTGTGATACAAGCTATAAGGCCACTGGCTCTGAGGGATTCTTCCCTACTCTCCTTAATGTGAAGTTGTTAATATAAGCATCTTTTGTAGTATCTTCCTTTTTACCTTTAGAACACAGAGATGCAGAGAACATCTGCATGGCAATACAGATCTTGATGCTAACTGGGTCACCTGATTTGCATTTTGATTACTGCTTATTTAGAAGCCACATTGAGAAAAGAGCTTGATATCAGGAGCTTAAATGCATGTGTGTCTATAAATATATGTATAAATAGATAAATGCATACTTGCTGGTTTGTGAAAGATCAGTCGAATATGTACTCATCTCTCAAGAACCTATCTGTAGGAGTCTGGCCATGTATGGATGTTAGGATTATAAATGTGGTTGCAGAATCTAATTACTCTCAGTGTGGTATCACCCACTGGATGGACACACTGTGTCACTAGAGAAGTCAGTTCAGCATATAGCCCCCTTAAGTAGTCTTAGCTTTATGTGTGAGAAAGTTGCATTGCTTTAACGGTTTGAGTGCGGCTTTCTTCAAACCACCTATGTTGTTCCACTGTTTGAAATCATCCTATAAAATGGAAACCACTGTGACTGTGTGTAGGCACACACATATAGACACAGAATGTGTACCAGAAAAGCTCTCTTTTTTGCAATAGAAGAGAAAAAAAATCACAGAAACTCAGACCCATCATTAGATAGATCTCCTAATCTTTATCTCTGGTAGTTCAGTCAGACGAGCTAATACCATGATGATGGCTTTGAAATCTCTTAGGAATTGGATGAGGAGAAGTGATAGTGATGAACTCCCAGCTAATAAACACAGAGTGCTTATTTCGGCAGAATGATCAATTTCTAGATGTCCTGAGGCTTGTCTGATACAGTTGATTTACTCATCCTTACTTACCTCACTAATAAAGCCAAAGTCTACCATCAGATTACAGAGGTGCCTAGAATTTCTTAAAGGGGCAGAAGAAAGCTAAGGTAAAAGTCACCATATCCCTCTGAGCATCCTTCCCCAACCACAGCCCTTGAAATCCCAGCTGCCGCCTTCACTGGTACTCGCCACTCAATAGACTTTGGGCTAGTACAGTAATACAATTAATTTGTTATCTTGTTAGTGGAAATTTAATGCAATGATCTAAAAGAAATCTTACATATTGTGATAAACTTTAGTGCCGCCGGGCGGCTCCCCTTGCATTGGGCTCATTTCACTTCTCATCCATTATGTAAATGAGATTTGGAAATAGTTGAGTTTCACTAATGTAGCTCAACTCTGATGGATTGGAGAGAGTCAGTCCTACTGAAACTAATGAGGTTAAATGCATCTCAACATTTCTTTCTACTTGGTTGATTATGCAAGCTCTATTCAATAAATGGGATGCAGTGCATCTTTTTCCAACCATCCTCTAAGGAAATTTCACCATTGCTAGACCCCAGAGTAGCCCCAAATACATTTTGTTTGTATAATGCCTGTGTTGTTTCCAACACTGCGTGGTGCACAAACAGAGCTAATGGATGATATGCCATTATATAATTTAAGATATAAGGGGAGTATTTTAAAAGTTAGAGCATCTGAGGAAGACTTTCAGTCATACAGAGAAGAGTGAAGGGAAATTTCCAGAAGTGGATGATGGAGATGAAAAGTCCTTGGTAGGACTTGAGATCAGAGAAGGAAATAGTCACTGGCAGAGTATGGAACTGGAAGGAGACTATGGCATTTGATTCCAAGAGTCACAAGACATCAGTCCAGTTCTTCGGGGCCTCGTCTTAAGACAAAGATAAACAAGAAGGACTTGTGCACTCTAGATTTCATTTCAAAGGCCAAAAAGTAGTAGTTGTACAGTTTGGAGGCTTGATGCTTTTCACACACACACACACACACACACACACACACACGCTAAGGAATAAGCGTTTTAGGAGAAGCAGCTCAAACTCTCCAGGGTCATGGAATCACGAGGGAGGTGAGGATGAGTTGCTAAATATAAAAAACACCCAGACAATTATTTTGTCTTTATTTAAAAAGCAGGGGTGGGTTAAATGAAAAGAACTTTAACCTTCATGATAGCCCTCTCAGGTAGTTGGTTTATTAAAAACAATTTTTTTTAAATAAGAAAACTGAAGCTTTGTGAAGTTATATAACTTGAACAAGGTCCTATACCTAGTTAAGTGGCAGAGCTGGGAATTAAATCCAGGGTCTTCTGGATTTAAAGTTACAGCTTATCTACCCCCTCAAAACTCCTTTCCCAGTAGCAGTGTGTTTCTTAATTACTGGTAGTACATTTGGATTCTGATTCTCCCACCTAGAATGTTTCTATCGCTATGTCCTGGCATAAAGACTAGTGCAGAGAATGAGCTCAGAATGAGCCAGCCAGGAATGAGAAGAGGAAATGCTGGTTATTTACAAGGTGATAAGGATGGAGGCCACCAGATGTTTGACTGAAAGCCTGGAGAGTTGGAGGAGAGATTGCTGGTCGAATAATCACTCCATCTTTGCCAACCGAACTAACTACCAATTCTCTGAAACGTGGGACCCCCAACAAGAAAGTTCGTCAACTCCTCAATATTCAACTTGATATCACATTTTCAACAAGTTACTGGTGGGTGGCAATAGGAAGAAATTTTGCATTTCTTTCTTGCATTAATTTATTCAGCAAAAGTTTCACTGCCCATCAGGAACACAGCCATTCTGGGTCCTTTTGGGGACTGTTAAAATACAGGTCCAGTTTTGGGGTATTCAAATATTTAGTTGAAGACACAAGATGCAGTAATAAGAAATTTGAATAAAAATAATGATCTCCCCTGAGCTGAAAAGACTACCAATATTACCTTCTTTTGCACCTGGGGCATGCCAGAGATTTACTGGGGAGATTTTAACAACTAGCATATACTGCAGAATAATAGTTTAAAATGGAACTTATTAACTATATAACTCATATACAAACATAAATAATTTATCTGGCTGATTAAGAATATGAATTTATATTAATATAGATACCATAATAAAGGTAACAAAAAAACCAGTATGATTAAAGAAAAGTAGCATTTCAAAGTAGATGAAAGGATATGTTCTGAGCCCACATTCCCTAAATTCACAGCACAGGGTTATAAGTTACTGGTGTGTCTTGAGTTGGGCAACTTATTTCACCTCTTAGTGCCTCTATATTCTTGTTAATAGTGGAATTAATAATAGTACCTATCTTCTAGGCTTACATGTGAGAATACAAAGATAAATCTCTATCCTCAAAGTACTAAAGGTAAATACATAAATACTAATTCTCAATATTCTGTAATAAGGACAACGGGGTTAGGCATAAGAGTCGAGGGCATGAGCAACTTTCCTGTTAGGGAGGGAGGAACATCACTGAGGAGGTGATACTTTACTTGGGTCCTGAACAATTTAGAAGCACTGGCTCAAAGGGGATGAGAGGAAGGAAGGGCAGCAGGTGCAAAGGCATGAAGCATAAAACAGAATGGCATGATTAGCAAAAAGCAAGAATTTCTGTGTGGCTACAATATAGACTCTAAGGCAGGTGGGTGAAGACAGGGCCCTAGGTCAGGCTGGGAATAATGCTAGGAATTTGGGTCTCCTTGTGGATAATGTGTTGTGTGCTTGGTCACTCAGTTGTGCCTGACTCTTAGTGACCACATGGACTGCAGCACGCCAGGCTCCTCTGTCCATGCAGATTCTCCAGACAAGAATACTGGAGTGGGTTGCCATGCCCTCCTCCAGGGGATCGTCCCAACCCAGGGATCAAACCCAAGTCTCCTGCATTGAAGGAGGATTCTTTACCATCTGAACTACCAGGGGGTAATGAGGCAACACAAATATTTCCATGTAGACACATAGACACCCAGCCTTGGAAAAGAGTGCTCTCTACAGGTACAACTGTGATTAAAGGGGACAAAAGCTGCTCCCAGTAGATTTCTGAGAAGAGAGCCAACTCGAGACAAGGTTTCTACACTAAGGGTAGAAATTCACCCTTTGATCGTGGATGCTTAAACAGTGTGTTCTACTGTTCACAATTCCTGCTTGCCCTCCCTGTTTCCTTTTTCCTTCCTCAACCTTTATTGGGCAAATTTACATTAGAAGTTCCCTTTGAAGCACTATAGGGCAAATGCTGATGAATAAGCTATGGGTCTTGCCCTGAAGACACTCGAAGCCTTGTTCAAATAATATGTTTTACAAATCAAATTTTGTTTTGTTCATTTGGATAGCTCACTGCCCAGTGGAACCTGGTTCAGTTCAGTTTCAGTCATGTCCGACTCTTTGAGACCCCATGGACTGCAGTACGCCAGGCTTCCCTGGCCATCACCAAATCCAGGAGTCTACACAAACGCATGTCCATCGCATCAGTGATGCCATCCAACCATCTCATCCTCAGTCATCCCATTCTCTTCCCACCTTCAATCTTTCTCAGCATTAGGGGCTTTTCAAATGAGTCAGTTTTTCTCATCAGGTGGCCGAAGTATTGGAGTTTCAGCTTCAACATCAGTCCTTCCAACGAATATTCAGGACTGATTTCTTTTAGGATGGACTGGTTGGATCTCCTTGCAGTCCAAGGGACTCTGAAGAGTCTTCTCCAATACCACAGTTCAAAAGCATCAATTCTTCGGAGCTCAGCTTTCTTTATAGTCCAATTCTCACATCCATATATGACTACTGGAAAAACCATAACTTTGACTAGATGGACCTTTTTTGACAAAGTAATGTCTCTGCTTTTTAATAAGCTGTCTAGTTTGGTCATAACTTTCCTTCCAAGGAGCAAGCGTCTTTAAATTTCATGGCTGCAGTCACCATCTGCAGTGATTTTGGAGCCCCAAAAAATAAAGTCTGTCACTGTTTCCACTGTTTCCCCATCTATTTGCCACAAAGTGATGGGACCAGATGCCATGATCTTCGTTTTCTGAATGTTGAGCTTTAAGCCAACTTTTTCAGTCTCCTCTTTCACTTTCATCAAGAGGCTTTTTAGTTCCTCTTCACTTTCTGCCATAAGGGTGGTGTCATCTGCATATCTGAGGTTATTGATATTTCTTCTGGCAATCTTGATTCCAGCTTGTGCTTCATCCAGACCGGCATTTCCCATGATGTACTCTGCATATAAGTTAAGTAAGCAGGGTGACAATATACAGCCTTGATGTACTCCTTTCCTGATTTGGAACCAGTCTATTGTTCCATGTCCAGTTCTAACTGTTGCTTCTTGACCTGCATACCGATTACTCAGCTGGAGGTGTGGGCCTTTAGAAAGTTATATGTTTTCAAGATAGCAAGTCCCCATTTAAAGTATGTGTTCTACAAGTGTGGATCTGTATACCTCTGAACTGAGGTTTTCACTTTTTCTTCCTCCTGTCTTCATGGGCTGGTATTTGACTGTAGCTTTTGGAAGACTTCATTCTTAGTACAAAATCTCCTATTGATGTTCAGTCTCAGATTATTAAAGATGCTTTAACACAGGCTAGAAAATAGGATTGAGGAGAGAAGAGGAAATAACTGAACAACAATGACTGCGAGTGGACATTCTACCAGCATCAGAGGATAGCTATGCAGAGAGAAACCACAATGGCAGCTTAACCAGGAGAGCGGAGATGCCAGAAGAAGGCATGTGATCCCTTTCCTAAAAAAGCAAGTATACTGCAGCTTTAAATCCTGACATTCTAACAACTTGCTAAAAATAATCAAGATAGTTATCAGTTGATAGGCGCTGTTGTTGCTATGGTTGTGTAGTCGCTAAGTCAGGTGTGACTGTTGTGGAACCTCATGAACTGTAGCCCACCAGGCTCCTCTGTCCATGGGACTTCCCAGGCGAGAATACTGGAGTGGACTGTCATTTCCTGCTCCAAGGGATCTTCCTGACTCAGGGATCGAACCTGCATCTCCTGCATTGGCAGGCGGATTCTTTACCACTGAGTCACCAGGGAAGCCTAATAGGGCCTGTAGGCCTGAACTAAATTCTTTTTACTAAATTCAAATTTCATGGCCTGTTTATTTTGTAAACTGAAGTCAGTCCGGCAATTCATAAATACCATTGGATTGATGTGTGCTGGGAATATTCATGCATATATTCATTTGTCCATTTGTTTAACAAATATCTATTGAGTATCTATAATGAAGAATGAGTTTTAGCAGATCTTGGCAAAAATGCTATTGCCACACAGCAGAAAGATGGTCAAGAATCAGCATAAAAAGTAAGAAAGGGTGTGATGCCTATTACCCTAACCAAAGACAAGTCACACAAATCGAATCTCTGACCACTAAGAAAGAGCACTAGTGAACACGGGGATGAGCTCAGCACAGAAACACCTCACAGTTATGGATGCGTATGCAGTAAAGAATTGGCCTCAAGGCACTCAGGTTTTCTGGAATATTTTGCACACTGCCCCAGTAACTCATTTAGAACCCTGCTGGACAGCAGTGTCTCCATACAGTCACTTCATATGCTCACTTCAGGGTCTATGGTCACGAATGAATGCTGCCGGGCAGAGGGAGGGCCAAAGCAGCTCAAGATGGCGATTCCAGTCTTACTTATCCTCAGCTCTATGACTTGGGCACGACACTTCTTTTTGTCCTGAGTGTCTTTATGGTCTCTGATTCCTCGTGTTTCTGCATCTCGAGTAGACAGAAGAGTCTCTGCTGATCTTAAACAGGAGGAAAGTCACTTAGCCATCATAAGGAAGATCTGCGAGTCAAAAGCACTTCTATTTTTGAGAAGACAACAGAGATCTCAGTTCTATCAGATAAACCAAATAAAATGCAAGTTACGGGACCTGCAAGGTCTGGGAAACCCAGTTAGGTCTAAGCTCCTCTGGGTGTTTCTGTCATGTGTCCTGCTCACAGGGTTGGTGCCTCATGGTGAAAGTGGTATGCCACTTTTTAATGAGGTCCTTTTGGTTACTTCTGGAAGGATTATTCTTGGTTGAAGATCAAACAATCTAAAACTCCCCACAACCCAATGAAATATTGACAGATAATATTAACTATATCTTATATATGAGGAAAACAAGGCTCAGAGATGTTAAGAAACATATTCAGGGTCTCGCAAAATTAAAGCAGGAATTTGAACCCAGTCTCTGCGTCAGGTACTTTCCCTTAAACAGCCTTCCTGTCCCATGCTTATGAGAAATATAAACAGTTACTTCAGCATCTGGACTCTAAGACGTTGACAGAAGGACTGAGAGGTTTTCTTTAAGTAAAGTCTTAGGAAAAGAACTTTTGTGAGCAAATGGCATATTTCTTAAGTTTTTCTAGTTAGCCCTGGGTATAAGCAGATAATAGTCTAGTATAAGATTAAGAAGTTGTGGAACTTGTTGGAAAAAAAGTTCAGATGGAATGTGCAATGAGGCTACAACTGTGGACAATCTCCATGAGCTCAGAGCTGAAAAAACAGCTTTCATATTTGACTTAGGCTTTCCTAAGAAAGAAAAGGAAGCCGGAAACCAGGATTCGGGGAGCAAATGGAATTGCTAAGAGATGCCAATAAAGCACATACAAGACATTACAAAAGGTTAAAAATAATTCCCTGACTATTTCTCAAACTTGGAAATTATTACATTTCCCAACTAATAAAACTGACAATAAAACATTATTTTTTCAACCTTGGTTATGTAATAAGTGGAATGTGTTTATTTTTATATGCACCAATTTAAAAATAATTGAAGTTATCTGAGGGCATCCCTTTGTCAAGCCAGGAATTTGCTTGAAGGACATCCAGCATAAAGGGTGACTGGGGTTGAGGCTCGGGCAGGTAGTTCTCTCTCCCCAGTGGTCTTAGTAAAAGGCTTGCCTCTTGTTAAAGAGGATTGGAGGTGGCAAAACAGTCTTCCAGTGTTCATTTTAACATCTTCTATCAGGAGCCCATATTTTCCTTCTCACTTCTGAACTTGGGCCCAGGGTTAGTTCCTGCTTATTCCTTTCAGGGTAAACTCAAGCAGTAGGTAACATCCCTTACTCAGAACTTCCACTTCTCTGGCCTTGCAGAGAGTACCACACCTACACCACAGCTCTGCAGACCTTGCTCACGCTCAGTGGAACACTTGGTTATATGATATTTCAAATTCATAGAATCAATCAGATGTATCTTCAATCATCATTCAGCTTTGGGCAGACAAACTAATTTAGACCTTAGATTCCTTGTGACTAAAGTAGAACTAAAATGAGGAATTTGTTCAGGCTGAAATGAAGTAAATATCTATCAAGTATCTACCAGAATGCCTGCCTCCTAACAGGCATGCTGTTATTAACATTACTATTATTACAATTCATAGTGATCTTGACTTTCCAATAAAATAATTAGTAAGTTGAGAAAAGAGTTTGTGTCTTATATTTTTCATATTTCCAACAGTGTCCACTTGGCAAAGAGCTAATAAGAGATCAAGAGATTGACCAATACATGTTGAAGAGAACTGCATCTGCTTGTAAAGAGTTTGAGACAGTCTCACACAAAATCATATCACTGATACCGCTACTTGAAGTAGAAACCAAGATGGTGTTTTCCCCAGGCTCCATAAAAAATATTCTACAATTCTATGAATATTATAAATAAGAAGATATAATTCTTGTGACAGAAATAAGTTATTTATTATTCCATTTCAAGAAAGTAAAACAGACAGAAGGAGGTGTCAAATACTATGACAGTAAAAGATGTTCGAGGAAAACCACTCAAAGTCTGTACGAACCACAGAATAACCAGCCTGGAAAGATCGTTCCATTAATGAGGAAACAATGGCTCCCAGGAAACAACTGCATATTGTTGGTGAAGCTATCCCAACCTTCCCTACTGTTGGTGAAGCTATCCCAACTGCTGCTCTGCACTCTGGACCTCTTCCCGAGTCAGTAAGGGCAGCCAGGCCCTCCCTGTTGTTTATGTGTCCAGGTACCTGACTTCCAAGTTTCTTTGCTTATTTTGTCAAATGACTGTGAAGATCCCATTAGGGGATGTGATGAAATAACATGGGGATGGAATGGGGATGTCAGATCACTTTTGCTTTTGAAAGTAACTTCAAAAGAGGAAAAGAAAACAAAACCACTAGTAACAGTAGAAGAGATTAGACTATGGTCTGGTCTTTGAAAGGAGAGAAATAGATGTGTCTACTAGCAACAAGGCAGAATTTGGCCACCATACTGCCACCAGTAGGAAACCATGCCTCAGGCCCCAAAATCACTCCTTCCTGGAAATGGTCCCTTCCTTCTGAGGGAATTCCCAGATGCCAACCCACAAGGGTCTTAAGTGTTGTTCACTGTGGGCACAAAACTTTGGAGTTTCAGGTTTCTGAAGCTGCAAGGGGTCCTCCAGAAGAGGAGGCTGGGACCACCAATGGGGTCCCCTTTGCAGATCCCTCAGTTTTACCCCAGAGAAGGCAATGGCACCCCACTCCAGTACTCTCGCCTGGAAAATCCCACGGATGGAGGACCCTGGTAGGCTGCAGTCCATGGGGTCGCTAAGAGTCAGACACGACTGAGCGACTTCACTTTTACTTTTCACTTTCATGTGCTGGAGAAGGAAATGGCAACCCACTCCAGTGTTCTTGCCTGGAGAATCCCAGGGACGGGGGAGCCTGGTGGGCTGCTGTCTATGGGGTCACACAGAGTCGGACATGACTGACGTAACTTAGCAGCAGCAGCAGCAGTTTTACCCTCTGTGGCTATATTTCTGGGAGAGGTGTGCTGCAGGCCCGAGGTTGGCATTTCTCCTTTTCCTCCTCTTTCTGAGAAAGCGTGCCAGGCCCAGGGTTGCCTTTGTGGGTGTCCCTGCTCATCCTTTTCTCCCATCTCTCAGAAGCAGGGAGTCCTGACTAGTCATGGTCAGCTGAGAGTCCTTTTATCTCCACATTAAGCCCCCATATTTAGCTGTTTTTATATGGAAGTCTCCATTGGCTGGGCCAGGTCTAGTGGCCACTTGTGAGGAAACAAAGGAAGAGAAGAAAAGGCTGATGATGGCAGCTTTTGGAGGTGGGTATAGTAATTCCAACAGAGAAGGGGGGAACGAAAAGATGGCATTTCCACGCAGCTGTGAAACAAGGTGGAGGAATCCTTCCTCTCCTTGGACAATAAAGGCTCCTGCTAATTTTAACCAGAGTCAGCTCTGAAAAACCTGCAGTTGACTGTGAGTCAGTGGCCCCCCAGGGAATAGGAGGTGGGGAAGTGCATGCGTGCGTCTGTGTGTGTGTGTGTGTGTGTGTGTGCGGTGAGCACGCACACCAGTGTATATAATCTCACAGTGCCCAGAGCCCTGGAGATCCTGGAACACTTCAGTAGCACAGGCCAGATTCATTAAAAAGCCTGGCTACAGGCCAGCAGTTAAAATTGAAGCAGCATATTTATTGCATTTTGTTCAAATAAATCTGAAAACGTGTGAATCATATTCCTTGGAGAGATTGGGAGAAGAAGTAAACAACATCAGGCTAATACTTACAAGCCGTAGCAGAGAGAGAACAAAGATCCAGAAGGTTTCTCGCTCTAGGAGCTCTGGGAGCTGCTCGCCCACCTTCCTAGGTGGGAACTGGGGGCCACACTCTCCTGCCACTTTGCCCCCCGGCCCGACGCTGGCTTTGGTGCCCCTTTCTGGCAGGTGGCTCTGCCCTCTGCCCGGGTTTTCTCGGTTGCATGGGGCATATTTCACCCTGCTCTGTGGGCCTCTGTTGTCTCCCAGATGCGCCACTGCTATCCTGCTTTCTAACGGCAGCTGCAGAAATTAGATTCAATTATGGGCTTTCCTAAAATAGTATATATAAAGGGAAATGTCCCCCACCCCCACCAGCCCAGTTCTTATGAAACTCGGCAAGAGCTCAAACTAATTATTTGCCTCTATAAAAAAATAAGCAGTCGGCCAGCTTTATCATGCCTGGGCTGTATTTTCTTTTTTTGTTTGATATCTTTTGGTGCTGGTTTGAGGGGCTGTGTGTTTTAGGAGGTAACCTCCTAGTGGTGGAGATCGTAGGCTAGACTTTGGGCCTCAAGTTTCCTTAAGTGTAAACCATAATAATTCCTCTCGTGTGGTAAATATGAGGGCTGACTGAAGTCTTACAAAACCATCTAACTCAAGAACACATGACCAGCAAGACCAAATGTCAAGTCTTTTCTTTCTCTCCATTAAAGAGATGATTTATGGGCATCAGTATGTATATATACTGATCTATTTTTCTCTGATCAAACCAGGATTTTTTCCACAGTATAATTTTGCCACTGATTCCCTCCCTCATTGCCTTTCATTACACACATGAGTGTTGGTATGAAACGTGGAGAAAGGTAGATGAATTCGTATGAAGGGGGCTTCAGAACCTCACTTGTACTTCACACAAACATGGCTGCTGAGGCATCTTCAGGAGCCCACTGAGCCTCCTGACAATCCTGACAGGCCCAGGGCACGAGTGGGGAGGTTGGAGGTGTGAAACTCAGGCACATGTCTGGGGTATTTTGAGGCCTCTGAAAAGGTAAGAGTGTTTCTTGGCACTGCACAGGTTTTAACCAGGAGAAATCTTAGGTAGAGGTTTCATGGGATGGCAGTGAAAGTGATCAGAGCCCTGGTGCAGGTGTGAACATACGGAGTTGGCAGGTTTCTGAGTTAGGGCCAAAATGTGGATACACTCTCTTGGAGATCCCATCTGACTCATACCGTTCAAGATGGTAGAAATGACTCTTGAGAAGTTAGCCTTATTAGAGAATCTTAGTATCTGCTCCTTCTCAGTGTTGGGGCTCATCCAGCTCCTTCTGGTCTGGCCAGGCCGAGTCAATCTTTTCTCCTCTCTGCACTCTGAATCCTGGAAACACTGCAGGAGGTGATCCTTCCTCCCCTCACCCTAAAATATCTGGCACTGATCAGGAAACCCTGATCCAATGGTGAAAGATTCCCCTGTATTCTAGTTGCCAAAACTTTTTCACAACTGTTAATAGTTGTGAAATATAGCTGATAATAGTAATAGCTAGTACTTCAATTGCAAGGATTCTCTCCAAGCCCTTTCTTTACATGTACTAGCTCACTTTAGATTCAACAACAAGTCTATATGGGAGGGATATTATGTTTATTCCCATTTTACAGAGAGGGCAAGCAACTGACTCTTGGTTATCACAATGAGTAGACAGCAGAGTCAGAATTTGAAAGTTCCCAAGCTGATCCCAATATCATCCCATACAGTCCTGGCTTCTAGCATATCTGTTCCTCTCAAGAACTGGATGATGGACCCCCCTTATGTTTCGGTTTTCTGAGTGTGTGCCAGGAGGACATTCAATAAGTAGCCACTAGACCAGATGATAACAGGAAGCTAAACCAAGTTTGCCGGTTAAACAAGAACACATTAATTTATTCCTATCTTTATGAACCATATCTCTTGATTGCATGGACTTCAGTGAATGTGCTTCATTTGAAAGGTGCTGCCTGACCCAACAGTGGGAGGACACATCTGATTATTTCCCCAGGATGGGGTGGATGGGCCCTGCTTCTCAGCCTGTCCTCTTCCTTTGCTGTTTGGGTTAGGTCACAGGTCAGAGTGAGGGAAGACCCTGTGATCAGTGAAGCAGGCTATGTGGGCAATGTGGGAATAAAACCAACCCCTCAGAGACTGCTAAATCCCTATCTCCTTGCCAGAACTGTATGAAGTCCAGTTGATGCTTCATGGATGGTCACAGACTGTATTCACTGACTCTGTCAGCCTATATTCTGGCTGCTGATTGTAGAGCAGACACTGGCTTTCCCCATCCTCCCACTTTGTAGAATTTGAGTCTCAAAGCTCTCAGTGATTCATTTTGCTGTATTGCCTGGGAATTCAGGAAAAAAAAAAACAACAAAACAACTTCTGCCAAACATTATTTGCTTATTGAATGAAAGAATAAATGGATTATTGAATTAAGGCAGAACGTGAGAAGAATTCAAGTTGCTTAAACACATATCTATGTATTTCCAAGTGTCTTGGACACCGCATGCCTGTTCCTGAAAGCAAATTTTAAAACAGAGCGTGAAGAAACCTGGTGGGTGAGTTTTGTTTGTCAACCACAAACAGCTTCACAGCAGACTGGACAGACCTAGTGACCGACACAAGGACAAGGGCAGTAAGTGGTGGCCACTGCTCAGAGAATATCAGACACCATCCTAACTAGTCTGTGTCCAAGTGGGTCCAGCTCTTGAAACAGGTCTCTCAGAACTCTCACTGGGCGGAGGCAACCGCATTTTCATAGCGCCGCTCATGAAACGAGTGATCAAAGATTAAGCAGGAAGGTAGGATTAAACGCCTAAAGGGTGAGATCTTGGGTCTCCCCAAACCATCACTGGAATGGTAGTCGGGTGAGGGCGCTCTGACCAGCACCAATCCAGCATCCTACTTGCTAATGTGGAGAAACCCACAGGATTCCTTAACCCAGAAGCTGATTCAGTGGTGAAGTTAGCTGCTCAGTCATGTCTGACTCTTTGTGACCCTATGGACGGAAGCCCTCCAGGCTCACTCTGTCCCTGGGAGTCTCCAGGCAAGAATACTGGAGTGGGTTGCCATGTCCTCCTCCCTCCAGGGAATCTTCCTGACCCAGGGATTGAACCCACATCCCTTATATCTCCTACGCTGGCAGGCATGTTCTTTACCACTAGTACCACCTGGGAAGCCGAGTCTGTGGCGAGCCAGACAGAAACCACCATCGTGCCTTTTCTGAGTGCCAACTCTACTCCTGTCAGTCGGGATTGTAGGGCCACATGTAGTAACTGTGTGTTATATTTTCTGTATTTTATGACGCTCTGACATTGGAGGCCTTGCTAACAACCCTCAAGAGACGGTCCCTTATAGGGCTAGGTTATCCTAGAGATAGTAGACAAGCCCCCTATAAAGCATGCTTTTCATGTACAAATAAGTACAGAACCCATATCCTCCAACTACCTCCTTTATGGAGCTTCCCCACTGGTTGCAACACTATGCCCCTGCTTTAATATCATCCCAGGGCCAAGCACCAGGCAACTAGGGGCGATCTCTAGACCCCAAAATCTGCTGAAATTATTCAAAACAGCTAATTCCAAGCCTTCCTTGCATGCTTCACACATTCCTTTCCATGAAAATCACAATAAAGGCTTTTGCCCTAGTGCTAACCCACGTAGTCCTACACACCACAGGCACGGCACACTGTCGGTTTCCAGGGATCCATGAGTGTAAACTTCCTCCTTCATGACCATCACTTTCATGTTTGCATGTCTTACCTTATGATGAAAACAAGTCCCAGGTACCCTTTAACACACCAAGATTCATGTCTGTCCCTAAACCCCCACAACTCCTGGCTTAAGGCTACAGAATTAAAAGAGGTCACTCCTACCACTTCTTGATCCTTTCACATAAGCTAAGACCTTTATTTTCTATTTTATGCTAACATATTTATTTTGCTCGGGTCTTAATTTTTTTAAAACAAACTTTACAAATGTTTCTAACAATACTATTGTCAACAGCCACCACAACAAGAGCTAACAGGTATAAAGTATTTCCATGTATGAGGCATTTTTTATGAATTAATTTTTTAAATTCAAGCATACTCTCCATCTGTGATTTTCAGAAAATAACTGATTGCCCAAGATCACACAGCTGGACAGAGGTGGCACTTAGATCTCGGCAACTTGACCCGAGGCAGCATGTAAGGCAGTGTGCTTGGAGGGGCAGCCACACCTGGGAAGCCGAGCTTTGGGAGAGCTCTGAGACTTGGTGTGCTCAGCCCTAGAAAGGTGTGACGTGGTCAGCAAGCCTACTGTTGGTCACCAGACGATTTGCGTCTCCTGAGAGAGAGAGAGAGAGAGATTGCACCTATATGTAAACCAGCTAAAGCACTGATCATACTTTATGGTTCAGCTATTTATCTGTTTCTCTAAGTAAGTCTTTGTGGATGACAGAAGCAGTTAGGTGATCCCCACAAAGGCACCATTTCCTTATCTGGCTCTCAGGATCGGCACTTTGAATGTAGTATCTGCTATAAAATCGTGTACGCTGCCCCACACTCTTTAAGGCACTGGAGCTGCCGCTTTGGAGAGTCCTTCACTGGAGAGACTGGTCTGGATGCTGGTTTATTCATTTAATATTGACTGAATCTTTATCAGATGCCTGGCACTGTGGTGCACGCTAGTGTCATAACATTTCATTTATCATGCTTACCTGGAGTGCAAGTCTCTCCCACCCTAAAAGTCTAACACAGGCTTGTCTCAATCAAATAAAAATCATCACTCATGGGTTATGTTTATATCACGTGTTTATATCTGCAGCCTAACAGGTTGTAGAATCTTTAATCCTAGAACTGTGCTGCATATTTCTATGGCATCCCCACAGCATCCAAGCTGGGAGATTGTTTGGTTTGACTTGATTATATGCATTATATTTTCTTACTAAATACCATGTGTAATTCTATCAGCAAGCAGTTATAAAATTAACATTTGCTTTCTGATATTAGAAAATTTTAAGTATACAATCCAGTATTGTTGGCAAGGCTCTAAGAAGTTAGATCTTATGGTAAGTGTTCTTACAACAACAAAAAATAATAATAAGTTGGGGGGTTTGGAGAAGAATTTGGGAGGGGAGGGAATGTATCTAAGGTCTTCATGATGATAGTGGTTTCACAGGTATATACTTATTCCTAAACACAAGTTATATACACTTAATGTATACAGCTTTATATATGTAAACTATACCTGAATAAAGTGGTAAAACAATTTTTAGCTATAAAGCTAAAAAATATATTAGAGTCTTGACTTCAGACTCCAGCATAAGTCCACACCAGCTATGTTAGCCATGACCCTGAGGAATTATTTAACTGCAGTACCCAATGTATGGGATTGTTGTGAGGAACAAATAAAATAATGCATACACCATATTTAGCATAATGTCTGGCACATGGTAAATGCTCATGCTCATTAACTGCTGTTAATATTTTCAGTTAATTGTGAGTTAAGAGAGAGGGGAGGAGTCGTAGAAACTGTTCCCTTGGTAATGTCCAGGAGAACTATCACGATCCATGCTCTCTCAGGACCATGTTTTGATAAACTTCTGGGCTGCCTTCGTGGGTACTTAATTATTTGTCTAAGGAATGTAAACATATTTTAACATCTGCCTAAAGTCTAAAAAATCATGACAGATATCACTGTCAAGTTCCTAAAAAGTTAGAGAAAAAAAGTTATAGGAAGTATTTGTTATATGAGTATGAGTCTACATATTAAATTCCAGAGTGAGGGGCTTTCCTAGTCTCTGGCTTCCTCTTGTATCAAGAAGAGTTAGAAGGTAACCATCCACTAGGGTGAGAATTTACCAGTGTGCAGGGGCAAAAACACCAGATGATCTTTAACCAAAGTGCTTTTGGGCCCAGGTTAAGCCCCTCTTGATGCTCCGTTTAGCCTGAGTCTACAGGTGGGACATCAGTTCATGACCCACCATGCTTTTTGGGGTGGCCAGAAGCAACGGAGATGGGGGCCTGCAGTATGGAGGAGCACATGGAGAAGACAGGCGTGGTGAAGAGGAGAGTCTGATTTTATATCTCAGGATTTATCTGTTCCTCCTCCTTCCACCGCTCTCAGTAACAAAGCCTCAGAGGCAGGCAACTGTGGTTAACAGGTATTGATCTGTGTACCAAAGGAAAGACCACAACCGATCGGAGAAAAAGACATGTGATTAAGCAGCTCACTGGCAACTGGAAACAAAAACATAGGAGCTAGCAGAAGGCATGAGCAGCATGGTAGACTGGAAAGGATGGGGTACTGAGACACAGAAGACCTGAACTGGGGTCCTAGCTGTAGAACACATGTGGTATGCAACCAGGCAAGTCATTCCCGAGCCTCAGATTACACATCAAACAGACCAGTTCAGCAATTCCTACTCTACCTCACTCACGATTTTCATAGGGAGCCCCAAGTAAGATCCTAGATGTAAACATCTCTGCAAAACACACAAATGCAAACTTGAATTATCATGTGGCTGGAAGCAGTGCCCTCTTGAGTCATAAACATATCAGCCAAGGGCCTGAGCAAACCCATGAATGATCATGAATTGGATTGAATGATGGCAAGAATCCCCATTCCCCCCGTCCCCAAATCCTTCAAACAAGAAACATCGACAAGCATGTTACAATCTCTCATATCCTCTAAAAACCACCATTACTACTGAACCACCCACTGAGGTTATATTATGCCCCATAAAACCCAGCAAAATCATTATCTTCCCACCGTGGGGGGACACAGCTCCACTCTGTGCTTCGAGCCACATGCATCAGAGATGAAGGCCACTGCTCCAAGGCAGAGCTGCTAACCTGGAGTACACCTGGGTTGCCGGGGGAACCTGGCAGCCAGCACCTGCTGCTGCAGCTGCAGACTGAGTTTCCTTGTTGGCAAATGCAAGAAAGCATTTTGTGAGGTTGGCTGCAGGGCCCAGTGCTGAAAGTGAAACCCCTTCTGGTGCCCAGTAGGTACAGTTGGCAACCGGGAGGAAACAGCTCTTCCTGCATCCTCCTTTATGAGAACATGACTTCTAAGGAGTCTTCATTAAAAGGAGTGTTACCCCAAAGCGCAAGGTGGACATCACCTCCCAGCCTCCTCTGTTTTCTCATTTACAGAAATGAGTTCTCGAGTGAGGCCCCACATCCTACCCCATAGACAAGGAGACACTAGCTGTTCTGCAGCCTCTCTTTATAGCTCTGCTGTCAGAGCTGCTGTAAAGCTACCTAAGTTGCAAACCCAATCCAAGGAGGGGAGGTAGGCCTGGCTTCCTCCTCCCACCTGGCTGCCGCAATGCTAGCCATCAAACCCTGCCAGGATTTGGGGTCTGCTATTTCTGGCTTATAGTGCAGTCAGAACCTAGCCTTTGGCTGGAAGAAAAGACAACTAAGGGGTTTGGGGATTTATTTTTGCTTTCTTTTTCATATCTTGAGGTGTGCATTATTACCCCCATTTCTCTGACATCTCAAACATTTTGCCTGAAGTTGAAGCAGAGAACAACTGGATCCAGACACAGGAGCCTGGTCTATTGAACTCCAAAGTTAATACTCTTTGGACCTTCTCAAGCTGCTCTTTTAGGGGAAGAGTATGTGATCTTTAGCATCATCATTTCCCTGAAAGCAGTATCCTGCGTGACTTTCCTGGAAGTATACCTGGATTTAATCCTGATAGGCAAAAATGCAGGAGAGAGGCAAATGCATAGGGCAAAATTTCCATTAGACCCCTGATGAACATACATGGTCACTGACGAAGGCCACACAACATTTCAGGACCAGGTTTTTGGAGGTCTGTGAATTCTCACTGAGACTTTATACCCATATAATTGTTAAAATAATTAGATAAAGAGGCCAATAAACTGAGGTGGCTTTAATGCCTTAGTTGCCTACATAATAAGCAAACCAAATCCTAAGCCTGAAATGCTTCAAAGTTAAGAAGTCATGATGTAAGGACCACCAACCATAGCAGTCAACTAGGCTTTCCCAGATAAGGCAAGTGCTCCAGCTATAGCCAATCAAATCATGGCCTTGCTTTGTTTCCATTTCTTCCCTATAAAAGTCTCTCTTTGAGATCCTGTTGGTGCGGTGCTCTGAATCACTTTTGGTTTGACACTGTTTGATTTGAATCAATTTCTACTCACATAAACTGTTAAAAATTTAAAATGTCTCAGTTTTAACAGATTCAACACCCAAGAGATTGATGAAGAAAACTAGGCATGGGATAGAATTTGGTTTATGTTGCTCAAACCACAAGAAAAGGGGGTGGGGAATCGAATAATAACAGCCACAGAGTTATCCTGAGCTCTCTCTGAACCTTCCTGCTGCTTTGCATAAATGCAGAGCACTGGATTTCCCGGGAATTCACAGAAAGTTTTGTGTACCAGCTGTTGGGACAATGTGGAGTTCTGGTAACTTAGGCGCTCTGAAGGAGACCTTGCCATGTTTCAGAAGGCTCTGTAGGCATCACTGGCTTATTTCTGGAGGAGACACAAAGCAAATACCTGTCTTGCAGGCCTCCTGGGCCTGAACTGACAGATTTACTCTGACCTTGGGTAGTCCAAGTCCTTGGGGAAGGAAATGGCAACCCACTCCAGTATTCTTGCCTGGAGAATCCCATGGACAGAGGAGCCTGGCGGGGGCCCTAGGCCATGGGGTTGCAAAGAGTTGGACATGACTGAGCAACTTCCATTCCATTGGTAGTCCAGTCACAGTTCAACCCAGATAATTTTGAATCTTCAGAATAGTTAAAGTTACTGGATCATGTTGGATTTAAGCAAGAGTTTGGCCTTAATATGATTACTTGACTTAATTTAGAAGAGAAAATTCCCCATTTTTGAATGTCCATAATTATGAGTACATCATGAGAAACGCTGGGCTGGAAGAAGCACAAGCTGGAATCAAGATTGCTGGGAGAAATATCAATAACCTCAGATATGCAGATGACACCACCCTTAAGGCAGAAAGTGAAGAGGAACTCAAAAGCCTCTTCATGAAAGTGAAAGAGGAGAGTGAAAAAGTTGGCTTAAAGCTCAACATTCAGAAAACAAAGATCATGGCATCCGGTCCCATCACTTCATGGGAAATAGATGGGGAAACAGTGGAAACAGTGGCAGACTTTATTTTTTGGGGCTCCAAAATCACTGCAGATGGTGACTGCAGCCATGAAATTAAAAGACACTTACTCCTTGGAAGGAAAGTTATGACCAACCTAGATAGCATATTCAAAAGCAGAGACATTACTTTGCCAACAAAGGTCCGTCTAGTCAAGGCTATGGTTTTTCCAATGGTCACGTATGGATGTGAGAGTTGGACTGTGAAGAAAGCTGAGCGCCAAAGAATCGATGCTTTTGAACTGTGGTGTTGGAGAAGACTCTTGAGAGTCCTTTGGACTGCAAGGAGATCCAACCAGTCCATTCTGAAGGAGATCAGCCCTGGGTGTTCTTTGGAGGGAATGATGCTGAAGCTGAAACTCCAGTTCTTTGGCCACCTCATGCGAAGAGTTGACTCATTGGAAAAGACTCTGATTCTGGGAGGGATTGGGGGCAGGAGGAGAAGGGGACGACAGAGGATGAGGTGGCTGGATGGCATCACTGACTCGATGGATGTGAGTCTGAGTGAACTCCGGGAGTTGGTGATGGACAGGGAGGCCTGGCGTGCTGCGATTCATGGGGTCGCAAAGAGTCGGACATGACTGAGCGACTGAACTGAAGTGAATTATGAGTGTCTCCAGGTTAATATGTGAATAAATCCTAATAATGGTAGGAAAAATGGGATGTAGAAAAATTCATAGCTGTGATCTGGAAAAGACTAGACAGAAGAGATCAGGAGACCATGTCCTAATGTTAAGAATTTATAAAGGGACATAAGGGAAGATAGGTGGAAAGGAATACAGAAACATTATCTAGAGGCCTTAATCATCAAGCTGAATACAAGCCTTATGTGGTGGGTCAATGTAAGTTCTTAAACAGGAGAATAATCATCAAAGTGGGATTTTAAGCATTTCTGGAGATCTTTTGTTCCATGTTAACAATAAGCCCTCAAAATTGTGTATTGTTTTAGAGTAAACATACTTAGAGGAATGCAGAACAAGACATGAAAAAGAATACTTGCCTAACGTAGCATACCACTATATAAGATAAACAGAGAAAAATAACAGCTTCACAAAATAAATGTGCTCCATTGACTGGAATCAGCTGTAACTGGAAACAGCTTCAGAAGCAGTTGGAATGTAGTGGAGCAAGAATAAGGTGGCGGGTACTCAATGCTAACTCTTCCACTAATGGCAAGATTGAGTCACAGAGTTTTCTCACATTTGCAGTTGACAAATGAGGAGGGGTACAGCTGGAGGAAGTAGGGCATACATTGGTGGAAATTCTGACAGTGTACTCTCCCACAAACCAGCCTTCTGCAACTTTACCAGAGGCCATAGCCTGAGCTGGACAGACCATGTGTTCACCACTGCATCTCTGATTACCTAACAAACTTGCACAGTTAGCCTGGTGTAACAAAGGCCATATAAATATAAGACAATTCCTGTCCTCAAAACCTGGAGGCTTAGCTGATATTGTAAGTTGAAGTGTGTCACCCCCAAAAAAGAAATATGGGAGTTCTAACTAATCCCCAGTACCTCAGAATGTAGCCTTATTTGGAGATGAGTCTTTACAGAGGAAATCAAGTTACAGACAAGGTCACCATGGTGGGATCTATCTAACATAACTGGTGTCCTCACAAAAAGGGAAAATGTGGACACAGAAAATCATCTAGGGAGAACAGCAGGTGAACATACAGACAGAGATCAGGGCGATGTGTCCATAGGCCAAGGAATGCCCATGTTGGCCAGAAAACCACTGGAAGCAAGGAGAAGCGTGGGACTGATTCACCCTCACAGCCCTCGGGAGCAACCAGTGGAAGTCTGCTGTTCAAGCTCTCCAGCTTGTGGTACTTTGTTATGGCAGCTCTGACAAACTGATCAGTTGCAGAGATTCTGAATACACTTACAAAGAACAATTAAACAGCAAGTTAGAAGGTTATATATTAATTAAAAGTGCTAAGTAAAGGGGAAAACTTGCCAGAAAGAGAGCTTTTAACCTTTCCTGGAGGTAGGGGTCTTGTGTTAGGCCTTGAATAACTTTAAAGCTTCTTCCCTGATTTGATGATTCTGCAGGTGGTATTACATTCTATCCCCTCTAACCACTGTTTATGGTTCTTGCATTTCTTGAGTTTCAGTTCACATTTTCTTTTTTTATGCAAAGTTCTGAGCCCAGAGGTTCTTTCTAAATTTTAAGAGTCTGTTGACCCTATGACCAGAATTCTATCCTCAGTTCAGTCACTCAGTCATGTCCGACTCTTTGCGACCCCATGGACTACAGCACACCAGGCTTCCCTGTCCATCATCAACCCCTGGAGGTTGCTCAAATTCATGTCCATTGAGTCAGTGATACCATCCAACAATCTCATCCTCTGTTGTCCCTTTCTCCTCCCTCCTTCAATCTTTCCCAGCATCAGGGGCTTTTCAAATGAGTCAGTTCTTCTCATCAGGTGGCCAAGTCTTTCCAATGAATACTCAGGACTGATTTTCTTTAGGATGGACTGGTTGGATCTCCTTGCAGTCCAAGGGACTCTTAAGAGTCTTCTCCAACACCACAGTTCAAAAGCATCAATTCTTCAGTGCTCAGCTTTCTTTATAGTCCAACTCTCACATCCATACATGACTACTGGAAAAACCATACCTTTAAATAGATGGACTTTTGTTGGCAAAGTAATGTCTCTGCTTTTTAATATGCTGTCTAGCTTGGTCATAGCTTTTCTTCCAAAGAGCAGGTATCTTTTAATTTCATGGCTGCAGTCACCATCTGCAGTGATTTTGGAACCCCTCAAAATAAAGTCTGTCACTGTTTCCATTGTTTCCCCATCCATTTGCCATGAAGTGATGGGACCAGATGCCATGATCTTAACTTTTTAGTGTTGACTTTTAAGCCACCTTTTTCACTCTCTTCTTTTACCTTCATTAAGAGGCTCTTTAGTTCTTCGCTTTCTGCCATAAGGGTGGTATCATCTGCATGTCTGAGGTTATTGATATTTCTCCTGGCAATCTTGATTCCAGCTTGTGCTTCATCCAGCCCAGTGTTTCTCATGATGTACCCTGCTGCTGCTGCTGCTAAGTTGCTTCAGTCATGTCTGACTCTATGTGACCCCATAGACGGCAGCCCACCAGGCTCCCCCATCCCTGGGATTCTCCAGGCAAGAACACTGGAGTGGGTTGCCATTTCCTTCTCCAATGCATGAAAGTGAAAAGTGAAAGTGAAGTCACTCAGTCATGTCTGACTCTTAGTGACCCCATGGACTTCAGCCTACCAGGCTCCTCCATCCATGGGATTTTCCAGGCAAGAGTACTGGAGTGGGGTGCCATTGCCTTCTCTGATGATGTACCCTGCATATAAGTTAAATAAGCAGGGTGACAATATATAGCCTTGATGTACTCTTTTACCTATTTGGAACCAGTCTGTTGTTCCACGTCCAGTTCTAACAGTTGCTTCTTGACCTGCATACAGATTTCTCAGGAGGCAGGTCATGTGGTCTGGTATTCCCATCTCTTGAAGAATTTTTCACAGATGGTTGTGATCCACACAGTCAAAGGCTTTGGCATAGTCAATAAATCAGAAGTAGATGTTTTTCTCAAACTCTCTTGCTTTTTCAATGATCTGAAGGATGTTGGCAATGTGATCTCTGGTTCCTCTGGTTCAGTCTCTTGTGGGGTCACTGCTCCTTTCTCCTGGGTCCTGGTTTTGTTTGTGCCCTCCAAGAGTCTGTTTCCCCAGTCCTGTGTAAGTTCTGGTGGCTCTATGATGAGGTTAATGGTGACCTCCTCCAACAGGGCTTATGTCATACCCAGGTCTGCTGCACCCAGAGCCCCTGCCCGTGCAGCAGGCCACTGCGGACCCATACTTTTGCAGGAGACACTCAAACACAGTTCTGACTTAGTCTCTTTTGAGTCTCTGGGTCTTGGTGCTCACAAGATTTGTTTGAGCCCTCCAACTATCTCTGGTGGGTATGGGGCCTAATTCTTAATGTGATTTTGCCCCTCCTACTATCTTGCTGGGGCCTCTCCTTGGATCCAACATTCTCTTCTCGACAGTTGTTCAGCAGTGAGTTATAATTTTGGAGTTTTCACAAGAGAAGATGAGTGCATGTCCATCTACTCTGATATCTTGTATATACTTATATAAGGTAAATATCTAACAAGGACCTCTTGTATGGCACAGGGAACTATACTCAATATTTTATAATAACCAACAAAGGAAAATAATATGGATTTTTAACTAGGTAGAAAAAAGTCCTCATCTCCCTCTTCACCATTATCTCCCTTTCAACAACCTAGGCCTCATCTTAAACTAGGCCCCGCTTCTGGCTAGTGTACTGAATAGTCTTCTGCTCTGTTTCCCCATCAGAAATACCACTTTTAACACCTCCTCTCACTTACCTGATGGTGAACCTGAGAATGTTTTGAAAATTCCTTCAATTTGAGGGATTTTTTAAAAAGTATTGCCCGTCAATACTTTTGTTTTAGTAAATTCCAAGGAAAACAAAATGTGACTAATTATTGAGGCTAATATAAAGTTCTTTGTACAGTGATGACAGGTGGTGTCTGTCTCATCACAATATTGGTTTCACTCCTCCAGTGATATACTGTGACAAAACCCTTAGTACTTTTTAGATTACTGGGTTTCTCTAATCTATTTACTTTTTAAAATAGCAACCACAATGCATGAAATTCCTTTGTCGCACATCAGCTCTATTCCCAGTATGTTCCCTTACTATGATGATAAAGAAGCTTACCAGGATTGCTCCTAACATCAATTAATAATGTTTTAAAATGACACGGGGAGTGAACTGAAGAAAAAATACATTCTCTAATCTCAGCAGAGAAGTGAGGGAATTGAGCTTTACAGTTCAGAGGGTCCAGCAGGATCCAAGAGCAGAGAGAAATACGCTATGCTCTCACCCTTGAATGGAGCCTGTGATTTCACTGCCTAGGCATGTAAAGAAATCTGTTACAAGCTGGGTACAATCGACCTGGGGCTGCTGCTCTTCATGCCTACATGAGGAAGTGTGGTAAAAACATGGTGGTGAGATAAGCAGTGGGTTGGATCCCAGGAGAGCCAGTTCTTCAATGTAGCTCTGTTTCGACCTACCCAAAGAGTTAGCTGAATTCTTCAGATTTCCTTTTTCTTACAGGTAAGATAACTAAAAGGTCCTTTTCAGTTCTGACAGCCTCTGAGTCTATAATTGCCATCTGGTTAGACAATAAAAAGTGAAGATTATTAAAGCATGGATAGCAGAGATGTCATGTGTGTTTAGAACAGTGCATGTGATAGAATGAAATAAGTGCAATGTTCACACCACACATTGGTGCAGAAAAGATGAATTTGGGATGCCAAGGGCATCACTGACTTGTAACATTCCTATTTTCATGGTATGAATTGAAGAGAATCACAGTAATTGACCCCTATTCTAAATCTTATTCAAAGAAGGCAGAAGGGCACTTGGTATTTTGCCAGGGCTAAACTTATGCCCTTACACTGCCTTCATTTTTTTCACCAGCTGAGACTTGTTCAGGTGTAGTTTCTCCATTTGAACACTCTTGGCATTTGGATCAGATAAATGTCATTAGGGGTTGTGGGAGGCTGTCCTGTGCCATGTAGGAGGTTTACCAGCAACCTTGACCTCTACTCAGTAGATCCCAGTAGGAACAGGCCTCCCCTAACCCAGTAGGACAGTTAAAAAAAAAAAAAATTCTAATAAAAAATGTCTCTTTGGGAAAAAAAATTACACCAAGGTGAAAACCATTGCTCTAGTGGGATATAATCTTGCCAGAAGACAACCACACCCACATAATAGAGAACAACTTTAAGAAAGGTCACCTCTCCTGGATTTCGAAAGAAAGCCACCATGTTTACTTATAGTATCAGTGGGCTTTTGGGTCCCTGTGCAACTAAATGGCTTCTAAAGATTTAAGAGAAGTGGCTTTCAGATTCCCTGCTCTTTTGGTTTTTCATGACATCACTACTCTTCGGGCATTTTATGTAGAAGGGAAGCAGGTCTTTTGTTGGACCTGCACGAGGACTTCGTTTGACTATGAGGATGTAGGTGGTTTTCTTCACATGTGTACAGTGGGAAACACTTACTCTGAAGCTGTACCCAGAGCAGACACTGCCCACACAGTGGGCTCCTGATGGCGCTGGGTTGCACTGACTGTCCATGTAGTCATGCTCCTTGAATAGGATAACGGTCCACTGAATTGGCCTGGACTCACATATACAGATGCGTCGTAATGGAAGGGAGTTATCAGAGAAAGGAAATCACCCATCCTGATGACACTGCCATTGTTCAAATGTTGCTCCAAGTTTGGAACCATTAAAACCGGATTCTGAGCCAACCAACAAAGTCAGTCTCAGAAGCCTGTAATAATCATTAATGGGACTAAAATATTTACTGATTCACTAGTATATCAGTATACTAGTGTATGCTGTGTGAAAGTGAAAGTGTGAAAGCCACTCAGTCGTGTCTGACTCTTTGCAACCCCATGGACTATACAGTCCAAGGAAGTCTCCAGGCCAGAAAATTGGAGTGGGTAGCCTTTCCCTTCTCCAGGGGATCTTCCCAACCCAGGGATCGAACTCAGGTCTCTCGCATTGCAGGCGGATTCTTTACCAGCTGAGCCACAATATGCTGTGTAGAGGATGAATATTTTTCCTGATTGAGAATACATAAGAGAAAATACACCAGAGTTTCTAGAGGCAATTCCAAAAATATGCCAAAATTCCTTGAGCAATGGTAGCTTTGTGCAACGTGATATACCCTTTTGAGACAAGGACTTATGCATTTGGCTTGGAACTTATCAGCATACTTCTTAAACGGATTAATAGAATTACTCAATAGTAACATCTCATATATACCAAGGTACTCATCACCCACAACACATGTTCTTCACTATAATCCCCAAAGAAGTAATGAGAGTAAAGGCCCCCATTGTTCTAGTCGTCAGCCAAGTTTTCACAGTCTCCTGAGGATCATATTTTCAACTAATTCCTTACCCTGACCTGAAAAGGTGAAAAGAACTAATGTTTTTTCATGTGAAGGAAAGAGGTTCAGGACTTTCTCTTAAAGTGAGGTGGCTGCTGAGGTCCGAGCACTTTGGCGAAGGAACTACAGAAAAAGAGGCTGTCGGTACAGGGTGGGGGGAAGCACCCACACAAGGTAATAAGAAGCAGCACTTTAAATCTGGCACTGCTCTTGGAAACGTTTACAGGCTTAAAAGTGTAATTATAAAAGATAGAGGGTGTGGAGGGAGAGATGAAGGAAAAGAGAAGATGAATGGAAGAACTGTTCCATTCCTGCCACCATTAATAGCACAGATTATAATAAATCCCAAGCGAGTAGGAAGAACAGGACTGAGACAAACATGAAATTCCAGGGGAGACGGGACCTGTGTTTTAAAAACAGGGCCATGTGCTTCGGAAGGAATGCTGTGTGCTTAGTCTTGTTTATAACATGCTGAAGGATTCAAGAATGTAATCTGTTCCTCTTGACAAAAAAATTTTTTCCTCCTCAACCCTCATCATCTACCACCCCTTCACCCCGTGTCCCATTCTAATCCCAGATCAGAAAGATTGGGTTCCATAGTAAATTTCTGGAACGTTCGGTTTGGGCCTGTTTTTCATCAGTGTAGCCAGCTGACAGAGTGGCTTTGCTTTAGCAAAAGAGATCAATGCGGGGAAGTGAAGATTTTCTGAGGGAGCTTTTTAGACTTGTCAGATCTGAGGTATTTTTAGGCAGGTTTTTTTTTCTTTTTTTCTTTTTAAGGCAGGGGCACAGATCTAGAGATGCAAAAAGGAGCATCTCCCCTAACTTTGCAGGAACATTTCATTTTGGTTTCATTTTGCCTTGGACCACTTTCCTGAGGATTCTTGAAATGAATTCACTGAACATGAATGCTGTGCAGTGAAAGACCATGGGTTTGGGAGCTGATGTCTTTGCAACCTCTTCCTGCTTGTGCCATCTTGGGTACATCACTTGGCCCTGCTAAGCCTCAGTATCTGTAACTTGAAAAAAAAAGAGTACCTGCATCTACATTGCCGAGGTTTTGCAAAGCTCAAATTAGAACACATCTGTAGAGTAAAAATCAGTGAGCCAGCACACAGGCTGCCATCAGAAATGTGACTTCCTATCCCACAGCCGGGGACTGGGGTACAGAGTTGGAAAAGCCTGGACAGTGCATTTGTCCCAGCCTCTTCCTCAAACAGGAGTCCTTTCGCCCACATGCCTGACTCTTGGAAAACCAGGCTCTGCTTGAGACAGACAGGGGTGGATTGGGCAGCTCACCGCCTCCTCAAGCCCCATCCTGTGTGCACAGCACTCACCCTGAGAAAGCTCTCACTGCGAGCCCACACTTGCCCCTCTCCACTCTCTGCTCAGGTAGAACACTGACACTGAACAGCAACAAAAGAAACAACTTACTTTTTTGTGTGTGCATCTACTATGCACCATGTGAAAGTCACTCAGCCATGTCTGTCTCTTTGCAACTCTGTGGACTATACAGTCCATGGAATTCTCCAGGCCAGAATACTGGAGTGGGTAGCCATGCCCTTCTCCAGGGGATCTTCCCAACCCAGGGATCGAATCCAGGTCTCCCGCATTGCAGGCAGATTCTTTACCAGCTGAGCTATGAGGGAACCACTTTGTACCATGCACTGGCCTAAAAACTTTTCAGACATTATCGGATTTAATCTTCATATATCCAATAAGGTAGCACCTAATACTGTCCTTATTTTAACATAAGGAAACCACGGCTTTGAGTAGCTTTGTAACTTACCAAAAGCATTCCACATAGCAAGTGGAAGAGCTGAGACTTTAACACAAGTTGATCTGACTTGAAGTCATACAGCCATCCCTACACTATACCACTGTCCTCTGCTGCTCAAGCATTTAGGGTAGTGTTGAAGGCCCAGAGGGGATGCTCAGCACACGGAGAAAGAATGAATGAACGAATACAAGTACATACCAAAGAAGCATCCTATCTGCAAAATAGTCTGTAGTTGGACCTTTGTAACCTCAATTGTCTTTGAGTTCTTCAGTACCCCCAGCCTCATCTTTGTTGCTCATGTTGTCTTTGTAACTCTGCACCACATTTAAGTGGATAGAAATGTAAAGCGAGCACCCTGCCTAGTGTAAAGTTTCCTAGGGGGTGTGTGAGAACTCACACATTTCAGTGGTATACCACAGATCTAATCATATATATTTTTAGCAGCATGTTAGCGACCGTTTAAGGTCTTTATTATATTCCAATACAACTTCTCTGCTTTTTTTTTTCAATGAGAAAATCATAAGATGGGAAAGCTGTAGGGCTCTTAGAGGTTTTCTTACCAAGCCTTAAACATACATGTACATTTTTAATTTAAAATTTCTGTTTAGTAAGATTTGGATACATTTTGAGCAGATCTGGTAGAGAGGAGGCTTCGTAATAATCTCAGGACTCTAACTGTAGTTTTCAAAACTACCCCACACCACCCCCCACCCTCATAACCCCCCCATTATGCTGTCAGTCAGGAATATGCACAGAAAACCTAAGGGCAACACGTGGGCTACCTAGCATCCAGGTTGCTCACTGCTGCCCTGCTCTGCCCCTAGCCTTGGTTCTCATCCCCAGCTCCAGCTTTTCCCTTGTGGCTGTGCCTCTGTCTAATGACTTGGTTTTACTAACTCCAGTGTGCTCCTGTTTGTCCAAGTTCAAGGTCTCACTGGTTCCCTAATAACCAAGACAAGTCCCCTGTTTCATCCTCTACTGGGAATAGGAGTTGTGTTTCAGAAGCCCAGCCTTGGTATCCCTATGCCAAATAAGATCCCTCTTGTTTAAGTACCATCTGAAACCTATTGTTGACCTTCGGAAATCACAGTCTGGTGGTAGTGGGGGAGGCAGGCATGCAAACAGAACTTTGTCATATAACGCTGGACTACGGACAAAAGAATATTGGCAAGTATGGTCTTCAGTCAAATAAAGACTAACAAGCTTTTTGTGTTCTGTTTTTTTCTCTTTTGGTTAAACATCTATATTTAATTTCTTTATGATCAAGTCATAAGCTCTTGATAAGAAAACCTCTAGACTGTAAGCTACTAGTGGCAGGGTTATCAGTTAGAATTACATGATGCAGAATTACATCCTCAAAGTACCAGTGTGAGATACTGGGGGCTCTGCATACACAGACAAATTGAATCAACCAGTATAAAATGGATTAACCAGGTCAGCTAATTTTAGCAATGCAGGCAAACTAATAACTATCATTTCCTCTATTATGATGGAGGGTTTGCCATGAATTAGGTTGTTCTAACTTTCTATTCATTGTATCTATGTGGAGACCAAGCTCAGAATTCAAAATTTATTAATATTGAGTAAAATAATGCAAATGGTAAGAACACACACTGCACATGTCCAGTTCTTTTCAGGTATCATTTGGTGGATAATATCAAGATGGCATCACCGACTCAATGGAGACATGAATTTGAGCAAACTCTGGGAGACAGTGGAGGACAGAGAAGCCCAGCATGCTGCAGTCCATGGCATTGTAAAGAGTCGGACACAACTTAGCAGTTGAACAACAATCAAGATTTCAGATTTCTTACCTTCCCACCCACTCATACCACACAATATTTACCTATGCATATAGGCATATATTCCACATAATATTTAAGATACTGTGAATAATATAAGAATATAAAATTTATATATTTATACTTTCTAAGTGTCATTGTTATGCTGAGCTCTGGATGATTTTTTAAATGCTTCACTAATCAATGAATCAGAACTTCTTGGAACCTTTGGTTCCGAGTCAGTGGCCACTGTAGGGCTTAAAAAGAATATGACACATGTGGACTCCTGCTTTTGAATAACAGATAGGTCTGGTTAGGGAGACCAGACTAGCCTCTAAGAGTCTCATCAAACAACATCGAACCATGTAAAAGTAGCTCTCATATTGATGGTCAGAGCTACAGGAGGTTTTTTTTTTTTTTCCTTTAAAAAATTTTTTTTGATGTGGACCATTTTTAAAATCTTCATTTAATTTGTTACAATATTGCTTCTGTTTTCTGTTTTGATTTTTGGCCACAAGGCATGTGAAATCTTAGCTCCTTGACCAGGGATCAAACCTGTACTCCCTGCGTTGGAAGGTGAAGTCTTAACCACTGGACTGCCAGGGAAGTCCTTATAGGAGTTTTTTTTTTTTTTAAACTCCTTTGTTTAAAACTCATTTTTTAATGGATAATTTTTACGAGCTACAATAAGTAGCAGGAACTGCTTTATTTAGAACTAAGGTCTTAGTTGAGGCTAGAAGAATGTTCAAGATTATTAATTATTCTATGAAAACCAGAAGACTATCTCCAAATATATAAGGTTTAACATTAACAGCAGAGAAGGCAATGGCAACCCAGTCCAGTACTCTTGCCTGGAAAATCCCATGGATGGAGGAGCCTGGTAGGCTGAAGTCCATGGGGTTGCTAAGAGTCAGACACGACTGAGCGACTTCACTTTCACTTTTCACTTTAATGCATTGGAGAAGGAAATGACAACCCACTCCAGTGTTCTTGCCTGGAGAATCCCAGGGATGGGGGAGGCTGGTGGGCTGCTGTTTATGGAGTGGCACAGAGTCGGACACGACTGAAGCGACTTAGCACCAGCAGCAGCAACATTAACAGACTAAGACATCAGTAGATCTGATTCAACTGGGTCCCTGGGAATCTTTTGTCATGATTTATTTCTCATCAAGGCATCAAACTAGTGGTAGAGTAACAAGTGTTTTCTGTTAGAGTTATTTTAGGACTACTTCTCATAAAACAGCAGTAAACAAAATTATTGTGGAGTTCTGGTACTGTAGGTGGGTGCCCATAAACAAACATCCCTGTGGATTTACTTCCCCATCCAACCTTCCCCAGCACTACACCCAATGCTTGACTTTAGACTGCTCCACAGCGTGGGGAGAAGGGCTGGAGGCACACTGGAAGGTGAGCGGATTTCTAAGCATCTTTCAACTGAGGCCTCGAAAGCTATCTACGGATCTAGCTGTGCGTGGAAAACGAACGGCAGTCGTTAGGATCAGTGCTGGAAGCTGTGAATAGAGTCAATATGTCTACTGAATGGTACATATGTCTGACTAGAAACAGACACATGGGTTTATGTGTATACAGTTTCAGTCTGTGCAGGGCAAGGGAATTCTCTGGGGTCCTTCCTGCTCGCCACTCAACCTGGAAGAAAACGGCTCTATCACTGGCCCAAAGCGAGAGCCACAGAGCAGTCAAATGTGGGGCAAGTTCCTGAAGTAACGAGACTCCCCTGTAACTGGGCCACCAGGCCCCTCGGGTGCTTACCACACATGATGGGAACTGCTGGAGATGCCCAGTCAGGGCGTAGCTTAGCTCAGGATTCTGAGTCTCCTCTCTGCCCCGGAAATAGCACACAGACTTTCTCACTACGGTGCTCCCCCTCCACCAGCCTGGCTTCTTCAAAGCCCTGAAGAACTGAAAAGATCCCAATCTCCCTTCCCTTTAACTAGAGCAGGGGCTGCTAAACGGCCTCTCGCTGCCTTTTGCATGTGGTGCTAATTAACATGATCCAAGTTACAATATGTGTTAAAGATTCCAGTTTTGTTACTTATTTAATGAGCTTCGTGGGATTTGAACATGAGGCTCAAAGTAGCAGGGGAAACCTCATAATTAGTTTCAATTACAAGAAGTTCCTACGCATTAAGACTATTTGATGAACTGCAGAGGGAAGGAGCTACCGACCAGATACAAATCACTAATTTTGTTGCATTTATTATTATACTTATTTTCTTTCTAATTAGTACTGATTGGCTTATGATCCTAATTAATGCAAAGGAATTTGGAATGGTATACAATGGTATGGCTTAGAAGATGCCAGCATGTACAAGTGCTAAATTATTGCTAATTGTTATTTACATGAGGCCTCGAAGACTAAGTAATGCAATGCCTAATTAGCATTAAAGATATGGTATCCATTTCCAATTTACACTACAGCAACGGAGATCAGATTGTTAGTTTTAAAAAACTCAGTCTTTAGATTCCAAGAATTGCACCATTATATATTGACCTCCACCTAAGGGGAGACTGTTTCTTCTTTTCTTCAATTGCATCTTGCCAGGGCTTGGCTAGAACTTTGCAAAAAAAAGTTACACAGGAATACTCAGCATCACACTGGCCATGCTGCACTACTTAAGGATTAGAGCTGAGAGCCAACGAGCAAAGAGGCCAAGCATAAGGCCTCTGTTTGAGCCAACAGTGGAAGGTGTGTGTACTTGGCTAGAGTGGGGTCCTGAGATGAGAGGCTTCTGTAAAGGTCCAAGTCCGTCTCAAGGTTATGGTGGCTCTAAGTGACACTCAAGGGGACCAGCAGTGCCTATTTTGGAGGGCTAGGTGATCAGCTGGTGTCTCAGGGGCTGATGCTTCTCACCTCATGGGGCTACTGTGAAGGAGAAAACAAAGAGAAGGTCCTGGAACACAGAGACTTAAGTTTCAGTTCTCAGTCCCAGATACCCTCAAGAGAGCCTGCTCATCCTTGATAATGCCACTCTCCATGTGGCAAATGTTGCCCCCCACCTTAACCTGCTTAAGAAAAGAAAGAAAGATAGTACTAAGTTCTGTCCGACTCTTGTGATCCCATGAACTGTAGCCCACCAGGCTCCTCCGTCCATGAGATTCTCCAGGCAAGAATACTGGAATGGGGTGCCTCTTCCTTCTCCAGGGGAACTTCCTGACCTAGGAATTGAACCCAGGTCTGCCCACATTGCAGACAGATGCTTTACCAACTGAGCTATGTGGGAAGCCCCTCACCTTTACCTGCTTATGACAGGGCTTAATGATAGGGCTGAAAGGAAACACTCTGGAATATATGCTCTGGCTGAGACCTGCCTCTGTTACGCTCACTCATTTTGTCTTTTTCCTCCACCTGCTTTCTTCAGCTAGCCCCCTATCTTTAACCTTTTCCCCTTTGTCTCCTCCTCTGCTCCTTCCATAACTCAGTCCTCCATGGAGTAATAAGGAGGAGTGCTGGAGAAGGAGTGAGAAGACCTGACTTCACAAGTCCCTTCTGCTCCTGGGACCTGAGGCTCTCCATCTTACCAAGTGGGAGATGCTAGCCCCTGCTGTTGCTTCCCTTCTTCCCAGCCGCGCTTGGGAACGCAAATGGGATCCCACATGTGAAAGTCTTTGGGAAGTTACGAGGTTGCATATGAAAGGGAAGGATTTGGGCAGCCGGTTCAAGCATTCCATCTTCTCGGGTAGGGGTAGAGGGAGCAGTGCTCGTGGTGCTGGCTTTCTCCCTGTGGTGCTGACATGGGCGCAGAGTGGAACTCCCGGGGCTGACGGGCAGGGCTGAATGGAGCCAAGGAGAGAAGCTGACTTCCACCCAGGTCCCTGACTCCTCATGGGAAATTCCTCTTCTCCACAAGCCCTGGGGACAGTGTGCACTGAAGCCCAGATCTACTGACAACCTGCACCCGGGGCAAGCAGCCTCTAGTTTATCATTCTCTGAGTGTTTGCAGACTTTTCGTCTTCTAGGCAAACTTTGTTCTGGACCATCACGCTTTATTTAAAGATGCTATTCTCTGCAGCTTCATAAGCATTATATTTTTAGAGAGAGAAAGCAACAAGGACAGTAGCTAGTCAATGTCTAACATAATATAAGCTCTGTACCGGGTTTTCGGGGCCGCCTCATCCAGATCTCCTGATGTGCTTGCTTAGTGCTGATATCTCAAAGTTGGGAAAATACAGTTCCTGGACACAGATCAGTTCAAATCATTTGGCAAGGATCTTCCCCACCCAGGGCTTCCCTTGTGGCTCAGCTGGTAAAGAATCCACCTGCAATGCGGAAGACCTGGGTTTGATCCCTGGGTTGGGAAGATCCCCTGGAGAAGGGAAAGGCTATCCATTCCAGGATTCTGGCCTGGAGAATTCCATGGACTGTATTCAAAGATTCAGACACGACTGAGTGACTTTCACTTTTCCCACCCAGGGATCGAACTTGCATTGTAGGTGGATTCTTTACTAACTGACCCACGAGGGAAGCATATATATGTTGCAAATATAAAATATACACTATTTCCCCCAAAGAAATAGTGATTATCCATAAGAAATACATTATTTACTTCCTTTTTATTGGTTAATAAAATAGCCATATTAAGAAAACTTAATGCCCTGTGCCTTATACAAATTATTAAAATATATATCAGATGATTATAAGATCTATAATACACCATACATATAAAGTTTATACAAATATAGACAGCATGTGTATATTCCATGTATGTATTAAATTTAAACTGCACACATTACATATGTAATTATCCATGTATATTTTATATATATGCATGCATATTATAAAGAATGTATTCTTCATATGTTCACTTAGAAAACAAAAATAACATGGCTAATTATGTACCACCACCCAGCTTCCCTGGTGACTCAGACAGGAAAGAATCTGCCTGCAATGTGGGAGACCTGGGTTCGGTTCCTGGGTTGGGAAGATCCCTTGGAGAAGGGAATGTCTATCCACTCCAGTATTCTTGCCTGGAGAATTCCATGGACAGAGGAGCCTGTCAGGCTACAGTCCATGGGGTCACAAAGAGTCCGTCGTGACAGAGTGACTAACACTTTCACTTTCATCCAGCTTAAGATACAAAATACTGACAATTCCTTTGACACTCCCATGTATGTTATCGCCACCCTGACATGGTGGAGATAAACTTGGAAAAGGTCCCCTTTCCTCCGAGTGGAGTTGCGTCACTCACACCAGGGTAAACGGCTTAGGGGTAGCTATAAAGAACTAATTACCATCGTGTGTAAAAATCCTTGTGCAATGTACAAAAATACATAAGCAACACTATCTAACCTCGCCTTCTTTTTGTTTTGTCATACATACATGGATCCTTGAATAATAAATATATTGTTTGGTTTTTCATACTTGTGAACTTTATGAAAAGAGTCACATGTTTCTCTTGGTTAACATCCAACTTCTGAGATTTACCCTGGGTGATATGTGTAGATGTGGCTGGCTCATTCATTCTCTTTGCTAATAGCGTTCCTTTGTATACATAACCCACAATTTTAAAAGTGATTTTTCTATCAGTAGACATGCAAGCTGTGTCCAGTCTTTAGTAATTAAAAAAAAAAATTCCCTATAGTATTCTGATGTTTATTTTCTGTGCATGTGTGCAAGAGCTTTTCCAAAGTAGATACCTAAGGATGGAAGTGTTGTGTAGTAAGATGTGGAGAAATTACATCTTGGATCTTACGATATAAAGCCAAATTGTTTTCCAAATGATTGTGCCCACTGATACTCCTACTCGCAGTATGTAAAGAATTCTCCCTGCTGTACAGCTTTCCAACCATTGGTATCAGCCTTTAATTGTTGACAATCTGGTAGATGTGGCTTTATTTCATGTTCCTTATTAAAAACGAGGTTAACAGTTTTTCTTGTGTCCTCTTATGTGGAATGCCTTTTTATGTCTTTTATCCAGGTTGTTTTCTTTTTAAATCGGGTTGCTTGTCTTTTTATTATTTCTTAAGAGCTCTTTAAATATTCTGAATCTCCTTCCTTTGTTACATGAAATGCAAACATTTTCCCAGCTGATAGGGTATCACTAACTTTATGCCTTTTGAGAAACATATTCCATGAAGATAGTTAAATATACCAATTCTTTATGGCTTGTACTTTTTGTCTTAAGAAATATTTTCCTATCCTGAGGTCATAAAATGTTTTCTGAAAGGTTAAAGTTTCACTTGTCCCAGTTAATTATGTAATTCATGTAGTGGTCCTGACAGTGGGCATCCTTGCCTGTTCCTGATGTTAAAGGGAATGGCAATCCACTCCAGCATGCTTGCCTGGAGAATCCCATGGACAGAGGAGTCTGGTGCGTTACAGTCTGTGAGACTGCAAAGAGTTGGACACGACTGAGCGACTACCACTATTACCACTACTACTAATGTTTCACTCCTGTAGTACAGTGTCTACTTGAAGATTTTTTCTTGATATCCTTTATCAGGATAAGGAAGTTTCCTTTTTTTTTAGTTTGTCAACAGCTTTTATCACGAATGAATGTCGATTTTCATTGAATGACTTCTGCATCAACTGAGATAATCATATGGCTTTTCTCTTTGGTCCTGTTAATAGAGGGGGTTATATTAATATATTTTGGAGAAGGCAATGGCACCCCACTCCAGTACTCTTGCTTGGAAAATCTCATGGACGGAGGAGCCTGGTAGGCTGCAGTCCATGGGGTCACTAAGAGTCAGACACGACTGAGTGACTTCACTTTCATTTTTCACTTTCATGCACTGGAGAAGGAAATGGCAACCCACTCCAATGTTCTTGCCTGGAGAATCCCAGGGATGGGGGAGCCTGGTGGGCTGCCATCTATGGGGTCGCACAGAGTCGGACACGACTGAAGCGACTTAGCAGCAGCATTAATATATTTTATAATGTCAAGTCAAAACAGTATTCTTGAGTTAAACCAACTTGGTCAGAACATATTTTTTCAAACACACTGTTAGATTAGGGTTGCTATTATTTTGTTTGGGATTTTTATATCTATGTTCGTGTGAAGCTGGCCTGTTTAGTTTATTTTCTCAGTTTATGTTTGACAGTGGTGACCTAGACTGTATTTTGAGGACAGTTCCTATTTCTATGCTATGGAGAAGTTTGGGTAAGAATGAAATGCTTGTTAGAGCTAACTGAAAATCTTCTGGACAGGTTTTATTGGGAAAATTTTAAACTACTGATTTAATTTCTTTAATGATTAAAGAAATGTTTGGGTTTTCTACTTCTTTTTAAATTGCTTTCTGTGAGCCGCATTCTTTTCTAAATCTGTCCCTGTTTCATCTAAGTTTTCAAATATATTGGCGTCTAGTTGTTCATAATAGTCTTTTCATCTCAAGCACATCTGCAGTTATATACCTTGCATAATAGTTCTTTCCTTCTTTCTGTTATCTTATTTTTCCTTCTGTCCTTCCTTTCCCCTCTCCATTATTCTGACTGTAAATTAGTTTATCAGCCTTTCAAACAAATGTCTAACTTTGTTAACCCTCTCACTTACATCCGTGTTTTTCTGATTTCTGCCTCTATCTATGATTACTTTTCTTTCTTATGTTTTTACTTTCTTTGGATATATTCATTTAAAGATAATTTCTAAATTTTTAAGTTGCACAGTAAATCTTTTTTCTTCTAGACTTTCTTATTTTCTAGTATAAATCTTTAAATTTATACATTTCTTTCCAAGAACCTAGATGCATCACTCAAGCTTTGCTACACAGTATTTTTACTAATATTCAATTCTAAATTTTTTAATTTTAATGAGTTAATTAGAAATATATTTTCTAATTTCTGAGAATTTGAGTTTTTTAAAGTTATCTTTTTGTTTTATGAGTTTTAATCTAATTGCTTTTTGTTAAAGAATATGAAATCTATGACAATTATGCTTTGAAATTTGTCATTAATTTTCATTATTGTTTTCCATTTGCTTTGTTGTATTTTCTCTTAGTTGGATCTGGCATTCATGAATGCTTATTAAAATAAGATTTACAAGTTGTTTTTTCCCAGTGTACTATATCCTTACTCAATCTGTTTTTCTTTGCTTAATCCATCACTGAGAAAAATTGGTTGAAATATTTCATTCTGAGATCAAATTTATCAATCTCTTTTTTTATCATCTTTGTTTTATAATTTTTCATTGATTTGATCTATGTTATTATATACATTCAACTTGGAATTTATAAATCTTGGTTTTAACTGAACATTCTGTCATTAATGCTGTATTATGACCTATACGGGGCTTCCCTGGTGGCTCAGACAGTAAAGAATTTGCCTGCAATGCAGGAGACGTGGGTTCAATCCCTGGGTTGAGAAGTTCCCCTGGAGAAGGGAATGGCTACTCATTCCAGTATCCTTGGCTGGAGAATTCCATGAACAGTTTACATGGCAGGCTACAGTCCATGGGGTCGCAAAGAGTCAGATATGACTGAGTGACAAACACACACACACACACACACACACACACACACACATGACCCTTATGGCTACCAATAATTTTTTAAGGCAAAAGTCATTAAAGACTATTTTACATTACATTAATATATCAGTATGTTGTTGTTGTTGTTTAGTCTCTAAGTTGTTCCCATTCTTTTTTAACTCCAGGGACTGTAGTCCGCCAGGCTCCTCTGTCCATGGGATTTCCCAGGCAAGAATACTGGAGTGGGTTGCCATTTCCTTCTCCAGTATATCTCCCCAGCCCTAGGGTCAAACCCACATCTCCTGCATTGGCAGGTGGATTCTTTACCAATGAACCACCAGGGAAGCCCAATATATCAGTATGAAAAGTGAAAGTGAAGTCACTCAGTCATGTTCGACTCGGCAAGGGTGCTGGAGTGGGTTGCCATTTCCTTCTCCAGGGGATCTTCCTGACCCAGGCATCAAACCCGGGTCTCCTGCATTGCAGGCAGACGCTTTACCTGAGCCACCAGGGAAGCCCAACATATCACTATACCGATTTTCTATTACTATTTTTCCAGTGTGGTTTTTCCCCTACCTTTATTTTCAGTCATATGTTTTCACGTATTTTAAGTATATGTCTCATGACTAGTATATTTATGGATTATGAAATTGAGAATCTTATCTGATCTTTTTAAAGTTAATATGTTTGCTGTGATTACTGATTTATTTGTAGTTATACTGTACAATTTTCAGTTTCTTCTTTTTTGATTTCTTTTTTTCCCCTTATTCCTTTTTCATGCCTCTCTACTGATTTGTAGATAGGAAATAGGAAATTTGAAACAGGAAATTTGAAATATACTTTCCTATTTGAAATAGGAAAAGGAGTATGTCAAGGCTGTATATTGTCACCCTGCTTATTTAACTTATATGCAGAGTACATCATGAGAAATGTTGGGCTGGAAGAAGCACAAGCTGGAATCAAGACTGCTGGGAGAAATATCAATAACCTCAGATATGCAGACGACACCACCCTTAAGGCAGAAAGTGAAGAGGAACTAAAAAGCCTCTTGATGAAAGTGAAGGAGGAGAGTGAAAAAATTGGCTTAAAGCTCAACATTCAGAAAATGAAGATCATGGCATCTGGTCCCACCACTTCATGGGAAATAGATGGGGAAACAGTGGAAACAGTGGCAGACTTTATTTTTTTGGGCTCCAAAATCACTGCAGATGGTGATTGCAGCCATGAAATTAAAAGACACTTACTCCTTGGAAGGAAAGTTATGACCAACCTAGATAGCATATTCAAAAGCAGAGACATTACTTTGCCAACAAAGGTCCGTCTAGTCAAGGCTATGGTGTTTTCAGTAGTCATGTGTGGATGTGAGAGTTGGATGGTGAAGAAAGCTGAGCGCTGAAGAATTGATGCTTTTGAACTGTGGTGTTGGAGAAGACTCTTGAGAGTCCCTTGGACTGCAAGGAGATCCAACCAGTCCATTCTAAAGGAGATCAGTCCTGGGTGTTCATTGGAAGGACTGATGCTGAAGCTGAAACTCCAGTACTTTGGCCACCTCATGTGAAGAGCTGACTCATTGGAAAAGACCCTAATGCTGGGAAGGATTGGGGACAGGAAGAGAAGGGGACGACAGAGGATGAGATGGCTGGATGACATCACCGATTCAGTGGACGTGGGTTTGGGTAGACTCCAGAAGTTGGTGATGGACAGGGAGGCCTTGCATGCTGCAGTTCATGGGGTTGCAAAGAGTCGGACCCGACTGAGTGACTGAACTGAACTGAACTACTGATTTGTAATTTATACCATTCATGCTATCTATTCAGAGACTACCCTAGACATTCTAAAAATCCATATTTAATGTAATAATGTTGAAAGTTAGTATTGTTAGCCTTTTTCAAAACAATAAAATAGTCTTTGAGTGTTTTAACCTTATTACTCCTAACCATTTATACTATAATTATTCAGCATTTACCTCTATCTTTTCCTTAACATGGTAAATTAGACAGTTTAAAAACTATTTTGTGTAATCAACATTTGCATATTTAAATCTATCCACAATTTTTCCATTGTCTTTGTTCATTATATCTTCTTACATCAGACCTTCTTCCTAGTACATTTTTTTCTTATTGAAGTACACACATTAGGGATTTCTTTAGGGAGAGTGTCTTCAGTTTCGTTTTATTTGAAATATATTTATTTTGTTTTTGAAAGACTGTATTGTTGTGAATATTTTTGCTTTTGTTAATTTATCTCTCTGCACTTTGAAGATAGTTTTCAATTGTCAACTGGATTTCATCGTTATTATAAAGAAGTCATCCAAAAGACTAAAAGGTTGTTTTGTTTTATAAGATTGTTTATCTTTTCCTCCTGTTTCATTACAGTGTGTCTATTTTGAGATTTTTTTTCGGACAGTAAACATATCTTATTGGAATTTCTTGGCCTTTTAATTCTAGAGATTCATGCTTTTTATTAATGCTGGAGGTTATTAAATATGGTAGTTTTTCTTATTCCTTCTACTATATCCTTTTGGATTATCAACAAAATGCATGAAAAACTGTTCTTTATCCTATGATCCTAACCTTTGTTTATTAATTTCTTCTATATATACTGTCTACATTACATATAACTTTTTGGATCTATCTTCCACTTCAGTGATTCTCTCTTTAGTTTTGACTAATTTGCTGTATTATCCATCACTGTGTTTCTAATTTAAATTATATATTTGATTTTTAGAATTTCTACTTGTGTACTTTTCAAATCTATCTTGTCATATTTCACAGGCTATTGTACTGATTCTTCTTTTAATGTCTTCTCAAAAGACGCTTACTCCTTGGAAGGAAAGTTATGACGAACCTAGATGGCATATTAAAAAGCAGAGACATTACTTTGCCAACAAAGATCCATCTAGTCAAGGCTATGGTTTTTCCAGTGGTCACGTATGGATGTGAGAGTTGGACTGTGAAGAAAGCTGAGCACTGAAGAATTGATGCTTTTGAACTGTGGTGTTGGAGAAGACTCTTGAGAGTCCCTTGGACTGCAAGGAGATCCAATCAATCCATTCTAAAGGAGATTGGTCCTGGGTGTTCTTTGAAAGGAATGATGCTAAAGCTGAAACTCCAGTACTTTGGCCACCTCATGTGAAGAGTTGACTCATTGGAAAAGACTCTGATGCTGGGAGGGATTGTGGGCAGCAGGAGAAGGGGATGACAGAGGATGAGATGGCTGGATGGCATCACCGACACTATGGACGTGAATTTGAGTGAACTCCAGGAGTTGGTGATGGACAAGGAGGCCTGGTGTGCTGCAATTCATGGGGTCACAAAGAGTCGGACACAACTGAGCAACTGAACTGAACTTGTGTTTTCAGACATATCAAGTTACTTAGTTTATATTTCAGGGTGATTCACATTTTTGTGGACTCAGTGCATCTAATTATATTCCTTGTTTCTGCTGACTTTTTTGAAAGCTTGTTCTTTCATGCATTTTGCATTATATTTTATAATGATTCATGTTTTTGGCATTTTATGAGTCAGCAGTGAACTTGCTCAGTCGTGTCCGACTCTTTGTGGCCGCATGGACTGTACCCTGCCAGGCTCCTCTGTCCATGGAATTTCCAGGCAAGAATACTGCAGTGGGTTGCCATTTCCTTCTCTAGGGAATCTTTCCTACCCAGGGAACGAACTCGGGTCTCCCACATTGTAGGCAGACTCTCTACTGAGTCACCAGGGAATCCCTTTATGACTCAAGGGATTTCTAAATGTACTTTTCCAGATATAATAAATATATCTGCTAGATGTGTAAGGGTTCCACCAAGCCAGGAACAATTTTAAACCAAAATTTTGTCTTGGTCATTCTCAAGCTACAAAAGGTACCTCTTTTGGCCCTTATTCATGTGAGAACTGTCTTGGGGTTAAGATTTCTCAGAGGTAACAGGTCCTTCCAACCAGAGTGGAGACGGGTAAGAGTCCTTTCTCTTCTTGTGAGGTGAGTTACAGTCACTGAGGATTTTGCCTTATAAAATCTAGCATTTATGAAGGCATTTTGAATTATACATCCCACATTGCCTGCACACTGCATTTTTTTTTCTCTATGTAAAGCACAATAAACCAAAGAGTCTGGATACTCAGGGATAGGCAGATGCCCCCAGAAATACTGTCAACTGTAATACAACCTATCTGTTGGTATTAGTGCTTTCTGATCAATTGTATCTTCTAAGACTCCCCCCACTTCAGCCTGTATACACATTTTAAAATATATTTTTTGTGCTTTATTCAGCTTTTAAAAGTTTTGTAGAAGAAGAGTGTTAAAGTATATCTTTTTTGCTATGTATTACTGTCAGTACAAAGTGACCCACTCACTTTTCTCCTTCTTTATTATCATCACATTTTCTTAGCCTTGTTTAGGTAATCTAAGTCAGTTAATTAACTAAAGATGCTATATAATAAATAATTTAGAGCTTTTATTTGAAAAGTAATATTTAACTCCTTTCTATAAATATATCCTATGATATGGAATTTGAAGTCACTTTTCTTTCTAAATCTTAAGACAAAACTTCTGGATAGGGAGTTCATGTCCCCTCATTTCCAAATCACATGAATGTGTATATATTTCTATTTTTTCTACAAAAGAGTCTATATTTTTTAGCAGATTCTAAAATAAGTATGCAGCCTTAAAAAAAAGGTTAAGAATTCCTTATCTTAGAGGAATATCAACAAATAGGTCCACATTTTTAGGAGAATTCTGGAAACTATGTCTGGGAAAAGGGAGTGAAAAATATCCCATGAGAAACAGTATACATAGCTATATCTATCTATGCATGTCTATTCGTCTAACTGCAGATTAAGCTGCCTATTTATACAAAATCAATCCACACATGTGCCCACACTTTTATAAATGTATGTATATGCTACTCTGATAAAATGTAATCATAAATGGGAATAAACACTGGGGTTATCAATCATAAATTTGTTTTAATTATGTGTATTTTTCTACTGTAAGCTTAAGGATAATAAATTGCTTGATCTTCACTGAGAGAAACAAACCAGTCATTGCTGAGAAAACCCTGACGGCACTCTTATCTAAAATGGGTAATTCTAAACTACATTACCCATCTTGACCTCCTTGCCAGACTTGGCTCCGAGTGATTCAGCCATTTCCATAAATCACATCTTCCTTCCAAAGATGAAGATAGTTCAGATATTCAAAAGAATGTGGTAGGACTTTAAAAGGATTTCCAAGAGCACTTTAAAACACTTGAGCAGAGGCAGCTGTAACAGAATCTGTGTTTTCTGGTCACTGCTGGGCAGGCAGCAGTCCTCGCTTTGGGGTTGGGTGCCATGGCACTGTGTCCCAATGTTTTAAAGTCACCTTATTCCTGTATATCTCAAATATCAAATATATCTAGGAGTGGTAAACAAAGTAACTCAGGGCTATTCTTCAGAAGGACCTTTGACGATGTTAATCTATGAACATCCCTGGGATAAGATGACACAGTGACATCTTGAGGGGCAATGCCCACTGGGATGGAGTTGTTTGGCTTTGCACACCAGAAGAAGCAGAATCACTTTACCGTTGTTCCTTGGATAGCCTGTAGCAAACGTATATTTTTCTCCCTCACTTTAAAACCAAAACACCTAGAAATTGCCTGTGTTTTACTTCTGGCAACAAGATTCCACTACAATATCAACTACTCTAGTTCTCTGATCCAAATATCATTTTTAAAACAGAAAGTTATGTTAGCTTCCCCTGCAGGATTTCTCTGGCCATCATTGTAAATCTGGGAGGAAATCAAGGTATTTATGACAATGTAGCTGGTTAAAGGTTGACCGCTGCAAATGAACAACAGAGAATCTATAGTCCTAAAAGCGGATTAAAAGTAGCCCTGCAGGTACTAAATGGTGGATTACAAAGTGATTATTGAAAAGTGGAGAGGCTGGCATCTAGACACTGTAAAAACAGAACCGTTGTACTTCTGATTTAAATTAAGACCATTTGGGAGAAGGAAAAGAATCAACACACAAGTTAACTGTGGCCTGGGAGAGGAATAGTATATATGGAAGTAGAATCCGGACAGAGTTACAAGTTATTTGAAAATGGAAACAATAGTTCTTGCTACTTATCTCAGAGGCATTGAGCATTTTCTGCAAATTGAGGGTGGACTGAGTCTTATATGGAAACTTTAAATCACTGCAGGAGACACTGGTAATGATAATGATAAAAATTAGTAATGTAGTAACCTGTATGTGCACACTATGTGTCAGGAACTATTAGAGCCAAGTTCCTTAGATGTATGACCTCATTTAATCCACATCACACCCTTATGGTATACAATTACAATCATAACAACATCAACAACTTATCGGTGCACAGTATTTTGTAGTTATATCATATATATATATGCAGTCTTAATGATTCTGTGCCTTTTATAAGACTGGCAGGGTAGAGATAATCATCTTTTGACAAATAACAAAACTGAAATTCAGAAAAGATGGGCCATTTGTGCAAAGACAAACAGCAAGTGGGGAATTTACCATTCTGGCTCTTCCCCAGTTTCATACCAGCACAATCTATTGGAAAAGAATGGAAAGCAGGGGTTACTGAAACAAGCAATGGCTTACAGTTGTCACCGAGTCTGGAAGAAGCCACTTGAACTGGTGTGGGTGCTGGCCATTTCTGCTGTTTCTTGGCAAGAGGAAGAATGCTGCTACATTCTTCTACTGATGCTGCTGCAGCACGAAGGGTCTCGGTTAGACAGGCAGACCTGCCCTGCATGGCGGGTCTGTGGTGCAGAGCATGAACTTGCAATGAGGCTGGCTTGGGGCAGACCTTGGTTTATTCCCTCTGAACCCTACATTCTCAGAAATCTACCTCACCTCTTTGGGCCTCATTTCCCTAATCTGTATAACGGGGACAATAATAGTACCTGTTCCTTAGGACTGGTCAACAGAAAAATAAGATTATACATACAGAGCATTTACAATAGTTCCTAACAAGTAGTCAGTCCTTAACAATGACTTACTATTTAGTAAATTATTCCATACCTTTTCTCTCCTAGTCGTGTTTTAATACACAAAAAAGCATTCAATTCTGTGATCCTGTAAACGAAAATGGATGCCTCCGTGTTCTACCTCCACTCATTTTTCAGTGTCCTTATTGAGATTTACTCACTAGGTCTGGTTCCGACCTAGTAAATTCCCTGCAAGGCTTGAGGGTCTAGGGCCTGAGGGAAATACTTGACAGGGGCTTTCAGCAATGCCTCAGAGGACTCACATACTATAATCACAACTACAGTTGTGGCTAAAATTAACTCATCCTGTGATCTTGGGCAAATCCTTTCATTGTTCTAGGCCTTGGTGTTACCATCCATAAAATCAGGTGCAGAAACCCAAGGTGACCTCAGGACTGTGTACTTGCTGAAGTGTGGAGTGCCCCCAACAATGCCACACTCCCTTTCAAAGCCTTTAAAATAAGAGTCAAAAAAGGCTTTTAAAAATTGCCTTCATAAGCCGGCAGGGAATTATACGACCTCCTGGGAACAGGAATGAAATAAGAGGAAGAGTCAAATATATTCAGCTATAGGGGAAATACATAAAACATAACTCTTTCAGTCTCTATAATTATCTACATGAATAACAATTTATCTTACAGCTTACCAAATTTGTTCTTTTACCACTTTAGATACAATCAAAAAGTTACACTGTTGCTTGGTTTAATATACTTTTCAACTACTCATGCCAAACTCTTAAGAGTTGAGAGGGGGAAAAAAGCAGAGCCATGAATAAAGACAGAGGAAAAAAAAAGACTTTAGGCAGGGAATACTTAAATGATATAATAATCACAGAATCATCCAAATTAGGAGTGGAAGATGGAACTTGTGCTCCTGGCTCCTCCAAACAGCCGCAGTGTGAGGACCCTCCAGTGTGCCCCCGACTCCCAGGCCGGCTCTCTGCCATATGCTTGCATCCTAGGCTCTTTGCTTTTATGCATTTCAATGATGCTACCGTTTTCCTCACCCAATTTGTGTATTTTACACCTGTATAGGAGAATGTTATTGGAAGTGTCATTTATTTCAGAGTTGTGAAACCACAAATGGTGATTCACTCTACCAGGAACTTCAATTCACACAATCAAGCAACTGAGGGGTTTTTACTACCTTCAACTCCACCCCATCTTCCCTAAACTTCGGCTTTATGGGGAGCTATTTTATGCTTCCTACAATAAGCCTGCTCTGAATATAAATGCACATTTCCAATGTATATGGCACTTTCAAACAGCGTGAAGAGAAAATCTTGGAAAGATGCTACAGTGAAGCAACTGCAAACGTAACACCCTGTTGTTTTTATTGCTAATTAGAAGCAAAACACAAGTTCGACCTCATTGCAGGCTAATCAGCTATTAAAACTAAGTGCTTCTTAAAAAAAATCAAATCTGGTTGCCTTCTTTAGATGTATGAAAAAAGAGGGGAGACACATACATTAAAATTCTTTCCTTATTCTTTTCTGTGCTGATGCAAATTCTCTGAATGGTTCCCATGTAACATGTAAACATGGGCAGGACGGTCAGTGATCTCAGGGCAAAGATACAGCTGCCACAGTAACACATAGATGCTCTTCTCCTGGTAAGCCCTGTTATTGTCAGAAAGATGAATTCTAAAACAACTCCATATTGTGCAATCTGCAGATTTTATTGACAAAGGTGTCAAGTCCTGCAGAACCGAAAGTTGTTTCCCTTGTCATGAGATAAATAAGCAGGTTTGCTTGAGCTTCCAGCTTTATTCAATTTGCTTAGATACAAGGTGACTGTAGCATTGATTCCATGTAAGACCGGATATAGATTTTTTAATGGAGGTGCATGTTCTGGGAGTTAAGAGTCACCTCTTGAAGCTGATGGCCTTGCAGGTTGGCTCACAGATACAAAGAGACAGAGAAGAAACCACTGGAACCTGGGGGATTATGCTGAGATGGGGCGCACGAGCTAGCTGGTTTTCACTGCTCTGCCTTGGGGATTCACAGCCTGTTACGGCTAGAATAAAGATCATCCAGCTTTTCTCTAACTTGAGTGTGTGTGGAAGTCAGGGGAGAGGGGCTTGTTAAAACACCGGTTGCTGGTGCCCAGTCCCAGAGCTTCTTATTGGGTAGGTTCTGAATGAGGCCTGAGAAGTTTCATTTCAAACAAGTTCTCAAGTGAAGGTGATGCTATCAGTCTAGGGGCTGCACTTTGAGACACAATGTCTAACCCAACCCTCTCATTCTGGTGAATAAACACAGACAGACCCAGAGAGGAATACTGGTTTGTAGAGGCTGCACCCTCACAGGCCCAGAAAACTGGTGTTTCTCACTTTCATACCTAGAAGCTTTGCCATTTCCCTAGAATGACACTGTGCAGCCTGTCTACCTGATGCACATAAACATAACCTGAACCGAGAGATGAGGAAGCTGTTTCTGAAGTTGGCAGCAGATGTGGAGTGCTTGCCTTCTGGCTGGAAAATTCGACGTATTCCTTCAAGGTAAGCAACTCCATGCTTGCAAAAAAGGAAAAGTCCTTTGGAGATTCCTCTCTATACTCTTGCTTGTTGGAGAAGAGGAGGGGCCAGGGAAGCTTGAGTCTGTTCACACATGGACTTGGGTTGTTATATACAATAATGAGTTTCTAAAAACTAGAATTTTTTTCTTTGCAGAGAAATGTGGCATAGGTATTTGTGAATCAGAGAAGCTATTAATATTTTGGGTTGGGTGGCCTCTAAGTTCTCTTCTAACTCTGTGATTCTAAGATCTATGAAATTGGCTCTTTTAATATATATTGTAGTAAAATTTCCTCATTTCTTACTAAAGCCATAGTTTGTTCAGTTCAGTTCAGTCACTCAGTCATGTCCAACCCTTTGCGACCCCATGGACTGCAGCACGCCAGGCCTGCCTGTCCATTACCAGCTCCTGGAATTTACTCAAACTCATGCCCATTGAGTCAGTGATGCCATCCAACCATCTCATCCTCTGTCATCCCCTTCTCCTCCTGCCTTCAATCTTTCCCAGCATCAGGGTCTTTCAAATGAGTCAGTTCTTCGCATCAGGTAGACAAAGTATTGGAGTTTCAGCTTCAACATCAGTCCTTCCAATGAATATTTAGGACTGATTTCCTTTAGGATGGACTGGTTGGATCTCCCGGCAGTCCAAGGGTCTCTCAAGAGTCTTATCCAACACCACAGTTAAAAAGCATAGTTTGTAATAAGAAGCAAATTGTAATTGAATAATAATGCTGAGCCATGAGAACAGTTTACTGTGCAAACTATTTCCTGAGACTTATTTCAGCAAGCAATTTACAAAATACATGTCCCAACACTTGTATTAAAATACATCCAGTCACTCCACATCTTCTTAACATGCTTTACTGCCTTCTCAGAATTGATATCTGAAATTTTATTGCAGACTTACTGCTTTGTCTAGTGTCTGGGACCACCAGGACTGGAATATAAGCAATGTGGGAACAAAATGCCACCCCTCTTGGCCACTGCTCCAACCACAGTGCCCAGTACACAGTGGCACCAGATCAGTAACTTAGTAACTAGATAGGAACTCCTATATTTATAAATCTATTAAATGAAGAACACAGATAAAGGACAAGATCGTTACATATTTCATCTCTGTCAGCCAATATATAAATTGTAGATGGTGTTCAGGAAAAAAAATATATATTAAATCCCATCAGGTGAGTTTTCTTGAAACCGAAGTAAGTTTTGTTTGTCTCAGAGGTTTCCACATAAGAACTGTTCGTGATTTTTATGTCAGTGTGGATCATTTGCTAACATTTAGGTCGGGAACACTTTCTTCCCAAATTCTTACAGTAAAACCACCAGCTCTATCAATATGGCTCAAAACTTCAGATTTGTTCAACAAACAAAAAAATTATTCCACTATATAGAGTAGCATCTGACAGCTCTGTGATCATCTCCATGGACCAAAGTTTACTAAATTGCCTTTGAAATTATGAAAGATAATACTATTTAGAAACGTGCACTGACTACCATTTGCTTCAGGATTGTGTGCCGAGCCTCAAGCTGAGCCACACTTCCAATGGGCACAGCCACTAGCACACTGAACTTGATTAAAGTCAGGCAACTCCTTTGAAGTCATCCTAGAACAAAGGGCCAAAAATATGAAAGGCTTGGGGATAAAGTTGAAAACAGGCAGTTTCTAGGAATACAGTTTCAAGCAGAAAAACTCTGAAGAGACGGGAGTTGACTTCTCGGATTACAATCGGAAGCAAATACAGATCTGGGTTGGGTCTGTATGGGCCAGAATGTCCGTGAGAGTAATTTCAAAGAGCTGTTGAGGTACTATTCACCAGGTATGAGCCTAGCCCTGCTCTGTGCAGAACACCAGAAGTAAGAGGAAAGCCCACCTGAGGGGAGAGGCCCATAGGCACATCAACCAAAAACTGTGGAGCAAATGAGTTCAAATCCACACTCTGGTAAAGGAGAAAAGGCACCAACTCTGAAGTTAGATAGATTTGGGTTCTGCTGCTGCTGCTGCTAAGTCACCTCAGTCGTGTCCGACTCTGTGCGACCCCATGACGGCAGCCCATCAGGCTCCCCCGTCCCTGGGATTCTCCAGGCAAGAACACTGGAGTGGGTTGCCATTTCCTTCTCCAATGCATGAAAGTGAAAAGTGAAAGTGAAGTCGCTCTGTCGTGTCTGACTCTTAGCGACCCCATGGACTGCAGCCTACCAGGCTCCTCCATCCATGGGATTTTCCAAGCAAGAGTACTGGAGTGGGGTGCCATTGCCTTCACCGAGAACTTATTATATACGTGACCTTAGACAAATCATTCATTCCTTGAGTTTCAATGCCTTCACCTGTTAAACAGGAGAAGTTCTAGGGGATGTGATGGTCAGCACAGGGATTAGTTACCAATACTGTATATTTGAAAGTAGCTAGGAGAGATCCCCAGCCCAGAAAGACCCACTGGAGAAGGAAATGGCTACCTACTCAAGTATTCTTGCTTGAAATACTCAAGTATTCTCCAGGCAAGAATACTTCATGGACAGAGAGCCTTCTTCATGGACAAGAAGGGTGGTAAGCTACAGTCCACGAGGGTCACAAAGAGTCGGATACCACTGAGCAACCAACACTACACTCCTACGAGGAGCACAGGGCTTCCAAGATGGCTCCGTGGCAAAGAACCCTCCTGCCAGTGCAGGAGAGGCAAAAGACATGGGTTCAATCCCTGGGTCAGGAAAATCCTCTGGAGAAGGGAATGGCAACCCACTCCAGCATTCTTGGAAAATGAATGGAATGGAGGACCCCCTGGGTCAGCAAGCAACTGAGTAATGGAAGGATGGATGGAGGAGACAGGGGGTCTCAAAGAGTTGGACACAACTGAACAACTCAGCATGCACAGGAGAGCAGATCTTAAGTGCTCTCATCAAAAGGGAAAAAAAATAAATGTAACTATGTGAGATGGTGAATGTTAACTACTTATCATGGTAATCATTTTGCAATATATACATATATATCAAATCATTTTCTTATACACCTTAAATTAATATATTTTATGTCAATTTTATGTCAATAAAACTGGAAAAAATGTGATAATAGTGTCTATTTCAAGATATCTCAGATAATTAAAGATATTTTATGGGAAATGTCAAACAGCATCACATCCTGGAGCTTTATACAAATGTGGGCCGACTGTTTTTATTTACTGAGAGCCACCACAGGTAGGCACGTGCGACGGGGTAGAGGGGACTAATGGGGCTTGGTAAACATACATCTTCATATCTACCCACAAAGTTCACGATGTCTGGTGTTGTCCACTTTGTTAGGAAGGAAAGCGACACAGCTTTCTATTTTGAAATCCAGTAACAGTCCCCTTTTGAAATTCTGCCTCCTCTTCTGATAAACGGGCTTCTCTGGTGGCTCAGATGGTAAAGAATCTGCCTACAATGCAGGATACCTGGGTTCGATCCCTGGATTGGAAAAATCCCCTGGAGAAGGAAATGGCAATCCGTTCCAGTATTCTTGCCTGGAGAATTCCATGGACAGAGGAGCCTGGCAGGCTACATACAGTCCATGGGTCCGGAAAGAGCTGGACACAACTGAATGACCAACTTTTCATCTGTTAAACAGAGCTAATCATATTCAATCCCACCCACCTCAGGGGGACCTACTGAGGATCAGCAGACAAAGAAGGTGAAAGGTGCTGTAAGGAGCGTAAATTCTGGGTGGAATTATGCTATTTATTTTAGATTCTGAATACTCACTTTCAGGGTTTTGTGATTATTATCACTACAAGATGTAAGATAAAATGACACTGCTTTCTCTGCAGAGGCAGACACCTCATTATGAAGCCTGGCTCCTGGCTTCTCTCCTGCCCTCTCTGCAGAAGGAACAGGAGAGAAGCTAGCCTGTAAAAAACACGACACAATGCCTCTTGAAATCTGGGCCTCTGAGGGAGAAGTTTGTATTGACATTCTTAAAATATGAGCCTGTCTCAGTGTTTTATGTCATCAATTGTAACTGTCAGTTTCCTCTGCAAGGAGAGGAATAATGGAGCTATTTATTCCCTCGCTTTTCCCAAACTAGTGTTGGCCTATGGGCTGGGTACTGCTCTGGCTGTGGTGGGAGAAGGGATCTGTTTTTAGAATATGGAAGGTTTTATGATGTTGTGGATTTAATCTCAAACTCAAGAACAGGAAGAGTATGTGACCCTCAAGCTGAAAGCTGTGTCATGCCACTGAACTTTTTGGTACTGGAAGACTGTTCCTCAGAAGCTGTGAAAGAATTTACAAACTCAGAACTCATCTGCAGTGCCCATGACGGGCTCCCGGGACAGTCTTCTCTCAGCTGGGTGGCCCAGGGTTAAAGCTTAAAGGACACCAGTGTTTACAGGCTGAACAGGCCTCTCTCTGTACATTGAGCTTGGCTGCCCTAAGATCTGCCCCAGGTTACAGAATCATTCTGAAAAACAAGATTTAAACTTCTACCAGGGAGACATAAAAAGCACAGTGATTTACTAATAAATCAGGAGACAATTAAGGTTAAAAAGTCAATGCTCAGGAAACATTAAGGATCTGAATTAAATCAACATATCAGAGTAATTCAAAGGCTAGTGCCTGGAAGGCAGCATTTTATTCACAATCCAATTCATCTATCAAGCAACATTTCCCCACTCGTGGGTTCTCATTCTACAGAATGATTTGGGATATTTGCCAGTTGTAGCCAGCTTTTTCTGGCTGGCGCTCATTCTGGACTGAACATTTGCCAGGGTTTATAACCAAACTTAGGCTAAGTTTATCTGTTTTTCCTCCTGTCTCTGCTCTTTTTCCCCCTCTTTCCCCAGAATATCAGTTGTACACACATACTTCCTCTTTTTCTTTAAGAATCCAAAATAGTTCTAAACAGGTCCAAAAGACATTGCCCTAGGCTCTTTCTACTTGGTATCAGAAAACACATACAACAGAACACCTTCCTTTCTAGTACATCCTTGAGGGGCAATTTTAGTACCATTTCATCTGATGATTAAACAAAGCCTTTCAATGCCCTGGGAGATGCCTGGTGGGGTATAGTCCATAAGGTCATAAAGAGTTGGACACAACTGAAGCAACTTAGCATGTACGCACAGAAGACAGGCAAGGAAGAGACTCAGCCAGATCACCCAGCTAGTGAGTGATGGACCTGGGAAGCACTCGAAAGTCCGTGCCCCTAACCACTACTAATCCTAACTCCCAGTCGGGAATGGAACCTTGGCCCTGTACCTATCTTACCATTCGAAGGCCACAGACTTGGGATTGCTCCTTTGTATTCTGGTGCAGATAAAGGCCAGATTACTTTCCAACTGTGTGGTTCTTCGAAGTTTACCCCAGATTGCTAACATTTTGTTCAATACTGGCTTTTTCTTTGTGGTTTAATTATTTGCTCACTCAGGTTCATTTGATTTGGAGCTTCTTGAATGTCAGAGCTTCAGATCTCATATGCGAGCCAAGCTTTGGCCTTTGCAACAGCCCAAGGTTAATGCAAACCACAAATAAGGGGCCTCCAAAACTCACTGCGGCTGCTCCCTGCACCTGCTTCCTGCTTCAGCGCATTTCCTGGGTCTTGTGTGAAAGGGGCCTTGATGCCCTAAGGGCTCTGGGTGTATGTGTGTGTGTGTGTGTGTGTGTGTGTGTGTGTGTGTTTGTCTCTATACATATACACACATGCCATCCCCAATGCTTGTCTCACTGCTGACTCAGTACACACACATCCAGTTTGCTGAAGGTGGCAGCGGGGATTTGAGGGAATAACTCCTCAATAGAAAATGGAAAGTGCCCAGGCTAGGCATCAGGAGACCTGTGTTCTAGGCCTAGCTTGGCCACAACCACTTGATCTTAGCCAGGACATGTAACCCTCTGAGCCTTGATTCTGCCATTTTTAATTTTAGAGGATTAAGCTAGATTAGTAGTTCTCAAACCATCTTCTGCAGAATATTGGTATTCCTTGATAAATTAATGGGTGGGTTTGGAAAAACAACTTGTGTAGTCAGACATATTGAGGAAGGTGACTTTTCTTCTACTGGTGTGTCCAAAGCTATGAGGTGTTTGATGCAGTAGATAATCAAATATTTTGTTTATTCCAGTATTTAATAAACTTACTTGATAATCAAACTGTCTTTTCATACAACACCTATGAATACTTCATAGGGTGCTGGAGAATGCCAAGGATGAATTTTAAGATATCAACCAGCTTTAAGCCTGGCATCCTTCACATTCAAACTTCAATAACTTAATAAATGGCTAATGAATTTGCTAAATTATTGCAACACTAACATGAGAAAAACAGTAAAAAGTATTTAAAAGCGAACTTATTTTCATAAGTTCAAAACCCATCTCTGTGATAAACGGTAAATGAATGGTCTCAACAGGTGAGGTGATGACAGTGCCGTGCATCCAGCAGAACTGAAGATGCAGAAAGTGTTTACCATAGTCCCAGGGTTTTAATGATGAATTTAGTTTTTAGTGCAGAAGTGCTCTTAAGGTCAGAGAAACTCAGACATTTGAATAGAAGACAGCTTATCTCCTTGGATATGAAGATTTCCAATCCTATCTTTCTATCCCTTGTTGTTCAGTCACTAAGTCCTGTCTGACTGTTTGCGACCCTCTGGACTATAGCATGCCAGGCTCCTCTGTCTTCCACTGTCTCTCGGAGTTTACTCAAATTCATGTCCATTGAGTCAGTGATGCAGTCTACCCATCTTATCCTCTGCTGCCCCCCGCTTTTGCTTCCAATCTTTCCCAGTATCAGGGTTTTTGCAATGAGTCAGCTCTCTGCATCCAGTGATGAAAGTTTTGGAGCTTCATCAACAGTCCAACCAATGAATATTCAGGGTTTATTTCCTTTAGGATTGACTAGTTTGATCTCCTTGCTGCCTTGAGAGGGACTCTCAAGAGTCTTCTCCAGCACCACAGTTTGAAAGCATCGATTCTTCGGTGCTTAGCCTTCTTTATGGTCCAACTCTCACATCCATACATGACTACTGGAAAAAAAATAGCTTTGACTATACAGACCTTTGTATCCCTTCCTGATCTTCATATACCATGTGACATTGATAACTTGGTTACACACCACAGAATTTAATAAACAGATGTTGGTCAAATCACCTTTCAAAAAGTGTCTTCGTGTGGTATGCCTGTTAACAAAGGCCAAAAACATAATAATCCAATCTTTAAAGAAAGCTTCTTGCAGATTTAGTATTTCTACTTATGTATCTTTGTTTTACTGCTTTTCTTTTGTTCTATGTAGTATATTTTATATTTGAATGGATAAAAATTTATAAAAAAGTATAATTTAGATTAAACTGTTCTGCTTCTGACCCATCTTGCTCTTAGTTGTGACAGTTTTGGATTCTCTTATTTTATTTTAAAAAGATCAGGTACTACCCTTCCCCTCTTCAATGTATTTGTTGTTTGGACTAGTGTTTGCTTTACTAGCCTTCGGTAGATCTAATCATCTCACCTGGATGGGGCTCAGAAGGCCACACCAGTCACATCTCCTAGATCTGAATGAACAGAGAAGCTCTCTGGACCTCAGTTGAAAACCTCCAGGACTTTGATGCAGTGAAAGCACCCTGGTACAACACCTCCCTTTTTCTCCCTCTCTCTGCAGGTCTGAGTCCTATAGCTCTTGACCACAGATAGTTTGAAAAGCCCTGTTCTAAGGCACAACTCCCATCCTCCACCCTCTACCAGTTTAAAAACTTTGACTGGAATCCCAAAGCACAGGGTCAAAAGTCGAGCTCCCCCACCTGGTGCAGCAACCCTTCCTCTTTGTTGGACTCTCCAGATCACTCCTGGGTACTTTTCAACATTCTCTGGCCACCTACCCGCCGCCCCCTGCCCAGCATCCTTTTGTCCCCAACAAGACAGAATAAGGCAACATGGCTCCAGTCTTTTTTCTCATTGCCATCAATACTTGGATCTGCTCTTTCTCTCTATCAAGCCACGAAGCCCTGATAACTGCATCCAAATGCCACCCTTTCTGGCCCTCCAGGGAGTACTGTCTACTCTCATTTGTTCCCATGGGCCCTGGGCACACACCACGGCAGCACTGAAGGGGTCCGACGTCCTTCTCTGCTTCTAAGTCCATCTTTCTCTCAGATTGGCAGCCTGTGGACAACAGTGGGCCATATAGTTCTTTCTGTATTAGAGTCCCTGATACCAAGTAGGTAGATTTTTGGTGCGCTTTTGTTTAAAACAATCACATGCATTTGAAATTATACCAACAATGATATATTCTACTATTGAATACCAACTGGAATCACTGTATACAACACACGAATAAGGTACACAATATGGGTTTAATAATAACAATAATTATGACCATTGACATTTATTGCATGTTTCCAATGAGTCAGACCTTATGGTATACTTTTGTAAGCAAACATATCCTAGAAGATGGAAGTGATTATTATCTCTAAAGCCTTTGACTATGTGGATCACAACAAGATGTGGAAAATTCTTAAAGTGATGGGAGTACCAGACCACCTTACCTGTCTCCTGAGAAACCTGTATGTGGGTCAAGAAGGAAGAGTTAGAACTGGACATGGAACAATAGACTAGTTCAAAACTGGGAAAGGAGTATGACAAGGTCTTATTTTGTCACCCTGCTTATTTAACTTATATGCAGAGTACATCAAGCAAAATGCAGGGCTGGATGAATCACAAGCTGGAATCAAGACTGCCAAGAGAAATATCAACAATCTCAGACATGTAGATGATACCACTCTAAAGGCAGAAAGTGAAGAGGAACTAAAGAGCTTCTTGATGAGGGAAAGGGGGAGAGTGGAAAAAACTGGCTTGAAACTCAACATTAAAATAAAATCATGGCATCGAGTCCCATCACTTCATGGCAAATATTAATAGCAGGGGAAAAAGTGGAAGCTCTGACAGATTTTATTTTCTTGGGCTACAAAATCACTGCAGGCAGTAATTGTAGCCATGAAATTAAAAGACACTTGCTCCTTGGAAGGAAAGCTATGACAAACCTAGACAGCATATTAAAAAGCAAAGACATCACTTTGCCAACAAAGGTCTGTATAGTCAAAGCTACAGTTTCTCCAGTAGTCAAGTACAGATGTGAGAGCTGGTCCATAAAGAAGACTGAGCACTGAAGAATTTACACTTTCACACTGTGGTGCTGGAGAAGACTCTTGAGAGTCCCTTGGACTACAAGGAGATCAAACTAGTCAATGTTAGAGGAAATCAATCCTGAATATTCATTGGAAGGATTGTTGATGAAGCTGAAGCTCCACTGTTTGGCCACCTGATGTAAAGAGCCAACTCACTGCAAAAGACCCTGGTGATGGGAAGAATTGAAGGCAAAAGGAGAAGGGACAGCAGAGGATGAGATGGTTAGATAGCATCACCAACTCAATGGATTTGAATCTGAGCAAACTCTGGGAGATAGTGGAGGTGTGCTGCAGTCCATTATGTCACATAGAGTCTGACATGACTTAGCGACTGAATAACAAAATACCCTATTTGGTAGAAACTATTATTATCTATGTTTTAAACTTGAGAGGCAGAGATTGCTTAAGTCACTTGCCCAAGATCTCTTGGTTTGCTCTCTCTGGTCAGCTTCTCTTTTCCCCCAGTTCCTTCCAGTGATAGTTCCCTGCCCTAAATGAGAGGGTGTCTGTCGCTTTTTGGCCTGCTTTGGTAAGCAAATCCATGCGGGCTGCTTGCTGAGGAAGTAATATGAGCTCTCAGCTTATAAGGCTATAATGAATGTACTTGGCAAAACAGAAGTCACTATCCCCAAGTGTGCAGAATAACTAGATTTGGGGAAAGGATTCCCTGACTCTGAGGCAGCAGCAGCTTCAGGGCATTTGTTTGTGTCTTTGACCCCGAGTGGACATTATCTGGGATTTCTCCTGGTGCAGCTATACCTGAGATCACAGCTGATCAGCTGCTATAGCAAAGTCAAAGGGGAGTCCTGTATACAGGCAGAGTCAGGCGGTCAGGGGGAAACAGAAGAGGAGGAAGTACAAGGCCTGCTGAGGTGATCTTCAGAGTAACTTTATCTTCCAATCAGGAGGGTAATTTCAGTTCAGTAAGATTTCTTCTGGGCACAGGGCTACTAAATCAAAGCTTCACAAAGCAGGTAGCTGGTGTAGGAGGGACAAAGAAGATTTTACAAATAAAGACCAACCCAGGCCCTAGCCAGCTAAAGTGTGCCTGCTTTTCTTGGGACCACCTCTCTAGTGTGCAGCCAGCAGAAACAACGCCCAAGGACCCAACCTAACGTCTGTACTTTATGTGAATAAGACTGTCTCTAAATGCTGACATTTATAACTTCACAGGAAAGGTTAGGGAGGAGGGAGAAAGCGTAAAAGAACATTCTGTGTAGTGCCATGATGCTGCCAACAGTTTGTGGGTTGGATGGGGCCCTGCATTCCTAAAGATTAGACAAAACTGAAGGTTTCTTCTTCTTTAAAGTGAGGAAATACAAACCCTCTCCTCATGTCAGTCTCAACTCTTCAGACTTTTTGTACAATTTTCCCCATTCAGGAGTAATATTTAACTGAAGGGAAATCAGAAAAGCTGTAGCTTCTTTTTTTTTTTTTCTAGAAACCAAAAGAATTTAAAGATATCAAGTTTAGCTTTCTAATTCAATTTCTGAACTTTCTATTTTTTAATGAGAGAAAGAATGTTAGTGGATATAAGGAGAAAGCACATGTTTTTGTGATTACTAGACTTTCAGTGGTTGGTATTTTATGAACATGCCACAGGGCTGAATTACGAGGACCAGAGAGCGATTGGAACGACCCCCAATCCCTGAGCCCTACCAAAGAGAAATGTCAACAAGAAGTCCAAGCAAGGGAGTTCTTTTCCTTTCCACATTGGATAAAACAGATTCTAAACTGTGAAAAGAAATTAAGGCTGAGAAGTATTTTGACTTAATACATGTTCCAAGTTACCTCCTCCTAGCATGTGAGCTACACCTGAATTGTAGACTGAGATTTGGTGGTTGGTTAGCTTTCAGGGTGAGCTTAGAGCAAGTCATTATAACTCAATCGCTCAGACGGGGATTAAAGGAAAAGCCACTGTTGCCTACTCATGACGAAAGGGTTCATTAAGCCATTCAGACATGTCACAGAATTACAAGATGACCCAGAACTAGATAAACAATCCAGGTAAGTAGTATCATGGCCAAACTACTCTGTGGAAGAGGCAGTGATCACCATGGCATTTCTTTGACCTCAGTGGTCCCCTCTTGCTGGTAGAACCCGACTGAAATCCACCATTCAACACAACGCTCTCTGACAAGGCCACTTCTCTAGTCCTCCACACAGACAGCCAGTCAAGCAGGTCATGCCCCTTCTAGTCACATTCTTTTTTTCTCCCCAAATATATCACATTTTGTTATTTAATTATCTTATTGATTCTTTTTCTCTTCTGTATCAGCTAGTAAACTCCATGAATACAGAAGCCCCATCTTTCTGGATCATTTTTATATTCCCAAGAGTTTTTAAAAATATATATGTAATGAATGAATAAATGCTATAGCTTTCCAAAGAACATTGTATATATATTCATATTAACCCCAAGCTGTTCATCTCTATTCATTATTTATGTAAATCCAACCTATTCTTCAAGGTCCAGGTATGACCACCTCCCCCATAAAGTGTCCCATGTGCAAATCCAGTCTACAAATGAACTGTCCCTTTTCTGAGTTCTTTACCATCCAGCTTAGCAATCTGTGACTTGATAATTGACTTTTTAACTGCATTTTAAAAATTATCCATGAGGTAATTATTTTAAAATTATCCATGATCATCTACCAGATCACAAGGGGAAATCTACAAAGAACACAGGTCATTAGTCATGAGGCAAATGTTAGTATCATCCCCTCTGAATAATGCTTTGAAAGGAAAGCAGAGCATGTGTAAAAGTTGAGAGGTTTGGAAGCACAAGGTACCTGTGTTCATGGAACAGCAGAGAATACCAGGAGCTGAAGCATGGGGGTGAGGGGTGTCCAGGCATCAGAGAGATGCAGGAAAAGAAAAAGCAGAGAGACTGGACCTTCTGCTGGAGAGGCCACATAGAAAAAAGAAGAATTAATGCAGGTAGCCTCTAGGAGCAAAGACTAGCCACCAGGTACCTTGGTGGCTCAGTGGTAAAGAATCCACCTGACAATGCAGGAGATACAGGTTTGACCCTTGGGTCAGGAAGACTCCAGGAGAAGGAAATGGTAACCCGCTCCAGTATTCTTGCCTGGAGAATTCCATGGACAGAGGAGGCTGGTGGGCCACAGTCCATAAGGTTGCAAGACTTAGCAACTAAAACAATACCTTGATGCAAAAAGCACGAGGAACTAAATGGGAACTCAACCTGAATGAGACTGGAGTCCCATCCTTGTCCACAATCTCCAGCCCTCCCTGCACCTTGATTGCAGTCTCATGAGACCTTAAGCGTCTGAGCTTCCTGGACCTCTGACCTACAGAAACCATGCGATAATAAACGTTCTCTGTCTCAAGCCTCTAAATCTGTAATAAATCTTTACAGCAACAATAGAAAATGAATACAAATTTCACTACTCCTCTTATCACTGCATTTTAATGACAGGGGTTAGTAGATAAACTGGTTTCTGAGACAGGTGCCATTAACTAGGGCTCACAGACTCTGGCTGCAGCAGACCAAATGTCATAAGGTTGAAACTGCTTCCCTTTTCAAGAGAACTTCCAAGCCCTGTAGATGATGCCAAAACGGTGAACCTGCAGTTATCTTTGGGTGAAATGTGTGTTTTGTCACTTATCCACCATCACTGTCTAATCCTGACACCTTATCTTTGTCATCAAATACGATTGTAGGCCAGCAGATGTCTACCCTTCCATGCGCATATGTGTGTTCGAAGGGAGATTTAACTTCACCCCAGTATGAGCATAATTGGGACAGAAAGCCTGCTGTTCAAAGAAGACTTCTGTAGAAATCTGCTGTGTTGTATTTTCTGCGCTTGAATGTATTATCCAAAGTGGAAGTGAAAGGAAATGAACATTATTAATGACCATGTGGTAAGCTGTGCCCTGGATGCTCTTGTGTATACTCTACTTTCCTTTGGCTCTCATAAAACTCTGCCAGGTAGGTTTTAATAGCCTCGTTTTTCAGATGAGGAAAACGAGGATCAATGAGGCTCAGTTGCCCAAGGTCATGCTACTAGTAAGTGGGGATTTAGTATCCAAATCTGCATCCAGGAGACTTTAACTCCCTAGCATTTTAATGCTTTAGTATGCTGCCTTAGCCATTGCTGGATTTATTCCCAAGCTAGTGAGTTGTGCTCTGTACAACTCAGATTTTATCTGAGTGAGTCAAGATATTCTTACCTAAAATAAACAATACAAGGCCATAAATAAATAAGCACTGAAATGAAAGTTAAGATATTACTTATATCAGAGAAGCAGGAGATGCCAGAATGGTTAAGGAAACAAGTAAGATTTGGAAGCCAGATTGAAAAGAAGAGATGTTCTATGTGAAGGAGGCAATGGGGTGACTGGAGATTCAGATCCAGGCTAATTATGGTATTTTCTGTAGGATAAGGTAGAGATTTAGCAAAACTCACAGCAAGTCACTAAGATGAAAATGATCTGGAAACAAGGTGAGATAATGGAGGGTCTGTTAAGCCAGATAAAGAATTTTGGGCTTTATGCAAGAGAAACGGTTATTTCTACATCTGGCATCAATTACTCATTTTGTTATGGTTCCCTTCGTGGATGCTCCACGAAAAGTTATTTCATTCTTCTTTTTCCATTTCAGTAATTAATATATTTATTTAGTTAGAGCTATAAGGGGTGTGGGGTAGGGCATGGAAACAAAGGAGCTTTGCTCTGGGCTGATTATTTCCAAAAGGATTCCCCAAATGAAAAACGGAGTAGAGAAGCATTGCTGTGGATAAAGAAGGTGCAACCCTGACCTGGTGGAAGCTCGGGCTACATGAATGAAGTTTTTCTGGGGCTTGAGGGGCTTCCATAAGCAGGTGGAGCTGACATGCTGCTGCTGCTAAGTCGCTTCAGTCGAGTCTGACTCTGTGCGACCCCATAGACGGCAGCTCATCAGGCTCCCCCGTCCCTGGGATTCTCCAGGCAAGAACACTGGAGTGGGTTGCCATTTCCTTCTCCAATGCATGAAAGTGAAAAGTGAAAGTGAAGTCGCTCAGTTGTGTCCGACTCCTAGCGACCCCATGGACTGCAGCCTACCAGACTCCTCCATCCATGGGATTTTCCAGGCAAGAGGACTGGAGTGGGGTGCCAAGGCCTTCTCCGGCTGACATGCTACACTGGGGAAATCACCTGAGGGAGCCAGTCATTGCTCAGTGTCCTCCCCAGGATCAGGAGAAAACACCCAGAAATAAGCTACTTCTCTCTAAGACAGACCACTGGAACAGAATTTCTTTTATTATAATTAATATCAATTGGTACTAGAAAAATAATGGACAAAAAGTAAATACAAAAAGTTATTTCAGCTATTTTATTTAATAAAATAAAATTTTATTTGTACTATCCATGAAAACATAAGAAATCTGGAAGATTTTCTCTTCTCCTTTGCCTAATGCCCTATGCAAATACCCGTCTAAGAACATATGTTGACGTAGGCTTAGATATATCCATAGGTATATGAGGAAGAAAAATAAGCAAGTACGGGTAGTCCTTTGTGTCACAAACCTATAATCAATAGCTAGCTCCCTCTCTTTAAGTGATCTTGGTATGAGTGACAGCAACGCTGACCAATGAGTGTAGCTATAGTGTGTGTGTGTGTGTGTGTGTGTGTGTGTGTGTGTGTGTGTGAAGTGGGGGTGGTATTTGTAACAGACCCTGGTTGGTGGCATTTTTCACTTACATGTAGAATTGTGGATCTCAAGCTTTGGAAAATGTATTGCATCCCCCCTTGTCAGATTCTGATTTGAGAGAACACTCTCAACACCTGGAAACTCTTGGGAAAAACTTTTCGCAACCGTCTTCAGTTGTGATTAACTGGCCCCCTTCCCGATTGCTGTCCTGGAACTTGAACTCTTGTGGAGATCTTATATAGGACAGTCTGGAGAGTGGGATGGTTTTTATGCTCAACTGCCACTGCATTTATTTAAAAAAAAAACTTACTCCCCTGTTTGGGCAATGACACAGAATACAGAATGAAAGGTTATGGCAGTAGAGTGGTCAATTCTGGGAAGGCACTTGAGAGGAAACTGAAAAGATCAGGCAGTCGAAGTGGTGATGGGGAAGAGAGGAGAAAGCAAGGATGGTGGAGGAGGGGAGCATGGGCTGGCTTTCCTGGGGAAGAAAGGGAGGTAGGTTGCAAGGTGAGCAGCTATCATCACCATCAACTAGGGACCTGTGTATTTACCTTATCATAATGGCTATTTAGTGGGACTGTAGTTGATTTTATTTTTTCTTACACGATTTTTTTTTCTACATTTTCCAAATTTTATTCACTAACAGTTTTTTTTTTTTTAAAGATGGTAAAAGAAACAATATAATTATTTCCAAATAATCCTTTGATCTACACAATGGGTAGAGAATCCATTTTTACTGTTGTTCTTGGGTCTTCAATGAGAAAAATAATATCTAGTACTAAAGGGGTTGGTTGCTGAATTAGGAGAAATTCTGACAGACTTTTAGGACTGCTGCTGCCGCTGCTGCTGCTAAGTTGCTTCAATCGTGTCCGACTCTGTGCGACCCCGTAGACGGCAGCCCACCAGACGGCAGCTCCGCTGTCCCTGGGATTCTCCAGGCAAGAATACTGGAGTGCGTTGCCCTTTCCTTCTCCAATGCATGAAAGTGAAAAGTGAAAGTGAAGTAGCTCAGTCATGTCTGACTCTTAGAGACCCCATGGACTATAGCCTACCAGGCTCCTCCGTCCATGGGATTTCCCAGGCAAGAGTACTGGAGTGGGCTGCCATTGCCTTTTAGGACTATGTCACTCCTATTGAAAGATGACAAGATGTCCCTTACATACTTATAGTTGTAATACTGCCCAGGACTATGTCTTACGTATTTCAGACACTTGATGCCTTTAAATTGTATGATTAGAAAAAATAAAGAAAAACTATAATAGCACAAAGAATTATGTCCTATAAGAGAAATTTCCTTGGCCTACTGGTCTTTCATGGAATATAAGACATGACAAACTGGTTCAGAACCATAGCTTTTCACTATGGAATCCCAATCATGGTGGATGGTTAAAAGGGGATGACGTCTCCTAACACTTAACCATATGTTTTAGATATAACCTCAAACCCATGGTTTCCTTAATGACTTACTCTGGTCTGTTTTTATTTTTAGCCTATGTCACTTTCAAGATACAAGTTTTGTTTACTACTAGGTATGTAGGTATGTTTTTCCAGTGGTCATGTATGGATGTGAGAGTTGGACTATAAAGAAAGCTGAGCGCCAAAGAATTGATGTTTTTGAACTGTGGTGTTGGAGAAGACTCTTGAGAGTCCCTTGGACTGCAAGGATATCCAGCCCGTCCATCCTAAAGGAGACCAGTCCTGGGTGTTCATTGGAAGGACTGATGTTGAAGCTGAAACTCCAATACTTTGGCCACCTGATGAGAAGAGCTGACTCATTTGAAAAGACCCTGATGCTGGGAAAGATTGAGGGCAGGAGGAGATGGGGAAGACAGAGGATGAGATGGTTGGATGGCATCACCGACTCAATGGAGATGAGTTTGGGTAAACTCTGGGAGTTGGTGATGGACTGGGCGGCCTGGCATGCTGCAGTTCATGGGGTCTCAAAGAGTCGGACACGACTGAGCGACTGAACCGAACTGAACTGAGGTACGTAAAATTCCTCAAACTTTTCTTTAAAAAATAACAAAGTTTTAAGTATTAGGTTTAGTGTTTTGTGATTTAGTGAATAAGACCATTTTTGCTTTCCCTTTGCATTTCCTTTGTGATTTTTCAGAATGTCCAACCTCCATTGAGTCTCTGTTCACCAGATGAGACGAAGGCTCTGTACATAGAATTGGTATCATACCCTGGGTCCGGCTAACTGGCTCCAAAGAGATCCTTTCAAATTAAAAAAAAAATTGTAAGAGGAGCATGGAAATTCTTAAAAAACTAAAAATAGAACTACCATGTGACTGAGTAATCCCACTACTGGGTATAAACCCAGAGAAAACGATAATTCAAAAAGACACATGCACCCCAGTGTTCATTCCAGCATTATTTGCAACAGCCAGGACATGGAAACACCCTAAATGTCCATCAACAGAGATGGATAAAGAAGGTATGGTACATATATACAATGGAATATTACTCAGCCATAAAAAGGAATGAAATTGGGTCATTTGTAGAGATGTGGATGGATCTAGAGACCATCATACTGAGTGAAATAAGTCAGAAAGAGAAAAACAAACATCAAATATTAACACATATATGTGGAATCTACAAAAGTGGTATGAAGTGAAGTGAAGTGAAGTGAAGTCGCTCAGTCGTGTCCGACTCCTTGCAACCCCATGGACTGTAGCCTACCAGGCTCCTCCCTCCATGGGATTCTCCAGGCAAGAGTACTGGAGTGGGTTGCCATTTCCTTCTCCGGGGGATCTTCCCAATCCAGGGATGGAACCCAGGTCTACCACATTCCAGGCAGACACTTTAACCTCTGAGCCACCAGGGAAGCCCCACAAAAGTGGGATAGATGAACTTATTTCCAAAGCAGAAATAGAGACACAGATGTAAAGGATAAAATCTATGGATACCAAGGGGGTAGGGGGATGAACTGGGAGACTGGGATGGACACATACAGTACTGATACTATGTATAAAAAGAATCTGCCTGCAGTGCAGGAGACCAGGGTTCGATTCCTGGGTCGGGAAGATCCCCTGGAGAAGGAAACAGCAACCCACTCCAGTATTCTTGCCTGGAGAATCTCATGGACAGAGGAGCCTGGCGGGCTACAGTCCATGGTGTTCCAAGAGTTGGACACAACTTAGCAACTAAACCACCCTACCAATGGGCACCTACAGTACAGCACAGGAAACTCTACTAAATGCTCTGTGGTGACCTAAATGGCAAGGAAATACAAAAAGGATGGGATATGTGGCTGATTCACTTTGCTGTACAGCAGAAACTGACACGATATAAAGCAGCTATACTCCACTGAAAACTTTTTTAAATTGTAGCAAAGATCAAATTGCTTATTAGCCAGTTTCTTATTCTGAACTCCAATATTTAACCCACAGACAAGGCCTCTTGAGGGTTCTTTTGATAACTCAAAAGCTGAGTCATGCTACTGACCTTGCAAAGACTCTGGAAAGAGTGTGGGAAAAACGGAGGTGATGGGAAAAGTCAGGAAACCTGGAACCTAGCACTTTCTCTGTGCAAAACTGGTTTAGCGACTTTGGACAAAGACTTTAACCCTCTGGGTTTTGATTTCCTTGCCTGGCAAGTGGGAGAGCAACACTTATCTGCAAATCTCAGTGGAGTAGGAAGATCAAATAAAAGTTAGGAAATGTGCTCTGAAAAGCAGAACGCCCTCTTCAGATGTAAGGGGGCACTGGAATGTACCCCCAGGTAAAGCTTTTTGTCTCTTTGTGTCCTCAGATCCTTCATCAATACAGAAGCCCCACCTCCCGACCCACTCCTGCCCATCTTCTCAAGCTGCCCTTCAGAGAAGAATGGGAAAACCCCAGCAGAGGCAGCTCTTGGACCTGCTTGTTCTACTTTGTGGATCTCCCCCTCTTACTTTCTTCTTTTTATCTAATTTGTTCTGAATCCTTATGTAATAAAGTAAACACTCACATCAACTTGGTTTTACAACATGCAACTTACTATTTTAAAAGTTATTTTCCTGTAGACCTGGTGTTTATTTCCAGTCATTAATGGGTAGTCTGTCATTATTCTCTCTAGTTGCTTTCCACATGTGTATATATAATTTCTTGTCTCCTGGGAGCTTTACAAGGTCTTTGAGGGGGGCGTGTTTCCTGGGACTTCATCATTTCACCAAGCACCAAGCTCATCACCCTTCATGCTGGGCCAGCATGTACTTCATGTGTTCTTCATCCCTCCAGGATATAGCTTCATATTCTCTGTGTGAAACTCTGCCTTCTTAAAAGTCCAACCAAACCCATGGACTGTAGCCTGCCAGGCTCCTCTGCCCATGGGATTTCCCAGACAAGAATATTGGAGTGGATTGCCATTTCCTGGGGACCATCCCAACCCAGGGATCGAACCCGAGCCTCCCGCATTGCAGGCAGATTCTTTACCATCTGAGTCACCAGGGAAGCCCTCTTAAAAGTCCATCCCCACTCAACTGCTAACCTCAACCTAGCTAAGTACCTTCCTGTACCTGCCACATATGCCCAGCTCCAGGTCTTCACCCATGTGAAATGGAATAGCTCCAGCCATATCAATAAACAAGGATGTAACAGCCATCAGTGATTTCAGGCTTCCAAAAGTGAATGAGGGCTTTGGAAAGGGAGCACAATGCCTGAGATCCAGCATGCCACCACCCCTATGGTGACTGCCAAAGAGCTGGGGGTGGGGTGGGGTGGTGGAGCAGGTGTGAGAAATCAAAGACAAAACAAAACAGGATTTGGCCCCAGACAGCTGAGGTGCATATGAAAGGAATGAATTCAGTGAGCCCAGAGGCTTGCATCTGCCCAAACACAGAAGAATGCTAAATTCCTTAGCTTGACATTTGGTTTTCCTTATTGTGTGAGCTGGTAGCTCAAATAGTAAAGAGTATGCCCGCGATGCTGGAGACCTGGGTTTGATCCCTGCCCGTGATGCCGGAGACCTGGGTTCGATCCCTGGATTGGAAAGAGCCCCTGGAGAAGTGCATGGCAACCCACTCCGGGATTCTTGCCTGGGGAATCCCCATAGGCAGAGGAGCCTGGCGGGCTACAGCCCGTAGGGTTGCAAAGAGTCGGACGTGACTGAGCAATTAACACACTACTGTCCATGCTATGTCGGAGAAGGCAATGGCACCCCACTCCAGTACTCTTGCCTGGAAAATCCCATGGATGGAGGAACCTGGTAGGCTGCAGTCCATGGGGTCGCTAAGAGTCGGACACGACTGAGCAACTTCACTTTCACTTTTCACTTTCATGCATCGGAGAAGGAAATGGCAACCCAGTCCAGTGTTCTTGCCTGGAGAATCCCAGGGACGGGGGAGCCTGGTGGGCTGCCGCCTATAGGGTCGCACAGAGTCGGACACGACTGAAGCGACTTCGAAGCAGCAATGCATGCTATGTGGTAAGTTGCTTCAGTTGTGTCTAACTCTGTGTGACCCTGTGGACTGTAGCCCAGCAGGCTCCTCTGTCCATGGAGATTCTCCAGGCAAGAACACTGGAGCGGGTTGCCACGCCCTCCTCCAGGGGATCTTCCCGATCCAGGGTTCAGAGCCTCATCTCTTGTGTCTCCTGCATTGGCTGGTGTGTTCTTTACCACTAGTGCCACCTGGGAAGCCCTTTTCCTTACTATTTAACAATAATCTTTTATGTTCAGCATGCCTGCTCCCTTTGTTGCCAACTTGTGTATAGTTTGACTGCCTCTCCTGCCTCCTGGGCTCAGAGTCCTTAACCTTACCACCAAATAAAATAACTCCACTTGCAGGTTGTGACTAATTTTTTAGTTGACATCCATCTGGTGCCTCGGTGAATCACTATGCATCCACTCTCTAGGGTTCAAGTCCTGGATTTTGTTTTTCACTAAACACTGTCATCCTTTCTGATCCTGTATCACTATGGCTCCCGTTGTTGGCCACTGAGTTGGCACAGATTAAATTTGGTCTGCATTAATCCTCAGGTTGTTTTATGTATGTTAACTTCATCTCTTTTCAGTATAGTATAGGGAACCTAAGGTCAGGAGCCCTTTCTTGCTTTTCTTTTGTTCTGGTCTCTCCGTGTGTTGTATCCTGGCACGATGTTATATGTTTAATAACTAAAGAGCTCATAATTGTTTGCAAGAAGGTAAGCAGTTTATGAACCAGCATATATATATTTATTCCACAGAGTAGTAAAGACCTCTGAAAGATCAACAATTAAACTTTAGTCTATAAAACTTTGTACACAGTAAACATTCAGTAAGATTCATTTACCAAAACTTGAACTTTTCCTCCACACACTCATGCTAGTACAGCACATATCCGTGGTACCATAAAGAGAAACTTTCAAACAGCCATTACCATGACCAAAACTTAAGTGTCTGTGTGTCTGTGGGACGGAGAAGGCAATGGCACCCCACTCCAGTACTCTTGCCTGGAAAATCCCATGGATGGAGGAACTTGGTAGGCTGCAGTCCATGGGGTCGCTTAGAGTCGGACACGACTGAGCGACTTCACTTTCACTTTTCACTTTCATGCATTGGAGAAGGAAAGGGCAACCCACTCACTCCAGTGTTCTTGCCTGGAGAATCCCAGGGGCGGGGGAGCCTGGTGGGCTGCCGTCTGTGGGGTCGCACAGAGTCGGACACGACTGAAGCGATGTAGTAGTAGTAGTAGTAGTAGTAGTAGTAGTAGTAGTGTCTGTGGGACAAGCAAAGCAGAGCCCGCCTGGAATCTCTGACCTCTTTTAAAATACTAAAACCTTTTCTATATGTGGGCTTCACAGGGAGGCAGAATGACATAGGATAAAGAGTATGGCATTGTTTTCATGCTCCCTGAATAGGGGGAACCTTAGACTGAAGCCCTGCTAAGAATGAATGTGTCACTTCCCATCAAGGGCTCACTATAGAACAAAGCCTTCTAAGAAGTCGGAGCTTCTAAGAAGCTCCAACCACAACCACGTTTCACTTTCTGCACCTTCGCCCCCTATTTTCTCATCATCTACTTATTCATTACCTTTCTACCACCTGAACTTGGCACACAGCCCACCCCACCCCCGCTTAACCATACGAGGCACTAAATACTTAATTGCTAACTTTTCTGCTGTCTCCAGAGCGGACAATATGTTCATACAAATTTTCACATATCCCCATCTTCTATGAACTGCGTAGCTCGGGCCCTTGTGGCCCCCCACCCCATTCTTCTGAAATTCATTCTTCTCTGTGCCCTTGTTTCTTCTCCAACAATTCTGTCACTCCTCTGTCTCTGCCCAATCCCCTCTTACTTTGCCTCTCTGTTTAAGGTGAACCACAGGGGTCTCTCCCTTCCACTCTCTTTCCTTAATTTTCCAGTCTTCCCCTTTGGTGAATCTCCAGCTCTACTCTGTGCAGGGCTGCCAACTGCTGCCTCAGCCACTCGTCCCCTCACACTCCCGCTTCAATGTCTATGGTTCTATTCACGTGCCATCATGCTTCCAGTTGCCTGAGGCCAACATATTGGAACCCTCTTTGATTTTAGCTACAGAGGGAAACAGATGAGTCAGGAATGACTCATTATTATTTATTTTTTTCTTTGAGCACCTGAGTAGATATGATGCTTTTAAGAGGCTTATAATCCAGTGGGTGGGCTGGGGGAAGAAGGGTAGGTAGTGGGTACAATTCAAATAAGAAATGAATTATTACAATGTCATATGAAAAATGCCAGATGGGGTAAGTTTGCCCAACCCAGACAAGAGGGAGGGAGCAGTCAGGGGAAAAAGACAATAATTTGATCATCTCACAATTTTTGCCTGAATAATGAAATGGCTGACCACTGTCTACTTAATTAAGCACAAGCCTCAGAGTGTGGGGTAGAACCTTTAAACTCCAGCACAACATACTCCTTATCTACCAAGATTTCCCAATTGCAGATCCTAACCTCAATAGAACTTAGACTAAACACCATTTCCCAAGTGTTTTGGGGGTATTTCCTCCTAAATACCTTTATTGACAGAGCTTCCTTCCCACTGTATGCTTGACTCCACTTTCTCCCATCACCATCCCACCATCTCCATGCTCTAAAAGACTCTTCCATCCTTAAAAAAATGCCAAACAGAAGAATTTCCTGGTTCCACCTTTCCACCAGCACTGAAAATACGGCAGTGGCTTACCCTCATTGGACAGCCCAGCATCTTCTCTATGATTTCCTGATGGTCCTTATAGTCTAAGTTGCATCTATTTTCCTCCCCTAGGTTATTCAGGGGAGAAGGCAATGGCAACCCACTCCAGTACTCTTGCCTGGAAAATCCCATGGACGGAGGAGCCTGGTAGGCTGCAGTCCATGGGATCACTAAGAGTCAGGCACGACTAAGCAACTTCACTTTCACTTTTCACTTTCATGCATTGGAGAAGGAAATGGCAACCCACTTCAGTGTTCTTGCCTGGAGAATCCCAGGGACAAAGGAGCCTAGTGGGCTGCCGTTTGTGGGGTCGCACAGAGTCGGACACGACTGAAGCGACTTAGCAGCAGCAGCAGCAGGTTATTCAGGAGAGCCTCCTGATTGTACCCTCTTTGAGGGCAAAACCATTGAGTTACTTAACGCTTTTTTTACTATGATTCATTAATAGTAAAGCATCCTTGAACTACTCTCCCAGGACTATACAAACCCATGCATATACTAGACACTAAATTAATAATTTAAAAAATGTCCCTTGTCTTTATTAGTTCCTCTTCAATTCAACTACTTCGTGTGAAGTGCTATATTGGCACATGTTTAAGCCATGATGAACTGTTCAGCCTTATTGCTTATTTGTTTACAGAGTGAAGACATGGTTTTCTGGAGGATCCTTCCAAAGGCACTATCCTTATCATGGACCAGTGACAGGCTAGCCTTTGGAAGGCATGCTTTACTGATTTTTCTGGCCAAGAAAAGCTCCATGTTGTATCAAAGCCAAGTCTGTCAAAATTGTGACTTCTCTGTAGATGGCTCAGATGGTAAAAAATCTGCCTGCAATTCAGGAGACCCGTGTTCAATCCCTGGGTCAGGAAGACCCCTAGAGAAGGAAATGGCAACCCACGCCAGTATTCTTGCCTGGAGAATCCCATGGACAGATGAGCCTGGCAGGTTACAGTCCATGGGGTGGCAAAGAGTCAGACATGACTGAGCGACTAACACTTTCACTTTCTGTACCTACACCTGAATCTTCATAACTCTCCAAAGCCACAGAGGTATACATAAAATATTCCAAAAGGATGGGGGAAAGTTTGCCAACTGTTGGAAGATAAATGGCCTGGAGACTCCATGCTCCAAAGGCAGATTGCTGGATTTCTGGTTCAACGTAGCAAAAGAGATGCTATTTTCTTTTTTTCATTGTCAGAAAGTTATGGGTCACAACATTTAATTTGATTAATTCCTGGTTTCCAAAAGGAAACCTTAGGAGGAACTGTGGGAGGCTCAATAAAATAAGTATGTGCAATTGTGAAGACAGAAAAGGAAAAAAAAATTACTTCCATCACACTCCACAAAGATCGTTTCCAGTCCCAAACATGGGTCCCCAGAGATAGCCTGGAAACAAATTATTGTCAAAGAGATGCTTACCTTTTACAACAGCTCACAGTGAAATAAAACATATAGCTTAACATCTCTCCCACACTCACCTTTCTCTTGCTCTCTTTTTTCCTTTTATTGTCTCTCTCTCTCGCTTCCCTTTCTTTCTGCCTGATGCTAAACTTCGCATTCTGAGCCCTTCTACCAATTATTGGATAAGTCGCTTGTCCTTCCTAACCCTCAGTATTCTCATAAGCATATATTTATACTATATTAGTACTCTTTTACTTCTAAGTGTGACTACAGGCACAAGTTTGCTCAATCTGCTCTCATACAATTGGTCGTATTAGTGCTCTAACTTATTTAGTTCCAAGATGACTGTGGTTTCAGCCTGCACAATGAACAAGTGAATTTGTTGGTATAATTATGAGGTCTCATCTTTTGGAAAAGTGAGATCAAATGGTTAAGTGAAGTCACTTGAGCCAAAGATGAAAGGGATGTCACATAGGTTAAGACATGGGCCAGAAGAATCTGCTTTGAAACTTCACTGAACAGCTAATTAATTGGTCAACTTGGCTATAATGTGGGCATTTTCTCTTTAACTGCACAATCTGGTGCGTGTATGTGCTCCAATTCCATTGTATAAATTCGAGACTCCTAGACTATCGTGTCTGGTCAGAACCCTTATTGTCCTAGTATTACTTGGGAAAACTGTGAGTAAAGAAGATCTTTCAGCTGGTTAGCAGAGGAGACAAGACTGAGGCAGGTACTCATAAGCTCACTAAGCCACACAGCAACCATTTGCTAATTAATCTTTCACTTCCTCCCACAGGATGACCTAGAATTCAACTTGGATTGAGGTCAGACAGACCACACTTCACCAGTTTTCCATTTTTTACTCTTCCTTCTTTCCTGGTTTTAACTTTCTCCTCCCATGAGTCCTCTTCTTCCTTCTATTTCAGGTTTAGAAAACTTTCCACACACATGTTTCTTTTGTATGGTTTTCATGACATTTTGTCCATGTGGTTAATATTCCCTCATCTGTATGACTGATTGGAGGAGGCTTCTGTATTATTTTTGGCTTGGGCATCCATTTCCTGCCCGTGACTGACAACAGAGACTGCCTCCCGAAATGACCACAGTGCCTATAAGAGGAGCTGACAGAGGGCAAGACAGAGCCACAAGAAGAAGTGGAGTCACCCAGGCTCAAAGGAATTCAGCTACCTACATGGCAGGCCTCTGATATCTGAGACGTGAGCTAAGAATGAATTCTCAGCATCCGTTCATCATGGGGAAAGTACTTGACCCTGGGGACTCACCTTGATTAAGAATGGCATTGGACTAAGAGGTAATAGGTATAAACTTAACTCTCCTCACTGTTTCTCCAATATCTGATGGGAGCCTGGACAGCAGCAGTCAAAATATCTGAAGCCCCTGGCCTAACTTTACATCAAAGTATGCAAAGATTGTTTTCACCAAGAGGTTGAAACAGGAAGAACATCATTCACACTAGAGACTTCTTCCACTGCCTCAGGAGAACTTGGCTCCGAGAGCATATAGCATTATCTGAATATGCATTGTCATCCTTGGACAGGTTTGCTCTCTGGAATGTGCCGCATGTCAGCGTGCATGAGACGGTGGTGCCTGGTGAGACGGCAGCCCAGATGAAGCTTTTCCCAACTCTGAGAGTCTGTGCAGTTCACCTTCCCACTATTTATCCATTATTTGGCTCCAGGCAAGCATTTTTATAGGTGAAGATTTACCAGATGGTGTGCATTTAGAAAATAGGTCAAAAGAGTCACTGCCTTTTGAAACCAAAGAAGCAGTAGGACAGGAGTGAAATAGAGGAAAAAGGTGAAGAGTCTGTGTAACTTTCCAGCTCTAGGTATGTGGTAAGGGGGCTAACAAGACAACACATCTATATACTGGGGCAGGGGGATGGAGAACGAATGACTTTCCAAGCAGAAAAGAGGAAATGAAGTGTGCAACTGCTGCACAGTCTCTAATTCCTCTCTCCAGAATGGTAATGACTTCCATTTGGGCTTCCCTCATAGCTCAGTTGGTAAAGAATCCACCTGCAATGCAGGAGACCCCAGTTTGATTCCTGGGTCGGGAAGATCCCCTGGAGAAGGGATAGGCTACCCATTCCAGTTTTCTTGGGCTTCCCTTGTGGCTCAGCTGGTAAAGAATTTGCCACAACCCGGGAGACCTGGGTCTGATCCTTGGGTTGGGAAGATACCCTGGAGAAAGGAAAGGTTACCCACTCCAGTATTCTGGCCTGGAAAATACCATGGACTGTATAGTCCATGGGGTTGCAAATAGTCGGACATGACTGAGCGACTTTCATGCATATCAGTTCTGATCTCAGGGTCCTCTTTTCACTTTGCTCCTGAATTTGGTCCTCAACAGGGTAAAGAATGGCATTTATATTTATGCCGTATCAATTTTGGAGAAGACTAGATCATGTGAAATTGAACATTAAGATGCTGTGGAAATGAGCCACATGGAGAAGGAAGAGGTGGAAGAAGAGAAGGTGTGGAAGGACAGATGCTTATTTTCTAAACATGACCTTCAGTACCATCTAGCCAAACAGATACCTTGATTTGGATAAAGTCTCTGAAAATCTTAATGCTTCAGTGTCATCTCTTCTGTCTCCCAGCTTTTAATGGGACTTGGTACTCTTTGGAGTGTATTACATTAAGGTGAATGCTTTGGGTTCCAAGTGCTAAGGACACTTTTTCCCTGATGTTTCAGGGGTTCAGGAATAGAAGGGGCATTTAAAATATCAAGGAGAGGCCATGGTTTAGAAGGAAAGGGAATGATAGGGAATCTGGTCTGTTCCAATAAGGTATTCATCAAGATGTGTAGGGACAACAGGTATAACTATGCAGACCCATAAGACACGAACAATTAAGATTCATGATAATGTTCAGAAAAAAGGCTCATACAACACAAAACTAAGCACAAGCAGTGGCAAAAATACCTCAGGGAACTGGATTTTAGCAAGGACAGAAGTGGAAACCTTGTCAGCATACATGTTTCCAGGCTGATATTTAGTCAAGTTTAGGCCATAAGAAATCCTCTTTCATTGGCTGGGAGTTAAATCAAGGGATGTCTTCTTGTTTTAATTACTCTCTTATGCACTCATCACATAATCACTGTGCAGATGCCCTAGGGGAAGGCATGTAATCAGAGGATAGATGAGATTCTGAGAGGAAGGGTGGTGGTGAGATATAGGCACACTGACTGGGGACCAGGCCCTGTGTTCTAGACTTGGCCTTAACTAGCTGGGTGACATGCAGCTGAGTTGCAATGCAGAGGGCAAAGCCCTAGGCTTAGAATTAAAAGTGACAGTTTTTCTGAACCTGACCAGGTCACTTGATCTCTGAGCCTCAGTGTCCTGTTTCATAAAATGGAAATCCAAGTATTTCTCTTCTAAGATTGCAGGAAGGGCACTCTAAGAAATACATGTAAAATGGCTTTAAGAATTGAAATATGCCATACAAAAGAGATCTGGCCCAATTCTTTGAGTTACAGGTTGGCAGATAGTACCCCCAAAGAGGTAGGATATCATGCCTAAGGTCATAACAGAGTTGGGTGCAGAACTCGATTTCCAGGCTGAATCTAGCTTTCTGTGGCTAGCTGCAAAACAATAAGAAGTTGAGGAAGGAGAGGGAGAATTTTAAATGAAGTAACAACCAACTTGTGAATACAAATACAAAGAGTTGTGTGTGGCTACAGTGTGGCTGCCCTCAGATGCAGGGCCCAGAGATAAACCTCTAGCTGGCAAACTTAAGCCAGAGCCCACCTGTAATACAGTTGAAACATGCAGAAGTCCCCGTAAGACTGCCGAGAACCCTAATGTAACAGCGGCTGGTTTTAGCTTCTGAGACCTTGTTTCTCCGGAGAAGGCAATGGCAACCCACTCCAGTACTTTTGCCTGGAGGGTGCCATGGATGGAGGAGCCTGGTAGCCTGTAGTCCATGGGGTCACTAAGAGTCGGACACGACTGAGCGACTTCACTTTCACTTTCACTTTTCACTTTCATGCATTGGAGAAGGAAATGGCAACCCACTCCAGTGTTCTTGCCTGGAGAATCCCAGGGACGGGGAAGTCTGGTGGGCTGCCGTCTATGGGGTCACACAGAGTCGGACACGACTGAAACGACTTAGCAGTAGCAGCTTAGCAGACCTTGTTTCTCAGGTCTGTTAAGTTAGGATTCTTGCTTGCAGGTTCTCAGCAATAACATACCATTATTGTTTTCTAACTAAGAAAATAGAAATAAGAAAGCTCTTTGCTCATGGCAAGTTCAATTCCACCACATTGTAAGAGAAAGTAAGAATATGTCTCGTGAAAATTTAATCTTTTAGCAACTCTTGTCTGTGTGTATTAGTTGCTCAGTTGTGTCCAGCTCTTTGTGACCTCATGGACTGTAGCCTGCCAGGCTCCACTGTCCATGGAATTCTCCAGGCAAGAATGCTAGAGTGGGTTGTCATTTCCTTCTTCGGGGCATCTTCCTGACCCAGGGATCAAACCTGGGTCTCCTGAATTGCAGCGGATGCTTTAGCATCTGAGCTACTAGGGAAGCCCAACTCTTGTTTGGATGGGCTTAATTTAGGCTTTGCACAAAAAATAAGCACCTTCAATAAAGTCTGATGATCAGAAATGGGGAAACCCAGAAGAGGACATCTATCTGGGCAGACATGAAGTGTGGGCCATTCATCCCCTTCAGCAAATGCAGGAGACATGACTGCTAACTGGTCTCTTCATTAAGCAAGGACAACATCTACCACAAGAGCAACTCACAAGCTACTGGCAATTTGGGGCAATCTTTAAGTGGCTTCCAATTCATAGCCATATTTCCTCCTGAAATCTGCTGGCCTGGAAAACGTCTCTAATCCTCATGAATAGATTGCCTTCAGTTTCACTAATGTGACTCCCTGTGAAGGGGGAGGATGAGCAAGGGATAAGCACCATACACAAAGGTCAAACAGTACACTCAAATCTTATCAGGAACGATCAGTCCTCGAAACTAGGCTTTGGTCAGAGAGTTTGTCTGACCTAAGGAGTTTTGACTCTTTTCCTAGTAAATAACTACTCTGTTCTACAGGAGTCTTACCATCTGTGTGACATATAGACAGGGGCAAAGGGATATATGCGTAGAAGTGCGAGGCTTCTGTGGCAAGGAAGGTTTACGTGGGTGGGCACATTAGCAAGGAAATTCTGCCAGCAACTGACAAGGAATGAGCAACCAGACTTCAGTTTAGAGATTAGTGGGCAAATCCCAACCCCAGTGGATGTGCCAAGAGACACGGTGGTAAAGTCCCGCAGAGGCAGGAAACTCATGGTGCTGACAGCCAGGTTCTGCCCCGGCCCCACCTTTATGCAGGGAAATGACAGGTCAAGGCTCCACTTGAAGGGTCTACAAAGGGATGCTTATCAAATGCCCATGGACAAAGAGAGGAAAGCACGGTCTTGGTCTGTGGCTTCCTTACCACGTAGCCTTCAAGAGTCACTGGTCATTAGCTTCCAATGGCTCTGCTATAGGTGTTTCAACCTAGGCTGTGTGACAGCTAGGGCTAGCATGTCAGATAAACTAGATATTCATTTGCATCTAGCTCTGACATTCCTGGGATCTTGTTGGTATTCCTAGTGAGTTTTACAGGATTTACCCAACTCGCAAATTCACCACCAGATCAGATGAGGACCTAGGCACCATATTGTTCATTAAATGCATAAAGGTAGGTGGTATGGATGTAATCTAGGCAGCTACTGCGGCTGCCTCTGGGCCCACAGTCCTCAGGCAATGGTGCCCAAAGAGGCAAGACAGTAAATACTGAGTAAACAGGCAAAAAAGGTACAGCAGACTCCAATGTACAAGAAGACCCACTGTCATACGGCTTCTACCTCTCTGCAAACTAGTGAGTGCAATAATGTGCCGAAGACAGCGACTGCTGAATGGCAGGGCCCAGCAACCGAGTCACAGCAGAGTCCAAGCGTGAAGAAAATTCGGCCTTACCTGGAGATACGGAGGAGTCGTAGGGACTTCTCTCCTTGCGGTTCATCTTGAAGGCTTGGATGTCCTTTTCCCTGTACGTTCCAAAGCCTTCGTAGCTCCTCCTTTTACTCGCACTCATGTCACTGTCCCACTTGTCGTTCGGAGGGTTCATCTCGCTGAACACGTCCAGGCTCTCCGGTCTCGCGCCGCCCCCGTCCCCACCGTTGCCAGAGTACCTTTTCGCACAGGAGTCCGCAGGCTCGCTGCTCAAGTCACCTTTGTCCTTGGCCTGCGTCCAGTGCTGGGCATCCGAAAGTGACAGTGTAGACAAGGTGTCCACCTCAAAGTTGTTCTTGGACGCTTTGTGGCTGGCTTCACTGTGCTGATGCTTCTGCTTCTCCTTATGCTTGTTTTTCTCACTCACCAAGGAGAGCTCTTTGTCTGCGCTGCTCAGCCGCTCGCTCAGGATGTGGCTGGAGAAGCCAGTGGCTTTGCCTGCGAAGAGACCACTCAAGTTGTCGTGGGTCCCCAGGAGCCGGTCTTCCTTGTGCTTATGCTTATGTTTGTGTTTCCTCTTGTGGAGCCGACCGCTGGACAGACTGGCGCTGCCCACCTTGGGAGGATTCAGGGATGGCTGCCTGTCACCAAGGCCCATGCCCACGGGCCCCTGCAGGTGCACTCCGTGCTTTGCTTTATGCTTAGCTGTACCAGACATCTTCACGTGGGAGCTTGTGTGGAACTGAGGTGGTGGCACTGTGGGCCTCATGAACGGGGACGCTGCTCCGAGCGTGTGTGACAGGTACACAGGAGCTGGGTATTGACTGTAATAACCAAGGTTCATCATAGGCATTGATGTGTAAGGCATTCCATAGGGTGCATAGTAACTTCCACTGGGAATAGGGTAGCTGAACCCTTGTAAAAAAGGCACCTTTGTCATGGTGTCATTGGTTTTTGCAGGCCTACCACGCTTCTTCTTTGACTTTAAGTCTGAAGTCCTACGAAGATAGAGCAACGGGTCATACTGGATATATGGCACCGGGTAATAGTGATCAAAATTAATCCGAAAAATGCTGGGATACGGATTCTCGTGGTAAAAGGTATAACTCCGGTGGGAGATCCTGAACACCTGGAACTTCGTGATGAGCTCTTCTAGGTCCGCCAGAAACTGGAGATCATCACGGTTTTGCAGGCTTTTCCGTTTCCTCTTGTGCTTTGGCTTCTTGAGGCTTTCGTGGGCCAGAAAGTTGTCCACGATGAGATGCTTCTGCCGGTGGCCATGCCGGTTCTTTGTGCTGGTGTCAGATGGGATGGCCTCCGGGTTGTCCAGGGAGCAGAAATCAAAAGAGTACCTCCGTCGGGATTCAGAACTCTTCTCTGCTTGGTCAGACGTGCTGTTGTTGTCTGTCCCAATGCCACTGTCACTCGGGATCGTCTCTTCACTGTGGGACTCGCTCACAGGGGACAGTGTTATCTCCTTGAGTGACCCGATCTCGCAAAGGTGTGACGGGGAGTTGGCCATCAGCCTGGGTGGAGACAGCTTCCAGGTCCCACTATGGATTCCCTTTTGGGTTTTGGTTGGAAGAGCACTGATGGGCTGGAGATTTGGCATAGTTTTCAACTCTGAAAAATTGGTTTCAGTGCTGGCGGGGCTCAGGTTGCCATTGGACCCACCCAACTGTGTCGAAAGTGGGTGCATAGCTGCTGGTGAAGACGCCACAAGTGACTGAAGGTTGGAAGGCACGGCGGGAACATCCGGCTGGCTAGAAACAGGCCTCGGGTGCTTGATGGCTGTTTTGGGTTCTTCGGATGGGGGTGGCAGCTCTGCCCTCGGCTTCCTGCCCCTTTTCTTGCCGATGTAGATGGTGCCCCTCTTGCTGACATTAATCTGCTTGCCCAGTTTGCTCTCGATCGCTGCTGCCCCAGGGCTGGTCTCTGGGGGAGCTTTGGCCTTCAGTGCTATGCTGCTGGAGCAGGACAAGATCTGGTTCAATATATTTTTCCTCTTGAGTGTTTTCATCTTATTAATAGTTTTGATGGTCTTCTTATCCAATACCCCAAGCTTTCCTACTTTTTTGTGAAATTTCATCTCGCTCATGGGTTTGTCCTCTCCTGGCACTAGTTGGGCCAACTTAGCTAAACTACGTCGTCTCTTTCTCTTCTTGGTGCCAGGAAACTCCCGACTGATGGGACTGACTGGACTGGTGGACGTCCCCTCATGAATTGTCTCAACCGTGAGCAAAGGCTGCTTCTTTGGTCGCCCCCGCTTCTTTTTGACTGGCGTGATCACAGTAAGACTGTCTGTGTTGGTGTAGAGAGGGCTGGATGGAGTGATGGGATAAGCAGACGGCGGTTCCACCATCAATTTATCGGAGGTGGCCATGACTGCCTCCCGAAGCAGACTGGTGGGTTTTGGTTTGCTGCACGTCCACCTCCGTTTGGCGGCAAATTTGGGGTGCTGGATTTCTGGCAGCTTTCTTGCAGAGTGATCTGTGCATGTTGGAGGCGTCATGACCATGGGTGGCTTTCTCTGCTTAGGTACACCTCCTGGGACAACTTTCTCAGCATTTACACCAGTTTCAAGGCCAGCTGAGGGGGACTCGTTCTCCATCATTTTACCCAACTTAGGGACACGGGGGTCTTTCTTATTACCCTCGGGGTTGGAAAATATCCTATTAACTACTTCACTGCTCATAGTGATTCCCGAAGTCAAGGCTTTCTCTGGCATGATCTTTTCCACCACTGCTTTGATGGACTGTCTCTTTTTCCTCTTATGGCTGCTTGGATCGAGGCAAGGTGCCTTGATAGGGATAGTAATCCGGACATGGCTTGAGTCATTTTCAGGATTACTGACGGAACTCACATTCTGCCTGGCTGGTGAGGCCTCTTGGGCATTATCTGCAGAGTAGCCTTCCCTTTTCCCTTCTGTACTGTCAAATGCTTTCTGAGCATTCTTGACCCAGTCTAGGTCTGAGTTTGGTATGGTTTGACTTATCACATCTTTTTTACTGGACTTTTTCTTGCTGCTTATAGTAGGTGGTTCAAGGGGCTCCTTTGTACTTCCTCCATCTTGATCTACCAAGGGCTGAATCCCACTGCACTCAGCAGAGCTGCTGGGTGGGGCTGGTGAGCTGTGGTTGCTTGGAGATGGAACCACACCTCCCAAGAGCAGATCTTTGTTACTGTTGGACAACTGATTCCATGTGCTCCCTGCACTGCCTTTCTTACCCTGGGCCTTTGCAAAGGAAGCCATGGGCTCAAGAGCTGGGATCTTGCTGGTGCTTGCAGTTTCTCTGCCAGACTCTGGACTGATGAAGCAATTCTGAGTGGCAGGTCCATTGTCAGAGTTGGTGGACCAGTCCATGTGGTTCTGGCTGCTGCTTTTTTGCTGGTGCTTTGGTTTTAAGGTGTCACTGGTGAAATCCTGTGGGAGGCCTGGGTCATAGTGGAGAGCTGAGTGTTTCTGTGGCCGCTCATAAGCCTAAGGGTGGGTGGAATGGAGAAGGAGAGAGAGAGAAACAAAGATGAGCATGTTGAAACTATTTAAAATTTCATATCAAAGGCTTAATTATTTATAAGTTGGAAATAGCCACCTTTAACACGAGAATGCTTTGTGGAGGTATATTTTTCAGTTTCTTTAGTAAAAATATGTTGCATTGATTTTTGAACATTAATAAGGATGCTTTAATCGTTGCCTTTCTCACCTTAAGTAACAGGATCTGTCTTGGTTTAATGCAATCTCAAGAACAAGAACTATTTAGAGATGGGAGGTCCTCTAAAGGTCCCACAGTCCAATGCTTCCATTTTCCAAATGAAGAGGCCAAAACTTCAACCATCGAGAGTCCTGCCCAAGGTGGCAGAGTTCAGGAGAGCATCTTAACTTCTCAACAACCTGTGCTCATTTCCATAACTCCAGCTGCAGCTTATTTCTGCCCCAGCTTCTCCTCAAACACACATGGTTCCCTATTGCAGTTTGTGTCTGTTGGGGGTTTATCCTGGAGTACGGCATCTCCGCACTCAAACAAGCAGCTCATTAGGGACCAAGAAGGAGAAAGAGCACAAGTTGAGAAATTAAGAGGGGAAGTTGGTTGTGAAGTATGGGGTTTGGAAAAATCTGGTTTTCATGAAACAGAATGAAAGTCTAAACCCAGTGTTGCTTACTTTGCCCCCAGAAATGACAGAGCTGCATTGAGACAATCCTCTGGCAACACAAAAGTCAAGGGAGGAAAAGTAAGCAACTCAGGGGTGAACTGTGGCTCCTTTAGAGTGGCAAAAGGACTGTCCTCCGTTACCAAATCCCACTTTAGCTTGGGCCTTTGCTACATGAGTTGTTCTCATCCCAGTTCTGGCACCTTATCATTTTAAGGACCTTGTCTTTTTACCAACTTATTACTTGAAATGATAATATTGTCTGTTGTTTCAAGACTGTGATATATTTTCCTAGTGGTTTGGTTTTAAAAATAAATAAGACTTAATTTTCTTCCAAAAAAAAAGAAAAAAGAGGGGAAGTTGGATGACTGCGACTGCATGGGGGAAAGGGGCCTGTCAAATGTTTTCATGTAACAATGTATCTCATCTTTGTTGTACTTATCATAGTTTTAAATTTACATTTGATTTTTGTGCTAATTTAATTAATGCCTGTTTTCCTTTCTAGCCTGTGTATACCATCACAGAGATACCAAGCACAGTACCTGGAAAATAGTAGGCACTCGATAAACATTTATTGAATAAATGAGGGAAGACCGATTTTACTATGGGTAATCCATTTTGTCATTAGTGAGATTACTGTATATTGCTACATATTGTCTGCAGACACAGTTACCCTCTCCAGCCCTATTTCTTCTGCCATTCCTTCTGCATGCACCATTGTCTCTCCTGAAGACACCTATCACAATCCTTATAATGCAATGTGCTATTTTTTGTGTACTTTTATGTCTTCTCCTAGACTGGAAGTATTTTGAAGTCAGAGATGCTCTCATTTATCCTTTTATCCCCAGTATCTACTACAAAGCAAACCACCCAGAAAGTTCTCAATAAATGTTTGTTGAATGAACAAACAAAATGATATTTAAGATGCCTATTACCACGACAAAATACATGGCCACACACAAAAGACAATAAGCCACCAATCACTCATTTCATAATGGCTCATAATGAAACTGGAGTTCTCAGATGCATTAAATGTTGAACAAAAGATCCTTCCCAAATACTTAAGGACTAAAGATACTTGAATGGTAACTCCCCCTCAAAGCAATTTTTACTGTTAGCTCTCTTCCATCTCCCATTAATTGTTTCACTTTCCAATTAACTCTGCCTTTGGGGAAACCCATGTGACAGTCAGGAGGGTGGATTTCACTCTGGCAGTTGAAAGGTGAGGACTGCTCACTTACACTCAGGGCAGACCAGCTGAAAGTAAGCAGTTAAGCATGCCTGGCTCCCAGTGCCTCCATCTGGACACTGCCGGATCCCATTGTTTCTACCATTTCAGCTGCAATTTGCCCTGCTGGGAGAGCTTGGCAATCAAAGGGCAGGGTGGACAAAAGGGAAGCACAACAAAAGATCAGCAGTAATGGGGGAAATGGTGCTTTAAACCTGGTGCTCAGATGGCTGCAGTCAAGGGGCAAAGAGGACTGAGGAGGACTGCTTTTTAAGGGGTGCAGGAGAACAAGGCTTTCCTTCCAGCAGTGGCTGATGGCTATATCCAGTTGCATTTCATAAAATCCCATTTCTTCATCTGTCAGCCATGACAGATTATATACACAATGGTGAGGCTGTCAGTTCCAATATGTCCTTCACTGAGAATTGAGCACTTACTCCATTGAGACAGAGATGGACATGGCAAAACGGGCTTTGAGCTCAGTTGCAGGGGTGCAAGTTCTCCCTCCCATCCTTCCCCAGCTGTCTGGGGGATATTATCCCATATAGAGGGTTTTGACTGGGGCCTTTATTAATCCACAGAGCACATGTTTCCGTTTCCCCTTCAGACTGTAGATTTTTTTCTGGGGGATCAGACTTGAATCTTTTATGGACTTTATACCACCCTCAGTCCCCAGCACGGCTATCTCTGAAATGGTTAGCAAATAAGGGAAGAGCTGATGCTATTCTATATTGGGCTAGATTATTTTTATGGAAAACTTTTAATACAATCAAGTTCAGCATGACTCTTGCTTGCTTCCCCATCCCCACAGACTGACTGTGGAACTCACAGTCATTCTGAAGGTCTGGCTTCCTTTTTATATGTGCTTTCCATGTACATTGAGTCTAGGCCAAATGTTCATCAGGGAAATACCATTTTGAAAACACTAGACAGATTTCTCTCCTACAGGATGTGTTTATGGAAGCATGTCTGTCATGCGAAAAATTACTTTATAAAGTAGATATTATACCCTCCCCCACAACCAATGTATAAATTAACTTATATAAATTTAAATTTTGTACAAGTCAGATTTCTTTTTAAAGAGCATTTTATTTTTTTACATAATTTAAAAAACAAGCATTAAATCACTGCATAAAAACTTAAAAATCTATGAAAATGGAATAAAGGAGCCTTATCTCAGGGTATCTAAGGCAAGTCCCAATTTTTGTCCCAATAAGAGGATAACATGATGATTCTGGCCTGAGGAAAATCATATAACTCATCAAAAATCAAGCATGACTTTGTGGTTGACAAACGACACTTGGGTTAGCTGTATTTGTGCTACTTTTTGCTGACACCAGTAATTTTAATGTGCTATCTGTGAGATATTTTGCTTTTACATGAACAGGAAGATGTGCCTGGGTATAAGGGAATGAAGGGAGCTTTATCTCTTATTTTGGCACTTGGTACTTCTCAAGATGTGGTCCTGGATCCCTGCATCACAGCCAGCTAAGGTTCTGGTTATTAATACAAATTCCTGGGCCCTGCTGCAGATATACTCATTGGCCATCTCCCAGGGTGGGACTAAGGAATGTGCATTTTAACATGCTCCTCAGATAATTCTGAAACATAATTGAGTTGTAAAACCACTCATCTAATGTTTTAACACCGTAATTCCTCTGGGGTGGGGCTCTTATGTGGTTGCTATGACATTCACAGCACTTTTTGGTGGTAAATATGCAGAGCTACTACAGGCCTGTTAGGATATGTAGTTTGGCACCACTGAGCATTCCTGATTGCTCTCTGAGCTCTTTGTAATTCACATAGTTAGAAACTCTTAACACAGTCCATTCTCTGTTCAGGTTTTCCAAGTATACTGCACAGTGAGCAGAAGAGTCAATTATATGGGTGGGTGAGAATCCTGTCCTTCCAGAAAGAACTGGGTATGCAGAGGTTCATGACCTCCCACCCTGGGATTTCTATTTCCCCATCTCATCCAAGCCAACCTCAGAGCTCTGGGAATCCCAGCATTCCACCCCTGAGGCTTGAAGCGAGTGCTCAAGCCTGAGCAAGAGGTGAGTGTGGGAGAAAAGGAATGCAACCCCACACTGTCTGATTCAAGGTTCTCAACCCTGGCTGCATGTTAGAATCATCCAGGAAGCTTTGTAAAGAGTACCACAGCTCGGATTTGACTCAGGCCAATTAAGTCAACATTCTAGAGGTGGGACCTGAACAGTAGTGCATTTTTCAAAGCTCTCAGCTATCCCAATGCACAGACAGAGTTGAGAACTACCAGATTATATCAAAGACAGGGGTCTGGGTTAGGGACTAAAGAGGCTCTGATATTATCAGGAGATGTTCCAGCTCAGTGGTTTTCAAATGTGTTCCACAGAGTCCCAGGATTTTGTAAAGATATTTCTGAATTGTAGCCAGTGAATTGGGCAACAGAGAGGCTCCAGACCATTCTTTTAACCCTCAATTGAACAGAGCAGCCATGCAAAGGATTTCATTTAAGAGAAAGGAGGTGGAGAGAGATGGTTCTGTCATTTAAGAAAAGACTGAAAATTACCATTTTGGCACATGAATAGGAGGAATGCACATGCCAGCTTCCACTGAACTTGCTCTCAAAGCATCTCTCCTAAGCCCAGTTTGTTCTGCATTTGTGAATGGTAGGTAGAGAAGAATGTCAACTAAGTACCTGATTTAAACCATGGCTTTATGATCCTCTGAATTCAGAGAATTCCATGAATTCTCTGTGTCCCTTCAAAATTCCTATGTTAACATCCTAACTCCCAGTGTCATGGTATCAGGAAATGGGGCCTTTGGGAGCACAGTGTTGGATTAGGTCATGAGAGTGGAGACTTCATGAAAGGGATTAATGCTGTTATAATAAAAGAGACCCCAGAGGGTTCACTTGTCCTTCACCATGTGAGCACACAGGGAAGAGGGCCATCTATGAATCAGGAAACGGGCTCTCTCCACACACTGAATCTGCCAACACCTTGCTCTTGGAATTCCCAGCTTCCAGAACTGTGTGAAATAAATTTCTGTTTTTACAAGCCACTCCATCTACGGTATTCTGTTATAGCAGCCCAAACAGACTAAGACAATGGAACATAGAAAAGCCCCTAAGTGCACATGACGTTTCCAGTTATATATATACAGTTCTCATTTCCTGCCATGTGAATTGCCCTCGGAAGTTACCTTAATGTGGTTCCCATAGGAACCATTCTTGATTTGCTATTTGGGGGCCATGAATGATATTGAAGTACTCTATTTATTGGGGGTGATAACAGCTTACACAAATACAGAGGCCGCTCTCATATGTTTCCTTTCGTACACAGTAATTCTATGTAATTAAAAATGATTGCTGACTTGTTTCTAACCATAATGGCATTAATAAGTATTAGACTTGACTTTGCTATGGAAATAAACATAAAACTATAAAATACATGAAACAACTATTTTCAGACATTGGGCAACAGGCAATAAATATAAGCTGTGATTCTAGATAGAAGGGAAACTTAAGAGGCTCTGCCATATCCCTAGTTTTCTGCCAAGAAGAACTTTCTAAACCTAGGCACAGGGAAGTGGAACCCAGAGAACTATGGGTAGAGGAAATAGAGATCATAGTTTGAGACTCTTGAGGGGACTAGAATCTGGGGTCAGGGTACCTGAGAAGAGGGACCAGTGTAGAAAAGTAACCCTGGAAACCTTAATAGAAATACCCTACATTTTTGGCCAAACTTTAACTTGCACTTGAGGGCAAGACTCCATGAAGCACAGCAGATATATGTTATCGGGGACTGAATGTTGCTAGAGTTCTAAGGTCACATAATATTAGGCAATCTTGCATTTCTGACTAGTCAGAATGGGGAGACTTTAATAAATATCCCAGACAGGCAGCTGATATCCCAGGAATAGTTCTCCTTAAGTGTAGGGTTACTTGAACCCTAGAATAAAAGCTAGCAAAGTCTAAAAAGAATCCTTAATAAGATAAAGCTAATCTCCCAGTAAATTAACTATCAAGCAAAACAAAAGTCAAACTCTTTACAGGAAAATTGTAAAATCTAGAATCTTTACAATATACTATCTACAATTTCCAGGACACAATAAAAAATATTAGACAGGCAATGAGGCAGATAAATATGACCTGTAACCAGGAGGGTAGATATAAATCCAAGGTCCTCAAAACAGCCATTATGCAGATGGCCTAATATTAAGGAAAAGATTGGAACAACTGATAAACATATGGGAAGTCTCAGCATAGAGATGGCAACTGTACCAAAATAACAATGAAATTATAAATCAGAAAAATACAATATCTGAAATGAAAAATTCTCCATGGGCTTAACAACTTACAGGACATAGTAGAAGAGAACCTCAGAGAACATGAAGAAAAGACAGCAGGAATTATCTAAATTGAAAGGTTCATGAAGTGAGAGAGGGAGATTTAAATAAAAGAACAAACAAACAAAGAAATAGCACTTCACTGACCTATAGAAAAGTATCAAGTGGTCTAACATACATAAAATTAGAATCCCAGTAGATAGGGCATCGGAGAAGGCAATGGCACCCCACTCCAGCACTCTTGCCTGGAAAATCCCATGGACAGAGGAGCCTGGTGGGCTGCAGTCCATGGGGTCGCTAAGAGTCAGACATGACTGAGCGACTTCACTTTCACTTTTCACTTTAATGCATTGGAGAAGGAAATGGCAACCCACTCCAGTGTTCTTGCCTGGAGAATCCCAGGGACGGGGGAGCCTGGTGGGCTGCTGTCTATGGGGTCGCACAGAGTCAGACACGACTGAAGTGACTTAGCAGCAGCAGCAGATAGAACATAACGCATGTGGATTCATATAGGTAAGAAGTTCAACAAATCCCAAGCAGAGTAAGCACACACAAAAAACTACATCTAAGTACATTGTAAACAAATTGATGAAGACCAAAGAGAAAATGTTAAAAGCAATGGAGAAAAAAGACACATGATATACAGGGAAATAGTGACAAAAATAATGTCTGACATTTTATCAATAAAGATCAAGCCAGAAGACAATCAATATCTTTAAAGTATTAAAACGAAAATAAAGTCAACTTAAATTTTTCTAACCCAAGAAAGCATTCTTCATATCTGAAGCCAAAATGAAGATATTTTCAGATAAATAAAAAGTGAGGAAATTCACTGCTGGTAGACTTGAATTGTTTTTGTCATTTAGTTGCTAAACTGCATCCAACTCTTTTATGAGCCAACAGACTATAATCCACCAGGTTCCCCTGTCCATGGGATTTCCCAGGCAAGATTACTAGAGTGGTTTGCCATTTCCTTCTCCAGGGAATCCTCCTGACCCAGGGATGGAACATACGTCTCCTGCATTGGCAGGCAGATTCTTTACCACTGAGACACCAGGGAAGCCCAGATCTGAATTATAAGAAATGTAAAAGGAAGTTCCTTAGGGTAAAGCAAAATAACACCAGATAGAAACTCAGATCTACATGAATGAATGAGGAACCCAATGGAAATAGTATATATGAGGGCATATAATTAAACACCTATACTTGGTCTTAAAATCTTTAAAAGGCCTGCTTAAAGTGGAGGTATTAACAATGTATCATGAAGTTTATGACTTTTATAGAAACAAAATGTAAAACAATAAAACAAAGGGCAAGAGAAGGGTATATGGAAGTATACACTTGTAAGGTACTTATATTTGAAGAAATACACATTAAATACAAAGACACAGTTTAAAAAGATGGAACGAGACACACCACACAAACATCAAATTTTAGAATGCTGGAGTGACTCAATTAATATAGTGCAAAACGGCCTTCAGAACAGAGAGTATTACCAGAGATAATTAAGGACATTTCAAAATAAGAGAGTCAATTCATCAAGATTAAACAATAATCCTAAATTTGTTTGCACCTCGTACAGATATACGTGAATGAAATATTGGAAATAAAAACTAAGAGAATTAAAGGAAGAAATAGACTACTGTAATTAAAAGGATTTAACACTCTTCTTTCAGTAATTGCTAGAGCAAATTGATGTAAAAAAACAAATTGAAAAAAATATACAGAAAATTTGATCAATGTTCTCAACCAACTTAACCTCACACAACGGCAAAATATCTTCAGCCAAATATACTGGATCACAAAAGGAGTAGGAATGGACAGGGAGCACATATGAATGTCCTCAAACATCATTTGAAGCAAGAAAATGTCAATTAAAACCACAACTAGATATGACTAAACCCCAAATAGGATCAGTTCAGTTCAGTGCAGTCACCCAGTCGTGTCTGATTCTTTTCGACCCCATGGACTGCAGCACGCCAGGCCTCCCTGTCCATCACCAACTCCTGGAGTTTACCCAAACTCATTCCATTGAGTCAGTGATGCCAGCCAACCATCTCATCCTCTGTCATCCCCTTCTCCTCCTGCCTTCAATCTTTCCCAGCATCAGGGTCTTTTCAAATGAGTCAGTTCTCTGCATCAGGTGGCCAAAGTACTGGAGTTTCAGCTTTAGCATCATTCCCTCCAAAGAAATCCCAGGGCTGATCTCCTTCAGAATGGACTGGTTGGATCTCCTTGCAGTCCAAGGGACTCTCAAGAGTCTTCTCCAACAGTTCAAAAGCATCAATTCTTGGGCACTCAGCCTTCTTCACAGTCCAACTCTCACATCCATACATGACCACAGGAAAAACCATAGCCTTGACTAGATGGACCTTTGTTGGCAAAGTAATGTCTCTGCTTTTTAATAAGCTGTCTAGGTTGGTCATAACTTTTCTTCCAAGGAACAAGTGTCTTTTTATTCCATGGCTGCAGTCACCATCTGCAGTGATTTTGGAGCCCAGAATGATAAAGTCCAAGTAGGACAGTTAACATTAAAAATACTGAAGATGACCAGTACTGATAAAGGTATGGACAACTGAAACGCTCATCCATTGCTGGAGGGAATGCAAAATGGTACCACTTTGGAAGCTGTTTTGGTCATGCCTTTTAAAGCTAGAAATACTCTTCCCTTGCTGTTGTTGTATAGTTGCTCAATCATGTGCAACTCTTTGCAATCCCATGGACTGCAGCATACCAAGCTTCCCTGTACTTCACAATTTCCTGGACTTTGCTCACACTCATGTCTATTGAGCCGGTGATGCCATCCAACCATCTCATCCTCTGTCATCACCTTCTCCTCATGCTCTCAATCTTTCCCAGCATCAGGGTCTTTTTCAATAAGTTGGCTCTGCATCAGGTGGCCAAAGTATTGGAGCTCCAGTTTCAGCATCAGTCTTTCCAATGATATTTGGGGTTGCTTTCCCTTAGGATTGACTGGTTTGATCTTGTTGTTGTCCAAAGGACTCTCAAGAGTCTTCTCCAGTACCACAGGTGAAAGCATCAATTCTTCAGCGCTCAGCCTTCTTTATGGTTCAAATCTCACATCCACACGTGACTACTGAAAAAACCATAACTTTGACTAAACTGACCTTTGTCGGCAAAGTGATGTCTCTTCATTTTAATACACTGTCTAGGTTTGTCACAGATTTTCTTCCAAGGAGTGAGCTTCATTTAATTTCATGGCTGCAATCACTGTCTGCAGTGATTTTGGAGCTCAAGAAAATGAAGTCTGTCACAGTTTTCATTGTTTCCCCATCTATCTGCCATGAAAATGGGCTCAGATGCCAGGATCTTAGTTTTATAAATGTTTAGTTTTAAGCCCGCTTTTTTACTCTCCTCTTTTGCCTTCATCAAGAGGTTCTTTAATTCTTCTAAGCTTTCTGCCATTAGGGTGGTGTCATCTGTACATCTGAGGTTATTGATATTTCTCCTTGCAATCTTGATTCCAGCTTGTGATTCATCCAGCTTGGCATTTCACATGGTGTACTCTGCATATAAGTTAAATAAACAGGATAACAATATACAGCCTTGACGTACTCCTTTCCCAATTTAAAACCAGTCCATTGTTACATGTCTGGTTCTAACTATTGCTTCTTGACTTGTATACAGGTTTCTCAGAAGACAAGTAAGGTGGTCTGGTATTCCCATCTCTTTAAGAATTTTCCAGTTTGCTATGATCCACACAGTCAAAGGCTTCAGCACAGTCAATGAAGCAGAAGTAGATGTTTTTTCTGGAATTCCTTTGCTTTTTCTATGATCCAATGGAAATTGGCAATTTGATCTTTGGTTCCTCTGACTTTTCTAAATCCAGCTTGTACATCTGCAAGTTCTCAATTCATGCACTATTGAAGCTTAGCTTGAAGGATTTTGAGCATTACCTTGAGAGCATGTGAAATGAGCACATTGTGCGGTAGTTTGAACACTCTTTGGCACTACCCTTCTTTGGGATTCAACACGAGAGACCTGGGTTCAATCCTTGGGTCAGAAAGATGCCCTGAAGAAGGAAATGGCAGCCCACTCCAATATTCTTGCCTGGAAAATCCCATGGACAGAGGGGTCTGGCGGGCTACAGTCCATAGGGTTGCAAAGGGTTGCACATGACTGAGTGACTAACACTTTTCACTTTCTTTAGGATTGGAATGAAAACTGACATTTTCTACTCCTGTGGCTACTGCTGAGTTTTCCAAATTTACTGGCATATCGAGTGCAGCACTTTCACAGCATCATCTTCTATAATTTTAAATAGCTCAGCTGGGATTCTATCACTTCCACTAGCTTTGTTCTTACTAATGCTTCCTAAGGCCACTTAACTTCACGTTCTAGAATGTCTGACTCTAGGTGAGTGACCGCACCATCATGGTTACCCGAGCCATTAAGACCCCTTTTGTATAGTTCTGTGTAATCTTTCCACCTCTTCTTAATCTCTTCTACTTCTGTTAGATCCTTAATGTCTCTGTCCTTTATTGTGCCCATCTTTGCATGAAATGTTCCCTTGGTATCTCTAATTTTCTTGAAGAGATCTCTAGTCTTTCCCATTCTATTGTTTTTCTCTATTTCTTTGTGTTGCTCACTTAAGGAGGCTTTCTTATCTCTCCTTGCTGTTCTTTGGAACTCTGTATTCAGTTGTGTATATCTTTCCCTTTCTCCTTTGCCTTTCCCTTATCTTCTTTTCTCAGCTATTTGTAAGGCCTCCTCAACCATTTTGCCTTCTTGCATTTCTTTTTCTTAGGGATGGTTTTGGTCACTGCCTCCTGTACAGTGTTAAGAAACTCTGTCCATAGTTCTTCAGGTTCTCTGTCTATCAGATCTAATCCCTTGAATCTATTTGTCACTTCCACTGTATAATCATAAGGGAATTGATTTAGGTCATACCTGAACGGCCTAGTGGTTTTCCCTACTTTCTTCAATATAAGTCTGAATTTTGCAATAAGGAACTCATGATTTGAGCCACAGTCAGCTCCCAGTCTTGTTTTTGCTGACTGTATAGAGTTTCTTCATCTTCAATTGCACAGAATAAAATCAATGTGATTTTGGTATTGGCCATCTGGTTATATCTATGGGTAGAGTTGTCTCTTTTGTTGTTGGAAGAGGGTGTTTGCTATGACGTTCTCTTGGCAAAACTTTGTTAGCCTTTGCCCTGATTCATTTTGTACTCCAAGGTCTAACTTGTCTGTTACTCCAGGTATCTCCTGACTTCTTACTCTTGCATTCTAGTCCCCTATGATGAAAAGGACATCTTTTTTTGTTAGTTCTAGAAGGTCTTGCAGGTCTTCATAGAATCATTCAATTTCAGCATTAGTGATTGGGGCATAGACTTGGATTACTTGATGAAGAACAGTTTGCCTTGGAAGCAAATTGAGATCATTCTGTCGTTTTTGAGATTGATCCCAAGTACTGCATTTTGGACTCTTCTGTTGAATATGAGGGCTACTCCATTTCTTCAGAGGGATTCTTGCCCACAGTAGTAGATAAAATGGTCATCTGAATTAAATTCGCCCATTCTCATCCATTTTAGTTTACCGTTTCCTAAAAATGTTGATGTTCACTCTTGCCAACTGCTGTCTGACCACATCCTTTTACCTTGATTCATGGACCAAACATTCCAGGTTCCTATGCAATACTGTTCTTTACAGCACTGGACTTTACTTTCACCACCAGACATATCCACGACTGGGTAGAGTTTCCGTTTTGGCTCAGACTCTTCATTATTTCTGTAGCTATATCTCCACTCTTCCCTAGTAGCATATTGGACACCTACCAACCTTGCGGTTTTCATCCTTTAGTGTTGTATCTTTTTGCCTTTTCATACTGTTCATGGGGTTCTCGAGGCAAGAATATACTCTATGACTGAGCAACGCCACTCCTGTGCATTTACCCAAGATATGAAAACATGTATCCATAAACAGACTTTTACAAAAACTTTAGAGCAGCTTATTCAGAGTACCTGGAAACAGTCTGGGTGTCAATCAGCAGAAGAACACACAGACTCATCAATGCAAAGAACAAAGTTTGGATATATTCCACAATATGGATACGTCACACACATGAATTATGCAGAGTGAAAAAAGCCAGACTCCAAAAAAGTACATACTGTATGATTTCATTTATGTAAAGTTCTAGGACAGGTAAAACTAATCTATTACGACATAAATGAGAACAGTGGATGCTTGAAGTTGAGTGGGATTGGGAAAGGACAGGAGGAAAGTTTCTAGGGATAATATACATATTTTATATCATGATAAGAGTGTGAGTTACACAGCTGTGTGCATTTGTCAAAACTTTTTGAACTGTATACCTAAGATGTATATATTTCAGTATATGTAAAATTTACCTGGATTATGTAAAAGAAAATACATCAAACAAAGAATTACAAAGAGCACTCTGTCACACACACACATACACACACAAAGCCACTCAGGAGAATTCAGGGACACTTTCTTTCCAGTGAACACCTAGGCAGCCAGTGGGTAGTGTTGCCCTACCACAGAGTGCCCTATCACTCTCTCTTTGCTCAGGGACAGCTGAAGGAGCTGACGCCAAACAATGGAGCCGGAATTAAGCAGACAGGTGCCTGTGGCTTTTGCAGGCCACATTCTCTCCTTTCCTCATCCTTGCTAGATTCCCTGACCTGGGCCAACAGGTAGAAAGATGAAGCCTGCCTCCATCCCAGCCACAAATCCACCTTTTTTGAGGTAAGAAGGAAGCTTGACAAGAACCTGCTCACAAATCAAAGTTAAAGCTGCCCCGCCTCCTCTGTAAATCATGTGAGATCCATCTGGGTAATGACTCCTCCAGTGTAATTCCCTATTAAGAGGCTTTATCTGGAGAGATAAGCAGCTGGTTTCCGTGTCACTAATTGCTGTCTGCTGTGATTTTAAAACATCTGCACCATTGTGCTCTTCATTTTCATATTCTAATCACCCTGAAACTTGAAAAAGGTACATCATTGATTGTTTCTATGGGTTAATTAGTACACAGTCTCCTTGTAGAGACAATTTAGAGGCAGCCAGAACCTCAATCAGGAAGTTTGTTTTAAAAATTAATAACATCAGCAGTGGCTGGAGGGACTGTCATGTTCAGGGACATACCAGGACTCTACTGATCTGGGAGCCACCCTTTGTTATGCTCCAAGGAGGAAGGAAGCCAACAGGGCAAGGGGCAGGAGAGCAGAAAGTGGCAGCAAGGGCAGCAGGAGAACGACAGGCCCGTCCCCAGTGGACGCAGCCACTGTCTCCACTGTCTTCCTGCCTGCTGCACCACCCCACTTCAACTAGCCTGAGTCACTTTCTTTCCCTGTCAGCATCAGTCAGGACTCTGATAAGTTAAAGAAAGTGAAAGTGAAAGTCACTCATCTGTGTCCGACTCTTTGCAACCCCATGGACTATACAGTCCATGGGATTCTCCAGGCCAGAATACTGGAGTGGGTAGCCTTTCCCTTCTCCAGGGGATCTTCCCAACCCAGGGATGGAACCCAGGTCTTCCACGTTGCAGGTGGATTCTTTACCAGTTGAGCTACAAGGGAAATCCAAGAATACTGGAGTGGTAGCCTATCCCTTCTCCAGCAGATCTTTCCAACCCAGGAATCGAACAAGGTTCTCCTGAATTGCAGGCAGATGCTTTACCAACTGAGCTATCAGGGAAGCCCAGGACAATGATGAGGACTGAACACAATAGCTGAAGGTGAGAGTGATTTGTTAAAACAATAAGAGCATGAGAGATGATCTCATTAAGTCCACTCATTGTTCTCCCCTCCCCTACGAAAGACCTGAACCATATAGAAGAGAGACACTGGAACCCTGAACTTCTCAAATTCAGGGTTTAAACTGCACATGATTCACCTGGGGGTCTGGTTAAAATGCAGAGTCTGATATAAATAGAAGATCTGGGGTGAAGCTGTGATTCTGTATTTCTAACAAGCTCCCAGGTGGTACCCAGGGTCAACCATTTGAGTTGTGCTGGTCCAGACTCTCTTTTCTCAAGTCTACGTGTGAGATCACTATTCCTGAAATCCAAGGGACAGCTGAGAGGCCACAGTGTGTCTGGGGAGGCTTGAGATCTACACAGGAGTCTAAATCCCAGGCTCACAAGTCCTGCGGCCTCTCCTATCTCAGCCTCCTCATCTAGAAATTAATAGCAGTATCCATGTCAAAGAAGATTTGAGAGGATTAGCAGTTGGTGAGCATCAAGTATTTAACAGTGCCTGGCCCTTAGTAGGTGCTATGTTAATGTAGCTATTACACTTACATATTTTTTCAATAAACTGCTTTTCTGAAAAGTAACATCCAGCAGAAATTTGGGATAGGGTAGAGACATTAACCAGGGAGAGCATCATTTAATCTCAGATAGTGAAGAAGGCAATGGCACTCCACTCCAGTACTCTTGCCTGGAAAATCCAATGGACAGAGGAGCCTGGTAGGCTGCAGTCCATGGGGTCACTAAGTGTTGGGCACGACTGAGAGACTTCACTTTCACTTTTCACTTTGATGCATTGGAGAAGGAAATGGCAACCCACTCCAGTGTTCTTGCCTGGAGAATCCCAGGGATAGAGGAGCCTAGAGGGCTGCTGTCTATGGGGTCGCATAGAGTCGGACACGACTGAAGCAACTTAGCAGCAGCAGCAGCAGTGGAGTCTTGAATTCACTCATTCTTGAAGTCTGTTGCTACCCCTCCTCCAAATTGACCTGATGTTCAGAGTTCAAAGTCTTCCTTCACAGCCTCCCTGGTGGTTACCTGACATATAGGGTCACAGTGGGCTTACTTCTGCACAAAATACATTGTTGCGTCTATAAATGTATGTGGGTGTGTGCTCAGTTGGTAAGTCGTATCCAGCTCTTTAGGACCTCATGGACTGTAGCCCTCCAAGCTCCCCTGTCCACGGAATTTTCCAGGCAAGAATACTAGAGTGGGTTGCCATTTCCTACTCCAGGGGATCTTCCTGACCCAGGGATTGAACCTGCATCTCTTGCATATCCTGCATTGGTAGGTAGTTTCTTCACCAGTAAGAACTACCAGTGGTCCCCACTAAATCCACATTTCACCAAGCCTCTCTCCTGCAAGTCTGGGTCACAATTCTGGGCTAGAGCCCAGAGAGCTTTACTTCAGTCAAGTTTGATAAACACTGGTAACCTAAGGGTTTCTACTGGTAAGGGGTTAAGAACTGTACTCCAGGGTAGAGGAATAGCAGAGATCAGGCAGGAAAGGGCCCAAAGATTATATCTAGTTTTGCTTGTTAGAAGACAAAAAAAAACTTAAGATGGGAGAGGGCAGAAGAAAAGAAGTATTTTTCCCCTCTTTACCTCATGCTTTCCTTTTTATAAATCCATTTTACAGCAAAACTGGCGCTTTTTACCATTAGAGCAAAAATAACCATTGATGATAAATCAAGTAAAAAAAGTCACAAAGATGCTGAATTAGCCTGCAGATCCACCTTTTAAAGTTTCCCATAAACACTGCAAACTGCAAGCATTCGGCACATCTTTCATTTTGCACGAGTATCATTTGGATGGCAAGGGAAGCAGAGCGAAGGCAAGGGGCTAGCCTTGTGGGTGAGGGCTGAGGCCCAGAATCCTTTCTGCTCCTGGGGTGTGACCGTGTCCTAGGTGGTTGCCCACAGTGATGTCCCTGGTGTGGCAATCACGTGGGTCCCCATGTCAACCAATATTGACCACACTTGGAATCTCCAATTCAATTCATGCTCCTGAACTTTCTCTAGGAGGCTTCCTGTTGAAGGTAGTATGGCATCTGTCACCTGTGGACTGTCTTCTCTCTTTCTTTGAGAGACAGTGGAGCAGAACTGTGTAGCAGTGAGGAACACAGACTCTTGAGCTGAGATGACTGGGTTCCAATCTTACTCTATGACATTGGGCAAGTTGCTCCACCTGTCTGTGTCCCAATTTCCTTAGCTGCAGAACAGGGATGATAACACATTTATCTAGTAAGGTGAATGCTGCTACTGCTACTGCTACTGTTAAGTCACTTCAGTCGTGTCCGACTCTGTGCGACCCCATAGACAGCAGCCCACCAGGCTCCCCCATCCCTGGGATTCTCCAGGCAAGAACACTGGAGTGGGTTGCCATTTCCTTCTCCAGTAAGGTGACTAGGTGAATCACATATGTCAACCTATGTTGGGCAGCTCATCCAGTGTCAAGTGCACAGTCAAGGCTATTCCAGTGCTCGCTCTGCAGTGGAGAATCCCAAGGGCATGCTCAGGCTCAGGCATCAGAAGGAACTCAGTTCAAATCCCAGCTTCACCTCATATAACCTGTGTGACCTGAGACTTGTTTCTTATCTTCTCTACTTCTAAAATGGGAGAAGTAACACAGCTGTCTAACAAGAGAATATTGGTAAAGATATTGTCATAGAACACACTGTGCATGCTCAACAAATTCCAGTTATTACTAACATTATAATTTTATGATTATTAATTATTGGTGTCACCCTTCCCCTCCATCAGAGAAACTCAGTTCTCTCACAAGAGGGGTCAGGATACATGCCCCCTTTACTTCTAGTTATCCTCCTGGTATGAGTTCCAGCTCAGATTTCAGGGTGTGATGACAGGTCTGGGAGGAGGTTTCTGATAACCAGAGGGATAAGAACTAGTATGAAGGAGAATCCAGCCCAAGCACACTCCCTGGCCATGATTCTGCAGTTATTCTGGGCCGTATGGCTTGGCCTTGATCTCTCCAAATGTGCCTGGTGCCTTCCTGCAGTACAAATAGAGTGTCAATCAGTTGTCTAGAAGTTGTAAACTGGACACACATTCTCCCCATTGTCTTTTGCCATGATTTAGCTTAATAGGGATTTTAGGATCTTTCTGCATCAAAACAGAGCATTATATGGAGTTTCTGTTGGTGTGCTTTGGGGTTGGGTGCTGCCGTCCTATAAAGTCATGAAGACAAAATGTACTACTTACTATGATGAATGCTGGTACCTGTCTGTGGGCAGCTGGCATCACTGAAAGGTTAACAGGGAAGTTTGGATGTAGGTTGAAAATCTATGTATGCCTCCATTAGGTCAGAGTCTGATGTATTTGCCTCAATTCATCTGGAGTCATTCATGAAGCAAAGGTATATTTGACCACAACACAGATGAAGTACAGTGCTCTCACAATCCTAGACCCTCTTCTATTACAGAGGGAGACATTGAATCAGAAGACTGATGGATTGCTTAAATTCACACCAACAGTCAGGGTCAGAGTTGGTTCAGAGTCTCCCGATTCCAATCTCCAACTGCTCCTCCTGTCCCCTTGCGAGAACCTCCTCCATTTAGGAGACTGGGTGCAAGGCACTGGGAAGACACCCTCTGTTCTGACGTTATTCTCTGGGACCTGCAAGCCGACGCGCTTTGCTGAGCCTCGTTGTACCTATTGGACCTACTCCCATAGGTCTGATTCTTGAACCTGCCTCCAAGGCGAAGCCAACCTGAAGCTTCTGTTCCAGTTTGGTTGCTGGACTATCTCATAATCTGTTCCCACCTTTCCTTCAGCTCCTTGTCAAGTCTGGTCAGACAGCTTGGCCTTAATAATTACACTTGCTCATTCAGTATGCCTATTCTCAGACACCCGCCTTGCCAATAACTGCTTTAGTAGCAGCCACCTGGTGGATCTCCTGGCTAAACCTCCTGTGGATCACCTGTGGATCTCCTTCCTTGGTCCACTGGCTTAACCATGTCTCAGGTCAGGTAATTCTGGACTGGTTTTCAGCAATTCCCCACATGCAGGAAGAGACAGAGGCTGAAACACATCCCGTGTGCAGCTGCAGGTCAACAGAAATTTATCTTTGATGACATTTACACTTAGACTAATAGTGTCTTAGCCTTGCCTCTCCCTCTTTCTAATGCCCTCCCCCCTACAAACTGCCCATTTCCTATGTAAGGATCTTAATTTCATTTCCTTTTTAATTAATCTGGGTTTCTCTGGGTTTCAGCTTTTGCTTGACCCCTTAACTAGTGGTGTAACCTTGGGAAGTAACCTGACCCGCTGGGCATCCATCCTTCTTTCTGTAATACAGAAATGACCACCTGCTTGCCTCTCCAGGCTACCCTGAGGATCTAAGGGATGTGAAAACATTTTGAAAACCGTAAAGCACTATATAAATGTGGGTTATTGCAGTTGTTTGTTATTGCTTGGTTGAAAACTCATCTAATAATTTCAGAAAGCCAAGAATGCTGACCATACTCCCTGTAACATCAGCATGATATGCAGGGAAAACTTAGGATAAATTTTAGTAAATTTAAAAAATCATTTATACACACTTTCTAAGGACTTCTAAAATCTTACCATCTATCTTTCAGTGTCTCCGCTGAAGGCGAGGGAAGGGAGAGTTTGGAAGGGGAACAGAAAACACTAACAACAGCCCTCCCCACTCTGGCAATAAACTTCTAGCTCCAAAGCAGGTTTTATTTAGTGTGCCATAAAAACAGTCATTTCTCCCATCATAAAAGAAGCCTGACTACTCAGTCTCGTTTTTCTGCAGTAAGTCTGTGGGTTGAGTGGTCCTATTTCTGGACTGGGCTGCCCTTCCTCCTCAATCCTAAGCCCCCTCCCTCACAGTCCTGCATATATTGAGAAATAAAAGGCAATTTTAAAGTATTTTATTATGTGTGAATTTACAGGGGAAAAACATATATGTTTTTGGAGATGGAACTAAGATTTAATTGTCCCTCTATTTTATGGTTACTGCCTCATGGGTATGTTCCAGACATCTTGGGCACTGTGGTTTAAAAAAAAAAAAAAATTCAGGTGAAGACTGTTGCAACTTTTCTAGCCATTAAACAGACCTTGGAAATTTTAGGTCATTCTGGAAATAAAAAGCTCAACACAGGCTCAAGAAAGTAGGTTCCACTTATCTCTGCACCTACCAAGCTCTTCTGGGCTTAGGGAGCTAACTGTGCTCCTCTGATTACCTGGCAAAAGACTTGATGCCATACACGAGGTAATTTACTGACTATGTGCCTAAATGAATCACTTCTCCTCACAAGGAGTCAGCAACGTACTTTAGTCTGTTTTCACCAAACAAGCAGAGGAGTTAGCACTGAGATGTCTGGGACTAACACTGTATTTCAAGGTTTCTTCTGAATGAACTCATGTCCTGTCAAGTGGGCAAAGTTGGCTCCTGGCATTCAAAGGGTGAAGCATCAGGGTGAGCATCAGGAAACTTGATTTCTAACGCATGCACTGCTCCTCTAGGCCTCAGTTTTCCCATTCGTAAAACAAAATGGCTCGTGTGACAGAGGATGTCCAAGGCTCTTCTGGCTCAACCATTGTACACTACGAAGTGCAACCATTCTTTATTTAGTATTAAACAGGTGAAAGGAAAAGTGTTAGTCACTCAGTCATGTCTGAGTGGCTCTTTGCGACTCCAGGGGCTGTAGCCCTCCAGGATCCTCCATCCACGGAATTCTCCAGATAAGAATACTGGAGTGGGTTGCCATTTCCTTCTCCAGGGGATCTTCCTGAACCAAGGATCGAACCTGTGTCTGTAGCATGGCAGGTGGATTCTTTACAATCTGAGCTACCATGGAAGCCCTGGAACCTCATTTTAAAAAGCCCTAAATACAGCTGAGGTAGTTTTCTCTCTTCAGTTATTTCTCATAGGGTTTGCCTGAGCTGATTCTACAAAAATTTCTAGGCTGTGGATGACACTTGATTGCCTGATCCCAAAGCCTATTTATCAGTGGGAAGGACAGAGTGACAGGAGCCTGGGGAACTGGAAGTTCAGAGGTGCCTAACCTCCAACCTGGCATCAAATATTAACTAGATGGCAGTCACCCTCTTAGTATAAGTTGAAAGAAGACCATAGTCTCGAGGGTCCCACATACACAACTGGGTCATCCAGAAGTTTTTCTATTTGTGTCTGCTTCCCTCATAGTTCAGTTGGAAAAGAATCTGCCTGCAATGCAGGAGACCTGGGTTCGATTCCTGGGTCAGGAAGATCCCCTGGAGAAGGAAATGGCAACCCACTCCAGTATTCTTGCCCGGGAAATTCCACAGACAGAGGAGCCTGGCAGGCTATATAGTCCATGGGGTCGCAAGAGTTGGACGCGACTTAGCGACTAAAGATAGATAGATAGATAGATAACCAAATAAAAAGCATTCCTGCAGAGATTCCTGAAAAGTAGAATACCTGGCAGGAGAAGGAAAAAAGGCTTGGAGAGTGGGTCTCCCTGGCAGATACAGAGCTTCTACAAAATCATCTCAACACCCTAGCTTCTTAACCTTCAAACCATTACTCTGCTGGCTTATCTCCTTAAGGATATCAAAGATATTTCATTGTATTAGTTCTTCCAAGCAGAATTAGAGCATGGTGGAGAGGTATTATGGGTTTTAACTGATTGGATATCTCACCTTCAATAATAAGTTCTCAAGTGAAAAAGTTCTCAAAGCTCTGGCTAATTGAGGAGACTAAGGATTCAATCATGTTCATAGATGGAAAAGTAGCAAGCATATCAACAAAACTAGTGTTTTGTGCTGAGGGCTCCATGCTCAGTGGTCTGTCAATCGGTTATCTCCACTCAATTCTACTTTCAGATGTAGTAACCCTGACCTGTTAGCTGGCTCAAAAATACACATAAGAATAATTAACTTAAAGGACATGATTGGCTCAGGACAAATTTATCCCAAGTAAATGACCAGATGACTGTGAGTCAATGCAAAGACTCAGTGGCATTAGGAGACCTGCCTGCAGATACACAATGCAATGCTAAATTCTTAATGATCTTGGGTATGCTCGCTAAGCCCAGTTTACTTACCCGTTAAACAGGAATATTGTCCCTGCCTTTCCAGTGCTCAGCCATCTTGTGTTGGAGAAAAGGAATTAATGCCATGCCAAATGGCATTGAGCTGAAATCTACGTTTTTTGTTTTGTTTTGTTTCTGCAGAGGATGTTACATGTCTTTCAGATGCCCAGTGATTCACTTCACTTCCCTGAATGTTTCCTCCAATATAAAACCATGTGGTCAGATGAAATGATCTCTAAAGTTCTTCCCAGCACTGCCAACCTAGAAATCTGTAACATCATGAGACCACAGTTTTTACTACATACTAATCAACATGGCAGCTGGTCTATGGCAATTAGGCATATGGCTCTACTCAAGGTTGGGTTTGAGGATCAACCTTTGGAATCTCTGAGCTCTGGGTCAATTACTTTCAAGAGGGGTCCCTGACACTCTTCTTCTCATCACTTGGAGGATACTGTCATCTCTGGGAAGTACCTATCTTAATGTTTCTGCTCTCAGATATTTTATAAGCAAGAGCATCTTAAAGATAGAACATGTGCCATGTAATTAGATTTCCTTGCCTTATGGATACTGTGCTCCTTCAGCTTGAAAGAAGAGGACACTTCACCTAAGGATGAGAGCTGAGCAATGCTGTGTGTCTGCTCACTAGGGTTCACTTCAGCTAGGCAAGAGAAACACTGTCATTAAAAAACAGGGTCTTTGTCCTTTCAACAGCTGCTCCAAAGAACTGGAGAAAAGAGATTTTTTAACCAGGCTACACAGAGCTAAGATTCTAACCCCAGTGACTTTAGGGAGAGGAGGAGGATATAATTACATTAGCTCTTTATAAAGGTAATTTGCAACATCAACACTTCACATTCCAATAACTGCTATAACTCACATGGTAACACTTGATTGGGCAGAAAATATCTCTCTTCCTAGGATCTCAGTGAGGTTCACAGACATGGCTAGCACATGCTTTATTAAAAAGACCATCATCAGTTTTGTGAATCTGCAGAGCCTTGTTCTGACTCTGTAATTAGTACAGAGGGATTTTGAGCAAGTCACTAAAGTCTCTATCTGCCCATAGGTATAAAGTGGGCATAAGAATGCCTTAATCAGGTTATAGTGAGGAAGAAATGAGATAGTTAGAGAGGGGCAGCTGATATTTTCTTTTCTCATCTCTCCAGGTGTATGTTCTCTTTACAAATCTATAAGCAGTTATAGAACAAGACCATTTTAAGCCTCTTTATCTTATTCCTACATAGCAAAATAACTGAAATAGAAACTAAAATAAAATGTCTGAGTTTTTCTTATGCTCGTAAGTCTCTCCTGGTTACCTTTTGTCTCAGAGAGTTCAAATTCCTCCGCCTGGCCAACCCGTCCTTCCAAACCCAAGTCCTGAAATGCAGGCCAGCTAGTAGACTTGAGTATCACAAAGGAGCCTCCACATGTGACACTGGTCCCACTGTCCCCTCTACCCTGAGAGCCATTCTCTGTCATCCTTGCAAACCTTTTTTCCATCTGGAAAAAGTAAAAATCTAACACCACCTCCTTCATAAATCCCCACCCTGCCATTTATCCCTCCATCCACTGGCCTCCTATAATATCATTCTGTATATCCTAAAGGGCTTAGCCCAGTCAGTCTTATACTAGAGTTACTTGCTATTGTTCTCCCTCTTGAACTATAAATCTTTTGAGAGGATCCCTTATAACATTTAGCACCTAAACTATGATGATTTAAAAAAAATGTATCAGCATCTCATAAGTCTCAATGCACTACTGAAAGCAAAGTATTTTTGCTCCTTTGCCTGTTAGGGAGTACTCCACACTTCCTTTCTGTTCTGCCTTTGGCCTTTCTAACACGGTGGCTGTAAGACCAGCTGCCACTGGAACCCCCGCCCAGTCCCATGAAGACAGAGTCTGGCCCCCTCCTGCTCAGGCTCACAAGGCTAGCCTCAGAGGATTTTAGTCCTTGACACCCACCAGTCGGGCATGCTGGAGACTTACTGCACTAGCAGTAAGAGTTCAACTACTTGCCTTTCAAATAGTGTGTGCAAGTTTTGCTAGCTATCCTGGAGACGGGATAGGCTACCCACTCCAGTACTCTGTCCTGGGGAATTCCATGGATTGTATAGTTCATGGGGTCGAAAACAGTAGGACACGACTGAGTGACTTTCATGGGCTTCCCTGACAGCTCAGTTGGTAAAGAATCCACCTGCAATGCAGGAGACCCTGGTTTGATTCCTGGGTCGAGAAGATCCTCTGGAGAAGGGATAGGCTACCCACTCCAGTAATCTTGGGCTCCCTTTATGGCTCTGCTGGTAAAGAATTCACTTGCAATGTGGGAGATCTGGGTTCAATCCCTGGGTTGGGAAGATCCTCGGAGAAGGGAAAGGCTACCCATTCCAGTATTCTGACCTGGAGAATTCCATAGACAGTCCATGGGGTCACAAAGAGTCGGACATGACTGAGCGACTTTCACCAAGAACTTACCCATTGCTTGTTACATTATGGGTAGGTTATTCACCACTGGTCTGCCAGTAGACTTTGGGAATTATCTCTATTTATAAATCAAGTGTTAACTTTACTATGAGAGAAAAAAAGACTGTAGAATTTGATGATTAATTTGAGAATTAAAATGTCTTCAAATTGACATAGCCCAATCACATCCTTTTATGAATAAGGAAACTGAAAACCAGAAAGGTCACCCAGCTAGATAATGACAGAGTGAGGACTGAAACCTAGACCTCAGACTTGTCAGTTCAGCTCAGTTTCTACACCATATCCTGGTTACTATCAGCGTTATTTTGGTAGGTATAATTTAGTATATATGAGAACAAAGGGGAACATTGGAAACCTATGGCCAGGCAAGCAAATCATCTGCAAAAAAGTTAAGGTGGCTATACCAATGTTGGAAACTAGTTGGTAACTAATCTGTGATTATATTCTTAAAACATAAATCCCAGGGAAGCCTGAGTGGGGGAGTTTGCGACTCCCAGGAAGTGGCTGTTGTCCTTGAGGGCTCTAACACATGTGTCAGGGACCTTCATGGCTGCTACTGGCAGGAGCTGCAAACCACAGTGGACAACCACGGATGACGGCCAGCCTCTCAATGATGATAAATCAGCATACAAGCTACTCTAACTGTTGGGCTCTTGCTAAACTCCTTTTCACTAATCTGCTTTTGATCTTGCTGCCCCCTCATCTGCAGAATTCTCCCTCTCCTGTTGGACTTGGCTACATTTGAATCAGTCTGCAAGACCCAACTAACGTCCATCTTGTCTCATTCTTTTATTCATTCATTCAAGAGATATTTTGGGGAACTCTGGATTTTGGGCACCACTCTAGGATCTCAAGGAGATCAAACAAGTCAATCCTAAAGGAAATCAACCCTGAATACTCATTGGAAGGACCGGTGCTGAAACTGAAGCTCCAATACTTTGGCCACCTGATGTGAAGGGCCGACTCTTTGAAAAAGGCCCTGATGCTGGGAATGATTGAGGGCAAGAGGAGAAGTGGGTGACACAGGATGAGATGGTTGGATGGCATCATTGACTCAATAGACATGAGTTTGAGCAAACTCAGGGAGATAGTGAAGGACAGGGAAGCTGGCATGCTGCAGTTCATGGGGTCACAAAGAGTCGGACATGACATAGCAACTGAAGATCAATAACTAGGATCTCAAGACAAAGTTTATACTCTAGTGGGGTAAAACAGAAAAACAAAAGCCAAAAATGTATATTTATATCTATGTTTACATATACATACATATATCTGAAATATACAGATGCATATTTACATACATATAGTATACACAAGTTTATGCTAAGCTACTTCAGTCATGTCCAATTCTTTGCAACCCCATGGACTGTAGCCCACCAGGCTGTCCATGGGATTCTCCAAGCAAAAATACTGGAATGGGTTGCCATGCTCTCCTCCAGGGGATCTTCCTGATCCGAGGATCAAACCCACGTCTCATGTCTCCTGGATTGGCAGGCAGGTTCTTTATGACTAGTGCCATCTGGCAAGCCCAGTATATACACATACATGTATATTTATCAAATGATATTAACTACTAAGAAAAAATAAATAACTGCTAAGAAAAAATAAAATAGAACATAAAGACAAAGTTTAAAGATGAAAGATGGAGAGATCTGTCTGAGACATACTCCTTTTGAGAAAGTGACAAGCAAGCAAAGATATAATGGAAATGAACACTTGTCGAGTATATGTAGAATCAGAACTCTATAGTTAATCCCTTAATTCTCTTAGTGCATCATATTTTTATTCAACAAATAAATATCCATGTGAGACCCTGTGTACTAGATGATGGGCACCTAGTGGGGAATGAAGGGGACCTAGCGCTGCCTTTTGGAGCACGTGGTCTGCTGCAAGGGCAGGTGTAATTAAACACATGAACACACAAAGGCCCTCGGAGCTATGCTGCCTGTATCCCTTCTTTATCTCTGAGGGAATTCAAAGTGGGGCTGGCAGGTATTAGGCCCTAGGGAAGAGTTAGCTGATAACTGCCATAATCTCAGCTAATTGCTCCAGGAAAAGCAGATTTCCACCAAGATTGTGATGAGGCCATTTGGAAGTCTAGTCAACTCAGTGGCAGGTACCTCAGACATCATCTCAGGTTTAATGTTGTTAGCCAGAACACACACTCTCACATTTTCATGCCATATTGTAGTAGTCAAATATTTTTACATGCATCACTTTGTGATTAGGTAGATCTGAGCAAAATGGCCAGAACTGGAAACGTTCTGTCGGAAAGCGCTTTTGAGGCTATTTGATCCAACCATTTACCCATTGCTGGTTCCTTTCTTCAGCATTTCTGAGGAACAGCCAGCCATTCCTGCTTCAACATTTCTAATGATGAGGCACCCTTGCCTCTCAAAGCAATCCTTCCCATTTCCTGGAAGCTCAGTGGCTCATTAGTGGTCAGGTGGGATACATTCCTTGTCTGTTGACTCCCAGTCAAGCGCTCTTTGCACTGGGGCCCTCTCTCAGAAGGACTCACCTCAAGCCATGGCTGAGGAAGCCCTTGACTAAGGAGGCCCGGTCCCCTCTTCCTCAGGCGGAGGCTCTGACTTCACCCTGATAAACATTGCCCACAAGTGCATATCCCCAGGAAGCCCAATCAGAGCACAATGAGCAGATCCAAATGGAAACACATCTTATGCACAAGTACAGGCTGTCTGTGATCGAAATAGAATGTGTGTGAGTGTGTGTGTATGTGTGTGTGTGTGTGTGTGTGTGTGTGTGTGGAGGGGGGGTTCATTTAATCAAGTTCTCTGACAACTGTTTATTGAAAGGAAAGTATGAATGGCTCAGCAGCAAGGGGAAGGATCCTGGCTTTCAAAAACCTGATGTACTTTCCTGAGTCCTCCAAAAAACACAAGCGGAGGGCAGAATGCTCCAGGCAGGCCATGGGTAAACAAGTCCATGTAAGGGCATGTGAGCATCCTGAGACTTTCTAGGAGAGAAGCAAGCCTGCTGCCATAGGACAGACATGTTCCGGCCAGCCTTTCCTCTTCTGCTCCTTCTCCAAACCTGGCTCCTGGGAGTCCTGGAAGTCAAACTGAAGGCTTCAATCATACCCTGAGAGCACAGTACCTCAGAACCCTCCTGTGCGCTGGCTTTGAGTGCAGAGGTAGAAATCAAGGAGCCCTACCCTACCTCACAGCCTCAGCTGCAGGAGGCAGACTCTGACAGCCGAGGAGGGGGCTAGAGAGGGTGCAAGACTCCCGCTGGAGTGGGCAGGGAGGACTGGAACATTGAAGCCTTTGCACCTGCATGTGGATGGAGGATTGAGATGGAAGCTGACTCACTCCTTAACTGGATTACAGGACCAGAGAGTCAGACATTTAAATATCACCTGGCCCTGTGCTTTAAAAAAAATAAGTTTCATATTCCTTGATTTAAATGAAATCTCAGCTGGAACATAAACAAATAAAGATTTTAGGAGCTGAGCCACCCTGGGATCGGAGGGCTGGAGCTCTCCCAGTGACCTGTGCCAACCCACCTCGCCCAGGTGGTGCCCCCAACGCGGGCCCCATAAAACTCTTGGAGGGCGCCATTCCAAAACCAGCAAGTAAATCAATTATCCTTCATTTTACAAATAAGGAAACTGAGGCCTAGAAAGGGCTGGTGTAAAGTCACCCTTCTGGCTCAAGGCTTAGAGGTGTCCCAGTCCAAGCTCCTTCTACCCAACTCAGCTTCCTGGGGAAGATGTCCTTCCTTTGATGTCCACCCAGAGGGACATTCAGGAAGTTCCCTGGGGAATGGGCTACCTCCAAGCCATTACATCTATTAATTTGTTTCCTGTGATGGGGTTCCTAGAGCAAATAATAGAGTGTAGTTCAGAGGTCCCCAACCCCAGAACCATGGAACGGTACTGGTCTGTGGCCAGCTAGGAGCCAGGTGCTCAACAGGAGATGAGCAGTGGGTGAGCGAGTGAGTGCAGCTTCATCTACATTTACAGCTGCTCCTCATCGCTTGCATTACCACCTGAGCTCTGCCTCCTGTCAGATCAGTAGTGGCATTAGATTCCCATAGGAACGTGAACCCTACTGTGAACTGTGCATGAAAGGCATCTAGGTTGTGCGCTCCTTATGCGAATCACCCCAAAACCACCCCCCACCCCACTCCACCCCAAGGTTCTCTGGAAAAATTATCTTCCACAGAACTGATCCCTGGGCCAGAAAGGATGGGACTGCTGGTGGAGTCAGTGAATTGCCAAGTTGGCCTGCAGTCAAGTGTCTCATCAGCCAGCAAGGCAGCTCATTCAGCAAGGAAGTGTCACAGGGCCCAGGTGGACTCCAGTTTCTGGAACAGTTTTCACACATACACTACCTCTCATGCCTCCCAACACCCTTGTAAAGTTCACTAGGGAGGAATTATCGGTCCCATTTTATACTTGAAAAACGTGTAGCATAAATGGTTCACACGACTTGTCTGAGGTTGAGAGAATTTAATAACAAAGTTGAGATTTAAATACTGATTTGTTGACATAGTTTATAACTCATTCAGCCTCTTACTGATTGCTCTGAAAACGCCCTCTCATGCCCGGGCTGTTTTGTGGATTCTGCACCCTAAATAGGGCAACACCAATTCATGCTTCACCTGCAGGTATGAGGTGGTGTCTCTATACCTGTTTCCACTGTGACCTGGACTGGAATTATATTTACACAAATTATGTTTAGGAAATTTGAGTGTTTGAAAATAAATTAATAAAAATTTGTGGAAAGAAAGAAAGGAAGGGAGGGAAAATGGAGGGGGAGAAGGGAGGGGGAGCAGGAAGGAGGAGAAAGAAAGAAGCACTTAGGGAAGGCAGAAGTTGATTTTTTTCTCTATGAGAAACCTGCAAGGAATGTTTCATCATGGAATCCCTGGTCACACAAACTCCAGTGGGGCTGGAAACTGAAGATCAGAAAAGAACAAGTGTGTGTGGGGACTGAGAAAAACATCAATTAAATAACTGGAAAAGGAAACAGAGTGGTTGAGAGAAAAGTTCCCATAGTCACCCGGTCGTAGTTGGGATCTTAACTCACATTTGCTAACTGGGTGATAAGGAATACCTGTTTATCCATTGACTCTGTTTCCTCCTCTGTAAAATGAGGATTATCATGGCTCTCTTGTGGGAAATCAAGAAGATAGAAGGAGATCAAGGCGTGAAGTGCCTCCCCAGGGCATCTGATGAGTAATTGAGGGCAGGTGCCCACAGGTGACTTTCCCCAAGTTCCCCTTTTTCCTGCTTTAACCACATTCTGTTCAAGTCAAGCCCAGCTCTAGTGTCTGCCTGAAGCCTGCTCTGGATTCTTTATTGTTCAACCACCTTTTATCTTGTCTAACACCTGACTGCTACTATCAGTCAATACCGAACATTTGAGCCCTGTGATGGTTCATTTTATATGCCAACTTGACTGAGCTAAGAAGCGCTGCCTGGTAAATCATAATTTCTGGGTATATCTATGAGGGTCTTTCTGGAAGAGATTAGTATTTGAATCTATAGACTGAGTAAGGATCACCTTCATCCATGTAGGTGAGCATCATCCAATCTGCTGGGGACCTGAATATAACACAAAGACTGAGGGTCTGCTTTTTACTCGAGTGGGAGCATCTACCCTCTCCTGCCCTCAGGCATTAGCCCTCCTTGCTCTTGAGCCCTCCAACCTGGACTAAAAGTAACACCATTGTCTCTCCTGGTTGTCAGGACCTCGGGTTTGGACAGGAACTATATCCACCACTGTCTTTCCTGACCCTCCAGCTTGCAGATGGCAGATCGTGGACTTTTCACTATTCACAGTCCTATGAGCCAATTCCTCGGAACAGATTCTTTCTGTATATGGGTACATATTCAGTTGCTTCTGTCCTTAATTATTTACTATTATTTTTATGTGTTTGTATCTTTTCTCTTTTAAATAATGCTCTGAGCCCTTTGAGGCTTGGAGTCATGTTTGCTCTTAAGTTCCCATGGACTTAAGCCTCGGGCTGGGCACACTGAGCCGTGTCCTGTGTATACTTATTGAGCCAATGCTTAGCTGAGTGACTTGTACCCTCCACTTGCTACTAATGTCCTTTTGACTATGCAAAAAAAAAAAAAAAGAGTGTATGATGTTTTCCTGAGTCACCAAATGCAACACTCTCCATCCTTTGGGGATTGGTTCTTGACTATATTTCTGAAGTCAGGAGAATTGCTTGGAGAGGAATCATTCTAGAGCATAATGGAGTGAGGAGGGGAAATAAAGGGGGTGAATGTTTCCCATACTTTTCCCAAGAAGATCCCATTCTATCAGGGATCTTTGTTTGCCAAGTTGGAGATGCAGTTGACCATACTTCTTCATCATGAATTTTCACATAGTCGTCAATGTAACACACATATTTACCAGACAGTAATGATATTAGTTAAAACCTGAGCTATTTACTTAGTAAAATTTACTATTTTAAAAATGAATTCCTTTGTTTTCTATGATCCATGAAGGAATTAAAACAGGGCTTATCAGAAAATCAGCTCACTCCAAGCATCAAGTGCTTAGGCACCTTTTCTCAGAACACGTGCCTGGGTAAAGTCTTGGCATAACAGTACTCGGAGAAACAGTACTGTCAAGATTGCTGGTCTGGAATTTGAATCCTGGGTTCAAGTTCAGTTTCTGTTACCAAATTACTTTGCTTGTAACATGAAGGGATTGGTCAAGATAAACTTTTTGGCTTCTTCTAGATCTTGATGTTATTAAACAAAACAAAACAAAAAATCACTTCACCTCAGTCCCAAACCTGTCCTAAACAATAACATTTGATGACATCCATTTTTATCTTTCCCTATTACTTCCTAGTATCATTTGATTATACAGACCCATGAAAGAACCGTCTCTTCTTCTGTCTGAAATCAGAAGGCAAGAGTCACTGAAAGAGGAAAGACAATGCCAAATCTATTCAATTATTGCCAGTCTCTGCCTGTCATGTAGAGAAACTGTGACCTTGATCCTGCCCAGAAAAAATAAATGAAAACTCAAACTTCAGACCTTGGTGTTGAAAAGGAAAAACAAAATGTGACACATGTTTTTCCCAGTCACACAAGTGTACTGCGTTTCCTAAGAGCAGAGTATTCCTTAGACAGCAGGGCCTTGCCTCATTAGTCAAACCTTGTCCTAGGCCACTGTGTTCATAATCAACAATTAATAGCAATTATCAGGCTAATGACAAATATCTTCATCTTAGGTAACTCACTATACTGCAATTCACTTTGACATTGACGTCTGTGCAAAGCATATACAAGTAGCAGAAGGAAATCACATAGAAAGAACATAAAAGCATGTCTTGGGCTGGGGAAGGGAATGCAAGGGTGGCTTCTAAGCTCCAAACACTCTATACTGAGTCTAGCTCTGTCTCCCCACCTAAGAACAAGAGCTGGAGACACTGAAAAGCCAGGTCTGGGCATGTATCCTGGGCCCTATATTATTTTGTTACGCTCACAAGAATGGCCCGCAGGTTCTGTATTGTAAAAGGCTGAGAAAGGGGTGGAAGGAGGGTGCGCACAGAAAATAAACTGATGAAACCAAGCCTCCTTAGTCACTAAAAATGGAAAGGGCCTAACCATAGTATGGTGTCACCCTGACCATTACACAGTCAGCTATGGTCACTGTGGGCCATGCAAAGATGAGAGAGAGTGCAGGAAAGCCAACACAGAGTGCCGAGCTGACCACAGCAGGGATGCACACACTCAAGCTGCTCCAGCAGCATGAAGAAAGAGGCTCCCTGGACTGGTGGGACAGCCAGGGCGGGCCTGTGATCCAGCTCTCGCCCTGAATGGAATGACAGGGAACTTCTTTCCTTCCCACTCTCGCCCTTTCCACAGAGTTTCCCAGGCCTGTTCTTCTCTACATGTCCCAGTCACATCCACCTTTCAGTCCTAACCCACTTCTATCCTCGATCTTCTGTGAAGATGACCCTGCATACTCTATCCATGTCCCTCTTTTCTCAGGATGCCCACAGCATCAGCAGTTTCAATAAGAGTTTATGCTTGAGTCTAACCATGAGCCCTGATGACAGTGGAGAGACAAAGTAGAATCAGGTCCTGGCGACAGGGTGAAGCAGTCTTACCAGCCCTGGCATTCTTACCTCTAGACTTCCTTAGTCACGAGAAAACTCAACTTCTATCTTGTCTGAGATTTGTTCTGTGAGTTTTCTGTTATAGGAAGCTGAACTTAACTTTCCTTGTTATGGAAACCCATCACATTGTATTTGTGGAGGAGTCACAAAGAGTTGGACACGACTTAGTGACTAAACAATACTCCCGGTGACCTGAATTCAGGCAATCCATACCTTAACCTGAATGAAAGTGGGCTTAGAGCAGGTTTCTTCAGAAAGTATATTCTTCCTCTTTAAAACACTTTAGTCCCCAGCTCCAGAATTCTTGACTCCTCTGGGTTAAAAGCTAAAGTTCAAGGGAGCTTCTTATTTTATGGTTGCTGACTCTGAAATGGAGCAAAGAGCACTGGGAATGCGCATACCACCAGGGCTCACTGCTTCATTGGTTATACCCAAGAGAAAAGGCTTAGGAACCAGGGAAGAAGAAAGAGGAAGGAAGGAAGCAAGCAGAAGAGAATGACTGTCTGAGATCTGTGTAAATGAGCATGACTAGAGGAAGAAGGTGAGAATCTTCTAATTAAAGAGAACAGTGTAGGAAAAGTTCTCTTAGAAATCTGTCTACAGATGTACTCATGAGCATCATGGAATAAAATTGCTTCTGGAAGGAAGGCAATCAGTAGCATCCATTTGATAACATATATGCTTCCCTACAGACTCAAGTCAATTAAAGTTCATCATTACTTGGGTAATATTACTACAAGTTCTAGGGAGAAAACTCAGCACTTCCACAACTATTTACTAAGCTATCACTATGTGTCATAAACAGTTCCTGTCCTTGAAAAGTTTGAAATTTAGTAAGAAGTCAAGACTAACATTTATCAAGCAATAAGTACATTATCTAGAAAAAAAGTTTTGATGAGTAAACCTGACTTGTACAGCGGAAGTTTAATGCCACTTCCATCAGAAATAGACGCCTTCTTTTTACCCCGCTGCAAGTGTTTACACCCCTCCAAACCCTCAGCATGTTTTTTTTTTTAATCTGCCATATATTACCTTGAAGTCTGTGTGTGTGTGTGTATGTGTGTGCTGTGTCTGTGTGCTTATGTTCTCTCCACCATTTCCTATGTTCTTTTTCTTATTGTTCCATCACTAAGTCATGTCCAGCTCTTTGAAATCCCATTCCAAACTCTTTTAGAATCACACAAAGCTTCCTTGTCCTTCACTCTCTCCCTGAGTTTGCTCAAACTCACGTCCACTGAGTCAGTGATGCCATCCAACCATCTCAACCTTGCCCCCTTCTCCACCTGACCTCAGTCCTTCCCAGCATCAGGGTCTTTTCCAACAAGCTGGCTCTTTGTATCAGATGGCCAAAATATTGGAGCCTCAGCTTCAGCCCTTTCAGTGAAAATTCAGCATTGATTTCCTTTACGATTGACTGGTTTGATCTCATTGCTATCCAAGGAACTCTCAAAGGTCTTCTCTAGCACCACGGTTGTAAAAGCATCAATTCTTCAATGCTCAGCCTTCTTTATGGTCCAAATCTCACATCCATACATGACTACTGGAAAAACCATAGCTTTGACTTTGACTATACAGACCTTTGTTGGCAAACTGATGTCTCTACTTTTTAATAGACTGTCTAGACTTGTAATAGCTTTCCTACCAATGAGCAAGCGTCTTTTAATTTCATGGCTGAAGTCATCTGTCCACAGTGATTTTGGAGCCCAAGGAAAGAAAATTTGTCATTGTTTTCACTTTTCCCCCATCTATTTGCCAGAAAGTGATGGGACTAGATGCCATGATCTTACTGTTCTGAATGTTGAGTTTAACCCAGCTTTTTTTACTCTCATGAAGAGGCTCTTTTGTTCCTCTTCACTTTTGGCCAATAAAGTGGTATCTTGTGCAAATCTGAGCTTGTTGATGTTTCTTCCTGGAATCTTTAATTAAACTTGTAATTCATCCAGTCTGGAATTTCACACGATGTACTCTGCATATAAGTTAAATAAGCAGGGTGACAGTATACAACCTTGACATACTCCTTTCCCAATTTTGAACCAGTCCATTGTTCCACGTCTGGTTCTAACTTGACCTGCATACATGTTTCTCAGGAAACAGGTAAAGTGGTCTGGTATTTCCATCTCTTGAAGAATTTTCCACAGTTTGTTTATGATCCACACAATTAAAGACTTTAGCACAGTCAATGAAGCAGAAGTAGATGTTTTTTCTGGAATTCTCTTGCTTTCTCTATGATCCAATGGATGTTGGTAATTTGATCTCTGGTTCCTCTGCCTTTTCTAAGTCCAGCTTGTACATCTGGAAATTATTGGTACATGTACTACTGAAGCCTAGCTGGAAGGATTTTGAGCATTACCTTGCAAGCATGTGAAATGAGTGTAATTGCACGAGAGTCTGAACATTCTTTGGCATTGCCCTTCTTTGGGACTGGAATGGAAACTGACCTTTTCCAGTCCTAAGGTGACTGCTGAGTTTTCCAGATTTGCTGACATATTGAGTAATATATTAGGCTCCTTAATGATAAGCATTAAGTCTTATACATTTGTGCCTCTTCCGTGATGTCTGTTCCAGTCCCTGGCACACAGTTAGGCATTAGTGACTCTTGGCTGGCTGTCTCTTAGAAAAGAGTTAAGGAATGCTGAACATGCTCTTTAAGATGAACAATCTCACTGGACAGCTCAGAGAGGTTCCAAGGTAAGGTCTGGCTGTGCTGGTAGAATTTAAACAGGTAGAGCAGAGTGGGAAGAGTATTATTATCTAATGATGGGAGACCCAGAGGGTGGTATTGTTTCCTCGCCTTTGATTGTTTAACTCTCCAAGTTAAACAATGCAATTGTTTTGTTTTAGCATTGAGGAGATAAAACTCTTTGTTTATAAGCCTAATCATAGTAAGAAGAGGGGCAGGTAGGAAGTTCCCTTTGGGGCAGAAGCCACCTTTAGCCTAAATGAAGGTTTCCTCATTTGCCAAGAGTCCAAACAAAACTTACAGGTGCTCTGCACACAGTTGGCTCATGGGCAGTAGAAGCAGCTTTCAGATACTAACCTGGACTCTGTTGAGAGTCTTTGAAAGTTAATCTTTCTCATTGCAGAACATCATTTGTAGGAGGAAAGGGCAGAGTAATGGATCTCTAACGATTCTCTGCCAGCTGTATATTCTAAGACTTAAGAAGCTGGTGGTATTTCATAACCTAAATGAGTTAAAGATACACTGGAGAAAATGGGGGTGATCAAATTAGACAAAAATGCCTCATGTCACAGGTACAGGTTTCTGGATAAGGAATCCATGCCCATCCCCTATCATTTTAGATTCAGGGCCAGGTCCAATAGTCATTTAATTTTATGGAATCTCTCACTTTTCCTGTATTTCCCAAAGAAATATCCTAGGATGGACAGTCTTGTGTTGCAAAGCAAGTATTACAAGTGCACAGGCAGGGCGTAGGGAATTGTAAGTGCTGTATTGATGCTCACAGTATTCCCAGAGTCCACTTTCCCTATAACTTCAAAGAGTGGCAAATAAAATAGTGGGGCTCAGTGGTAAAGAATTTCCCTGCCAATGCAGAAGATGTGGGTTCAATCCCTGGGTTGGGAAGATTCCCTGGAGAAGGAAATGGTAACCCACTCCAAAGGTGGAGTGAAGTCTGGAAGAAGTTGGAGAATATTCTGGCCTCAGCACTGCCCTCCAGATACTAAACTCTCAAGAGACAAACCTGTTTCTAGCTTAACTCTCTATGCTCTTTCTGCAGCCAAAGAAGTTCTCCATTTCCCCTTATTTTCCCTCCCTTCCAATTGATCCTCCCTTCTCTCTTTTCTGATAGTAACCTCATCACAACTTCATGGATGGGAGATCATTTTGCTTTATAGACTCAGAATTTTGTGTTTCTAACAGAAGTACACAGCATAATGATGGTCTTTGTGGAAACGGTCCTTGTGGAAACTGGGTGACACCATGGTTCATCGAGTCGAGAAGCAGTACAGAGATAATGCTAGTCGAGACTTAGCAATGCTAGGTTAATGAAAAGAGCAAAGCAGATTTTTCCCAAAATGAAGATTTAGTATTTTTTAACATATAGCAGGTTCAGGTTCTTTGGGGCCTCATAAGAACTCCATAGAAGGCAGATTATCAGTATTTTTAAATAGTTGAGAAAACGGAAGCCTAAATTTTTATGGGTCCAAAATCACTGCAGATGGTAATTGCAGCCATGAAATTAAAAGACGCTTACTCCTTGGAAAGAAAGTTATGACCAATCTAGGCAGCATATTGAAAAGCAGAGACATTACTTTGCCGACAAAGGTCCATCTAATCAAGGCTATGGTTTTTCCAGTGGTCATGTATGGATGTGAGAGTTGGACTACAAAGAAAGCTGAGTGCTGAAGAATTGATACTTTTGAACTATGGTGTTGGAGAAGACTCTTGAAAGTCCCTTGGACTGCAAGGAGATCCAACCAGTCCATCCTAAAGGAGATCAGTCCTGGGTGTTCATTGGAAGGACTGATGTTGAAGCTGAAACTCCAATACTTGGGCCACCTGAGACGAAGAGCTGACTCATTGGAAAAGACCCTGATGCTGGGAAAGATTGAGGGCAGGAGGAGAAGGGGACCACAGAGGATGATATGCTTGGATGGACATGGGTTTGGGTGGACTCTGGGAGTTGGTGATGGACAGGGAGGTCTGGCGTGTTGCAGTTCATGGGGTCGCAAAGAGTCGGACACGACTGAGCGATTGAACTGAACTGAATTGAAAGGACCTATTGCAGAACCTTTTTTTGCAGAAATTGAAATGTCAGGGACAACAGCCAAAACAATCTTGAAAAAGAACAAATTGGGAGAACACACATTTCCTGATTTCAAAATGTACTATAAAGATTAAGAGAGTGTGGCATTGGCATAAGAATACACATATAGCAATAGAATAAAATTGACTGCTCAAAACCAAACCCTTACATGTATTGTCCATTGAATTTTTATAGGTGCTAATATCATTGCTTCCCTCGTAGCTCAGTTGGTAAAGAATCTGCCTGCAATGCAGGAGACTCAGGTTTGATTCCTGGGTCATGAAGATCCGCTAGAGAAGGAAATGGCAACCCACTCCAGTATTCTTCCCTGGACAATCCCATGGACAGAAGACCCTGGTAGGCTACAGTCCATGGGGTCACAAGAGTCAGACACAACTTAACGGCTAAACCACCACCACTAAGATAATACAATGAGGGGAGAATACAAGCAGTATTCAATAAATACTGCTTGGACAACTGGATGGTGATGCTAAGTCGCTTCAGTCGTGTCCGACTCTGTGTGACCTCACAGACAGCAGCCCACTAGGCTCCTTTGTCCTGGGATTCTCCAGGCAAGAATATTGGAGTGGGTTGCCATTTCCTTCTCCAATGCATGAAAGTGAAAAGTGAAAGTGAAGTCGCTCAGTCACGCCCAACTCTTAGCGACCCCATGGACTGGAGCCTACGTCCATGGCTATATCCCAGGCTCCTCTGTCCATGGGATTTTCCAGGCAAGAGTACTGGAGTGGGGTGCCATTGCCTTTTCCAGGACAACTGGATATACATATACAAAAGAAGGATAAAGAGAAGAATGAAGAGGGGGAAAAAATGAAGACATTGTTTTTGGATGCCTATTTGACACCATGTACAAAACTTAACTCAAAATGGATCACAGGTTGAAATATAAGAGCTAAAGCTATAAACCTCTTAGAAGAAAACACAGAAGCAAATTTCTTGACCCTTTGGTTAGGCAAAGCCTTCTTAGGCAAAACACCAAAACATAAACAAGAGAAAAATTTTAACTTCATCAAAATTAAAACCTGTGTGGTCACCATTAAGAAAATGAAAAGACAACCCACAGAATGGGAGAATATATTTGCAACTCATTTATTTGATAAGGGACTTGTATCATGAATGTATAAAGAATTCTTACAAAACAAAACAATAAAAGACAAGTAATTCAATTTTCAAATGGGCAAAGATGTGAACAGACATTTCTGCCCCCATACCAAAAAAAAAAAAAAAAGCCTGTGGCCAAAGCAAATTAAAAGGTGCTCAGCATTACTAGTCATTCAGTTCAGTTCAGTTCAGTCGCTCAGTTGTGTCCGACTCTTTGTGACCCCATGAATCGCAGCACACCAGGCCTCCCTGTCCATCACCAACTCCCAGAGTTCACTCAGACTCATGTCCATCGAGTTGGTGATGCCATCCAGCCATCTCATCTTCTGTCGTCTCCTTTTCCTCCTGCCGCCAATCCCTCCCAGCATCAGAGTCTTTCCAATGAGTCAACTCTTCACATGAGGTGGCCAAAGTACTGGAGTTTCAGCTTCAACATCAGTCCTTCCAAAGAACACCCAGGACTGACCTCCTTTAGGATGGACTGGTTGGATCTCCTTGTAGTCTAAGGGACTCTCAAGAGTCTTCTCCAACACCACAGTTCAAAAGCATCAATTCTTCGGCACTCAGCTTTCTTCACAGTCCAACTCTCACATCCAAACATGACCACTGGAAAAACCATAGCCTTGACTAGACAGACCTTTGTTGGCAAAGTAACGTCTCTGCTTTTGAATATGCTATCTAGGTTGGTCATAACTTTCCTTCCAAGGAGTAAGCGTCTTTTAATTTCATGGCTGCACTCACCATCTGCAGTGATTTTGGAGCCCAGAAAAATAAAGTCTGATACTGTTTCCACATCTATTTCCCATGAAGTGATGGGACCACATGCCATGATCTTCGTTTTCTGAATGTTGAGCTTTAAGTCAACTTTTTCACTCTCCTCTTTCACTTTCATCAAGAGGCTTTTTAGTTCCTCTTCACTTTCTACCATAAGGGTGGTGTCATTTGCATATCTGAGGTTATTGATATTTCTCCTGGCAATCTTGATTCCAGCTTGTGCCTCCTCCAGCCCAGTGTTTCTCATGATGTACTCTGCATATAAGTTAAATAAGCAGGTGACAATATACAGCCTTGATGTATTCCTTTTCCTATTTAGGGAAATGCAAATCAAACTCACAATGAGATGTCACTTCATATCTAGTAGGATGGCTATAATAAAAACGGTGCAAAATAGTCAATGCTGATGAGGATATGGAGAAATTGGGATCTTTATACATTACCATAAAGGGAATGGTAACCTATTCCAGTATTCTTGCCTGGTGAATCCCATGGGCAGAGGTGCTTGGTGGGCTATAGTCCATGGGGTTGCAAAGAGTCAGACATGACTGAGCAACTAACATACATACATTACTAGGGAGACTGTACAATGGCTTGGTTGCTTCAGAAAACAGTCTGAAAATTCTTCAAAAAGTTAGAAATAGAATTATCATGTAACCTAGGTATTCTACTTCTAGATATGCTGCTGCTGCTAAGTCGCTTCAGTCATGTCCAACTCTGTATGACCCCATAGACAAAAGCCCACCAGGCTCCTCTGTCCCTGGGATTCTCCAGGCAAGACTACTGGACTGGGTTGCCATTTCCTTCTCCAATTTCACTTCTAGATATATATCCAAGAAATTTGAAAACATATGTTCACATAAAACCCTTTACATGAATGTTCACAGCAGCATCACTTTTTATAACAGCCATAATGTAAAAATACAATCCATATGTCAACTGATAAATGAATAAAGAAAAGTGGTATATCCATATAATGGAATATTACTCAGCCATAAAAAAGAAGTACTGGTACATACTATAGAAGAGATAAGACTTGAAAAACACTGTATTAAACAAAAGAAGCCAGACAAAAAATATTCCACTTACATGAATTATTCAGAATACAAAAATCTATAGAGACTGAAAGTAGGTTAGCAGTTGCTAGAGACTGCAGAGAGCAGATAATCAAGAGTGACTGCTTATGGCTACATGATATATTTTTTGGATAGTGAAAATGTTCTGGAATTAGATTGTGGTATTGATGGCATAAATCTGCAGATATACTAAAAATTACTGAATTAAAGACACCAAAAGGGTGAATTTTATGATGAATAATCATATCTCATTAAAGTAGTTATTAAAAGAAGAAAAAAAAAGGGTCAAAAAGTTACTAAGGTCAACCAGATAGTCCAAACAGGATTAGTTAGATTTGTCACTTTCCTAACATCCCTATTTTTGTTTTCTTCTTTGCTGTTTCCATTTTTCTTTTCTTGTTAAGTTTTGTCTATCTTTTATCCAGTTAAAATCAATTCTAGAGCAAATATAAATAAATTTTACTTATTTGTTATAAATAAGTAAACATGTAAATCAACCTAGCCAAATTTTAGTACCTGACTCAGTTTAGGACACTTCCTATTATATTACATTTCTTCCTCTTTGTAAGTTCAGTTCAGTTGCTCAGTCATGTTTGACTCTTTGTGACCCCAAGGACTGCAGCACACCAGGCCTCCCTGTCCATCACCAACTCCCAGAGTGTGTTCAAACTCATGTCCATCGCATCTGTGATGCCATCCATCCATCTCATCCTCTGTTGTCCCCTTCTCCTCCCACCTTCAATCTTTCCTGGCATCAGGGGCTTTTCCAATGAGTCGGTTCTTCACATCAGGTGGCCAAAGTATTGGAGTTTCAGCTTCAGCATCAGTCCTTCCAGTAAATATTAAGGACTGATTTCCTTTAGGACTGACTGGTTGGATCTCCTTGCAGTCCAAGGGACCCTCAAAAGTCTTCTCCAACACCACATTTCAAAGCCATCATTTCTTCAGCGCTCAGGTTTCTTTATAGTCCAACTCTCACATCCATACATCACTACTAGAAAAAAACATAGCCTGGACTGGAAGGACCTTTGTTGGCAAAGTAATGTCTCTGCTTTTTAGTATGCTATCTAGGTTTGTCATAACTTTCCTTCCAAGGAGCAAGCGTCTTTTAATTTCATGGCTGCAGTCACCATCTGCAGTGATTTTGGAGTCCCCCAAAATAAAATCTCTCATTGTTTCCATTGTTTCCCCATCTGTTTGCCATGAAGTGATGGAACCAGATGCCATGATCTTAGTTTTTGGAATGTTGAGTTTTAAGCTACCTTTTCATTCTCCTCTTTTGCTTTCATCAAGAGGCTCTTTAGCTCTTTGCTTTCTGCCACAAGGGTGGTGTCATCTGTATATCTGAGGTTATTGATATTTCTCCCAGCAATCTTGATTCCAGCTTGTGCTTCATCCAGCCTGGCATTTAGCATGATGTACTCTGAATATAAGTTAAATAAACAGGGTGACAATATACAGCTTTGATGTACTCTTTTCCCTATATGGAACCAGTCTGTTGTTCCATTGTCAGTTCTAACTGCTGCTTTCTGACCTGCATACAAATTTCTCAGGAGGCAGGTAAGGTGGTCTGGTATTTCCAACTCTTTTAGAATTTTCCACAGTTTGTTGTGATCCACACAGTCAAAGGCTTTGGCATAGTCAATAAAGCAGAAATAGATGTTTTTCTGGAGTTCTCTTTCTTTTTCGATGATCCAGCAAATGTTGGCAATTTGACCTCTGGGTCCTCTGTCTTTTCTAAATCCAGCTTGAATATCTGCAAATTCATGGTCCATGTACTGTTGAAGCCTGGCTTGGAGAATTTTGAGCATTACTTTGCTAGCGTGTGAGATGAGTGCAATTGTGAGGTAGCTTGAACATTCTTTGGCATTGTCTTCCTTTGGTATTGGAATGAAAACTTACCTTTTCCAGTCCTGTGGCCACTGCTGAGTTTTCCAAATTTGCTGGCATATTGAGTGGAACACTTTCACAGCATCATCTTTTAGGATTTGAAATAGCTCAACTGGAATTCCATCACCTCCACTAGCTCTGTCCATAGTGATGCTTCCTAGGGTCCACTTGACTTCACATTCCAGGATGTCTGGCTCTAGGTGAGTGATCACACCATCATGGTTATCTGGTTCATGGTCTTTTTTATATAATTCTTCTGTGTATTCTTGCCACCTCTTCTTAATATCTTCTGCTTCTGTCAGGTCCATACCATTTCTGCCCTTTTTTGTGCTCATCTTTGCATGAAACACTCCCTTGGTATCTCTAGTTATCTTTTTTTAATTTTTTTAATTTTTAAACTTTACATAATTGTATTAGTTTTGCCAAATATCAAAATGAATCCATCACAGGTATACATGTGCTCCCCATCCTGAACCCTCCTCCCTCCTCCCTCCCCATACCATCCCTCTGGGTCGTCCCAGTGCACTAGCCCCAAGCATCCAGTATCATGCATTGAACCTGGACTGGCATCTTGTTTCATACATGATATTTTACATGTTTCAATGCCATTCTCCCAAATCTTCCCACCCTCTCCTTCTCCCACAGAGTCCATAAGACTGTTCCATACATCAGTGTCTCTTTTGCTGTCTCGTACACAGGGTTATTGTTATCTTGAAGAGATCTAGTTATCTTGAAGAGATCTCTAGTCTTTCCCATTCTATTATTTTCCTCCATTTCCTTGCATTGATCACTGAGGAAGGCTTTCTTATCTCTCCCTGCTATTCTTTGGAACTCTGCATTCAAATGGGTATATCTTTTCTCCTTTGCCTTTAGCTTCTCTTTCTTTTCTCAGCTATTTTTAAGGCCTCCTTGGACAACCATTTTGCCTTTTTGCATTTCTTTTTCTTGGGGATGGTCTTGATCACTGCCTCCTGTACAATGTCATGAACCCCGTCCATAGTTCTTTAGGCACTCTGTCTATCAGATCTAATCCCTTGAATCTATTTGTCACTTCCACTGTATAAACATAAACAATTTGATTTAGGTCGTACCTGAATGGTTTAGTTGTTTTCCCTACTTTCTTCAATTTAAGTCTGAATTTAGCAATAAGAAGATCATGATCTGAGCCATAGTCAGCTCCTGGTCTTGTTTTTGCTGACTGTGTAGAGCTTCTCCATCTTTTGCTGCAAAGAATATAATCAATCTGATTTCAGTATTGACCTTCTGGTGATGTCCATGCATGAGGAGTATGAAAAGGCAAAAAGGTATGGCACTGAAAGATGAACTCCCCAGGTTGGTAGATGCCCAATATGCTACTGGAGAAGAGCAGAGAAATAACTCCAGAAAGAACGAAGAGATGGAGACAAAGCAGAAACAACACACAGCTGTGGATGTGACGGGTGATGGAAGTAAAGTCCAATGCTGTAAAGAGCAATATTGCAATAGGAACCTGAAATGTTAGGTCAACGAATCAAGGCAAATCGGAAGTGGTCAAACAGGAAATGGCAAGAGTGAACATTGACATTTTAGGAATCAGTGAACTAAAATGGACTGGAATGGGTGAATTTAACTCAGATGACCATTATATCTACTACTGTGGACAAGAATCCCTTAGAAGAAATGGTGTAGCCAGCATAGTCAACAAAAGAGTCCAAAGTACAGTACCTGGATACAATTTCAAAATTGACAGAATGATCTCTGTTCATTTCCAAGGCAAACCATTCAATATACAATAATCCAAGTCTATGCCCCAACCAGTAAGGCTGAAAAAGCTGAAGTTGAACAGTTCTATGAAGACCTACAAGACCTTCTAGAACTAACACCCAAAAAAGATGTCCTCTTCTTTATAGAGGACTAGAATGCAAAAGTAGGAAGTCAAGAGCTTACCTAGAGTGACAGGCAAATTGGCCTTGGAGTACAAAACAAAGCAGGGCAAAGGCTAAAACTTTTGCCAAGAGAACACACTGGTTATAGCAAACACCCTCTTGTAACAGCACAAGAGAAGACTCTACACATGGACATCACCAGATGGTCAATACCTAAATCAGATTGATTATATTCTTTTCAGCCAAAGATGGAGAAGCTCTATACAGTCAGCAAAAACAAGACCAGGAGCTGACTGTGTCTCAGATCATGAACTCCTTATTGCCAAATTCAGACTTTCTGTAAGAGAGAGGAGCATTTCCTTCTGTGCACTGGCAGTTTTTCTATTGATGAAAGTGAGGTACAAAGAGTAGTTTGTCTAAAATTTTATCTTTGCCAAAGTATTTTCTGCCTTGAAGTCTCACTTGGTGAACTGACTACATAAAAAAGTCGCTGAGAACACACAGAACACTTAGAATAGATACAATGAGCGCTAGTATTTTACTTGTTGTCTAAGGCCATTTTTCGAAGCGGGAGGAGGTAACCCTTAGTCACTTCTGGGAGCCTTCTGGAGTAATCTGTAATGCTATGATTCTTGTGTTTCAAGCTCCTCTTAAACATATCAGCTCTAAGAATCACAACCAATTTCTAAACTCAAATGGACAACGAAGATTTCCAGCATTTCCTGGCATCTCAGTTTTAGTGACCCCATCTACACAAAGCCTGAATATCTTCTAAGTAGGATTCAGAGGTTTTGTCTCTCTGCAACTTTCTGGTCAGCAGGACTGCTGTTAAGACATTCAAAAAAGAAAAGGTATCCAATGGGTGGTTCTGACCACTGACTGTGAGTGCTCCTATGCAGAGGGGTGTGTGGCTAAAAGGTTGTAGAAATAAAATCTTAAATGCAAACCCACAGTAGCATCAGGAAAACTCTGGCAGGAGGCCAGGGACCAAGAAGATATTTCCAAGGGAATCTTTCAATTCTGAGGAAACAACTTTTCTGATGGATCACCATCAGAAAATTAATTTTTGTGTGATTTCTGGTGACGGTGGCTAGTGTGCTGAAACTTGCTATGACATGACTACTTTTGAAAGCTTGATCTGGGCTAATGAACCCTTAAATCAGAGGTGAAGAAAGCCACTGAGAAGGGGATACTGCATGGTGCAAATGCTGCCACTTGTTGCAACATTGATGTGGTATGGCTACAACATTCCTCGCACATTCAGCCAATTCTTCTGTACTCTTGGTACCAGAGCCCCCTCAGGATCCAGCAATACAGAAACATGGGGTCATGACAATTAGTTCTAAATTCTATTCATACATATTTACTGAATGAGATGTGTTAGGCAAAGTGCTAGGAGCTAGGGAATACGTATTTCTTACCCTCTTAAACTCTGTAAGAGTCAAAAGTCCAGGCTTCCAGAACCCTCCCCCACCAAAGGATTCCACTTCTTCCTCTAACAGACCTTTATCCATTAGTGAATGGTCCCATAATTCTCTTGTCCAGGACAAATCTCTCTATTTTTCTTCTTTCTTCCTAGACATGCTTCCTGGGTCTGTCTTTACTACTCTCTAGGTCTGTCCTCCTCTGATTTAGCTCTGGTTTTTCAATGTTGCCTTTACCACGTGATATCCAGACACTGCTGAATCAGTGTACAATCCTAAAACTACTTCCTCTCTCACTGTGGATGCTCATATTTCTGTTCATGGGGCTTACATTTCTTTTTATCTTTTTCATTTTGAAGTCACCTAAAGCTCTATGTCAGAGTTTTCCTGTTTTTCCAACTTGATGCAAGAATACAAGACCCTGGCAGATAGCAGGGCCTCGAGATGGAAGGAGACTGGGTCCCTGAATCACATGGAGAAGTACTGCTCACTGAGCAGAAACATTTGGCCTGAACTGCTACCATACTTTGTCACATATTTGTGAAGTCAATTTAGCCTACTCTAATTAAAATAATTAACCTTGTCTTTCCCCCTCCCCAGATAAACTGTAATAAATTACTACCTGTATTGCACAGTTAGCTAATTTCAAATAATCATAGGATTTTGCATTGTTAAGTCTGTGTAAATCAGGTTCAAATTTTTGGAGGAGTTTTTTTCAGTAATACAAACCTCATTTATATTTCAATTCATTGTCTTTAAACATGAGAAAAACTCTACAAGGAAGGCATTTAAACCAGTAGTGTTATGTCTACTCACTCTGCAAGAGTAGAGTATGTATTCAAGGCAAAATGAACAGAGGCTCCATATACCTACAAAATAAGAAGAAGCAAGGACCAGTCCCCAGGAATAGGCTGATAAGTATCTTCATGTTGGTGCTGTGTCTTGTGTATGTGTGTTGTCCCAAGTCCAGATATCTTATGCATAAACAAACAAAAAGTAGTCACAAGGAGGCCATTCACATCATCCTTATCTTTTATAAAGAGGTATTGTCAGACTTTATAGCATGTATCCACACTAAACCTAGTTTCTAAATTATATTTTCTGTTCATTAAACTCAATTCTGCTTAATTCATTCATTTATTCACTCATCCATCCCTTTAACAAATAAGCCTGCTGTAGACTCAGCACTGAAGCAGGTTTATGTAGGATAACAAGAAGTAGAAGATACAGCTCCTGGCCCAGCAGACTTTATAATTTGTTTCCACATTTCTCGCCACCTAGCATGTGACAGATGCTGTTCTGATGACTGTTTTGAGATTTTAATTTCAATAAACATTTATTTTGTGCCTAGTCCATGCTAGGCACTAGGCTAAAGATGCTGCAAGAAGTTGCCTATAAAGATAGGACATATGATAGGTGTTACAATGAAAATGGCAATGGTATTTACCCAATTCAAAAGCACTGACTGTCAGATAAAGTCTTTGAGATCAAGGGCTGCTCCCTACATTTCTTTGTTTCACCCTCTCATCACCTCAGTCATTCCCCTTAAGTCCTCTTAGGTTCCCTGTAGCTTAGGCTACAAACTCTCTCACAGGATGGCTGGTAAGTGAAAGAGATCCACCTTGCTGACAATATCAGACAGTGATCTATTTCTATACCTTCTCCTTGACATCTCAGGGCAACCAAGGGAAGATGAAATCCTCTGGACTCCTTGAGTGGGACAACGGGTTTATACATATATGACAGGTACTGCCCAGAGTTGAAGGGAAACAAAATTCTCATTGTTCATCTAATATCTGTTTTTCATTTGGGAAAGAATGCGTACCATTGAAATATTTAGTGTGAGTAAATGCTTAACTGATGTGGAATTAGCATTCATGTTGTGTGTGTGATAACAATAAGGTGGAATGCCCTTGGTACTGGGAGATACATACTGACGTAGGGAGCAGTAAATAGCCATGCTGCCTGAAATCTAGTTTTCAAATGTGTCATCAAATTGGATAAACTTGACAAATGTCAGTGACTCTAGGTATAGTGTATGTGGATGTTCACGTATTATTATTCTTTCAAATTTTCTGTACACTTAAACCTTTTCATAATAAAAAGTTGGTTAAAAAATGCTTGTTTACCATGTATAGTTTTGAGCAACTCAAAGGTCTGGCTGACTGCTCCCCACTCACCCTCATACCCAACCCATTTCATCTCTGTCTTACTTTCTCTTTCAATAGTTGTGATCTGAAATTCTACCATCAAGAGCCTCAATCAATTTAGCTAAAAGGTTTTATTCATATTAAAATGTAGCTAGGAATTTACATGGTACATATACATGTATGCTTATATGTTAGCAATTAGTCAGATTATATTATACATAAATAAATACATAATACAGGTGCTGGTTAGAGGTGATGGGGAAAAAAAAATAAAACACGTGAATTTACGTGGGACTCCTAAGAGGGATATACATAGAAAGAGAGGCAGAGAAAGATTTGGAGGGTGGGAACAGGGTGCTACAGCAATGTTTGTCCAGCAGAACTTCCTACAATGATGAAAATATTATCTGCACTACCAATACGGCAGCCACCACCACATCTAACTATTGGGTACTTGAGATGTATCTAGTGTAATTAAAGAACTGAACTAATTTTATTTCATGTTAATTACTAATTAAAATTTATATTGCCACTTGTGGCTGGTGGCTATCATATTGAACTATGAAGCTCTAGAGAGATATGAGCCTGGAGAGGCAGAAAACTATAGTTTCTAGAAGTGAGTTGGTAACTGTAGAATGAAAATTTCCTAAGGGAATTAAAAAGATATTTTAATATGTATAATTTGTGGGGAAAAAATGAAAGGGAAAAAGTGGTCGTATATTCTACCAGGAATTCTTGTCCCTGGGTAATATTTCTAATTGGTCAAATCAAAAGTATTGCAGAGTAGATGTGCCCACTACCAAATCTCTCTACATAGTTTATACATGCAGCATATTTATACATTCAGTATATAATGATGGGTTATTATGACAGGAGAAGTTATGGTTTTTCCAGTGGTCAGGTATGGATGTGAGAGCTGACCATAAAGAAAGCTAAGCACCAAAGAATTGATGCTTTTGAACTGTGGTATTGGAGAAGACTCTTGAGAGTCCCTTGGACTGCAAGGAGATGAAACCAGCCAATCCTAAAAGAAATCAATCCTGAATATTCATTGGAAGGACTGATAGTGAAGCTGAAACTCAATACTTTGGCCACCTGATGCAAACTGACTCATTGGAAAAGACCCTGATGCTGGAAAAGATTGAAGGCAGGAGGAGAAGGGGATGACAGAGGATGAGATGGTTAGATGGCATCACCAACTTGATGGATATGAGTCTGAGCAGGCTTTGGGAGCTGGTGATGGACAGGGAAGCCTGGCGTGCTGCAGTCCATGCGGTTGCAAAGAGTCAGACATGACTGAGCAACTGAACTGAACTGATTATGACAGGAAAGATAGTTTCTAAGAGGTGGGATACATAAAATCACCGGTGTCTTTTCAGATACCCACTGAGTTGATCAAATACCCATGTCATCTACTTCTCTACCCAAAACTTCAGCCAAGACATAAAGGATGCCTCCCTCATGACCAAGGGCTGAAATGCGTCTCCTCCAGTGGGAGGAAGTCATTGAGCTGCAAGGAAAGATGATGCTAAGAACACAATCAGGAAAATATTCAACTCATTAGACGGATATGCTTGGTCTCACAAGCTAGATTTTCAGAAGTCTGTCTCCTGTTGACTTTTTCTTTCAACTTTTCAATATCATTGCTCCTTCCTGAACAAAGGACAAGGAAGTCGAGACTTATCCCAGTAGACAGAGTAGATACAGCCCAGGAATTTGCATTTCTAACAAATTCCCATGCTGATGCTGCTGGCCTGGGGACCATTCTTTGAAAACAAATGTCCATGGCATTCACTATAATAGTGCATTAATTTTTCTCCTGTGCATCTAGAACAGTGCTAGCTATGCATCATCTTCGGACAATGGGGAAAAAACCCTAACTCGTATCTTTTTCTGAAAGACTGTATTCTCTCATGGAACCTAGGCAAGATTTGAGGATCAGTGGGGAGAGAAGACTTGAGGTGTCCTCACATCTACAATGCAGCATGAAGGTAAAATTTCTGTAATGTTCAACACCTGTTAATAGAATTTTAAGCCTACTCTTTGCTTTATATGTTGATTCTCAAATTTCTTTGCTTTAGGAGAAGTGGTTCTCAAACATGAGAGCTTATAAAGTTGTCTTCAAGGTTTTAAAACAGATTGATGAAAAGCTGAGCCCTACTCGCTCCCAGATACAGCATATGGGGTAAGACCTGAGAACTGGCATTTCTAACAGGTGACAGTGATACTGCTTGTCCTGGGACCACACCTTGAAATGACAAGTCTATTTGTCTCACTTTTCCTTATCTTCTACGTCTCTAGCCTGTATTCCAAAGGCCAGCAAACTGTGATCAACTGTTTTCCCAAATTGTTTTAATGAAATGTATCTGCACCCATTCATTTATGTATTGTCTGTGCTACTTTCAAATTACAATCGCAGAGTTGAGTGGTTTCAACAGAGACTTAGTAGCCTATAAGTCTACAATATTTATTATTTGCCCCTTTATAGAAACATTTCCAGTCTTCTTTCTTCTCCTTAAACATGACATTTATTAAACAATTTCTATAAACAGGGCACTTAATAAATATCTTTGTATTTTACCTTCACAATAATATAAATGGAATTGGCTTCCCTGGTGACTCAGAGAGTAAAGCGTCTGCCTTCAATGCGGGAGACCCGGGTTTGATCCCTGGATCGGGAAGATCCCCTGGAGAAGGAAATGGCAACCCATTCCAGTACTCTTGCCTGGAAAATCCCATGGATGGAGGAGCCTGGTAGGCTACAGTCCATGGGGTTGCAAAGAGTCGGACACGACCGAGTGACTTTATTTTCACTTTTCTATATCACAAGGTCTAACAATTTACATAAAGTGAAAGTGAAAGACGCTCAGTCATGTCTGACTCTTTGCGACCCAATGAACTATACAGTTAATGGAATTCTCCAGGCCAGAATACTGGAGTGGGTAGCCTTTCCCTTCTCCAGGGGATCTTCCCAACCCAGGGTTTGAACCCAGGTCTCCAGCATTGCTGGTGGATTCTTTACCAGCTGAACCATAAGGGAAGCCCAATTTGCATAAAGAAATACCTAAATCAGGACCTCTGTATAGCCTGTGGTGCCCAATGCATAATGAAATTGTAAGTCTCCTTGTTCAAAAATTAAGAATTTCAAGATGATGAGAACAGAGCATTAACCAAGTATGGGGCCCAGTGTGACTGAATAGGTCACATGCTCATGATCTAAGCAGAGTGTCCAGTCCTGACCTGGCTGCCCCTGAGGTCTGAAACTCTCTCCTGCATGGCAGACCCAGGAGTCTCATATACCAAGACCAACAAGCATTGTTATGGTGAACTACTGCAGTTTTTCCTTGGAGGTAGGATTTTCTTTCCTGAGAAACCACTCCAAGTATATTCTCAACATCCTTGTATTATGTATGACTCCCCATCTCAAGCCCCAGGAACAGTCTCCTGGGGGAAAAAAACATCTCCAAATACTTAGCACCTAGAAGCCAGTCAATAAATATAACTTTTATATAAAAAATTGCTCCCCTTATACTACAGAGGATTTAAAATAATTTTTCAATGAATTATTGCTGAATTAGTAGATATCAACAAGGCTAACATGAAGAAAGACACTGCAGAGATTACTGTAACTCGACAAAAGAGAATATGGAGCAATAAAGACATTATACTTTAGTTTGCCATCACTCAAAATTTCATGGTGGGCACCACAATAAAACCTCAGTGTCTGCCCATATGACTCAGGGCTATTTTCCCAAACTTGTAGCAGAGAGTACTGTTGGACATCCTCTCAGTACTGAGGTGTAAGTGACAGCAATTCAACAACACATGCAAAGCCAAGTCAGTGATCATCTTAAAGAATGCAGCATCTCATGTTATTTGATCACTATATTCTCTGAGCATTTAATCCTCTCAAATATTTTGCAATCACTTCCTCTAATTACAGAGAAAACACATTGGAGTGATGTGCATGCTCGGGAGCATCCCCTCCTGTTTCCTTCTTTCTGTTTAATCAGGAATTTGAATCACCTTTCAGTTTCCTAATCCTATAATCCTAAAAAGAATTTACTCTGCTCCAAACTCTGCTTGGCGAGACCCTGTACAGCGGAACCTGGAGCCCTTTCACAAAGTCTGAGAAGGGAAAGAAAATCCTGGAAGCAGGCGTTTGGCTTCCTTCCAGGAAGCTCAGGAAATTGGGGCCCCTGGAGACAATCCTCTTCTAGCTAAGATTCTGAAGATATGATCTGGGAGGGCTGCATCAAATTTACCTAGAGGGCTTGTTAAAATTCTAACTTTCTGGGTCTCATTCTAGCTATACGAAATTGGAATTTGAAGACGGGAAATCTGTCTGTCTTATCTATCTGTCTATGTTTCTAAATTTAATTTTTTCCCGAATGATAGTGCATGCTAAGTCGCTTCAATCATGTACAACTCTTTGCGACCGTATGAACTACAGCCTGCCAGGCTCTTCTGTCCATAGGATTCTCTAGACAAGAATACTAGAGTGGGTTGCCATTTCCTACTCCAGGAGATCTTCCCAACCCAGAGATTCAATCTGTGTCTCTTATGTCCCCTGCATTGACAGGAGGGTTCTTTACCACAAGCGCCACCTGGGAAGCCCTCTCTATCTATATTTAATTTTTCCGCAAGTGATTATCATGTGGATAAAAAATTGAGAACCAAGTGGCTAGCTATCCACATCCTCAATGTATATTCACTGTATTTCTTTTTTTTTTTAATTGAAGTATAGTTAATTTACTATGTTGTATTAGTTTCAGGTATACAGCAAAGTGATTCAGTTATACATCTACATACACACACACACACATATATATGTATAATATATAAACATACATTCAGATTCTTTTCACTTATAGATTATTACAAAATATTGAGTAAGGTTCCCTGTGCTATATAGTAGGTCTTTGTTGGTTACCTATTTTATATATTGTAGTATGTATATGTTAATCCCAAACTCCAACCCTTTTTATCCCTTTTCCCTTTTGGTAACCATAAATTTGTTTTCTATTCACTCCATAGTTATTAATATTATAGCCCAGTTTTAAAATTCTGATTTATAAATATACAGGATCAATTAAATGATGTAGCTAAAAAGGCCTTTGTCACTATGGTCATTGCTCTGGGATCCAGAAAGAATGTGGAAGAAGGTGAGGTGGGCTCATTTGGGTTCACAGTCAGGGCACCCACTCCTCAGAGGTCTGGGCACTGTAACTATGACATACACCATGAAACTTTTCTGTAGCGGCCTGCAGTTCCAACATTCTGACCCTCTGTCTCCATTTAACCCTGCTGTATGCTAAAAAAAACTCAACATTTTAATATCCTAATTACACTAAAAAAATTCAACATACCCAGAAGTGTATTAAAATTTCTCAGTCCATGGGTCTGTATTTATTGTTCAGTGAATATGGCCACCATAACTCAGAGAATAAGCCCAAAGCTCAGGACTAGACTGTCTTCTCACATTACCTTCATCGAAAAAGATGACCTTGTTTTACCACCTGCACATCTGCTCTTGTTCATCTGCTGCCAATGACATGTCTGCTTTGCTCGCTCTTTTCTATTTACCACTTCTCTGAGAGCAAAAACAGTGTTTCCTACTTTTCTCCTCTCTCAGAGGCACCTGCAGTGTTTCTCACACAACTCAATTAATGCTATAAACTGGTAAGATATGATGGCCCCTGCTTGATTTGAGGAACTCATCAGTAAAATGAGCTGATGTGTCCCAGACCACATGCTGGGAGGAATACAGATTTGTAATACACCTTCTCATCAGCCCTGGGTCGCTAAATAGGGCAGACTCTTTTTCTCAGAGCCTCCATATGTTCAGCTCACATGGATCAATAGAAGCACCATATTGCCTTCACAAAAGCTTTAGTTGCTCACCCTTTCTAATATACAGAAAGTCCCAGATTGTTTTTATCAAACACAGTGATGCCCTGAAGCTTCAGCTTACTGTTTGGGGATAGGGAAGCTGTCCACAGTGAGTTTCATGGACACAAACTGGGATATAACTCAACATTTGGGGTTTTAAATAGCCCCAAACAGACCCTGTTAAACTTAAAAGCAGAGAAATGCTGTAACTCTGGAGCTCAAACAATCTCAACCTCTAAAGTGCTTTTCCGCAACAAGGCAGAAAATAAAAAGTTAGGAGCGCACAGCTGCCCAGGCAGAAGCGAAGCGAAGTCCCAACAGGAGTGAGCCAACACGCTCTGGGCGACAGCTGGGTAAACATTTCTGATAAAGACTCACAGTTTTGATAGAACCCTGTGTGTGTGTGATAGTACAGTTCGGTGGATTGATGGCTGCTTAAATAGTCTGCAACCAAAGAGTACTGAGTAAGGACACTGACAAACTAGAACAGACGAGAGAAACACAAAGAAGGATGCAGATGAAAGCGGTACGGTGTAACAGGAGGAAGAACGTGGGTATTTAGACTGGAGAAGCAAAACCTGGATGCAGAGTGGGGAGAATCAAGGATGACAGTTCTCTTCAAATCATGACATGGACGACTAATACCGTACATATAGTTCAACTGGGTAGAAATAGGCTAATAGGTGAAAGTCACTAGGACATAGATTTTAGCTAAGCATAAAGTGCTTTTCTAAAAATCAGAATTGTTCAGAAATGGGAGGAAGTACTGGAAATTTTAGAAGAGGTAGAATGTCCATTGGTAGAGTCTTCATTAGATGAGGGATCAGAACAGTGGCTCTCCCAGATACTTCTTAACTCCAATTCAAAGGTTCCATGTGCCGAGAGGACAGGGGGGCTGGATGGCATCGCTGACTCAATGGACATGAGTTTGAGCAGGCTCCGGGAGATGGTGAAGGCCAGGGAAGCCTGGCGTGCTGCAGTCCACCGGGTCCCAAAGAGTCAGACACGACTGAGCGAACAACCACAACAAATGAGCTGAGAGCCTGTCCCCATCTTCCCGACTCTACCTTCCTCATCCCACCTGGCAGGAGTAGTCAGTGATGTAAGTAACAATCAGTGACGTTAAGAGGATCAAGTGTTACAGGTATGTAACAGCCATAAAGCTCTGGGCAAGTCTATGCTCCTCTCCTTTCACTGATGGAGTGATTAATGCCTACATCAGGATCATAATGGTGGGTAGGAAGGAAAGGGGAATTGATTTTTACCCCACCATTATATTAAGTATTACACTAAATTTCCTTTAAAAAGGCCTTTGGATCTGGCACTTGATACTGACAAATAACTTATAATGCATTCAACGTATTTTTTTCTCTTTGGCTGAAATAAATAAAACTAAATGTTGTAGCTTCCCTTGAGGGAATCATTTAATCTTCAAATTAGACACTAAACACTAAGTTGTTCAGTTTACAAGCCATCCTAAAATCCTTAGCCACTTGTCCACTGGGAGGAAAAGACAGTAATTTATGAAGAGATTACATCCTAACACCACTGCCACCTTCCACTTGGAGGCAGCGTGGAGTTGTAGAAACAGCAATCGCATGTGAGCCCAATGACCTCCTCCAACAACTTGCTGTGGTGCACCTTGGGCAGCTATTTCACTTCCTCTGTCAAAGGTCACTGCCATTTTGTAGCCCAACCATAATCACCCAACACAGAAGACTGAACACCACCTGATTTATCTATAAGGACCATGCAGAAAGAGAGAGAATAGTTTCAAAATTTATGGTACTTCCTGCTGATCTTAATTTTTCAAAATTCTCAATAACTTGGTTAAATACTTTTATCCATAGCATTTGATGTGAAAAAATAGTTTTTCAGTTATGTTTTCAACAGTGACTTGGGCCTAAACAGTCTTCTGTTCTCAATGGCTGAAAACCGTTTAGATTCTCTTGGTGGGCCTCTGTTGATCCCTGGAGATTGTTATGCTATACTTGCCTCATTCTTAGATATAATTTAAATGAATGAAATGGGAGAATGCATTTTTCCAAATGGCTAACATGACTCTGGAAATACTCATGGAGAGTTACTATTTTTCAGTCTACAATCTATATATCATTGTGGACATGACAGAAATCCTATATGTCTATAATTAATCAACATCATAATTTCATTTTTCTCCTTATATTATGATTTTTAATTGAGTACCATTCTTTCATGCAAATGAAACTTCATGACAATCCAACAAGCTCAACATTACGATCTCAGTTAAGGACACTGATACACTGAGGTAGGTAAAAAGAAAAAAAAAAGTGATCCAAGCAAGATCACAAAGAATGGAAGTCTAGGGATTCCCTTTACTAGGGAAGCAAACTGCATGTCTCCTCCAGGAGGCATATGTAAAACAAATTTATATTTACAATTGCTTCCTGCTTGGCTGGCTAAATTGAAGTCATTTTGCCAAGAGTCACAAAGAAAAAGAGAGTACCATTTCCTGAATTCTCTGGCTGGTTCTGGCAAACAGCTTGGGGAGAGGGGAAGTGATTTGCTTGAGGTGATGAGTTAGGAATCTATCAGGCTGCTGAATAGAAACTCAACTGTAATTAGAACAGATTTTAATTTTTTTTTTTCACTTCAGTCCTCAACCACTTCTTTTCTCTCTGAAGTTCTTAGCTTAAACTTTGTTAGTTGTAAGTTATGTTCTCACTGTGTGCAGAGCAAGAGTAGAGATCTAAAATCTAGGTGTGTCCTACAAGGCCTGTTCAACCTTAAAGAAATGAACAAAGTCTAACATATAAAATTTACTAGGCAGCAATGCTCAAACTGCTTTGATCATAAGAAACAATAAATGCATTTTTCACTGTAACTGTATACACAGTGTATATTTGTGTGTGCGTGTGTTTCACACACAAGAGTTTAAGAAACAAAATTTACACTTACTAAGTAAGAGGCATTTTTATAGTCCTCCCCCCTCCTCCCTTCCTTCTCCCCTCTCTCCCTTCCCCTCTTATCCCTCCCTTTCCTTCCTCTCCCTTCCTCTCCTCTCCTCTCCTTTTGCGAGTAGGAATCCACTAAATTGAATTCAGTCTACTAATGGATTATGAGTCTCAACCCAGAAAACAAAACAAAACATCTTCTACAGAGAACAAAAGTGAAAGTGAAGCCACAGAGGGATGAAGAAAGAACACTGATCTAGCAGCCAGGAGACTGAGGGTTTATTCTTCTTGGCCACCAACTGTATTTTTGAATTGAATATCACCTTTCCTGGTTATAAAGTGTGTGTTAGTTGCTCATTCACATACGACTCTTTGTGACCCATGGACTATAGCCCGCCAGGCTCCTCTGTCCACGGGATTCTCTGGGCAAGAATACTGGAGGGGGTTACCATTTCCTTCTCCAGGGGATCTTCCTGACCCAGGGATGGAACCCCCATGTCCCACATTGCACGTAGATTCTCTGCCCTCTAAACCAGAACCTGGGCAAATTACTAAACCTCTCCGTGCGTTAGTTTCCTTATCTTTCAAATGGAGCTTTCAGAGAACCTACCCTCAAGGGTTATGATGAGGATTTGATGAGTTAAATACACAAAAAGTGCTTAGAACAGTGCCAGTGTCCGGCTTTTAGGAGGCAGTCAGTAAACGTTATCTAATATTTTTGAAACTGAGGTATTGCCGTCTGTTCTAACTACCCAAACCTTTCGCTTAGGTTTTGTTTGTTTTAAAGAGATGAGAAAGAATGAAATGGGGAGAAATGACTCAAAGTTGTTCTGGGAAGAGGACTGGTGACGCCATTTGACCACAAGCTCTTTTTGAGCCAGCAGTGGTTTCTAAAATAGCTGTCATAATCCTAGACGGCAGAAGTTGAAGCAGCAAATTTCAAGGGACACTGCTGACTCTCACACCACACTGCTCAGGGCACATTTAGGGCTGTGTCAGAGTCTGAGGACTATGCTTAGAGTCTGGAGACACCAGAAAAGTATATTCTAGGGAAAGGTGAGCAGAAGTGAGGAGAGACTAGGGACTTAATCACTTAAGGGTTGGCTGTGAACATGAGATGTTTAGCATGAAGATGGGAAGATTTAGGAGAGCCCTGATAACTGCTTTTGAATGACTGAAAAATCATTGTGTAGGGCTTTAGGATAAAGCCAGCAAATAGAAGTCTCAATGAAATAGATTTGAATTCTACATAGAGATTAACTTCCAAACAGTAAAAGCTCTCTAGCCACAAAAATAAGTCTGGCCCAATAGAAGCTCTCTATCACAAGAAACATTCAAGCAGAGATGAGATAGCCTAGTAGGTATGTCTAATTGAATTATTGAATTAATAACAAAATCACATTGAATCGAGACTCTTTAGAGTTAAAATTTTACAGGTTGACACATATGAATGGGCTTTAAAAGGCCTAAAGCCAGGCACACATGCAGTGTCATTGTTTCAATGCTGGCTGCAACTGTCTGCACCACCCAGGAAGCTTTGCAAGGCCTCCAGAGGACATTCTGCTTCCCATCCTTAATTTCTACACAAGACCAGATCTAAAGTTCCCGGTTCAAGCAACATTTGGGCAGCCATGTAACTCTCCACTGACAAAACAGCTAAGTTTTTGTGCAACAGAACTTCTTGTCTAACAGTGAAAAGCCAGGAGTTTTGTTTTGTTATGTTTTCTTTTATCCTTTAATAGGAAACAAACAATTTGGAGATAATTTGGGCTTCCTGTAAACGCCTCACTCCCTTTCATGCCTAAAAACTGTCAAAATGTTTGAATGTAAAAGGATTATTCAGGATTCATTGAATGAGACACTTGAGCTTAATTTCTATGCTTTCTTCTCACACTAGAGCACCCAGGTCTCTCCCTCCCCTCAGCTTTGAGTCTGAGTTTCTCATCTCGTAGGTGGGTTTGATTAATATGTCTGTCGATCATGTGCAAATTCCTTTGAGAAAATGAAAAGTAATGTTCAAAAATAATGTCTTTCACAGTTCCCATCTCAAGACATCTAAGACAAAAATCTCTGTGAAAAGACATGAAACCTAAAGAAGAAAAGAATAACCTCCATTATACAGAACCCAAATCTGGCATTTCTGAAGTGGGACTCAGAATTAGTCAAAGAGGGAAATGGAAAATGGAAGCCTAAGCGATGGTCTAAGAAACCTGAAAATATTCACTGCTCATTGGGATCACAAAGGCCTCAAACACATCATTTTTCTCAGGAAGAAGGCACCTGCAGTCGGCATTAACTGGGTTTACACCAACTCTGGCTCCTTTGGTGGAACAAACCCACTCATGATGATTTTACACACCATGGCTAGAGCAGAGGCTGGGTTATAAAGAGCCCCAAACTACCCCACTGTTGCTTATGCTCACAGGTGTCTGGATGGGGAGGAGGAAGACAGGTTGGGAGGAGAGGATTAAGAGGAAAAAGGAGAATGATGTACATGGCAAGAATTAGTGAATTAAAATCCTATATGTGCTTACTAGTTTAGTGTCTGTCTCTGGCCCCACTATTGATGTCTATCTCTTCTCCAGGAGGCCCAGGATTGTACTGGAATATAAAAAGTCTGCCCAGAGTATATAATATATATTTGCTATAAATTCTCTCCTTCTCAGCTCATTCTCCCTTCTCCATCAGAACTGCTCCATCTTAAGATTCAACTCATTCTGCTCTGCGTCTATATACCTTGTGATCTGGCAGGTCCTTGGGTATTTCCTATAATGTAAGATTGTGCTCATGTATGTAAAGAAAATACAATGGAATCGAACATTTCTACTTGAGAACTAAGTCTAAAGAAAGAAAGTAAGTGAATCAAGATTCCATTCAACTCAAGGTCTGTTTTTCAAACCGGTTTCCTTGAATGCCTTACAAAGAGTAGGCACTTAATGAATATTTGCTGACAATATGTGTGATAAAATGTAGATCAAACACAGACAATCAAATATATAGGTTTACAGTACTTTTGTTTTATTTCATTTGTGTTGATGTGCTTCATCTTGTCAAATGTTTAACATTTTTTTGCTGGCCCAAAACTGGAGACTTGGAATCAGAAGATCCATGCAGGGACTTCCCTGGTGGTCCAGAGGCTAAGACTCTGCGCTCCCAATGCAGGGGGCCTGGGTTCGATCCCTGGACAAGGAGCTAGATCCCACATGCAGCAACTAAGACCCAGTGCAGCCAAATTAAAATAAATAAATGATTAAAAAAAAAAAAAAGAAGATCCATGTAAATTCCAAGTGAGTGTGGTTGCTTACTAACATAGGGAGCTCAGGCAAACCATTCAATCTCTGGATTCTCAGTTCCTTAGCATTACAATTTGGATAAAAGTAATTGCCCTGGCTAGGCCACAGGTTTGATGTGAAAATTAACTGCAACAGTCATTTTGAAATTATGTTTTCAGCAACAAAGCACTATCAAATGTAAGATAAGGTAGATAAGTTAGAGTTTATAGGTCATCCCTTCACATTTTTTTCTGCCAGCTGCAGGCTCAGGCTACTTTGGGGATCCCCTAAATCAAAGAATTAAAGAAAAATAGGCATATTTGTTCTAATAATAACTTGATAATATATAATTTTAATGGGACCTACACAAACATCGGGCTTCCCTGATAGCTCAGTTGGTAAAGAATCCGCCTGCAATGCAGGAGACTTGGGTTCAATCCCTGGGTTGGGTAGATCCCCTGGAGAAGTGAAAGACTACCCACTCCAGTATTCTGCCCTGGAGAAACCCATGGGCTGTATAGTCCATGGGTTGCAAAGAGTCGGACACTACTAAGTGATTTTCACTTCACTTCACACAAATATTTTAGAATGTTCCACCTTTGGCCTCTAAGAAAATCTCTGTGGAAGTGACTTCTCCATCTTGATAAATTTCCCTCAATAGAGAGAAACAGAATGACCTCTTAGAGGGAGAAAAATCCAGAAAGCAGAAGACCTAGTAACATCTAGAATTAATAGCCCCTCTAAGTTTTATACAGGTTTGATGTGAAAATTAACTGCAACAGTCATTTTGAAATTATGTTTTCAGCAAAAAGCACTATCAAATGTAAGATAAGGTAGATAAGTTAGAGTTTATAGGTCATTCCTTCACATTTTTTTCTGCCAGCTGCAGGCTCAGGCTACTTTGGGGATCCCCTAAATCAAAGAATTAAAGAAAAATAGGCATATTTGTTCTAATAATAACTTGATAATATATAATTTTAATGGGACCTACACAAACATCGGGCTTCCCTGATAGCTCAGTTGGTAAAGAATCTGCCTGCAATGCAGGAGACCCTGGTTCCTGGGTTGGGAAGATCCACTGGAGAAGGGATAGACTACCCACTCCAGTATTCTTGGGCTTCCCTTGTGGCTCAGCTGGTAAAGAATCCGCCTGCAATGCAGGAGACTTGGGTTCAATCCCTGGGTTGGGTAGATCCCCTGGAGAAGTGAAAGACTACCCACTCCAGTATTCTGCCCTGGAGAAACCCATGGGCTGTATAGTCCATGGGTTGCAAAGAGTCGGACACTACTAAGTGATTTTCACTTCACTTCACACGAATATTTTAGAATGTTCCACCTTTGGCCTCTAAGAAAATCTCTGTGGAAGTGACTTCTCCATCTTGATAAATTTCCCTTAATAGAGAGAAACAGAATGACCTCTTAGAGGGAGAAAAATCCAGAAAGCAGAAGACCTAGTAACATCTAGAATTAATAGCCCCTCTAAGTTTTATACAGCTGTTCTCATTCTGCTTTTTATATATAATGATTTATCACTACTGGAATAAGAACACATAAAATAACAAATCCTCCATTAGATGTTGGGGAATTTTATTTATCCAATAAAAAGAGAAAACATTTTCAGAGAAACCAGAATTTCCAATAGTCAGTTATTTTTTTTTGAAGACTGTGGAATGGGACTTCTCCACATAGATGGCAATGAATTATAAACATCTAATTTACCTTTGTCTGTCCCTTCTATGTGTATATAAGAATGAGGATATGACATCTATCCTGGGTTATTGCCTATTACAAGGCTCTATCTCAATAGCTTAATTTAGCAATCTGCTAAGATCCTTACAGCAGAATGTAACAAGAGAGGCTCTCATTTCAGCTCTTTTAAGTGGAGAGTCAACATATTCACATCTGGAGACACTGTTGCCACCCCTTAGATGTTTGGTGGATAGTGATTTTAGCATCTAGAAACGGTATTTCTTATGTATGCTCACCACGTGACTGGGTCCAAACTGAGCTCCAAAGGGAATCAAAACAGTCTAAGATAATTGATCACGTTGTCTTTACCTATTCTTAGGACAGGTTTGAGTAGGGACGACAGATAAGGCTCTGATGATAGCTCTTAAACTTTTAGAGGAAGAATGAACATCTCAGGACAAAGTTAACTTCCTCTTTTGATTCTTCCCCTCCTCATCTGGCAAAAAAATGGAACATTTTTAAAGCCACAGAAGCCTATTGTTGTCCCTGGTAATTAATCAAAGAATCTGAGAAATCCTAAAAGCATCAGCAAAATTGTTTATCTCTATTTTGAAATGCTGAAGGGAAAAAAAGGTGGGAGGAATATGACTTTACAATAAAAGGGAGAAAAAAGTTGATTAGGGACCATATTCAACTTTTGAGCACAGACAAATAAAATTAGTTTGCTGTTATTCTGGAATAAAAAAGTGTGAGAGATTAAATCATTGTGTTGTATAACAGGAACCAGCATAGTACTGTAGGTCAATTATATTTCAAAACCAAAAAATCACATAGAAAAAAAGAGATCAGATCTGTGGTTAACAAAGGTGAGGGATGCGAGGGGGTTTTGGATGAAGGTGGTCAAAAGGTACAAACTTCCAGTTATAAGTAAGTACTAGGGATGTGATTACAACGTGGTGAAGATAACTAACACTGCTCTATGTTATATATAAAGGTTGTTAAGAGAGTAATTCCTGAGTTATCATCAAAAGAAAAAAACTATTTTTTTCTATTTCTTTAACTTTATATTTATATGAGATGATGATGTCCACTAAACTTACTGTAATAATTACTTTATGATGTATGTAAGTCAAATCATTATGCTGTATACCTTAAACTTACACATGCTGTATGTCAATTATATCTCAATAAAACAGGAACAGAAGAAAAAAAGTATGGGAGAGAGAAACTTCCACTTGCTGGTGAGTGATCAGGCATGTTATTTATACCTTTGGGAGAAAATGGATGGTGCCACTGGGGACATTTCTACATCCTCAAGGAACAGGTCTTAAAACTAAAGCAGTTGACTCCCAGGAAGGACTGGTTGTCAACTTTTTCGAGACCCTCTTTCTTTGCACCTTTTTCATTGACCTCCAATTTACTATCCATCAGTTTCTATGCTCCAAACCCCTGGATAAGCTGTCAGTGGCATCAGTGTTATTAATCTTCGGTGGCCATGTCAATGACAGTCACTGCTCATATAAGTCCACACAAGGGATGAACATAATAGAGGGGCATTAGGCCTTGAGTAGACAGGGTAAGTCTGAGGAAATGAACAGGCTGATTGCCACCATTTTAATAAAAGCACAAAGCTCCTTTATCTGCTATATAACTTTTATTTTGCACCAATGGGAAACCTATTCCTTTTGGAGCCAATTCAATTCATAAGGTTTCAGGGAAGATAAATCTTGCCAAAGAATAGAGAGAACAGTATCAGCTTCAAAATGCTATTTCTTGAGTTCTTGTAAAAAGGCTTCTCCAAGCACTGACCTGAACACAGACCCTGAGTATGCTCTAAACATGGACTATTGGTGACATCTGATAAGCTGCTAAGACTGCACCGTCACACAGGCAGAAACTCAAAGGGAATGAAACCCTTGGTTTGAGTTTCCTTAGCTCTACTCACCACCTGAAGTGCATGGCTGCAGGATCAGCCTACATACTTGCCTCCCTGGGCGCTTGGTGTAGAAATGGATCATCTTCCCTTGCACAGAGCAGGACCAGCACTCTAAACGATTCCTCCAAGGACAGGGTTTGGGTTGCCTTTCATCAGGGACGGAGACTGGATGCTCTTCTGATGTGTAACTTCTTTGTTGAGCCCAGAATATGATTTGTTTGTTGGTCCAAATGAGTTCTCGTTCGGCTCTCCTGTCTTACACCTCAGTATCCCACGTTCCTCCAACTGAGCCCTGGCATTTGGGGGCCTGACTGCCCGTTATCTGGGATCAGATGTCCTGCCACCACTCTTTCATGTAATCTTTGACCACGTCTGCTAAGGCTTGGATACCCTCCTGTCCCGCCCCTGCTTAGATAGGCCCTGGGCATCCTGGATATAGTTGGCCATGGCTCACTGTATTTTCTGCCTGCAGCTTCTTCTGTTGTCAGTGGCCCAAGAATCTGACCCAGTCTGAATGCTCACCTTAGAATAACTGATCCTGGCCAGTTCTCATTCCTGTCCCATCCTGAAGACCTGCTACAGACCTTGGCCTTGGCACATTCTGGCCTGCTTCTCTACTGCTTGAACCCTACTTGAGATCAGGGAAAGACCTCTGCTCTGTCATCTCATTATCAGAACTGCTTTTTCTGCCCTAAGAGCAGGAGTCTGTAGTCCTGACAAGAACGGAATCTCCAGGTAATTTTGCTCATTCTCAGAATAGCTAGAAAGAGCCACATGCGCGTGGTTGACTAGGCGAATGCGGCAACCAGGAGACTGGGGACTTCCCCGGCTGAGAACAGCAGCTCAGTAGATGAAGGAGGTGTAACTTCCGTGTGTGGATGACTCGTGGCTTTAGATGAATGGTGCTAGGCTCTCTTCAGTCATCAAATATTTCCTAAACGCCCACGGGGTGCCAGCAGTGCATGAGGCAGGATAGTTAAAAAAAAAAAAAAAGCCTTCTTTTAATGGGCACCTACCATGTATCAGGCACCTACATGCATCATTCTTAATCCTTCTAGTAACACTCAAAGGGAGTTCATGACCTTATTTGACGAATGAAAAATCAAAGTTTAGTAATTTTCTCAAGATCATGAACCTACTAAAAGGATGATCAAAATTCAGATCCAATTCTATATAACCCAAAACTCCAAGTTCTTCCCAAATACCAGATGGAAATACCACTCATTCAATCACCAATTCATTCATTCATCCAGCAAGTATTCCTGATGGTTCACTGCAAGCCAAAGCCTCTGCCAGTATTCAGCATGAGAAGATACTTCAACTGGAATTAAAAGGTTACTTTGAAGGAGCTCAATGGGAAAATTTTGGGGGACTTTAGAAAGCTGTCATTTATGTGTGGCATCAAATAGGATAGTCAGCTTCCTTTTAATTAATAAAAAAATAATAAAATGTATAGTCCAGTAATCTTTCAAAAGGAGAAGCTAGTGAAACCCCAAAATGAGGCTTTCTCCATATTTCTGATGGGTCCTGAAGTTTTTACAAGGAATTGGATACACTTCAAAGGTGACAGGGTGCTTCCTGTAGAAGGCATCTGGGTAGACCCGAGGGCTGCAGACTCCAAGTACTCTTTTTATTTTAAATTAAAACTACTTCTACATATGAATATGAAAGTACAGTATCCAACTTGGAAAAATATGCAAGTGTCAAAAAATGAAATGGGAAGGCTTTGATCCAAGTAGGTTGAGGAACATCTTGGATGGAGTAAATAAAGATTTAAGTAGTCTGTAGCCTAAGCAGCGAGCTCTGGAGGAGCTATGCCTATTCTTTAAAAACCTTCAATTTATATTCTTTACAGCCTCTAGAAGTCTGATGTCTACAGGAATGAGATGGGATGGAAAAGGATAAAATACTGGAGCTGGAAGACTTTTTAGGCATCATTCAAGCACAGCCCTCCATTTAGTACATAAAGAAACTGAGACACATGGCCTGACTGACAGCTGGAGTGGAAGCTCTATCTGGGACAGCTGGGGGTACAGATGAAGAGCTAAGGCTGACTTGATTCCACTTGAGCTCAGCTGTCATCTGAGGCCATAAAGAAGCTGAGACACACACCTAGGCACTGAGCTCATGACATACTGAGAGACTCGGATTACCCAGGGCATTTATTTTTGGAAAGGCCTCTTCAAGTTGCCAGCAGGCTCAAGCATAATGGACTGGAAGAAGTTTTATTTGAACAAGAGTGTCTTCAGTGACACATTTTCCATGTATCATTTTTTGGCAAACATAAAAACAATTTCCCAAACAACATACTGGTGAATTACTCAGAGTTGCTGAGGATTCCAATTCCATTTTTCCAATGACCTTCTTCTGGTTTCTAAATCTAAAATGAGTTTAGTAAGATGCTGTGCCCAGACCTGCGAGTGAGGACCACTGCCCCTGGGCCCCAGTGCTGCCACTGGAATGACCTGCTGGGCCTACTTTCCTCACCTGGTACAAAGAGTGTTTGCTTGGACAGGGCTGCAGGCAAAGAGGAGACACATGGGATGCAATGGCTTAAAGAAATGCCAAACATTTCTTGAAAAAGTGCTTGGTTCCTTATGTATATACTTAATCAGTCCTACACCAGGTGAGGGGAGTGTTGCTCCCTCATTGTCTGCATGAGGGCTCCCCTGACAGCTCAGTTGGTAAAGAATCCACCTCCAATGCAGAAGACCCCAGTTCCATTCCTGGGTCAGGAGGATCTGCTGGACAAGGGATAGGGTACCCACTTCTGTTTTCTTGGGCTTCCCTTGTGGCTCAGCTGGTAAAGAAATCTGCCTGCAATGCAGGAGACCTGGCTTTGATCCCTGGGTTGGGAAGATCCCCTGGAGAAGGGAAAGGCTACCCACCACTCCAGTATTCTGGCCTGGAGAATTCCATGGACTGTTTAATCCATGGGGTTGCAAAGCATTGGACATGACTGAGCGACTTTCACACACTCACACTGCATGTACGAAACAAAACAAGATGCAGAGAGGTTATCTAACCTGAACAAGGTCCCAACGCTGGCAAACGTGGAAGCTGAGATTCAGGCTCAGGTCTTGTACCTGTACTGCACCTGCCAAAACCCTTCTGGTGTACAGCCTTTCCTTCTACTTCTAAGTGTCCAGAGATGGGGTGCTAATGAGGCACATAGGGCTAAGGGCCTTCCAGCGCTGGGAAAGTATTTCTAAATACACTGGAAACATGCCTCTGTCAACTAACTCCCATAGGTTCAGTTTTCCTATGGGGAACATTTAGCTGAAATTCTAAATATCTTCTATAGGTAAAACAGAAATATATAAAAATGCCATCAGTACACAACACCAGTTACCTTATTGTTTTACATCTGTGGACAAGACAGCAAAGAATCAAGAGGGGATGGGGTTTTAGAGTCTTGGTGGATTCCTTTTATCACTTTGAGCAAACCATTTAATCTGCCTCTGTCTCTACTTTCTCTTCTGTAAAATGGATTTACCTACTTCATGTGTTTTTGGCGCTCTCTAGGTATAAGAAGGTATATAAAACAGCTGCACAAATACAAGCTGATTTTATTGTTTCATATCCGGTATATGGGCTTAGAGCATGACCCTATTCATCCCACAGGTGAAAGGAATGAAATGCCTTTTAAAAAGTTTCCTCTGGCCTTTGGGTGGGTGCTCCTGCACCTAGGAGAGATGTGTTACTATGTCGGCAGACATCCTGACTAGTGAATCAGTGAATCTAGACTGACGTATATTTAAGGAAAGTGGAATCACTGAGATTGGTGCAAGGGTCTAGTTTCTTAACACTGGATTGTTTATGGCATTTAAAAAAAAAAAGGATATTATAGAGAAAGATGGGAAAAGAGTATTTGCTGCAAGAGGATAGTTAATTTTCACAGCTGAGCTCCGTTAGCGCATCTGAGGCTGGCCCTGTCAGACACAGGATCACACCCCTCTGAGACTGACTTTGATGACTGCATCTTGATATACCCTGCTCATGGTGGAGGCTGTATCGCCAAGCCAGGGTTGCTCTGTGAGTCCACAAGTGAACAGATGACTCGCCCCACAAACAAGGAGATCCCTGAATACTTTCCAAGTCATGATGCTAAGGAGGCAGGATTGGCAGCTCCCTTGCCATTGGTTGTAGAGCTGCTGATGCTGAATACACATGGCATGATTTGATGGCCTCATCTCCACTTACTGCATCATACGCTATCTCATGATTTCTAAGGGTTGTTTCTGTCCCCAGGGATTTGCAGGAGACAAGTTCTGTCTCTTATCTGAGAGCCAGGAACGTTATCTGAACAGCTGCCACCTGCCGAAAAGCTGGTGTCAAACCAAATACACTAGCTAAAGTACCTCTTTTAGGGGAAACAAACACATGAACATGCTAACGTGTGTGTGCACAGACACACACTTCTGGAATGAACGATCTGTAAGGCATGAGCCCTGCCAGACTAAGTGATATCCTATGGACCTGTCCTCTGTCCCCCACCTGATCTTCTGCTGCTTCCCATCAACAGCAGAACCTGCCCGATGCTGGTCTTGTGGGCCAGGGGGCCCTGGGCAGCAGCTAGGCTGGGAGGAGGAGGACGTGGGGAGTAGATGAGCCACTTACTTGGAAGCAGTGGCAGCTGCCTTTGAAAAGGAGAATCCTTTCTTCCCTAGGCAAAGGGGCCGGTATCATAGGCATGAAGAAGGAAGAGGCAGGTTAAAACAATACAGTGACATACTGGTAGCTTGTCACAAAGCAGAGGGGAGAGAATCGGCTTCCCATTCTCCTCCAGGCTCTGGCCTCAGATGACAGCTCAGCACAAGTGGAATCAAATCAGCCTTTAGCTTTCGCCTGCACCCCCAGCAGCCACAGATACAGCTTCCACTCCAGCTGTCAGTCAGGCCGAAGCACTCAGTAAATGCCCATGATTAGCGCCTTCCTCAATTGGGAGTGTAAATGGAGAATCACAGCTCACTTCTCAAAGTAGCTGGAGCCACACACCCATTAATTTATACGGAGCCAAATGTAAACAGAAAATGAATGTTCCTGTAGACTCTCCAAGTTTTATTTCCCCTGCTAAAAATGTTGGGAGGAGGAGGGATATCTTCCTCTCTTACCATCTCTTCCCAAATTTGAATTGATCTGTTTGACATCCAACCAAATGATTCTCAAAGGGAGACAATAAAAGCCCTGCACCCTCATTTGTCAGTATTTAAGGCTTAATGAACTCTTGGCGCAGTCTCTCCTCCCAGAGCTTCTGTTTGTTATTACTGTTTAAGGTGATCTGTCCAACGCGCCGATGTGCCAAGAAGCTTTGCTCATAATCAGAAATATGTATTTATTTACTAGTTGGGTAATCTACAAAGAGATTTCTGGAGATCGCCACATTCACAAGAACTGCCACACCCAGCTGTGCTCTTTGTATTTAAATCCCAGGCGTTCGCCTGTGACAGGGGCATTGGGTCCAGCCTGCCCAGGCAGCTCCCGCCTCCATCACATAGATAATCTCCCTCAGCTGTGGATAAGTCTGGACCAAGAAGAAGATGCTCAGAGCTCTAAGCTTTTAGGTGCAAAAGATTCTCTACAAACGCACATTCAGAGTAAACAAAACCCATCAGTCCCCTGTAAGAGTCCTACGCCTGATTGCACGAAACACATCATGATGGAATCTGCAATTGGCAAAGTAATTGGCGTTATTACAGCTGATGGGGAATTTCTGATGCTGCCCGAGCTCCCCTTTGAAATAATACTCAGCCATTTAATTTGTCCAGCTCTCGTTGAGCTGATTGCTCTTTTCTGCTGGAGTTTATCAAGAATGAAACGCGCTGTCTCTCCAGACGCCTGCAGGCTGAGATTTCACAGACAGTTCTTTTTTTCAACACTCTCTCCACTTCTCTCATGACCCCATGCCTTAGTCACCTTTCACAGGATGCCAATAATGCAATAGATTGGAAATGGGTAAATCAAAACCGATTTAATTCAAAGCTGTGTATTTCCAGTCCCAATTCCAGAGGTATTCGAATGCTCTTGCTACACCATAAAAACGGTGAAAGGCTTGCAAACCTCCAAAGATATGGTTGTTCTAAAAAAGGCTCACAAAACTCATTAGCTCCAAAAATAAGTAATAGAAGACATCTTTATTATAACCACAAGGCCAGAAGCACTAAAGAAGTATCAGAATTTGGATACATGCACTTTTGTTTAGGGGATCTATTTTTACTGCTGATAGACATGTATCCCTAGAATGGGTTCTACAAATACTCATTGAGCATCTACTTTTTTGTAGAAGCACAGATTCTTCTTTTCTTTACACAATGGTCATCTGAAACCCCATTCTCCACTTTGGCATTTCTGTTCCTAACCAGATGAAGGGTAAGAAAGCCAAATTTAGCCAGCTGTGTTTTCTCACAGTATAGACAAGGCTAGCATCTGGGCACAGACCTCACATTCCCATCAGCAAGCTACTTGCCCTGTCAGCATGTTGGCAATGAACTGCTTACTGGAGACAAGAGTCCTGCAGCCAGGAGGGCTCCCTTCTGCAGATGCCACTTCCATCTGATGGCCCACGGAATCCAGAACCCATATGTTCCTTGAATCAGCCCTAATCTCATTTTTAATACAGAAACAACTGAATTTATGGGTATGAAAGTCATCATATAAAATCCCCCTGAAGTCCCCAGTTCCTAAAACAGCCTCTCTGAACAGCACTCACTCAAATGCCCTTTGGTACAATTTCTCACTGATTTTTTTTGGGAAATAAATCATCGTGCCTATGATTCTTTTACAGGGTTGGAGCTGAAGTAGATGTCCAGAACTATGCCGAGGATCATTGGACCCAAGGGAGTTGGTTCAGATGAGGCAATGCTCTGGTGATTGAAAAAGCTCTTGATACATTTCTTTAAAGTCATTTGAGCACTTTCTAGATAGTCTTCCTCCAGGGGAAAGTGCCACAGGTAGTAATAGAAGGAAGTAAGCAATGAACACGCTTCTTTCTGGGTATTCCCATGTCCCTGTCAAACAGTTCCTATCTATCTTTTATCTATCCCATCCATCCTGTCCTCCTTTCTCTTGTAGGGTCATTCTCACAGGGCAAGGCTGTCTGCCACTGCTCATTTTGATTGGCAAGTGTCATAAACTAGCAAAAATACCAGGCAAGATCTAGATTTTTTGTTTGTTTTTTTAGGTTGTTTTCTTCTTTGGTAATCCCAAAGAACTGTGGTGCTGGAAAAAACTCTTGAGAGTCCCTTGGACAGCAAGGAGATCCAACCAGTCTACCCTGAAGGAAATCAACTCTGAATATTCATTGGAAGGACTGGTGCTAAAGCTGAAGCCCCAATACTTTGGCCGCCTGATACAGAGCCGAACCACTGGAAAAGACCCTGATGCTAGGAAACATTGAGGGCAAGAGGAGAAGGGGGTGACAGAAGATGAGATGGTTGGATGGCATCACTGACTCAATGGTCATGAGGTTGAGCAAACTCAGAGAGATAGTGAAGGACAGGGAAGCCTGGCATGCTACAGTTCATGGAGTTGCAAAGAGTTGGACTCGACTTAGCAACTGAACAACAATCCCAAATTCTAGTAATATTGTCTTGGGAGGCTGCAATTTGTGCTCTAAAGTCAGTTTCAGTGGTCCAGGTTCAATTTCAATATGTAACTTATAAGAATAATGAAACAACAGTACACATGGTGTGTGTGCTGGGTGGAGTGCTTAGCAGATACCACTGTTATTTGGACTATCTATTCAATCCTCCTCAAAATCCCACAGAACAGGTATCCTTCTTTCATTAAAACAGAATCTGAGCCACATAAAAACAGGGGCCACACAGCTAATACCGGGCAGACCTGCAAGTTTAACTACTAAATGATAAAGTAATGGAAAATATTCTCCCTGCTAGTTACTGGAAACAGAAGGGTGAGAGATGCATGCCATATTTCTAAATATGCATCAGTTTTACTATTTATAGTAATAAAGACTACAACAACATCACTTAAAAGTTTTTCTGTCCCATGAATCATTGGACAGAATCAATCCGTTAAGACAACCTGTTGGCAACATGGGTCTGCTAGAAGCTCTGATAAACACACTTTTGGGAAAGTGGGTGATGCAAAAGGAAGATCATTTGCAGACCTGAAGAAGAAGGAGGGCGCGGTCATTATCAGGGAAATAGAAGAAAGCGGTGGCTGTCTGCAGACTTGACGCAGCCTTGAACACAAGGAGACAGGTGGCTGGAAGATGCCTATTGAGTCTGCAAGCTGTTCCACTATGAGAGGCCCCTCTCCTATGGGGGTGTCCTGATACCTCTCAATTGACCCCTTCTGTCTGGTACAAGATGGTCAGAAAGAGGTTGGGTTGATAGGTAGAAGGACAAGAGGGTTGAAATGTGAGCCCGACAGTAGTACTGGAAAGAACTTCAGTGAGTTTGCTTATCTGAGAGGTGGGGCTTCTGCCTCAGGTTTAGAACTATCCTGCTAAACAGATTTTGAAGAAAACATCTCCTTTCAAGTCCTAAAGGTGGTCTCTGAATGTACATTTTCTCCATGAGTCATTCCTAGCCCTAAAAATGTATAGAACAAAGTTACATATCACATTAAAATTTAGACAGAGAAATCTGTAACTCAATCCACTAATAAACACAGATATTTGAGATAGGTCAAAAAATTAATGACTTCATACCTCAAATGATCAGAATTTCAGGATTTTTAAGAAGCTCAAATTGAAGCCACTTTACCAAAAGAATTGAAGAGAAAAACAAAAATAGAAAACTAGAAACATGAAGTCAGCGGAAGAAGCCAGTGTAATTAAATGTTTTGCGTCTCAAGGGATCATAGAAATCATCTAACTCTACATCCTTGCTGCTAAGCATTTTGGTTTGTTTTTGTTTTTCTTTCAGATGAAAATTATTGTTGAAAGAAAAGAGAATCATATTCAAAGTTAATCATCACTGATTGGCCTCATTTTTTTTATACTTCTATTCTGAAATTTGATTTTTTGATCATATCAGATTTGATCAAAATCAGATTTTGAGGCTAAAAATTTGATCAAAATCAGATTTTAAGGCTAAATCATATTTCAATATTTTGTGGGGATAACTTACATTGACTGCTTTGACAAATGTAGAAAAAAAATTTCTGCATATGAGGAAGCCCCTCTCCTCCCAACACCCACCTGCCAACCAGCAATTTTCCCAAGTGTGAACTTCTGCATATTAGGTCTGTTTTAAGCTGGACCCACCTGCACTTGGCCTTCAGGTGTTCAAAATATCTTGGGAGAAATAAAATATTCACAAACTCTAAAGATATTTATAAATTATTAAGACTTCAGAATATTCCACTGAAATGCCAGACACTCTGGAAACACCTGGGGGACTTCTTTTATCAGGACTATATACCAATATTGTCTTTTTTTTTTCCTTAATCTACTATAAACACTCTCAAGGCAGACAGTGTAAAAAAGATATACCTGTACTAAGTGATTGATCTCATGAAAGAAAATAATAATGTCAGTTTGAGTTTTAGTACAAAGTGTGTGTATGCATGTGAACAAATGTTTTTGTTTAAAATGCTCTACTACTGTCATAGATGTGACAATACTGGTGTAAGGTAAGAAAAACAAAGTGGGTTGCCTTAGGAATTGTGGGAAAAGATTCATGTTCTATGTGGGTATCCAACAAGTAGCCAGAAAAAACACCTTTATACGTAGAGCCATTTTTGGAGGGGGAACATTATTCACAATACAAAACAGTCACATGAGCCCACCAGTTCAGTTCAGTCACTCAGTCAAGTCCGACTCTTGGTGACCCCATGGACTGTAGCACACCAGGCTTCCCTGTCCATCACCAACTCCAGGAGCTTACTCAAACTCATGTCCATTGCATCAGTGATGACATGCAACCATCTCATCCTCTGTTGTCTCCTTCTCACCCACCTTCAATCTTTCCCAGTATCAGGGTCTTTTCAAATGAGTCAGTTCTTCACATCAGGTGACCAAAGTATTGGAGTTTCAGCATCAGTCCTTCCAATGAATATTCAGGACTGATTTCCTTTAGAATGGACTGGTTGGATATCCTTATCGTCCAAGGGACTCTCAAGAGTCTTCTCCAACGTCACAGTTCAAAACCATCAATTCTTTGGTGCTCAGCTTTCTTTTTAGTCCAACTCTCACATGCATACGTGACTACTGGAAAAAACCATAATTTTGACTAAATGGACACTTGTTGGCAAAGTAATGTCTATGCTTTTTAATAAGCTGTCTAGGTTGGTCATTGCTTTTCCTACAAGGAGCAAGCGTCTTTTAATTTCATGGCTGCAGTCACCATCTGCAGTGGTTTTGAAGTCCAAAAAAATAAAGTCTGTCACTGTTTCCACTGTTTCCCCATCTATTTGCCATGAAGTAATGGGAATGGATGCCATGATCTTAGTTTTCTGAATGTTGAGTTTTAAGCCACCTTTTGCACTCTCCTCTTTCACTTTCATCAAGAGGCTCTTTAGTTCTTTTCTTACTGTCATAAAAGGTGGTGTCATCTGCATATCTGAGGTTATTGATATTTCTCCCGGCAATCTTGATTCCAGCATGTGCTTCATCTAGCCCAGTATTTCTTATGATGTACTTTGCATATAAGTTAAATAAGCAGGGTGACAATATACAGCCTTGATGTACTCCTTTCTCGATTTGGAACCAGTCTGTTGTTCCATGTCCAGTTCTAACTGTTGCTTCTTGACCTGCATACAGATTTCTCAGGACACAGGTCAGGTGGCCTGGTATTCCCATATCTTTCAGAATTTTCCAGTTTGTTGTGATCCACACAGTCAAAGTCTTTGGCATTGTCAATAAATAAACAGAAGTAGATGTTTCTCTGGAACTCTCTGGCTTTTTCAATGATCCAACGGATGTTGGCAATTTGATCTCCGTAAGTAAGCTCATACTTTTTTCTCAAGGCCTTTCTTCAAGCTTGCCCTCTGCCACTTGCCATGAATCTTTGTTCTTTGATTCAGTATGATTCAGAGCATGGACTGCAGACTAGTGCTGGCCTGTCAAGTGTATTTTACCACCTGAATAGCCAGTGGTAGGCACAGGGGTAGCCTTTTCAGAATACCTGCTTAGCAATATATCCTCTGCCTGGACCCCAGTTTCCTCCTCAGTGAAAGTGGAAGTGTAAGCCATCTGATAAAAGGCTGTTGTGGGCTTAGATACCAGGGCCAAGTGAAGCACATTACACATTCCTAACACAAGGTAGAAACTATTTGAATATGGGGCCCTTTACTTTCTCTCCTCTTTAAGACTTCCTCCAAGACTCAGTCTTTATCTAGAAAATGAGGAGGCTGATTTAGATTCTGGGGAGCTTCTGAAAAGACTTGGTGCTTCTGAACTCCACCCAGATTACACCCAGATTAACTCAATGGGGTGAGACCTGGGCTTTGCTAGTTTTTATAAGCTCCCTCAATAATCCCATCTATGGTCAAAGTTGAGAACCACTACTCTTAGTGTTCCGTCTTGACTTTTCAATTCTGAAATGGAAGGAAGGAGGAGTTTGTAAGCACTGGTAGAAGAACTTCTTTATACCCTGTTTTGCTTCAGGTTGGTTCTTCCCAAAATGGCAAAGTAGATGCGATGTGGCGAATTCAAAACAAGCCGCTGCTTTTCCTCACTGCTGTGTGTCTTAGGTGGGAGACTCCACTGCCTACCTCTGTCTCACTGCGGTTTCCTCTGAAGAAGGGACAACAACTGCCATAACTCTCCATCTGGGAGCTGGGGAAGGGAAGGGATGAGAACAGCAGAAATGCTGTGCCAAGACGAAAGGATTCAAAATGCTCCACAACAATTCCCTGTCTTACTCTGAGATAGATGGATTATTTTTCCTTAATAGGCTGAGATAAAAAGAACACAATATGGAATACAAAAGTGAAGCTGTGGCTGCTTGTCCTGATTTCATCAGTGATCAGTTTGGGTTTGAGTTATCTTAACAATGGTGATACGCTCTAACTCAAGGTGTCACAGCGTAAGAGGTGAGGAATACAAGTGTCCGTGCCAGACCACCTGGGTTCAAATCCTAATTCTGCCACTTATGGGCTTTGTGACCTTAGCAATTGTGCGATTACTTTTGAAATGAAAATAGTATTATTACTGATTTCACAAAGGTTTGTAAGGATTAACTGATGAATAAATGTGAAGTTCAAAGAACACTTTCTGGCATACGGTTCACTTTTAGTAAGTCTTTGGCATAGGTACACTCAGCCAAAGGCCATGTGGACATGTAGCAACACCAGCTCCTGCTGAGGCCAACAGTGGCTGGGTACTCTGGAAAATCCCGAGCTTCCTTTTCCATCTTTACGACTGTTGACTCTCAGCCTGTAGGCAGCCGGTGTCCATGGGAGCAGAGTCTGACAATGGTGATTCTGTTCTGAAGGACACTATCCACCCTTGAAGAACAAGCAACCTGGGAACTCAGGGATTTCACATTCAAAAGAAAGGAGCCATCAGAAGCCTCTGACTCTCTAACCTGCTCTGCTGCTTTTCAGTGGAGGAGCAGCCACTTGAAATAATCAGAAACACAGGCCATCACTGAGTCATAGGTTACTGTCAGGGCCCTTCTCCGCATCACCATGCCTTTTCTGGTGGGACATGTGAACAGCTAGAATTCCTTTCTGTTCAGAAACTCCATGGTCACACCTTCCTAAAAACTAGCTTCTCCTCACAAAATGTTTGGAGTCCTTGCATTGAAAAATTCTGGGTTAGGACTCATAGAGCCCAAGATATTTTGCAGATGGTTATATCCCCTGATGTCTGTAAGTAGAACTGATTGTGGGGCCTGAGGAAAATGGAGTAAGGGTTTGTTTAGGGATGACAAAGTCCTCCTCCTTTGAACATTGGGAGATAATCACACTTAATCCAGGAGTGAACACTGAAACTTCTTAACCTGTACCTCCTTTGGGTTTCAGTTCAGTTCAGCTGCTCAGTGGAGTTTGACTCTTTGCGACCCCATGAATTGCAGCACGCCAGGCCTCCCTGTCCATCACCAACGCCTAGAGTTTACTCTGTAAACCTTTGGGTTTACAGTCCCCTTATTTGTCCAGTCAGCCAAGTAGCTACCAGGTCCATTGATTCTGCCCCTATACTTTATCTGGCATTTCTTCCCTCAGGAACATGTCCCACTGACCCCAGCCCAGCTTCATTCGCTACTACGTCTCATATGGACCAACGGCCCAGGCTTATTACTGGCTCAATCCCGTCTTCATTTCATCACATCTACTAACGATGGTACAACCTTCTTGCATCACAGTTGTGGTTCTTCCCCATACTCAAGCCTTCAGTGGCTCCACTGTCCTCAGACAGATGTCAAAATCTAAAATCTGGATTCTGATTCAAACAAATCAACTGTAAAATCCATGTTAAGATAATCAGAGAAAGCTGAACATGCACTGGGCGTTAGAAAATACTATGGAATTATTGTTACTTTTATAGGTAAGAATATCATAATACTTTTATATTATATTAAAAATAATATTTTATAGGTAATAACATAAAACAATAACATCATGGCATTGTGATAATATATTTTAAAGGCCTTATTTGTTAGAAAAGCTTATTGAATTATTTATGAGTAAAATAACCTGATGACTGGGATTTTTAAAAAATGGTTTCCCCAGATTTAAAATTAAAAATACATATCTATCTGGGAGTATAGCTGAAATAAGATTGGCAAATGGTAATGATTACAGAAGCTGGCCCAGGGGTGTGTGGGGAACTGATCACATCAACTCGGGAAAACTGACTGTCAAAGACTTTGCAAACAGGTTATTAAACCATTGACAGCTTAAAATTGTTCACTGGGGGGATATTTACACCACAGAAATCAGCCCATGCTCCAAATCAAGGCTTTTGTAACAACATATTATTAAAGTTGAATAATAGATAATAAACATTAGATAATAAATGGAGGATTATTAAACTAGTGTGCCTATTTTTCTGGACTTTGGAGACCTTGTGCAATTTGGTCCCAACCTAATTTGCAGCTATATCCTCACCATATTCCGTCTAAACCAGAGCAGTTAAAGCACTCTGTCTCCATAACACACCCAAGAATCTCCACCCTTGGTTTGGTCTTCATCCAGGCTTCCCCTGCCCTGGAGTAAGTTCACTGCCTCACTTCCTTCTCACCTATCTCGGCCCACGTACCTAGAAGACGTTTTTGCTTGCTCACATAGATACAATTTCTCCTTCACCTGAATTCTTAAATAATTTAACCTAAGGAGAAGGGGACGACAGAGGATGAGATGGTTGGATGGCGTCACCGACATGATAGACATGAGTTTGAGTAGGTTCTGGGAGTTGGTGATGGACAGGGAAGCCTGGCGTGCTGCAGTCCATGGGGTTGCAAAGAGTCAGACATGACTGAGCGACTGAACTGAACTGAAACTTCTCTGCCTGGGGGAGGGCATGGCAACCCATTCCAGTATTTTTGCCTGGAGAATCCCCACGGACAGAGGAACCTGGTGGGCTACAGTTCATGTGGTTGTAAAGAGTTGGACACAACTGAGCGACTAAGCACACACTTCTCTAACGAAAGGAAAAGTTGAATTTGCTATATGTGGCAGCCACCATGCTAGGTTACTTTCACAATATTGTCTCATTTGATCCTCACAACAATCTGTGGGATAAGCAGCACAGCTTTTTTGCTCAATAAGGAAAATGAGGATTAAAGCTATTAGGCAACTTCCCCAGGTTCACAAAGCTAATAGTGGTAGAATATTCCAGAACTGCCAAATTCTGGGGGAGAGTCTGTGCAGCACATAGCTCTCCATGGGCACCTTTGAATGAAATGGCAGCTCAGTGACTGAAAGTCCTGTTTTCTCTGAACTGAAAAATGTTTTCCCATGTGTTCGGAGTGACTCTTCTTACCTTTCACTGCAAATGTCCTCTTGGCCATAACAGCAATAGCCATTTAAAAAATTTCTTTAAAATAGCTACCCTTATATAACAGCTATTACACTTGCCTCCCAAAATCCTGTCATTGAGGCATACTTGAAGTAAAATCCAATTTTTCCTATAAGAAGCCTCCTCTCTCCTCTGAGACAGTAGGGCGTTTATGAAGCAGGTGAGAACCAAGTCCTTTAGTCGGTGCTCTCTTTTGGGGTATGGATCTTCTCAAGGTTGCTTTCCAGCACGGCAGATGGACAGATGACACTTGCATCTGAGCTTGGGCCCCAGGCTATGGTTGTTTCTTCCTAACACCCCCACCAGGGCCCTTGTAAGCATGTGCTTAAATGCCCATGGGCATATACACAGACACTTTACTACAAAATTTAAACAACCGTCAGATGCCTGTAGGAGAGGCAAAGAACTAACTGCAAAGAAGCTGTGGCTGCTATTTGTATCCTAGATGAGAGCAGAGGATCTCGCATTTGCCTTGGATTGCTCCTGGAGAGCTCAGCCTGCAAAAGGAATGGAATGTCTAGCAAGAGGGGCGTGGTGAATAAATGATGGTACTAGCAAGAAGACAAAAATAGCTAGCTGCTAGAAGATTTTCCAGTGACATGAAAAGCAGGCAAACAAACAAAAAAGGTTAAAAGGCATATAAAATATGAGTGTCAATTTTTTTAAAAAATCCCATAGATGTGTACGTTTTTGCACAATAATTATGGTAAGACTATACCCCAGAATGTCATTAAAAGTATTTCTGGGGTGGAAAGAGATTTTCAAAATTTTCGAAATATTTTCCAAATTTCTTCTTTTTAGTTACTTTTTACAGTTAGCATCCATCACCACACAGAATTACAAATTTTTTCTTGTGATGAGAGCTTTCAAGACTCACTCTTTTAATAACTTTCAAATATAACTATAGTCACCGTGGAGTACATTACATCCCCAGGACTTATTTATTTTATAATTAGAAGACTGTACTTTTTTTACCACCTTCACATATTCTGGAGTTTTTACAGTGAACAAACTTACAGCTCTTAACTCAGAGGAAAAAAAGAGTAAAAATAAAATGAAGAAGTCATATGACTGTGGGGCTTCTACTAAGCTTCTACTGCTTTTAATCCTTTCAAGAATGGAGAGAGATGGTCTGGGAAAGGTAGATGAGGGTCCTCATTTCTAGTCATCCAAGGATAAGAAGAGGGGGCTCAAATATGTTCATTCCTTCAAAGGCAGGAAGAACAAGGTGTTGGAAAATGAAAGATGTGTTTGCAGGGGACCAAATATTAAGAGAAGAGTCTGGGTGACATAGGTGTGAATTTCAGGAGGCTTTCCATCTGTGTTTTTTTCAACCTACTGAGACTAGTAACCTCCGGTAAGGCAGTTCTTCCTGCTCACCCAGCACAGAAGCCAAGCTCACCGACCCAGGAAGAACTCTCAGCCCTAGTGCACAGGCTGTAAAATCTCAGCATCAGGCTCTACCTTCAAAGTAATGTGTTTATTTCCAGGAATGAACATGGTGCCTTTACAAGCCAATAATCACAGGGAGAAAGGCTGACAGTGACTTCCTGACCCTCCTCTTCTTTATCTGGATGAAGAAAAGAAGGAGAGAGACAGGAGACAGGAGAGGTCAGACTCGTACACTCATTGCTCTCCACACCTTCAAACTGGAGGGGCAGCAAGGATGAGAGAGAAAATCATGACTATTTTCCCTAAGAGGCTGCAGCAGGAAATGCTTCAAGGAAGGAAAAAAAAGACAAAAACTTTTCCATGCAAGTGGTGAATGTGGACCACGTGAACGCCAACAGGCCCACTGACAATGAGCCCAGGCAGGGGTCCTCAGTGAATTGCCTCCTGAAAGTCAGTGACAGTTCCTGGGAAGGAACACACCCATGAATGACTGGACATCAGGATCCCTGGGGATCAGTTTCACCTGAAACCCAGAGAGAAGGGAAAACAATAACAGAAGTCAATGAACTGGTGCACAGCCCCGAACATGTGGGCAATGTCCTGTTTCTCTCTGGAAAAGCACCCAAGAGGGTGGTGTTGACGCGAGACACATCCGGGCCTTTTTGATTTAGGAACAACACTGAAGAACTGACTTTGATCTGAGCACTACACTCTGGCCACAAGATTCCCAGGGCCTCCTGGCCTCAGGAACATGCATCCTGAGGAGTGAAAAATACACATTTATATTCCAGCCGCGGGGGAATGACACACAAATGGAATAATGTGGAAAGGTCAGATGGAACCAAGGGAGTGAGCCATCTGCACAAGTCACCGCAGTGCAACCGGCAGGGAGCAGGGGAGCTGCGTTTCCAGGATCATGGCCTCAAGTGTTATGGGCAGACCCCCAATATATCTAACAGTAGTTCATTTTAAATCAAATATCTTTAGAACTGTGGGCTCAACAAACAGAGAATATCATCAACTCAGAAATAATGCCAAAACCACACACACACCCATACACACACACACCCATACACACCCACACCTTCCATAAAGTCAGTCTCCACTATGTATCCTTTTCAAGCCACAAAGCAACACAGTACAAAGCCTCTATAAATTCCAAATAAAAACAAATCTTTGGCCAGGCTGCCACTGTGTGTGAGTATAGGTGTGGAGGTGGGTGGGACATGAATCGATTTTCTTTTATTTTTGTTTTACATTCTCTGAGCTCACCTGAAAGCTTCTGTGCATTATGTGAATAACTACTTGAATAAATTATCATTTTTCAATATTGTCAAAAGGCTTCCTGACTATTTTTAAAACCTCACTGCGTCCTGACAGAAGGATTAACAAGCTGTGATCAAAACACCCCAAACTGTACATGGATTTATCTTTGACTCTCAGCAGCAGGGCCCTGGAATTTGTTCACTGTTTCCCTCAAGCCTCTTACTCTACTTCCGATCTGGTCCCCAGTGCTCTCAGTGGTCTGAGGCCTCTTCTCTCCAGGTCTTGGGGTCTCAGTTTCCTCCAGCAGTAAAATGGGACCCACAGGATACGCTCCACATGGGGGAAGTGTAGTAAGGGTACAGTGAGCTCTTGGCTATAAAACGTGTTTAAAGAAGAAAACATCCTCAAGTTTATGGAATTCTTGTATTAGAAAGTACCTGCTTTGCCTTTGGGAGTCCCTGCAGAGGTGCGGCAGGTGGGGTCTTGGGCAGCACTGAGTTGTGACAGGAAGTTTCCCACTCAAAGGGGAACAGAGGCAGGGGTGAGATATCTCATTTCTTGCTCTTGGATTTATCTGTCTTTGCACACACATTCTATCTACACTGGGATCCATGCGGAACACAAGGACTGTGTGTGTCTGGTATGCATTTGTGTGTGTGTGGCGGGGGTGGGGGGTGGGTTATGCATTTGTGTGGAGACAGTAAGCTTCCTTTCAAAGACAGGCAAGGTGATTTTCCATCTTCAAGGCTGCCAGGAAGGTCCCAAGAGAGACTTTGCCTGTGCCTCTTGTCGCTTGCTCATAGTGACCTCCAAAAAGCATTCTGGCCAGAGATAATAATGGCCCATTTTCTACCCAAGATCAGCAAAACTCAACCATCTGCCTCTGCGGAGTCTGAGATTACCTGGCCCCCAGACTGTGGCTACAAGGCATTCTCTCACAAAGATTTCACAAATGGGAGTACCCAGTACCAAAGAGGAGAAATGCAGGAGAAATCCCACCTTCTACATTCTTGGTTTAACCCTTTCCTATGCTGAATCACCCACCACCACACATTCCAAGCAGCTTGGTCTACTCTCTTTCACACTATAAAATATTAAGGAAGCAGAAAGAGGTGGTTTTGTTTGTGATGAGTTGAGAGGAGCCAGTGGGAGATGACAAACTACCACGTCACTGTCAAGGCTGGTTCCCTGAGTCAGAGACACTGGAAATCCAAGGTGGGGGTTTGTGCCCTGGTGCCAACTTTGTTTTCTCACAACCAAAATTCATAAAAGGATCAGTGGAACTTACTTGTGGCTGAAATCCTTTGAGGTCGCTGGCTGCAAGGTCACTGGCTGTGAGGAGCTGGAAAAGAACAAAGAAGTCTTCCTTAGTGATACCTCTCAACAGTTTGCATACAGCGTCCCCAGGACAACTGATCAGCAATGGATCAGACCGAGCCCAGAGCCATGGCTAACTAGCAGAACCACAAAAGGCAAATGCAGTGCTTCTGGGCTAGTAGCCTGGAAGCAATGGCCTTTTCAGCTTCTGTCTACTCTATTTCTGACTGTCTCTGCTGCCTTCTATCTTCTTTCCAGGTGCGATCAATCCTTCAGTCTTAAGTTAGGCAGCATGAACTATGAATGGATTCCAACGGATCCACAGAGTCTCTGAGATTGTAAATACAAATTGCATGTGAGTTCACACACTTCTTTAGGGAGAGGGTCCCTGACTTCCTTCCTACTATCAAATTATCCTGTGATATCACAAGTAAAAGAGACAGTTAAAGGCCCATCTCCTCCAAGAGAGCTGTTGCTTCTTCCTCCTCTTTTTTAAAAATCAGACCAGTGAAAATGGCCCTATCCTCTCCCCAGCTGCACGTAACTCAGTTTCCCTTTACTGTATGTTGCCTTTCATTTTCTATACTTTTGAAATATTCAGAGTTTATCAGTCCAACTATCATGAACAATGTTGATAGATAAGTAGGCTATGTACATTCTGTATCTGTGTGTTCAATCCATATTAAAGGGTAAAGTTAAGGTTTTAATACGTTCGCATGCTATCCAGAAAACACTCAGTGGAGTCCTAAGATGAATTAATAAAATACTCACATTCTTAATTGTTGCTCAAAAATGCTGGGAAAGCGGGATAAAGAGAGAAGAGGCAGATGCTTATTTTGATTCAAGGAGTGTGACTGCTTGCTAGCTTTGTTAGGCCTGGAGAGCGTTTGTGAAAAATAAGAGAGATTTCATGTTTGCTGTAACAATATTTTGTTTGGTTCAGGAAAGAGAGGAAGTCATGCTGGGCTGCAGTGCCTCCAGCCTTAGAAAAGCTCTTTAGCTCAGAAAAGTTCAACTGAGCTCATTGCTCTTTAGGCAATGACTTTGCCTAAAATGATGCACAAAGTGGTGTAAATTCTGGGATAGAATAGGAAGGAGATGGAGATTGCAAAAGCTGTACCTCTCTCCCTACACCTAGGCCTGCAGGTAGCTTCCCGCTGCACCCCCCAACCCCAGGGGACGTGGAATTTGCCTGGAAAGGTGGCACTATCCTGAGAGAGAGGCAGCTCAGCCCCTCTGACTGCAAACACAGCCACCAACAAGCCACAAGGGCACGTGATGAGACACTGGGGCCGGAACATAATTATAAGACATCTCTGCCTGCAAGGAACATACAATTTGGTCCAAGGGTAAGACACGCATGTGTCAGTTTGAGTAGAGTGTTAGTGTCAAACTGTGAACAACGTAGGGCAAGAAAGGTCAGGGTGGGGTTACTAAAATAAGAGTTTGAACTGAGCCTTGAAAAGGGCAAGGTGGAAATGCAGGGAGCCCCTTCAGGTGGGCAGTGGGAAGAAGACATGGGAAAGGGGTTTACCAACCCCAGCAGGCAGCTCACTCTGCATTATCCCCTGCCAGCCATGGCGTGCTTTAAGGAAGAAGGGAGGGAATCAGTATCGTGGTTGCTACTTTATAGAATTTTTTTTTTTTTACAGAATTTTTTTTAATCTTAAAACTCCTTCATGAGATAGAAAGTATCTCCACTTTATGGATGGGAAAATTGAGACTTTGGGAGGTTAAATAGCCTTTTTTAGGTCACACAGGTACGGCAGGAACTCTTCTACTGCCTTTTTACAAGGTTTACGAGACAACAGAAGTGAAAGCCAAACATCCAGTTCTTCCTAGTCCTGAGATGCTGCAACAGAAATAAACCACAGGGATGTTCAGAGCATCTTAGCATTCACACTATTTTGGCAAATCAGAGGCTTGGGATTGAGTAATGATCATATCCAGGTTGAATGGAAATAGAGATATGGCATTTTGGGTTATTATTCCTAATGTCCCAAGCTCAACAAAATTAGGATCTATCCCACCCTCGCTGGAAAACTTATATCCTTTTCCCTTCTCTTAGAAAAGCAAAAGATGCATAAAATTTAGTTCTTTTTTCTTTCTTGGCTGTGCCGCATAGCATGTAGAATCTTAGTTCTTTGACCAGGTATCAAACCTGTGCCCTCTGTGGTGGAAGCACAGAGTCCTAACCACTGGACCGCCAGGGAATTCCTACAATTTAGGTCTTAATTATTTAAAGTTTTATCTTGTGCTGTTGTGTGTGTGTGTGTGTGTGTGTGTTTAAATTTTCCTTTTTTTAGCCTAAACAAGCCCATGCACAACAAGACAATGGTTTATATCTCACATAACTATTGCATTTCTCAAGAAAAGTCTTGACGTACAATTAGTCATCGAATGCCTGTTGGTCAAATAGTGGGGAATACTGTCAAACTAGAGGTGAGGACTAGAATGACTAAATTGCTGAGATGTCTGAGAGACAGCCTATGACATCCTTCAAGTTGACAAGAGGAAATGACACCTAGAATGCACAGCACCTAGAGCACTTCCTGCATGAAGTAAGCATTCAAATATCCAGATGAATTAATCAGCTCCAACATGGGAACAAATCCTTCTATATCCATGATAGATTTTACTAGAGAATATCAGCTTATGCTTCCATGCACGAGTCAAGGTTAAATTGAAGAAAGAACAGTATGGGCAAAATATAAACCACACTCCTTAAACACACCCCTTTCTATAGCTGATTGTTTCATAGGTGATTCCACATTCTGCACCCAGGAAACGAGAAAGAACTGGTCCTCAGGCACTGAAGTGTGGAGCTCAGGTGCAGATTAGAAATACACAACGGGAAGTTCAATATTTCAGAATTGAAGACCACCTAGATCTGGACCCCCAAAAAAGACTTCTAGTCTTACAAAAAAGACTTCCAGTCTTGTCAGAACTTGAAAGAGACAGCCAAAGTTCCCTGGATGGATGAGGAAATCACTGTGTCTCCAGGCAGCTCAGGAGCCACCTCTGCTGGGCAACTAGAGGAGCAGAGGTGGTATAGACAGAAGATCCCCACTCTGTCCATCTCTCCCTCCTTTCAACCAGCACAGTTCAGCTTTTCTTTTTCATGTAAATAGTTTCATTTGAGAACAAATGTTCTGCCACTAAAACAAATTTGAAACCTCTAGACTAAGTCCTTGTTTTGCACAAAGTTGAGAAGTGGCTTCTTCAAGCCCACTGCTAAGCTAACAACAAGCCTGTGTGGGTCCATGACCCCTGGCCCTCTGCAGAAATATCCACAAGTGACTGTCTTGGTCCGGTCCAAGCCTCACACCCAGGCATGCCTGGTTGCTGGCCTCTGTCCTGAAGGTAGGGAAGATGGGCTCAGCACTCAGGAGAGGCGGAGGCATGGCCAAGAAGAGATGAGAATGTTCTTCCATAAGGAGTGTCCTCAAAAGCACTGATACAGACCATCCAAACTGTCCCCCACAACCAGATCCCGTCCTCATCCCGTCCCACAGGACAACAGTTCACTACTCGGAGCATCCTAGCTGTGTGGGGAGGGATTCAGGACAGGGGAGGCAGAGAGGGAGGAAAATTCAATCCTCCCTAGCTCTGGGGACTTCAATCAGGCTAGCAGTAATGAAAAGGATCCTGCCTTTTCCCAGGATGGCTGAATGTCTGCACTGCTCCCAGCAAGAGAGCTGGGCGGGTGTAGGGGAGAAGGGCAGACGGAATTACATTTAAAAGGCAAAGGAAGGAGAAAATTCTTTCATCTCCCTGGTGGAGCTGGGCAGTGATCCTGGGGCCCTGTCTCAGACCGTTCTCATTCCTGACACGTCTCCCTGCTCTCTGCAACAGTCCACATTCAGAACATTGGGACGATGACCCTGCTTTCCATTTTGGAGGAGCTGTACTTTCTCTCTTGGCGCAAGCTCAGTTTTTTTTCTGGGTCTCTCTAAGCCCAAAGGGCAGGCTGGGGAGCAGGGGGGGTTAGAGGAAGATGAAGACAGCTGTGGGCCCCTCGGGTGAGAGAAACAACTTTCGTTGCACAGGCATTCCGTTTGCACTCCTCTCGCACCCAGTTCACTGGATGGGATCCCTTTACTTCCGGTCCGGCATCAGAAGTCACCCCCAGCACAGCTGCAGCCAGCATCACCCTGGGACCTCCATGGGCCTCAGACTGCCTCTCAAACAGCTTCCTTTTCACCTGCTAAAGTCTACAGCTTCCAGAGCTTCCTTCAAAGGAGGGGAGGAGGCTGCTCCACTTTGCTCTGTGACCTCCAGCCCCATCACTTCCCCTCATCAAAAGGACACACCACATCTGGGTAGGGTGGGGCCTAGTATGTCTCCACCAGTGCCTCTGGCTGACCCAGGACACAGGCGTCTAGGAATGGAATTCCTGATACAACACGGGCGGGGGGTTCACACTCGACATGTGGCTGAAAGGATCTCAGCCTTGTAGACACGCAGCTGGACGCAACGAAGCCTGGCTGTGCTAGGGATGCTCTGGGTCATTTGCTCTTCTCCAATATCCACTTGACGTGGGCCAGAAAAGCAGATGACAACATGTGAGATGGACGGGTGGCAGGATGGATGGGTGGGTGGTAGATCCGGAGGTAGGCAGGTACACAGATAAAGGAACAGGGCAAAGACTGCTTTGGGAGAACAAATGACCCTAATTCAAATTTCCCTTAAAGACACCATCCTTTCATTAAGTATGCTTTTTATCTCATCTGTCCTCTTTTCAATCTATTCTCCTTTCCCTTTCCTATTTTTGTAGGAAACGGATGTTTTTTCCCCTCTTCATGTTGTGAAGCTTTCACTTGCTTCTTACTTTGGCTACAGGATGGACCATGAACTGCATCTCACCCCAATTTCTCAAACCACGGAACAGTTGGGGATAGCCTGTGTGTAAGGCTGCGTTCCAGGAAGCAACACAAACACCCAATTATGTGTGCGATTGGAGTTGTTAGGAATCAACTAGAAACTGGGGCCCAGAAAGAGTGACTTAACCAGCGGACAAATCAGAAGCAACAAAGCCAACCATATGTATGCAACTCAAAGAAAGATTTAGATGATCTAATACCCGGGGCTGGGAGACTCAAAAGTGGGAGGGAAGAGCAGCAAAGTAAGTCAGGGCTTAAGACAGAGTAAAGGAAAGAAAGCTAAGGAAGAAAGCTTGGTTTCTACCAAGCAAAAGGCTCTGGAACCAACCATGAGTAAGCCTGCAACAGAGTTCCAGGAACACAAAAGGAAATGTGGACACTGAATTAAGAAAGGTAAAACAGAACCACCGGGTTGCTATTCCTCACAGGATGATAGCTGGGACACTGCTGCACGAAAGTTTAGACTCAGAGGGTAAAAACTCACGTCCTGGCCCCGGGTCTGCCTCCACTCACTATGGGATCTGTTTTGGTGTCGCTTCACCTATTCAGGTCTCATTTTACCATGTATAATATGAATTCCACGTTTCTTCTGGCCCCACAGTTTCAGTACCCCAGTCTCTCTAACCTCAGGGATAAAAGAGGTGTGATGGACTTTATCTAGTCTCCTCTCTCTCTTTTCTTCCAGGAATTCTCCCCCACAAAACACTTCTAAGAGGCTGTCTACACTCTCTGGAAGGATTCCTAATCAGAAGGACAGACAGGAGGGCAAAGAGATAGTCCTGCACTGTGTCTCTATTACTGGTGTGCAAATAGGAATTTAGACAGATGGTCACTCAAGCTGCTACACGGGGTCACCATCCCAGAGAGGCTGTGGTCACATCCACATCCAAACCAAAGGTAAACAACCTTACAATTCGGAAAGCGTCCATCCTAGCTGCCAAAGCATGCAGGGTGGGCGGTGCAGGGGCCAGGCAGCCAGCTTCTTCACAGCCTAACTTACACACTTGAAGTGGCCATCCTAGCTGGGCTGAGTGTCCTTTTGCTAAATCCCTCAGCTAAATCCCTTTAGCCTCTAGGAATTTTAAAGGTTAAACCTGAAACCACTGATACCTCCAGTCTTAATTTCAGGCTCTGTTCCAAAGAGCAACGAGGATGACTAATAATAACTGAATATAACCCCAAGCAAGTCTGGTCTTGATGGCTTATACTTTTCTTTTATTATTTTTTAAATAATGGGATTCTAATATTTATAGATGAGATCTGTAACAAATTCCCCTAGACATGCAGCCAAAAGAGCTCTTACATTGCTTTTAAAGATTCTACGTGTGATCCTGTACATAGAACCTATGCTCTTAGAATGGTGTGCATATTTGGTTGCTGTCCAAGTCACAGTTATAATATTTCAACTTCTGGGTGAGCATGTATTCAATCCTTCTTGCAGATTAGAGCTACAAGTACCAAGCCTAACAACAGAAGAGGCCTCTGAATGCGCTAATCTGGAACTCACTGAGACAAAAAGTCTTATTTCGTGTAATATGAATCTGGTGAACCTATAGAAGCTCCTCCTGCCCTTTTTGAACTTCCCAGTAAAATTCTTTTTAAATGCCTTGTTCTGCCGACCAAAGAAACTGGATTTCATGGATGAAGGGCATCTTGTGTGGAGTTGGGTGGGAAGTTTACAGAGGTAAATTTGGTATAAACTAATGACATGAATGTCCATATCCTCATTTATTATCCATTTTGGTAAAAAGTAGCTCAGGAGGATTAAGTCATTTCTGGGGTTCCACCATTTGCAGGTGGGGGGAGGCATGGAAACCTGGTTTGGTGAACGCACGTTCCCTTCCACTACATCACAATACTTCATGATGCCCCCCACTACTTTTGTAGTGTCTATTAATAGAAGGTCTATCAGGTCCTCTATGATGCCTCTGATATTTCAAAATGAACCATGCAAAGGACAGATAGAGAACAGTGGTTTTCAGATTGTGCCCCAAGGAGCTTTGGATTCTAAACAAGGGATTGCAAAGTGGGTGAGAGAAGATGAGTTGGGGAGATCCAGGTCCCCATCCCACTTTAGCCAGAATGCCACACTTTCACTGGCATTTTATATGGAATTTCCATTTAAGATCTAGTTGATTGAAAACTATAAAAAAGAAAATTTGAAAGTGCATATCTTAAAAGACAAGGCCCCTACGTAGTGAACAAGCCACTCTGATGCTAACAGAATATACCTGGAGTAAGAGAATTAACCAGCTTACCTCTTTAAAGATGCTCAGAGAGAAATCTCTTACTAGGAGTGGAATGGATGTGTGACCAGACCTCATTGTAAGAAATCAGCCTTTTTAATACTTGCCATGAGTTACTCATTGGGAAAATGCTTTCTCTTTCCTTTCCACTTTGTGCAGGCAGTGATGTCTATTTTTTTTTTTTTCCATCTGAAGTTCAGCAGACTACATACTTAAGAAAGCATAACTAGGTACTTCTCCGGTGGTCCAGTGGTTAAGACTCCATGCTCCCAAGGCACAGGACCCAGGTTCAATCCCTGGTCAGGGAAGTAGATTCCAAATGCCACAACTAAGAGTTTGCGTATAGCAACACAACTAAAGATCCTGCATGCCCCAACTAAGACCTGGTGCAGTCAAATAAATAATAAATAAAATAAATTTAAAAAAGAAATCATAACTAACATCAGAAAAGAAAGGAGCTAAGGACATGTTGCTTTCCAGGAGCATGATCTGGGCTGTTGGTTCTTTTCTTTGAACAAAATGCAAAATTCACATTGCATCAGAAGCGTCCATGAGCTATTCCCAAAGTCTATAAAGGCCAGGAAAGGAGGTTGCCCTCACTGAACATCACAAGTGAAGCTGGATACTAGGGAAGAACCCACCCTCATCTCTGCCTTTTCATCCGGTACCTCATTTCTGCTTCAAACTGACCAGATGATCTGCTCATTTGGCTCCAAGACTAGTATTAAAGTTTTCTAATGCATCTCCTTGGCAAATCCAAGGGAACTGATTTACACCCCTAGGCTCAGTCAGCAGCAGAGAATGGAAAAGTCAGAAGGTGCTTGCTTCAGAGAGCATCCGAGCACTGGAGTCAAAAGCTTGGCTCCTCAGCTCAGTGTAGCCAATTTGGCTGAGACTCTGTGTCTCTCAGGCCAAGTCTAGAGCAATTAATCACAATTACAGGTGAATATCTAAAAGGGATAAAGTCCAGCTGGATCCAGTAGAGAGAGCTGAGCCTTGTAGCTGAAGGTAGCCACAGCTTTTGTAAGCCACAGGTAAAGTGGAAGAATCTCCTCCTTTGAAAGCCTACCCTGAACTCTTGGCAATTATGATAAAAAAAAAAAATATTATTTTTTAGGATCTACTTTGGCCCTTTATTGTACCAGGTAGATGCTTTAACTTAGTATTCCTCTTAATCTTTACGTTATTAATGTAGGACAGTATCATTTTTCACCAGTTCACAGTTGAGTAAACTGAAGCTCAAATTGGTTAACTGATTTACCCAGAGTTATGAGAGCAAAAAGTAGCAGAAGTGGAATTTGAACATAGCTCTGAAATCGTGCCAAGTCCATTCCTCTGTCTAAGGCATCCATGACCCCCTCTGGAACCACTAAATGGAACGGTGCTTTCTCCCTCCCTTTGGTGTCAGGGTCTCATCCCCGGCCCAGGGACATTGGAACCACAGCCAGTCAGACCCCAGATGACCCATCATGCATGGAACAGCCAGACTTCTCACTTCCCGTCAGCCCCACACAGGCTCACGGTACAGGCATCTAAGGTAACATCTTGATCTTCCCCTCACATTTCTCTGAATTCAAGTTGACTTTTCCCAAAGGAGCTTCGTTCCTGAACCCTGACTGACCAAGGACTCACAGGGTCTGCACTGATACATCATGTGGCTATTCTCTCCCTAACCAAGTTCAGGCCCTTTGCCTCCCTCCCTGCTTCCCTTCCTCCCTTCCTCCTTTCCTTTTTTTCTTCTAGCTAATAGAATGTTTGGAGATGGAAACGGCAACCCACTCCAGTATTCTTGCCTGGAAAATTCCATGGACAGAGGAACCTGGTGGGCTACAGTCTGTGGGGTAGCAAAGCATTGGCCACAAATGAGCACATCAGCAATACAGGGTTTGCAGTATAGTACAGGTACAAAAATAGAAATATAGATCAATGTAACAGGACAGAAAGCACAGAGATAAACCCACACCTCTATGGTCACCTAATCTATGACAAAGAGACAAAAATATACAATAGAGAAAAGACAGTCTCTTCAGTAAGTGGTGCTGGGAAAATTATATGTAACAGGTATATGTAAAAGAATGAAATGAAAACACTCTCTAACACCATACACAAAAATAAACTCAAAATGGATCAAAGACTTAAATGTAAGACCAGATATGATAAAACTCTTAGAGAAAAACATAGGCAGAATACTCTTTGACACAAATTGCAGCAAGATCTTTTTTAACCTACCTCCTAGAGTAATGAAAATAAAAACAAAAATAAACAATTGAGACTTAATTAAACTTAAAAGCTTTTGCACAACAAAGGAAACCATAAACAAAATGAGAAGACAACCCTCAGAATGGGAGCAAATATTTGCAAATGAAGCAACTGACAAGGGATTAATCTCCAAAATTTACAAATAACTCATGCAACTCAATATCAAGAAAGCAAACAACCCAATCTAAAAATGAGTGGAAGATTTCAGTAGGCATTTCTCCAAAGAAGACATACAGTTGGCCAATAAACACATGAAAAGATGCTCAATATCACTAATAATTAGAGAAATGCAAATAAAAATTATAAGTTATCACCTCACACTAGCAGAATGACCATCATCAAAAAATTCTACAAACAATAAATGCTGGAGAGGGTGTACAGAAGAGGGAACCCTCTTATACTGTTGGTGGGAATGTAAATTGATACAGCCACTATAAAGAACAGTATGGAGGTCCTTTACTAAAAATAGAACTACCATACGATCCAGCAATCCCACTCCTGGGCATATACCCAGAGAAAACCATACATGTATCAAAAATATACACGCACCCTGATACTCAGTGCATCACTACTTCCAAAAGCCAGCTCATGGAAGGAACCTAAATGTGCATCAACAGAGGACTGGATGAAGAAGATGTGGTACTTATATACAATGGAGTATTACTTAGCCATCTAAAGGAACAGAACTGTGCCATTTGCAGAGATGTGGATGGACCTAGAGACTGTCATACGGAGTGAAGTAAGTCAGAAAGAGAAAAACAAATATTGTAGAATATTGCTTATACATGGAAACTAGAAAAATGACACGGGTGAACTTATCCGCAAAGTAGAAATAAAGACACTGACATAGAGAACATAAGTATCAATACCAAGGGACGGGGGGAAGGGGAAGTGGAATGAGTTGGGAGATTGGGATGGACATATATACACTACCATGTATAAAACAGATAACTAATGAGAACTTTCTGTATAACACAAGGAACTCTACTCAGTGCTCTCTGGGGACCTAAATGGGAAAGAATCCAAAAAAGAGGAGTTACATGTACACATAGAGCTGGTTCACTTTGCTTCACAGAAGAAACTAACACAACATTATAAAGCAACTATATCCCAATAAAGATTAATAAATCAAAATTAAATATTCTTGAACTATAGAAATTAAAAAAAAAAAGACAGTCTTTGTTTACCAAATACATCTGCTTACAGTTTTTCATTAGAAAGATTACTAAGTCTTTTTAAGGATGTAAATCAGGTTATTTGCTTATTTATTTTAATTAACCAAGGGGAACTTGTTTGTTTATATTCCTTGCTAGTGGTTGAAATGAAAATGACTTTGAGACTCTATTTGAAAACTGTTTGCGCAATTACCATGCAATCTCTTTCACAAATGGTCCTGCTCTTGCACTCTAAGACTGTACAATGTTACAGCCATCGTATGTGCTGTGTACTTACTTGGCCTGCCATTTCCTAGGACAGGGTCTCCTTGAGGACTGAGTCATGTGGCTGCTTCCAGAATGATTCTTCACCATTAAAGATATTCTACAGCGTCTGCCACAGCTTTCTAATGATGTTCTCCAGTATATTAAGCCAACAGAACACCCTTGGAAAACAGGACTAGAGTCCTAGCATAACAACTTTGAAGAAGGCATGGTTCTCTTCAGAGAGAGAACCTCTGAATATCTATCCTGGGAGTTTGTTAAAACTCTGTTCCTCGTGTATTTTATATAGGACTTCTGGAAGTAGCTGGTTCACCAAAAATTCTTTTCTGCCTGGGTGTGTATGTATCTACTTCACATAGTCCTGCTTCAACTAACTGTTCGCTAAAAATGGTTTCTTATGATTTTACTCTCAAGAATAAGATCATCTATCTGGAAAACAGATATTTTCTTTTCATCAAAAGCCATCATATGTGGACTATATCTCCCTGCATCTCTTCCCCCAGTAAGGTATCCTTTAACTGGTTCTCCCTGAAATCACATGTGTGCCTGACTCACGGTCCACATGGTTTTGGACAAGCCTGCTCAGAATTTCTGGCTGGCTCAGTGGGGCAGGGTAATCTCTAGACACTGCTCAGTGAGGCTGCACAAAATGAATGCAACACACAGATGCTGTATCAGCAGGACTGGGAGTGGCTGCTAACTTAGTCTGAAACCCCCTTAGTAATCATATGGCCGAGGCCTTTATTTATAGCACAAAGGACCCACCAAGGGACTGACAATGTTCACTTTCAGGGCTACACTTGGCAATTCATCTGGTGACCTTGGGCAAGTCATGTCCCTGCCTGGCCCTCAGTATTTCATGCCTGACATGGGAAACTCTGTAAGATCACCTCATGATCTGACAAGCTGTGAATCTGGAAAAGGCTACGGATGGCCCTGCTCCTCACCCAAAGCACCATCAGGCATCGCATAAACTGTGGATTACTAAAGGTACTTGGGAGTGAGTTGTCATAGCAAAATGGTGGAGTGGCAGAGTGGAAGGAGAGGCAGGACCCTGGACAGAACTGAGAAGCTGGTGAGGCCTAAGTGTGTGTTTAGGAGAATCCAGGCTCTCCATCTCTTACTGAACTAAGACTTTTAAAGCCAAAAACATCCTTAGGCAAGTCACTGACCAATTTTTTTTTTTTTTGCCTCATTTCCTCCATTCGTCAAACAAGCAGGATGGTTTCTGTCCCTTCATCGTTGGTTTCTATCTTTCATTGTTGTTGAGATGACTAAGTAAGATCATCATTTGAAACGCTTTTAGATCTAGGAGTAAACATATCTCATCAATATCATACTTCACCATTCTTTGGAGAAGTAAGCTGCCTCTTGTCTCTCTCCACATAAGCCTGGTTTTAGGAGAGTATCCATAATCAATCAGTTACTCCATAATCGCACTGTAACTGTTCCCACTACAGCTATTTGCTGTGCTTCATTTCTAACTGGATAAGAAGAATTGGAATCCCCAGGTCTTTTAATTAAAAGAAATTCTAGATCTAAGGAACTGCAGCTAAGAATAGAGGTAAGAGTAGCCCGTAATTTGGAGGGCACAGGATCTTTTGCTACATCGTGAGTTCTATGGAGCAAGTCTTAACTCTGGGGCAAGAGGAACAAGAGGGTAGGAAGCTGTATCTACCCTTGTTGGATCTAAACACGAGGCACATGTCAGTAGTAGTGGCCTAATCTCCCCCGTTCACCCCAGGGCTTTCCTTGACCTCATGGGATACTAACACACATCCTAATTCTAAAACTCACAAGTTTATTTCCACATAATAACTTGACAATAGGGCTGTCTTTTAATTATTTACCCTCTGTTATCTGTTGAGTGCAGTACTACAGGCGCTCTTCACAGTCATATCACAGGGAACGCTGCTTTTTTCCAAGGTGTAAGTGGCTTTATAAGAGAATGGTGCAGTATGATACTAATAAAATGTCTTTACTCCTAGATCTAAAAACGTTTCAGGTGATGATCTCACTTAATCATCTCAACAACAATGAAACGCTTGAGGGACAGAAACTATCCTGCTTGTTTGACAGATGGAGGAAATGAGGCAAAAAAAAATTGGTCAGTGACTTGCCTAAGGATGTTTTTGGCTTTAGAAGTCTTAGTGTAGAAGGGATCCAGGGGCTGATTATTCAGACCAGCCTCCCTCCAATGTAGGAATCCCCTTTTCTAACTTCTCTGACAGATGGACACCCAGCTTGAATCGTTCTGAGGAAGTGCCGCTCCCTATTTTAGTCTTCAGCAAATTCTACCTTTATTCACTTGAAATATGCCTCAGTAAAACTCATCCCCCTACTTCTGAGGAATAGGAGCTAACTGCCTCTTTTACTGTCAAGATCTCCCCGTTAAACAGGTAATATGAACCCATTTTACAGATGAGGAAACTACTCAGCCCACTCCAGGCCACAGATCTCAAGTTAAGAGCAAGACACTAAACCCAGAGGATTTCAGACACAGCCTCTCCCATAAATTACTCAGTCTTTCCCATGTGCCCACGCTGTAGTATACCTGGTCCTCCTGCCACTGGCCATTCCTAATACATTTGATGACCAGATATATTTATATCCATACAGCCTCAGGTAGAATATCCTAAGGGCTTTTAACTCATCTCCTCTTGGTTTCTGGTGTTGTCATCATCTAGGTTACAAATGCCTCCGCAAAATGTGGCTCTGTGTCAGTGGAAGGAGTAACTGCTACTAACAAGTCTTGTCCTGGAAAAATCTTTAATAACTGACAACTGACTTTCTGGGGGAGAAAAAAAGGCCTGATGTAAGACACTTGCCTATTTCCACAGTGTAAATATTCCCACCAGTTCAAGTCCAATAGATGTGCCCATGCCTCTTGCCACCATGAGCTGGCTGCAGCACACCAGGGTGCCCACGGGACTATCTGCTACAGCCCACTGACCACTGGACTGGAACACAGACTGGTGACTTGAATGAAGCAACGTCCAGAAATTAACATGCTCTCTGTGCAAATCTGTGTATGAAGTAAGCCAAGCTTTTGAATGGAGTAAATGTGAAGGATGCTGATATTCATGAAATAAATTCATTCAATAAATATATATTTTTCTAGGAACTGGGATATAAAAGTTAAAAAAAATCTGTTTTCAACAAGAGAAAATAAAGTAAAATGATAACAATAAAAATAAAATAATGCTGCTGTTGCTGCTAAGTCGCTTCAGTCATATCCGACTCTGTGCAATCCCATAGACGGAAGCCCACAGACAGAAGCCCACCAGGCTACCGTCCCCAGGATTCTCCAGGCAAGAACACTGGAGTGGGTTGCCATTTCTCTCTCCAATGCACGAAAGAGAAAAGTGAAAGTGAAGTTGCTCAGTTGTGTCTGACTCTTAGCGACCCCATGGACTGCAGCCTATGAGGCTCCTCCGTCCATGGGATTTTCCAGGCAAGAGTACCGGAGTGGGGTGCCATTGCCTTCTCTGAAAATAATGCTATAAGCTCTCAAATGTAATAAAAGATGAGAAAAATAAAGCAGAAGCAAGGGGCAGAGTTTAGGATGTACTGCTTTAAAGTAAGCCAGTCAGGAAAGGTCTATCTAACAAGAGAATATCTCAGTAGACAGAAGTAGGGGAGTGAGCTGTGTGATATTTGGAGAACAATGCTAACAGAGGGAACACAGTGTGCATAGTTACTGACACGGACATGAGCTCAGTGTAGTGGTAAAACGGCAAGGAGACCAGTGTCACTGGGGCAGAGTAAGCAAGGGGATGGTGGTGGGAGACGGGCACAGAGCAAGGCCATGCCACACAGAGCCGTCAGGCGTTAGTCCCAAGGTCTCGGTCACAGCATAGCACTCTAAAGGACATGGGGAGTCTTTGGAGGAGAGCAGGGCGTGGGCTTCCCAGGTAGGGCAGGGGTAAAGAATCCGCCTGCCAATGCAGGAGACGTAAGAGACCTGAGTTTGACCCCTGGGCTGGGAAGATCCCCTGGAGAAGAAAACGGCAACCCACTCCAGTATTCTTGCCTGGAAAATTCCATGGATAGAGGAGCCTGGTGGGCTATAATCCTTGGGGTTGCAAAGAGTTGGACACGACTGAACAACTAAATGGAGAAGGCAATGGCACCCCACTCCAGTACTCTTGCCTGTAAAATCCCATGGATGGAGGAGCCTGGTGGGCTGCAGTCCATGGGGTCGCTAAGAGTCGGACACGACTGAACGACTTCACCTTCACTTTTCACTTTCATGTACTGGAGAAGGAAATGGCAACCCTCTCCAGTGTTCTTGCCTGAAGAATCCCAGGGATGGCGGGGCCTGGTGGGTTGCCGTCTATGGGGTCGCACAGAGTCAGACACGACTGAAGGGACTTAGCAGCAGAACAACTAAACACAGCAGAGTTCAGACACAGCACACAATTTGAGTTACACTGTTAAAGGTTTCCCAGCTGCTGTGTCGAGAACAGCTCACAGTATTTGCTGAGGGACTGGCTGTTGAGTGAGAGGGAGAGACAGGCATGAAGGATGACGCCCAGCATTTTGCCTTAGAAAGGATGGAGTTACTTCTAAAAATTGGGAAGTCTGGGGTGGGTGGTGGTGTAAGTATGTTAGCAACCCATGAGTATTAGGTGTGACTGACAAAGAGAACCTCAGTGCAGAACAGATGTGGACAGTAGGCCTGTGGACGCGCTGGGCAAGGAAACCTGAAAGGTATGTGGGATTTATCCAGCGTGTAGGCCATAGTGAGAAATCTGCATTATTAGGGATTCAAGATAAATCCAAGGAAATCTCAGATAAATGTGGTGAACCTGCTATAGTCTGAATGTTTGTTTGTCCCCAAAATCCATGTCAAATCTTGACCCCAAAGTAATGGTATCTGGAGGCAAGGCCTTTCGGAGGGCATGATGTCATGAAGGTAGAACCCTCATGAATGGGACTAGTGCTCTTACCCCCAGGGAGCTGTCTAGCCCTTTCCTCCATGTGAGGACACAGTGAGAAGAACCGAAGCAGGTCCTCACCAGATAACAAGCCACTCAGCACCTTGATCTTGAATTTCCTAGCCTCTAGGACTGTGAGAGATACATTTTTATTTACAAGCCATCTAACTTATAATGGCTTCCCTAGTGGCTCAGTGGTAAAGAACCTGCCTGCCAATGCAGGAGACTGGAGTTCGATCTCTGGGTCAGGAAGATTCCCTGGAGAAGAAAATGGCAACCCCACTCCGATATTCTTGCCTGGGAAATCCCATGGGCAGAGGAGCCTGGAGGGCTACAATTCATGAGGTCTCAAAAGAGTCAGACACGACTTAGTGACTAAACAACAAGCTTATGATAGTTTGCTATAGAAGCTAAAAAGACTAAGAGATGAACCTGGCCCTATTTCATCTCCATCTTGGTTGAATTCGCTGGGTGTGAGTTTTTTCAGACCTGTGGACCCCATGCTCCTTCTTGTTTTCTGGCTCCATTTGGGTCTAAATTTCAACTTTGTCTTATGGAGCCCATGGGAGTACCAAGCCCATGCAGTGTCTACACTCTCCGGATACACCAGTGAACAAATACGATAGAAATACTGACCTCATGAAACTCAAGAGTCTAATCAGGGAGACAATTATTTAGAATAGCAGAAATAAGTGTAATTTAGAGTTGTGACAAGTTAAAAAAAAAAAAAAGTATGGCTAGGGTAGAGAGTTAAGAGCAACCTGATCAAGGGAAGCTTTCTTGAGGAAGCAACAATGCAGCTGAGCTCTGAGGAACAAGCAGACATGGCCAAGCAGAGAACCACGGGAAAGGTACCTCCGGAGATGGAGCGCCATCCTCCAAAGGCCTCGAGCAGAAAAACGATGTGTGAATTGGAAGGGCCTTACAGTCTCTGGGCTTCCCTGATAGTTCAGTTGGTAAAGAATCCGCCTGTAATGCAGGAGACCCTGGTTCGACCCCTGGGTCGGGAAGATCCGCTGGAGAAGGGATAGGCTACCCACTCCAGTATTCTTGGGCTTCCCTTGTGGCTCAGCTGGAAAAGAATATGTCTGCCATGCGGGAGACCTGGGTTCAATCCCTGGGTTGGGAAGACCCCCTGGGAGAAGGGAAAGGCTACCCACTGCAGTATTTTGGCCTGGAGAATTCCATGGACTATATAGTCCATGGGGTCGCAAAGAGTGAGACACAACTGAGTGACTTTCACTACAATCTCTAATGTGAAAAGTAGGCTAGACCGAGGTGAGGCTCCTGAATCCTAACCAAATCCTTGATGCCCAGCACTGTGCCCTCCTTCCATTCATTTACGGTCCCTGGAGCTCATTTTTTTCACCTGGGAAATGGGAACACCGATCAGGCCCATACTGGATTGTCATCAGTCAGGTTCATGTACCTCCTAGCAGCTTAATCTTGAGCTTCTGTTTTCTTATCCATAAAATGTGGGTAACACTAGCTACCTCATAGAGATGTTTAAACAATGAAATACATGCCTGTAAGGAGGCTAGGCAGTCAGTGCTTCATAAAGGTCAGTTGCCCCCCTCTTCTCAGACCCTTAAGGGGTGCAGTGAGGCTCAACTTGCACCACTGAAATGGGATGGTGGGGAGGGCATGTTGTCTCCCACTAACAGGAGCGATGGATGGCGGTAAGCCTCACGCTCGTTCCTCTCCCTTGCCTGCCCCCACGCCCCTGGAGGGCTGTGGGCAAGGTGGAGAGGCTCTGGACATGGCTCTTTTGTGGGTGGGTTTTAAGTGGCCACCTTGGCAGAAGGCTGATACCTTGCCTTCCTGGGCTGAGGGTGAGGGTGGGCAGGAGGTGGTGGGAAAAGCTGGCTCTTCTGTGGAAGCTTTTATTAGAAGTAGGGGATTCCCCAGTGTTCTTTCAAAGTCTTTCGGCCACACAGTAAATGTCCCAAGGTCAAATTTATTAGTGTATCTAACAGCCCCGAGAACTCTTGGCTTCGGTGCTGAATCCCTCTTATCTCCTCTCCCCGCCTGGAGCCTTGCAATTTAGCCAAGGCAGCTGCTCATCCCCCTCCCCCAAATCTGTATACAAAAATAGATACATGCAGGCGGTCACTGCTTTCATGGGTCCATCATCAGAAACTAGATCTGCTCAGGACACTCTCCAATAAGGGGAAAGAGGAGCTGGTAGATGATTACATGGCAGAATGACAGAGCTTGGGCTGGTCCCCAGCAATCCAGAAAGGGTACACACAGCACCTGGGAAAAGCCTTTTTACTGTCTGAACTTCAGCTTTCTTATTTCTGAAAGAGATCCAAAAATTCTGCTGAGCTCACGGGGTTTGGGGAAAATATTTTGGGGATGGCGGTCATGAACATCCTTCACACCTGTTATATAAACAAAGACTATTATTGAGGATACTATGATTTCTACTGTTTCCAATAAGCCAAATGACCATGGTTAGGTGAGGAGAGGACCCACTGGATCCCTTGTGGAGCTGGCTGCTCCTGAGTTGGACCTGGGATTCATCTCAGAAGAGCAGCTGCTATTTAACCAGCAGCTTCACACCTTGCCTCCTGGGAACACTGAGCGAACAGGCTGCTTTTCCCGCAGCCATGGTGGAGAGCATGGGTGAACAAATGGCCAAGGGCACAGCAGGCAGGGCAGCCAAGGGACACCTCGAAGAGGCTGAGGGCACCCCAGAGGCTAGCTTAGTGAAGGGTCTGTGTGAGTTGCCTTGGTTTCTTCTGCATCTCTGAGAAGTGCCCCCTGCCCTGAGGTGGGCTGGGGGCTGGGCAGAGCTCCTGGCTGCAGCCTCCCAGCCTGTGCCTGCGCATCTCATTACTGAGCAGGCCTGAATCAAAGCTGCCCTGCGCAGCTGCTGTCCCATTTAATCCATTCGTAATCAAAAGTCATTAGCATGGATGCCTTGGTGCTGAGGTTATTGTGTGTGTGATCAAAGCCACGGCTCCTGCCCACTCCCCAGGGCTGCCCGCACCTGGGAGGGCATGGAGGCCTGTGAGCCAGGGGCATGAAGCAGGCATCCCTGGCTGTCCGATGGAATGTGGGCTCCTTGAGTAAAGGTTGGAGCAGCAAACGCTGCCTTGCCCACCTGAGGTTCAACAGCCTTGGGGAGGCCCCTGACCCAGGTCCTTTTTCCCTTTGGAGGCTGACGTTTCCAACTCAGAGACTTGAGGGAGCAGGTGGAGGCAAGGGAAGGCTGAGGGCAAGCAGGGGACACATGATATTAGACTCAGGAAGAAGAAAGAAAGTGTTAGTAGCTCAGTCATGTCCGACTCTACAACCCCATGGTCTGTCCATGGATTCTCCAGGCAAGATACTGCAGTGGGTTACCATTCTCTTCTCCAGGGGATCTTCCCGACATGGGGATTGAGCCTGGGTCTCCTGAATTGCAGGCAGATTCTTTACCATCTGAGCTACCAGGGAAACCCCCTAGACTCAGGAAGGATTTGTAAACTCTCACTTATAGGAGAGGACACTAAGACCCAAACAAAGCACAGTACCTGGCTGGCAGGCACCTGTGGGTATATGGCAGGAAAGAAAGAAAGAGGGGAAGAGAGAAGAGAGGACAAGACAAGAGTTTCCCCCAAGTGCTGCACAGCAGAGAAAGGAAACACAAGCCTAAAGAAGTAGAGCAGGAGGAGCTAAGAATCAAGATGTTCTGGGCCATTAATAGTTTATACAGTCCTTCCAACACACCAGCTCCGGTAACTCCCTGAGCCGTCTCCCTAAAAGCAGTGAAATCCCAGCCCAGATATCACTCTCTATTTATAAATTCTGCCTGAGTAAAGCTTGATATTCCACTTCTCTCTGGCCATCCAGATTATGAGCATCACTAAGGTCCAAAGAAAGACTCAAGTCTTTCAAGAAGTTTCTCGAACCTCCCTTCTCTGAACTGTTCTACCATGTTCTACCTGAAACACTCATTTGGTACTTAGCATGCCTTGTCCTCATAGCTCCTGGGTTGACAGGAGAAATAATTACTCTGACTCATGGATGATGGCGATGATGACATTGATAATGATGTAGGGTGTATGAACTTTGCTCCATCAGCCAGACCAAAGCCCCTACAGGCAGCTGTCATGTAATGCCCTCCAGGACACCCCTCCAGAGATGCTCTGAAGTTGACCAGGTCCTGAGTCTATGACCAGAAATTGTGAGCTTCTTGAGGGCAGCTCTGGACCTTGGATGACTGCATCTGTTTCTGGGCCATGCACAGTCCTCAGATATGGCAGACCCATAAGGAGAGTCTACAGAAGAGTGAATGAAAGACACAAAGAGTTTTGCATGAACGTGTCTGTGTTAGGATTTTGACATGGTCAGTGTCAAAAAGCACTAAGGCTTTTTTGGGCTGTCTGTTTTCTCTGCCTGAAATTCTCTTTCCAGGCTGCCTAAAGGTACTCTATTTCCACCAAAACTTCTGAACCATTCTCAAGAGGCCACAGAAAGAAGAACAGAGTGTGTGGTTTGTACACAAGACCTGGGTGCATGGAAAAACTGCATGGGATCGGCTCTCTGAGTTAGGGGGGATTCTAATCTCCCCACATGGGGAACAGTCCCTTGGGAGTTGCACGTATTCTTTTAGATCCCAGTGGATGACTGGGATGCAAATACCATGATATACCATGAGTTAATACGTGATATTAACTGTTTACATGACTATAGCTTTCACGATGGATTTGGGATAAAGGAACATCCTAGATCCAGCTTGTGCATGACACTGTGCAATCCTTCACACCAAGAATGATCAAGTTTGGGAGCTGAAAGCTAAATGGGAAGACTTGGGGGCAATTTAGAAACATCTACAATAGGACCCAATACTAAAAGAGCGAATCTTTCCCTTGCTGAGTTCTATGTCATGTTGGAAGATAACCAGGTACTCCAAAGGTGTAAATAATCATCCATTACGGAGTGGGCGACTGATGGAAATAACTAGTCTTTACATAATAAGCTCTCATATGTGTCCATGTGTCAGACAAATCTCATTTGTTTCTCACAAGTTTTCTGAATAGGCATCAGTAATTCCATTCTGAAGATCCATTGACATTAAGTCATTTGCCCGCGGCCACGTGGTGAGAAAATGACTGAGCTGAAACCTGAACTCCTGACTCTGATCCCTCTGCTGAGTGCTGTTCCCCGTCGCCTTCCCCATCTCTGGCTCAGCCCCACCTTGAGGAGGGTGTAACTGATGCAGTGCATTCACATATCATGGACAGAGCCCAGGTACCTCAGGACTCGCCTCCCCTCTCTGTTCATACACACTTCAGGCAAAGCATCCCAGACTCACACTGCTGGAAATAAACATTTGAATGTATTCAGATAAGTGAATTAAAGCTCTGAAAGGTTAATCACCTGCTCAACACCAGGAGGTTAGTATGCGATAGGCTTAAAACCCAAGTCTTGCACTCTCAGTTCAGTGATATTTTTATTGAATGGCTGTATCTGAGAATGGAACAGTGGCTGGGAAGAGGGGACATGTGGGCATCTGTCTTTTGCACACTGGCATTTCAAGGACAACACTCTACTTAAAATGTCTGCGGTAATTTACTAATATGTTGCCACTGCGGGCACACAGGGCCAGTGCCAACCTCATCCTCCTAGGAGTAGATCAGGCTGGCTCTGGCATGGGCATCCATTCAGCATACAGTGTGTGGTATCCACCCGCCTTTACCACTAGGGATTCAATATGAACACAGGACACTGGGGAGAGCAGGTGAGATTTTCTCCCCTGATTTTTGAGAATCCACAATTTCAGCTTAATTTGTAATAGATAGTGAGCGTAAAGAAACTGACAACAGGGCCATCAGCTATTCTGTTAGTAACACTTGAGGCCATGGCACTTCAATATGACTCGAGCCAGCTGTCCAATGCACAGAAAGACCTTTGACCCCACCCTTGGAGAAATGTAATTCTCTTCATGCCTCTTTCTGTCCACCGGGAGTTAGAAACCAGAGCTGCCAGAATAATCAGAAGGCTTCCTAATGACCATGCTCAAACAAGCGGAGATTACGTATTGTCAGAAATGTAATCTGCAACTCTTCTCATCTGTTTCATTTTGTTTGCATTTTTAAAACCACTCCTAGAGGGAAAAAAAAAAAAAAATGATTCAGTTGGGGTCCTCCCTGTTCTTGCACCTAAGTGATACATTTATCTTCATCTGGCATATCTTCATCTTCCCCTGGCATGCCAGGGAGGGGAATTAGAATGTGTTAAGCTCACAGGCTCTCTAGTATTGCAGTTTCTAGCCCATAAAGTAGGTATGCATGTCTTTTCTAGACATGTAACCAAACACGAATTAACTATATATACACTGACATGACCAAAGACAGCTTCTCTGAATGCTGCTTCCCAATCTTTGTCAATACCCCTATGGATCAGACACACACATACTAACCTGCCACGGAGTACAATGCTCATTGCGACCCCTGCTCCCATACTCTCTGGGGGCTTTCCATCATTTCTAATAACAGCTGAGATCCTTACGATGGCCTTCAAGGCCTTCTACACTTACCCTCTCATTCTCTGGAACTCTGGCCCACTCAGCTCCACCCAGCATGGCTCCACATTCCTTTTACACAGTTAGTTTGCAGTCTTTGTCAGACATACTACAGAATTGCCTAGTGTTTTACACACACACACACCCACGCTCCAGGGTGAAATCCGACCCTAGAAAGTTTTTGTAGAGTTGCCAAGGTAATTACTACATTTAGCCAGGATTGAGGACCAAGGCTTTTGTGCTGGCTGCTTTCTCTGTCTGGAATTCTCTTTCCTGGGATGCCTACTGGCTCTCTCCCTGACTCTACGCACATCATAATATGTATCAGACAGGCCTTCGCCAGCTAGCTCTCCACATCAGCACCTCTTCCTCTTCTCCATTGTTTTCTATCCTCTGCCTTACATTATTTCTTACATTATCTCTCTTGGTACATTTAGGCTCTCTGACATTTTATTGTGTATTTCTTAATTCATTTCTTATCTGTCTCTCTTCTAACCCCTGTCCCATCCGACTTCAGTGTAAACTCCCAAAGTACAGAGATCTGTTTCATTCACTGCTACGTCTCAACAGGGCCTGACACATTATAGGGGTTCAATAAGGACTTGTTGACAAGTAAGGCATGAATGTCTCTCTGCTCTGCAATCAGGAGGGCTCTGCTTTGTGTCCTGAGCACTGGAGATGGGTTTGCATCAAGCCATTTCTACTTTGTCACACAATGGCAGGCCAGGTTTGGATTTTCAGCCAATGGGCCTGTGTACTCACTGTGGTAGCTATGGATGACTGAGATTCTCATCTAGGAAGGCACAGAGTGAAGGATGGAGATGCTAGTGTTACAAATGACTGGGCAGGCATCATGGCAGAACTGTGCAAGGCACTAGGCCAACAGGCGTGGCCTCTGGCTAGGGCTGGATCCTTTGGGAAACAGGAGGCCTTAGAAGTGGAAAAGCAGGACTTGGACTACTGAGCAGATCCTACAGCCATCAAATAAAGTGGGACTCTAACCTGTGCCCTTCCAACCACTGCAGTGATATGCCTATTCTTAAACTCCCCTTTCTCCCAACTCTAGTATCTGCTAAGGATATGTTTTTATCCCCTTTTTCAATGTCAGTCTAGCTTAGGTTCTAATACAGGCATGAGACCCCAGGGTGGCCATTTCAGTTTAGTTCCTTTGATTGACTATCCCTGTCATTATAGAGTTCTCTGAGCACATTTCAAGAGCACCCAGCCACAGCTCCATGTAAAAAAGTTCTATGTAAGTTAAGGAGATGGTAACAGTCAATGAGACTCAATCAATTAATTGATGTAGGAAAGTAGAGACTACAGTGGATTTTTATTTATTTCCATATGAAAAAAAGTGAAAGTGTTAGTTGCATCCAACCCACTGTGACCCTTTGGACTGTAGCCCACCGGGATCCTCTGTCCATGCAATTCTCCAGGCAAGAATGCTGGAGTGGGTTGCCATGCCCTCTTCCAGGGGATCTTCCTGACCCAGGAGTCAAACCAGTGACTCCTAAGTCTCCTGCATTGCAGGCAGATTCTTTATCTGCTGAGCCATCAGAGAAGCCCTTATTTCCATATACTACTGATGAAACAGCTAATTGGAGAAATTAGGACTAATCAATAATTTGGGAGGCAAACATCCTGATCACACTAGGCTATGAGAGACTCCTCTAAAATGTGGACTTACTCATTCAACAAACATTTCCTGAATACTTACATACTTACTGTGTGCTGGGGCAAATGGGGCCCCCAGGCAGAGTGCTTTACCACTCCATGCCTAGGGCACCCAAAACCTGGCTGTGCCTAATCACCTGAGACCGTTTTAAAAAAAAAAATGTTTAACACACAAGGCTCTGATGTTTCAATTTACAAGGTTCAGAATGGGGCCAAGCACATATTATGTGATTCTGTTTATAGGAAATGTCCTCAGTAGGCAAGTCTGGAGAGACGGAGAGTAAATTAAACATGTCTTAGAGCTGGGGAGGGGAAGGGAAATGGGAAATAACTGAATGAGTATGGGTTCTTTCTTGGGGTGATGAAAATGTTCTGATAGATGGTGGTGATTGCACAACTACTCAATACACGAAAAACCAATGAACTGTACACTTTAAAAGACGAATGCAACAAAGGACAGAAACGCAAGGACCTAACAGAAGGAGAAGAGATTAAGAAGAGGTGGCAAGAATATACAGAAGAACTATACAAAAAAGATCTTCCTGACCTGGATAACCATGATGGTGTGGTCACTCACCTAGAACCAGACATACTGGAGTGTGAAGTCAAGTGGGCTTTAAAGAAGCATCACTATGAACAAAGCTAGTGGCAGTGATGGAATTCCTGCTGAGCTATTTCTAATCCCAAAAGATGATGGATGCTGTTAAAGTGCTGCACTCAATACGCCAGCCAATTTGGAAAACTCAGCAGTGGCCACACCACTGGAAAAGGTCAGTTTTCACTCCAAAGAAAGATAACGCCAAAGATGTTCAAACTACCCTACAATTGCGCTCCTTTCACATGCTAGGAAAGTAATGTTCAAAATCTATCAAACTAGGCTTCAACAGTAATGAACTGAAAACTTCCAGATGTACAAGCTGGATTTAGAAAAGGCAGAGAAACCACAAATCAAATTGCCAACATCCACTGGATCAAAGAAAAAGCAAGGGAATTCCAAAAAAAAAATCTACTTCTGCTTCATTGACTGTGCTAAAGCCTTTGACTGTGTGAATCACAACAACTGTGGAAAATTCTTAGAGAGATGGGAATATCAGACCACCTTACTTGTCTCCTGAGAAACCTGAATGCAGGACAAGAAGCAACAGTTAGAACCAGACATGGAACAATGGACCAGTTCAAAATTGGGAAAGGAGTATGTCAAGGCTGTATATTGTCACTCCGCTTATTTAACTTATATGCAGAGTACACCATGTGAAATGCTGGGCTAGATGAAGCACAAGCTGGAATCAAGACTGCTGGGAGAAATATCAACAACCTCAGATATGCAAATGATATCACTCTAATGGCAGAAAGCAAAGAGGAACTAAAGAGCCTCTTGATGAGGGTGAAAGAGGAGAGTGAAAAAGCTGACTTAAAATTCAACATTCAAAAAACTAAGATCATGGCATCCAGTCACATCACTTCATGGCAAACAGATGGAGAAAAAGTGTAAATAGTGACAGATTTCATTTTCTTGGGCTCCAAAATCACTGTGGATGGTGACTGCACCCACAAAATTAAAAGATACTTGCTCATTGAAAGAAAAGCTATGACAAACCTAGACAATGTATTAAAAAGCAGAGACATTGATTTGCCGACAAAGGTCCGTACAGCCAAAGCTATGGTTTTTCCAGTAGTCATGTTTGGATGTGACAGTTGAACCATAAAGAAGGCTGAGCATTGAAGAACTGATGCTTTCAAATTGTGGTGCTGGAGAGGACTCTCGACAGTCCCTTGGACAGCAACAAGATCAAACCAGTTAACCCTAAAGGAAATCAACCCTGAATATTCACTGAAAGGATTGATATTGAAGCTGAAGCTCCAACACTTTGGCCACCTGATGTGAAGAGCCAATTCATTGGAAAAGACCCTGATGCTGGAAAAGACCTCAATGCTGGAAATGATGGAGGGCAGGAGGAGAAGGGGGTGACAGAGAATGAGATGGTTGGATGGCATCACCGACTCAATGGACAAGAATTTGAGAAAACTCCAGAAGACAGTGAAAGTCAGGGAAGCCTGGCTTGCTGCAGTTCATGGAGTTGCAAAGAGTCGGACACAACTTAGCGACTAAACAAAAACAACAAACAGAATGTGAATTATATCTCAGTTTTTTAAAAAAACAGATACTTTGGGAGCATTAAATTTTTAAAAACTGAAGGAACAGGACTGAGCTTCTGAATTTTTTAAAAAGTTCTACAAGTACTCAGGAAGCATAGCCGGGGTTGAAAGCCACTGCGCTCACAGCCTGAATCATCTCAAGAGACTGCAGCAGATTAAAGGCTAAGATCCCCCAGTGCAACAGGCAGGAATGTGTTTCCGTAAATCCTGAACCTGAGGAGCTCTGAGTTTCCAGGTTGAGGCTGAGGGAGGCTCATGTTCTCAGGCACTTCCAGGCATTCCCTCTGCTAGGCACTAGGGACACAGGAAAGCCAAATGTAGGCGCAGCTTTGCACAAAGTGGATGCTCTGTTATCGTTTACCCCAGGAGGAAGAGTTGCTGCCAGCAGCAGGCCATGCAACCTGAAGATCTTGATTGAATTTCTAAGTGTAGCCCCCTCCAACATTCCCCCAAGCAGATTTTCCCCTTGAGTATAGAGTGTAGATGGTAATTAATTAGAACCGGGCTCCCCTGTGAATACAGATAAATGAGAAAGCAGCAGTTGAGGGGCCATCCTTGCCTGGAACAAGCCTTAGAGGAAGCAGTGAAGCAGCTGCCCAAGGGGAACATCCCCAGAGCAGGGGGCAGAGCATGTCGTGCCCTGGCAGCACTGAGTGTATGAAACGGGCCATCCCTATGGTGGCCCATGGCTCTGCAGAACCGCAGCTGCGGTCTTCCTACAAATTCAGTGCACGGTGCAAACCAACAGAGGAATTAACCACCCAGAGACAAGAGACTGACCGATGAAGAACATCAGGCAGAATATCTCGGTGCCTTGAGTAGGAATTCTGCATACAGGTGCCCATGTAGGTTAATGTGATGAAGTGTGAAGCCTCCTGCTTCCTGGAAAGTTCCATGTGTGTAAATGGCCACAGTCGGGCAATTCTGAAGGAGCCAAGGGCAATGAAGAGAGTAACAATAAAGGGGCTGGATGACTGCCCTAGACTCCTGGAAACATCCCAGGGCCCTGCAGAACCACGGTCCGAGGAAGCTATTTAACTATAGGTGGGAAAACCAACACAGAAAACAACCTTGCTCTGAGTTTAAAAGAAAATGGAATATCTGTGGATATTTGTCTCTTCTCTAATCACTATCTGGCAACTGCCCAATAGTAAAAGAAAATAGCCAGGTATAACTCTTTTTTACCATTCAGAAAAAAACTCTCCCTCGTATGATCAAACTTGATCAGTCACTGATTCATATCAATACCCTTCTCTCCAGAACACTAAGCTCTTTCCTGGCTCCAGGCACGAAGACGAATGCCATATCATGTTGGAAAGCAAACTTGGCCTACAGCTACTTTTCCACCAGCCCCCATGACTACCTCAATCCTCCACACAGCCACTCCTGATTGCCTTATTCAGGAAACGCCCATGTATCTTGCACTGCTTCCATAGCCATCAAGACCCTCCAGCATCCTCCTCTTCTAAACGTCTATACTTGAAATACTAGGCATCCTTAAGAGGACCCCCAGCATACGCTGCCTTGTACAGGTCAACTGAGTGAGGTTTTCACCTGCCCCTGCCGGTGAGTTGTATGAGCCTACAGGACAAAGCCCATGATTTCTCTTCCCTCACAGTATGATGCATAGAGGGTTTTGGGGGCAGTTCTACCTGGCTTCAAATCCCAGCTCTGGCCATACCAACTGTCCACACTTGAGCAAACTGTAAAACTCTCAGCTTACCCTCTCTTACATAGACTCAGGCTCCATACATCTCCATGCAGGGCCTCCAGGAGCACAACCCTCTGGATAAGAAAGGAGGAAGCAGAGAGTGTCTCTCTAATTGAGGCCAAAACAATGCAGCAGTGACCTGATACTTTCATGCGTGTAAACGAGAGAGAGAGGCAGACAGACAGAGACAGAGATGGCAGGGTGGGGAGAATATGAGAGAATGGAAGAAGAGAAGGAGAGAGAATGGAAGAAGAGGAGAGAGAAGGAAGAAGAGAAGGGAAGAGGAGAATGGAGGAAGAAAAGACCCAGCAAAGAGGAGGGGCTATATTTGCAGATGAAGGCTGATAATCCTAACGGAATTTAGACAAACTAGAAATTGAAAAGCACACAGCTGCTGATATCAAATATGCCCTCTTTTTGCACTATATCAAAAAGCTTTAATTAACAACTAATTTATTTGCGTGAGAAAATAAATTTCCTTATCACACGTAAGTGTATTATAAGTCAAAGAATAGAACCCCCAGCCCCGATCTCCCATGCACACATCGGAAAAAAAACAAAACAGGAGTGCAAATTAAACCTTTGGAAATAGGATAAAGAAGAATCTGGATCAAAGACAAAAAGAGTTTAGGGACTTGAGAGGTCAGCAGGACGAAAATAGAGACTTAAATCATGGAAAATCATCCTCTCTCTGCTGTGGGGACTATGATAATAGTACTTGCCAAAAGAAACTGTCATTGCAGATATGGACAGCAGTCAGGATGCCTGGGTTCTCTCCATGAGCAAACTGGGGTTTGTTTCCCAGTCCTGTGCACCAAGGTGAATGGTCATGAGATTGGGGTGGGCAGGGGGAGGAGGGGACGCAGAGCGGCAGCTGAGGTGGTGGGTGTGGGATGGGTCAAGGGTGAATCCGCCCTCTCCCCACAAGGCCTCTGTCCACCACCTCCACGTGTCCACCGTTGGAGAGCTCTCCTTCCGCTGGGGCCTCTGTGATCTACACAGAACCACATGGGAGAAGCCCAAGGCCCAGAAGTGTGCAGATACAGAGGCTGCCGGATACCAAGTGGCAGGATTTTCAAGCAGGACCTTGAACAACAGGTATCAGGAGAACTGCATTCCGGGCCCTGCACTGCCACTAACCTCCTGTATGCTTCCTTGAATGCTCCATGTCCCCCTCTGAGACTCAGTTTTCCCATCTGTCAAATGGAAGAGCTGCAAACTCAAACAAGAAATGTGGGCATGGAGGGTCACTTGGGGGGCTGTGGTGACTGAAGGATCGAAAGTGTCCAGCTCCACACCAGCCAGTTGTTTCCAGAAGCCAAAACTCTAAAACCTGGTGTGGACGCGATTGCATGTGCACATGAAGAATCTTTTTTACTTTCAAATGTTGGCAAATTTTAGTAAAAACACTGTGTGGGTCAAAAAAGAGACATCTGTGCAATGAATTTGGCCCCGGGCCGTCCGTGTTGTCGGAAGACCCTTCATTCCTCATATTATGTGGCTGCCGAATAGGAGCTGCTCTATCACCACTCTCATTTCCAAATCCCTGATATGCAGACACCACTTCTGAACAAAAGAAATGAGCCAGTTTAGGAAAGGAGAGCTCACCAGAGCCTCCTGCAGCTGTGAAAGCAGCTCTGGGCTGAGGGAACTTGCTGATCAGTCTCCTGGTCCACAGAGCGTAGACCCTCATTTTCTCACTGCAGAACAAAGGGGCTGCACTAGGAGGTCTCCAGGGTCTCCACACCCCAGCTCCAAGGCCATGGCTGATGACGTCAGCATCTTCAAATGGTTTCGCCAAACAGCTAATGGGAAACCGAGAGATGAGGGTCTTCCCTCTCACAGTTCCCTCATGCAGATGGGAAATGAAGGCAATAACTAAGCAGGGTAGTCAGATCAAAGCCCACTCACAAAATTGGGTGAATGCTTATTCTGTGATCTCTCCTTTCAACTTCTCCCCATCATCCTGTCTCTATCACTTGGTGGGCATCTCCACAATTGGGGGCCTAATGGAAATCAGTCCTGAATATTCATTGGAAGGACTGATGCTGAAGCTGAAACTCCAATACTCTGGCCACCTGATATGAAGAATCGACTCACTGGAAAAGACCCTGATTCTGGGAAAGATTGAAGGTGGGAGGAGAAGGGGAAGACAGAGGATGAGATGGTTGGATAGCATCACTGACTTGATGGACATGAGTTTGAGTAGCCTCTGGGAGTTGGTGGTGGGCAGGGAAGCCTGGCGTGCTGCAGTCCATGGGGTTGCAAAGAGTTGGACATGGTGTTGGAGAAGACTCTTGAGAGTCCCTTGGACTGCAAGGAGATCCAACCAGTCCATTCTAAAGGAGATCAGTCCTGGGTGTTCTTTGGAAGGAATGATGCTAAAGCTGAAACTCCAGTACTTTGGCCACTTCATGCGAAGAGTTGACTCATTGGAAAAGACTCTGATGCTGGGAGGGATTGAGGGCAGGAGGAAAAGGGGATGACAGAGGATGAGATGGCTGGATGGCATCACTGACTCGATGGTCGTGAGTTTGAATGAACTCCGGGAGACGGTGATGGACAGGGAGGCCTGGCATGCTGCAATTCATGGGGTCGCAAAGAGTCAGACACGACTGAGCAACTGAACTGAACTGACCTGAGCAACTGAAGTGAACTGAACTGAACTGAATCCCCATGATGCACGTGTTAATTGATAATCTGAAGACCATTTCTTTTTAGGAATCTGTAGCCTGTGCAGGCCTCTAAACAAACAAGTTGGCTCTTAAATGTTGGAATTTCAGGTACCCTGGGTTTCACTGGGAGACACTGTTTGGGGAGAGCCCCAGCTGGTGCCCTTCAGATCCTACAACCAGGTAGTCACCTGTCCTACCTGGTAATCAAACTGTCCCCAGAGAGCAGTGTGTCAAGGAGTGAAGCTATAGGGCTTTCTTGTTCCAATAAAAATCGACAATTTACTGTAATTTGGTTGTGATTTAACAACGCTTTTAAAAGAGGAAGTAAATGGCTCATAAAGTCTAGTGACCTATTCACTCCTGCGTGCTTCATCAGCGCTCCCCATGAGCTGGTGCCCTTCACACCCCCCAGGCCGCCCAGGGACAGGCTGGAGTGGAGCCTAGAAACAGTGGGGAGCCCAACTCCACAGTCCCGGGCGTCAGCACGTCCTCACCTCTCTCGGTCTCTCTCCTTCCCTGACTCTTTCCCTCCCTTTTGCTCACTCCCTGGCTCTTTTCTTTTTCTGAACAATGGAAGTTTGAATGGCAATGCAAATCTCAGTCTCTCCTTAAAAATCTAGGCCAGGGAGGCAGCATGTCACCCATATTTATGAGCTTTAAATGGCTTTTATCAAAGTGAGGTCGTGCTAAATCACGCCCGAGCTGTCATAAATACAAATGACTCGACATAGGCTGCAACAAGCCTTCGGGGAAAATTATATGATGTGCTGTTGTAGTTATGGTATATCACACAGGGAGCTCATATTTTTCCACTGGCAAAGTAATCCGATCCTTCAGAGGACTCTAATGGGTGAAAAGAGGCAGTAAGTCCAAGTGGATCACGCAAGGGATGGGATGGTCACACGCATGCCTGACAGGTGAGGGACCTTTCTCTAGATGCTGATATTTTAGAGAACCAATCTGTTCACTGGAAGGAGCCAAATGATGGAACCTTAAATATTTTATGGGGATTTCCTTATTTAAGAATCAGTTGATGAGACTAGCTGATGGGGCACTGGACTTGTAGTTCTGACACTAACTGTAGTTACATGACCTTGGCCAGGGGTGATTCTAAAACACAAATTCCTTGATATTCTTCCTTGCAAAAGATGATGCCTGAATCCCCTTGCCACAAATATGGAATGGTTTTAGTGACTCATTTCAAATTAAAAGCTTGGGGCAGAGGTGAGTGAGGTGTGTGCTTTCCAAGGCTAGGTCATAAAGGTATTGTGGATCACTCAGTCTTTGGATCACTCACTCGAAGAAAAGCCAGCTGCCATATTGTGAGGATACTCAAGCAGCCCCATGGAGAGGTCCACGCAGTTAAGAACTGAGGTGTCCTGCCAAGAGGCAGCACTAACTTGCCAAGTGTGCAAATGATCCACCTTGGATGAGGATCCAGCAACGCCATTAAGCCCTTAGATGCAGATAGGCTATACCTAGAACCCTGACCCATAGAAGATCTGAGAGGTAACAAATTGTTTATTATTTTAAGCTACTAAATTGATGTAATTTTTATGCAGAAATAGAGAGCTAATATAAGGCAATAAGCTTAAACTCTCTCAGTATTAGTTTCCTTATTTTTATATAAAGGATGGACTAAATCCAAGGTTCCAAATCCTGACTATACATTAGAATCACTTGTGAGCTGTTCAAAAGCATTTAATACTCAGGACCTATAGCAGTTGAAATTGAGTCCCTAGGCATGGTGAGGCCCCAGCCCTGGCATTTTCTAAAGCTCCCCAGGTGATTCTAAATGTACAGCAGAATTGAGTGCCACTGAATTAGATGCACTTTATGATCTAAAATACATTTTACAATTTTACGAAACCCTTGGCAGGTTTGGAAACTGGGAACGTGAGACTTGGGCTATTTCTTCATTCCCAACTCCCTCTCATTACTCCAGATGCCTGGACATGATCCAGCAGAGCCAAAGACAATTCCTTTACTCCAGCTAGTGAAACCTGGCCCAAGACAAAGAAGCATATTTTAAGATGTAAGATGTCATTACAATAAGGATGAGTCAGTGCTAGGGAACAGGAAAACAGTCCAGATCTGAGGAGAGCTGACATTGATCAGTTGTCTTAACCCACTGCATAAAGAGAGCCAAACATGATGAGCCATCTTCAGCTAAGCAGGCTCCTTTTGCAAAAGATGAGTGATGTCAAGCATGGGCCCTTTGTGAGGGAGCATCGTGCCACTGCTGGTCTAGCAAGGGCAGGCGTGGTGCTGGCCACAGTCACGCACTGGGATTTGAGCCAGAAGACTTGCTGCTCACGGGCTGTGACACCCTGGACAAGTCAGTTCATGTCTCTGACTCAGGGTCTGCACTGGTAAAAATGGAAATTATATATCTCCCACACTGACCTTGTTATATGGAGTAATGATACAACAGAGGCGAAAAGCCTCACAAACATGCTACACATACATGGTAGTGCTGTGATCCCGAACCTCGAAAACCCATAGAGGGAATTCCCCTACCAGCACAGGTCTCTTTCTCTGAGGAAAAGCAAACAGTACATGCATAAATAGAGCAATATACATCAAGAAGACAACTTGACCCCAAAAGGTCAGAGAGACCTTCTCCAGGTCTCCACTCCTGCCATGATCAATAGCCACAAGTTATTATGCGTGTTCTCTACCCGCCCTTCCTAAGGAGGTTTAAACACAGTCCTCTCTGTCATTCCTAAACATCTAGCAAGCACCAAGTCTGGGTCCCTCCTTTATCCCTCCACCTGTTCGTTCACTAAGTGTTTACAGAGTGCTTACTACACAAATACCCTTCAAAACCACATGAAGGAGGAAGGAACGCTTATTCAGGTCTACCTCAGATCTCCACTTAACTGGATGCTACACCCTTGCTACAATCATGCAGTCCTCAATCCCTTGTTACAACCTCATGCAGTCTGAACATCCCATGATTCTGTACATTTGCCTCAGCCTGGGTGTCATCCCCAACACTGGCAACTCATTTTGCACAGTATAGGACCAGGCTTCCAAAAAAAGTGAAGATCCATAAATGTAGAGCCATGTCTCCCGTTCTCTGCATCACCTGTTACAGTAGCTGGGAGTCCAGCAGATGTTCAAGCAGCTAGTGTGGGCTGCTAAGTCGTCCTGTACCAGCAGCACCAGCTTTTGCCTGGACATCCTGAATCAACCTCCTTCCTTCTACATCTGCACATCAGCCTGCCCACCCCCAGGGGTGAGGGAAGTAGACAGAAGAGATTTGACTTTTTGTTTGAGTGGGATGTCTGCTGCCTCCCCGGTAGCCTCCTTACTCTGCTTTCCACTTTAGGGAGCACAATTTCTGTGATTCATCCACATGCCTAAACTGTTTATGATGCTGTCCCCAGGAGGAATCCTTCCCGTATCCCTCCACTGTCTATCCTGTAATACTTAATTCTTTGGAAAGAAGTAACAAGAAGCCTGGGTGGTTTTTTTTTTAAGATATTAAGAAAACCATTTATTGCTGAGAAGTCACATCAGGGTCTCATCCTTCAAAGCGACAGTTGAGTGTGTATCAGCCTGAGAGAAAGCCTGATTATTAGTTTTAAAGAGCTTATTTTATTCTCTTAAAAATGGGATCAGTTCATCTTCGTCACATCCGTCTGTGTGTGGCTCCTGCATGCCACAACAACTGTCAGCTCCAGGCATTGGGTTATTAAGGTGTAGCAGGTGTATGCGTGGATCTGCCTGGGTGTGTGTGTTTTCCAAAGGAGCAGACAATGAGATTTAGCACATGAGTAATTACTGGGGTTGATTTGCTCATCTGCATTCAGTAAGGGACTGGGAAGACAGTTCCCATCCAGTCCATCCCACACTCGTTGGCTAGGGAGGAGGGAGGAGCCATGGCCAGAGCACACGTACCTAAACAGCGACAGTAAGGCCTGGGAGTAAATCACCTTACTCAGGGATGCTCTAAAAGGAATATGACTATCACAAGCATGTGTCTCCCTCACACCCCAAGGGTCATGTAGCTTTGCCCAGGTGATCCAGCACACCTGCAGCAGAGCTTCCAGCTGTGGCCAATACCTGTTTCAAGAGCTATTAAATAGGGCCCAGACTCTGTTATGGATAAAGGCAAGCTAAGCTAAAGTTTCAGATAAAGAAAAGGACAGAATCTTCCACTGTTTTGCTCTATATACCCATTCATATCAATGGAAAGACACTGCACAATGTCTGAAGTATGAAGTGTTAGTTGCTCAGTGAACTAAGGTGAAGAAAGTGAAAGGTGTTGGTCACTCAGTCATGTCTAACTCTTTGAAATCGCACGAACTGCAGCCCACCACGCTCCTCTGTCCGTGAAATTCTCCAGGCAAGAGTACTTCAGTGGGTAGCCATTCCCTTCTTCAAGGGATCTTCTTGACCCAGGGATCGAACCTGGGTCTCCTGCACTGCAGGCAGATTCTTTACCATCTGAGCCACTAGGGAAGCCCATAGCATTGTACTAAACATCAACACAAAAGTAGATATGCAGGGAGAGACCTGTACATAGAAATACGTGACAAATGATATGGAATAGATAATAAAATGCTTAAGTTGAATGCAGCTGGATGTTAAACATGGCTCACAAAGTATGTTTTTTTGATGAATGAAAAAGCCAGAGGACACAGCCAGCCATGGGATGCTTCTGAAAGAGGGGGACTTGGGAGCATCTTTATTACAGAAAAGTGGAGGAAGGGCCCATCAGGCATGTGCCAACAAGAGGAAACAAACAAAAGTGGGAAAGAGACTTGAGAATTACAGAAACATGGTACATACAACCTGTAACAGGGAATAGTGGGCAATTCAGCTGAATAGATATTAGGCATGCCTAGAAACAAAAGCGTGTCTGCATATGTCTCTGTATACACCAATGACTCTGGGCACATAATATGAAATGACAGATAATCAAAACATCATTTAGCATGTATCTATGTCTTAGAATTGATATGCATGGGTGAGGAGACATAGGGCTTGCAATACTTTCCATGAAATAATGAAATGCCTCGAAAGATCTGAGTCAGGAGGAGCTGGGCAGCCATCATGCTGGTCTTATGAATGCACCTGTCCCTCCCAGTCCTGCCTGCAACAAATGCACCTCTTGGGCTGGGTCAAAACATTCACCTTCCCTAAGGACAGGCTTGCATCCACCCACCCCACCCACCCCACCCTCCTGAGGCAAGGAAGGCAGTTAAGTGATGACTGTATACACAAGGCACATTCTCTTAGTTTCTACAGGACTAGAACATATAATAACTCCATATTCATTATCAAATAAAAGGTAAGTCATAGGAATACATTATTTCAAATGAAAGAGACTTGCTATGGATCACAATACTGATAATTTGCCAGCAGAGAATTGAGTTCCCATGCAGAGGAAAGAAGCCTCCCCGGGAAGCCTGGTTGACACTCTTCCATCCAGAAGGAAGCATTCTTGCTCTGTACTCACATCACACTTTCTCATTTCCTCCCACAGTCAGTGTCAGCTGAAGGAGGGAGCGCATATCAAAGACCACTCAGGGAGGACAGGGACCTATATTCAGGGCACTTGCATGCTGACCCACCAGCACTGCTGTTTCCAAGACATCAAAAAAGGTGCTAGCCTGTGGAGCGAAGTCTGTCCTGCCCTCTGGAAATCCTTTGTGGGGGCTGGAGAGCACACACAACTCAAAAAAATAACGTGGAAAAATTCTAAAAAAGAAATGGAAATGAACGGTGACAAAATCATGGCACATATAGTTGCAGGAAAATAGGTGTAGAGGTGTCAGGCCTAACAACTGGCTTGCTGTATAACAGAAGATAACAATACCAACACCATGATCTTCCCAAGCCAAGTGTGAGGAGAGAAGCTGCTAAAGACAGATCACAGCAAAACCCACATGAGCAGGAACCGAAGAACTGAGGACAGCCTGGCCAGTCACATACTGCCCAAGCTGGGACATTCCTAAACCTGGTCTTCCTTTTACTCATCTGCCAAATAGACTGTTACAAACCTGGATCAAGCCTAGAATTTACTAGGCTAATATTGTGAAGCAACAAACAGCTTGACAAAGAAAGAGTGGACAAGCCACGGTTCTCAAGAGTCTTCAGAGAAGTGTCCCAAGTTAGAGAAGAGGCAGGACAAAGGACCCTAAGGAAAGAGTGGAGCAGGGGACGGCGGGCGGGGGGAAGCCCACAGACCCCACAGCGGTGAGCACCAGCCTCTACCGGGCTGCACCCAAGGACGCTCTCAGCTCTTCCAGTCTTTGGATTTGACCACCCACCTCCTCTCCTGCACAGCAGAAATGCTGCAGAAGCGGATGTGAGTGGTGCTGTGAGCTTAGCTGCTCAGTTGTGTCCACGCTAGACAAGGGCACTTAAAAAAAAAAATGAAGGGGGTCGAGGAGTAAACAGAAAAGAATGAAAATTTGACTACAGAGTGTTTATAAAGAGCTGGTGTGTAATTCAGTGTTTGTGGAAACTTTTCTAGTTTGTTTGGTGGCAGAAACAAAATTGGAAACATGTAAAGTATGTAAACATAATTTACAATCTAAAGAACTTAAATTGTAAGATTAAGTAAAATGATGTCTGAGAATGTGCTCCAAAAGGTGCGGGGTATTGTCCCCATGGAAGAGTTTGCTGTCCATGGCCAAATTCTTCATATGTTTACTTGATGGATCAGAGGTCATGAGGGCTCTGCTGGTCACCTAAGCAGACAGTGAGAGGCATTTGCTGAATTCCAAAAAGTCTCCAGGACCAGACCGCCTCCCTCACACCTTCCGTAGGACCAGAATTTACATTCCTAGAGATTCATACTCTTGGAGTTTCTGCCCTCAGGCTTTCTTTCAAAAATGCAAATACCTCTGGGAAGGCTGACACTTTTAACTAATTCATTCTAAGATGTGGAGAACAGGTTGTCAAGTAGACATGGAGAGGGTCTGGAAGTCACAGCGCTGTTCTACCCTGACTATGTGAACTTGGCAAATAAGCCACTTGACCTTTCAGGGCCTCAGCATCTCCATAAGGGAAAGAGACACTGCACAGGCAGATAAGACAGACCTTTCAACTCTGAAATGAGATTACCTGATGTATCAGAGGTAGGGCTGCAGATAAAGGAGCAGCCAGTTAAATTTGCATTTCGTAATAAATACATGCTTATTTCATGTATACTTTAAAAAAAGTGGGGGAGTCCTGTATTTTTAATTTTCTAAATCTGGCAGCCCTAATCAGATGGGCTTTTCTCTTTAGAGGAAAGATTTTAGGGGGACAATGGGCAGCAAATAGGGAGTGAGGAGAAAAGGGAGTAGGAAGGCAGTTGCAAGCACAATTCTGCCTCCTTCACAATTCTCTGAAGGCTGATCTAGTGTGATGACATTCATAAAATGCACCTCACCTGAGGGTTTCAGAAAAAATGCACAGGCTGCCAGAGCCCCTCCCTGGAAAATGGGCTCCTGGGAGAGCTACTTCCTAAGCAGAAAGCACCACTTCTCTACCTGTAATCTGACTCTCCACTGCTTCCCAGCTTCCCTGACTTCCCTCCCTGGTAAGATTCTTTAAAGGCTCCCTCCTGATGCTTTGTGAAATCCAAGCTCCCTAGAAGCTCAGAGAAAGCCCACTTGGTCTGCTATACTCCCCAACCCCCAACCCCAGACCGGTTTCTTGCCCTTCCACCTCATACCTCTAAGTCGGCTTTCCTCCCCCACCTGCCTAGAAGAATGCCAAAGACCACACCCTTTCCAGAGAATGGCCCTGGCTCCTCCATCTCCCGTTCTGATTTAGCTCGTCTCCCTTCAGGTCTCCAGTGTGTCCCAGGTGGGCCTCTGCTGAACAGGGCTGCTGCTGCTGCTAAGTCGCTTCAGTCGTGTCCGACTCTGTGCGACCCCATAGACGGCAGCCCACCAGGCTCTCCCGTCCCTGGGATTCTCCAGGCAAGAACACTGGAGTGGGTTGCCATTTCCTTCTCCAATGCACGAAAGTGAAAAGTGAAAGTGAAGTCGCTCAGTCCTGCCTGACTCTTAGCGACCCCATAGACTGCAGCCCACCAGGCTCCTCCGTCCATGGGATTTTCCAGGCAAGAGTACTGGAGTGGGGTGCCATTGCCGCACCACCCTGTATTTGAGTTCATGCATTCTCAGTGTCAATCACTTCCTACTTGAGGGCGAGTATGCATTTCTGTCTTGCTTCATCTCTGAATCTCTAGTTTCTGCTACAGCACTTGGCTTTTGATGAATACAGTAATTATTTGATTGATTGATTGATTATTACATTTTCTGGTCCCTGTTGACTGAGGACATTTGTTGAAGAACTGATTAGCCTCTTTCTCCCCAGTTTTGTGCCTCTTCTATAACTCCTGGGGATCACAAATCATCTCTTTTAGCCATTTTCTACCCATCTCCATGGAATTAGCCATTTTCTACTCATCCCCATGTACCCCTCCTGTACTCCCCAAAGCACTGAGCAAGCCGTCCTTTGAACTCACAGCTTTGAGCCGTTTTATAAGTTGGTTGAGTTTGCATTTATCCACAATAACCCTATGCTTCCTTGTGTGTGCACTTCACACATACACACGCACGAGGAAGTATATGGCTAATTGCTAGATAAATGCAAATTCAATCAATGCCACTCCTTAAATTATGTTCTGTATTGTCATTCCCATCAACAGTATTCCATTAGAGCTTTCTAAAGACAAGGGCTAGTATCATGTTCTTGGTGAGGAATGAAGCCAGGAAATGAGACAGCCCTTTGGGAGCTTATACTTGGAAAAAAAAAAAAAAAGGTAAACCAGAAGGTATCCCACATTACAGCTGAACCATCCTTGGAGACTTGTATACAGTGGATTTACACACATTGTTTGTTGCTATTTAGTCGCTAAGTGATGTCCGACTCTTTTGTGACCCCCTGGACTGGAGCGCACCAGGCTCCTTCTGTCCATGGGATTTCACAGGCAAGAATAATGGAATGGATTGCCATTTCCTTCTCCAGAGGGTCTTCCTAACCCACAGATCAAACCTGTGTCTCCTGCATTGGCAGGTGGATTCTTTACCACTGAGCCACCAGGGAGCCACACATTACCTCATGTTAAACGAGGGCGGATTCCTGTTTTTTTGTTTTGTTTTGTTTTGTTTACCTTCTATTCTCATAAAAATTAAGATCTCCCCTCCTTCCACATCCCTGCCTTTCAGTTTTCTACCAGCTCTCAGCTACAGCAAAAATGTCATTCTTTTTCTTAATGCAGAACAATTAGTTTCCTTTCATGCCAAGCCTTGGAGGCCTCACCTTTCATACCCAAACCAGGCATTTGTTAAACAAAAACCCACTCACTCCTGTAGGGGAAGACTGTAGGGGAAGAATCAGAGGCAAATATTTTAATTTGAAAGATCCTTTATCTTCTCCCCTTTGTAACTGAGGTAACTATTACAGGGAGTGATAGTTACATGCCAAGGGAGCCTGAAGTAAAAAATGACCATTTTTGACACAGGAAATATAGCATCGGTAGGCTGTGTTCACCAGATTGAGTGTGACTAATCCATCTTTGCACGTCTGCCACCCGAGTAGGAACTTAGGGTCCACTTCTCCACCTCCCGGCTCGGAAGCTGCCCTCTGACCTGAGGACCGCCACCTGTGACTCTGAAGAAGCTACTCTATTTCCCTGTCATCCTCCATCCGATTCCAAGGCCCAAGTGTTACAAACATGGGCTCTGGGACCAACAACTGTTCCTCCCCATCTTCCAGATTCTAACAGCCTCAGCACCCTCCTAGGGAAACTCTTTCTCTCCCAGCCCCCGGCCACAGCAAACTGCCAAGCTCCCATTTCTTGGAACACTGGAGAAAACCAACCTTTCCTAGGCCCTCAGAGGCTTTTCTTTCTCCAAGAAAGTGTTTCTAGCTTAAACTCAATTGTTGGATTAACTACAAATATTCTAGAAGCAAAGCTTCTCAAAGTGAAAGTGAAAGTGTTAGTTACTCCATCTGGCCCAACTCTTTGTGACCCCATGGACTGTATAACCCACCAGGCTCCTCTGTCCATGGGATTTCCCAGGCAAGAATACTGGAGTGGGTTGCCATTTCCCTCTCCAGAGGATCTTCCTGACCCAGTAATTGAACCCACATTTCCTGCATTGCAGGCAGATTCTTTACCAGCTGAGCCGCCAGGAAGGACATAACAGAAACACCTGGAGGGCTAGACCCAAGACCTGAGGTGAGGTCTGGAATTTTATATTTCTAACAAGATCCTTGGTGATGAGGGTGCCTGAATACTGGCTTACACCTCTGGCTTCCATGTGTCCACTTGGGGCTTTTCGACACACTGCTCAGCACTGTGGGCCCTTGACTGCAGCAGACACTCCCCATTCACTCCACTGTCCCCAGGACACACAATCTGGCTCTGAATCCAAAAGTGATGGCCTGGAAGCAAGAGTGCCCTAAGGGGTGGCCTTGGCCTACAGCAGCTGTTTGTCCAATGTGATTAAAACCCAATTATGACGTACTTCACAGGCCAGAAAACTGGGAGGGCTGGGACCTGGCTTGCAGAATAGCATGAATTTTGTGTAACCAGTGTAAACAGAGTGGATAAGGGGGTAGGTGCAGACAGCTGTTTCCCATTCAGGGGCCACCAGGGCCCAGGGAGTAGGAAATCAAGCACATCGCTGCCCTGCCAGGCCCCTGCAATCAGAACCCCAAGGGCACATCAGCCATTCCTCAGAGAGGCAGGGCAAGAGGAATGAGGTTACGGAGTGGGGGTTCAGAAGACAGGGAGACAGGGAACAGAGGATATACCCAGCAATGCTTTAAGGAGGGGTAACTATTGATGTAAGGTTTTATCATGACTAATTTGCATCCTGGGATGCTGAGGAAACTCAGCCTTACCACAGAAAGGGCAGGAAGGGGAGCCTTCCGAGGGGGTGTTCCACTGATGAGAATGGTCTGAAAACCAGAGTCGTTAGAATCCCCTTGGCACTTGTGGAATGTGCAGATTCCCAGGCCCCATCAAGTCTACAGAACCAGAACCTCTGGGGGTAACCCCAGACCCTGCCTGGAATCTGCATGCGATAAAATATCTCCAACTGATTGTTATGCTCACTGATGTTTGACCAAAGCAAGAGTGGCTTGGGTTTCACATGCTGCCTTCTTTTCAAATCTATAAACGGTGTCTAGCCTCATCTGACAAGTCTGGCAAAAATCAAGAACCCCATGGACCATTATGGATGGTTCCCTCCTGTACACTGTACCACAAAGACCACGTGTTCTCCAGAGCCCAGGGAAGCACGTGGCTCCTCAATATTGTTGCTTTCTAAGTCAATCTATGTAGTAATCAACAATGATTTGTTGAATACCAATTTTGTGCTTATCACTTCACCAGGCGGCTACACAGAAGTATGAAGCATGGTCCCCGACAGCAGGAGAAGAAGTAAGTGAGACAAACACAACCCAGGCCCAACGGACACACCAAGGCAAAGGGCACGGAGAGGGAATGAACGGAATACAGGGAGTGTTGTTTTAAACTCTGTTACAGTCAGTGTCACAGTCACATTAACTGTTATTCGTTTAATTCAGAAAATCAATATGCCTTTCATAATCTAAAACCAATGATAGCAATACACTCTGTTTATGGAATATTTACATAGTGGCAGGTGTGGTACAAATGAATTTGCCTTACTTAATCCTCTCCAAAACCTGATGAGAAGGGTACAATTATTTTTCAATTATAAATGAAGATACCGAGCTTAACGCATATTAGCTACATGCCCAAGTTCACACGGCTAGTAAGAACTGGAGTCAGATAGTAGGCTTAGTTGTGCCTGATCCCAATAACCTGCGTCAGTCTTGTGTGTGACAACCAGGAATAATCTAGTCGTAATGCGGTAAAATCTCAGAAATGAGCAAGATAATTAAAAGGCATAATGGCACCTCAAAGGAAAGAATTAGGAGTAAACTTCATGGAAGAAATGAACCTTTGGAAGGGAGATTCTGAAACTCCCTGAACTAACAGGGCCCCCTTGACCACATGTCTTTCTACATATAAAACAGAGGCTGAAAAGCCCTGGGGATCCCTGAGGGAAAGACTGAGTTTAAGATGATCCATGAAAACAAGTCAAACCGAGCTTGCTCTTCACTCCATACTACTCTGCGTCAGTTGAGACCACGATACGAATAGTTCATCACCGGCAATGTTCACAAACAGGCCACTACGGGATTCACAAAATGTACAACGAGGCTTGTTCTTCATTTTTTAAAGGAGGATTGGGAATAAAAACAAAAAAGAAAAGACAACTCTACACAAGGCCTTACTGAATAAGCACTCTGGAAAGTCACTGAGCAGAAAATTGAATTCAAGTTTCTCCAAACGATACATATTCCCCATTCTCCCAGTGCTTTGTTGGAATGATCCACTCCCTCTATAAGGAAGTCATGAAACCAAGGAAACACTTCAAACTAGAGAAAACACTATGTACTATTTTGTGAATCCAGACTTTTGGATTCAATTCAAATGCTCAATGTATAGAGTTTCTTTACCTACCCCACCCCACCCCCGCCCCTCTCTCCCTGCAACAGTGCACAGTACTTTCAGTCCTTACAAGGGTGTTTTAAAACATGTGTGTGGTTTTTCTATAGCTGCTATTTACAGAGGATGAGAATAAACTTGTTTTCTGACCAGGGAAGCAGAGTAGCATCCCCAGTTGCTCTGAGTTCTGAAGGCTGTCCCACCCAGCTTTCATGCGAGCAAGTACCAAAAGTTTCCAATACATACTGCTGCTGCTGCTGCTAAGTCGCTTCAGTCGTGTCCGACTCTGTGCGACCCCATAGACGGCAGCCCACCAGGCCCCGCTGTCCCTGGGATTCTCCAGGCAAGAACACTGGAGTGTGTTGCCATTTCCTCCTCCAATGCATGAAAGTGAAAAGTGAAAGTGAAGTCGCTCAGTCGTGTCCGACTCTTAGCGACCCCATGGACTGCAGCCTACCAGGCTCCTCCATCCATGGGATTTTCCAGGCAAGAGTACTGGAGTGGGGTGCCATTAGGATAAGCAGAAATGGCCTTTGTATAGGCTAAATAGGCTAAAAATAGACAGGAAATATGATTTGAGAAGCTGCGAACATGTCTATACCTCTTCCCTTAGTCTGAAATTCTGTTCTTAGTGATGCCTCTAAGGATTTTATAGCAAAAATAATTTGGAAAGAGCCTTTGAGATCACCTAGGCCAGTACTCAAATTTTATGTTTGGGTAAATTGTAGCTATGAAAGTTTACCGTCTTGCAAAAGGACTCAGGTTTTCAATTGAAGCAGCCTTTCTCAATGCTAATTTGTTCCATATGATGTTGACCTCTTCTGACCCTGGGTCAAAATAAGTGTCCCATGGTCAAATCACTTTGGGAAATGATGCACATATTATATCACCTCCTTTCTTTTGTAGATTCACAACACAGATTAATAGATTCCCAGAAGTTCCATCATCAAGAACAATTTTTTTTCCAAACAGTTTAGCTACATAAAATGTTTACAGTATGACTCCTATTAACATGCAAAGGAATGAGTATCCTTGTGTAAGCCATTTGGGAAATACTGCGTGATATCATAGTGTGTTCTCTTCTGCACCAGGAAAATAATTCAAAGGTAATACTTTATACTAATTCACATTCAGTTACTTAGGACATAAGTCTCAATTTCTCCTTGGCAAGAAGGGTTAAGCAGCAGTAAGGAATCTGAACACAAAGAATAAGGATCTGAGACATGCTCAACGAACTTTGACAACAATTTGGCATTGGTCACAGCCAAATTTCACAGGTGGGAAACTGTGCCAGGCCAAAGGGATTAAACTCAAGGACCAAAGCAATGGACCACTTTGCTCCTCTGTTGTAGAAATCTTCCTTGTTTTCATCTTTAGAACTCTTTTTGCTCCAGTAGTACTTCCTACTACAAGGCTACTTTCTCACATTTTTGGTATTCTCTAAGTATATCCAGTACTTTGGCCACCTCATGTGAAGAGTTGACTCATTGGAAAAGACTCTGATGCTGGGAGGGATTGGGGGCAGGAGGAGAAGGGGACGACATAGGATGAGATGGCTGGATCGCGTCACTGACTCAATGGACGAGAGTCTGGGTGAACTCCGGGAGCTGGTGATGGACAGGGAGGCCTGGCGTGCTGCGATTCATGGGGTCGCAAAGAGTCGGACACAACTGAGCGACTGAACTGAACTGAACTGAAGTATAACCATGGTGGTAAACATGCAGTGGGTGTCCAATGATTATAAAAGTAACGAATTATCAAAACAGAAACCTGATCATGGTTTTTATTCTTCTGCCAGAATGGAATTTGGAATGTGACCAGCCTCAGGATTTTACTAATTCTTATTCCTCCTAAGCTATTTTAAAAAAAAAGTTGAAGTATTTTCAGTTGTTCAATGACTTAATATGTTTAAATAAATTCACTTTAGATCTATCTTATCAGCAGAATTCAGTCTAATCAATAGAATTATACTTGATCAAAAGGAAAAAAATTCCTTTAAAGTCACCAATGCAATAGAGTGTATCAGTAACATTTATAAGATGTGCTGCACTTGCAAACATGAGAAATGAGAAGGTGCACTGGCAACCAAATTTGTTACATGTTAAAGTCTTAAGAACGGATCTACAGGTCTTATAGTGGGACCTATTTGTCTCTATTCACCAAGTTTCTACTCTGTCATGAAATGTAGAATCAATCTTTTGGAAGGAGTTGGGAAAGAGACATTCCCTACTGTTCATTCTTTTCCACTTATCTGATAGAAGTAACTGGAAAAAGGTTTATCTTAATCTGCTCCAGCTGCCATACAAGATACCATATACTGGGTGGCTTAAGCAAGAGACATTTATTTTCTCCCAGTTTTGGAGGCTCAAAAGTCCATGATCAAGGTTCCCACAGGGTATGGGTTCTTGTAAAAGTTGCCTTCTTGGCTTACAGATGACCACCTTCTCGCTGGACCTCACATAATAGAGAGAGAGCAAACCAGGTCTTGGTGTTTCTTCTTGTAAGGGCACTAATCCTATAGGCTCAGGGCTTCACCCTTAAGATCTTATTTAACTTTACTTCCTTACTCCAAATATAGTTACATCAGAAGAAAGAGCTTAAATATATAAATTCTGTGACACAATTCAATTCATAGCAGGTCTGAAGATGTGAAGCCGAGGTCAGTGGAGACTCCTTCTCTTTGTTACTCTCCCCTCTCCTTTCATCTATCCTCTTTCAGTCCAACCCTTCATATTATATAGAATAGGAAAAGTAGCCAATACTCAAGAAAAATTTTTGAAATAACTAAAACCAAATCAGAATGGATCAAAAACACCTCATTTCTTCAGCTGCCCCCAACATCCCCATATTCAAAGAGACACTTGGTTTAGTGGCATCTGAACTTTCATCCACTACATCAATGATGACTTATGGTTAAGGAAGCATTGCCAGATTTGACAAGTTAGGACTTGCAGCTGCTCACAGACACTGAGTCCCATTGTTTCTATTGCACGGGACAAGGCCACGGGGAATCTGCATAACGGCACTTCCTAACTGTAGCTCCCCTGGGCCCTGTTGGAAAAAGTCAGCTATGTAAGTTAGAAACTACTAGAATGATATCTCTTTTTAAAAAAAAAAACCCAGTGACTTAGAAACACCAAAAAGAGTATTTCAAAACATAGTTTCAACAACAGCAAGATTTAGTACATAGCCTTTTTAGAAGAACATTTTGAGATGTGACTACTTGGAAATGTAATACAACCCATTTAGTGTTTTGAAAAAATACTTTTACTCTTCCGTGCTTTGCATGGAAACATGCCTATCCTTCTTCATTTAAGGCCATTAATAAAAGGTCCCAAGGGTTTAATTTGCAATGCTTTTATAAATGTCCACTCTCCTTCCCTCTCTCCAGTTTTTATTTGCTAAACTGGAGAAAAAGGTGCATACTCATGGAGAAGTTACTTGGAGGCCTAGCGGGTAAACAAATACAACACAAATACAAGCTAAGCTTGCTCAGCTCAAGGAGCTGCTGGGTTTACTACATTGCAACTATAACATTTGATTCCCCCATGGTGTCTATAAACCATGCATTTACCTTTTGTGGCAGGAAACTACTCACCCAAGAAGAGAAAAGTTTAAGTTCTGCTGAAAATACTGATCATCTAGGCTTTCACTCACCAGGCTAAGGGCTCAATATATCTGTTATCTCTCTAGGCCTTCACATAAGGTCAGGCCACAAAGGGCCTTTAATGAATACCCACTGGATAGCTGAGAGATACATGTTGCAACAACAACCAAAAAATGAGTAAATGAGCTATCATGGGCTCTTTGGCTGCTTGATGCTCACCAACTGTCCTGTTCTGAAGTCTGGTCTAATCAGTCTGGAGGCAGCGAACAACATAATTTCTATTAGGGAATTTCATTACAAAGACAATAAATAGGAAACACAAGTACATCTCTATTGACCTTTCTATAGGTAGTTTCAGTCCAGTGATGGGGGGATGTAGTTAGTTAGAATCTAGTTGTCCCACCACAAACACAAGATCTTTCCTTGTTTTTCTCATTTTGGAAACTATACTGAGTGTTCTTTAATTAGGAAGTCCTTGATTTCCTACTATAGGCTCCAAAAGAGCTTTTTATAAGTTTCTTCTCTTTAAAAAGAAAAAGACATTTGTTACTAAATAGAATATACCATGAGTGCTGAGCCCATGCTCACATCACCACTATTTCTGCATCGTGAGCTGTGTGCTCACCAGGAAGCACCTCTGAGGCCAATGGAGTGGAGAAGAAATGTCCCCCAGAGCATTCTCAGCCTGCACTGGATACAAAGAGTAAGCTCAAGAAATTGTAGTTTCTTTCCTTGGCCCCTTTGTGGGTCCAAAGCAGCTATTAGGGAGCATTGGTGCTCCTGGATTATGTGCTAAACAAACCAATATTTGAACCACAGAAAGGCCGGCCTGGGGCTGGGCTGATCTGCAGGGGCCTCCTTTGTCTGGGGGTTGGAATCATTCCCTGATTCCTTTTCACTACTCCTCCCCACCCCCAGCTCCTTCCCTTCTCCCAATTCATTCTTTAAGAATTTATCCTGCTGCTTCTTTAACTCAGCATGTGTCTGGGCAGATGTCCAAGAACGCTCCCTTCAACGACACACAACAACAGGAACAGGAAAAAAAAAACCCTCCACTTCAATTCAGTCCTCCCTGCTCTGGCTGGCTCGCCCTCTCCCTCCTGGCTTTTCACAGCTCATGATTGATAATGTCCTCCTCTCTCTCACCCTGGGACTCCACATGCCTTTCTATTGGACAACATAGCCTCTGTGAGGCAACCTGGGAGCCCAGCCACTGGGCCCTGGGACCCCCTTGGGGTCTTTTGAGAGAGGAAAAAAGAAAGGCCAAAAGGGGCCCTGGGTAGGGGCAGGCCCTACAGGTACAAAGCAACCAGAGAGCTGAATGGGGTGAGCCTTTGTGCCAGCGCCAGGGCCCGGCAGCAGGGAGAGGATGGGGAGCCCTGTGAGGAAGTCTTTCTGGAGCGACTCCCCACCTTTTTTTTTTTTTCTGCCTTAGTAAGAAAGGCAACTACACTGAGACTCCAAAGGACCAAGTATATTTTGAAACAGTGAAAAGTATGCTACCTGAACTCTCCTTTTTAATATGATGGCTTCCCTTAAAATTCCTCGAGAGGACATCACATTTTCAATTGCATTCTGTTACAAAAAGATTCAACTAACATTTTGCTGAGCACCTACTAAATCTCAAATACTATGCTACTCGTTTGCTCATTCATAATGACACTTAATCCTTGGAACAGCAAGGTGGTAGATACTCCTTGTTACCAGACGGGAAACTGAGGCCCATAGTGAAGAATTTCCTCGCCCTGGATCACACAGCTAACACACAGCAGTGCTGTGGGCTAAGACCCATATACCCATACTTCCTCTGCTCTACGCTGCTGCTCCAGTAAACTTTGAGAAATCAAAGAATAATTGAATGAAGAGCAAAGGAAGGGGCATTATTATTATTTCCTAGTGTTATGATTTGTGCCATTCAGTAAATTTGCATCAAGAAAACTGCATCACCCAGAAGATTAGTTTTTTCCCTTTCTCCTCATAACTGTCTTGGGATAAGTGGGTCAGATGAGGATTGCCCTAAAGCTGATGAACTACATTATCTCATTCTACCTCAGAAATGTTTTCTTGAATTTCTAATTCAGTCATATATCCTGTACATTTTTAAGTGGTCAGTTTGAAAGTGATCTGCTTGATTAGGATTTCTGTCATTTCTAAAACTGCTCTTGAAAATATTGTCTATTTTATAAGGGACAACTTTGTTTAAAGATAATTTCAGAAACATTCTGCAGGTAAATCTGTGCCATCTATTAATGAAAATGATTATACAAAAGTTTCCTTTTTCCTTGCAGCTTCCAACAAACTTACAGACCCAGTTAGTCCTCAACGTAGACAATTAGAGCCTTGAAGGAACCTGGTAGCTCCCACTCCTTTTAGGCACTTCTGCTTTTCCCATAACTGTTGAATTTTGTATTGTGCGTATAAACCTCTGAAATTCCTTTAGAAATAGATATGATAGAACTTCCTGATAAGGAAACAATCAGGATATATGTCTATCTCAGGCTGTCATCATAATCTAACATGCCTTATTTAATGTCCACACCCGGGACAGAGCAGAGTAAGACAGAGCAAATTACTGAATAGAAGTGAAAAAAACTTCTGACTTAGTGACGTGCTTGCCAGAGTCTGCACCCCTCTCTTGGTGGAGGGTAGTGCGGTTTCCACAGCTGCACCAAGACCAAGACGCTTTTGGCTCCTCTATCTTCCTGTGCTGTAAGCCCAGGTTCTCAACTCTCGTTACAGTTTTTACCTCCTTTGTCCATCTGCTTCCCTAGCCACTCCCTCCCCTTGTTTCTCCTCCTCCTTTTCTCCCCCTGCTTCTGCTTCTTCTCTCCTCCTCGCCTTTTTTCCAGCTGCCTCAGAAAAGCAATACTTGGGGAAAGGAAAAAGGAGGGAGGAGGAGACAAGTCAAAAGTTACAATTTGTCATTTAGAAAAATAGTCTGCTGGTGTTAAACACTTAATGGGTCCTTCAGAAGCAAAAATAAGAACAAATCCATCGAAACAGTATGTTAGACTCTCAGAAATAAAGAAGAACAATCAAGAAATGCACCAACAAATACCTGTTGAGCATCTAGTCTATGGAGGTCCTGGGCTAGTGGTGCAATAGTATTCAAACTAGAAACAAATGTTATTGGAGACCCTTAAGTTAAGGAGGATAGAGTCTAGTAAACCATATGGGCCACAGTAAGTAGCCACATAAGTGAATCATACAAAATTCCACACGTGATGTTCCACGAAGCAAATGAGCAGGTACTGGAGCAGTGTTCTAGGGACGACGTGTGCCAGATTCTCGAAGGCAGGATGCGCTCTGACGGGGGCTCAAGGGAGGGAAGGCTTGGGATGGGCGCTGAAGGATGAGTGAACTCTGGTGAGGAACCAAGAAGTAGAAGGGAGCTGCAGCCTTAAAATTCATCCTCTTGCCACCAATAACTGGTCTTAAGATTTAGACAGGAATGAAAGGTGGAACCTGGATGGAATTTGAAGAGAGAATGAGTAATGCCTCTTACCAGGTCCCTGGGGAGTCACCTTCTCAGCCATCTGGGATTATTGCTATGGTTGCTATTAAGCCAAAGTACTTATTTACTAGGATTCACCATGTATTATTTTTTCTCCTAGATTCAACTAATCCATACCCAAATGGTCTTCATCACATTGCTCACCTCAAGAACTTATATAACCAAGCAGTGTGATGAAAAGAAAGTCAAATCATTTATTTGTGAATCAAGAGGATTAGTCTCCAAGATCTTTTTGGTTCTAACATTCATGTTATCTTCCCTTCTATTTCTTTGGCACTCTGGCTAAGAAAGATTACTCTTGTTTCTCCCTTGCACAAATGCTCAAAAGCAAAGAGTCTGCTTTGCAGTACAATTTGAATTTCCTTGACCCAAGAATGATTCCTCAGGTAGTACTGTCCTGCTGCTGCAGGATATAGAATGCCTTTCCATCAATATGTGGTACTAATGTCACCAACGGATGTGAGTTCTCATCACAGAGCAATTGTTTTCAGTACCAAAGGATGGAGCCAGGCATAAACAAAGAAATGCCATCTGTGTCTTGCTCAGTTAAAGGTATGTTCTTCATCTACTTAATTATTTTCTTAAAATATAATTGTTATTGCCAGAAAAAGGAGGGAAAAGTTACCATTGGTTTTTATTTTGTTAGGTATTTTCCCTCTGATAGATAGAAGCATGTATCTTTTTTATGAATATCACCTGCAAGAAATCTAACCTAGGGATATTTATTTCTTCTTAGCCTATTAAATGGTCTAAGATTTATAGTCTGCTTGATATTTTCAGTAGGCAACAATCTATCTAATGAATAACACATAAGGAGCAAGGCAAAGGTAAATTCTCATTTCTTTCTATAGCCAAACTGAAAACAATCGTTGGTGACTTTGAGCCACATGCATACATGTCTCTTGAGGGGAGGAAGCGCTGAGGATGGCTCAATCAGAGACCTGGGCGTTCAAAAGGGGGAGGAGCCTCTGCCATGCATTGTGCCTGAAGGCCACAGTTTTTGGATCTAGCTACTGTAGGGGCAAGTTGAGGTTCAGTTCTTCAGGCTGATACCTATGACCTCTTCGGAAGGACCAGCAGGAGAGGGTGGCCAGATGCAGAGCAGGGGTGGAGACGTGGGTTGCAAAGACAGGGCTGCACTCTAGTGTCCCAACCTTAACACCAAGCCCTTGTCCATGGCAGCTGGTGAATTCTGAAAGGAATTTCGGGATGAATAGCTAATTTAAACACCTTTACTCTTTCACATTTTGACTGGAACTTTTTTGCTAGTCAGTGGTTAAATATACACTGACAATGATTTTAGAAGACAAATTTAAATTGATGAATATTTAAGTGCATGGCTGTTGGATGCTATGAAGAGAGTGAAAAGGGAAGCAACATGATTATTATGCTCAGAAAGTTCTGATTCCCCTGATGCTACCCGGAACTGCTTGGTGATGACAGAGTCAAGACTAGATAGCCTGAGCTTAAGTAACTCTCTTTTCACAGTCCCTAAGAGAAGGATGGCGCTGCTGAATTAAATGAAAGGGCCACAAATGGAGGGTGCAAACTTCTTCTCCGAATCAGTCATCCTCCAACCTGGACAATTCCATTCTGCAAAGCAGAAGTCACTGTTGTACTGATAAATGTAGTGACTCAATCAACACACAGTGATTGAACACTTAAGAGAAAATCAAAGGGAAAAAAGGGAGAGCTAAGCGAGAATTTAATCAGAAGAGTAGGATATCCTTCGGACAGTGGCTCCAGGGAACGACAGTCTCTTCTGCCTTTCTGCTCTACACAGAGCCACTCCAGAAGAAGCTGTGCTGCTACAGATGTGGGTATGGATCCCCAAGGGAGGTGTTCATAGCTGTGGACAGCGCACACATCCCCAAATACACCAAGGAGATCCATGCCCTGGCTAACCTGCTTTAATTCTAAACAGACTGAACACTGACATCTGCTTCACCATCTCCACCCATGGTTCTCCTCTGCCATGGGTGGAGAGAGAAACCAAGGAGCCAGTCTATTTCAGTACATTCAACAATGCTACAAGCACTTATTTAACACCAAGCCATATGTCAGGAACAGGGGAAGAGGAGGGAGCAATCCAAAGCTTCTCAGAAGCCAGCGAGAAGAGAGACAAGTGCATAAACAAGAAACGTGAAATGAAGCAAATCCTCCGTTAGAAGGCTGCCTAGAGGAGCATGGGGCCAGCCACAGGTGAGGAGACAACTCTTCTACTCCAAAAAAAGGAGACATTGAGCTTGGGAAGCCTCTGGAGAGGCCAATTTTGAAAGGTTACTCTAGGCAGAAGGAACACTGCATAGGGGCCCATAGGGGCACAGCAGGACAAAGAAAGTTTATGGAAATTCAGGAGACCCCTGTGACCAGAATACCAGGTGCAATGGAAAGAGAGATGACTCAGATTATGGAGAGCTTGGTTTCTGCCTTGCAGAGTTTGGATTTTATTCTGTGAGCGCTGGGGAGCCAGTAGAGGCTTTTAAGAAGGCCTTGCAGGGAAGGAGCTAATGTTCTGATTTTGTACAGGAAAACAATTGTAGCGCAAAGAGGTTTTGCCTGAGGCCATTCAGCTGGTGAGGTCTGGAACATAGGTCTTCCTACCTGCAACCCAGACTGCTTTCCACCAACACATGCTGATTCCAGAGTCAATATATCATTGTGGGAAGCAATATATCTTTTTGGACATCCTGTGGGAAGCAGAATCCTTACCTGCCAATAAGAAATTGTAATCCTTACTTTAGTGAAAGAAATGGTACTTTGATGGCTTCCGAGTTATCAAGTATATATTTCTATTGAGTCACTTACCATAATGTCACTGTGACTAGTAACCCACCAGCCTTTCTGCACTAAATTGTGAGTTCCTTGCAGTCAGGGACTACAGCTTCAGTCAGTCCTTCAGATAAGTGTTAACTGAATAACGTCCATGTGCCAGGCACTGTGCTGGCCCCAAGGTACGCCACCCCAGGGGACCTGGACACGGACGACTATGGACTCTAGAGTCATCCCGTCTGTGCATTCCCCATGCCTGCACTCAGGGCTGACCTCCAACGTGGTGTGTGAATGTCAGAGTGAGCAGAGCTGCTAGTGCTGCACAGCTTTCCCCCACACATCATGGAAGTTTTTCTGAAGTTGTGCCTGGTGTGTGCACAGGTTGTCAAGGGAAAAAGCTTCCTTTGCATCCTTCCATTCAGAAATGCCAGACTTAGGGCAGATGCACACACACCAGGCTGGACTGGTGTTTCAGGCCAATAGAGAAAGAATGAGGTTCACAGTTTCAGGCCAAATAGAGAAAGAATGAGCAGGTGCGAGAGCTCTCAGAGTTGGTGGCCGGGAAAGCATCTCATCAGAAGCCACGGAAGTTAGGAAACTAAGGGGGCCATGACTTCCACTGCCTTCTAGGGTCCTCCCCGAACATTTATAATTCTCAACTCTCTTGTAAGCCCTGAAACATAGAGACCACTAGGCTGTAGGTTCAGCTTTGGACTCCAGAACCCAAATTCCAACATGTTACTGCTCACCTGCCACGTGTCGTTTAGCTGGGTGGCTTCAAGCCCAGACTGGACCAGCCTAGTGGGAATGTCCTCCTGCTGGACAGGCCAGAAAGGGCCACCAGTGGCCAGAGCCACACCCTGGTGACTCAGCCAGCCTCCTTAAGCCCCTGGACTGGCAGGCCTGGTCCAGCTTCCAGGTGCCTGCTCAATTCATCCCCAGCAGTGAGCAACATGGACACCAAATACAACAGCTTTTGTCCAAGAATGATCCTGTGCCCTAGCCTGACTCTGGACCCTTACCTTTTCATTATAATTTATCTTGTTCCCAAGGGAACCAGCAGGTTGCAAGCAGTCCTACTCCATTCTGGAAGAATCATTCTCAACGGAAATTCTTAGTATCCACTTGCTACCTGCTGGCTTTACTTTAATGCTAGAACAGCCTTATCACCTGAGTCAAAGTTGAACAAGACGGTTGCCCCATGTGTGGCCTCGATATGAACATGAAAACATGCTTCAGTATGGTGCTGTGAGAAACCACTGGATTCCGAGTACAAGGTTCTGGGTGGAAGTCTCACTTCTGCTCCCACCATGGGCCCTTGAGTGGGTGATTGACCTCTGGGGGCCTACTTCCTGCCGTAACCCAGGGGTGCCCTCTGCCCCCATTTGGGATGTTGTACAGATGAAATGAGAGACAGGGCTTCCTTTCTGTTTGCCCCTCCATCTACTTCCAAAAACGTGTGATGGTCTGCGATGAAGGAAACATACACAGTAAGCCTTACTATAAAAAGAAAAGATCCAACTCTTTGTGGAAGAAGGATGAGACGGAAAGAAGCATATCCATACTCTCAGCTGACTGAGTAACAGGGAAGTGTTTAGAAGTTCTGATGAGAGAGGGGAAGCGCAGTGGGTACGTCTGGTGTTTGGTATTGCTGCCCAAGGGAAACCAGGTGATCAGCCACCCCCACCTAAAGATGGCATTTTGATTTGTCTTTTGAAAACCAACAAGACACATGTACCAAGTGAAAACGGGAGGACTACTCCCACTCTCAAATATCTGTCCTAATGAAACAATCCCAGAAATAAAAAGCTACATAAGAATTGCTCAACTGCTTTCAAAAATCCAATAATAGCAGACTATTAAAATATATATTTTTATCTATATTCACTCAGTGAAATATTATCTGCTCATTAAAATCGAGAAAATATGGGAAAGTAATCATGACAATGTTAAGTAAAAGCAAATGCAAATAGATACAAACAATGATTAGAGCTCCACAGGATTTTTTTCACAGAGATAGATGGTAGAGAGGAGTATTCTAACAACCGAACCTAATCCTTTAGGCTGGTGAGACTGTGTGTATGAGTGTGTGTGTTTCTTTTCATGAAAAGAAATCTCAAAATATTTTTACAAATGTTTTTGTGAAGACAGCTAATATCAAAGAAGTAATAGGTCATGCCTCTGAGCTCTCTGCAGGCCACCTTTAACTGTGTAAAAGGCAGGCAGGGGTGATTTCAATCCTCTTAAAAGTGCCTATTATCACTGGGGGATGGGAGTAGTGGTTAAGAAACTAAAAACCCACTACGGACACATGTGGCCTTGGCAACCTTTGGTTACTATCCCAAGGGCCACTAGTTTAAAATCCAAGGAGTCTGTGCATCAGAGTTGAGAGCTCACTCCTCTGGGAGTCTTGGTTCAGTGTGGCCTGACATGGCCAAAGTCACTTCCCAGATCCTGCCTCACTTCCTAGTTTGCAAAGCAAGGGGATTGAGATCAACAAATGCTGAAGTCCTTCTTTTTTAAGGGTTCAGTGACTTTATGATCCTCTGAATCTCTACCAGAATAAATTCATTTTTATAAGGGAAGCCCTTTATAACAAAATATCTCTACAGTAATAAGAAATCTACTTCTCAAAAGGCAACCACAGACTAATAAGAATGTGAATGTGGAGTTAGATGAAGGTTTGAATCCAATTTGCCACTTTCCAGATGTTTATACTATTTTAGGAAATCAATCAATCTTGCTGTAAAAGAGAATTAAATGTGATAATTTATGAAATTCCACATGGATGGTGAGTGGCCAAAAACACTTAACTACATTGAAGCCAAATGGCAAATAAATAACAAAATACATGTCATATACAATAATCTTTCTATTCTTGGAAGATGTCAATATATTCTGTATACATAGACTATAATTTCCAAGAATCGTTAAGAGCCAGATTTCTCAGGTTTGCTTGGTACATGTGTCTTATTGGTTTTCAAAAGGTCACATTATCTTATTGCCCATTATCCTCAGGAAGACACGTGTTCTGACTTCTGTTTGGAAAGTGTGGCCACTCATAGTTCATCTCCTGGTTTGACTGAGACCCATGTTCAACCCAGACCAAGATGACTCTCTGATTTTAAAGAAAGTTCATGGTCACTGAACCCCAATCCTAACCAAGCCTAACCTAAACCTAAGATGCAACACTCAGTGCAGTGCTGAGTTCTGCACTTGGAAGGTCCAATGGACAAGGACACAGACTGGATATTATATTTCTAAGACCCCAGTATTTAACCATATGACCCTAGGGGAGTCATTTGCCCAGTCTGGGCTCCGGTTATCTGGTGAGGGGGCTGGTCTGGAACGTAATTAAGGCTTCAGCTTTCAAACGCAGTGTGTCTCTGTGAGCAGCTGGCACTCTTAGCAAATTCTCTTAATAAATGCTTTTGTTCTAACTTCATCCCTATATGAAGTCATTTGGATCCAGGGCCTCTTGCTTCCACCCTCAACGATGCAGTTGGGCTGGTGCTGTTGTGTAGATCTGTTTCCTGTCAACTGAGGGAATGCACAAGACAAACCTGGAGGTCCCTGCGCGCTGTCTGGATCTAACCCAGGGGCAACATTATCATCTGACCCCAAACAGAACAAGCCCCAGAAGATCATCCATTTTCTTAAATCACTGGCTGGATCCATGTTTAATGCATTCTTGTCAACCAAGAGCAAGACACACAGTCTTGCTCATTCTGGATCAGAAAGAGGCAAAAAGACCCATGGAGGAGGAACGGAGGTGGGGAAAGTGACAAATCTGAAAGGCATTTTTAAAAAATTTGAGAATGTGCTTCTTTGTTAAGACTAGGACACTCTGAGATGATGCACTAAGCTGTTCTATTCCACTGAACACAGACTGTGGCAGGTTATAAAAGCAGCTAGCTAAGGATTCATTCGTGGTGAATCTGAACCTCTTCTTTTTTCAGATGTTCAGAGAAGGCCTTGATATCGGGATATCAATGGGAAATGTCCCTTCTAGTAAAGGTAGGCATAGAGGTACCTCTAAGATACAAAACTTACCAGTGCCTGTATCCAGAGTCTGGTCATCCCCCGCCACCCACCATACCCCTCCCTGTGGGTTCCCTCCCTCTCCTCTCAATCACCTTCGCCCTTCAGCCAGCTGCTGACTTGTCCCTGTATTTTCCCTGGATAAGCTTCACCACTGCCCCTCCAGCCAGTCCCTAAATCCTTCCTGAGTATTTGCATTGTAGCTTTGCTTGCACCTGCTCCAGAGACGCTGCCTTTCTCTCCCTGCAAAAGCGTCTGCCCTAAGCCCCCTCCCACCCATTAGCAGATTCCCAGGCAGATGACGCCACAGAATGAAAATGACACCACAGAATGAAAAAGGCCAGTGGAGGCTGCAATTCCCCTGGCTGCTTGCTCGGCCTGCCCTGCTCTGGCTTTTGTAGAAAGCTCCCTGGGAGCCTCCCTCCTCTCCCTTTCCTCCTCGCAGGCCTCTTCTCTCATCTGCTGTCCCTTGTTTCCCAGGCTCTCTCTTCACTGTTTCTCTAATTTGTTTATGGACTTGGGGAATCAAATCACCTTTGTTCAGACAAAGAAACAGCCTGGCGTAATGGAAGATGCACTTATTTGGAATCAGGAAAGCTGTATTTAGGTGCAGACTCAGGATGGAGAGCTGGGAGGGTCCTCCATCATCTCTTTCAAGCTTGTCACTTCACAGGTGAAGAAACAGAAGGCCCAGAGAGGCTGCAGTTTCCTTGTCACTGGGCATCTGTGCCTCCTTAGGCTGTCATTTTGCCTATCTCAGTTTCAGTTTCCTCATCTGCCTGGCAACAGAAACAATATGTTTCAACTTCAAAGACCATCTTAAAGATGGAAATTGTGCTGATTGACCAGAGCAGTAAATGTGTAATCCTGACTCCATTTTCATCCTTAACAGAGGAGTATGTCTGATTAGGGGACCCATATGGCAAGTCCTTTAAAGTCACAGACCTGTGTGAGCAGCAGTACTTAAGGTTTCAGGGAATGGACGCAAGCTTGTTGCACTCTGAACTGTGGCCTCTTGCGTCAGGTAATCATGCGGCTGTACATGGTATCCAGGAGGTCAGAAACTGAACAGATTTTAAAAAAAAAAAAAAAAACTGGATTGTATTTCATAATCAGATTTGGAGAAGAGTGTATCTTGCTGACTCCATGGACCTTCTGGGACAATGAAGCAAGAAAGAAGTATAAACTAGAAAGCACCACAGGCCCAAATCACACAAAGATATTAAACACTGGTATTAGTAGTACCCAAAAGTTGCTGCTTCTAAGTCGCTTCAGTCGTGTCTGACTCTGTGCAACCCCATAGACGGCAGCCTACAAGGCTCCTCCATCCCTGGGATTCTCCAAGCAAGAACATGGGAGTGGGTTAACATTTCCCTCTCTGATGCATCAAAGTGAAAAGTGAAAGTGAAGTCACTCAGTCGTGTCCAACTCTTCGTGACCCCATGGACTGCAGCCTATGAGGCTCCTCCGTCCATGGAATTTTCCAGGCAAGAGCACTGGAGTGGGGTGCTATTGCCTTCTCCAAGTACCCAAAAGTAGTGTCAACCATAACAACAACAACCAAAATATGATAATTATGGGAGGTGAAAGATGTGTTAACTAACCATATTGTGTTAAACATTTCACAATATATACATGTATTGCATTATATACAATGAATATATACATTGTACACCTTAAACTGAATGTTATACGTCAATTATATCTTGATACAACGGGAAAAAAAAGAAGTAGTGTCAAAAAGGCTTCAGATATCTGGAACCCAGTCCCAAGAAAATGACCAAGTTAAATAGCAGCAACAGAGGGGACTGGTAAAATGAATCTTATTGGACATCCTGAATAACTTTTGCCCATTTTTTCCTTCCTTTCCCCCTAGGAAGTAGACGCAGAATCCTCCTTATGGCACTCCATCTTCACACCCAACTCATAAAGTTCAATTGGAAAGCCTTGCTAATAGCTCCCATCGTTAAGTTCTGAGGTCCTGATGAATTTTGCCATACAGTTTAATGTTAGATTGTATACAGTCTCGGAGAAGGCAATGGCACCCCACTCCAGTACTTTTGCCTAGAAAATCCCATGGATGGAGGAGCCTGGTAGGCTGCAGTCCATGGGGTTGCGAAGAGTTGGACACGACTGAGCAACTTCACTTTCACTTTTCACTTTCATGCATTGGAGAAGGAAATGGCAACCCACTCCAGGGTTCTTGCCTGGAGAATCCCAGGGACAGGGGGAGCCTGGTGGGCTGCCGTCTATGGGATTGCACAGAGTCGGACACGACTGAAGCGACTTAGCAGTAGCAGCAGCAGTATATAATCTAATTCTGTTTCCTCACCAAGAGAGAATCTTTTCTTTGGGGGAAGGGGGGAGGAGCGCAGAGTGAGGAGGTCACACAGCTTGTTGCCCAACCAGGGATCTTATTTGAACTTAAGAGATTGAACCCAGGCCCCATAGCAGTGCAAGTACAGAGTCCTAACCACTGGACTGCCAGGGAATTCCCAAGATGAATTCTTACGGGTGGGAACTATATTTTCTTTTATTATCCTTTGTTGCCCAACATGCACCGGGCATATAGTAAGAGCTTAGTAAATATCGGTGAGTAGCTTGATTTCTGAACTGAAGAGAGAATAAGAATCCAAGTCTATACCGAGCTCCTGGCACCGTATGTGTCAGGCCCAACAGTTCCACAACTTCCCACCAAGTTCTCCCTGCCCAGCAGTGTATTTATGATACTAGAGGCAGTAACATGGCCCAATGTATGAGATTTCAACAGACACAGTACAGCTAAAGAGAATTCAAAGACCCTGAATTCCACATACTTCAAGTTCACAGCCCCCTCCACACACCTGTGCTCATGCTATATCACCTACCAGGAAAGCCTCCTCTCCAAATCTGATTACCAAATACAATTCAGTTTTTTAAAAAACCTATTCAGATTCTGACCTCCTAGAATAGCATGTACAGCTGCGTGAGTTGCCACAGTTCAGAGTTCAAGCTTGCATCCATCCCTGAAGCCTTCAGTACTTCTCCTCACTTAGAGCTCTGACTTTCAAGGACTTACCATGTGGCCCCCCTAATCAAACATGCAGTCATTAGGAAGGGAATTTTCTTTAGCCTTTGCTTACTGTTAGATGCATCTACTTCCTAGGTCACATAAAATTTGGCATAATTTAAACCAACAGATAATACTTCTGCTTTGCCAATCTGGATGTTTGAGAAACCATAGATAACCTTCACTCTGTTTATTGTAACAAATTCCATTTTAAGGAACCAGAGACATTTGACTGGGCTCTTGGCCTATTCAGTTTACTTCTGATTCCCTTGGGCCAGAGCTCTTTCCAACCTCACAGAGCAACCTCCACTTCTTAAATCTGCAGAGAAAATAAATCTATCCTCTTCCTCCATCACTCTGCCTCTTCCTCTCTACTTCAACCCAGAAGAACAAATGCAAGCTTTATGGCTGAATCAAAAACAGAAGCCTTACAGCTCATGTCTCAGTGCACCTTCTTCTTCCAGAACCCAGACACATAAGGAGTGTTGAACCCAAGGTCTACACTAAAGAGAGAGAGCAGAGTGGGATTAAGGAATGAAGGAGAAGAAATCGAGGGCACACAAAGCCTGGGGGACTTCACGACTGGGGAAAGACTCTAGTTTCAGAGAAGGGGCATACTCTCTTCAGTTCAGCACCACTTTCAGGAAAATTTTCCCTGTATTCTGGGGACGAAGAAATGACTCACAATCTACCCATCTAATCTAAATATAAGAACTGTTCCTATAAGCCCCTCCATCTCCACATTGCAAGAACTCCAATTCACAGCAGCTCTAAGAGACAAGGTTGCCCTTCCTCACTCTACATATAATGAACCGAAGTCAAGGCTTTCTGTTCTCAGCCAAAGACTGTGAACTGGAGCTGAAAACTCAAGTCTGAGTGGCTCTGAAGTAATTTCCTTTTTACTCCAGTCTATAGGCAAATGCTTATTTTCCTGACCATCCAGGGAATTTATTGTCAAAGCCATCAGTTTTTTAATTCTTGAACATGATTTGAATGTTTACTAGTTCGGATAAAGAACTTGTCTCCCCAAGCAAAGGGCAAAACTGCTAAGGGCAGGAAACAGGTCACACCTGGCATATCGTCTGAGGCACGCAGTCAGGCCCTCTGTGAACTCTGCCATCTGATTTCACGGGGCCAGAGCTCTTCCCCTCACACTGCAACCTCCCTTTCCACCACAACTACCTCGCATTAGGCACAGGTTTTGCACAAAGCAGGTTTTGGGTATATTTTTGTAGAACTTTGCCCAAATAAAACAAGCAAGAAGTAGCTTCTGGAAGATTCTATACTCTGCTTTTCAAGTGAGATTCTCTGACCCCCTGCTCTGTTTTCTAACTTACCAGTCTTTCCCTATACTCCCACTGGATTCAGAGCCCCTTCTCCATTACTTTGGCCCTTGCGTCAACTATAGACCACATCAGGTCATATTTTGCCTCCATCTCCCATTAGGCTGGGAGTTCCTAGAGGGCAAGAGCCCTTGCCCTTACTCATCACTATATTTTCAGCCTATAGGACTTGCTAAATTTAGTACTTGATCAATGGTATTTGTGAACTCAAAACAGGAATTGGACCAAAGAACTTATAAATCTGGCCTGGCAGACAGGGCCACCGGCACTGTTCTAACACCCCAGCAGACGTGTGGTCTCAGTCCAGAAACAGATGTGGTCTATTAGGGTATCAGCTCTCAGAGGACTCTGAGTTTATGACTCAAGACTTGCATCTGCAGAGCCTTGCACAGTGTCTGGCACACTCTACAGAATGACTATGTGTATGTGGAATAAATTAATTACTGACTTCAAATTGGACCAGTTCCCACATACTCTCTCTTTCCTCAGAAGGCAAAGTTGTGTAAGTTTCCCTTTTTAATGATTGGCAAAGTCATAGAAATTCAGAGTCTGATGGAGATGGAGAGCTGATTCCAATTTCTCATTTACAGATGGGAACACTGAAGTCCAAGATCTCACAGAAGGCCTCCTACTCTCAGTCTAGCACGCATTCAACTCTGCCACTGTCACATTTTGCAGGAAATCCAAGAGCCTGGGAGGCCTATGGCTGAGCCACAAGACTCTTGGCTCCTTTCTTCCCATCTCTGTCCAGCACTTGTCTCTTGATAGTGAAGAGAGTTTTCGCCAGGAAAAAGGTTGGGAAAAGAGCCTTTTTTCTTCCCAAGCAGACGCCAGAAGGTTTTTCTGTACTCTGACATTCTAGGAGAGGATCCACCTTCACATAGTATCTTCCAATGGTAACGCCTCAAAGACATTCTTCATGAAAGGACAGAGTCATAGAATGGACTGCTGAACTTGAGTTTTGTTTGACTGTAGAAAACTCAATGGAAAAGGATTCTGAGAAACAATTTAGTGCCTTCCTCCCCAGTGACCCAGCAGTAAAGAATTTGCCTGCAATGCAGGAGACCCAGGTTTCGTCCCTGGGTCGGGATGATCCCCTGGAGGAGGGCATAGCAACCCTCTCCAGTATCCTTGCCTGGAGAATCCCATGGACAGAGGAGCCTTGGGGGCTACAGTCCATGGGGTCGCAAAGAGTCAGACACGACTGAAGTGACTTAGCATACACACACGCATACACATCCCCTTTTATAGCCTGTTTCTTCTCTGCTCTATGGATAACTGGCATTCAAAATCAATATATCATTGGTATGAGCCCAAAGAAACCCCTTAGAGTCACTTATTGTTAATGCCATGGAAGCAACAATCTTGGCACCACCCCTGACCTGTGGAGCTTTCACATTAAAGAAAACAATCCTGAAACTAGAGAAAGCCTAGACCTGCTGGAGTACGGCATTCCCTGCACTCTAAGGCTCTCATCCGATCAGAAATGCTTAGAAACATTGCCCATGACTTGTCATTTTCCAGCTCACATGTTGGAATCATCCCAGCTCACAACTAGAAACTTGATTTTCAGGGTGTTAGTAGGAGGTGATTCAATGTACAGCTGGAGAACAGCCATCAGTGTTGACACAGAAGAAGCAACCGCCCACAGTCCAAGAAAAGGTGCTCTGCCAGGACACCATTCAAGTGGATGGCACACTATGCCAAGATGATGTACAAAAATATCTCAAATACAATGATGGGGAGAACAAAATGAAGTGTTCATTTAAGAAAATAATTCACCCACAATAGCTTGAGAGACTATTTCCTCTTGCTCAGCTATTTTCTATAGAAATTAGGGAGCACTACAAATCAAATAGGATTCTAATCAAATCACACATATTCAAAGAGCCTTTGTGTATCAATAAAAGTTATAGAATTTGAAAAAAACATGAATTTATTCAAGCATTTTTAGGAATGAGACCACTATCGATGTGGCATACGGCATAACCTCTGCAAATGTGTATTGTGTATGCCATGAGAAAAGAGAAGCTGAAGGACAGAGGCAAAGAGGGATGTCTATAGAGGCTTATGCAGAGGTTTGCTCCCATGAGCCACAGGGCAACACTGCACCGCACTCTCTGTGCCTCGCATAGTTCTAAACTCCACGAGCCCTGAGACTGGTGATGGGGCAGCGGCTCAGGCCACCAGCCCAATATACCTGGGCCTCCTGGAGCTCATTTCTGTAGGGAACAAGATCACATGGTTATTCTCCAGTGAAACAGTGGGTCATCCTGCTCAAAACAGCTGTCTGTAGGAACACGCAAAGGACGACAGGTTCAATGACTATGCCAGCGCTTGGGCCAGTTGCCCTAAGAATCCCCATCCTTGTTGGGAACCCCACTGACAGACAGTGGTTGGAGGCCTCTTGTAGACACTACTCACAATACGTTGGTACCCCCACATGGCGGCATGTGCTGAGGTATAGTTTTAATCTTCCCAATGCGAGATGAAAGGAAAACAAAGGCAGACACTCATTTGTCAACATAAAGGTTTAACGGCACCTTTAAATAAAATTACCTTTTGCCCTCATATTTCCTCAGACCTGTGGGTATCTTCAACAGTCACGGTAAACACTGTATTTCAAAATTCCAAGTTCTACCTGGTAAGAAGTCCTCCATACTCAGGTGGGCACAGTTCAGTCAGTCCACATGACTGTACTAAGAAAGACGGAAGATAATGGTCAGCCCTTCAGGAAACCCATAACCATTTTTTTCAGCCAGGACAAATGTTTCACCATTTTTACTGGTGTCTCCTTCCTTTTACACAGCATGTGAGGTCGTGCCACAAGGACATCGGTGAATTATATAGTGTGTGTGCATACAGACACGTGTGTGTGTGAACACAGATGTAAGCAAGCAGGTGTGTATTTATTGAAACATCTCAGCCTGGTGGAATGTTCAAAGCGGGATGGAGCTAGACAGGTGCGTGAGGCAGGGTTGCAGCCTGGAAAATCTCTTGCTAGAATGGTTTTGTCTCTTTACAACTAAGTGTAAAGAGACAAAAGAAATATAAAGAAACATAAAGAACTGTATTTTCAAAGAATTGCAAATTTAAGATCTGGTCTAAAGTCGTCTACAAAATACTCAAAAGGAACAAGCAATAGAATTTTTTTTTAAAATCTGGGTTCAACTCCTGGATCTAAGCTCTCTGGCACTTTCCCTCTTGGGGTTTCAGCTTTCTAATGCATCTCTCTAATTCAAAATGAGGAAGGTGGGCCTTTGCTGAGTCCTGGATCCCTCTCAGAATCTTTTGAAATTTACATAGCTCTCCCTAGAAAATGTACATATTCACAGCTCAATACAATTCTGCAGGACATTCCAAGGCACTGACCACCTGAAGCCTCTCCCTAGATTAGGCTGCTATTCAGCATCCCTTCAGGCTTTAAAAATTCTTCTTTATATTTCTGAGCAAGAAAATCTGGACCTGTGGGCTTCCATTTCAACTTCTCTTTTCCTCATTCCCTCAATACAGTGATCTACCTGCAAAATTACATCAAGTACTAAAGCTTGAAAGTTCTATAAAACTGTTTCACAAACCCAATGGGCATGATATGTTAGGAAGCAAAAGATATTACAATTAAGGTTTCCAATCCAGAAATCAAATGTCATTCACTCAGCTGTGAAAGCAATTGTCAGGAAAGCTTTGGGAATTAATATCTCACATGTGACTCAGTTTCTTTAGGGGTTTTTCTACTTGAAATGTGCTTAAATCTAATTGTGAATGGACGCCAGGAAACCATGAAGACGGGCACATTTCTTTCAACCCAATATTATAAAGTTATCCTCTTTCCATCTTTATAAAGACGTTGGAATACACTTTCTATTTCCTTCCCTGAAAACTGTGTAATTTTCAAACTTATAAGGTGCCTCAGACATTGTTTAGGTCATGATCTTCACTTCAGATGAAGGCTCACAGAGGTGAATGCTCACCAGGTAGAAAGGGACTCAGACTCAGTTCTATTGACTCTCAAATATTGATTTTTTCCCCTTATCCTTTGCTGCCTATTTCAGAGGCCTCACACAGGAAAATAAAGCAGATTGAATATATGTTGGGAGGAGAGGGAAGGTGGGGATATTTTGTAAAATGAAGAAAAGGGTACCATGGATAAGAACTCTCCTGCTGCTTTTCTTTTCAGCAAACGTAGTGAGATAACATCCATTAAAGCCATGGGACCTGTTCAGTGGGGAAGAAAATAACCCATGCAGGGAGGCTCTAAAGACAATTTCCCCTTCGCAGGGCAGATGGGAGCCCAGAGGAGTGGGTCAGTCTCAGCAATGGCTCTTCTAAGAAGGTATAGAGGCTCCCACTTTCTGCATTAAGATTCTTTCCTGAAAAGGATTATTCTGGGTGTTTCTATTTTATAATCTGCTTATAATTCACTGACCACCCCCAGGCTCCAGAGACTCACTCTTCTGTCCACTTTAGACAGATCATCCATGAATCACACTTCCTAACACTTGGGCTGGAATTTTCTCCACTCAACACACCCCCGACTTTTAGACATGTGGGTAATGAGAGATGAAGCTTTTGTTTAAAGCAACAATATTATCTGTATATGAGACTTCATCAAGAAAAGCTGTTTGACAGAGAGTCATCCATAGATCCAGCAAGATGCTAAAGGCCATGAATAACCCCTAGACCTAGTCTGTATGGGCCAGATCCCCTTATATCCATTTCCTAAGACAGGTCCAAAGAGTCTTTCTAGATGGTATATTAATTTTCTTTTAAAGTCTGAGATCAGGAATCTCACACACACACACACAAACACACACACACCATACTTCCCTGGAACATGTAAGTCCAGACTAAGAGATCAGAGATTATACATACTCACAGAATTAATTTTTTGAATTTTCAAGTTTTCATGGAGTTGCCCTTATATGAGAATGAAGAGAAATTTGTTTTTAGGATTATTTAATTGCAGTTTAATTAAATTAATTGAGAAACCTATATGCAGGTCAGGAAGCAACAGTTAGAACTGGACATGGAACAACAGACTGGTTCCAAATAGGAAAAGGAGTACGTCAAGGCTATATATTGTCACCCTGCTTATTTAACTTATATGCAGAGCACATCATGAGAAATGCTGGGCTGGAAGAAGCACAAGCTGGAATCAAGATTGCCGGGAGAAATATCAATAACCTCAGATATGCAGATGACACCACTCTTATGGCAGAAAGGGAAGAGGAACTAAAGAGCCCTTGATGAAAGTGAAAGAGGAGAGTGAAAAAGTTGGCTTAAAACTCAACATTCAGAAAGTGAAGATCATGGCATCTGGTCCCATCACTTCATGGGAAATAGATGGGGAAACAGTGGAAACAGTGTCAGACTTTATTTTGGGGGGCTCCACAATCACTGCAGATGGTGAATGCAACCATGAAATTAAAAGACGCTTACTCCTTGGAAGGAAAGTTATGACCAACCTAGATAGCATATTCAAAAGCAGAGACATTACTTTGCCAACAAAGGTCTGTCTAGTCAAGGCTATGGTTTTTCCATTGGTCATGTATGGATGTGAGAGTTGGACTGTGAAGAAAGCTGAGCACCAAAGAATTGATGCTTTTGAACTGTGGTGTTGGAGAATACTCTTGAGAGTCCCTTGGACTGCAAGGAGATCCAACCAGTCCATTCTAAAGGAGATCAGTCCTGAGTGTTCTTTGGAAGAACTGATGCTAAAGCTGAAACTCCAGTACTTTGGCCACCTCATGCGAAGAGTTGACTCATTGGAAAAGACTCTGATGCTGGGAGGGATTGGGGGCAGGAGGAGAAGGGGACGACAGAGGATGAGATGGCTGGATGGCATCACTGACTCGATGGACGTGAGTTTGAGTGAACTCCAGGAGTTGGTGATGGGCAGGGAGGCCTGGAGTGCTTCAATTCATGGGGTCACAAAGAGTCAGACACGACTGAGTGACTGAACTGAACTGAACTGAATTGCAGTTTTGAAAGTCATATTACCCATATTTATCCAACTGTTTCTTATATACTCCTTCAAAAAATCTAGTTCCTCACACACCTACTACTGCTGCTGCTAAGTCGCTTCAGTCGTGTCCAACTCTGTGAGACTCCATAGACAGCAGCCCATCAGGCTCCATCATTGCTGGGATTTTCCAGGAAAGAACACTGGAGCAGGTTGCCATTTCCTTCTCCAATGCATGAAAGTGAAAAGTGAAAGTGAAGTCGCTCAGTTGTGTCTGACTCTTAGCGACACCATGGACTGCAGCCTACTAGGCTCCTCCATCCATGGGATTTTCCAGGCAAGAGTACTGGAGTGGGGTGCCATTGCCTTCTCCACACACACCTGCTACATCCTCCCTATTGGGCCCATCTGAACCTTCTAGTATCTCAATAGAAAAGCACAATGTTTTCACTGGGGAAAGTGGAAATATTCATGCCAAAAAATTGTCTTTTAGGATTCTGCTTCCAAAAGTTAAAACAGAGAAGCAATCAGCACCATTAGCTGTTATATACCACTGCAGGTCACCTAATCCTACTTAGCAGAGACTGCACATCCTGCTGGTGATTACAATGGGGAAACAAAAGATTTGTAATAACCCATGATTACTCAAAAAAGTTGGTTGATGGCAATTTTTTGTGTGTTTGTTTTGAAAATGTTTCTTCTTAGGTTAGTTTCTGAAACTTCTTTCCTTACCTTACTACAGTGAATGCTCAAGGGTCAGCAAAATCATGCTAAGATTAGCTAGAGTCAAATGTAATAAGAAAGTGAAACAATTCTAGACCGGAAGTAGGTTTTCATAAATGTACTTCCCGCTGCTTCTCCACATAACCCACCTTGTGTCCCACAAGAGATGAGCTCTGTGGCCCCTGCAAGTGTCTCCTGCTTTCCTATCAACCCACTCTCTTCCATTCTTCCTAGAATGATGCTCAGTTTCTCTTCATAGATCCCAACCAGCACATGCTTGTCAGTCTCCCCTCTGAAGTCCTCCTGAGCTACCCTGGTTAACGCTGACCTTTCTCGACTTGAAATCACCGCCTCAAATAAAACTTAATCGGCAAATGGCAAATTTCAGTTGAACTAGTAAAGAGTTGAAAATGGGTGACATAAGAACAATAAATAACAAGTGTTGGTGAGGATGTGGAGAAAAGGGAAACTTCATGCTGTTGGTGGGAATGAATATAGGTGCAGCCATTATAGAAAAAAGAATGGCGAATCCTCAAAAAACCAAGACTAGAATATCACACAAACTAGCAATTTTACTTCTGGGTATTTACTCCAGATATGCAGATGATACCACTCTAAGGGCAGAAAATGAAGAGAAACTAAACAGCCTCTTGATGAGGGTGAAAGAGGAGAGTGAAAAAAACTGGCTTAAAACTCAACATTCAAAAAACAAAGATCATGGCATCCAGTCCCATCACTTCATGTCAAATAGAAGGGGATAAAGTGAAAGCAGTGACAGATGTCATTTTCTTGGGCTCCAAAATCATTGTGGATGGTGACTGTAGCCATGGAATTAAAGCTATGACAAACCTAGACAGCATATCAAAAACCAGAGACATCATTTTGCCAACAAAGGACCATATAGTCCAAACTATATGGACCTTTTACTGATATTACCAGTGAAAGTGAAAGTGAAGTCGCTCAATCGTGTCCGACTCCTTGTGACCCCGTGGACTGTAACCCACCAGGTTCCTCCGTCCATGGGATTCTCCAGGCAAGATTTTACCAGTAGTCATGTACAAATGTGAGAGTTGGACCATAAAGAAGGCTGAGCACTAAGGAATCGATTCTTTTGAATTGTGGTGCTGGAGAGGACTCTTGAGAGTCCCTTGGACTGCAAGGAGTTCAAACCAATCTTAAAGGAAATCAACCATGAATATTCACTGGAAGGACTGCTATGAAGCTGAGGCTCCATTACTTTGGCCACCTGATGAGTGAAGAGTCAACTCATTGGAAAAGACCCTGACGCTGAGAAAGACTGAAGGCAAAAGGAGAAGAGGGTGACAGAGGATGAGATGGTTAGACAGTATCACTGACTCAATGGACATGAGTTTGAACAAACTCTGGGAGATAGTGAAGGACAGGTAAGCCTGGAGTGCTACAGTCCATAGGTTCACAAAGAGTTGGACATGACTTAGCAACTGAACAACAACAACAAATATGCCTCCTTGTTCATTGCAGCATTATTCACAATAGCCAAGATATGGAAGCAACCCATCAATAGATGAATGGATAGAGAAGATGTGATATATAAATATACAAACAATGAAACACTACTCAGCCATTAAAAAGGAAAGAAATCTTGCCATTTGCAATAGCATGGATGGATCTAGAGTGTATTATCCTAAGTAAAATAAGTCAGACAGAGAAAGACAAATACCATATGATCTCAATCATATGTGAAACCTAAAAAACAACCAACCAAACAAAATACAACAAAACAGACTCATAGATACAGAGGGAAGCAGGGTGGACAATGGGTGAGATACATGAATGAAATTAAGAGGTATAAACTTCCAGTTCTAAAATAAGTCACAGGATGATGTAATGTACAGCATACGGGATATGGTCAATAATACTGTAATAACTTCATATGGAGATAGATGGTTATTAGACAATGTGGAGATCATTTGTAATTTATTTAAATGTTGAATCACTATGCTGCATCCCTGAAACTAACATAGTGTTTATTGTATGACAACTATATTTCAATAAAAAAGAAAGAAAAGTGAATGGAAAATGGACACACCCTGCATTTTGAATGCTCACAGGCTAATGGGGAGACAAGCATAGAAACAAATAATTATAAGGAAATGTGAAGGAGGGCGTATCAGCCAAGGTCTTGAAACAGCTGACCACACTAAAATCAAGATAGTTAAGGAGAGTTAATTTACAATGGTATGAATGGATGTATGGGAAGCATGAGGAGTGGTTCGTAGAGAAGACATTAGTATCTCTAGACTCCAAGTATAGAGAGGGAGCAGTGGCTGGAACCACAAGAGCCTCCAGAGGGTTGGTAGGTTTTCAATACCTTCTAGTCTCCATTCTGTCACTGGAAACAGCTTGGTAAGGGGCACATATGAAGATCTCACTGCCTTATTTCTAAGCTCTCATGGCTTCTATTTGTTCTGAGGATGAAGACCAAATTTCTTGGCTTGCTCTTTTCACTCTTCAACATCAGGACCCAACCATCATTGTTTAGCTTGTCACTTCCCTCCAGAGCGGCCATTCTCTATAGCATCATACCCTAACTGGAATACCCTTTTAAACTAGCCAAATCCTATTTGTCCTTCAAGATTCAACCCAAATGTCTAATCCCCTTGGGCCTTGCCTCAACCTCCTGAGTAAACTTCTTTCCTTCAGCCTCCAAGTGTGTATCTCCTGTATCTCTGGTGAGTGCCAAAAAAAAAAAAAAAAAAAGGTGAATGCTGAAGAGGGTCTGAGTTTAAGCAGAGACAGAGAGACAGAGGCCAAAAAGATATGTAGTCTATGTCTTACTCTTGGACTTCTTCCACATACATCCCAAAGGACTCATTTCTTCTTTTTGTAATCAGAAGGTCAAGATAATTCAGGGAAGAGTCAAAAATAACATTTGTTGCTGCCAAAACTGGTTATATCCATACATACAAAAAATATGGAAAACAACCTAATATTGTGAAGATAACTCAATGAGAAGAAATAATAATAACAATAATAGTTATTTAGTGTCCCCTTCTGAGGGGCTGGCCTGACCTCATGCCTTCTGGTACAAAGGGCCCTTGAGGTCCCAGAGAGTATTGGGTTCCAGCAGAAGTACTATGCAGGACAGTCTAAATTAGCAGTATAAATCTGTTACAAATGAATGATTCTATTAGTTCCCCAGTATGAGGAATAATTGAAAAATTAAGCAAAGAGGCATAAAGGGCCTTCAGCAAATAAATTCACAATGATAAAATGTTGACTGGCCCAGGGGATCCTATGTTACTATCATTTAGGGGTTTCTTTGGCTTTCAAAGTTAAAGCAAAACTGCCAAGTACTCTTGGCTTGAAACATTTGAAAACAAAAACAAAATGAAACAAAATAAAGTCACCAAATATGAATGGAAATGTCTCTATGATGGTGCATGGATAATTTAAGATAAGATAGAAAAGATTCCATGGTTCTAAATTGGGTAAAACAAATTTAAATGCTTCTTGGTGGAGTAGCTACTAACATCGTAACAGAAAACAACAAAAAATAAACTCTTAAGATGGAAAAATAGAACTGGTGGACATAAAATTTAATTCTACAGTGTAAGTGTACAATCAAGGAAGAACTACATGTAAAATCTATAAAATGTGCTTTTAATATATACAGTCCCCTGTACCCTGAGTCTTGAACAGTCTCAGCTTGCATTATATTGCCAAGATCATTATGCAAAACTGTTGTCACAAAAAAATATAAGATTCCTACCCTTGCCTTACAGAGCTCACGGTATAGTTAGAAAGTGAAAACTGACACACTTAAAACAGTTGTGCGCCCAGTGGCACACTGGTTGCCCAGGGCTTACTGTGAGTGGTAATGGAATTCCCAGATGGAAGCTGTCAGTTTGAGCTGAGTAAAGTGCAAATAGGAGTTAGACATCAAAAGATGGGAAGACATGGTTGAGGTGGCAAAGAGGAAGGAAACTGAGTCTTCCTACCATAAGGTACTGCATTACGGCACCACAATCAGAAGAGAAGCTTCCTGTCATGAGCACAAATGTATGGTGGAAAACTAAAACTCAGTCCAATGACATAAACTTGTTTTAAGCATGTTTAGAGTTTAAGTGTTACTAGTAGTCACATAGATGAGAAATTTCCAACACACTGAGATATAAATACCTTTAGATAGATGATGGTACTAGTAGTAGGAAAAAAAAAAAAAAAAAAAAACTGCCTGCCAAAGCAGGAGATGTAAGAGACAAGGGTTCTTACTCTAGTATTCTTGCCTTGAGAATCCCATGAACAGAGGAGGCTGCCTGGCTATAGTCCATAGTTCACAAAGAGCTGGACAGGACCAAAATGACCCAGCATGAGTGCATGCAGACAGATACACAGAAATCGCTGTGTTATCAGTGATAACAGAGAGAAAGGGAGAGAGAGAACTTAGAATTAACCTTTCCCCAAAAGAAAGCAGGAGACAGTGTTACATGGAAGACTCAGACATGATACATTAGCAAGGGACAAGCTTTTGTGATCATTCTTGCTAGAGAATGCCAATGGCAGAAGACAGATTCACAGGCTTTAACAAACAAACAAACAAAAAAGGCAGTATTTGAAAGGTATCCATAAGGGAAAATAATTTAAAACAATGAATGAGGATCTCGCTTTTCTCCCAGGTGATCAGTTTTCCTTTCACGTTTTAATTTTTCTTCTTATTCCCTAATGTGGCATTTCCCTCACTTCACCTTCTGCCTTTATGGATATGTGCACACATATGATACTATAGAATAATGACAATGTCAAGAAGTGTGTAATGGGGCAAAGAGGAATGGAAGGTCTGAAGCATGACTTCGAGACTCCCCAGCAATCTCAGGCAGACCATGGAGGACCTTCCAGCCTTTTGTTCTGACATCCAGCTCAGACACTTAAAATTTAGTATAGAGGAATGAGGCTGGAGGAATTGCTTCCCCTCCATGACAGGCTGCCTTAGCTGATTGACCTTAGTAAGTGGAATAAGTGTTCCATTATCTCACTTGTTGAATGAACTAGCTGAGACAGTCAGTCTCTTTTGGACTTCCAAACCCTAGATGTTCTAATCCTACAGTATCAGAGCTGAACTCAGGGCCTTGCTGAGGCCATAGGGAAACCCAAAAGAAGACAGTTCATACCTTTAGTCTGGCTCAGATGAAAAAGGAAATGCCTAAAATTAAGAAGAGTTCAACAGACCTTGTAAATACATACCAAGTGGTAAGAACAACAGGATATAACAAAAGTTATAAAAAGCGTATGTCCAGGGTTGTGGCACCTCTCAAAAAGTCCAAAATGACTTTCTGAAGGGGAGGAGGGTGGATTTGACTAAGGAACTGAGGAACTGGTAGGTTGTGAGACGGGGAAGAGGAGGAGTAAGAACACATGCAAGCTTGCACCCCACATACACACACCCACACCCTGCCTCTATATGCATGCACACACATAGGTTCACAGTCATCCCCACAGTGCCTAGCAGCCATTAGACATACAAAACAAGTCAATCCCTCAAGCACGAACAGGTTCCTCGTCCTGAGTTTCCAACGTCAACTTGTAGTATGCTGAAAATACTCCTATTAGTGCGTTATTTCATTCCTTGAGGTCTTGGGGGATTTTTAGTTTCAAAGTCTTCCTATACTTTAAAATCCCTGCTGCTAAGTCGCTTCAGTTGTGTCCGACTCTGTGCGACCCCATAGACGGCAGCCCACCAGGCTCCTCCATCCATGGGATTTTCCAGGCAAGAACACTGGAGTGGGGTGCCATTGCCTTCTACCTGGAGAGGGGTAATTTCTTGTGTTAGTTGTCCTCAAACCTCAGTTCTGTGGACAGAATGTGGAGACAGCAATCAGCTGAGGTCTACCATACAACTGTACTCATTTCACCTGCTACCAAGGTTATGCTCAAAATCCTTCAAACTAGGCTTCAACAATAGGTGAACTGAGAACTTCCAGATGTACAAGCTGGATTTAGAAAAGGTAGAGAAACCAGAAACCAGAAATCAAATTGCCAACATCCATTGGATCAAAGAAAAAGCAAGAGAATTTAAAAAGAAAAATCTACTTCTGCTTCATTTACTATACTAAAGCCTTTGACTGTAAGGATCACAACAAACCACAGGAAATTCTTAAAGAGATGGAAATACCAAACCACCTTACCTGTCTCCTGAGAAACCAATATGCAGGACAAGAAGCAACAGTTAGAACTAGACATGGAACAAAGAACAGGTTCAAAATTGGGAAAGGTGTACATTGTCACCCTGCTTATTTAACTTCTATGCAGAGTATCTCATGCAAAATGCAGGGCTGGATGGATCACAAACTGGAATCAAGACTGCTGGGAGAAAGATTAACACCCTCAGATATGTAGATGAAACCACTCTAATGGCAGAAAGTGAAGAGGAACTAAAGAGCTACTTAATGAGGGTGAAAGTTTTAAGCCACCCTCAACATTTAAAAAACTAAGATCACTTTTCGCAGCAAGTAGAAGGGGATAAAGTGGAAGCAGTGACAGATTTTATTTTCTTGGGCTCCAAAATAACAGCAGACAGTGAGTGCAGCCACGAAATTAAAAGATACTTGCTCCTTGGAAGAAAAGCTATAACAAACCAAGACAACACATTAAAAAGCAGAGACATCACTTTGCCAACAAAGGTCCATATAGTCAAAGCTGTGGTTTTCAAGTCATGTACAAATGTGAGCGCTGGATCATAAAGAAGGCTGGGTGCCAAAGAATTGATGCTTTCAAACTGTGGTGCTGGAGAAGACTCTTGAGAGTCCCTTGGACTGCAAGGAGATCAAACCAGTCAACCCTAAAGGAAATCAACCCTGAATATTCATTGGAAGGATAGATGCTGAAGCTGAAGTTCCAATACTTTGCTGACCGAATATGAAGAGCTGACTCATGGGAAAAGACCCTGATGCTGGGAAAAACTGGAGATTGAAAGCAAAAAGAGAAGAGAGTGGCAGAGAATGAGATGGTTAGATAGCATCACTGACTCAATGGACATGAATTTGAGTAAACTCCAGGATATCATGAAGGACGGGGGGCCTGCCATACTGCAGTCCATGGGGTCACAGAGTTGGACTGGACCAGGACTTAGAGAATGAACAACAAAGAGAAAAAAATAAAAGAAGATAGAGAACGAGAAAAAGATCAGGCAAAGAGGCGAGGAGGAAAGACCGAGAAAAAGCAAACATCAGGAAAATTTTTCAATGTTAACTAAAAAGTTAACTCCTTGTCTTCACTATCAAGAAAAGTATGTAGGGGTGGTGGGGGTGGGATTGGAGTGTCAGAGAGGAAAGAGGAAAAGACAGAGTAATCGGAAAGAAGAGAACAGAGGGGAAGGAGGGAAAGCCAGAGTCTGGAAGTGGCATCTGTTGAGACACAGTCTAAGAAGTCAGTGCCCTGAGGAGCACCCCTACCCGGGCTCAGATGCAGTCCTATGAACAGGAGCACCAGCTATATTTAGCTCCAATGTAACATCAGCCACTAGTATTCATTCCACTTGGGCAGCTGCTGTCCAGTCCTGAGGAGATATTTTACTACCTACTCTTAAACATCTATGCCAAGGTCCCGGGCCTTGATAGCTACAGAATCCACTGCATTTATATACAAGAGGGCAGCATTTTGAACATAACTGACAAGACTGCAACAGGAAAGCATTTTCAGAAGCCTAAAGTCATGACTCCTGGCTGCATCGGATGTCTTTTACCCCAACCCCTGCAGGCAAACACCAGCCCTTACCTTTTATGGTGTGTTCTCTCCTGAGAACTTCCTGATCTTCTGGCCCTCACTCCACAGAGGACTTTGTGTTTTGGAAGAATACTCTCTGGTATCTACTCAAGCGTCCCCAGACCCAGCTGACCCATAGAAATACCTACAGGTTTCCTCTGATGCCAGGTGAACATGACGGACTTCTACTGAAAAAGTGGTTTGGCTATTAAAGGGTTGGCAGGTTACCAACCTCAACACCCTATGCAAGAAACCCAAACCCTGGCACCACACAGGAGAAGTGCTAGGACTGGGAACAGTTCAGAAAATCAACAGTGCTTGACCTGAATATTAAGTAATTCTGAGTCACTGTTCTAGGTAAGGTGTCATAGTTAAATTCTATGGACAAAATCCCACATAAACATTCCCTCCACTCTCAAGAAGATTCAGTTACGATTCATGTCTAACAACAATCACACAGGTGCCCCAGGGAGTAGATGAATGGGCTCTAGATGAAATTCTGAGAGGAGAAAAAGCAGTGTAACTTTGGAAGGCTGAGAAGGTTTTTCAGAAGAAGAGACTCCTTTCTCAAAAAAATGAACTATTAACAAGCAGAGGGGAAGGAGGAGAGCATTTCAGTTGGGAGAGATAAAAGAGGCAAATATGTCCCTCATTCTTTGGTTGAGTATAGATGGACACTTCTGCAAAATTAAAGTTCCCAATCTTGTGCCTTGACAAATACCAGTAGATTCTCCATAATTAACTCTTGGGAAAAAAGCCATCTGCACAAAGGTTTTTGCCAAGAAGCAACTTCCTTATCTACAAACTAGAAGCCAAAAGTCCCTCTTCCATGAAACAAGACTAGGAAAGGTAACTAGCATGGAAACTAACACAGAAAAAGTCTGGGTCCTTATAAGAAGGATTGTCTGTGCTGCAGAAAACAACAACAAAAATACAGGACTAGTGACACGGATGGGGAAGATTGATGGCCGTGCCTGTCCTGGTCTGAACTTGAGAAGGAGAATCCCCAGAGGATGGTGTATGCCAATCGTTCCTTCCTGGTGAAGTAGAGAACTGAGGAGGCAAGGACCAGGTGGAATAAGGAGCTTACTTTAGCCAGAGATCACCTACAAGCTGTCTAATCACTTTAACCCAGACTGAACTGAAGGAAGGGCTAAGAGAAAAACATTCTCTTTAGGGTATAAAATGGGTTATTTCCTGTCCACATGGTTCCTCATAAATACATTAATGACTTTATAAGCATGTCTGCCTGGAAAGGCAACAGTTTAACAACCACACAGTGGTAAATAGTCCTTTTGGATTCTGTGTAAATTGAGTAAAAGAGCAAAGAACTATTAAAAAGTATGTGTTAAATTACTCTTTTTCCCACACCTCATTCTTTTTAGATGGGAAGATCAATAAATGAGCCTAATATTTGATTTAAAAGAAAAAATACCCAAACCTTCAGGAGTATTTGAACATGAATGGTCCCAGTGCTGAGAAATGCAGGCACATGTGCCGCCCCCCCCCCCACACACACACTCCTTATTGGTGACAAAGTCAAGACTTCTGTACAGAGCATGGCTATGCAGTGACAGAACTGTGTCATAGTTCACCTGGACAAATAGTTCACCTGTGACAAATGTAGTCACATACCTGTGAAGAAATCCTGTTCTTCTGCCTCCAAAACATTTCTCAAACCTGATCCTTTCTACCTAGCCCCCCATCCCCTTCACCCAAACCACCATCATGACTTCATAATTCATTTCTGGCTCCCTTCCATCCCTCCTTCATAGAAATTCCAGAAAAATCCCTTTACAAGCAAATCTAATTTTGTCATATCCCTACTCAGCCCTTTAATGGCCCCCATTGTTCCTAAGCTAGAGACCCTGAGAATCTTTCTCCTGTCAACAGAGGCAGGTGCAACTTCCCTCTCCCTTTCCAGCCTCATCTCCTCACACCATCCGTGGTCATTCCACCTGCTCTGCATATCCCACTGCACTGACCTCCTTCCAGATTCTCAGCACTGCCTACACTACCCTACTCGCTCTCAGCGCCTTCACACAGAACCTTCTCTTTGCTTTCCAGAACTGACCTCCTTCCAGATTCTCAGCACTGCCTTCACCACCCTACTCGCTCTCAGCGCCTTCACACAGAACCTTCTCTTTGCTTTCCAGAACTGACCTCCTTCCAGATTCTCAGCACTGCCTTCACCACCCTACTCGCTCTCAGCGCCTTCACACAGAACCTTCTCTTTGCCTTCCAGAACTGACCTCCTTCCAGATTCTCAGCACTGCCTACACCACCCTGCTCGCTCTCAGCGCCTTCACACAGAACCTTCTCTTTGCCTTCCAGATTTTCACAGCACTCTTGCTCCTCAGAGTCCTTATCATGTTTGAAATTATTTATGTACGTTTTGATTGTTTGATGGATGCCTATCATCACTAGGATTATGGTGAAGGTCAAATCATAGAATAAGCATGAAAATCTTTAAAGAACTGTAAACAGGATCCCAGTGGAAATCACAGCTTTCCCATTGCTACTTTTAAAGAACTCCCTCAAACAAAACAAAATGTAAATGAAACAGCAGTAGCATCATTTTCCCCAAACATCAAAAGTAAATGACTTCCAGAAGCAAGCTCCTTTTTATGTTAGGCTAAGATAGCAGCAGGCACAACCTGGTGAATGATTAGCCTTGGGATCTCCTGGCATCAGACAAAAATCCACTTCCCTAGGGCCAGTGGAGGCACGAACATCAGCCTGAGTCTTGACAACCTCCCTGGTGCGGGAACGCGTCCCCTGGGCCCAGCACGCCTGGTTCCAAAGGTGTGAGTGGCCGAAGGAGAGTAAACATTAACTCTGGTAGGGAATAATTAGTCAGTTGTGGACGGCTTTCCGTCCACAGTTTGTGAAGTACTGACCTGAAAATGAGCTGAAAGGAATGAAGATTGGGGTAACGCCCACTGAACTGGCCACCCCTCAAGCACCTCTCCAGGTTCACGCCCCCATCTCTTCTAACCCCAGTTTACCAGCAACCCTGACCTCTATGAGCTGCAAATCAAGTTTTTTTAGTCTCTGCCTTCAGCCACGGTAGGGCACCAACAGGAAATTACAGGAAGGGAGGTGAGTGAGGTCAGGAGTACCGCTCTCCCAGCCTCCTCCCTGCTGGGTCCCCCAGACTGTGTTAACTAAAGGCCTCGGCTCCTCCTCCACCAATACAACTTCCTTGCGCTCTCCAGCTTGCTCCCCAAGCCCAACACACCCATACATTCAGGGAACTGATCCTTCCCATTTCGAGTCAAGGGTGGTCATAGTTCTCCGGGGGCTATTACTATTCCTGGGATACTCCAGCTTCCTTTGTGGTTTCCCTACACCCGGCTCAGTTCTGGAGGTAGAGAGACTTCACTGCCAGAAGCATACATAGGAACAAATGAGATGAGTATGAGGAAATAAGGAACGTGTTCCATGGGTGCCTGCACTCCTGTGATCTGGGGTGGCCATGGGGCCAGAAGTCAGGAAAGGTCTCCCTAAGAAGCAGGTGCTTGGGCTGACATCAGAACTGGGCAAGTCTGGGTGGGACACGGGTAGAGGTTAGTGGAGGGAGCGGGAGAATCCCGGGCAGAGGGAACAGCCTGTTCCAAGGTCTTGTCACACCCTCTTTCCCTCACACTTGCTGTGTGTGGGTGTTACATTGCTTCAGTTGTGTAGGACTCTTTGCGACCCCATGGACTGTAGTCCACCCACAGGGCTCCTCTGTCCATCGGATTCTCCAGGCAAGAATACTGGAGTGGGTTGTCATGCCTTTCTCCAAAGGATCTTCCCAACCCAGGGATCAAACCTGCATCTCTTCTATCTCCTGCATTGACAAGTGGGTTCTTTACCACTAGCGCCACCCACACAAAGGATCTTAGCCCTTTATTTCACATTTGGTTATTTAAGCTTTTGTGGGGAATGCACTTTGCCATTTTAAATGACTGCACAAATATGAGATGATGATAATCATGTTAATAAAAATCCTCAAGTACACATAAACACTTCAAGGCAGCCCAGACTTTGTCCACAGCACCTAGCATAATGGCAAACGTACATACAGTTGAAGAACAACAAACATATTGCAATGGACTGAATGTTTGTGCCCTCTCAAAATTCATACATTGAAATCTCTAACCTCCAATGTGATGACATTAGGAGGCAGGGCCTTTGAGAGGTGATTAGGTCATGAGGGTGGATCTTCATGAATGGGATTAGTGCTGTTATAAAAGGGACCCCAGAGAGCTCTCTTGCTTCCTTCCACTGTGAGAGAATATAGGAAGAAGACACAGTCTGCAACCTTGGAGAGGGCCCTCCCAGAACTCGATCTTGCTAGCATCCTGACGTCAGACTTCCAGCCTTCAGACCTATCAGAAATAAATTTCTGTTTATAAGCCACCCAGCCTACAGTGTTTTCCTATGAAAGCCCAAACTAAGACACATTTGCAACTGACTTGGTTGACTGACTAAAGGGGAAAATCCAGAGAAGACCTAGCACTACCTGTCAGTGAAGATGGGTGCATAAAATGCAGGATGGGTGCTAAGCAGCAGGTTGACCTTGGGCGAATTACACTTATCTTCAGATACTATTTGGTCAGGTCTCAGGCCCTAGGATGGGAGATAAGCAAGAGTTACTTTTGGTCTCTGACATGCCTCAGAGAAGAGCTGGGACACAATGGGTGACCTCCATCCTGAGGGGGATATGAAATTCAGCCTCAGGTGTGGGGTTTCATGCTGCCCAGTCCCCACAAATATGTAGCTCTTCAGAGAAGAACTGGAGGATTCCCTGTAACCCACAAGTACCATTATCGAAAGCCCCAATGCCTGAAAAATGATGCCTTTTCTCCTAAAGGAAAAGTAATATTTTACATTCAGCTATTTATTATTATTATTATTATTATTATTCTTTTCATCTCACAGTAAGTACGATGCATGGCTATCTTCCTAGACCTCAAGGTGATTAAAAAAAAAAAAGTCCAAGAAGGAGCCAGAAAAGTCAATCTTCATTTTACTGAAAGGCATTTTACTCTTATTGTTGTTGTTTGGTCACTAAATCATGTCTGACTCTTTGCAAATCCATGAACTCAGCATGCCAGGCTTCTCTGTCCTTCGCTATCTCCCAGAGTTTGCTTAAACTCGTGTCCATTGAGTTGGTGATGCCATTCAACCATCTCATCCTTTTGCTTCTCCTCCCGCCTTCAATCTTTCCCACCATCAGGGTCTTTTTCAATGAGTTGGCTCTTCGCATCAGGTGGCCAAAGTATTGGAGCTTCAGTTTCAGCATCACCAGTGAATGATTCAGTCCTTCACTGAATATTCAGTCCTTCCAGTGAATATCCCTAGACCTCAAAATGATAAAAAAAAAAAAAAAAAAAAGAATCCAAGAAAGAGCCAGAAAAGTCAACCTTCATTTTACTGAAAGGTATTTTTTTGTACCAGATAGAAAAAGTGCAGGACAGAGACCCCAATTCAGATCCATTACTGTAATTAACCTCAATATGGCCTCCAAAAACACTGGTCTCCTCTGGGGCTCAATTTTCTCATCTGTAATATGAATGGCTTGTATCACATGATCTATGAGATCCTTGGATGCTATAATTTTGAGCACCATTCTTTTTTATTTTTAATTTCAGCAAATACGTCTTAAAAGTCAATATATTCTCACCATTGTTATCTTAGGGATAATACATCAGCCATGCCCCCCCAAGGATCCTTATCTGATACTTAATGGGCCTCCTGGGAGGGTCCTTGAATCTCTTGATAATGAACACAACATTTTATTTCTACATGTACTTTTCCTGGAAAAAAGGTCTACAGCTTTTAGCTCTATATATAAGGCCTATGTGCTTTTAGCAGAAAAGCATAGGTGTGAACGTGCAGATGACAAATCTCAGATGAGATGTGAATGTCTCAGATGTGTTCCCCAGAGACCAGCCCCAGAAGCAGATACACCCATCCAGTCCCTATGTGCTGTGGGTTCAAAGGAAGACAAAACCCTGGGACCTCATTGTTAGGAAGATTTCAGGAGCAGGCTGGCTCCTGATTTTAGATGGAATCAAGGGAGGTAGAATGCCAAAGAGAAAGAGAGCTTGGAAACACCATGCAAAAGTATACTTCTGGGTAAAATGCGCTATGTTCTCAAATAAAACAAACAAACAAAAACACCTGGCTGCTATACTAACTTAGCCCCCCTCCCAGTGCACCTGAGGGTCACACACTCTTTTCCTACCTGTCTTCTATTAGCACCAGCATCAGAGTTCTGGGTTCGAGAGAAGAAGAGAGCTTGGTTTTGTGCCTGGGAATCTGCCCCAGATAGAGCGGCATTTTTGCCTGGAGAAGGCTGGGAGATACTAAGTCTATATCTATTACTCAGCTTGAATGGGGAAGTACCACACCAGATCTTAAGGTGAATTTGAAACATACAGTGACAGGGTGAAAGTTAACACCATATACAGTTATACACACATGTGAGAAAACATAAACATAACCATGCAAAAACCGAGGCATAGGAATTATAACTTATAGGGTAAATGCTATTATCCAAAAGTTTAAACATATGTGAGACAACTCATAGCAAATATGCTGACATATGGCTTTGAAACCAATATGTCAACACATATAAGTAAGAAATCATCTATAAAAGTAAAGTCAACCACATTTCTCTCTTTACATTTAGGCCACAAACGAGACCACCACTGAGCATCTCTGGTTAAGCATTAACACACACCAGGATCTGCCTGTAATTTGTTCGCTAAGGTGCAGTACCCTGGCTAATTACTACATCACCAGCAGATGAAGTTCAGCAAACGGTATTGAGCAAGTGCATTCCTAAGGCCTCATTTACTCCTTTTCAGGTGGGAGGAAGTCCAGAAGGAAGGGACAGGGGAGGAGAAGAAAGAGGGGGCGATGGGAGGAATTATCATTTTGCCACTGTAAAGCGTGTGTGTTAGTCACTTAGTTATGTACGACTCTTGGTGACCCCATGGACTATAATCTACCAGGCTCATCGGTCCATGGGATTCTCCGGGCAAGAATACTGGAATGGGTTGCCATTTCCTTCTCCAGAGGATCTTCCCGACACAGGGATCGAACCTGGGTCTTCCACACTGCAGGCAGATTCTTTATCTTCTGAGCCACCAGGGAAGCCCAAGCATCTCACAATTTATAAAAGTGGTGTGTGTGTGTTGGTCAAACTTTAAAATCATGTCACTTGAGAAAAGGCTGAAGGATTAAGAGCTGTTCAGACAAGTGAAGACCACGTGTAAGGAAGGCTATCATCACAGCATTTGTAGGACTGGAGACTGACTGTGGCAGAGACGCCACTGTCCTGCCTGTCAGTCATACTCCCTGTGCCTTAAATTCTTCATCTGTAATATGAGCAAAGTGTGTGAGATTCCTGTTTCTCAACTGCTGATGCAATGAGACCCACATGAAGAACTGTTGACAAATACAGATACTGGCACTCTACCCCACTTCACTGTTTCAGCTAGGAAACAAGCACTGGCATTTTAATAGCTTTCCCAGGCACCCTAATGCACATTCAGGCACACTGGTCTAGATCACACTCAGGTCCCCTCCACGGTGACATTCCTGAGCACTTCTGGCTCAAAGGAATTAGTCATATATAATGCTTTCCCCACTTCCTCTGTGGCCCTGAGAGGAACCACAATCCTGAGGGAAACTCAATACATAAAATGTTGATACTCAGTAAGAGAGTTCTCTCAAGCCAGCTGGACAGGAAGATCCGTGGAAGAAGAACTCCATCACAGAAGAGCCGCTCTGGTCTTGGCTCAGGACCTGTTTACCCTGACTTTCACTCGATTTTCACCAGCAGGGTGGTTTGGTGAAAGAATGGCTTATGTTTATTAACGAAGAACCAGCATCCTGACAGTGACAGAGAAAGCTAAAACAGTGTAAGAACAGAGCACAGGAGCCAATGGAAAACACAGTCTGGGTGCATTTGTTGTGGGAGCAAACCACCCCACTCATCTTCAAAGACCCATGTGATCTCTCTGTGCTACTAATACTTCCGGGAGAAGAGTTTATGTTCTCTGTTCACGGAATTCTGTTACCAAAGCAAGGACAAGATATATGTGTGTATGCTGGTATATGGATTTGGTGACTTTTCTAAGCAATGATTTCAATTATTCAAACCACTGGGGGTCAGCATATTTGCCGCTGTATTCTTCTCAGGCTTTTTAAAACAGACCTGCTATCTGTAGCCTTTTCCACCTCAAAATCACTCTCTAGGTTCTCATCAGACAATGTCACCCCTGGATGGAGCCAATAAAAACTACAGAAACCCCAGAATCTGCAGGTGGGCAGCCTGAGACATACAGAGAGACAGCAATTTCCCCTGCCTCGCTGAGTCAGTAACCTCCTCTAAAATTATTTCACTACCCCCTACCCTACTTCTAATAAAATCTGTAGTGAATAAAAAGAACTCAGGTCAGGCTGTGAGGAAGAAGATGTGGTTTCAAGTGCAGCAAGCAGCCGAGCATGAAAAGTAGAGTTCTAGGGGCCCCCGACATAGTGGGGACCCTCGAAGAACCCGGGACTGACCAACCGAGAGACCACGCATCTTTTTTTAGCAATGATCACAATTATTTGAGGCACTTTAATAAGTCATGATTTATTCCAAGAAAAGAAAAAGAAATGAGTGGGAAAGCAGCAACGGAACTGTTAGAACATTCATTAACATATCAGCAAAATGCTGTGGGAAGCAGTGGAGCTATTCGCAGTAACACTTCCTGACAAGACACCACGATTTTGTACTCTAGACCCACTGCCCTTGAATAAGAGCAGCCCTCTACAGCTTGCTTTTCTGCCACACGGGAATTAGATGTTTTCTGAAACCAGAGGGCAAGGCCTCCACCAACTCTGAGAAGGCCACGATCCTCTACTGGACCTGGGCTCTTACCTGTGAAGTGATTAGAAAATCCCCTGTCCATCAACCGTTACCTTGTTTTATAGCTCAAAGAACTATGACACATAAATCTTGGATCTTAAGAAACCATCATTTCTCCTAAGGCCTCATTTACCGCCCTTTCAGGTGGGAGGAAGTCCAAAAGAAAGGGACAGGGGAGGAGAAAGAGGGGGAGATGGGAGAAATCCCTAAAAATCTGAGGAGGAATTCCAAGTCATACCTCTCCTCAGTATCATCTACTTAAGAGCAGTGTCTGAGGCTGGCATGTAAAGAAGGTTAAGAGGACCAGCAAATCTTCCCAGGTCTTAACTTTGGTGCCTTTAGAAAGTGCTGTGGAGAGCCAGAGAGAACGCTAGAGAACGACATCCAAAGGTCTAAGAACTCTTTCAGCACTTGTGGCCTCCAGCATGTCACTTTCCTATCTGAACTTCAATATTCCTCTCTATGAAATGAGAAATGTACCAGAAAAGCTCTAGGATTCCCTCCACCTGCCCTGTTAGCCTATGGCTCCCAATCTCGTTGCTTCCAGGAACCCCCCGATTGTGTGTGGGTTCAGCTCTCCTTGGAGGTCCCCGCTGTTCGTCCTCACTCCAGGTGCCTCAGCCTGGGGTTCAGAGGCCAAGGTCCTCTAGTCCCAGTCCTGCCTACTGGGTGCTGAGGACTGCAAGCAAGGCCTTCATTAATCTCCAGGACAAGCAGATGAAATTATTTCTTAAGACAACTCAAATTCCACCCTATAACTTACTCCAGACTCTGCTTAAGAACATCTTTTTAAAACTGCTGCAACCGCTACAGACAGTGAATTTTATAAAACGCAGTACAGTGACTGCAATTCTAGATGTTTTTGAAGAAGAGCTAAAAGAATTACAATTGGACCCTAAAAGAAAGGCGTTGTGCCTCGCCACTCCCTGACTTGTTTGCCTCGGCCCTCTTCTGGATCAGCAGACTGTGCTTTTATCAGCATATTTACCTGCCAATCAATTTCAACAAAACTGCTCAGCCACATTTAGTTACAGAACCAATAAAGTGACCAAGAATTCACAAATAACTCACTCTTTGCTGTGATTTCTCTTTATAATGAACATATCCTGCACTGCAAGTATGGTGGTGGTGGTGGTTTAGTTGCTAAGTTGTATCTGACTCTTTGCAACCCCAAGGACTGTAGCCAGCCAGGCTCCTCTGTCCATGGAATTTCCCAGAATGGGTTGCCATTTCCTTCTCTTGGGGATATTCCCAACCCAAGGATTGAATTCAAGTCTCCTGCATTGGCAGGCAGATTCTTTACCACTGAGCCACCTGGGAAACCTACACAGAGGGTATACTACGAGCTAAAAATAATATTTTCTCCACAATCCTGTGGCCCACTAGAAGCTAAACCCAGAGAGAGGCAGACAGAGACAGAAGAGACAGAGAGACCAAGAGAGAAAGACATGCCATGAATCCTAAACATCCTCTTAGTTGGATGAACTCCGGGAGTTGGTGATGGACAGGGAGGCCTGGCGTACTGTGATTCATGGGGTTGCAAAGAGTCGGACACGATTGAGCGACTGATCTGATCTGATCTGATCTGAAGGGCAGTTCAAGGACCTTGATTCTAGTAAGGTCAGCTGTGTGGCCTTGACTTGATCTGGAACCCTATCTAGGCTATTTACAGGATGATAAGTTTTGAAACCTAGTAGGAACCCTTAAAAAAGTATCCTATCTACTGCTCTTTCAAATGTTTTCACACATAAGAACTACCTGGAGAGCTTGACAGAACCTACTGATGGTCCCAAAGATCAGTCTCTAATTTAGTAGGTTTGTGGGGCCTTCTGAGAATCTGCATTGCTAACAAGTTCCCTGGTGGTACCGCTGCTGCTGCTGGTCCTGGGGCCATGCTTGAGAACCACTGATCTGGCCCCATGATTGGCAACAGTGGCTGGAAATCAGAATCACCTGAGGAGCACTGAGAAAACGCAGATGTCCAGTGTGCCCCAGACTTTGTAAATCAGAAACTCTAGTCAGGCAGTCACTACCTCTGTTTTCTTAACAAACTCCCCACACGATCTCAGTGCATAGTCAAGGTTCAGCAGCATTGAGCAAGTTCAGTCTCCTCATTTTAGAGATGACAAAACTGAAGTTCAGAGGGTCAAACCATGCCCAGTTCACCACATTCAATGGCAAAAGGAGGAGGTTTGGACATTCGATGATTTGAAAGTCCCAGCCTTTAATTCCATGTGTATAATATTCTATAGCTTCATTTTTCCTTCATCTCCCATCTATCAAACCCAAATAATAAGTCAGGTAAACACCCCAAGGCTAAGGGAGACTCTTTGTTCATCTGGCCACCCCAAGTAACCAGAAGGAATCAAAGAGGACCACGCGGTGTTGGCAGGCTCTGAGCATTCTTAAAGCTCGCCTCTGTTGTTTCTAAATATAACAGGCAGTCAGACACTGAATAACTCTTGGCTGATTTGGCTTCCCTGGGATAAACTTTTTTCTCCTTAGATTATGCTACACCAGGAATAGAGCCCTAAGGGGAGAAATTCCTCTTCAAAGTCAAAGCAAGATAACACTGTGTGTGGTATTCAGGTTGTTCTCCTTTGGGAGGAGAAAAAAGTAGGAGGCAAACTTCTAACATCAGCCAACATCAAAAAGGATATTCATACTCTGTATGTGTGGTGAGTCAGGGGTGGGGGGGAAGGGGGCAGGCGGAGTGTGAGGGGGAAGTGGTCAGGCAAATGACAATTAATGCAGCCCAGTACCCAGTGGGCAGATGGAAGGAGCGTGGGCAACTGGCTCAGGGCAGTGGGCAAGGGGAAGGCCACACGCCAGCAGCCCTGGAAGCCGTCCCGCGCTGGCTCTGCTGCGTGGGCTGCTGGCTCCCTGGGAGGTAGGCGCAGGTAGAGCTCCAACTTCATTTCCCAGCCAGGCCGCAGTCTACCCTGCCCTTGGGCTCCTTCTGCTCCTTCCATGATGGGGGAATTTGATGCAACCTAAAATCGGACTGGAACACGTGCAGACATTCGTTATCTTTTCTTTCGCACAAATACTATATCCTTCCTCTTTATTTTAGAACGAGCCGAGCCTCTTCATTTCCCAACATGACAATATATTTGTCGTGTTGGGGTCGCCCAGATCTATCCTCTCCATTCATAGAGAACACCATAAAAGCTACCATTTGTTAAGCCCTACTATATGTCGGTAAACCCATTGAATCGAATGTCACTGCAGTGAGCAGTACATTTCCAGATTACAGAAGATGATGCACGGGCAAATAGAGACTATGATTTGCCCAAAATGGAATGGTTAAGAGTCAGAGAGAGGACTCAAATGCAGGTTTTTCTCCTCCAAACCAGTGCTCAGTCTGCATCGTGAGAAGACAAAGTGCTGGTGAACGGTCTGCTGTCTCCCCCCACCCACCACCTTAGGCCTGCCTCAGCTGAAGACCTGGCCCCAAACTTTATTTAGAACCTCTAAATGTCCACGGAGGAGTTTGCTAGCTCTTTCTGGTCCCCAGAGTGGGGGACCAAAAAAAAAATCAACGTTTCAATTTCAGGCTTACACTGGGAGAAGCCCAACTGCTACTAAAACAGAGCAAGAAATTGCAAGGGCAAGCCAGGGCCAACTCTCCCTCTCTATGGGAATTTCTCCAAAGTACTGAAAGCTCAGGGAAAGACTGCGAGTTGGGGGAGCTGTGGAGATCCTGAAAATGTCCCCCATCCCTGGAAGATGCACATCTCCCCTGGGACTGGGCGGGGGGGCGGGGTGGGGGGAGAACTCAAAACAACACTGATTTGCACGTTTTATCTGTGAGGGTAAGCACAGGGGTGTGTGTGATGGGGTAACAGGCATTGCAGTAAGAGGAATACCCCACACGAAGCCTTTCTCCAATGTCTTCTATCTCTAGAATATGGTTCCCCAACTGCTGCACTTCTGACATTTGGGACTGGATCCTTCTTTGCTGGGAATGCTGATCTGTGCCTTGTAGAATGTTGAGCAGTATCCCTGGCCTCTACCTCTCTGGATGCCATAGCATTTCCACCCAGTTGTGACAAGCAAAAATGTCTCCATGGAATTTCCCTGGTGGTCCATTTTCTGGGACTCCATGCTCCCAGTGCAGGGGGCTTGGGTTCAACCCCTAGCTAGAACTCACTCACCTAGCTAGTGAAGTATATCTTAAGCTGCCACTGAGAGCTGGCATGCCACAATTAAAGGTCTTGCATGCCACAACAAAGATTGAAGATCCCACAATTAAGACCAAGCACACTCAAATAAATATTTTTAAATGTCTCTAGACATTGCTAAATATCTCCTGGTAGAAGAGGCAAAATTGAACCCTGATTGAGAACCACTGTTCTAGAATGTCTTACCCTACCACAATACATTAATAGGAAAAAAGTTCAAAGGTGTGTATCTGACATCCTCTTTAAAGGTGCTAAAGATTTGTAATCTGCATATTTTCATCAAAACCCATGTGTTTTCCACTGTAAAACTTACAGAAGAGCAAAGCCATGTACCAGACACCTTAATCACAAGCTCCCAATTGGTCTAATGTCTTGTGGCTAAATTTCCTGTCTTCTTTCTAGCTTCAGGAAAGAGCCCCTATTCCATTCTTCTCCATCAAACCTTCCAGGCCTGCCTCCAGAGTAGCTTGTCCGCTAAAGTCTCCCTAGCCCACAGGCAACTCAACTGTCCTTGAACGTCTAAGAACTCCATGAAAGCACATTCCTTACCAGCTTTGTCCCTCTGTACCCTAGAGTGGGCAACTGTGTTTGGCACGCTTTAGGTGTTCAATCAATATTTCTGAATAAATACATTATTAAATAATAAATAGGTTTGAAGAAACAAATGTTCTAACAACAGTTTATCTAGGTTACATATTTCTACAGAGTGTTCTCTTTTAAGGGATGTACATTTTACCTCACCAAACAAACATAAAATTCTCTGAGGTGAGAAGTTCTGACCAAGTTATTCTGGAGCCTCTGGGACAGCAGTTCTCAACATGGGTCACACATCTCTTAAAAACCTCAGTGTCCAGATAACAGGCACATACCAAGTAAACAGACTCTTGAGGGGGTGGGGAGCAGTCAGATTCAGGAATCCTAGTTCTTAAAGGGTTCCCAAGTGATCTCCTATACAGACAATGCTAAGAGCTATGTTCTGCAGTTCTGTGAATGGACTGTGGGAATCAAGCTCAAAAGAGTTAAAAAAGCGCAGGGAAGTCTGACGTGTACTGGAATGCGGCTGCCATGTTAGCTGGAACAGCAGTTCTCAGGCTCTGTGTGGGTTTATGGCATCTTAGTGGGACTACATGGGCTATCATGGATCAGAAGTTCTAGTTGCTTTGAATAATCAAAAAAAGAACATTAATGAGTGATTATCTAATAAATACCTTCAGCTCAGGAAACAAGATCTTTGTAAACTTGAGTCCATGTGGGACTAATAAGTTGCATGCAGTACCTCAGACTTGCCTTTTGTCTTTCAGAGCGCCCCATAGGGCAGAGAACTGAGTAATACATGTTGCCAACTATGGGTTTGGCTGAGGATTTTTTTTTAATTAATATTACTGTTGTGTTATTCTTTGCTGCTGCTGCTAAGTCACTTCAGTAGTGTCCGACTTTGTGTGACCCCATAGACGGCAGCCCACCAGGCTCCCCCGTCCCTGGGATTCTCCAGGCAAGAACACTGGAGTGGGTTGCCATTTCCTTCTCCAACACATGAAAGTAAAGTCACTCAGTAGTGTCCGACTCTTCGAAACCCCATGGACTGCAGCCTACCAGGCTCCTCTGTCCATGGGATTTTCTAGGCAAGAGTACTGGAGTGGGGTGCCATTGCCTTCTCTTTGTTCTTTAAGCTGAGCCAAAAGTACTCCAATTCTCCCTTTCCAGAGCAAAAGTGATTACCAGAGAAACTGACAGTGGGTATGTAGCTATTTCTTCCACATAAAACTCAGACTTCTTCCTGTAGAGATCACAGAACAGTCATCTGGGCAGCAGCCACCAGGATTCAAAAGAGAAAGAAGAAAAATCTCATAATGGGTGGAGATTTGGTTTAAAGAATAGATCTGGGTAAATTACATCATTCCTGGGTTTGTCCAGTGAATTGGATCACACAGTTTGTCGCACAATGACTTCTGACTCTCCCAGGGCCAGCAAAGCAGCCCCAGGCAAGCCTTATCAGGAGGAATCAGTGTGGAAAAGTACTTTCAGAAATAAAACTAACATAAACCAGGCGTGTCAGAGTTAGCTTTGCTAAATTTCAGGAATGTGGGCGGAGTTAGTCTACTATGCTTACAGGTTGGGACAGACTTGGTTTGCTGAAAGCAGTGTCCATCTTCTCTTCTCCTCTATTGATAGAGATTCACTAGAAAATAAAATCTCCTGTTTGCTTTTTAAGACAAGAAGAATAAAACTGGAGCAGGAGAGCAAGAGAGAGGTGATAAATGCCACCCACACAGGATTATCAGTACTGAAGGTGTTGAATGAAATGGAAGCAGCCCAAGGATAAACTCTGCTGAAGGACCCTCCTCCCCCTCAACCCTACCCCGCCAACTACTATCTGGAAGAAAACTTAGATCTTGTCTTCTTTTTCCTACATTCTCCATAAATTGAATCAAGTCAGATTCAAGAGCACATATTTGTACTTGTGGAAACACACAGAAAGGAAAGATTATTCAGATAAATAGATTTTGTGCAGCTTTAAATTTTAGAACCTTAGAAACACTGAGCTGGAAAGTCACTAACAAACATTTTATCCTTCATTTTCAGAGAGAAAAGTGGAGGAATGGGAAAGTTAAGTGATTCCTCTAAGGTCACAGAGCTATTTTTAGTAAAGCAGCAACAAACTCCATGTTTCCTTCCACACAATCATTTTTCTCCTCTTATCCACTGTTACTGAACAAAATCTACCACTGATCACATGTGATCCAAGGGACAGAAGACTTTCTTAGCTATTTGTTTTGAAATATGGGGGGAGACCAGCTCCTTTGACTGGGGAGTTGTTTGTGTGTTTATATGATCATTTTTATGGCTGAAAATTTCACTAGTTAAATTAGGGCTGAGTGTTTGCCTTTTCCATAAACAATTCTGCTTCCTTCTTACCAGTGTTTCTCACAGAACAAATAACAACATAAGCAGATTAAAATATTGCAAAGATGAGGTCTTGGAGCTCCACAGAATACTATGAGAGCAAGGGGACCGGCGGATGAAGGAGACGCTCGCTTCCAGGCTCTTTACCATTCACTCTGTTAACATCGCCTGCCACCTAAAATCCCATGAGGCCTTCCACAGGGTCCTCAGCAAGAGAAAACAGAAGCATGGATGGAGGAGGTTTGTACACACAGAGAGTTCTACAAGGGAACAAGGCAGCTGCCCTGCAGTAACATCATAATTTGAATCAGAAATTATAAACTATTTCCTAAAATCACTGGATCAATTCCTCCCCCATCTCTACCTCTAGTTATTCTGGACAGTGGTTCTGGATGGAGGCAGCCTCTCCTCACATCTGCTCAAGAGAAGGGACCACCTTCTCTCCATCATCACAACCAGCTTTTCTGGGAGCTAGATGGAAACTAAGATCCTATGCTCCTGAAGGTGAACTTCCTTCAACAGCTTGAGGGTTTTTTCCCACCTAACATTATCTGGGAAATTACCCTCTGGGGCTGCAGTTTATCTTTGATCTTTAAAACATAGTTCTGTTCCTGTCTTGGAAAAAAAAGAAAAATGAATGTATACAAGTCCAAAAGAGGAAGAGAGACAAACCAGAGGTCTTTATTCACATTACAAGAAGCTCTTTATTTCTTCTTTCCCTTCTTTTTTTTAAAGAAGAATTTCCCCACATTTTCTTTAAATGGCCCACCTCTAAGACATTGTGTTTTTTTGGGTCTTTTTTAAAGAATTGACTTCCAAAAAACTGTTCAACTTCCTACATATCTTTTCAGTAATCACCTGTCTCACAAAGTAATGGGTGCCTGCCCCCATCTGGCTACCCCATAGTTCACTCAGCTGTGGATCGGGCGGCTTCCAGGCCTTGGCTCAGTTCTGTCTTTGACTCAGCAGCATTTTTCCAAGAAGGAAAGCGGTACCTGTTTGTGGGTACGCAGTATCTTAGGCTGACAGATGCTATATAAATGAATAGCCTTCCAATTACTGCCATGTACTCTACTGAATTAGGCTCTATCACCATCACTAAGGAGACGAGTCTGCCTAGACAGGGACACCTTCCCTCATCTTGGAGCTCTTCATGCTCATCTCCTCATAAATAAAGTCATTCCTAAAGAGAGAAGTCTAAATTATCTTGTACATTACTACATACCATCAGTACTTGACTGACAGGGCTTTGAAGTCTGTAAAAGTCTTGATTCCCAGGGAACAACTCAAAATGCCCTCCCTTCCTGGAACCCAAACCATCTTTTGTAAGCTTCCCTCGTAGACGGCAAACTTGAGAGAAGGGTCAGAACCTGAAAGCTACAGACAGCATGACAGGAGCATTTCAGCATGACAGCTGACAGATACAAACACATTTCCTTGACAAACTCAGTTGCCTGAGTAAATCAAGTGGGGCTCAATATAAACCCCCACCTCCTCTGGTCCCATATGCTTCTCCAACCCTGTGCAACTGAACAACTTCTTGGTGGAAGGAGGAAAGAAGAAAGCCCCGAATCTTGAGAGAATATATGACTGATGTAAAAAAAAAGTTTTATTACCACCATGGATAGCTTTGCTTTGCCAAGTGGAGTTAATGTTGTCTTGGAACTCAAAACACATTAAATGCTCCCCATAGATCCTACATGGGGTCTTGACCTTGCCTGCTTTCATTGGTCTTTACTATGAAGGTTATTTTTCCAAACATAAAATTTTCTAGTTCCATACAGCATCTCTACCCATCTGTTTTGGCCAATAACTTCTGCTTGTGACTGTGTAACAGTGCACAGTGATATCATAAACAGGTGGTATGGGAAATTACATAATTCCAGGAAAAAAAAAATCAAAGAGCCCTAAAATTCTGTGTTTGTATTTTTATGTGTGTTAGAACTTAGGTCTAAACTTGGACTGATAAAAATATTAACAAAAGACAGTCTGGGGTGCCTTGTTCTTTATGTGAGTCAGTAAATCTGTATATACAGGGGAAACCCAGGATGTCAGCTCTGTACCTTTCAAATAATTATTAAATATTGCATTTCCAGTGCAAATCAAAACAGTAATGAGATATCACCTCACACCAGTCAAAATGGCTATCATTAAAAAATCCACAAACAATAAATGCTGGAGAGGGCATAGAGAGCAGGGAACCCTCCTACACTGTTGTGGGAATGTAAACTGGTACAGCCACTGTGGAGAACAGTATGGAGGTTCCTTAAAAAATTGAAAATAGAATTACCATATGACCTTGCAATCCCATTCCTGGGCATATATCTGGAGAAAAACATAATCCGAAAGGCTACATGCACCCCAGTATTCACTGCAGCACTGTTTACAATGATCAAGACATGGAAGCAACCTAGATGTCCATCGACAGAGGGATGGAAAAAGATGTGGTACATATGTATAGTGGAATGGTACTCAGCCCTTAAAAAGAATAAAATGATATCATTTGCAGCAACATGGATGGACCTAGAGAGTGTCATACTGAGTCAAGTAAGTCAGACAGAGAAGGAGAAAGATCGGATGGCATCCCTTATATGTGGAATCTAAAAAGAAATGATCTAAATGAACTTACAAAACAGAAAGAGACTCGCAGACTTAGAGAATGAACTTATGGTTGCTGGGGTACAGGCAGAGGGCCAGGGATGGGGGGAAGGGATAGTTAGGGAGTTTGGGATGGACAGGTACACACTGCTATATTTAAGATGGATAACCAACAAGGACCTACTGTAAAGGACATGGAACTTGGCTCAGTGTTATATAGCAGCCTGGACTGGAGGGCAGTTTGGGGGAGAATGGATGCATGTGTATGTATGGCCGAGTCCCTTCACTGTTCACCTGAAACTCCACAACAGTGATAATGGCTATAACCCAATACAAAACAAAAAGTTTACAAACATATTGCATTTCCAGGGAATAAAGGAGATGCTCTGTCACAGACAGGAAGTTGGCTTAAAGACCAGAGTGGGACAAATGGATATATCTCTTCAAGTCTCAATGGCCTCGCTAAAAAATCAATCGTGAAATGGATAGATAGAAATGACATTGAGGACGAAGGACCCCATGAAACATAGAACTACAGAAGTTTATATATAAAAAGAGGGGAAGTAACAAGAAACTCTTGGGAGAATAGGTGAGGAAAAAGGCCTAGAAAAGTGTTCGATTTGAACAAACATAAGTAATTCTTTGATTCAGGGTGGAGCACTACGGAAGTATATTTGTAGAACAATGACACCATCCTTTCAGTTTGAGTAGGTCACACAGACAAAATCCTAAGTAGCTAAACTCTTGTTGTCTGGTCACAAAGTTGTGTCTGACTCTTTGTGACCCTATGAGCTGCAGCACACCAGGCTTCCCTGTCCCTCAGCATCTCCCAGAGTTGCTCAAACTCATGTGCATTGAGTCGGTGATACCATCCAAACATCTCATCCTCTGTTGCCCCCTTCTCCTCTTGCTCTCAATCTTTTCCCAGCATCAGGGTCTTTTCCAATGAGTTGACTCTTCGCATCAGGTGGCCAAAGTACTGGAACTTCAGCTTCAGCATCAGTCCTTCCAATGAATATTCAGGGTTGATTTCGCTTAGGATTGACTGATTTAATCTGCTTGCAGTTCAAGGGACTCTCAAGAGTCTTCTCATGCACCACAATTCGAAAGCTAACCTCTGATATATCCCTAAAGACATGAAAGAAGTCAATGCCGACCTGTCCTTTGATGAAATCATATTTATGCCTAACCTGAAATGTCACATGCTATTGAGGATCTTACATCTCAAGAAAAAGATAACACAGGGGAGGAACACAACTAAAATCAACAAGTATATGGATGATGGTCTTGAAATAATTGATTAATAATACCCGGGATCTAACGGAAAGAGAAAGGCTGAGTGAAGATGCAGGAAAGTCCAGAGACTGTGAAATTAATAAACATTGCCTTGCTCAAAAATTTTTACCCAGAGGAAATGTCCTTAATGCTGAAAAGAGAAAACGCAAGGCAAATGAAGGCAATTAGCTTCACACAGCACTAAATAAAATAAATAATTAAGAGGTACTCTAGGTGACATTCAAGATGTCATCCTAATGCCCAAAACAAATTCCAGTAAGCTGATAGAGTCATAATGGGTGACTGAGGGAAACTGGGCATTAAGGAAATACTGCAAATGTAACCTCTGAGGCAGATTTTCGAGGAAATAGCCATGCCTTAGCAATGCCTTTTGTGTAATAGTCTCACACATGAAGCCCTTTGAGCTTCTGTCGGAGAGAAAATCTCTGCAGCTTGACCAGGAATCTAACCCATATGTCATTGTTTATGTTCTTTTGTAAGTGTGTGTGCATGACAGTGTGTTTATATATGTGAAAATCCAAACATCGTCAATAAAAAATATTGAAAGTGCTCCTAAAATAAGCTTCCTTTAAAAATGAGTTAAACAAATACGAGATGATTGATGTTGAATATACAAAGTACATAGATTGTAGAGTTCTATCATAAGCTGAATGGTGTAAGCCTCAGGGATTTCCTCATTTCCCTTAACAAATGCATTTCCGTTTCACACAAATGTCTCAAGATCATTTCAATTTTATCAGTAGTCATCAGGAATTCCCAGGTATAAATATGCACAAATTTTGGCAGCATAATATCAAATGGAAAGAGCAGTTAACTAGGAGAACCAGAAGTGGAATTCTGGTGCTATGTCAGCTACTACTCATTGACCATGTAATCTTGAGCAAGTCACTAAATTTCTCATAAGATATACATTTCAGCCAACAGATTTTAAGCCCCTACTATGTGCTATAATATTAAGCACTGCTCTAGGTTCTTTGTTATACAATGGGAGCAGGGGAAACAGCTCTGCTGGAGCTTAAATTCCAGAATGGAGAGACAGTGGTAATATAAATAGATATTCATAATTCAGGTGATAATAATACTCTGAAAGAATTAAAACAGGTCAATGTGATGAGTGATGGCAAGGGGGACCTCAGCTGAGGGGGGCCTCTGAGTAAACCAACACAGGACCAAACCAAGTGACAAGAGGAAGCAGGTTCCGTGATGGCAGAGAACCGTGCTCCAGACAAGGCAAGTGCAAGACCCCTGAGGAGGGTCTGGGCTAGGACTGGTTAAGGTATTGAAAGTTTAGAACAGCCTTAAAAGAAGACGACATAAAAATCATTCATGGTCAACCTCTCTAAAGAATGTGGTAAGAAAAAACGAAACAAGACGGGCAAATTCTCAAAAATGCAAAACACTCTACAAAATAAAAGGGGTTATAAGAACCAGCATACTATGAAGGAAAATTCCTATTCTCCATATTGTATCTTTAAGGAAAGTCAAGAATAATAGTATATTTGATCCATGTATCTCAAAACACAACCTTTAGAGCTAGAAAGAACAGTCCAACCCTTTGATCTTCCAGATCAGAATCAAAGGCACTAAATTACCCAAGATCATGTCAGTGGCCTTTCAGGATCAAGCCTCTCAAACTGCTTCCTGCCCCCCTCCCCACCATCCCCTGCCCCCCGTGCCTGCTTGGAAATGGGGTTTCCCACTTATTTTCTAAGCTAACTCATTATACTACAAGAAATCTGCACTATAGGTGAAACAAATCAAGGACCAAAAGCCTCCTGATGAAAGTGAAAGTGGAAAGTGAAAAAGTTGGCTTAAAGCTCAACATTCAGAAAACGAAGATCATGGCATCTGGTCCCATCACTTCATGGGAAATAGATGGGGAAACAGTGGAAACAGTGTCAGACTTTATTTTTTTGGGCTCCAAAATCACTGCAGATGGTGACCACAGCCATGAAATTAAAAGACACTTACTCCTTGGAAGGAAAGTTATGACCAACCTAGATAGCACATTCAAAAGCAGAGACATTACTTTGCCAACAAACGTCTGTCTAGTCAAAGCTATGGTTTTTCCAGTGGTCATGTATGGATGTGAGAGTTGGACTGTGAAGAAAGCTGAGTGCCGAAGAATTGATGCTTTTGAACTGTGGTGTTGGAGAAGACTCTTGAGAGTCCCTTGGACTGCAAGGAGATCCAACCAGTCCATTCTAAAGGAGATCAGCCCTGGGATTTCTTTGGAAGGAATGATGCTAAGGCTGAAACTCCAGTACTTTGGCCACCTCATGTGAAGCGTTGACTCATTGGAAAAGACTCTGATGCTGGGAGGGATTGGGGGCAGGAGGAGAAGGGGACGACAGAGGATGAGATGGCTGGATTGCATCACTGACTCAATGGACGTGAGTCTGAGTGAAATCCGGGAGTTGGACAGGGAGGCCTGGCGTGCTGTGATTCATGGGGTCACAAAGAGTTGGACACGACTGAGCAACTAAACTGAACTGAACTGAAGGCTTAAAGTAAACAACTGGTGGCATTAGCACAAAGGAGATAAAAATTTAAAGTCTCAACACCCAGACCTGATGCATCACTTGCAAGTTTCATGACCTTGAACAAGTTATTTAAACTCTCCAAGGCCTCAGATGAGGCATTTAAAATTGGAAGATAATAAAAATGCCTTTTCTCCCTGTATTACAGAATTCTGAAAGGATCAAATATTATACATAAAAGTCTGAATAAACTATAAAACACAGGAGAATATCATTATCTTTGTCTTTTTTTGGTACGTGGTCTCTTCTTAGATCACTGACCATGTACTGCTGCTAATATCTAACCACTATTTTATGTTGCACCATCACTATTACCCTGGATAGACCCTGGGAGTATCTTTCTATGCTGAGAGTTAAAAAAACACATGCATCAAGGAGTTCCATGAACACTTGATGACCTATGAAATTTCTCTCATGAAGATAGTTCCCACTGATTTCCTTTTCATCTGAATTCCCACAATGGGCTAAGAAACCACAGATTACACTAGAAATACCCCTTCCTGGATGAAGACCCAAGATTCTGCTAAAGACAAGCCATGGGACCCTGAGCAATCTCTGAACTTGAGGCTATCATTTGTGCTGTGTGTTTTCATTCCCAGAATGTGCAGAACACTTAGAGTCTGCCCCCTCCCCACATGGTACAAGATATATTTTTTGAGTCTCCCAGAGTTTCTGAAGCAATTTCAAATCCATTATTTTATTTGATCCTTTTAATAACCCTGGATAAAGTGAGAATAGGAATAAAGAAAGCAAATTAATAGAGGAGAAAACAGGCTTTTGGTGGTTTCACCACATCTCGAAGTCTAGGTATTCTGACTCCAGTGCTGTTCTAAGTTCACTGAACTTCTTACACATAAGAATCAAGTGAAGATCAAATGTGGTCATGGATATGAAAACTGTTAGGGGCTACAGACGTGAGACATGCTACCTTCCTTTGTCCTCATTCTCTGACCAGTCAGTGGTGGCTGCCCATCTAGAACATAAGCTGGCAGAAGGGGAGGACTGGTTCAGGGTATTCTGCCTTCCCTAGACCATTTGGAAAAGCACATGGTAGACCTTTATCAATCCTTTTTAATTGATTATCTGAGTTGAGTGTGAAGGAATATCCAGCTCTGCCCACAGCCCTTTAAGGAAACCTCCCCCTCGCCCCCAGGAGAGAGTGAAGAACTGGGAGGCCGGACCTGCTGCAGTCCGTGGAGTTGCAAAGAGTCGGACACAACTTAGCGACTGAAAAACAACAACCCCTTCACCCATCCCAACATGGACCTCCAGCAGGAAGAAAGTGAACACACCCAGTCTAGGCAATTTCCAGACAGCTATGAAATGCCATTCGGGTTAGCACCCTTGACCGGGCTTCCTTTCTCCCTCCTTCTGACTTTTCTTTCCTTCAAGGTAAATAAATATTTTAAAAAGAAAGTTGTGTACTCTTTTGTTCTGTTTGACCCACATATTGGAACCAAATGACTCTATCTTTCCCCCAAAGCGGTCATGTTAGCCAAGTAGCAAAAATGTGTTTCTTAAAAAAATAAATAAAAGTTTATTTTACATGTTGTAAATAGCAGGAAATTCTTATCAAGATATGAAAGTTCAAGTCTTGTTTTTCTCTTATCCCCTCTCTTTCTCTTCAAGGGAGAGTAAAAAGAAAACAAATCTCTCTCTTCATAATGGAATCCCTTCTTTTTGTCTATGCCCTGCTGGAAGCAGCTTGCCTCTAAGTGTCTGCTAACATTCTGATTGAGGTAGCCCTGCACTCCTAATGGCTGTTTCATTTTCTCTAATCCCTAGACTGGAAGGTATGATCCAGCACCCTATGATAAAATAGCCCTGGTTGTCCAACATCCTTCCAGCAAAGGATATTTTATGACAAACTCAAAATACTGAGAGGGTTGACAACAGTAAGGGCTGTGCTGGATTTAAACATATTATAGTGCCTTAAGTCATAGGATCACAAAAACTGGGTGATTAATAGGCTTTCTCTAGCCAAATCCCTTCATTTACAATAGAAGGAACAGGATGTCAAGAAGCTACAGGTCGGTCCCATTTGCTCAGCTTCTCAGAGGCAGAGGTGGAATGGAAACCCAGGCTCCTGGTTCATTCTTTGTATTGCTTCCTCCTCCCCTGCATATCACTTGAACTTCAAGGTAAAGCTTAACAGGGAAATTATTTCAAAAAAGAGTCTAATGAGGAATTATGCATTTCTTCATTCATCAACTTGGCAAACGTACACTGGGCAGCTTTTATGCCAGCAACTATGCTAAGCAATGGGGGGAGGGGTGTACATAAATGAACATGATGAAGATCCCTCTCAGTGTGTGAGTCTGTGTGTTTGTGTGTCTGTGCGTATGTGTGTGAAGCACACTTAACACTGTAGCTTTAGTGATAAAAAGAGGATATGTCAAAAAAAAAAAAACTCAGTGGGAGCAGAGCTAAGCAGCCCCTTGGGCCAATTCTTCCCCATCTCTTAAGAATTTTCAGTTAGGTGAGCACATCCTGCATATCCATCCTTATTATCCTACAACCCTACAATCCTTTCTCCACAGAGCAGCCAGAACAATCCTTGAAAGAAGTGACTACGGTCATGTCATCCCCCTGCTTAAATTCTTTGATGAGTTTGCATTGTCCATAGGATGAAGTCCAGAATTCCACAGAGGGCTGGGAAAATACCTTCCAGGCAACCCCTGAATTTCTCCTCACTGGCCCTTCAGGCTGCTCTCTCCCCTTGCTTACCTCAGTCTTGCCATACTGGCCCCTGTCAGTTCCTCCAAAGCTCTAGACTTAATCTTACCTTGGCACCATTTGAACAAGCTGTCCCTGTTCTTTGGAACTCTTTCTCTTGACCTAGCCAGACTTGTCACCACCTCATCCAATCTGCCATTCACCTGGTGGACTTCCTATTTTTCAGCTCACAGTGTGGACACCACTTCTTTAGGGAGACTTTCGTGACTTACAGTACTAAGGTGAGTGCCTGCTGTGGGCTGCCATAACACCCTACTTCCTTAGCCTTACAACAATTTAATTGTATCTCCTTAATAAAGTCTCTCTTCCCCAGGAGACTAGAACCCAATGAGGGCAAGTATTATGCTTGTTTCATTCAACGTAAGGCCAAGGTCTAGAGCAATGCGTGTTGCAGAGCCAATTTTCTATAAACATTCATTGTTTGACTGGATAAATGAATAAACATGAAGGTGTGCATATGGACATTTCAAATGAAGAATACCACAAAACCAAGACTGGGATGAAAAGTTCCAGCATGAATTTGTTCAGTGGAACTCAAGAGCAAGTGGATATATTCTAAAGTATGAGAAAAAGACCTTTGGAAGAAAACAAATATTTAAGGTTCATTATCCTAAAAAATGATGAGGGTAATTTAAAACTTCATGTACCAAAGGATGAAAAGAATACAGAAATGACAGTTCCAAAATAGGAAAGGCACGACTTGTGAGACAAGGAGTCAGGGGTCTGGGCTCCTCGCTGCCCAGCTATACGTTTTCTTCCTCTATAAGATACCAAGAAGGTACCTGAGGAAAGGCAAGGAGCTTTTTGAGGATTATTATCATGGAGCACAATGGTGTCCTGCAACATGTGGCTCCCTGGGAGAGTTGGAGGAGACTGGTTTGCATGAGAGTTTCTTGTTTCTGAATAACTTGATGGCACAGGTCATGCTGGGAGCAGAGAAGCTGTGAGTATCCCACACTCAAGTAAGAAGGGAGCTCTATTCTGTAGCCCCAAAGTGTTAGGAAAGTACAGTATATGCACGTGTGAGTGTGTATACGCGGGGAGGGCAGTGTGAGATTCTGGTGGTTTGTAGAATCTTTGAGGCTGTAATTTACATTTTATTCCATTAGACTATAAAGACAAGGTGAGAGAAAAAAACAACCACAGAGAAAAATAAAAGGCAGCAGGACGGAAATGCAGTGACTTAGCAGTCTGACGCAGATGTGCAGAGGCAAGAAGAGGACAATAAAGGAAGGTAATGAGGTGACGACCTTTGGAGAGGCTCCTAGAATGCCTTCAGACTTTTCCCCAAAGCCACCTCCTCACAGAGTTTTCCCGCAGTATGCAATGGGCAGCTTGGATAAAAGAGCTTTCTCTCTTTTTCTCTCTCTCCTTCCATTTCTCCCTCTCCTAGTCCTCGAATTCTCCTGCCAACTGTTTGTCCCCAAAGTAATGGCCCACAGACAGGCCCTTACTGTTTAAAAAAAAAAGATAATTTAAGACTCCATCCGGTCACAAAAGGAAACTAGCACAAGCCCAGGCAGTTACGTATCTGGACGTCCTCAGCGAATGGCGTGTTCCTTGCACTCCTGGAACATCCATTTCTGGTTTGGGGGGAGTGCCGGGCTCTATGTGAGCAAAGTCTCCCCCGGCACTAAGCACTTTGTGGGGGCCTGGTGCGTGCCCTCCTGCCTCCCAGCATCCCCATCAAGTGTGATGCTCTGCTGGCAGTGACGTGGTGCATATTACACGGGAACTGAAGCATCACCCACCCCCTGACTCTCTGACAGGGGTTGTGATTTTCTCCTGGTAGAATTCTGGAAACCTGGCCTCCTCTAACGTTCTAGTGACTCTCTGAAGTCACAAAAGCAACATTGTCCAGCTCTGCCTTAAGGAAGATTAAACCGCATTTAACAACCCAGGCAAGGTAATGATCTCACTACAAAATCAACACGCAGCGGTGGCTCGGAGGCTGCTCCAGCCAATGCTCAGCGGCCACCCAACACCTCGGCCTCAACCAGCCATTCATCCTTCAGCTTCCACTCAGCTGCCCAGCTCCAAGGCCTGACCCACCGACATCACCCCATGCTGAACAGGATTAAATGTTCTGGGGCTAAGTAAATAGACCTCAGCAGGCAGCCCAGACTCTGCAGGGGCTCCAGGGTTGAGATCCCAGGTCTGCTTCAGGCTTTGGGCAGGAATTACAAATTCCACAGTTCCAACCTCCACAGGCTCCTCAGCCTTCCTTTTGTGACACCCGGATAGCTTGAAAAGAGGGTGAAGGAAGGGCCAAAAGCTAGAGTAAGAACTTTGGAGAATAAAAGAAAATGACTCACTTATTGGAAAAGTATAGTATCTCACCCCTGGATTTGCCAACATAAGAAAATTCCACATCTGATCCCAGAAAAGATAAACTACTGATGTCTTAAAAAATCGTGTTCTTAGTAAAATTCACAAGATCCAGTAAAGAAAATCAAGTGATACAAGTAAAGAATACTTAGGATTCCGTGCTTGAGCGTTCTTTATGGATATGCCAAACAAGTGATCCCAACTTCTCACTAGCAAACTTCTGAGGAAACTTTCAACACTGAGTCCAAGTTTACAAAGTACTCAGAACAAAACTCGAGGGAAAATGATGAATAATTAGGAGTTTCTCCCAGGTCTAGCAGTCTGCTGAGTGGACCTCCAGGTCTTGGGGCACTAGCCGCTTGTCACCTGAAAATGTAAAAAGGGACAGGAGGAGAGCTGGCTCTGTTTCCCAGAGGCTATTACACTTTGAGACAAGCAATCAGCAAGTGGGTTTCCTCCAGGCCAGCCCAGTATCCATGCTCCCAAACTCAAGCCAAACTAAACAACTCAAGTCTTGGCCCTGTGTCCTTCAGGGAGACGGGAAGGAGGGGGCCTGGAAGATAAGGGTGCCTTAGAGTACACACTAGCCTGCCCCCAGCCCATCCACACACAAGGAACTTGATTACTGTGCCCCAGGGAATCTGCTGGTGACATTCCAAAAGTTTGCTCAGATTGTAAATATAATAATCAAGCTCAGAATTGGGAGGGCTTTTCCCCAGCTTTTGCTTTTCCATGGAAAGTACTAATCAGTGCCGTTCTGCCCAAACTGACAAAGTGTTTGAGAAATCAGACTTTTATCGTTGGCCCCAAAATGGGCCTATTTCAGCTTATCACAAGTCCCTGCCTTCCTCCTAACCAGTGTCCAGGAGCCTCCTGTTTACTCAGTTTACCAGCTCAGGAAGCCCGAGGCAAAGGATGCCTAGTCTGAGGGACAGGGCAGAACAGCAGGAGGCACACTGGTGTGGCTCTCTCCACCTGACAAGGACACGCAGGCTGGACGGTGCTAGGCCAGGAAGCAACATGAGGGCCATGCAGAAACAGGGCGCAACCACAGGGGTGACCACAAGGACCACAACATATCGTCCCTGCTGAGGGGATGATTATCAACTGCCAGACACAGAGTCCGCCTTTCAGTGAGAGTCTGAGCTGAGTGTGTCCCCAGTTCTGCGCTTTTAAGTGGGGACATACTAGGCAAGCCACTTCACACTTTAACCTTCAGTTTCTCCTGTATTTGGGAGGAGAGAGAAGGCAGAACTCCATGCTGAAAAAGCACCAACATCAGGATGATGTTGGCCTGAGGAGACCACAGTTATACCAGGTTTCCACTGCCCACATTTTGACTTCTAAAGCATTCTATACTCCTTGTCTCCTCCTGGTCTCCTGGGATGTAGTCTAAGAAAAAAATCTCCCTACTTTACCAGGATGGAAATGGAGGTACAAACAGAAAAAGTGTAAGGAGAACACCCAGGACCAGTCCCAAGTTCTCCTGATCCGGTACCAAGTATCCCCTCTACTAAACTGATTAGCATCAGAACTGGGCCTCTTTGAATACACTTGTTCAGGTTAGGGACATCTGAGCATTGAATGTCCTCCCAGAATTTTATCTCTCACTGCCATTATTTAGGATGTTTTATATTTCTTTACATTTTTTCCCCTTAGCTAACAGATTAAAAGACAGGGCTTCTTTCAGCATAAAGAATAAGCCCAAATGGCACAGCTCAGTGATAAATACAGGGAATTAGAGGGAGAGAGGAAAGCTTCTTAACACGTACTTTCCAATTGCCCTGGAGCCCAGGAGCTTAAATATTTACCATGAAATGTCCTGTCCCTCGGGCTTAGGGAGTTTCTAACTTTCTAGATAGAGTCTTATCCTAACAGTCCCTACCTCACAGCGCTGCTAAATAAAATAAGAGTAGATTCTGTCTAGTTCGGAAATCATATTCTCTTTGGCCTTTTAGGAAAAAAATCAATCAAGGCTAGATCTGAATGGCCATCCATTGAAATCATGGGCTGTGCTATGGAGCAAAGAGCTAGGGCCCTGAAGTCCTGACATGAACCAGGAGCAACTGAATGTGAACACTTGGGGCTGGGTGCCTACTTACCATGGACAGGAGAAGAGGGAGAAAAGACCAGTGGTGACAGGGCTCTAAAAAAGAGCTTCTTGACATAACGTCCAGGCCTCACTGCCTATCCACACACTGCCAGTACGAGTGGGTGACTATTCATACTATCCCTCCTAATTGACAGGGAAGCAGCACATAGATGATCATACCTCACAACTTCATAAGAGATAAAAGAGGGGTATAAGTAAATAGCTATTCACTTAAAATGGACTTAGTCATTGAATATTGAAGGGCACTTAATCATCATCATTCTAGAGGTGACTACAATCCAAACAGTTTAGGTAGAGATCAAACTGATGGGGATCAAAAAGAAAGTGGTCTGAGCAGAGATCCACCCAAGCCTAACTAGCTGAGTGACTGAGCTAGGCTCACCTAGGTGAGAGCTGCATCATGTATAATACACAAGCACTCAGTAAGATGGCCTCTAATGACCCTTCGAAACCTGGTAGTCTCCAATTCCATCATTTTAAATTCAATATCTATAACTCATTATTTTTCAGGGTAAGATAATGAAGGAATGATCAAAAGTTAATGTGTTCCAAAAAAAAAAAAAAAGCTTTCCAAGCTTGGGAATTCCTCAACTGATCTAAATTTGAAAATTAAGCTCCATCCTAATTACTTGGATTGAGTAAGGGAATTAAGAGGTAAAATAAAACTACTATAGAAAAGAGGTGAGACACTAAGGTAGACAAAAGTTGTGCTTAGTTCATTTGTTGAAAACATGGCTATAGAGGAAGCTACGTCAGAAAAAAGTAACCAAAAATTTGAGCACTGAATTCTTATAGGCACACAAGTGAGAAAGAGAGAGGAGTCTAGACATCATAACCTTATATTACCTCCTCTGGAAACCTTCCTGGCTTCCCAGGCTCTGTTCCCATAGCACCTCGTGTATCCTGCTAACTACATTTGTCACACAGAAATATCCATGTTGTCTCTCCCAGAAGATGGTGAATCCTTTGAGGAGAGGAAGAGTATTTTATTCAAATTTATATGTGGAGGACCTTTTACAGAGCCTGTATAAAGTAACTGGTCAAAAATATTTTGAATGAATAAGTACTGGAATCACTTTCCAATAGCAATTAAAAGAAAAATGATCCAGGTCACAGGCCAAGGGTTTTAATTTCTGGCGAGAATTTCGGTAGAAAGGCAAGGTGCACTGATTGGAAGTATTGGCATTCTCAGAGTTTCTCATTAGCATTTTCAGGGAAAAAAAAAATTCTAAATTTACCTCCAGAGACCTTGTCATTATCCTCTCTGCAAAGCACTGTGCCAACTTTGAAGTGATTTGATTTAAAATAAAACCCAAGTAAAAATGTAGAATCCCATGAATTCATTTTAAGTACCTAGGGATATGTGATTAACCCAGATTGAGCGGTTACTATCATTTGTCTGGATGCCTAAGTGTCAGGAGTGTGAATTCTGGGATCAGACGACCCAGGGTCAGTTCCTGGCTTGGACTCTCTTGGATTGCTTAACATTTTTCAAGCCGAGGTTGAAAAGTATCTTCCAGAATGCCTGTAGAGGAATGTGATTAGATAACCCTCAAGTTACCTCCAGCTTCAAGTTTCCATAGTCCCAGGCAGTCCCTCCACATCCACAAATCATCTATTCGCAAGTCACATTCTGCATGACAAGTCTTGCTAATCTCCTGCATATGTCATACCTAGTGAACATCATAAATACCAGTGGTTCCCTGAATGCTCACGTTGGCAAGGGGTAAAGATCAGAGGCAGGTCATCAGAATGTCTTTGTAGATCTTTTACATGATGCACATATTCAGGTCACACACACACACACACACACACACACACTAACACGCTCTTCTAGAGGGTACTTCCAATGACAGAAGTCATAACATATGTTTCACTGAAGCTCCCTGGATAGGAGTTTCCATACCCTCACCCCTCATTCCAACTGAAATTCCCCTAACTGCTGAGACTCATGCCTACATCTAAGGAGGCAATAAAGACTATCCTCCTTTTAATAAGAACATCTTCAAAGTCACAGCCACCGCCTATAGCAAACCAAGCACATTTTCAACCCAAGTTAGCATAAATCTCAGGCCCTCCCTCTTCCTTCTTACCTTACCCCTCAATAACTATGATCTACCACTGGCTCAGAGTTTTGTTTTCAACCTGATTCAATGACCATGTTATCTTATGAGAAGTGGTCGTGGAGGGATAGGAAAGTATGTTATCATGTCATCCAAGAGCTCTGCCTTTTTGCCTCATCAGGCCATGCCAAGAAAGAAACAAATACATGCACATCCAGAAAGAGCAGGGGGAAATGGAGAGACAGAAATAGTATTATTTACTTAGATTCTGAAGTATGAACCTAGCTTAAGACCACACATTCTCTTCAGCTAGCCTGAGATATTCTGCAGGCCCCTAGCAGCTGGACTGACATTTGTTTACTTATTTGTTGGTTTTGGTTCCCATCAGTCAGGGATAAGCACTTAAAGAGTGAGGTTCCAAGACAGCCCAACTATCACTACTCTACATTCTGAGAGCAAGAAGAAAAGAACTTTCTGCTGATGTAGCACAGATGTATTAAAACAAAACCTCAGCACACTGCCCACAGTGGGCAACTGCCTGGCAACCTGTACAATCCTCCCCAGTTGGCAGCTCTGCTCGGGCCTCCTTCTTACCCTTTCCTTTGTGCCTGGCCTGAGCCAGCCTTTCCATGAGGCATATCTTTGAGGGCATATCTGCAATTAAGACCCACAGGTTAGGGGTGAAGCCACCAAGGTCTCCCTCCACGGATGTGTTCTCTCTAAGGAGCACAGGAACCACCAGCAGGGAGAGCTGGGTGAGTCTCTTCTGTAGGCCGCAAACCTAGGAGCCCTTGGTGAGCAGGCTTCCTCTACAGTCTACAACTTTTTAAAAAATTGCTGTAGGCCACAGATGGATAATTATGAACCCTTATTCAATAGGAGGGCTTCCCTATTGGTAAGGAATCCGCCTGTAATGCAGGAGACCTTGGTTCGATTCCTGGGTTGGGAAGATCCACTGGAGAATGGAACAGCTACCCACTCCAGGATTCTCAGGCTTCCCTTGTGGCTCAGCTGGTAAAGAACCAACCTGCAATGTGGGAGACTTGGGTTCAGTCCCTGGGTTGGGAAGATCCCCTGGAGAAGGGAACGGCTACCCACTCCAGTATTCTGGCCAGGAGAATTCCATGGACTGCATAGTCCATGGAGTCACAAAGTGTCGGACACAACTGAGCAACTTTCACTATTCAATAGTAGCAGTAGATGAGTGGATGAGGGAGGAAGAGGAGAGATAGCAACACATCTGGATCTGCAGGAAGAAAGCACCTCTTGACTTCAACAGACATGATTGAAAGTAAAAGGAATTTAAAGAACACGTGAACCCCTCCTAGATATTTCTACATGGAAATCCATATTTTCAAAAGTTCAAATGCATCCTAAAAATACAAATAGAATCAAAGATTCTTTTAAGTAAGAGATACTTAAGGACGAATCATAATATTGGGGTCTAACATGCTTTCAGTGCCTATTCTATGCCAGCTATTATTCCATGCATTTATACATATATCATGATATTTAATTCTCAAGATAACCCCATGAATCCCACTGAACAGATGAGAAAATCAAGGTGGAGAAACCCTACATAACCTATCTAAGGTTCGTCAGTAGAGCTGAATTCAAACTCTATCAGTCCCAGTGCAAAGCCTGAGAGTTAAAAGCACGACACACAGCAACTTGAGAAGATGACCAAGAACAGAGGTATCATACTTCCCAAGAGTGGAATTTTCCTTTAGCCCTGGGGTTACACCCTTATGAAAATACCCCCAGGTCCTGAAGATGCCTCGGAGCCAAGAATGTTCCTTCCCTGACAAGCACCAGGCTCCCCTGAGATGCAGCTCCCCATCCCTGCTGGGTTGGGGCCGGGGTCCAAGGAGCAGCGGGCCTTCTTGCAGCCAAGGCGGGAAGCCCAGCCCTGCACAGCCCACAGCAGATGTGGATTCTGGAGGTGTTTTCTTTTCCTTTTCTTATTTAAAGAATAAACAAGCTCTCCACACTCCCCACATGAGAAATGCTGCTTGTGCTGCCACCAGACAATAATTTTACAGTCCTACGATGACCTTTGTGCAGAGAAAAGAGGAAAAGCCTGCACCCCACCCCATCCAAGCCTGGGAGAGTCAACCTGTGGAAAAGCCCAGGTCACAGAAGATCAGACTCACTTGCTGAGGAACAACAGGAGGCGGGGAGGTGGGTCGGGGAGAGGACGGGGAAGGAGGAAGCAGAAAGTTTAAAGGTCAAAGCAAATGTCAACCTAACACCAGTACTGTATGAACAGCACACAGCCTCACTGCTAGACAAATAAATGCTGCCATGGAGGCAAGGTATCAAGAGGTTTTATTAACTCTCTTCCTGGAATCATACACATAGGAAGTCTGTTCCATCATATAAGCTGCAAAGCACAATATTTATCCCTTGGGGGGAAACCACAGAACTGATACTGAATCCACAATACAGAGCTTCTCCTCCATTCCCTTCCCAGCAGGCTTCTGTTTCTGTTGCCCCTCGGGATCCCTGTCAGCAGGAAGTACCCACAGATTCTGATAAGAACCGGAAGGGTCACATGCTGATGAGAAAGCAGGGCACAACGCTGCCTCCGCCCTCAGCTGACTTTCCCAGGCAAGGCTTGGTCCCAAGGAGCCCAAGGGAGGCTGGAGATTAATGGGCTCCTCTGCATGTGGGTCCTTCTCACTGGAGGGCTCTGTCCCCACCACCCTCATGTCCAGATGCATGGAGATCCCATCTCTGCCTGAGGCCCCAGATGAATAATGCCCATTTGCAGAGCCCCACACATTTAAGGGGAACCTACTAGATTGGACAGCTGCTCTTGGCCCACTGGCAAGGGTAAGCTCTCTGTCCACTCCCTCTGTTTCCCATGCTGCTGCTCACCTGCCTACCCGGGGAATGTAAAAATGTGTGCACGTGTGCATGTTTGTGTGCGAGTGTGTGTTTCCCCCAGTCACACCCTCAGAAATTCTGATTCAGTTGGTCTGGAGTATATCCTGAGACTCTGTACTTTTTTTTCAAAAGCTCCCAGGTAATTCTGATGCAGTCTGCAATGTGAAAAGCAGTCTCTACAAGTAGGTGTTAGAGGAAATTAGAGATCACAGTATTGGCCTCCTTGCATGTACTACAGGACAGGCAGCCCAGTTTGCAGCAGGCCACTGTGATAGCTACCAACCGTGAGCCACAGCTGTCTCAGAAGCCCCATTCAGAGTGCCGTGCAGTTCTCTGCACTGTGTTCAAATGACAATCTTGGGTCTTGGAGGCACGCCTCCATCCCTGCACCTTCTCCAAACCATCTTTTCCTATTACCACCCTCAGTTCAGTCACTCAGTTGTATCCGACTCTTTGCGATCCCATGGACTGTAGCATGCCAGGCCTCCCTGTCCATCACCAACTCCTGGAGCTTGCTCAAACTCATATTTGTCGAGTCGGTGATGCCATCCAACCATCTCATCCTCCGTCGTCCCCTTCTCCTCCTGCCCTCAATCTTTCCCAGCATCAGGGTGTTTTCCAATGAGTCAGTTCTTCCCATCAGGTGACCAAAGTATTGGAGTTTCAGCTTCAGCCTCGGTCCTTCCAATGAATATTCAGGACTAATTTCCTTTAGGATGGACTGGTTGGATCTCCTTGCTGTCCAGGGGACTCTCGAGAGTCTTCTCCCAACACCACAGTTCAAAAGCGTCAATTCTTCGGCGCTCAGCTTTCTATATGGTTCAACTCTCACATCTATAAATGATTACTGGAAAAACCATAGCCTTGACTAGACGGACCTTTGTCAGCAAAGTAATGTCTCTGCTTTATAATATGCTGTCTAGGTCAGTCATAGCTTTTCTTCCAAGGAGCACTTTTATAAAATATGTGGCCGACTACTTTCTGTCTATAATGTCTCTCCTACTTTCTGATAATAATAGAATTTGGTTTACCTGACATCTATATTAAGTTATTGAAAACTTTTGAAGAAATGACTCAAAAAAATTTTTGTAAACTGTTTCTGAACAGTTGAGACTGGGGAATATTTTGTTTCAGCAAGTACTAAAAAAAAAAAAAAGAGTGAGGCATTTCATTTGTACCACTGAGGTACAAAAGATAAAAAGAATAATCCATTGGCAATCCCAAAGACACTACAAAAAATACCAAAATTGTAGAATGAAAGGACAACCTAAAGCAAGCAACAGATGAAAAATAAAAACTCAATTAAACAAAGTAGAACGTGCATGATGGGAAACTGATCTAGAGTTAGGTAGGGTACGGCTGTTACTCCACCATCTCAGGGCAATTCCAGGAAATGCTGTATTTTCCAGGCTCCCAGCTTCCACTCAGTCTTTATTCCTGGTTCTGTGCCTGCCCTCTCCTGAATATGCTGGATACAAGGCTATCCTGTCTTCTTTCTTAATTACTTCTACAGAAACTCTTCTTAGGGACAAATCCGTTACCAGTCGTTGACACTGTAGTTTAAAAAAAAACAACACAAAAACAAAAACCAGAGGTGTCTCTCCCAAAGAATATATATCTTTTGTGTTTTATTTCTCAACTGGGGTGAGAGGAGGGGAAGAAGAGTTGGAGAGAATATTTTCCTTTTACTTTTGAAAAACTTTCAGGATCTGCTAGCAGTGAGGAACAGTCTTGGGTTTTCTCTGATGGCAGCGTTGAGAGTAAAAAATCTGTAATTTCTGTGATTAAATGTCTGTAGTGAGCCCACAAAGAAACTGGGGTGTCTTTGTTTGCATGGTCTAGATGGCATACAGGTACACAGGTGGTGCCAGGTGCCAATGAGGAAAGAGGATCCTCATGGCAATTGCATACATATGCATGCATACAAGACTGCCAGTCAGCCATCAGTCTTTTCCATTCCATGACAGCACAAGGGTGGCCCTAAGTGAATTTCTGTATGACATATGGTGAAAAGGAAAGGGAGTTCTATATGTGATTTCTTTTTCTCTTTGTTTTTACCAGATTTCTTTATAAGAATAATCATGCTGCTGCTGCTAAGTCACTTCAGTCGTGTCCGACTCTGTGCGACCCCATAGACGGCAGCTGACTAGGCTCCCCCGTCCCTGGGATTCTCCAGGCAAGAACACTGGAGTGGGTTGCCATTTCCTTCTCCAACGCATGAAAGTGAAAAGTGAAAGTGAAGACGCTCAGTCGTGTCCGACTCTTAGCGACCCCATGGACTGCAGCCTACCAGGCTCCTCTGCCCATGGGATTTTCCAGGCAAGAGTGCTGTAGTGGGGTGCCATTGCCTTCTCCGAAGAATAATCATAGGAAAGAATAAAATTTTTAATTTTTTTACTCCCCATTCTCACTTTTATCTCAATACATACTTTCAGACACTGAATTCCACGTAAAATAGAAGCAAAGGAGAAAGCATTTAGAAGATCAGAATCTTCAGGAGAACTTGATCTGAGTCAAGATCATCTAGGTGGGTCTCTTCTAACTGACATATCACTAAGAAATTATTTATCCAGTAGAACTAAAGAGCATATTTTGACAAGACCATATTGCAGTGTGAATAAAGTATCAGGACTTCTTTCCCCCACCCCCTTTTTTTTTTGCTCCCAAGGGATTTGAGGATTTTAGAACCAGTAGTAAGCAGTAAATATCAGTTTCAGGCTAGGTGAAATTTCTGAGTTTGAGCTACCATGGAAAGAAAGACAGAAAAAGTTTTTTTAAAAAGGGGGGTGGTGGAATGTGTTAAGTAGAAGGGATCTATCCTGGTTCCCATGGGAAGCATCCAACTGTGGGCCCTTTGAACTCTTCACAGGTGAGAATTCCTCTTCTGGATCAGCTACCTTACCAAAGCCCAGAGTCAGACACTTGGGAGCGCAGGTTCAGCTCTGACCACTGAGCTAACCCTCCAGCTTATTTCTTCTCTTTCCCCCACTCCTAGTGCACCTTCTTCCTCTGTCGCTTAAAGAAAGCCACAAACTGGTGTAGTATAGCCACAAGTCACACTGCCCATCTCTCTTCACACAGCCCTTTGCAGAGAGATAGGAGTCCATCAGTACATCACTCCATCACCTCCCTGTAGGTACGGTGGATGACTACAGAGCCAGAAGTCTTTGTCTTATTCCTAAGGATTTCCACAGGATTTTCTTGAGCCACCAGGGGCAACTGTCAAAGTAACAAAGTCCTTGGTGAAATACATCTCTCTATACATTGTATGGGGTTTGCAAACAATTTAGAAACTGTAGGTTTATTACTGAATGGTAATTCATTGTCTGATATGGTTAAGCACTGATGACTATAAATCCACTAATGGGAAATTCAAATCTCCTTAGAAGGAAAAGAACAAAACACCTGGTAATCACCCAAAACTTGGTAAACATGAATAAAATTCTTAGCTAGTCTTGACAGATCTCTAATGAAGCAGTTTGTATTGTAGCCAGCCCACTTCCAGACTAGGCAAAAAAAAAAAAAAAAAAAACACTTAATAGAGAGTTAAATCAAGTGAAGAAACTTGCAAACATTGTCTCTTACCCCAAGCTCTGTAATAGCCAACACACCAGATATGCACATACACACAAACACCTCCTGAAAGCAGTTCTGATGTTTTGAGTATTTGTGTGTATGTGTTTTTCAGAATACTTTTACAGAAAACTTTACATGGGATCCTAATACGTAAAAGAGATAAAAGCAGAGCTCTGTGGTTAGAAAGGGGTCCTATCCATTTAGCAATCTCTTGGTACCCAACATTGGGCTCGGAGGCATTCAGGACTCCCCAAATCACATTTTAAAGACCACCAGCCACCCTGACACCAGCTGTGGGTTCACAGATTTTCGCCTTCATTATTCATTCTCTAATTTGCTGAACATCCACTCTGCTGGTATACAGAGACATTGAGGCCAAAGTAACAGGAATCCTCATCACAAGAAGCTCACACTCTGTTATGGAAAGGCAATGCACTGGAATATTCCAAAACTTTAGTGAGTAATGTGATAAAGGTAGTTAGCAGATGCTTTGAGATTCCAGTTTTCATCTCACCAAAAGTTTAGGGACACCAAGTCTGTTCCAGAGTGGACTGTGCCTTGAATTTATCGCTTCATTAACTTTGGGGGAGAAGACTGATGAGCCCAAGAAAATAATATATTAAAGGCCCTCTGAGACAGACCCTATAAAATAAAGTTATTTCATTTTATTCCCAAGAATTACACAAAAAGCACTTGATATTCACCTTGGAAATGTGATAATGTCAAATTTTTGAGGAATAACAGGACTTTCACACTGTATCAAACAGTATACATCTAGCCCAGAATTATGATTCCTATGGCCTATATTGGCACTAATCACTAAGTTATAAGCATATATAATACTTAATGCAATTTAATTACCCATGAAGTCTTTTGTAAGTCTTTTAATCACAAGCATTTAATATAACCAACTTAAGGAGGTAAAGATTTCCTAAGCTTGATACCAATTTGGTTGAGCAGAGTTGCTGATTTCCTTCCCTATGCTGACCTAGAAACCCCTGAGGTCCAAGTTACAGTTTGTGACTTGCCTGAGAATAAAATGGATTTAATCTGTCCCTAGACAATTCAATTCACTACCATATAACCTGTGGAGTCCTTAATAACTTCAGAGTGGTGTTTTTCTTTGTAGTAATAGATGCTGTTATTCGGGGGAATGAAAAAAAGCATTCAAGCCATGACCGGGAAGGCACAGAGGACCACAGAACCTTAGGCAGACAATTTAGTGGTACGTCATCCAGCATTCCACGGGAGTGGAAAGGAGCCTGCTCATGACCACATGTGCTCGACACCTCTGCTAGAGGGAGGGGACTTCTTCCTGGGGAAGCTCATTCATCTTGGACAGCCTTTTTACTTATTTTAAAAAGAAAGCTATTCTTAATACAAAGTTCTGCCTTCTTGTCACTCCTACCTATTGGTTCTAAATCTGCTCTGTGAGAGCACCAGACCTAAAATCCTCCCTTTCATGAAGCAGACCTTCAAAGACATATGCTAGTTGAAGTATGATGCTTACTTCCAAATATATTAGGACCCTATAGATTGGCCTCCACTGCTTTCTTCACTTAATGACTCTCCAGCACCTGAGGGACTACAATAAATTTTAGACTCTAAGATATAATTCTTAGAGTTTATTACTATTCCTTTTTTAATTGAAAACTTTTAGCTATGGTAAAATACACATAATATAAAACTTACCATTTTAAGTGTACATTTCAGTGGCATTAAGTACCTTCACGTCGATGTCCTCACATCACCAACATCCATCCTCTTTTCATCTTGTAAAACTGAAACTGTATCCACTGAACACAAATTCCCAATTCCCTACCCCTGTCTCCACTTCCCATCAACCACCACTCTACTCTGTCTCTGTGAATCTGCCTACTCTAGGTACTTCATAAGCGAAATCATATAGTGTCTGTTCTGTGACCGACGTGTTTCATTTAGCTTAATGTCCTCAAGGTTCATCCACATTGTAGCATGTCTCAGAATGTCCTTCCTTTTTAAGGCTAAATGATATTCCATGTGACCATTCCACGTTACCGATGTGAAAAACGAGGCTCCAAGAAGTAAAGAGTTTTCCTAAAATCTCACAACCGTAATGGAGGCTGGGTACCGTGATTCCCTGTTTTCTGCCTGCCTATCACGTCCTTCTCTATTTTCCAAATGTACTACGTTTCAAATTGGACTGAAGCTGAAGAGGAGGCTCCTTTATCAACTTTTTCCAGGCTTCCCTTGTTCTGGGAAGCCATTTCACACACACTTTGGATTGGGAGATATCTTAACATAGTGAGGGGTGTGGAGATATGGAGACCGCTGTTCCCAAAATCCAAGTATGGGCAGGGGAACCAGGGTAGCGAGCATGCGGATTTAGTCCTCCTATAGTAAACACCACACCATAAGGATTGTTCTAATTGCTATTACAATTATTTATGTTCTTCCTTTTGAGAAGGAAGCACATTTCTTTTCGCCTTTTCCTTCCTTTTCTTTACTTTTTAATACTGGAACTTGAATTCCTGTGGTAGGCAGCAGTAGCAGAAAGAGAGAGCACCTCACGGGTGGCTTTGTTTTGGATTTTAACCTGGTTATGTGCTTTTATCTCTCTTGACAAGATATGGGGAAAGCCACCGTACAATGTAACCAGAGTGGGGCTCAGCCATTCCTCACAGCTATTATCTCTTAATAAAAGAGGAGCACTTCTGCGAGGGATGAGGTTACTGTCAGTGAAGGCATGACTAATAATGATTAATTTGATCTGCACCAACATAAACTGGATCCGAGATTCACTAAATAATTATTCTGTAGCCTGGATACCATTTCCACAGGGTTCAGGGAAGTCGCTAGCCATTTATCACATTAAAACAGAACCCAAAAAATACCTACATAAACAAGAAAGGATAAAATAAGAAACCATCCCTCCAAAAGCCAAATGCCTTAACATCCACCCACAAAATCTCTGCTTAAAGCTAGAAACAACAACAGCAACAAAACCCCCATGTTACTATCTTATGCCAAAGAAAGACAAACAAAATGTACTGGACACATACCCTTCTCCTAGCAGGAAAGAGCCAACCTAGTTCCTTTTACAGAGAGGGGAAAGGATCAGCCATCTACTTGGCAGAAGTGTATCTATCTCCTCAACTGATCTTTACTTCTGTCTTGTAGGTAAGACATTAGCATCCATGCAACACAAATGGATTTACTCCCAAATTTCTCCAAACCACAGAGCACATTTGCAGAAAAACCTGGTCTCAATTCAAGGCTTCTACATTGTAGACTATCTTTTGCTGTGACCATTGACAAAATTCATCCTTGGCTAGATCCTAACCCAGACTGCCTGAGTTCTGTTTTCAGAGAAGCTCATTTCATGAATCATTTTATAAATACTTATTGAGCCATTGATCAGTGACCACTATGTGCCAGGCACTGTTCTAATACACAGACACAGAGTGAGCAGGGCCACGCCCTTGTTCTCAGAGCTTTCATTCGAACAGAGAAAGGCGGTAATAAGTAAAGAAGCAAGTGAAATGCATGGTACATCAGACAGAGATAAGTACTAGATATAAAACTAAGGCAAGAGGAACAGAGAAAGTCAGAAGCGATGGTGCTCAGAGTATTCTGTAAGGTGGGGCAGAATGAGATAAAGCCAGACGGGTAACAAGGCCAACTCACTTAGGACTCTGTAGGTCACTCCCAAGAGCTGATTTTTACATGAAAGAAATGTGGAGCCATTGGTGAGTTTGGAGCAGAAGAATATCCTAATTTGACTGATGTTTTAAAGGATCATTCTAGTTACACTGAAAAACAGAATAGACATATGAATTTAGAGTTCAGTGGGTAGATCCAGGGTGGAGATAAACATTTGAGTGTTTTTGTGTGTAGATGACACTCAATGCATGAGAAAGCATAACAGAAGGAAGAGAGGTTGGAGAACTAAGTCCTAGGGTACTCCAAGGTTTAGAGGTCAGGGAGATGAAGAGAGACCAGCAGGAGATTCAGAAAAAGAGCGGGCAGTGAGCTAGGAGAACGAAGAGAGTGCCATTCCGGAAGCCAAGGGAAGAATGTTTCAAGGAGGGAAAGACCACATATATCAAATGTGACTAAGAGGTCAGATAGTAATTAATGGTATCAGAAGCTTAAGAATATTTCTCAAGATTATTTAAATTCTGGCTTTCAGCACACATTGGAAGAGCACTGGAGAAAGGGCTTCACAGCTTTAATGATTATTGTCATTTTATCATCCCTCCAGAATTTCCAAATCGTTCATATATAGTAACCATCAACCTTGAATAACCCAGATTCATGCTGGATGTTGGCTTCCCTGATAGTTGAGTTGGTTAAGAATCTGCCTGCAATGCAGGTGACCCCGGTTCAATTCCTGGGTTGGGAAGATCCGCTAAAGAAGGAATAGGCTACCCACTCCAGTATTCTTAGAATTCCCTCATGGCTCAGCTGGTAAAGAATCTGCCTGCAATGCAGGAGGCCTGGGTTCGATCCCTGGGTTGGGAAGATCCCCTGGAGAAGGGACTGGCTACTCCAGTATTCTGGCCTATACAATTCCACAGACTGTATAGTCCATGGGGTCACAAAGAGTCAGACACGACTGATCCACATACATGCTGTATGTAGCTGGGATGCTTGCTTCCACCTCAGGGATACAGATGCCTCAATGTCAGTCACCTCCCTGTTCCTCACCACATACCAGGGGGCTAAGAAGGAGCAGTCACTTAACTCTTTTCATTTTAGACATGAAGGTCCTGGGATGCTATACCCCATTGATCCGTCTTATTAATACATCCCCTCTACCCATCAAAATTTGACTTCCATGACCTGGCATTCAATGTCCACTATAACTACTATTTCAGAATCTCAAGATTTATTTCAACCCGTGTGGTCACTCACTGTTCCCCCGGTGCCTGGAACACTTCCTTACTTTTGGACTAGGATGCCTCCCTCCCTAACGCCACTTATTTAATACATCTTTTAGACCCAGTTAAATTCATCAATGAAAATTTTCTGTAAATGAGGCTCCACCCAGTACAGAATAATTTCTCCCTCCTCATTATCCTGCCTATTGAGCACTTCCTGTATGTATTTTATTGTTTGTATCCTGTTAACTTATCTTTTTGACAGACCCCATATCTTCACCATCCTATTCTATATGTCACAACAATGTGTCTTGCCCCAAATAAGTAGTTAGTGATTATTCAGAAGATGAATGAATGGTTCTTAACAAAAAATGACGGTCTGAAGAGCTAAAAGCAACTCAATAGTTGAGTTCGGTTCAGGACCTTTAAGTTCTGACACCCAGATTCACTCTTTAGAACTGTCTGCTCTATTTTTCTGCCAAAGCCGATTGTTGATGGTGATAGAACTGTTAAATACACTCTTAAAGCCTTGATTCAGCTCCCCTAAGAACAAGCTTGCATAGTCTTTACTTCTCTGGGCTCCACTCCCACAGTCCAGCCTCAATGGGAAACTCTTGACCCATCCCTGGTTTTAAAATAATAATTTCTTTTTCTTTCACAGCATACCCTGGTAACCACTGAGATACTATACTATGTAGTAAACCAGAGAAACGGCCTGTGCATACCTGGTAGGGCCAACTACGTACTCATAGCCACGCTAATCACTCCCACCTCCACCTCCTGCCCTATATTTGGCACTCTCCAGCTGCACATATAGTTAAGAGCTGAACAAACCTCAAACCTCTATGTGGGAAGTGCTAAACGAGTTCTACTGTCCGGATAAAAACCTGTTAGGAACTAAGGGATGTACCAAGTAGGAGGCTCTAATCAAGGTGGAGTTCCTGAGGAGGTGGGTTCTGAAATGGGCAGGATTTGCTAGAGTGGTAACAGGCCAGGAGAACATGCCAGGAAGGGAAATAGGAAAAAAAAAAAAAATGTTCAGCAGCTTGGTAGGACTGTGGATTGGCCAAGGTGAGAGATAAAGCCCAGAAAACCGGTCTGACCAGCTAGTCCAGTTCTTTACTTCTGTGTCTTTGATGATTTGGGTCAGCCAGGGTACAACTGTGAGGCCAGGCTGTGCATAAAGATTGACCATTAGTCACAAGTGATGGAAAGAGCACTGGACCAGGAGTCAGAAGGCCTGGCTGGGTCCCAGCCCTCTGCCACAGAAAACACTTAAAATATAAACAAGGCAACTGCTTTTCCTTTGCTCTGGTTTTCTCCCTTTAGGGAAAAAGGAGGGAGTGGGCTGGGGAGGACAACGGCTCCACCACCCACTTGTACACTTAGAAACTCATATGCAGTTATGATTGTCAAAGCTCAGTTCAAAAGCAGTATGGATATGAAATAAATTTCCAGCAAAAATAGAGTAGGTTGTTCTTAAGACCTCATGAGACCTAATATCCAGAAGACCTAATGAGAGCACTGTAACCCCTCTCTGCCTTCCCCTCAAAGAGCACATTCTCTGGATGGGGGACTAGTCAACCCTTCAGAATGTGGGTGCTGGCGAGAATATGGAGATCAGACCGACTTGGACTGACTCCTAGCTCTGTTCTTTGCTATCTTGTGTGACCTTGGACAAGTTTTATAAACTTGCTTAGCTTCGGTTTTAGTTTTGCTTCATTTATCAGTAAAATTAAAACAACACTGTGTACTCTGTGGTAAAGATTAAAGACAATTTCATGTAAAGTTTCTAAGTTGGTTCCTGGCACACAGTAGATAGTCACAAATGTTGTGGACATTTTTATAATTAGCCTCAATGTGAAAGACCTCATGTACAACAGATATCAAATCAAATTTATCAGCCATTTGCAAAGAATTGAAATGTTTTGATATCCACAAACATAATTTAAATCCGATTTGAGGCTCCTTGCTTCTTTTTCCATGTCCTTCATTTCTGAAACTGGTGCAGTGGAAACTTCTGAAAAACGGCATAGGAGAAGTCAGCATTCAATGTTACATTGCACGTTAGAAAATATTCTGAAGACTTCTAGCTATCTCCCCACACACCTTCAAAAAAAAAAAAAAAAAAGTCCGGGTCTGCTAATTGTGGAATAACTAAAAAGTATATTGTTATCCCACACCACACTTATAGTTTGGGTTACATTCTGTGCTTCGATCATGTTTGGGCTGACAGGGCTGCAGACAAGAGCAGGGAAAGAGGAGATGTATAAACCTCAGATTGGCTCAGATTAACCATCTGAACATTTAAAATTAATGAAATCCACTGGGTTCTACTCCTTTCTTAGAAATGAGGTCAGTTGGCTGAGATGCAGAATTTGGTTTCATGGGCCATTGCTGCAACAAGAGCTTGGGCTTACAGACAGGCTCCAGGTGATCATTCAGAGGCTAGGCTGAGCTAACATCCTTGAGCACAGACACATGCCCAGCTCTCTGCATCGCTCTCCATGGGCCAGCTTCCCACTCCTCCCTTCAAGGAGAGAGAGCTCTGCAAGGAAGTGGTGAGAAGTTTAAGGTGAAAATAATCCCAATGATCAGCTGTAAAACAAAGACTATTTCAGAAACATTATTTACCCACCCAAGGGAGACAATTTGACAGGAGATGTAACCATCACTCCAACAGACACAGTACCCTAGTTCTTCTTGCTGCTGTGACAAAGGTACCACCAGCACAATAATCTGATGGTCAGAAGAGAGTCCTCAGCAAGCAAGCCATAGGTCCCACCCCGGCTACACATAAAAAAATCACCTGAGAAACAATCAAAAGAAAGTACGAAGCATAGCATCCATTTCTAGATTTTCTAGTTAACTGGTCTGAGTAAGACAGAGGTATCAGTTTTCTTGTTTTTTTTTTTTTTTTTTAAGTTCCTAGTAATTCCAACATGTAGCCTGAACTGAGAACTATGATCTATTTCAATATCATTACGTATAGAGGAAGAAGATGAGGAGCAAAAGATCCCTACTGAAAGATTTGTTCTTAAATTGCTTTCTTCCCCTTATTGTCCAATATTTTGGTCATATTTCAGGAAATCTCCTCATTTCAGACTTAGTTATGAAGCCCTCCCACCTTGCCCCAGGCACACTGTGTATGGGGAAATGAAACTCTATTAGGCTAAGGTGGAAGAAGGGAACTGAAAGGCGAAACCGACCTGAAATAGGAACGAAACTCAGAAGAATCAGCTCAAAGGCCAAAACTGGAGAAATGAAGCAAACAAACACAAACCAACTCACTGAGAAAAACCAGTTAGACCCAGAAAGTTCTTTCAGTTTGGATAATTTAAGGTTTCAGCGAGGGATTATGTTTTACATGTTGAAAGTATCACCCACGCAGTCAAGTTCAGCCGACCCAGCATTTTCTTGAGGGCAACTGCAGAACTGTAACAGTCTGCTGACTGCAAACACACCTTCTGAAATTAAAAAAAAAAGGAGGGCAGTGATCGCTCTTGGGGATCACCACAGATAAAATCAAGAGGCCACCTTTCCAAGTCCTACGAGCAGCAGCACCACGCCAACCCCTAACGTATTCCTTTTGATCATTGAAATAAATATGGTCCCTCTTCCACATCACAAAGGACTTAACTCACCAATTACAAACTAAATAGAAGAAAGATAACTTTCTCGACTTTGGAAAGGCCCCAACCTATGTTTTCTGATGGAGAAAGTTACTTTAAGAAACTGGTTATGAAGAGAGGTTGAATTTAGAGCATGAACCAACATCACATGAACACCACATCTAGGGTGGTCCCTGTAGGCATCTCAGGAACCCAGAAGGTGCCTTTTCATCAGTGGACAATGGAAGAAATGCCCCTAAACCAGGTCTATATTTTTTATACAGAAACAGAGATGGGAAAGCATGTCCATAGTTTCCCATAAGACTAATAATCATCAAACAAGAAAGAGGACAGAGGCACTCAAAAAGGCTGGATTGTCCAGAATATGCAATAGTTCACAGATGCAAGTTATTAAATAGCAAGATCTTTAAAAAAAAAAATCTATTTAGCCATGCAATTTTTGGAGTCTCAAGATTTAGTTCCTGAGATCTATTATCAGCCACTGCTTGCTTTTATGCCCAAATGAAAGTGCTGGTAATTCAAGGGAATTAGCTGAGGACTGATTTATTGCTTATCTCCTTAATCTGGTTACAGCTCAGAAGTGTATCCTGTTGGTTCCTGTGCTCTGGTGTCCGATGTCATCCTCTACCTCAGTAGTTTTAGCCTCCTGGCTCAGAGACAAATTAGAACAGGACTCAAAGGGGGACTCTTGACGGAGAGTTACACTGAGGTCTGTCTACTCCCACTTCCTCAACCTCAGACCCCTCAGACATACGCATAACAGATCTATCTCCAACCAGAACTGGAGTGTGGCTGGGGTACCAGGGGACTTCAATCCCCCTCATTATCCTTTGGTATGCTTTGAATTGAGGGTTAGCAGCCACAGCAATGGTCCCTGATCTGCAGAGCACTTCATGACTTATAGATTGCTTCCCTATACTTTATAACTGAGCAACTGAGAGCCTGGACTCTGGAGTCAGGGTTCCAATCCCAGTGGCATGACCTCAGACAAGCTGCTTAACCTCTCTAAGTCTCCATTTCATCATCCGTTAAATTCTTTCCACAGAATTGTTGGGAAGATTAAAAGAGACAGTGAAGGTGAAGCACATATCAGAGAAGCAAAACGTATCTAAGTGCTGAATAGATGTTAGTTAGCTATTATTATTACCATGATAAAGTGAAAGTCGCTCAGTCATGTCTGACTCTTTGTGACCCCATGAAACTATACAGTCCATGGAATTCTCCAGGCCAGAATAATACTGGAGTGGCAATGGCACCCCACTCCAGTACTTTTGCCTGGAGAATCCCATGGATGGAGGAGCCTGGTGGGCTGCAGTCCATGGGGTCGCTAAGAGTCGGACACGACTGAGCGACTTCACTTTCACTTTTTCACTTTCATGCATTGGTGAAGGAAATGGCAACCCAGTCCAGTGTTCTTGCCTGGAGAATCCCAGGGACGGGGAGCCTGGTGGGCTGCCATCTATGGGGTCGCACAGAGTCGCACAGTGCGCACTAAGTCCCACTGAAGTGACTTAGTAGTAGTAGTAGTAGCCGTTCCCTTCTCCAGGGGATCTCCCCAACCCAGGGATCAAACCCAGGTCTCCCGCATTGCAGGCAAATTCATTACCATTTGAGCCACCAGGGTGGCCCCAATAATGTGTATTAAACCTCATAGTAACAATTCCATTAACCACAGTGGAGACTGGCAGGAGGTACAGGGCACACGGGCTCATGCACACCCGTGTTTATGTGTGTGCCATGCCAGTTGGTGGGCGGTGTGGATGTGTGGAAGAACTGGCATTAGCTGTGAGGCTGGCTTCATATAATGCTGTGCTTGCTATGTCCCAGCAGGTGTGTAGCTATACTGTGGACCACAGATGGCTGGGAATCCACTAAACAAAAACCATGAGTATTTAATTCAGATCATACTTCACTGACAAAAAAAAAAGATCAGAGAGCTCGAGTGACTTGTCCAGGATCACCCATTTGTTAATAAGTGGCAGAACTGAGATGTCAATCCAATTTGTCAAGCCCTACAGCCAAATTCAGGGCAGAGGGGAGGAGGCTGTGGAGTTCTGGCTACTGGAGGGATTTCGGAAATGAACTCAAATCTCTTCCCCACTGCTCTGTATCACCTGGCACTGCTGAACAAAATCAAAGGGTCTCATCCTAATAAATGCTTCTTATCTTGGATAGCTAAGGAGTCAGATGTGTGAACTACATTATGTGCCTCATTTTCTCCCCAAAAAGAACAAAAAATGCCAACTCTGCCTTTTGTCAGATTTAGCATTGCATTAATATGTACAGCACCAAAATGTCACATTTGTGAATCAGTAAAGTCATTCTGAAAATTCAAGAAATCCATAAAACTGTCCCCTGGTTCTCCTCTAAGCATGTCCCACACCAGAGTTAGAGTGCACAGCATTCTCCCACAAAGAGGAGCGAGTTCCAATTCATAGAACAGCCCACGTGTGAAACCTCTTCCTAGGAAGTACAGAGAGTGGCAAATTTGCAGAACAGACGTTTATATTATTAAAAAAAAAAAACAAACAACGATATTGCATCATTACAAAGGTTAATGAGCTTCACGAGGCAGGTGCCCTGAACGGCAGGAAGGGGACAGCAGAGGGGACAGGTGGTGGGAGAGACACATACAGGGAACTGCTTCCATTCTTCAGTGTCAGATGTGGTCAGGAGGCGCCCTGCTCATGGTAATAACTGCAGGAGAAGGACAAGTTTTTCTGGTGGGCACTGGAGCCTGGCTGATGGCTGGGCAGCAACTTGCCCTCACATCCAGCCCCTGGTTCTCTGAGTGAGGAATCTACTTGTCAGCACAGAGATCCCTAAAGATTCAGCCAAAATCAGCTGGTTCAGTGTTTCTCAAAAGGGGTGCCACAAAATATTTGCCCCAACTGAAAGTGCTCCAAGATCAAGTAAAGTTGGAGGAAAACTGCAAACTATTTCTCAGTCGTGGAGATTCATAAGGCACATTAGCATGTGGAAGGCTCTTAGAAATGTTTTATAAAGAAACCTGCTTACTTTTTTTAATCAAGTATTTTAAAATTTGTTTAATCATTTTTCTCTTCTCATTTTTTTAATATAAGACTTAGCAACATAATCTCATTTTGAAAAACATTTTCAGAAGTGCTATTCTAGTCAAAACTTCTTCATTTTACAAAGTATGAATTAGTGATCTAAGGGTCACAAACAAGTTAGCATGTCTTTTTCATGAGTTAAAGGTATACGACATTGTAGGGATAAGTTCAAGAAAATCAAGGTTCAAGTCAAGATGCTAGGACAGAATATCGATCAGCAGATCATTATCAGCCTTTTGATCATACTCTCAATCAACAGCAGGCTGAAGGAGGAATCCCTTTAACTCACTATGCTGAAGAAGGGGTTTTGATCACAGTAAATCCCAGAACTATACCCGAGGAAGGATTTCAAGATTGAACAGTAAAAACTCATCCAAAACCGGTCATGAGGGCCAGCCACAGCTACATGAAGCTGAAATGCAGAGTCCAACAGGGGATGGAGAGCCAAGGAGAGCTGCAGTGACAAGGTTCACAATGATAGGGCTGACGGGGCCCAGATAGCACTATCTACATAAAGTAGAGTCTACTGTTTCTAGATTCTGACTGGTCTAGAGAAACTCTTCAGATGGTGTCCCCTGCCCTGGGCTGGGCATCTACATGTTCTAATGTGGATTCCTACAAGTATGTAGTATTCAATTTAAGAAATCAAGGTCACAGGCATAAAGCAACTTCTCTATCATAGAGCCCAGAACTTCATAACTTAATCCTGATCTATTCAATATCTCTATCAAATGAAGTCACGAATCACTTTTTCTAAAAGTCAGCTCCACTGATGACATAAAATAGAAAGGACCAACCAAAATAATGGACAAAAAACATCTGAAATTACCCCCATAGGCTGGGATGCTGACCCAAAATGGACTTATCGCTGATAAAGCTAGTTAGGTTTAAGTTAGTCAGCACAGCATAAGGACTCAAGGTAGGCTTCCTAGGTGGCTCAGTGGGTAAAGAATCTGCCAGCAATGCAAGAGACACAGGCAGATGTGAGTTTGATCCCCAGGTCAGGAAGATCCCCAGGAGAAGGGCATGGAAACCCACTCTAGTATTCTTCCCTGGAGAATCCCATGGACAGAGGAGCCTGGTGGGTTACAGTCCACAGGGTCGCAAAGAGTCAGACACAACTAAGCAACTGAGCACACAGGCAAGGAATCAAGGTACTAAAATATACAACACAGATTCCACTTTTTCTCTGTACTAATCAGACTGCATCTGAAGGAATGGAATCCACTTGATTCATATGCATTTGAGTTACATTTAAATAAGACGTTCACAGAGGGAGTACCTCTCATTCAGGGAGCATTGCAAGGAACAACCTACAGAGTGACTGGAAATTGGAGACCCTACAATTGTTAAAGATAAGGAAGAGCACCACAGCTGTTTCCAAATACAGGAGAAGCTCTCCTGTGGAAGAAAGGAAGGACCTAGTTTACAGGATTTTAAGAAGCAGCACAGAGGCAATACACAGGAAATAAATAGCTTTCTAAACATCTGAGCTGCCCATGAATGAAGGGAAGCCAGATGTCCACCATTCTCTGAATGAACCTCTAACCAGACACTGTCTACCGTAATTCAGGGGGATGGCCTCAGACTTTCTCTAAGAGTTCTGCCATGCTTCTTCACTCTGTCTCCCTCAGATCCCCAACTTTCCATCCATGGCTATGATTTAACTCTTCTTCCTTTCTTCCTGCCTCCCTCAGCCCCCTCTCCTGGGTCCACCATACTCCATCCTTATGTTCCACTTTTTTCCCCAGACACTTGACCCTAACTTCCAACCAGGACACGCACCTTGCCACACTGCATGCCTTGTCTTCAGTGCAAAGCTCGTGCTAATCTAAAACATTTCTGTCTGGGGTAGAGACTATTTCATGGTCACATCAGTCATGGGGTAGAGAGACCAAGACCCACCTGTAAGGGATTTGAGGAAGGGACTTCCTTAGGTATGGGAGATTGAAGCAATGACCTGGGAGGGCTCATGATGGTGTGTTTCTAGAATTTTTGAGGTAGCACTAGTTCTAATTTACAGTACTTTCAAAGGCTATGAAAAGACATTTCTATGGCATTAGGGAAGTCAGACCATGTTTCTATCCCTTATTCTTAGGATGCCATCCCTGGAAGTAAGGATCCTTATACTGATGGAATGTACCAGGAAAGAGCATTTTCACAACTGCCTTTCAGGACACATTCAGATTCAGATTACCCTTCTAGTGTTCGATGATTCACTGCACAAAATCCTTATTCTGCGGCAAGCCTGTGGGTGGTTCACCTTGGTTCCAACGCAAGAGTAGCCTTGTGAATTAAGAGGCCTGGCAGGAAATCAATCACTAATCTCTTTTTAGTGGCTCATCCTTCTCAATAGGATTTTGGAAATAATCCACAGGAAAAGGTGACTTCTTGATCTGTCAGAGAGGAATACTAGACAGAATGCTATGCTATAAGACTAAAAACATGCCTAACTCTCCCAACTCTGAGTGACCTGGGAAAGTCATTAGCCCTTTCTAAACCTCGGTTTCCTCATCAGCAGACCTGAGAAGTTACAGTCTGCAGTCATTTCTAACTTTTCTGGGTCACAGATAATCTGGAGAATCCGATGAAAGCTGTCAACTGCACATCCAATTTCAGAAGGTTAGAGGAAAACCTGAAGACCACCTATAGAGATTCTATAGCAACCTTGGACCCCAGGTTAAAAACTCTGTGGACCAGTATTATAACTCTATGATGCTTCTCTATCTAGCTTTCTATCTAGCTTTCTATCAACCTTCTCTGTGAATGTTAATATTTATTAAGTATTATTTTGCTTTTTAGCTCCCAGTTAGTTACACAGAGCTCTCTTGACACCCGCATCACATTTAAAGTAATAAATAAAATGTGTCAGTTGTAGTCATTTTAACAGGTGAGGTGACATAGAGACAGCAACAGATAATCACATTAATACAACTCTACAGTCACCACTGCTGGAGTGCAATCTCTACTCAAGTAAAGATTCAAGCACCCACCATCATTCCATTAGATCATTCCCCAAAAGCTGCCATATTCTTCAGAAGCATTCCTGTTGCTTGCCTACGTCTTTCAGCATAACACAGGCACTATGTATCTCATGATACCAGAGACAGTTGTCCATGCTCTCTGTCCATGAAGAAGATAGTCCTGGACCAACCCAGCACAGACTACCAGTCAGTGTTCCAATGATACAGGCATTCGAGCACCACTGCGTTCCTAGAGTCTCTCATAATATAACTGGTAAGTCAGTTGGATTGGGAAGGTAATCCACCCAATACATAGAAATCAAATAAACAAATATGGATTGTTCTTCCTCTACTCTTTGTATACAATCTTTTTTCTTTGATTTAAAAATTGCATCCTGTCTCTTTCCCCAAAGCATTGAAGTCCATTTATTAAGTATTTACCAAGAAAAAGAAAACATATCCCAATGCTTTGAGAGATACAAAGAACAGGACCTGCTTTCAAGGACTTGACACTATAATTGGAAAGAGAAGAAATTAATCAGATAACAATAAATAAAACAAGTTAAAAATAAATCAAACAATAACTGTAAACAGTAATAAAATACAGGCTGAAACCCTATAAGCTTAATTACAAACAGTGGTAGAAAAAAAGGAAGGGGTATAGGAGGCAAGAAAGGACATTAGTCTAAATATGAACACCTTGCCCTTTCTGTTCCAGTAGGTTCCCTCCTTCGCTTTTTTTCCATTTCAAACTCCCTCAAATTCTTGCCTCTAAGAATTTTTATAATTTATAAGTGTAAGTCTGTAAACTTCCCTCCATCTTCCTCCCCATAGACAGGGCGAGAAGTGCTGATGCTGATATGAAAGGTATGTTCCCTTATCTTCCTGCTTCCTCCCTTTCTCATCTCCAGCCCTTTCACTGACAAACAAAAAACAATGACAAAAACCTTTGCCTTGTTATGTCCTCCCTGAGGTAGATAAACACTGGAATGACACTCACCTGGACAAACCTCTCAAGGGCTCCAGCTCCTCCATGTCTGAATATATTTGCTCATGCCCTTGCCAACTCCATCTACCCTACTCCATAAGCCCTGCCATCTTCAAGATTCAGCACAAATCCCACGTGGTCAAGAAGCCTTGTCCTACTCAACTAGCCCACATGGATTTCCTATCTCACCATGTCTAACAGACTGTCAGTATTTCACATACCTTCCATCTTACTGGTCTTACCCTTATAATCTTTCATAACTTTAAATTTTGTGTACCCTAGCTAAGCCTCCTGAGAACAGAGGACATGTGTTCCCTTCCCCTTATATACTCCAGAGAGCAGAACTCTGTGACAGGTGTATAGAACTGAGATGTAAACCCAGAAGAATCCCAGTGACATTAAGTTTGATTATAGGCAGACTCAGATTGCCCCTCAAAACAGCCTTATTAATAATTCTACCTTATTCAGATCCTCAAAAGTTCTCCAAGCCTGCCTACTATTCTAAGTTCCAGGACCCAAACCTGATTTAAATAGTTTCCCAACTGTTATGGACTGAATGTTTTATGTCCCCAAATTCATGTGGTGAAGCCTTAACTCCCAGTGTGATGATATTTGCAGATGATCCTCTGTGAGGTAATTAGGTTTAGATGAGCCCATGAAACTCCCATGATGGGATAAGTGCCCTTATAAGAAAAGGAAGAGATGCTCAAGTACTTCATCATCCATAAATCCTCCCCTTACTAGCCCACCCTACTGGTACCCAGGCCTCCTGCCTCAGAGTGAGCTCAAAGCAATGCGTGTCTGTACCATGCCTTGGCTACTTCATCACACGTGGGCATATTAGGGGAAATAACTGGTGAATGAATACATACGGTTTATGACAACTCTGGACAACCAACTTTTATTTACCTTTGTATTACTACCATCTCCAATTGATTCTAAAATGTACAATTTTTCATTTCTAACATCTCTGAAATTGCCTCAGAGTCTGTGGCATCTTAGATTTGATGATGTATGGCACTTCACTTTTCATATGTATGTCTTTATTCCTCAACAAACTGCAAGCTCTTTTATAAAAGGACTCACACATTGTATATCCGTTTTCCTTCACTTGTCTGGCAAAGATTCTATGGACAGCATAGATCCTCCGTACATCCTTGCTAAAAGAGGAAACTGCTTCCTTAATTGTTCCTTCCCTCCTGAAAAAGGATGAGATAAGCAGAGAGCAGCCAGAGATTTGGGTATGTTGGAAAGTGAGGGGGCTTAATCCTTGGTCATTTCTTTCCCCCAACACCATAAAACTTTAGAACTGAAAGCATACACTGGCTCCACTGCAATTTCTATCTCTGAATCCCAGAGTAACATTTGTTTCTTATGCTTCACTTTCCCTTCTATAAAACGGGTCCAATTACACTTACCTCCTCAGAGAGGGGTAATAACTGGAACAGAACGAAATGATGACATCTTACAAATGCGGCAGAGAAGGTCATGAGTATTATTAAGTGACTGCCCCGGGGGAATGTTGTTTCCCACGATGGAAAAGGAAGGAGGCTTGGAGATTCTACGTTTGCTGTTCTGTACACACACAGAACATCTCCATGACAGTTCTTCTTAAGTTCACCCCCTTTCTGTCTAGAATAGCTTTTCTGCTGACAAACAGGAAAGCCTTGGTGGTCATGCAGAGAATCAGGGAATATGGACAGTGAGGAGAGCTAGAGGAGGGTTCTACTGCAGCCTCTGGAGACACCTTTCCTCATCAGTCTGTACCCACCTGTGTGTCCTGCCACATGCCCAGGCAGAGCGTACAAATATGTCTCGTTACATGATCCATCCTGTGTTGCCCAATAAATAATAGACACAATCTAAGTTGCCAAGAGCAGCTTATCAAAGGCTGATCTTTATGTCTGGATCCAAAGTCCAGGAATACCAACCCAATTAGGTAGAAGCAAAACGAGCACTGGACACAGTTCCTTTTCCTTACGTCGCTCTTTCAGGTGCATGCGTGAACATGTACCAATGCCCACACAGACTATCTTCCTTCTGAGGGGTGTTTTGAACAGATTTAGACTGAGTGCATGTTCTCAACCTTTTTCAAAACCATGGATTCCTGAGCTACTAGAGGTTTGACCAAGATCAGGAACCATCCTATAAAACCAATGAGTCAAAAGCTGATAAAACTATAAACGTATGATATCCTCTTTGTCTACCCTCCTCCCTTTCTTCTTCCGGAAAAGAAGACAAGTGTTCTTGTTTATTCTCCTCTTCCCCTTCACTTTTCAATTCCTATATTCCCAAACTTTGTTCTTCCTGATAAGTGAAGAAACAAAGAGATCATCTTTTATCCTAACTCAGAGAAAGATATTCACATCCCTCTTCATGTTAGTGGAATGGCCTCCCTTCCTTCTCTCTTGAGGGCGGGCTCAGACAGTAAAGAATCCACCTGCCATTGCAGAGGATGCAGGAGGTGTGGGTTCGATTCCTGAGTTGGAAAGATCCCCTGGAGAAAATGGCAACCCACTCCAGTATTCTTCCCTGGAAAATCCCATGGACAGAGGAGCCTGGCAGCTACAATCCATGGGCTCACAAAGAGTCTGACACAACTGAGCTACTAACACACTGAGGCTGGGGATAGTGTCATTTACTGGAATTGGGGTTTCACAATTTTCTTTTCCAGAGTCATTCTTGTGTCTCCCAACCCCATCCAGCCTCCCAAGGCACAAGATGCAGTGAAACATCTTTACAAAGGCTCAGAAAGGTACCTCTACACAAGAATTGGAGGTGGGAGCGGTCCAGGGAGAGCTGGTCTAGTAGGCATCAGTTAGTGATCTAATGAATTTGTGAAACACCATAAACTCAACCACATTGCAAAACCATGACACTAACATAGCAAAGACTTGGAGACATCCTACTGCAAAGATTCTATTTAGCTTCCTTTGTTGTTGTTCAGTCACTCAGTTGTGTCCAACTCTTTGCAACCCCACGGACTGCAGCAGGCCAGGCTTCCCTGTCCTTCACTATCTCCCAAAGTAGCTTCGTTTAACCAGGTGTTTCTTAATCGTTTCGCTCATGGAATCTTTTTTGGCCTCCAACACCTCCTAATGTTCTGAATAAGTGTGTTCCACAGACCACGTATTGTAAAATGCTGACCTTGTCCAATACCCACCTTCTTCTCACAGGGAAAGTAAGAAATAGAGAAGGGCTTGGACTCACTTAATCTTGAACATGAATGGCAATACAAAGCCCTGCATGAGAAGTTCAACAAGCTCTGGATGTGGAGGCCAGGATGTCTGAGTGAAATTGCCTCCCAGTCATTTTCGAGCCGTGTGGCTTGGGCCACCACCTCTCCTTTCTAGAGTTATTTTCATTCTCAGTAAACGGAGGATTTTTTTCTTCCGAGGATTTCTAAGGCTCTTTTCAATTCCCTTTTCTGGGATACTGAGAGACTCTAACACTTGCTGTAACACCTCCTGGAGCAAGTCCCAGAAGTGTGAGCCTACAGTTGCTCTAAATTTAAAGTTTAAAAAGCTCATGAAATTGTCAACCCACACAAAGGAAAAACCAACAGCAAAACCCCCCATGGTCATGAAGATACCCACGAGAGGAACAGGGGAGAGATGAAGTCCAAGTTATATCACCTGTATGAAGAGGCAGGCACTATATGGCTGATTCTGGAGTCACCAGGAGCCAGGAAGCCCGACCCACATGCTGCTCACCTAAGCCCAAGGAGCACAGCTCAGAGTGCAGCTAATGCTGTGGCTCAATTGTGACTAACCACTATGCCAAGATCTGTCTCTGGCCACCAGGCACTATATAAAAGCATGAAAATATTTCAGCACAACTTAGATGCCTTATGCATCCATGGCATGCTCTATCTGCTCCTCTCCCCTCCTCTAAGGTGATCCTTAGATACTCAGGAACAACACGTATAGTCCTCTCCAATCATGTGAGCAGACAACAATCTCCAGGTTGGCACATAACTTGCCGGCTTGTTCCTCACTGTGTCCCCAGGGTGTGGCGTTAATTGGTACTCTTTAACATCTGCAAAATAAATTATTATTTCTAAGCTAGTAGTTCCTGATAGTTAAGACTCAGAAAACACATTAATTTATAAGTTCATCACATATCTATTAAGTGCCTGGACTACTGTGGGAACTGAGCTAGACATGATGGGGGAACTAAGAGAGAATCCCACCAGACCCTACTCCCAAAGAAATTACATTAGACAACATCTGTGAGGACTTAACGGTGCCAAAACTTATCATCCTGCTCTTCCTACCCCTCCCACCTCAATCTACCATTCTGCTTCTTTTCCTGCTTTCCCCATTTATAGACATGACCTGGAGGCAACCACTTGGCCATCTAAAAAAGCAAACATCCATCATCATTACAGATGGCATTAAATTAGTGTTTATTCTGTGCCAGGCTAGCAATGCTTTGAATTTTGTACAACTTTTGCCCTATTTTACATAAAGGTGTATATCATTGTAGAGCCACACCTGTCTTTCCAACTCCCTACATCAAACCAGTCTTAAGATTAGTTACACAACCTGGATGTCTTTCCCTTCCACCTTGGTGTGAAGTGCTCCTGTGAAGCACCAACACTGAATCTCTAGTCATGCTTGCACTCTTAGAGTCACCTTCGAAACTGTCTTCTGGCTGACTGACAACCTACCCTCAAACCAGCTACAGTGAGAGTGGCAGACTCGCCTCTCTACACTACGTGTCTGACCACGTCCTCCACCTCCATCCAAACCCTTCCTTTGCTCTTTGATGCACATCAGCTTTTAAGATCACGGATGGCTGTCCACAGAGGGATGGCCACCACTGTGCTGTCCACTCAAGCTCCCTGGAAAAACTCTCCCAGCCTCTTCGCTTACAGACCACCCTGAACTTAAAAATAATCCTGCATTACCTCCTCCAGGAGCTTTCCCTGAACCCAAGGCTTCCTCCTGTGCCTCTCTTTGATGTCCATTTAGCACTTTCAACAGATCGTGGCTCCTATTTAATAGCCCTTGACTCTGAGACCCTAGGGTGAGCCAAGTCTGGATGTGGCTCCCTCTGCACCTGGCACAGCACCTAGAAAGGTGGAAAGGTTTTCTCCCTTAGCACAGCTTCCTCTTCCCATTGCCGTGTGGCTTTATTTCTCACTCAACAATGCTTTATAAAATCATTAGAGTAAAATGGTGCATCTTTTCTCTCATAGCTTTAAAAAGACCTTAATGTTTCAAGAAATAATTGACTATTTCTTCCTATCAAAAGAGAACTTTTTTTTTTTTTTTCCCAATGAAAAAGCTGGCTTTGAGAGATGGAGTGACTTGCCCAAAGTAAGACAACTAATGAGGGACAGAGCTGAGATCCAAACCCTGGTGACACAGTTCCCCACACAGCAGCTTTATTACCTGCCCCTTCCCCTGCCTCTGCCCAGGGCTCTCTGTTAAAAAAGAAAGCAAAAAAAGAATATATGTGTATATATACATATACATGCACATACATGTTTTTATACTTATACAAATATATATTACGAACACACATATACATACAGGAATATGAGTGTATTCCATCCAATGTTTAACAGAAAGAGTGGGGACTCTGAGAGCTTCAGAAAGGGAGGAGATTCCCCCCAAGAGGGGGCCGGGCAGGGCGCGCAGCAGCACAGGAGACAGCTGGTGTTTGGGTGGTAGTAAATCACCCTGAAATGAGCCTCTTCCGTGGACTCAATGAGGCCCCCACAACAAAGGGAGGCCCAGCTTGCAGCCGGACAGCCTGCCCGCCAGCCCCAGACGCGCATAACAGCTTCATTCAGGAGCCCCACGTCCACACAAAGGCCCCCGAAATCAATCCGACATCCCGCCACCCTGGACAATGCCTCGAATCTTCTCAGAATCGAAGGCTCAAATGAGGGGACAGCATTCAGGGGAGATCAAACCAGCAGCCTGCCCCTGAAAACAAGCAAGAAGAGTTCTGCAGAGGAGGCTGGGGAGGAAGCGGCATGTTGGGTAGCTGAGTTGGTTCCCGCCCTCCAGGACACAGGCTCTCGGCCACCTCCAGGACCCAGCGCGCGACACTCGCTGGCCAGGGCCACTGCGCCACTTGGCCTGGGGCTTTGTGCAGCCCTGGCCCGTGTGAACCTCTGCCGCCCGCTTTTCCCAGTGGCTCCAGGCACAGCCCGTACAGTAGCCGCACACACATGCAAATATCCCGCCCGAGGCAGCGGCTTAGGGTGTTGACAGTGGCAGCCCCCACGCCAGGCCAGGCAGCCCCTTTTCCCAGGCAGGGCCCCTGGAGGTACTCATCTGCCCCATTCTGCTGCCTAATCCGGTTATCAGCTGCCGAACGGGTTGCCTGGTGGAGCTGGGGAAGCTCCTGCAGGGAAGGGGGGCAAGCTGCTGCTACAGCAGAGGAGCCTGGATTGTACCAAGGGTCATTGTTAAAGCCTCCAAGGTCTCTCCCAGTCTCAGAGACCAAGTCAGAGACCACAGTCCCAGAAACTCAGCGCTGCACCAGGCCACAGTCTCCCCTGGATGGCTGAATTCGACCTGCATCTAGGGAGTAGGGCCCCCAGCAACGGCTGAGTGGAACCTCGCTGTGGGTAGCAGAGGACATTTGACTGATCTGTGGGCCATTTTATGTGCTAAGGCCAGAATCTCTCCAGAAACTCCAGGTAAAGCTGCCTTAAATTTGACATTCTAGGTAGCCACCCAAAAAGGTTAAATAAACTCTGATAGAAAACAAAGGACTTTCCATTGAGTCCCTTACACCTCCCTCCGCCATCCTGTCTTGGCTTTCCCACGTCGGCACAAGCAGTGGACAGGGTCTGCAGAACAAGGCATGGTTACGTGGGCAGCTGCCCCAGAGAGAGCTGAATCAAACTGAGAAGGCACAGGAAACCAAGCAAGAAGCTCTGAGTAGAAGCTGGGCCTGGGTTAACTCAGGCCAGTCTTCCCTCAGCCCCTTATTTTAGCCACAGATACCTCTATTTTGCTCTTGCTAAATTACTGGCTAAACTTCTTCCTGGAATTGATACATGAACAGCCAGCCATTTACCACATTATATAAGAAATCCTGCCCACCTCCTGCTGCCCCTCTCCGACCATCCTCTAGAGCGAGAGCCCTGGGCAGTAGAGCATGAGGTGGGATAGCTGGAGGAGGGGGATAAAACTTCAAGACGCAAAAAGGGTACTTTCTGCTTTAGATTCACTTCATTCTCAACTGATTCCACTGGCCAACAATAGTAAACTGAATCCAATTTCCCTCTTGGAAGGGTCAGTTGTTGTGTGTGTGTGTGTGTGTGTGTGTGTGTGTGTTTTACCCTTCCCCTTTCCATTTTCTGCTTTTGTGGCTCACCTCCTCCAATCTACTTCCCTACAGGAGCCGAAATTAAACAAGCTCCCCATATGCCATGCCTCACTTGTTGTCTGTTCCCCTCACCGCCATCTGGCCTATTTGCTCAGCCAAAAAGAGAAAGAGAGAGAGAGAGACAGAAAGAGCAAAAAGAGGGAGGGGGAGGGGAAGAGGGGAAAGGAAAGCAGGAAAGCAAGGGGAGGGCAGAGAGGAGGGAGAAAGAAGGAGGAAAATGAGGAAGGGTAAGGGAGGGAGAGAGAGAGAGAGGGTGAGGGAAAGAGGGAGAGAGAGCGAGAGAGAAGGCGGGAGAGCCAGACACAATGAGGAGGCAGGGGTGATGATGTAGCCTCTCCCATCTGCTCCTTGGCCAGAGGCCCGGATGGAGCAGTAATGGAGAGCAACAGAACCAGCGATAATTAACCCAAACACAGACCTGTTTATTTAACCTGCTCAGATAGATCAACTCTGAGGCTGCGCTCTAGAGGAGGGTGCTGGGACACACTTAGGGAGACACCCAGGAGGCTGCTAAGGACACAGAGGCAAGTTGGCCCTCCCCACAGATATCCTGGGGCTAAGCATGTGCTTGGGGAGCTGGAAAGAAGAGGAGAAAGTTGTTGCTGAAAGAAGTCACTAACGCCCATTCAAATCTTCTTAGGGATTCTTTTGTCATCTTGCCCTATCCCATGCCCATCACCCTATTTCATGGCAAAAGCTGCTTCTGGATGGCCAAATATTGCCAAGCAAAACTAGTCAATGAGATATAGTTGTCTCCTGCATCTTCCTTCCCCAGTATCCTCTCTGGACCCACTCCCTATCTTGGCATAAGGATCAGGAGCCAGGAGACAAAAAACGAGCTGACGAGAGAACACAAGAGATGGAAGCAAAACCACCTGAAGACCTCAGACTAAGATAGTAACGAAGGCCAATAGCCAATGGCACTGAATAAGCATAAGATGAAAGAAGTCTGAGGTTCAATGCCTCAATCAGCCACTTTTGCTGCATCACCATGTCAGCATGCCTTCTTCTCCCTCAGCGTCAATTTATCTATTTGATGGCGGCAGCAAAGCTGATCTCCCAAGATGTTCCAGTTTTCAGAAATGAAAATGGAAAAGTTCATTGTCATCGGTTCATACTTGCCCCCTTCTCCAAGTCAGGGAGGAGACTATAGCCTTGAGTAAGACCACTAAAGACTACGGTCTGTTTGAAATAGACAATGTGCAGTGTCTAGAGAGGGGTTCTAAACCCCCTACCTCTCCACCCTTGCAGGCCCCAGAAATAAAGAACAAGAACATCTCTAGGGTTGAATAGCAGCAGATAGGAGTAGTGAGTCTGGAAACCAGGCCCAAGAAGCCTGGGCCGAGCACTGACAGTTGGTGAGAGAGAGAGTGCACTAGCTGGGTTGAAAACAGGAAGCGTCGGGGTAGCTGAGGAGCTGGCAGGCACCGAATTCCAAGTGGCTTCACGCTCTTCAGTGGAAGAAATGCAGAGATAATTTGAACATGGCTATTTTCAAGCTCCACAGCTGAGCTCCTTGCTCTCCCACCCCACACCTCCCACCCAGCCCTGCAATTTGGCAAACCCTTTCTGCTGGCTGCTCTTATACCCAATATGTTGGGTTGCCTTAGCAACTAAGGCAATTATCTCCTTGGAGCAGTTAAAACAATGACCGTCATAAATAATAACAATAAGAAGGATGATGGTAAAAAATAGATCTTAGACTTCCAGGATCATAGGTTGACAGAGAATGAAAAAGAAAAGAGGTTCTGATTGGGCAAGCAATAAGAGCTAGTCTCTTATGGACCTACTCTTATTTTATTTATCTAGAGAAAAGAGATACAAAACACTTAGCTTTGTTTTTTTACCCTCAGGCAATCTTAGGGACGTTTCCTATTTGTTCTTGGTTTATCCTGTATATCCTCCTATCAGCCAGACCCAGCAGGAGCACTGAACACTAATTGTTTAATACCTATCTCCTCTAAGGACCAAGAATTCCTTACAGGCAGGCACTGAGTCTGTCATCTTGGTATATTTAGCACTTAGCTCAAAGCTTGGCACAGAACAGGTACTCTAAAATATTCCCTGATTGAATGAAAATATTATATCACATTGAATGAATGCCCAATTTTTGCCTTTTTTTTTTTTTTTAATTTTTAAAAAATCCTCTGGGCCAGACAATGTTTAAGTCACTCCAATCTCTAACATTCTATGATCTTAGAATCTACCAGCCTGCACTTTAAGGTACAATGGTGGTGTCCCCTGCATTACAAGCAGGCTCCTTCTTTGCAGGCAGATTCTTTACCAATTTTACCAGGGAAGCCCCAAGATATAGTAGGGCTCCACATTTACAAGAATAAAGAAAAATCAAAATATAAGTTCCGATTTATCTAAGTACAGGTTTAATTTGCCTATAGAACCATCCAATAAAGTTTTGTGAATGTAGAATGTTGAGATAAAACACTAAACTTAAAACAATTAAAAATGATTAAATTGAGAACAGATCATACAACTTGAGCTCACCCTATCCAACCATGCATGCCTTCTATCCTACACTCAAACTCCATCCCAGGAATGATGTCCCACCAGTTAATGAAACATCAATTCATGTGCGGGATTTGTAACTCTAAACAATGAGAGTCTATCCTTTTCCAGCATCCATGGGCAAACACAGTGAAAACCACAGGGGCAGAGAGTGAATTAGTTCATATCAACTCTACCTCTCCCTCTCTGTTCCACTTTCTTTTGAAGTATTGGAAATTCAATACTTGGCACTTTCAAAGTGCATTCACATTATATGTGGTCTCTATATCAATTCTTGAGATAAACTGAGCAGGAACCATTTCTATTGCAAACATGAGGAGATGAAGTAATTGATCACAGTTAAAACAGTTGCAGTCCTCAACTATACTGATACCAGCTTTCCTGCTGTTTCCTTTCCTGTTGTGATGGCCACTGTGAATAAAACGTATAATGTGACCCTTAGTGTAAAGGTGAAATGCGCTACCTTTCTTTTTCTGTGTGTGGAGCAGGTGATCCAAAGATTTATTTTCATTTTTTTTAATTTTTATTTTCAACCACTTTTACTGAAGTATAGTTTATTTACAATCTTGTGTTAGTTTCAGGTGTATAAGAAAGTGATTCAGTCATATATATATGTGTGTGTATATATATATTGTTTTTCAGATTCTATTCCATTATAACTACAAGATACTGAATATAGTTCCCTGTGCTATACAGTCAGTCCTTGATATTTATCTATTTTATATATAGTAATGTTAATGCCAAATTCCTAATTTATCTCTCCCCAACCCCTCCCCACTATCACCTTCAGTAACCGTAAGTTTGTTTTCTATGTATGAGTCTCCTCCTGTTTTGTGAATAAGTATCATCATTGTGTCATTTTTTAAATTTATTTTTAATTGAAGGTTAATTGCTTTACAATGTTATGTTGGTTTCGGCTGTACAACAACATGAATCGGTCATAAGTATACACATATCCCCTCCATCGTAAACCTCCCTTCTCTCCCCAATCCAATCCCTGTAAGTCTTCACAGAGCACTGTGCTGAATCCCCTGTGTTATACAGTAACCTTCTACCAGCTGTTTTACACATGGAAATGTGTATATTTCAATGATACTCTCAAAATTCATCCCATTCTCTCCTTCCACCACTGTGTCCACACATCCCTTCTCGACATCTGTGTGTCAATTCCTGCCCTGCAAATAGGTTCATGAGTACCATTTTTCTAGATTCCATATATATATGTGTTAATAATGATGTTTGTTTTTCTGATTTACTTCACTCTATATAACAGCCTCTAGGTTCATCACCTCAGTTCAACTGACTCAAACTGCTTCCTTTTCTTGGCTGAGTAATATTCCATTGTATATATGTACCACAATGGCTTTATCCATCCATCTGTTGATGGACATATAGGTTGCTTCCATGTCTTGGCTATTGTATACAGTACTGCAATGAACAGAGGGGTACAATGCATCTTTTTGAATTACGGCTTTCTCATGGTGGGATTGTTGGGACATGTGGTAGTTTTATTCCTAAGTATTAAGGAATCTCCATACTGTTATCCATAGTGGCTGAATCAATTTACATTCCCAAGAACAGTGCAAGAGGGTTCCCTCTTCTCCACATTCACTCCAGCATTTACTGTTTGTAGATTTTTTGAAGATGACCATTCTGACTGGTGTGAGCTGATAGCTCATTGTAGTTTTGATTTGCATTTCTCTAACAATGAGTGATGTTGAGCACTTTTTCATGTATTTCCTGGCTATCTATATTTCTTCTTTGGAGAAAAGTGTGTTTGGGTCTTCTGCCCATTTTTTGAATGAGTTTTTTGGGGTTTTTTTCTGACATTGAGCTGTATGAGCTGCTTGTATATTTTGGAAATTAATCTTTGGTCAATTGCTTTATTTGAAACTATTTTCTCCCATTCTGACCTGGTTGTCTTTTCACCTTGGTTACAATGCAAAAGCTTTTAAGTTTAATTAGGCCCCACTTGTTTATTTTTTATTTTATTTCCATTACTCTAGGAAGTGAGTCAAAGAGGATTTTTATGTCAGTGTTCTGTCTATGTTTTCCTCTAAGAGTTTTAGTTTATGGCCTTACATTCATGTTTTTAAGCCATTTTCAGTCTATTTTTGTGCATGGTGTTAGGAAGTATTCTAATTTCATTCGTTTACATGGAGCAGTCCAGTTTCCCCAGCATCACTTTTTGAAGAGGCTGTCTTTTTCTCCACTGAATATTCTCGATTTCTGTCAACAAGAAGGAGTCCATAGGTGTGTAGGTTTATCTCTGGGCTTTCTATCTTTTTCCATTGATCTATACTTCAGTTTTTGTGACAGTACCAAACTATTTTTCTGACCAAAGTCTATTCCTTAGACTCTATTCTTCTGATCATCATAGAAGGTCACAGAGCAACTCCCCACTCCCCACATGTGCACCCGCAACTCCATGAGTGTCGAGTCATTGCTCAATAACTAGAATTGTTCCAACCCGGGCTTCAGACACCAGCCAAGATACAGTGCACACTTATTGGACTATAACCTAATATACGATTTTGTAAGTTTAATGAACACACTGCCAACCTCTTCTGTATCTTTACCCATTTGATTAAATAACTAAGGCAAATTATCCTTTTCAGAGTACTTTAAATGTGAAGGACCTGAATCCAAACTCAGATATCACTGACAATGAAAAAGAGATTTTGCAGAACCTCTGATGAATGAAAATATTTAGATGTTTTTACATATATACAAATATCTTATTATTAAAACAGATCTTTAAAATGTTATGACTCCAACAGTTCTACAAATTATACCAAATCTGATTAAACAAAACACAACTGTTTTCATTTTCAGGTGTAAAGGACTGTGCTTGGTGGTGTAGTCACAGATCAAGGAGGTAAAGGCAAGGCAAGGTAGGATTGTTGATGTTTTGTTAATCCAAGTTATTACCACTACTACAGTAAGGTATGGTTGGCAGAATAATAGACTTTCCTTGTGGCTCAGATGGTAAAGAATCTGCCTGCAATCCTGGAGACCTGGGTTTGATCCCTGGGTCAGGAACATCCCCTGGAGAAGGGACTGGCAACCCACTCCAGTATTCTTGCCTGGAGAATTCCATGGACAGAGGAGCCTGATGGGCAACAGTCCATGGGGTCGTAAAGTCAGACATGGCTGAGCAACTGAGCACAGTCAGAATAAAGAATGCCCCTCCCCATAGATGCCCCACATCCTAATCTCCAGAACCTGTATATTATGTTACATGGCAATGGGAAATTAACATTGTAGATATAATTAAGGCTACTAATCAATCAGTTGACCTTAAAATAGGGAAAGCACCCTGGATTAACCAGGTAGGCCCAATAAACTCTCAGAAAGCTCCTTAAAAGTAAAAGAGGAAAGTACTCTCAGAGGAAGAGGGGTATGAGGAGAACCCCAAGTGATATTACTGCTTTTGAAGACAGAAGAATGGAGCAGTTAGCCAAGGAATGCAGACTGCTTTTAGAATCTGGGAAAGAAAACATTCTCCTCTAAAGCATTTGGAAGGACTGTAACTCTGCCAACACTTGATTTTAGCACAGGGAGTCCCGTTTCAGATTTCTGATCTCCAGAACTCTAAGGTAATAAATTTGTTTTGTTTTGTGCCACCAAATTTGTGGCAATTCATTACAGCAGCAATAGGAAATTAAACAGAAGTTGTGACTCTGTGTCCATGTGTATGTATGTATTTGTACGTGTGCACATGGACCTCTGTATGTTCTTACAAACAAATATTTATTCTTACTATGTAACTTTGTCCTCCTATGCATTCAGGAAAATAAATCAAATAAATATAAACAATGTCATAATTTTGCTCTTAGGATTATGACACTTCAGAAGTATTTTAATGTTAATAAAGATCTCTGGCAGCATAGAACCTAGGACAGGATTGCTGAGTCAATGAAAAGAGATCAACGCAAGACACATATGACTACAAAGTGAACATCACTCTCCAAACAAGGGCAACTGAATTATTAAGTGGCGTTGGAGACCCCAGGTAACTGAGCCTCCTGCAGAAGGACATGGTGCAGGGCTCCGTGGCCCCAGTTTAAATGGCAAGTCCTAAGGGGCTCCGTGTGCCAGGTTGTCAAAGGAGTAAAGAGAAAGGGCATGAGCATAAGAGCTTGTGGAGCTGTGTGTGCTTCTGGATATACAAATGCCCAACAATTAACAAGCCTGGAAAAAGAATTCGAAAAGCGACACACAATGGAGACGACATTGTCATTATCAAAACAGCCATGGCAGGTAATTAATTCACTTGTGAGAGGTACGCTGCAAAAAATGTCATCCCTCTCCCTCTCCTGACAGCAGTTTGGCCCATGTCAATACAATTCAAACCAGCTGAAAGTTATAACAGCAGAGTCTCAGACTGGAAAGGCCCTGATGGTCGTTTAACAATACCACACTTCTAAGGCACAGAATTCCTACTACAAAACACCACCAGCAATTGGAACCTCACTAATTTCGGCAGCAACCCATTCTATCCTTGGAAATTCCCAGCTTTAACTCTGAGATCATGCAGTGCATGCATTTATCCTACAGACAGAAGCTAGAAACAGAGAAGTGACTTTGCTAAGGTGACACACTCAGGAAAGACCAGAGTTGGAAGTAGAATCCGTGTCTTCTAATTTTGAACGCAATGGATTTTATACTACATCTTGTGGCCTTTAACAAGTAAGCACAATGTACTCTCAAGCAAATTAGTAGTGGTGTATGGCGTGTGTGTGTTTGTGTGTGTAGACAGCCTACAAGTCTACATATCATGGAGAAACCAGACTGCCAGTGTTTCCACTCCTAGAGCAGGTAACCAAGGAACCATCTGTGTCCAAGTGGGCATATTCATCTCAGCAATCAATCCACTAACATTTTGTAGAGACTAACATATTGTTTTGCTAGGCAATAAGCCAAGAAGGCTGGGTCCTGTAGTTTCTGCTGGATCACAAAAGAGGACCATCCAAGAAGGTCTGACCCAGATAAACTCAACAGAGGATTCCAGCAAGTCAGGTCCGCTAACCATTACTCACCAAGGAACCTGCCAGACTTGCAACCAAATTTGCCCCTCCTTCTCAACCTGAACTACCATCTGAGCTCCTAAAGCTCAATATTCACTACTTAATTCTTTAACATGCATTCATTTACAAAGGTTTATTAAATGGCAGTCCACTTCATTATTCTTGCCTAGAAAATTCCATGGACAGAGGAGTCTGGCAGCTGCAGTATACGGGGTCGCAAAGAGTCAGACACAATGGAGCGTGCATGCAGGCATTAAGTGTCAACTATGTGCCAGGCCCCGTTATCAACACTGGTGATATAATTAAGTAGACAAATACCTGGAGAAGAAGGGCAACCAAGTGTGTAGGGGGAAGAGAGGGAATACAGAGAACAGAGTGGTCAAGTTTGCCTAGGGCACAGTGGAGGTCACAGAAGGCTTTACAAGACAGTTCCAGATACTAATAAATCTCTCGGTCATGCTAGTCCTATCTTTTCCAGCAATGTCATCCCTTCAAATAACTGCAAATCATGCAAACTCTATGAGAAAGAGAATCATGGTGGCAGTAAATCAATCAACAAATTCCTGGTCAGCAATTGTGGGTAAGCATCTTGTTCTAAAAGCACAGCAGGTTATGAGAGGAATATGACTCAAAGCCTTTGCTTTGATAAATTTCTAGAGTTACTATAGTGATAAAATGTATATGCGACATTACAGGTAATTGAAATATATGCTGACTTGAAAGCAGAATGAAAAATGGAAAGAGTGAGATATGACAAAATCTGTATCACCAACAATATGATGCAGGACCTCTGCCTTGGCCCACAGGTGGCGTATTGACCAACATCCAACAGCTGGTGAAGGTTTACACACTCAACGAGAATCAGCAGTGGGGCAACCAGGGCGCTGGGCATGTCATCCACCTACATGGAGTGGCTGAAGGACATATCTCTGCCAGTTGGGGCTTGACAAATTGTGGTCCACTAGCAACGGCACCCCACTCCAGCACTCTTGCCTGGGAAATCCCATCGATGGAGGAGCCTGGCAGGCTACAGTCCATGGGGTCGCTAAGAGTCCGGCTTGACTGAGCGACTTCACTTTCACTTTTCACTTTCATGCTTTGGAGAAGGAAATGGCAACCCACTCCAGTGTTCTCGCCTGGAGAAGCCCAGGGACAGAGAAGCCTGGTGGGCTTCCGTCTATGGGGTTGCACAGAGTCAGACACGACTGATGCGACTTAGCAGCAGCAGCAGCAGCAGAGAAGGGGATGGCAAACCACTTCAGTATTCTTGTCACGAGAACCCCATGAACAGCATGAAAAGGCAAACAGATATGACACTGAAAGATAAGCAGCCCAGGTTGGTAGGTGTCCAATATGCTACTGGGAAAGAGCAGAGAAATACCTCCAGAAAGAATGAAGAGGCTGAGCCAAAGCAGAAATGATGACCATGTGTGGATATGTCTGGTGGTGAAAGCAAAGTCCAATGCTGTAAAAAACAATATTGCATAGAAACCTGGAATGTTAGGTCCATGAATCAAGGTAAATTGAATGTGGTCAAACAGGAGATGGCAAGAGTGAACACTGACATTTTAGGAATCAGTGAATTAAAATGGACAGGAATGAGTGAAATTAATTCAGATGACCATCATACCTACTATTGCGGGCAAGAATCCCTTAGAAGGAATGGAGTAGCCCTCATAGTCAAAAAAAGAGTCTGAAATGCAGTACTTGAGTGCATTCTCAAAAACTAAACAATAATCTCCATTCATTTCCAAGGCAAACCATTCAACATCACAGTAATCTAAGTCTATGTTCCAACCACTAATGCCGAAGAAGATAGTTGAACAATTCTATGAAGAACTACAAGGCCTTCAAGAACTAACACCAAAAAAAGAGATACTCTTTTCATTATAGGGGATTGGAATGCAAAAGTAGGGAGTCAAGAGATAGCTGGAGTAACAGGCAAATTTGGCTTTGGAGTACAAAATGAGGCAGGGCAAAGCTAACAGAATTTTGCCAAGAGAACACAATGGTCACAGCAAACACCCTCTTCCAACAACACAAGAGACAACTCTACACATGGACATCACCAGATGGTCAACACCAAAATCAGATTGATTATGTTATTTGCAGTAGAAAATGGAGAAGCTCTACATAGTGAGCAAAAACAAGACCTGGAGCTAACTGTGGCTCAGATCATCAGCTCCTTATTGAAAAATTCAGGCTCAAATTTAAGAAAGTAGGTAAAACCACTCAGACATTCAGGTATGACCTAAATCAAATCCCTTATGATTATAAAATGTAGGTGACAAATCATTTCAAGAGATTAGATCTGGAACACAGAGTGCCTAAAGAACTATGGATGGAGGTTTGCACCACTGTACAGGAGGTGGTGACTAAAACCACCCCCAAGAAAAAGAAGTACAAGAAGGAAAACTCAATGTCTGAGGAGGCCTTACAAATAGCTGAGAAAAGAAGAGAAGAGAAAAGCAAAAGAGACAAGGAAAGATATACCCAACTGAATGCAGAGTTCCAGAGAATAGCAAGGAAAGATAAGAAAGCCTTAAGTGAACAATGCAAAGAAATAGAGGAAAACAACAGAATGCAAAAGACTGGAGATCTCTTGAAGAAAATTAGAGACACCATGAGGACATGCCGTGCAAAGATGGGCACATAAAGGACAGAAATGGCAAGGACCTACCAGAATCAGAAGAGATAAAGAAGAGGTGGCAAAAATACACAGAAGAACTGTACATCAAAGGCCTTAATGACCCAGATAACCACAATGGTGTGGTCACTCACCTAGAGCCAGACCTCCTGGAGTGTGAAGTCAAGTGGGCCTTAGGAAGCATTAATAAACAAAGCTAGTGGAGGTGATGGAATTCCAGCTGAGCTATTTCTAATCCTAAAAGATGATGCTGTTAAAGTGCTGCATTCAATATGCCAGCAAATTTGGAAAACTCAGCAGCAGCTACAGCACTGGAAAAGGTCAGTTTTTATTCCAATTTCAAAAAAAGGCAATGACAAAGAAGGTTCAAAGTACCACACTATTGCACTCATTTAACATGCTAGCAAGGTAATGCTCCAAATCCTTCAAGCCAGGCTTCAACAACACAGGAACTAAGAACTTCCAGATGTATAAGATGGGTTTAGAAAAGACAGAGGAACCAGAGATCGAATTGCCAACATCTGTTGGATCATAGAAAAAGCAAGGGAATTCCAAAGAAACTTCTGCTTCATTGACTATGTTAAAGCCTTTGATTGTGTGGATCACAACGATTTCTGGAAAATTCTTAAAGTGATGGGAATACCAGATAACCTTACCTGCATCCTGAGAAACCCGTATGCAGGTCAAAAAGCAACAGTTAGAATCAGACATGGAACAATGGACTGGTTCACAATTGGGAAAGAACATCAAGGCTGTATATTGTCACCCTGCTTATTTAACTTATATGCAGAGCACATCATAAGAAATGCTAGGCTGGATGAAATACAAGTTGGAATCAAGATTGTGGGGAGAAAATATCAATAACTTTAGACATGCAGATGATACCACACTAAGGGAAAAGGAACTAAAGAGCTTCTTGATGAAGGTGAAAAAGGAGAGTGAAAAAGTTGGCTTAAAACTCAACATTCAAAAAACTAAGATCACGGCATCTGGTTCCATCACTTCATGGCTAATAGATGGGGAAAAAGTGGAAATAGTGACATATTTCATTTTCATGGGCTCCAAAATCACTGTGGATGGTGACTGCAGCCATGAAATTAAAAAAAGACTCTTGCTCCTTGGAAGAAAAGCTATCACAAACCTAGACAGCATATTAAAAAGCAGAGACATCACTTTGCCACCAAAGGTCCATATAGTCAAAGCTATGGTTTTCCCAGTAGTCATGTGTGGATGTGAGAGTTGGACCATAAGGCATGCTGACTGCCGAAGAATTGATGTTTTTGGACTGAGGTGCTGGAGAAGACTCTTGAAAGTCCATTGAACAGCAAAGAGTTCAAACCAGTCAATCCTAAAGGAAATCAACCCTGAATATTCATTGGAAGGACTGCTGCTGAAGCTGAAGCTTCAATACTTTGACCACCTGATATGAGAAGCAGATTCATTCAGGGAAAAGACCCTGATGCTGAGAAATATTGAGAGCAAGAGGAGAAGGGGGCAACAGAAGATGAGATGGTTGGATGGCATCACTGAATCAATGGACATGAGTTTGAGCAAACCCCGGGAGATAGTGAAGGACAGAGAAGCCTGGCGTGCTGCAGTTCAGGGGGTTGCAAAGAGTCAGACACAACTTAGTGACTGAACAATAACAACAATATGATACTGACCATGTGGAGCAAAAAAGTGAAAGAGCACAGTGGGTTGATGTCATCAGGGAAGGTTTCCATGAGAGTATCCTCCCAACTTATAATAATGTCACCCTAAGAGCTATAAGGGCTTCCCTGGTGGCTCAGCTGGTAAAGAATCTGCCTGCAATGTGGGAAACCTGGGTTTAATCCCTGGGTTGGTAAGATCCCCCTGGAAAAGGGAATGGCTACTCATTCCAGTATGCTGGCCTGGAGAATCCTATGGATTGTATAGTCCATGGAGTCGCAAAGAGTTGGACACGACTGAGTGACTTTCACTTTCACTAAGAGCTATAAACCTTGTGTCTCAATAGCAATATCAGTTGTGTGCTGTTGAGGACCATGTCTGGGGGATTCTTCTGCATAGTTGATAGGGCCTAGGCTAACAGATGGAGAAGGCAATGGCACCCCACTCCAGTACTCTTGCCTGGAAAATCCCATGGATGGAGGAGCCTGGTAGGCTGCAGTCCATGGGGTCGCTAAGAGTCAGACACGACTGAGCGACTTCCCTTTCACTTTTCACTTTCATGCATTGGAGAAGGAAATGGCAACCCACTCAACAGAAAGACAATTTATGTTCAGGAAAGAGTTGATACTAATATTCTTAATGAATATGGCATTTCTTTCCTTGGCCATCCCAAAAGACCAGTAGAGTGATCTGCATTTGAAGGTAAAATTGTTCTCTCTTCCTTCAAGGCAGCACCAGCTGGCAGCTACTAAAACAGCACTGAAGGAATATGGTCTTTCCTTCAAACCACTGTATCTGAGGATGGCAGTATACACTCTTCAGGCTGCACTCAACCCAGATACTTGATGGGAAACAGCCCCACGAGAAGAGCCAAAGAGAACTTCTTTCTGGAGTCTTCTTGAACCCAGGAGCAGCAGGTATAGAATACCTCATATTATTCTATCCTTTCTGAAACTGGTGGGAAGTCATGATGTATTGGTGAGACTTAAATGAGAAAGAAAAGACCATGCTAACTTAAGGGTTTTATCCAAAATCTTCTCTAAAGACATCCTTGATCTTTCTCATTCTCAACCCAGGAAAACAGGTCCACTCTGGTATTTGACCTACTTTGTGCCCAGGAGAACTTGTCGTGGGCACCTCTATCTCAGAGGCATCTCCCTTCTTAATCTTTAGTCTTTTGAACATTTGGCATTGGTTTCTGCAATGTCAGTTCAGTTGAACTTTTATTTGTTAAGATGTATGTATTCAGTTAACTTTTATTTGGCAAGCAAGATTAGTCTCATGAAATAATGGAATCAAAGAATTTAGATATACAAAGGAAATTTAACAGATTTAATAGAGGTTCAGACCTCTAACCTCAGGCAGTTAATACAACCTTAGTTGTAAGGAAAAAACAACTGAGCCTAGGAAATTACATGACTTGCCTGAGGCTGAATTGCTAATAAATGGAAGAAGAGGAACTAGAATTCAAGGCTCACATTTCCTAACCAAAGCTTTTCACTACATGCTCGCTATGCACCAGTGCACCATTCAAATTCAACAGATCCCTTTTACAGAGTGGTCCGCAATTTCATATTTCAGAGATCATAGTTCAGAAATAGGCTGAACCATAAATGTACACAAATAAAATTTATATTTATCAAACCCCAAATTGTGTGCCTAAAACAAGTATTATTATTATTATTCCAGCCCACTGGCTCAAGGCTTAGTAGAGTTTGGTGCTATTAAATATGCGGTGAGGTGGGGGGAAACACTTCAAAGTTGTCAAATCTATCCTCCTGATGCTAGGAAACCATCCACCTGAATGCATATAAAAGATGGTCATGCCACCTTACCGAATAGACTGAAATGACTGCATGAAATCAGTTACCAACATGCAGATCTGGTCCCACACCTGTGCTTTGGTTGGCATTGATGATTTCATCTGAAGTCTACTCTGTCCTCGGAGAAGGCAATGGCACCCCACTCCAGTACTCTTGCCTGGAAAATCCCATGGATGGAGGAGCCTGGTAGGCTGCAGTCCATGGGATGGCGAAGAGTCGGACACGACTGAGCGACTTCACTTTCACTTTTCACTTTGATGCACTGGAGAAGGAAATGGCAACCCACTCCAGTATTCTTGCCTGGAGAATCCCAGGGACGGCAGAGCCTGGTGGGCTGCTGTCTATGGGGTCGCACAGAGTCGGACACGACTGAAGCGACTTAGCAGCAGCAGCAGCTACTCTGTCCTTCTTGGCTTCTTGCAGCCTGACCCATCACCTTCCAAGTAGTTATTGAAATCACTCTTTGTTCTAGTTAAACATCTATGTGCCCAAGTGTTGTCAATATTGAGTCAAGTTCCTGAATTTCAACATTTTTTCTTCCAATTAATGATACTCTTCATTTTCCACAAAGGGAGAGCATTCTCCTCCAAAGGAAGCTACAGAATGCCTGGGGAGGGGCACTGTTGAATTCAGCTCCCCACTAACACAGACCACCTTGATGTCCATACTCAACCTACAATCCCTCTTGACTTGAACTCACAATCTCAGGCTTCCACAGGTCACTCTTTAAGCACATTTCAACTAAATTCTTTGCCCCATACCAAATCCCCTTTCTCTGGATGCTCTTATCCAACAAATATTGAAAAATTTAACTTTGATTTTCTAACTCCACAATGTTTAATTAATAAACATCTCTACATAGATTTCTACATGGATGTACAGGTAACCTCATCTCCACTTGCTTGTTGTAGAGCAAAATTCCTTACATGGAGGAATGGAATATAACGTAATTTTATACTGTCCAGAAGTTATTCATATAGTCAATTAGCACTCACTGAATAACTTACTAGGTATAAGGTGCTATGCTAAGTGCTGCAGGGAATACCAATAAATTAAATCCTTTAACCCCAAAAGAGATTTCCTAATAAAAGGGAGAAAGCAACATAAAAAGTAAATAATTGAAATAGCTCAAAAGAAGAAATGTGACAATGGGAACACATTTTGCTACTGAACAACTGACACTGGCGAACGTATGCTAGGCATTCAGGAAAGGAAGCTGTGTGCTGAGGAATCAGGAAGGAGGGGCCTCTTCATGGAAAGGTGACTACTGGCCCAATGAGGAAGAGAGAGGAAGGCATTTAAGGTCACAGTAATGTGAACAGAAGAATGGAAATGGGAAATAGCCAGGGAATGAGCAAACCACTCAGAAAATAGTGAGAGACAAGTCTTTAAATAACAGTTTGGGTGAATCTGGAAGCCTTTTTGAATATCACACTTTATATCACTGTCCTTTTATGTCTTGTAAAAACAATGGCATTTACAAGGGCCTAAGTCAATCCATGGTTTTACCAGGTGGCTCAGTGGTAAAGAATCCGCCTACCAATGCAGGAGACACAGGTTCGATCCCTAGGTCAGAAAGATCCCCTGGAGAAGGAAATGACAGCCCACTCCAGTATTCTTGCCTGGGAAATCTCAAGGACAGAGGAGCCTGGCAGGCTACAGCCCATGGGGTCTCAAAAGAGACTGTGTCTGATCTTGCTCTTTTATCTCCTTCTAGAAATTATCTTACCCTGTGTTCTGGAAAGTCCTCTGGAGAAGGCCTCAAGAGGTCTTCTGATTTTCAGCCCTTGTTCTTGAACCCATTTGCTGAGATCTGGGATTTGCAGTCCCATCCTCACTCACTCCTTCCCCCAGCTCCTTGGAAGTCTTGAACTGTGGTGGGAGGGAGGGAACTCCAATCCACCTGATTTACGGTACATGCCCTCAGGGCTTCTCAGCCACAAGTCTGTGGATTCACAAATCATTCACAAACTGATCAATTTCCTTATCTACACGTGAAGTTGGCAGGGAGGTCAGAGAGGATGGAAGTGAAGACTCCTTACTCTCCAGTGGACAGTGGGCAGAGGCTGTTGCAACCACTCCATCCAAAAGCCAATTCATCTTCAGAATTTCCTGAGGACAGCTTGTAATTCAAAGGCCACAGTCCCCTTGACAGGGCACTGAAAGAGGGTTTTGTTTTCCACAAAAAGGGAAATTGAGGTTTTTGTGGTAAAAGAGAAGGATGTAGAATCAGCCACGTAATGGTTTATTCACAGCTTGACCCCTCCCCAAACCCACAGAGATATTGGAACTGAGACTCCTCTCTGTCATGAGTCATGCAGACGTGCACAGGCCTGGTGGACTTAGGAATGAAAACACCAGTTGGCCCAGTGTGTACCAGCACTGGGGACAATGATGTGATTCAAGGATGAGGCATTCAGTCCCTTGACTATAATGTGGAGAGACAGGCCTGAAGACAGGGTTGTCTGGGTCTAATAGAGCCGACAGGTCCTCTCAGAGGCCGGAGCGGCTATCACTTTGGGGGCTTGTCATTTGAGCTCATCACAGCTGACTTTTCCACTGCCATCCCCAACTTCCAAATTAATTATTTACTTACCAGAGATTCAGCTTGGCTATGTCAGATGGAAATAGCAGGGGTGTAGTTGTAGGTCACATGGGAGGGCATTTAAACAGAAAGAGAAGATGCCATTCAGACCATGACCACCTCTGACAGAGACGGAAGCTGCTCAGTACTCTTAAACGGCTCTATGATCCTTATACCTTTTTTCCTCATCTAGCTCTGGAAACAGAAACAGAGGGATGCACTGATCCCAGGACCGCCCCCTGAGAGTTGTTTTTTGATTGAATTCTTTCTTGTCCCAAAATCAGAATCCTGGGGCGGGGGGGAAATGTGTATTCTCTGGTTCTGGTTTGTCAGGGTTTTTAAAGGGTCCTGAGCGGCTGGGAGGCCCGGCACAGGAGGGGCTCAGCCATCACTGTGAGCTCTGTTTGCTGGCAGAAGGACAGGTGTTAAGTTACATGTTTAGGGACTGTGAACGCCAGGAAGGGACCTGGTGGGTGCCAGCCAAAGCAGCGAGGTCAATACCTCCTTCTGTACCAGCTCTTCCTGGAGACCAAAACAACAAGCCATCCTTTGGCTTCAGGTTCCTGAAAAGACCTGAACTGTTCTTGTTTACTGTTCTAAGAGGCTGCACAACTCTTTTTTTTTTTTTTAAGTAATTTATTTCGTTGAATTAAAGACCTCAGAAAGGCAACAGTACATGAAGTAAGGGCTAAACAGGACATGTTTACAGAGCCCTTATCTTTAGCAGTAAGGGTTTAAATAAATGCAACGTCCAAGATGGTTGCTTCTGTTGAAGGTGCAAGGGTGAGAAACAGCACTCTATGCATGTTGGAAACATCTTTACTTATTTATATGTCCTGACACAGGCTTTGGGTTTTCCTCCTTCACTGGATGCCTGCTCAGCACACCAAATTTGAGTGGGGAGGAGATTGCAATTGTATATAAGCAGAAGACAGCAGGGGCTAAGGGCAGGCAACCTCTTCAGCCAAGTTGCAGCACGCTAAAGAAAATAAAATCTCAGAGCCCTGCTCATCTTCAAGGAGCAGTAAGGTAAATTCCAAGAAGACCATATTTAGATATGAATTTCAACCAATTCTATTCTCTTAATAAGGCTATGTGATCATCTATTTGAATAGTAATTGGGTTTCTTAGGAGAAGGCAATGGCACCCCACTCCAGTACTCTTGCCTGGAAAATCCCATGGACAGAGGAGCCTGGAAGGCTGCAGTCCATGGGGTCGAAGAGTCGGACATGGCTGTGCGACTTCACTTTCACTTTTCACTTTCATGCATTGGAGAAGGAAATGGCAACTCACTCCAGTGTTCTTGCCTGGAGAATCCCAGGGATGGGGGAGCCTGGTGGGCTGCCGTCTATGGGGTCGCACAGAGTCAGACACGACTGAAGCGACTTAACAGCAGCAGGTTTCTTAGGTCAGTTCTGAATCTAAATCCTCCATGCAGAGTCCAGCATTGTATGCACAGTCCCACACCATGTTATTCATCAAGTAGATCTAGACAGTCCCAGCTCAAAACCTAAGAATGCATAACTCACAAATACATATATCTACACACACCCCAGCCAATGGAATTTGGTGATAAAGAAAACATGTCAAAATAGGATCAGACATGGCATAAGGAAGAGGGAAAGAAGTCTAACCAGACATTATTGAAATTCTGACTCTTATTAAGGCAAGAAATCAGAATGACAATGATGATTCTATAAGAATCTATGAGTCTAAACAGACATGGAACATTTTACTTTATATGGGTGACACATTGACCAGGTAAGCAGTTTTATCCTCACATTCGACAGATGAGGAAAATGAGATTGGGAGACCATGTGTTTATAAGTGGCAGAAACAGGACCTGACCAAGGTCTGCCTGATTACAGTCAGTTTCAACTCTTTCTGCAGTTTATAGAGAATATAAGAATTTGTGTGTGTGTGGAGGGTGTGTGCACACGTGCACACACATGTGGATGCTTGAGAGAGAGATTCTCAATTCCTATAATCACTGTAACTCCATTCAACCCAGGGTCTTGGTCGAGTAGAGTAAAATATACAACCAATATGATCAGGATATTAATTAATAGGTCAAAATTTTTCTAAGGTTGGTCAGATGAAGATAAACCCAGAGCCAGAACCCAGGTCTCTTGGCTCCTGATTCAGGGCTCTTTAAGCCACTGAACAAGGGTCTTCCCCAGAAGGACTGTAACAATCTCAAAAACTTTTTGGAGGACCTATTTTCTGTCAGGAACATATCAATTAAACAAGTGGTTCCTTTCTCTCCTGTGGGCATGCAGAAAAAGCAGGACTTTTACAAGCCTAACAATCTAGGATGGCCTTACTGACTGGCTTGGCCAATAGAATGTAGCAGAAGTGACATTTATTCATTCTGAGACTAGTATATAAGAAGTCTCAAAGCTCCCACCCAATTCTTCTAGAAGGATATTGGGGGAAAAATCCAGCTATGCTGAGACTGACATGCTGTGGAGAAACTCAAGTCAGCCATATTGAGGGGCTGTATGTGGAGAAAGCAGCTCAAAGACGGCCCCAGCTACACCAGGCATCCTAGGCCAGGCACCAGAAGTGCCCAGCAGACACAATGCAGAGAGGAGAGAGACCCAGCCAACAGCTAGAGACAGTCACAAAATCCCGGAACGCATGCTGCCCCAGCCACTCCAGATGAGTTCCAGGCCACTGAAGAGCAGAAATGAGCCATCCCTACCATGCTCATCTACAACATGGAGAGCACAGTAGAATAAAAGGGCTATAATTTTACTGCCACTAAGTTTCAGGGTGGTCTGTTACACAGCAGCTAAACTATGAGAACAACTTCTATCTCCAGCAAAAAGGGCTCCTAGCATGATCCAAGCATCTAGAACACACGGGACCATCTGAGCCTTTTCTTCCCCAGCCACAGCCACAGCTTTCTCATCCACCTCCTTGGTGACCCTCTTGGGCCACTGGGCAACGCTGAAAAGAAAAGAATCAGTTGAAAGTCTAAAAAAAGAATAGAGGCAAAACAGGTAGCAGATGTCAAATGCCCTCCTCTTGGTAGGCAGAAGCGATACATAAGAGGCTCTTGGATGCAGAGATCAGGCAACACAAGTTGTGAGCATGTAGAAAGTTTCTGAAAAAGGAGGTTCGGAAAAGTCATGTGATAAAGGAGACAACTGGAGAAAAGAAAACCCTGAGTATGAGAGGCATGAGGTGGGCTCCTCATTGCTTTCCTCCCCCAGGCCCTTTGCACATTTCCACGTCAAAGCTCACACCATGCTCCCCAGACTCTCCCTGGCTCCATCATTCAGGATGGAATTGAATTCACTCTCTGCATCCTCAAGGACTCCAGCAAAATCTCTCCTTCTCTAACAGCCTACTGATTGACATCTCTCTTATCTTTCTTCTTAGTTTCCCATGTTTGTCTTCTCCCTACAACTGGAATAAAAATTGAGGGCAGAACCTACGTTATTAGGTTGGTGCAAACGTAACTGTGGTTTTTGCGTTGTTGAAATTTGCCATTTGATATTAGAATACATTCTTAATTACTGTGGTTTCTGTTATACATCATTTAATGTGAAGTCCTTGCTTTAAGTTTTTGCTAATGAATTATTACTTGCTGTTTATTTTATACGTATTTTTGACTATGGAAATGATGTTAGACAAAAAAGCAAATTCGAGGGATTTTCTTATTTGAGTTCAAAATGGGTTGTAAAGCAGTAGAGACAACTTACAACATCAACAACACATTTGGCCTGGGAACTGCTCATGAACATACAGTGCAATAGTAGTTCAAGAAGTTTTGCAGAGGAGATGAGAGCCTTAAAGATGAGGAGTACAGTGGCCAGGCCATTGGACGGTGACAGCAACCAACTGAGAATAATCATGGAAGCTGATCCTCTGACAACTACATGAGAAGCTGCCGAAGAACTCAATGTCAACCCTTCTAGGGTCGCTCAGCATTTGAAGCAAATTGAAAAGGTGAAACATCTCAGTAAGTCGGTACTCCAAGAGCTGATCACATGTCACAAATATCGTCATTCTGAAGCGCTGTCTTCTTATTCTATGCAACAACAGTGGACCGTTTCTCTGTATGAATGACGTGTGATGAAAAAGTGGATTTTATACGACAACCAGTAGCAACCGACTCCATGGCTGGACCAATAAAAAGCTCCAAAGCACTTCCCAAAGCCAAGCTTGCATCAAAAAAAGGGTCATGGTCACTGTTTGCTGGTCTGCTGCCATTCTGATTGACTACAGCTTTCTGAATCCTGGCAAAACCGTCGCATCTGAGAAGTGTGCTCAGCAAGTCAGTGAGATGCACCAAAAACGGCAACACCTGCAGCTGGCATAGGTCAACAGAAAGGGCCCAATTCTTCTTCTTGACACTGCCCACAGATGGCACACCTAATATGAATACATTGCTTTCCTTCACATTCCACAGTACCGGGGCCAGATCTGAACTAGTCCTATTCAGTATGTCTCCAGGGACTAAAATGTGGTACTACCGATATACCAGGGCAAGCTCCAGCCTCTCTACTCCATGTGTGCATGCTCAGTCACTCAACGGTGTCCGACTCTGTGACCCCATGGACTGTAGCCCACCAGGCTCCTCTGTCCATGGGGATTCTCCAGGTTGCCATGCCGTCCTCCAGGGGATCTACCCAACCCAGGAACAGAACCTGAGTCTCCTTCATTGGCAGGCAGATTCTTTACCACCGCACCACCTGGGAAGCCCCCTCACTACTCCAGGTTTCTGCAAATGTTTCCTGATGTGTTTTCAAGAACTTAACTCACATGGATGCATGGCTAAAGTTCACTTCATAAGTAGGCTTCTGGAAAGACAGGTCTACACTACAGTTTCTGCATCCCTTCTTCATAGGCTTCTGATACCACAACTTCAATGGAAACACTCTCCCGAAAGTCAGTGACCAATGTTGCCAAAGCCTGTGCTACAGAAAGCATGCACTCCTGTGGCTCTTGGGATTTCTTCTATACTGGTCCCATCACTCTTCGTAAATGTTTTTCTTCTCCTTATCTCTTAAGTGCCTATAATCCCCAAGGTCTTTCTACAACCCTCAGACTCTACAAGTTGCTCCAGGCAAATTAAACCACACCCATGATTTCCCTTGAAACTGGAAACTCAACAGGAATCAAACACCTTACCATTCTTTCTCCTAACCAGCTCTTCTTTATGAATGTAATATCCATTTACTTAGGAGATAAATTCCATCTCCTCATTCAACAACTAAATCCTATTAGCTGGAGTCCCACAGATTCTACTTGCTTAGTGCCTTGTGAATCTATTTACCTCTGATGACGTCCCCTGTCACCAGTGTGTTTCAGGTTTTTATCACTTCTCACCTAGATTTATGTCAAAGGCCTCCAACCTCTCTCCCCTATGATCTACTCTCCACACAGCTCTCCATGTGACCTTTCCAGAATGTAATTCTGTCCAGGTCATTCCTGAGTCTAAAATAAATCAGAATTTTCAGGATAAAATTCAACCTCCTTGTACACAAGAACCAAGAACAGTGATTCAAAGTGAGCTCTAGAGCCAGACTACAAGGGTTCAATTCTAACCTCCTCCTCTTCCTAGTTCTTATGCCTCCGTTTTCTCAATTATACAGTAGAATTAAGCTATTTCCTAGGTTTTTATGGGGATTTCATGAAGTAAACAGGTGAAGGGCTTAGAACTCTATCCAGCATATAGTAAGGATGCAACAAATATTATTTAGTTCCTATCTGCATTCTTCCCATTGCTCAGCCCTCATCACTGCTCCCAACTCACTTTGTGTCATGAATACAAGCAGAACTACTTGTATTTCCTCTAATCAAACCTGTGTTTTACGACACAGGCCTGTATCCAGGCCATTCTTCCTTTGTGGGATGTCCATTCTCCTCCTGAGTCCAAGTGCTTCCTCTTGTCCCTCAAAACTTTGCTCCAAGGGTTACCTTTCTTTCCATCCCTGAAGCTTTCTGTTCACTGCATTTAGTATATTCTTTTATAATTTCTACTTTATTTGCCTGTCTTTCTCAAGTTTGTGTGATTCTTTTCATTTTTATTGATGTATAGTTAATATACAATATTATACAAGTTTCAGATGGACAGCAGAGTGATTCACAATTTTTAAAGGGTAGGTCCAGTTACAGTTATTATAAAATATTGGCTATATTCTCTGTGTTGTACAATATACCCTGTAGTTTATTATTCTATGCACAGTTTGTATTTCTTAATCTCTTACCCCTATTCTTTCCCTCTCTCCTTCCCTCTCCCTACTGGTAAGCACTAGCTTGTTCTTTACTTCCATAAGTCTGTTTCTTTTTTGTTATATTCACTCATTTTTTGTATTTTTTAGATTCCACATGTAAGTGATATCATCAAATACTTATCTTTCTCTGTCTGACTTACTTCACTTAGCATAATACCCTCCAAGTTCTTCCATATTGTTGTAAAAATGAATGGCAAAATTTCATTCTTTTTTATGGCTGAGTAATAGTCCAGTGTGTGTGTGTGTGTGTGTGTGTGTGTACCACATCTTTATCCATTCATCTGTTAATAAACTCTTAGATTGTTTCTATATCTTGGCAACTATAAATAATACTGCTATGAACGCTGGGGTGCATATATCTCTTCAAATTGGTATTTTAATTTTACCCAGATATATATCCAGCAATAGAATTGCTGGATCATATGGTGGCTGTTTTTAGCCTTTTGAGAAATCTCCATACTGTTCCCTACACTGGCTGTACCAATTTACATTCCCACCAACAGTGTATAAGCATTCCCTTTTCTCCACAGCCTTGCCAACATTTGTTATTTGTGTTCTTTTTGATGATATCCATTCTAACCAATGTGAGGTGATATCTCATTGTGGTTTTAATTTGCATTTCTCTGATGATTAATGATGTTGAGCATCTTTTCATGTTCCTGTTGGCCATCTGTATGTCTTCTTTGGAAAAATGTCTATTCAGGTCTTCTGCCCATTTTTTAAATTGGTTTGTTTGCTTGTTTGAAGTCAAGTTGTATGAACTGCTTATATGTTTTGGGTATTAACCCCTTAGCAGTCACATCATTTGCAACTATTTTCCTTTATTCAGTAGGTTGTCTTTTCACTCTGTCTATGGGTTCCTTTGCTCTGCAAAAACTTTTAAGTGTGTCTGATTTGTTTTTAATTTTATTTCCTTTACTTTAGGAGACACAGCCAAAAAAAATGTTGCTGTGATTTATAAAAGTTTGTGTGATTTTTGAAGGAAGATGACACATCTTGGATTTTATGTTCTTAATATTGAGGGCAATGACTGCCTCAGAATCTGAACTCATTCATTGTTAGTGGAATAGATAAATGACCACTATGGGACATTACTAGCAGGTACCCAGATGCACCTTAAATTTGACTACTTGCACTTAAAACAATGCACTTTTCAATCATGTATACCTTCTGTGATTTTTAATAGACTGCAAATAAATTTAGCACAGAGAAATGTGATATCAAGAGAGACGACCTGTTCTGAGAACCACAAGTTTCTAATAGTGAACAGCCACTAAATATCCCAAAGGTTTCACTTCGCCCTAATCCCTGACTGGCCTGCTACCTGGAATAAATCAGACAGTACCACACTGGAGTTTTAAGGAAGTAGCCAAGCTGCACTAATGTGATCACAAGGAGAAGAGGAGTATGACTCAGTCTCTCAGATTCAGCATATTCCTAAGCAATGAGTCTTGAATAAGAGAAGAGAAGATTCTGGTTTCTTTCTGAGATAGCCTTCATTCATTCTGTAGATGGACTTCATAAGTGGCAACATAACAAATGAGGGACTGTATGAATAGTACTTCTAAGGATCTCCCCTCAAATCAAGTCTCTTTTTTTACCAGGTATAAGTGATCTGGGTTTCAGTTTAGGGTCTTAGAGAAGTGTTACCAACTCTTTAGTATAGCTTCTGTGTTAAAAGGCAGGGTTACAAAGAGGAATACTTTAACCCAAAAAGGGAAAAAGCATCTAAGCCCAGAACTATACACCACTGGAAAGGGTACTCACAAAGCACAGACAATGGCAGCTAAGTGTCCACTGGGAATAGCAGCATGGTCCATTTCACCTATAAGAATTCAATTCTAGGAAGGTGGTCAAGATTTCACATTTAGGGTGTTTTGAGACCTTGGTGACAACATAATAGGAGTTGCTTAAATGAGTCTTGTTCTCATTAGGGTTGGAGGGAACATTCTAGATACCTCAAATCATATAGTTGCCAACTACTAACAGAGCTCATACAAAGAAAGTATCTGCCAGCTATCCACTCTCCTGAACTCAAAGGTGATTCCTGCCATTCAGCGCAAAAGCTGCCTCTAGAACAGCAAGTTTCTCATCTAAATGCATCTTTGTGAGACACAGAAGACATTCAGCAACAAATTCTTAAATGCTTTCAGATGAAAACGAAATGATGATAAGGCCCTTGAAGACAGGAACCTCAACAGATAGCATTTATCATAATCTCTACCCCAAAGTAGATTACACAGGACACTGACAGTGGGAAAAAAAAAAGTAAAGGCTTGTTTTTCTTTGGGAAATCAAAATATATACAAACACATACATTTCTATATATATCCTGACCAAATATATGAGTCAAATGTATTGGGTTGGCCAAAAAGTTCATTCTAGTTTTTCCATTACTCAATTTTATGGTCAACCCAACATTTAACACTTTCTGAGAGCTCAAACACTGAGTAACTCAAACTAAACATGCTTCATTTAGGATCTGAAAAGTGAGACTGAAGCATGCTTAGACTGTTAAAAAAAAAAAAAAAAGCTGTTAACATGTTCTATTCTTGCACTTGAATAATGCTTTCAACTTTCCAAGATCCTCTGATAGCCATCACCTCCACACCCCCTCCTCCTCACTAGGATCAATGGTAAAGGGATTTATCTCCCCAGTTGACCCCAGAATGTGAAAGCAGAAACCAGAGTGGGAACATGGCTATCATACAACAATTTAGCTAGGGCCTTTCACCTTGGACCCTTCTTCTCGTATTACGCCAAAAACAAGTTATGGAACAGAGCAGACAATAGTGGTTTGAGGCATTTGTTAAAACTAGGCCTCCAGAAAATCTTTGTTTACCTTAAAAATTGAATAAATGTCAAGTATAGTTCATTTGAAAGCAAGCGTATCATGAAATTTAAAAGCATTACTATTACATACTACTGTAATATTAAGACCTCTAAACTGCAAATGGGGGCTCATATAGCATCATGATTAAGAATATGAACTTTCAAATCAGATAACCTAACTTCAAGTAGTCACACTCTTATACACTTGTACTTATAACTTATATTCTCCTACACTTTGTTAAGCTATCTAACCTCCCCAAGCCACAGTGTACTTATCAGCAAACTAGGAATAATAAGACTTAACCTCTTGGAGCTGTTGGGAGGAATACATATAAATTTGTATGTAAAGGCCTTAACTCGGTGCCTAATATACAAAATTTAAGAGGTAGCAATTAACATTAGCTTATTCATAATCTCTTTTAGTAAGTTCCAACTTCAGGCCCTACAACAAAGCAAAGTTTCTACCTCCCTCAAAAAGAAAATAATAGGTATCTAGGACTATGGGAATGAACTAAAGCCCAAAAGCTTGAAATGTCACTTACAGATTACTTTGTAACAATTCACATTAGTTAGTTGTTAAAGTTGAAAATTTAGATAAGAATTTCATGAAGTTTTCACAGGGCTCCTAAACTGACAGAAGAGAAAGTCCCTCCTGAACTAAAAAGCCAAAAAAACTTCAGAGGGGAAGGAATCTTCCAGAGACCTACTCAAGGTTCCATGAAGGTACCCAGTTCTGATTTCCTCCAGGCTGAGAACCAGGAGAGACCCACCCCCTTTGAAGCTTCTCACACCTCCCTCCCCACCCCCAGCCACCATCACCCACCCCCAGCAACCTTTCTAACCATAGATTTCTAAGTAAAAAAGGAAATTGCCTAAAATTGAAACTGCTTTGGTCTATTATTGGCTTTGGTGGATGTGGGAAGAAAATAGAGGAGGGGTAGGGTAAGACAGGCTGATGAAAATACTCTGAGTCATCACTTCCTGGAAGAGGTGGCAGTGAACACAAAGTCCGCCAGGGAGTCAGGGGGTTGAGGTGGGTCCCGGCTCTGCCACAACCTCATTAGGCACCATGGGGACGTCACTCAACTCCTGTGAGTTGCCCTCTGGAAATGACAGTCACAGCCTTACCAGCTCTACCTTCTTGTCGTTCATAACTATCCCAGTGAATAAACTACCAGCGCTGCTCACAGCCAGCCTGGAAACCTAAGGGAACTTGCACTCCTGAGCACAGAAGCCTCCCTCACAAGCAAGAGCAGGCAGGACCCAGCAAGGAGGAGGAGCAGCTGGCTCTAGGTCAAGAACCAGCTGTTTTACTTCCTAACCACTTTCCCACACCCAGATTCTTCCATCCATGCACACACGGCACCTCAGCCTTGCTAATATAATTCCCTGGGCAGTGCAGGGTAACCCTACTAGCAAACAACACCCTGGGATAGCCTGACTACTAGGGTAGCTGCAATCACTTTATATTCTATCTTACATGTAAGATTATGTATAAAAGTATTCACTAAACTGTGAGCAGACAGACAGTTTTAAGATATAGGTTTTAAAAGAAAACAACCTTAACAGTAATAAACAAAAGTTGCACTTTGCATTGGAATCACCCGTTCATGCACCTGCATACCTTTGAGAGGCAGGTCTGGCTTTCTTTTCATTTGTCTGATGCTAACTCCTATGGGCAGCTTCTAAACCCTCCATCTAAGGCAGGTCCTGATGACCATGTGCTGGATGAGTGAGTGAAGAAATGAATGCTGAGCTGCCCAAACAAGGAGGCAAGGGAGGATGACGCACTACACTGCTCCTTGAACTCTAGTCACACTGGCTTCCTGGGTAATTTAATAATATTCTCTCACATTCGTGTTCTCTCTCTCCATCTCCGGCTCCCACCCCAAAACATTAGGCAGTCTGACTGAATAGCACTCAAAATATTTTCTCATTTAGAGAAGAAAACAGGAATTTGCCACTTGTCTGCTTCTATTCTGTTGCCTGTCAGCCTTCAGCAAATATTTCAATCCTGGGCCTCTGCCTGCTGCTAACCTTTCTCCTTTAACCTTTGGCCCTGCCCCCTTCAAATCTTTCAGGTTTTACCTTCTCATCTTTCCAGCTTAGACACTCCACCCCAGAGCTGACTTCTCTACTATGTTCAACCAAAAGGAGATACTGCAACACCCTTAAAATGATCAGAGTCAAAAGAAAGCTCCTGTGATCTGCTCACATGATCAAAAGATGATTAGACACATCGGCACATCATTGTGGTGAATGGGACTCTTCCTGTAACTGGGCTCCGATTCTCACTGGCCTAAATGTGGCCTCCAAACCTTCAGAGCCTTATTTCTACTCTAGCCACTTCTAAATGCTAACCACCTCAAGAGGGCAGGTCACTGAGGTTAGAGGCTCAAGGGTGGCTGTCAGATGTACACAGAAGATGCATATCAGGTCCACCAGGGCACTGAGGATGCAGAGCTCCTGGTGAACTTTTCTTCACGTTCGGCCATCTCCCAACCATTGCAACTCCAGCTAATCGCCCCCTACCCCACATCCCACGGTTGGGACCACTAGCACTCACCATTTTCCCAAACTTGTCTGTGTCCACCAGTATGTGAGCTGTGCTATTCTTAAGTATTTCTGCAAAACTGGGGGGAAGGTGAGGAATACTGAAGGACCTTTTTTTTGTGTTTTTCTTGCAATGACCAGTCTGCTGTCTAATAGCACTCCTTTGAATGTAATTAATTGTGCTGTCTCTTGGTTCATTAGAAATGAGAACCCCAGGTCCCAGCCAGCATAATGCAGGGTAAATCATGTTTAAGTAACCACATAACTAGTGGGTCAGTTTTATGTTTTGTCTTGGCTGCAACCATTATTTAGCTGAGTACTCAAAGTGCCTGTCAGTGAGGCTTTCATGTCAGGTAAGTATTACAAGACAAATGTTTTCTCTCTTCTCCACCTCCATTTCCAGTCTCTCTTTTCTGATGCTGCATGCACAGGGCAGCTAGGAAATAAAGGCTCCTTTATCTGATCCTCCTAGACCACAGCCATGGAGGTTCAGGAGGATTCAAGAGAGAAGGACCAAACTGTGCTAAGATGGGCCAAGCAAACAGGCAGGCAGACTCCCATCCAGTGGCAATGGAAGGCCACAGTAATCAAGTGTCCTGTCTCTTTTTCAGCACCCAGCATTGTTTTTTTCCAGACTGTCACTGGTTGGCCATGTGATCTTTGCCAAATCACGAGACATTCTGATCTGGACTCTGTCCTCATCTGTAAAGGAAAGATTGCTCTGATGATCTTCAAGGTCTCTTTCAGCTTTAATATTTTTTATGTGTATCCATCGAGCACTGGGAAGCAATTTGACCCACTCAGATAGATATGGAGAATGCCCCCTACAGTATAAAAAAGGATCTTCTGAAGAGATGAAAGCACCAACCTTTTTATAGCCCTAGTCTGCCCAGTATAAAGGAAAGTAAGAGGAAAAGAAGGAAAAAGCAGGATGTCCTTTTTTCAAAAGGGAAATTTAGGCGCAGGGTGGCAACATCACAGAGAGAATAAATTACTGGTGCGACTAGATATAAACACAGAAGAACTCGAACTTTTGTCCCAGATTCTTATCCTATTATATAAACTTTCCCATAGGATGGCCTTATGATAAGCAAAAGGAGCATTTCTGCTTTTTAATTTTTGTAGATTTGTGTTTGCCACTTTCCCTAGGATGCCAATCTGGAAATCCCAGAAGTCTAGCACGAGAGCCCTTCTGACCACACACCCTACACAATCTTCCATCTTCCACACTCCCTCAGGGGCAGACTTCAGTGGTCACTCGGTGATGATAACCAATCCTTCCATGCATGACATCCAGAACTTTGTTCGTCCCATCCACGGAGCATGTGTTGTTCATTATGCATCACTTGTACTCCAAGGAAGCTCCCTGAAGACAGGGGTAATGGAGGTCACACAGCCTTTAGATCCCTACAGCATCCAATACACCACTTGTCTCCAGCAGGCTCACTGGAAACACTTGTAGAATGAATGGAGGTGGAACAACAATATCTTTGACATAGAACTTTGTGGTCACACTGGAGACACACACCTCTCTTGGCTTTTAACTAGGATGTAAACTGCCCTAAATATGCTCTGCCTCTTTCAGAACACACACCACCAATTAAGAACTTGGAAGCTGAAGCGATGATGGGAGACTCAGAGGAGAAGTAAGGGACAGGAGCACAAAAAGGCTTGGAGACACTGACTAGGAATGTCCAAAAATAACATAGGAGCTCCCAGGATTCCCCTCCCAAGCCCAGAGCCCAATCAAGGCAGCCCCCCAGATATCTATTTCAACAGCACACCAACATATACATACATATCCACTCAGACACTCTCTCACGTACACACGTCCAGACACCATCCAGTTGGCAAACAAGTGACAGTATGCAAATTATCAGAAGCCACAAAGATCTGCTTCAGTGCAGAGCCCAAACAAACAAGGAACAATTTTGCAAGTGGCCACAGATGGCTTAGCTTCTCTCCTTACAATGGACACTAACGAGATTTGCCATAACTAATTCATTCTTTCACACCATTGCCCTAATTCATTCTTTCACACCTGCCCTCAAAAGGTGGGGGAAATTCCCCATCATGGCCATACGCATTTTGTTCCTTTCTAACACATGAAAAGTGCAACTTGTCCCTCCTCATTGTGTAGGGGAAGTTCACATTTAAAGGAGTTTAAAAAAAGTTTGAGAGGAGGTGACGGGGGAAGCAAACATATGCTGAATTTTCTTTCCCTTTTCACCTCTTTGCAGAAGGGGTAGAAAAGCTCCTCCTATACTGAGCTGGAGGCGTCCCAGGTGGCGCTAGTGGTAAAGAACCTGCCTATCAATGCAGGAGACATCAAGAGACACCGGTTTTATCCCCGGGTCGGGAAGATCTCCTGGAGGAGAGCACGGCAATCCACTCCAGTATTCTTGCCTGGAGAATCCCCATAGACAGCGGAGCCTGGTGGGTTACAGTCCATAGCACTGCATGGAGTCGGACATGACTGAAGTGATTTAGCACACACGCACATGCTGAGCTGGAGAACTCAGTAGTAGCAGAGGAACGGGTGCAAAGCATAGCAGAAAGCAAAACAGTGAAATAGATAATTGGAAATAAAACTCCACGGCAAAATGCTGGATTTGGAACTTCTGTAGACACCTCAACCTCTTCTGGAACTTTCTAATCATCTTTTCATAAGTGTCCCTATGCGACTCCATGGACTGTAGCTCACCAGGCTCCTCTGTCCATGGGGATTCTCCAGGCAAGAATACTGGAGTGGGCTGCCATGCCCTCTACCAGGGGGATCCTCCCAACACAGTGGGTTGCCATGCCTTCCTCCAGGGATCTTCCCAACCCAGGGATCGAACCAGGTCTCCCACATTGGAGGCAGATTCTTTACCATCTGAGCCACCAGGGATACAAGTATCCCTAACACACAGTCAATGGATTCTTAAGAAAGCGACTGAGCTTCTCTAAGTCACAGGAATCAAAATGTTTGAGGCCGTTCCTTTTCACCTGCTGAAGGCTGCTCAGGCCTCCTCGGTGTGACAGCGAAAACCAAGGGCACTTTCTGTCTTCACTGTGTGCTGCGGTAGGCCTCTGTCTCTTGTCCACTCTGGGCCCACTTCCCTCCAATGCTGTTATATTTTGATTTCCTAAGGCAGCTCTCCACAGACCCCCCAGCTCTCTGCTCCCCAGTGTGGAGGTGGATGGTATCATACCTTTTTTGTCCCATTCAGGAAGAAGTTGGATTCCTCATCTGCTCTTCCAAGGTTTTCCTGCACTCTGGATTTCCAGGTAAACCCTGCAGGCCAGCCCAACAGGTTCAAGGCATACAATGAGCACCCTGCCCCCAGGACCATGGCTCAGAAATACCCAAGCTGCTTTTCCCTCCTTTTGAACTGTGGTGTTGGAGAAGACTCTTGAGAGTCCCTTGGACTGCAAGGAGAGCCAACCAGTCCACCCTAAAGGAGATCAATCCTGAATATTCATTGGAAGGACTGATGTTAAAGCTGAAACTCCAATACTTTGGCCACCTGATGTGAAGAGCTGACATTTGAAAACCCCCTGATGCTGGGAAAGATTGAAGACGGGAGGAGAAAGGGACGACAGAGGATAAGATGGTTGGATGGCATCACCAACACAATGGACATGAGTTTAAGTAAACTCCAAGAGTTAGTGATGGACAGGGAGGCCTGGCGTGCTGCAGTCCATGGGGTCACAGAGAGTCAGACATGACTGAACTGAACTGAACTATATCCTCTGCTTCCATCAAGATCCATTCAAGCCTCCTGTTTCTCCATCCTTCTCTGAACTGTTCACACACCCCAGCATCTGGGACAAAATTACCATCCTGCTTGGACCCAACCTCCCCAACAAGAGGTGAAGCTCAGAGCCTTCTCTGAACGCCAAACAAGTCCATATAAACTGAGAGGAACGACTCTGCATCCTTTCGCCTGCACAGGTACCCACATGAGTGCCCTCCTTTTTCATTGTTTGTCATCATTCACATCAACTATCACAGAATATGCCTACTTTTTTCTCAAATAAATATGTAGTTTATACTCATAGGTGACTACTTCAAAACTCTGCATGTTATGAAAGTAATAATTAGGTCAAGCCAAGCCCATATATTAATATGTCTCCTAGTTACATGAATCAGTATTTGTATGGCAGTTTACTGGAATATGAGAGTTGGAAAAGACTCCAGTATCTTCTGCTTCGTTGCCTTCACTTCAAGATGGGACTCCTAAGAACAGAGGCAGTGAGGAAACCCAGGTGGTTAGGGGCAGAGACTAATCTGCTTCTCGGTTATGGGTCTATTGCATCGTATACAGTATCTATCTGCCCAGAGGCCAGACACACACACACACATACATGCAGGTACACATAACACTGAATACTCACAAACACACACACACCAAACCATACCACCTTCTTAGGGCTCCCCAGACAGAGCTCCTCAGAGAGACCATGACGACAGAAGGACATGGCTGTGCATCCTCTCTGATGTTCTCCAGGCCTCGCTAGGATCATTTCCTAAACATACGTCTTCCTCTCCAGCTCTTTGCCTCCACTGTCCACAGGGCGAACCCCCACAACTGGGTTGTCCTCTTTGGAGAAAGAGAAGCTCCAAGGACCAGCAACTGTCTCCCTGGGCTTAACGAGATGAGCAGAAGCAGCTACTGACACACACACGGCAGTTGGGCCCCGATGGAGTGGGTTCTGCTGCAGGCCTAACATCAGAAGCAAAGGTCAGCTGTCATTTAGAAATGAAGCCAGAAGGAAAGCCAGGCATCCAGAAGTTCAGCACCTGCCCCTCCCGGGAGGTGGAGGGGGCACAGCTGGTCCAGCCTGCGGCAGCCCTTCCCAGATCCACCCGCATGGCTGCCCCCAAGGGGATGTGAGCAGTGATTTCCACACTGGTAGAAAGCCGTCAGTCCCTCGGGTGGAGCAGTAAGTACTTCTGAGAGGTCCAGGACCCAAAGCCAAGCTCATCCAGGAGCACCCGCTTTCTCAGCAGCCACTCCATCCTTCTCCTGTACTGGTTGCCTGGACTGAGGGAGCCTTGCAGAGGCAGCCCTTCTCCCAGCCCATAAGCATAAACAATTCCCCTGCCACCACCCCCCCCCACCCCCGCACTGTTTCTTTCAGCCGCTGTCCTTCTCTCCCTCCGTTTCCAGAGACCAGTTCTCACGTGGCCTCCACTCTTGTACCTGATCTGCCCCAGTACACCGCAGATTTCTACTTCCATCTTCTCCATTACCTTTTCTGGGTTCCGCTCCTTCTGCTAAAAGGCATGATGTGATTTTTTTCACGCCTCTGGCCAGCCTTGCTTTTCTCTCTTCTTCTTTCTATACTCAAAATCTCAAGGACAAATGCAATGCATAGGAAATGAAGAAAATACCTTTTATTAAATGAGTGAATGAGTGACTCAGTGATGCAGAAGAAAGGAAGCCCCGTGAGTGGACAGTTTTAGTATCAGCAGGGGCACTGAGGGCTGCTCAGCTCAGCTCTGTGACTCTTTGTTGGGGTCCCTTTCTCAAGTCTAGCAGAGCTTACTGTTCTGAAGTCAACATTCTCCTTTCACTATTTCCTCCTATTCCTCCTGCTTTCAGACCTCTGAGAACTGAAGCCTCAGGTGAAACAGAGCTAGAAAGGGACCCAGGCTAACTCAAAGTACAGCCTGAGTCAGCTGGCAGAGCTGAGTACAGGGACCACTCTTCCTGGCCCCAGGCCCACTGCCCATGCATCCATGTCACCCAGCTTATGGACACCATCACTTAGAACCTCTCTCACCTAATCCAGTGTGTCTACATGTCTTCTCTGGCTCTCTCTCTGAACTGATTCAGGCAAGATTTGTTTTTATTCATGGATTGTATTAGAAAGTGAAAGAGAGATCATTTAGTAAAAATTACTTCAGTTCATATAGTAAGGTTTTGAACAAGGACTTCATTGATATTTTCAAGTGCAAAGCTGACTTGATTGCTAAGTGAAGTCACTATATTTCTTATAATTCACATTAACAGGAGCCTACAATGTATTTTAAGATACTAAAATAAATATAGACACACACGCATTATAGGTTATCTTGGAAAATTCTATCTCCTCAGGAGGAAGCAAAAGAGAAGCCCCGGCCTCTCTCTCTCTGTTGTGTCTGTTTTATTTTATATTTCATTCTAGGCAGATCCTCCAGCCCCTCTGTGCTCTGGGTCATAATTCCAGCCTAACAGTGAAAGGAGGAAGGAGATGGTATGTTTAAAAACAACTTTATGGGGTTTCACCAATTTACAGAATTCATCCTGTGTTCATTCCCCGATCCATCATCTCATTACCATAAAGGAGCAAAACACATCCTTTAGTTTGGAAAGGGCTCTCACCCAGCAACACCCATGAGTGAAGGTTGGGAGCGTATGTGGCAAGTGAGGGCCGGGGGTGCAAGGCCAGAGGCCGGCAGGGTGCTCTGTGCACAGAGTTGCAGGACCACTTGAGAAGTTATCTCAGAACATCTCTGAAACCCGCCAAGAGGATTTTCACTCATCTTGTAGAGGGTGCCAGAAAAAGACAGCCAATACACAAGGTTCAGGAATAGAAGAGCTTATAAAACTTTCAGGAGGTGTGAACAAACAGTCCCTCTGAGTTCCCTGGAATCTAGCTAATCTGGTTCCAGTTTACAGAGAAACGGAAGCATGGAGAAGGCCCCTTGCCTGTGGGTCTTCGGGGGGCAGGGTTAGAAAGCAAGGATCTCAGGCCCCCACCTTAGGCTCAGTCCCGCTGATGCCCAAGTGAGGAGCTGCCTCAGGGTTTAGAGGGTGGACATGCTGGAATCCCAGCTTCCCAATCCTAAGACTGAGGCCAGGCCCTGGGGGTTTCTGTACCTCACTGCACACAACTGCAAAATGGGGATAAAACCACCTCCACTGCCATGGTGGGAAGGAGTCAGTAGATGGTGTGTGTCAAGTGCTTGGCAAGGTTCCCAGCTCAACAACAAAATGGTAGCTTTCATGGCCAATGGCTTTTCCTGTGATTCAAGTTTTCCATCAAAGAATGACTCTCTTCTGCCTCTGATGCACAGTTCATACTCTTCAGCAGGAAATCAGGAAACATAAGAAGCTGGACATCAAAAGACCTTCAAGCGAACATCCAAGGACAACAAGCCCTAAGCTTAAGCAACCAGTAAGATCTTGTGTGACCTACAAAATGAGGTGGGAACAGGAAGAAATACTTTTGCTAGTGATGGTTTTAATTTTTTTTTCTGTTTTGTTTTTTGTTTTTTCCACCCCCGGCAAAAGGATTAACATGCATGTTCTTAAACAAGGGGGTCCCCCATTTACAGCTGACAGCAGCAGCTGCAACCTCTGCCTCTCCTGCAGAATGGCAGGGAATCGAATCAAAAAGAAAAGCAAGTGGACAACCTTTCCTCCGGGAGCATGAAACACAATACCAGCCTCTCACCAAACCCAGCAGACCCCAGCTCTGATTGGAGGTTGCCTCGGAACAAAGGGAAATTGGTATTTAAAAAAAAAATCTTCTGAAAGCCAACTCAGCAGATGGTTTTTTCCTGGGCTCCATGAGAGGGGGATGGGGTGGGGAAGTAGGGGGAGGGGAAGGGTGCTGGGATAACACAACTGCCACCGGGATACAGATGACTGAGAAGTGACAAAGATGGGGAAAGAGGGCTGACCTCTTGCTCCAGAATTTCACAAAGGGCAATTACTCCATGTGGTGGTGACCTGGACTAGGCCACTAATCGTGCCCAACCTGCAGCTGCTGTTTATCACAGGCACGTCTGGGGCCTTTATCCAATGCTGGGGTAGAGAGGCTAGGGATGGGGGGATATGGGAGGAAGCCTGGAAAAGTTTAATTAGAGACCACAGTTTGTTAATAATCTACTATAGGGCCGTTCTACAGAAAAGTCTTATATTTCCATTGCATTTTTAACATTTCAGAACCCTTTTACAACGATTCACTCAGATTATCTTCAAAGTAATGTGTAAGAAAGAGACACAGCATTAATGTCCTGTTAAATATGAGAAAAGAGAGATTCACTTGCTAAAGGCAGAAGAAGAAATCAAAACCAGAACCCCCAGCACAGGGTGGCCACCCTTCCCTCAAGTCTCAGGCCAGACAAGACTCAATGGAATCTTGTTTTGGAAGGGACCTTTGCCAAATCCCACATTTTCAGCCCAAACCAGGATATTTGAGAATATTTTTGTAAACAGCTCTAGATTAAGTCTCAGTGAGCCTATTATCCATCACCCCATGCTGCATGCACTGCCAGCCATCACTTCTTCCCAGGTCTCACTGTGGCCATGTCCTGCTGAATATTCTCCATCAGGGAGGTGGCTATGGGTCCAAGAAAGGAGCTGTGTGTCTCCCAGATGAAGCTACAACACCCAGGTTCACCCACAGCCTAGATCAAGGACATGCAGGAGGAGCGATTAGGTGGTCTGCATAGAACTCAATTATTCTCTCCTTGAGGAGGTAACAGCAGGACCAGCTAAAGTGCACCGTTCAGTGATGGCTTCCTACTGCCAGAAACCAGGAATCCGAGGGTCTGATGTAGATTTGAGTCTCCCCACTCCCTCTCCCCTGGTTGTAATCCTGGGAAACCCTGATTGAAAACCCTCAAAATCCCTCCCTCAGTCTTTAAAACAGGGAGGACTAACAGCTACTTCACGAAACCATCCCAAGAACAATCCAGAAAGAGGTGACAGTTGGGTGATGCCAATCTTTCATGAAGGTGCTGGGCAAATGAGACCGCTGCCACCAAATTCCCATACTGTGCACTATCTGAAGCACTCATTCTGACAGTCTTGTACTGTCCCGGGTTTTTCCCTAAATACTCTGAGATCAATTCCTCCAAATAAGAACTGTCTAAACCCTATGCAGCATTTATGCTGAACACACCATACAACTCTGTAGATTCATGCAGAATTTAGAAGCTTCAGCTCTGCTACAGTATATCTGGATGAGAGCACAGAAAAGACAGCATGATGAAAGGTTTTAGATGTTTCTTAAAAACCAATGCAAAATACACAGGGCTGACTAGGCAGAACCTATTTTGATAAAAAAAAAAAAGAAAAAAGAGAGAGAGTTTTTTTCCCCCCATAGAACTACCTTCACTGGCACAGAGCTAACAAGAACTTCTTTAATACCCAGGCCAGGAAATAAAAGATGCAACTTCTGTCCTCAGAGAGCTTACACTATAACTAAGAAGAAAATACCTTTGATAACGCACTTTTAAAATCTTTTTCACTAGATCCAAAAAGGCCACTATGTAATTGAGAAACCAGGTTCACAGATGGTGGAGAGCCATGTAGAGATGCCCCAGAAGGGCAACCACAAAAGAGGAACTCTTTTGTGAGAGGGCATCTACATTTCAAAGTGGCCCTATTTCTGTGTAGTCCGCAGACCCTAACCAGACCATCTGACTAATATTTGACCTAGATGCCTGTCTAGAACTATGCCCAAAGAAATGATAATAAGGATAATACAAACACCTACATTTTGGACCACTGTATGTAGGATGTATGGGCTTCCCTGGCAGCTCAGCTGGTAAAGAATCCTCCTGCAATGCAGGAGACCCAGGTTCAATTCCTGGGTTAGGGAGATCCCCATTCCAATATTCATGGGCTTCCCTAGTGATTCAGATAGTAAAGAATCTGCCTGCAATGCCAGAGACCTGGGTTTGACCCCTGGGTTGAGAAGATCCCCCTGGAGGAGGGCATGGCAACCCACTCCAGTATTCTTGCCTAGAGAATCCCCATGGACAGAGGAGCCTGGCTACAGTCTATGCAGTCACAAAGAGTGAGACACGACTGAGCAACTAAGCACAGCACACGTAGATGTAATGGTTCAGACCCTCAAATATAGCAGAAGGCAATTCTAAGTTGGAGTCTCCTTGACCTTGAGTTCAGTATATACCAACAATGATGAAGCTGCCAGAAAGCTGAAAGAGCCCAGGGACCTGCTAATAGAGATACTACACTTAACAGTAAAGGAGGGTACAATCCCCTGCAGCCAGACCACCTGCTGGTATTTTCCTCTGCTCTGGGAGCCCTCTCCACTGAAGCCTTTTAGGAAGCACACAGACAAACTAGCATCCCTGGCACAGGAACCAAGGTGCCTTGGCATCCAAAAACAATGGGATCCCAGAAACAGTTTCAGGAACTGGCAATAGTCATGTTTTAAAAGAATAATTTTGGTGCAATGTAAGAAAGAGTCTTACCAAAACCAGAGCTGCCTCAAGAGGTTGCAGCAAGTCTCCTCCCTGAGGGCCATTGAGAAGCAGCCAAATAACTGTCCACGAGGGATTTTGGAAGGTGTCTTCTGTTTGTTTACAAAGGAAGTTGAAATGGAAATATTCAGAGGCTCTTCTGACTCAGTGAAGTCCAGGATGCTGGAAGTGTGACCCAGCTGTGGACCCATTCTTTCCTTTTGACCCATACCTTCTGTGGTTGGCCTTCACCTGTCTCCTGATCTGGTGCCAGGTTCTAGCCTGTGTCATATTTAACTCCTGGTTCTCAGCCCCTTCCTGGATCTCCTAATCATGGCTGCTTTCATGACCAACAGCACCCACATCGAGCATGATGCTGACCTGCCACTTAGTCAATGGGAGGAATCCAATGGAAGATTGGTAAGTTCAGGAACCTGATGGTGCAAGAAAGAACCACACACCCAAATAAATCCATGTCCATCTCTGGCTCACCTGAAAGGGCAAAGATGGAAAAATCACAGATTCCCATTGTAGGCTACAAATAGATCCCCTTTAGCTATACTCATGACCCACCATAAGAAGCAGCTCCTTTAAGACAGTTCTCCAGGGATACAGTCTGTAGTGAACAATACTGAAATCCCCTAATTGTTCAGTGCCGTGTTTTCATTCATAGCACTGAACAAATGAATAACTGGCTTGGCATGAAAGGCTGCCCACGTTCCTGGGCACATTCACACCTGCAAATGATTACTTCTTATTGGAAGGCATGGTGGCCCACCATGAGGGACAGAACGGCGATCTGTTCATATCCCTTCGTACCCTCTCTTCTCCACTTCCTCTGATCCTCCCCACTGTGAAACTGGCTGAAGCTTGTGAAAGCCAAAGAAGACAATGTGGGAAAAACACAATAAACAAGGTCTAAGAAAAACCACTGAAGCAACCTGCATTTGATACTAATGATGATTATCAAATGACTTCATGGGCCAGGTACCAAGGTGGGAACTACTTGGACTTTTCAGAGTCGATAAAGGCCTCCATTGTTTCCTCTGGTGAGGTCAGAGGCTGGTGGGAAGGCAAAAGAAGTGAGCCGGGGGATGGAGGGGCAGGCAGGAAAAAAAACAAACCTAGGACTTTAGAGACAAAGATACACTGCCAGTACAGACGGAGGCTCCTGGCCTTCTTAGGGCAAGATTCAGCGGGACACTGTGGAAGCTAGGAAGGAACCCTAGAGGTTATGTCATTGAAACCTGCCCTTAGTGCAGGACTCTGACTGGCTGTCCATGCTCCAGCACGCTCCGACAGCAGCCTCAGCTTGCACCAAGGGCTCTCGACTTCACCAGACAGCACAGAATTCAGAATCCTCCAGGCACTGGGTACAGCTGCTAGTCCATGCGGGTGTTTGCATGCTGTGTAAATCGGCACACCTCTTGGGAACCTTTGGCTCCACTGAGCTTCTGCCCTCCCCACTGGCCGCCTCTCCCTTTGGCCACTGGTTCCTCTTGTGGGGGTGGCAGAGGGCAGAGCCTTAATGCTACCTTCCAAGTCATCATCCTGAGAACCAAACAAGTTGAAACTATTTCCACAAAGTAGTCTGGTATGTGCAAATTATAATATGAATTTTTAGCTTACTGTGGATAAAAAATACCTCTTCATTGCCTCCTGGCTTTGATTTCTGTACGTAAGGCAGTCAGGAGCCTGAACCAATGCCTGCAGCCCAGGCTTCGAGAACTTCCCTGCCATATCCCCATGCTGTCTGCCTAGGCAGTCCTTAAGCAGTGACTTTCCAACCAAAGTGACTCATGTCTCAGGAACAAGGAAGGCAGGAGGGGACATCCTGGGATGTCCTGCATTCCAGCGTTTTGAAGGTGGGATGTTTTTCACTTAAAGTTGCAGGAATCAGAAGAATCAAAGGATAGGGCAGAGAAGGGCAAAAAGGAATTATTTATTTTGCCTTTTATTAAAAAGAAAAGAGGTAATGTAACTGAAGGTCAACTGGAAATGCAGATACGAGAGGACTTTTTGTATGCGTAGAAATGATGATTGAGAAGAGGGGGTGACTGCACAAACACTGGGAGTGTGGCAGGGATGCAAGGAAACACCAGCTGAACCCCATCTGGTCGTCCTTATGACACTACTTTGAAAGTTTCATTTTGAGTCATGCTTTGAGCTCAGCAGCAATCCTGGTTTGGCAGATAAGTGACCACAAAGATAAAAGATTTTTATCAAAGATAAAAGACCTTTAAATTGACTTTAAATAAATCCCCATACCAATTCTTACTACCAAAAAAAATAGCATTAGAGGCATGTTTGATTAGTAGGTGCTTGTGCAAGCATCAGAAATAAGACACTGGTACTGCAACCCACGTATCACAATTCAACTTAGCCATCAGCAGTACAAAAACAGGATCAGCCTAAAGAAACATATGGCTTCTGAGACAGCCCACGCCTCTGAGCACCCCGCACAACTGCAGGGCACTGTGTGGCTAGCCACGCTGAGAGGGTGCTGAGAGGGTCCTGTGGGTGAGCTGGAAGAGAGACACGCACAACAGGAATTAAAGTGGTGCATACTGAGTGAGGTGCTGTGCTAAACATACCAGGCACTTTCATCCCCACAAGACACCAGCAAGGAAGTGTTCCTATGACCGCTGGTTTTCACACAGTTAGGTAACAGCTTCGAGGGGTTGAGAGACTTGCTTAATGTCACAGGGGACCAGCTCCTAGTGCAGGTTCTCTGCAGAGAACCTGGTCTGGAATCAGGGCCGGCAATCTTTCTAACAGATCTCTTATTTCTTATCTGAACAGTTCAAGGAACGAATGACTCTCCATCCAGAACAGAACACAGTTTTCCTCCTTTTACTCTAACAGGTTTATCTTCAAAGGTATGGAGTTCACCGAAGAAGGTTCCTTGTTGAACTCCAAAGTGAAACTAACAACAGCGAGAAAGAGCCAGCAAGGTGCTGTGGACTCCCCGGGAATCCCTCACACAGGAGAAAAGTAGGAAGCACACAAGGAAGAAAGAGGGGAACCAAACGTTCCCAGAATATCCTCACAGAATGCAAGCTCGATAAACCTCCCCACTTTGTAAGCTCAATTCTGACGTCTGCTCCCATGATTTTAGGCCTTTTGACACTGGGGCAAAAAGGAAACGATCCGATGACAGAACAGTGGGTCCCAAAGAGAGGTCAACAATTTTGTTTATAGTAACTAGTTTTCTTAAAGAGGAAAACTTGCCTCATCTAACAGAATGACTCTTAAAGTTTCCAGTTTTTAGAAGAGAAATAAAGTTTCAGAGGTCAATAGCTGTTTTTGTTTTTGTTTTTTTTAACATGCAAAAAACTGAAATTCAGGAAAGTAAAGCATTCTTATTGAAGCTGTTATTAACAGAGGCAGAAATGGTGCCCAGGGCTCCTGTCCCCAAGCCCAGTGTCCTTTCCCAAACACCAACTCCAGATGTTAAATATTACCTGCTGCTTGATACAATTACTTTGTGGAAAAGGTTTTTAGCTATAAAATAACTACAGAGAAACGTATCGGCAAACAAAATTTTCAGGTACTGTGATGAATAAAGAGGAACATGCTGCTTAAAATAAAAAATCGATAGAAAATATAAAATTAAACAAGGCAAATTCAGCTTCTTATGAAGAAATGCTGGCCAAACCTACTCTCCCAGTCAGGTTGAGAGTGTTGTAGGGGAAGAAGCCCATACACCCTGGAGTTCAAAGCCTCACATTCACAAGCACTGAAATAGGGACGGCAAGCCTTCAGTCAAGCAGTGCACCTCTAAGTGACCAGAGAAGGTGCTGGGCAAATGAGAGTGAGAGAAGGACACCTGAACCCTAAGGGGGGTGGAAGGCTCTCGTGGGCGCTCAGGACCACCATCAGAGTGCAGGAGGAAGTGGTGCAGTACCAGAGGTCCAGCAGTCTGAGCCACCTTCCATCCCTGCCCAACACACCCTCCAAACTGCTACAACCATAGCAAGTCAAGTGAGAAATGTGCTTCTCACAAGCCTACAGGGAAAATGGAGAGCTGTGGTGCAGCCCTCCCACTCACAAGCGGATCACTTTCATGCCTCTCTGTCCTAGATCGCTCTCATTACGTTCCCTGGACCTGCAACCCTTCCTTTCTGCACTTCAAAGTCTGCAGAGCACTCCCATTATTTACAGAATTAAATGCAAACTCATTTACTTATTTGATATTCATCACTCTCTGCAATCTGATGCCAGACTCCCTTCCCATCTACATCACCTAAAAAACTCTTTTTCCTCTTCATACTTTGTGGGTTTGACACAAGGAGGGTGCTATTTGAAGGATGAATAAATGAATTTATAACCTATTAGACTTCCTAAGAGAGGGTTATGAGTACTTAGAAGAAAATACAGGTTCTTTCCACACATATATGATGATGTTCTATGTGGGGTTACTGAGAAGGAATCCTGAACATCTTCCTAGGACCATGTCAGACTCTGAGGAATATGAGATTGCTAGAGAAAATCAGTTCTCCTGATGAAGCTGGGTAAAGGTGAACATTAAGTCCAAAAAAACAAAATAGAAGTTGCATTTTGGTCAAAAGCAAATAATAATCCATAAGCAGAATAAAGGAAAAAAATAAGACTTTAACTCATGACATTTTGAAACACTTGGAATTAAAGACAGTGTACCAGCTCGTGATCTTGCCACCCTTACCATGTGGGAAAGTAGGAGAGAAATGCCCTCAAGCTGGATCCTCACCTTCCAGAAGCCCTTTCCAGTGTGGGCACTTGGGGCCTGGACTCCAGCATTGGCCAAACAGTCTAGGAGAACTGACTTCAAAGGCCAACCCTGCTCCTGCTTATGTGAAGCCACTGAGCCTCAATTTCCTCATCTGTAAATAAATATCTCTCATCCAACAGGACTGTTATAAGGACTAATAGAGAAAGCAAATACAAATAAAAGAGTTAGCTGAAGGTCTGCCATGTGGCTCAAAAAATTGGAACTGTAACTATGACATGTACAATGTACATTTCCCATCTTTTAAAAAAATCTTCCATTGGGTTATATCATGTGGAAACTATCATCTCTATTTGGCAGATGAGGAAACTGGGGCTTCAGCAAGGTTATACTCCAAATCCAGAATCACAAAGCCTGTTGGTGCTGTAGCCATGCCACACTTCCAACCTTGGGTCACTGTATAGTCCTTGTCTCAGGACCCCCTCTCCTTCTCATGACATTGAATCTGGTGAGTGTCCTGACTCCCACAGAAAGTCCTCAGAAAGAGGAGAGCTGCTAAGCTCTGTCCAGCTAAGAGCCTCTTAAAAACCTGTCACTGCTAGAACATTTTAAGTTCACATGTTATACCTGAACTTGCTTCTAGAGATTCATTCTCATATTCTCTATTGTTTTTATTGAGCAACCTGGAGGGGAAATAGAGGAAGCTTACATTATATTCCACTTACCTGAGTCAGTCTAAGATGTAACAACATGGGTGCTGTGATAAACAGCAAGGTGCATTTATAGGATCCATCTGCAACCCAGGACCTGCCCAAAGGACAATTCTGACGCCCTGAAATTCTGAGTTCTCTTCTCAGTCACCACTTCTTACCAAATGCTGCTCTTACACATCACATAAATCAATTCATCATAAATCCTCTACCAGACAGCATTTCAAGTGTCATCCCAAGTTTACTTGGAAGGGAGGTGACTTGTCCACTGGTTAGACAAGTCCATGCATCCTTGAGCCAGTGAAATGGTATTTTCATGGGTCCCTCCTAATATCCTGCTACTGACATGACCATGTTACCTGAAAATCTATAACAATTCTCCAGTTTGGAAGATTGGGTCTAGGTTTGAAATTCAGAATAAAGCTCTTAAGGATACCACACACACAGCAGCAGAACATGTACAAACAGAAATAGAAGAGAACTAGCTGTGATATGTAAGGAATGCCATAATTATCCTATAGAACTTTCCTTTTACCAAAAAAAAAAAAAAAAAAAACCATGAAAAAGCAAATCATTTGGGATCCAATATAAGCTGTCTTTGCCTAAGGCTGCCAAACAATGACTTGAACAAAACTGATTGGTGTGCAAAAGTAAAACAAACAAAAACAAACAACAACACAAAGCACATAATGATTAACACTCATTTTCCCAGCCTCCAAGTTTGGAGGATAAATCTTTCAAAACAAAATGAGATAAAACAAAATCCTTGTAATCCTAAAACTCCCTGCCCTTCCCCTGAGTCAAGGGTCAACAAGTGTTTCTGGTAAGAACCAGATAGCAGATAGTTTAAGCTCTGAGGGCCATACACTCTCTGTCACAACTACTCAACTCTGCTGTCGAAGTGCAAAAGTAGCCGTAGCCAAAATATAAATAAATAGATGTGGCTCCATTCCAATGAAACTGTATTTAAGGACATTGAAATTTGAATTTCATATAATTTTCCCATGTTACAAAATATTATTCTCTTTTTTATTTTTTCCCAACCATTCTTTGCTTGCAAGCTGTACAAAAATAGGCAGGGGGCTGAATTTTGCCCACAGACTAGTTTACCAACCCTGCTCTAAGTCAGCATATATGATCAGATGACACCCAAGGAGGCATCTCCACTCAGTCAAGGACCAGCTCAACAGAGCTGTTTTCTAAGTGCTTAGCAAAAGACCTGACTCCCAGGGATCACTCTATGTACACTTCTTCAATGAGCAACTTGCCTCACAATAAAAGATCCAGAAGACTAGATTTGAGAGTAAGACACTGACCTAATGCTTACAAAATGCCATCCTCATCCTTTTCCCTGTTCCAAATTAATGATCATGTAGTTCCCATTCATACAAATAAATTCTGCATGCTCATTCCACTGAACTTTTCTGTACAAATGGTAGGCAAGGTTTCCACCTCTCCACCTTAGCTCCAGCTTTTGCTTACTCCTTGCTGGAAAAACAACAGGAACTAAAAGAGTAATAAACTTACCATACTAATCCAATATAGATCAGAGAACTTCCTATCATCTAGCAAATGATTAAGACCCAGTACTGATAACTTTATTTGTAAATCTCTGAAAAGTATCAGCTCTAGACACAATGTAGAAAGGATAAAGAAATAAAATATGAAGCAATTTTCATAGATATTCCCATTACAGAGCCAGCATAACACAACATTATGCATTTAATTTCAGCCCTTCCCCTTTTTCTCTCCACCTCCAATTGCTCAGGCTTAGAAATGCACACTTAGTCAGTCACATATTCAAAGAAGCAATTTCATCTCTCTTTCCAATGACGTACACAAAGGGCATCCAACTTTTTGGGTGAGAATCACCAGCCTGAGAATTTCAGATATGAGAGTGGAGGTCCACTGCACATTTCAGCTTTGAAATCATCCCTGTGTCACAAATTCCAGAGTTTTATTCTGGGGCATTCCAATAGACAGATGCCTATATTTGGGAACAGTCTTCTGGCCTTAAGGAAGTAGACTGATCAGGACAACGTACTCTTTCTAGGATTGTGAATTTTGGTTTGCACACCCTAAACTGTGGGCTGCTGCTCAAATTCTGGCAGTGATGGTGATGAAGGGAAAACAGTTCCCACAGTTTTCAAGACTGCTCTCCCCCACAAAAATCCAACAATACTCTTTGTGCCATCTCAGTGACCAACGACAAAGATATTCATTTTCAAAGCTGAAAAGACTTCAACTCCAAAGCAAAATTTAACTTTCTAAATGGAGCCTGCTTGCATTTCTTTGCATTTGCTTGCAAAAATCTCAAAAGTTTCCATGTACATATAGATAATCTTTGATTTTATATCAGAGAACTCAGAAAGCATCACAAAGTTGTAAATGGGGACAGGAGAGGTGAAAGCACTTACCTCTATGCTAGGTAAAAACACACCAATTTCTAAAGATTTTTTTGTGTGTTCCAAATGTTAAAGAAGATATCAACTGCCCTGGCTTGCTCAGGATTGAAGGGGGTCCTGGATGCAGGACTTTCTGTTTGAAAACCAGGTTAGTCTGAGCAAATTAAAAGTGTTGGCCACCCAGAAAAGTCTCTTCCAGTCTAATTTTTTTTTTTTAACTGCAACAAATCAGCCAATACACGTAGCATGAGGAAAGGCACAGCCCAACTGAAGAAACAACACGATTCTTAGCAGTTTATTGAAAATGACTACACCAAAGCTCAAAAACCACTGGCAACAGAAAAACTAGACTATTTCTGGGCTATAAAGGAGAAAGCTTCATTCATATGGGCCATTTTACCTTCCATCATGCCCAGAGTCCAAATATTAATAAATAAGATGTGAGAGAATTACAAAAACTCTAGTTAACATCCACAACCTAAAACTCCAGAACTCTTGTCAACAAGAGGACTCCTTTCAGAGCTGTTCACAAGACCCAGAGATTCTTGGATAAAAACTTTCTAGACTAGGGCAGCCCTCTGCTATCACAGCTGAGTGCCACACCCCTCCCAGGAAAGGAGGTCTCTGTAACCCTCTGCGACACAAAACAAAACCTTAGATCCATCCATTCAACCACACTATATCATTAATCACCTAGAGATCTGTTTTCCACACCCACATCGACTTTTATGAGGAAAATGACAACACACTGAGTTCATCCAACACCGCCTGAGAAGTCCACAACGTGTTAGACAAAGCCTCAGCAGTCCCCTGTCCCTTCCATTTCTCCAGCGCCAGCTCAGAAGCTCACCACTGGCTCCTGGGAAGATGATCTCTCAGCTGAGAAGAGCCTCAATTTACTATGAAGACTGGGCTTCCTCACTCAAGTAAGCAACTTGTCTATTTTAGAAAGATGTACAGAAATGACTAAAACCAAAAGGGTGTTATAACGGTGCTTGACTGTTCTGAATGACCAAAATTTTCAACTTCCTACTCTTCACTATGAGAACCGATGTAAATATCAAACCAAAAAAAAAAACAAAAAGCACCCTCAAAATTCTCTCACAGCTAGCCAGATCTGACCCAGCCAACTGGCTGCTACACAATAAGAACTTCCAGGAATATAATTGTAGTTTTTTTCATTTTGTTTTCAGTCAGTAGAAGCCATAATATTAAACTGGATACTATACCAAGACACAGAGAAATGAGTAATTTATAAATAAGCAAGTAGCCCCTTAACAGTTGAGGATAAAACGGCAAAAACAAACCGAAACACCTAGTCGACAGGGATCCCTACCTTCTTTTTGGAGTGGCTTCTGTCCTCCTCCTTTGTGGCTTTGCTATTTTTCCCAGCACGGGACACCTTCTGGTCCGACTGCTTGATGGTGATCTTGATCTCAGGCGGGCATATATAGTTCTCCAGATTCTTTGGGGGTTTCTTAGCCCGCTTTGTGGTCTGAATCTTCAGCTTCAGACTCCCCTCTGTGAAATTGGCCTCCTTGATAGAAAACTCCTGTTCTTCCAGGCCATCTCCTGCCACCCATTTCTCACTGTCTGCATTGGAGTTGGAATCCACATCCCGCCCTGAGCCCAGTTCATCCTCCTCCTCTGGCTCCATGCGTTCTCCACCTGCTGGGATTCCCTTCCCAGTCTCCGGAGCAGACAGCAAAGGTTCTCCTGTACAGCTAGGAGTAGTCGAGGGCTTGGCTGAGGAGACTGGCAGGAATTCCGACTCACTCCCCCTTTGCCGGGAGCCACTTAAGACTTCCCTGGACTCCATGACAATCCTCCAGTTGCCAAGAGTTCTCAGGAGGGAGACAGGGAAAAGGGAAAGGTGAGAAGAGACGGCACCCAAAATTCCAAGGAGAAAGTGGTCCAGCTGGGCTCAGAGCCCCAGGGAAGGAGACACCGTGAGGTTGTTCAGAAGAGATCAGATCTGCAACTGAGAAGCAGAGAGATAATTAGCCATGGCAGGCAGGAAAAAATGACCCCCAAAGGGAACTCAAACTAAGTTCCAGAAGTCCCATCCTACTTATCTATGGCATTAGAAAAAGAAAAAAAAAATGATTTGAAAAAAATCAAACCAGAAAGAGCACATCCCCAAATTGTATTATATGGGAGCAGAGGGGGAGACACTCGCACAGACACAGTCTTTCACTGAATTGTTACTAATTTTTATGGTTGTGGGTCCAAGAATAAAGAGAGATGAGTCCTCCAGTCCAGTAACAAGCTAGATGCTTCTTATACCAAAGCCACAGCCGGCTGAGTCACCATCAAAGCCAACTATGACGAAAGGAAGTCTAAGTGCTGATACTCGGGTCTGTGGAAACTGCACCTGGCTGGCTTCTTGCACAACTTCCCTCTCACATGTGAAGAACAGTCTGCAAAGCTGAACACAGTCCTGGGCTGCCTGGCCCAAGCTCTCCATCCCCGCAGAAGAAGAGCTTCTGGACTGTTCTTTCTTTATCATCTTTCATTGTGAATTATTTTAATCATGCACATGTCTTGCCTTTATTTCTTAAAACAAATGCAAAGCTGAGGTGAAGGTTTGTAAAAGGAAAACAAAAAGAGTTCAGTAAGAAATTACTTCTAATGCTGTGATTAATGCAAAACAAATGCTAAATGTGTTTCTGACACAAAAGTTTTTTAATCGCTATCTATCTTTTAGATAAAAATAACCACCCGAGACAGTTTTAATTCCCTTCCTGGCCCTTAAATAAAGTGGCATTATGTCTACATGACAACAAAAAAAAAAAAAAGAGGGAGAGAGGGAGCATTTCACAGGCCTTTGGAAGTGTCAGGAATCCCTGCAAGACTTTTTATTCTCCCTTTCTCTTCACCAAGCTATCCTTCACCCTTATTCACTCCATGTCCCATTATTCCCAACTTTATACTCATCACTTTAAAGCTCAAAAGAAAGCCCAAATGCTCATTTTCAAGAGAAAACTTCAAGCCCTGGGGCTGCCCTGAACTTCAAGACATCATCTCCTTCTACCCCAGCTGTAGATAAGGTTACAACCAAGCCTTCACAATGGCCACTCAGCAGAAGACACTACAACATACCCTAGACTGTTAGCTTTGAGCCCATCATTTAAGGACTTGACCAGCAAATGTGCCCACCAGAAGTTTCCAGAAATGCCCACAAAGACACACTTAGAACGGCCAAGAACTGGAAATCGAGCAGGTACTTCCACCCTTGGGGATCAGTAGATTTTCAGCTGATGCCCTGTGAGGAAGCCAGCCAGCAAGGCAGCAGGGCTTCAACATGGACCCTGCTCCCCAGAGAAGCCCAGGAATATAATCAGCTCCTGGGAACTACTTAGCCCTGCAGGAAGACATGTTTACAGTTGCTTCCACTTGGGGGAAAACCCAATGAATGCAGCACCTCTGCAAAGAAGTGGCTGTTTGGTGAGAGCATCCTCTCCAAAGCTGTCAACACTGAACAGCAACCTGTGCCCCATGCTACAAAAGGGCCAAAGTCCCCACTGAGGAGCAGAGGAGGGCAGTTAGACCAGTTGACACTTCATGTTTTCTTTACTGGTGAGGTTCCTATCTCATCTAGACTGATCTGCCTACTTGCCCAAAACTGTAGATAAGTTTCAGAAAGTCATATTCAAGTCAATATTCATTGAGGCCTCTCTTATTGGTGTCAGATAAACACACTGCTGTTGGAGGCATCAAGATGCCTGAGAACCTGTCCCTGCTTACCTCTACTGAGCAAAAGCCCAGTAGGTCTGTCTCATTCTGTGCATTAGATTCATACAAATCGGCAGCCATGCTTCTTATGACAGCAATGCTCAGTGGTTTGCTCCCTCTGACAGGGATCTCCAGTGTAGCATTTTAATATCCTGGTACCTACCTACAAAGCATACTTTGGTCAGAGCAAAAGCTGAGGCATATTCTCCATAAAAAGTTCCTAAACTAAATCTATTTGGACCTTCGAACCAGAGTAGGCCAACAGCTATTGCCGGTTTTGTGATGAGAGAAAAGAAAGTAAAATCTAAACTTTAGAGGAATAGATAAGAGTACAAGGTAGATGAATTATCAGAATTGAGAAAGTATGTTCCATTTAAATAACGATTCACTTCAGAGTTTCTTGTATTTAGTAGTATAAATCAGTAGCTAATGAATATAGGACACAAAGTTCCAAAACTTAAAACTCAAATAGTAAGAGATCCACAAAAACTGAAAATTCAACATTTTTTCTTTTAGTCCTCAAGTCAAGATCCTAAGAAACGATTAATATACAAGTTTTTCCTCAAGGAGGTTACACTCTTGAAGAGAGACTTGAAAAACAAAACAGAGATTTTCACCTCCTATAATAAAGGATAGAAACAAAGGGAAGAGAAAGGGTTTTCCTCTTGGGCAAGGTGTAGACAGAGAGGAAACCACACAGGAAGGCCTCAAGAGAGCATTTGACCTTGAGGGGCTTCAGTAAGTAAAGTGGGAAAAGGCGAGACACGGAAGACAGGAGGGACAGCATGAGGCAAGACCCAGCCAGGAGTGCACAGAGTTGCGTTCGGGAGAGAGAAAGCCGAGGTTCGACTAGTAAAGTGCGGCACAGTTGGGAACTGATAAGAGAAAAAAGGTTACAGCCATATCACGGACACCCTTGGACGGCACGCCGCTAATGAGCTGGATTTTATCTTACGGACGGTGGGAAGCCATTTAAGTAGGTGATGTCAGTAGGCAAGGGGTATTTGCAAAGCTATGCTTTAGAAAGATAAATTAAGGGAACCCAATATTAGAGACAGGGGGACCATCAAGAGGCTTGGCTGAAATCCGATTCTTGTTGCAAGAGGACCAACCCAAGGCAGCGTGAGTATTACCTGATGAACACTAGAGATGAAACCATAATGCAGTTTCAAATAATCCCATCCAGGAACACATCAATTCCAGACTTTCCATACTTGTCTACTCTAAGAATTCAGTCTTAGAGCTCACTAGCCATCAAGCTGCATTCCCTATTCAAGTCAAACCAGTCTCCACAGCGGCATTACACACTCAAGAGTTCTTTCCACCTTGATATTTTTATAGAATCTCTTCTTATATCCTCTCTCAACCATCCAGGCAATGCCTGGCATACAACTGGTGTTTTCCAAATGTTTGTTGTATGAAGGAATGAATGGACAAAGGAACAAGCAGATCCCAAGCCTTCCCACCTTTCAGGGTCAAGCCCAAGTCTTCACTTCTCCATGACAACATTTTGCAAACTCTGAACCACAGCACTCACTCCCTGGCCTGACTGAACACTGCTTGCAGCTGCAGAGCTTGCCACTAAATACTAGTCATACATGGTCTCCTCATTGTTTCCAGGATACAAATCTTATTTTCCTTTCTTGATTGCAATTCAGGCTCAGGCTGAGGTCGATGATGACTATACATTAGCTTCAGCACCCAATGCAGGATGGGGCACAGGGAGGACTTCCTGAAGTTCTTTCTGAATGAAAATGAGTTAGCCCCTGACAGCTCATCAAAGTCCTGTGGTTCAAACGACTCCAACTGCAGATCCACCCAGGCAGGCGGCCCCTGCACAGTTCGCTGTCTATGCCCCTCATGGCCACATGCAAGAGAGACACTTTCAAAAGTAAAGAGCAAAGACATAAACCTTCTGTTTACTGCACCAGCACACAAAGCCGCTGTTCTCCTTTGGCCTTCTCCCAGCATGTAGCTGTCACCCCAGATTCACAGGTCCAGTTTTTTTGGTGCATCTGGGAAAACACTGGGAGTCCTCTTGTGGCACCACCAGCCAACGTACCCCGTGAGCACACGCACACGCTCACGCACACACTCAGACGAAAGTGAAAACAAAAGCAAGGTGAAAACCGTTCGCCTTGTCACATTCCAGCAGCCAGTGGCTCCTCCAGAGTGGGCAGCGCACAAAGGGCACTTTGTGCTGCTCAGGCCTCTACGCCAGCAACAGTTAACCCGTCTGTGGCTGATTGCAGGACCCGAGGTGAGAGAAGCACTACAGGTACAATAACATGCGCTTAGGAAATGAGCGCTCAGCAGGTCCCGGGGGAATAGAGGGGCGCGGGGAGGGATGTGCTGGGGAAAATACTGAGAAAGCAGTCCAGAGACTGGGCCTGCCTTTCCCCAACAGTGAGGTGCTGAGTCCCTTACTTCGTACTTATCTCAGCAATGAATGCAACAAGACCAAGATCTCTTCCATACTCTAGACTGTGTAATTCCACCCAGCATGGTCATAGACCTCTGAGACACTCCAAAGTGGGTACTGTGAGCCTACAGAATTATTTGTCCGAGGGCCAAGGGGAATCTTGCTTGGCTCTATGTGCTTCACGACCCAGATGTGTCCCAGGGAGTAAGTACATCCTCTCTTCTCCATGATCTGTAAAATGGAAGAATTTTTCCTAGTCTAGAACACACTCTCCACCTGCAGCCTTGAGGGAACTCTTACTAATCCTGGAACTTGGTGAAAATGCCAATTCTCAAGCCCCACCCATGGCTGCAGGGATAGACCCAGCACTCTGGCTGGTACCAAGCCCTCTAGGAAGTTCTAATGGGCTTAGACTTTGCCTGGTCTATGTGCTTACCCCTACCAACTGACTTTACCAAAAAGCACTACTACTTTATATTCAAAGGGAATTCTTGCTTACCGTTCATCAGTGGCATTTTATTCATCTATGCAATCCCAACACCTAGAACAGTGCCCAATGAATAATGGGCACTTGAGAAATGTTGGTTGATTGAATTAATAAATACACAAATCTCCTCATGCTGGGCTTCCCATGATTATCTACCTCTCCCATCTGCTTTGCTTCCAGGGCACATTCAGACCATCATCACGCTGACTAGTGCTTTCCAAAGTGTCAGCCTGGTAGAACTGATACAGCCCTTCACTTATATACTGCTACTGCTACTGCTAAGTCACTTCAGTCGTGTCTGACTCTGTGCGACCCCATAGACGGCAGCCCACTAGGCTCCACCATCCCTGGGATTCTCCAGGCAAGAACACTGGAGTGGGTTGCCATTTCCTTCTCCAATGCATGAAAGTGAAAAGTGAAAGTGAAGTCACTCAGTCGTGTCCGACTCCTAGGGACCCCATGGACTGCAGCCCACCAGGCTCCTCCATCCATGGGATTTTCCAGGCAAGAGTACTAGAGTGGGGTGCCAGGGCCTTTTCCATCGCTTATATAACAGGAGTCAAAAGATGTGGACTCTGGACCTAGTTCTGACACCTAGGATCCCTCATAAGACTCTTTTAGCCTCACTGTCTCATCAATAAAATGGGGGGAAAGATGACTTCCTGATCTTCCTCATTATAGTTTTTTATCTTTTTTTCTAATGGAACTACATGCTTCTTATAAGTTTTTAAATAACACATACAATTCATAAGGTCTTAAAGGCAAACAATGACAAATATCGGAAGAGTCTGCTGCCTCATTCTTGACCTTTCCCAAACTCCCTCAGAACTCCACATCCTCACCCCTACCTCAGCTCTTTATTCTGCTAATTCCATAAAGCTGGACACGTCTTTCATCTTTACATTGTGGAAGACAGTAGGCTACCCATATAATCCTCAGGCCAGAACTTTTTCCCCTCAAAACTCTGTAGAATGTCTTCTAGGACTTAAAGTAAAAGAAGAGAAAATGGAAGCCAGCCTGGTTTTGTTTCCTTTCTAGACAATGAGTTTTATGCTTTTCTAATTGAAAATTTTTTTTATTATAATACAATTTTATTAACAACAATATGAGGAATGTGGATCTTACTTATTTTTCCTGGAACAGAGTGAGACTTTTGGATCTGAAGTGCAGGTTATTTCTAATTCAGAATCATTCCCTTCAATTATTCCTTTGGCTATTTCTTCTATTCAGTGGTTCTTTCTTTTTTTTTTAGCTCAGTTTAGAACTCTACTCTCTGTTCTCCATTTCTCTCATTTTCTCTCTCACTGTTTTTATTTCTTTATTTTGCATTATGCGAGAGCCTTCCCTAATCTAAGGTCCATAACACCAATTTAATTTTGTCTTTCATCTTCCCTTTGCAGATTGACCTGTGGATGTTTAATTTTGCATTACACATTTTGCATCCCTGTGATCTTTCTTACTTTATCCATCCTTCTTTCTGCTAATTCTGATGCTTTTTCATCTCATAATGCTCTCTCTTTGTTACTTTATGGTCCTTCCCACCCCCTCCCCACCCTCCGGGAGGCCAGGGGTGGGGCATTGGGGGGTGGGGGTGTAGGGGGGGTGGGGGGTGGTCATGATTCTTTCTGTTGCTGATGTCTGGTAGCAGTCTAAAATTCCTATTTTGCTACTGTTGTAAATAATATCATAATACTATTCTTTCTTCCTTGTTCTGAGTGCTAGGGCTGGTGCTCAGCCACTCAGTCATACCCAGCTCTCTGTGACCACATGGACTGTAGCCCTCCAGGCACTTCTGCCCATGGAATTTTTCAGACAAGAATACCGCAGTGGGTTGCCATTTCCTCCTTCAGGGGATCTTCCCAACCCAGGAATTGAACCTAGATCTCCTTCCTTGACAGGCGGATTCTTTACCACTGACCTACTTGGGAAGCCCTTGTTCTGAGTATTTCATCCCTAAGGTCTTGTGTTTTATTCTTTCTCTTTACTCACGCTCTAATGAAGAAAAAGCCATGCAAGGCAGCCTTGGTCTACAAAGAAAGTACTAGACAACTTTTTGACTCCACCTTCTATTCAGCTTGAAGTCAATCATAGTCCTCCTCTCAGAGCTATGGCTGTTATCAGTGATCTGGTCACCTCAGTTCCTTGCAAACAGTGGTGTGCTGGGGCTCATTAGAGCCCATCCATGTGAGTTCTTCCCAACTCCACCTTCAATAATGTCAAGTTGATAGCTTGAAAATCAGCTATGGTGGGAGTGTTTATACCACAAGAACAGCAAACTTAACAAATCAGGGCTTAAAAAAAAAAAATCTGGAGAACGAAGCATTAAGCATTTACACCACTGATAGCAAACATCTACATACTACTGTTTGCAGGTTCTTCCGTCAGTTTCTTTACAACTCCGAATAGCTGAAATGCACAATGTGCACTGTCCCAGAGACTCTTTATGTCTTCCTCAGAACTTTCCTTGAGGAAATGTCTCTGCCCAGAAGTCAAAATCTCCTCCCAAACCTCCCTCCTCCAGTCTTGCCTATGTTCTCTGAAAGCTGTAGACTTTGAGAATATGTATAATGATGTTAGGGAAGAGACAGTCTTTGGTTGTTTTATTAAAGTTGTCCATGCGGAAGATCTGATGACGGCCTAGTTTTCTTGTTGACAGAAATTGTAAGTTTCTGATCTCAAAGGGACAAATTGTGTAAAAGGATGGAGTGTGAGCCTCTGTGGCTTCAGATAGGGAAGCAACTGTATTTTTAACTGAGGCTCGTCGGCATATGTAAGAATCCCTTCTCAAATTCCAACAAGAGATGGATCATCTGTCTGACTTCTGCATTGGAGTGGTTGAGCATTCATCTTTCCATGTGTCTTCTAAGGTATTTAGGTGGAGAGTCAGAAGTGGCCTTTTCCTCTTGAGGGATTTTACATGTGTCTGGGATCCTCTTTTGCCCCCTTGAGTTAATGCCTTTTCATTATTCAGGCCCTGGTCTGAAAGTCTACCTGCTACAGAAGCACAGAGTAAAAGCTCCATAAACACCGATAAAGTGATCAAGCAATCCAACCCATGTTGTTGTTGTTTAGTCAATAAGTCATGTCTGACTCTTTTCTGACCCCACGGACTACAGTCCACGAGGCTCCTCTGCCCATGGGATTTCCCAGGCACAAATACTGGAGTGGGCTGCCATATTCTTCTCCAGGGGATCTCCCCAACCCAGGGACTGAACCCACGTCTCCTGCCTTGGCCTTCCCTGAGCCACTAGGGAAACAATCCAACCCTTGCCAGCTTCAGTCAGTGAGGCCAAAGGCAGCTCTGCACACAGCTCTCTGACCCTGCAAACACAGCAGTGGTCTCCAGCAGAGAATGAAGATCAGACTCAGTGACTTTATTATGTTACGTGGACTTCCCTGGTGGCTCAGGGGTAAAGAATCTGCCTGCAATACAGTAGCCAGAGGAGACACAGATTCGATCCCTGGGTCAGGAAGATCCCCTGGAGGGGAGCATGGCAACCTACTCCAGTATTCTTGCCTGGAGAATCCCACAGACAGAGAAGCCTGGTGAGCTACAGTCCATAGCGTCACAAAGAGTTGGACACAACTGAAGCAACTTAGCATGGAACCACACACACCTATATGGTACATTCCTGACCACAGATCACCTCCTCCAAGCAGCACTGTCTGAGTACTCCATCCAGCACATTGTAGAGCAGCATGTCCTGAGGTGCAGCTTCGCCCAAATCCCATTGACTTGCATAACTTCATATAATTCCCTAATTCCTCTGGCTGGCCTGTCCTTTCTTCACCACCTGGTTATCTCTAAGCCATTCTTCAATAATTGGGTCAAGTTTCACCTCCTTCATAAAGACTACTTGGGCCTTCCTTTTCTCGTACTTTTCTCTGTGTGTACAAATGTATCCACACATATACACAGTCACACTCACAGATGTTCTTACTCTCACTTTCCTGGGCATTCTGCTATCAAAGCATTTGGCAAACTGTATTGCAATGTTCCCTTATTTATCTCTCCCACAAGACCAAAGACTCCATAAGGAAGGGGCTGGGTTTTAAGTGGGTCTCTACCATATACCAGAGAATAGTGAACACGCTCAGTAAGTGTCCCACAGCAAGTGTCTAAACGATGTTTCCTCTTGAAAAGAGGAATGGAAGTAGCACTGCTTTGAGGTCATGGGTTTAGATTAGTTAACCTCTCTTTTCCGGTGAGCAACTGTGTTTTCAGGAATTATACTTAAACTGTTTGCTTCATTTGGAAACTTGGTAATAATCCTACCTCAAGGGTAAGGAGTAATTGAAGATCAAAACAAGATATTTATGAAAGATCATGTTGGGATCACCATAGTGGGTATTCAAAACTTTAAGTGAATTTGATTTACTCCCACAGTCTGTGTCACCCACACTGGCATTAGGCCAAATGTTGCCTTCTCCTCCCAGATTCCAAGTAAAGCCTGTGGTTTGGGAGTTGGAGACCAACCTCCTCCACCTCCCTTTACAATGGGAAGCACATACAAGTAGTTTAATTTGTATCCACTAATGAGTGTTTTGAAGTTGTTTGACTATTGCTTTCTTCTTGTACTTGGTTTGTCCTGTGGAGGAAATAAGACTTAATTCAACCACGAATTCCAGATTCAATTCTGCACTTTGCCATTTGGAGCTAAGTTCAGTTCAGTTCAGTCGCTCAGTCGTGTCTGACTCTTTGCGACCCCATGAATTGCAGCACACCAGGCCTCCCTAGGTAGACTTAGGCAAGTTCTTTTTTTCTCCCAGGGTCTTGTCATCCACATCTGTAGAAAGGGGAGGTGATGAGGTGAACTCTGTTGTCCCTTCACCTCTAACCTTCTCAGCTGCTGAGCCTTCTTTCCTCAACTTGACAATCAAAAACCTTTCAAAGACAGCTGGTACCCCACACCTCTTCATAGGTTTTACTGGCTCTGCAGCTCTGCTCAGTTATTCAGTTCAGTTCAGTTGTTCAGTCATGTCCAACTCTTTGTGACCCCATGGACTGCAACACGCCAGGCCTCCCTGTCCATCACCAACTCCCAGAGTTTACCCAAACTCATGTCCATTGAGTTAGTGATGCCATCCAACCATTTCATCTTCTGTCTTCCCCTTCTCCTCCTGCCCCCAATCCCTCCCAGCATCAGAGTCTTTTCCAATGAGTCAACTCTTCGCATGAGGTGGCCAAAGTATTGGAGTTTCAGCTTTAGCATGGATCCTTCCAATGAACACCCAGGACTGATCTCCTTTAGGATGGACTGATTGGATCTCCTTGCAGCCCAAAGGACTCCCAAGAGTCTTCTCCTACACCACAGTTCAAAAGCATCAATTCTTTGGCGCTTAGCTTTCTTTATAGTCCAACTCTCACATCCATACATGACTACTGGAAAACCCATAGCCTTGACTAGACGGACCTTTGTTGGTTTAGCCTAACACAAAACTAAGAATTGGTCTCTGTGCTCAGGGATCTCCATGACACGGAGAGGCAGAATCAAACTTCCGAGGCCGGAGGCCAAACGCGTACTGTTAATCAACAGTTCCAGTTCTAGCTGCAAAAATAGTGCCTCCTCTGGGAACCAATAACACAATGCAATGGTAGAATCCTTGGGTACTGGACCCCCAGGGAAAGGTCTCAACAGCATTGCCTGGGCCAATCCTCCAGTTTAAAGGTGGAGCTCTGGTTTTGGTGTACTACCCATTCTCTGCATTTCTCCATGCAGTCAAGAAAAGCACACACTTGTAGTGGGAGAAAGGGTTGAGCATAATAAATGGTCTCTATAGGCATTATCTATTTAATCTAGACAACAACCCTGTGATGCAAAAGACACACCCTCATACTAAAGATGTGGAAATGTAAATACAAATGTCTAGAGAGGCAATTTGCTCTGCACACACTACCTGTGCCAGATCCACAATCAAATTCAGGCTTGTATGATTCCAAAGTCTGTGCTTTTACTTAAAGATCATGATGTCTCTAAAACAAAGTGATGCCAGCTTTTGGCCAAATGCTCCTAGCTACTTTTATACATGAGTGAAAGTTGTCCAGTCGTGTCCAACTCTTTGCAACCCCATGGACCATACCACAGTCCATGGAATTCTCCAGGCCAAAATACTGGAGTGGGTAGCCTTTCCCTTCTCCAGAGGATCTTCCCAACTCAGGGATGGAACCCAGGTCTCCTGCACTGCAGGCGGATTCCTTACCAGCTGAGCCACAAGGTAAGCCCACTTTTATACATGGGAGCTCTAAAACCAGTTTGCCATTCGACTTGCCACATCACTTACATTCTCTGGGCATCAGTTTTCTCATCGGCCTCCTAATCTCTTCACCAACTTCTACAAGGAAAATAAAAAAATAACATACACAGAATAGCACCTAAATAGGTTAAATATGTAGGGTTCACCTGTAAGAAGTAACTGTGATCATAATATCTTTTGTGTAAGTGTATTAAAGAAGACACCCACATAGTAAAGAAAATGATCCTAACTTTGAACAAGGAAATAGTATATAATAAGTGTTAAGTTTATTTGTTGATTTAAACCTGAGATTTACCCATTTTACAGATAAGAAAATGGAAGTAGAGATATTTGTTGAAATCACATAGGTAGTTCTGTCTGACCCCAACTGTCATTTGCTTTCCATTGAACCATAATGCCCCCAAGTCTTGAAATATCCAGCATTAGTAGTCACTTAAACTGATCCTCCACCATACCACATATAAACTGGGGATGAAAATGGTAGAGTTACCTGAGGGCAATGCAGCTAAACTGAATAACTGAACAGATAATAACTTCCCTAGTCTTTCTTTCAAGGCCCCTTAATTTTGACCGCACTACCTGTTCAGTCTTAATTCAAATTCCTTGACTTCTCAACCATCTGATTCAAAACTGCTTTGCTCACTGTCATTAGAACGTAAAGTGTAATCTGACACTTAGACGTTTGCGCTTCTGCCACAAAGGAGATGCTAGGCATACCAGAGAGTAAACAAATACTGGCTCCATTTCCTGTCCTTTATGATATTTCTCCTTCAGCTATCCTGAACTGACATTTAAATATTGCATTGTTACTGAAATTTGAACATGTCTCTCTCCAATTACGTTTTAAACTCCTGGAAATGAGCACCCATGTCACAGAGCTTTTTTGTTCCTCCAAGTGGCTGATTCCATTCCGAATGCTTACACATAGTTTTATTTTTTTTTGTCCTAAAGATGCCTCTTTTGAACTCCACACTGAAGAGCTGGTGGCTAACAGGACTAGTAGTGGGCAGGACAGTCAGATGCCAGGATCTTCTTGTGTGTGGCATGTGTGGAATTCCTCCAACTGGCACATACCTCTGCTCCTCACACCTACCCTCCTCACATTCTGAAAACTCCAGTCATGGCTCCCATCTCAGCACGGGAGACACAGCCTTGACCCGTTCCCCACAGCACCCCACCCCATCTGTTGTGCTGACTGACACTCCACAGAGCCCTAGAGGACCATCTCCTGCTTCTACTCCTCCACTTGTTTTTAAGAGTTCTTAAGGAGTCTTCCACCAGATTGAAAACAGAGACAACTTCCTCTCCATCTCTTGGGGTCCCCACAGCACCCATCAGAGTCTATGACACTCCTGTTTAAATGTAAATGAGGCCTAGTTTAGTGGGCCCTAAGTGTCGTTCTTTCCGCTGCTGTCAGGAGACTTCAGACCAGCAAGGTGTCTGCTGTAGTGACCTGTGGCTCAATATCAGCCAGCTGGATCTTCAGCATCAGGGCCTCCTTGTTCCTGTCAGATGCAGTACATGATCACAATTAGCATCTGTTTCCTGGTGGCAATTTCAAATTCACATTCAAACTCTGTCCCATCTCTGCTCTTGTACCAAAGCTAACTGGGACACCAAGAATGTCCCCTGGTTCCAGTTCTACCATCAAACCTAAAACCACAACATTCTTGAAGCCTTCCCCGACTGTACTTTATCCCTGATCACCCAAATAGCTAATTCCACTTAGATCATGCTCCCATTTTGGCTGCAGACTGATGCTTTCCATTTGAGCTAAGCCTGTCTCTTGAGATATACTGTCCATTCGTCAAGGGCAAAAGCCCCATCTCATACCAGACCTTTCTCACCCAACATTGCCAAGAACAATGGCACAAACTACAATGCTGAGACTTTAACAAACATTTGTGGATCCAAAACCCAACTGTAATTGAGCTCCAGAGTACAAAATAATGAGCAGAGAGAAGGCCCACAGGGCTTTCACATCAAATCATCCTTTTTAGTCACCATTATGAATCAATACTTAAAAAAAAAAAGTCAAAGCTCTCATTGCTTGAATAATAATAGGTCACAGACATACCACCCAACAACTGCAAGGGACTTGCCACCCAGAGTTTATTCTTTTGCTACAAGCACAACTGTGCCCCAATTGCTTCTAATGGGAGTTCTCAGGCTACAACATCGGATTCATCAAATTTACCATCTCCAGCATCTACATCTTTCCAGACCCAAGCTGAAACCCCCCAAGCCCAGTCTTTCCACTGACAAATCTCTCGATCTTAAACAAATAAAAGGAATAATGAAGACATTTCTTTGTACCTAATTAGACTAATCGAGTTGCTTGCCTTTTTTTTTTTTTTTCCATATCCCAAGTCCTAGAGTTAAAGTAACTGAAGCATCTCAGGAGCTTGTAGAGCCTTGCTGGTCCGAAATACTCAAACAGTGTGCTCCTAGGTAACTCAGAATGACTGCTGAACTCAGGTCAAAACCCAATTTTCCTATTTCCACCCCAACCCTAACCTCAGAGGCCTCTGGCTTTGGACAAACTGCAGGTCACTCCCTCTCATCTCAAAATGCATGCAAACCAATTCACGCATTGTTATTGAACACAGGCCATGAAAGGGCAGACTCTGATGTGAAGATTGAACAGACATCCCAGGAGCACAGGCATAGCCCTAACCTTTATGCCCACGGAATCTACACAAGAAAACAATGCCTAGCCCCCTAGACCCATGAGGTCCAAAAGCAACCACAGCAGAGATTCCAAACGCCTACTGAGCACAGAAGTAGTAAGCAAAGCCCAGAAAGGGAATACAGTACAGATTTTCCAGAAGCCGTCTTCGTCTGCTTTGTCTGAGACAAGCCATTTCCCTTGTCTCAATTTGGTCACTTCATCAACAGGGGCCAGTTTTCAAAAGATGTACCGGATCAATCCTTTTCTTTCTTCCACGTTATTCACTATCGTATTTCTTTACATTTAACTAATCATCCCCCTCCTCTTCTTTCCGTGTCCCCAAGCCTGGCTCTTTGAGTTTCTCCTGGTCCCATGTCTCCTTCTGTAACTCTCACCACAGCAAACACTTAGCAAAGGTCACGATGTCTTAGTGGGAGTAACGTAGACAGTTGTTGGGGTGCTACTAAATGAGGTTGAGGAGTTCTGAGCTTTAAGAAACCTTTAAAATTCCTGGGACACTTCTGCCTATAGAGTCACAGAATTTCAGAAGGGGCCCCTCCTCCACAATAATCCAAACTCTTTCTCTTTACTGTGGCTCAAGCTAAGGAGCAGAAAGGATTATCCTATACCACGTGCTGACCGGGGGCCAATCCAGCCTGCCACCAGTCTTGCAGGAGCCCGTGCCCAGAACTTTCCCTTCTGAGTGCATTTCTCTGCTCAGCCTTCTTTTCTACTGCAGCCAGGCGCACTCAGTCACCAAGGAGTGAGAAGCACTTGGACTTAAGTAACAAAGAAGATTGCATGGTTAAGTGCCAAAATGAGTGTGGTGGACAAAAAATGCAATCGAAATTTTCAGAGAAAGTCAAGAGCTATGTGGGCGAGAGTGGCGAGCAGGCTCTAGTAGGTACTTAATAAATATTTTGATGATTGAATGAATAAGTGAATCACTGACTGATAAGATGTACATGCAGTAAAGCATCATTAACTCTCAGGCTTTGTGGGAATAACTGAGAGTGGGTGATTGCCCCTGAAAGATAGCCAAAAATATAAAAAGTCATTGACATAAGTGCTTATTATTCACTTTGTCTAAGAGATTCTCATTGTGTTGCTTCACTGTGCAGAGCTTTCATGTATCTTAAACAACATTCACTTTTAATATTCTATCGCTGCATAAATTCTGTGATTCATTCATTCTCAGAAATCATTCATAAGTAGGACTTTGTGGGGGCAACCTTGGCCCCATCCTTCAAGGACTCACAGCCTGGAGAGGTGACTGACAACGAAGAGCAAAGCAGTATAAGCCAGATGCCCGGCAAGTGCTTTAATCCTGAAATGCTCTGGAAACGGCAGTGAAGAACTGAGAGCTGGTCAGGTGTCCTAAGAGGTAGACACTCTGGCTAAAAGGGACCAGTTGGGACACTTTCAGAGAGAAGGCGGTGACACAGAAGGAGCAGAAGTGTGGAGGTGGACAAGTGTACAAGTGCTCAGGGCCAACAAGGAAATCAGTCTAAAGGGAACAGAGGCCTAGGTGTGCTGCATTAAACGAGGTTCACCGGTGAGTTCTGCAACATGCCCAGTGCAGGCTGCTGAGCAGGGCAAGCCAGGAATCATGGGAAAGAGAAAGAGGGGCAATGCAGAAGAGTCTGTGAAGATCGACCCTGATTCGAGAGAACTTTCTGGGTTTGCTGGGACAGATACAATCTTGCTATCGGTTCTGTTCTTTAGAGAGGATACAAATTCTGTCTTGACTGTCATTTCTCAGCCACTGTGGCTCCCTGATGGAAACCCCCCCCCCACACACACACACACTCACCACCCATTACCTGTCCTCTCTGTGGCTCTCCATGTCTTTTTTCTTTTTTCCTTGAAGAGTTAAGAATGAGAAGGAATTCTTAGTGCATATATATCTTTGCATATATATCTGAGATCAAGAGTCTCAGACAGTATTGAATTTGGACTCAAGGATCCATTAGTGCATCCTTGAGTCCAAATTCAATACTATCTGAGACTCTTGATCTCAGATATATATGCAAAGTAGGTATCCAAGAATTCAACTGATCTGAAATACATATACTATACACATTTTCTTTTTCCTTTGGTCAACTCAAGAGCACAAAACAACTATTCCCTGACTGTCTTAGAACACAAGGGGCCCCTACAGGCATTTCTAGGCATACCAAGAAGCTATTAATCTCCAAGCGATGGTGACAACAATCCCAGACACCAGTTTCCAGGAGGCAGCGTGGAAATCCTCTCAGAGTTCAATTATAGAAATTAGCTGGTATTATTTAATCCTCAAAACCCCTGTGAAGTAGGCAGGGTAAGCATCTTTTATCCTTATTTTACTGATTAGTTTACTGAGGCTCGAAGAGGTTAAATAACTTTCCAGGGACATTTAGCTGGGAAATAATAGGGACAAAATCCAAGGCAGATCTTGTCACTTCAGGTGTGATGCTCTTCACACTTTATCAGAGCCATCTGGTCCCATGTGGGCCACCAACTTGTGTCATTTCAGCAAGTCATTACATCAGTGGCCTCATCTTCTGCAAGGGGATAAAAGGCTTACCTAGCTTCCTGCCTTAGAAAATCAAGGGGGCAAATGTGATATAAAGATAGTTTTGAAAAGAAAAGTGCCGTGGATATAAAAAAGTTTGTTTTGATGCAAAAAGGTATATTGGGTCAGAGAAACATTTTTCCAAGGTGGCAAAGTTCTAAAACTCTTATCGACTCACCATTCATCCCTTCTCCCTTTCCAGCACTTGGAAAGGTAGAAGCCTCTACCTGCCTGGGGGTCAGCTTAGCTGGCCTTGCCTGTAATTTATTTCTCATGGATCTGCTGATGACAACCCATCATCAGCTCCTGGAAAGGGGTAGCTGCTTCCTCCCAAGAGATCCTGTGGACTTCAGGGATGCTCACATTCTCCATCTGACCCTGGCATTATTTGCTCTGAACTGGACAGAAAGTCAACTGCAGGTTTCTACACCAAAGGCCATTAAAAAAAAATCTTTCCTCAATCTTAGAGGGTACTCGCTTAAGGGGGTAAGAAAACCAACTCTGAAAGGGAAGCTGCTCTGACCCGATTCTGAAAATTCCGGATATGAAATGTAAGGGCCACTAAGTTGGACTCAGTCATCTACGGTCACCAGTTTCCCCCAATACTTGGTATTGTCTCAACCCAGTGTGTCTAAGGGGGCATAAGAATCTAGTAGTAAAGCTAAGCGAAAATGGACATAAATACTTAGAGCCAAACAAAAATGTAAGTTGGCATCTTTCCCCTGAATTCATGAAGTAGTACATTCTGTGGGCATCTTGGTGTTTACTTTTCTGCACTTATCAAGCGTTTGGCTGCCCAAAAGTGTCTGCAGTTTCATGAAGAGTTTGTGAAACACCAGGGTTTCCTTTAGAAACAATTCTAAATGAAGTTCAAACCTATGGCTAGATCTGATGACTGGGCTCCTTATTTATGCACATGCATGCATGAGCAGTTGTGTCTGACTCTTTGCGACGCCATGGACTGCAGCCCACCAGGCTCCTCTGTCTATGGAATTTGCCAGGCAAGAATACTGGAGTGGGTTGCCATTTCCTCCTCCAGGGGATCTTCCTGACCCAAGGATCAAACCCACATTTCCTGTGTCTCCTGCACTTCAGGGAGATTTTTTACCCACTGAGCCAACTCCTTATTTAATCCTGACCCAAAACATTCTGGGAAGCTCACCAGGTTTCACAGTATACCATAAGATCATAGGATAGCAATGGAACTGGACTGTTTTGTACCCTTCTTCGCAGAACCCAAGGACCAAGCGCAGCGATATGTGGCCAGGACTCTATGAGCTTCCTTTTCTCAGGGCAGTGCTACCCCTTCAGGACAAGAGCAGCCTCCTGTCTCTGCTCCCTACTCCTCCATCCCGAAGAGACAGATCCCACACAGTGGGTCCCTGAGCAAACTCAGTAACATTATCTCATTTTTTAAGGCATTGCAACTTCTGACAACATTAATGTGTTAATAATAATTTATCCCATTCTCCTGGCAGGAACAAAACTGAAGCAACTTGAAATGCCATCAGCAAAAATTATTTATTTTCCATTCCTGAGCAGTGAAGAAAACAAGATCTCATTGGCCAGGTCCACTCTCAATAGCTATCTGGTTTCAATTAAAACTTCAAGTCTCCAAGGGAAAAACTGGCATTCTGAGTTGCTGAGGCCCAGCCAAGTTTCAGTGTCTCTACAAACTCCAGAAAGGATGTCCCATCCAACCAGCCAACCTCTCATCTTCCTCCTTTTGCATATCATATAGACTTCAGAGCAGAGACTAAAGTACAGCTAAAAATAATGACCAGGTTAAAAGAACTCTGCGCTCCTAGAGGTACATTTTTTGTGCCAGTGAAGTATTGATTCTGCTCCTAATGGAAATGAACGTCAAGATAACAGCAGAAATGGAATCAGGAATCCAGGGGAAAGTACCTACCTATTTATTTCTTCTTCAACAAACTCCTGCCTCCCCCCACTGACCATTTTCAACTAAATTTTCTACAAAGATTCCAAGTACTGTTTTCTCTTTGCCCTCAGCCCTCATTTTTAGGTCAAGTGACTTACAAAGTAGCCTACCATGAATAATGCACACACAGGACCAGAAGTCCTTGTGGTACCAAAGGGGCTCCTTGGTTCACTCGAGGATACCCCTAGGCTTCCCCTGTGTGAAGTGCAGAACAGGGCTTGCCAGCGATGCCTTCCTGTGGGATGTTCTGATGTTAACATACAAAAGGTCAGATTACACCCGTTCACTTGCCCAGCCCATTCGTGAACATATAAGGCAGTTGATACTATCTCCCAAGCTATAACTGGCCCCTTCCAAACCATATCACTGCCTCTCAGTCAATCATCCTTGTATTCACTACAAACCATTCCCCACCTCCAATTTGTTTATTTCACTGACACATCTATTTTCCCTGCTAACAGAAACAAGTCTGCTTTCCTCCTCTGGCTTCCGATAGCATTCACTCACCACCTCCTCCCCTCTGCCCCCGCTCAGATTACTATAGTGGCTAGCAGTTTCCAGAGCCCAGCTCTAACACCGATTCAACTTCCCAAGACTAAGACTTTTATTTTCTTAATGGGGGAGGGGAGATGGTGTGCAAAGCAGCACTTTCTGCATACCTGGTCTCCTGTCTTCTCAGGCTACATTCCCTGAAGTTGGCAAATCTCTGTGTTTAGCCATACTCTTCTGATCTGCCCTAAAGCCCTTCTTTGGTAGCAGGCAAAGTAATTAAGTACAGAGGACAATACTGCATCTTCAACTTCACTGGGACTTCCAAGTGAGAGCAAAAGAGATCATGTCTCCTTTCAGGAGTCTTGGAATGGCAGAAGTCACAAAAAGCAGGAGAAAGGGGAAGGAGTGACCAAGGATTGTAAACTGGCTACATTTTAAAGTGCTACAAACTTTCTCCTCCCTCACAGGCCCCTGGACAGTTGGCTCCACCTCCCCATCCCAGCCAAACAACATTCAACTGGGGTGTGTGAGGGTAACTCTCTCGGAGCCTGCTGGTCTGGCCCCAGTGTTGCAGATGTGGCCACATAGAACAACACCCTTCCTCTCCTCTCCTCTCCATGCTCTTCTTTCTGAGCCCACTCCTGCCCTTCCAAAACACATGAGCATGCATGTGCACACCTACACACATGTTTTGAGGATAAGATGGGCTGGGAAGGGCAACCTGATCTACCTGTGTAAACTACAGGATAGTAAGAGATGGGGCAAGACTGCCAGACAGTTTTGGCAATAATAACTTTATAAAGTTAGATTTTGCACAAAACTACAGGAAAGGAAAAACAGGATGAAGAGTAAAGGAATGAAAAGGAATAGAATTTTTAAAAATAATGTAAGAGGAAAACAAGTAATATTAGTATTTCCATAAAGACCATGGACTCCAACTAACTTTTTTAAAAGGTGTGGATAGTGGTGGAGGGGATGGGGAGGCTTGAAAGAAAAAGTAGCTGTGGTAGAATTCCAAAATAAACTGCCCTTTCAGAGGAGAGCTTCTGCAGGGATAAAGAGACACACAAATTGGCCTTTTAGCATTAGATGTCAACCATGAGATTATCAGGACAGTTTATTTGAAGCGGAAATGAATCGGAAATCCTTCCCTCAACAGTCCTCTTAGACCAATATATACACCATCAGAACCCACATAGGCACACATAAAGAATAAATGCAGCATCAAGGGGCAATAAGAACCCCCTCCCCACACCAGCAGTACCTCTAGCCTCATCTCATACTTCCAATTGCACAACTTTCCGATCTCCAAAGAAAATATTTCCAGTTGGATCCTATTTCAGAATTGTAACTGGTGCGGGTTGTGGGAGGAGGGGTGTGTGCAGCCTGTCGGGGATGGGGACTGGAAGACAGCATTTCGGTAGTTACTTATTTTTGTAGAGCCAGCATGCTCTACCGATCAGAAATTGCTATTACCCAACAAAGCTTCTATCACAAACAGACACCAAAAACAGCATCAGCGTTATCACCATCTTGCTAAAGATCTGCCCGGTCCAGTTTACCTGACTTTGTCTCTGTGGAACTTCTTGGACAGTATTGTAGTCAAAGGGATAATGGTTTGAAAGACAAAAACAATAAATCGATACTGAAGGGCTCCCTTTCAGGAGTTATTTCCCACTGGAAACCACCGAACGGGAAAGCCTGTCGTTAATTCCCAAGCCCACGGCTCCTCTAGAAACACACACAATGCGTGCTTTCAAAAAGGGCATTCGTCTGCTTTTAAGGGAATTCCTGTCTTTTCAGAGTCCCAAAACCGGAGAGCACGAGAGAGACTCAGATCCATTGATTAAGATTTTAAGAAAAAGACTAACACAGAGCTACGACACAAGCACACACCAACCTTCGCCGGCTGGACCACTTCTTCCCTGTTCTTCTTTCTATTAACCACACGTTAGATTCTGATACATTCCCCCCCCCCCCCCCACCAACCTACCCACCCACCCCCAAAATCCAACTAGATACAATGTAGCTCTCTAGCTCCACTTAACCTGCAAGTTACAAAGAGAGAGGGGGAAAAAATATCCTGCCGCCTTCCCACTCCTTTCCCTACCCCCTCCCCCTCTTGAGTCCACTCCACCAACGCCAAACCCGCGAGCCCCAGCAGTCGGCGGCCGGACGGAGGGAGGGAGGGAGGGTGCAAAAGGCGGGGGGAGGGGGAAGGCCGGGGCGGAGTGGGTGGGGGGGGGATCAGATTAGGCCGAACTCAATAAGGTCCCAGACCTCCAGCCCGACGCTGCCACCCTCGCCGCCACCACCGAGTCACTTCAAATGAGCCAGCATCTTTGCCCACGGCCGGCTGGCCGGAATCGCGCCCATCCTCCGCAGCCTCGCCGGGACCGGCATCCCGCCCCTTCGGCCCGGTCTCCCAGTTCCCGCCGGTGCAAAGTCAAAGCCCCGGCGAGGCAGCGTTAACTTTTGCACGCAGAGAACACACACCGCCCCTGGCCCCGGGCGTGCGGGGGCCCGCGGCGCGGCGGGAGGCTGGGCGCCGAGCTCCCGGGCCAAGGTCGCTGCGCGTGCTCACCCACGGCTCCGGCTCCGCTGGCCCCGGCGCTCGGTCAGATCCCGGCTCCCGTCGCTCGCCCGAGCCCCCGAAGGTGCTGCTGCGGCAACTCCATGGCGATGAGCATCTGTCACACGGCGAGCCGCGGGCGGGCCGCCCTCGCTCGGGGGGCGCCGGGGCCCCCGGGCGCGCGGAGGCGGAGGCGAGCGGCGGGCGCCCCGGCCGGCCCCGCGCTTCCCGCCCGGCGCGGCCGCCTCCGCCGCGCCACCGATTTACAGAGAGAGATATCAAGGGGGAAAATGGCGTCTCCGGAGCCCGAGGAGTCCTGGAGTAATCACATTCACACACACACACACACGCACACACACACACACACACACACGCCCGCACGCACACACTCGCACACCGCGCGCCGCGGGCCCGGCTAATTTTAGCAGGAACCCCCCTCCCAAATTATATATATATATCCCAGTCTATCCAATCAATGCTATTTTTTTTTTTTTTTTTTCCTTTTCTTCAAAGGATGGATTGGAGCCTTAAAAAAAAATGTTGCCGGGTTCGGGCTCGCAGGAGGCAGCGCGCGAAGGGCGAGGGCGCTTTTGCTGAGCTGTGCAGTTCGGTCCGCGGCGCCGGGCGGCCCAGCCCGCCCGCTCGTCTGCCCGCGGTCGCTAGTGCTGCCACCGCCGCCGCCGCCGCCGCTCCATGGCCGCGCCCGCCCCGCGCCCCCGCCGCGTCCCCTCGCCACCCGCCCGCGTCCCCGGCGAGCGCTGGAGTGGGGTCGGGCCCGAGTGGCTGCCTCCCGCGCCCTCTCTCGAGTCCCGGAGTCCTAGTGAAAGGAAGGGGGAGGGCGCGGGCGGGGGAGGGGGAGGATCGCAGCGGCCTCGCGGCAGAGCCCAGCGGGGACCGCCACCCCGCGATCTGCCTCGGCAGGGGTGCGGGCACCCCACACCAGCGCTTGCCCAGACGACCGGGGGGCCGCTTCCCCGACTTGAGCCCGGGGGAGGCACAGCCAGGAACCTGCGAGCGACCTCTCTCCCTTCACCCTCCCTCAGTGAATTTCTGTGGATTTCGATCCATGGGAGGGAGTGGGGCTCGGGCCGGGGGTGAAGGAAAACAGTTCGTGGAGGCGGATCGGAGACCCCTCGCCGCCCTCGCGCCCCTCCCGCTCCCCGGCGCCCTCGCGGCCCAGTGGCGCTGCGCGCCCGAGTCCGCGGCGGAGACTGGGCGGCCGCGGGGACTGCCGCGGGCTCGGCTCCGGGGCTCAACACTGCCACTGTCTGACACAACAGCAGCAGTGTCGGGGGAGCTGCGCGGCCGGGGCGCGAGATGCGGTAGGCTCTGAAAACCGGGTGCACTTTTTTAACCCGGTAATTACATTTCAGGGGGTTATTATTATTATTATTATTTTTGTCAAGCGACATGCATGCATTCAGATGCATATGTGCATTTTCTCGTATTCACAGACATTGGACCGCTGATGAGGGAAAGACAACGAGAGAGACGACGCTGGCGTGCGGTTCTCTATTCAGGGTGGTGAAAAGAAGAAGGAATGTCTTCAGTTCATACAAAATGTGGTATTTTAATCTCCTTGACTATTTGTATGCGGGGCTGCAAAAGTGGACCTACTCAGGCCACTCAGTGGCAACCCCAGGCAACTGAGGAATGTAACTCCCTCAGGGGCGTGTCTGCGTTATGGGACAATATAGAACAGATAGGGATTCAGAAAGGTTTTGCCAGTGGTTTGAACTCAAAGACGCGGGGGAGAGTTTACTCAAAGCTGGCATTCTGAGAGGACTCCTGCCTACCACGTTTTATATGGAGAGTTTTGGGACTGTGGATTGAGGAATGATTTGATAGTGGTTGGGAATGACCCCCCAGTGTGATGTCAATCACATGTCAATCACATGTCAATGTGATGGGACCAATTACATCAGCCACTGCCGACCTGGGTCGGCTGCTGGTGTGAATTCTGTCACAGAGCCTCCTCACTCTCATCACTCTTTTTTACAGAAAGGATGCAGTGAAGTACAGCAACTCCCATCCTGGCCCATTTCCCTGGATCCGTTTCAGTTCGATCCTAAGTAGATCACTGCCCTCTGACCCAAGTGTTCTTACCAAAGTGCTTTTTTACAGAGAAACGTTCTGACTGGCCAGAAACGTTTCCTGTTACTCATCACAGCAAAAACTCTGTTAGAGCAATGTTTCAGTAGGTCTTCTGTGACCCATATACCAGAGTATTGTTATTAGTGGGAAGGTAATGCTTAATTAGGAAAAAAGAAAATCAGCAGGGCATATGAACTGATGATAGAAATAAAGATAAAGGCATAAAATATGATGTCAAAACAATGGTTCTGTGTGATCAAATGACTTTTGTCTGATTCCTTCTGTACCTAGATTTCTGAAACCCTGTCCCAGAGGCCCTAAAGGACTAAGATAGCATGTGGGTTTTTTTTTCCCCCCTACACTTTCCAAATGGAGAAACTGAGCTCCAGAAATCAGAAGGGTTTGCCTATGAGCATACAGCTGGCTGGTGTCATCTGAGCCAGAACTGAAGTTTATTGCTCAAGTCCTTCCCTTCTATAAACTTAGCATGTTAACAGAGTCTTCCATCCTGTGCTGTTGTGTTTCTTTGAATAGCAGCTCAGAGAAGCACATTACATATTAAAAATTCAGTATAATAGATGATAAATAAGTCTACAGAATTACAGTGCAATAAAGTTTACCCAAGAGATCACCAGTTCAAACCCCATCATCTTAACGTTGAAGAAACAGAGACAGAGAGATGCAGTGGACTGCCCCCAGTCATTAAGTTAAGACAGAGCCATAAATAGACTCTGTGTCCTTTGACTTTTTATTCAATGTCCCTTCCTTAAATGTAGCCCATTTTTTGATCAAGAAGTGAGAAGTGAGAAGAGGAGAAGGAAAGGGGGGTCTTCCCCCTCTTTATTTTATATAGCTATATATATAAAGTGCACATGCTGCCGCTAAGTCACTTCAGGCATGTCCAACTCTGTGCGACCCCATAGACAGCAGCCCACCAGGCTCCTCCGTCCCTGGGATTCTCCAGGCAAGAACACTGGAGTGGGTTGCCATTTCCTTTTCCAAGGCATGAAAGTGAAAAGTGAAAGTGAAGACGCTCAGTCGTGTCCGACTCTTAGCGACCCCATGGACTGAAGCCTACCAGGCTCCTCCGCCCATGGGATTTTCCAGGCAAGAGTACTGGAGTGGGGTGCCATTGCTTTCTCCGAAAGTGCACATACATATGCACAAATGTATCTACATACACTAATATGCATTACATATATTTTTACATATTTGACATTTTTAGTATATAATCATGTATATTAATAATATAAAATATAACTTTGTATACAATAATAAGATGTCACTGAAAAAAGTAAAGCCCTACCCCTGAACAATATGCTTGTTGATGGAGTGGGAACTGTATTCAAATTCTAGCTAAATATGACAGGAATTCTTATCTACTTTCCCTAATAGGCCACTTTCTGTTTATCTAAGAACCAGATCCTAAAACACTGAAAGTCTGAAGCTGGCAAAGAATTTCATCTGAAAATTAGTTCCATGCAATTTTAAGTTACCTATTCTGAAGGCCCCTGGATCCTTGAGAAAATAAAAAGACAATCTGAGCAGCTGATGGAAATGTACGCAACATACATGTCTTAGTCCTACATAGCCTCCAAAGTCAGCATCTTGCAGTCACTCAGCAAGTAATTATGTAGCATGAACTATATTAGACAAGATAGTAGCAACAAGAGATTCAAACTCAACATTCACAACCAAGAGAGATTAACATGCAAGGTTCTAACTACACTAATGTAGTAAATATCAGAAAGGGATGTTTACAAAGTACACAGAGCACAGATGCAGGAACGGTAGAGGGTGAATTCAGAAATCATATCTTCTTGACAATTGCTGCATGTTTAGTGTGGGTTGGCCAAAAAGTTCCTTTGGTTTTAAGTAACAATAAAGACATTTTTAAGGGGTTAGGGAGTATGTGGCTTCCCTGGTGGCTCATATAGCAAAGAATCTGCCTGCAATGCAAGAGACCCGGGCTCGATCTCTGGGTTGGGAAAATCCCTTGGAGAAGGGAATGGCAATGCACACCACTGTTCTTGCCTGGATAATCCCACAGACAGAGGAGCCTGACGGGTTGCAGCCCATGGGGTCACAAAGAGTCAGACATGACTGAGAAACTTCCATTTTACTTTCACTTAAAGACATTTTTTGCAAAGAATTTTATTGAACAACACATTTACCATTTTGTTCCACTATATTCTGCCATTTTTCAGACAACTTCATAATTGTATCTTCCCAAAACTTTTTAAGTTTTTAAGCAAAGAACTGTTCTAGGTACCCTTTATAGTTTTCCAGGGAATTGAAATCTTTTCCATTAAAAGAATTCTATAAAGACTGAAATAAGTGGAAATCCAAAGGTGCAATGTCTGAAGAATACCACAGATGAATCAAAACTTCTCAGCCAAGCGGTAACATTTTTTGTGTGATCATCAAAGAAACATGTGATTTTGTATTACCATGATGGAAGATTATGCATTTTCTGTTGACTAATTCCAGATGCTTTTCATTGAGTGCTGCTTTCAGTTGGTGGAATTTGGAGCACTACTTGTTGGAATTCATCATTTGGTTTTCCAGAAGGAGCTTATGACAGAAGACTCCCTTCCAGTCCCACTGTATACACAACATCACCTTTTTTGGATGAAGACTGGTTTTTGTTGTGGTTGGTGGTGGTTCATTTGCAGGCCCCACAGGCTCTTCCATTCCACCTTATTGTACGGTATCCACTTTGTGTTGCTTGTCACAATTTATTTCAAAACTGGAACATTTTCCTTATATTTAAGTGGAGAGTGGCATGCAGAAATATGATCAAGTGTCTTTTTTTTTTTTTTCTGCTTAACTTGTGTGGAACCCAAACATCAAACCATTTAACATAAACAAGTTGATGTGAATGATTTTTAACACTTGATTTGGATAGTTTGAGTATGTCAGCTATCTCCCATGAGGTATAACATTATTTGTTCTCAGTGTCTCTATTTGATCCCTGTCAACATCAACTGGTTTACCCAACCATGGAGCATTGCCAAGTGAGAAACCTCCAGCCCAAAACTTTACAAACCACTTTTGACTTGTTTGCTCAGTCACATTAACTTCCCCATACACTGCACAAATCTTCTTTTTTTTTTTTTTTGAATTTCAGTTGTGTTTCTACCTTTCTTGAAGTAATACAGCATAGCATGCCAAAAATGTTACTCTTTACTTCCATTTTCAATATTAAAACAGAGCTGCCCAGAAGTTTACCAATTTTGATAAGTTTTGTTTTTTTAATGCAGGCTGCTATGACAATATAGGACAGAAATGGTAAGGACTTAACAGAAGCAGAAGACATTGGGAAGATGTGGCAAGAATACTCGGAAGAACTGTACAAGAAAGGCTTAAAGATGCAGATAACCATGATGGTGTAGTCATGTACCTAGAGCTGGACATCCTGAAGTGTGAAGTCAAATGGGCCTCAGGAAGCATTACTATGAACAAAGCTAGTGGAGGAGATGGAATTACAGCTGAGGTATTTCTAATCCTAAAAGATGATGCTATTAAACTGCTGTAATCAATATTCCAGCAAATTTTGAAAATACAGCAGTGGCCACAGGATTGGAAACGGTCAATTTTCATTCTAATCCCAAAGAAGGACAATGACAAAGAATGTTCAAAATACCGTACAGTTGCACTCATTTCACATGCTAGCAAGGTAATGCTCAAAATCCTTCAAGCTAAGCTTTAGCAAGACATGAACCAAGAAATTCCAGATGTACAAGCTGGGTTTCAAAAAGGCGGAGGAACCAGAGATCAAATTGTCAACATTCTTTGGATCATGGAGAAAGCAAGAAGTTCTAAAAAACATCGCATTCTCCATTGACTACTCTAAGCCTTTGACTGTGTGGATCACAACAAACTGTGGAAAATTCTTAAAGAGATAGGAATACCAGACCACCTTACCTGTCTCCTGAGAAGCTTGTATGCAGGTGAAGAAGCAACAATTAGAATCTTACACGAAACAACAGACTATTTCAAAATTGGGAAAGGAGTACAACAAGACTGTATATTGTCACCCTGGTTATTTAACTTCTATAAAGGGTACATCACACGAAATTCCAGGCTGGAATCAAGATTTCCAGGAGAAATATCAACAACCTCAGATATGCAGGTGATACCACTCTAATGGCAGAGGAACTAAAAAGCCTCTTGATGAGGGTGAAAGAGGAGAGTGAAAAAGCTGGCTTAAAATTCAACAGTAAAAAAACTAAGATCATGGTATCCTGTCCCATCACTTCATGGCAAATAGAAGGGGAAAAAATGGAAGCAGTAACAGATTTTATTTTTTGGGCTCGAAAATCACTGCAGATGGTGACTGCAGCCATGAAATTAAAAGACACTTGCTTATTAGAAGGAAAGCTATGATAAACCTAGACAGTGTATTAAAAATCAGAGATGTCAAAGCTATGGTTTTTCCCGTAGTTGTGTATGGATGTGAGAGTTGGACCATGAAGAAAGCTGAGCTCCAAAGAATTGATGCTTTCGAGTTGTGGTGCTGGAGAAGACTCTGGAGATTCCTTTGGATTACAAAGAGATCAAATCAGTCAATCCTAAAGGAAATCAACCCTGAATATTCTTTGGAGGGGCTGTTGCTGAAACTGAAACTCCAGTACTTTGTCTACCTGATGCGAAGAGCAAATTCATTGGAAAAGACCTTGATGCTGGGAAAGATGATTGAAGACAAAAAGAGAAGGGGGCAGCAGAGGATGAGATGGTTAGATAGCATCACCAACTCAATGAATTTGAATTTGAGCAAACTCTGGGAGATAGTGGAGGTGTGCTGCAGTCCATTGGGTCTCAAAGAGTCTGACATGACTTAGCAACTGAACAGCTAAGAGAGTTGTCACAATACAATCTAACAAAATTGTTTTGAATAAAGTTAAAGACAAGTAAGTGTCACTAGACTCACCTTATGGAAAAACACTAATAAACTTTTGGGCCAATCCAGTATCTATTTAACATACACATTTCTTTCTATTCCTTTTACACATATACCTTTGTCACCTATGTCCTGTTTTTCCAACCAAAGAAAAATTTTTGAGGACAGTGCTGTGCCTTGCACAGGCACTGTCAATAAATCTAGGCAAGAATAAATGTTCCCCTGATATCACCAAATAATTGACTTGCTGTTGCTCCTAGACTGTTGATCTATGCTTTAGGCATCCCTATGCCTAACTGGTAAAATGACCATAATAATGCGGCTCCCACCCGAGGCTACACACCAGAGATACTGTATGCAGCTGCAACTTAATCATGCCTCTATGTGGCTTAAGAGCCAGACAAAATACATATATACAAGCAAGGTGCAATTCAAAATACAAAGGTAGGTCATGTCATTTTCTCATCTCTGAAACTAAAGGTAGAAAGAAACGAGTCAAACGCATCCATTCTTCCTTCGTAAGAAGTTGAGATCAAACCCTCAGAGCCAGTCATCTTCCCTTTTTGGTTCAAATACTGTATTGACTCTCATTTTTTTAGAAAATGAAGTGTTGTTTTTATCTAATATAGCGCTTCTCAACACTTACTGTGAATCAGAATCACCTGAGGGAATTACTGATGCTTGAGACCCATACTGATTCAATTGGTCTTAATAATAAATGCCTTGTGTGCTTCTAATATGCAACCAGCATTGATAATCACTGATCCAATAGAAAGGGCATGCCCCATAAAGTGATCGTGATACTTAGAAAGCACTTGTCCTCTTAAGTTTTGTTTTGTTGTTGTTCAGCTGCTAAGTCATATCTGACTCTTTGTGAATCCATGGACTGCAGCGTGCCAGGCTTCGCTGACCTTCATTATCTCCCGGGGTTTGCTCAAATTCATGTCCATTGAGTCATTGATGCCATATAACCATCTCATCCTCTGCTGCCTCCCTCTTCTTTTGTCCTCAATCTTTCCCAGCGTCAGGGTCTTTTCCAATCAGCTGGCTCTTCCCATTAGGTGGCCAAAGTATTGGAACTTCAGTTTCAGCAACAGCCCCTCCAGTGAATATTCAGGATTGATTTCCTCTAGGACTGACTGGTTGGATCCTCCTGCAGCCCAAAGGACTCTCAAGAGTCTTCTCTAGCACCACAGTTTGAAAGCATAAGTTCTGTGTTCAGCCCCTTTTATAGTCCAACTCTCATATCCATACAAGACTACTGGAAAAACCATAGATTTGACTATACAGACCTCTTACGTTAGGTAGCATTAAAGAAGTTGTACCTAACCAACAGAGGTGATAGCCACAGTAAACTGTAGTAATTTTTGGAGTTTGGGGGCAATTCTGGAAATGTAAAAACTGGGAGTTTGTTCCAATGATGTTATGAAAAGACCACCAACTATGGTTGGTGGAAAGGTATGAGGTGAGTTTGGAACAATAGTTATTTAAAGAAGATTGTTAAGAAGATTAATTTCTACGCTTATTTGGAATGTCATCTAATCTTTCTGACCTGCAGATACCACTTGCAAAAAAGGAAAGGTATCTCTAAGGACCAAGCCAGCTGTAGGATTCTCTCAATTTTTGGTTCCAAGACACAAGGGAGTCCCAATAGGTCAGTGAGAACATACTGCTAACAGTCGGAGTAGGATGTGAAAGCTATCCTTAAATGTAAGACAGGCATGCGTGTGTGTTCAATCATGTCCAACTCTTTGCGACCTCGTGGGCTGTAGCCTGCCAGGCTCCTCTGTCCATGAAGCTTTCCAGGCAAGAATACTGGACTGGGTTGCCATGCCTTCCTCCAGGGGATCTTCCCAACCCAGGGATCGAAGCCACATCTCTTGTGTCTCCTGCATTGGCAGGTGGATTCTTTACCACTGAGCTACCTGGGAAACCCAAATGTAAAGACAGAGAAAATAGGGATTAGTTTGCTTGATCTGCAAGCCCCAAACAGCCCAGGTAATGGAAAGGCAGATGTCAGCTCAATAAAATGGAACCTAAGATGGAGGAAATGGCAACCTATTCCAGTATTTTTGCCTGGAAAATTCCATGGACAGAAGTGCTTGGAGGGCTACAGTCCAAAGGGTTTCAAAGAGTTGGACACCACTGAGCAACTAAGGATGCATGCATGCCTTAATAAAAACATTTTTAAAAATAAGATGATTTCATGATTGGCCCTAAGATGAAAACAGATCTTAAATAGTAAGGTGCTTGCTGGCCTGAGAAGAGCTCCAGAAAAGACTGTGTACCCTTATTTTTCACATCCCCCCTCCATAACATATGAACTTCTTGAGGTCAAGGGCTTTACATTATACCTCCATATCTTCACTAAATAAAATTGTACCTGGAGCCCAGTATATGTCCAGTAAGGGTTAGTGGAATGTCAAACATATTTATAAATATGACACAGAGCCAGTTGGTCAGAATGGACACTGACACATGGCCTTGCTCAGCTAGTTGATATTGCTTTAGTTTTTGGATCCTTTGGAAGTTCAGGAAAGACAGAATAATAGACTGAAAGGTATGAGGTGAATTTGGAACAATAGTTATTTAAAAATTCTAATATTTTAGCACCATTATCCTATCCATGCATATTAGATGAACATTGGTTTTATATCTTGAAAAATGAATTGATGAGTGAATCAATCAGTAAGATTACAGTAGAGAGAGAGAAAATGGTAAACTTGGACTCTAGTCCTGTTCTGCCAGTAACTGGGTAAAGCTGAATACATTGTTTCAGCCACCCTCTACCGTAGTTTCTTCATATATAAAGATTATAGTTAATCAATCAGGGCTTACCTGATAGCTCAGTTGGTAAAGAATCCGCGTACAATGCAGAAGACCCCAGTTTGATTCCTGGGTCAAGAAGTTCCACTGGAAAAGGGATTGGCCACCCACTCCAGTATTCTTGGGCTTCCCTTGTGTCTCAGCTGGTAAAGAATCTGCCTGCAGTGCAGGAGACCTGGGTTAAGTCCCTGGGTTGGGAAGATCCCCTGGAGAAAGGAAAAGCTATCCACTCCAGTATTCTGGCCTGGAGAATTCCATGGACTGTATAGTCCATGGGGTTGCAAAGAGTCGGACATGACTTTCACTTCACTTCATGGTATCAGTCATTGTGAGGCTTACAGGAAATATCAGATACAAAGTTACATTGCAAAGCTAAATAATTCTGTTCAAATACTGGTTTTGATAATTAAATATGATGTGGGCATTTAAATGACACCATTCACACAAAGCCTAATTCTACCCCCTCTGAGGTTCACAAGACATTTTTCTCTCCTGGGAAGTGAGAAGGCAATTTTTACTCCTGGTTACTCTCACTCCAGCCCCACTTTGGAAAGGGCTTGTCTCTCCAGTGCTTCCCTTGATGCTACTATTGTTGCTAAGCAACAAAGAGCTAAGCAGGAGCAAAATGTAATTGTCCCAGGAAGGGAATTCTAGGTCTGACAATGACTGGATGGTAGTTTTGGAAACTTTGCCTTCTTGGATGCAAGAAATTCACTACAAGAAGATTTCCTATCACAGGGTTCCTTCTGCAGATGCTCCAAGAGGGCAACTTTCACTACTTGAAAGGTGGGGGAAGGACCATTCTTCTGGGTTGTCACTTTCTGGCTCCCTGGTACACTTTTTGTCACTGTGATTTCAGAGAGCCCCACATCTGCAGCAAGATTTGGAATGTTCCCAATTCCTAACTGAGCCTTAGGAGCCCAGCTATAAGAAGTTTATGTGTATTATCACTGTGTATGGCGCAGGAGCTGAAAGATCAGGGGGAATACTACTGGTGATGCAAGGTCTTCATCGCCCCTAAAACCACACCTACTTGGTTCAAAACAGACAGAGGTATGCACAGAAAGGTGTTGTAAGGACTGCTTGTTTATACTGAGGGCAATTTATTGAAAGGATACAGAGGAACCTCATGGAAGGCAAATACAGGAAGTATACCAGGCCTTGTGGGATCTGGGAAGTTGCCAGGCAGCTCTTCTCTCTCTTCCTCTCCAGGGTGACACTGTCTCATGTCTTGTGCCTTTTTTATCTATTGGTTTCACCCTTTCAGAGACAAAGGCCAAAGGCCGTAAAAGCGAACCTGCTTGAGGAAGCAGAAACAAATTCCTCAAAGTTACCACCCTAGTTTGTAGAACTGGGCTTTGAAACTCAGTAGTCTGATTCCAGAGCCCACTCTCTTATTCACAGGCCCATACGGCTGCTCTGTTGCAGTACTGCCTAGTCAAGAAACAGCGCAGAGACACCTGGATGTTCCTTAAATCACTTCTTTAGAATGAATTGAATGAGCTTGTTGATTTCAGCCTTCTAACTAAAAACAATCACAGTAACATTAAAACTTTGAATTATAGAGCTGGAGTGTCCATTAAAGATCATTTGGACCAAGAAATTCACTTAAGAGAGGAGAGAAAACTGAGAACCAGAAAGATAAACTAATAAATTCCCCAAATTTTTAGGCAGGTGACAAAGCCAGGTTTTGAAACCAGAACATTTTACTCAGCTACCAGGGTTTAATTGTATCCTCTGCAAACCAACTCAGACTATGAAAAAGAGAACTAAGAATTAGGAGCTTCCCTGGTGGCTCAGTGGTAAAGAATTCTCCTGTCAGTGCAGGAGACATGGGTTCAATCCCTGATCCAGGAAGAGCCCACGTGCCATAGAGCAACTAAGCCCATGCACCACAACAGTTGAGCCTGTGCTCTAAAACCCAAGAGCCACAACTACAGAGCCCACATACTGCAGCTACTGAAGCCTGCATGCTCTGGAGCCTGTGTTCCACTATAAGAGAAGCCACTGCAGTGAGAGGCTCACGCACCACAACTAGTGAGTAGCCGCTTCTCGCTGCAACTAGAGAAAGTCTGCAGGCAGCAATGAAGACCCAGCACAGCAAAAAATAATAAATAAATAAAATTATTTGAAAGAAAAGAACTAGAAGGTTCACTAAATGGCATACCCATGAACCTTCAAAATAGGGAGATTTGGGCATACTCTCTTTTAGAAAATAATTTAGCATATACTTTTATGATTGTCTATTTTTTACTCCAAATTATAGACCAGAGGAAAGAAAATAGGGTTGAATCCTTCACGGTTAGACTGATATTCTCTCAGAAATTATTTTAACTTTTGTCTTTGAGAGTAAGAAGGTGTATTAGAGGGAAAGATAGAAGAAAAATATATTTTGAGAAGTTAAGAATAAGAATTTATATGAGGGGTATTTCTGAAAACAATTGGTAATGCAAAATCAGGAATCCTGGCTCAGATAGTAAAGAATCTGCCTGCAATGATGGAGACACAGGAGATGCAGTTTCAGTCTCTGGTCAGGAAGATTCCCTGACAAAGGAAATGGCAACTCAGTCCAGTATTCTTGCCTGGAAAATCCCATGGACAGAGGAGCCTGGTGGACTACAGTCCATGGGGTCACAAAGAGTTGGATACAACTAAGTGGCTAACACACACACACAAAACAGAATCAATTATTTGATGTCATATGTTCATATTGAAAGATATAGGATTCATCCATTCATCCTACAAGTTACTGGGTACAGGGCATAATGAAAAGGACTGTAGGATGTATAAAGAAGGGTAATATACCATCTCAACATGGTAGGCATTCTCAATCTAGACAGGAACTCACAAGCTTTAGTTTCTGATCTGCAGAGAAGTTGATTCAAAATAATTCTAAGTTCAATCAGAAATGATGACCAAGTATAATAACTTACAATTTTGCTTATCCAGACCCTCAGTTAGTTTTACCAAAGTAATCACTTTCTGAACATCTCACATAGTATTATAAATAAACAATTTCCCTTGTAGAAAATATTTAGGTACCTGTAGTTGATTATATAGTCTATAATCAATCTGTATCATCTACTATTAAAATTAGAAAAAAAACTGGTATCTAGGATGAATGATCATCAAGCCCTGAGACTTTCTTCAATCAATTAAATTATATGTGTTTGTGTATGTATTTCCATCCTAGCCCTCAGTTTCTCAATGGTGAATTCCTATTCATTAGATAATAAGATAATAGTACAAAATACTAAGTACAGTGGTTATTGGGATGGTAAGTAGCAAGATGGGAATAGTTTCCATTTATCTTATGTACCTAGATTATCTTTTTTTCTTAATTGAAGTATAGTTGTTTTACAATGTTATGTTAGGTGTTAGATTCAGATATACAGCAAAATGATATACAGAGGTCCATGAGGTCACATCTCTATATATATAGATGTTCTTTTTCAGATTCTTTTCCATTATAGGTTATTACAAGATATTGAATATAGTTCCCTGTGCTATACAGTAGGTCCTTGTTTATAAATTTTATATATAGCAGTGTTAGATTATCTTTGTCTTCTGTATGAACTCTCGTTTCTTCAGGTAGCCCACAATTCTGCTTGTGGTGATATACCATCCTTTGGAGGTTATGACTATTTGTTGTTGCTGTTCAGTCACTAAGTCATGTCCAACTCTCTGTGACCTCATGGACCACAGCACACAAGGCTTCCCTGCCCTTCACTATCTCTTGGAGTTTTCTCAAATCCATTTCCATTGAGTTGGTGATACCATCTAATCATCTCATCCTCTGCTGCTCTCTTCTCCTTTTGCCTTCAATCTTTCCCAGCATCAGGGTCTTTTCCAAGGAGTCAGCTTTTTGCATCAGGTGGCCAAAGTATTGGAGCTTCAGAATCAGTCCTTCCAATGAATATTCAGAGTTGATTTCCTTTAGGATTGACTGATTTGATGTTCTTGCTGCTCAAGGGACTCTCAAGAGTCCTCTCCAACACCACAATTCAAAAGCATCAATTCTTTGGCACTCAGCCTTCTTTATGGTCCAAAGCTCACACCCATACATAACTACTGGAAAAACCATAGCTTTGACTATATGAACCTTTGTGGGCAAAGTGAAGTCTTTGCTTTTTAATATACTATTTTTGTCATAACTTTCCTTCCAAGGAGCAAGCATCTTTTCATTTCATGGCTGCAGTCACCATCCAGAGTGACTTGGGAGTCCAAGAAAATAAAATCTGTCACTGCTTCCAGAGTGACAGATTATTATTTGTATCTAATGTTTTATCCATGGGAGCAACCTGTGTGTAGTTGCAGAGTTGCGATACATAATACAATTATCTCAAACTAACACACTCAAGTTTGAAAGAACAAAGGAGAAAGAAAATGAGGAAATTAATAAAATTTAATTTGTTTAACCTTAGTGCATAAGATAAAACATTCACTTGATTATATAGTGTTCTTTAAGTAAGGGTGCCTCCCTGTGAAACTGGTAACAAAGTATTTTCTCTAGTGTCAGACACAAGACTGATAAAAGGCAATTCTATTTCTTATCTAAAGATTCACACATTTATTAGTTGTGTCAGGATAGGTGTGAAAAGGGTCAGAGCTCAGTGCTATATCTGTTCAGAAGGTGTGGCAGACTCTGTGGGGGAAGCCCCCTAAAAGCAGTGGACCAGCCATATAGGCAGGGCAAGCTTCCAGCAGAGATATCAATGTTTAGTCATAGCTTCTATAAAGGGACAAAGGTAAAGTTGTAGGTATGCCAGCAGGTAGGCAGACAATGATAGAAATGAATACACAGCAGCAAACACTGCAGGGAACATCTGCAAGGTCTGTCCATAGCCTGGGAGAAAAAGGAGGTTGTCAGAGCAAGAAGGGAACCCAGATCTGGACCTAGATCAAGTCAGGTCATTAGAAATGGTGGTCATTATAGAAATTAAAGCAAAAGTGAAGTCTTCTGAATCCACTGGGGTGCAATGATGCCCAAGAAGGTATCTCTGAAACTCAAAGAGGGACCCTGACAGTCATATTGGAGCACCAGTGGGGCAGTGAGTCCTGTCAAATGTTATTACAGAAATAGACTGTCCTGGGAGGAAATAAAATATTCAGCATCAAGTCATGTCATGCTGCCCCAACACTACTAGCACTAAGTGAAGTCGCTCAGTTGAGTCCGACTTTTTGTGACCCCATGGACTGTAAGCCTACCAGGCTCCTCCATCCATGGGATTTTCCAGGCAAGCGTACTGGAGTGGATTGCCATTTCCTTCTCCAGGTGATCTTCCCAACCCAGGGATCAAACCTGGGTCTCCCGCATTGCAGACAGATGCCTTACCTTCTGAGCTACCAGGGAAGCTAGCACAATGATTGGGTTCTAAGCATCACCTTATTGGTTCAAGAAGAGACTGGAGAGACTACTTAAGTTCATTTATAAATCAGATTGCTTTGATGCCTGGAATGGGTTGAACATTTATGCAGAAATCAATTTATCTGCTGTGGAAAGGTAAGGGAGATATCAGCAGAAGAACTGAGATGGCAGAGTGAGAGATATTGTTGAAAAGGTCCTTAAAGGATGTAAAGACAATTTAATTTATATTGGGAAACAGATTCTACTCAAGTTCTAGCTTTTAGTTCATTAGAGAGTAAATTTTCAAAACTTGTGAACTTAGAAAAAATTAGAATTATTATCTAATTGAATGTGGGTTAGTATGAATACAACTGTTCCATTTTACCCAATAGATTTTAAGTAAGTCAGGAAGAGAAACAAGCATTTGCTTCAGCATTTTCAAGATATTTATTGAATGACAACTACTGCTAGAGACTTTCTTTATCATAGATTTCTCTCTTGCTGCAACTCCTCCCCAACAATCAATACCTACAACCGCTACCACTGCCCCCACAATCTTCTGCATGAGCCATTTTTTTTGTATTTATCACCAATCTCTTTCTACAGCTCCTAGATAAAATATTTGTCTGCCTAATCCTTGTCACCCTAAAGAAGAGCTGCCAGAAACATGGGGTTCTACCTTTCCAATTATATTGAGTCAGGAGATTCTGCTCTTGCTGAGGTGGGAAGAAGAAACCAGACATGAAGAACAACCAGCTCAGAACATTCAAGAGTTTTGGTCAGAGGAGAAAATGGCTAGCTTAATCATTTTCTACAATAGTAGATATTAGATGATTTGCAGCCTCCAGCCAGCCCTCTCCATTTGAATCTCCTCTACTCTCTATTGATATTCCCAAACTCTCTCTAACCTTGTACATGTCTTCACTGGCTAAAGAGAACTTAAGGTTAAGATTTACATTGACTTACAATAGGTGTTTGGTTATATGGAAGGATAAGTAGACTTCTATTCTAGAGAAGACTCTTGAGAGTCCCTTGGACTGCAAGGAGATCCAACCAGTCCATCCTAAAGGAGATCAGTCCTGAGTGTTCACTGGAAGGACTGATGTTGAAGTTGAAACTCCAGTATTTGGCCACCTGATGCAAAGAGCTGACTCATTTGAAAAGACCCTGATGCAGGGAAAGATTGGGGGCAGGAGGAGAAGGGGATGACAGAGGATGAGATGTTTGGATGGCATCACCAACTCAATGGACATGAGTTTGAGTAAGCTCCAGGAGTTGGTGATGAACAGAGAGGCCTGGCATGCTGCAGTCCATAGGGTTGCAGAGTTGGACAGGACTGAGCTACTGAACTGAAGTGAACTGATTCTGGCTCTAATGAAGCAGCTTGTATCATACCTACCCACCCTCTAAGAAACAGCACATCTGTTTGAAGGCATTTGAGAGTATCTAAGGAAGCCAAAACATGAAATGTCAGGATCCCCAAAAGAAGGGGAAAGAATTGAGGAAAGTCAGATACTCTGCACTGTTTTACCTTCAAACATTTGCTGATTCAGAAGACTTACATGGAATATGAGCAACCAAGCAGAAAGGAGTAACTAAAAAGTAGAAAAGCTAAGCAGGGTCTGACTATATCACGAGGCTGGGAAACAAAAAAATGTAGTTTAGGACTTCCAAGGCAGCCAGGACTTGAGCAGACAATCACAGAGAGAAATACAACCCAGAGAAGTAAGCTCTTGTACTGGTTTTCCTCTCATGGAATGTGATGATTCCTAAGGAACATGTAGCATGGGATGAAAAATATTATAATTCAGGCCCAACCAAGAAGGATGGATTCTGGTAAATATTCTGAGGCTTTCATTTGGAATCCTGGAAGTCTCTCTTCTTAGGAATAAGAATAAACTCAAAAGAGACTAGGTCTTACAGTACTAGAAGTCCAGCTCCAAATTAATTCAATATCTGATTAAATTAAGGTGAGCAGTCTGTAAGACTCAAAAGAATATTTTCTCTGGAGGAAAATAGCATGAATTAGAACTTCTATAATTTTTATACATGTGCCAGATGTGGCATCAATCAAAATTTAATAGGCATTAAAGGAGATGGATAAAAGAAAAAAATAGATAATTAAAACACTAAAAGTTGATCCTGATTTGGAATCATCAGACATAGAGTATAAAATAATTGTGATTAACATATTAAGAAAAAAAAGAAAAGTTGCAAACTTTCACAAGATTCATACTTTTCTTTAAAAATGAAATAGGAATTCTAGAAGAAAAAATTCAGAAACAGAAAGTAAAGTCTCTATAAATGGGTTTAATGACCAACTAGGTACAATTTAAGAGAGGACTGGTAAACTAGAAGTTAGGTCAACATTTCTGAGATGCTCAGAGTCATTTTTTAAATAGGAAAATGAAAACTTCGGGTTTTGCAAAAATCATTGATGAGCTTGTCAGTTATGTACGTTTGAGTTTGTGTTTATGTGTGTTATATAAATGATATTCTTTTTAAAATTGAAGCATAGTTGATTTATAATACTGTGTTAGTTTCATGTGTATAGCATAGCTATTTAGTTTTCTTGTAGATTATATTCCTTTATCACAAGATATTGTATATAATCTCCTGTGCTATACAGTAAATCCTTGATGCCTATCTATTTTATGTACAGTAGTTTGTACTTATTAATACCATACTTCCAATTTGTATTTCCCTCCTCCTTTTCCCCTTTGGTAAGCATAGGTGTTTGTGTTTTTTTATGTCTGTAAGCCTGGTTTCTGCTTTGTGAATGTGTGAATGTGAATACACATTCATTAGTATTATTTTTTAGACTTCATATATAAGTAATATTATATAGCATTTGTCTTTCTCTCTCTGACTTATTTCACTAAGCATAATTTTTCCTAGGTCCATCCATGCTGATGCCATGGTAATATTTCATACCTTTTTGTGGCCGAATAATATTCCATTATACACATAAACACACACACATATCTCACATCTTCTTAAACTGATCATCTGTGATGGGCACTTGGGTTGCTTCTGTGTCTTGATTATTGTGAGTAGTGCTGCTATGAACATTGGGGTGCATTATCTTTTGAGCTACTGTTTTTTTGTTTTTTTTTTTCTGGATATATAGCCATAAGTGTGATTGCTGGATGATATTGTAATTCTATTTTTTGTTTTTTGAAATATGTCCATACTGCTTTCCACAGTGACTGCACCAATTTACATTTTCACCAACAGTATACAAGAATTTCCTTTCCTTCACATCCTTGCCAACATGTATTATTTGTAGACTTTTTTTGTTACAGCCATTCTGATAGATATGAGGTGATACCTCAGCATGGTATTGATTTGCATTTCTCTATTAGTGATGTTGAGCATCTTTTCCTGTACCTGTTGGTCATCTGTATGTATTTGGAGACATGTCTGTTTAGGTCTTCTGCCCATTTTTGATTGTTTGTTTTTTTGATATTGAGCTACATGAGCTGGTTGTATATTTTGGATATCAATCCCTTGTTGCTTGTATCATTTGCAACTATTTTCTCCTATTCCATAAGTTGTCTTTTCATTTTGTTGATGGTTTCCTTTGATGTGCAAAAGCTTTTAAGGTTGATTAAGTCCCATTTGTTTATTTTTGTTTTCATTTCTTTTACCTTGAGAGACTGATCTCAGAAAACATTGCTACAATTTATTTGAAAGAGTGTTTCATTTCTGTTGTCTTCTATGAGTTTTATGGTATCATGTTCTACATTTAGGTGTTTAGACCATTTGGGGTTTATTTCTTCATTGTTTTACATGCAGCTGTCCACCTTTCCCAGCACCACTTATTGCAGAGATTATTTTTTCTCCATTGTATATTCCTGCTTACTTTGTCATAGATTAATTAAATGTAGGTGGGTGGGTTTATTTTGGGCTCTTCTGTTCTATTGATTTATGTGTCTCTATTTGTGACAATATGACACTGTTTTGATTACTGTAGCTTTGTAGTATAGTCTGAAGTGTGGAATGGTTATATCTCTAAATTTGTTCTCTTTTCCTCAGGATTGTTTTGGCAATTCAGAATCTTCTGTGGTTTCATATAAATTTTAGGATTCTTTGTTCTATTTCTGTGAAAAATGTCCTGTGTTGACAGGGATTGCGTTAAGTCTGTAGATTGCTTTGGGTAGTATGGCCATTTTAATAATATTGATCCATCAAATCCAAGAACATGAGATATATTTCCATTTCTTTGCATCATCTTCAATTTCCTTCAATATTTTATAGTTCTCAATCAACATTTTATAGTTTTCAGAGTATAGGTCATTTGCTTCTTTGGTTAAGTTTATTCCTAGGTATTTTATTTATAAATAATATTCTTCTATATATTTTTAATTCATAAATAATACTCATATATATATTTAGTTTCAATTGAACACACAAAGTGTAGCAACAAAGAAGATATAATCCTGGCTTTTCTCAAATTTGTAGTTTAATGGTAATGTTTACATACAGAAAGTAAAAAGGAAGAAATAAAAGAAGGGAGGGAGAAGGAAAAAAAGGACATCTTTTCTCATACATGAGAGACAAAGTCAAGAAGAGATAATTATCTAAATTAATCTAGCTTTTATTATTTATTTTAACCTCATAGCCTTCCTTTTTTATTATTTGGTTAATTAAGATTAATTTTCAATTTTTAATTTTGTTTGGACCACATGTCTCAGCTCATTCCTATTTTTATCTTGTCATATTTTATAAACTGAATATCTTATAATTTTATATATTCCCTTGAGATCTTCATTTAGATAATTTGCATGATTTTAGAAGGATTCTGAATGAGCCATGAATCTTGACATGGTATTAGGTATGGTTGGGTATTGAATAAATATTTGTATTAAACAAATATTTTTGTATCATCTTTTATATTACATTTATTAGAGAAAGTTTAAGATCTTAGAAATTAAAATATTATTTTATAAACTTAAAGAATATTAAGTAAATAAAGCTATATTTGAAAAGACAGGAACTAAAAATGGAAAATGGTTGTCTTGTACAAGACAAAACCGATATTGAAGCCCATCTTTCCTTTCAACACTGTAGTTTATTGTATGTCTCTTCCCTAGTCTTTTCCTCCTTTTCTCTGCCTACCTGTGAGCGTCAGCTTTCTTTTGGGCTTTGTGTTCCCAGAAATCTTCCACTGAAGGCTTTACCTCTGGAGAACCATTGCACTTTCCATTTTTATCACTTATGACTCGTTTCCTACCTATTTCTCTAGGCATTTTCTTTCACATACATGTCTTATCTCTAACTTAAAACCCCTTCAATCAGTAGACATTTTATACAAGATGCTATGGAAAGTACAAACAATATGCATACCCTCTTGTACACCCACGGACATACATAGATCTCTGATGGCTTCTGATTCATTGTTGCCTAATTCTTCATAGAATTTGTTGTTCAGTCACTAAGTCATGTCCAGTTCTTTGCAACCCCAGTGACTGCAGCACACCAACCTTCCCTGTCCTTCACTGTCTTCTGTAGTTTGCTCACACTCATGTCCACTGAATCAATGAGGCTATCCAAACATCTCATCATTTATTGCCTGCTTCTTCTCCTGCCTAATATCAATTCACTCATTAGTCTCCCATATAATAGAATCTCCACAGTTTTGATGAACACTAAAAACAAAGATTTTACTTCCAGCTACCTTCACATCCCTGGTGACTCAGACAGTAAAGCATCTGCCGGCGATGCAGGAGACCCAGGTTCGGTCCCTGGGTTGGGAAGATCCCCTGGAGAAGGAAATAGCAACCCACTCCAGTACTCTTGTCTAGAGAATCCCATGTATGGAGGAACCTGGTAGGCTACAGTCCATGTGGTCGCAAAGAGTTGGACACGACTAAGTGATTTAACTCATCTTCACATCCAAGTGTGGCTGGGTGATTTTGTCCAATATAATGAAAATAATAGTGGCATGTAATATATCATTCCTTATCCCTGTTCTAATACCTACAATGCAGGTGCTGCCATCTTGGCCCATGAAGCTGAGATTATGGACAATAAAGCAACAAGATAGGTAGAAGCATGACACTTGGAGCACCATGCCAGTCAGAATTGCCTGGCCAGATTTTGATTTTACATGGAGAAACTACTCTCTGGCAGTTCTGTTATTTTAGGACTTCCTTTACTCACTCCTAACCTATGATAACTGACCAGGGCTCTTTATCAGAATGTCATGCTAATATTCCTGTGCTTCAGTATTCTCATAGTATAATAATAATGACCCTTCAATATTATAAGACTATTTTCAGTTCAGTTCAGTCACTCAGTCGTGTCCCACTCTTTGTGACCCCATGAGTCGCAGCACGCCAGACTTCCCTGTCCATCACCAACTCCCGGAGTTTACCCAAACTCATGTCCATCAAGTTGGTGATGCCATCCAGCCATCTCATCCTCTGTCGTCCCCTTCTCCTCCTGCCCCCAATCCCTCCCAGCATCAGGGTCTTTTCCAATGAGTCAACTCTTCACATGAGGTGGCCAAAGTATTGGAGTTTCATCTTTAGCATCAGTCCTTCCAATGAACACCCAGGACTGATCTCCTTTAGGATGGACTGGCTGGACCTCCTTGCAAACAGAAGTAAACTTTAGTCGTCATTGAATTCCAAAGTTAGTACACAGTTCTCACTTCCCTGGTGGCTCAGATGGTAAAGGGTCTGTCTACAACATGGGAGACCTGGGTTCCATCCCTGAGTTGGGAAGATCCGCTGGAGAAGGAAATGGCAATCCACTGCAGTACTATTGCCTGGAAAACCCCATGGACAGAGGAGCCTGGTAGGCTACAGTCCATGGGGTCGCAAAGAGTTGGACATGACTGAGCGACTTCACTTTACTTTCCTTTAACAATGGTGCTTCCTAGCTCAAATATGTCCTTCATCAAATGAAATGACTATCTATACACTTATTTAATTGTGTTAAGATATTGTATCCAGGGGTTTCCTGTTAAAATATTAGTTTATTACTGAATGAATATCTATCAGTTACAGTCTAGGTTAATTCTCAAAGGATCTAAAATTGGCAAGTGAGGAGTGTCAATTTTAGTATGATTTCCAGAAAAAAGTTTTAGTTCTAGAGTAAAAAGAACTTTTAGTTAGCTGAAGATTTATCCCTTATGACAAAGTTTCTGTAGTGAAACTAATGAGTTAATCTTTGAGGTTCTAGGTAAAATTAAAATGAAGATTTTTAAGCAAAATGATACTCACTCCTGAGAGCTCCCAGAACTGCTAGAACTGAGATGTTCGCATCACAGCTATCGTCACTCCACACCCTTTCCCAGCTTCTTTTATTCAGTTCATATTTTCCTACTTTCTGTTATATCCCCTGAGCTCAAAGTACTCTGTTTTTCAAGGCAAAACTAATACTTCTATTAATTAATTCATCTTAGACTGTTAATGACTGCTCTGTGTACATGTAGGAGTGTTAATGCTTCCCTCTCATTAGATGTCCCCTGCAGTGGCTGTAGGGGAGCGTCAACCTTGCTGTACTCTGCTTAGTAGGGAAAGTAATTGTGTGGAAGTATTTCTTGGAACATTCTCTGGAGTTCTACCTAAGAAGCATCTCTCTCATGCTTTGATAGCCAGATTCCTTAGGGTAACCAACATTGGAATAGAAAAAGAAGGGGTAAAACTGAGGCTAGCTAAAATTTAGGCATCTGGCCTCACCATTCAGGAAATACTAACTTACACTATCCTGTAGAAATAGAAACAATAATTAAAACTGATCCAACCATAGTCCTGAACAGGGCAAAAGACCTCTGGAGACTCCTGGCTGACTTGGGTTTGTCATTTGAGAAAAACACTCAGAAGGTCTTGAGTGGAAACCTAAGCAGGTATTAAAAGTGATGAGGAACTTGGAGTTCATGCTGAATTTCTGTAAAATTTACATTTTATGCTTAAACTCAGGTTTAAAGAATGAATAGAGTAACATAAAGGGAGAAAATTTGAGAGTGAATTGAAGAATTGAAGGTAATGATGAATTGCCATTCCATCTGTGTGATGTCTTTAGTTTTGGGGTGAGTATCATAGATACAATATGATCTTTATGGAGACTGACCTAGAGAGAAAACATCTCTGAATTTCCCCAGATTTATCTGCATCTCAGAGAAAACTTGTCATAATAGAAAGAGGATGAGGTGGTTGGATGGCATCAATGACTTGATGGATATGAGTTTGAGCAAGCTTCGGGAGTTGGTAATGGACAGGGAAGCCTGGCATGCTACGGTCCAGGGGTCACAAAGAGTTGGAAATGACTGAAATGAACTGAATTAGGTTTTCTCATAGTTTTTCTTCCAAGGAGCAAGTGTCTTTTAATTCCATGGCTGCAGTCACCATCTGCTGTGTTTTTGGAGACCAAGAAAATAAAGTCTGTCACTGTTTTCATTGTTTCCCCATCTATTTGCCATGAAGTGGTAGGGATATGATCAATCATATTATTTCGGCCACCATCAGGCTGAATCCAGGCAGCCCAAGTCAAAATAATTAAGCTGGGAGGACTAGGCACCAAATATCTAGAACCTCTCAGGTCCACAGTTATCTACAAAATGAGGCTAAAATTCTTCCCCATTTAATGACTCAACTTACTTTCTGAATCAAATTAGGTTATGAATGTTGCAATCCTCTGAAAGTTAAAGTGCTGTATAAGTGGACAGCACATTAATCAACAGACTGGTCATTGTAGAGTCTAATCAGATCAATTAAGATCAATCAAGTCAACCAGGACTGAAGGAGAGAGCCAGTTGCCATGTAAAAACAGTCTGCTTTAGGGCCATCCCTTGTGTCCAATTTGCCACTTTTCCTTGTTTTTACTCCTGTTTAGTCCTGGAAACACTGCAAGTGATTTCCATCTGATTTAGGGAAGTAATGGAGCAAAGAGACTATCTGTAAACATAAAGAATACAATGAGAAACATTATGTGTGTATATAAAGAAAGTGAAATAAAACCAGGCGAAAAAATTTTACAGCTTGTCTCAAAAGAATTATAAAATTAGTAGATGAAGGGTATGTTGTTACATTTTTATATTTGCATTTTGCCAATGGAAGGGCCTCGTAATATTTTTACTATACTTGTAGACTTGGCTCTTCTGCCTATAACATGGATTGAAAGCTGATTCTCTGGAATTGGGGACTGCTGGGAAGTGAAATGATTCGAGGGATAGGAGACAGCCTGATGTTATGACGGGCCAGGCTTTTTTAGCATCTCCTCTGGGCACAGAGCTGAGCAGGTGTGTGGCATCATGTCTGACTGTGCTGCTCATGCCAAAGCTTCCATCAGACATTCTTAAAGATGCTCTTCTTTTCTACTCTCCATCTTCCTCATTTTGTACTCTATCAAAAAAGGGAAAGCAAACCAAAAAAAATAAGTGTTAATTACAAAAGGGCTTTATGGTTCCAATTTTGTTTGCTGTTATTCATTGTTCAGTCACTAAGTCATGTCCGACTCCTGACCTCATGGACTGTACCACGCCAGGCTTCCCTGTCCTTTGCTATGTCCTGGAGCTCGCTGAAACTCATATCCATTGAGTCATGATGTCATCCAACAATCTCATCCTCTGTCACCCTTCTCCTCCTGCCTTCAATCTTCCTGAGCATCAGGGTCTTTTCCAATGAGTCAGCTCTTCACATCAGGAGGCCAAAGTATTGGAACTTCAGCTTTAGCACCAGTCCTTCCAGTGAATATTCAGAGTTGATTTTCTTTAGGATTGACTGATTTGATCTCTTTGCAATTCAAGGGACTCTCAAGAGTCTTCTCCAACAACACAGTTTGAAAGCATCAATTCTTTGCTGCTCAGCCTTCTTTATGGTCCAACTCTCACATCCATCCATGACTACGGGAAAAACCATAGCTTCGACTATATGGACCTTTGTCAGCAAAGCGATGTCTCTGCTTTTTAATATGTTGTCTAAGTTTTTCATAGCTTTTCTTCCGAGGAGCAAAGGTCTTTTAATTTCATAGCTGCAGTCACTGTTTGCAGAGATTTTGGGGCCCAAGAAAATGAAATCTGTCACTGTTTTCATTTTTTTCTCATCTGTTTGCCATAAAGTGATGGGACTGGATGCCATGATCTTAGTTTTTTGAATATTGAGTTTTAAGCCAGTTTTTTCACTCTGCTCTGTCACTTTCATCCAGAGGCTCTCTGGTTTCTCTTTGCTTTCAGCCCTTAGGATGGTATCATCTGTATATCTGGGTTGCTGATATTTTTCCCAGCAATCTTGATTCCAGCTTGTGCTTCATCCAGCCCGGAATTTTGCTTAATGCACTCTGCATATAAGTTAAATAAGCAGTGTGACAATATACAGCTGTGACATATTCCTTTCCCAATTTGGAACCAGTCCTTTGTTCCATGTCTCGTTCTAACTGTTGCTTCTTAACCGGCATACAAGTTTCTCAGGAGGAAGTAAGGTAGTCTGATATCCCATCACTTTAAGAGTTCTCCATAGTTTGATGTAATTCACACAGTCAAAAGCTTTAGCATACTCAGTGAAGCAGAAGTAGATGTTTTTCTGGAATTCTCTTGCTTTTTCTATGATCCAACAGATGTTGGCAATTTGATCTCTGGTTTCTCTGCCTTTTTAAAATCTATCTTGTATATATGGAAGGTCTTGGTTCGTGTACTGTTGAAGCATAGTTTGAAGGATTTTGAGCATAATCTTGCTAGCATATGAAATGAGTGCAATGATATAGCAGTTTGAACATTCTTTGGCATTGTCTTTCTTTGGGATTGGAATGAAAACCAACCTTTTCTAGTCCTGTGGCCACTGCTGAGTTTTCCAAATTTGTTGGCATATTGAGTGCAGCACTTTAATAACATCATCTTTTAGTATTGTGAATAGCTCAGTTGGAATTCCATTACCTCTACTAGCTTCGTTCATAGTAACGATTCCTAAGGCCCACTTAATTTCACACTCCAGGATGTCTGGCTCTAGGTGAGTGATCACACCATGGTGGTTACCTGGGTCATTAAGACCTTTTTTGTACAGTTCTTCTGTGTATTCTTGCCACCTCTTCTTAATCTTTTTTGCTTGTTAGGTCCTTGCAGTTTCTGTCTTTATTGTGCCTATTTTTTAATGAAATCTTCCCTTGGTATCTCTAATTTTCTTGAAGAGATCTCTAATCTTTCCCATAGATTTTTTTCCTCTATTTTTTTGTATTGTTCACTTAAGAAGTCTTTTTTATCTTTCCTTGCTATTCTTTGAACTCTGCATTCAGTTGTGTATATCTTTCCCAGTCTCATTCTCTTCTTTTCTCAACTATTTGTAAGTCCTCTTCAGAAAACCATTTTGTCTTCTTGCATTTCTTTTCCTTTGAGAGGGTTTTGGCCAAGCCTCCTGTACAATGTTACGAATAGTTCTTCAGCCATACTACTTCAGGCATTCTATCAGATCTAATCTCTTGAATCTATTTGTCACTTCCACTGTATAATCATAAGGGATTTGATTTAGGGCATAACGGGAAAGCGTCTGCCTACAATGTGGGAGACTTGGGATCGATCCCTCGGTCTGAAAGATTCTCTGGAGAAGGAAATGGCAACCCACTCCAGTATTCTTGCCTGGAAAATCCCATGGATGGGGGAGCATGGTAGGCTACAGTCCATGGGGTCGCAGAGAGTCGGACACGACTGAGCGACTTCACTTTCACTTTGAATGGCCTAGTGGTTGTCTCTACTTGCTTCCATTTAAGTTTAATTTTGCAATAAGAGCTCATGATCTGAGCCACAGTCATCTCCAAGTCTTGTTTTTCTGACTATATACAGCTTTTCCATCGCTGGCTGCAAAGAATGTAATCAATCTGATTTCGGTATTGACTATCTGGTGATGTCCATGTGTAGAGTCGTCTCTTGCATTGTTGGAAGAGAGTGTTTGCTATGTCCAGTGTGTTCTCTTGACAAAACTCTTTTAGCCTTTGCCCTGCTTCATTTTGTATTTCTTTTCTTTTTTTTTCCCTTTACAATATTGTATTGGTTTTGCCATACATCAACATGCATTTTGTATTTCAAGGCCAAACTTGCCTTGAGTTTATGGGGCAACAGATACTCCAGGTATCTCTTGACTTCCTACTTTTGCATTCCAATCCCCTATGATGAAAAGAACATCTTTTTTTGGTGTTAGTTCTAGAAGGTCTTATAGGTCTTCATAGAACTGTTCGACTTCAGCTTCTTTGGCATTAGTGGTTGGGGCATAGACTTGGATTACTGTGATGTTGAATGGTTTGCCTTAGAAACAAACTGAGATCATTTTGTTGTTTGTGAGATTGCACCTAAGTACTGCATTTTGGACTCTTTTGTTGACTATGAGGGCTACTCCATTTCTTCTAAGGGATTCTTGCTGATAGTAGTAGATATAACAGTCATCTGATTTAACTTCACCCATTCCTGTCCATTTCAGTTCACTGATTCCTAAAGTGTCTGAGTGACATGGCTAAAATAGCAACGTTTACTCTTGCTATCTCCTTTTTGAGTCGGACACGGCTGAGCAACTGAATAACAACAAATCTCCTTTTTGACCACATCCAATTTACCTTGATTCACCAACTTTGATGCTTATTCTTTATTACCCTGATATTGTCAATGCTTTTTAATGATTAATGCTTCAGTATTTGATCTATATCTGAAGAAATTTTACTCCTGCATTGCAAATTTATTAATTTGTTTATTCAGTTTTCTATGGACTAAACTGCATGCCTCAAATATTCCTATGTCAAACCCTAATCCCTAATATGACTATATTTAGAGATAGGGCTTTTAGGAGGTAACTAAGGTTAAATGAAATCAGAAGGGTATGTCCCTAACCTGATATGATTGGTGGCCTTATAAGAAGAGGAGAAGAGAGAAACCCAGAAGGCCGCCATCTGCAACCCAAGATTGATCTCACTAGGAATCAAAATGGCTGGCATCTTCATCTTGGACTTTTTAGCTTCCGGTGCTGTGAGAAAATGAATTTCTGTTGCTTAAGCCATCCAAGCTATGGTATTTTGTTATGGTGGCCAAAGCTGACAAATACACAGTTAAGTTGATTGGGCTTTTTAATCCTCTATCAATTAAGAAGGATCAATTTGTCTATTCAATTATGAAGCCATTTGTACTTCTCAAATGTGTACTGCCTTCACTATTCAAAAAACAAGAAGGTGGTATCCAAAGGGGTTGCATAACTTGATAACATTTTTCCAGTGATAAGCATCTCAAATCTAGCACCAGAGCCTATTTTAGTGTGCTTAAACCACTGCACAAATTAGATACCATCAAATCCAGAGCCTTGTCTCAAGTGTCAGAATAATCCATCTAACATGATTCAAAAGAGGATTAATAAAAATGACTGTGTTGAAAAAAAGAGTTATGATCAGCAAAAACCAAAGCAAAATAAAACTTTACCATAAGCAAGTCAAAATTTAAATGACTTACTAGAGCAAAGTGTTTCACAATTTAGATCATAGACCAATAACCTTATAAGAAAAGCAAATAAAGAGACAGTTCACAGTAAAAGAAACATAAACACCTTTCACATTTATGAAAAGATTCTCTTTACACCCCTCATAATAAAAGAAACGCAAATTTAAATTTCACTGAGATGGTATTCTTCATCTATTAGATGGGGAAAATCCAAAAGTTTGATACTATATTCTTTTCAAGTCTGTGGGGCAACAGTCACTCTCATTCATGACAGAAGGGAAAATAAGTACATGCCTTCTGGATATTAAGTAAAAAATATCCAAAATTGTAAGTATATCCTTTTGATCCAGAGTGTCATTTATGAGAATTGATATTATGTGTAATATAACTTGCAAAAGTATAAAATGGCTTTTGTCCAAAATTAATCATTCAGAATTATTTGTAAAAGTAAACAAATGGAAAAGACCAAAAAGTCCATCAATGAGAGACCGCTCAAATAAACTATGGCATTAATCATATGATAGAATACACTAAACTAAGAAGAGAGAAATGAAGACCCTCTTTACGTACTGATATGGAAAGATCTCCAAGGCATATTATTAGGTGAGAAAAGCAAAGAAAAAATGTTATGCTAACTTTAAAAAGCAAAGGAAAAATATTATGCTAACTTTAAAACTCAAATACTTATAATGACCTAAATAAGTACTGCAAGATATACAAGCTTGTCAATGTCTTATGAGGATGGAGATTAGTGAGTATGAGGCCAAAGGAGGATAAGAAAAAGAGTGAGACTTTTGACTCTACACATGTTTCTAAAATAATTTTTGTTTTTTCAGCAATGTGAATTCATTACCTATTCATAACTAATAGAAAAATATAACAATAGAAACAGAGAGAGAGAAATCCATGAGGGGATTCCATGAGAAGAATCCAATATTCTCCTCAGTAATCCATGCCCCTTTGTTCTATTTTTTGATGTGAAGAAAGTCTTCATTATGGCTCTTTTCAGTAGTTTCAGATGAGTAACAACTTTGGCAGTTTAAAAAATACATATAGAAGAGTTAGTAACTGCATGTTCTGAAAATGCAATATTTAAAAGAAATTTGGCCAAGAAAAAATAATAACACTAGAATAATCTTGCCACAGTTTAAAATGTTCTCAATTACTGGCTATCTGTCTATAATGGAAATAACAGAGACCTTAGAGACTAGTCAATTTGAGTTCAAATCTCATTTCTGACACTAGCAACTTTTGTGTTCTTGGATGAATATCTTTACTACTAAAACTTCAGTTACTGCTCTGATGGTCATTGTAGTAATATCTGTAGTAGATGTACTGAATATCCATTAAGATTATTCAGGTTAAAGAGCTGGAATTGGTAGGTTTGTCATCAGATCAGTCGCTCAGTCGTGTCCGACTCTTTGCGACCCCATGAATTGCAGCACGCCAGGCCTTCCTGTCCATCACCAACTCCCGGAGTTCACTGAGACTCACGTCCATCAAGTCAGTGATGCCATCCAGCCATCTCATCCTCTGTCATCCCCTACTCCTCCTGACCCCAATGCCTCCCAGCATCAGAGTCTTCCAATGAGGTGACCAAAGTACTGGAGTTTCAGCTTTAGCATCATTCCTTCCAAAGAACACCCAGGGCTGATCTCCATCAGAATGGACTGGTTGGATCTCCTTGCAGTCCAAGGGACTCTCAAGAGTCTTCTCCAACACCACAGTTCAAAAGCATCAATTCTTTGGCGCTCAGCCTTCTTCACAGTCCAACTCTCACATCCATACATGACCACAGGAAAAACCATAGCCTTGACCAGATGGACCTTTACTGGCAAAGTAATGTCTCTGCTTTTGAATATGCTATCTAGGTTGGACATAACTTTCCTTCCAAGGAGTAAGCGTCTTTTAATTTCATGGCTGTGGTCACCATCTGCAGTGATTTTGGAACCCAGAAAAATAAAGTCTGACACTGTTTCCACTGTTTCCCCATCTAGTTCCCATGAAGTGATGGGACCAGATGCCATGATCTTCATTTTCTGAACGTTGAGCTTTAAGCCAACTTTTTCACTCTCCACTTTCACTTTTATCAAGAGGCTTTTGAGTTCCTCTTCACTTTCTGCCATAAGGGTGGTGTCATCTGCATATCTGAGGTTATTGCTATTTCTCCCGGCAATCTTGATTCCAGTTTGTGTTTCTTCCAGTCCAGCGTTTCTCATGATGTACTCTGCATAGAAGTTAAATAAGCAGGGTGACAATATACAGCCTTGATGTACTCTTTTTCCTATTTGGAACCAGTCTGTTGTTCCATGTCCAGTTCTAACTGTTGCTTCCTGACCTGCATACAAATTTCTCACAAGAGGCAGATTAGGTGGTCTGGTATTCCCATCTCTTTCAGATTTTTCCACAGTTTATTGTGATCCACACAGTCAAAGGCTTTGGCATAGTCAATAAAGCAGAAATAGATGGTTTTCTGGAACTCTCTTGCTTTTTCCATGATCCAGCGGGTGTTGGCAATTTGATCTCTGGTTCCTCTGAATTTTCTAAAACCAGCTTGAACATCAGGAAGTTCACGAGAAGACTCTATACATGGACATCACCAGATGGTCAACATCGAAATCAGATTGATTATATTCTTTGCAGCCAAAGATGGAGAAGCTCTATACAGTCAGCAAAAACAAGACCAGGAGCTGACTGTGGCTCACATCATGAACTCCTTATTGCCAAATTCAGACTTAAATTGAAGAAAGTAGGGAAAACCACTAGACCATTCAGGTATGACCTAAATCAAATCCCTTATGATTATACAGTGGAAGTGAGAAATAGATTTAAGGGCCTAAATCTGATAGATAGAGTGCCTGATGAACTATGGAATGAAGTTCGTGACATTGTACAGGAGACAGGGATCAAGACCATCCCCATGGAAAAGAAATGCAAAAAAGCAAAATGGCTGCCTGGGGAGGCCTTACAAATAGCTGTGAAAAGAAGAGAAGTGAAAAGCAAAGGAGAAAAGGAAAGATATAAACATCTGAATGCAGAGTTCCAAAGAATAGCAAGAAGAGATAAGAAAGCCTTCTTCAGTGATCAATGCAAAGAAATAGAGGAAAACAACAGAATGGGAAAGACTAGAGATCTGTTCAAGAAAATCAGAGATACCAAAGGAACATTTCATGCAAAGATGGGCTCGATAAAAGTTTGTCATAGAGGGTAGCTATTTTTAGATGATTTCTATGTTGTCACTATGAAAATTCCATAAAGCCTGCAGTTATTTGCAAAATAAGGACAGTCTACAGAGTCAATAACATTTCACCTATTTGAAATTTTACCATCTTCAATCTCACTTACCACCAGAGTACAGAAAAAGAAAGAAGCAAACAATGGCTGTCAGTAGCAAAACAGATTCTGCAAATATCTGTATGAATGGTTGAGCATTTGACTCTTAGAAGAGCCCCCTAAAAGCCCCCTTTAGAGCTGATTTGGCTTTGATTTCATGGTAGCGCTAAGAACAAAATTAGAGAAGGAACTGACAGAGTCATATTTACTGTCCAATGAAAGTGACAGACAATGGCCTGAGAGGAGAGCCATGTAAGGCAAACATAGACTTAAGAGCATAACATTTGGGAGCTTTTTATCTAGGAATACATATCTATAGATACATATCCCAGTAAGTTGTGAAGACCTTGCTGTTTCAGGCCAGGTCCACTGCAAATATTTATCCAACACCTTGACAAGGTATGGAAGAATAAAGATTTTCATTAAAAATGGTTAAAATAAAAATTAATGTTGATACTTAAATACCTGCTTATATTGAAAGCTGTTATCTTTAGTTATTCATTCTCTGTGTTTTATCACAAATAGCTAAAATTTCACTGTATTCAGTACCTAAAGTTTTGTTAGAAAGTGTTAGTCACTCAGTTGTGTCCAACTCTTTGTGACCCCATGGACTGTTGCCCACCAGGATCCTCTGTCCATGGAATTCTCCAGGCCAGAACACTGGAGTGGGTATCTGTTCCCTTCTCCAAGGGATTTTCTTGATCCAGGGACCAAGCTGGGGTCTCCTGCACTGCAGGCAGATTCTTTACCATCTGAGGCACAAGAGCAGTCCTTTTAGAAATAGAAATTCTAACAGAAAAATCTGGTCTGAGAGAAATAAAACCTCAAAATTAACTCAAAACAAGAAAGCTGCACAATAAATAGGATGTTGTTCTTATGTGCTCATGGAAACTCCTGTAAACCAACAGAACAAAATTACCTGTACTGCCTCTGATTTAAGGCTTACAACATGGTGTGTAATATTTTCTACCAGGTTCTCTACTCAAGTTATTCCTATTTGTTTAAATTTTCGGAAATCCAAGAGCTGAATAAGTCACTTTTGCAAGCTGCAAATTGCTTTAAGGGGAAACACTTCAGTTGTGTATGTAACTTAGTAAAAGTGAAAGTAAAAGAGAAAGGGTCATAGTTGCTCCATTGTGTCAACTCTTTGTGACCCCATGAACCGCAGCCCACCAGTCTCCTCTGCCCATGGAATTCTCTAGGTGAGAATACTGAAGTGGGTTGCCATTTCCTTTTCCAGGGGATCTTCCCAATCCAGGGATCAAACCTGGGTCTCCTGCATTGCAAGCAGATTAATGATATCCTCTTTTGGGCCATGGAATAGAGATCTTAATTCCTGTTGAGCTTTTGTTTATAGAGACAGGCATGAAGAAGGCGCTTGCCCTGAAAACTTTGATGCCATCCACCTGGGATTACGACAACTCTTCTCAGTAACAGAACTGCAAGAAATTCTGCCATATTTTCCAAACAACTAGCAATCAAACTGCCAGTGCACCCGCTGCATCACATATTTTTTAGATGACATATGTGGCTATTTTCTTTTGGGCCAACATTCTCCCTTTATTATGTGCAGTCCCCAGTCACTCTGCAAATAGTTAGGCCACTTCTGTGGCTGCTAACCACACAAAGTGTAGGACCAGATTCAAAAGTGTGTTTATTATGGAAAGTGACAAGTTGCTTTGATTGTTGTTATCATCATACCAACAAAATAATAATGAAGAATCAACTCATGTTTGTTAATTGAATCCCACAGAGTACAGATCCATAACCTCTAGGTTCCCTGAACTGATTGCGAGTATGTGGGAAACGGTGGGGTGAGGGCAGGAGAGAGGTACCAGAATCACCTGGGGACTTATTCCAAGTGTTCTTGCACATTTCTGTAGTTTTCTCTCATCCCCAATTCATTTGAATACATACTTGTGAGGGAGTTTTTTGGATTTAGAAAAAAAAGTTTCCCAGATGATTCTGATAGTTAATACATGTATTTAATACAATAATAATAATACATATTATAAAATAGCAAACATTTATTGAATGTGGTCTATAGGCTGGACATGTTCCTAAACTATACCTTTTCCTGTTTAAGACCTTTTCTCTGTGATTAATACAATAAGTTGATATTACAGTTTGGAAATAAACTGCATAATGTTATCCACAGACTTTTCCCTATCCCCTTGTAATAAATTTTAAAATGTTTTCATAAGAAAACATGATGTTTTGAAAGAACAACTCTTTCTTGTTTGCTATATGCAGCTTTGAATAGAAAATATTATCTTGAATCTCAGTTTCCTTATTTGTGGTAAGTGTGGATAATAAAAGCCTCTTTGTCAGAGTCAACATTTTATATTAAAATAAAATAAATGCAGTTATATCATGCAGTGAGTACTTTCGCAGAAGTTTGCCGTATAAGTAAAACATGTGCTTCTATATGATTTTTGCCTCCAGAGGAAGTATCACCTGAGGCAAAAGCTTAGAGCTCTGTATTATAATTCCTGTAGCCTTATAACACCCAGCATCATTCCAAGTATATAAGGAAGAACTCACTTTACATTTACTTGTGGATTAGAAACATAAGGTGAGATGAGGTGATAGGCTTGGAACTCTGGACTTTGCTGGTCCTGGACAAAGGCAGAACTGCAAGTCAAAGGAATTGGAGGAAAGAAGCTGTGCAAAACAAAATGGGGACCACTAGAGATAACTGGTTCCCCTAATCTGTTTTCCCAAGGTCTGGTCCTATCACAATTGCATAGCCTTGAACCACCCACCTTGAAGGCTGAGAAGTCTGTATATTTCCCACCCACCCTCTTCCATTCCAAATATCTCTCCTTAAAATACACAAAAGTTGAGGCTGGGGTGGTGTGATTAATACAAACCTGTCTGGAGTGCAATTCCATCACCCCATGGCCTTCTCATTTTTTTAGATGGTGAGAAAATGCTTTTCACAGCTATGATGACACAGCCAGAAATATCACCTTTTGAAGACATCATAACTGTGAGATATGACACTCTTTCAGCCGTTAGAAGGTTATTTGCTGTAGCCATTAAATATAGTCCTGTCACTCCCACTCACCTGAGCCATATTTCCTCCTTCAATAGATTATCCATAAATACAGGCTCAGGTACAAATACAAATAATGAACATTCACAGCTAAAAAGACCTGCACGGTCAGATCTTGCCAAAGGGCAGAGCTTTCCCTCTAAGAAAGAAGTGATCCTGCCGTGGAGCAGGCTCAGCAGAACCCAGAGGCCAGATCTCCTTGAAGGGTCTCAGAGGCTCAGGTCCATGTAGCTTCTCCAGTCTCTGAGTAATACAGAGCCCTTGCCTACTAAATTCCAAGAGTGTAGCTGTCTGCTCATTTGCTGGTCCATTCTACTTTGCTGCCATTTGTTAATTAGAACGAATTATTAGCTGTACCTTATCTAGTATTTAATTCTAGTTAGTATTAATATTGGTAATAATGCATTACACATGTGTAGATTCTACAATTTCCAAAACACAGGCAAATAGTGTACTCATTTAGTCAAATATATTATATATGTATATAAATATGTTTTCCTTATCCAGAAGATTTATTAAGCATTTTGCGTGTGCTGTGAAATGAAAATGTCTTCTGCCATACTGATAAACAAGAAATGCCACAGCCATCAGCAACTTCTGGCCTCCAAATGTGAATGAGGGCTCCCCAAACTGTGATCCAGTGGGTGCTGCCACCCGCCGTGGTAATTGCTGAGGACCTGGGGGATGCAAGAAGCAAGGTGAACAAGGAAACAGGATTGGGCCCAGGTAACTGAGGTGCTTGTGAAAGGGATGAACTCAGTGAGCCCAGAGGCTTGCCATGCATAGAATGCTCAATTCCTTAGCTTGATACCTGATTTTTGATGTTCAGACTGCCTGCTCCCTTTGTTTCAAACTTGTATATAGCCTAACTTCCCTTCCTGCCTCCTTGGAGCAGTTTTTTCAGAGCTACTGAGATGCCAATCTCAGGCTCAGAGTCCTAAACATTCTCACCAAATAAAATAACTCTCTACTTTCAGATTGTGACTATACTTTTTAGTTGACAATGCTTAGCACTTCCCTAGGAACCTGGTGAAATACAAAAATTTAGAAAATACATAGTAATTTATCATCAAACTCTTCAAAATAGGGTTAAAACTTTCACCTCATGCAAATGTGAGAGAATACTGTGTAATTAAATGCAAGATTGCATAGCACAAGTGACGACTTCTGAGGTGTCCCCTGGGATTAATAGGACTTTAGTTTGGCTCTGAGAATGAGACGTCTCCAGGAGACCTTTATCTGGATCTTAAACATGGGATCTCTGTAAAAAAAAAATTCAGCATGTCATCCCAAGGAGTGAGTGAAAAGTGAAAGTCACTCAGTCCTGTCCGTCTAGCCCATGGAATACTCTAGGCCAAAATACTGGAGTGGGTAGCCTATCCCTTCTCCAGGAGATCTTCCTGACCCAGGAATCGAACCGGGGTCTCTTGCATTGCAGGCAGATTCTCTACCAACTGAGCTATCAGGGAAGAAGTAGAAAGATTCTAAGGGAAGAATATTCATGACATACAAGGGAAGATTTTCTGGAAGAGAATAGACACTTGAATTTCTCATGAAACTTTCACATTGAGAGAAATGACCCTGGAAAATCAGGCAGGCCGTAGAAATAACTTTTGTAGATTTGTGTAATACTGTGATGTAGTGCTTTCCAAGGATTATCTACAAATTCAGAAGCTTTCTTTGTTCACTAGAGCTCATGTCCCACATCCTTAAATAAATTCTTACTTAAGAGAGGTTCAACTCATGGGAAAAACCCATGAGAGACTTAGGACTTGGTTTCATTTCATGGCTCAAGACAGATTTGTCTACCACATAGAAAAAATATTAGCCTATTTATGAGTTATGTTTTTGTCTACATGCCTGTTCACAAAGTTGTTGTTGTATTTGATTAGCGAAGAGGACACAGCTCTTGAAGAGGTTTCTTGTTGATAAAAGGAAATTGTATTTCACAAACAAGTATTCATTTCACAAGTCTTCCTTCTACTGGTAAAATATTTTCATGTGGCAATAGCTCTGTTTGTAGAATAAAGTATTATTAAAATCCTTTTGACCCTAGAAGTACATGACATATATACTTGTAGGCTAAATGCTTTATCACTTCACTAGCTCCCAGATCTTCAGTGTATTATCTACCTCAGAGCTATAATATACACATAAAATTCACATAAATATTCTTTTGCAAGCATATATATGTATATGGTGGGAGTAGTGAGTTTGTTAACACTCATATGAAAGCAATTTTATTTTGTGATCTGGCTATTAGCATGTCCAGGATTGGAAGGGACCTACATACAACAGTGTGTTGAAGAGATCTGATCTGCTCAATTTTGACCCACAGCAGTCTGTTCAACATACTGTAGCTAGAAAGATCCTTGTGAAAGTAAAGCAGTTTTTGTCAGTTTATTGCTCAAAGTCTTGCTATGGTTTCCCATTAGAGTTAAAATAACAGTGAAGTCCTCAACAACGCCTAGAGGCATTTCCTGGTCTGGTCTTCATTTCCTCTTATTTATTTCCTATTGTTTTGTTTACTCTGCCTAATTGTGCTTTTGCTGCCCTTGAAAGACGCCTAGCACATTTCTGGCCCAAAGACTTTCCCCTTGATGCTCCCTTTCTGACATACACTTTCTTCAGATCTTCACTCTTACTCCTTCACCTTACTGAGATTTCTGCTTAAAGGTCACTTCCTCAAAGAGGCCTTTCCTGATCACTCCACCTGAGACTGCCTTCTTGTCCCTCCCTAGTCCATTGTCTTGCTTTATTTTGCTCTTAGGATCTAGGACATCCTGTCATTATATAATGCATCCACTTGTTACTCATTTAACATACATATTTCCCAAACAGGAATGTCAGTTCCACAAAAGAATGAGTTCTGTTTTGTTTTCTTCTGTATCTCTGGCATATAGTAGATATCCATTAAAGAAAAATAGTAGGATGGCATTTGTTGGCTTATTTGTTTATTTACTTATTGATTAATTTTTAGTTACCATCATACACCTACTATCCAACTTGAGAACTAGAATGTTATCAGAAACTGTCATCTGCCTATGTAGGGCCCTCTCTATCTCACACACTCTTGTCTTCCCATTTAAAATGATACTTATCTTGAATTTTGTGTTATAGTTTCCTTCCTTTTAAATACAGTTTTGTTGTATAGATGTATGTATCTAAAACTGTATATTGTCTAGAATATATTCTTTCATCGTATTTGTTATTGAATTTTATTTAAAAAGAGTATATCATTCACATGTAATCCCTGGAACTTTTTTTTCTACTCAATTTTATACTGATTAGTTTCAGAGAAACCAGAGATCAATTGCCAACATTTGCTGGATCATAGAGAAAGCAAGGAAATTTCAAAAAAACATCTACCTCTGTTTCATTGACTATGTTAAAGCATTTGACTGCGTGGATCATAACAAACTGTGGAAAGAGACGAGAATACCAGATCATCTTACCTGTCTCCTAAGAAATCTGTATGTGGGTCAAGAAGCAACACTTAGAATCCTGTATGGAACAACTGACTGGTTCAGGATTGAGAAAGGAGTACTAAAAGGATATTTATTATCACTCTCTTTGTTTAACTTTTATGCAAAGCATGCGAAATGCCAGGCTGGATGAGTTACAAGCTGGAATCAAGATTGCAGGGAGAAATATCAACAACTTCAGATATGTGAATGATATCATCCTAATGTCAGAAAGCAAAGAGGAAACTAAAGAGCCTCTTGATGAAGGTGAAGGAGGAGAGTGAAAGAGCTGGCTTAAAACTTAATATTAAAAAACTAAGATCATGGCCTCTGGTCCCATCATTTCATGGTAAAAAGAAGGGGAAAGTTGAAAGCAATGACAGATTTCTTCCTCTTGGGCTTTAAAATCACTGCGAATGGTGACTGCAGCCATGAAATTAGAAGGCACTTGCTCCTTGAAAGCTATGACAAACCTAGACAGCATATTAAAAAGCAGAGCCATCACTTTGCCAACAATGGTCCATATAGTCAAGGGTATGGTCTTTCCAGTAGTCATGAACAGATGTGAGAGCTGGAAAATAAAGAAGGCAGAGAGCCGAAGAATTGACGCTTTTGAACTGTGGTGCTGGAGAAGACTCTTGAGAATTCCTTGGAAAGCAAGGAGATCAAATCAGTCAATCTTAAAGGAAATCAACCCTGAATACTCTTTGGAAGGACTGATACTAAAGCTGAAGCTCTAATACTTGGGCCACCTGATACAAACAACTGACTCATTAGAAGAGACCCTGATGCTGCGAAAGACTGAAAGCAGAAGGAGGAGAGGGCAACAGAGGATGAGATGGTTGGATGGCATCATCAACTCAATGGACATGAGTCCATTGAGCAAACTTCAAGAGATAGTGATGGACAGGGAAACCTGGTGTGCAAAAAGTTGCATGGGGTCGCAAAAAGTTGGACACAACTGAGCAACCAAACAACAACAAATATATCACTTTTACAAGAAGAAAAAATAACCAAACTAAAATAAATCAAACATGACACCTTTCAATTAAGAACCCAGATACACAGAAGACAGTGGAAAAAATAGTCTCAAAGATCTTTAAACTGTGTCCTTCCCTGCATGGATCTCTCATCCTGCTGAGAACAGAGTAGGGAAGCCCTTTCTAGGTGCCTGTGGAACATCTGCTTTAGAGATTACCTTCAAAAGTAGAAATAGATATAAGACATAAAATAATTTACTCCATGGTAAAAGTAGATTTTCAAATCAGATGGAATCAAAGGGATCAGTTCATGTTTATAAATGTATTTAGAACACTATTTGACACATTATAAATGCTAAAAATAAAATAAACTGTTATTATTATCATCACAAGCATTTCCATTGGTGGCTGTCAGTTTAAGAAAAAGATGATAAAACTTCAAACATTTGATCTTATATTAAAATAAATTCCAGATAGATTAGAAATTCAAATACCAACAATGAATCCATAAACAAACTGGACAAAAATTCATCATAGAAAAATCTTTTCTCAGTATCATACCAAAAGTAGAGTCTCCTGGGGATTGGAAAGACAATCCTTTTAGCCATAAGCAGTTAAAATTTTCTGTAGGAATGGAAGTCAGAGAAATGACAATCTGGGGTAAATATTTACAAAACAGATATTTTATTTGGCTTCATTATTTTTTAAGATATCATGCTTATTTTTTCTATTTACATAAGAGTTAATAATCTCATTATGAAAAAGCTATTGCAAATCTATAAGAAAATATGCAGTTACTCATTTAATATAAATGGAGTAAAGGGGCCAGAGATACCAGCCACATGGCTAAATAAGACATCCCTGGTGTATATCCTTTCCTCAACAATAATAATTTGGCATCCATTTATGGATAAATGTGCCTCATGAGAGCTTTATGATCCAGGTAGGAGACATGAAACTTTGGTGCAGTCCACAATCGAGAAGAGCTACTTTTAAAAGGCAGGCTCCCCAAAAGGTAACTGACTAGCTGACTATGGCCTCAGCTACAAAGAAATAGCTCTGTACCCCTGAAGACTTGGCAACAGCCCATTTGGTTTTATCTATAATGGACACTCATAACTTTTCTCCCAAAAAATGCCTGCTCCTTGGAAGAAAGGTCCCTCTAGTCAAAGCTATGGTTTTTCCAGTAGTCATGTATGGATATGAGAGTTGGACTATAAAGAAAGCTGAGCACTGAAGAACTGATGCTTTTGAACTGTGGTGTTGGAGAAGACTCTTGAGAGTCCATTGGACAGCAAGGAGATCAAACCAGTCAATCCTAAAAGAAATCAGTCCTAAATATTCATTGGAAGGACTGATGCTGAAGTTGAAACTCCAATACTTTGGTCACCTGATGAGAAGAACTGACTCATTGGAAAAGACCCTGATGCTGGGAAAGATTGAAGGCAGGAAAAGAAGGGGACAACAGAGGATAAGATGGTTGGATGGCATCACCAACTCGATGGACATGAGTTTGAGCAAGCTTCAGGAGTTGGTGCTGGACAGGGAAGCCTGGCATGCTGCAGTCCATGGGGTCACAAAGAGTGAGACACGATTGAGTGACTGAACAAACTGATATGGACACACAAAAAAGACAGAGAAAGGAATTAAAGCATGTCAGTAGGAAAAAAAATATTTTTTTTAAATGAGGAAAGAACAACCAAAACAACAGAACAACAGTCAGAAAATAGTGAATGAAGCAGCAATATGTCTTCATTTATCAACAATCACTTTCAATAGAAATGGACCAAATTCTCCAATCAAAAGACATAAAGTGGGTAAGTGGATAAACAAAAGCTGACAATATGCTGCCTACCAGGGACTCACTTTAGCTTAAGAACACACATATATTGAAAGTGAAGGGGTGCAAAAGATACTCCAAGCAAATGGTAACCTAGAGAGCTGATGGCTTTACTTATATAATATGAAATAGACTTTCAATTAAGTAGGTTACAAGAGACAAGGAAGATCACTATATAGAGATAAAAGGGGTAAATAATTGTAAATATACACACACTTAACATTGGATTGTCTAAATATTTAAAGCAAATATTAATAGAGTTGAAAGAAGAAATAGACAACAATATAATAATAACACTAGGGGATTCCAATACCCCACATTGAACATTGGATAGATCATGCAAACAGAAAATTTATAAGGAAACAATAGACTTGAATACACTATAGACCAACTGAATCTTACAATTATATATAAAACATTCAATCCAACAGTAGCAGAAGATACGTTCTTCCTAAGCACAAACACTTGAAACAGTCACTAAGATAGATTTACATGTTGGGTGACAGAACACGCTTTAACAATTTCATGAAGATTGAAATAATATCTAGTATATTTTCTGACCAATGATATAAAACTAGAAATCAACAACAGAAAGGAAACTGAAAAATTCACAGTGGAAAAAATATGTGGAAATTAACTCACTCCTGAACCACCAATGAGTCAAAAAAGAAATCCAAATGGAAATCAGAAAGTATCTTGAGACAAACAAAAACAAAATCACAACATCAAAATTCATGGGATGCAGCAAAAGCAATTCTTAGAGGGAAGACCCTAGTGCTGGGAAAGACTGAAGGCAGGAGGAGAAGGGGACACAGAGGATGAGATGGTTGGATGGCATCACCGACTCGATGGACATGGGTTTGAGTAAGCTCCAGGAGTTGGTGATGGACAGGGAGGCCTGGCGTGCTGCAGTCCACGGGGTTGCAAAGATTTGGACTCTATTGAATGACTGAACTGAACTGATGAAAAAAGTGAAAGTGTTAAATTGCTTAGTCATGTCTGATTCTTAGCAACACCATATAGCCTGGCGTGCTGCAATCTGTGGGGTTGCAGAGTCGACCACAACTGAGTGACTGAACAACCAGAGGGAAGTTTAGAGAGAAATGCCTGCATTAAGACGAAGAAAGCTCAAATAACCTAACGTTATACCTCAAGAGATTAGAAAAAGAAGGACAGACTAAGCCCAAACTACTAAAAGAATAGAAATAATTAAATTTAAAGCGAAATATGTGAAATAGAGACTAAAAAGACAACAGAAAAAAAAAATCAATGCAATTGAGTTAGTTTTTTTCAAAAGATAAACAAAATAGACAAAGTTTTAACTAGACTAAGAAAAAGAGAGAGCAATAAAATAAACACAATTATAAATGAGAGGAAACTTTACAACTGACATCAAAGAAATACAAAAGATCATAAGAGGCTACTATGAACGATTATATTCCAAATTTGCCTAAATGAGAAGAAATGAATAATTTTCTAGAAACATACAGCCTACACGTGAATAATAAAAAATAGAAAATTTTAACAGATCAAATTAACAACTCCTTAACACAACTAAGGAGACTGAATTAGTAATCAAAAACCTTTCAACAACAAAAAGCCCAGAACCAGACGGCTTCTCTGGTGCGTTTTACCAAACATTTAAAAAATTAATACCAATCCTTCTTAAACTTTTCCAAAAAATTGAGACAATGCAACAGTCTCAAATTCATTTTAGAAGGCCAGCATTACCCTGATACCAATGTCAAATAAGGACACTGCAAGAAAAACTATTGATTAGCAACCTTGATGAACATAGATGGAAAAATTCTCAACAAAATCCCAGCAAAATTAATTCAATAGCACATTAAAAGGATGATACACTATGATTAAGTGGGATTTATCCCTAGGATGCAAACATGGCTCAATATAAATAAATCAATAAATGTAATATGCCACATTAATAGGTTGAAGGATAGAAAAATCATATGAGCTTCTCAATAGGTACAAGAAAGCACTTGGCAATATTCAACATCTTTTCCTAACAAAAGCTCTTAACAAATTAAATACATATAAGAAACATACCAAATAACATATCAAATAACAAAGGCCATATATGACGAACCCACAACTAATATCATATTCAACAGTGAAGAGCTAAAAGTTTTTCTTCTAAAATCAGGAACAAGACAATGGTGCCTACTCTTACCACTCCTCTTCAAAATAATATCTAAGTCCTAGGCAGAGAAATTAGGCAAGAAAAAAAGGCATCCAGTTTGGAAAGAAAAAAGTAAAATCTCTGATTGCAAATTACATTATCTTATAGATAGAAATGGAGAAGGAAATGGCAACCCACTCCAGTGTTCTTGCCTGGAGAATCCCGGGGACGGTGGAGCCTGATGGGCTGCCGTCTATGGGGTCACACAGAGTCGGACACGACTGAAGCGACTTAGCAGCAGCAGCAGCAGCAGCATAGATAGAAAACCCTAAATACTCCAATAAAAATGTTTTGAACTGATGAATGAATTCAGTGAAGTTGCAGAATACAAAGTCCACATAAAACATAAATTTCACTTCTATACACTAATAACAAAATATCTGAAAGAGAAATAAAGAAAACAACTTGATTTACAACAGCACCAAAAACAATAAGATATTCAGAAATAACTAAGGAGATGAAAGATATGTACACTGAAAATTTTAAGACATTGATGAAAAAAATTGAAGGCACAAATAAATAGAAAAATATCAGGTGTTTGTGGATCAGAAGAATTAATATCATAAGATGTCCATACCATCCAAAACTATCTATGGGTTCAATGTAATCTCTATCAAAATTCGAACAGCATTTTTCACAGAAACAGGAAAAACAATTCTAAAATGTGTATGGAACCAAAGTAGACCTTGAATAGTCAAAGTGATCTTGAGAGAGAACAAAGCAGAAGGCATCACACCTCCTGATTACAAGCTATTGTAATCAAAGCAATGTGGTCTTGGCATAAAACAGATACATAGAGCACTATTGGAACAGAGAGACCTAAAATAAACCCATGCATATATATATGTTTAACTAATGCTTGATAAAGAAACCAAAAATACTCAGTGACAAAAGGATAGTCTTCTCAATAAACGGTATTGGGAAAGCTGGATATTCAGATGCAAATGAGTAAAATTGGATCCTTATTTATATCACCCATGAAAATCGTCTCAAAATGGGTTAAAGACTTAAATGTAAAATATGCAACTGTAAAACTTCTAGAAGAAAACTTAAGGATGAAGCCCTTTGATATTGGTCTTAACTATATTTTTTGGATATGACACCAAAAGCAGAAGAAACAAAGGCAAAAATAAGCAAGTGGGATAATATCAAACTAAAAAGCTTCTGCATAGCAAAAGAAACAATTAATAAAATTAAAAGGCAACCTACAGAGTGGGAGAAAACATTTTCAAAACCTGTATCAGATACCTGGTTAATATCAAAAATATACAAGGAGCTCATACAACTCAAAAACAATAAAACAAACAGTGCATGTTAAAAAAAAATGAACTAAGGCTTCAAATAAACATTTTTTAAGAAAAATATACATATGACTAATAGTTATATGAAAAGATCCTCAAACACAATTAAGCGAAATGCACATGAAAAGCACAATGAGATGTCACACCTGTTAGAATGGCTATTATCAAAACAATAAGAGATAAGTGTTAGCAAAGGTGTGGGGGAAAGGGAACATTATTGCATTGTTGGTAGAAATGTGTAACTACCTTGGAAACAGCATAGAGGTTTCTCAAAAATTTTTTAAAAAGCTACTGTATGAGACAGCAAAAGAGACACTGATGTATAGAACAGTCTTATGGACTCTGTGGGAGAGGGAGAGGGTGGGAAGATTTGGGAGAATGACATTGAAACATGTAAAATATCATGTAAGAAACGAGTTGCCAGTCCAGGTTCGATGCACGATACAGGATGCTTGGGGCTAGTGCACTGGGACGACCCAGAGGGATGGTATGGGGAGGGAGGAGGGAGGAGGGTTCAGGATGGGGAACACATGTATACCTGTGGCAGATTCATTTTGATATTTGGCAAAACTAATACAATTATGTAAAGTTTAAAAATAAAATTAAAAAAAAATAAATAAAGTGGCAAAAAAAAAAGCTACTGTATAATCCAGCAACCCTACTTCTGTATATATTTCATATCTGATATATGAAGGAAATGGGATTATTGTCCTGAAGTGATATCTCTACCCTCATTATTCATTACAGAATTATTCACAATAGCCAAGACATGAAAATGACCCAACCATCCTTTGACTTGTGAATGGATAAAGAAAATGTGCAATACACAAAGACACACACACAATGGAATATTACTCAGCCATAAAAGGAATTTCTGCCATTTTCAACAACCTTGATGGGATGAACCTTGAGGGCATTATGTTAAAAGAAATAAGTCAGACAGAGAAATACAAATACTGTATGATCTTATATGTGAACCTTTGACGAAGACAAACTAATAGAGAGTAGAACGGTGGTTGCCAGGGGCTAGGGCAAACGGGGAGATGCTGGTTAAAGGATACAAACTTCCAGTTATAAGATGAATAAGATCTGGGGATCTAAGATTCAGCAGGATGACCATAGTTAACAATTCTGGCATATATACTTGCAAGATGTTGAGTGTAGATTTTAAATGTTCTTACCACACATACAAAAATGGTACTTATTTGAGTAGATGTTTGTATTAACTAACCTTGTTGTAGAAATAATTTCACAATATATATGTGCATCAAATTATCATGTTGTACACACTAAACCTACACAATATTACATGCCAATTATCTCTCAGTACACAAACAAAAGTGGAGCAAAGGATAAAACAGTAAAAGAAAGTGTGTGTGCATGTACAAATACATTATATAGATGTAGAATATTTATATTTTATATTTATAAGTTGTAGAAATGTGAATTAAAACAACATGAAATACAAGACTTTTTTCTCAAATGAATTGGCAAAGATTAAAATGAAGATAATGCTTGATGTTTTCGAGATTAGGGTTTCTGCATTGTTTTTGTGGAATTAATTTAATACTCTTCTGGAAAATTTTTGTTGTTGCTGTTCAAAATTATGGAAGCCACTTTGTCTATCACATGCCTATGAAAAATGCCCTATTTTGCTTATAAAAAATGCAAGGAACTAGGGATATGGATTCCAATATGAACACAGTGCAAATTTCTGGTGAGTAATATTTTTGTTTTATTTTATAAGAAAAATATTCTTTAAAATAGTTTATATATTAGAGTGTTCATACATCAACACATGGACTCTTTCAATGAGTTAAATGCTAATAAATCATCTAATTCTAAAAATTAAGCCTCAGTTAAGATCAAACAGTTAAGTCTAATAGAAACATTGACAGATTGTGATGTGCTCCAGAATCATTTTTTCCCCCCCTCTCTCTCTCCAAATGAGCATTAGAATATTGCTCATGATTAAAGGGAAACACACTCTCATAGGAATATAAATTAGTAAAAGCTTGTGGCACAGTTTGACAATATGTAAAGTACTTAAAATTGTAAACATGCTTTGACAGAGAAGTCTCATTTTTAGAAATTTATCTTAAAGAAATGATAAGACAAATGTTTAAAGATGTTTATACAAGGGTGTTCATTGAAGTGTTGTTAACAGTACTGAAAATTTTGAAATAAACTGGATATTCAACAGTGGGCAATTGGTTTCAAATTTATGCTATGTGAAGTAGAATTTGCTATACAGAGTGAACCATTAAGGATTTGAATTTATAAGTATATTCACTGAGTTTAATGAAATATAAAATGTTCACTACATATAAAATGAAAAAGCAACTACAATATTGTATGTTTAGTATTATTCTCTTAACATAAAAATCACACACATACCTGTGCATCGATATCCAAGCAGAATCAACTTCCAAGAATAATACATGTATCAAAAGGCTAACAATATATACCTTGAAATGTGGGATTATGGATAACTTTTGTTTTTTGTGTTTCTATAAAACATGCATATTATTTATTCAGCTTTGATATAATCTGACAATTTCTCATCCAAGCTACCACCTTTGTTCAAGCCACTGTCACCTTTAACCTGACATCTTCTCCTGAATCCCCCTGAAAGTAGATGCAGAAATAATAACTAGAGGGCAATTAATTGGATTGGGAGGTGATTCAGGAAGCAGAATGGCCAGTAGAGGAGACGAGCCAGCAAAATGTGTGTTAATAGACTGGTGACTCGTGACTGCTATGTGAACTGGGGTCAATCCCACTGTATGCTGTGCATTCACTGTGTGTGAATGCTCTTCTGAGTTGTCCCATTGAGAGACTGGAAAACCGAGGTATTTCTCTCTCCTTGGTAGAGAATTGCCCCAGAGTGTTAGAGCAAACTTCTCTAACACCAAAGGAAAATTTTCAGTCAGAGAAACAGAGCTGGGTGCACTTGCTCAGGGAAACTGAAGGGATATGGGCGGGAGCTATATATTGCCCTTGTAGCTGTACTCCTGTGTGAGTCTCAGGACATCACTGAGGATAGTCTATCTGGTACCCTTGGATTTCTGTCACAGTGTATCAAAAGGTCTGCTCATTCTACCCTCACCCACTCAGAGTCTGTTCTTAGCATAGCCACCAGAGCAATTATTTTAAAACTCAAGTCATACCATGCCAGACTTTTGCTCAGACCTCTGATGGCTTCTCAAGTCACTCACCAAAGCAAACAACTCCCCACAAGGGTCTGTTTAAATAGTCCACAAGGCAGTGCCCAGTCCAGCCCCCGTTATCCCATGTCTCACTTCTTTTCCCACTGGCTTCACTGTGCCACACTGACCTTCATGCAAGGATTCTTCCAAGTACACACTCATCCAGGGTCTTTGCACTAGTTCCCTTAGCCTGAAAGTCTTCTCTCCCCAAATGTGTACTTTCCTCAGGATCTGCCCACATGATTCCTTCTTGGAGGAGCCCTCCCTGCAGCGCTCTAACTCTATCTCCCTCTATTCCTATTTGCTTTTCCACATGATGAATGAATGAATAAGCCAAGAAAGAATCAGCTTCCAGGAGAAGTATAGGATGAGACAGGGAATATTTCTTCAGGATCATTCCTTCTTTGGTATTTTCGGCTCAGTAGAGCCACTTTTACTAACCGTCCATGACTTTGACAATTCTGCTTAGTCCTATTGGTTAGTCCTACACAGATGAACTGTACATAAAAGGTCTTGATGACCCAGATAATTACAATGGTGTGGCACTCACCTAGAGACAGACATCCTGGAGTGCAAAGTCAAGTGGGTCTTAGGAAGCATTACCACCAATAAAGCTAATGGAAATGATGAAATTTCAGCTGAGTTATTTAAAATACTAAAAGATAATGGTGTTTCCATACACAGATAAACTAAAAATGGGCTAAAAGCCTAAATGTGAGACCAGAAACTATAAAGTTCTTAGAGGAAAACATAGGCAGAACACTCAATAACATAAATCAAAGCAAGCTCCTCCATGACCCACCTCATAAAGTAATGGAAATAAAAACAAAAATAAAAAAGTGGAACCTAATTAAATGTAAAAGCTTTTGCACAGCAAAGGAAACTATAAACAAGGTGAAAAGACAACCATCAGAATGGGAGAAAATAATAGCAAATGAAACAACTGACAAAGGATTAACTTCCAAAATATACAAGCAGCTCATACAAGTCAATACCAGAAAAACAAACAATCCAATCAAAAAGTGGGGAAAAGACCTAAACAGACATTTCTCCAAAGAAGACATACAGATGGCCAACAAACACATGAAAGGATGCACAACATTGCTCATTATTAAAGAAATGCAAATCAAAACTATGAGATACCACCTCATACCAGTCATAATGGCCATCATCAAAAAGTCTACAAACAATAAATGCTGGAGAGGGTGTGGAGAAAAGGGAACCCTCTTGCACTTTGGTGGCAATGGACATCGATAGAGCTCCTATGGAAGATGTATGGAGATTCCTTAAAAAACTAAGACCAAAGGTATCATATGACCCAGCAATCTCACTACTATCATATGCCCTGGGGAAAACAAAATTGATAAAGACACATGTACCCCAGTGTTCAATGCAGCACTGTTTACAATAGCTAGAACATGAAAGAAACCTAGATGTCCATCGACAGATAAATGGATAAAGAAGCCGTGGTACATATATACAATGGAATATTACTCATCCATACAAAGGAACACATTTGAGTCAGTTCTAATGAGGTGGATGAAACTAGAGCTTATTACACAGAGTGAAATAAGTCAGAAAGAAAAAGATAAATATCATATACTAATGGTATACCGTACCATTACCATAAACATGGTACTGATGAATTTATTTGCAAAGCAGCAATGGAGAAACATACATAGAGAATGGAATTATGGACAAGGAGGGTGGGGAGGAAGGAGAGGGCGAGAAGTATGGAGAGAGTAACATGGAAATTTACATTACCATATGTAAAATAGAGAGCCAATGGGAATTTGCTATATGACTCAGGGAACTCAAACCAGGGCTCTGCAACAACCTAGAGGGGTGGGATGGGGAGGACGATGGGAGGGAGGTTCAAGAGGGAGGGGACATAGGGTACACCTATGGGTGATTCATGCTGATATTTGGCAGAAAACAACAAAATTCTGTAAAGCAATTATCCTTCAATTAAAAAATAAATAAAAAAATAAAAGATGATGGTGCTAAAGTGCTAAATTCAATATGTCAGCAAATTTGGAAAATCCAGCAGTTGTCACAGGACTGGTAAAGGTCAGTTTTCATCCCAGTTCCAAAGAATGGCAGTGTTAAAGAATGTTCAAACTACTAGACAATTGTGCTTACTTCCTATGCTAGTAAGATTATGCTCAAAATCTTTCAAGCTAGGCTTTAGCAGTACTTGAATAGAGAACTTCCAGATGTACAATCTGGGTTTAGAAAGGCAGAGGAACCAGAGATCAAATTGCCAACATCCATTGGATCATAGAGAAAGGAAGGGGATTCCAGAAAAGCATTTACTTTTGTTTCCACTGACTAGGCAAAAGCTTTTGACAAATCACAAGAAATTCTGCAAAATTCTTAAAGAGATGGGAATACCAGAACATCTTTCCTGTCTCCTGAGAAACCTGTATGTGAGTCAAGAAGCAACCTTACATGGAACAATGGACTAGTTCCAAATTGGGAAAGGAGTATGTCAAGGCCATATATTGTCATCCTGTTTATTTAACTTATATGCAGAGTACATCATGGGAAATGCTAGGCTGGATGAGTTACAAGCTAGAATCAAGATCGCTGGGAAAAATATCAGCAGCCTCAGGTATGTGGATGATACTACTCTAATGGCAGAAAATGAAGAACTAAAGAGCCTCTGATGAAGGTTAAAGTGGAGAGTGAAACAGTTGGCTTAAAACTCAACATTAAAAAAACTGATGACATGGCATCCAGTCCCATCACTTCATGGCAAATAGAAGGGGAAAAACTAGCAGCAGTGACAGATTTTCTCCTCTTTGGCTCCAAAATCACTGCAGATAGTGACTACAGTCGTGAAATTAGAAGACTCTTGCTTCTTGGAATGAAGGCTATGACAAACCTAGACAGCAGATTAAAAAGCAAAGACATCACTTTTCTGACAAAGGTCCCTATAGTCAAAGCTATGGTTTTTCTAGTAGTCATGTATGGATGTGAGAATTGGACCATAAAAAAGGTTGAACACCAAAGAATTGATGTTTTCAAACTATGATGTTGGAGAAGGCTCTTGAGAGTTCCTTGTACTGCAAGGAGATCAAACCAGTCAATCCTAAAGGAAGTCAACCCTGAGTATTCATTGGAAGGACTGATGCTGAAGTTGAAGCTCCAATACTTTGGCCACCTGATGCAAAGAGCCAACTCATTGGAAAAGACCCTGATGCTGGGAAAGATTGAAGGCAAAAGAAGAGGGCAGCAGAGATGTCATCATCAATTCAGTTGACATGAAATTGGGTGAACTCCAGGAGATGGTGAGGAACAGGGAGGCCTGGAGTGCTGAAGTACATGGGGTCCAAAGAATCAGACATGACTCAGCGACTGAACAACAACAATATATATAATATCTGCCAGAGTCATCTGTTTAATCACATTGCCAGTACTATTTAATCAGATCAATCTGTTTATTCAGATTCCCAGGCTGTCAACATCCTGGAATTACAGGTGGGCTGGGGCTCCTGTCATAATGACCTGTCCTAGGAAATCAGATCCCCAGAAGGCAGGACCAGTGTTTTCACAAGATTCTTGGTGCAAGTTCTGATAAACTCTGTTCTTGTCTCCTTGTAAAGCCAAGGGAGAGAACTTTGTGTACTGGCACTGAGTCTAGTGGCCCAGATTTTCTTGACAACACACCCTCACATAAGCGAAGACAAAAGCATCCTTCCATCACCACCTCTCCTAGCTTTATTGGTCCTGGATCCCTGCCCCAACCTCCACCCTGCATCACTGCTAAGACTGCTTATGAAACATGAGTTCCACCCACAGCTCTCTTCACCCATGACTCACCTGAATTAATGACAAGGCTCAACACAAAGAAGTGATAATATCGTCTCTCCAAAGAATATGGAGCGTTTGGAAATATACCTGGGTCACCTATTCCTAGCACCCAGAGATACCCAGGTCATTCATTTACCCAAGAGAAGAAAATGAGATTTGGATTGGAAGTCCCTGGTGTGCCTCAAAGAAGGGAGCTGCAGAGTTGACATTTCTGTTTAAATCAGTAGCACTTAATCCCACTTGGTGAATTGCAATTTTCTCTGTATCTATTCCATTGCATCATATCCCATTCCATGAGTAATAAATGTTTACTTTAGCACATACAACATTGATGTCAAAATTCATTTTCTGATATATTATTATACTGTAGTTTAAGTTTGAGGTAATGGAACAGAATTTTTGACAGAATTCTAGTAAAATTTCTTTCTTTCTCTACCTCTCATAACTGTATTCTGTTTTTAACATGAATCACCTGAAAACATTAGAAAAAATGATTGTTTCTATATTCAACTATACCTAAATGCCTGTAAGGAAGTCTCTCAGGAACTTATGGCATTCAGATGTTTTCCTAATACTCCCAAGTAGGAAATGATCAATGGATTGCTATATATGCTTATCCTCAAATAATTTGAGGTTTGTATGAAAGTTATTCCACAAATTTTTGTTATATCCTAGCTCTTAAAGAGATTTCATTTTAGCAATATACTGACCATTTGCAATCCTATGCTATGTTTTTGACAACTAACCATAAAATATGAATTTATACATGTGCAAGAATAAACATTTTCTCAGTGTTAATTCAAAACCACAAACACTGTATTTCACAGAAATAATAAATCCATAATAGAATTATTAACATTATCTACATTCTTACTTTTGCTTCTCCTTGATACAGTTCAAATAACTTTTCATCTTCCCTTCCTTTTCCACAGAATGTAGTTCAGTCTTGCCTACAACTCTGTGTGTAAGATTGTGTTTGAGACTTTGAGATACACAACATGATTGGATACAGATTTTAATTTCAAGAAAACTACTTCCTCTCTGTTCTCAGACATGTGGTTTGTTATAACCAAGAAACCACTCTGTGTAGAGTTCACAGCTAATAAAATTTAGCCTATTATTTCTTAAGTGCTCATTTTGTTCTAAACATTGTGCTACTTTCCATTGGTTGCATTAATATAATTTCATTCCCATCCTTGTATAGTAGGTATTATTTTTCTTTACCAGATGAAACGACTAAGGAATCTTCACTATTTTATTTGATTTAATTCCATATTTCTATATACCAGTATACTTGTCTTCATACTCTTGCTTGTATATTAATTGAAAAATGTTTTTCATTGCCTACTCTAGGTATACGTTCCTTGGGAGCTGTGTTATGAGCTACGGGAACTACAGAGAGGAATGTAATTCAAACCCTTTCCCCAGATTAAAAATATAATTATATATCATTAGGTGACACAACCATTCAAAGCAATAACATCCTAAAACCTTAGTGGTGTAACACAATGGAAGTTAATGATTTCTCCCCATAATGTTTGGTAGGCTGTCTTCCATGTGATGCTTTCAGAACCCAGACTTTTATCACCTGGTGTTTTTGTCATCCTTTTGCTTTAGAGTCAATCACTTCTAGCTGGTGGATGGGGAAAGGAGACCAAGATAGGCCTAGCCAGGCCATGGTGCTCTGTTCTATTAACCAGAGCTCAGAACATGGGCCTGTATGATTTCAACAGGCTAGAATATGTGGTCTTACTGAGTGCACAGAAAGAAAAGAACATATACAATAGTAGCAGTCTTTCAACCAGCCCACTCCTCTGGGCATCAAATATCACTTCACACCTCCATAGACCACTTGCTACATGGAAGAGAAAAAAAAGACTCATCTATTCAGTTCCATTCAGGTCAGTTCAGTTCAGTTGTTCAGTCGTGTCTGACTCTTTGTGACCCCATGGACTGCAGCACACCAGGCCTCCTTGTCCATCACAAACTCCCAGAGTTTACTAAAACTCATGTCCATTGAGTCGGTGATGCCATCCAACTATCTCATCCTCTGTCATCCCCTTCTCCTCCCGCCTTCAATCTTTCCCAACATCAAGGCCTTTTCAAATGTTCTTTGCATCAGGTGGCCACAGTATTGGGGTTTCACCTTCAACATCAGTCCTTCCAATGAACACTCAGGACTGATCTCCTTTAGGATGGACTGGTTGGATCTCCTTGCAGAGATCTCAAAAGGCTTCAAAAGTCTTCTCAAACACCACAGTTCAAAAGCATCAATTCTTCACCACTCAGCTTTCTTTATAGTCCAACTCTCACATCCATATATGACTACTGGAAAAACCATAGCCTTGACTAGATGGACCTTTATTGGCAAAGTAATGTCTCTGCTTTTTAATAAGCTGTCTAGTTTGGTCATAACTTTCCTTCCAAGGAGTAAGCATCTTTTAATTTCATGGCTGCAGTCACCATCTGCAGTGATTTTGGAGCCCCCAGAATTAAAGTCTGCCACTGTTTCTCCATCTATTTGCCATGAAGTGATGGGACCAGATACCATGATCTTAGTTTACTGAATATTGAGCTTTAAGTCAACTTTTTCACTCTCCTCTTTCACTTTCATCAAGAGGCTCGTTAGTTCTTCTTCACTTTCGGCCGTAAGGGTGGTGTCATCTGCATATCTGAAGTTATTGATAGTTCTCCTGGCATTCTTGATTCCAGCTTGTGCTTCATCCAGCCCAGCATTTCTCATGATGTACTCTACATATAAGCTAAAAGAGCAGGGTGACAATATACAGCCTTGACGTACTCCTTTTCCTATTTGGAACCAGTCTGTTGTTGCATGTCCAGTTCTGTCTGTTGCTTCTTGATCTGCATATAGGTTTCTCAAAAGGCAGGTCAGGTGGTCTGGTATTCCCATCTCTTTCAGAATTTTCCACAGTTTATTGTGATCCACACAGTCAAAGGCTTGGCATAGTCAATAAAACAGAAACAGATGTTTTTCTGGAACTCTCTTGCTTTTTCGATGATCCAGCAGATGTTTGCAATTTGATCTCTGGTTCTTCTGCCTTTTCTAAAACCAGCTTGAACAGCTGGAAGTCCATGGTTCACGTATGGCTGAAGCCTGGCTTGGAGAATTTTGAGCATTACTTTACTAGAGTGTGAGATGAGTGCAATTGTGTGGTAGTTTGAGCATTCTTTGGCATCTCCTTCTTTGGGATTCAATCAGTTCAGTTCAGTTCAGTCACTCAGTCATGTCCGACTCTTTGTGACCCCCTGAACCACAGCACGCCAGGCCTCCCTATCCATCACCAACTCCTGGAGTTCACTGAGACTCACGTCCATCGAGTCAGTGATGCCATCCAGCCATCTCATCCTCTGTCGTCCCCTTCTCCTCCTGCCCCCAACCCCTCCCAGCATCAGAGTCTTTTCCAATGAGTCAACTCTTCGCATCAAGTGGCCAAAGCACTGGAATTTCAGCTTTAGCATCATTCCTTCCAAAGAACACCCAGGGCTGATCTCCTTCAGAATGGACTGGTTGGATCTCCTTGCAGTCCAAGGGACTCTCAAGAGTCTTCTCCAGCACCACAGTTCAAATGCATCAATTCTTCACCACTCAGCTTTCTTCACAGTCCAACTCTCACATCCATACATGACCACTGGAAAAACCATATCCTTGACTAGACGCATCTTTGTTGGCAAAGTAATGTCTCTGCTTTTGAATATGCTATCTAGTTTGGTCATAACTTTCCTTCCAAGGAGTAAGCGTCTTTTAATTTCATGGCTGCACTCACCATCTGCAGTGATTTTGGAGCACCCGAAAATAAAGTCTGACACTGTTTCCACTGTTTCCCCATCCATTTCCCATGAAGTGATTGGACCAGATGCCATGATCTTCGTTTTCTGAATGTTGAGCTTTAAGCCAACCTTTTCACTCTCCTCTTCCACTTTCATCAAGAGGCTTTTGAGTTCCTCTTCACTTTCTGCCATAAGGGTGGTGTCATCTGCATACATCCAGCTAAATGTACAGGCACTCAGAGTGACGCATGTCCCATCTGTGAGGTCCCTATGTGACTCCCTATGGTCTGGTGACCTATGAACTCTAAAGACAAGTTTCTACCTTCCCATCCCCATCCCATAACTCCCCACCCACCTTCCCACCCTCAATGTACACTGTAAACAGGGTCAAGATAACAGTTATAAAAACTCATCTGCAAAGTTCCTTACTAATTATAAAATCCTGCTGGGTGGCCCTTGTATAAGTTCTTTATAGAGGGGATGACAATGTTCTGGATGAGACTTTGATTATATTATATCTCTGGGAGAAATTCCTTTGTGCACTGTTTTCAGTGGCCCATCTTTGAACATTTTCCCTGTGACCATGTACATTGGAAGTTGGTGTTGGCAAGTTTGTCCTCCTTGAAGGTTGTCCGCCATTTGTTATCTATTTGCTGCTGGTACTGGTTTAAGGGCTCAAATGTTTTAACTTCTGCATAGTCACAGTTTTCTGTGGTAAGTCTACTTACTTCCAGTCATTTCCATGGGTTAGTGGAAGGAATACCAATAACCAATCTTCAATCTCTTTTCTAATGACAGTTCTCAAAACTGAATTTTTTTCTTCCCCTTCCAAATATTTTTCTCTGTAACTTAAAGGGACAGTAGACTTGAGAGAGGGGTGGAAGGAAGGGCTTACCATCCTTAATCTGATCTTTAACAGTTGGAGTTTCTTTGAATCACAAATGAAAAGACTTATTAGACCTGCCTGATCAGCAAGCTCTCCTTTAGAAAACAAAACAGAAGAACAGAACAAAACTCAAACAAATTAACCAAAAAATATTGGCAAAAATGAAAATTTAGTAACCACTCTAGATCAAGGATATATCTATGTTGTTCCATTGCTTCTGACTTGTAGTTAAAAGAGTGAGGTTCACCTTGTCTCATGTAAATAAAAATCCATATGAAATAGATGAATTTATGAAAGCAGGAAGACATTCAGCAAATAGTCTTAGAAATCATTCCTTCTCACTCATCATCATATTGTAACATCTGGCAAGCCCAAGAATAAAGAATAACCATGCAGTCTTGCAGGAAAGAGTGAATGAACAAATTCTTGTTGAAAGCTTCTGGAAAATTCATTCCTTTGGGTTGGTAATTTCAAATAGGAGCCTGCCATTCCTCAGCCTTGCCTCTATGGATGTGAATTTTTCCCCTTGCTATATTCCCTAAACTCCTCCATCAGTTATTTATTTTCCATTTGGGGCAGAAACACTTGAAAACATTGTCATTTAAAATGCCTTATAAGGAGAAAGGATCTTACCAGATGAGCTCTAAATCTCATACACTTGCTTTGGAAATGAACAGTTTATAGTCTGCATATTACCAGTTGCTTACTTGGTTGAGGTCCTGGTCAGGAAGCTGAGGAAGACTCTGTGGTAGCACATGGGGTCAAGGAGGTATAGCAGAAGTGATGGAGAATTTGATATTTATCTGGAAATGAGTCTCCTATTTTTAGAAGACAATACAATATAGTAGAAAGAATACAAATTTTGAATTTTTTATTGATTGGTAGGTTTTGTTTACAAGCTATAACTGTTTATGAGCTATATAACTCTGAGAAAGTTACCAAGCCTCTTTTTAGTTCATTTTCCTTATCTGAAAAATTTGGGATAATAGTGGTACATTCTCCATAGTACTATTTGAAGGATTAAATGAACTAATAGATGGGAAGCAGTTTCAAATGCATTCACTATCATAATTGGCTCTCAAAAAATACCTTTGATAAAAATGATCAGTTTCTAATCCATTTGTCCTTCTCACAAGGATTGTAGATATAGGGCATCAATCTCACAGGAATATAGCTTGCTGTTGGCACCTTTTCCTACCCAACTCAGAAGATTATTGGAGAAGTAGGAGCAGGACTCACCTCACCCTGGTACTCTTTCTTTAAGGCAGTATTTTACCACATTAGAACTTTGTTCTCTTTTGGAAGAGGTGGGGAGTTTGGAGCAAAGAAATGTTTACTATTGGGCCAAGAAAGGAGACCAGGTGACTCATGCTCAAAAAAATCCCCAACTATCAGAATTCTGTGTTTATGCAGAATATGGTATTAGTGTGACAAGTGCAAAGAGCACTGGGCTGATAGTTCAACACACATTTGTATTTCTTTGTTATTTTGTCAATTTATGCATTAATTCAGCAAATATTGCTGAGGGCTTATGATTGCTAATTTGCTATAACTGTGGAGTTGAGTATTTTAACCGTCCCCCATCCCCATATGAATAGGAACTTAATGATGTCACTTAAACTCTTAATGTGTTGGTTGACTCAACTGTGCACAGTGATCAGCCCTGCCCTGTCTTTCTCACAGTTTCTATGATAGAACAGGTTGGAGAGTGCTTTGCAGAAAAAAAGGACTAGACAATTATGAGGTGTCAGTATATTAATAGCATTTCTTGAGCAACCTTTGGGATATGGCATGACTACTCCGCACTAGTCATTGAACTATAACAATCTCCTTCTTTCTTTATGATCATAAGAAAGCCACAAAAGAAAGGGGATCATAAAGAAAGAGGGAGATTGTTAGAGTTTAATGACATTTTGCTGAATACAAATAACTGAACCTAAGATTCTTTCATTGTTGAGTTAGGTGTGAAGTTATGGCTGTGAAAAAAGATGAGAAAGTTAAATGGGTATAGTGACTGTCTTTTTCATCATAGGTGACAGTAATGCAAAAGTAAGTCAAGAGATACCTGGAGAAACAAGCAAGTTTGGCCTTGAAGTACAAAATGAAGTAGGGCAAAAGCTAATAGAGTTTTGCCAAGAGGACACACTAGTCATAGCAAACACCCTCTTCCAACAACACAAGAGAAGACTCTACACACGGACATCACCAGATGGTCAATACTGAAGTCAGATTGATTTTATTCTTTGCAGCCAAAGATGGAGAAGCTCTATACAGTTAGCAAAAACAAGACCAGGAGCTGACTGTGGCTCACATCATGAACTCCTTATTGCCAAATTCAGACTTAAATTGAAGAAAGCAGGGAAAACCAGTAGACCATTCAGGTATGACCAAAATCAAATCCCTTAGGATTATACAGTGGAAGTGACAAATAGATTCAAGGGATTACATGTGATAGACAGAATGCCTGAAGAACTATGGACTGAGGTTCATAACATTGTACAGGAGGCGGTGATCAAAACCATCCCCAAGAAAAAGAAATGCAAAAAGGCAAGATAGTTGTCTGAGGAGGACTTAAAAACAGCCGAGAAAAGAAGCAAAAGGCAAAGGGGAAAAGGAAAGATACACCCATTGAAATTCAGACTTCCAATGAAAAGCAAGGAATAAGAAAGACTTCCTAAGGGAGCAATGTAAAGAAATAGAGGAAGACAGTAGAATGGGAAAGACTAGAGATCTCTTCAAGAAAATTATACGTACCAAGGGAATATTTCATGCAAAATTGGACACAATAAAGGACAGAAACAGTATGGACCTAACAGAAGCAGAAGATATTAAGAAGAGGAAGCAAGAATACACAGAAGAACTATACAAAAAAGATCTTAATGACCCAGATAACCACGATGGTGTTATCATTCACCTAGAGCCAGACATCCTGGAGTGCAAAGTCAAGCATTATCTTTTAGGGTTTGAAATAGCTCAGCTGGAATTCTATCACCTCCATTAGCATCACCACCAACAAAGCTAGTGGAGGTGATGGAATTCCAGCTGAGCTATTTCAAATCCTGAAAGATAATGCTATTAAAGTGGTTCACTCAATATGCCAGCAAATTTGGAAAATTCAGCAGTGGCCACAGGACTGGAAAAGGTCATTTTTTATTCCAATCCCAAAGAAGGGCAATGCCAAAGAATGGTCAAACTACTCCACAATTGCACTCATTTCACTTGTTAGCAAGGTGATGCTCAAAATCCTTCAAGCTAGGCTTCAACAGTATGTGAACCAAGAACTTCCAGATGTACAAGCTGGATTTTAAAAAGGCAGAGGAACCAGAGATCAAATTGCGAGCATCTGTTGGATCATTGAAAAAGCAAGAGAATTCCAGAAAAACATCTATTTCTGCTTCATTGATTACACTAAAGCTTTTGACTGTGTAGATCACAACAAACTGTGAAAATTTCTTAGAGTGAATACCAGATGACCTTATTGTCTTCTGAGAAATCTGTATGCAGGTCAAGAAGCAACAGTTGGAATCAGATATGGAACAACAGACTGGTTCAATATTGGGAAAGGAGTGCATCAAGGTTGTGTACTGTCGCCCTACTTATTTAGTACATATGCAGAGTACATCATGTGAAATGCTGGGCTGGATGAATCACAAGCTGGAATCAAGTTTGCTGGGAGAAATATAAATAACCTCAGATATGCCGATGACATGACCCTTATGGCAGACAGTGAAGAGGAACTTAAGAGCCTCTTGATGAAGGTGAAAGAGGAGGCTTAAAACTCAATATTCAAAAACCTAAGATCATGGAATCTGGTCCCATTACTTCATGACAGATAGATAGGGAAATAATGGAATCGGTGACAAATTTTACTTTCTTGGGCCTCAAAATCACTGTGGACAGTGACCGCAACCATGAAAGTAAAAGAAGCTTGATCCTTAGAAGAAAAGCTATGACAAAACTAGACAGCATATTAAAAAGTAGAGACATCACTTTGCCAATAAAGGTCCATATATTCAAAGCTATTGTTGTAGCCACACGTTCCAGGAAACAAACTCACTCAGAAGGACAATGCAGATAGTGGAGTGCAGTTTATTACACCAGCGGGCCCAAGGCAGAGTATCCTCTTAGCCAAGGACCCCAACCAGCATTTGTGACAATCTTTTATACCCCATGTGTACATGTCTGAACCCACCACCCCAAATTCCTTGAGACTTACATAAACCAAGGAAAATACAATCCCAATAACCCCATCATTCACGTGCTATGTGCTCATGTGCTCAGTCAAACAGTTAGCCAATAATCAATAAACCCGAGGTTACACTCCGATAGATACAGAACAATTTATGGCCTGTCTGGAGGAAGGGGTGATTAGTGTATGTTTTCTCTTAGGGGATGAGTAACCTAGATACAATCTTCAAGGTTCCCCTGTATGGAGGGGGTCTTATCTTTCTGTTGTTGTTTCCATAGGCACTAAACACAGAGTTCAGAGTCCATTGGAAAGGTGGCTGAGCATGATCAGCATGAACAGGCCTAAGATGGAGCCCAGGCCCTATGGATTCCTTCTTCACTATGGTTTTTCCAGTAGCCGTGTATGGATATGAGAGCCGGACAATAAAAAAGGCTGAGTGCCGAAGAATTGATGCTTTTGAACTGTAATGTTGGAGAAGACTCTTGAGAGTCCCTTGGACAGCAAGGAAATCAAACCAGTCCATCCTAAAGGAAATCAGTCCTGAATATTCATTGGAAGGAGTGATGCTGAAGCTGAAATTCCAATACTTTGGCTTCCTGACTCAAAGAGCCGACTCATTGGCAAATATTCTGATGCTGGGAAAGTCTGAAGGCAGGAGGTGAAGGCGATGACAGAGGATAAGATGGGTGGATGGCATCACCAACTCGTTGGACATGAGTTTGAGCACACACTGGGAGTTGGTGATGGACAGGGAAGCCTGGCATGCTGTAGTCCATGGGGTCGCAAAGAGTCAGACACAAGTGAGTCACTGAACTGAACTGATATATAAAATAGATAACTAATAAAAACCTACTGTATAGAGCAGGCAATTCTATTCAGTATTCTGAAATGACCTATATGGAGAAATAATCTAAAAAAAGTTGATATATGTATAACTGATTCACTTTGCTGTACAGCAGAAACTAACACAACATTGTAAATGAATGATACTCCAATAAAAATTTTAAAAAGAGCAGAAGCTATACCTTTTATTGCTCTTACATCCTAGAAACTTGACTCTCAGATTTGGCAAAATTATTCAGACTATGAATCAGAAGTATAATTGTTTTTAAGGTCTGCTGATGTTTTGCACAACAATTGGAATATTTCATAGAATATTAGGGCTGCAAGGGACCTTAACAAATCCTAATCAGATGCCTTTCATTTTGTAAACAAAAATATTCAAAGGCAAATCACTCCTCTGAGTGCATAGGACTGCTGCATGCTTGGTTGTAGAGTTCTCTGAGTGCCTTCCCTCTGATGCCCCAGAGATTCCCAGGTTGCACTTTGTGGTATTAGAAGGAGAAGACTAGCACAAATTTATATTTTTCCTAGAGGACTAACAATACTAAAAACAGAGTGGGTATTAGGCTATGTTAGGTTCAATTTAAGTTGAATAGGTACTCAATCTCTAGAAAGGGGAATAAAATGAAGAAGCTGATGTGTAGGTTAAGTAGTTCTCAGCCATGGAAAATTTTGTCCTCAACGGGGCATTTGGCGATGTCTGCAGGTATTTTTTGTAGCAACACCTGGGAGAGTGCTACCTGCATCTAGTGAGTAGAGGTCAGAGATCCTGCTAGATATCCTACAAAGCAAAGGATAGCCCCTCATTACCAAAAATTATACACTCCCAAACGTCAATAGGTTGTAAAATCCTGCAGTGGGTATTCTTGTCAGCTCAAGAGCGAGGACAAGGCCAAGAACAAAGGATAGAGAACTGCCATTTACAAATTGTATCTTCAAACACAATGGCCAAATAATTTCTCCTCTCAGGGTAATAAGGTGGTGAGACGTCTGATAGCAGGTGAATCATTTTAAGAGGATTTAATAATGAGATGAAGTCTTGATGGACAGATTATTAACCAGTATTCTCACAAGGAGATTCAAAATTTATTATTCGATTAACCCATTATTTTGCTTGTGCCAAAAGATCCTCTGAAGATAACCTTTGACCCATTGAGTCTGAGAGCCACACACCTGGTCCGAAGTTCCAGCGCTAACACTTTCATAGCCTGTGCGGCCCCTAAATTTATTTGTTGAAGCCTTAATCCCCTAATTTGACTGTATTTGGACATGTGGGCCTTGATAGAAGTAACTCAGATTAAATGAAGTCGTAAGGTGGGGCTATGATCTGATAGAATTTGTGTCCTAAGAAGAAACACTGGAGAAGGCAATGGCATTCCAGTACTCTTGCCTGGAAAATCCCATGGATGGAGGAGCCTGGTAGGCTGCAGTCCATGGGATCGCTAAGAGTCGGACACAACTGAGTGACTTCACTTTCACTTTTCACTTTCATGCATTGGAGAAGGAAATGGCAACCCACTCCAGTATTCTTGCCTGGAGAATCCCAGGGACGGGGAGCCTAGTGGGCTGCCGTCTATGGGATCGCACAGAGTCGGACACGACTGAAGTGACTTAGCAGCAGCAGCAGCAGCAGCAGCAGCAGCAGCAGCAAGAACACCAGAGCTCCATTTCTCTGTGCACTAAGAGGAAAGACCACGTGAGGATTCTGTGAGAAGGTCACTGTCTAAAAGCCAGGAAAAGTGGCTTCATCAAAAAAAACTGAACCCTGCCAGACCTTGATCTATGATTTGCAGCCTCCAGACTGTGAGAAAGAAATTTCTGTTGTTTAAGCACCCAACCTGTGGCATTTTGACGGCATTCTAAACAGACTCAAGAAGCTTGAACAACTGAAAAAGAACAGAAAGTAATAAAGATCTCCAAGAATATCTTACAAGGGAAATGTTAAGAGGGTAAAACTCAGATTTTCCTCCAATGAAGACTATCAGTGAGCATTCCCCTGCCATCCCCACACCAGCATTATCGCCTAACAACTTCTTTCCAATAACAGGCAGTTCTGACTGACTCTGGTTTTTGGAAGCTAGGCTTCCTTTTGGTTGCTGAAGACTTTTCAACAGAAACAAAACATATTGAATAACATAATTAGAAGATATTTTAATAAAAGGAAGATAAATGATATTTTTCTGGAATAGGGATTATGTATCGGGGCCACCTATTGAAAACGACAACAAAAAAAATGTTTCCTTGAAGCCTGTGGTGCAATACTTTTAAATATTAGGTTTGCATGGGAATTATTTAGAATACTTGTTAAAGATTCAGATTCATGGGCCCATCACCATAGATTCTGACTTAGTGGGTTTGAAGTAGGGCCTAGAACCTATTTACAAAACCCTTGGCATTTCTGTACATTCACTAATCACACTGAGAAACACTGTGTCTATACTTCACAATGAACTTTTCAAGGGCAATTTCATTCACAATAAATTTAAGAAAATGGGGGGAGAAATAAATGAAGGGGTTCGGAGAAAAGGAAATGCAATGAGGTAGAAAAAGAATGAAAACTGAAATATAATCCAGATATGAAGAAGTGAAGGCAACCTTGGGGAGGAATTGCATTTTAGAGCAAGTCACAGTGAAAAGGGATGGAGCCTGCTAGAAGTTTATAGTAAGAAAATTCAGTGTATTTACATTTGTCATAACTGACTTCTGAACTCCAGTCTTGGCATTTATAGTCATTGTTAGGGACAATAATTAATATACTCTGTCTCTCACTTTAAAACTTGAAATCAGTCTAGAGTCCTGTATAGAACCTCTCTTTTGGTTCACTAAGGAGATTCAGGAGGAAAAAATTCATGATATTTAAGTGCCAGTAGAGGATGGGAATTAGACCAGCTGAAGATATGCTGGGTGACATATTCCATAGGTATTTCTCATAGGATATTTTATGGGCATATTCCATAGATATCTGAAACCAGACTATCAAGAGAAGAACCTCACAGGTGAAAACTATTTTGTATACCCGCTCATTCTGTGATTCTTAATGTTTATTTTACTTCAGTGAAATCAAGTTTAAACGACATCAGGCACAAGAGGAAAATGGAGTGTTTTGATATGGGTGGGCCATGGAGATATAGGGGAGGTCATGGTGGGACACCTACAGATCGTACATAAGTATTCTGGATGTCTATTGCCAATTATGTGATATTGGAAGTTATATTGCCCAGAATCTTGTGGAAATGCCTGATACTTTTCTGGGTTGGGTTATACAAAAGTGAAGTTGCATGAGATTTGGAAGTCAGATGTGAAATAGAAGTCATATGCTTTGAAGATCCTTGTCAATGCGATGTGGTGAGAGAGAGACATACAGGTGTAGGCGGGTTCCAATTTGTTATTGATCTTTTCAACTGGCAGCCTTGATGACCAACAGAACCCACGGCCTGCTATCTGACGGTTTTCTGGTAAATGCATAGAACCATAGTTCTACAGACTACTATAGCCCTCCACACAGTTGAACTATAGCAGCTAGGTGCTCCTAGCTTCGAGATGTTCCTGCAAGCTCTAATTCATTCAGTCACACCATGAATAGCTAATGGCTTTTCTCTGATCCTTCTACTCTAGACTTTTACTTCCCAAGTGACTCCCTCAATCATATAAAGTCTAATTCTTATAATGAATTTCTTATTCCATGACCCTTGTGATAATACTGCTTCCCAGACTAAACCCTGATCAGTAACAACCCTATATCACTTCCCTCCACCAACCTTTCCAATGCATACCAGCCTCATAGACCTTCAAAGTACAAAGAACATTGAGAAGAAACAATTCTCCACATGTACTTGAGCTAACTCTTCCCATAATAATTAGTATCTAGACATGAGAGCTTTCTCTCAGTGAGTACTAGAGAAAGGTTGGATGCGTAGAGCTAATGTTTTGCAACAATAAGAAATTGAAGGCATCCTTCAATTTATAAAGAGTTTAGATTGAGACACATGGACTTTAAGGACAATTGTAAAATGTTTGGGGTCCAGATGGCTGTCAGTGACCCTTATTTTGTTGTTCAGTCCCTAAGTCATGTCCTACTCTATCTGACCCCACGGACTGTAGCACACCAGACTTTGCTGACCTTCACTGTCTCCTAGAGTTTGCTCAAACTCATGTCCATTGAGTCGGTGATGCCATCCAACCATTTCATCCTCTGTCACCCACTTCTTCTACCTTCTATATTTCCCAGCATCAGGGCCTTTTCCAGTGAGTCGGCTCTTCGCATCAGGTGGCAAAAGTATTGGAACTTCAGCTTCAGCATCAGTCCTAACGAATACTCAGAGTTTATTTCCTTTAGGATTGACTGATTTTTATCTCCTTGCTGCCCAAGGAACTCCCAAGAGTTTTCTCCAGCACCACAATTCAAAAACATCTTTTTTTTTTTTTTTTCAGTACTCAGCCTTCTTTATGGTCCAGCTCTCACATTCCATACATGACTATTGGAAAAACCATAGCTTTAACTATTGGACCTTTATTAGAAAAGTGATGTCCCTGATTTTTAATATACTGTCTAGATTTGCCATAGCTTTCCTTCCAAGAAGCAAGTGCTTTTTAGTTTCATGGCTGTAGTTACGGATTTCGGAGCCCAAGAAAATAAAATCTGTCACTGTTTCCACTTTTTCCCTCATCTATTTGCATTGAAGTCATGGGGCCAGATGTCATGATCTTCATTTTCTTAATATTGAGTTTTAAATCAGCTTTTTAACTCTCCTATTTCACCCTCATCAAGAGTCTCTTTAGTTCCTCTTTGATTTCTGCCATTAGACTGGTATCATTTGCATATCTGAGGTTGTTGATATTTCTCCTGGCAATCTTGATTCCAGCTTGTGATTCATTCAGCCTGGAATTTTGCATGATGTAGTCTGCATATAAGTTAAATAAGCAGGATAACAGCATACAGCCTTGATGTACTCCTTTCCCAATTTTGAGTCAGTTCATTTTTTCATGTCTGGTTCTAACCATTGCTTCTTGACCTGCATATAGGGTTCTCAGGAGACAGGTAAGATGGTCTGGTATTCACATCTCTTTAAGAATTCTCCAGTTTGTTGTGATCCATAAAGTCAAAGCCTTTCACAGAGTCAGAGAAGCAGATGTTTTTTTGGAATTTCCTTGCTTTTTCTATGATTCAGTGGATGTTGGCAATTTGATCTCTGGTTCCTTTGACTTTTCTAAATCCAGTTTGTACATCTGGAAGTTCTTGGTTCACGTACTGTTGAAGCCTAACTTGAAGGATTTTGAGCATTACCTTACTAGCATGTGAAATGATTGCAATTGTACAGTAGTTTGAACATTCTTTGGCATCACCTTTCTTTGAGATTGGAATGAAAACTGACCTTTCCCAGTCCTAGGGCCATGGCTGAGTTTTCCAAATTTGCTGACATATTGAGTGCAGCCCTCAATCTGGATATAAGTTTAGAACACTAGATGAGGAAGTCAAGTGATAGCAAGTGGATGTTCTTCAGACAAGCCACTTGCAGAAACTGGCTTTAGCAGAGTGACTGCAAATGCAGAAAATCAAAGGGATGCCATGGGCTATGAAAGTGGCAACTTATAGGGCGATTTAAGATGCTTTAAAACCAAAGAGAAATTCTCTACAGAGCAAATAATGTGTTACTTTCCTTTCTAGGGAACTAGAGATTTCAAGTGCAGCCTGCTCACAGCCAGAGACCACAGGAAGTTCACATTCTGGGTACTGGTAATACTGGTGGTTGAAGTTCTGCAGGGTTTGGGTCCTCCCATACTCAATGGCTGCTACTGCTGTTGCTCCTAAGTCACTTCAGTCATGTCTGACTCTGTGCAACCCCATAGACGGCAGGCTACCAGGCTCCCCCGTCCCTGGGATTCTCCAGGCAATAACACTGGAGTGGGTTGCCGTTTCCTTCTCCAATGCATGAAAGTGAAAAGTGAAAGTGAAGACGCTCAGTCATGTCCGACTCTTCGCGACCCCATGAACTGCAGCTCACCAGGCTCCTCCGTCCATGGGAGCTTCCAGGCAAGAGTACTGGAGTGGGGTGCCATTGCCTTCTCCACGTACTCAGTGGCAGTGTCCTCCAAACTCTGCTTTGGATTGGTGGACTGCAGAACTTGGGGTACCTCAGCACCCTTCCTAGATAGAAGGTAGATAAGCAAAGAGAGTAGAGACAGTTACATTTACGACTGGACTTAAGCTTAGTTAGTAAAACACATCTTTGTTTTGTTAGCACAGCTGTTTCAGCTCTTTTCTTTATCTGTTTTACAGGAAATATTTTATATGAAGATTTCTAACCTTACTAAGTCTGAAATAATTAGGAAATTTATTTTTCCAACTTCAGACCAATAAGTAGATGAGGATCTGGTTTCTTCCTGAAGCTTCATGGAAATAGCATCAGCTGCTCCTTCTGAGTGCTGTTCGCTGGCATGACTGCAGGGACGTGCACACAGAGGGATAGATATTCAGACTCAGCAATGGACAGCTCCTGCTCCCTCTTACCTGGCATGAACCCCAAATGTTTTCTTTCTCCACTGTCTGGCACTGTCCATGGCAAAACAGATGACACCACCCTTATGGCAGAAAGCAAAGACAAACTAAAGAGCCTCTTGATGACAGTGAAAAAGGAGAGTGAAAAAGTTGGCTTAAAACTCAACATTCAGAACACTAAGATCATGGCATCCAGTCCCATCACTTCATGGCAAATAGATGGGGAAACAGTGGAAACAGTGACAGACTATATTTTCTTGGGCTCCAAAATCACTGCAGGTGGTGACTGCAACCATGAAATTAAAAGACACTTGCTCCTTGAAAGAAAGTTATGGCCAACCTAGACAACATATTAAAAAGCAGAGACATTACTTTGCCAACAAAGGCCCACCTAGTCAAAGCTATGGTTTTTCCAGTAGTCATGTGTGGATGTAAGAGTTGGACTATAAAGAAAGCTGAGCACCGAAGAACTGATGCTTTTGAACTGTGGTGTTGGAGAAGACTCTTGAGAATCCCTTGGACTGCAAGGAGATCCAATAAGTCCATCCTAAAGGACATCAGTCCTGAATATTCATTGGAAGGACTGATGCTGAAGCTGAAACTCCAATACTTTGGCCACCTGATGGGAAGAACTGACTCATTTGAAAAGAACCCTGATGCTGGGAAAGATTGAAGACAGGGGGAGAAGGGGATGAGATGGTTGGATGCCATCACCAACGTAATGGACATGAGTTTGAGTAGGCTCCAGGAGTTGGTGCTGGACAGGGAAGCCTGGCGTGCTGCAGTCCATGGGGTTGCAAAGAGTTGGACATGACTGAGTGACTGAACTGATGGGAAAACTCTCTCCCTTTCCTCTCAATTAAAAGGAAAATTTGCTGTCGGTTCAAAGCATCTAAAGGATTAGCCTGAATTCAAAATTGAAATTGTCTTCCACCCTGCTGCCTCACTAAGCTACCCCCAAAGCTGAAAATTTCCTCCACCCTCACTGCAAATAAAATGGTCAAGTAGGGGGCTAGCTGATGGCAGCAGCTGGGTGAGCTTCACAACTACTCCTGAAGGAATAGGATAGTTCTGTGATAATCAGACCTTCCTCCCTCAGGGGCACTGGGGTTTCTAACTGGTACGCTTATTTCTGTTTTACCTGTAAGTAAAGGATAAGTGAAGTGAAGTCGCTCAGTTGTGTCTGACTCTTTGCGACCCCATGGCCTGTAGCCTACCAGGCTCCTCTGTCCATGGGATTTTCCAGGCAATAGTCCTGGAGTGGATTGCCATTTCCTTCTCCAGGGGATCTTCCCAACCCAGGGATCGAACCCGGGTCTCCCGCATTGTAGACAGATGCTTTACCGTCTGAGCCACCAGGGAAGCTTTAAAGTAAAGGGTAATCATGCATTAATTCCCTTAAGGTATAGTTGAAATCATGTTTTAACTGGGAGATGGAAGCTTCCAGGCCTCCTTAAAATGCTAATAAGCTTTGAGAGGTATGATGGCAAGGGCTTCTGAGATGGGTTTGCTGGTGTCCAGGGCTGCTGTGGGTGTAATCGAGGTCTGTCCCTACATGTCCTCTTTAGCCCTTGCAAGATACCCTGAAGACTGTGGAACACTCACTTTATCTGACATGTGGTGCGACCACCAGCACACTTCTCTAGCCCACTAGCCTCCCCAGACAACCCCATAGAATTGGTAGAGGCAAGAAAACTGTGAGGCAAACCAAGTTGGTCTCTGGTGCATTTCCATCAGAGCTCACAGAGGCAAGAGCTTCACATGGGATGGAACTAGCAAAACCAAAACCAGGAAGTGGTAAACACTGGAAAGTAGAACCTGGGCAAGATACAAGAATGGGAAAAAAAGTCAAGGTCAAATCCCCAATTAGCATAATAAAAGCCCCCAATTTCATTGAGAATTGGCATTTCTGGGGTTGCTGGGGCCAGAAGTAGACTGGAACTTACAAGGAGAAAGTCCTGAGAATTAGTGCTGGTGATGCAGTTCTCTCAACAACTTTCCCCCAGGGCAGGACTTCTCTGAGGGGATGAGTACTCTCTTATCTCAAGAATGCACCTCTCTTTTATCTCTGTATTGAAGGGCCAGTATTCAGAATTCTTCACAATTTTCCTCTCATAGATTTTCTGTTGTTGTTGTCCCCTAATCTGATTGTTGTCTCTCTCAAGGGGTAGAGTACCAAGACTGGAGTGCAAAGCTAATTGCTTTGCTTCACTGAGTTTCTGTTCTTCCTCCAAGACAACGTTTACACTTTCTCTCCCCTTTCTATAGTAATATCAATCTTGGGCATGTCACTTGGCACTGGGTATACGTGGTGGCCCAAAATTTAGAGCTGACTAATTCAATGAAAAATGTTAAGGGCAGGTAAGGGGCTGTTATTCATCTTAGCATTTGCCTTTTAGTAGAGAATTTACTTTCTCCAAACTCCCTCTAATGAAAGAGGGAAGAACCTGCCCATTTTGTCACCTCTCAAATCCTGTCCTCTGGGTGTTATCTCTCCCACCTACTAGCCCAAGAACAATACTAAAGTAAAGAACAGAGCAGCTCTCAGTTTAAAGAATGTTTCCCAGGCCAATGGAATCAAGCAGTTGGCAACTCCCAAATCTGTTTGCAGACAGTGCTGAAAGTTGAGATTAGTATAGCTGCAGGATTGGATACAATCTTCAGATTGTCTTGCCAAATATGGGTTAAAATGACTTTGGCTGCTGTACACTCGTTTCAATGGAGGCAGAGAAAGCGTCTCTTTCTCTCATCTTTTCTGATCTCCTGGGGCCTAACAGTCAGTGTTTGGCTTAGAAAGGGATTTGGTATCTTTTTATTATAGTTTTGATGTCAACTCCAATGCCACATGGGAAGCCTTCTTATTTTCAAGGGGCAGCCACAAGCAGAGAACAGCAATCTGTGTTTTCTATTTTTTTTGTCTCTGAGATAATTTTGAAGGAGGCAGTGTTTGTGTTTCCAAATTACCCCTCCACTTTTCAATTTTTGTATCTCCTTACATATCCTCATATATCATTTTCATGGTTTTGTGGTTTTAGGCTGTTCTTCTTTTGAGAGGAAAGCAATCTGATAATAAGCCTATATTAGGTATTCAGACCTGAGTATGTTATTCCTTTAAAGGCTACTTAGATTTTTTAAAAGGTTGCAGAAAGAGGACAATACTCAAACCATATTTGCCTTACATGCAAAAACATTTTTGACTCAAAATATAAGTATCAGTTTTCATAACCCAAGCAAACAGACCTCTGGAAAAGTTCAGTTCTCTCTTGGTAGAAGCATTGGTTAATTGCAGCTTCAATTCATATTGCTGGTATTACTTATAAAGCAATGGTTTATGTGGATTACATTATTTATTTATTTGTATAATCCAGAATATTTTAGAATTTAGGTGGAACATGGAGGTGAGGAGAGGGTGTAGAGCAATAAAGCAGAATAATGGGAGCCCCCGAAGATGAGCATGCATTGTTTATATGGTCATTGGTCACTAATGTTGATTGGTATCAAGGTAAGATCAGGTCTGATCATTAACATCTTGAAGTCTTTAATCTTTTTTAGGCATCTATGCTATTTTAAAAATAAACTTACAAAATAACTACCATAATACTTTATAAAGTATAATACTTTTGTTGAAAGATTAATATTAGTATGAATATTTGTGGAGTATCATTAAGTAGAGGAACTTCCCTGGTGGCTTAGACGGCAAAGCATCTGCCTGCAACACGCAAGACCTGGGTTCAATCCCTGGGTGGGGAAGATCCTCTGGAGAAGGAAATGGCAACCCATTCCAATACTCTTGCTTGGAAAATTCCATGGATGGAAGAGCCTGGTAGGCTACAGTCCATGGGGTCGCAAAGAGTCAGACACGACTGAGCGACTTCACTTTCACTTTCATTAAGTAGAACAGTTTTAGCTGTTTGTGACATAAACACTGATGGGATGCATAGACTCCTGATGAAATGTATACAATGTTCAGTGTTAAAAAGCAACAGTATTTCCACTGGAAACATATATTCCTGGCACAGAGAAGTCTGTTAAGAAAAATCTTTTCTATCAATAACACATCATAATGGTGGCTGATGTCTTGAGCTGGAAGACAGAACCCCAGGGATGAATGTAGTATGGGAAATAAAGGAACAAAACCTAATAAGGCTGCTTTTTTGCTCAGCTTGCATTGGAGAACTTGATTTTTACATTTGCAAATATGGATCTTTTTATGTGATCATGTGCTAAAGCAGCAAAGTTGTAATAATGTCTTGTGTTAAAGTGAATCATTTAAAAATGAGAATTTATTTATTTAATGAGTGTTCTTTTCCTGAACTGGATGTACGTATTTAACTCTAGCAGATAGAGTGGCTGTTAATAATTCATATTCCCGTCACTAGGGTATGAAACTTCCAGGCATCATCATTCATTTTAGCCATTCTGCACTGTTGCATATTATTTTGGTTTTAATTTGCATTATCCTAATACCTAATGAGGAGGAGGTAGTGGCACCCCACTCCAGTACTCTTGCCTGGAAAATCGCATGGACTGAGGAGACTGGAAGGCTGCAGCCCATGGGGTCACTGAAGGTCAGACACAACTGAGCGACTTCACTTTCACTTTTCCCTTTCATGCATTGGAGAAGGAAATGGAAACCCACTCCAGTGTTCTTGCCTGAAGAATCCCAGGGATGGGGGAGCCTGGTGGGCTGCCATCTATGGGTTCGCACAGAGTCAGACATGACTGAAGTGACTTAGCAGCAGCAGCAGCAATACCTAATGAACATGATCACTTTTTCATATGTTAATTTGTCATTTGGATTCCAAGAAGTTCCTCTTAGAATCTTTTGCTCACAGAAGACCCTGAATGATCAAAGCAATCTTGAGAAAGAAGAATGGAACTAGAGAAACCAAGTTCCAAGCTCCTAGTCTGAAGTCAGGGTCTTCCTGACTTAGACTTCAGACTATACTATAGACTATAAACTTCAGACTCTACTACAAATCTACAATCATCAAGACAGTATTGTACTGACACAAAAACAAAAGTACAGACCAATGGAAGAAAATAGATACACCAGAGATAAATCAACACACCTATGGACAACTTATCTTTGATAGAGGAGGCAAAAATATACAATGGAAAAATGAGTTTCTTCAATAAGTGGTGCTGGGGAAACTGGTCAACTACATGTAAAAGAATGAAATTTGAACATTTGATAACACCATATATAAAAATAAAATCAAAATGAATTAAAAACTTAAATGTAAGACCACAAAGTATAAATCTCATAGAGGAAAACATAGGCAGAACACTCTCTGACATAAATCACAGTGAGACCCTCTATGACCCATCTCCTAGAGTAATGGAAATAAAACAAAAATAAACAAACGGGATCTAATTAAACTTAAAAGATTTTACACAATGTAGGAAACTTTAAGCAAGGTGAAAAGACAACCCTCAAAATGGGAGAAAATAATAGCAAATGAAATAATTGACAAAGAATTAATCTCCAGAATATACAAGCAGCTGATGCAGCTCAATACTAGAAAAACAAACAACCCAATCAAAAAGTGGGCAGACCTAAACAGACATTTCTCCAAAGAAGACACACAGATGGCTAATAAACACATGAAAAGATGTTCAACATCATTCATTATTAGGGAAATGCAAATCAAAACCACAATGAGGTATCATGTCATACCAGTCAGAATGGCCATCATCAGAAAGTCTACAAACAATAAATGATGGAGAAATTGTGGAGAAAAGGGAACCCTTTTACACTGTTGATGGGAATGCAAACTGATGCAACCACTATAGAGAACAGTATGGAGATTCCTTAAAAAACTAGGAATAAAACATGATCCAGCTATTCCACTACTGGGTATATACGCTGAGGAAATGAGAATCGAAAAAGACACTGTACTGCAATGTTCATTGCAGCATTTTTTACAATAGTTGGGACATGGAAGCAACCTAGATGCCCATCAGCAGATGAATGGATAAGGAAATTGTGGAACATGTATACAATGGAATATTACTCAGCTATAAAAAGGAATGCATTTGAGTCAGTTCTAATAAGGTGGATGACCCTAGAGCCTATTATACAGATTGAAGTAAGTGAGAAAGAGAAAGACAAATACTGCATAATGATGAATATATATGGAATCTGGAAAGATGGCACTAACAATCCTAAGTGCAGGGCAGAAAAGGACCCACAGACATAAAGAACAGACTTTTGGACACAGTGGGAGAAGGAGAAGATGGGATGATTTAAGATAATAACTTTGAAACATATATATTACCATATATAAAATAGATAGCCAGTGGGAGTTTGATGTATGATGCAGGGAACCGAAAGCTGGTGCTCTGTGACAATCTGAAGGGATGGGGTGGGGAGGGAGTGGGAAGGGGGTTTAGGAGTGAAGGAACACATGTATGCCTATGGCCAATTCATGTTGATGTATGGCAAAAACCATCACAATATTGTAAAGTAATTATCCTTCAATTAAAATAATTAAATAATTTTTAAATAAATAAAAATAAAATGCCATTCCATGAAAACAATGTGCTGATAAATTGTGTTTTATTAATTTTAAGAAACTTTGTTTACAAAAGAAGCCAAGAGTGAGGCAATATTTGTAATACATAAATCCAAAAGAGACTCCTGCCCAACATAAAGAACTCCTTTGCATTAATAAGAAAGCCAATAGGAAAATGAGCAAAAGACTTGAAGAGGAACTTCTTGAAATCCAAATGACAAATTAACATATGAAAAAGTGATCACGTTCGTTAGGTATTAGGATAATGCAAATTAAAGCCAAAATGAGATTCTTCCTGGGTAAAGTAATCTTGGTTGTATGTTTTTCTCTTTCATCGCTTTAAGTATATCCAGCCATTCCCTTCTGTTGTGCAGAGTTTAGCTTTCAGCCTTACGGGGATCCCCTTGTATGTTATTTGCTGCTTTTCCCATGTTGTTTTTAATATTTGTTCTTTGTGTTTAATTTTTGTTAGTTTGATTAATCGGAGAAGGCAATGGCACCCCACTCCAGTACTCCTGCCTGGAAAACCCCATGGACGGAGGAGCCTGGTAGGCTGCAGTCCATGGGGTCGCTGAGGGTTGGACACGACTGAGCGACTTCAGTTTCACTTCTCACTTTCATGCATTGGAGAAGGAAATGGTAACCCACTCCAGTGTTCTTACCTGGAGAATCCCAGGGATGGGGGAGCCTGGTGGGCTGCCATCTACGGGGTCACACAGAGTCGGACACAACTGAAGTGACTTAGCAGCAGCAGTTTGATTAATATGTGTCTTGGCATGTTTCTCCTTGGGTTTATCTTGTATGGGACTCTCTGGGCTTCCTGGACTTGAGTGGCTATTTCCTTTCCCACTTTAGGAAATTTTTCATCTATGATCTTCTCAAATATCTCCTCATGCCCTTTCTTCCTGTCTTCTGGGATGCATATGATCTGAATGTTGGGGTGCTCAACATTGTCCCAGAGGTTTCTGAGGCTGTCCTGATTTCTTTTTATAATTTTTTGTTTATTCTGCTCTGCTTCAGTTATTTCTACCATTCTATATTCCAGCTCACTTATCCATTCTTCTGCCTTTATTACTGTACTTTTGGTTCACTCTAGATTATTTTTAATCTCAGGTATTTCATGGTTCATTGTTGATTATTTATTCTTTAATTCTTCTAGGTCCTTGCTAAACATTTCTTGCATCTTCTTAATCCATTCCTCCAGTCTGTTTATCTTTGTCTCCGTTTTGTTTTTAAGATTTTTGGATCATCATTACTGTCATCATTCTGAATTCTTTTTCAGGTTTACTCCCTATTTCCTCCTCTTTTGTTTGGTCTGGTGAGTCTTTGCCATGTTCCTTCACCTGCTGGATATTTCTCTGTCTTTTATTTTTGTTTAGTTCACTATGTTTGGGGTCTCCTTTCTGCCAGCTGGAGGGTCATATTTCCTCTTAATTGTGGAGTCTGTTCCCTATTGGTGGGGTTAGACCAATGCTTTGTGAAGGTTTCCTAGTTAGGGTGACTTGTGCCTGTGTTCTGGTGGATGGAGCTGGATCTTTTCTCTCTGGAGGGCAGTGCAGTGTCCGTAATGAGTTTTGGTGTGTCTGTGGGTTAGGTATGGCTTTGGGAAGCCTATCTGTTAGTGTGCAGAATTGTGTTCCTGATTGGCATGGGGTATCTTGCACTGAAGCTTCCTGGCTCTTAAGTGGAGCTCCGTCTCAGTGTAAGTATGGAGGCTTTTTTTGTAGACTCTTGTTTATTACTGTTGCATGGGGTTGGGAGTTTTCTGATGGTTCACTGTCCTGGTGTTGAGTCTCTTGCCTCTTGAGTTCAGTCCTGACATCTCACAGTAGCATCAAGATTTATCAGGCCACATAGAACAGAAGACAAAATCCCCTAGATTAATGGTGAAACCACTGTCCACTGCCAGGAACAACAAAGAGATTCACAGAGTTATATAGAGACCAGAAGAAGGAGAAAGAGGTGAAAAGAAAGAGAAAAGTGAGTCAAAAGAGAAGACAGCAATCAAGCCAATAATCAAATCCCTAAGTGAATATGGATCCTAAAACTTAGATCCTCAAAGATACAAAATTAATTATAAAAATAAAAAAGCAAAAACTAAAAACCTAGAATAAAAATTAGACTCACAGAAGTAAAATATAGAAAGCAAAATATTGAATACAAAAATAAAAAAATATGGAATTAAAAAAAAGGCTTTTTTTAGAAAAGTAATGTACAAAAAATAAAAATTAAAGAAGTAATAAAGAACCATGTTTGGACAGTATGAGGGAATAAAGGGAGGGTGGAGAAAATAAAATAATGATAAAATACTAAAAAATAATTTAGAAAAATAATAAATTAAAAGAATTTTATAGGAGGTGGTAAGTACATATATGGTGGTAGTGAGAGGAATATTCATGTGATTGATTCTTTGGTTTTCCTGTTCCAGTCAATTTGCCTACTGAGAAGGTCCTTCACTATATCTAGGAAGGTCTCCAGACCTGTTGTAGGCAGTGTGGAGTCAGTTTAAACTCAGAACTTCCCTTTCTCCAGCTTGTATTTGCTCTCAAAGTCCACAGTTGCTCCGAAAGTGTACAGTCCCAAGTTAACTGAGGATCTTAATCTGCCGCACTGTGGCTGGACCACACGGGGGATTGCCACAGCCTCAGGTGGGTGTGCACCTCCCGGTCTGTGGGACCCTTGGCAGAAGCAAGCTGTTCAGGCTCCTGGCTGGGCCTTGAGGGCACAGTCTTAGGTGGGCCGTGCATTTCCCCAGAGAAGCTGGTTTCAGGTGGTGACGCTCTTGGCAGTTCTGTGCTACTTAGGATCCCAGGAAGACTGGGATAGTGACTGGTGGCTGCTCACAACTTGGTGATGAAGTGAATGAAGTGAAGTCGCTCAGTTGGGGCCAAGATTGTAGTGACTCCTTGTCTTCCACCTCTGGCGCACCTGCTTCTCTGCCTCTGGGGCTCTAGACTGCAGCCAGCTGGCAACCCTTTGGTATTTGCTAGGGTGGGATCCTTTGTTCCATGAGCACACGGAGTTAGAGTGCAGTGTTAGAGACTTCCTGTGGGAATGATCTTTTGTTTCTCTGGCATTCCCAGAGTTTTCCCTGTCCCGCCTGTGCTGTGTCACATTAGTCCCCTCAGAGTGTCTTCACGGCTTTCAACCTCAGTCCTTTCCCTGAGGACTGACCCATGTAGCCCATGCCTCCACACCCAGCCCCCACAGGCTGCAGGCAGATGCAAGCGGGTGAGCCACTTGGCTGTATATTGTCATTCCGCATGGTCTCTGTGGTGAATTTTCTTCCTTTTGCTTCACTGTGCTTCACTCTGAAGTTCCTAAGTTCCCCCTGACCCCAGCTGTGACAGGGTTTCCTACTGTGTGGAAAAGTCTCCTCCTTCACAACTCTTTCCCCAGAAAGGGTACCCTGTCCTGAAATTCTCTGTCCCCCTTTCTGTCTTTATCCTTGCCCTACCTCATTTCGAGAAGATTGGTTTGCTTTTCTGGACATCTGGGGTCCTCTGCCAGCATTCAGAAGTTGTTCTGTGGGAATAGTTCCACATGGAGAGGATCTTTTGATGTATTTGTGGTGGAGAAGGTGGTCTCTCTGTTCTATTCTTCCGCCATCTTGAAGCCTGCCCTGCCATTTCATCTTGAATATAGCAATATGTGGGCTTCCCTGGTGGCTCAGATGGTAAAGATTCCACCTGCAATGCAGGAGTCCTGGGTTCAATCCCTGGGTTGGGAAGATCCCCTGGAGAAAGGAATGGCAATCCATTCCAGTATTCTTGCCTGGAGAATCCCCATAGACAGAGGAGCCTGGCAGACAACAGTCCATGGAGTTACAAAGAGTCAGACATGACTGAGCAACTACACTACTTAAGCTGTCTTTGCCACAGTTCAGTTCAGTTCAGTCCCTCAGTTGTGTCTGACTCTTTGTGACCACATGGACTGCAGCACGCCAGGCTTCCCTGTCCATCACCAAGTCCCAGAGTTTACTCAAACTCATGTCCTTTGAGTCGCTGATGCCATCCAACCATCTCATCCTCTATCATCCCCTTCTCCTCCTGCCTTCAATCTTTCCCAGCATCAGGGTCTTTTCAAAAGACTCAGCTCTTCACATCAGGTGGCCAAAGTATTGGAGTTTCAGCTTCAGCATCAGTCCTTCCAATGAATATTCAGGACTGATTTCCTTTAGGATGGACTGGTTGGATCTCCTTGCTGTCCAAGGGATTCTCAAGAGTCTTCTCCAATACCACAGTTCAAAAGCATCAATTCTTCAGCACTCAGCTCTCTTTACAGTCCAACTCTCACATCCACACATGACTATTGGAAAAACCATAGCCCGGACTGGACGGACCTTTGTTGGCAAAGTAATGTTTCTGCTTTTTAATATGTTGTCTCGGTTGGTTATAACTTTTTTTCCAAGGAGTAAATGTCTTTTAATTTCATGGCGGCAATCACCATCTGCAGTGATTTTGGAGTCCCCAAAAGTAAAATCTGCCACTGTTTCCACTGTTTCTCCATCTATTTGCCATGAAGTGATGGGACTGGATGCCATGATCTTTGTTTTCTGAATGTTGAGCTTTAAGCCACCTTTTTCACTCTCCTCTTTCACTTTCATCAAGAGGCTTTTTAGCTCTTCTTCATTTTCTCCCATAAGGGTGGTGTCATCTGCATATCTGAGGTTATTGATATTTCTCCCGGCAATCTTGATTCAGCTTGTGCTTCATCCAGCCCAGCATTTCTCATGATGTACTCTGCATATAAGTTAAGTAAACAGGGTGACAATATACAGGCTTGACATACTCCTTTCCCGATTTGGAACCAGTCTGTTGTATCATGTCCAGTTCTAACTGTTGCTTCCTGACCTGCATACAGATTTCTCAAGAGGCAGGTCAGGTGGTCTGATATTCTGATATCTTTCAGAATTTTCCACAGTTTATTGTGATCCACACAGTCAAAGGTTTTCACAGAGTCAATAAAGCAGAAACAGATGTTTTTCTGGAACTCTCTTGCTTTTTCTTTGCCTACTTCATCATAAAGATATTCCCCTACAATTTTCAATAAACCAATTATTGATTTTCTGCTCATATTTAGATATATCATCCATCTGGAACTGATTTTTAATTTATTATATTTTCCCCACCATTTATTGAAAAATCCATCTCTTTCCCAGGGTACTATGTGCATGCTAAGTGCTAAGTCACTCAGATCATTTCCAACTCAGTGCAACCCTATGGACTATATCCCACCAGGCTCCTCTGTTCATGAGATTCTCCAGGCAGGAATACTGGAGTGGATTGCTGTGCCCTCCTCCAGTGGATCTTCCTAACCCAGGGATTGAACCCTTGTCTCTTATATCTACCTGCACTGGCAGGCATGTTCTTTACCAGTAGAGCCACCTGGGAACGTAGTATAGTGTTATGCTGCTGCTGCTGCTAAGTCGCTCAGTCGTGTCCGACTCTGTGCGACCCCATAGACAACAGCCCACCAGGCTCCCCCATCCCTGGGATTCTCCAGGCAAGAACACTGGAGTGGGTTGCCATTTCCTTCTCCAGTGCATGAAAGTGAAAAGTGAAAGTGAATTTGCTCAGTCGTGTCTGACTCCTAGAGACCCCATGGACTGCAGCCCACCAGGCTCCTCCATCCATGGGATTTTCCAGGCAAGAGTACTGGAGTGGGGTGCCATTGCTTTCTCCATAGTGTTATCAGTTCAGTTCAGTTCAGTCGCTCAGTCGTGTCCGACTCTGTGCGACCCCATAGACAACAGCCCACCAGGCTCCCCCATCCCTGGGATTCTCCAGGCAAGAACACTGGAGTGGGTTGCCATTTCCTTCTCCAGTGCATGAAAGTGAAAAGTGAAAGTGAATTTGCTCAGTCGTGTCTGACTCCTAGAGACCCCATGGACTGCAGCCCACCAGGCTCCTCCATCCATGGGATTTTCCAGGCAAGAGTACTGGAGTGGGGTGCCATTGCTTTCTGCATAGTGTTATCAGTTCAGTTCAGTTCAGTCGCTCAGTCGTGTCCGACTCTCTGCGACCCCATGAATCTCAGCACGCCAGGCCTCCCTGTCCATCATCAACTCCCAGAGTTCACTGAGACTCGCGTCCATCGAGTCAGTGATGCCATCCAGCCATCTCATCCTCTGTCATCCCCTTCTCCTCCTGCCCCCAATCCCTCCCAGCATCAGAGTCTTTTCCAATGAGTCAACTCTTCACATGAGGTGGCCAAAGTACTGGAGTTTCAGCTTTAGCATCATTCCTTCCAAAGAACACCCAGGGCTGATCTCCTTCAGAATGGACTGGTTGGATCTCCTTGCAGTCCAAGGGACTCTCAAGAGTCTTCTCCAACACCACAGTTCAAAAGCATCAATTCTTCAGCACTCAGCCTTCTTCACAGTCCAACTCTTACATCCATACACGACCACAGGAAAAACTATAGCCTTGACTAGACGGACCTTTGTTGGCAAAGTAATGTCTCTGCTTTTGAATATGCTATCTAGGTTGGACATAACTTTCCTTCCAAGGAGTAAGCGTCTTTTAATTTCATGGCTATGGTCACCATCTGCAGTGATTTTGGAACCCCCCAAAATAAAGTCTGACACTGTTTCCACTGTTTCCCCATCTATAAACCATGAAGTGATGGGACCGGATGCCATGATCTTCATTTTCTGAATGTTGAGCTTTAAGCCAACTTTTTCACTCTCCTCTTTCACTTTCATCAAGAGGCTTTTTAGTTCCTCTTCACTTTCTGCCATAAGGGTGGTGTCATCTGCATATCTGAGGTTATTGATATTTCTCCCGGCAATCTTGATTCCAGCTTGTGTTTCTTCCTGTCCAGCGTTTCTCATGATGTACTCTGCATATGAGCTAAATAAGCAGGGTGACAATATACAGCCTTGATGTACTCCTCATAGTGTTATAGTTTATCCTAAATTAGATGGCTTTATAGGTATGAATCAGTTTCTGAATTCACCATTCAGTTCTACTTCTTTATGTTTGTTTTGCTACTGTTTTGCCAAAAGTACAATTTTTAAAGTATTAATCATTGTAATAATTTTTGCCATCTTTCAGTTGAAGTCCAGGAATCGGATTTACACTTCTTCAAATTATTTTTAGCCTTTTGCATGGGGATATAAAGTTAGAACAAGTTTGTCAGTTTAGACTCACACATCCATGTTCTGATTTATGTTTGGATTGACTTGAATCTCTAGACTTGGAATCTCTATTAATTGGGGAGTATTATTCTCTGCAATATTGAGCTTCTCAGTCCATAGTCATAGTATATTCTTCAATTTACTATGTTTTTATTGTATTTCTCTCAATAATATACTTTTCAGTATTCATCTCTTACATATGCTTTACTGGATTTATTACTAGGTGTTTGATGTTTTGTTGCTGTTATAAATTTTAAATGTATATTTGAAATTTATTTTTTGCCACTAGTCTGTAGAAGTTCAGTTGGTGATTTCTTCAAATACTGTTTTGCCCATTCTTTTATGACTCCTTTTCTGTCTCTAATTATGTTTTTGTGTTCATGTGTATCTTTAAACTTTTTTGTATATTCCATTTTTTCCGTGCTTCAGATTGGAAGGTATCCATATTTATATGTCTATATCATCTACCTATAATCTATCTAATCTAGTACTCTGTATACTATTGGTATTTTAACTTATCCCTTGGGCTCTTATTTTTAAATATCTTACTTTCAAGTTTTGAAATTTCTATTGATTCTTTTTTTTTTTTTAAGTTCTGGTGAAATTTTCTACTTGTAGTCCATTTTATTTATATCTTTGACTATATTAAAAAATATTTATCATTTTAACATCAAAGTTTCATTCTTTCCAAAACCTAAATCTAGATGACACTCAGTTTATTATTATGTTTTCTCATTATTCTCAATTTTCTCATTCCTTTTTTAGCATACCTAGTAATTTTTTATCAAATACTTGATATTGTATATAAACATTGTTAGTGAAAGAAGGTGTGATCTTCTAAGAGCATTCACCCTTTCCTCTTCTAGACTCATTCAGTGGTAGCTGTTTATCTTTATTCCAATCAGGGACTGAATGCAATTGACCCTGGGCTGCAGTTTTGGAAGGCTCAGTCTAGTGTATCACTAGAGAACTTTCAGCTGAGAGGTAGTTCTCCAATTCTAATCTTTCTTTCCCTAGGACTGCCATACTACCAACAGTTCTGCCCTGCTTTTCAGAAGCTTCTATTATCTTTTAACTTTCCATCCCATGTACTCTCAGAATTTGACATATCTCTTGAGGGAGAAATTGGACACTTATGAATTTTCTCAAGTCTCTAAAATAGTCTCTAGTCCTATGAGATCACCAAATACACAGGTTACCTAGTCCCCAGTAGTGGTCTTCTGAGTAGGCAAATCCTAGTCTGAATGTTTCTCCTCTTTTCATGTTGTAAGAATCAAGCAGTGCTCCTAGGAAAAGGGCTTCCCTGGTAGCTCAGACGGTAAAGTGTCTGCCTGCAATGTGGGAGACCTGGATTTGATCCCCGGGTCAGGAAGATACCCTGGAGAAGGAAATGGCAACCCACTCCAGTACTCTTGCCTGGAAAATTCCATGGATGGAGGAGCCTGGTAGGCTACAGTTCATGGGATTGCAAAGAGTCAGACACGACTGAGTGACTTCACTTTCACTTGCTAGGAAAAGAGTGTCTGCAGATCACCACCTAATCTCTCTGTAGACTTAAAAAAAGTGAATTTTGAATGGAAAATAGATTGAATGCAAGAGAATCTGAAGATTGTATGCGTGTGTATAAAATGGTCTCTGCATGGAAAGCAATTTTACTTATTAGAAGTAAATAGAAAAAAATCCAATAACATAATGATTTTTCAAAAGAGTAATTTGAATAAATTTAAGAGTGGGATGTGGGATCGTTAATGATCTGAAGGGTATAATTTGAAATATTCAGTTTGCAACATATTAAGTAGGAAATTATGTGCTGTTCTGGTGTTCTGGAACTTGGGATTTCATAGTTCTTCTGATGTAAATGTTTTCCTGGGTGGCTCAGCGGTAAATAATCTGCCTGCTAATGCAAGAGATGCAGGAGATGTGAGTTTGATCCCTGGATTGGGAATATCCCCTGGAGGAGGAAATGGCAACCCTCTCCAATTTCCATGTTGGGAGAATCCCATGGACAGAGGAACCTGGCCAGCTATAGACCACAGGGTTGTACAGAGTTGGACACAGCTGTACAACTGAGCATGCATGAATTGATTATAAATGATCTTCAATACTTAGTTAACTTTTGCTGTCTTTCTGGATGTCTATTTCTCCAAAAATGTGGTAGGCCAAAGATGAGGTTGTTTACTCTCCCATCCCCCACCCTTGGTGTTTTGTTCAAGTTCACACTAGGATATTTGTTCATCTTGCTGGCTGAGGAAGTTCTTAATGCTGTTTACACTATTCCTGCCTCTCTGTTTTTGAGGCACCTGAGAAAATTAAACTTACTGAGCCTCTCATGCTTGGAGCAATTCTAATTGTGGCCAATGAATTATGAGAGGAATTGTTGTATGTCACTTCCAGCCAGAGCATTTAAGTATTGATGAGACTCCTCAGAGCACACTTTCCTAATGCCACAGTGACTATGGATTCCAGGCAGTGGCTATTCTGTCAACCTGGGGCCTGAAGTTGAGCATGTAGTAGAGCAGAGATCTCGGGCTACACAAGTTGAATATGTAGAATGAACAAAAATCTTGTTCTCAGATAGTGAGGTTTTTGGGGTGTCTGTTACTATAACAGTACTAATCCATTCTGACCGACATAGTAAATGATTGATTACTTCTGAGGTTTCAGTTGCCAAAATGCTCCAAGAAAAAAAAAATGTGGAGCAACCATATGACTGATTCATTCTCCTGGCTTTGGCTAGCCAGGCAGTAGAGACATCTGGTACATTTCTCTCCTGTCCACATTCATAGACAGAATGTGATTCTGTTAGCAGCACATGTACCTAGACAGATGTGAGGATTTGTTCAGATAGCAAACAAGAATCCCTCATTCATGTCTTCAAGATTGTATGCCTTAAGATATCTGATTATCTTTACTTCAAACTGAAAGTGTTAGTCACTCAGTCATGTCCGACTCTGTGTAACCCCATGGACTGTAGTTCACCAGGCTGCTTTGTTCATGGAATTCTCCAGGCAAGAATAATGGAGTGGGTAGTCATTTCCTTCTCCAGGGGATCTTCCTGACCCAGGAATTAAACACAGGTCTCCCACTTTGTGGGCAGATTCTTTACTGTCTGAGACACCAGGAAAGCCTGTTTATCTTTACTTAATGGCATATATTATCAACAATATAATACCTGCTTAAGCATTCTATACAGGCATATATTTTAATGCATTCATCAGGTTATCAGGTGTGGTTTCCAGAGGCTATTTAGGAACTTCATATTTCTCCTCTGTGCATTCTAAATATACATGCCTTAACTTTAGTCTGTGCTTTCACATTTCATGGAATGAGTACATTTTTAAGAAACAAACAATTTTCAGGCAGCATATCATGATGCTGAGTATCCTGATCACATCTTCTCTTGCCATTTTTTTCTGTTGTATTTAACATTCTTATACTTTGCAATATCTTCATCCTCTCTGTTATTCTCAGCTTGGGGCCAGATTATTTCTAGGGCTCTGTTCAAGCTCAAAGATTTCCTGATTATTACGTCTTTTTAGATTAAGGCCATTCAGCAGGAGGTTCTCCTGATGGAAATGCTAAAGGTAGGTCTGTACAGGTTTAGAAGATGTCTTCTGAAGTCATTCCTGGAGTTCCCTGAGATTTAAAAACATATTGGAGGAACACAGGCAACTCCAGGGGGAAGACAGATAAAACAAACATCTAAAAATTGCATGGGAGAGAAGGGAACATACCGCTTTCAGATTCCTGTCATCATTTGTCATTTTTCTTGGTTAAAGTCATGAAAATCCGAGTGCAACCAAGAAAAATTATGCATTGGCTGCTTGCAAGATACTCTTTTTTGTTGTTGTTGCTATGTTTATTTCATATTTATTGAGAAGCAAAAAAAAAAATCTGTAGCATGGTGATGTGCTGTGGAGAACACATAGGAGTTTGAGCCATATTAATATTGAAGAAATCATATTATATTTAAAGAAAGAAATTCACACTTCTAAAACAATTAAGATATAGTAGACAGAGCACATTATTCATTTATCCAACTATTTCTTGATTTATCCCTTAAGCAAATAAATATGGAGAAAAACACATGGTGAATACAGAAACTAATAAAAATGATAATTCCTAATGCCAATATTTATCAGGTGCTGTAATGTGAAAGAAAATTCTATTCAAAGAATTTTTAAGAATTAGCTCATTGAATTTTCAATGCCTCAGTTTCCTCTTCGTTTTAGCAAGGAAGAATTTGAGGCCAGGACTTTGTGTATTGTCCAAGGTCAACACACAGGTCAGTGGTAGAATTGTGAGGTGAATCCAGACTACCCGCCCCCTGATCCTGTGGGATCCTCCCCACATTTTTGAATCCATGAAGCTATAAAGAAGCAGCTAAGAGGGGGAACTTTCAAGATGACAGAGGAATAGAGTGGTGAGACCACCTTCTCCTCCACAAATATATCAAAAAACCATCTGCTTGTGGAACAATTTCCACAGAACATTTACTGAACATTGACAGAAGACCCCAAACTTTCAGAAAGGCAAACCAATCTCCTTGGAATGAGGTAGAGCAAAAGATAAAGACAAAATGGGAGACAAAGGAGTTTGGGATGGGGACTTGCACCCCAGGAAGGGAGTCATGAAGGAGGAAAAATTTCCACAGATCAGGAAACTCCTTCACACGGGGCTCTGGGGGGATCTTCAGAGCTTGAGAAAATTCGCCACAGAGATCTTGCTGAATGTCACTTCACAGCTGAGAAGTAGCTCGCATGCTCACGTCAACCTGCAGCAAGTTGGGGCTAGGGGTGGAGGTTCAGGCCTCAGGGGTCAGTCCTTGGGGCAGGACCAGAGTTGACTGCTATGAAGTCATTCTGAGAGGGCTATGTGACACTGCAGAGGCAGACCAGGGAACACCCTGGGACCACCTGAGAAGCAAAGGATAATTTCCATGGCAAGACTCTAACGCTGCTCTCTAACTCCGCTCACGCACAGAACCAAGGACCCTGCCCTAGTGAACGCTGAAAGGGAGTGAGCTGGCTGCAGTCTACAGCCCTAGAGGCAAGGAAGCAGGTGTAAACACCAGAGATGGAAGACAAGGGGCTGCTAAAGTCCAGACCCCAGAGATTTGCAACTGCTGTCAAGCTGTCAGTGGCCCTGTGCTGCTACCCATGTCTCCCTGGGAATCTGAATGAATCAACTCTGCCAAGGGTTTCATGAACCTGAGACTAACTCCCCTGGAGAAGTGCATGACCAGCCTCAGGCTGGAGCAACCTCTTGCAGGAACCAACCTCAGGGAGCACTCCTCAAGCACCTCAGTGGTGTCTGCTGTACCCCTCCTCCTTCCCAGCACAAATGAGCCTTTATTAGCAGCTACTTTCACCCCCCTGTGTCTGGGCAGAGGACAGACACTGGAGACAGACTTATAAGCAGAGGCAGACTCAAAAACAAGGTGGAAAGCCAGGGGCTGCATAAGCAAAGGAAAGAAGGGGAAACCACCCCAAGGTAGCAGGTGCAAGGATTTAAATTTCTACAATTAGCCTGAGGAAACTGCAGACTTTGAGAACAGGTACAAGCTAGAACAAGGAAAGATCTGAGTCTGAGCTGACCCAACACTACCCACAACAGATCCAGAGACCTTCCTAGATATACTGGAAGACTTTCTGTGTAGGAAAATTGAATGGCGCAGGAAAATGGAAGAATCACTTAGACATTCCTCTTAGTACCACTCACTATATATACCCCACTTTTTTTCCTTATAAAAATGTTTTTCTCATATTGTCCTGATATGAATTTTTGTTACTCTTTTTTTATTTTTATAACTTACTTTTACCTTTAAAAAACCCTATTTTAAATAAATTCTGTGTTTTTTATTTTTGCTTTTGATGTTTTTGATTTTGTATTTTTGAGAGTCTAGTATTTTTCCATGTTTTTATATTTTAATCTTTTGTTTTAATAAATAAATTTATATAAAAAATAAAAAATAATCTTTGGTTTTTAATCTTGTATCTTTGAGAGTCTAATTAACAGTGTTGATTTTCACTTAGGGGTTTGATTATTGGCTTGATTGCTCTCTTCTCTTTTGACTCATCTTATCATTCTTTTCCCTTTTTCTCTTTCTTCCCTCTCCTTTTCCATAACAAGTATATGAATCTCTTTGGGTGTGCTTGGCTGTTGAGAGTTATTTCACTATTAGTCTACAGATTTTGTTTTCTGTGCTGTGTGGCCTGTGAAGTCTTGATACTACTGTAAGGGGTTGGGCCTGAACCTGTAAGGCAGGAGGCTTCACTCCAGGACTTTGGATCACCAGAGAACTCCAAACCCCATATAACATTAAGAGATGAGAGTGCTCCCAAAGGCCCCCATCTCAACATTAAGATCAGGCCCCAACCCAAAGCCAGAAATCTCCAGTGCTGGATGCCCCATACTATTCCTTCAGCAAAACAGGTCACAACCCCTCACATTATCAGACAGGCTGACCAAAGCCATACTGAACCCATGGACACCCCAAAACACACCAGTGGACATGGCACAGCCATCCAGAAAGACAAGACCCAGCTCCATCCACCAGAACACAGGCACAAGTCCCCCCAATCATGAAAACTTCACAAGGGTTAGGGTTAGGGTTAGGGTTAGGGTCACTAGAGGTAAAGAAACCCCTGCCAAGGCAGGAGATGTAAGAGACACAGGTTCAATCCCTGGGTCAGGAAGATTCCCTGGAGGAGGGCACCTCAACTTATGACAGTATTCTTGCTTTGAGAATCCCATGGACAGAGGAGCCTGGTGGGTAACAGTCCATAGGGTTGCAAAGAGTTGGACCTGACTAAAATGACTTAGCACAGCATAGGGAAAGAAAAACTATAAAAAACAAAAACACAAAGAGGCTAAACAATATGCTTTTGAATAACCAACAGATCACAGAAGAAATCAAAAAGGAAGTAAAAATATGCCTAGAAACAAATGACAATGAAAACACTACAACTCAAATCCTATGGGGTACAGCAAAGCAATGCTAAGATGAAAGTTTATGGTTATACAAGCCTAGCTTGACAAAGAAGAGAGGTATCAAATAAACAACCTAAATTTACACCTAAAGCAACTAGAAAAAGAAGAACCCTCAAATCTTAAAGCTAGTAGAAGGAAAGAAATCATAAAGATCAGAGCAGAAAATAATGAAAAAGAAAGGAAGGAAATTATAGCAAAGATTAATAAAACTAAAAGCTGGTTCTCTGAGAAGGAAAACAAAATCGACAAGCCATTAGCCAGACTCATCAAGAAAAAAAAGGGATAAGACTCAAATCAATAAAATTGGAAATGAAAAAGGAGAAATTACAAGAGATGTTACAGAAATACAAAGGATCATGTTGCTGCTAAGTCGCTTCAGTCGTGTCCGACTCTGTGCGATCCCATAGACGGCAGCCCACCAGGCTCTGCTGTCCCTGGGATTCTCCAGGCAAGAACACTGGAGTAGGTCGCCATTTCTTTCTCCAATGCATGAAAGTGAAAAGAGAAAGTGAAGTCGCTCAGTCATGTCTGACTCCTCGCGACCCCATGGATTGCAGCCTACCAGGCTCCTCCGTCCATGGGATTTTCCAGGCAAAAGCACCGTAAGAGACTACAATACGGAACTATATGCCAACAAAACGGATGTCAAAGAAACAGACAAAATCTTAAGAAAGGATTATCTTTCAAAATTTAACCATGTAGTAATAGAAAATATAAACAGACCAGTTCTGGTTCAAGATGGTGGAGTAGGACATATGCTCATCAACTCCTGTGAGAGCAAGAAAATTGCAATTAACTTTGGAACAACCATCAATGGGAGAATACTGGAACCCACCAAAAAAGGATATACCCCATGTCCAAAGACAAAATGGACTAAATGTGCTATTCCATTGCACAATAGGAGGGGTGCAATCATGATGAAATCAAATCCCATATCCACTGGGTGGGTGACCCACAAACTAGAGAATAATAATACTCAAGAAGTTCTCCCACTGTTGTGAAGGTTCTGAACCCCACATCAGGCTTCTCAGCCTGGGGATCTGACAAAGGAACTGGAAATCCCCAGGGAATCTGATCATGAAAGCCAGCAGGATTTGATTATAGGACTTCCACAGGACTGGGGGAAACAAAGACTCCAGTTTTGGAGGGCTCAAACAAAATCTTGCACACACAAAGCCTCAGAGGAAAGGAGCTGTGACCCAATAAGAGACTGAACCAGAACTACCTGCTATTGTTGGAGGGTCTCCTGTGGAGGTGTGGGGCAGCAGGGGCTAACTATAGGGATGGGGGCATTGGAAGCAGCAGTCCTGGAAGGTCCCCCCTTATGTAAGCCCTCTGCAGTTCGCCATTAACCCTACCAAAGAACTTGTAGTCCTCAGGGCTGGATTGCCTCAAGCCAAACAACTAACAAGGAGGGAGCACAACCCCACCAACTGGCATATAATTGGGTTAAAGTTTTGCTGAATACTTTGGCCACCTGATGCGAAGAACTGACTCATTGGAAAAGACCCTGATGCTGGGAAAGATTAAAGGCAGGAGGAGAAGGGAATGACTGAGGATGAGATGGTTGGATGGCATTACCAACTCGATGGACATGAGTTTGACCAAGCACCAAGTGTTGGTGATGGACAGGGAAGCCTGGTGTAGTGCAGTCCATGGAGTTGCAAAGATCTGGACACGACTGAGTGACTGAACTGAACTGAGCAAGGTCCTGCCACCAGAGCAAGACCCAGTTTTTCCCACTGCCAGTCCCTTTCATCAGGAAGCATATACAAATGTCAGCCTTCTCTATCAGAGGCAGACAGAAGAAGCAAGAACCACAATCCCACAGAGGCTAGAACAAAAATCACATTATAGAGAGTTAATCAGGATGACAAAGCAGAAAGTTATGTCCCAGATGAAAGGACAAGATAAAACCCCCCAAAAAAAACAACTAAATGAAGTGGAGATAGTCGACTTTCCTGAAAAAGAATTTAGAATTATGATAGTGAAGATGATCCAGGATCTCAGGAAAACAATGGAGAAGAAGCAAGAAATGTTTACCAATAACCTAGTTAAACTAAAGAACAAGCAAACAGAGACGAATAATACACTGCTGCTGCTGCTGCTGCTAAGTCGCTTCAGTTGTGTCCGACTCTGTGCGACCCCTTAGATGCAGCCCACCAGGCTCCCCCATCCCTGGGATTCTCCAGGCAAGAACACTGGAGTGGGTTGCCATTTCCTTCTCCAATGCATGAAAGTGAAAAGTGAAAGTGAAGTCGCTCAGTCGTGTCCGACCCTCAGCAACCCCATGGACTGCAGCCTTCCAGGCTCCTCTGTCCATGGGATTTTCCAGGCAAGAGTACTGGAATGGGGTGCCATTGCCTTCTCTGGAATAATACACTAGAAGGAATCAATAGCAGAATAACTGAGGCAGAAGAACAGATAAATGACCTGGAGAACAGAATGGTGGAAATCATTGCTGCAGAACAGAGTATTTTTTAAAAATGAAGACAAAGAGACCTCTGGGACAATTTTAAACACATCAATATTCACAACATAGGGGTCCCAGAAGGAGAAGAAAGAGAGAAAGGACCTGAGAAAATATTTGAAGAGATAATAGATCTTTCCTTTCTTAACATGGGAAAGGAAATAATCAACCAAATCCAGGAAGCACAGAGTCCCAGGCAGGATAATCTCAAGGAGGAACACATCAAGACTGTGTTCTAAAGAGTCATACTGAGACATAGTAATCAAACTGACAAAAATTGAAGACAAATATAAAATATTAAAGGCACCAAGAGAAAAACGTCAAATAACATATAAAGAAACACCCGTCAGTTTATCAGCTGATTTCTCAACAGAAACTCTACAAGCCAGAAGGGAATGGCACAATATATTGAAAGTGATGAAAGGGAAGAACCTACAGCCAAGAACACTCTACCCCAGCAAGGCTCTGATTCAGATTTAATGGAGAATAAAGTTTTCCAGACAAGGAAAAGTTAAGAGAATTCAGCACCACCACACCAGATCTCCAACAAATACTACAGGAACTTCTTTAGGCAGGAAACACAAGAGAAGGAAAAGACAGAAAATAAACTCAAAACAATTGAGAAAATGGTAATTGAATCCCACACATTGATAATTACGTTAAATGTAAATGGATAAAATGCACCAACCAAAAAACATATACTGGCTGAGCAGTCACTCTGCTCAACACCCCAAACTGTATGTAATTAGTTTTTATTGTTAGGTTAATCATGTTTTCATTATTGCTTGCAATTATAATTATCTTTTATTTTTTGTCTGGCTATTAAATCTGCAAACTGACAAACATATTTTACTGTTGTGATTAGGTAACTATTACTCACTCAACACCATTGTATCTCTTTTTTATAGTTCATGAGGTTCTCACAGTGAGTGTACTGGGTGGTTTGCCATTTCTTCCTCTAGTGGATCACGTTTCATCAGAACTCTCAGCTCTGACCTGTCCATCTTGGGTGGCCCTACAAGGCATGGCTCATAGCTTCATTGAGTTACACACACCCCTTCACCATGACAAGGCAGTGATCCATGAAGGGGCTCTAAAATCACTACAGATGGTGACTGCAGCCATGAAATCAGAAGACAATTGCTTCTTGGCAGGAAAGATATGATGAACCTAGATAGTGTGTTGAGAAGCAGAGACATTACTCTGCCAACAAAGATCCGTATAGGCAAGACTATGGTCTTCCCAGTGGTCACATATGGTTGTGAGAGCTGGATTGTAAAGAAGGCAGAGCACCAAAGAATTGATGCCTTTGAACTGTGGTGCTGGAGAAGACTCCTCAGAGATGCTTGCACAGCAAGGAGATCAAACCAGTCAATCTTAAGGGAAATCATCCCTGAATAGTCACTGGAAAAACTGATACTGAAGCTAAAACTCTGTATTTTGGTCATCTAATGTGAACAACTGTTTCATTGAAAAAGTCCTTGATGCTGGGAAAGATTGAGGGCATAAGAAAAAGAGGGTGCCAGAGGATGAGATGGCTGGATGGCATCACTGATGCAATGGACATGAACCCGAGTAACTTTGGGAGATGGTGAGGGACAGGGAGGCCTGGTATGCTGCAGTCCATGGAGTTGCAAAGAGTTGAACATGACTGGGTGACTGAACCACAACAATAGCCATTGCATCATGAGTGGCCAACAAAAAAATATTATAATTCTATATCAACAAAAATACCATTTATTAGAAAAATCTGTAATCACTTTTTGAAATCCAAATGCATCTCAGAATTATCTTAGAATTTTTTGAAAAAAATGCCCAGGAGTTGCTTTTTTCTCCAAAGCCACAGATTTTTTTTAATTTTTTTTAATTTAAATTTATTTATTTTAATTGGATGCAAGATTTGTTTTTAATGTGCAGCCATGTTTAAAAACAACTGCACTATATGATGATCTTTTACTTTTATCTAGTTTGTTTCACTTTTTCTATTTCATTTTCAGCACTCCCTTTTCATTAGTTTATGTTGTTCAACTTATCCATTTTTTCTTTTTTTGATACTCTTTCTCAAATCTGTATCAAGCATAGTAGAACAACTTTTGTGTGTGTGTGTGTATATATATATATTTTTTCTTTTTTTGATACTCTTTCTCAAATCTGTATCAAGCATAGTAGAACAACTTTTGTGTGTATATATATATATATATAGTATACATAACATAAATATTTTATAAAGCATATGGATTTTTGTCTAACTAAAATTTTGTGACATTTCAAATCCATTTATCTGACTTACTATGAAAAGAATGCTAGATTTATAATTTAAAAACTAGACATGCAACAAGCACCAAAGGTTTACTGTATAGCACAGGGACCTATAGTCAATATCTTATAATAACCTATGGTGGAAAATAATTTCAAAAATAATATGTGTATATGTATAACTGAATCACCTTGCTGTGCACCTGAAACATTGTATGTCAACTACAATTCAGTGATATATATATTAAGAAAAACTGAATAAATTCTATCTTTAAAAAAATAATTTCTATTTTAAACCTTCTTCAAAAAGCTAATTATAGCTTTTAAAAAAAGAAAATATGACAGACCAATCACAAGCACAGAAATTGAAAATGTAATCAAGAATCTTCCAATGATCAAAAGCGCAGGGGCTGATGGCTTCACAGTTAAATTCTACCAATGATTGAGACAAGAGCTAATACCTATCCTGCTCAAACTCTTTCAGAAAATTGCAGAGGAAGGAAAACTCCCAAACTCATTCAACAAGGCCACCATCACCCTATTACCAAAAGTGAACAAAGATGCCACAGAGAAAAAAATTTTAGGTGAATATCACTGATGAACATAGATGCAAAAATACTCAACAAAATTCTAGCAAACAGAATTCAACACATTAAAAGATCATATATCATGATCAGGGGAGCTTTATCCCAGGGATGCAAGAATTCTTCAATATATACAAATCAAGCAATGTGATACACCATATTAACAAATTGAGAGATAAGAACCATATAACCATCTCAATAGATGCTGAGAAAGCTTTTTAAAAATTCAACACCTATTTATGATTAAAACTCTCCAGAAACTAGGCACAGAAAGAACATACATAAACATAATAAAGGTCATATATGACAAACCCACAGCAATTATTATTCTCAGTGGTGAAAAATTGAAAGCATTTCCTCTAAGCAAGGTGAAAAGACAGACCCCAAAATGGGAGAAAATAATAGGAAATGAAACAACTGACAAAGAAATAATTTCTAAAATATACAAGCAACTCATGCAGCTCAATACCAGAAAAACAATCAACCCAATCAAAAAGTGAGCAGAAGACTTAAACAGACATTTCTCCAAAGAAGACACACAAATGGCCAATAAACACATGAAAAGATGCTCAATAATTCCCAGTTAGAGAAATGCAGATCAACACTACAATAAGGTATCATCTCACACCAGTCAGAATGGCCATCATCAAAAGTCTACAAATAATAAGTGCCATAGAGGGTGTGGAGGAAAGAGAACTCTCTTACACTGTTGGTGGTATTGCAAATTGATACAGACACTATAGAGAACAGTATGGAAACTCCTTAAGAAAACTAGAAATAAAACTTCATATGACCCAACAATCCCACTACTGGGTATATACTCTTAGGATATCATAACTGAAATAGGCACATTTACCCCAATGTTTATCAAAACACTATTTACAGTTGGTGGAATATGGAAGAAAATGATGTCCATCAACAAATGAATGGATAAACAAATTGTGGTACATATACACAATGGAATATGACTCAGCTCTTAAAAGGAATGAATTTGAGCCAGTTTTAATGTCATGGATGAATCTAGAGCCTATTATACAGAATGAAGTAAGTCAGAAAGAGAAAGATAAATATCATATATTAGCACATATATATGGAATCTAGAAAGATGGTACTGATGGTCCTATTTGCAAAGCAGCAAAGGAGACACAGACATAAAGAACATTTGTGGTCCCAGTGGGGGAGGGAGAGGGTGGTAAGACTTGAGAGAGTAGTACTGAAACACATACATTACCATATATAAAATAGATAGCCAGTGGGAACTTGCTGTATGATGAGGGAATCCAAAGCTGGTGCTCCGTGACAATCTAGAGTTGTGGGATGGGAGAGAGATTTAGGGACACGTGTAAGCCTCTGGTTGATTCATGTTGATGTATGGCACAAATCATCACTATATTATAAAGTAATTATCCCCCAATTAAAAATAAAATAAAAAATTTAATGGAATAAAATACAGATATGAAAGTTGGACCATAAAGAAGGCTGAGTACCAAAGAATTGATGCTTTTGAACTGTGGTGCTGGAGAAGACTCTTGAGAGTCCCTTGGACAGCAAGATCAAACAAGTCAATCCTAAAGGCAATCAACACCGAATATTCATTACAAGGACTGATGCTGAAGTTTAAACTCTAATACTTTGGTCACTGGATGCAAAGAGCTGACTCATTGGAAAAGACCCTGGTGTTGAAGATTGCGGGCAAGAGGAGAAGGGAGCAACAGAGGATGACATGGTTGGATGGCATCATCGACTCAATGGACCTGACTTTGAGAAAATTCTGGGAGATAGTGAAGGACAGAGAACCTTGTCATGCTACAGTCCATGCGGTCACAAAGAGTTGGACATGACTTAGAGATTGAACAATAACAGGACCCTTGGCAGAAAGGAATTAGGAATATTACCACTTCCTTTTGAATTTATAGTAAATAAAGTATGTCTGGCAGTCTAAGGTGGCCCTGATTATATTAGAGGAAAGTGAATATATACAAACTCTCAAGAGAGAAAATTTATCAAAGCTAAGGAAGTATTGATAGTGGCAAGATACTGGATTTATGACAAAATGAAGAGCAAGTTAATTATTGGACATAAGTTCTGCTTCTAGGCTTTCCTGATGCTTCTGACCTTGCTACTTGGAGAAAATATGGATAACAGCTGAATATGTTGTTGGCTTGGCAGATTGTTCTCCAGGATGTTTACAGCTGAGATCTGTACAAGTGGCAGCAGTGGTGTTAATGGAACCAGAACTAGATTGGAACCAGGAGTGTTAGGTTGCCCAATCAGCCTATATCTCTGTGGGATACCAGGGATTTGGCAGTACCATCACTGCCAGCTCCTCTCCACCAATGAGCTATCTAGAGGCCCTTGGTGAAAAAATCTTATCTCCAGGGCAGTGGTCTCTGAATTATGTCCTCGTGCATCTATATTGGTAAAAAGAAAACAAAAAGCACCCATAAATATAAATATATATTTATTTATAAATTATAAAAACATTATTCTTTTATAATTTAAAAGTAAATTCTTAAAGAGAAAGGAATACCAGACCACTTTACCTGTCTCCTGAGAAACCTGTATGCAGGTCAAGATGCAATAGTCAGAATTGAATATGTAACAACAGACTGGTTCAAAATTGGGAAAGGAGTGCATCAAGGCTGTATATTGTTACCCTGCTTATTTAGTTTACATGTAGAGTATATCATGCTGTAAAGAGCAATATTGCATAGGAACCTGGAATGTTAGGTCCATGAATCAAAGCAAACAGGAGATGGCAAGAGTGAACATCAACATTTTGGGAATCAGTGAGCTAAAATGGACTGGAATTGGTGAATTTAACTCAGATGACCATTATATCTACTACTGTGGGCAAGAATCCGTAAGAAGAAATGGAGTAGCCATCATAGTCAACAAAAGAGCCCAAAATTCAGTACTTGGATGCCATCTCAAAAATGACAGAATGAGCTCTGTTCATTTCCAAGGCAAACCATTCAACATCACAATAATCCAAATGTATGCCCCTTTAGTAATGCTGAAGAAGCTGAAGTTGAACGGTTCTATGAAGACCTACAAGACCTTCTAGAAATTAACACCCAAAAGATGTCCTTTTCATTATAGGAGATTGGAATGCAAAAGTAGGTAGTCAAGAAACACCTGGAATAACAGACAAATTTGACCTTGGAGTATAGAATGAAGCAGGGCAAAGTCTAATAGCGTTTTGCCAAGAGAATGCACTGGTCATAAAAAACACTGTCTTCCAACAACAAAAGAGAAGACTCTATACATGGGCATCACCAGATGGTCAATACTGAAATCATATTGATTATATTCTTTGCAGCCAAAAATGGAGATGCTCTATACAGTCAGCAAAAACCAGATCGGGAGCTGACAGTAGCTCAGGCCATGAACTGCTTATTGCCAAATTCAGACTTAAATTGAAGAAAGTAGGGAAAACCACTAGATCATTCAGGTATAACCTAAATCAAATCCCTTACAATTATACAGTGGAAGTGAGAAATAGATTTAAGGGACAAGATCTGATAGACAGAGTGCCTGATGAACTATGAACGGAGGATTGTGACATCATACAGGAGACAGGGAGCAAGACCATCTCCAAGAAAAAGAAATGCAAAAAAGCAATATGGTTGTTTGAAGAGGCCTTACAAATAGCTGTGAAAAGAAGAGAGGCAAAAAGCAAAGGAGAAAAGGAAAGATATACCCATTTTAATGTAGAGTCCAAAGAATAGCAAGGAGAGATAAGAAAGCCTTCCTCGGTGATCAGTGCAAAGAAATAGAGGAAAACAATAGAATGGGTGAGACTAGAGATCTCATCAAGAAAATTAGATACCAAGGGAATATTTCATGCAAAGATGGGCACAATAAAAGACAGAAATGGTATAGACCTAACAGAAGCCGAAGATATTAAGAAGAGGTGGCAAGAATACACAGAAGAACTGTACACAAAAGATCTTCACGACCCAGATAATCATGATGGTGTGATCACTCACCTAGAGCCAGACATCCTGGAATGTGAAGTCAACTGGGCCTTAGGAAGCATCACTACGAACAAAGCTAGTGGAGGTGATGGAATTCCAGTTGAGCTATTTCAAATCCTAAAAGATGATGCTGTGAAAGTGCTGCACTCAATAGGCCAGCAAATTTGGAAAACTCAACAGTGGCCACAGGACTGGAAAAGGTCAGTTTTTATTCCAATCCCAAAGAAAGGCAATGCCAAAGAATGCTCAAACTACTGCACAATTGCACTCATCTCACACGCTAGTAAAGTGATGCTTAAAATTCTCCAAGCCAGGCTTCAGTATTATGTGAACCATGATCTTCCAAATGTTCAAGCTGGTTTTAGAAAAGGCAGAGGAACCAGAGATCAAATTGCCAACATCTGCTGGATCATCAAAAAAGCAAGAGAGTTCCAAAAAAATATCATTTCTATTTTATTGACTATGCCAAAGCCTTTGACTATATGGATCACAATAAACTGTGGAAAATTCTGAAAGAGATGGGAATATCAGACCACCTGACCTGCCTCTTGAGAAACCTGTATGCAGGTCAGAAAGCAACAGTTAGGACTGGACATGGAACCACAGACTGATTCCAAATTGGGAAAGGAGCACCTCAAGGCTGTACATTGTGACCCTGCTTATTTAATTTCTATCCGGAGTATATCATGAGAAATTCTGGGCTGGATGAAACACAAGCTGGAATCAAGATTGCTGGGAGAAATATCAATAACCTGAGATATGCAGATGACACCACCCTTATGGCAGAAAGCAAAGAGGAACTAAAAAGCCTCTTGATGAAAGTGAAAGAGGAGAGTGGAAAAGTTGGCTTAAAGCTCAACATTCAAAAAACTAAGATCATGGCATCTGGTCCCATCACTTCATGGCAAATAGATGGGGAAACAGTGGAAACAGTAGCAGACTTTACTTTTTGGGGCTCCAAAATCATTTCAGATGGTGACTGCATCCATGAAATAAAAAGACACTTACTTCTTGGAAGAAAAGCTATGACCAACCTAGATAGCATATTAAAACGCAGAGACATTACTTTGCCAACAAAGGTCCATCCAGTCCAGGCTATGTTTTTTTTCCAGTAGTCATGTATGGGATGTGAGAGTTGGACTATAAAGAAAGCTGAGTGCCAAAGGATTGTTGGTTTTGAACTGTGGTGTTGGAGAAGACTCTGAGAGTCCCTTGGACTGCAAGGAGATCCAACCAGTGCAGCCTAAAGGAAATCAGACCTGAATATTCATTGGAAGGACTGATGTTGAAGCTGAAAATCCAATACTTTGGCCACCTGATGCAAAGATATGACTCATTTGAAAATACCCTTATGCTGGGAAAGATTGAAGGTGCAAGAAGAAGGGGACAACAGAGGATGAGATGGTTGGATGGCATCACCGAGTCAATGGACATGAGTTTGAGTAAACTCCAGGAGTTGGTGATGGACAGGGAGGCCTGGCATGCTGCAGTCCATGGGGTTGCAAAGAGTTGGACACAACTGAGTGACTGAACTGAAATGAACTGATATCATGCAAAATGCCAGGCTAGATTAATCACAAGCTGAAATCAACACTGCTGCTAAGTCGCTTCAGTTGTGGCCATCTCTGTGCGACCCCATAGACAGCAGCCCACCAGGCTCCCCCATCCCTGGGATCTCCAGGCAAGAACACTGGAGTGGGTTGCCATTTCTTTCTCCAATGCATGAAAGTGAAAAGTGAAAGTGAAGTCGCTCAGTCAACACTACCAGGAGAAATATCAATATACTTGCATATGTAGATGACACCACCCATATGGCTGTAAGCAAAGAGGAATTTAAAAAGCCTCTTGATGAAGGTGAAAGAGGAGAGTGAAAAAAGCTGTCTTAAAACTCAACATTCAAAAAACTAAGATCATGGCATCTGGTCCCATCACTTCATTACATATAGATGGGAAGCAATGGAAACATTGAAAAACTATTTTCTTGGGATCCAAAATCACTGTGAACAGTGACTGCAGCCATGAAATTAAAAGATGCTTGCTCCTTGGATGAAAAGCTATTACAAACCTAGACCGCACATTAAAAAGCAGGGACATCACTTTGTTGACAGAGGTCCATCTAGTCAAAGCTATGGTTTTTCCAGTAGTTGTGTATGGATGTGATAGCTCAAAGAAGGTTGAGCACCAAAGAATTGATGTTTTCAAACTATGGTGTTGGAAAGACTCTTGAGAGTCTCCTGGACTGCAAGGAGATCAAACCAGTCAATACTAAAGGAAATCATCCCTGAATATTCACTGGAAGGGCTGATGCTGAAGCTGAAGCTCCAATACCTTGGTCACCTGATGCAAAAAACTGACTTCTTGGAAAAGACCATATTGCTGGGAAAGATAGAAGGTGGGAGGAGAAGGGAACGATAGAGGATGAGATGGTTGGACATTATCACCAACTCAATGGACATGAGTTTGAGCAAGCTCTGGGAGATGGTGAAGGACAGGGAAGCCTGGCGTGCTGTAATCCATGGAGTGGCAAAGAGTCAGACACAAGATTGACAATCAGACATGTTTTGTTGTTTATCTCCTGGAGCTTGCTCAGACTCATGTCCATTGAGTCGGTGATGATATCCAACCACCTTATCCTCTGTCTTCCCCTCTCCTCCTGCTTTCTGATTCAAGAATATTCTCCAACACCACAGTTCAAAAGTATCAATTCTTTAGTGCTCAGCCTTCTTTATGGTCCAACTCTCACATCCATATATGACTACTGGAAAAACCATAGCTTTGACTAAATGGACCTTTGTTGTCAAAGTAATGTTTCTGCTCATTATGAAAATTAAAAACATAACCAAAATGTAGTTTTCAATTAATGCAAGACAAAATATAAATATAAAATGTATCACCAAATATGATGACATCATAACCATCAATAGCTATATTAACTTGAATAAATTAACAATCTGTATTACAAATGGGTTTAATTATATATATATAAAATCTGTTTTGTCTCACAACATTCCTATGAGAGCTATACTATCTGTCTATGTATCAGTCCTACACAGGTACTTCAGCTCTGTTCAATGTAGACAATTTGTATATTAAATATTGATAAAATTGATTTCCTAATTTTAAGATGAATTTCAATTAAAATTCGAACGTTTTCTGTCTCTCACTAGATCACCTTGTAAAACTCACTTTAGAGACAGCTCCCTTTAAACTCCTTTTTCATTTAGGAAACTGAAGCAAATTTATTTCAAGAAAGGCATTTCTGTTGACGTCATACAGATCACTTGTTTTTGATACTTGGATTACTATTAGAATTACAATACAGGTTCTACAAGTTTTAAAAAGAGTGTGATTGTTTTAGCTGGAGGGATTATGAGTCGGCATTGAGGAGATGGGATTCAAGTTATTTAAGAATGGAAGGGATGTTGACAGAAATGTAAGTATTCCAGGTGAAGGAATTGGAATAAGTAAAGCAAGTACTGTTAGAGGACATAGGAAGCAGAGCTTAGGACCACAGTCATGAATTTAATTTTAGATATAATGAGCTTGCATTGCTGCTTAGATATACAGGTGGCAATGTTTCTTAAGCAGATGTTTCTTTAGGGCTGGAATTTTGGAGCAGTTTTGACACTAAAGACATTGACTTAGGAATCATCTTCATAACAATATTTTCTAAAGTCATGGAAGTCATTTTCTAAAGATTCATCAAGAGTGGGGAGACCATAAGGACTGCTGTTATGCATAATGAATATATTGAATGCCCTTTAGGAAGCCTCTATCATTTATTTTTGGGGTTTTCTTCTCTTTCTGGAGACTTGAAGTTGTTGGAAGAGTGAATAGCAGATCTGATAGTCTTTGGAACAGAATGAAATTTGTCAAAGTTATTGGTAGATGTGGATATCCACAGATATTACCTCTTCTCAGTGGAAAGAATAGGCTGGTTGTGTGGGTAGCAGAGCTAGAACCAGACTGGAACTTGAATTTGAGAAGATGAGCACGTGATGAATAATTAAAGCTGTGTGATCATGAAAGGAATGGCTTTATATTAATATCAAAGTATGAGATCAAGAGGGGATGCCTTGAAGAATTAAGGAAAAAATTTAAACAATTAAAGCAAAACTCTTATTTAATCAACAACTTTAGCTAGAGTAAAAGCAGCTAATGACACAGACTGTTCTCAAAAGTACTTTACATTGTAGAGAAAGTAGAGAATCACTTCTTGATAAAATAACAAATATAGAATCAGATAGTTAATTATCTTTGTGATAATTAAAAAATAACATACACAGATAAACTCTTAGTCTGGTTGTCTTAGAGGAACAGCTCTATGGTATAGTGGAGTGAACATTGGATTTGGAATTAAACTTTTATTTATGTCAATTTCCAGTCTTTTAACAAATAACCTAACCTCTTGAATAAGAACCTTCATCTTCAAAGTAGAGATTCTAATGTCTGTTGTGACTGCTTCTTCATCAAGGTTCTCAAGAAGATGCAGTGAGATCTAGCACGTGCTACTTACTATGAAAACGGAAAGGTGCTAAACCAGCACTAGGCAAGATGTCAGTTTATACGCATCTTCCCTTATGTGTAAACTTAGATGCATGTTTTAGGTCTTAAGGAATTTTTTTCACCAAGCTAAACATTGTTTCTAGTAAGAGAAGCCTTTCAAGTGAGGTTGATAGCCTTACAAATTTCACCTTAATTCATAAACATTTTATGCCAAAATAATGCTATTTTAAAGACAATAAGTTCCTGCTTTTGCCTGGGGCCACTGGAAGCTCTGCAAAAGAAGCAGGAAGAATTAAAGGCCTGTAATCATATTGTCTTATTTTTAACCATTAGTTTTTACTCTCTTGAACCACTTTTCTCCTCTGGCTGGGCCCTACTGAGGCCCATAAATCTTAATTAAAGAAGCAATTTTTTTCTTATGAAATCTGAACTGCAAGACACCATTCTTATTTTTTATTTTTAAAACTAGCTCCATGTGTCAGCTCATAAAACAAGTAAGACTTTTATACTCAAAGGATTTTGAAAGCTGTTATTGATACTATCATGGGGCACTAGTCCCACAATTACTATTATTGCTATTTTAATTTTTTACACACAAGCTTCTGATTTTCTATACAACACAATGGAAAAAATGGAACTTATAACAGGCTGCTCTTGGTTAAACCACTTTTTAAAAACTGGGTGCCATGCCCCCAAACAATGAATTTCACCTTTTTCTCAAGTGTACATGGAAACTTCTTTAGGAGAGATCACATCCTGGGCCATAAAATCTAGCCTTGGTAAATTAAAAAAAAAATTGAAGTCATTCCAAGCATCTTTTCTGATTACAATGCAGTAAGATTAGAAGAAAAAAACTATCGAAAATACAAATATAAGGAAGCTAAACAACCTGCTTCTGAATAGTCAACAAATCACAGAAGAAATCAAAATATGCACAAAAACTAATGAAAATGAAAACACAACAACAGAAAACCTATGGGATTCAGTAAAAGCAGTGCTAAGGGGAAGGTTCATAGCAATACAAGCCTACCTCAAGAAACAAGAGAAAAAATCAAATAAATAACCTAACTCTATACCTAAAGCATCTAGAAGTAGAAGAAATGAAGAACCCCAGGGTTAGTAGAAGGAAAGAAATCATAAAAATTAGGGCAGAAATAAATGAAAAAGAAACAAAGGAGACCATAGCAAAAATCACCAAAGCTAAAAGCTGGTTCTTTGAGAGGATAAATAAAATTGACAAACCATTAGCCAGACTCATCAAGAAAAAAAGGGAGAAGAATAAAATCAACAAAATTAGAAATGAAAATGGAGAAATCACAACAGACAATACAGAAATACAAAGGATCATAAGAGACTTCTATCAGCAACTATATGTCAATAAAATGGACAACTTGGAAGAAATGGACAAATTCTTAGAAAAGTATAACTTTCCAAAACTGAACCAGGAAGAAATAGAAAATCTTAACAGACCCATCATTAGCATGGTAATCAAAAGTAATACAGAAAATTTCCAGCAAACAAAAGCCAAGGACCAGACAGCTTCACAGTTGAATTCTACCAAAAATTTAGAGAAGAGCTACCACCTATCCTACTCAAACTCTTTCAGAAAATTTCAGAGGAAGGTAACCTTCCAAACTCATTCTATGAGGCCACCATCACCGTAATACCAAAACCAAACAAAGATGCCACAAAAAAGAAAACTACAGGCCAGTATCACTGATGAACATAGATGCAAAAATCCTTAAAAAATTCTGTCAAACAGAATCCAACAACATATGAAAAAGATTATACATCATGACCAAGTGGGCTTTATCCCAGGGATGCAAGAATTCTTCAGTATTCACAAATAAATGAATGTGATACACCACATTAACAAATTGAAAATTAAAAACCAGCCTTTGATAAAATTCAACATCCATTTATGATTAAAAAAAAACCCCTCAGAAAGCAGAAACAGAAGGAACATACCTCATCATAATAAAAGTGAAATATGATAAACCCACAGCAAACATTATCCCCAATGGTGAAAAATTGAAAGCATTTCCCCTAAAGTCAGGAACAAGACAAGGGTGCCCACTCTCATCATTACTATTCAACATAGTTTTGGCATTTTTAGCCACAGCAATCAAAGAAGAAAAAGAAATAAAAGGAACCCAGATTGGAAAAGAAGAAGTAAAATTCTGTTTGCAGATGACATGATCCTCTACATAGAAAACCCTAAAGATTTCATCAGAAAATTAGTAGAGCTAATCAATGACTATAGTAAAGTTGCAGGATATAAAATTAACACACAGAAATCCCTTGCATTCCTATATACTAACAATGAGAAAACAGGAAGAGAAATTAAGGAAACAATTCCATTCACCATTGCAACGAAAAGAATAAAATACTTAGGAATAAATCTACCTAAAGAAACAAAAGACCTATATATACTGCTGCTGCTGCTAAGTGGTTTCAGTTGTGTCCAACTCTGTGCCACCCCATAGACGGAAGCCCACCAGGCTCCCCCATCCCTGGGATTCTCCAGGAAAGAACACTGGAGTGGGTTGCCATTTCCTTCTCCAATGCGTGAAAGTGAAAAGTGAAAGGGAAGTCGCTCAGTCGTGTCCGACTCCTAGCGACCCCATGGACTGCAGCCTACCAGGCTCCTCCGTCCATGGGATTTTCCAGGCAAGAGTACTGGAGCAGGGTGCCATTGCCTCCTTCAAAGACCCATATATAGAAAACTATAAAACATTGATGAAAGAAATCAAAGATGACACAAATAGGTGGAGATATATACCATGTTCATGGATCGGAAGAATCAATATAGTGAAAATGAGTATACTACTCAAAGCAATCTATAGATCCAATGCATTCCCTATCAAGCTACCAACGGTATTTTTCAAAGAACTATTACAAATAATCTCACAATTTATATGGAAAAAAAAAAACACCCTCAAATAGTCAAAGCAATCTTGGGAAAGAATGGAACTGGAGGAATCAACCTACCTGACTTCAGACTATAGTACAAAGCTATAGTCATCAAGACAGTATGGTACTGGCACAAAGACAGAAATATAGATCAATAGAACAAAATAGAAAGCCCAGAGATAAACCCACGCACCTAAGGACACCTTATCTTTGACAAAGGAGGCAAGAATATACAATGGATTAAAGACAATCTCTTTAACAAGTGGTGCTGGGGAAACTGGTCAACCACTTGTAAAAGAATGAAACTAGAACACTTTCTAACACCATACACAAAAATAAACTCAAAATGGATCAAAAATCTAAATGTAAGACCAGAAACTATAAAACTCCTAGAGGAAAACAGAGGCAAAACACTCTCTGACATAAATCACAGCAGGATCCTCTACGACCCACCTCCCAGAGTAACGGAAATAAAAGCAAAAACAAACAAATGGGACCTAATTAAACTTAAAAAGCTTTTGCACAACGAAGGAAACTATAAGCAAGGTGAAAAGACAGCCTTCAGAATGAGAGAAAAATAATAGCAAACGAAGCAACTGACAAAGAATTAATCTCAAAAATATACAAGCAGCTCATGCAGCTCAATTCCAGAAAAATAAATGACCCAATCAAAAATGGGCCAAAGAACTAAACAGACAGTTCCCCAAAGAAGACATACAGATGGCTTAAAAAACACATGAAAAGATGCTCAACATCACTCATTATCAGAGAAATGCAAATCAAAACCACAATGAGGTACCATCTCACATCAGTCAGAATGGCTGCTATCAAAAAGTCTACAAACAATAAATGCTGGAGAGGGTGTGGAGAAAAGGGAATCCTCTTACACTGTTGGTGGGAATGCAAACTAGTACAGCCATTATGGAGAACAGTGTGGAGATTCCTTAAAAACCTGAAAATAGAACTGCCATATGACCCATCAATCCCACTGCTAGGCATACACCCTCAGGAAACCAGAATTGAAAGATACACATGAACCCCAATGTTCATCGCAGCACTGTTTACAATAGGACATGGAAGCAACCTAGATGTCCATCAGCAGACGAATGAATAAGAAATCTATGGTACATATACACAATGGGATATTACTCAGCCACTAAAAAGAATGCATTTGAATCAGTTCTAATGAGGTAGATGAAACTGGAGCCTATTATACAGAGTGAAGTAAGTCAGAAAGAAAAACATCAATACGGTATACTAATGCATATATATGGAATTTAGAAAGATGGTAACAAGACCCTATATGCAATACAGCAAAAGAGACACAGATGTAAAGGATAGTCTTTTGGACTCTGTGGGAGAAGGTGAGGGTGGGATGATTTGAGAGAATAGCATTGAAACATGTATATTATCATATGTGAAATAGATCACCAGTCCAGGTTTGATGCATGAGACAGGGTGCTCAGGGCTGATGTACTGGGATGACCCTGAGGGATGGGATGGGGAGGGAGGTGGGAGGGGGGTTCAGGATGGGGAATACATGTACACCCATGGCTGATTCATGTCAATGTATGGCAAAAACCACTACAATATTGTAAAGTAATTAGCCTCCAATTAAAATAAATAAATTAATTTTAAAAAGTGGGTACTATGGTCCATAAAGGGCTTCCCTGGTGGTTTAGCCGTAAAGAATCTGTCTGTAATGTAGGAGCCACAAGAAACATGAGTTTGATCCCTGGGTTGGCAAGATCCCCTGGAGGAGGGCATGGCAACTCACTCCAGTGTTTTTGCCTGGAGAAACCCATGGACAGAGGAACCTGGAGGGCTACAGTCCATAGGGTCGCAAAGAGTCGGATACAACTGAAGTGACAGAGCATACACGCAGGCACATGTTTCATAAAACATGAAGGAAACATGAATTCAAGATTCCAATGGGAACATGAGAACTCTTTGAGTGCCACTGGTGTATGGAGGCTTGTTGATGGGAATGGAGGCTTGTTGATGGGATCCCCACCGAGGAACACTTACTTAAAGACAATATTCTCTTGTCTGGAGTCTGATAGGTAAAATGAACCTGGGTGCTTGCAACCGTATTTCTTACCTCCTCAGATTAGGAGAATGGCCTTGACACCTGTAGGTCTTTGGACCTAATATCCAGATGACAGAGCTTAGGGAACTTTAATCACAGATAGTAGAGGCAACTTGGAAATACCTATACCTGTTCTAGATGACAGTATTTCTAAAGAATACAAATTATTCCGATTTATTATGTAAACAATGGTGAATGAGACAGTGCCAGGCAGTACGCCCAGAGACCAGACTAATCAGATGTCAATTTGTCTGTCTTCTGTCATCATCCCTTCAAAACTTCAATGGTCTCCTATTGTCCACAAGATTACATTAAAAAAAGTCTCAAGACCACTTCTAGTCTGGCCTCAACCTATCTTTTGAACCATTATCTCCAACTGTCACATCCCACTTAACTGTACTTACTCTGATCACAGAGAAAGCAGACAGTGCTTTCTAATAAACCTTATTATTTTGCAACTTTATGACTGCATGTGTTTAGAGGAACAGTGGGAAAGGAAAAAATGCATTAATGGACATAGTGTAGGTTTTAAAGTTGAGAGTTGAATGACCACAGGCAAATTATTTAGGCTCTGAGCCTCCCCTTCCTCATTTGTAAGATAGGGATAATAATTTTTTTTTTTTTCTGGTGGTTTGTATGAGATACATGCAATGTACCTAGCACAGCACCTGCAATGAAAGAGATGCTCCATAAAATGGATGCTCCTCTGTCCTTCTTCCTATATGGAATTCAATGGCCCCACCTACTGTGAGTTCCTACTCATCTTTTAAGACTCTGTCAAATTATACCTCATTTACAAAGCCCATAATAAGATACCCCAATGAGTACCTCATAGAATTAGGATAAATAACTTGACAACAAATAGAAGATGATTGCGAGAAAGGAGGGTCCTAGAATAAACAGACCAGATGACACCTTTCTCTCCTTGTGACCAAAACACATTTTCTCACAGAAAAGGCTTCCTAGCCTAATTCTGTCTCCTCAGGCAACTCTCAAAATTTCTCTGGGTTTTGCTTGCCTTCACTACTCTCTCACACACTTCCCATCCTGCTTCCTATCTCAAATTTACCCATCTCATCTATGGTTTCTTCCAATGCTCTTGTTGGCTGTTAGACAAGTCTTTCAGCTCCTGGTTTACACCTTGATGAATGAGATATCATTCCCCTTTTACTGCCTTAGATTTCCCATGTTATTTTTGTTCCTTTACTGGATTCTATGTGGCTTTGTTTTTTGACATTCTTGAACCAAAAACTGCAAGGTCACTTTGCATCATAGACTCACAAGATTGTAAAGACAGGTCTAAATACATCTCTACCCACTTTGTTTTGTACACAAAGAATAGGAAGCTCAGAGAGGCGAAAAGCCTTTATTGAGATAACACTTAGCTGTTGACTGAGGCTCTGACCCATGCCTCCCTCAACCTTTAAAGTGCTGGTCTGTTGTCCCCTGACTTATTTGATCCTAAAGTGAAAGTGAAGTCACTCAGTCATGTCCGACTCTTTGTGACCCCATGGACTGTAGCCTACCAGGCTCCTCATCAGTCCATGGAGTTTTGCAGGCCAGAGTAGTGGAATGGGTTGCCATTTCCTTCTCCAGGGGGTCTTCCCAGCCCAGGGATCGAACCCGGGTCTCCTGCACTGCAGGCAGACGCTTTACTGTCTGAGCCACCAGGGAAGCCTCTTTGATTCTAAGGTACCTTGAAATTTCATAGAACTCCAGTTGGAAGGGTGTCAAAATAATGTCCTGTAGCTGTGTGGGGGTACAACCCAAAGCCAAATGATTCCCTTTCTATACTGCTAAGCCACAGGGTCTTTTTAGTCAAGCCAACTAGGATGATGTATGCCAAGGACATCCATGACCATGTGGATGGAAGGAGGTTAATCTTTCAAGGCAGGCTGCTCTTGTAAAGACCTGTAGGTGAAGCAAGCTATCTCACAAAGTTGGGCAGGACCATTCAGAGATGGTCCAGAATGCCCAGCAGACAGCCTCTCTCCACTGAATTTCCTACTTGATATGATTTCTTAACTTAATTTCTTCTTAGTTCTGGGTAGAAACTGATTGTGGTTTTGCAGAGATTCATATTCAAAGGAACTGTGACAGTGTGACTAGGTCTTCCTGTAAATAATGAAAGTAAGAGGAAAAGAGTGAATATTTATTGAGTACTTAAACAAGGTCTGGTAATTTTACATACATATTTTTACATAAATCTTCACAAAAGCATTAATGCAGTTGTGAGAAATGTTCCCATTTTATAGATGAGGAAACTGAGGCTTAGGAATGATAACTAATTTGCCAAATATTGCTCAACAGGCTAAAGACAGATTCAAATTTTGACTTATTCATTTGGACAATATGAGGTATAGAAAGACCTTGACTGAAATATTGTAGAACTAATTTCTAGACTCTAATATTCTATTTGTGTTGACTTCAATAAGCCTCCTTAGTCCTGTCTATATTTATTTTTCCTCATTTTAAAACCAGGTGTTAATTCTCTTTTACTATCTTATAGGGATATTGGAAAATCAGGTAAAACAATGGAATTGACAGTGCTTTGGGAAATGAGGAAGTACATAAATACAAGAAATTATTATCATTTTATTACAAACTAAATATTTAATAGATGTAGAAAGCCTAAGAAGTGTACATTGTTTTTCAAATTATTTTGGAAAATATCCAAAATCCAGAGTGTCTCTTAGAATATTCTATTCTACTATCAGATTAACCTCATTAACTGTTTTCAACTGTGAATTAAAATGGTATGACTAAATTCAGAGGACTTCCCTGGTGGCTCAGTGGTAAAGATTCTGCCTGCCAATGCAGGAGATGTGGGTTCAATACCTGAGATAGGAAGATCACCTGGAGAAGGATCTTGCCTGGGAAATCCCATGGACAGAGGAGCCTGGTGGGCTATAGTCCAGATCAGTTCAGTTCAGTTCAGTTCAGTCACTCAGTCATATCCAACTCTCTGCTACCCCATGAATTACAGCACGCCAGGCCTCCCTGTCCATCACCAATGCCCAGAGTCCACCCAAACTCATGTCCATCGAATCGGTGATGCCTCCCAGCCATCTCATCCTCTGTTGTTCCCTTTTCCTCCTGCCCCCAATCCCTCCCAGCATCAGAGTCTTTTCCAATGAGTCAGCTCTTCACATGAGGTGGCCAAAGTATTGGAGTTTCAGCTTTAGCATCAGTCCTTCCAATGAATACCCAGGACTGATCTCCTTTAGAATGGACTGGTTGGATCTCCTTGCAGTCCAAGGAACTCTCAAGAGTCTTCTCCAACGCCACAGTTCAAAAACATCAATTCTTCAGCGCTCAGCTTTCTTCACAGTCCAACTTTCACATCCATACATGACCACTGGAAAAACTATAGCCTTGACTAGATGGACCTTTGTTGGCAAGGTGATGTCTCTGCTTTTGAATATGCTATCTAGGTTGGTCATAACTTTTCTCCCAAGGAGTAAGTGTCTTTTAATTTCATGGCTGCAATCACCATCTGCAGTGATTTTGGAGTCAGAAATAAAGTCTGACACTGTTTCCAATGTTTCCCCATCTATTTCCCATGAAGTGATGGGACCAGATGCCATGATCTTCGTTTTCTGAATGTTGAGCTTTAAGCCACCTTTTTCACTCTCCTCTTCCACTTTCATCAAGAGGCTTTTTAGTTCCTCTTCACTTTCTGCCATAAGGGTGGTGTCATCTGCATATCTGAGGTTATTGATATTTCTCCCGGCAGTCTTGATTCCAGCTTGTGCTTCCTCCAGCCCAGTGTTTCTCATGATGTACTCTGCATATAAGTTAAATAAACAGGGTGACAATATACAGCCTTGACGAACTCCTTTTCCTATTTGGAACCAGTCTGTTGTTCCATGTCCAGTTCTAACTGTTGCTTCCTGACCTGCATATAGGTTTCTGAAGAGGCAGGTCAGGTGGTCTGGTATTCCCATCTCTTTCAGATTTTTCCACAGTTTATTGTGATCCACACAGTCAAAGGCTTTGGCATAGTCAATAAAGCAGAAATAGATGTTTTTCTTGAACTCTCTTGCTTTTTCAATGATCCAGTGGATGTTGGCAATTTGATCTCTGGTTACTCTGCCTTTTCTAAAACCAGCTTGAACATGTGGAAGTTCATGGTTCACATATTGCTGAAGTCTGGCTTGGAGAATTTTGACCATTACTTTACTAGCGTGTGAGATGAGTGCAATTGTACGGTAGTTTGAGCATTCTTTAGCATTGCCTTTCTTTGAGATTGGAATGAAAACTGACCTTTTCCAGTCCTGTGGCCACTGCTGAGTTTTCCAAATTTGCTGGCATATTGAGTGCAGCACTTTCACAGCATCAGCTTTCAGGATTTGATAGCTCAACTGGAATTCCATCACCTCCACTAGCTTTGTTTGTAGTGATGCTTCCTAAGGCCTACTTGACTGGCTCTAGGTGAGTGATCACACCATCGTGATTATCATGGTCATGAAGATCTTTTTTGTACAGTTCTTCTGTGTATTCTTGCCACCTCTTCTTAATATCTTGTGCTTCTGTTAGGTCCATACCATTTCTGTCCTTTATTGAGCCCATCTTTGCATGAAATGTTCCCTTTGTATCTCTAATTTTCTTTCTTTTTTATTTTTAAACTTTACAAATTGTATTAGTTTTGCCAAATATCAAAATGAATCCGCCACAGGTATACATGTGTTCCCCATCCTGAACCCTCCTCCCTCCTCCCTCCCCACACCATCCCTCTGGGTCGTCCCAGTGCACTAGCCCCAAGCATCCAGTATCATGCATCGAACCTGGACTGGCAACTCGTTTCATACATGATATTATACATGTTTCAATGCCATTTTCCCAAATCTTCCTGCCCTCTCCCTCTGCAACAGAGTCCATAAGACTGTTCTATACATCAGTGTCTCTTTTGCTGTCTCATACACAGGGTTATTGTTAGCATCTTTCTAAATTCCATATATATGCGTTAGTATACTGTATTGGTGTTTTTCTTTCTGGCTTACTTCACTCTGTATAATAGGCTCCAGTTTCATCCATCTCATTAGAACTGATTCAAATGTATTCTTTTTAATGGCTGAGTAATACTCTATTGTGTATATGTACCACTGCTTTCTTATCCATTCATCTGCTGATGGACATCTAGGTTGCTTCCATGCCCTGGCTATTGTAAACAGTGCTGCGATGAACATTGGGGTACACGTGTCTCTTTCCCTTCTGGTTTCCTCAGTGTATATGCCCAGCAGTGGGATTGCTGGATCATAAGGCAGTTCTATTTCCAGTTTTTTAAGGAATCTCCACACTGTTCTCCATAGTGGCTGTACTAGTTTGCATTCCCACCAACAGTGTAAGAGGGTTCCCTTTTCTCCACACCCTCTCCAGCATTTATTGCTTGTAGACTTTTGGATCGCAGCCATTCTGACAGGTGTGAAATGGTACCTCATAGTGGTTTTGATTTGCATTTCTCTGATAATGAGTGATGTTGAGCATCTTTTCATGTGTTTGTTAGCCCTCTGTATGTCTTCTTTGGAGAAATGTCTATTTAGTTCTTTGGCCCATTTTTTGATTGGGTCATTTATTTTTCTGGAGTTGAGCTGTAGGAGTTGCTTGTATATTTTTGACATTAGTTGTTTGTCAGTTGCTTCATTTGCTATTATTTTCTCTCATTCTGAAGGCTGCCTTTTCACCTTGCTAATAGTTTCCTTTGTTGTGCAGAAGCTTTTAAGTTTAATTAGGTCCCATTTGTTTATTTTTGCTTTTATTCCCAATATTCTTGGAGGTGGGTCATAGAGGATCCTGCTGTGATTTATGTCAGAGAGTGTTTTGCCTATGTTCTCCTCTAGGAGTATTATAGTTTCTGGTCTTACGTTTAGATCTTTAATTCATTTTGAGTTTATTTTTGTGTATGGTGTTAGAAAGTGTTCTAGTTTCATTCTTTTACAAGTGGTTGACCAGATTTCCCAGCACCACTTGTTAAAGAGATTGTCTTTAATCCATTGTATATTCTTGCCTCCTTTGTCAAAGATAAGGTGTCCATATGTGCGTGGATTTATCTCTGGGCTTTCTATTTTGTTCTATTGATCTATATTTCTGTCTTTGTGCGAGTACCATACTGTCTTGATAACTGTGGCTTTGTAGTAGAGCCTGAAGTCAGGTAGGTTGATTCCTCCAGTTCCATTCTTCTTTCTCAAGATAGCTTTGGCTATTTGAGGTTTTTTGTATTTACATACAAATTGTGAAATTATTTGTTCTAGTTCTGTGAGGAATACATAGTTTTGGAAGTTTTGGCCACAGCAATCAGAGCAGAAAAAGAAATAAAAGGAATCCAAATTGGGAAAGAAGAAGTAAAACTCTCACTATTTGCAGATGACATCATCCTCTACATAGAAAACCCTAAAGACTCCACCAGAAAATTACTAGAACTAATCAATGATTATAGTAAATTTGCAGGATATAAAATCAACACACAGAAATCCCTTGCATTCCTATACACTAATAATGAGAAAACAGAAAGAGAAATTAAGGAAACAAATCCATTCACCATTGCAATAGAAAGAATAAAATACTTAGGAATATATCTACCTAGAGAAACTAAAGACCTATACATAGAAAACTATAAAACACTAGTGAAAGAAATCAAAGAGGACACTAATAGATGGAGAAATATACCATGTTCATGGATTGGAAGAATCAATATAGTGAAAATGAGTATACTACCCAAAGCAATTTATAGATTCAGTGCAATCCCTTTGTATCTCTAATTTTCTTGAAGAGATCTCTAGTCTTTCCCATTCTGTTTTTTTCCTCTATTTCTTTGCATTGATGTATGAGGAAGGCTTTCTTATCTCTTCTTGCTATTCTTTGGAACTCTGCATTCAGATGCTTATATCTTTCCTTTTCTCCTTTGTTTTTTGCTTCTCTTCTTTTCACAGTTATTTGTAAGGCCTCCTCAGACACCCATATTGCTTTTTTGCATTTCTTTTTCTTGGAGATGGTCTTGCTCCCTGTCTCCTGTACAATGTCATGAACCTTCATCCACAGTTCATCAGGCACTCTATCAGATCTAGGCCCTTAAATCTATTTCTCACTTCCACTGTATTATCATAAGGGATTTCATTTAGGTCACACCTGAATGGTCTAGTGGTTTTCCCTACTTTTCTGCAATTTAAATCTGAATTTGGCAATAAGGAGTTCATGATCTGAGCCACAGTCAGCTCCCGGTCTTGAAAGAGTTGACACAACTTAGCAAATAAAACTAAATTCAGAAGTTCTATTTCTTAGCATTCAAAAGAAATCTGATCTGTCTTTATCCTGTGCTAAATGTTATGTGTGCGTCGAATGAACTTCTAACATTTATCTGATAATCACCTTATGTATATTCTTATAATACATTAGTAGACATTGTCACTTTCATACCATGTTCACATCCTTTACTTTCAATACTGTTGAAATTCAATAATTTAAAAATTATTTAATAATTTCAAAATTCAATAATGTTGTAGATAAAGCTAACTTTCTGTTTGTTAGGACAGAAGAAACAATACACTCTTAGCCATGAACAAACTAGGAAGAAAACCTTTTCTTTTGACTTCTGTTACCACTTGGATTCTGATTTCCTTTTTAGCATACAGGAGCTCATTGATGTTTTTAAATATAGGTATAAACATAAATAATTATATATTATTTTTTCTGAGAATAAAAATATAAAGGGTGACTGAAAAATATAATTTCCCTGGTAAGCTTGAAGAAAGTCTCATTATTGTAAACTGCTGCTGCTGCTGCTGCTAAGTCGCTTCAGTCATGTCCGACTCTGTGCGACCCCGTAGACGGCTGCCCACCAGGCTCCCCCGTCCCTGGGATTCTCCAGGCAAGAACACTGGAGTGGGTTGCCATTTCCTTCTCCAATGCATGAAGGTGAAAAGAGAAAGTGAAGTCACTCAGTCATGTCTGAGTCTTAGCAGCCCCATGGACTGCAGCCTACCAGGTTCCTCTGTCCATGGGATTTTCCAGGCAAGAGTACTGGAGTGGGGTGCCATTGCCTTCTCCGTATTGTAAACTAGTTTGTGTCTATTATTTGTTACTATGAGAGTGTGCAATAGAGTACTTACCAAGTTACCTTGACTGCACTGATGCTAGGGTTTAGGTGCAATCAAGGTGATAAGAAGAAAGTGAAATATAAAAATGTGTTCATTTACAGGGATAGAGGAACATCTTGTGAAAAAGTCTTGGGAAATGAAGATTCTGAATACAGTGGGGCAGCTGAAATTGAGATTTGGCCTTGTACCCTTCTCCGTGAAAAAGTTAGTGTGTATGAGTTGAGGGTTGTATCACTAGAAGGTATTACACTTGTGGGTTCATGACTCTTGATTTTGTATCTCCTTCTTAGCAGCTCCCATCTCACAAAGGCTACAAGTTAGAAAAGGTCACCTTCTGTCACAGTAGTTGCAACATGGGTTTCTGACTGGAAAGGATCATCAGGTTTGTTCTAGATCCAGAAGCCAAGGGTTGAACGTGTTCTCATTTCTATCAGCCATAGGACCTTAATAGAGCTAAGGCCACTCTGGGGAGCTAATGGAACCTGGAAGCTATGGGTGATCTTAATTTGGCTGGCTGACTCTTAATAGATATAAGTCTCTTCAGGGATTCCAAGCATTGCTTGAGGGAGAAGAAATCTGGGAAAACTTGGGCTTTTTGCCATTGAGATTTACTTTTAAATGTCACAGTGCCACACTGTGCTTGCTGACTTAAGAAAGCTGCTAGATTGCCAGTAAATAATTACATAATTCACAAATAAGCAGATACATAAGTAAACACTTTTATTCCCACAAATAATTTAAATAAAACTGCAAAATTACATCCTACAAATTTCTTTTAAAATGAAGCTAAATCACACAATTGATACCAATACTGCTTTTACCACCAGATACCACAGATTAACCTGGGGGAACTAGGGGAAGAAGGGAAGTGGCAACACAGATACTTATTATAATGCAACGTGAGTGAAGAGGAGTGTTAGGGGAACTGAATCAGGCCAGAATCAAGGTTATATATGGTGACATTAATGTTCAAGTATGGCTGCTTTTGTCAATATCAGATACAACTTCATAAATGTGCCCAGGTCTAGAAACATAGAAGAGGGTCAGATCAAGAAACCATACAGAAAATGACGTTTTACTGGCATGCTTGAAACTAGAAAGTCTGTTCAGTTAAACCCCTGTCAGCTGTCCTCGGTCCTGGGGAGCCAACACAACACCAAAAGCTCGGTCAGTTTCTCCCAATGCAAAAGAGATATTTTCTGCATTGCTGGACTCCATAGATACCTAAGACCCTGCTTGTCATTCTTCACTCATCTGGCCTCCTAGGAATTAAAAACCAAGAGATAACATGGATTTCAAATTATTTGGGCCATGATGAGAGGGAAACTGTTACATCAATCAAACCCAAAATAAAAGTTAGTCAAAATAAAGGGTGTAATGGTGGAAGGATTTCAAAGCACCACCCGGGTAGGTAGAATTCTGTGTTGATACTGGCTATAGGATTTCTCCCAGTGAAAATCAATAAATGGGCTCCAGTTTCTGCATGTATAGATATATTTGCATTATTCTGTTAGTGTGGAATGTATCTTCTATATTTTCAAAGAAATCTGTGTCAGTCTGCCTTTCAAACCTCTGAAACAAACAACTCTAAAATCACCGTGGCTTAAAGATTGATCTCTCACTTGTTACTATCCCTGTTCAGTTGGGGAGGTTGGGAGAGTGTGTGGGTTGTGGGTACTGAGAGCGTAACAGGTAGGGAGGCCAGAGGTCCACAAGCGTCAGGAGGAAATAAACTGCAAATGGCGGACTTTTTTTTTTTCCCTTCTCTAAACAAAATTAAAAGAGGCTTCTTTTAATTTTCTGTTGACTGACACCTTGTTCTGCCTTGAGCTAACCAATGCGTTTTTCTTATGGAAATGTTTTTTTAAGTTATGTTAATGAAACTATGTATTTGCTTTGAGGTCTGCCTTTCTTCAAAACGGTTCTGCCTAAGACTAATTTTTTTCTTTTCTCAAACCTTGGGCTGACAATGACTCAACAAACCAGTATTCATGTCAATTGTTTTATGGCCGGGGATGGGGATGACACACCCCATGCCATTCTATCTCAAAAATACATATTATGGGAGATAGGCCTGGTGAAACTCCCTCAGCCTTGAGATGACTCTCTTATCTAATTAATAGCTTGCTAACAGACATAAAACACCTTGCTGAAAACTAGCAAGGGGCATTCTTTCTGCCCCCTTCTGATGTCTATGTCAGAAGCTTTCTCTGTCTCTCTTATACTTTAATAAAATTTTGTTACACAGAAATCTCCATTGGTCAAGCCTGGTCTCTGACCAGGATCGAAATCCTCTCCTCCAGAGGTCACAAATCCTGACGTAGCACACAGCTCTCAGCAGCAACCTTTCAGTATTTGGCGGGGAAGATCACAGACATAAAGTGCCATTTCACTGAAGCATATCAAGGAAATATTTCATCAACATGGTTTATCATTGTTGGTGACCCTTAATCACTTGACTCAGGTGGTATTTGTTGTCTTTCTGGACTTCCCTGGTGGCTCAGATGGTAAAGCGTCTGTCTACAATGTGGGAGACCTGGGTTTGATCCCTGGGTCAGGAAGATTCCCTGGAGAAGGAAATGGCAACCCACTCCAGTACTCTTGCCTAGAAAATCCCATGGACAGAGAAGCCTGGTGCAGGCTACTGTCCATGGGGTCGCAAAGAGTCGGACACCACTGAGTGACTTCACTTTCACTGTAAAACTACTCTTCCTTGGCCACCTTTCCCTCTTTCTGTACTTATTGTACTCTTTGGAAGTTTCTATGTGTAGCCCAAATGCTTAAAGTGTGGAGGGATATGCTTTAACTCTATCGAGGGTGCAGTATCTACATAAATTATTTGTAACTCTTCTACAAGGGAGATTTATGTCTTTCCCTCTATTTATTTATTGATATTCCTACCACTGTACTTTTTTTCTGAACACTTTCATACTGGCTGTACAAGATGCTCTAGGCTCATGTTATGTATTTCCTCCCCCGGTTCTAGAATCAGCCACTTGTCCAAGGGACCCTAGTTCTTTTTACTGGACAATGATATTAGAAAATAACATCTGGGGGCTAGGTGTGCTGTTGCTACAGGATCAGCTGACAGAGCGAGTGTATGTATGTATATACATACATAAATGTTTTTCTATATGTCACCATCTGTATCTGTATTAGTCTAAGTGCATATGGATTCTTCAACTCTAATCCATTACCACGTGGGTCTTTCTAAGCTTCTCTCCTTGTTTGTTTGTAATATCCCACTTCAACGTTGAGAAACCTGGCTCTCTTCAACTATTGCTCATTTTAATTGTACCATTATGTACAGCAGTACTAGAATTGTTAACCCAGGGAAGACAACTTTATCAGCAAGAGTTCAGTTATATCAGTTTTTTTCTTATTAATCTTACAGATTCTACTCATTTCCAGTTATTTAAGTCAGCACTTTTTGTCCCTGTTCTCTTCTGTAAGTTTGTATCAGAACTTATAGCTAGACTGTTTTGCCACATTTGGCATTCCATCCTGAAATTCTTTTATTTCCTAAGTTATGTTTAAAAATGTGTATACATTCACTCCTTGTGCTGTAAAAGGCTATGGGTTTTGACAATTTCATAGTGTCATGTACCCACCATTATAGTAACATATAGAATGGTTTCAGTGGCTTCAAGTATCCCTGATGCTTTTCTTATTTGACCCATTTTCCCTCCATAACCACTAATCTTTTTATCATCCTATCAATTCTTCATTTTCTGGAATGTGATACAACAGCCCTCCTCACTGGTTTCTTTAACCTGGCAACAGGCATCAAAGATGAACATATCTCCTTAAAGTTTCATAGATCATATCCTCTCTTAATCACCAAATAACATTCCATTATATGGATATATCATCATTTAATTATCCATTTACAGACTGAACAATAGAACACTTCTAGTTTTTGGCAGTTATGAATATAGTGCTATATACATTTATGGGCAGATTTTTGTGTGGACATACTTTTTCAGTTCCGTGAGTACTTAAGAGTATAATTATTGGATTGTGTGGCAGAATTAGGTTTAGCTTTGTAAGAAGCTGCCAAAATATCTTCCAAAGTAGCTGTAAACAGCAATAAGTGATAATTCCTCTCACTTTATATCCTTGTCAGCAATTGATATTGTCAGTTATACTTTTTATGCTTATAGCAGCTTTATTTGTAACTACCCAAACATGGAAACAACCAAGATGTCACTTAACAGGCGAGAAGATACATGAAAATGGGGTGCATCCAGGCTATTTAGAGACAAAGGAAATGAACTACCTAGCCACAAGAAGACTTGCATAAAACTCCAAATGCATATTACCAATTGAAGGAAGCTATCTGAAAAGGTCACACCTATACGATCCCCACCACATGGGACACATCAGGGAAGACAAGCCACAGAGATAGCAAAAGTATCAGTGGGTTGCCAGGGGTTCAGATGGAGATAGAAAACAACACAGGTCCTTCTCATCCCAGGATTCTCATGCCACCCCTATCGAGCCCCAAGATTCCTCAGATGGGGCTACTTTGGGAAGAGTGACTGGGATAGCAGCCTCTGAGCCTGATGCCACCATTTTTTGAGCTACCCATGAAGTTCAGTGAATCTTTTCTGAATTTCAACCATTCTGATATACATGTGCAAGTATCTCATTTTTGTTTCAATTTAAATTTCCTTAATGTCAGATGATATTGAGCACTTTTTCATATATGTTATTTGCCATCTTTGGTGAGGTGTCTGTTCAGATCTTTAGTCCATTTTTAAGTTGGCCTGTTTGTTTTCCTATTGTTGCTTTTTTAAGTTCTTTGTATATTTTAGATATAAGTCCTTTATTAGATATTTATATTGCAAATATTTCCCCCCAGTCTGTGTTGTCTTTTCATTCTCTTAACAGTGTCTTTTGCAGAGCAGAAGTTTTTAATTTTAATGAAGTCCAATTTATCAGTTTGTTATTACATGAATTGTAACTCAGTTTCTTTCTTTATTGTTTTAGTGTTCTGTCTTTCCCCATGGCCTCTTTGAGGTCCTCCACTAGACACTTTGTAGCCACCACCTAGTGATAAAAGATATACTGTTTAGATGATTCTGTAGGATGCTTTAGGTCTTAGCCTGCCAGGTTCCTCTGTCCATGGGAGTCTCCTGGCAAGAATACTGGAGTGGGTGAAACTTGTTGCTCCAGTGTATCTTCCTGACCCAGGGATCGAACTTGCATCTCTTACATCTCCTGCATTGATAGGTGGGTCCTTTACCACTGTGCCACCTGGGAGGCCCTTATGACTAATATATGGTTGGGTAAACACCATCTGAGAGCTGGACCATAAAGAAGGTGGAGTGGTGAAGAATTGATGCCTTTGAACTGTGGTGTTGAAGAAGACTCCTGAGAGTCCCTTGGATGGCAACAAGATCAAACACGTCAATCTTAAGGGAAATCAACCCTGAAGAGAAAAAGAAAAGTGGTACATATACACAATGGAGTATTACTCAGCCATTAAAAAGAATACATTTGAATCAGTTCTAATGAGGTGGATGAAACTGGAGCCTATTATACAGAGTGAAGTAAGCCAGAAGGACAAACACCAATACAGTATACTAACGCATATATATGGAATTTAGAAAGATGGTAATGATAACCCTGTATACGAGACAGCAAAAGAGACACTGATGAAAAAATAAAATAAAATAAAATTTTATTTATATATATATATATATATTTTGGGGGGCTATTTTGTATGGGCACTAATCCTATTTATGAGGGTCCACTCTCATGATCTAATCACTTCTCAAAGGCCCCCACTTCCTAATAACATCACATTGGGTATTAGCATTCAACAAATGAATTAGGGGGTGGGACACAAACACTTAGTCTGTAACCTTTCATCACTGAACTGCCAGGAGAGGAAAAAGAAAAATGAGAAAGAAAATTCTCTGAAAGACTCTCAAATATCTGCCAACGAGATAGATTAACTTCCCTGAGGACCATGGAGAAGATGCTTCACAGTTTGTTTCTACATTTTTAGAGGGAAGGCCATGGGTCTAGAATCATCTGAGACTCAAAAGTGAGAACTGAACCATGCTTATCATTGTACTACCTAAAAGGAAGTTAGAGGGTAAACTAGTTACTTGCCTTTGGTATTTGTCTCTGCTTGTTCCATGAAAATTTGTGAAAATGTTGGCTAATGCAGCTAATATTTGGTCCATTTGCTATGAAGGATGTCAAGATTTTCAGTGGGATTTGTGGTTTGGTTTTTCCATCGGCCCTTAGGAATATTTCCTTTGAATGCTGGTAGCGTATTCCACCCATTCTCTGTACAGAGATCACAGTAAATATGAATTAGGTTTTATAAAGAGATGTAGGGAACTGAACCAATTTTATCAAATTTCAAATTCATATTGAAAAAATAAAATGACAGTATTAGTTTATAAATGAGCATAACTTTTGTTTTTCTTTCATAGATAATGGGGAAGATTATCTATGGAAAATAGACCTGGAAATTACTGTGGTGCCAATTGTGAACTCCCTATTGCAAAATTCAGGCTTAAATTGGAGAAAGTAAGGAAAACCACTAGACCATTCAGGTATGACCTAAATCAAATCCCTTATGATTATACAGTGGAGGTGACAAATAGATTCAAGGTCTTAGATCTGGTAGACTGGGTGCCTGAAGAACTATGGACAGAGATTCATAAAATTGTAAAGGAGGTGGTGACCATAAGTATCCCAAAGAAAAAGAAATTCAAGAAGGCAAAGTGGTTGTCCAGGAGGGCTTACAAATAGCTTAGAAAAGAAGGAAAAGCAAAGGAAAAAGGGAAAGATATACCCAACTGAATGCAGAGTTGCAGAGATGAGCAAGAGGAGATAAAAAAGACTTCTTAAGCAAACAATGTACAGAAATAGAGAAAAACAATAAAATGGGAGAGACTAGAGATCTCTTCAAGAAAATTGGAAATACTAAAGGAACATTTCATGCAAGGATAGGCAAAACAAAGGACAGAAATTGCAAGGATGTAACAAGCAGAAAATATTAGGAGGTGCCAAGGATACACAAAGAACTATACAAGAAAGATCTCAATGACCTGGATAACCATGATAGTGTGGTCACTTACCTAGAGCAAGACATCCTGGAGTGTGAAGTTAAGAGAGCCTTAGGAAGCATTACTATGAACAAAGCTAGTGGAGGTGATGGAATTCCAACTGAGCTATTTCAAATCCTAAAAGATGATGCTATTCAAGTGCTGCACTCAATATGTCAGCAAATTCAGAAAACTCAGCAGTGGCCACAGGACTGGAAAAGGTCAGTTTTCATTCCAACTCCAAAGAAAAGCAAAGTAAAGGATACTCAAACTACTGTACATTACTGTACATTAATTTCACATCCTAGCAAATTAATGCTCAAAATCATTCAAGCTAGCATTCAATAGTACATGAACTGAGAACTTTCAGATGTTCAAGCTTTAGAAGAGGCAGAGGAACCAGAGATCAAATTGTCAACATCTACTGGATCATAGAAAAAGCAAGGGAATTTCAGAAATACTTCTGCTTCATTGACTACATGAAAGCTTTTGACCATGTGGATCATAACAAACTGTGGAAAATTCTTAAAGCAATGGGAATACCAGACCACCTTACCTGTCTACTGATACACCTATATGCAGGTCAAGAAGCAACAGTTAGAACCAGACATCAACGGACTGGTTCACAATTGGTAAAGGAATATGTCAAGGCTGTATATTGTCACCCTGCTTATTTAACTTATATGCAAAGTGTGTGCATGCTCAGTCCCTTCAGTCCTGTCCTACTCTTTGTGACCCCATGGACTGTAGCCTGCCAGTCTCCTCTGTCCATGAGGATTCTGCAGGCAAGAATACTGGAGTGGATTTCCATACCCTCCTCCAGGGGATCTTCCTGACTCAGGGATCAAACCCTCATCTCATGTCTCTTGCATTGACCGGTTGCTTCTTTACGACTGGAGCCCTCTATGCAGAGTACATCATGCGAAATCCTGGGCTGGATGACTCACAAGTTGGAATCAAGATTGCTGGAAGAAATATCAACAAGCTCAGATATGCAGATGATATCACTTTAATGGCAGAAAGTGAAGAGGAACTAAAGAGCCTCTTGATGAGGGTAAAAGTGGACAGTTGAAAAACTGGCTTAAAACTCAACATTCAAAAAGCTAAGATCATAACATCCAGTCCCATCACTCATGGAAAATAGATGGGGGAAAAGTGGAAACAGTGACAGTTTATTTTCTTGGGCGCCAAAATCATTTCAGACAGTAATGAAATTAAAAGACGCTTGCTCTTTGGAAGGAAAGCTATGACTGCCGGGGTCCTGCCCCGGCTGATCCAGGGTATTCGAAGCGGGGACGGCGTCGGCGACCTATTTATTTATTTAAATATTTTATCAAAGATATAAAGAGTAATAGGATGAGGATAGCTCAGTAGGAAAATTCAGTGGAGAAAAGAGGCTGAGTGGCTTGGTTTACGCGGGAGACCAATAAAACTTCAAGACAAGAAGTTTGCACCACTTACGTAGGCCACAGGCGTCCTTCCGTTCTCCCGAAGGAGAGGAGACACTGAGGCCTCCCCGGTCGGATCTTAGAAGCCCAGGCATAATTAGTAAGCATGGTGGGTTCCACGCTCCAGATGGAGACTCAACCAGAGTGAGAGAGAGAGCGACATGGGGAGACCAGTATTTTGAGAAACTGATCCCTATTCTTTATTTTCCATGGTCTACTTTTATACACTGAGATGTTATGCAAAAGTCACGCGGGGTCAGCAGTCCTGACTTTTATCAAAGTCAGGTGCTTCATACAAATGTATACAGAGGTCTTAGGGGTGTTACATCATCTTCTGGCCAGGGGGGCGTGCTGACAATTTACGACCCTCTCCTTGTGACAGCGGTCAGTCAATCAGGACACTTATTTCTCCAGGGCTGATTATTCTCAAAACAGACGCCACCCAAATAAAGTTACATTCCTACAGGGTGAGGGTGTAGTGGGTTTTAGTTAAGGAAAGAATTTACTTAGCCTAATATCTAACGTGATTAATATCAAAGGTTAATACTTATTCCTTCTATATATTCATTAATGTGTGTAAGGGCAGGGGATATGGAGACTTAGCAACAAACGTTGGCTCAACAAATGAAAAACCCTTCACCAACACAATTTCTAGTTAGCCCACTATACTTATAGTTTTCTAACTTCTCTAAAGAACCTGTTTTTAGAGGGTTTAAAGCATCTCGTGCCTCTCACGGTTGGGAGGCTGTGAGCAATCACATGTGGCCGGACAAGCCTGTCAGGCAGGCCAGAGAACCTTCAGAGGAGTTTGTAGGTTAAAACACTCTTATCACGCCCAGGAATTATTATAAACTGGAGCTCTAAGTTAACTCCTTCTCCAAAAGAGGTGGTGGGGGACAGCCCCCCGTAAAGTCAGAGGTGTAGGTGAGCACAAAGTAGTAAAGTAGGCAGGCTCTGGTTATGGGGGTAGATGCTCGAGGAGTTCCAGGGGGACTCCTGAGGCTCGATCCCGCCTTTGCGTATGTTGAGCCTCCTTCCTCATGACCTTTGTCATGGGCGGAGTACCTCACTCTGGCCCCCAACATCTCCCCCTTTTTTATTTCTTAAAACAACCAGATGCAGCTCAGTCGCGAGCCTCCGAATGCTCTGCCGGAGAATCCTGACAATACAAGGAAGAATGATTATGAGAAGTAGAATTAGAGACTAGGGATATTAGACAGAATATTTTTTCCAGAAATAAAGTTAGAGAAGGTGTTAAAAAAATCATTAGCTGCTCCAGTGGTGGTAAAATCCAGTCGAGAGTGTTCCAAGGTCTGTGTTTGATTATGAAGTTTCCCTAAGTCCAGGCCAATATCAGAACTGTTCCAAACACCTGAGATATGATTTTTAATCTTTTCCCATTCATAATCTGTCTCGTTTACCTTCAAAGATGTCACGCATATCCACCTGTAATCAGTGTGGCATGTCAAAGCCATCTTCACCTTTAAAGCCTGTAACTCAATCCCAATATGCATAATTGCTTCTTCTAAGGCGTCTACTCTCATCTCTAATTTCCTATCTATAGCTTCCTGTGTTGCTAGAGTTAAAGAAACAATTTTAGACATGGTATCAACATATTGGGCAGTATGCACTTGTTGAGTCAATGATATCGCTGCCGCAGTAACAGAACTAATTGTTGCTATCAAAGCTGATATTCCTAAAATAAGTAAGCCCACAAACCGTCATGATCGCATTAAATCCTGTAGTTGTTGTAACACAGTAAGACCATAGCTATCATATAGGCACCATAAGATAGGATGGGCATTGTAACACCACAAAGGAGCAAACATTACATTGAGGGTTTAAACAAGACGAAAGCATACATTGTTCACAAGTCACTACGTTAGGTCCACCTGAATAATTCATGCCTACATTAAGTTTGTTGGAGTCATTAGTAAAAAGGAAAACATAAGGCGAGGGTGGATAAGCTAAAACAGAATAAGTAGAATTATTTTCTGGTTGGAGTTCACGCTGCAGCTGCCCTGTCAGTCTCGCCGGGATCTCGATGTTTATCTTGTCTCCCCTGCCGGCGGGCTCCTCTTTTGTGATCGAAGCAATGGGGGAACTGGATGTCTGGGGGTCTGCAACATGGCGAATCAACCTGTCCCGGATCTAAATTGGAGAATCTGCATCCTGTGGAAAAATACAAGCACATCCTCGACCGCTAGTTAATAATGAGTCAGGACCCTTCCATTGTCCTGAGAGAAGGTCCTTCCATTTGACTAATGGCTTTGCATTCAATTGCTCTGGGCACCAATGGCGAAGCATTGCAGTAGTTCCGGCGGAATCGGCATTTAAAATATTTATTACAAAAAGAGCATGTTGCAAGATTTGATGGGGAGAGCTATACTTAAACTCCCCTTCTTTTAATTTTTGAATTTGAAGCTTTAATGTTTGATGTGCTCTTTCCACAATGGCTTGTCCCCGGGGATTGTAAGGGATGCCTGTATTGTGTTTAATTTGAAACTGTAAACAAAATTCCTGAAAAGACTTAGAAGTGTAAGCAGGAGCATTGTCAGTTTTCAGAGCTTTTGGTAGGCCCAAATATGAAAAACAAGTAAAGAGATGTTGTATAACATCTTTAACTGCCTCTCCGGTATAAGACGTTGCAATAATGACATGAGAAAAGGTATCTATAGTTACATGAACAAAGAAAAGTTTTCCAAATGAAGAGATATGAGTTACATCCATTTACCAGAGTATGTTAGGTTTGAGACCATGAGGGTTAACTCCCATAGGTAGACTATTATAAACAGTGGGGCAATATAAGCAAGAACGCACTCTGGCCCCCAACATATGACAAACCTAGACAGCATATTAAAAAGCAGAGACATCACTTTACCAACAAAGGTCTGTACAGTGAAAGTTATAGTTTTTCCAGTAGTCATGTATGGATGTAAGATTGGACCATAAAGGTCCATAAAGGTTGAGTGTCAAAGAAATGATGCTTTTGAATTATGGTGCTGGAGAGGACTTTTGAGTGTCTCTTGAACTGCAAGAAGATCAAACCAGTCAATCCTAAAGGAAATCAATGCTAAATATTCATTAGAAGGACAGCTGAAGCTGAAGCTCCAATATTTTGGCCACCTGATGTGAAGAGCTGACTCATTGGAAAAGGCCCTGATGCTGGGAAAGATCGAGGACTGAAGGAGAAAGGGGCAACAGAGGATGAGACAGTTGGATGGCATCACCAACTCAATCAACATGAGTCTGAGCAAACTCTGGGAGATAATGAAGGACAGGGAAGCCTGGTGTGCTGTAGTGCATGGGGTCAATCAGACATGACTTAGCAACTGAAGAATAAACACAGCACTTTTAAAACATCCACTAATCTTAGGCTTTGTATAAGATTCCAAAACCTTCTTGATTATATGCCTTAATTATAAGATTATGATCATAGACATCAAATATATGTAAACTTAATATCAATAACCTCAGATATGCAGATGACACAACCCTTATGGCAGAAAGTAAAGAGGAACTAAAAAGCCTCCTGATGAAAGTGAAAGTGGAGAGTGAAAAAGTTGGCTTAAAGCTCAACATTCAGAAAACGAAGATCATGGCATCCGGTCCTACCTCTTCATGGGAAATAGATGGGGAAATAGTGGAAACAGTGTCAGATTTTATTTTTCTGGGCTCCAAAATCACTAGAGATGGTGACTGCAGCCATGAAATTAAAAGACACTTACTCCTTGGAAGGAAAGTTATGACCAACCTAGAAAGCATATTCAAAAGCAGAGACATTACTTTGCCAACAAAGGTTCGTCTAGTCAAGGCTATGGTTTTTCCTGTGGTCATGTATGGATGTGAGAGTTGGACTGTGAAGAAGGCTGAGCGCTGAAGAATTGATGCTTTTGAACTGTGGTGTTGGAGAAGACTCTTGAGAGTCCCTTGGACTGCAAGGAGATCCAACCAGTCCATTCTGAAGGAGATCAGCCCTGGGATTTCTTTGGAAGGAATGATGCTAAAGCTGAAACTCCAGTCCTTTGGCCACCTCATGCGAAGAGTTGACTCATTGGAAAAGACTCTGATGCTGGGAGGGATTGGGGGCAGGAGGAAAAGGGGACGACAGAGGATGAGATGGCTGGATGGCATCACTGACTCGATGGACGTGAGTCTGAGTGAACTCCGGGAATTGGTGATGGACAGGGAGGCCTGGCGTGCTGCAATTCATGGGGTCACAAAGAGTCGGACACGACTGAGTGACTGATCTGATCTGATACATTTGAAGTTGCAGTAACATTATTATGGACATTGAAAACCTTCCAAAGATAGCTGTTCAAATAGAAGATATTACATTAATATTAAAATTCCAATTTTTTTCTACATCCCAATGGATGTTCTTGCCACATTATGGGTCATGCTCACTTAAAGAATTTGCTAAAATAATAAGGCATTTTATGTAATGTACTTTAAATCAGAATTTTCTAAGCAATGGTGAGTAATCACTATAAAACTTTATTTTACAAGAATTTCATCTACATTTTTAGGACTAGATATCACACAGCCCATGCTGTTGAAATGGAAAGCTAACAAATAAGTTTTGTTCAAATTCTGGGAGAAAATAATCTAGCTTTCTCAGAAAACTTTGTCTTTGACTCAGGTATAGTCAATTAATTATATATTTAAATTTCTATGATGCAGAAAGATTAAGACCAACAATTTCCACTTTACTGAGGAGGATTTAGATAATCATGAAAATAAATTTTCCTCTATGCACCTGAAGAAGTGAAAGAGTCTGAAGCAAAAAGATGCAAGGAGCTAAAAAGGATCCAAGAAAAGCAAAAAAATCAGAAACCAAAACAAAAGTAAACTAATTAAAACTATAGCATATGAGTAATAAGAATTAACATTTACTGAATACTTGCTATGTGCCAGAAATTGTCCTTGCTACGTGATTTACAAACACACATTACCTATTTCATCTTTACAAAAGCTAGGGAAAATGTGTTAATTATTATCTCTGTTATACAATGAGCAAACTGGCTCCTGAGATGAAAGATTAATCAAAAAAGTTTTTATTTCAGGGAAATAAAATATGTTTAAGTAATTGTCAGTTGTTAGGTATATCCTTCTGTCAGAAGAGTTTCCTGCAGTATGTAAGAAGTTGAATTTGCTTACGCCTCAGATCTTTCCAGCACTATGTCTTTATAAGCATTTTTGTACTTACTTTGTGCTTACCATTCTTCTAGATGCTGCTGCTGCTGCTGCTAAGTCGCTTCAGTCGTGTCCAACTCGGTGCAATCCCATAGACAGCCACCCATTAGGCTCCTCTGTCCCTGGGATTCTCCAGGCAAGAACATGGGAGTGGGTTGCCATTTCCTTCTCCAATGCATGAAAGTAAAAAGTGAAAGTGAAGTCGCTCAGTCATGTCCGACTCTTAGCGACCCCATGGACTGCAGCCTACCAGGCTCCTCCATCCATGGATTTTCCAGGCAAGAGTACTGGAGTGGGGTGCCATATGCTTACCACATATATAAACTTGAACAAGTCACCTAACTCCAGTGAGTCTCATTTTGACCATCTGTATGTTGGGGCTATCCTATCTGATGGACTTTTCTTAAGAAAATCTCATAAAAATCCAACATGTGTATGTTTTGAGGAATTTCTATGATATTCTATCTGCTTAAGGCATCCTTATCGTTATTATTAAAATGTGATGTAAGTGCTATGTTATAGGAGTTCTTCATTCATGAGGAAATTTTACTTACAGCATGAAGTCATATTCATACATGAAGCAGATAACATTTTATTTTCATTTTTCCTATTTGAGTCCTCTGGCCTCAGGTGTGGATAGACAAAGAAAACATTAATTGTTGAGAAGAAGTAGTTCTAGTTTTTTCATTGTGGAGGTAGAGACAAACAATCTCTGATAAAGTCAAAAGTAAAATTGAGGTTTTTGATTCTCAGTTCAACAATTGGTTTTTCCTCCAACTTACAGTATTGACTATTGAGGCACTATATTCTCCTGTCAGTACTGCCTTTGGGGTGTTGGTCACCAACTTGGATGCACCATTTTACTTCCTCAGTCAACCCTTGGCTCACTTCATCAGCATAGTTACCTTTGCCTCTGTCCCTTCTCTCTCTCCCTCCCATTTCCCCCTCTCTTCCTTCCTGCCTTTCTTCCCTCTCTCTTTGCCTCCATAATCCTATAAGGATTTAAGGGTGTTCCATATGATAGGCACTATGCTAGGTGCTGAAAAGTGAAAGTCGCTCAGTCATCTCCAACTCTTTGCAACCCCATGGAATTCTCCAGGCCAGAACATTGGAGTGGGTAGCCTTTCCCTTCTCCAGGGGATCTTCCCAACCTAGGGATCGAACCCAGGTCTCCCACATTGCATGTGGATTCTTTACCAGCTGAGCCACCAGGAAGCCCAAGAATACTGGAGTGGGTAGCTAGGTGCTGCTGCTGCTAAGTCGCTTCAATCGTGTCTGACTCTGTGCGACCCCATGGACTGCAGCCTACCAGGCTTCTCCGTCCATGGGATTCTCCAGGCAAGAACACTGGAGTGGGCTGCCATTTCCCTCTCCAATGCATGAAAGTGGAAAGTGAAAGTGAAGTTGCTCAGTTGTGTCCAACTCTTAGTGACCCCATGGACTGCAGCCTACCAGGCTCCTCCATCCATGGGATTTTCTGGGCAACAGTACTGGAGTGGGGTGCCATTGCCTTCTCCGCTAGGTGATAGAGATCGGTAATTAAATAGATGTTATTAGTCTCATGTAAGAGTCTTACTGAGGAGATATAAGAAAAAAAGCAGTTACAATTCTCTGTGATGGTAATATAATAGTGGTAAGTTGGCAAGGTTTTGAGAGGGATCACGGCCTGATCCCAATAAGGAGAAAGAGGGAAAGCTTATTGGGGCAGGCACAGCTGGGAGAACTAGCAGTCAGCCCGGTATAGATCATGAGGACTTGCAGAGGGGACCAGTGTTTAACTGAAGATGAAGGAAAGAGTGCAGTGCTCTTAAATTAGAATGTTCCTAACTCCCAAATCAGGAATTCTCTAGAGTTTTGACTTGAAAAAGTAATCCTTGACTTCTGAGAATTCTCAGTGACTGGCACCCCATGCTTTCTAGACCCTCCTTTCCCATGGGCAGCCCCAAGGTGCTGATTGAGCCACTGGCCCTCTCTACATCCCAGGGTTTGCCAGTGATTAAGGGCATTTTTGTCTGAGTGCCTAAGTGTTAGGGCAAACTGCCTAGCTCAAATGAATCAATGGACTAAAAATTGTCTTCCCAGCAGGCACTGCCAAAGCAACCTCCAGTCAATGCTCCAGGCAAATGAGAAAAGATCCATTGAGCTCAGCAGGAGGCTCTGTTTTGGCTGACTCAGCGCCCTGGAAGCACTTCTCCAGTCATTTATATCTCTGCTTTTCCTCTCTGAGCTCTGCTCTGGATCTCTAATCTTGATGAGATATGTTTTGTGCCAAAGAAGGGGGTGCTGAGATTTCAAATGAAAGTACCTTATCAACATCTCCATGTGCCTCTGACATGCCCATAAAGTAGGCCCAGCTCAATTGTCCATTTTCATTCTCTATTAGTTTAATTCATTGTTGGGTTTGGCCCAAGTAATAAAGGTCTTAATTCAAGAAAAACATTTTAAAAAATGATGAATGAGATTAATTTTGCAAAAATAATGGAAAATAAAATAATATTTGTGGTTGAAACTAGAGAGTTTAAGAAACTTGTGAAAATTCATGCAATTGGCTTGTGGAGGAACTGGGCCTAGAACTCATGACTTTTAGCTAATTTTAGTTTTTAAAAATTATTGTTTTCCTTATTTTTAGAGAATATTAAAAATACACTTTAGCTTTTAAAGCTGCAGTCCTACAAAGTAAGTAGGGCACACACCATGACCATACTTGCATAGAAGAGAGGAATTGGATAGACTTGCCAAAGGCAATCCAATGATAACCAAAAGACCCGGGAATAGATTTATTTCTCTTTTAGGACCTTTCCTAGTGTGCCGTATTGGACAATGTCCTACTTCTATAAATCCAAATGTGAGAGATCTGGTTGAAAGATTATAAGTCAAGGCTATTTCTGTTTCTAGTAACCCATTCTAAGTCACTTCAGTGGTGTCTGACTCTTTGGACCCTATGGACTGCAGCCTGCCAGAAGCCTCTGTCCATGAGATTCTCCAGGCAAGAATATTAGAGTGCATTGCTTTGTCCTTCTCCAGGGGTTCTTCCTGACCCAGGGATTGAACCTGTGTCTCTTATGTCACCTGCATTGGTGGGTGGGTTCTTTAGCTCTAGCACCACCTGGGAAATCCCTGTAACCCATGGGTTTTGAGCAAGTCTCTTTTGTCACTCTGGGGCCCAGGATGCTCTTCACATGTAAAACATGCACATTGTACTGTAGCAGGCTTGCAAATCATTATACCTATAGGAGCTAGGTTTGAGATGCCAATGAGTAATCAGGCCACATTGACCTTTCTGCAAGAGAACCACTATGACTCAGTTGCAGCTAATTGCTGCTACACCAGAATGTTGGTCCATGACAGAAACAACTTCTGATTGTTTAAGGGAAGTTGTAAATAGAGATTTTAATTAATTTTGAATTGTTGGTAAGAGGTTCAAAATAAAAATTAAAAACAAAAACCAGTGATGTTTGAGCCAAAGACCCATGCCTACAGTTTAGAAGTAGCTTATAAGCCATCAATTTGTAGTGTCTGAATTGCAGGATCTATAGAGAACTGGTAACTATTATCATTTCATGTCCTTTTTGAAACTCAATTGTGTAATTATATGGTAAGTTTCCATAGATATTATCATCATCAAAATACATACCTTAAGCACAATTTGTAAGTAGCTTCTAAGTAGCTTAAGTAATAAACCTAATAAGAATGTATAAAAAATATAAATCTTAAATTATTGCATTTTATTCTCTTCTACTGGCTGCAAAGAATAGTTATTTTGCCTTTAAGATGACACTGCTCCGGCATTACCCTTAAACTGTTCTATGAATGTGTTCTGTCTTCAACTGTATGACAGCTTTTTATAGACACCAACAATTTTATTTTAAATCATTTCTTTTTTCCTTGGCCATCATAATACAAGAACACAGTTTGATACTTGATAGTCAACCCTTTGCTTCCTGTCCTCTTTCATCATTTGGTGACTGTGATCCCAGAATATATGATAATTCTCTCTTGGTGACTGGTTTTCTATCCTCTCTGATGGAGTCACTCTTTCTCATGCTGCTATTATACATGTTCTCCTGAATTTTCTTTTTGACCTTCTCTTTTGTGCTTCAAATATCAGTTCCATGTAGATGATACCAATACTGTCCTTCTTTATTCTACTCTTATTACTAGCTACGTGCCTTCAGAAAAGCCATCGTTTCTCTTGGCTAAACCAAAGCCAATATGTATAACCAGAATAGTAAAGGTAAAGTGAAGTCACTCAGTCGTGTCTGACTCTTTGCGACCCCATGGACTGTAGCCTACCAGGCTTCTCTGCCCATGGGATTTTCCAGGCAAGAGTACTGAAGTGGGTTGCCATTTCCTTCTCCAGGGGATCTTCCCGACCCAGGGATCGAACCCAGGTCTCTCGCATTACAAGCAGACGCTTTACCCTCTGAGCCACCACAATAGTAAGAAGAGGCAAAAAGACAAGACAATGAAAGATGAAGCCCCCAGGTCAGTAGGTGTCCAATGTGCTACTGGAGAACACCAGAGAAATAGCTCCAGAAGGAAAGAAGAGGCTGAGCCAAAGCAGAAATAGCACCCAACTGTGGATGTGTCTGGTGGTGAAGGCAAAGTTTGATGCTGTAAGAACAATATTACATAGGAACCTGAAAAATTCAGTTCAGTTCAGTTCAGTCGCTCAGTCATGTCCAACTCTTTGCAACCCCATGAACCGCAGCACACCAGCCCTCCCTGTCCATCACCAACTGCCGGAGTCTACCGAAACCCACGTCCATTGAGTCAGTGATGCCATCCAACCATCTCATCCTCTGTCATCCCCTTCTCCTCCTGCCCTCAATCTTTCCCAGAATCAGGGTCTTTTCAAATGAGTCAGCTCTTTGCATCAGGTGGCCAAAGTATTGGAGTTTCACCTTCAACATCAGTCCCTTCAATGAACACCCAGGACCAATCTCCTTTAGGATGGACTGGTTGGATCTCCTTGCAGTCCAAGGAACTCTCAAGAGTCTTCTCCAACACCACAGTTCAAAAGCATCAATTCTTCGGTGCTCAGCTTTCCTGAAATATTAGGTCCATGAAATAAGGTAAATCGGAAGTGGTCAAACAGGAGACGGCAAGAGCGAACATTGACATTTTAGGAATCAGTGAACTAAAATGGAAAGGAAGGGGCAAATTTAATTCAGATGACCATTATATCTACTACTGTGGGCGAGAATCCCCCAGAAGAAATGATGTAGACCTCACAGTCAACAAAAGTCAACTTGGGTGCAATCTCAAAAACGACAGAATGATCTTGGTTCATTTCCAAGGCAAACCACTGAATAGCACAGTAATCCAAGTCTAAGCCCCAACCACTAATGCTGAAGAAGCTTAAGCTGAAAGGCTCTATGATGACTTTCAAGTCCTTCTAGAACTAACACCAAAAAATAATATCCTTTTCATAACAGGGGAGTGGAATGCAAAAGCAGGAAGTCAAGAGATACCTGGAGAAACAAGCAAGTTTGGCCTTGGAGTACAAAATGAAGCAGGAAAAAGGCTAAGAGAGTTTTGTCAGGAGTTTGCTGGTCATAGCAAACACCCTCTTTCAACAACACAGTAGATGACTCTAAAAGTGGACATCACCAGATGGTCAATATCAAAATCAGGTTGATTTTATTCTTTGCAGTTGAAGATGGAGAAACTCCATACAGTCAGAAAAAAAAAAAAAAAGACTGGGAGCTGACTGTGGCTCAGATTATGAACTCTTTATTTCAAAATTCTAACTTAAATTGAAGAATGTAGGGAAAACCACTAGGCTATTCAGGTATTAACTAAATCAAATCCCTTATGATTATACAGTAGAAGTGACAAACAGATTAAAGGGATTAGGTCTGATGGACAGACAGCCTGAACAACCACAGATGGAGGTTCATAGCATTGTACAGGAGGTGGTGATCAAAACCATCCCCAAAGGAAAAAAAAAATGC